>NC_090445.1:1206458877-1208858877 GCF_031143425.1 Pleurodeles waltl
GCACCCTGCACCTCGCCGCCCCAGTGCTGCTGAGGGTGTGGGATTGGTGCCGACTTGGGGCCCCTCCACTGCTCCTCTAATCCCCTCTGGTCTGCCTTCTGAGCTGCGGGTACTTACCTGCTGGTAGACTGAATTCCTAATACCCCCTGTCTCTATAGGAGCCCACGTTAAAATTGCTTTGACCTCTGCTCCCGGCTGGCCCTGTGTTGCTGGTGGTAGGTGTTTGGGGTTGACTTGAACCCCCAATGGTGGACCACCTATTACCCAGAGGTGTTTGGGGTTGACTTGAACCCCCAATGGTGGACCACCTATTACCCAGAGACTGGAACTGTAAGTCATGTACTTTCCTCTGAAACTGTACTTTATTTTCTTCTCCCAGAAACTGTTCTGAAAATGTCCACTTTTGAAATGTATATTCTCTGTTTACTTAAAAACTATTTTCTTTGCTAAAGTGAAACAAAGTTACATTGATATCTGAAATGAATCTTGTGGTTCTAGTAATAAATTAACAAAATAATATTTTTCTATATAGAATCCTATTGGTCTGGAGTTAAGTCATTGCGTGTGTGTTTTTTCTATTGCTTGTGTGTGCACAACAAATGCTCAGCACTAGCCTCTGATTAGCCTAACGGCACGACCACACTACTACAAATAGATAATTTGTATTATCTATTATTGCCTCTGTCAAGCCTCTGGGGAACCCCTCGACTCTGGCACACTATATCTCATTTTGATATAAAATATATAGAGCCAGGTTCCTACAATGAAGAAACAGCCCTCCTTGTCTCTCACAACCTTTGCGTAAGAGAAACTACAGCCCACCTTACCAAGAATACCCATCCCAAGCGTTTTAGTGTTAACATAGGCCCTTTAGTAGGTATTTTGGATGGGCCGTATGGTGTCTGTCCACCCCAGGAAATGAGTCTCCTGTAGGAGGAGACTTCTACATTATGTTGTAATATATACCTCCATACCAGTTTACGCTTGTTTGGGGAGTTCACGCCCATACATTCTCCCTCAATTTAGTGCCCCCAGTAATATCATGAGTTAAAGGGGTGAGTGGAAAACAATGTAGTGAAGGAGCAACAGCAGGGAGAGGGGGGGGTCCTGCGCCACCCTATTTTCTTCCCCCATGGAGATCAACAAGAAGAGATGCTGTGTAAAATCCATAGGGTGGGGGAAATCCCAAGGCAGGCATGACATATGGTCCCCACCCGAAGCCATGAAGGTGTAGTGTACCCAGTGAGGGTCAGCTGCATTATCCTATGAAATGAGGTGACCTGAAAAGAAGAACCAAGTTCAAACCAATCAAGAGGCAGACCAACAAGGCCCAACAGTTTCATCTGTGTCCCAAGGAGACTGGCACCAACATGCTCAAGTCTTGCTGGAGGAGTCACCCTCCTGGGGTGCGAATCGTGGGGGGGGGGGAGGGGAGGGAGGGGGCTGATCATCAGATGTAGTTCAGAGTCAAGTGCAGGAAGTTAGGCAGAGTGACACCCCAGTCCCTCGTGTTCAAGCACCTCTACAGGCTTGAAGAGGGTAAGACATTTCATCGTGGACCGACAGGCAGAGCTGGTACAGTAACAGTGAGCCTGTGGTACTTTAAGAAGCATAGAAAGCGTCTTTTGCCCTCCCAGGTGAACAAACAAAAGGATGACGGGATGGGCCTATTGGTATCAGATATCCATCTCCCATAGCTTGTCAGTGACCGGTTTAAAGTCAGTCACCTGCGTAGGGTAACTGGGAGGCTGGTTGGGGGGGGGGGGGGGGGAGGGAGGTCTTGAAAGAGAAGAATGGTGTGACCCCCTGTAGTCCTAGGTAAACTTGTGGACTCTTGTGGAGCGGCTCACCCATTTATTTAATGTATCCTTGTTTAAGGGCACTGTCCCTAAAATCTGGAAGAAAGCATTAGTTATCCTTGTACTGAAAAACCTCAATTTGGATCCTCTCATTTGGTCCAACGACAGACCCACATCCTTGCTACCCACCTTTGCTAAGGTGTTAGAGAAACATGTGAATCAACAGCTCACAGAGTTCACAGAATGTAATAGTCTTCTCTACCCTTCTCAATCTGGATTCTGTGCAGGTCACAGCACTGAAACTGCCCTTCTTGGTGTCACAGACTTCCTGAGATATGGGCTGGATAATGCAGAGCTGCTGCACGGATTCTTTTAGATCTTAGAACAGCATTTGATACGATAAAGTATAGCACGCTCCTGCAAAGAATTGAAGGCATGGGAATACAGAGTGCAGCCCTAGCTTGGTTAAGATTTTTTGCATGACCACACTTTCCAGGTACACACTAGCCAACAGAGGTCAAAATCCCTCCTGCTTGTCTCAGCTGTGCCCCAGGGATCGGCTTTGACGCCGTTGCTTTTCTATCTGTATGCCAGGCCATTGGCAGATATAATCAATAACTGTGGACTTACACTTTTCTTGTATGCCAATGATATACAAATTGATTCTCTGTCAGCTATGTATAATCAGTGTGCAGGCTCTCATCTCATACCTCATTCAAATGTCAGCATGGATATGTAGCAACTCCCTAAAATTAAATTATGACAAATCCGAGGTCCTGATGGTGGGTAATCCTTTTATTCTGTGGGACTCTCAGCTGTGGCCTTTAACCAATGGGCAGTCCTCCTAATCCAGTGTTGGTTGGTTGTAATAAAAAAAAAAAAAACTAGGCATGTGGCTCAAGGACACTTGCTATGAGTCACCAAATTAGTAAGGTCACCACCACTTGCTTTGGCATTCTGAAATGGCTTAAAAAGATCCTATACTGTGTCTCTGCTGCTACTCAGAGAACTGTGGTCGAGGCCTTGGTGATTTCCAGACTGGACTGCAGGATGGTGTTATATCTGGGGCAGGAAAAACTCTTCTTTAACGCCTTCAGATTGTCCAGAATGCTGATGCACGGCTTCTTCTCCATTCTGCAAAACTGACTTATACAGCCAGTATGCTTCGGACTCTACATTGACTACCCATCAAGCTCCAGGTGCATTTTAAGGCTTTTTGCTACATGCACAAATGCCTTGCTAATTCATTACTTTCCTGTCTCAGAGCGCAGGTGTTTGCGTACTCTCCCGCACACTTGTTGCATTCCGGTGACTCTAGGTTTGCCATAATTCCTAGAATTGGGAAACCTCACCAAGGAGATCGAGCTTTCTTCTTCCTTGGAATTTGAGGTTATGGAATGATCTGCCTCTGTTCCGTAAATCTTTAAAAACATGGCTGTTTCAGCATTCGAAGTTCTCCTTAGTTTGGTCCTCTTTAGATGGCTTGCAGGGTTGAATTTTGTTTTTTGTAGATGATCCTATCCATGGGAAACATGTTGTAGGTAGCCATGCACTATACAAAATCACTTATAATAATAGCCTCCGTCAAGGTGCTAGGCGGTCTAGCACAGGGTATGTAGCACGTATATGGCTAAAGGGGAGCATCTGCCTTTACATCCAGTAGTTGTAGAAAGGGTTGCCGTCTATTCTAGCAACTTTGGGGTCAAGTAGGAGTGCCACGGCGAGTTCCTATAAAGATTAATAGAAGCAGTGGCTAGAGATAAGGCTGCATTGCAGGACTATGCACTCCCTTCCCCGGGCAGTAAGTCGGGAGCAAGCAATTGTCCGGGGGCTGGGGTACAGGCAAGCAATTTCTTCAGGCCCCCTCCAATGTGTAACAGTTAGGGGGCTGCTTTCAAGGCGCCCAAGAGTGGGTGTCAGAGCTAGTGGGGCCTAGAATAGTGCTGCCCCCTAGTGTTTTTCCAGCTTAACCAGGGATCCGGGGCTATGCCCCCCCAGGAGTTGCAGCACAGTGCTCCCTAGCTACATCAGTCCCCGGGTCACCCCAGGAAATGTGCACTCACTGTAGTTGGGGCACTCGTCAGTCCACGATGTGCCTGACATAGGCCGCTCCAGTGGGGCCCACATGAGTACAGCAGTTCAGTGCTAGGCCGTGGGGGAGCAGGATACATAGGCTCATCCACCAGGAAGCCTCTCTGCCGTCGAGGCCCCACTGACTGATCGCCTGCATGGTAATAAGCAGGACCTTCTGAGGATGCTGCAAAGTGCATCAGGCTGGTGTCACTGCTGCTGTAGGTCGTGTTATCCCCACTTGTTTAGGAGCTTAGGCTGAAGCATGTTAACCCTATGGGGCTCGGGGAAGCGATGCAGTCCCACAGCAGGATATAGGCACTTGCTCCTATAATCCCCTACCCCTGAGATGTTCTGTTCGCCTGCAGACCAGTTGCTGGGTTTTACCATCGTCACCACATAGTGCAGCACAGGTCAACCCAAGATGGTGGCAATGTGCAAGGTAGGCCACAGCAAGCTTCCATGTCGCTGTCACCCCTGGCTCCACCCTTCTCCCCCCAGGGATTGATGAGTAGGTTCACCAGTGTTCTGCCACAGTTTGCAAACTTCAGTAGGAGCCCCGGTGCTGGAGAACCCACGATGGCCTGGACAGTAGGTAAGATCGTCCTACTCCATCCCCTGTTAGGCCATGCCCTTTGCATATCCTTTGTTGATGCCATTTTGGTCATCTTTGCCTTCATCATCACCATCTTTAATTATTATAAATGATGCCACCTTGTGCTTAGTGAATCAGTCTTATAGGCTTTAGGTGTACCCTTTGGGGCTGCAGAATTCTGTGGATTCACTAATGTTTTTGTAAACATGCTTTGTTTTTGCAGACCTACCCCATCATGCCTTACCACTCGTCATTGATGAAATGTTGTGACCCTTTAGAACGTGGCAGATCAATTAATTATTTCATGCCTCTGCACCAGATGACCATTTCGGACTGTATCTAGCTCAATTATGGCCCCAGGATCTTCATTATTGAAGCAGTCCATTTGTATCATTCTCCAACCCTCGCTCCCATTGCTGTTTTTCCTGGTGTTTATTCAGGCCCCCGGGCATATGCAGGGGGAGGGGGGGGGGGGTCACGGACACAGTCTACTGAGTCCATAGTGTGGAGGCTATTGTGAATTCGCCCACTTCTGTGCCATGCCTTATATCTTGTTGACTGCATGCAGGTCTGCAGCCCCGCAGCAACCTAGCATGTATTTTATCTCCAAATGTGGCACTAATCTCTAAAAATAGCACTTGTCTTAATTTACAGATTTGCTCCAATCTCCAGTGCTGAACTGGCACCAATCTCTAACAAACATTGGCAAAGTCAATAGGTCTTGGCTCTAAAAGAGCAGTTGGCTTTGTCAGTGTTTTTGCCATGTTCTGCTACGCTGTGGCTGATGTTCAGCATGGCTAGAAAATATTGATGTGGAGTGCCGTAGACTGTAGTGGGGGAATAGTGTTGTAGAGTTCAGTGGCAGAGAGTGTCCTAGAGAGGGGTGGAATAGGGTAGAGTGGGTTGGAGTGGATTGAGTTAGTGAGGTGGATTGGATGGGGGTAGAGTCAGAGTGTGGTGGATTGGAATGGGTGGGTTATTTTGAATTTGAGTGGGCACAAATTGTTTTGCACAGGATTAGGGCAGATTGTGGTGGATTGGGGTGTGGCGGGCGGATTAAATTGGTCTGGGGGATTGGATTGAGAGGGGCGGATTGTTTTGGATTGAGAGGGGCGGATTGTTTTGGATTGAGAGGGGCAGATTGTTTTGGATTGAGAGGGGCGGATTGTTTTGGATTGAGAGGGGCGGATTGGCTTGGATTGAGAGGGGCGGATTGGCTTGGATTGAGAGGGGCGGATTGGCTTGGATTGAGAGGGGCGGCTTGGCTTGGATTGAGAGGGGCGGCTTGGCTTGGATTGAGAGGGGCGGCTTGGCTTGGATTGAGAGGGGCGGCTTGGCTTGGATTGAGAGGGGCGGCTTGGCTTGGATTGAGAGGGGCGGCTTGGCTTGGATTGAGAGGGGCGGCTTGGCTTGGATTGAGAGGGGCGGCTTGGCTTGGATTGAGAGGGGCGGCTTGGCTGGTTTTGGATTGAGAGGGGCGGCTTGGCTTGGATTGAGAGGGGCGGCTTGGCTGGTTTTGGATTGAGAGGGGCGGCTTGGCTGGTTTTGGATTGAGAGGGGCGGCTTGGCTGGTTTTGGATTGAGAGGGGCGGCTTGGCTGGTTTTGGATTGAGAGGGGCGGCTTGGCTGGTTTTGGATTGAGAGGGGCGGCTTGGCTGGTTTTGGATTGAGAGGGGCGGCTTGGCTGGTTTTGGATTGAGAGGGGCGGCTTGGCTGGTTTTGGATTGAGAGGGGCGGCTTGGCTGGTTTTGGATTGAGAGGGGCGGCTTGGCTGGTTTTGGATTGAGAGGGGCGGCTTGGCTGGTTTTGGATTGAGAGGGGCGGCTTGGCTGGTTTTGGATTGAGAGGGGCGGCTTGGCTGGTTTTGGATTGAGAGGGGCGGCTTGGCTGGTTTTGGATTGAGAGGGGCGGCTTGGCGGTTTTGGATTGAGAGGGGCGGCTTGGCTGGTTTTGGATTGAGAGGGGCGGCTTGGCTGGTTTTGGATTGAGTGGGGCGGCTTGGCTAGTTTTGGATTGAGTGGGGGATTGGCTAGTTTTGGATTGGGGATACTGCACAATTGTGTGTTAAAGATTAAATTTGAAAATTACACATAAGAAAAAAAAAGGCAATATTAAGAAAAAAAATATGTCTTTTGAGTGCCCATGAGCAAAAGCACAACATTAGTGCTCAGTGAGAAAAGATGACATACCTATAGAAAATAAGTTAGCAATTTTGGTTGTCCTGCTGGGCATACTCCTGTCTACAGACACACTAGTACCGCAATCAAGTTGGGAGTAGAAGATGTGCATGGATGCAATTAAATCAATTTGTGCTTGGTCTCTGCTCCACAGAAAGGAACATAAATGATCCTATCCCTGCAGTGACCATAGAAAAGTCTGTAAAGAAGAGTACCACGTAAGCCAACAAATGATAAGTAACGGGCAAAATCCAGGCCCTTTTTGTTGGATGTCTCGCAAGCGACATGCATTCGTTAGCACATGCTATCCCAGGCAGACCCTAAAAATGAGCTGAAAATAAGGAGGGCGAGGCCACACCTGTCTTCTTGGCACTGATTTTACCACCTCCGAGACCAGGGGTCGGAAAATACATGCCAGTAGTCGTAGTGAGGAAGCCAGGGGTCGCAACTGTGACCCTAGGCACAACCCCTACATGATTCCTTGCCCCATGTCTGAAAAGCCAGTAACACCCTTTACATGTCATATAGTCCCAACTGCCAATCAGTTTATGAAAAACTGTGCTGCACACCACAAACCAATCAGCCAGGGAACAAAAGGTTTTTTTTCCTTTTTTTTTTATTGACTCACAGTTGTTGTACATTTCAAATAAGAATCCTGTTTTCCAAACTATTCCATAAACGTTGACTATTTAAACTATAAGGTTTGGGTGGAGGTTCTTGGCTGAGTGAGCTGTTTTGAGGAACCGAACCAAGAAGTAAAGCAAAACCTCTACACTCTTGCACCAAAAATGTAATAATGTGGATTTTTCTCAAATATAGCATTGTTTCATTTCAACTCATTTCACGATGTCTCCTGGTGGGCGTGCTAGGCTCCCTCTCAGTTTGTCTATTGGTCTTGTGTTCGTTTTATAACCTTTCATAAATGTGTAGTCCGTAGAGGAGTATGAAGGATTATACCTTATACCTTTTGTTTCATCTTCCCCTTAAAAATCATTTTAAACCGAGCTTCATTTGGATCAGGGCTTGCTCATGAAGAGCATAAAAGAAGTTTTATCCTTTTCTTTCTAATGACTACACTTTCCCACTGATACTTTAAAAAATTCTATGTAGTAAGGAAAGGAGATGTGTGGCTCTTTGCAAAACTTTAAAATGTATATACAAATAAGGATGCCTTTGTGGGAATGACATATGTGGTATCTGAGAGAATGAACGTGGCATCAGCAAATAGGGTATACTCACATTTTGGGTTCAAATCTTTTTATTGAGTTTTATCAAAATTTGTAAAGCCATACAAAACTTTCACCTACAACCACAGGCCGGTAAGGAACAATAGAAAGAGGTAACAGTAGAAGAAGGTAGAAAAGGAGAAAGACATGCCCATATTATTGAGTGGCTGAGTACAGTGGAACATCTATTGAGGGATTCACAGCGTAAAATCCTCCAGGATCCGTCTCTATAGTATGTGGAAACACTAGGTAAAACTAGGTTACTGTCTGGTCTTTAGGATTAATACAGAGTAATCGTAAGTATGTCGGGCATGTACAATCTATGAATTCCTGTGAAAGATACATCAGACAGGGCCCCCAAGTTTTGTTGAATTGGGGAAAGGGGGGGGGGGGGAGTCTTTTTTTCCCCTCTAACAGTCAATTTCTCAATGCTGAGCAGATCCCATAGTTTGTGGAGCCAATCTAAATGATTTGGTATGGTATCTGTGCCCCAACATGCCAATAACACTTGCTTAGCTGCACATGTAGCAAAAGTAATAGCCTGTTCCTGTAAGGATGGCAGTGAGTAATGTAGTCATCTGCTAGGTCCAGGAAGATATAACTCTGGTATCTGTATAGTATGCATCTTATCAAGGGCATCTAGGACCTCGGACTAGTCCCAATGGAGTTTGACATTTCCACAGAAGGTGGGTCAGCTTCCCTTCCTGTGTGCATCCCCGCCAGCAATGAACCTCCCCATCATCCCTCCACTTAGCTACTCTGGCTGGTGTATAATACCAATAATGTACTACTTTTAATAAGGTTTCTTTCCCGGTTATGCTACAGGCTGAGGAGGTGACCCGTTTAAGGATATCTGACCACTCCTGAGGAGTAAAGGAGCGCTCACATTCCTTCTCCCAACAACACTGTGCCGAGGATTTACAGAGAGGCTGTAAATTATTGAGAAAGATTTAGATATCAGAGAGAATGTATTCATCAGAGCCTCTAGTCAGGAGCCATTTCTCAAATGGGGGCAGAGGGTTGCGTGACCCAATGACTAATGGCTAGATACTGCCACCAGGCAGTTTCAGATAGACCATACTACTTCTGGATTTGAGGGAAGATCAGCAAGCCTGATTCATCAAAGAGGACGCCAATCCTTTTACAGTTTGCTTGCTGCCATGCTAAATAACCGGAGCCCTGATGAGCTAGGGGTACATCTGGATTATTCATGACAGGAGTGAGGGGGGAAATTTGAGTGAAGAGCTTCTTATTCGTCTGTATTTTATCCCACACCCCTATTGTGGCTCTCAGAATAGGAGAGAGATACACTCTTGGCGGTCTATATGATTTAGGAAGCCATGTTATCTTCCGTATATGGATGCCTGCAATGGCCTGGTCTATGAAGCACCAATGTTTTTCCATGTGTGACCTGCTCAACTCCACTAAATATCGCAATTGAGTTGCTTGGTAGTAGTTGGCAAGGTGAGGGATCCCGAAGTCCCACATCATTATCATTGGTAAGTAAGTCAGTTTCTTGGTTATACGCGGTTTCTTTCCCTCCAAGTGAATTCCTCAATGTGTCACTGTAACTTAGTTAAAATCTGTGGAGGGGGGAGATAATGGCAGCGTCTGCATAACAGATAGAATTTTAGGTAGTAAAGTCATTTTTACTGCTGTGATACGGCCCAACCAGGAAAGTGTGTGGTTCTTCCATTTGTGTAAGTCCACCTGTGCATTTGTTAATAAAGCACTGTAGTTAGAAGTTAGTTTGAACAGTAGTAGGGTGAATGTTAAGGCCCAGGGATCCCACTCTGCCCTGTAGTCCAATCAAATGGAAATTGTTGTTGCAGAATAGTCTGTGTTGATGTTGGGATTGTTAAATTTAGAATCTGGGATTTTTGTAAATTTACTTTAAATCCAGAAGCTCTCTCAAAAAGCTCTAGCTCGTTCATCAGTGGAGGGAAAAAAAGGAGGGGGATGTGATAGCATCACCATAAATAACATCCACATATAGTGCTAGTTTATGCTGTCAAGGGGTTTCGTCTAATGCGCTCTGCCATGGGTACATGTACAGTGCAAGAAGTAATGGAGAGAGCAGCCAGCCCTGTCTAGGGCCTCCAGTCACCGGGAAAGCGGATGACATTAACCCGTTTACCCCAACCATTACCTGTGGTCCTTTGTAAACGCCTTGCATCCATTTAATAAATCTCTTGCCCAGTCCAACCCTCCACAATACTGCAAACAAGTAGGGTGAATTAACCCAGTCAAATGCCTTTTCAGCATCTATAGACCGCATCAATGCCGGTTGTTGAGAGCGTTGGGATTTATCTAGTAGGTGGCATATATGTCTTGTGTTGTCGCTACTATTGCGTTCAGGGATGAACCCGGCCTGATCCAGGCATGAGGCCTTGCATATAAGGGGCAAGTCTATTCGCCAATATAGATGTGAAGATCTTGGCGTCCACGTTGATTAAGGATATTGGTCTGTAGGAGGAGCAGTATAAAGGGTCTTTACCTGGCTTGGACAGACCAGTAATGGAGGCAAGTTTAATAGAGGCTGTAAGGGGGCCCGTATCCCCAAATGAATTGTACAGGTCCGTTAGGATTGGAGCCAATTGCTTAGAGAATAACTTTTAAAATTCAACGGGATAGCAATCCCTCCCTGATGCTTTGCCAGATTGGAGTTGGGAAATTGCTAAAAGTACCTCATCTAACGGTATATCCCATTCCAGCTGTCAAGCATCTGCTTTAGGCAGGCTCTTTATTGGTATTCCTTCCAGGTAGGATGTATGGTCCCCCTCTAGTGAGGGTTCAGCATTGTAGAGATTGGCATAAAATTGTTTGAAAGCTTGAACTATTTGTTCATCCTGGTCAGTGCGTACCCCCTGCTGGTCTGTTGGTGCCTCTACCCTCTGTTTGGTAGTCTGGGCCCATAGGCGATGTGCTAATAAACAGCCCGCTTTGTTGCTCCCCACATAGTACTTTTGTTTAGTGCGAAACGGGACGTATGTTTCCCTGTCCCTGTCTAGTGCAGATAACTGCTTTGTGCCATGTGTTTAGTGTTCTGCGAGTTTTGTGGGATCCTGTACGTTTGTGTTCCCCTTCTAACCCTTTACCTTGTTTTTCGAGGGTAGCCCTCTTATTCATACGATCTCTGTTGAATTGAGTCACCAATGCAATTAGTCGTCCTCGTAGTACTGACTTTAATGCTTCCCAGAGCACCGCCACCAGTGCATCCAGCCAGTCATTGTGTTCTAAATAATCCGTAATTGTGTGTCTCAGTTCGGAGATGTTGGTTTCATGGGTAAGACACCAGGTATGCTGCTGTGTGGCCAGGTTGGGGGAAGAGGTGGTCACATGGAGTGGGGCATGATGTGAAAGTGCAGCTGTGCCTATATCTACTTGCATAATATATTGTAAAAAGTAAGCTGTAGCTAGATAGAGATCAAATGGTGCTTATGTTTGCTGAGCTGCTGAGTAAAAAGTGTAATCTCTCTCTGTAGGATGACAATGTCGCCAAACATCTGTAAGCCCACACTCTGCTAATTTCTCCAGGCTCTCCATTGAGAACACCCCTGTCTGTCACACACGCTGCACCAACCAGTCTAGCCCAGTGTCTGGCAGCAAATTAAAGTCCCCTCCAATGAGCACAGCCCTATCTACTGTGGCTATCACCTTATCTATGGCTTCCAGTATAAAAACCTCCTAATGTTAGTTAGGTGCATATAGTGTAGCCAGGGTGAATGTATGCGAATCAAATGTAATGCGAAGTGATGATAATCTACCAGGAATGTCGATTTGAATAAGTCACCCTACCTGGGAAATGGGTAGCCAAAAGTATAGCCACCTCTGCATTTTTTTCCCTTTGCCTGAAGAGAAGTATTGCTGGTCGAACCACTTGGACCTTAACCGTTTCCAATCTTCTTGAACCAAATGTGTTTCTTGCACTAAACATATGTTGCACCCAAGGTCTCGGATCGAGGATAGGAATGCCAACCGCTTTGTGGGTGTATTAAGCCCCCGGATGTTATAACTGATAATGTGTACCATTGTGGCTCTGGGGTGTAATCATGGATATGTGAATCATCTCCCTGTATGTTTGAGGGTATCCAATGAATGTTCTGTATGTATCCATGGCATGCCACTTGCAGTGCGTACTACGTAGCGTGGAGAAGGAAAGATAGAAAGAGATAACATGAAGAGAGAAACATCTAAAGCAAAACAAGAACCATTGCGGTCTACCCCAGTACCGCTTCAAACCAATAGGATGGGGTCCATGGCCATGCATCTCAGTCCTTATGCAATTCCCTTTTGCAAGACCAAGGACCCCGCCGTCGGTTCTTGTCTTCTCTACGATCGGAGATGGGCCTCTCCAGCCCATCGTCGTGTAGCGCCATCAGAGAGGTGAAGTGCTCATAGGTGTAGACAGTGTAATGCCTATGTCAATCATTTCTCTCATATTCATTGTCCAGATCTGAGGTGTGCTTCTGAGGCTTCATCTGTCTGAGAAGTGCCTCCCTTTCACTGTGGCTTTCTATTGCAGTAGGCCCCACCATTTCCCCCTTTTTGTTGGACGTTTGCGAGGAGCCAATGAGTCCGTTAAACTTGTGATGGGTGTAGTTCTTCATCATTTTGGGGTTTGGCTAAGGGTAACACTGTTTGCGCCTCTTCCAGGGTGCGTACACTGAGGGTCTCTGCCTCCCATACAGATGTGAGTCTGAAGGGGTGACCCCAGCAATAACACACTCCACTCTTTTGTAGAAATTCTGTAACCGTACGTAGTTGGTGGCATCTCTGTTGTGTTAAGGGTGAAAGGCCCTGTTATAGCCAGAGTTTTACCTTCAAAGTCGATGTGATTGCGATCTCGCGCTGCGGCCATGATGATGTCCTTTTGTTTGTAGTAATGCATGCAAGTTAAAATGTCTTGTGGTTGCCCTTGGGATGTCGCCAGTCTCCATGCTCTATGAACTCTGTCTAGAACAGTCTCTTGTGGCGTGAGTTCTGGGGCACTATGGTGGGACTGGCTGCACATGTATTCCTCTGGATGCTCACAACGGAACCCCTTTAATCCTTATGTTGGCTCTCCTAGACCAATTTTTCAAGGTCTTCCACCTGGTATAGGAGGCCCGCATTCCTATCTTGCAGCTCCAATATTTCACGTTGTTGGGCGTACAGTTCTTCGCCTAGCATGTCTGCAGAGCATTCAAGAGTATCTACACAATCCCCTAGTTCATTCATGTCCTTTGTGAGGCCTTTAATGTCTCTGGCAAGGTCCTGTGAGTGTAGCTAGATCTGTATGCAGTGCTACAAAGAGATTCCGGGAATTGGTTCAGTGTCCGTTGAGATGATAGAATCGCTCATTGCATTGGATTGCCCTGGCTGGGTGTGTCGTCTGTTCTGTTCTTTCCCTGGAGCCTTCATGAGCAAGTCTCAAATCGAGGCATCTTTCTTGTGTGATCATGGGCCCGCCATGTTCTCTCCACCGCAGCCTCGCAGGGAGTTTTCACCGAGTTGCCAGTGAAAAGTTCACCCCAATAGAACAATATTTTCTTAGTAACTTTTCTATTTTTGGTGTGTGGAGGTTTCCTGGAAGGTGTCCCTGAGAACACTGATTCATTGAGGGTGCCTGTACATTGGTGTTGACACTCCCCAGTTCTACTATTCCTCCGCATATGCTGATACAGGTGGCCTGTCCCCAAATGCTGGTGGATAGCCCCAGCGTGCAGTAGGCAGGCCTGTCCTCAATAGTTCATGGGGCTGTCTAGTGGTGATCATGTTCTGCTCTCTGCGCTATTGCTATTTATGCAGCGTTCCCTCTGCTTTTCCCACCGTAGGCCTCCTCTCCACCTTGCAGCGCCAATTGCCATCTGGGGCCTGCGTCATTAATATCCTGGGACGTATTCTCGGTGGGCTCACCGTGCCCTTTGTTTACAGACCGCTTCACTGAGGGTTAGAGCTGTGATGAGCATAGAAATTAGAAATCGTTTTTCGGGTACAGCATCACTTTGTGGAGGAGATATCTGGCCTTACCACTAGCAGCTGCTTTCTCTGGGTCAGGCGTGTAATTAGGCACCTTCTCAGTCTCGGTCTGCTTAACGAGCCCAGGACGTCCAATCTGTTCTCCTTAATCTCCTCATGCTCAGTGATGCTCTGGGGTGCCTTTCTTGTCTGTGTGGGGGCCAGAGAGGCCCAATCTCCGGCAGATTCTGTCATCCGACAGAGCTCGGAAAAGTCACTCCAGCTCAGGTTCCATGTTGGCCACTCCCCCCTATAATAACATTTTATGTTAGTGATTTGGAGAACCATGAAGCATGGGGCCACTGCACTTAATGGAGAAGGGTATGGGGACAAATAGGAGGGGAAAGAGGCAGATGGGATGAAGGGGGAAGAACGCAGGTGAGACAAAAGCATGCCAAGGGTGCCCCTGGTTGTAAAGCAAGCAAAGGAAATGTCCTGCTTTTGGTTGTTAAAGACATCCACGATTAAGATGCAGCTGTTAACTCGTGCCCCAGTGCCACTGCACGTGCCATACTAATAATACTTTAATCCTAGTAGAGAGGAAAATTTCAGGGGAGGAAGCAAGAGAATGAGAGGGACAGGGAAGACCTGCTTTATTAGAATATCAGTGAAGTGCTGATCTTCTGGTGAAAGGCATGACTTCTGATCAGTTCAGGCAGGAGGAGAATTTGTTCAGTGCAGAGTCCCATCTGGCGTGTCAGTGACGCTTGGCTTCACTGGCTCAAGTGTCTATTGCTTGTTAGAATCCGGGCCCAAAAGTTAAAAACACACTGACCACTCTGCCATACTGACAGCTGCTCTGCCCTCCCTGTGTCCATGATGAAGGTGGGGAGCAGCGCACCAGAGGGTGTCTAAAGATCATGTGTTGTCTCACTCTGCAACAGGCCTGCCCTGCAGATAGAATATCTGCACTCAGAGCCCCTGGTAGTCACAGCAGTTTTCTACAAGTTGGTGGGACATTGTGCCCTGGGAAAGGTGAACAAGTTTGTACTTTTACTGAGTCTGGCCTGTGATAGCATCTGTTGTACTGCCCCTTAAACACACCACATCTGAAATGTTTTACTTTAGCGCCTGTTGAAGCCAGAAACAACTTCATCTGGTACTCTCTAACTCTACAATTACAGACCTCTGCAAACATGTTCTCTTGCATGTAACACAAGGAGTCAAGCTCACCTCTTACAGACTAGGAGTTAAAAAAGTAAGGAGGTGGCAAGCATTGAGGGAGGTGGTGGGGGAGGGGCAAGCTGCGAAACGTGAGGGAGTTTGGGGATGGAACAGACTCCCTCTGAAAACAGTGTATGACCTTTGATCCTGGTCTTTGAATGCAGAGGAAATCTGATGAGAGAATTACAAGATTTACGGGCCTGTACAGAAACAGAGCTCCCTCTCTGATGGAAAATCTTTTGTGACTTTAATTACACAGGTGCAGATGGTCAAAAGATTGTCAGACGGGCGCCGTCAGTGAAACAGCATGCACAGTCTTTGAATGAACAGCAAATGTAACAAGATACCAAGTTTAGCCCTGTTTACAGAGAAGCTCACAGTGAGGGAAAATGCAAAGTGCTTGTTTCAACTGCTCCTGGCCAAAGAAAATAGTTCCTGAGGCAGCACCTATAATGGGACATAGGTAAGGCTACAAGTACTAGGGCAGTGCTCCATGGGAGGGAACAACCCACGTATAGGAACAATTAACCACTTGGAAATCGGGCCTTTTTTTTAAAGGCCACTCGATGAAAGAAATAAACAGTGACTTGGTTGAAGGCCCACAAAGTATATACAACATGTCTTGAAGAGAAAGAACAAATGTTGTCTAAGCAAGACCAAAAAACAGCACTTGCCTCAACTTAGAATATCCCTCTGCTCTACAGTGTCATGATGCAAAGTGCTGTGGCTATCTTGAAGTCAGCTTTGTGCTCAGTTCCTAGCCAATTCTTGAGTTAATCACAGTATTGGTGGCACCAATGTGTGCTGTTTATATTCCAGCTGCTCAGTTCAATGGTGCCTGCTACTGCGATTTCTGCCTCCACTAGGACTTGGCGGAGCTCAAGTGGTATGTGTCTTAGCCAGCCCATTCCTTGGCCACACCCACTTTACACCCATTTGTAAATCAGCTATGTGGGCAACCCCTCATACCATGAACCATTATTATTTGCAAGTGTAGAAAATTAGCTTATTGTTTTATTTTGGCACAGGCGTTTTGGACATTAAACTGAATGAGTTTTTTTCTTTTTGATGTCAATAAAATGCAGGGTGTTGCATCTATTCAGGGTAACGGTTGTCTGTGCTGGCCTTATTTTTTCATACTGATTACAGATTCCTTCTGCTTGCCTATAAGCTTATGAGATGAGGACTGAGACGCAGAAAATGGATGTGGAAGTAATATCTTGATTACATACTAGTAATCTTCATTACTGAGTCCACGTCATGATTAAAATTTTCTGCCTTACCTTCCCTTTGCTTTTTCAGTGATCTAGCTCCCAGACAGCATGTGTTTTGCTTGTTACTATGCAGCAGGCTGGGTTTCTGGTCTAAGGAGGATTTATATTGGAAGGGTTGGGATCTTTTTAAGCTTGGCTAGGAAGTCCAAGCTGTGGATGGTGATAGCATGGTGATATGGTGACCAGGACTTGGAGTAATGATGATTACACAGTACGTAACTGTGCCATAGTCCACATTACTGGTCCCACTAACCCACCCACACCTCCATTCACTTGACCTTTCATGCATTCACTTATATGCCACACATTCAGGTCATTATGCATTCATCTAAGCACTATCTACATTCATCTATTAGTCATCCAGCTATTTAATCATGTTCACATTCATCTACTCATTCTTCTAAATGTGGAGTTAAGGAGCTTGTTCATTGACTAGCATGACAAGTTTGACATGTTGGCTTTGCCAGTGCTCGTTTATTTTGCTTGCAACACAGCATGGAAGCAGAATGTTTTCCTTGCTTTCCCCCCCGGAGGAATGTACTTAGTGTGACCCAGCAGCTACTTACCCCACCAGCTCCGTTTGGCATTATCCTTCTTACAGCCCCTTCTTACTTTTATTATTTTTATTTTATTTTATATTGGTGCAGGTCCTGTAGATACATACCCCTCTAGGCTGTGTGAATTTACCCCCGCTGTCCCTCAGCTCCTCATGGCATCATATCTCAAACCCCCTTCCCGCCCCATTTTTAGGTCGAGCACAAGCGTATGACCTCTTGTATACTTTTAAGTATACTTCTGTGGGCTTCCAGCTATTTCATTTTAGTTTTTAGTGTCATTTAAAAATCCTTGCTTGCTAGTGGTCAGTCATGCCTCTTTGTCCCTCCTGTGTGGGAGCAGGGACCAACTACTGTACAGTTACGCTTTATCCTATTTATCTGGTCTGTAGGGGGACTTTTATTTTAACTTTGTTTCCTGCTTCTGTCCAGGGAAGCTTCCCTTTTCATTTGCAGAGCATTCTACCTCTAAGCCTAGCTGTTAAGAAGGCCATAAATCAGGCTGTTATCTTAGTCACATTTGTTTTTTTAGGCTCTCTGCACCCTCTCTGTTGCTGGCTCCCACCATTCCTTGGCCCAGTGCCAAGAAACACACACACACACTCACTCACTCACTCTGCTGGAGCACCTCAGTTCTTGCATTCAAGTTCTTACATTCAGTACACTCTGCTGCTCCAGTACTGAGACCTCAGGGACAGCTCCATCAGTGCACCTCTTTTCATCCACTCCAAGCCCCCAGCATGCATGCTGTCTGGCAGAGCAGCTCTGCTCTTGCAGTCAGTACACTTTGCTGCTCCAGTACTGGGATCTCTGGCGCAGCTCTATCAGTGCACCTTTGTTCACATACTCCAAGCCCTCAGCCGTGCCACTGCCAGGAACCCTAGCCACGCTGTCTGCCAGAACACTTTAGTTCTTGCAGTCAGTACATTCTGCTGCTCCCGTACTGGTACCTCGGGCACAGTTCCATCAGTGCACCACTGTTCACACACTCGACGTCCTCAGCTGTGCCAGGAATCCCACGCACGATGTCTGCCAGAGCACTTCAGTTCTTGCAGTCAGTACATTCTGCTGCTCCAGTACTGGGACCTTGGGTGCAGCTCCATCAGTGCACCTCGGTTCTACCCCAGCGAGGTCACTTCCTTTCCTATACTGGAATCCAGCTCACTTACAGTTCCATTACAGCAGCTGAATTCTAACATTCAGTCCCACTGTCAAGCCAATACTGGACCCAAAAGAGCAAAACACAGCTTAGCCAGTGCACCTCAAGTTTAACATCCAACACCACTGTTGATGGGAACCACCGGAGCTCGGCCAGAATCCTTCAATTCTAAAATTCAGTAAACATGTCTTCTCAGTACTAAGGCCCAAGCACACACCCTTCACGACTCCTCGCTTCTGTGGTTCATAGGCAATGCCACTCCCAAGCTGGGTACCACTTGCAGCTTCACCAGGGCACCTCCAGGCTAACACTTGGCAACACTGGTATACCAGTACCAAGTGCCACACACAGTTTCATTGACATACCTCACTTCTGACCTTGTGTGCCTGTTACTATTCCAGTACTGCAGCCCACATACAACTGTCAGTGGACCGCAACCCTAACCTGCAGCACCCCAGTATTCCAATACCAGGAATTACATGGTGTTAAGTTTCTCATTCCTCACCTGCTGCCTTCCTGTTATTCCAGCACTGGGCTGGGACACAGCTCTGTCTATACCCCCAATCCTCAACTGAAGTGCCCCAATATTTCTGTGTTGGGGTTCACATACAACTCTGCTAATGCACCACATGCTGTTCTGCTGTTCCACATCACACTCTGACCTCTGTTTGAGAACGTGGATGAGCCAATTAAATCTGTTCTTAGGTCCTTCCCAAATACAGATGGCAGCTATCTCACTCCATGATTTCCTTTACTCTGTTTACTCTCAATGGTTTTTTTTTCTCACCCACTTTTCTTTTTCCAGCTCTAAAAATCCATGTTACCAGTTTCGCTATTTCTTTCAACTATATTTCTACTTCTCTCCTTTTATTTCCCCTCTTCCTACCACCTCTTTTCAAACTTGCATAAACTTAGTTTTTTGTTGTTGTTTCGTTCCTCTTTTTATTCCATCAGGCGTTAATTATTTCACTATTTTTTCTCATCCCTTAATTCTTTTTTTTTTTTATTTGCTCTCTCCTTTGAGTCAGTATGTGCCCTTTCACTCTTTATTAGATCTTTCTTCCTTTGTGTTTTTCCCATCTTTATCTGTCACTTCATGTTTTACTATAAATCCTTTTATTTCCTGTCTGTATGTGAAAGCCACAAGTTACTTGTCAGGATCCAAAATGTTAGTGGTTTTCCCATTCTGTGTCTGTGGGAATTGTCAATGCATATGTGCCTTGGTTATTTCACTGCTTGTTTCTCGCACCATCTCTTTTTTTCTCTAATGTTCATTTGTCTCTTTCTTTTCACTCTTTTCATTATTTTTTCCTCTTAATCTTTTGTTCACTAGGTTCCTTCCCTTTTTTCTGTTCTCACGTTTGCTCTATCTCTTTAGTTGTGTTTTCATTATAACGTTCTTTCTTTCCCTTCTTTCTTTTATGTGACGCCTTCTCTTTCTTCCTGTTGTCTGTTTTATTACTTTCTCTTTTTCTGCCCTCTCTGCTTTCATTCTTAAGCCTAGTTATCAATGGAGCAACAGGTGCAGTGGCAGCTGGGCCCAGAGACCTTACGGACCTCACTCAAGTCTAATTACTGCTGAAATTTCCTACTGAAATTCCAGTCAACCATTTTCCTTTCTTACTCCAGGGCCCATGACACAGTTACTACGCCACTTGTCCTCTCCATCTCTACTCTCGACTGCCTCTTTCCTTTTACCCTCCAATCCATTCCAAACAATAATTTTGTTGTGGTATTTTGACCATTACACTCTAATGCCAAAAGTTTATTTCTGGTAAATGTTTATATGATAATTGTATATGTTTAAGATAGTGGAAGAAGTGCTTTAGTTATATGCTGGGTCACTGGAATTATATGGCAAAATAAAATGAAATTATGAGGCAGGGCTGATCAGTTTGTGTCATGAAAAGTCCAAGTGTGCATTGCAAATGCTTGTTTTAAAATTGCATCCTTTTTTACCTTTTCAGGGTGCCAGCTGGACACTGCTACTGAGCCTCTCATTTCACCAATTCACAGCACGCACACACTTTTGTGGTTCCTCTTGCTGTACCATTAGCGTTCTTCAGTGACTCTTTTTTTTATTTCATTTTTATTTTTTGGCGAGTGCACAGTAGATGGGCACCGTTTCAGCCTCCTTGCTCTGTTTTGGGTCCCCACCCCTTGCACCATATCTACCCCACCTCCCACACTCTACCTTTTTATTACTTAAAAAAAGAAAATAAATTCCAAGGGCCCAGCAGTTGAACACTGTTGCTTGTCTAAATGTGTGGCATCACTTACACACTTTACAGGAATAGTACATTAAATGAGAATGATGAGCTCCATTTTGTTGGAGTTGAGCTTGAGGCAGCTTTCTCTCATCCAGGTGGCAAGGCTTCCATTCGTGCGTGAAAGTTCCTTTTGGCTGTGTCCGGGTCTTCGGTGAGGGAGATGAGTTGTGTGTCATCGACATATGACACTATGTTCATACCGTGGCTTCCGACGATGGCAGCAAGAGGTGCCATGTGTACGTTGAACAGTGTGGGACTCAGTGAGGATCCTTGGGACTCCACAGTTGACTCTTGTGGATCTGGAGGTGTAGGGCGGGAGTCTGCCCCTCTGCGTCCTCCCTGAGAGAAAGGAGTGGATCCGTTCCAGGGCTCTTCAGCGGATTCCTGTCTGAGTCTGGTGCGCAGAGTGCTGTGGGAGACCGTGTCAAAAGCTGCTGTGAGGTTGAGGAGTATGAGTGCTGCGGTGGGGCCCCGTCTAGGAGTAATCTGATGTCATCAGTGGCTGCCAGGAGTGCTGTTTCTGTGCTGTGATTGCTGCAGAAGCCTGACTAGGAGCTGTCCAGAGAGTTGTTGAGCTCAAAATCATGTAGTTGTGCATTGATTGCTTTCTCTAGTACTTTGGCAGGGTAGTGCAGCAGTGAGATGGGACAAATTCTTTAGTTCTGATGGATCGGCCACAGGTTTCTTCAAGAGTGTGTTTTGGTGTGTTTCCAGTCCTCATGGAAGGTGCCCGTGCTGATAGCAGTTGATAGTGTTACGAAGTTCGGGGCAATGGATGCACCGGCCCTGATGTATATGTGGTGCGGGCAGGGGTCAGAGTGGGCTCCAGAGTGGGTGCTGTTCATGATGTTGACCGTTTACTCTGTGGTGAGTGTGGACCAATCGTGGATGGTCTTCACGGGTTCTGGGGCTGTGGGTTGGTCACAGGTTGTGGTGCCAAGTGACCGAAAGCTGTCAGATGTTCTGGATCTTGTGGTGGAAAAAGGAGGCGAGTGTGTCAGAGGTCCTGTGACAGGGGGATTCTGGTAGCTGCGGGGGGAGGTCTGTGAACTGAGAGTTCCTTTGAGTTGTGTGCGGAGGAGTTGATGCGCTCCCTGAGTGCGTCCTTCCTAGCGGTATTTCATTTTTATTTTATTTTTGTCAGTGGGTGGCGGTTTCGGCTCTGAATGAGGTGAGATCTTCGCTGGATTGGCTGTTACTCAATTTTTTCTGTAAACATCTGTGGGTACGCTTTGATTCTTGGACTTCGGTGTGAACCAGCTGGCTTTCTTAGGTATGCGTCTGGTTGATGTCAGCCAGAGAGGGACTAGAGTGTTGGCGCATTTGGTGATCCATTCGTTAAGGTTGCACGCTGCTGTGTTTAGCGTCTTCAGAGGGGAGGGAGGGATTGATTTGGTGAGTGAGTTTCTCATTGGTGATTTCGTTCCATTTCCTGTTGGGGGTGTGTGCAGCGGTGGTCGGTCCGGTCTGGGGTGGAGATGGTCTAGATGGTTATCTGGTTCGCTAGAGGTGAATATGATGTTAAGTGTGTGTCCTACGATGTGTGTAGGTGTGGAGGCCAGCTGTCTGAGGCCAAGGGTGGTTGAGTAGAGCGGTGGTGTTTGGCTCTGTACGGTCCCCGAGATGGAAGTTCAGGTTGCTGAGGAGGAGATAGTCTACTGAAGCCAGGGCCTGGGGGTAGCAATGTCTGACGTAGTCTATGAAAGCTGGGTGTGTGCTGGGTGGCCTGTACACCAGAGTGCTACAGATGGAGGAGTTGTGGTTGGAGTGGACTAGGAAGTGAAGGTGTTCCATGGTGATTTAGTAGTGTTCTGCGACGGCCTTGACATGTAGTGAGGACTTGTGTACAATGACGAGTACTCCACCTGGGCGGGAGGGCCGGTCCCTCCTTTAGGATGCTATAACCATTGGGAATGGGGATGTCTGGACCCGAGGTGGGGTTGGTACAGGTCTCTATGAGGAAGGCGATGTCCGGTCGGGTGGTGCCGATCAGGTCCCAGAGTTCGGTGGAATGTTTTTGGAGGGAGCGGATGTTCAGGAACAGGCAGTTGATGGAGTTGTGGAGTTTGTTGGTATCTTTGTGTGCGGAGAGTACCTTCGGTTTTTTGAGGTTGGTGCTGAAGTTGAAGGTGAAAGGTTTCTGGGTGTCCTTGGGGAGATGGTGCAGCAGTTGTTTAGACGTCTGGTGTTGAGGCAGAGGAGGGTCTCAGAGTTGTAACGAAGGCAGTCCAGGGGGTGGTTTAGCAGATATCCAGGGATCTTGGTGCTGGGCGCGGTCCAGACATGGCTGGGTACATGCAGGCTTGCCTTTGATGTGCCTTCGGCATGCCAGTGGTGCACCCACTTCGCGCAGCCGCCATTAAGAAGGGGTGGGGGAAGCAGTCAGCTGGGAGGCGGGTTGGTGGGAAAGGTGCTTCATGGGAGCAGAGGAAGAGGTGAGAAAGGAAAAAGCACTAGGGAAAAACGAGGGATGATACAAGAAGGCAGAAAATAAGAGTGAAAGAGCAACAGAAGAAAAAAAGCAAATGATAGAAGAAAAAGGCAGAAAATGCAAGAGTGAAAGATCGGTAGAGTGATAGAGAGAAGAAAAGGAAAATACTTACTTGTGATGGCCACTAGATCACCAGGGATGAGGCGCAGGGATGAGCCTGCTGGTGGAGGATGGCCTTGAACTGAGTCAAGAGCCTGTCAGTTCCTTCCAGGCAAGAGGCGGAGGCAGCAGCAGCCAGAGGTGCTGAAGAGGGCAGCAGACGCGGACCAGGAGGTCAGTGCAGTTGCCCATTATTTAATAATTTCTCTTACACTGAAAGATAAATCGTTCAGTGATGACCTCCATGTTTGCCAACGCAAGTGCAATGGCATCTAGGAGAAAATAATATTGGTAAACCTTTGGTTTTCACAAAAGAGACTGCCTTTGCTTTACCATTGTTTGTGTTGCGTGCACAGAATTGAGTTGACCGTGTGCCAAATAAAGTATAGTTTAAGTAGAATATAGAGGCTTAAAGCTAGATTGGAAAGGATGATTCGCTTATGGCAAGAAAGCAATGCGATGAGGCAATTAAAAACAAGATGTTGAAATATTTTAGAGGAGCGAAGTTATGACTCAAGGATGATGATTTGCAGGGTTAAAGGGGTCATTAGTGAGTTTCTTGAATAAGGTGTAGGTTAACAGCTGATTTGAAAGATCAGTAAAGGGAATTGGGCAGTTACATAGTAATATCAGATTAAATAGAGGGTGTGTGTTAAAAGGGCTGTAGTTTTGATAGTTGGCATTCTGGAAATGATGGGAGTAGATGGTGAGGATTATCTATGGTGGTAGGGCTGCTAACAGGAAGTCTAGTTAGGTGCTGGTGTCCACGATTATTGAGGAAAAATATTGTGTGGAGTCTGAGGCTCAGATGGGGAACTGAGTTAAATGAGAATCGAGGTTGTGCACGAAGCAGTAGATTAAGTTTAGTGACTTTTGATTATCACTATTTTGTGGCAGTGTGCCTGCATGTTTGTCTTGATCTGTTTAGAGGAAGAGAAGTAAGCTTGCTGAGAAGTACATATCAAACAATTGGTGTAGAAGACTGTACTTTGGAGTTTATAAACGTTGAGTGAACTTTGAGGTTGTTGTGCAATTGGTCAGTTGGTCAATGTAGAAAGTTCTCTCTATATAGTGCACCAAAATCAAGTACACTGTGCAGAGTCCAGTGGATCCCCAATTGGCATTGCGGAGACAAAAGAAGATAGGACTAATGCTCTATTTGTGTTAGTGTGGGTGAGCAGTTAGGCTTATTAGAGGGTACTCCTGAGTAGTTGTTGTACTCACAGAGGCAATAACTGAGACACACTTATGAAGTCCAACACCAATTTAGAAAAAGCATTTCAAAAATAGACCAAGCAGTTTTCAGCGTTCTCTCAATGGAGGAAAAATAATGTTCCACAAACACGGGATTAACAACACCTTAAGAAGCGAATCTCGGGGCGCTAAGGTAAGTAGTGGGCATTGATCAGAACCACACCAGCAGGTCACACTGGGCGGCACAGGGGCAGCCGCGAGCAGAGGTGGAGTTAGGTGTTGAGTGCCCAATGGTTTTTTATTGGAGATGGACTCCGTGACAAACTGGCTAGTTTCCAGGCTGCAGAGTCCTTGTATACTTTTTTGCTGAGCAGGTCCACTGCTCACGGGAGTCTGAGTCTCCACCATATAGAGACACCTGCTTTGCATTTCAAAGGCGGCAAGGCCTTTGATGCTCCCTGTCTTGGAATGTCCATCCTGCTTTGGGTGATGTATTATCACCTCCACCAAGGACACCTTTTTTTCTGGCCTCAAAGTTGACCCTCACCTCAGGGAGTAAGAACTTGGTGTAGGGTGGCTACACTGGTTTGGACCAGTCCGTGAACACACCAGTAGCTGGGTGGGTTTTCAGGGGGCACCTATAAGGTGCCCTCTGTGTGCATTTATTAATTAATAAATCACTGGGCTCAGTGAGGGTTTATTTTTCTGAGATCTTTGATAACAAACATCCCAGGATTCAGCAAAGCCATCAGTTAGCAGGGGAACTGGTAATGACCAGTGTCCACCATATGCATTTAAAATGGCTTCCCTATGTACTTGCTATGTCTCAGAATCGACAAGAAGCAGGAGCATATCTGCTCCTGCATATATGCCCTCACATGTGCCTGGATGCACGCAGCTTTAGGGGTGACTTATACCTGCCACATGCAGTGATAGGGGACATGGCACACAAGGGTGTGTGACAGGTCGTGTTTTTTAATTTAACCTTAACCAACGTGCACAGTTTGCAATGGCAACACTATGTGGGTTAGGTGAGGGGTACCTGAGGGTTGCACAATTGGTGCTGTGGCTCTCAGAGACTTTCCTTAGTACCCCAGGCACCACGGGTTCCATTTACTAGGGACTTACAGTGGCGGCTAAACACTTTGCCACTTGTGCAAAACAGCTGTGCAGTTTCGGGAAAGAGATCTGGCACTCGGGACTTGTTAATCAGGGACCCAGTGCACTAACAGTCAAAGCCACATCAGAAACCAGGCAAAAGATGGGGCTAACCATGTCCAAAAGAGTGCCTTCCTGCAGTCAGTTGATAACTGTAAAGTTGGGGAGGGTGCTTAGTTTTGGTAATAGGCTGGTGCTAGTAAGGTTTTGGATACTGTGAGTTTTTACTGACAATCACACCATAGCACGGCCCTATAAGAACAAAAAGGGGTTAATGCTTGGTGATGCTTGCCCTTAAGTGTTTTCGAGATGAGAAGATCAAGTGGTTTACTGTGCATATGCACAAGGAGCGAGTGAGTTTACAAATTGGTTATAGAAGAGTTTATTAAGGAGGGTCCAGACATTAGATTGTTACGATCCAGGTTGACATCAGCTAGAATATTGATGTCGATTTTAGGTATTAGACTATAAGACTCTCTCAAGTTTTTGGAGCAATCAATCAGTGATGTAGGGGGGTGTTAGATGAGCACAGTGTGGACATTAAATGGGGTAGGATTCCAAAGTAGATTGTGTGGGATCAAGCATGGAGGTAGGAATTGTTGAGACAAACTTCCTGAGTCCTACCCCTTGCATTGGTTCTGTAGTGTGCAAAGGAACCATGCAAATTCTGTTTTTGGAGGGCAAACCCTGGAATAAATTGAAAAACTGAATATTTCGGATCAATACATGTTTTGGTAGTAGCGTTATATAGAAGTGGAGCCACGGAGCATCAAATTAAGTGATAAAGGTGGATTTATTGCATATTAAGCAACCTTTCCAAAATCAAACAGCAATTTTGCGAGGTACGGTAGATGTCTTTAAAACTGACGTTAAGGCATTTAAACATGAAGATTGTTCTATGATCTATTCGGTAAGAAGACCAGGCGTTTGTTGATGTGATGTGTATCAATGAGGTGAGCGATCTGAAGATGCGGTGTCAGTTGCGATGCCAACCATAGTGTAAACATGTGATACAAACACCCACGTCCTTATTAATTGGGAGCCGAATGTTGCAGAAAACAACCAGACGCAATATAAACATTAACTCTTGAAATCGTGTAGGTCGGGAGCATTGATTAATATAGGACACACAGACCAGTATTTGAACTTACACTCCGCCTAGAGACATAAGGCACCAGGAAAAGTCCATCGCCAGTTTTTAGGGCAGATCATGCAGTGGCAGAAAGTCTTCTCTTATGCATTGCTCTACTGTCTCTATATGGAATGTTTTCCGGCGTTATGGCTTGGGCTGTGTTGTGTGCAATGAGCCTAAGTCCTGAAGTGCAGCGTCGGCCTGATATCATACGAACGAGAGTTAAATTTCATGACAATTACGCAATCAGTATATTCTTAATACCTTGCTTTCCTCTCTGTGTAAGACCACACTTCTGCACCCGCTCAATCTTTTCTTTTAGATTTTCTTTCAGTAAAGTTCATAGTAACATAAAAGATGTCACTCGTTCGTAAGAGTTTTAAAATACAATCAAGATGGTTTTCTGGAGCTTTTTCCCCTACTGTTTCTCATGCCATCAACATTTACTACACATCAGAAATAATACAGGTATTGTTTATAATGAAGACATCCGTGTAACAATCTTTAAAAAGTAAATAAATTGCTAAGTAATTTTGCACTGATGTATGTTGCTTCATAATGTTTATAGCTTAGCATTTTAGAAACCTTGTTTGGTTTAAGTAGTACTGCAGTCAGTTCAATAAATTGTATTTGGGAAGATTGTCGTGGGCTATTTTACCTGTTACTGCATTTTTGGGATTTATGTTAACCATTTAAAATGTTTACCTTTCAGGTACACAGTACTTATATCTTACTCCAAATCGGTACATTTTTCATGGTGCTGAAGTTTATTCAGACTCCGATGATGTCATATCGTCAAGTTCTTGTGGAAGTAGTGACGAAAGTGGATCCTCCCCTAGTTTTGACGAATGTACAGAAAATGATAGTGATAATGACGAATGCTACAATGCTGCGGCTAATGAAACCAGTATTTCAGCTGAAGTAATCCAAAATTGCATGGCAGACAACGATATTAAAAGAACGATGAGCAATTGATACTATTCCAACAAGTCATCTTTCATTTTTGCCTACTACAGTGCACACCAGCGTTCAAATTGAGAACGAGCATGAAACCTTTTAATGTAGATCAACAAAAAGGCAAGTATAATTTTCTGTAAGCGTGGGTACTACTAGAAACGCATTGTCAATTATTTTTAAGCTTAATGGCTCTTCTACTTAAACCATTCTTTACGGCCAAAACAAAAATAACTAGTTTTTTTTTCTCCTTCCAGTTTTTTAAACCATTTCATGAGAGCCTATTTGGATACTAAATTACTACTAGCAGCAGTTAAACCAGACCAAAGAAAAATGTCACATTTTTACGATTTTACGTTGCGATTGACCACAGCGCTCTTGTATCCGCATTTAACACTAGTGTTTGGCTATTTTATTACTGTTTGGTTATTTTCATTTATTTGTCTCCCACTGGTGTGTAAATAGAAAGTGAACAGTTAGCAAAACGTTTCAAACTGTAACTATTTAAAATTGTGATATGGCAAGTGACAGAAAAAATGTAAAGCTATTTGCAGTGTTTTGTTAGCACTGATGTCCTAATTTTATTGTGGACTTGCATCAATCAATTGAAAATTTTTTCCTACCGTCAGGACAAGGTGGAATGTGTAAAAAATGCACCTAACCAGGTTGCCCAAGGTGGTATCGAAAGGGCTTGCATCCGAAACAATTCTGTAAAGCAACTGGAGTACTATGACTCAGATGGTTGTATTTTATTTACAATCCCTGTAAGCATTTCACTGAATAAAAAAAAAAAGTTACTTTAAAAAATAAAATGAGTCTTGTTCTTTCAAGGTTTTTTTTTTTTTGACTGGTGTAACTGTCAGGAGCTAGTTGTTCTGGAATATGGTTTCATTTATGAAATACTCTGCTACCTGTATAACAGCCATTGTTGAGACCGAAAAGTCCCCTGCATGGTGATGGACGTGCACCCATGTCCTGAGTGCTGCAGCTGTATGAACCCCTGGTTCTGAGGTTTGGTTAAGGATAAACCCAGATCATGCATGTGCACCATTATCTAGGCCTGTCTTGTGGTAATGCATTCTTATTAGACCCGAAGGGGCACTCCAAGTTCTATTCTTGTAGTGGTATATAGAGGGTTATAGCCCTTGCTAGGAGTTAAGTGACGTGGGCGCGATGGTGGCAGCACACCTGTGTTTTGGGGGTTTTTTTTTCGTTTTTTTTTTTCGTTTTTAGTTGTGTGAACAGGCCTTGTTACCGGTGTAATGGGAGCGATGCCTACCAATCCACTCATGTAAATTTCTGCAGTGTAGTTAAGTCACCCTTGATCTACAATTGAATGAGACTGTGGTCCTCAGTCTTCGATTGATAGAGGATTGAGGGCCACAGCCTTGTTTAATCATAAGGATGGGACCTATATGATATCACATATGCTAAAAGTTAGATAAGTTGAAGTCATATCTTTTTAAAAATTTGCTAATACAAAGCCCTGAAGAAGTGTCAGCTCACGAAGCACGTGTTGACTGCAGGATCACATCAGACTACAGATCATATAGACTTTTATGATTACGAGATTATGTATACCAAAATGTGATTTCATTGTAAAAGAAATTTGTGAATTTGATATGTTTGTTTTGTTAGTAAAATCTTGTCTGTAATAATTGTTAGGTACTGATATATAGTGTATTAGGAGAGCAGTGTTAAAAGGAATACTAAATAAAACAAATATTTTTTAAATATGTATCTGTGGATTTGTATGGGTATTTTGTAAGAAATCATGTTCCATAATAAAACCCATGTTGACACTGTACAGTGAATCAGTTGGATTACTGATTTCTTGGGTCGAATTGTGCTGGGCTACTAAGATCTCCAGTGATCTGTATATTTGTTACATGGTACCTATGTGTAGTGCTAACACGTCCCAATCTAGATAATTTATTCACCCTGGGACTCGTTTTAAGGCCGATGAATCTTTTGACCCTGATTTGAAGTCTCCTTAAGACGAGATAACTAATCAAAATGTCAATAAATCAATACCCTCATCAATATTCACAATAGCATATCGATCGAATTAATCAATAAACTTGAAACACACCATGACCTTTCAGTCATGAATAACCACCCCAGGATTTAGTAAGATTTGATATTTATTCCCTATTGATTACACTCTACTAGCAAGTTTATCAGTCTCAAAACCAGATAACACAACAACAATGTCATAATATGGCAACTCGAATAAGATTTCAGCAAAGCAAAGGTCATGAACATTAGAACATAGCACAACGTCACCATGGATTAATCTTAGCAGAGTATCATTAGCGCATTATTCAACAAAGCATAGCTTCAGTGATTTGTCTATTTGCGTCCGTTTAGTGAACTCCTTAACTAACCTCGAATTAGCATGTTGGGCTTCATGCAAAACAATTTAGCAACACCAATTTAGAAAACATCTACGGTCTCTATCAAAAGAAGCAGTTGGTACCTAGAAAGAAAAGACAAATAGACAATTACAATTTCATCATCATATAGTTACCCTCTGTAATAAGTCAGCATACAGAGTCAGTCTTCGTCCTCAGGACATCAGTTCATTCGCCATCAGCCAGGAATCACAGCAAAGTTCAGCAAGACGGGTAATTGGGGATACCTCCCTCATAAGGAGGAAAAGTAAGCATTGGGCAAGGCAAAGTAAGGATGGTTTGAAAAATCAAACAGCAAAGTCTTTAAGCAGAGTAACAGTGTCTAGGCAATAGCAAAGACACCTAATGGCTAAGGCCTATAATAGCTCGGAATGGCAGAGAATGGCTCTGGAATGGCATGTAATGGCCGATTTCTCCTCCGGTGATGCGGTTATACTAAAATTGTCGAACAAATCTCAAATTTCCAATTGGTCAGGTTTTGGTGCATCATTATCTCCATCCAATAGTCCATCGGTCACCTCATTGCGATTGTCACCCCATAACAGTTCTCACGTAGTTTATTGGTTCCTGGGTTTGACGCCTCCAACGGGTAGAATGTCAGGTGAGGAATAAGTGACATTTGTTACTCAAGTCAGTAGTCCTATTGTCTTCCCTGGTCTAAATTACCTTGTGCGCTCCACAAGAATGTCTCCTTGAGCAAGTCGGGTTCTCATGAGAAGATTTACTACGGTTACACACACATCTCTAACTCCTGGAAAAGTACAGCTTCAGGTCCTTCAGCAAGTCAGCACATTGCATGTTAGAAAAACACATTTAATATGAAACCGGGCAGCTAGGCCCCGACTCATGCTAACTAAGGCCTAGTGATTAATTAGCAATTTTAATACATAGAACTCTTAATACTAATACAAAATCATACATTAGTACATTAATACTTCATTATTAGTCAATTTCATTAATCATCGAATACAATGATGGCCACTCCCCGTGGGCACATTTCATACACATGCGTTAACGCTTACATTTTCTATGCAATTTCACGAAGTATTAGATTGCAAGCTTCTCATGTTAATTATTAGATTTTACTCACACTCCATCAGTAGCACCATGCAGTGTATGTTTGCATTTGTGTTTGGGATGTATGTGAGCTGGTGGATCTTACACAATATGAAACTCTGTGGAAGCCCAGGGCCTAGAAAGGCTGGTTGAAGGTCAGGGCTATATATCCCCAGACAGAAGAAAAAGATTACTGACATTCTGGTGGTCAGTGTTGAGAACACACACACTGGAGAAAGGGGAGCAGAGCTGTGCACATCAAATGTTGCTTTGATTCAAGGAAGAGTTACTGGTCAGTTGGGCTTGTGCTTATTGTTAGGCGAGATGGTGGGTCTGATAAGTTTGGCACTGTAGAGATAAAGAATCAAAATAGGAGGGGAGGGCTTGGCCATTGAACCTTTGTGTGGCATATTTCAGTGGATGCGGACTGCAACAGCCACGTGTGATCCCCAGTTACTCACTTGGCCTGTTTGATGTGTTATTCAGAACTGCAGATGCTCCTGCTGTGGCAGACTGACCCTTTGCCAAAGGACAGGACAGAGGAGGCAGCACTTCATAGGAGTTGACACCAGTGGCAGCTACTGCCAATCAAGGGTGGTGAGACAGGGTAGGGGAGTGTCAGAGGGGGGTTTTGGGTGGAGGTGTAAAAATGTATTAAAAACTATGCCACTGCTGCTCCCGGTCCTGCTGCCGGCTGCTCCCTCTCTTCCCGGCAGTAACCACAGGCTCCCAATCCAGATGCCCCTCTTATGCTAAAGCAACCATGAGAGCAGCAGTGGGAGTGGCCTGAGCAGGCTGGTTTGACGCTTGCTCAGGCGCAAGGGAGTCCCCAACGTGGCTGTGTAACACAGTCAAGTTGGAGAAATGTAAGTACACATGTCAGTTTGGCCAGACTAAGACAGCCGGTCAAACTGACGTGCACTTTAGTGTCCACCACTCCCCCCTCTGGCCCAGCTCCACACCACCCTACATTCCAAGCTGTCAGAGAGGGGGGGGGGGGGGTCCACTGTAAAGTTGGGGCAGCCAACCTTGTCATGTGAAGTTGTCAAGTGCATACCATGGTTCGTGAAATCTGTGACCCCAGTATGCAAGGTGGGTGTCACTGAATTTAGGACAGACCACTTTGCCATGTGAAGTTGTCAAGTGCATCCCAGCTGGCGGATCAGCAACGGGGAACCTACTTAGGAGACCACTGCTGTGGTAACACTGACAGTAGAAGTCAATGAGAAGAAATCTGAAACTGGCACAGACGCCCCATTGAGGAAAGGCTGTGAGAGGTTGGGATCCTCCAGCATTTATAGGCCGTAGCCTTCAAAGATATGCCTTCATCCAGCTGCCATCGGGTAGGCTGACTGCTCTAGGCTTCCAGATAGCATGGGAACTTATATTAACTAAGTACATCGCACTGCTGAAGCCGACACTTCTTGAACCTTAATGACTCATAATTTCGAAGAGTGACTGGCCTAGGCCACATCTGAAAGCCATCTCCATTATCATATTGTAAATAACCTGCCTTACTAGAAGGGAAAGAGGGACTTGAGGATGGTACCCAGGCTGACAGTCGGCTGAACTGTGGCTATTATTTAGTGTGATTTGTAGGTTTACATTAAAGACTATTTTCACAAAAGCCAGTATTTGACTGGGCAATTATTGTGGCGACTTTGTGTATTTTGAGTCTTCTGCCTGCTCCCTAAGTGCTAATGGGGTTGTACTTGGCCCTGTTGCTCAGGACCCATAGTAGATTGTGGCCCAGGACATTGGGAGCAAAAGGCTGCAACCTCCATGGTTGGACCAAGTAACCCTGTTTGCCCTGGGGCCCTCTGAAACGTGCTACAACTACTATATATACAATTGAAGTCACTTATAAGGAGTGTCACTTCAGTAGTATAAATCTTCTGTATAGCATAATCAGTGTTGGCAAAGCTAATATGTTGTTTCTATTTTTAGGTGTATGTTAGGTAGTGGGTATTAAGTGAGTGCAATAATCTTCCTTGCCTCCTGGTATCCACCACTTCTACAATTATCGTAAACCGGCACTTAGAGTAGTTACTAGTCGGAAGGATGAGTGGATTAGAGACAACTCAGCTTTTCCATACAGAAGTTCAGATATACAGAGTTCTTTTGGATAGTGCATTAGCATCCCTTGGTGTCATCATTCTTCTCTCACTAATAACTAATAGAATGATCACAGATAAGTATGTACCAAGGGACTTAAATGTGTAACCCCGTCTTTCCACCTTTTGGTGTTTAGACTTAACAGCTTCCGTTTGGCAGGCCTCCATGAGCCTGGGGCTACGTGAGCAAAAGAGGGCATGGAAGGCAGAAAGCTGAAAATTCCAGCAGATGGAGGAATAACAGTGAACAAGAGCTGAAAGGCAATGAGTGCTGAGAGAATGTGTAGCAACTTAAGTAACAATGGAGGAATCCAGCAAAGATAAAAGCAAAATAAAGTGCAGGGTTAAGGCATATGACTGCACTAGCACAAAAGCAGACGTGCTGCACAATATTAAGTGTTGCCATGCACTGATAGCCCTTCCTGGATTTAAATACCTGTCTGGCTATTGGGATATGGAGGGGACACACACCCTGAACTGGACTCCAAACCACTCACCTTCCTTTGATCTGATGCCTTAGTTGACATAAACTGGCTACCATTGACACTGTCCTGCATAACTACGGCTTAAAACTTAAATTGATCGAGTGACCACATTTCGTATGTTCCTCAAATCCTTGACAGTAAATCCTGTGATAAAAGCCTTCTTCCAGTATGTTCGCCTGGCTTGTAGGTAAATCACCAATGGAAAATTGCCACAAGCCTAGCATCAACAGCAGCCACTGGACTGTACCCCTTCCATTGGCCCATAAACTTCAACTCCTCCTTTTCTTTCAAGGAATCAACAGTGCCCTCAACCTCAAATTCTGGGCTATCATCAACTATGATCACTGGAAAAGACAGAAATGTGATAACAGATATATAATGTGATATATGAAATTTTGGATAAATACACCAGTGATTTGGAAGTGGAATACTGATTGTCCATCTATCATATGAGTGATATTGAGAGATTCACACAAAAAATTACAGGGTCGTTATAGTTAGGAAATAGAATTAAAAAAAAAAAACAGAAATTCACTTAAACCCAAGCTTACATTGACGTTATAGTTCAGTTTACATTTTAAACGTACAAAACCATAGAAATACACCTGTTGTAGTTGATGATCTCAAGTAACTGCAACTCCTGTTGTAAGGTAACTAACTTGTGCCCCAGCCATGCACAGTTTTTTCGTCAAATTTTACTGCGAATATTACATTGATATTATCAATGATGTTATCAAAGATGTCATGAGTACCATAATTTGTGGGGTAATTAGCAGCGCATGGCATCAGTTTTTAGCGAAATTGTAAAGGCCCCCAGACCTGGCCCACCCGGGGGCTTGTTTAAAAAGAAAGAAAAAAAAAGCGCGTGAGCCAGCACTTTAAAAAAAAAAAATAATAATAATTCTGTGAAATTCGCCATCGTGAAAACACAGCCATTTTTTTTAATGATTTTTTTTTAAGCTGTTTGGGAGGGGACCAGAGCTAAGGGGTTAGGGTGACTCCTTGCCTTTTTTTTTTTTTTTACACTTTTGTTGTGGCTGTGCATTTACCTGCACGAGCTCCTTACTTTTCGTGAAATTGTCGCGAAGGATCCACGGCCCTAGATGTACAAATTTGTTTTCCTTTTAATTTCGCCAAAACTACTGACTGGATTACACTAAATAAGCGAAAGCACAATCTGCATACTGAAAGCTAGCTTTATGCGAAATTCGGTGCATTTCCGTTCAGTGGTTCAGGCTGTAGTAGTGTTCAAAGGTCCTATGGTAATTAACATGGGAAATGCAACTTTTTTTTACCTCTCCCATTTCACCCCCCCTCTTTTTGATTTCCCCCTCCCCCACCTCCCGCTTGACGGATCACCCACAAACTTTGTGTGCACCAAGAATCAGCACCACACATTTTTGGGAGACAATTTTGTGAAATTTGTCAAACAGTGCCAAATGAACAGGCATGTCAAATTGTATTTTTTTTTTTTTTCCTATCGAAACACAGTCCTAAGTATAATTACCTAATGGTGACCGCCACTAGTTGATATATCCTTCTGGCTATAGCCAGTAGGTAGTCCGAGTTTGGGCCTAGTTTCCATTGGAAAAGCATTTTTCGTTTTGGCTATGTCTTTGGCGCTGTTCAAATCCTCACAAATTTTTCTGAATCAGATTGTCCCTCACTTTTGCTTCTATTTGGAAAGTTAGTGTGATTTGTTAAGCAGGTGCCGAGAAATAGGTGGCGGGGGTTCCAAAACATGTTTTCCCCATGCAATTTCCCATAGGGGTTTTAGACATGACTACAGCACAAACCGCTGGACAGAATTACACCAATTTTGAAAAGCAGAAAAGCTAGATCTTTGTCCAGGAAGCCTGTTTTTGTAATTTGATGTAAATCTGTTCAGTAGTTTTATAGTTATTTAAGGAAAAAGAAATATAGATATCTAGGGTCAGAAATCCTTTGTGGATCCACTCCAGGAGGATCTGATAATCTCTGGGGAAAAGTAAGGCATTGACTACCTGGCTACAACATGACAGGAAAGTTGCAGCTGCCATTTTCTTTCTTGTTTGGCCCGGGGAGGTGTAAAAAAAGGTGAAAAACACATAAGGGGGAATGCTACAAATATCCTGACCTCATAGAACACATGGAGGTGTCCCTCAGGGACCCCTCATGGGCAAACAGTTGCCCATTTTTTTTCAGCCAATCCGCTGACCTACTGAGGGGCTCAGCGCAACCACCAATGTAAACCCGTGATGTATCTTCAAATCGAAAGCAGGCTAAAAAAAACAAATAACCCCATTAAGGCACAAATTGTGCGGTGCATGACCAAAAGCTGTGCGCCGCGTGGGGTTGAGTGCATATGGAGGAGTTGGCTGTAGGGCCTGGCCAACCCCCACTGCGCACAGCCAGGGGTCGTCTGCTGCTGTGGTTGTTTTAACGTACGGTAATTATACATTACTTTACATTTTAAAAAACATAGAAATTCACTGAGAAAACTAAAGGTTACAGGGTCATTATAATTAGTTTGACATTTTGCCCACACAAAGCCATACCAATTGAGCTGTTACGTTATACTTATCTGAAGAATCTATAACTTGTGCCGTTAAGTAACTTTGGGTCATGAGTTATAGTTTCTTACCATAAGTGTAACTATACGTATAACACCAGCTGCTGAATTTGTATGGTTTTGTGTGGGTAAAACGTCCACCTAACTGTAACATCCCTGTAACCTTTGGTTTTCTCAGTGCTGTATATAAATATATGTGTATTTATGTATTTTTTCCACTGGAAAAAACAAAGTTACATTGAAGGCAGGTGACTTTCTCAGTGACCTTGTTTTGAACTTTAAAAAAAAAAAAAAAAACTCAGCAGTTAGTAGCACTGACTGAATTCTGCCCTGCCATTCACTGCTTATGACCTCACATATAACATCACACATGACTTAGAAGAAGAAGCTTTATTCGGTATGAGGAAATTCATCCATTACAACACATAATCACCAAAACATTGTAAAAATACCAATAAAAACCATGTATAATAAAAGCACCCATCATAAAAACAAGTACATATAATTATATATATATATATATATATAAAAAACAGAAGATGATAAAAACCTCATTCATAAAAACTGGAAAAAAATAAGTAAAATCATTCTAAAAATTCAACATTTTTGCGCCAAGTAGTAGCTCCCTTCTGATGGATACAACTACCTGTGGATTCCTCACCTCATGGATTCCTCACCTCATGAATACTCCCATGGCGCCAGCATTAGACGGAAATCTTCTTACTAGTCTCTGCACGTCGACGAGGACGTCACTCTAGCCCACGCGACGCCGTCTGACGTCATACAGGCAATAAGAGGTCCTCGACGACGTGCGGACGTCAGTTCCCTTTTTTTCCGTGCATTCGAAACGGTTATCTTCGAGGGAGCAACTGTTACTCTTGCGGTTACAGTGTATATCTTGCTGCGTAGTCTTTCGCTGTGGAAATAATGTCGCAGAGGAAGTCTGGATTTAAGCCTTGTCGTGAGTGTGGAGGCAAGATGTCGGTGACGGATCCTCATTCCGATTGCCTTTGGTGTTTGAGCTCCGACCACGACGTCTCGACTTGTGATTCATGTCAGCACATGAATCCAAAGGCCCTCAAGGAACGTGAGGCGAAGCTGTTTATGGCCAAGTCAAAGGGGAAACATCACAAGAAGTCTTCTTCCCCAAGACATCGGCGTCATCGAGACTCCCGGCGCCGTAGAGAATCTCGGCGTCATTCAAAGGAGACTCGCTCCAGGTCTCCGGATCGGCGCCGAAGGACATGGGAGGTCAGTCCCACGGTTACGCCGCATCCTTCGACGCCGTTGCCCTCTCCGGCGTCTCCAACTTCACCTGGACAGGCGTCGGTGATTGAGGTATTGGAGCCTCAAGTGTTTTCTCCGGCGCAGACGCCGAGGCCGGTGTCGGGGTCGCCTCCGAGACAGGCACCCCAGTATCCGGCTTTTCCCACCCCTGGAGCCGATAGTTCCGCATTCTTGAATGCGATGTATGCCATCTTCCAACAGATGGCTCCAGGGGGTGCTCCGGCTGGGCCTTTGGCCTTTTCTTTGGGTGATCCTGCGCCTCTTCGGCCGGCACCCTTTATGCCCTTTCTCCCGTTTGGGAACGTGGGCTCGGCGCCACTGTCGGCGCCGGTGGCCGCTCCGGTGGCTTCAGAAGGATTGGCCCCGGGGATTTCCATCCCGTCGACGTCGGGATTTCGGCCTGTGACTCCGGTGGGTCCATCTGCGGCAGTTGTTCTTCCGTCGGCGCCGAAGTTACCTGTGGCGCCGGATGCGGCGTCGGTGGCTTCTGAAGATCGGCGCCGATCTTCGGCGGAGGCATTGTCGACTCCGCGTATTGAGCAACGACTTCATTCAAGGAGACGTGCTCTCCGTGTATTGGAAGAGCAGGAGTACCAACGAGCCCTAGAGGAAGGAGAGCTAGAGGACTCGGGTGATGGGCTGCGTGGACTGGAGTCGGCCAGTGGGCTGGACACTTCCCCTGAGTGGGACCTTTCGTCCCCGGGGGAATATACTGAGGAGGCTGCTTCCTTTCATGCAGTGGTACGGAAGGCAGCTAGTTTTTTGGACCTGCCTTTGCCGGTGGTGGAGGCAAAACAAAACCTTTTGACAGAGGTGTTACATCCGGCCTCAGCCGCGGCGGAGCCTCTGTTACCATTTAATGACGCTCTGCTGGATCCGGTGTTAGAGGTGTGGAAGAGGCCGGCATCTTCCCCAGGAGCTCACAGAGCCGTGGCCAGGAGGTATCGGACGGCTCCAACTGACCCTGGTTTCCTATCTAGGCACCCTACGCCGGAGAGCTTGGTGGTGCAGGCCTCCTGTTCGTCCAAGTCAGCGCCTGGTTCTTTTCCGACGGTGCCTGGGGACAGAGATTCAAAGAAGCTAGAGGCGCAGTCGAAGAAGATTTTTTCATCCTGCAGTCTGGTGTTAAAAGCCACCAATGCAACCTGTGTCCTGGGGAGGTATATTCATGCTCTGATGGATGACATTTCCTCTTCGTTTACAGAGCTTCCCCAGGGTCTTTTGGATCTTGTCTCAAATGCCCAGGCTGCTGCGACCCAAATTATCCAGACGGGACTGGATACCACCGACTCGGTAGCCAGGGCAATGGGCACAACTGTGGTGGCAAGGAGACCGGCCTGGCTCCGTAACTCGGGCTTTTCGGCAGATGTACAGTCCACATTGTTGGATCTCCCGTTTGATGGGGACAAACTGTTTGGAGCTAAAGCTGATTCGGCCTTGGAACGTTTTAAAGAAAGCAGGGCCACGGCTAAGTCGTTAGGGCTCCAAGCTCCTTCTTCCACGGCCTCTTCCAGATTCTTCAGGAGGTTTCGTGGATTTGGGCGTGGCTCTTCCTCCTCTTCCTTTCGGGGGAGATATCAGCAACCTGCTTCTTCCCATCCCTATAGATCTTTCAGGGGGAGAGGTAGGGTCCGCACCAGAGGAGCCTCTCAGCAGCACTCTGCCTCTTCCTCATCCTCTGGCGGGGTGCAGCAGGGGAAGCAGCCTTAGGCTTCCACCATTTCCCACTCACTCCTCTCCTGTAGGGGGAAGATTACAGCATTTTCTCACCAAATGGAAGACTGTTACATCGGACACTTGGGTTCTCAGTGTTGTGGGAAAAGGCTACACCCTTCCCTTTCGGGAGTTCCCGCCCCTCATCCCGCCCCGCCCTTCGTATTGTTCAGAAGAACACCTCCTGTTGCTAGAACAGGAGGTGCAAGTCCTCCTTTCAAAGGGCGCGGTGGAGTTGGTCCCGGAGCAGGAAAGGGGTCGAGGAGTTTACTCAAGGTATTTCCTGATTCCCAAGAAGGATGGTCGTTTGAGACCAATTCTGGACCTGAGGATCTTGAATTGGTTCCTCAAGCAGGAAAAGTTCAAGATGCTGACCCTAGCACAGGTGCTTTTGGCGTTGAACATGGAAGACTGGATGGTGTCTGTCGACTTGCAGGATGCTTACTTTCATATCCCGATACTCCAGTCACACAGGAAGTATCTCCGGTTTGTGGTGGGATCGCAACACTATCAGTTTGCGGTCCTTCCGTTTGGTCTTACTTCAGCACCTCGAGTCTTCACGAAGGTGATGTCGGTGGTTGCGGCAGAACTCAGAAGGAAGGGGATAGCAGTATTCCCTTACTTGGACGACTGGTTGATCAAAGCCAAGTCCCCGGAGCTTGTGTCGCATCATCTGCAGTCAACAACCCAGTTGTTGTTCGACCTGGGTTTTTCGGTGAACGAGCCCAAATCTCACCTAGAGCCCTCTCAGCGCCTCCTGTTCATAGGGGCAGTACTGGATACAACATTGGGTCGGGCCTTACCTCCGCCTCAGCGGATTCAAGATATTCAGGATTTGGTTCCAATGTTTCGAAATGGAGCGGTAGTTCCAGTCCTCAAGGTCCTTCGTCTGCTCGGTCTTTTTGCCTCCTGCATTCTGTTGGTCACGCATGCTCGCTGGCACATGAGGGCTCTTCAGTGGTGCCTCCGAAGGCAGTGGTCTCAACTCAGAGGGGATCTAGAGGGTACTGTCAAGATCTCCAGAGATGCTGCTGTGGATTTGAAGTGGTGGATTGCAAGCAACAATCTTTCACAAGGAAAGCCGTTCCAGCAGTCGCCACCAGTGACCACAGTCATAACGGATGCTTCCACTCTAGGGTGGGGAGCTCATCTGGGGGATCTGGAGATCAAAGGTCTTTGGTCTCCAGAGGAACAGATGTTTCACATCAATCTGTTAGAGTTACGGGTTGTACGTCTGGCTCTCAAGGCCTTCCTCCCTTCCCTTCGTGGTCAGTCGGTACAGGTCCTAACGGACAATACTACCACGATGTGGTACATAAACAAGCAGGGAGGAGTGGGGTCGTACCTTCTCTGCAGAGAAGCTCTTCGACTATGGTCCTGGGCAAAGGACCATCGGATTTGCTTGATAGCAAACCATCTGGCCGGAGTTTTGAACGTGCGTGCGGACAGTCTCAGTCGCCATTTCTCGGCAGACCACGAGTGGCGTCTCCATCCAGATCAAGTCCGTTTAATCTTCCAGAGGTGGGGGTTTCCTCGGGTAGATCTGTTCGCCACTCGAGAGAACGCGCATTGTCCGTTGTTCTGCAGCCTTCAGTATCCGATGCAGGGAGCGTTGGGGGACGCGTTTCAAATAACCTGGTGCGGCCAGTTGCTTTACGCGTTTCCTCCCATACCCTTGATTCCTCGAGTATTGAGGAAGATTCGCCAAGACCGGGCTCTAGTAATCTTAATAGCTCCGGATTGGCCAAGGAGGGTGTGGTATTCTGACCTTCTCCAACTCTCAATGTGCCCGCCGCTCCGTCTCCCTTTCAGGGCAGACCTCCTCTCGCAGTCGCAGGGGCAGGTTCTACACCCCAACCTCCAGAGTCTGCACCTACATGCCTGGAGATTGAACGGGGCAACCTGAGTTCCTTCTCTCTCCCGCCTGAGGTAGTGGATGTTATGTTAGCGGCCAGGCGACACTCCACTAAATCTATCTACGCTAATAGGTGGTCTAAATTTGTTGCGTGGTGTGGAGAGAGGCAGATTGATCCTTTGCATGCTCATCTATCGGACGTTTTGTCTTTTGCTCTATCTCTGGCGCAGAAAGGTTGTGCAGTGGCTACCATTAAGGGTTATTTATCGGCCTTGTCAGCCTTCATATGTCTTCCAGACCAACCATCTTTATTTAAATCCCCTATTGTTATCAGATTCTTGAAAGGTCTTCTAAATCAATATCCTCCAAAGCCATTCATTATGCCGCAATGGGATTTGTCCTTGGTCCTGACTTTCCTTATGGGGTCCCCTTTTGAACCTATGCATTCTTGTCCCTTGAGGTATTTGGTTTTAAAAACAGTCTTCCTGATAGCTATAACATCAGCAAGGAGAGTGAGTGAGTTGCAGGCCTTATCAGTAAAGCCCCCTTATACAACTTTTTATGGGGATAAGGTGGTGTTGAGGACCAAGGCTGCTTTCCTCCCGAAGGTTGTTTCACCCTTCCATTTGGCTCAGGCAATTACTTTGTCCACGTTCTATCCTCCGCCTCATCCTTCCAAAGAGGAAGAAAGACTGCACCGTCTGGATCCAAGAGAGCGTTGAGCTTCTTTATTGATAGAACAAAGGATTTCAGGCTGGAGGATCAGCTGTTTATTGGATACGTGGGCAAGAGGAGAGGAAAGGCAGTCCACAAGAGAACACTATCCAGGTGGGTTGTTCTTTGCATTAAAATATGTTACTCTTTGGCAAAGAAGGATCCTCCTGAGGGCATTAGAGCTCATTCCACCAGAGCTAAGTCGGCCACTTCGGCCTTGGCCAGGGGTGTTCCTGTGGTCGACATCTGCAAGGCCGCAACTTGGTCGTCCCTTCACACTTTTGCAAAACATTACTGTTTGGATTCTGAGGTTAGAAGGGACGGCCATTTTGCACGGTCAGTGCTGCAGGATTTCTTGGTTTGACCATTTAGGCACCCACCGCCGGGCGTGGTACTGCTTTGGGACTCTATTCATGAGGTGAGGAATCCACAGGTAGTTGTATCCATCAGAAGAACGAGTTACTTACCTTCGGTAACGACTTTTCTGGTGGATACATTAGCTACCTGTGGATTCCTCACGGTCCCACCCGCCTCCCCGTTGCCTTTCTGGTCTTACCAAGTAATCCTTGAGTGCGCTCCTCTTGGTCTTTGAGGGTGCAATAGATGTGTATATAATATATTTATATATATGTATATATCTTTGTGTATATACTTGGTGTGTGTATATATTTTAAAAGAGATATATTTATATAAAAAGATTTACAGTTATTCATACACTGTTGTGTGTTTTTACAATATAATGGGATGTTGCCTTGCTCTTTCATTGCATTGCCTGGTTGTTCTCATGCACGTAAAAAATGATTGGTACTGACGTCCGCACGTCGTCGAGGACCTCTTATTGCCTGTATGACGTCAGACAGCGTCGCGTGGGCTAGAGTGACGTCCTCGTCGACGTGCAGAGACTAGTAAGAAGATTTCCGTCGAATGCTGGCGCCATGGGAGTATTCATGAGGTGAGGAATCCATGAGGTGAGGAATCCACAGGTAGCTAATGTATCCACCAGAAAAGTCGTTACCGAAGGTAAGTAACTCGTTCTTCAGGAATGATCCCAAGTCTTTCCATACCAGTACATCTGAGGCCATTTGCAGCCACATGAAAGCAGGACGGTATTGCACAAAACCCTTGGGCCTAAGGAGCGGTAGTAGAAATCGGGTTCTAAATGGTGCATAAAAGACACAGAACAGTGTAAAATGGATCAAGGTCTGATGGGACACCCCATCACAGGGGCAGGGTCTTATACATTTCTCCCCATATTGACCTAGGGGGAAGCACAAATTACTTCTAATGATCCCCAAGCGGAATCGAGTTATGGGAGACCTTTCTCTCACATCCTTGATTTCTGAGAGAGATCGCTCAGGACCCACCCACATCTTTAGCATAGTAAATTCCCTTATCGATTTTTTTCCTTAGAGCCTCCCCCTCCCCCTTGGTCTCCTGGATTCTCTGAAAGTTATCCTTAACCCATTTCTTATCATAGCTAGTCAGGTCCTCGGGATAATCAAACAATTCAGGCCGCCCCAGGTCATGTGCCATCTTCCTTATGTGCAACAGCCAGGGAATATGCTTTACATTGTCGCAGGCCAAACAATCCCTTAGGATATCCCTATTAAGAGAGGCATGTTCGTTACTCCAAACTGAAATCCATAACAAAAGGGGAGCCAGCTGGGTAGTGTCCTGTACATACTCAAGGTCCAGTTCCAGGTGAAGGCAAAATCCAGGAATATTTTGTCCAACACCCAGAAGCCTTCTACAGAAACGATTTTCTTCCACCATAAGGGCTCGGGTATCCCTAAACCCCCAAAGTGCTGAACCATACAGAAGGACAGGTAGGCATTTCCGCCTATAGATTTCAAGCAGGGGTTTGATAGGTTTACTACCTACCCTAGCCGCAAAGTCAAAGGTTGCACCAACAGTTGCATGAAAAAGCACAATCCTTCTAGCAATACAGGGTTTCCAAGATCCTTTCTCATCAAAAATGACTCCTAAGTATGGGAACTCATGGACTCTGCTAATAATTTGATCCTCCACCCTTAGCTCCCCCACCCTACTCATAGGTTTACCACAAACCATAAAGTGCGACTTCTTAAAATTGACCTCCAGTCCCAAAGCTGACATAAAGACAACATAAGCTCTAACTAATTCACGGAGACCATTCATCGTGCGGGCCATAAGGACCGCGTCATCCGCATACGTCAGCACAGGGATATCAATACCCTTCACCTTCGGGACATCCCTGCAGTGTTCAATCAGAAAATCTGACAGTCCATTTGTGTATAGAAGGAACAAGGTAGGGGCCAAGACACACCCCTGGCGCACACCCCTTGAAAGCTTAAAAGCCTCCGAGCATTCCCCATTTGGGCGCACCCTCACGTTTGCAACTGTCCCTGAATGGAGATATCGGAGAAGCTCTACAATATTAGGGTCCAACCCTGACTGAATTAGCCTCTCCCATAATAAAGACCGGTTTACTTTATCAAAAGCACAGCTAAGGTCCATAAAAGCAAGATAAAGGGTACCTTTCCTGGCCTGCGTGTATTTGTTGATTATCATCAGTAAATTAAGACACTGTTCTTGCGTGCTGAGGCCTTCTCTGAAGCCATACTGTTCCCGACTCAAAATATCATTTCCTGTCATCCAGGCCTCCAGACGGCCTAAGATAATCCGTCCCAGAATCTTCACAGAGGAATCCAGCAGTGAAATAGGGCGATAAGACTTAGGATCATTTCGATCACCCTTTTTAAACACTGGGACTATGCATGCCAATCTCCAAGCGGCAGGAATGCCCACAGTAGCGGCTGCATTGAGAACATTTAGGAGAATGGGTGCCCATAACTGAGGGTTAGCTTTATACGGGTCCATCGGGATTGAGTCCGGGCCCGGTGCTTTATTATGCGCACAACTCAGTATTGCATCAAAAACCTCCTGTAGTGAGAATCTGATTGCTAGGTTAGGAGCCACATCATACACATTTTCCCGCGTATGTCTTAGGGGGGTACCCTCAAATATACTACAGAAATGTGTTACCCAGGCCTCCGGGGCAATATTACATCCAAGGCCCTCAGAGGTTTCTGTTTCAAAGGAACCTCTATTCACCACCTTCCAAAACAGGCCAGGCTCTTTCAAAGCTGTAGCACGCTCTAACTCTTCCCAGGCTTTATCTTTATATTTTAGCTTGCTATCCCTCAGGGTCCTTTTATACCTTAATCTGGCTTCTTTTACGAGAACCCAATCTCTATGGTGAGTCTTGGTAGCCATCTTTAAATTTGCCCTTGCATCATAGTAGGCTTTGTCGTACCAGCCACATTTACGTTTATTAGGGTGGTTGCCTACTAAAAAGACAGTCTGACAGCTGCATATACTACTGTTATCGCATCTATAACAGTCGTGGGATTTGGCACTTCTGTCAGGAGTATTTTCATAAATAGATGTAGGTTATCCCCCACAACCCTTCCCACAACTTTTTGGGGGTCTACTTGCTTCCACCCAAGCCGCCTACCCTGGTCCTTTGTCACCACCGTTACAGGCCTGCCTCGTCCTAGTGAGCGTAGGGCCCCAGGGAGTTTAAAGGACAATATAAGGGGATTATGAACGCTAAAACACTCGCATAACACTTTACCCCCAATCACCAAGTCTCTCATAGGAGGGGACACAAAAATATAGTTGATGGTGGATCCAGACCCTCTTCCGACATAGGTTGGAAGTTGGTGAGTGCCTACTGCTTCAATATCATAGAAATTCAAGAGGCCCATCTCCCCGAGTTCCTTTAGTAGATCTCTGCCTCTCGAGTCCTGCGGACCCTGCGCTGAATAGACCTCACAGTCACGGATGAAGGGATTAACCACAGTACTGGACCGGCCCAACTTGGCATTAAAGTCCCCGGAGATGATGGCACGAAATTAGAGTGACCAGGCCACCTTTCGAGCGACCACCAAGAGACTGTACAGCTGGAATTGCATATCTGTCATACCCATCCCACACAGCCAGTCCCGCCGACCAAGTTTCCTGAAGCATGATATCATAGTTAGCCACACACCCAACCCATGCTTGATCAGATAACTTAGCGTCATAGCCCGCAATATTCCATGAGATAAGATTACACTGTGGGGGCACATCTTCTTGTATAGCCAGTGCCTTGGCGCATTGTCAATCCACCCTTTCCAGGGATAGGTTGCTATTTTTTCTTCTACTATATGCCTGCAGGCTGAATTGACCCAGGGGGAGAGTCCTACCAGATCCAGAAGAGACCCCAGTACACACTTGCATGTGATCATAAAAATAGCCCAAGGGAACCATACCCATAGAACCGGCACTAGAGACAGGAGAGCGATGGCTAGAGAGAAGTCTTTTAGTCAGGGCGGGATATCTGACATTTATAATAATACAGTCGCCCTTCCCCATCTTATTTTTAGGACCGACCCACCCAATTTTTCTGGCAAACAAGATATCCTTGAAGTCCTTACATGAAAAATCAACATTTTTGCTCAGCCAATGTCCAACCTTATTTATGAGTTGGTTTGTAGACTCAGTTGCCCCATAGACAAGAGCAGGCACATTCGTCAGCACTACCACATAAGGGGCACACGCAGGGGGGAGATCCAAACAGGCCGGGGACGGCCTGGCCGTTGGCTGGTTCAGATTGTCATTTCCAAACAGCAGTTGGCCACTCCCTCCAGCTGCCACAGAATCCGTATCAGGCTGCCTGCTGCAGCTAACCATATTGACTGACCTCTCTGTTCTCAATGAAGAGGTTGGTACAGTCGGAGCAGTTTCAGCACAAGCACCCTGACCCTCAGTATTTAAAGGATTCACCAAAAGGTAAGATGATTTTTCCATGGGCCCCAAGGGTCCTGCGGCTACCTCTGGGAAGGACAACTCCTTACTGGTGCAGGGATGCCTCGGCGAAGCCACACTTCTACCTACACCCTGGCTTCCTTGACCTCCTTGCGCACAAATCAGGGATACTGTTTTTTCTATGGCAGATAGTTTCGCCACCACGGGAGATAAAAGCTCCTGAATAATCTCCCGAAATTTAGTCAGTATATTAGTTGTATCGTGCCCCAAGTGCTGACAGGGTGAAAAATCACTGCTCGCACCCTTAGGGAGCTCCAGGAGAGGTGTTTTAGTCTTTGGTATTAGTTTTTTTAAGGCTTTTTTTTTTTTTCCTCGGGGGAGGGCTACAATTTTCCACAGGACAGGCCGGGGGAGAAGACAATAGAAGTCTTTTACTTCTTCTGGAGGGGCCATGGCCCCCAGGATCCTCTGTTGACTCTATTGGCTCAGCCTGGAGAGGCTCAGCATCAGCCATACCAGCACCTTACCCCAACCCCAGATAGTCTACCTCCACATCTGCGGCCTCCCAAGGGCCATTTTCTGTTGGGGCCCCACTAACAGTGTTGATAGTACTCAATAGGCTTTTAAAAGTCCACTAAAAGCAAAGAGAAACTCCAAAATATGTACCAGAAATTAAAAATAGATTTGAGCAGTTACTCCTTACTGTAAACGAAAGAGGGGTGGCCCAGCCTCTTTCAGACGATGACTGGCGCAGGACGGGCCCGCCCTTGGCCCGGGCTTTGCCCGGGCGCTGCCCGTGCGTGTCCCGCAAGGCGGGAGCGCTGCCAAAGTTTTAAAGGGCTCCTGCCCGAAGGAAACTGCCTCCGCCTCCTGCCGCCTCCCCCGCTGTGCGAGTCCCGCGAAGCAGGAGCACGGCCAAAGTTTTAAAGGGCTCCTGCCCGAAGGAAACTGCCTCCGCCTCCTGCCGCCTCCCGCGCTGTGCGTGTCCCGCGAAGCGGGAGCGCTGCCAAAGTTTTAAAGGGCACACATGACCTATTCTATGACCTCATTTATGACAGAACTCATGACCTCTCAAATGACATGATTGATGTCATCACTCGTGGCATTATTCAATGAGTGTGCTAGTTTGTTTTACAATCAGAGTGGCAACTAACTACCACATTCTATGTATTTTTGTACAGGTGGGTGCAGCTAATAGGTGCAAGTGTTAACAAAACTTGTGTGCGCCTAATGCAACGTAGCTATGTAGAGGTACTGAACAGGTTATAAGTGTTTGCATTCTAGAGTGACTTTGTGTGCAAGTGTCAGTTGACTTGTATTCATTATGCTGCACACAACTCCAAAAGGAGAGAGGTTATATGTAGTAGATACCAGTTATTAGAGCGGATCATGTCAGCATGATAAATTATACTTAACATGGTCGAGTGTGTGTACCAGGTACTAACCTATGTATTGTAGACAAAATGTAAATATAAATAACGAGCTACTACAATTTACCTGTAGGATGGATATTCCGCAGGTGCATTATCACAATAGATATCGATAACCATAGTGTTGTATGTCAAGCACACACAGCCAATGACATATGGATGAACGATACAGCTGAACATCAAATTAAATAACAAATTGGAGCATTCTATCAGAAAGATATAATTTTATTCAATGATTTTACAAAATACTCAAACACATAAAACCTAATGGAGGAAGGAAACAAACATAATACCTAACTCAGTCGTTCCACAAAAATACCAAACTAGGGGCAACCAAGATAAAGAATGCAGTGAACAAGGCTACAAAAGATAGGACTCGAGGGTCCAGATATAATGAAAATTATACAATAACAAAAATGAACTGAGAACGACAATCAATTACATGTCAATAAAATGATTAGAAGGAATACAAATCTAACAAGATTGCGATAACAATCTGTGTTCTAATACAAACAAGATCTGTGATTGAGAAGGAACAATGATGAAACTATAATGTCAATAAGAAACAGTAGGAACAAAGGCCTACGCGCGTTTCGGTGTTCCTCTATTGTTGAGGTCACCTTCATCAGGGCAGTTCCTAATGTTACAGTCCATTGATGATTTAATTCTAACAGCCGAACATCCTGGTCGTGTCTTGTGCCAAGGTCTGGATATATTAGGAAAGTATAACCATGATATCTAATAAAAGAAAATATATACATGTAACGCTTGTAATCGAGAAATCTCCAGTTCTAATTTCTGTGAGACAGAAAAAGATTTATTGTTCTAGATTGTATATATGGACCTAAAATCGATCCTTACTCTGTCATGCAATACACCAGTTGTAAGAGTCATGCGTGCGTGAAATTGTTCTAGACATACTTTCTAGGCAATAGCACAACTGACCCAACTGAAAATGTGACGTGTGGGCCATGCTTTGTTTGCTATCATTTTTTAAACTTTTTAAATAGTAATTATAGATACTTTTACACACTTTCGTAGCTTTTCCTTCGACTTCAATGACGTTCCCTAAGCCATTAAACAGTATGTTTTGGTTTTTAATATTTTCTTTTAAATTGTGTTGATTATTTGAAAGACGTCATTTATGCTCCATAACATAGCCGAGTCGTAAGTGTAAGTGACAGACTGCCACAGCAAACATTATGAAAACAAACTAAGAGATCTCGTTGTCATGTTTTTTTTTTTTTAATCGCCATGAAAGTTTTCAATGCATGAAGTGAGCGGCAACTTGACTACGACTCATTTGCTTCTGGCACTGTAGGGTTTCTGCTTTTTGCTGGATTGTAAACTCTGTTTTCTAAACTTTTCCACTATTGAGGTTTCGCGAATTGTGCTGTCTTGAGCAGCCCCCAATTTCCTGAGAACTAATTAAAGAGCGAATGGCAATACGGGATAAATGTCTTCGTGGCCCTTAAACATTTTACGGAAATCAGGAAATAGACCACTTAGTCAGAATTAATTAAATCCTTGTGAATGTGGTGCATTTAAATGTTTCTCTCTGGCAGTAGAAATTAAACGCGTTGGTTTAATCGATTGTGCGACGACCTTACCTGATCAGTGTCTTCGAGTCCACCATTTGATATAGGCGCTTATAAGTAACACAGTTGGTGAGACTTCTCTGATAATATCAGATTTACTTTAAAATGTTCATGTTTGTTGCAGTGCTGTGCACCTTGTATATCCTCATACGGTGAAATACCCAGTTCTGTGAAAAATAAATCATCCTAGACAATAAATATCCATGGGTGGACATCTGTTTTGGACCTGCAGGTGGCACTGTTGCAGCAGAAATCAGCGGAACATTGAACTGAGCGCAAGAAACCCTTCTCATTAAAAGTACTTAAAAAGAAGCTATCAATTCTGTGTCGAAATAAAGCAAATTGCGAATATTGTTGCACAAACCTAAATGGAGGCAAGTAGGAGAGATGGAGCAATAAGGAATCGGAGAATCTCCGTGGACAGAAGCTCTCCTCATTTTACTTGACCAAAAGACATTATTTATGATAGAGATATTCTTAGTACATGCAAATAAATTTGAAGTAAAAAAAAAAGTACCCTAAGCTTAGGTTTTCTTTCATTCCTCAGCTGGCTGGAGGTTGTACATGGGAATGATTCTTCCATTTATACGTCTGGCATTTGAGGCCGCAAAATAGTTCCATACTGCTGAGTATACAAAGGTGGTAGATAGCGCCGTTTTAGAAGAGGCATGTTTTAAACACAAAAAACTAACATCTTGAAAAAGGTTCCGTTTTTTTAATGTGTTTGATTTAAAAATAATAATCATCATCTTTGGACATGCTTTAGCATGGCTACTGACGCGCGAGTTTTCACCCTGTGAGCGGATAAAAGCATGCTGAGTTTATAGGTCATTTCATATGTATTTTATTGGTGTAATTTTGATATAGTACATACAGGGCCAAACGCAAATGCCCCGTTGTTTAACATTTCCCAAAACAGTTTAAAATGTGTTAATACACGATTTAAATGCACGTCATCGCCAGACACGTCAATCATACTATGATTGGAAACCTAAAAATACAACCTGTGACCAAGCCAGTAGAGGTATGACCATGGGATTCTGGTCAAATGGTTAAATATTTTTATTTTTTAGGTTGAGTGCGCAGGTGCTTTGGCTTGGCTTTTAACCAAGCCCATGTTACGCCCATCACTTTCACTCGTTTATAGGCTTACCTTTCAAAAATCACTTGATGTCGCACCTTGAGACAGTTTTAAAAAAAAAAAATTTTTTAACGCCTTGCGTTACATAAATTATTACACAATTGCGATATACTTCAGCGTGGCCAAACTATTTCTTTTGTCTCTCCCCTTCGTGCTGCATGGTGGCCTTGGCGCTCACAGCGCAAATAGGCATAATACCATGAACTTGATCGGCTGTATTGGCGTGCTGGTCACATTGTTCAGTTACCTATTCAGAGTAATTTAGGTATCGCCTTAAAACACCTGAAATGGGTGAATGCTTTATGTAAAACAGAAATCCTCAAAGCAATGCGGCTCTCCCGGCACAACAGGAGAGCCGATGCTACAATATTCGCTGCACTCAGGAAACCTCTGCCCATAATGTTTTGCAGGGCATTACTTTCACAAAACACTTTTGCTCATAACTGAGCCTGTTGTGGTCTTACGACAATGGGACCACCACCAAAACATTCACAACACCGTGCAGTTTCTGTCTACATCATCTTTGGATCCCCACACTGTTAGTGGGACCCCAAAATAATTTCTCCCTCCATTCAGTGTCTATTTAAACTCTCACAAGGCTGGAACTTTTGTTTTACAGCTCAGAATAGTTTGTGTTTTAAGGGCCTTGTTTGTCACATTGTTATAGGCCTGCTACCCCTGAATATATGCATTATGCCCTCTAGGGGCTAAATATATGGTTATACTGCACGGTTTGACATTTCCTTTTTTGTGTGGTTATGCCCACTAGGGGCTAACAATATGGCATCATGGCCATGTTTCTTACAAATGCTATTTTCATTGTGGTGTCCTCTAGGGGATGTTCTAAGCATTACAGTCATACTAATATATTAAAATATTTGTGGTTTGGAAACTTGTCCCATAATGCTTCACTAAGGGGCTAAATATATGGTTACACTGCATTACTTTCTCCCATTATTTGTTTGTGGTCATGCTCTCTAAGGGCTGACTGTATGGTTACATGACCATGTTTCTTACAAATGCGGTTTTTATTATGGTGTCCTCTAGGAGCTGTTCTGAGCATTGCAGTCAAAATACTATAATATTCATGGCACAAAAACTTGTCCCATAAAGCTGTGAGGGCATTAATTTTGCAAACATTTTATGCTCATAACTCAGCCTTTGGTAGTCCTAGGACAATGGGACCACCTTCAAAACGCTCTGTCTGCATCATCTCTGGGTCTCCAAACTAGGTTAGTGGGGACCCTGATATAATAACTCCTCCCACCTTTCAATGTATTTTAAGCTTTCTCATGGCTACAACTTTTGTTTTACAGCTGAGAGAAGGTTTGTGTTAAAGGCCCTGTTTGTAATATTGCAGTAGGGCTGCTAGCCCCAATCGCCCTCTAGGGGCAAAGTATATGGTTCCACTGCATTACTTTCTCTTGTGTTTTTTCATGGGCTTATCCCCTCTAGGGGCTAACAGTATAGTTACGTGACCATACTCCTTACAAATGATATTTTTGTTATGGTGCCCTCTAGGGACTGTTTTGAGCATTACAGTCTTATGCTAAAAAATTATTTCTGATAAAGGTTTATATGATAATTGTATATGTTTAAATAATCTCTACAATTACAATTGTGACCATAATTCAGTCCACTTTAACATTCTAATTGCACTAGGACTTTGGGTGACCCTTCTAGTTTATTTCTCCTCTCTGGCTGTCTCGTGTCTTTTTTTTTTTTGGGGGGTGGGTGGGGGGGGAGGAATTGTTAGCCAGCCAGAAACTCTGCTAGTCGGGTGGTAAAACTGGTATTTTATTGGAATTAGCATTGCTGATTTAAATTAGGGTGGTAAATGGCAACATTTGCATTTTTGCTGCAGATAAAGAAGGTAAATGGAAGTGCTTTAGTTATATGCCGGGCCACTGGAATTATATGGCTGGAAAAGATGAAATTATAAGGCAGGGTTGACCAATTTATGTGGCAAGAAAACTCCAGTTGTGAATTTACAATGCCAAGAGCTCTAACTCAAGCAAATGCGAGACCTATTGCATTGCAAATGCTTGTTAAGGTGTGATTGCATTGGCAGGAGCCTCGCAAAATTGCAGATTTATACATTTTGTTCTAATGTGTTCTACAAAGTTCTTTTTCACCTGGTTAGTTATTACTGAATGCTAATGTTAAATAATAGACAGTACAGTATGTTCGATGGCATGTGTAGCTGCAGATACACATGCTGTGCACGGTCCGCCGCCTGGTGTTGGGCTCGGAGTGTTACAAGTTGTTTTTCTTCGAAGAAGTCTTTTCGAGTCACGAGACCGAGGGACTCCTCCCACTTCGATTCCATTGCGCATGGGCGCCGACTCCATGTTAGATTGTTTTTTTTCCGCCATCGGGTTCGGACGTGTTCCTTTTCGCTCCGTGTTTCGGGTCGGAAAGTTAGTTAGAATCTCAGAAAAAAACGTCGGTATTGTTTGCATTCGGTATCGGGTTAGTTAGAACAAATCTACACCGAATTTTGAAGAGCTCCGGTGGCCCTTCGGGGTTTTTTCGATCCCCCGTCGGGGCCTGGTCGGCCCGGCCACGTGCGACTTCAAGGCTCATGGAACGGACCCCATTCCGCTTCTGCCCAAAATGCCATCACAAGTATCCGTATACGGATCACCATCTGGTCTGTAACTTGTGCTTGTCCCCCGAGCACAAGGAGGATACTTGTGAAGCCTGTCGAGCGTTTAGGTCGAGGAAGACGCTGAGAGACCGAAGAGCCAGGAGACTACAAATGGCGTCCACGCCGACAGGTCAAGATCGTTTCGAGGAGGAAGAAGAAGCTTTCTCAGTCCACGAGTCGGATTCGGAAGAACTCGACACCGAAGAAACAACCAAAACCGTGAGTAAGACGTCGAAAATCAAGACTCACGAGAAGTCTACAAAAGCCCAGGGGACGCCACTGCCAACAGGCCATGGCTTAACCCGAAAAATAGGTGACCCATCCAAGGCACCGAAAAAGGGCATGCTGGTGTCGAAGTCATCCGACTCCGGTCGAGATACCGCCACACAGCAACCTCGGAGCCGAGACAGCGGCTCCGAGAAACTTCGGCACAGAGACGGCGGCACTGAAGAATTTCAGCACCGAGACACCACGCCGAAAACAAAGAAGGTTTCTTCGGAGCCTAAAAAGACTTCCGAAAAGCCAGCCTCGGAGCCGAAAACTAGTTCCTATACAGAGGAACAAGGATTAACCTCCCAATTACATAGATTTGTAGAGGAGCTTCCATCTGTAGAGCCTGACTACACACAAAGAAGGCTTCATATTCATGAGGACACAGGGAAGATAACCACTCTTCCCCCAATCAAAATAAAAAGGAAACTTGCCTTTCAACAAAAGGACAAGCAACCACAGGCAAAGGTGGCAAAGAAAACAACCCCACCACCGTCTCCACCACCATCAATACATGCATCACCAGCAACAGCTCCACCACTGATGCACTCACCAGCTCATACCACAATGAGTCAGGATGATCCCGATGCATGGGACCTCTACGATGCTCCAGTGTCTGACAATAGCCCAGACTCTTATCCTACAAAACCGTCACCACCTGAGGACAGTACATCCTATACACAGGTGGTCGCAAGGGCAGCAGAGTTTCACAATGTGTCCTTACATTCGGAACCAATTGAGGATGACTTTCTCTTTAACACCCTATCCTCCACCCATAGCCAGTATCCAAGCCTTCCCATGCTCCCAGGAATGCTAAGACATTCAAAACAAATATTTCAAGATCCAGTTAAAGGCAGAGCCATAACTCCAAGGGTGGAGAAAAAATATAAGCCACCGCCCACTGATCCAATATATATTACAACACAACTAACACCAGACTCAGTAGTTGTGGGGGCAGCTCGTAAGAGAGCCAACTCTCATACCTCAGGCGACGCACCACCTCCAGACAAGGAGAGCCGCAAATTTGATGCTGCGGGAAAAAGGGTTGCAGCACAAGCAGCAAATCAGTGGTGTATCGCCAATTCACAAGCACTTTTGGCAAGATACGACAGAGCTCATTGGGATGAAATGCAACATTTCATCGAACACTTACCCAAGGAGTTCCAAAAAAGAGCGCAACAGGTGGTGGAAGAGGGACAAAGTATCTCAAATAATCAGATACGGTCTTCCATGGATGCAGCAGATACAGCTGCAAGGACAATAAACACTGCAGTCACAATACGAAGGCACGCATGGCTGCGCACTTCTGGGTTCAAACCGGAAATCCAGCAGGCTGTGCTCAATATGCCGTTTAATGAACAGCAATTGTTTGGGCCGGAGGTAGACACTGCCATCGAAAAACTCAAGAAGGACACCGATACAGCCAAAGCCATGGGCGCACTCTACTCCACGCAGAGCAGAGACACATTTCGGAAAACACCTTTTAGGGGAGGGTTTCGAGGTCAACCCACAGAAACCACAACCTCACAAACAAGGCCTACCTACCAGGGTCAATATCAGAGGGGAGGTTTTCGGGGGCAATTTAGAGGTGGCCAATTCCCAAAAAATCGAGGAAAATTCCAAGGCCCCAAAACCCCTCAAAATAAGCAGTGACTCACAAGTCACACACCCCCATCACATAACACCTGTGGGGGGAAGACTAAGCCAATTTTACAAACTTTGGGAGGAAATAACAACAGACACTTGGGTCTTAGCAATTATCCAGCATGGTTATTGCATAGAATTACGCAAATTCCCTCCAAACGTCCCACCGAAAACACACAATATGTCAAAACAACATATAGATCTTCTAGGACTAGAAGTTCAAGCATTGCTACAAAAGGACGCAATAGAATTAGTACCAATTCAACAAAAAAAACACAGGAGTTTACTCACTGTACTTTCTAATACCCAAAAAGGACAAAACTCTGAGACCAATACTAGATCTCAGAACACTAAATACCTACATAAAAGCAGACCACTTTCACATGGTCACGTTACAAGACGTAATACCACTGCTCAAACAGCAAGACTACATGACAACATTAGATCTAAAAGATGCGTATTTCCATATACCAATACATCCTTCACACAGGAAATACCTAAGGTTCGTATTCCAAGGAATACATTACCAATTCAAAGTGTTGCCATTCGGAATAACAACTGCGCCAAGAGTTTTTACAAAATGCCTGGCAGTAGTAGCTGCACATATCAGAAGGCAGCAAATACATGTGTTCCCGTACTTAGACGACTGGTTAATCAAAACCAACACGCTAAAACAGTGTTCACAGCACACAAAATATGTCATACAAACCCTTCACAGGCTAGGTTTCTCCATCAACTACGCGAAGTCACACCTTTTGCTGTGTCAAACGCAGCAATACTTAGGAGCGACAATCAACACAGCAAAAGGGATTGCCACTCCAAGTCCACAACGGGTTCAAACATTTCACAAAGTAATACAGGCCATGTATCCAACACAAAAGATACAAGTCCGAATGGTAATGAAACTACTAGGCATGATGTCTTCATGCATAGCCATTGTCCCAAACGCAAGATTGCACATGCGGTCCTTACAACAGTGCCTAGCATCACAATGGTCACAAGCACAGGGTCAACTTCTAGATCTGGTGTTGATAGACCGCCAAACACACATCTCGCTTCTATGGTGGAACAGTACAAATTTCAACCGAGGGCGGCCTTTCCAAGACCCAGTGCCCCAATACGTCATAACAGATGCTTCCATGATAGGGTGGGGAGCACACCTCAATCAACACAGCATCCAAGGACAATGGGACATACATCAGAGACAGTTTCACATAAATCACTTGGAAATGTTAGCAGTATTTCTAGCGCTGAAAGCATTTCAACCCCTAATAACCCAAAAATACATTCTTGTCAAAACAGACAACATGACAACAATGTATTATCTAAACAAACAAGGAGGGACACACTCGACACAGTTGTGCCTCCTAACACAGAAAATATGGCATTGGGCGATTCACAACCACATTCGCCTAATAGCACAATTTATTCCAGGGATTCAGAACCAGTTGGCAGACAATCTCTCTCGAGATCACCAACAAACCCACGAATGGGAAATTCACCCCCAAATACTAAACAATTACTTTCAAATTTGGGGAACACCTGAAATAGATCTATTTGCAACAAAAGAAAACTCAAAATGCCAAAACTTCGCATCCAGGTACCCACAAGATCAATCCCAAGGCAATGCTCTATGGATGAACTGGTCAGGGATCTTTGCATACGCTTTTCCCCCTCTCCCTCTCATTCCATATGTAGTAAACAGGTTGAGTCAAAACAAACTCAAACTCAAACTCATACTAATAGCACCAACATGGGCGAGGCAACCTTGGTACACGACACTACTAGACCTGTCAGTAGTACCTCATGTCAAACTACCCAACAAACCAGATCTGTTAACACAACACAAACAACAGATCAGACATCCAAATCCAGCATCTTTGAATCTAGCAATTTGGCTCCTGAAATCCTAGAATTCGGACACTTGCACCTCACACAAGAATGTATGGAGGTCATAAAACAAGCTAGGAAACCTACCACTAGACACTGCTACGCAAACAAGTGGAAAAGATTTGTGTATTACTGCCAGAATAATCAAATTCAGCCATTACACGCATCTCCAAAAGATATAGTAGGATATTTACTACATTTGCAAAAATCAAATCTAGCTTTCTCTTCCATAAAAATACATCTCACCGCAGTATCAGCTTACCTACAAATTACTCATTCAACTTCACTATTTAGAATACCAGTCATTAAAGCGTTTATGGAAGGCTTAAAGAGAATCATACCACCAAGAACACCACCTGTTCCTTCATGGAACCTCAACATTGTCTTAACAAGACTCATGGGTCCATCTTTCGAGCCCATGCATTCTTGTGAAATGCAATACTTAACGTGGAAAGTTGCATTTTTGATTGCCATCACATCTCTAAGAAGAGTGAGCGAGATTCAAGCATTTACCATACAAGAACCATTTATTCAGATACATAAAAATAAAGTAGTTCTAAGAACAAATCCTAAATTTTTACCAAAGGTTATCTCACCGTTCCACTTAAATCAAACAGTAGAATTACCAGTGTTCTTCCCACAACCAGATTCTGTAGCTGAAAGAGCACTACTTACTAGTCGGTGCACAGCATGTGTATCTGCAGCTACACATGCCATCGAACGGAAAATGTCTCTTACCCAGTGTACATCTGTTCGTGGCATGAGTCGCTGCAGATTCACATGCGCCCACCCGCCTCCCCGGGAGCCTGTAGCCGTTTAGAAGTAGATCTTGAACATTTGTACATTTGTAAATATATTACTTTAACCTTTATGTACATACGTATTCATTCCATTGCATGGGCACTATTACTAACATACACAACTCCTACCTCACCCTCTGCGGGGAAAACAATCTAACATGGAGTCGACGCCCATGCGCAATGGAATCGAAGTGGGAGGAGTCCCTCGGTCTCGTGACTCGAAAAGACTTCTTCGACGAAAAACAACTTGTAACACTCCGGGCCCAACACCAGACGGCGGACTGTGCACAGCATGTGAATCTGCAGCGACTCATGCTACGAACAGATGTACACTGGGTAAGTGACATTTTCCATATATTTTATTAATTATTTTATTTACAAACTTTCTGCTCTTGCTAGATGATCGTGGGAGCTGAACACACAATCCCCTGCGCAAGGGCTGTATTTCCTGTGATCCACTTCTGAGATCGTACAGTTTGAATTAAGTTCGTAACACTTTATTTTTGCTGTTTTGAAGAAAGAAAGATAAGAGTTGTTAAAGTAGAAAAACATTTGATGTTGAGGTATAAGAAAGTTCTTTGTTTTTGAAAATCGTGCAGGCCTCTTGCAAGACGACCGGGAGAGGAGAGACATTCCAAGGAAGAAATGTGATTGGTTCACATGGATTTCCTTATTTAGCAAAGAAAAATATATCCCTTGTTGCATCATTTTCCTATTGAATACTTGTGTTATTACTGTTTTTGGCTACCTCTCTGACTTTACTGATTTTCTGTGATCAGAACGTCATCATCTGATTCAGATGAAAACCCTGCTTCTGTTCCTGCAAGTCATTCACACAGGTAGTCCTTAGTCTGGCAATTTTTTCTGATTAAGCCTGGTGGGAAGAAAGTGTCTGCCAAATATGTAATTTGTAGCACATACAAAAAAAAGAGTTCAGCCGGGGCAGCAGGAACAAGTAATATTCCATGAGTACCACTGGGGTGTGGCAACATTTCAGAGCTATGAACCCTGAACACCATACTCTTACTGAGTTAGCCGGTGCTGCAGAGCTCGATAATTCCTCAGGAACAGCCACATTTTTTCAACCTGGTGACTGTGTGCCGTACCAGGTACTCACCACACAAGCAGATAACAATCCGGCGTAGCTGAACAAAGCCTTTTTTTGCTGTTTATGCAAGCAGATTATTTATTCTTATGAGACCAGCAGGGCTGCAAGGAGCAGGTTTGTCCAAGATCATAAACGTCCACCTAGACAGTAGTTTATTTTAAACATTGTTTTCTATATTTGGCCCCTCTTTTTGAATTATATTTTTTTACTCCCAGTTTCTTGTTTTTGTTATACCTCCTTCAAAAACACAAAACATTAACAATGTTAAGCCCAAAAATAGTTTAAAATGTTACTTGAAAAAACTCTTTTCGGAGCTACCCCACATTTTCACTATGCATGTTTGTGCTATCTACTCCCCTTTTTTCCCCCCCCCTTTTAGATGACTCTCACAAAACACTTGCGAGAGCCATGATGTGATTCTTTCGAGCTTCTTGCAACAGTGAGGTGCACGGTCTGCATTTCCAATGCAAAGGAGCAGTGTTTGCTGGTTTGCATTTGTGGGCGTCTTGCGAGACTGTATAATTTAAATGCACCAGATTTTTGCTACCTTTTTTGAAGTCACATAAGGTGCCCTCTCCTTCATTACAGTATTTACAACTTTTACTTCCTTCTCCTAGGATTTTAGGGAAAAGTGGCCACTCCATTTTCATCTTTCCACAGTATGGTGGTAGTATATAGTAGGGAGTGACAAGAGACTGGACTGGTCAAAAACACTTCACCACAGGATAACCATTCTACATATTTAGCTATAAGGGGGCCTGGCCATTCCACTAAGACCAACCGAGGACAAGGATGTGCAATACAGTGTGGGAAAGAACACGCTTCAACACTGAATTCTTTCTTGGATGAAGAGGTGTGTAGGAGGAAACTGACCTCTACACTGAGACCTCTCTCAGATCACAGGTGTGCGTAGTTGAGTGTGAGGAGGTACTGGTTTCTCCACGGAGACCTCTCTGGGTTGACTGGTGCATGTAGTACGGTGTGGGGAGGGACTGGTCCTATCCTTAGATCTCTCATGGGGGATGGGTATGTGTAGTTGTGTGTTGGTGTGGACTGGCCTCCCTGTGAGACATCTTTGTGGAATGAGAGATGTAAAACTATGGTGCGGAAATGAGTGAGCTCTGCACAAAGAAGTTTCTCTTGGATGTCAAACATATAGACGAAGGTATAGATAGACTGCCAGGTCAGCTCGTACATCTTCTCAGTGTAACACTTGTGCAAAATGGAGTGTGAGTAGAATAGAAACTGCTCTCTCTGCTCATACCTCTCCTTGTGATACTGAATGTCATTAGTAGAGTATAAAATGGCATATCCTCTGTGTTTTAGACAAATAGTGTGCATATTTAACTGTAAGGACACACTCACCTCTCTCTGACACTTCCTTATGGGAACAGGCATGTGTAGTAAGGTTTACACAGAGACATACCTCTGCGTTGAACCTTCTCTCCAGACTGACAAGCATATATACTAAGATGTGCAAAAGAACTGCCATCTCCACCAGTTGACTGAAGTGTTTGTTGTACACTTATGATGATTTTGTTTCTGTGGCAAAACCTTTCTGCAACTGCCACTTTAGGTCAGCCATACAAGACAGTAATATGAAACTTTTCAAATGCTATTAAGGCAAAAAATCAGTAGTACCTTTTTAACATTTTATTACAAAAGCAATATAACACTATAAACTACTATTTTAACAAACTACAATAACTGTAAAACAAAACTAACTGCAAACATAACTAATCTATAACATTGTTTCCTCACTCTGGCGCCAACACCACCTCCCCTTTTGCTTCATTAGCCTAATGGATTTTGAGGAAAGTAGATCTTCTTTTCCTTTGCTTCAGCCGCCTTAGCCTGCCAACTAATATCTGTTTTAGTAGTCTTTTTCTGCCAGCCTGGGTGGCAAGAGAGTCAGTAATGTGCAGAAAGGTGTTCAGCTGGGAAATTAGAAACAACCAGTGTGTTACAGCATTACAGGAATCTACACCTGCTCAAGCAGATAACAACCCTCATGTTCTAAATAAAGCACATTTTTGTTATTTGGGTAAGCAGATCATTTTGTCATCAAAAATAAGTAGAGCTACACAGAACAAGCTTCTTCAAGGGTACAAGTGTTGGCGTAGGCAGTAACAACATCAGTAGTGCAGTGAATTTTTTTTTCCTGGCTTTCCACAGTTACTGTTTCCTCTTTCTTCCAAAGTTAACACTTTGTTTTTCTCCTCCATATACTTTAACGTGGTACTTTTCACTATAAAAAAAGAAGAAAACCAAAAAATGTAAACTTAAATACTGATCAACATCTGATAACTGATACATTACTATATGCTCTAAAGGTTTTTGTACATTTTTTTTACCTACGGTCGTTATATGTACTGTACCACTATCTCCATATTCCTTTCTCTTGAAGTCAACACCCTCAACCAGTGCTTTTTTTCACAGTTAATTTATAATATGCCATCAAACATGGTTCCAAAACAGTTTATTAAGTAAGACATTCCTGTAGACACACTGTTCCATACAATGAGCTTAGGCATTGTAACAGATTTCAGATTCTTTATTTTATATTTTGAGAAACACTGGCTCTTTTACTTACATACAGAAGGAACAATTTATCCAATACTTTGTGATAAATTTAAATTCTAAACTCTACTTCTAAAAACCTATATTAAACATACACCTCTACAGCTTTTCACTTTCAAAACCTTGTATAGAATAGGTTTACCAACAGTAGTACACGTACTGACACTTCGCAGTAAAGTATATCTTTAATTATGCTCACTCACCAATATAGACTAGGCTAAGATACTGAGGCACACCTACATGTTTTCTAGGAATGCCAGATTTAAATTGATTAACTTATATTTCCTAAATAAGGCATACCTCACTCCCAGTAGGAATATTGGGCTCTTCCAGGTGGCTGAGGCGGCATGCCCTTGGGGATGTGGCAAATGGGGTTCCAAATTACTACATATGGTCTGATCCTGTCACCAATTGGTTGACTATTGGCAAGAAGTTATGGACTGCATAAATGAGTCACCCGAAGGGAGATCCCACAGACCCCCATGGCTTGTCTGCTGGAAGGATCCCCCAGACCCGGCCACTGTAAGGTCACCACTAGTTTTGTAGCTCTGGCCCTGGTTCTCGTGAAAAGGGAGATCACTGTGCACTGGAAGGCGACCAGGGTCCCCAGGCTGATAAAGTGGAGGGAGGCCCTCCTCACTCCGACTCATGACATCCCATTAGCTGGGCATTTAGGCCAGAGTAAAACATGGGACAGAGTTGTTCCACATTTTCACTGGCCCCATATGTGAGAAGACACAAAGGAGTTTGTTCGCTCCTATGTCACCTGCCAAGCCAGTGGCAAGACTGGTGGCACCCCAAAGGCCCTTTAATACTACTACCAGTGGTTGGGGTGCCCTTTGAAAGGGTAGGGGTTGATATTGTTGGCCCCCTTGACCATCCAACAGCTTCTGGCAATAGGTTTATCCTTGTGGTGGTGGACCATGCCACAAGGTACCCAGAAGCTATCCCCTTAAGGACCACTACAGCTCCTGCAGTTGCAAAGGTCCTCCTGGGAATCTTTTACAGAGTGGGCTTCCCTAAGGAAGTGATGTCAGACAGAGGTAGTAACTTCATGTCTGCATACCTAAAAGCAATGTCGAAGGAGTGTGGTGTTACATACAAGTTAACCACCCCTTATCATCCACAAACTAATGGACTGGTTGAGAGGTTTAATAAAACTCTCAAGTGTATGATTATGGGACTCTCGGAAAAACTCAGAAGTAGATGGGATGTCCTATCGCCATGCCTCATTTTTGCCTACATGAAGGTACCTCGAAAAGGAGTGGGCTACAGCCCCTTTGAACTCCTCTTTGGTCACCCTGTAAGAGGTCCACTAGCTCCTGTTAAGGAGGGTTGGGAACAACCTTGAAAATCTCCAAAACAGGACATAGTGGACTATGTATTTGGCCTGAAAAGTAGGATGGCTGAGTACATGAAAAAGGCCAGCAAAAACCTTCAGGCCAGCCAAGAGCTCCAAAAGCAAGAAGCCTGTCCTGACAGAGTACCACCCAGGACACACGGTGTGGGTATTGGAGCCTGTGGCCCCAAGAGCACTCCAGGACAAATGTGGACCCCATCTAATTGTAGAGAAAAAAAGGTGAGGCCACCTACTTGGTGGACCTGGGCACTGCCAGAAGCCCCCTTAGGGTGCTTCATGTCCATCGCCTAAAGCCTTACTATGACAGGGCTGACTTAACCCTGCTCATGGCTACAGATGAGGGACAGGAAGAAGAGTGACCCTCTCCCTGATCTCTTCTCCACCACTGAAACTGATGGTTTAGCGGAGGGAGTGGTTCTGGCAGACTGCCTTACTGCTGAGCAGAAGCAAGACTGTAAAAATCTCCTTGATCAGTTTTCTGAACTCTTCTCACTCACACCTGGTACAACTACTTGGTGTGAACATACAATTGACACTAGAGACAGTTTACCTGTCCAAAGTAAAATTTACAGGCAACTTGACCATGTCGGAGATTGACTAAAAGCTGAAGTTCAGAAAATGTTAGACCTTGGAGTTATTGAGCCTTCTGATAGCTCCTGGGCTAGCCCAGTGGTGCTTGTCCCCAAACCTCATATCAGAGAAGGAAAGAGAGAAATGCGGTTTTGTGTGGACTATAGGGGCCTCAATACAGTAACCAAAACAGATGCTCACCCTATACCCAGGGCAGATGAGCTAATAGATACACTGGCATCTGCCAAGTATCTAAGCTCTTTTGACTTGACTGCAGGGTATTGGCAGATCAAAATGTCAGAAGATGCAAAACCTGCATTTTCTACCATAGGAGGGCATTATCACTTCACAGTGATGCAATTCGGTTTGAAATATGCACCTGCCACTTTTCAGAGGCTGGTGAATACAGACCTCCAAGGATTGGAAGTTTTGAGTGCATATTTGGATGATATTGCTGTCTTTAGCTCCACCTGGGATGATCACCTAGTCCACCTTGGAAAGTTTTGGAGGCCCTGCAATAGGCAGGCCTAATTATCAAGGGTTCAAAGTGCCAGATAGGGCAGGGGAAAGTGGTTTATCTGGGCCACCTGATAGGTGGGGAACAGACTGCACCACTTCAGGGGAAGATTCAGACCATTATGGACTGGGCTCCCCGTACAACTCAGACCCAGGTCAGAGCCTTCTTAGGTCTCACTGGTATTACAGGAGGTTTGTTAGGAACTATGGCTCCGTTGCAGCACCTCTTAATGACCTCACCAGTGATAAAATGCCTAAAAAGGTATTGTGGACAGCTAGCTGTCAAAAAGCTTCTGAGGAGCTTAAGCAGGCACTGTGCTCTGCACCTGTCTTGAAGAGCCCAAACTACTAAAAAAAAAAAAAAAAAAAATTGTCCAAACAGATGCTTCTGAATTAGGGGTAAGGGATGTACTATCAAAACTTAACTCAGAGGGCCAGGATCAACCTGTTGCTTTCATTAGCAGGAGGTTGACCCCTAGAGAAAAGCGTTGGTCTGCCATCGAGAGGGAAACCTTTGCTGTGGTCTGGGCACTGAAAAAGCTGAGACCCTACTTGGTTGGGACTCACTTTATTGTTCAGACAGACCACATACCTCTATTATGGCTTAAACAAATAGAAGGTGAAAACCATAAATTGTTGAGGTGGTCCATCTCCTTACAGGGAATGGACTCTACAGTGGTACATAGACATGGGAGTAACCACTCCAGAGCAGATGGACTCTCCAGATATTTCCACTTAGACAATGAAGAGTCATCTGGGCAAGGTTAGCCTTATTGTCCCACGTTTTGGGGGGGGGGGGGGGGGGGGGAGGAAAGCACCATCTTCCTTGGCATGTTACTCCACTTTCACCTGTATGTCAGTATGTTTTTGCCTGTCTCACTGGGATCCTGCTGGCTAGGACAACAGTGCTCATTGTTTGTTGCCTAATGTGTATGCCTGTGTTGTGCCTAACTGTGTCACTGAGACTCTGCTAACCAGAACCTCATTGCTTATGCTCTCTCTGCTTTTAAATTTGTCACTGTAGGCCAATGACTTCATTTACCAATTTCAATTGGCATACTGGACCCCCATTATAAGTCCCTAGTATATGGTACCTGGGTACCCATCGCATTGGGGTTCCAGGAGATCCATATGGGCTGCAGCATTTCTTTTGCCACCCATAGGGAGCTCCGACAAACCCTTACACAGGACTGCCATTGCAGCCTTTGTGAAATAGTGCACACACTATTTCACAGCCATTTTTACTGCACTTAAGTAACTTATAAGTCACCTATATGTCTAACCTTCACTTGCTGAAGGTTAGGTGCGAAGTTAAGTGTGAGGGCCCCCTTGCACTAGCAAAGGTGCCCACACATAGTTCAGGGACATTTCCCCGGACTTTGTGAGTGCAGGGACAGCATTACATGCGTGCACTACAGATAGGTCAATACCTTTTTGTAGCTTCACAATGGTAACTCCGAATATGGCCATGTAACATGTCTAAGATCTATGGACTCGCCCAGTCAGGACCAAGAACCGTCCCTGTTGATTTTGCTGTACCTGAGTGACTACCATAGGGAAGGAGCGGTGAAGCATTATAGCTACCCCACCTCGATCCACGGACAAACCCCGCATGATACACCCTGTCAAAGCCCCTGCGTGCTAGGAAGGGACATCGGTCCCAAAGAAGGTGAGTCTCTTGTAGCAGAAGCACATCGGGTCGGTGGCGGTGGATGTATGCAAGAACAGCTGTACATTTGATCTTATCCAAAAGACCATTAAGGTTCCATGAAATAACTTGTAATGGACCCATCATGTCCGTGTGTGCAAACCAAAGTAATGCCGCAATGATGGTCTCTCTCGGCACCCCCTTGTCTTGGATCAGATAAATGGGACTATTGACCTGGTATCCACAATAGTGCCTAATCACTAGAGGTGTGTGCCTAAGCCCTGTGTATTTGATACAATAAACAAAAGAACACTAATGCCCAACAACACAGCGCGTACCCACATACCCCCCAACTCCCACCCCATCCCATACTTCCCCCCCCCCCCGAGAAGCATCTGGCTACCTTATAAAACATTTAAATCCCTAAGTCTTTAAACTCTTAACCCCATTATAGTGAGCAGTGGCAGACTCCATAACACAGGATTAGAAAGACCATATTTTGGTAAGCATTTACACAACAGATAAACAGGTGTTGATTTTACTCACCCTTTTCCCAAACTTTCTTGTAGAAGAAATGTCACATTGCTGGACTTCGGGACAGGCCAGAATCGCTGGGTGCACCTACTCGATCAGGTGTTGATCCCCCTACTTTAGCTCCTCTACAACACTGTGGGGGGTGTTCAGTGCAGTTTGCTCGTGGTGTAGAGCGGGTGGTCATCACGCCCCCCCCCCCGGCGGGCTGAGGGAGAGCCGGACTCAGATCTGCACTGTGTTCTGCACCTCCTAGAACGCGTATGCTGCAATTGTTTTTTTTGGACCGTATTAACTTAGCTTGGACCCTGTGGGGAGCTGCAGTCAGAGGAGGCCAGTGGGAGTTTCTCTGTTAGCCATGTCCAGGACGCTGTGGGAGTATAAAAAAAAAAGGGTTTTATTATCATGAACCACTTTAAGTCTAGCCGGAAAAAGAAGACGATAAGGCACCTCCATTGCCCTCAACCTCTGCTTAACTTCTGCATAGGACCTACACTGTTGCTGGACTTCTGTGGTGTAATCCAGGAACACAAGGACTTTTGCTCTGTTATAGCTCAGCTCGACCCATGAACGAGCCGTCTGCAGCACTGCGTCTCTGTCTTTGTAACTGAAGAAACAGAGTATCACAAGTCTTGGCGCTGATCCAGGAGGAGGCATAGCCTGCATAGCTATGCGAGTTCGCTCTTTTGCGAACCAAGGTGTGAGGCGGTTTAGCGGCACCCAGGTTTTAAATCAGTCCTCCTAAAAAAAGGCCACAGATGAAGCTTCTGTATTTTCGGGGATGCCTATTATTCAGATGATGTTGCGTCTTGAGCAATTTCAGCGTCCTCAGCTCTGCCCTGCAGCTTGGACATCTGAACTAGCAGCTTGGATATTTGAGATTTAAGGGCATTCACCTTGTCTTCCACATTGAATAATCTGGATTCACCCTCTGTGATGCTTGCAGTTGCGTTGTTGAGGTCTTGGTGCACCAGCACCACATCAACTCTGACATCCCCAATTTTTGTCTCTACTGCTGTCTGAGAGGGATGCATAGCCTGGAGAATGGTAGCTAAATCTCCTGTGAGCAGGGCAGAGATTTTCAACTTGGCCCCAAGTTCCCCGTAGAAGTTGACCCTGGGCCCATGGTGAACTGGTCCATGCATGTTTGCGCTGAGGTAGACCGGGCAGGTTTATCCTGGCCCATTGTGACTCTCCCTGATATTCAGCGGTCTGTCACTGCAGGAAGGAGGACTTAGGCCAAGTCCGTGGGGGGCTCACCTGCTGGATGCCGCAGTCAAGTCATGTAAGAATTGTGGGTCGAACCCCAAGTTGACACTCTAGCTTCTACCCTCCTGCACTTCACTTGAGCCTCTTGGATTTCCTTGTCCCTCTGCCGGGTTGTGATTTGCACATATTCTGTGCCTAATGTCCATGGCAGCGTCTCTCCCTTACTCGAATCATGAAGCACAAGGCTGGGCCTCCTCACCATCTCTTTGGGACGGAGCACTCCAGCTGCAGGGGCCAATCACCGTCACCCGGGGTGGCCACACCTCCTCCGTGTGGGTCCCCCATAGTGCCCGTATCCAGTTCGATCCCAGGCCTCACCAGCACCTGGGGTCTACCAGGTCCTCAGGTCTGCTCCTGTCACGGCTTATCAGGCAGGTGGCACGTCTTTGCTGCTCCTATGGATGATCTACGTGGTAGCTGGAAAGGCCCCTCGCCGCACTCACCCCTGACAGTTCTCGCCAGATCTTGATCACCTCCTTAGGCCGAGCGATTCCCTAGTTGCGCTCTGCAGAGTGTGCCGTTTTGGGGGATGGCCTACTCCTCCAGGAATCAGCACACATGGAGTACCTTGGATTTGTCTGGTTCCAGAATGTGGGGCAAAAAGGGCGTTAGCAAGGGCAGATGACGGAGGGGTCTGGAGCACTTCTAAAGTGCAGCCACCATCTTGACGCCTCAGCCTGATCTTTCCTGGTGAGCCAGTCCAACTGGTTTTCCGATTTGTCACCAATTTCATATATTGTACCTCATGTACCAAACTGGGCTGCTCTCACCACTCCAAACATCTGCTTCCTCAGCTGTACTCTATAGAGCTCTAGTTGACTCAGAATGTCAGTGTCCCGCCTCTCCATAAGCTTCCCCTCCAATTTGAAATTTGAGGGGGTTATCTTCTAGTTTTACAACACCCTTCTACCTGTTTTTGTCTTGCCCTGAACAGAAGGCATGGCTCGTCCTTTGATCCTTGGCCTCAACCTCAACACCATTGTTTAGGGGTAGTTTCTTGTACTTACCCATATTAAGGGGACAAGCAACCAAGGTGGTAAAGTCAATGCCACCATCCGAGACTAAAACAGCCTCTGTGGTCTCCCTAACAAGACCAACCCCAACTACACTGCCAATAGTGAGCCCAGCTACACCCTTGGATTGGCTATTAGTAGTAGACTTCCCACCACCACTGCTATTACTGGGGCACTAGAGGGTTGCAGTTAGGGTTGTGGAGGTGGGATGTTTGGTGTTTTTCTTTGGACAAGTGGAATCACTTGCCCAATGGCCTTTTACCTTACATAAACAACACCAAGGCTTTTTCTGATTGTTTGAAGAAGATCTGGACCCACCACCCACAGAGGATTTTTGTGGGCCTGATGAAGACTCAGGATGTTTACTTTTGTCCCCACCCTTGTCAGAAGACCTACCATCCTTCTTCTTGCCATCCTTGTCACCCCCTGTATGAACTTTTCTGTTCACCCTTGTTCTGACCCATTTGTCTGCCTTCCTTCCCAATTCTTGGGAGCGGTCAGTTCAGAGTCTACCAGGTACTGGTGTAACAAATCAGACACACAATTGCTGAGAATATGCTCTCTCAGGATACGATTATACAGGCTTTCATAGTCAGAAACTTTACTGCCATGTAACCAAACCTCCAAGGCCTTCACTGAACAGTCAACAAAATCTGCCCAGTCTTGAGAGGACTCTGTTTTTTGGTGTCTCTGAACTTAATCCTGTATTGTTCAGTGGTTAAGCCAAATCAATCCAAGAGTGCATCCTTCAAAACTTTGTAGTTATTGGCATTACTTTCTCTGACAGTAAGGAGCCTATCCCTACCATTTCCAGTGAAAGATAGCCATAAGATAGCAGCCCACTGCCTTTGAGGGACCAACTGTACCATACAGGCCCTCTCAAGTGCAGCACACCACTTATTAATGTCATCCCCCTCCTTGTAAGGGGGGACTATATTATGCAGTTTCCTGGAATCTTGCTCTCTAACAGGATTGCTATCAGAAATACTGCTGCTGCCACCATGGGTAACTAACCCCATTCTCTGTCTTTACCTCTCTATATCTAGGGATTCCCTGTCTAAGGCCAGCTGCTGCTGTTTAAGCTTCAGTCTGGTCTCTTCCAACCTCCTCTTTCTGAGTTCCCTTTCCATTAAGTTGTCCTCAGGGTGGGAGGGTTGGGAATGTTTGGATACAGAGAAGATTTGGGAATTGGCAAAGAGACCTGTCCCTAACTGGCTGGACCCTAGTAACCTGGCCTCTAGGAGTGAAAGATGCCCTACTAATATGTGACCCTCTAACACTACCAGTGGCACTAGGTGGCCTGCAAGGGGGCAGGACTTTGTAAGAACCCGCCTCGGCATCTTCAGGGACCTCCTCTGAGTCTGACTGGGAAGCTTCCCCCCCTTTCCTCTCTTTACTGAGATGGGCCAGACTGGTTCTTGTCATCCTGTAAGAGCAGGTTAAAGAGAAACTCTCTTGTTGGATTCTTACCTATGCTTAAACCTCTATCCAGGCAGAGACCCCTCAAACTTTTGTAGTTTAAACTCTCATAAGTTGCCTGAACAACTCTGGAAGTAGCCTCTACTGAAGACATGATAGAAAAAGGTTTAATACCGAGAGAGAAAACGTTTTAGAACTTTTGAAAGTACAGAGAAAAAACTTTTTCAAACTTTTGGAAAACTTTTAAAAGTTTTCAGAACTTTTCAGAAACTTAGTAAACAGTTTTAGAATAGAAAAGTAAACTGTTTTGGTTAAATGTACATATACTGAACTATTTGGTATAAGATTTTTTTTATGAAAAGCACCAAATGACAAAGTGGCAAAGCATTTGCAAGTACTTATCCCACCGCTGCCACCAATGTAGGAGGCTGGCCTGGCTTATAGTGGGTACCTTGTGGTACTTACACCCTGTGCCAGGTCCTGTTATCCCTTATTAGTAGAATAGAGGTGTTTCTAGCAGCTTAGGCTGTTAGAGGTAGCTATGGCAAAGTAGCTTAGGCTGAACTAGGAGACATGCAAAGCTCCTACTATACCACTTATATCATATAGCACAATATCATAAGAAAACACAATACTCAGTTACTAAAAATAAAGGTACTTTATTTTAGTGACAATATGCCAAAAGTATCTGAGGATACCCTCACTTAGGAGGTAAGATACACAAATTATATGTACACAAACCCAAAACAGGTAAGTAACAGTAAGAAAAGTAGTGCAAACAATTTAGAATCACAATAGGTTGCAATAGGTAGACCTAGGTCTATGGGCAACACAAACCATATACTCCAAAAGTGGAATGTGAATGCCGAATGGACCCCAGACCTATGGGAGGTTGTAGAGGGTCGCTGGGACTGTCAGAAAACAGTCAGGGTGTCCAAGATACCCCACCCCAAGCCCCTGAAAAGTAGGAGTAAAGTTAACCTACTACCCCAGAAAGACACAATAGTCGTGATAGGGGATTCTGCAAGAACCACAAGCATCAGCAAAACACTGAAGACTGATTCCTGGACCTGAGGACCTGTAAAGGAAGGGGACCAAGTCCAGGAGTCCCAAAAGTGTCCGGGGGGGCAGGAGCCCACTAAACCCTAGATGAAGGTGCAAAAGGGCTGCCTCCGGGTGGAAGAAGCCAAAGATTCTGCAACAACGAAAAGGGCTAGGAACTTCTCCTTTGGTTGGAAGATGTCCCATGGCGTGCTGGAGGTTGCAGAAGTGTTTCCAGGCAGAAATTCCGCAAACAAGCCTTGCTAGCTGCAAGAGTCACGTTTGAGGATTTTGGCTGCTGATGGGGCCCAGGAAGGACCAGGATGTCCTCCCTTGGAGGAGGAGACAGAGGGGGTGCTAAGCAAATCACAGAGCCCCCACAGAAGCAGGCAGCACCTGCAGAAGTACCGGAACAGCCACTTAGAAGACCTGAGGACAATGGTCGACTCAGTCACAAAGGAGGGTCCCACGACGTCGGAGTCCAACTCAGCGAGTTGGGCAATGCAGGATGGAGTGCTGAGGACCCAGGCTAGGCTGTGCACAAAGGTATCCCTGGAAAAGTGCACAGAAGGCTGCAAATCACGCAGTACACAGGTTTGCTGTATGGCGTGGGGAGGCAAGGACTTACCTCCACCAAATTTGGACAGAAGGGCCACTGGACTGTGGGAGACACTTGGACCCAGCTCCTGTGTTCCAGGGACCACGCTAGTCAGGATGAGAGGGAATCCAGAGGACCGGTGAGGCAGAAGTTTGGTGCCTTCGTTGGCAGGGGGAAGATTCCATCAACCTGCGGGAGATTTCTTCTTGGCTTCCAGTGCAGGGTGAAGGCAGACAGCCCTCAGAGCATGCACCACCAGGAAACAGTCGAGAAAGCCTGCAGGATGAGGCGCTACAATGTTGCTGGTAGTCGTCTTGCTACTTTGTTGCGGTTTTGCAGGCGTCCTGGAGCAGTCAGCGGTCAATCCTTAGCAGAAGTCGAAGAGGGAAGTGCAGAGGAACTCTGGTGAGCTCTTGCATTCGTTATCTGAGTAATAGCCCAGTGGAGAGACCCTAAATAGCCAGGAAAGGAGGTTTGGCTACTAAGAAAGTAGGCTTGGCTACTGAAAGAGGTAAGCACCTATCAGGAGGGGTCTCTGACGTCACCTGCTGGCACTGGCCACTCAGAGCAGTCCATTGTGCCCCAAAACCTCTGAATCCAAGATGGCAGAGGTCTGGGACACACTGGAGGAGCTCTGGGCACTCCCCTTTCCTTTGTCCAGTTTCACACCAGAGCAGGGCTGGGGGATCCCTAAACCGGTGTAGACTGGCTTATGCAGAGATGGGCACCATCTGTGCCCATCAAAGCATTTCCAGAGGATGGGGGAGGCTACTCCTCCCCAGCCCTTCACACCTATTTCCAAAGGGAGAGGGTGTAACACCCTCTCTGAGGAAATCCTTTGTTCTGCCTTCCCGGGACTGGGCTGCCCAGACCCCAGGGGGGCAGAAACTTGTCTGAGGGGTTGGCAGCAGCTGCAGTCGAGACCCCGGAAAGGCAGTTTGGCAGTACCCGGGTTCTGTGCTAGAGACCCGGGGATGAATGGAATTGTCCCCCCAATACCAGAATGGTATTGGGGTGACAATTCCATGATCCTAGACATGTTACATGGCCATGTTTGGAGTTACCATTGTGACGCTATACATAGGTAGTGACCTATGTGTAGTGCACGCGTGTAATGGTGTCCCCGCACTCTCAAAGTCTGGAGAATTTGCCCTGAACAATGTGAGGGCACCTTGGCTAGTACCAGGGTGCCCACACACCAAGTAACTTGGCACCTAACCTTCGCCAAGTGAGCGTTAGACATATAGGTGACTTAAAAGTTACTTATGTGCAGTGAAAAATGGTTGTGAAATAACATGGACGTTATTTCACTCAGGCTGCAGTGGAAGTCCTGTGTAAGAATTTTCTTAGCTCCCTATGGGGGGGCAAAAGAAATGCTGCAGCCCATAGGGATCTCATGGAACCCCAATACCCTGGGTACCTATGTACCATATACAAGGGAATTAACAGGGTGTTCCAGTGTGCCAATGAGAATTGGTGAATATAGTCCCTAGCCTGCAGTGACAACTGTGAAAGGCAGAGAGAGCATAAACACAGAGGTTCTGGGTAGCAGAGCCTCAGTGATACAGTTAGGCACCACACAGGGAACACATGCAGGGCATACATTATGAGCACTGGAGTCCTGCCTGGCAGGATCCCAGTGACACATGGAAAAAAACAAACATACATGCATACAGTGAAAATGGGGGTAACATGCCAGGCAAGATGGTACTTTCCTACATCTGGTTAGGGATCACAAACAGGGAGCCTAGCATCCTAATAAGGAATAAGGCCCGCGAGTAGGACATGCACTATCTCCAGGGGAAAGCCTCAGTTCAATTTATGTTGGTCCTTGCAGAATCAAGAGTGGTTTCCTTATACTGACACTCAACCAAATCCCAGATTAAGCGTGGAGATTTTAAGATTAAGAATTGGAATAAATCTGTACCACATAAGTAACAATGGGAGGGCACGATGATGGATGAGCAGGGGAAATGCACTTGTGGGTACAGTAAAGTGTGATTGCCTGCACACCCTAGGAGATTGTCAGAAGATGCAGGCACCCCGGAAAGCAATCCTAAAGCCACTTACCTTAAAATATGGTATTTATGAACTGAAGCACACAGTATCATTGTTAACATAAATGTGCTTCTTGGATGTGACGTTCTTTGGGAAGATTTATGTTGCCCACTCAAAGTATTTTATCTGATTGCTAAAAATAAAGTTTTTAATGTTTTTATGGGAGGCTCGAATTTTAATGGATTGTGTGTAAAGTGATTTTAAATGTTTTATGCAATGCGCTTTTCAATATGTGAATGGATAATTTCTTATACATGGTTTCTATGATGTTTTAAGACTAAAGTCAAATAAAATAAATATTAGTTAGTAAGTAACAAAATAATTAGACAATTTGGCCTGGAGTGGGGTCTATCTGTTGTGTGCTGCACTAGACCAGAAATTTGTCCCAACAGGTGTACCAACGTATACCAGTTGCGTAACAAAATGTGAGGGGGTCCCCCTGTAGGATACATGGAGAGGCCCCCTCTCTGGATTCACTTGGCAGTCCTCAGCCCAGTGTACTGCAGGGGCCTTTGTTACACTACTGGTGTATACATTTTTTGTTGAAGGACATCATGTTGCCAAGATGATATCAACCACCTCTGAAGGAAGGTCAAAGGTGTTAAGCTGTCGCTACTCAATCTCCAAGCATGAAGGTGGAGATTGCGGAGAGCTGCATGTAAGACCCTGCCCTGCTGCAACAGCAGATGCTCCCGGAGGGGCAGCCGGATCAGAGAACAGATGCTGGGTCTGGTGGTGTAGTGAACTACTGCGTCCACTGTAGGGCCTGTGTTCAACCTAATGGTCACAGGTTCAAATCATGGTGGGTCCACTCAGCCTTTCATTCTTCTGAGGTTGATAAAATGAGTGTCATTGAGCTGGGTAACAATAAACATCTGTAATTCAGTGCCAAGCTACCCTTCTGGGTGAATTTGCGCTTTACAAATACACGTTATGTTATGTCCTGTTAGGAGCTCTTTACACCATACCCTCCATGCCAATCTGGGGTCACTAGGATAACTTGGGCCCGGTCATTCCTAATCTTCCTCAGAACTCATGGCAGGAGAGATATCAGTGGGATGCATACTCAAGTCCTGTTTCCTAACAAAGGCGGAACATCTCTCAGAGAGACAGTACTGCTGACATTGCACATTCTTGGCTGTGGGGAAGAGATCAAGCCAAGCTTCTTTCTGTGTATGAAAGAGAACTTGCACCACCTCTGGGTGCAGCTGCCTCTTGTGATCCACTAGTCATACACAGTGAGTTTGTCTACCTTGGTATTCAAAGAGCCTGCCAGATGGATAACCACCAGGAAGATTCCTTTATGATTCAGCCATTTCCAGAGGCACAGACCTTCCTTACACAGGGTCTAAGACGCAGCCCGCCCTGTTTGTTGCAATAACACATGGTGATCGTGTTGTCTGTGAGCACCTGCACCAGCCTTCCCTTGATGATTGGCAAGAAGGCTTTCGACAATAAGCAGTCAGTCCTCATCTCCAGAATGTTGATAAGGAGCTGGGTCTCTGCCAGGGACCAGAAACCTCTGATCTCATTTTCTTCCAGTCAGCCTTCTTAGTCCAGAAGTGATGCATTGGTCACCACTGTAAGCTCTGGGTGGGATAGAGAGAGGGGTCTGCCACTGACCCAATAATGATCTTTTTTAGTCTCCTTCCAACTCTGGGCATAGTTGAAGAGATCCCCTTAATGGTGGGCCCACTGAGACTTCTGATTCTTCTGCAGAGCCTGCATAATCCAAATGGCATGCTTGACCAGCAGGATGCAGGAGGCCATAAGTCCCAGCAGTCTGAGTTGACCTTGCTGAAATAGAGGAAGGAGGATGAAAGATTGAGATCATAGCTTGAATGCCCTAGGCTCTTCTTTCCGGGGAAAGGCACAAAACTGGGCCATATCCAGAATTGCTCAGATGAAAGGGAGCATCTTGTAAGGAGTCAGGTGTGACTTCAGCATGTTGATAGTGAACCCTAAGGATGTCTGTATTCTTGTAATCTAGAGATAGGTGACAGTTGGTTGGGGGCAGGCCCACCTGCAGCAGCCAATCATCGAGGTAGTTGATGACTGGGACTCCTGACTGCTGAAGTTGTGCTGCCATCACTTTGTGAACACCTGAGGGGCACTGGTGAGACCCAAGGGGAGCACATCAAACTGAAAATGCTCCAGCCCACCATGAACTGCAGATAGCACCTGTGAGTCTGCATGTCAGGGATGTGAAAATAAGCATTCTTCAGTTATAACCCTACCGTTCAGTATCCAGGTTCGAGGCAGGCAGACAGCGAGCATCTTGAAATTCTCCTTCTGGTAACAATCACAGCCCACTTCAAATGCAGGCACCCTCTCAATAGCCGCTTTGGCCAAATGGGCCTACAGTTCCTGCAGTAAGATGAACAGATGGTCTTCCATCAGCTGTTCTGAGGACGGTGCAAGGTGCGACAAAGCAGCAAGGAACAGTTGGGCAAACCCTTCCCTACAATTTGCAGAACCCACCTAACACATATTACGGCCTGCCAGCCCAGTAAGAATCACTGGATCCTGCCTCCATCCGCGTGGCTGTGCTCCACAAAGGGCATGCTAAAGTGGTTCAACTGATGGGGCCATGAGGGGGCCTGTAGATGACTGGCATGCTGTCCCTGACTGCAAGATCGGTGGGTGCCATGGCCTCTGCGACACATGGGCTGGGAACCCTTCTGAAGCTGAAGTGATTGTCTGCATGGGATGCCCCTGCCAGAGACACAGACAGATGGAAAAGGCTGTTTCAGTTGGTGGGGTAGGACAGTCACACCCAGGGAGTGTGCTGTGGCCCTGTATTGTTGAAATTCTCCAGGGCAGAGTTTGCTTTGTCCCCAAAAAGGTGGGTCCCATCAAAGGACATGTCCATATGGGGTGTCTGTACATCGCCGGACAAACCCATAGATCTCAACAAGGAGTGCCAATAGCTAGGTACGCTTGTGCCGATGGCTAGACCAACAGAATCCATGGTATCCAGGCCACAAGAGAGAGTACATTTTGCAGCATTGTGGCCATTTGGAATGGCTTGGACAAATATGGAACAAAGCTATTCTGGGACACCTGGGAGAACTTGTGCTACAGCGTCCTATAGAGCGTGGGTGGAGCAGCCTAAAAGGCAGCTAGCATTGACAGACTGGTGAGCCAAATGTGTGGAAGAAACTACCTTTTTCCCAAAGGTCTCTGCCTTAATGGACTCCCTATCTAGAGGAGTAGTCCGGAAGGCATCTGTGTTTCTACTTTTGGTAGAAGCTTACACCACCAAGCTCTTGGGAGAAGGGTGCTAAGTGAGGGTCGCCGGAGTGCAGGACAATGACGCTGCAAAATCTGGCCATTCACTGGGTAACCAGAGCAAGGTTTGGCACAGGCCCCTTAAAGAGAGTCATGAGGGCCTCAACAAAGGCAACAAGGGTTCAGTATTGGTATGCCCAAGCTGGAGAATTTCAGTTAACATGTTAGTTATGACCTCTAAGATGGGGAGCTGGAGGTCGAGAACCTCAGTTGCCCTCTGCATGACCAGTGTGAAAGAGGCATTTTCTTAAGTGACAAGGCCTGGAGGGGAGACTAGGCCGGTATCAGGAGAGGTGTTGAGTCCATTGACACCTTAGAGATCCTTATACCAGTTGCCTTTATGGTAGGATTGCCTAAACATGTCTCCTGCCTCTTACTTGTTATCAGAGTCTGTCCTGAATAGGGAATGCAGCATCTCTCTGACAGAACCAGAATGCTGAGAAGCTCAGGTGGAGCAGACAAGTACTGCAGATCAATGAACATCAACTGCGGTCTCTAATGAGGTTGGGACAGCGAGACTCAGAATTGGAGATCACAGTGGCTAGTGCCTGGACCTCCAGCATTGATGGAGTCTGTATCAGTGTTCCGGGGACTGGTTTGGAATGTGGAGCTGGAGGTAGCATTGGCAAAGGTGCTGGTATAGGTACGATGGTGGTCTCAGAGGAGCCAACTTGCACTTAGGGTGAACAAGCCAGTGGTATCTCAGATGGAAGGCTTCTCGGCTCTTTGGGGCTCTAGGCACACAATAGGAAGTTGTAAGGGATCCGAAGAGTCAAAGCGTGGCCCCGCCAAACATGTTGATCTGCCTTGGTGTCACATAGTAGAAAGTCCCTGGGATTTTTCTGATGGCAACTTTAAAAAGCATATAAGACTCTTGCACCCAAAGAACATGACAGGAGCTACCATCTAAATTGATGTATTATGGGGTTACCACCCTGACCACGGGTTGACTCCGATTGTTTTCTTGCCTCTCTCTCCTTGGGTATCTAAAATATTTCACCATTTGCCCTGCCACTGTGAGCAGTTTCCCCCAGAGGAGCATTTCCCAGATCTGTGTCTCTATCGGACTCATAAGTGTTTCTATTAGATGTTCTCCTATCATATGTCCAAAAGGGTTCACTTCTTGCTGGTGATTTGTTTGTATCGGGTCTGCATCTGTTGCGGTTCCTACAGTCCCTATCTCTCGTCCCATTGAGCTATGGCTTGGTAAGTCAAGTGGATCTGTTCCTCTGCCTGCGGATTTGCGAGGATGCTTCTCAAGCCAGGTCCATGCCTCCTTCGGTGAATCAACAAATAGAGACTTATTAGTAAACAGGACTTTTAGTTTTGCAGAGACCATTTCTTGCTTTTTTTCGTTAAATATTCTTCTGTGCTGCTGGACTAAACATGTATAGTTTGGGAATATTATTATTTCCTTGGAGTCTTGCAACAGAGTTGTCTGTGATCTGGCAAACTGTAGGTTCACTTCTCAATCCCTATAGTTTATGAATCTGGCAATGAGGGGGCGAGGAGTACCAGGAGGAGATCTTAGGCCTAATGCAAGGTGTACCAGTTCTATTAGGAAGTAAGAGGTGAGCCAGTCTTACAGAATAATTGACTTTAACCAGCTTACTAGGAAATGTTCCAGGGTCATGCTCTTAACTCCCTCCAGAAAGCCGACTAGAGACAGATTGTTACACCTAAACCCTCAGCGTCCTTCACTCTACAACACAGTTCATTATTGGTGGTCTTCAAATCTGGACTGTAATTGTATGGCCCTTGACTTTATCTTCCAGTCCTGATATTTTCCGGTGCAGGAGGGTTACATCAGTCTCCAGTTTGAGCTTCAGAAGCCTGCTTAGATGCCTAGAGTATTATGTTTGTCGGGTTTTTGGGATCTAGGTAAGGGTCAGTCAAATCCATAGTTCCCACCACCATTTGTTCATTCATGGATGTGGGCTGAGTAATTTCGTGAACTTGTCTAACATTTCTTACCTAAGGCCGCCTAAGCTCTTGTTTTCCATCATCTCTAGTACTTATTCCACCTGTTCTTGATCACTCTTGGTTCCCCCTCAGATCTCATGAAAGCAGCACCCCATCTGTCTCCCCACATGTACTATGAGGCAGAAACCTTGCTGTCCAGTGCCTCACGTGTGCCGTGCCAGCCCTGGTGGCACGTTCAGGGGGGGCCAGTCAATCCTGTAGGGATGATCCCAAGTATACAGACCACTGATGTGGGTCTGGGCCTCCCGAATTGTCTATTGTTATTGAATGCAATATGGGGGGAAGGAGGAGGGTAGGAACCCACCACTCAATGTGCCCGAGGCTCAGCAGATCTTGCAGTGCACAGCTCTCTTTGTATGCGGGCCCTGTTCCCTATCGGAGTCTGCCTGGCCTGGTGCTTGGGCTCCCATGGGCTGCTTAGAGGCCCTTCTTGGCTAAATCAGAAGAGGGAGACCCCTTGCAGGAAAGCTGCCTCTCACCCTTCACTGGTCCAGGCAGTGACTCCCTCATACCTTCACCTTCGGGCGCTCTCTTTGTCTCAGGGCACAATGATCGGGACTCACTGGCACACTGCTCCTGTGGGGTACAAGCGATCCTGATCTCAGTAGCCTAGCAACCTCAGTCCACTTTGGCTTCTAGGTCACCCAAGTATAAAGGGCCTAGAGGCAGCCACTCTCCCTCTGAAGCTGGCTGCCTCCCAGGCACTGATCCTCCCCTGCCTCTGCTGATGTGCTGGCATGCAGCTCCTCTGCTCCAGAGTGCCTTGCCTGGGGTACCCCCGCTCCAAACCAAGCCCCAAGCCCATAAGCTCTCCCTCTGGGCCCACACACCAGGCATTCAAAGCAGGTGGGGGAATACAAGGACCCTACCCACCAATCGAGACAACAGGCCAGATCATCTCCTTTTCGAGGGCTGGGAAGACGTCACATCAGCTCAGTATCTTTTGCAGAGAGACATCTAACTGACTGCACCATGCCTGTGTAGGCTCCAGACTGCCACAGTAGCACTCGATCAAGGTACGGCCACATTATCATACATAAGGTCCCTTTAAGCAGGATTTTGAAGGCGCTTCAGTGATTGTGTCTACCTTTAGATCTCCCAAAGATATCTTAATAGCCTCAGGTTAGTTGAGAAGGGTGTGGTATGCGGACCTGGTGCACCTTTTTTTGTACTCCGACTTTGTCTAACTCACACGCTAGAACTTCTCTTGCAATAAGAGGGGTAGATGCTGCACCTCACCTCCACCTTCAGGCTTTTTCTCTACCTCTTCAAGTGGTGGATATTATCCTCAGTGTCAGTATACATTTCACCAAAATCGTGTATTCTGGGAGATGGAGTAGATTTGTCAAGTGGTGCACAGAAAGCTAGGTAGATCCTCTCAAGGCCCACTTCTCAGGTAGTCTACAATTCACCCTTCCATTATCTCATTAGGGTTGTACAGTGGATACATTGAAGGGCTACTTGTCTGCTTTGTTGACCTTTTTGTGACTCCTAAATCAGATGTCATTGTTCAAGTCCTCAACAGTCATGATGTTTCTACGGGAACTCACCAACATGTTTCCCCCTTCCTAGTTCCTCAGTGGAACGTTAATCTGGAGCTTCTGTTTTTAATGGGTTTTCTTTTTGAACCTTTACGTAGGTGCCACTTGCAAGTGATCGCCATTTCGTCAGCTAGACGTGTCTGTTAGTTGCAAGCACTCTGAGCATCAAGCACCCTTTTACTTCTTCCTTTTCTGACAAGCTGATTCTTAGCTGCTTTTTTGCACAAAGTGGTCATACCCTTCCATTTAGGGTAGTCTACCACCCTGCCTACCATCTTTCCCCCTCCACATGCCACTACAGAGAAGTAAATACTTCACAGGCTGGACCCTAAGAAGGCGGTCAGTTTTGTTTTGGACTGTACCAAGGACTTTGAGTTTGATGACCAGATCTTCATTAGCTATACTGTTAAGGTGAGGGCAAAGATTTCCAGAAGAGGAAGCTGTCAAGGTGGATCATCTTGTGTATCAAGATGTTTTAAGCCTTTTCTCAATCCTAGCCTCTCACAAGACTTTGTCTAGATGCCTTACTGGTGATGTGTTCCTGCCAAATCTGTGTTGTGTGATTTGTGGCTTCAGGGTGGGGAGGGTGAGTGTGTTTACAAACTGACTGGGTTTTGACCCAACACAGCTGACTGTTGATCTGATGATCTTTGCAGTATCTGATAAACCAAGAATTAGTTTGTTGAGCTATTGCTTGACTAAAGGTACATTGTGTGAATTTGCTGTAACAACAGTTGACACTCAGTATAGACATACCTATGGGTCACGAGGAAGCAGGTTTCCTTGTCCACATTGACTTTCACCTAGCAAACAGCCTTGGCTGGGGTGGGACTACATCCCCTAGCCTTCCCCTGGACAAAGGAGAGGCCAGAACGCGCTTGAAAAGTGCCAACATTCTCCCACAGTGCGGGACCCGAGAAAGCAGGTTTCCCTGGCCGCAGTGACTTTCATCTAGCGAATGGCCCTTTGCTGGGCTGGCACTAAGTCCCCAGCTTTCCCCTTTGACATAGGAGGGGCCAGAATGCTCTCGAAAAGAGCTAGCTTTCTCCTGCAGCTCGGAATGCCTGTGTAATCTGTCTGGGCCAAGGACGGTCCTGTCTGCTCCCAGCCATGTCTGTATAGGCTGGGCTGGGTCACCGCTCTTGGTTTTGCTTTTTCAAGCAACAGGAGGTTTATTTTAGTTCTGCCCAAGGAACTGCAAGAGGAGTGCCTTCTTTTGCCTATCTTTTGTTCTTGCTTCACATACTGCAGCGTTTGATGCAGTAAGGTGGGATAAGATGCTGTTTTGATTTTTGTAAAGGGGACAGCAACAACCAATTTCCATATACCCCATACATCTCTGACTCATGGAGAAGACCTTATCAGCAAACAAGAGGCAGAGGCGCGCGGTCCTCCGCTTCAATTACAACTTAACTTACTGCAGCAATGGGTCCAATCTAGTGCTTTAAATGGAAATATAGAACTGCAGATACTCACTATTTAGAGTACCTGTTTGCTCCAAGGAAGTGCTGGTACTCTTCCTATTAAATATATTGCAGCCCTGCTGAGAAGTGCAAGTACTCTTCCTTTCAAATTAAAGAAATGCAGGTAATCAGTACCAGGCAGTAACTGCCCATTTAAAGTACTGATGCAATCTCTTCTGAGCTCAACATGGTTGAAAATCATGTCAAGGCAGTACAGAAATTGATTATTGTCCCCCCTTTATCCCTAATTGAAATGCAAGTTATGGCATTCCCGCAGACTCCATTATTATCTAGGATACCAATATAGCTAAAGTCAATAAACGATCTATAGCGCCGAAGTGGAACTGGGGTGAATCTAAAAATCACTGCATTGTTATTAGTGATACAAATATCACAAGTTTTTTAGGCAATGGCACATTGAGCGTTCCTGCCACAATGGACAATAACACACCACCCTCCAAATGAAACCAGGGAGAAGGGAAAAATTACCAACTGCAGCTACAGCCAAAAGCCAATTCCAATGTATCCACCCCACTCAGATAGAGGTGCAGCATTATTAACTACTGGCCAAACCTGGAAAACCATGACTATTACTGAGGATCCAGCGTCTTCAGCTCGCATGCTTGCAGCCCTTTAAGCATGTTGCCAGCCTCTTGTAGTAGGAGTGGAAACTCACTTGGAGTGTTTTAATTTAAACACGTTCTGGTGGTCCAATTTACAGCCCTGATGGACAAGACTGAATCATGGACCAAGTCACTCAGCAAGGCTTCATATGGTGTTAGGCTCAATGTGCAAGTGGTATGCAGGCTGTAGGGCAAGTGCCTACTCTGGATGAGCAGCCTTTGAGAGTCTCGTCATCTTACCTATACAATGTGGGCTGTGCAACTCTTCTAGAACCTACTGAGCCCCATCTACCTGCCAAGCAAGATTCCCCACCATCAGCTCAACTGGCCGACCTGCACTTGCCACCAAAATGTACATCTTACATGAGTATTCTAGAGGGGGTCCCTCTGACTGGAAGAGATTACCTATGAAGATACTCAAAGCCTCATAAGTGGCTCATTGGTGTAAACAAAAGGCAGGGTGCTGCAAAATTATCATAGCATGAAGGGTGAGATGGGTGGGCCATACCAAGAAAAATTTGAGGGGGGACTGTATGGCCCTGAACTTTAAGATTGTGACCTTATTTACTTTCTGCCATCCTAGCTGGCTCATCTTTCACACCAACAATCCAAAATACACGTCCTCCACCTAGGCTTCTTTTACCCCCTCCTGCAACTAAACATATGGGCTATAACTACCACAAACCCAGTCGGATCAATCAGCTTATTTCCATTTTTCCAGCTCCAGTTGCCACCAGCAACCGTTTTGGACCTTTGCATAGCCTTTCAGACATTTATTGACCGTTGCCCTCTGCAAGCTTACATAGACTCTCTGACACAGGCTCTCAATCGCTCTTAGTCCCCACTTCTGGCTCCCCCAGTTCCACTTAGGTGGCACCTACCCCAAGAATGGCCTGTCCATCAGCAAAGCTATCAAAGGACCTCCAGCTTCTTTCATGGAATGTTGCAGGGCTAGGTTCAAGATTAAGCAATGAGAAATGGTTGTCTTTCATTCAAGCTTTTTGATATTATTTGTTGCTGGGAGACTTGGGCCTTCGACTCTGTTCCTGTTGATGGGTTTAAGCCTTTTTTGTTGCCTCGCTATACTGTCCATTGCAAGGAGGAGGAAGGTGGGGTCTGTTAGTTCTTATTTCTACTGCTATCACGAATTTGATTGCCAATGTGCTGGTTTCAGATTACTGTCAGATTTTAAAGTTGTCACAATCAAATGTGTTTAATATATTGTTAATTAACTTTTATTATAACTTTTTCACTACACAACCTGTGGGTGTCATAGATGACGTGAAGTCTACTATTACGAATGTAATGAGTAACGAACCAAACCATGTTTCACTTACTTGGGCAGGAGATTTTAACACTGTCAAATACAATCTTAGCAGATTTCATATCTGTGGAATTACGGATGGGCAGGGTGAAAATATTGGTCATTTTATGCACTCGGCATATGGGGAAGCCTTGACACGGCTAATACTAACCTTTAACCTGTCCTTTACCTTTGATCTATGTGGGCAGGGGTAAAGGCAGTATAATTGATCATATTTTACTCTCGTATGATTTGACCCCTTTGTTGAGGAAATATGAGGTGCGTCCCTCGCCTTTCAGCGACCATTGCCTGATTATTATTAGTCTTTCCCTTTCTCTACAGTCCTTCTCCATGTATAGAAATAACTCCCCTATAACTTACATGCCTAATAAAGACTGAAACTCCTCGACTAGGTTTATGGTCCTGGAAGCAGAGAGTCCACCCAGTTTACTTAATTGTAGCCTCCCTTGTGATACATTTTGCTGTTTACCGTCATCCTTTCCTCTCTGTTATTGTTCTGATCTGTCCGTGGCCATTTAGATAGTTTTCCGTCGAACTTTGGCCATGGGTAAGAGAAAGGCACCATCAAATGGGGGAAATAGAAGAAAGTCACTTGTTAAATCTTGCTCAAGCCTCTTGAATTATATCACTGGTGCAATGGGGACACTGGGAAAGCAAATTCCGAATGTAGAAGAATCTCTTTTGGGTTGTCAAGGAGGGATGATGGACAATCCCCCACACCCAGGTGCCTCCCAGCGTCCGAATTCTTCTGGTTGTTTAACAACCAATCTTTATACATCTTTGAAGAGCTGTGTACAATATGTATCAGACTATATAACTACGTATGATTCTGATACGCAACCTGCCCCAAAGCGTCCAAGGAATCCTCTGGCTTTGTCTCCCTTCTATTAACCGTGAGTCTGAGTTAGCTAAGCAGTCACAGGCTGTTTTGAGCCTAGCTACAGTAAAGTCAAGATGTAAGAAGGCACCTGCAAAATCCCTTAGCAATGTTTCTCCAGACAATATTAACTCTGTGATTTTGGGAATACAATCTTTGGATAATATTGTAAGATCTGAAATGAGGGCTCTACTTGCGAGAATGGATCAGGTCGAGAGATCGCTTTCTGCATATCTGGAATATTTCAAGTGGAGGCTTGACGTAACCCAGCCCTCTGTAGCTAGTGATATAGATTTTACCACAGGAGGATCTGCTTTACCCCATTCAGGAGACAACATACGCCAGAGGAGGTCAATAATTCTGGACCCATTACAATACTTCCCCGATCTGCCATCAGTGCAACACAAGGCGATATTAGAACTTTGGAAAGTGAGATGATAGGGGAAACAGGCATACAGGCAATGGGATGTCTTGCCCCACAGCTCCTTCTGCCTCAGTGAATGGTCACCCTACAAGTAAGATTGCATTGTCTCCTGCGGACTATCTTGACCTCCCGCTGGAAGCAACCCCCTATGTAATAGTTTTAGCTAATGTCTCCACCCTACAATCAAGCGGTCAAGAATCTTGGGATTCACTAAGAAATAGGTCTTTGCATTGAGTAGGGAAACATACAGGCTTAACTGAAGTGTTGTTTTCAGATTTTAAGATGATCAGAAGAGTTAAATGGGTGGGACAAGGGAGGAAAAACATGAGGGGGGACTGTGTTTTTTTTTTTTTTTTTTTGTTTCTTAAATCCTCATGTCCAGTTGAAATGATTTCATCTCAGCTAACCGTCCCTAGGGTATTGGATAACCATATTATGGCACTTCTCCTAGGTTTCTTTTATTAACCATTTATTCTGCAGGGTAAAGAATATCCCAAATTCAAGTTTTACAATGAATCGATTCAGCTGTTTGGCTCACACTGACGGTGTTGACTGACGGTATTTTAACTCAGTCTTGGGCTCCCATGAGTCTGATAGAATTGTCTTGAGTCTTTTTACGGGTGTGTATGCAATTTGCATACAGATTGTCAAATATGTAGTCTAGAATCGGTCCCATTACTCAAAATGGAACATCTAATCCCTCAGTTAGCCGGAACGCCCTCAACATTTGTAAAGGTTCCGGGAGGTTTAACATCACTTTTTGGAACATAGCTGGCTTAAAAAGCAAAATACAGCTGAATGGCTTGAGTTTACCGCAGGATTTCAACTATTGAGCTTCCAAGAGACCTGGCAGACGGACCCTGTACATTTAAGCATTTCATACCGCGGCCATCCCATCCTCCTTTGGAAGAGCAAACGGGGGTCTTTGTACCTATGTGGCCATTTGTAACCCTCTTACTGAGGTGCACTTAGTAGTATCTAATGTGTGCTTTCAGATTATCACTGCCAAGTTGTCTGCTGCACTTCTTCTGGCTGTGGTAAACTTTTATAATAACTTAGGTGTGATGGAAGTATGCACCTACACCTAAGCAATTAGATTGTGAATTTATAAATTATTTAAGAGACCTAATGTGGACTTTATAATTCTATGGGGTGGTGAATTCAACTTTAATTTGTGTCAGTCTCAATCGGCTAAAATCTGTGGTTTTCCGAATTACGATGACGGGGCATGATCTAATTTACTTACTCTGGATTTGGTGACCTCCTTAATGATTTTTTATCTCAGTGCGATCTGGGTTTTTGTAATGAATTTTATTGTCCACTTGTCCCTTTTGCTAGCACCTTTAATTGTAGAGAGACTAACACAATTATAGACTTTGCGCTATTTCTGGTGCGTTATTCCGGGATAATACATGAGTTTGTCACTCATGGGATTGCCATGAGTGACCATTATCTCCGGAGTTTCCTTGTAGTGTGGGGTGATGATGACATTTTGCCACATAATTGTAAACTGCATACCATGGATAATATTGAAACCACCGGTACTAGGAGCTGTAATCTTTGGTGGACCCAGATTGACACAGATAAATTCCTAAAGCACAGAGATGCATTCACTATCTGTTTAGATGAGACAGCTGCACAGGAGGACATTATTGGGGCCTTTATCAAAATCACGGAGGGAGTTAAAAGTGGCTTATCTGAGCATACTAAAAATTATTCTGTGAAAAGAGGGGGCTGGTTTGACTTGTTGTGCTCACAGGCTCACAAGAGGTTAAAATTGGCCCTGCAAAACGTGCCCACATGCACAGCCGAGGGGGCAGACCCTTTGAAGAAACTATAAGAAAGCTTTGGCCCAGAGAACGAGAAATTTGCACGATGAGGCCTGGGAGGCACTGTTTGAAGTTAGCCTGACAGGAGGCAATAGGGCATTCTGGCTCGCTGTAAATACCCCTTTTTTTTGAAAGCCGATGATTCCCCCAGGTTAGAGATTGCCATTAATAAATTTCAATGGGTTGACTACTTTTCAGGTATTTATAAATACCCGGAGAGGGCATCACCGCAGTTGACTATTGACAAGTCTTTTCCTCATGAACTACCCTCAAGTTTAAGTGAAATTCTATTCACAGCGGAGAAGGTTACATTAGCTCTAGAAATTTGTAAAGGCGGAAAGGCCCCCGGTCCTGACTCCATCCCAGTAGATCATTACAAGGCCAGTATCCCCCTGTGGGCTCCTTTGTTATCCCTAGTGCTGCAAGTATGCGCCAACTCGGGCTTCTTAACTACCTGGTCTGAATCCCTCATAGTCCCAGTTTATAAGGGAGACTGACTTAATCCCACCTGTTATCTCCAAATATCCTTATTGGATTATCTGGTGAAGGTTGTGGGGCCTGGGTTATTAAACAGACTTGAGGATTGGGCTGAGTGTCACATGGGATTTTATCTGAGCTCTAGTATTAGACCTGACAGCCTTAGGGTGGTCACCCCTGTAGGAAAGTATCATTTTTCTTGGGTTGTTACCCCCAATTTCTACCTGTTTGTCAGTATGTTTTGCCTGTCTCACTGGGATCCTCCTGGTCAGGACCCCAGTGCTCCTAATTTGTGGCCGAATGTGTGTGTTGTCAGTAGTGCTTAACTGTATCACTGAAGTTCTGCTAACGAGAACTTCAGTGCTTATGCTCTCTCTGCTTCCAAATTAGTCACTATAGTTTAGTGACTTCATATTCCAATTCCAATTGGCACACTGGACCCCCCTTATAAGTCCCTAGTATATGGTACCTAGGTACCCAGGGCATTGGCGTTCCGGGAGATCCTTACGGGCTGCAGCATTTCTTTTGCCACCCATAAGGAGCTCAGACAAACTCTTCCACCGGACTGCGACTGCAGCCTGCGCACACTATTTCACAGCCATTTTCACTGCACTTAAGTAACTTATAAGTCACCTATATGTCTAACCTTCCTTTACTGAAGGCTAGGTGCAAAGGTACTAAGTGTAATGGCGCCCTTGCATTAGCAAAGGTGCCCCCACGCTGCCCAGGGCCAATTCACCGGACTTCGTGAGTGCAGGGATGCCATTACACACGTGCACTACATATAGGTCAGTACCTATATGTAGCTTCATAATGGTAACTCCGAATATGGCCATGTAAGGTGTCTAAGATCATGGAATTGTCCCCCATTCCATATCTGGTATTGGGGGGCAATCCCATGCATCCTGGGGGCTCCACCATGGACCCCCAGTACTGCCAAACCAGCTCCTGAGGCTTGCACTGCAGCTACAGCTGCTGCCACCTCACAGACAGGTGTCTGCCCTCCTGGGGTCTGAGCAGCTCAGTCCCAGGAAGGCAGAACAAAGTATTTCCTTTGGGAGGAGGGTGTTACACCCTCTCCCTTTGGAGATAGGTGTTACAGGCTTGGGATCGGTAGCCTCCCAGAGCCTCTGGAAATGCTATGAAGGGCACAGATGGTGCCCTCATTGCATAAGCCCATCTACAGTGGTTCAGGGACCCCCAGTCCCTGCTCTGGCGTGAAACTGGATAAAGGAAAGGTGTTTTCCAAAGAGTGGGGACACTTTGGAGATCTCGGAGTGCCCAGTGCCAGCAGATGACATCAGAGACCCCTCCTGATAGGTGCATACCTGGTTAGGTAGCCAATCCCCTTCTCAGGGCTATTTAGGAGTCACTCCTGTGGGTTCCTCTTCAGATTCAGCTTGCAAGTTTCCACCAGGAATCCCCTGCAACTTCTGCTTCAGTGTCTGACTGTCGGATCAACTGCAGGCTGCTCCAGGAACCGCTGTAACTGCAACAAAGCATTCAGAAAGGTTACTGTGACCCTGCAACTTCAGCTCCAGCCAGCAACTGCAACAGTTTCCATAGTGTGCACGCTCTGAGGACTCCCTGCCTTCACCTTGTACCAGAAGAACCAAAGGAATCTCCTGTGGTAAGAGCTTGCCTTCCCGGTTTGAGACAGTACCCCTGTGTACTGTGTCATCTCTAGCTCCTGAGGCCTCTGTGCACTATTTGCAAGAATCCTTTGTGCACAGCGTGGCCCAGGTTCCCAGCACTCCTTCCTGCGACTCACAACTCACTGAGTTGTTCTCCGGCGGCGTGGGACCTTCTTTTGTAGTGCTGCAGCAACCGCAATTTGCACCTTCTTTGTCCCTGTGTCCTGGGACTCCTGGTGGTGCTGCCTGGTCATTTGTGTGTTCCCTCCAGTGCTGGGAGCCCCCTCTGCCTCTTCAGTCCAACCCCAGGTCCCTCCTGGGTCCATGCAGTGCCATTTTGATGCAAACCACAACATTGCTTGAACCAAGGAGCGACACGTTTGGATGCAACAATAAAGCAGGATATTGTCTGCATGTAATGCTATTTTATCGTCTCCGCCTCTCGTCCGGATGCCACTTATCTTCCGGTTTAGACATATGCGTTCTGCGAATGGTTCCATTTTTGGGCATATAGTAATGGTGATAGGGGGCAGCTCTGTCTGGTCCCTCTGGTGATATGGAAAGGGGCAGATAAGCCTCCATTAACACCCACTCTGGCCTGGGGGAATATATAGTTGCATTGCACCCATTTACAGAATCTTGGCCCTAGACCGTAATGAGGTAAGACTGCAAACGGGAATTCCCAGTGGACCAGACAAAAGGCCTTCTTTCCATCCAGAAACAATAATACTGAAGGTATTTGGGTTCGCTGCACCTTGTCTAAAAGGTGACACACCCTCCTAGTATTATCGGCACAGGTTCTCTCTGGGATAAACCCAGTCTAGTCTGGATCTATCAATCCCTGTATATACGGGCTCAGTCTGTTTGCCAGAACACTAGTGAAAAGTTTGGCATCCACATTCAGTAACGGATAGGTCTATAGGACGAGCAGAGAGTTGGGTCCCACTTGGGTTTTGGAATGACCGTGATTGTTCCTAATTGCATTGAGGCAGTAAGTGTTCCTGAATTCGCAAAGCTGTTAAAAAGCCGTGCCATATAGGTGCCAAAAGATCCCCAAACAGTTTATAAAATTCTGCTCCACACCCATCTTGCTCTGGCGTCTTCCCTGTGGAGAGACTTTGAATAGGTAGCAAAATTTCATTGGCAGTAATGTCCTTGTCTAGGTCCGTGGCTGTCACTTGAGGGATTTGGGGGATGGGCATTGAATCTAAATAAGCATTTATTGCTGATGTGTCTAAGTTCTCCCTTGTGTAGAGGGAGGTGTAAAACTTCCCAAATTCCTGCAGAATCACCCCATCACTGTGAACAGCCTGGCCATTCTGGGTCTGGATCACGTTTACTTGGTGTTGCGTTGCCTGTGCTTGTAATCAAGGGGCCAGAAGTCGTCCCTCCCTGTTCCCTCCCCACCCCCCCCCCCAAAATAATACATTTGCCTAACACACAGCAGCGCATGCTCAGCTGTGTCTATATCTAGGGCCTTCAGTTGTTTCCGCGCCACCCAAAGCTGGCATTTTATGTGTATTGCACCCGTTCCCCTATGCCTTTCCTCCAGTTCTTTTACCTTGGCTTCCAGTTGCGGATGTTTCTCCCTCCGGAGAGCGTTAGATTGAGCGCCAATGGCTATAAATTGGCCTCTTATCACTGCCTTTAGAGCTCCTCATACCCCAACTAATGAAATCTCTGGTGTATTGTTAAAGGTCAGATATAATCTAATAGTGTCCCTTATTTCTGTGCAAACCTCAGCATAAGTGGAGTTTAGTATTAAGTCTCGATAACCTGGGCCCCTGCCTTGAGTCTGGTACTGCGAAATGTAGTGTAATTGGCGCATGATCATAATGGGCTGCCACTCCAATCTTTTGTCTGTTTAATCCTGTGCAGGAGACCTGGTGTGGCTAAGAAAAAGTTTAGCCTCGCATATGTCTGGTCGGCAGCTGAGAAAAATGTATACTCTCTGTGTCGGGTTGTGAGCGCACCACACATCTGTCAACCCCCCCACCCCCTCCCGCAGCCAGTGCCGAAATCCCGCGGAGTATGCTCCCACTTTCTTTGTACTGATCTGTCCTTAAGGGTGTCCGGAACCACATTAAAATTGCCTCCTATGAGAACATCTATGTCATTGGTAGTCAGTACCCGTCCAATAGCTTCCCTAAGAAACTCTACTTGATGGTCATTAGGGCCATAGATGCATGCCACTGTCAGTTTATACCCATGTATCTCTATATGTAAGGAGATGAGTCTTCCGTTTATCTCCGTTTGAGTATCCAGCACCTTCCCCAGGAAATGAGAGGCTAGTAGAATCAACACCCATCCCCACTTCCCTGGCCCTGAAGAGTGAAATTGTCTATCGAACGACCGGGATCTAAATCATTTCCAGTCCGCTCGCAGCAAATGTCTTTCCTGTAGCAGACATATGTCACATTTAGACTCCCTAAGGAATTAAAGTAAAGCTCGCCTCTTTACTGGAGCATTGAGACCTCTAACATTGAGACTAAGTACCTCAATAGCCATGTGTGTGGGGTAATATAGCACAGGGGTATTTTCAAGTACTTAGCCAGCATGTAGGTGAATCAAGTATCTGCGGTATTCGTAGTAGTGTCAAGAGATAAGGTGTGGTAAAAACAATCAGTACACCATAAAATGAGACAAAGATGTAAACAAACATTAAACCAGTTCCCAACCTGGGAACTCTGTCAAGTTCAATGGGGGGGTGGTACATCCCACTGTACGAAGTCGGTCTCCAGTCCGTCATCTTCTATATCAGGGAACTCTGCCATTTTTCTCATCTGTTCTCCTGCTTCCAGTTGGGTTCAGTTGCTTGCATTGGTCCAGGTATCCCCCTCAGTACATTCCCTTATGCAGGGTCTAAGGAGGAGGTCTCCCCCGCGTTTACTGTCTCACCTCCTTAAGAGTTAGTTCTGCAAGTCTTTAGGGGTCGACTTCTGTCTCTGAGACACTCTCCCGGTGCCTCAAGCTGTGCAACAGGTCCAATCTTTCTCTCCTGCTTTCTGTTTCTGATGGTTTATGGGTTTTCCCTTTGCGTTGTCGAGTTGCACGCCCGCAATTTCCAGTGTCTGGGCGCACAGCTTGGTCAGTGTAGCTGGCAGAGAGACAGGCCCGCTCCACAGACATGTCCGGGAGGGATTCCGCCTCCTCCATAGTGCACGTTTCATTTTGCCATACAAATTGTAGCTTGAAGGGGTGACCCCCCCACTTGTAGCGAATGCCTTTTCCTTGAGCACGGCTGTGATAGGCCACAGGGCCTGTCTGCGCTACAGGGTTAGCGGCGAAAGATCTTGATATAAGTATATTTTGTGGCCCTCAAAGTCTATTGCGTTTATGTCACAGACCACTGCTAAAATTTGTTCTTTCTGTTTGTAATGGTGAAGGTATGTAAGTATATCCTGGGGCCTGGGCTGTGTGACCTGTTCTGTATGTGCCGTCCAGTTTTATCTCTTGATCTTTGAGTGCTGGTGTAACGTGTCGGAACAGGCATATCACAAAATCTTCCAGTGGCCCTGGTGTTGCTGGTGCAGGCACCCCTCTAATACGTATGTTGTAGCACCTTGGCCTATTCTCTAGGTCTTTCAGCCTATATTGTAGCTCACGGTTAGCCTCTTGGAGGGTGAGAAGTTTGTGCCTGTGGTGGTCCACTTCTTCTGCTTGGGTGTCCTGCGTACGTTCCACTGTGTTCATTCGCTGTTCCAGCTCCGCTACCTCCCTTGTAATTTCCTTAGTTGTGGTGTCGATCTCTTGTCTAATACTAGCTAGGTCTTCTCATAGCCCCCTGAACAGGTGCTGTAGGAATGATTTTGTTATCAGGGTTGTATCCTCTTTCGCCTGCTCTCCAGTGTTTGATCTTCTGTTGTCTGTGCTGCTTCCTGGGTGTGGTCCTGTTTCTTCGCTAGGGTTCTTGTGAACAGTTCTTTTAAGTTGCCCTCCTTTTTGCCCTGCCTTTGTGCTGCCATGTCGTTTCTGTGTGTGGTATTCCTGTTACTATTGGACCCGAGCACCTCCAGCCCAAACATCCGCTACTGCCTCTAGTCCCCTCTGTCCGCTCCCAGGTTTGCAGTCTGTAATCCAAATATCTTATAACTTATCCAGGGTGTTTACTCCCTCCTCTTGTATATCCAAATCGTGGGGTGGTGGGAAGATCCAAGGAGTGGCCCTACAATTCTGACTTGGAGCGGGAAGAGCACCTCCTATGTCACGGGCACATCCGGCTTTCTGAGGCACTATCCCTACTTGTCCACACCGGGGATTATGTGTCCTGTACTTGGGGTTCCTTTGTTGCTTTTCCAGTCTCCCCCTCTTATGGGGAATTCTGCCTGTCCCAAACCCACTACCCGGCGGTCCCCCTGGTGTCATTTCCGGCCCAGATTTCCAGACTGCACACTTTAGATTTGTGCCTTGCTTGCCTCTGCTGGGGGCGTCACTCCTACGCAGTGCAGCCGTGCCAGTACTTATATATCCCGGTCCATGACCCTCTCTAACCTCTCCTGTGCCCTTCTCCGCTCCCTTCTTATGTGAGCTGGGGTGTGGGAGATAGCCTCCCCACTATATTGGTCCTGTCCCCCTCCGCGCACCTCTGTCAGGCTGGTCACATTTCCATGAGTGGATCACTCAGCTGTCCTTCACATGAAAGCTAACGGTCGCCTCCTGCCTCATCGTGCTTTCACCGCCTCTCCGTTATCCCAGCATAGCTAGTTCGATGGCCGTGGTTTGAGCGGAGGAGGGTGCCATGTTTTCTCCCTCTGTGTCAAGGAGCACGCTCTCCACAGCTCCCATCGTGAGGCCCCCACCGGATCCCCAAGTGATATCCTTCACTCCCCCCATCAACAGGGGGGCAGGAGGGAGAGACATGCCCTCACCGCCAATGCTGGGATCTCTCGGTTCCACTGGAGCTGGGCTGTCCATCTCACTCTACCGCAGCCCGCGCTGCTGCCATCTTGTTGCCCGGCTGCAACTTACCGACCCGCCTCACGGAGCTTTTGTTCTAGTCTCCGTTGCCCTGAAGGGTGCCCCGTTACTCCTGGCATCCCAGACTGCGATCTGCTGGGCAGGGCGATGGTCTATGCAGCACTAGGTGCTTTCGGCCTGAAACTCAACGGCGGAGCTCCGCAGTGGAACTCCGATCACGCTGCCATCTTGGCTCCACCCCCAGGTATCCTTTTTTTTAAAAAGGCACAGGAATGCACCAGCAAATTAGCTCCTTATCTGGCTGCTAGATTCCTGGTCAAATTACTTGGCAAGGTGATTTTGGCAAAACTGGAAGCCTGGGCAGAGGAATTTTATTCTTCCTAGAAGCCCAATATGGGTTTCAGCCAGGTCTTAGTATTACCAAACAAGCCCTGAACCTGTCCCTGATCCTGGGTAAATATGTCAAGGCTAGGAGAGGAGCCATTCATTCATTCATTCATTAGCTTTATTTAGGTAAAAGTAAATACCATAAAAGCACATCACAATTAACAGTTTCATGGTTTAGCAAAACGACAAGCTACATAAAAGAAATCTTCGAACATAAGAGATTAAGCTGCATAAAAAGTGTTAGACATAAGCATTTTTCCTACTGGAAATTCATACCATATTATAGAGTTGTATAAAAATGCATAGTGGGTATTAAAAGTCAAATACAAACCTAGCCAAAGATATCACATAAAATAAGAAATTTCTGTTTAAAAATATAAAAATATCTAAACATAAAAAAGAAGAAAGAAATACATCTCGACAATATAAAATGATAAGTGCATACAAAAATGGGTTCATCAATGACCGCTCCCCACATCCATTGTTAGCTTTTCCTCTATTTTTTTGAGCATATTCAGTCTATTATGCCAGATAGAATCTAGATATTTTGCCAGGCAGCAAGCCACTAAAACAGATGAGTCAGATTTAAAAATTCTCAAAGCCAGTGAACAGTTTTTAAAACCCATTTTCCTACATAAAGGAATAATCCAACGGACTCTCTGTTTGTGGTATGCAGGGCATTGAAAAAGGATGTGGGTTATAGATTCTTCTCTGGCACAGCCCATCGGGCACATCTTAGAAGTGCAATTAGTGTTAGACCATTTATATGTAAGGGTACGCAGAGGAAGAGAGCCTATCCTAAATCTAATATATAATGCACGTGCATGTGGGGAAGAAACTATGTCCATATATTGCACAGGTTCATAGTGGCATTTGAATTGTAGGAAGTTGCCCGTCATGGAAGATGGCGAAACAGCAGACAATTGTAAAAGTTGGGCATAGAGCCAGAATGCGTCCTTTAATGTCTGTGTTGCATTTTTTGGGATAGATAGTGGGTCCTTCCAGTAAGACCCCGAACCAAGTAGTGAGAAGGTCCGTTCTACGTATACACACCACTTGATTTTTGGACTGGTGTTGTTGGCCATCAAATTGACTAGCCCACATCTATAGGGGGCAAGGGAGTCTAGTGACCATAGGCTAATCCAATATAACAAGGGCCTAAGTGCGGCGATCTGGCTGATGGGGGGGCAGGTTTAAATCCATTCGAATTGGGAGCATTGGGGTGCTGGAAGGAACTCTTAGCAACGACCTTAAGAAGGAGTTTTCCACCTTTGTCAGATCGTCTAAACTACAGTGGCCCCACAGTTCGGCTCCATAAATGGCCCCCCCTCTTGCCTATGATTTGTAAATTTCGACAGCGGGCGTCATGGCAAAGCTAGGGGATCTAGCTGCGAATCTTACAATGCCACTCGCCCGTTGTTTCAGTCGGAGGGTGGCCTTCTGGATATGACAGTACCACTTATGCGAGTCTTCTAATTTCAGGCCTAGGTAGTCAAAGTCGCTAACTCTTTCCAGCGTGGCACCCTCTAGATAGATAGGTAGTCGCATCCTGCCTTTTTTATCCCGAAACACCATACACTTGGTTTTTAGTCGATTAATTTCAAGGCCATGGTCATTACAGAAATCCATGAACCTCGAGAGCAGGGTTGAAAGACCTGTGGCTGTTTGGAATATCAGCAAGGTGTCATCGGTAAATAGGAGGCAGGGGATCTTCTGCCCTCCTAGTTTGGGGGGCATCATTGGAACACTCCATAACATAAGGAATACATGCATTTATGAAGAAGAGAAATAAGGTAGGGGCAAGCACACAGCCTTGTCAACTTCATATCGCTTTTATGGACCTCTCCTGTGTCTTTGATGTAGTGGATGGAGTAAATTATGGGACATGATGGGGTCAGCGGGTGTCAATCCTCCCTTACTGGATCTCTTAAGGAGCCTTCATTGGGGCACTTGCATGAGAGTGCAATATACCTAATTTGGTGACTACACGCACTCTATTCAGGCTACATGCGTCGTAAGACAGGGTTGAATGCTAGCCCCCATTCTATGTCTATTTTATATAAATGTTTCAGATAGTTTTTTAACTTCCTGTGACATTCTCAAATTAGGCTCCCTCTTGGTCCATGTACTTCTGTACATGGACAATGGGGTCCTAAAGAGACGTACAGCAAATGGTTTACAGGCTCTTTTAGATGGTTTTAGCAATTTTATGCAGGTGTTGAATTTGAAGATCAATCATAAAAAATCTTTTATTCTGACCTGCAGCCCTAAAACATCCGCTCCAAAAACTATTTTACTTGGGGAGACTCCTATTATGAAGATATCAAATCTTAATTATTTGGGTATCCTTTTTGACGCCAACATGAGTTGGGAAAGATTGATTACCCAGAGGTCCCACAAGATGGTGGCATCATGCAAATATATTTTTAGGATAGGATATGCCTCTTTGCAAGATTTTTACTGGCCGAGGAGCGACCGAGGCGGATGCGGAAGACTGGGTCCGCGCGGACAGACCCGATGCCGACTTTTGCCCGCGCGCGGGAGTGCTGCTTGCGCGCGGGGAGAGAGAGGAAGTGCTGAGGTCGCTCCCGGCCAGAGAGAAGTGCCGGGAGCGCGAGAGAGTGCCTGGGGGCCTATTCGGCAGCTGCATCAAGCCGCGGGCCCCCTTCCCTGGTGTATACCGCGGCTGCGGTTGCCTGGCCCCCCTGGGTTCCTGCCGCCCTGCGGCCGGGACTTGCCTGGACCTCGTGGTCCTCGGGACTCCCGGCGCCTGCGGGGCCTGGACGGTCTTGCGGCGTGCGGAGAGCGCGCCTGATGTGGTGAGCTGCCTGGCCCTATGCGGAGGAGACGGCTGGAGGGGGTGACGGCCTGAGGTGCTCTGTCTTGGTGAAGAGACGGCTGGAGAAGGCTGCGGCTCGGATCTGTGGTGTTCCCCTGAGGTTGCTTTTGGAGAGGCCTCCATATTGTACTGAGGGTCCTGAACTGCATCGTCGGGGAGGACTGAGAGGATACTTGTGCAGGCGGTGAGACGGGGGAACGGAGGCCCATGCTGGTTCACGCTTGTGGGGGTCTCCTGGAGGTTTGGGGGCTGCGGAGTCCTCTGGCTTGTGGCTGAGGAGCTTGCCTGGTGGCCTTCCCCCCCCCCCCCCCCTTGTGCTGAGCGGATCCCTGTGCTGCTGGTGGTGCCGGCGGAGTGCCTTGCGGAGTAGTCTGGCCTGGTCTGGAGGGTGCTGTGCGGTGGGCCAGGTCCTCTGAAAGCTGTCTGGTGGCCCTGCGAGGGGAGCTGGGCTGCCAGTTGAGTGATTATCCGGAGTGGGGGCCTGCTGTCTTCGATCTTTTCCTGGTGTTGGCGCAGCTGAGTTCACACGTGTTGTATTGAACGATGGGCAAGGCAGATAAGCGGCAGGCTAAACTCTCCTTTGAGGGGGGGGGGAAGAAGGAGTGTTGCCCCCGCCTCCCAGCCTGGAGATGGCGAGATTGAAGAAGAGAATTCAGACATGACTGTGCGGTCCATGTTCCTGGAGCTTAAGACCAGCTTGGCGGGGATTGACGCTAAGCTGGACCATGTGACGGAGCGACTTGATCGTATTAGAGCCCGGGTTAATGACCATGACGCCAGGTTTGAGGTTCTGGAGTCACGTACGTCAGAAATGGAAGATGCGCGCAGGGGTGATAGAGAGCAGATTGCGCAAATGGAGCGCCTCCTAGAGGTGATACGGAATAAAAATGAGGACTTGGAGGCACGGTCCCGACGTAATAATATACGCATCGTGGGGCTGCCGGAGGCAACCGATATGGGTCGTAAGGAAGACTTTGTGGAGAGTATGTTGCAGGAGCTGTTTGCTGGCGAGCTCTCACGGATGCTGGTGATTGAGAGGGCACATCGGTCCTTGGGACCTCGGCCCCCGCCGGGAACTCCTCCGCGTCCAATTATTGCGCATCTATTGAACTATAGAGATCGGGATGCTGTCCTTCGTCTGGCAAGGGAGAGAAAGCCGCTAGTATATAAGAATTCCAAAATAAACTTTTTTCCTGATTACACACCTGGTGTACAGGCCCAAAGGCGGGCCTTCCTTACGTCGAAGCATCTGCTGAGCCAGGCTGGAGTTGGGTTTGCCCTATTATATCCGGCCAGACTGAGGGTGCGACACGAGGGCAAAGTGCTGTATTTCTCGGATCCCAAACAGGCGGCTAAGTTTGCCAGACGATTACCAAGACAATCGGGAGCTGCGGGCTCTGGGGGGGCGGGTGCTGGGGATGCCACCCTTAGCGACAATGACTAACCGGCTTTGTATGGTATACTGTACTGTTTTGGGCTTTGGGTGCGCGCGGGGCTGCTCCGTGTTCGGGCCCCTGATGTGTAGCTGCTGCTTGGCCCAAGGGCCCCTCTTCCCTAGAATGTTCTGGGTGGAGAGCTGTTAGGCAGGCTTCTGCCCCTAGGATGAGTCCTGTTACTTTTTGCTTTAAGTATAGGGGGTGGGCTTTGGGGTTGGGAGGGGGGGATTATTGAGAGGGTCCGATTGGGGGGCCTGTGTGGGTGGTGGGGGGCTTGGGCCAATTTTGGAGTGTTTCAGGTTATCTTCTTGTTACTTCCCAGGCAGGTGGAGAGGTGGGTGTCTGTAGTCTTGGATGAGGGGTGATGGTACGTCTGTTGTTAGATGTTTGACATGGAATGTTCGTGGGCTTAACGATAAGCGGAAGGCTCGGTTAGTGGCTGCATATGTTAAACGACATGGAATAGACATCTGTATGTTACAGGAGACGCATCTGATAGCGGCTGCGGTGGGCAGACTGAAGGCTGGTTGGGTTGGGGAGGCTCATTGCTCTTCATAGTCTAGCTATGCGCGCGGGGTAGCAATTATTATTCGGAAAGGATTACAGTGGCGCACGCGCAAAATTATTATTGATCCTAATGGTAGATATGTGCTACTGAGTGGAACGTTACTGGACAGGGCTTGTCGACTTGTGGCTGTGTATGGGCCGAATGTTGATGATCTGGAGTTTTTCCTGGAGGTGTGGCCCCTTGTGGGGTCGTTGGGTGCCGGAGCTGTGATCTGGGGCGGTGATTTTAATGTGGTCCTGGATGCTAAGTTGGACCGCGAGAGTGTGGCCAGGGTGCAGCATGTTTCTGCGGCGAGATCTTTGGCGGCAGTGATGAAGAGTGGAGCGCTGGTGGACTTGTGGAGACAGAGGCATGCAGGCGTGCAAGAGGGAACTTGCTTGAATTATGTTCACAGTAGTTGGTTTCGAATTGATCGATGGCTGGGCACCAGAGATGTGGACGCTTGGACTAGAGCGGTAGATCATCTTCCCCGTACGCTGTCAGACCACTCTCCGGTGCTATTAGAGATGGCGATACCCAGTGAACTGCAATCTATGGTTATGTGGCGGTTGCCCAGTGGTGCGCTCCGAGATGAGGTCTTTCGGGAGGAGGTACGGGAGGCGATTCTGCTCTTTTTTGCTGAGAATCGAGGATCGGTGGGGTCTCCCGGCACCCTTTGGGAGGCATTTAAAGTTGTTGTTCGTGGAGTGTCTCTCTCGAAGCAGCATGGCATTGTGAAGGCCTTGAGACCGGAGATGGCTGATATCGAAAGGAGGCTAGGGGAGCTGGAGCGACACTTGGCTGTGACGTGGTCAAGTGAGGTCCTTGCTGAGATTCGGCGTGAGGTGTCCTTATATGAGGAGGCCTCCCTAAGAGAGATTTGTTTCTTTGGGAGACATGCACAGGCTCGTAAGTACGGGGAGGGCAAAAGGGCCGGGAGAACACTAGCGGGGTTGCTGCATAGGCCTTGGGCTAGTAATTATGTTACTGAGGTGATTGACGCTGAGGGCGGCAAGGTGACCGGATCGAGTGGTGTGATGCAAGTGTTCACAGAATATTTCACGCAGCTATATGCAGTCCCGGAGGGCCTGAGAGAGGCGGATGTGCAGGAGTATTTTGAGAATATTACGCTGGTGTGGTTTGAAGAGGTGCATAGGGCGTATCTGGACACGCCGTTTACAGTGGAGGAGGTAGTTGCGGCGATTAAAAGTTTACCTAGCGATAAGTCTCCAGGTGTTGATGGACTGACCCCTGCGTTTTATAAAGAGTATGTGGATATCCCTGCTCCGTGTTTGCTGGAGGTGTATGCGGAGGCCCTGGAGACTGGGTTGCTTCCGGCCTCCCTTCGGGAGGCTCTAATAATAACAGTTTTGAAGCCTGGGAAGGACCCGGCCCGATGCGACTCGTACCGCCCACTCTCCATGATAAACATTGATAATAAATTTTTAGCAAAGATAATAGCGGCGCGCTTGCAGCCACTTCTTTCCAGGTTGGTGCTTCCGGATCAGTCGGGTTTTGTCCCTGGGGGGGTCTACGTGTCATAATTTGCGCACCTTCTTCTCGGTGGCGGGCTCATTGGAGACAGGCGATAATGTAGCTGCAGTGTTTCTTGATGCAGCCAAGGCCTTCGACTCCCTGGCCTGGGAATATATGTTTGCGCTCTTGGGCCCAGTGAGCTGGATTAGACTGTTGTACACTTTGCCCACTGCCAGGTTGCGCCTTAACGGCTGTGTATCAGCTCCATTTCCTGTTTCGTGGGGTACGCGCCAGGGGTGCCCGCTGTCTCCGCTTCTTTTTGCGGCAGCTATGGAGCCGCTGGCGGCAGCGCTGCGACAGAAATATAGCAGCAGAGGCTTACAGTTTCGACAACGTCCTGTCTTGATATCATTGTACGCGGATGATATTGCGTTATACGTGCGTAACCCAGGGCAGAATCTAGATATTCTGCTAGATGAAATTGTGTGCTTTGGGACCTTTTCTGGTGTCACTATTAATTGGTCAAAGTCCACGGTCCTGCCCCTGACTTCCAGCGTGGAAAGATTCGATTCTCGGTATCCTTTGGTTTGGGCGGAGGGTCCGGTGCGCTATTTGGGTATACACCTGTGCTGTGACGTGGATGCGTTGCGCCTTGCTAACTATGGGGCAGCGTTGGCGTGGCTGGAGGAAAAGGTGGAGATCTGGAGTACTCTACCGCTTTCGCTAATCGGGCGCATCGCCATTGCGAAGATGGTGGTTCTCCCCAAATTTTTGTATCTGTTTGTGAATCTTCCCCTCCCGCTTGCTAGGGGTTACTTCCGGCGCCTTCGATCTGCGCTCATTCGCTTGGCGTGTGCGGGACGCCAGCCACGTATCTCCTGGGAGAAAATGACTTTGCCGTTTGAGTTGGGCGGGCTGGCGGCTCCGGATCTGGAGTTATATTATCTCTGTGCTCAGGCGCACTTTGCGTACTACTGGCTGAATCCGATCCGTTATATGCCGCATTTGACGCCTGAGAGTGACTCTGTGTGGCCGGACGGCTTGATGGGTGTGCTTGGAAAGCGGGTGCTATCCCGTTCTAAGGGAATTGACACGGTGGCCTGCACGGCGAGAGCGTGGAGGGCGCTGATGCAACGGTCTGGGGTTTCTGCGCCATTCGCCCCTTCGCTACCTGTTATGGTGGTTGCTGATGCTCAGATGCTCCGCGACGGCGGGGTGCGTGGGTTCCTTCGGGATGCTGGCCTGACGGTGCTGGGAGACTGGTTGGTGGATGGTCGCTTGTTGGATATCTCTGAGGCACTTTCGGGTTGTGATGGTACAGTGCTGCAGCGATTATACGCTCTCAGGGTCCGTGCTCTGCTGCGGGATCGATTTTTTGGTTTGTCTGGGGCCCCCTTGGAATTTTGGGCCCTTGAGGTACTCTGCGGTGCGTGATCCCCTACCAAGCTGGTAACTAAGTTGTATAATTGTATGCAGGAGCAGGGGGGTGGCTTTGGGGAGTCCTCTAGGACTGCATGGGAGAGAGATCTGGGAGAGCCCATCCCGGAGGTAATGTGGCGCAGCTGTTGCGCTCACATGAAAGCGATATCCCCGAATTATAGGCTGCGTCTGCTGCACTTTAAGTTTTTGCATTGACTATATTATACGCCCAAGGGACTTCACTCTATGGGGCTGCTGATGGATGCATGCTGCGCTCGCTGTGGGGCTCCGGATGCGGGTTTTTTACATCTTGCGTGGGAGTGTGCGGACATATATAATTTCTGGGTGGAGGTTTGGCAAGCGATCTCTGAAATGGTTGAGCTGGAGTTGCCTCTTTCCCCTAAGGTTGCGCTGTTAGGATGTGTGGATGAGATTCAGGGGTCGAATAGGCGTTTAGTAGGTCTACTCATGTTGCTGGCTAAGCGTAGGGTTGCTATGTGCTGGGGCCGGGGGAGAGCGCCGCGTAGATCTGAATGGCTGCGGGATGCGGCTTTCTGTCATGATCAGCTGTCGGTTTTTTGGGGACTTATGCCAGAGGGGTCCCGTCCCAAGGATATTTGGGCCCCTCTTAATGAATATTTGGCAGTCCGGAATGAGTGTGTGGCGTGATTGGTGGTGCCCATATGCGAAGTTCATCCCCTCCCGGACTATGTGTGCTATCGTGTTGTTAAGATAAGCCTGCACGATATGGTTCTGTACTCCACCTGCCTCCTTTTTTTAGTGGTTTGCTTTTCCTATAGCTCTTTTCCCTCGACTGTGTTATGTCATGACCCCTGGCGGGCAAGATTCCCTCCTGCATTGGCGCTGCGGATCGTTTTGCTTCGCCGTTTGTGGAGGATGACTGGAGACGGATCCCTTGATATTGTTTCACATAGGGAGAGACTTTAACAGGGAGTTTCTTGCAATTTGGGATAATGTTGAAGCTGTATGGATTGCAACCTTTTTTCACTGATTTTCACGTTGAGGGACTTGTTTGTACTAATGTATGTTTTTTGTGTATGGGAAAAAATGAATAAAAAAAAAAAAGTTTTTCTGGTGGATACTGTACCTGCAGATTCCCTACAACTCCAACCTTCTCCCCTTCTTGAAGGCTGGTTCTCTATTACAGGCATTACAATAAAGATCCCAGTTTAGGTTTTGCTCTGCAGTATGTTGATATGATGTTGTTCTCATCCTGTCCACCACAAAGGTGTATAAAAAGTGGTTGGGAAATTTACGTCCGGGCACCAATGGGGGCACTTCATGGATCCAATGATGTCACAGTGGCATTGTTTCTGGCACCAAGATGAAACTAGCTCCCTCTACCAATAGGGAGAGCTATAGGAACGTTTCCAGACACCATTTAGAACCTGAGATATGCAAAAGGTGAGGAATTGTCAGGTAGATGGGAGTATTTACCAGAAAGATTGTTACTGAAGGTAAGTAATTGTTTTATTGCACTACTTCAAGAACACATTCTTACTGGTGTCCCCTAAAATATCACTAACATGGCCCTATGAAAAGGGGGCAGCAATCGTAGTTGGGAGAAGAGTTCCTGTCAAGATTAGGAAGACCTGTAGACAGAGAGTTCCCCACAGAAAAAGAAAAGGTTGGAAAGTCTGGAGGGTGGGGAGTTGGAAACAGTATCTCTTAACAACCAGACTGCATCCTTAGTTTTTCCCAGAGACCCTCACGTCCTGGATACAGTGAGTACTTCCAGGGCAAAAGCAGTAGAATTAGTGTTTAACCCCTTAGCTGCTGGGCCGTTTCCCCCCCCCCCCCAGTGCTGAGCCCTTTTTTGGCTATTTGGGGTAGTTCGCGCTTAGGCCTTCATAACTTTTTGTGCACATAAGCTATCCACGCCAAATTTGTGTCCTTTTTTTCCAACATCCTAGGGATTCTAATGGTACCCAGAGTTTCTGGTTTCCCCTGGAGGAGACCAAGAAATTAGCCAAAATACAGTGAAAATTTTGTTTTTTCCAAAAAAAATGGGAAGAAATGGCTGCCGAAGAAGGCTTGTGGTTTTTTCCCTGAAAATGCCATCAACAAAGGGTTTCTGGTGCTGAAATCACCATCTTCCCACCTTTCAGGAACGGGCAAACTTGAATCAGAAAAACAAATTTTTCAACACACATTTGGCATTTTACTGGGACATACCCCATTTTTACTATTTTTTGTGATTTCAGCCTCCTTCCAGTTAGTGACAGGAATGGGTGTGAAACCAATGCTGGATCCTGGAAAGTTAAACATTTCTGAAAACTAGACAAAATCCTGAATTCAGCAAGGGGTCATTTGTGTAGATCCTACAAGGTTTTCCTACAGAAAATAACAGCTGAAATAAAAAAATATTGAAATTGAGCTGAAAACAACAGCCATTTTTCTTTGTTTTACTCTGTAATTTTGCTCTGCGATGTCAGATCTTTGAAAGCAATATACCGTTATGTCTGCTGGACTCTTCTGGTTGCGGGGATATAAAGGGCTTGTAGGTTCATCAAGAACCCTAGGTACCCAGAGCCAATAAATGAGCTGCACCCTGCAGTTGGTTTTCATTCTATACTGGGTATACAGCAATTCATTTGCTGAAATATGAAGAGTGAAAAAGAGGTATCAAGAAAACCTTTGCATTTCCAAAATGGGCTGAAGATAAGGTTTTGTGGAGCAGTGGTTTTTTGCACATCTCTGAATTCCGGGGTGCCCATACTAGCATGTGAATTGCAGGGCATAACAATTGTTTTGCTATTCTATGTTCCCCCAGGTCTCCCGATAAAAATGATACCTCACTTGTGTGGGTAGGCCTAGCGCCCACAACAGGAAATGCCCCAAAACACAACATGGACACATCCCATTTTTTGACCGAAAACACAGATGATTTTTGCAAAGTGCCTACCTGTGGATTTTGTTCTCTAGCTCAGCCGGCACCTGGGTAAACCTACCAAACCTGTGCATTTGTTAAAACTAGAGACCTAGAGGAATCAAAGATGGGGTGACTCGTGGGGCTCTGACCAGGTTCTGTTACCCAGAATCCTTTGCAAACCTCAAAAAGTGGCTAAAAAAACATGTTTTCCTCACATTTTGGTGACAGAAAGTTCTGGAATCTGAGAGGAGCCACAAATTTCCTTCCACCCAGCGTTCCCCCAAGTCTCCCGATAAAAATGATACCTCACTTGTGTGGGTAGGCCTAGCGCTTGCGACAGGAAATGCCCCAAAACACAACGTGGACACATCCCATTTTTTGACAGAAAACACAGCTGTTTTTTCCAAAGTGCCTGCCTGTAGATTTTGGCCTCTAGCTCAGCCGGCACCTAGGGAAACCTACCAAACCTGTGCATTTGTTAAAACTAGAGACCTAGAGGAATCAAAGATGGGGTGACTCGTGGGGCTCTGACCAGGTTCTGTTACCCAGAATCCTTTGCAAACCTCAAAAAGTGGCTAAAAAAACAAGTTTTCCTCACATTTCGGTGACAGAAAGTTCTGGAATCTGAGAGGAGCCACAAATTTCCTTCCACCCAGCGTTCCCCCAAGTCTCCCGATAAAAATGATACCTCACTTGTGTGGGTAGGCCTAGCGCCCGCGACAGGAAATGCCCCAAAACACAACGTGGACACATCCCATTTTTTCATAGAAAACAGTGCCTACCTGTGGATTTTGTTCTCTAGCTCAGCCGGCACCTAGGGAAACCTACCAAACCTGTGCATTTGTTAAAACTAGAGACCTAGAGGAATCAAAGATGGGGTGACTCGTGGGGCTCTGACCAGGTTCTGTTACCCAGAATCCTTTGCAAACCTCAAAAAGTGGCTAAAAAAACAAGTTTTCCTCACATTTCGGTGACAGAACATTCTGGAATCTGAGAGGAGCCACAAATTTCCTTCTACCCAGCGTTCCCCCAAGTCTCCTGATAAAAATGATACCTCACTTGTTTGGGTAGGCCCAGCGCCCGCAACAGGAATGGATCACACAAGGGTCAATGGTAGTCCTTGCTTGAGGTCTACTGTTAACCCTGGAGTGATTCATTCCTGAAGCAGGCACTAGGCGCAGGCACACGCACACAAGCGTGGTTGTGTTTTTATCAGGACAAGTGGGGAAACACTGGGTAGTAGGAATTTTGAGGATCCATGCAGATCCCTGGACTTCTGCTCATTGGAATGCAAGGAAAATGTGTTTTTTAAGCACATTTTGTGATTTCAAGGGGATTCTGGGTGAAGGAAAACTGGTGAGAGCCACGCAAGTCCTGCACCCTTGGACTCCCCTGGTACTAGTTTGTTAAAATTAACCCACCACTCACACTGGTTGGTTTTAGCACCTCCAGAAATTATGGTTTCAAAGCATGATTATTTATCAAAGTATCTGAATATTGAAACCAAGCCTTCTGAAGGTGGGCCGTAAAGCCGCGCCAAGGCACCAACCTCTTTATGGTCCATTCACACACCATTCACGCACAACAAACAACCATTTCATATCGCCAGCCACGGGCCAGATCCAACCAATCACTGCACTCACATTAACTTACCGCTGCCAGACAAGGTCCCATCACATTCACACGCCACAGAACGGAATAAGTTTGACTACATTTTACCACTTGTCAAGTAACTGCCTCCTTCTTCCTTAACATTACCAAATGCATGCGTAACGAACCTTTACTAATGACTCCTGTGACAGCCACCTGAGGTTCAGGAAGACATGTTTTTCATGCGCCTTTAACGCACTCTCTGTGCTAAATCCAACTCCTTCCAGTTTGTGGATGCAAGTTGGGGGTGTCCGAGTATGCCGTACAAAGCGATTCCTCGAACTGAGTGAGCATATCTACCTTTAAAACTAAGGGAGACATGCCGGGGACTTCTCATGATGTTACCTAAAGAGAAGGTCATAGGCTAACTGCCTCCTTCTTCCTTAACATTACCAAATGCATGCGTAAAAAACCTTTACTAATGACTCCTGTGACAGCCACCTGAGGCTCAGGAAGACATGTTTTTCATGCGCCTTTAACGCACTCTCTGTGCTAAATCCAACTCCTTCCAGTTTGTGGATGCAAGTTGGGGGTGTCCGAGTATGCCGTACAAAGCGATTCCTCGAACTGAGTGAGCATATCTACCTTTGAAACTAAGGGAGACATGCTGGGGATTTCTCATGATGTTCCCTAAAGAGAAGGTCATAGGCTATGAAAAAGGGTAGTGTTTGGTACATAGGGGAGTCCATGAGAACATAGCATATGTCCCAGCCAACATTATGTGCAGTGATGTGACTATAATGCACTTATACAGCAAACTGAACATCTACTAAGTTCTGATGGAGGATGAACATGAAAAGCAGGTCAAACACTGACCTATACAAGTCATTCTCCTTCAGTGCTGGGATGGCACCAATGGGTTTGAATCCATAGGTGTAGATGATGTACATCTGTACTACCTTTACTATCTGCCTTCTACCTGTGCAATAACCCTGTGAAGGCACTCCTACCATAAGCTTTCCTTACCCATCCATGTCTCTGTTCTCATCAGAGTCCTGGCTAATCCTGTATAATAGCCAAGTGAACCTATATTAGTTTGTGGAAGCAAGTTGGGGGTTTCCAAGTATGCCCTACAAAGTGATTCCTCGAACTGAGAGAGCATATCTACCGTTGAAAGTAAGGTAGACATCCAGACGAAGAAAGGGTACTCCGTGGCAATGTGGCATATGTTCTGTCCACTAGTATATGCAGTAGGGGTAATATAATGCATGTTAATTGAACAGAACACCGACCACGCCAAAAGGAAGTCCATGATGAAGTAGAATTCTGTGGCTCCTTGCCTAACGAAGCAGTGGCCCATGGACATTCGGTATCCATGCACTGCCACTGAAAGGATTACCCAACGGCAGCTCAACCTCAGTCGATTTCCCAGAACTTTGCTTTAGTATGATACAACGTAAAGCAAGTAGGGATACAGAGGCCTGGTTGTGATGGACACTGGGGACAGTAATACCGACTCTCCTGCCGCTTTCCATGCTTCGAGCACATTTTACAGCGACGACATGGACGATACTTTTTGGGTGTTTTAGGATTGCGATCAGCAAAGTGTCGCTCCTGCAGCCTTGCCACATCCTCCAGAACATATGAGGTGGAGGCTGCTGCTGCTTCTTCTGTAACAGCAGTGAGGCTTTCAATTACAGACAACTGGAAGTCAAAGAAAGTCATGAGTCTTCCTGTGGTTGTCTGACGGTAAACAACATACGCATTATATGTTGCCATCTGAATCAGGTGGGTAAACAGTTTCTTGTACCAAGTGCGAGTTTTACGACAAGTACTGTATGGTTGAAGAACCTGGTCGTTCTTGTCCACTCCGCCCATGTACTTATTGTAATCAAGTATACAGATGGGCTTGTGGACTTCGGCCATCTGACCCCAAACCATGATGGGAGAAGTGCTCTCATCATGAATTGTAGTGAGCACGTATACATCACGCGTATCTAGGAACTTGACTGCAAGCAGTTCGTTAGAACGCAATGCAGTACTCTGGGATTGCTGGAGCCTCTTGAAAACAAGCTCCCGCGGGAATCCTTTGTGGTTACAACGAACTGTACCGCAGGCCACAGTGCCAGCTTTGTAGAGCTCACTGAACAGCTCTACTCCTGTATAGAAATTGTCCACATGAAGGTTATAACCTTTGTGAAGAAGTGGCTGGACAAGTTCCCATACAATCTTACCTGTGACCCCTAACGCGGGAGGGCAACCTACAGGGTTTAGGGTAGAATCCTTCCCTGTATACACTCTCAAGCTGTACACATAGCCAGTAGAGCTCTCACACAGCATGTACAGCTTTATGCCATAGCGAGCTCTTTTGCTCGCAATGTACTGTCTGAAAAGCAGCCGTCCTTTGTACAGGATCAAGGACTCATCGACTGCTATATTCTTTCCAGGAGTATAGATCTCTGGAAACCTGACAGACAAATGTTCAACGACAGGCCGAATTTTGAACAACCTGTCATGATCTGGATGGTCCCGGGACAATGCAGCAGAATTGTCATTGAAATACAGCATGCGCTGCAGTAGCAAAAAACAATATCTGCTCATGTATGGTGCGAAGATGGGAGTTACCCAAAGCGTGCGAGTCGTGCAGTAGGACTGCAAGGTGGGTTTCTGCACTAACCCCATTTTGAGCGTAAGGCCCAAAAATATCTTCAACTCCGCCAGCGAAGTGGGAGTCCACTGGCGTGCCCTAGAGTGCCTCTGCACTCCCTCAGAAATTGGTCTGCACGCAAATTTGTTTGCTACACAACTTTCTGAAGGAAGTCAACATCCAAAAATAGATAGATGTAGTCGTCTGGCAAAAAGTTAGCTGTATCGACTTTACATCCAGCGTCACCAGTAAAAGGTGGAATTTGGGGCTGAACCAAACAGGGGGGCTGCCAAGAGAGCACTCTCTCTGTGCTTGTGGCAGCAAGCACGTGCTCTCTAGGTTCGGCTAACCCAAAGTGGTCCCGCTGCCCAGAATGTGCTTGCGAAGGGACAGCATGGATGTCGTCATTGTCTCCTTCAGACTCACTGGAAGAAGTGTCGTCGGATGGGACTCAGCCGACTGAAAAATCACTCCCAGAATCTGCCCCATTGTCCTCTCCCTCAGATGTTGTCTCAGTGTCTGCTGTCTCAGTCTCTGAGCCTACATCAGAACTGTCCTCCATAACCCGAGTTAGGGCTTGATCAGCAGTCATCCAACAAGACGCCATCTCTGCAACTGGCTAAACTGTCCCTCTAAATTACTAGCCTACGTAGAAGGCAGATAGTCACAAAATTGCTTGTGGGTATGTTTGTTGTGTACAATAGGAAATGTCATCACCTTACCTTCGCTTCTTCTCCAATTCTGCAGATTCTCTGAAAACTCTGAAAAAAAACAAAAAAAGAATGTATTACTTCACCTTACCACGCACCCTGTGCAACAGTCATTTTTGGTGCTCTGCCTTCCATTACCTCCTCTTCTAATTCCCTCAGTACTACCCAGCAAAAGTGCCACTCATATCTCCATAGTCCCCCTGGCATTACATTTGTTTTAAAGCACAGGTAAAGCTTGCCTTTACTAATCCACTCAGCTAAATACATATGAATGTATCTCCTTTGCAGCAGGAGAATAAACCATCTGCGCTACTTTATGGCAACTGCCACTACAGAAAAGACATGCATGCATGCATATATATATATATATATATATATATATATATATATATATATATATATATTGTGTGAACAAGAATCTCACCGCACTCCACGAGGTTCAAATTGGCATCTTTTATTGCAAGCAACAGCCACGTACGCGTTTCGACTCTCAAGGAGTCTTGATCACAGTAAATGAGTCCCTCTTTTCTTTAATTGTTTATACTTGCAATAAAACATGTCAATTTGAACCTCGTGGAGTGCGGTGAGATTCTTGTTCACAAAATATTTTCAAGGTTGCTCTCCTCCATCACTGAGCACCGGCAGTGGAGTGTGCACTGCACAACAATCTTTTAACCTATTTGTGTTGCATATATATATATATATATATATATATATATATATAATAATAATATATGTTTAGAAACAAAGTGGTTGAAGGGTTGCTGGGCGGCACACTCCACTGCCGGTGCCCAGTGACAGAGAAGACCAATCTAGAAATTATGTAATGCTGAAAAATTTCACCGCACTCCATGAGAAACAAATAAACGTCTATTTTATTGCAGTCAATAACCACCAACGTGTTTCAACTCACCAAGGAGTCTTGATCACGGTCCTCGTGGAGTGCAGTGAAATTGTTCACCATTATAAAACAACACACAAAAGAAAAACAAGCATTTACAATGCAATGGGTCTCGCATCTGCTCGAGTTAGAGCTATTAGCGTTATAAACTCCTAAACCAACTTTTCTTGCCACATAAATTGATAATTGAAAGTTAAACTCTTTCACATAAGAGAGCAGATTCACAGCGCCACAGCCACCATGAGCATCAGGTGAAGAGATACACAAAAGGAAAAGAAGTTCGCTCGCAGTTAAACGTAACAGCAAAAGTGCAATTAGCCATGTACCAGGGGCGATGGCCAAGGCGGTAACAAAACCTCCCCAAGGAGGGACAAAGGTAAACCATTTTCCAATGTAATCAAAGTATTTTTGAAGGGCAAGCCCATGAACGAGTGGTAGTGATGGGCGTGAGGTGGGCGTTGTTAGAAGCCCAGATACACACCAACAAGTCAGAAAAGCAGCGCTTGGGCGCTGTAATGCTTGACCTGAAAAAAAAAAAAGAAATATATATATCTATATATATATATATATATATATATATATATATATATATATATATACATATATATAGATATAGATATATAGATATATATAGATATGTATATATACATATATATGAGAGAGAGAGAGAAAACAAGACACTCATGTCCCAAACTTTTTTTTTTCATACATGTGTGCTTGCCCTTGGCAAAGCACACATGTATAAAAAAAAATGCCCCCATTGATGGTCACCCTAAGGGCTGACCACCAACAATGTTTTTTTTTCTCCTGTTTTTACCCTGGGGGGAGGGGCGATCGCCCCCCCCCCGGTAAAACTACACGTTTCTTTTTTGCCCCTGGGGTCGGCCCGTGTTCTAAGGGCCGACCCCCCATTTTTTTTTTTTTACTTTTTTTAAATTGTGGGGGGCGCGATCGCCCCCCAAAACAGTGGTAACCCCCCCCCCAAAGAAGATTCCTGGTGCCTAGGGGCATTTCCTGGCCAGGGATCGCAGCCGCGCTGCGATCCATGGCCAGGAAACAGTGCCAGGAAGGCATTGATGGAAAGGGGAGAGCCTTCCCTTTCCATCGATGCCTCCCTGGCATCTGGGGAGGCCGTTTTGGCCTTTTTTCCCCCACCAGAGAAAAAGAGAACGCTTACCTGCTTCTCTTCTTCTCCGGTGGGGAAAAACTGTGATGTCAGCGCGCCTCGCGGCGTGCAGACGTCACAAGGGGGCGGGATGGAGACGCGGAAGTTCTTCCGCGACTCCGACGGGGGAAAAAGGAATAAAAAATCCCCCTCCCTGGTGTCGGCCACTGGTCGTGACCTGCACCAGGGAGGGAGTGTGGGCGTCGCCCAGTGGCCGACGCCCCCAGTAAAAAGGTTAAATACTTCCATACATAAAGCAGGTGTCTGATAATGTGTTGTATTGTTGCTGTGGTTTTCCTTACTATCGCTATAGTTTGTATCATTCCAACACTTTTATTGTTTTTCTCCCTACCAGATATGGTTATGTTCCCTTAATTCCTTGGTTTCTTGTTGCCCTTGCACTTTGTTGTTCCTCTTCTTATTGTGCTTGCTTTTCAGCAGTTACCTGTGACTTGCTCTAGCATCCAGGTGTCTCTACCTGGTATCCTGAGCTGTCAGGGGCTCATCACTGCACCATCTGCCAGAGATATGGGAAAGTCTTCCCTTTGCTAATTCCTGGCTGTATTTACTTTTCCTCCCATTGTGACCGCCTTCCTAACAGTTAATCTTCTCTTCCCTAGTTTCTTTCCCAATTCCTCATGCTACATGAGGAATCCTGAGAAAATTTGCTTGTTCGCAACACAAAGACAATTCCAACCCAAGGAAGTCTAGTTCTGTTTTTCTCCTATCCTTTGTCCTACTGCCCTTTGCTCACTTTCTCCCAATAAATCTTGTCATTTTTGTATTCATCATCGCGCTGCGGAGAGGTTAGCGGACGGCAGAGATTTCTCACCAGGCTCTCATTTCGGAACCTAGTAGTTTGCCATACCCAACAAGGATCTGTATGAGAATGTGCTACGGACAATGGCTCAAGCCATCAATACGATAAAAAATAAAAAAAGTTAGAAATTGCCCACCAATAGTGGGTGTTTTTGTTACCATGCATTAATCAGATATCATTACTAACCTCAACATTCAGCCCTAGGAGGCCCATGGACATCAGAATCTGGTTAATTGATTGGAGTTACGCAAAATTCTGTTGATTTTTTTTTTTTATTACCATTAAAGCTAGTTCAAGAGGACATGTGGAATAGATAGAATTCAAATGTATTCAATTCTGCTTTCTTCCATCCTGAACTGAGGAGAATTTGGCTGACATCACATAATTCACAAATCCATTGGGAATTGCCTTCAATTCCCTTCAAACTGCCACTTTGCAAAATATATTGTTTGGTTGCATCTGGAGCCACAAAGTGTCAGCCTTTGAGTTGTTGCAGCTTGCATCCACCAATATCAGAAATAAGCTATGAGGGTACAGTACCAGAAACCTAGCAAGGTTTCCTGGATATCTTCAGCAAAAATGAAGCTAACATCCTTCCATCTCATCTTGGATAATGTATCCTCTTACTGTAAAACCTGCACAAAAACCTGGAAAACTGTTTCAGAAGTCACTCACCAGCAGGTGCCTCCTTTTTCTCAACAAAAGCAAATGTGGCGTTCCAACTGTGTTTTTTTACTACAGAGAACTTATATTGACTATAGAGAACTCAACGCAATTACGATCAAAAACATATATCCTCTCCCCTTCCTCTCTGTATTGTTAGAGTAAGTCAAACTGTGAAAATCTTTACCAAGCTTGACTTTTTAACATTGGTAATCAGATAGAGAAAATGAGTAGTGTTGCCACCCTGTTCCAGATTATTTGTATCCTCAGAGATCTTCTTTGGTACACAACAGAGTTTGTTTTTGAGGCGACTTTAACTCTAAAATAAGTTAAGTACTAGCTGTTCTAACTCTTTCCATCTTAAGTGTTTGTTGATCTATCAGCAGGACATGGACACCAGAGGGGCAACATTATAGAGGAAGTTGTTAGATTATGACCTAGGTACTTATATTGAAGCTCTGAAGGCATGGTTAACCAAATCCCCACTTTCATTGGGTGAGTTAGGGGCTGCATAATTGATTATATTTTTATCTTGCAATGATATTTTTCTCTTACTTCTTTATCTTTAGTTTGCTCGTCACCATAGACCAGCTCCGGGAGATCCTAACTTTCTCACGCAGTATCCTACCTGAGAGCTTGGCGGTTCAGGTTTCCACCAGTATAGTTAATCCTAACGATTTCCCTATGACCTCACCACACCGTTAATTGAATGTGATGGAAACCTTTGGTAAGCACGTTTTCTTCTGACAGCCTTGCCCTGTGCTCAGTAAATGCCAGATGCCTCCGTGGCCACTTCATCTATGCTTTTTGGGTAATGGTCAGTCAAGTCTGACAAGCAGACCCAGAGGACTTGGTTGTATCTTTAGCCCAAACTTTTCAGGATGGACAAGATTCAGCAAAATTATCCACTGTGTCCTAGACACAAGTATATTACTTAGGTGTCATATCTGGGTGAAGTCTACAGGCTACTTTGGTGATGTCTAGGCATCCTTACTTAATATGCAACTTGATGGCTGTTGTCTTTTTAGTGAAAGAAGAGATTTAGCCCTAGAGGGATTAAAAAAGAATCGCAAACACAGCTTGATCTTTGGGTCCTTCTATACCAGCTAGACAGTTTCCTAACAATATTGTCCATTCCAAGGATACGCTATGGTTTTCTAATACCACCCATGCCTTATCCAGCTGCCAGCACAACAAACTGCTCAGCTCTTTTGTGCCCAAGGCCGTAGCTCTCAGAGACAACGCCCAGACCATCAGAGACAATTTGCAGGTCCCCCACCCCTCTAGCACCAATAACGTCTTCAAAACCCCTTTACTGTGTCCTTTCTGACACACAGCCACCCTGCAGGAGGCAAGCTGAACCATTTTCTCAGAGGATGGCAAACCATTACATCCAATAGATGGATTCTCCAAATCATCCAATGGGCTACCCACCCCATCTTTTTCTAGTCCGCTGCTCCTTCCACCTCCATGAGGCAGCTGACGCAGGACTACATGTTAATTTTGCAGCAGGATGTGAAGCCTTTTTGGCCAAAGGGGCCAAAGAGAGGGTTCTGCACTTGAGAACAGGAACTGGTGTTACTCCTGCTACTTCCTTGTACAGAAGACTTGGCCCTACAGGATGCTTAATCCATATTCCCATCCTGTAGGCCCACATGTTGTACCTTCAGTTCATTGATCATAGGCCAGGAGCATTTTCAGTTTATGGTGCTCTTTTTTGGCCTCACCAGTGCCCCCCACGTTTGTTCGGGTTCCTCTATAACCTACCTTGATGACTGGCTGTTGAAGGTGGACTCGTCCAGGCAGCCATAGACCACCTCCAAATAACAGCGAGCCTGCTAATAATGTTAGGGATTACTATCAACGTGATGGAGTCACACCTGACTCCTTCAAATACTTTTCCATTTATCTGAGAAATTCTGGATACTGTGCAGTTTCATGCCTTTCCTCCAAAGCGGAGAGTCCAGGACATTCGGGCAGTGATCACAATGTTTCAGTCTCTGTCCTGGATTTCAGTGAGGATGACTTTGAGGCTACTGGGACCTTTGGTCTCCTGCATCCTTAACACAAAAGGTATTGGGGCAAAGTTCACACAGACTGTTGCCCTTAAGGCAGTAGTCTTCAAACTTTTCACTGTTGTGCCCCCCTCCGTGAAAAAAATATCATCACCCCCCCTCCAAATTTTTCACAAATTATTCTATTAAAATGGCAATGTTTAAATATGTCTACACACTTTTAACCATTGCAGTTAAGTTCTGCAACTGTTTTACAAATGCAATCAAAATCATGATGCCAAACAGTGTATTCTGGTGAGGCAGGCCTTAGTAACATGTAAAAGTATCCACAGTGTGATTATTAAAAGTGGGGGTTTTAAAGAGTATTTGGAGTCCATTCCCTTTCAAAACATGCTAGTGATTGCCCATTATGTAGTGGCTTACTGCTGCTTAGTTTTGTCAGCTTGAAACAAAGCCCTGTTATTAACATTATGCTTCTTTTGGCCAGAGCCTGGCACCTACCCTGGGGTCACTTGAAGACCCCCAGTCTGAAGACCTCTGCCCTAAAGTGTCAGCAGGCTAATACCCTGACCTGGGAATAACGCAATTGCAGTCCAACAGGAACACAAGGTAAGGTTCTCCTTATGGAAGAGGAAGCTTCACACACACATTTGTGCCATGCTTCATCATTGGCTACCTCTCTCCACCCTGTTAGGGCAGTGCCATCCAGGCGGACTCGACTTCCTGGTAGATTCAGAGAGGAGGGAGTTATTAGATAAAAGCTACTGGACAAAAGAGGGGGGTTTAGACAGATTAAAAATAAATACCTTGAGGACCACTGGTACATTTTACATTTATTCATGGTGTCCACCGATATGATTAAAACCAGAGTATGATGGTAATGCTGAAAGTAATGGCTCAGCCTGTCTCAGATAGCCAACATGTTTCTGCCCTCACAAAGAGCCTATCCGATCTGGAGCATTCCTTAGGGCTATAGATTCCTGTTAAAATCGGCATGCTACAGCCAAAACCAAACTACCTAAATGTGGAAACACTGAAGTACTATCTGAATGATGATGCTGGTACAATGACCTATCTAGAATAAAAGGTACATACATTTTTGAACAAATGCATACTTCCCATACACTGTGTTCCTATCGCATGTGAGCATGCAGATGGAAAATCACTGCAAGCCAAGTGAGCAAATCACGGAGTAAATGGAGGGATGCATTCCTCTCTACCCAGACTATAAATAATAGTACAATGTTATGCAGAGGTTTTTAAATATCAACCTCACCCTTATATACAACATCAATAGTACATAAACTAATGCAGAGGTCCTTTTTGACAATGTGTATACTGAAACAACTTAAAAAATATCCCTTACCCTAAATTGTATGGGTTACTTGCTCCTGGTCTGGAAAGGGGACATGTCCTTTGTAGTCACACACTGACGACAAAGGGAAGTTTAAAAAGAAGTATATGTTGTAGGTTAAATACAATATTTGCACTATTTGTTCAATGCTAGACAGAGTTTTTTAATGGTCAATATAGATGCTAGTTACACAGAGTACATATGTGGTAATATTGATTTCAGGAAAATATATACCCCCGTTACTGCAAAAAGGAGGGGGAAACCCAGTAAGTCTCATTACCAAGCGCACTTAAATTGAAGGAAATAAACGTGAATACAGCTTGGCGTTTATATGTTTAAAAGGGGGCGTCCAATGAAAAGACCAACCCCCAGATGGTGATAGGGTGGTCAAATCCTGGTAGTCACACAATAGATGCCAGTCACACCGGGCGATAGGTCATGACTTGCTGGTCCCTATTATAAAGTAGTGTAAAGTGGCACACACAGGTTCTTCAGTGGGATCCGAAGTCCCAGTGGGTGCAGCACCATTAGATTCTGTCCAGGAATCAGATGAGTCTACCAAGCTATGCAGTGGTGGCTTCTGGATCGGCCCAGCAGCAAATCCTTCTCTTTACTCCACCCAGAGCGGACAGCGGTGACGGATGCATTTCTGCTGAGTTGGGGAGTCCATCTAAACGAGGTGGAGATTGGAGGACTATGGTCTCTGGCCTCCAGTGGAAGCCTGACTCCACATCAGTCTGTTGGATTTGAGGATAATCCACTTGGTGTTGAAGGCTTTCCTGCCACCTGTCAAAGTGAGGCTAGGACAGGCTTTCACAGACACTACAGCCATGTGGTACTGCAAGTAGCAGGGTGGTAGGGTCTTGAGTCTTATACAAGGAACCTCTACGTCTTTGAAAGGTGCTGGCTCACGAGGGACAGGATCTCTAATCCCCAGGGTGGATGAACTCAACCTCTGTTTATTGGATCACAAATGGCAACTAGATCCAGAGGTGGTGCAGCACCTACTTCAGCAGTGGAGAGAACTCTAGCTAGATCCTTTTGCAACAGCTGAGAACACTCAATGCCAACACTTATGCACTCTAGAGTTCCAAAGAAGGCCCTCTCTCAGTGACGAATTCCTGCTAGAGTGGAGCTTGAGACTTCAATATCCTTTTTGGTCCCTGCCTCTTTTGGCTTGAGTTCTCAAGAAGATGAGGATCAACTGGATCCAAGTCATTCTAATAGTTCCATATTGGGCCAGGAACGTTTGACCCGTGGATCACCTGGGTATGAGCATCTACTGCTTCACGAGGAACCTCTTTTGCAGCAGCAGCTCAGGGTTGTTTTGCACTGGGGTCTGTGCAACCTGCACCTTCATGGTTGGAGATCGAAAAGCAGCAGTTTTATTTGAGCTTCCTCCCAAGGTTATGTCTCTGGATTATGTCATCCTAGCAGCTAGGAGCCCTCACACAAAGTTGGTGTATGCTGGGCGCTGGTACAGATTTTTTGCTTGGTGTGGCAACTGTCAGATGCATCCATTACAACCCAAACTGCCAGGTGTTTTGTTTTATCTTTGGCCAAGCAAGGACTTGCACTGTCCACTGTTAAGCTATTTGTTGGCACTTGAAAACATTTTTTTTTTTTTTTTTTACAGTTGCCAGATCAGCCTTCTTTGTTTAAATCACTTGTTGTGATTCCGTTTCTTAAAGCTTTACAACATATGTTCCCACCAACGCCCTTTGTGATGTCACAGTAATACTTGAATCAGGTCGCCACTGTTTTGTGCACTTCCTTTGAGCCAATGCACGGTTGTCCACTGTGCCTTTTGACCCTGAATACAGTATTTTTGGAACAATCTCCAGACAAAACACAGGTTTGTTTGTCACACGCAACACCAAAGCATCTCCCACACAAACCATGTTACAAATCCACACCCTTACAACCAAGAACAACCAATCAAAGCCTACAATTTCTTTGTGTCATCTGCCATATGAAAAGCTATATATACTATAAAGAAAAACCGTAGCAAACCCAACCCTTTTAAATGGGTGCTTCGGAGATCTTTTGCCTGGAGTTTTTATTATTAAGACAATCAAATTGTGTATTTAAAGAACTGTCTTGCTAAGTAAAAACGTTGCAATATCAAACATAGTTTATCACAGTATTGTGAGGAAATCCGAATACTGAATGTAAATCTCCAATGTTGTATTGCATGAACAACATTTTTTTTTAATTATTGTATTTATTGTAAGGTCATCGACCTCACTTGCCTTAAAATGGCGCAAAGCTAAACATGTTTTAGCTTTGTGTTGGGATGTGTAGTGGACTAGGCCCTTATAATATTGTGCACAGGAACATAGAGACTCCACACGGCTTGAGTCTCCAAACGGAACTGCGTCAGCGCGGTTCCTTCTTTATTTATCGACTCTGTCCTACGCTCCGCCCGGACGCGCTGAACAGGATACATTGTATTGAAGAGCCCGGATGGCTCTCTACATCCCTCCCATGTTTTACTTCACACAGAAGAGGAAATGAATACACTTAAGCCATAAACAACTATAACAGTCACACCGAATTGGAGAAAATGAGAACGCATAAATCAAAGAGAAATAGAGGCACAAAAGCATGATAAGAAAACAAAGAAAACAAACAGCTAATGTCAATGGATCCAGAGGACACTTTATCTACCGATACGACCTCACGCGTAGGCGCCTCCTCATCCAAGGATGCAGACAAAATCACGGAGTCGGCTGTTAGGCACAGGGTTGGGGCGCAGGTGGTACCGTCCACCCCTCACACATGATTCCTCCTGATTTTCGCGCTCTCCTAGGGGTTGCATTCTGCTGGGCACGGCTACTGAATTCTGCTCAATTCCGACTTCCTCATCCTGAGATTCGTCTATCGACTCATCAACCTCTCCGTCCTCCCTATGCGTGCGTGTCACTCCTGCTCTACTGAAATGTGATATGTTTCTGGTGATTCTCTGTCTACCTTTGGCGGCTGTTATCATGGATCCTCTTACACTGACAACCTGCCAGTGCTCAGGCTCAAACGGAGTCTGGAACTTTCCTCCTAACCGGCGACTCTTCACTACCACTCGGTCCCCTTCCTGCAAGTCTCGGAACCGACCTCGCCTTCTTTCGGTGGCCTTCCTGTTCGTGCGCTCTCGGCGCTTCTGGGTGGCTTCGACGTCTAGTTCTGGGGATACCCACCGAGGACCGGATGGGATACAGTCCCGAGGTGGGACTTTGAACATCAGTGCAGCCGGAGCACACCCGGTAGTGCTGTGAGGTGTTTGGCGATAAGCACTTAAAAATAGTTGCAGACATTGCTCACTGTCTTCTCTTTGTTCAACACCTATTCTGAGTGCTCGGTTTAGAGTCCGCATGAACCTCTCAACGTCTCCGTTAGCTTGCGGCCAGTAGGGCATGACTCTCCGATGGTGTATAGCAAGCTCCTCCAGGTACGATCTAAATTCCTGCCCATGAAACGGTGGCCCATTGTCTGTCCGGATCTCATCAGGGAGACCAAACATGGCAAATGCCTTCTGAAGTACTGGCCGAACATTTTCAAATGCCGTTGAAGACACTACGTCAACAACAGGGAATTTCGTGCACGAATCAATGAGGACGACTGTCAACCGCCCATCTGGGAAACTCCCAAAGTCCATGCTCAGCTTTGTCCACGGCTTCTGGCTTGCTGGTTCAGTAATGACTGGGCAACTGGGTGGATCCCCTGACGTTATGACGCATGAGTGACATCTGCTCACCAAGTCATCTACCTGACTATCCATACCAGGGAACCACACCTTTGCTCGTAGCCTTGCCTTGGTCTTCGCAGTGCCTTGATGACCCTGGTGCGCTAACTCCACCACTCGAGCCCATAAACTTTGCGGTAGCACAATTCTTCTTCCTCGAAGAACCAGTCCTTGACCATCTGTCGACAACTCATCGCGCACCCTCCACATCCCCTGCATAGTGACCTTGCACTCATGATTGGCCACTTTTGTCTCTTCCAGGAAGAGCTTCCATTTTCTGTGATCCAACGCTTCCTTGACTTGGCTCAGTACCATGTCTTCCTTGGTAGCATCTACAATCTCTGCTATTCTCAGGGCCTTGGGACAGGCCGACTGCACAATCATGTTTACAAACACTTCGGTGCTCTCCTCATCACTCTCTTGAGAGTAATCAGCCTTCATTGGAGCTGGATGACGAGACAAATAGTCTGCGGGGTTATTCACTCCTGGTCGATATGTAACTGTAAATCGATAGGGTTGCAGGAGAACGGTCCACCGCTCTATTCGTGGGGGCGCTAGTCGAGGGCACCCGGCAAAGAGTGCGACCAGCGGCTTGTGATCTGTTACCACCTGAAACTCTTGCCCAAACAGGTACAGGTGGAAATGCTTGCATGCCCAGCGAATCGCCAATGCTTCGCGCTCTATCTGGGCATATCGTGTTTCAACAGACGACAGCGCCCTACTGGCGTACGCAACTGGAAGCCACTCGTGAGGGTTTTGTTCCTGCAAGAGGACGGCGCCGAGACCTACCGGGCTGGCATCTACTACCACCTCTGTGCGTTTGTGTGGGTTAAAGTAGGCCATTGTTGCCTTATCTAGTAATGCTGTCTTTATGTTCATGAACGCCTTGTCAGCCGCTGGGCTTCATTCCCACCGGTGCCCTCCTTTCGTGAGTTGTCGGAGAGGCTCTGCCATTGTCGCAAGTTGTGGAATGAACCTCCCGCAATATGTCGCCATGCCTAACTTCTTACTTCAGTGGGGTTCTTGGGAATCGGCGCTTGGCGAATGGCGTCAGCTTTCCGCGGATCCACCTGTAGCCCCTCTTTTGAGAAGACATATCCGAAAAATTCCACCGACGTTTGGTAGAACTCGCATTTCTTTTTGTGGAGTGTCAATCCCGCCTCCACTAGCCTTTGCAATGTGGCCCTGAGATGTCGATGATGTTCCTCTCTAGTCTTGGAGTAAATGAGGATGTCATCACTCAAATTGATCACTCCTGGCAACCCTGATAATGTTTCTCTTATTACATTTTGGAAGACTTCGGCTGCCGAGGATACCCCAAAGCTTAGCCTCTTGTATCGCCGGAGCCCGACATGAGTGGAGAATGTTGTAATGTTTCTACTCTCCGGATCCCGCTCCAGCTGGTGATACCCGGCATTGAGGTCCAATTTCGAGAACCACTGTGCCCCATTCAGATCCGCTATGATGTCATCCATCGTTGGTGTTATGTGTCTCTCCCTCTTGATGGCCTTATTGGGAATGCGCATGTCAACGCACAGACGGATGGCTCCAGGTTGCTTGGGTTTAGGGGCTATCAGCAACGGTGAGACCCATGGTGTTGGACCCTCCACCTTCCCAATCACTCCCTGGTCCTCTAGCAATTGTAGTTCTTTTTCCACCGCTGGCCGCAAATGGAATGGTACACGTCGGTGTCTTAGGGCAACGGGCGTGATTCTTGGATCTATGTGGAGTTTGATCTTTTTATCTTTGAGCCGGCCCAATCCTTCGAAGAGCTGCGGAAATTCGCTGATCAACCGCTCAGCATGGGAGTCGTATACTTGCCGTGCGAAGAATACCAATTCCAGCTCTTCTGCGGTGTGACATCCCAGCAAGGTACCTCGGTCTCCGGTCAACACATAAAACTTGGCCTGTGTTGTTACTTGCCCACTGGATACTGCCACTTCCACCGTGCCTTTTAGAGGAAGGGGTTCTCGGCCCCCGTAGTTATATATTTTGGTGGTGGTCGGGGTAAGCGAGGATGCACAGGCAGGCAAGCAGTGTTTTATGGGAAATTAGTGTAGTGAATACTATGACAGTTTCCATTTTCTGCTATTTCCATGGTCCGGCCTGTAAGACTGTTCTGTTTCCTTTCTGCGCCTATACATACTCTTATCTCTCGCATAGAAAGTGTGAAGTTTTCAGGACATACGTAGAAATGTTAGCATCATGTCCTCCTTTTGTCCAAGCTGACATACCATCATGTCCACTTACTGTCTAAACTGAAATATTTTTGTTTTAGTTATGAAAGCACATCCTCAATACGTGAATCGAGATGGCACGTTGCATGTTTGTTTATTCTTGTTTTATTTATTTGTTTAGAGTTTTATATACCCCGAAAAAAGCACTTCACAAGAAAATAAAAACCCAAGATATGATACAAAAAGTAGGTGGTATACCAAAACATGGTATAGGTCATGAAGAACAATATTTACATGAGGAAATGGTAAGAAGAGAACTAAGAACACATAGTTAGACATACGTATGGGGTGGAGATGGCCGAGAGGAGCAGGAAAACATTGCAGCTCTCATGGGTGTGGGCGAGGGCATGAAAAAAAAGCAACAACCAAAAAGGCAAGAAAGAGTCACTCATGAGGAAATGGAAGTATGTCCTCAGAATTTTTACTTCTTTTTCTGATCTCGGGAGGGGGAGAGTTACAGATTTTGGAGGCAATTCCAGAGAAGGATCAGTTGTAGGTTCTTTTTGTTAATTTTTTGTATGTTAAGTAGTAAGGAGCTTGTGCTTCTGAAAGATTGGTTTCCACCCAGTAGGGTCAGTTTCTGGGTCAGGTAGGAGGGGGTATTTTGATTCAGCGCTTCATGGGTTATACATGCAATTTTGAGATGGATCCTAGCCTCATAGGGTAGCCATTTCAATGACTGGTGGTCAGGGGTGATATGCTCACTTTTTTACATTTGGTGATGAGCATGATTGGTGCATTCAAAGTAGCTTTCAGCCGTGCTAGTGTGATTTTCGGGAGGCCCACAGGGGTAGCACTACCATAATCTAATTTTGATAACACAAAAGCTTGAACCACAGTTTTCGGGTCTGCCAAGGGGAGGAAAGGTTTAAGTTTCCTAAGTATATGCAATTGATGGTTAGCTCCTCTGGTGGTGGCGCTGATGTGCTTCTGCATGGAGAGGGATGTAGCAGAGTCAATGATGTATGGGGTACAGTTGAAGGCAGTAAGATGTGGGAGCCAGTCTTTGACACTAGGGGCCATGGTGGGCAGTGAGGAAAATAAGAATTCTGTTTTGATGGCATTGAGTTTGAGGTGGTTATCAAGGTGTTATTGAGAATGTATACATGTGGTAGGAGATGTGAGCAAGTTTGAGGATTTCATTTAGGAGATCCATGTATAGGTTACACAATGTTAGGAGGAGAGTAGAACCTTGGGGTACACCAAACGACGCTTGGGATTGATCGGAGAGAGCATGGTTGATTTCAATGCGCTGATATCCATTGTGAAGGAAAGAAGAGAACCATTTTAGCACAGTGCTGGAGAGACCTATCCTGTGTTCTAGTAGCTTCAAAGGGATATCATGATCAAGTAGGATCCATAGGTAAGATTCATTCTGATTGAGTGACTGTAGGACATTGTCAACAATGTGAACCAGGGCAATTTTGGTGCTATGACTCAGTCAGAAGCCAGATTGACATTGTTCGAGGAGTTCAAATTGCTTTATGTGATTGCGAAGCTGTAGGTGCACACATTTTCCTAAGAGTTTGGCCGAAGTTAGGAGGTTGGAGATAGGGCGGTCATTTTTGGGGTCGGACTGGCTGGAATTCAGTTTTTTTAGGATAGGAGAAACCTGCCAACTTTTGAGGGAGTCGGGTAGGGAACCTTGGGTAAGAGGCATTGATTATCACAGCCTATAACAGCAGTAAGAGGTGAATGGACATGTTGAGGAATTTGGAGGGAAGGGTATTGTTGAAGTGGCTGGAGTATTTCAGAGAGGTCAATAGATTTAAGATGTAATTTTCATTGACGGTTTTAAAGCTAGACCAGGTGGCGTTATTTTTAAGTGTGTGTGGGGGGTTCTCAGGAATTCTTCCTGGTCGAGTGGGGTGGGATTAAGGTTGGTTTGTATGGTAGGAGTTTCATAGCATACTGGATATTGCTGGTGATTAGAATGGTTTTCTCAGCAAAGGAGGAGGCAGAGGTTTTGAATTTAGGTAGTGTTTTGTTGTCTGAGGAATGATGATTGCTTTTGCAGTTCATGGTTTCTGACAATATCGAACAGTTTTTTTAGTTTCATTAATTGCTGTGTCAAATTGATTTTGGAAAGAAAGCTGCTTTTGATTTCTTGATGTGCCTATTGTAGGTGTCCCATCTTTGTTGTAGAATTATGAGGTTGGACAGAGAGGGGGTATGTTTCCAAGCTCTTTATGTAGGTCTATGGTATTATCGTTCTTCATTAATGTTGCAATTGAACCAGGGGGCGGACCTTTTCAACAGGATTCTGTTTAGTTGTTTTGGTGGCAAGGGTGTCCATGATTTTTTATATGGAATTCATGTAGTGCTCAGGGAGGTCATAAACTTCTTGTGTGGAGGGGGGCCGGAGCAGGGTATTGTTACTAAGATCCGGCATAGCCGATTGGTTAATGTTGTGGGTGTCTCGACGCAGTGTTTTGCTTCACAAGTTGGCCCTTAGAGATACTAGCCCTTTCTGAAATGAGGAAGGCGATGCAGTGGTAGTCAGTCCAGTCCCAATATAGAATATATTCAGTTTGTATTGTGTTTTATTTTGCATTGATTAAATCCGAGATGGTCTCTTTGTTATGGATCAGGCTTTTGATAGCTTGGGTAAAGGTTAGGTCTGGAGGAAGGATTTAAAACTGTTCACTGGAGGGGTTGCTGGAGTTGTTCCAATGAATGTTGAAGTCAGCAAGGAAAATCTGGTTATGTTCTTTATTGTTAGAGGAGATAACCTCCATGATCTGTTCGATGGATGTATGGTTATCTCCGGAAGGGTGGTAGAATGTATGAAGAGAGCACATTGAGTTGTTATTGGTGGTGATGTAGATCCTAAGGTGTGGGCAGGAGGGCAGTGACAGAGGATGTGATTGTTTCATAGATAGTGAGTACCTGTATATACAGGCTAGATCACCCTCAGAACGGCCTAAATGGTCTAGTCCGATGATGTCATGTCTGGGGGCGGGGTGCTAATATGTCAAGAATTGGAGAGGGGGATTTGTTTAACCATGTTACCTTGAGCATAATGATATCAGGGTTAAGTATAAGATCAGCTATGTCTGCTGCGTGTTTCACAGCTGACTGGCAGTTGAGTAGCTAGCATTTAAGGGCTGTTTTGGAGGAAATCCGAGACGTATGGGAACTTGTATGAAGTCTGTTTTATTTATATAAATAGTCCTGGGGTTGGGTGACCTGAGACGATGAGTGATAATAGTCTAAATCTTTGTGGAAGGTATAGCGTGGGCGGCTGGGGGATGGTTGTAAGTTTCTAGGAGGGAAAGTGTATTGTTATTCAATAACTGTCTGACTAGCCTATTGGGTCGAGAGGAGTAGTTATGGTTCGGTATGGCTCTCTAGCAAGGATGTGTGACCCATGTGTAGGCAGGGGTAGAAGCAAAGTGGCAACTGGGAGTTAGAGTGTCAGTGAAGTGGCTCCTAAGGGGCTCTAGGCTGGAGGAAGCACGGTAGTGAAGAGAGCAAGGCGAGTATGGGCTGTGGGGGCAGCCAGCATGGGTAGAGTTCATAACCTGAGCCTTGGTAGGAGTTGATTGAGAGGAAGTGGTGGATGCACTGATCCTGTTGATGGAAGGATGGAAGTATAAGTGCAGGGGTCTATGGAAGAATTGGAAGTAAAGGGGTCGGATTATTTTGTTAATGTAGGGGAGTGCCAGCATTATCGCTGGAGTAGGGGGTGCGTTGGACTACAGTGGTGTCCATGGATAAATGGGTGTATGCCAGGGGAGAGAGGTGGGAAGAGGGGTAAATCGGAGTGGAAGATATGAGGTTGTCCAGTGGGGAAGAGTCAGAGGAGAGTTGTGAGGGGGCAGGGAAAGGGGTGAATGTGTCTAGTTTGTTCTTGAGGTAGAAGAGATTGACGAAGAGTTCCAGATTGCGATCTGAAGATTGAATGAGCAAATGCCCTTGTTATAGTTGGAAATGGTGGCATGTACATTGTACAACGTGGCGGGCACAATAGTAATTTTATGACCATGTGGAATTTTCTTGGTAATCTTGGTGTTGAGTAAGGAAGATAGGACTTTCCTCCATTGAGCATGCAGATTGATAATGAAGATGAGGTCAGTCAGTAGGGTACCCTTGTTGTAGCAGAAGTAGGGGTCCATGATAAGAGTTTCTTGTCAGGGAGACCAGATCCTCGGGGTCTGCGCACGTTCCCAACATGTCCACCACAAGACAGATCCAAAACTCTGATAGAAATATCACAGAGCCTAAGAGAGTCCAAGTGGGGAAAGGGGGATTAGGAAGGGAACAGCTGGGAAGGAGACCTGTAGGAAGCAAAAGGTTAAACAACACAATATCAAGATATAATCACATTGAGGTTCATAAAAACGCTCTGTTGAATCTAGGGTTCAATTATACTCAGAACATGAAATAACACTCTACTGAATCTAGGGTTCAATGATACTCGGAACATGAAATAACACTCTGTTGAATCTAGAGTTCAATGATACTCGGAACATGAAGTAACACTGTTGAATCTAGAATTCAATGATACTTGGAACATGAAGTAACACTTAGACTGAAAGAACATGAATGGCCTAGCACTAGACTCTAACTAGGCCTCACGAATTCTAGGTACCTGGAAAGGAATCAAGAATGGTTAATACAATGTTTCTTATGAACTTTTCATGAATTTTTCTCACATTGTCTGGGAATATAAGAACCTTCTAGAATTATGTTTTCAGAACAAACATTGGGGGTCATTCCAACCCTGGCGGTCGGTGTTAAAGCGGCGGCTAACCCGCCAACAGGCTGGCGGTTAAAAAAATTGAATTCTGACCCTGGCGGAAACCACCAACAGAGACCGCCACTTTAACACTCCGACTGCCACGGCGGGACAAACAAACAGCGCGGCGGTCACCGCCAACAGACAGGCGGGAATCAATGTACCGCCCACCCTATCACAACCCACCAATCCGCCACCTTTTCCAGGGCGGTAGCCCCGCCAATAAAAGCACGGCGGAAACAGACATTTCGAACGGAAAACGCTCACCTCCATACACCCCACGAGGAATCTGGACAGCATGGAACCCGAACTCCACATCCTCCCAGCTATTGTATTTCTGCTCCTCTACCAGGAGCACGAACGCTAGCGCAGAAGACAACGGTGAGTACTGCACCTACGACACAGGGGAGGGGGGAGGAGAAAATATTACGGGCACACACATACGCGACACCCCCACACCACCCTCACCCACTACAACACACACATCAATGCATAGCAATACATCACAGTTACCCCCCCCCCCCAAACCCCCCAGAAGAATGCAAATACAAAAGGAAATGATCATAAAATTTGAATTATATTGTAAGGCTGAGTATAAAATATATCAAACATCTATAACTATATATACATAAATTGTCCTGTCCGATATGTGTATCAGCCATTGTTCGTGGGCCACTGGGACAAAACACATGGGCAAAGCCCACACAGGATACCTGACTCCAACGGAGAGAACACTGCAGGGGCATCAGATAGGAAAACTACAGGCACCTCAGGGGGAAGGGAAGGGGGGGCACCTCAGCCGGATGAGTCCACGACGCCAGATCCACGAGGGGCCTCCATGGCCACTGTGCCATCCTGGGGAGTGCAAAGCCACAGTCTCTCAAGTCTATACAGTGGGTGGGTTGCCCACTGTGCCATCCTGGTGAGTGCAAAGCCACAGTCTCACAAGTCTCACAAGTGGGTGGGTTGCCCACTGAACAATCCTGGGGAGTGCAAAGCCACAGTCTCACAAGTCTCACAAGTGGGTGGGTTGCCCACTGTGCCATCCTGGGGAGTGCAAAGCCACAGTCTCACAAGTCTCTACAGTGGGTGGGTTGCCCACTGTGCCATCCTGGGGAGTGCAAAGCCACAGTCTCACAAGTGGATGAGAATTCTCCACTGGTACTGGAGGGGGACTAGTGCCCAGAGTGCTTCGTGCAGCCCTGCCTGAAACAGATGCAGGCCTGCCCCTTCCGCCCAGTTCAGCGTTGCTTTAGACAGCGGTGCCCAGCGGAGCGGTGCTTGAGACGGAGGTGCCCAGCGGAGCGGTGCTTGAGATGAAGGGCCCAGCGCATCGGTGCTTGAGATGAAGGGCCCAGCGCAGCGGTGCTTGAGACGGCGGTGCCCAGCGGAGCGGTGCCCAGCGGAGCGGTGCTTGAGATGAAGGGCCCGGCGCATCGGTGCTTGAGATGAAGGGCCCAGCGCAGCGGTGCTTGAGACGGCGGTGCCCAGTGGAGCGGTGCTTGAGATGAAGGGCCCAGCGGAGCGGTGCTTGAGACGGCGGGGCCCAGCGGAGCGGTGCTTGAGACGGCGGTGCCCAGCGGAGCGGTGCTTGAGACGGCGGTGCCCAGCGGAGCGGTGCTTGAGATGAAGGGCCCAGCGGAGCGGTGCTTGAGATGAAGGGCCCAGCGGAGCGGTGCTTGAGATGAAGGGCCCAGCGCAGCGGTGCTTGAGATGAAGGGCCCAGCGGAGCGGTGCTAGAGACGGCGGTGCCCTGTTCAGCGGTGCTGGACTTGAAGGGCCCAGTTCAGCGGTGCTTGAGAGAAAGGGCACAGTTCAGCGGTGCTTGAGATGAAGGGCCCAGCACAGCGGTGCTTGAGACGGCGGTGCCCAGCGGAGCGGTGCTTGAGATGAAGGGCCCAGCGTAGCGGTGCTTGAGACGGCGGTGCCCTGTTCAGCGGTGATTGAGATGGCGGTGCCCTGTTCAGCGGTGCTTGACTTGAAGGGCCCTGTTCAGCGATGCTTGACTTGAAGGGCCCAGTTCAGCGGTGCTTGACTTGAAGGGCCCAGTTCAGCGGTGCTTGAGAGAAAGGGCCCAATGCAGCGGTGCTTGAGATGAGTGTCCAGGTCAGCAGATCCGGCCATGGCATGGATGTCACTCGCCACCTGACATGTGGCTGGCGGGGCCTTCCTGCCCATCTGCCTGTTGGCTTGCGAGGCCCTCCTGGGCTGCAGTACCGGGCCTCTGGGTGTCCTCCTGCACACCTGGGATGGGGCTGGTGGGGCCCTCCTGGCCAGCTGGCCTGCTGCCGGACTTGTCGGGCGTGCTGCCCTTCCCACCCTTCCCTGCTCGTCTGTGGCCCTTTCCAACCTTTGGCGGTGTGCCAGGTGGCACCCCACTTCCTGACGGAGCCAGGGTAGGGATTTTGCTCCCTGGTGTCGTTGGCCTCTCACACCGGGCACTGGCAATTTTTGGCTGCTTTTCCGGGGGTAGGCTGGCCGTGCCCCGGCTCCTAGCAGAACTAGCTGCCCTTGAGGGTGGGGGACTCCACAGTCCTTGGACAACAGTCTTGATAGGTCCTGGTTTTGTGGTGGCTGAGGTGCTGATTGGAGTCTTAGACGGGGTGGGGGAGTTGTTGGAAAGAGGTCAAGTTTGGAAAAGAAAAGCAATTTAGAAAGAGAGGGACGGGTAGGTGTAGTGGGTATGGGAGTGGAGGAAGAGGATGTGGTTGTAGGAGAGTGAAGTCTGGTGTCTTTGGGTGTAGGTGCCTGGGCTGGAGGCTGTCGTGAGGTGGATGGCTGTTGGGTGGGTGGCTGCCTGCGTTTGTGTGGTTTGGAAGAGGGGGTGACAGACACACTGGGAGAGGACACAGGGGACGTGTAAATGGTAGTGGGGGTGGTGACTGCACGTGTGCGGAGTGTTCTGGTGGGTGTGCTGGTGATGGACGTAGTGGCTGAAGATGTTGTGCATGCAAGTGTGAGTGGAGACGTCACAGGGAGGGAGGAGGGAGACGAGGAGGGGAACACAGAGAAGGCAGTGGCTGTTGGTATGTCTGCATGTGGATGTTGCTTGTGTGAATGCTTGTGTGATGTGTGGTGCTTATGTCTGGATGAGCTTCCCTTGGGTGTTGAGGTGTGTGCAGGCTGGTCTGATGGTGTGTCTGGGATAGGCAGAGGTACAGGGGATTGGGTCTGGGTGGAGGAAGTTGGAGGGGGGAGGCTAGAGACAGGGACAATTGCTGCCGTCAGTGCTGAGGCCAGAGCGTTGAACGATCGCTGATGGGCAGCCTGACCAGAATGAATGCCCTCCAGGTATGCATTACTCCAGTGCACCTCCCTCTCTACACCCTGGATGGCATTCAAAAGGGTAGACTGCCCAACAATGATGGTCCTCAGGAGGTCAATGACCTCCTCACTGAGGGCAGCAGGGGTGACTGGGGCAGGGCCTGAGGTGCCTGGGGCGAAGGAGATGCCCACCTTCCTGGGTGAGCGGGCACAGGGCGAACGCTGAGGGGCTGCTGGGAGGGCGGTGCTGGTGCGCTGGGTGGCGGCTGTACCTGTTGTTGCGGGGGGCACGGATGTTGCCGCCACCACAAGGGAGCTCGCTTCAGAGGACGGCTCACTGTCACTGACATCAGCACGTGTCCCCGCTGTGGAGCTCCCCTCGCCCTCCGTCCCACTGGTGTACTCCGAGTCAGTTGCCTGGCCCTCCAGGGCCATGTGGGATGCAGCTCCCTCGTGCTCCGATGCCACTTCTCCTCCGCCTGATAATGCTAATGCACACATGAACAGGAAGACCACAAAAAATGGGGGGGGGGAGAAATAAAGACATGTTGAGTACATGCATAGGCGACACCGTTGGCGGAGAGGACAGACACAGAAGCCCCCTGCACTACGCCGCGCACTTGGGGTCGACTACTCAATCAGTGGGACATGGCCTACAAGCCTATGGACAACAACTGCACACATAGATGACACAGGGCCATGAATAGCTGTACTTGGCACCCTACAGAGGTGGGGGGCGGGGGCACAGGGCCATACTTTACGGAGGGGCCTAGCCTACAGAAATCGCCCTGGCCTAGGGATACCCACAGCCCTCCTCCCCCACCCAGACATCTCCACTGCGCACAAAGTTACCAGAATGTGTTTGTACTCACCCCCTTGTGTCTGCTGTGTTGTCCTCACGCGCCCATCCAAATCGGGGTAGGCCACCGCCAGGATCCGGGACATCAGGGGGGTCAGAGTACGACTGGCACCCCTCCTACGTTGGGAGGCCATCCCCAGCTGAGCTTCCGACGTCTTCCTGCTCCAGCGTCGGATGTCCTCCCACCTCTTCCGGCAGTGGGTGTCCCGTCTGTTGTGGACCCCCAGGGTTCGGACATCCTTGGCGATGGCACGCCAAATAGCGACTTTCTGGTGGGCGCTGACCTATGTGACATGTACAGGGGGAGAAAAAAAATCATCACCTTCTGCATGCTCAATGTGAATGGCCCCCCATCCCCACCCTTGCCATGTGGCACATGCTCTCATCTGTCGTTTGATGCATGCCTCAATCACTCCCCTCCCCACCATCTTTCATCCACCCGACTCAACACAGGCATTGGCCACAAAGCATGGTCCCAGTGTACTTACCTGTTGGTCTGGAGGACCGTAGAGTAGCGCATACTGGGGGAGGACCCCATCCACGAGTTTCTCCAATTCTTCAGAAGTGAAGGCAGGGGCCCTTTCCCCAGTCGCAGCAGCCATTGTCTCTTCCAGACCAAGGTCACAGCAGCACTTGCAGTGTAGGTCCTCTCCTGTGGAAGATCAGGTATCGAGTGATTAAGTAGATAGAAAATGGCGGTCACGCCCGCGGCGGTGCGTACCGCGACCGCCGGCGCACATCGTCATTGGCTCCTGAAACCCATAGGGTTCAATGTTAACCAATGCGGCTTTGCGCCGCGGTCTTCGACCGCCTACCGCCACGGTGTGCCACGCCAGCGCATTGACCTCACATCCCACTGTCGCACTTCACAGGTCAGCAGCCATTTCAAGGGCCCACATGGCTTAATTACTACTGCATCACACATACCTAGGCCTTGCATCAACACTCATACAAGCCATTCAATGCATTGTGAATCGTGTTATGTGCAAGCTGTGGGAACGTACCTGTGGGTTGATTGACTCTGTGCTTGCTGTTGTCCTTCATAGGCACCGTCCGCTGGGACATGCGAGGAGATGGCGGAATCTTCCCGTGTACAGACCGCTGGTGGACCTGTCGACAATGGAGGAATGACATGTCATACTGACATACAGGCTTGACCGAGCCACTATACAGGAACTGTGTGCCCAGCTGGAGCCAGACCTGATGTCACCCATCGGCCAACCCATAGGGATCCCCCCTCTAGTGCAGGTGCTGTCAGTACTCCATTTCTTTGCAAGTGGGTCATTTCAAACAACAGTGGCCATATCATCAGGGATGTCCCAGCCCATGTTTTCCAAGGTGTTGTCCAGAGTGTTGTCTGCCCTGATCAAACACATGCAGAGCTACATCATTTTCCCTGAGGTGGGGGATTTGCTTACAGTGAAGGCTGATTTCTATACCCTTGGACATATTCCCAACATCATTGGTGCCATTGATGGGACACATGTTGCTTTGGTCCCCCCCAGCAGGAGTGAACAGGTGTACAGGAACAGGTAGAGTTATCATTCCATGAATGTCCAGATGGTGTGTTTGGCTGACCAGTACATCTCCCATGTTAATGCCAAGTTCCCTGGGTCAGTGCATGACGCCTACATCCTGCGGAATAGCAGCATCCCGTATGTGATGGGTGAACTCCAGAGGCACCGGGTGTGGCTATTAGGGGACTCTGGTTACCCCAACCTTTCCTAGCTATTGACCCCAGTGAGGAATCCCAGGACCAGGGCAGAGGAACGGTACAATGAGGCCCATGGGCGGACTAGGAGGGTGATTGAGCGAACCTTTGGACTCCTGAAGGCCAGGTTCAGGTGCCTCCATATGACAGGTGGATCCCTGATGTACTCACCAAAGAAGGTGTGCCAGATCATCGTGGCCTGCTGTATGCTTCACAACCTGGCTTTGCGACGCCAGGTGCCTTTTCTGCAGGAGGATGGTCCAGATGGTGGTGTTGTAGCAGCTGTGGAGCCTGTGGAGAGTGAAGAGGAGGAAGGCGAAGAGGACGACATGGAGAACAGGAACACAGTAATACTGCAGTATTTTCAATGACACACAGGTAAGAGTACACACCGGCATATTACATTTACTTAAAGACTTCTACCTCTCTACTGTCTGACTTATTCCCCCAGTGTATGGTAACTGTGTTGTGACTTTCCCTTCCGTTTTCAGAGATGTGGGCCCCACTGCGTGACATCTGCTTTGCTTCCCCATGGACTATAGCTGTGTGACAGCGGTTTGTTGGCATCACAATGTGAATGAACATTTTGGCACTGTCATGTATAATACATTTGTTAAAATCACAGCTAGACTATAGATTGTTTCTGTGCAATAAGTGTGTTTATTCAAGTGCTCTAAATTGGATGGGTGGTTGCAAATCGGTGAGGGGTGATGGTGGAGGATTGTCCATAGCAGAGTCCAGACTATCAGAATCACAGGTCCATTGTCCAAATGCCTGTGGAAAGTGGAGCAGGGGCAGTTTAAAGTTGGACAGTGTGTCAATGTGGGACAGTGGGATGACAATCAGGGCGGTATCCTTTGCTGGCAGGGGTCTTGACATCTTACTCTGTCTTCTTCCTGGATCTCAGGGCCCGCTTGCGGGGTGGTTCTCCTTCTGCAGGGGGTGGGGTTCTGGTGGCCTGTTGGTCTTGTGTCGGGGCCTCCTGTTCACTAGCGCCGGCGGAGGTGGTAGGTAGTTCTTGGTCCATGCTAGTGACAGGGGCCCTTTGAGGTGCCACAGTGTCCCTCAATGTGGTGACTACCTGATTGAGGGCCACTACGATGGTACCCATGGCAGAACTGATGTTTCTGAGTTCCTCCCTGAACCCCATATACTGTTGCTCCTGCAGAAGCTGGATCTCCTGAAACCTGGCCAGGACCGTCGCCATTGTCTCCTGGGAGTGGTGGTAGGCTCCCATGATGGAGGAGAGGGCCTCGTGGAGAGTGGGTTCCCTTGGCCTGTCCCCCCCCGTCGCACAGCAGCCCTCCCAGTTCCCCTGTTTCCCTGGGCCTCTGTCCCCTGGACCGTGTGCCCACTACCACTGCCCCAGGTCCCTGTTGTTGTTGGGGTGTTGGGTTAGCCTGGGTTCCCTGTAGTGGTGGACACACCGCTGATTGACGTGTCCTGGGGACAGAGGTATGGGCCCGCTGGGTGGGTGCTGTGCTGGTGTTCCCAGAGGGGGGAAGGTCTGCTGTGGCCTGTGGCTGTCTGAGGGGAACCGTCTGTCCCGAGGTCCCCGATGGACCGGGCTGGTCATCTAAATCCAGGGAGACAGAGCTGCTGTCCTCACTGTCACTGTGGGCCTCTTCTGGGGGTGGAGTGGACATTTGTGGACCCTCCTGCGCGGTGACGTGGCGTTCGGGTCCTGCAGGGGTAGAAAAGTATGGTTATTGCTTCTGTGTGTGCCAATAGCGTGCAATGGGTGGGTGCCCGTGTACCCCAGTGCTGGCATTCCTTTGTGGGGGCTGTTGTGACGGTGGTGTGGGGGGGGGGGGATGGGTATGTGCAGTGGGCATGCTTTGGTAATGGGTGTCCATGCTTTGTGGTCGCATGCAGGGCTAGGTTTTGGGATGGGTGGGTTGTGATGGTGAGACATTTGCAAGGAGTAGGTGTGATGGGGGTGGGGGTGAGGGTGGGGGTATGAATTGGCATGCTGGTGGGGTGGGGGGGGGGATGAAGTAGTGAAGATTTCACTTACCAGAGTCCATTCCTCCAGCTACTCCTGCGAGGCCCTCAGGATGCAGGATGTTCAAGACTGCTCCTCCCATGCTGTAAATTCTGGGGGAGTAGGTGGGGGTCCGCCGCCAGTCCGCTGCACCGCGATGTTGTGCCTGGATACCATGGAACGCACCTTCCCCCGTAGGTCGTTCCAGCGCTTTCTGATGTCGTCCCTATTTCTTGGGTGCTGTTCCACAGCTTTGACCCTGTCGACTATTCTGCTCCATAGCTCCATCTTCTTGGCAATGGTGGTGTGCTGCACCTGTGTCCCGAACAGCTGTGGCTCTACTCGTACAATTTCCTCCACCATGACCCTGAGTTCATCATCTGAGAACCTGGGGTGTCTGCGCGGTGCCATGGGGTGGTGTGGGTGATGTGTGGGGTGGATTGTGTGGTGCTAAGTGTGGTGATGTGTATTGTTGTGTTGTGTGAAGTGCGTGCTACTATTGGTGGGTGACAGTAAATTGGGCGTCTGGGAGCTCGGATGTCTTTTCTCGGTGCATGCTCACGAATCTGTAGGAGTGGAGGTTTGTGGGTGATGTGGGTGTGTGTTTTATATTGGATTGGGTGTGTGGGAGTGGTGTGTGTAGTATGTGTATCAGGTGTGTGTATTTCGAATTGTCCAATGTGGTAGTGTTTTGTACAAGTATGTGTATTTCGAGCGCGGCGGTGTGTACCGCCAGTGAAATACCGCGGTTGAAAGACCGCCGTGTGGATTCGTGTGTTGTGATTGTGTGGGCGTATTTCTGTTGGTGTGACGGTGGAGGTTTGGTCATCGCCAGTTTCTCGCTGCCCTTTGGTGGGGCGGACTTTTGTGGTTGTCGGGAATTTGGCAGTTTGCCTGTTGTGGGTCAGAATGACCGTGGCGGTTTACCGCGACCGCGGCGGTGTTATGGCGGTCTTCTGTCTGGCGGTAAGCGCCTTTTACCGCGAGGTTGGAATGACCCCCATTGTCTTTTTACATGAGGACAAAAAGTAATCTCAACATTCCCTGGAAAACAATAGGAATTGTACTAAGGACTTAATGTGCACATATAATGTAACATCTTGAATTTTAATACCTTCGCAGAAAATTCAAAAGCCCTGGATAGTTGTGTGCACTTCAGGAAACACTACACATCAAAAGTTTTTTAATTGCCATGAAATGATCACGCACACTGTAAGCGATCTGAACACCTAGGTTTAAATGCTGGAAATTAACAGCGCACACTGCAGACTCCAACAATTATATGCAAATCCCATGAAATGATAGCACACTCTGTAAGCAATTTGAACGTCAAGATTTAAATGCGGGAATGAATTGCGCATCTTGTCGATTCCAACAAGAATATGCAAAAGCCATGAAATGATCGCTCACTCCGTAAGAGATCTGAACATCAAGGTTTTAATGCGGGAATGAATCGCACACACTGCCAATTCCAACAAGTATATGCAAATGCCATGAAATGTTTGCGCACTCTGCAAACGATCTGAAACATCAAAATTTAAATGCGGGAATGAATTGTGCGTCTTGCCGATTCGAATCCCACCATGCAAATGCCAAGAAATGGTCATGCACACTGATTATTAATGTTTAAATGCAAGGAATGAATTGCGCATCTTGCCGATTCGAATGCCACCATATAAATGCCAAGAAATGGTAGCACACAATGAGTATCAAGAGTTAGATGCAAGGAATGAATCGTGCATCTTGCTGATTCGAATGCCACCATGCAAATGGCAAGAAATGGTAGCGCACAATGAGTATCAAGAGTTAAATGCAAGGAATGAATTGCGCATCTTGCCAATTCGAATATCAACATGTAAATGCCAGAAACCAGGAGCACATTCACACGCACAAGGAAAAATCTTTCAACATGAAAACTAGGCCCAAAAACTTGAATGCCTTCGAAAACGGGATTGGGGGCCCAGCCCGACCTCCGTCTTACCGCCCTGATCAAGGATCACCAATACAATGAAGTTCAAAGGCCTGGAAGTTCAAGGTAGGCCTCCGGAACAGGAGCTCAGGAAGTTGCTGCTGCTCTGCACCGGGACCTCTGAATAGTGAGCATGTGGAGCTGGGCTGGCTCCCTTATATAGTCTTCGCCCAGCCCACAAACCACACCTAGTCATGCTGCAGAGGAAGCTTCTAGAAGGCCCTGGAAAGGGACCACACCCTGACACACACTGAAAGCCTGCAACAATACCTTGCAAATGAACCTTATTTGCAAACATCATTAATAGTGGTTTCAAGGTAAAACTCTGCAATGCAAAAGGTTAACAAACTGCATATAAACACAATGCATGAATTATGCTCTAGCATAAAGACTGGGTTTTTGCATTTTAGTCGCCCGTAGAGCGCGCACTGTCCTGATGTTGACATTTCTTTATTAAGGATGAGGATTTTATATTTGAGTACGGTGTTCAGCCTGCTGGCATGGTGAGTATCAATGTTGGGCACTATAGGCAGGAGAGAGCTGGTTGGAGCAAATGGGAACGTCTTCAAGAAGACTGCCCTTTTGGGAGCAGGAGTGAAAACTATTGCATAGAAAGACAGGGAAGATTATTTTCCGTGTCTAATACCGAGACCATTCAAGATGGCCTTGAAGTCACGTTTTTTTAATCTAGACCTAGTAGGTATCACAAAGCATATGATGGTTGGTGTCTGTTTAAATGCAGGGAGAGAGGAGCAAAGTGGAAGGAGATATACAAAATAAATGTACAACGCAAATACAGGTGCAACACTCTTCACAAAGGAAACATTAGGGGTAAGAATCACAAATGATTGGGGAGTCATGCAGGTCTGGGTCTAACAGGAGGCTAGACATCAGGGAGACTGGTACTAAGGCTCATACATTTGGAGCCATTTGTCAGAGTCTTGGGGGAGTGGGGTTGGGGGAGGATAATGAGCAGCTCACATGGCTTAGTGGAATGACACAAAGTCAGGCAACCGTCCACCACTCTTCAAATGCAGGCAGGCAGATCACATGTCACGTAGTCATGAGACTGACTGGTATAATGGTGGAGGTTAAAGGCAAATAATTTGGCCTGGATATAGGTAGGGGCCTCATGTAGGAGAGGAGCCATTCTGGGCTTCAGAAAGCCGGTGGGACCATCCTGTTGAGCGCCATCTCCATGAGAGCGAAAGGTTGATACTGAATGCACTTATGTTGATTACAATAGCACCATGGGAAAAAAGGTGGTGCCACAGCAATTCTGTGGCAGGCAGATCCTTGTAAGTTGGGCTGAGAAGCAGCAGCAGGATCTGGTGAGGGGTGAACTGACCCCTGCACCCAGTCCAACCAAAATCTAGTGCTCCTTTCTCCATCACCGATTGGCCCCAGGTCACAGTTGAGCAGGGGAGGAGAGAAGCAAAACGGCACCAGCTTTAATGGAGGCGAGTGGTGACACTGCGGGGCTCAGCGGTAATGGGCAGACATTTTGATGCTTTAATGTCTGCAAGTGCTGCATTTGTTTTCAAAACAGAAGATAAAATCAGCGGTCAGATGCTACAAAAACCCAGGTATCAAACAATAGTCAAAGGGCTGTCGAGTATAAAAGGTGGTGGAGGGAAAAAGTCAAGATTTCCGGTTGAGGTGCAACACCACACACTTGGTGGTAGTCGAAAACTAGTACATGCTCTACTTTACTTGATGATTTGAGAATTTGATGGGGCTCAGGAATAAGCATAGGGTAAATGAAAGGGTATCTCTGCATATATTAATCTGTGCAGGAATTGGTCTTAAATTTAAATATGAATGTTAATCACTTATGACTGCCATTCTCATCTAATCAGCCAGTATGATGGACTGCTAATATTGCAGCCATCACTGAAAAAAGAAGCTTATTTAGGATGATGGCCATCCCCGACAATGATGGTTGAGTATTCTAAAAATAGGATGGCTATGTTTATGATAAAATTGAAAACCTGATTTTATGCAGTTACTATTAGTTCTGCTATTTTAGAATATACACAGTACCCCAAAAGAACCTTTCAAGATTGCTGTCATTCAGCCACAAAGAGAGTTGTCTAAGATGGTGGTTATTACTGACAAAAAGAGCGAAGTTCAAAAGATGGCCATGGTTATAACAGAGCAGCTGGTAATGACTAGCCTAAATGGAACTCAGAACAGGATGGGAAGCTGATGGTATTGTATCTCACCAAGGCAAATGTTTTGAAATGTGTTATCTGGTTTTGAGACCATTTAAACATGGCAGCTAACATAGTGGAGAGGGCCAGTTAGTACAGGATAATCCAGGAGTGTTTAAACCTGGGAGCACAATGTAACAATTGAAATAGTTACTGGGCCCTCTGTCACTAACTTTAAGTTTGACACAGAGAATAGAATTAAATAATGCTACACACATTGGAGAACCACGGATAACACCAGGCACACACTAAATAAATTGACTATGAGAAAAACGTGGCTGGCAATGAAAAATACAGAGTGAATTTTGATTCCTAGTAAAATTTTGGATAATGAATAAGAATGAAAGATACATGCAAATTGAAATTATATTTTGTCATTTTATTTTTTTGAACTTCCTGTTTTCCTTTTTTAGCATTTTTTAGAAAAATGATTGCTTTATGTATAAGCAATCACAGACAATGGGGTCTGCTGATCCTAGCAGGCCATCATTCCTGTGATGGTTCAATTCTAATAGTTTCCAAACTGTGGCCTACCTTATTAATATTCATGAGGCATATCCATTTGCGACCCACTAGGAATGGCTATTTCAATCTTGTACATTTTGAATTGCGATTTCCTATTTGTGATTCTGAAAGAATCGCAATTAGGAAATCCCAATTCGTTAATTTTGTATATACGCCCTTAGTCTCTTTTTCTGGAAGTTGAACATGTCCAGCATGATGAAACTGCAGGATGTAGCCAATGAGGGCTCCAGGATTCTAAATACCCTTCCAGTTAAGAGCTGCTGAACAGGATTTGCTGCTGGGGAGAATAATGTAGTGTGAACTACTGCAATATCATGCCGACCAGCGATGCGCCTTGGGCTGACCAGAGAACAAATAGGTCCCAGTCTTCCATCAATTCTCAAAGCACTTTTTGGCTGAAAAATGTATAGGTCCTAATTTTTTACTTTAGCCTATTTGAGCATCTTTAGCACTACTTTCAAGGGTCCAGGACTGGAGGCGCACCACTTGGAGGGTCAAGGCTCACTCAGGTTTGGTCGAGGTGCGGATTCACGAGAGTTGGAGCCTTTTCTGCCCCTGAGGCTCTTAGCAGAAGCCTTCCAAAAACTGCACCCCAATTAATCATGGCAAGCATATGTAGAGCAGCTTTGCAGTAAAGCCAGAAGTCTCTGTAGACAGCCAACTAGCCCTTGGAGTCACTCAGGAAATCGTGGGTTCAAGCAGAAAAAGAGGCCCCAAGCAGCAAGGCTGTCCTATGAGGGCACAGGGCAGGATTCAGGAATCAAGGCAGGCCTCTTGGTGCAACAGGGCAGTCCTCTGAAATACACTGCAGGCCACAGGCAGTAGGGCAGCCCTCAGAGTCCTCCGCAGTCCAGAAGTAAACTGAAGAGTCCTAATTTTATACCTGGTGTCAGCTGTTAATAAACAGAAATGTCTAGAGTTTCTCTCCAAACATGGTGTTATTTCCTTCCTCTTTGCCCTGGTTTCAGGATATAGGGAGGGCACAAAGGCTAGTGTGAAGTTGTGTGTGGGCTAAGGCAGCTCCTTTGAGGTGTAAGTGGAGCTCTGCACAGCTCCGCCCTCCCATCCTGTCAGGCTAGCCCATCCTTTCAACACCCAGTACCCCTTTTATGTAACTGTCTGGGATTAATTTACAAAGGTCAACTGCACCCAGCCATAATTCACGGGACGCAGGCTGCAGGCAACCAGTGGCTAAGACAAAAGTGCAGAATTGTGACTTAAAATTTGACTTTATAATCAAAGAGGTTATAAATTACAGTTCCTTAGACACCAAACATGCAATTTCTACCTGGTCTGCAACAAAAGTTATCACTTGTTAAATGCAATAAGGTAACACAAATGTTATACTACCAAAGAGGTAGGCTTAACCTCAGTGAAAAACAAATTTCTGAGTTTTTCACTACTGCACCCAGCCCCATGGGCTGCTTAGGAAATACTCTAGGGCAATTGAAAAGGGAGTTTTAGGCTTGGCAAAAGGTTTATTTTTCCAAGTCAAATTGACTGTTTAAAACTGCATACAGCATGCAGTGGCACCTGAGACATGTTTAAAAGGATACTTAAATGGGTGGCACTATAAGTGCTGCAGCTCCACAAGTAGCATTTAATTTACTGGCCTGGGGTACATGTAGTACCACTTTCCTAGGGACTTACAAGTAAATCAAATCTGGCAATTGGGTGTTAGCCAATTTTACCATGTTTTAAGGAGTGAGCACAAGCGGCCTAACACTGGTTAGCGGTGTTAACCCGTTTGGTGCGTCGGACGGCTGGGAGCGGGCACCAGAGAGATTTCTTCCAAAAAAGAAACACCCTTGTGAGGTGGGAGGAAGCTTCCTTGTCTCCTCATGCTGTTTCTTTGTTTTGTTCCCTGAAAACAAAAGTGAAATGAGCTGATCAACTCATTTCACTTTTTCTGCACCGGTGGTCATATGGCTATCTCCGCACCCAAGGCACCGATCCAGGTGGGAAAAGTATTGTTGGAAAGGGGAGAATCTCCCTTTACGATGGTACCCCTCTCTAATGGATCCCTGCTTAGGGGTTCACCCAAGGAGGACGATGCCCAAGCAGGGATCCATTTTCTAGACCTCAGGAAAAGAAAGCAGTCCTTTGGGAAAGGGCTTTTGCTCCCCCATTATAATTAGGGCACAATTCAGACTTTCTGCCCCAGGTGGGGGAAGATGGGGGGGGGGGGGCAGAAAACCCACTAGTAAACCAGGGAAGATTCTTTCTTTATTATTAGTGTAGGCGGGGGGCTGCCCATGATGGCCTTGAAAATGCCTCCACCCCAAAAAGATGGCTACAGTCTCTCTGCCCCTCCCCCCCTTGGGAGGAGCAGATGGGGGCAATAGCCCACGATCTGCTACCGGGGGGAGGCAGAAAGCCCACTAGGACACCAACGATTATTTTTATTTAATAAAGTAGGGGTGGGAGCTGCCCAGTATGGGCATGGCAATGACCCCACCCTCAAAAAGCTGGGCAGTCTTTCTTCCCCCTTAGGGGGCAGAAAACTTATTAGGCACCAGGGACTATTAGGGGTGGGGGCTGTCCATAATTGGCATAGCAATGCCCCCAACCCCCAAAATGGGCACAGTTTTTCTGTCCTCACTGCTGACTAAAGCATCTCATCTCAATGGCAAAGAAAAGGAGCTTTGACTCTTTTGGCTGTTCATTTCACATATGGGCCAGCAGAGTTTGGCTAACTCCCAACATTGTCCCACTTGCAATGGAGAGCGGCTGCACTTTTTGGGCCCAGCCACACAGGTGGGGAAGCATTTTTATTGGCACAGGTGGGGTAATGCTGGGCGGTAGGAATTTTATGAACTCCGGTAGATTCTATAAGCTTCCATTACAGAAATGTATGGAAAATTGGTAAATTCAGGAAAGGTTTGAGATTTGCACGGCATTGTGGGTACGAAAATCTAATAGGATCCACGCAGGTCACACTGTCCTGGATTCCCCTGGGTGTCTACTTTAAAAAAATTTACAGGTTGGCTAGGTTTCCAAAGGTGCCGGCTGAGGTTGGGTCCAAAATCTGGAGCTGCCCACATTGGAAAAAGAGGGTCAGTTTTTGGTGGAAAAATGCACTGCATACATGTTGTGTTTTGGGACGTTTCCTATCATGGGCACTAGGTCTATCCACACAAGTGAGGTACCATTTTTATTGGGAGACTTGGTGGAATGCCAATTGGATGGAAGTCTGTGGCTCCCACAGATTCCAGAACTTTTTCATCACAGAAATGTGAGGAAAATTTGTTTTTTCTCACTGTTGGAGATTTGCAAGGGATTCTGGGTAAAAAAAAAACTTGGGGAGAACCATGCAAGTTAGCCCACCCTGGATACCCCTACGTGTCTAGTTTAAAAAAATATAGCGGTTGGCTAAGTTTCCCTAGGTGTCAGCTGAGCTAGAGCCCAACACCCACAGCTGGGCATTTTGCAAAAAAACGAGTCAGGTCTCAGTGGAAAAATGTGATGTGTCCACGTTGGGTTTTGGCGAGTTTCCTGTCGCGGGCACTAGGCCTACCAACTCACGTGAGGTACCATTTGTATCGGGAGACTTGGAGGACTGCTGGATGGAAGAAAGTTTGTGCCTCCTCTCAGATTGCAGAACTTTGCATCTCAGAAATGTGAGGAAAATGTATACAAATGCTGAGGTTTCCAAAGGATTCTGGGTGACAGAACCTGGTGAGAGCACCTTATGTCATCCAATCCTGGATTCCCCTAGGTGTCTAGTTTCCAAAATGTACAGGCTGCTAGGTTCCTCTAGATGCCAGCTGAGCTAGAGCCCAAAATCCACATCTAGGCACTTTGCAAAACACGTCAGTTTTCATTGAAAAAATTTGATGTGTCCATTTTGCGCTTTGGGCATTTCCTGTCATGAGCACTAGGCCTTCCCACACAAGCGAGGTACCATTTCTATCAGAAGATTTGGGGAAATACACAACAGCAGAACGAGTGTTATTACTAATTGTCATTCTCTGCATTTGCGCCTTACAAATGTAAGACAGTGTGCAAGAAAGAAGTCATTTTGAGTTTGAGAGATGCCCACTTATTCACAGGCTGGTATGAGAATCCCCAAATCCAGAGATGCGCGAATAATCACTGCTTCTAAACTCTATACCTTGTGCTCATTTTAGAAATACATAGTTTTCCTTGGTACTTATTTTTCACTCTTTATATTTTAGCAAATGAATTGCTGCATACCCGATACACAATGAAAACCCATTGCAAGATGCAGCTCAGTTATTGGCTCTGAGCAGCTTGGGTTCTTGGAGCACCTACAACCCCTAAATATCCCTGCAACCAGGAGGGTCCAGCGGATGTAACGATATACTGCTTTCATTAATCTGCCATAGTTAAAAGAAGTTACAGATGAAAACAAAGACAAAAATGACTGTTTTTTCAACTTAATTTAAATTTTCTTTCATTTCAACTGTTACTTTCTACAGGAAAACGTTGAAGGATCTACACAAATGACCCCTTTCTGAATTCAGACTTTTGTCTAATTTGCAGAAATATATAGCTTTCCAGGATCCACCATTGGGTTCACACCCTTTTCTGTCAATAACTGGAAGGCAGTTGAAAGGAAAATGGGGTATGCCCCAGTAAAATGCCAAAACTGTGTTTAAAAATGTGATTTTCTGATTCTAGTCTTCCTGTTCCTGAAAGCTGGGAAGATGGTTATTAGCACAGCAAACCCTTTGTTGATGCCATTTGCAGGAAAAAAACACATGCTTTCTTTTGCAGCACTTTTTTCCCCATTTCTTAGCTTTATTTTGGCTAATTTCTCGGTCCCACCAGGAGAATCCACAAACCCTGGCTACCTTAAGGATCCCCAGAATGTTGGAAAAAAGGATGAAAATTTGCCTTCGATAGCTTATGTTGACAAAAAATGATAGGGGCTTAAGCCCAAAGTGCCCCAAATAGTAAACAACAGGCCTAGCACAGGAGGGGGGAAGGCTTAGCAGCGAAGAGGATAAAGCACTCAGAGTCCTAATTCAAACAGAAACAGGATCAGAAAACATGTGGGGTGAAGGCAAAAGGTTTGTGGGTGACCCTGCATTGAGAGCCCGATCCAACAGCTAGAATTGGTATAGTGCTTAGAAATAGTTGGCCGGTATTAGGATGCTAAGAATTCAATAACCATGTTACAAATGTTTTACTGTTTTCACTGACCATGACATTCTTAGTTGCGTTCCTTTTTGTATTCTGGGCGGTTACCATTCATAGTTTATGCACTAGGTTAGCATTTTCAAATAAACATTTTAAACATATGCCCTTTTTGTAGTGCTAAAGTGAGTGTGTTATTTATTTACGAAAGAGGATTTAGAATTCCACTTTGTCCCTGCACTCATCTTGTGGTACTGATCATTACCTGAAAACACATCTAGCTCACTACTGGATTGTTGGTTGTGTATGGGTTGCAGTCCATTTGGACTTCTAATTCATATTGGTTCCTTGACTAAGTCCTTGGACCAGGGTGTTTGAAATTCGATCCCTGCAGTTCTGATGGGCCCTGATTATATTATTTGACACCCAATTTTTGTCCTGGATTATCTGAATTGTTAAGTAGTTCTTAATGACACATTCAAAAATACAATTAATACAATTAATACAAATATACAGAGACATTCCTTGTCATATTGGTTACCTCCTTCAGGTCAAATATGAAGACCCTGTTTTCTGTAGGTTTGTCAAACTTGCCTCTTAAAAGGTGTTTTTTTCCATTCTGTGGTTTATTATTTTTGGAGCTCATGTTTATTAATTCTGTTCACTGTAATGATAAGCATAAATTACAGGGCAACAGTTACACAAAATCTTACAAACATAGGTGTCCCCACAACTGGGGCGTGCAGTAACATGGTGTACACAGACACAGACAAACACACACACGTGTGCCTTTCGCTTGGGATGGTGCCACCCCTAGAGTAGTGCAACAGCTTGGGAAGTATATTTACATGTATATGAACTACTACACATTGCATACTTGCATTGGTGGTGGTTACAGATTTGTTAAAACGGGTACAAAATTAGCATAGAGTTAACTGACTTGATTTAGGGATGGAATTGATGTGAAATTTTGAAACAATTTTCTCAATGAGTCAGTCAGTTATTCTCTATTTGGCTCTCCTTAGCCATAAAAGAATCATAACACTAACACAATAAAACATTACCTCCATACATGCAAACAAAAAAATACAGAACACCTTACATGGACACGTCATAGTTTACACATCGAACCGAAATCACATAAACATTAACAATATTCACTTCATTACAGTAGAATACAGTAAATCACTGTAAAATATTCCTAATTTTAAGCACACCCTGTATAAAGCGTGAAAAGAGTTGTTAATGCACTAAGGCCATAGGACACTTCACCAATGTCCAGTGATAGGCACTCTCACAGTACAGATCTAATAAGGCTAGCTTCAGCTTTGACCTGAATTGAAACCTTAATCAAGTCTTTCAAAAACAGCAACCCCTATTCATAATGACAAACATATGTAAAGCAGCTTTGCCGTAAAGTCAAAAGTCTCTGTAGACAGTTAACTTCCACCTCCTGTAGGCTGTTGGAATCTGATTACCCCACTAAACCAGTACCATATGTTGCCACAGAAATACACATACTCATATACTATGTGAACATTTTTCTGATTGGTTTGTGACCCAGCTTAGATGCAAACCTAGCAACAGCATGTATTGCCCTTAGATATTGCTGCTGCATGACCCAATGAATGCCCCCCTTTAAAAGTGAATATAACCTATCCCTAGGTATGTTACAGTCAATACACACTTCACCCAGGTTCCAGATATATTATGGTAGTGCCCTTTGATGGGTTTCAGCCCACAAATCATTGTGCATAGTTTAGGTAGAATTGTGTCTAAATCAAGTTGCTTTATAAAGGCAGTAAAATTATCTAATAATCTTTATAGCGATAGGCGACACTGGCTGCAGGACTGTGAAATTTGCAAAGCTGCATTGGAATTGATTGCTTGTCCACCTGAGGCATGTCTTTTCTGTTTAAGAGAAGAAAGCTCTTTAACCCCTTCCCCGCCACGGACATAATGGTTACGTTCATGGCAGCGCCCGTGTGGCGCCATGGACGTAACCATTACGTCCTGCATGCTGCCCTCGGGAGAAACGCTAGCGCTCCCCCGAGGGCCCCCCCCACCCCCCCAGGTCAGGGCTGAAAGGGGAATCCCTTCCCCTTCAACTCCCCCCCCCCCCCCCCCCTGTGACGTCAGCGCGCGAGCTGACAATCACACAACCTCCCCCATCGCGCTGGAAGCTCGAAAGAGAAATGCTCACCATTTCTCTTTCGATCACATGGGGGAGGCAAGGAGAGGCTTCAAAGCTAAGGAAATGTATTTCCTTCCCTTTGAAGTCTCTCCCAGGGTTTCAAAAGCCGGATTGCTTGCAATCCGGCTTTTGAAACCCCACTAGACACCAGGGATGTTTTTTTTGGGGAAAGTGACAAAAAGGGAGCGACCCCTTGGGCAAGGGTCGCTCCCAGGGGGGGCATTTTTTTAAAGCCCTTTTCTGCCCCCCCAGGGGGGGCAGAAACCTCTAGGCGCCAGGGCAAATTGTTTTTTTTGTGGGTTTTTTTTTGTTTGTTTTTTTAGAGATGGGGAGCGACCCATTAGGCAATAGTCGCTCCCCTGGGGGGCAAATTGTATTTAGACTATTTCTGCCCCCCTTGGGGGCAGATTGCCCGATTGTAGGTCAACCTGCCCCTAAGGTGGGCAGAAACCACTAGGCACCAGGGATCTTTTTTTTTGCGCCGTCACGCAAGGGGAGCGACCTTGTAGGCAAGGGTCGCTCCCCGGTGGGGGGACAAACTTATTAGGCCATTTCTGCCCCCCCTGGGGGCAGATCGGCCTACTGGTGTTAGGCCGATCTGCCCCCAGGGGGGGCAGAAACCTCTAGGCGCCAGGGCAAATAGTTTTTTTGTGTTTTTTTTTTTTTTGTTTGTTTGTTTTTTTAGAGTTGGGGAGCGACCCATTAGACAATAGTCGCTCCCCTGGGGGGCAAATTGTATTTAGACCATTTCTGCCCCCCTTGGAGGAAGATTGGCCGATTGTAGGTCAATCTTGACCCCAAGGGGGCAGAAACCACTAGGCACCGGGGATTTTTTTTTTGGCGCCAATGTCACGCAGGGGGAGCGACCCCATAGGCAAGGGTCGCTCCCGGGGGGCAGAGGGGTTGGGTGGGGGACAAATTTATTTTAGGCCATATTTGCCCCCCCTGGGGCCGGCTGAGCTAGAGGCCAAAATCCACAGGTAGGCACTGTTTTCTATGAAAAAATTTGATGTGTCCACGTTGTGTTTTGGGCCATTTCCTGTTGCGGACGCTAGGCCTACCCACACAAGTGAGGTATCATTTTTATCGGGAGACGTGGGGGAACGCTAGGTGGAAGGAAATTTGTGGCTCCTCTCAGATTCCAGAACTTTCTGTCACCCAAATGTGAGGAAAATGTGTTTTTTTAGCCACAATTTGAGGTTTGCAAAGGATTCTGGGTAACAGAACCTGGTCGGAGCCCCACAAGTCACCCCATCTTGGATTCCCCTAGGTCTCTAGTTTTAAAAAATGCACAGGTTTGGTAGGTTTCCCTAGGTGCCGGCTGAGCTAGAGGCCAAAGTCCACAGGTAGGCACTTTGCAAAAAACAGCTCTGTTTTCTGTGATGTGTCCACGTTGTGTTTTGGGGCATATCCTGTCGCGGGCGTTAGGCCTACCCACACAAGTGAGGTACCATTTTTATCGGGAGACTTGGGAACGCTGGGTGGAAGGAAATTTGTGACTCCTCTTAGATTCCAGAACTTTCTGTCACCGAAATGTGAGGAAAACATGTTTTTTTAGCCACATTTTGAGGTTTGCAAAGGATTCTGGGTAACAGAACCTGGTCAGAGCTCCACAAGTCACCCCATCTTGGATTCCCCTAGGTCTCTAGTTTTCAAAAATGCACAGGTTTGGTAGGATTGCCTAGGTGCCGGCTGAGCTAGAGGCCAAAATCTACAGGTAGACACTTTGCAAAAAACAGCTCTGTTTTCTGTAAAAAAATGGGATGTGCCCACGTTGTGTTTTGGGACATTTCCTGTTGCGGGCGCTAGGACTACCCACACAAGTGAGGTATCATTTTTATCGGGAGACTTGGGGGAACGCTGGGTGGAAGGAAATTTGTGGCTCCTCTCAGATTCCAGAACTTTCTGTCACCGAAATGTGAGGAAAATGTGTTTTTTTAGCCAAATTTTGAGGTTTGCAAAGGATTCTGGGTAACAGAACCTGGTCAGAGCCCCACAAGTCACCCCATCTTGGATTCCCCTAGGTCTCTAGTTTTAAAAAAAATGCACAGGTTTGGTAGGTTTCCCTAGGTGCCGGCTGAGCTAGAGGCCAAAATCTACAGGTAGGCACTTTGCAAAAAACAGCTCTGTTTTCTGTGATGTGTCCACGTTGTGTTTTGGGGCATATCCTGTCGCTAGGTCTACCCACACAAGTGAGGTATCATTTTTATCGGGAGACTTGGGGGAACATAGAATAGCAAAACAAGTGTTATTGCCCTTTGTCTTTCTCTACATTTTCCCCTTCCAAATGTAAAATAGTGTGTAAAAAAGACGTCTATTTGAGAAATGCCCTGTAATTCACATGCTAGTATGGGCACCCCGGAATTCAGAGATGTGAAAATAACCACTGCTTCTCCACACCTTATCTTGTGCCCATTTTGGAAATACAAAGGTTTTCTTGATAGCTATTTTTTACTCTTTATATTTCAGCAAATGAATTGCTGTATACCCGGCATAGAATGAAAACCCACTGCAGGGTGCAGGTCATTTATTGGCTCTGGGTACCTAGAGTTCCTGATGAACCTACAAGCCCTATATATCCCTGCAACCAGAAGAGTCCAGCAGACGTAACGGTATATTGCTTTCGAAAATCTGACATTGCAGGAAAAAGTTAGAGTAAAACGTAGAGAAAAATTTATGCTTTTTTCACCTCAATTTCAATATTTTTCTTTTTCAGTTGTTATTTTCTGTAGGAAACCCTTGTAGGATCTACACAAATTAACCCTTGCTGAATTCAGAATTTTGTCTACTTTTCAGAAATGGTGCGGTTTCTGGGATCCAGCGTTGGTTTCATGCCCATTTCTGTCACTGACTGGAAGGAGGCTGAAAGCACAAAAAATCGTAAAAATGGGGTATGACCCAGTAAAATGCCAAAATTGTGTTGAAAAATTGGGTTTTCTGATTCAAGTCTGCCTGTTCCTGAAAGCTGGGAAGCTGGTGATTTTAGCACCGCAAACCCTTTGTTGATGCCCTTTTCAGGGAAAAAACCACAAGCCTTCTTCTGCAGCCCTTTTTCCCATTAAAAAAAAAAAAAAAACGAAATTTTCACTGTATTTTGGCAAATTTCTTGGCCTCCTTCTGGGGAACCCACAAAGTCTGGGTACCTCTAGAATCCCTAGGATGTTGGAAAAAAAGGACGCAAATTTGGCTTGGCTAGCTTATGTGGACAAAAAGTTATGAGTGCCTAAGCGCGAACTTCTCCAAATAGCCAAAAAAAGGCTTGGCACCTGAGGGGGAAAAGGTGGCAGCGAAGGGGTTAAGCCATTTGTATATAGTGTGAAAAAAGAGTATCAAAATGCATCCTTGGGGAACAACCCTATTTATTTTGATCAACTGGGTGCATTCACTGTCAGGAATGACTCGCACCTTGGCTGACACATCAAGGTGCAACTGTCTTACTAAACAAACTAGGGGTTTGTCCACCCCCAGTTCCAGCATAATAGACCAACGCTTTGAGCGGTTGACACTGTCAAAGGCACAGCTCAGGTCCTTAAATGGTAGATGAAAAGAGCTCTTCTTTGCCCATAAGTAATTATGTATTAGAGAGTATATATAGTATCAAGCATTGTTACACTTTGCCAACACCATGCGGGAAATCATACTGAGCCTCTGATAGTATAGCTTTCTGCTTGTCCCAAGTTTCTAGACATGCCAGTCATACTCTTTTCAAATTTTTAATGTGGAGTCCAGGATTGAAATCGAGCTATAACAACCTGTGGCGGCTCATGGCCCCTTTTTAGGGTCGAGCACACAAATGCTCCGTCCCTGTTGTAATCTCTCTTTGGACTTTTAAGCACGCCCATGCCACGCTAGTCACTTGCATTTGTTCGTGGGCTTGCCTTTTAAAATTGCTTTATTTCATTAGTGAAAGGCATGCATACGTCATGCCTTTTCCGGTGTTTAGCTCTCTTCGAGCGCACCGGCCAACTACTTAAAACATACAAGGCTCTATTTTTTCAGAATGGTTTCTGCACTATTTTCTCTTTTTATTCCCTATGCAGCGCAATTGCGCTGGGTTTTACATAACTTGATCGCGCTAGTTTTTTTTTCTTTCAGTTTATGTGGCAAGAAAAGTCCAGTTAGGAGTTAACAATGCTAATAGCTCTAACTCGAGCAAATGCGAGACCCGTTGCATTGCAAATGCTGTTTTTTTTCTCCTTCTCTCCCAACAGAGAGTTCAGCACAGACCATACTTTCACTAATGAGCGGCTGCAGGAACTTAGTACTAGCGACATTGTTTTATTATGAAACATTTGCCAGCTTCTAATGTGATTAATTAGCCCCTAGTCTGTCTATGCCTTGTCTCTGTTGTTTGCTGTTTTTTGTCTGTGTACGTACAATCCAATGCGCCACTCGACTATGACTGTTGCTGAGCAGCACTCTGTCTATCTGTCTTACACTTTACTGAGGAATAGCAGTCTACCTACTCTAGAGACTTTCTGGCTGCATCTACATGCTCCCCCATCCGTCCAACTATCCCGCTCATCCACTCATCAACCGATTCATCCACCCACCTTCCCCCCTCAATCCATTCACCCATCTGTCCGACAAATTCTCTTTTTGATTGCCCTCTCCCTCCTCTCCCTTTGTTAACTCCTAACCTATCACGCACTCCAACTTTTCCCTCATTCTGTTTCCGTGCTTCGTCCATCACCCTACTTCTCGCGACCTTCCCTCTGTCTCTGGGTGTCGCCTTTCTATTGCATCCTTGTGAATTTCTACCTCATTTTTTTCTCTTTTCCCATTTCCTTGTGCCCTATCTTCTTTCTGTTGGTGCACGTATCTGTGCAGGTACGGCGTGAGCGCTTTTATTTTAGTTGCGGTCTATTTGCTTTCCACCTATTTGCTTCTGCGTTATTACCTCCTCTCTCAATTAAATTTCCTTTCTTTTTTAATCTGCCCGTCATTGCCTCTTAAAATAGTAAAGTCGTAGGCATTAAAAAACAGCTTAGAAATCGCAGAAAGTCGCTCCATGGCAAGGTGGCTTATTTCCTGTGTGTGAACCCCCTGACCCTGTCAGTATGTACAGTTGAAAGGAGAATAAAGAGGTCAGGGGGTGGGTGGCTTGTCTTCTGTAACCTCGAGTGGGAGAGAGGGCAGTTCCCCTCGCATTGCTGTGATGGAAAATTATAGGCCTTCAAAAAAGAGTCGTATGAAAGGAAACATAAAAATATCAAACACTAAAGTCATTAGGGCCGGAGCCCATACCAGCAGGCAGGAGCTGGGTATTTTAAAGTGCTAATTTGTTCCAAGATATGGCCCTGGTATAACAATGTTTGGAGACGTTGCCCTGCAAATCACTCAAGCCAACCCAAATCCTACAAAGAGGGGTCATTTTCATCGAAACGAGGGCCCTGCCACTGCATTCAACATTAGAGGGGTGGTAACAAAATGCCATTTATTATAGTGGCAGGCTTCTAAAAATAACTTTTAAGGAACTGTGCTGCACAACGATTACGATTTCGCATACGGCTGTAGAAAAGAATTATAGTCAGTTTCCACATCGAGATAATTTTAAGCCACGCAGGCACAGGCACTTTTAGCTCAAGCGCTGCTTTTCCTAAGTGTTGGTATCTATGTGGGCTTTTAACCACACCCACTTCACGCCCATCACTATCACTCATTCATGAGCTTGTTTTTAAAAATCCTTTGTTATCATTGGTAAATGCTTTAAGCTTCTCCCACGTGGGTGGTTTTGTTACTGGCTTGGCCATCGACCCTGTTACATGGATAATTGCACTTTTACCCAGGGGCGTAGGAGACCATACATTTCTGGGGGGGACAGGGACAGCCTTGGGGACTTTCAATCAACCCTATACAAATCGCTCGTTGTTTACGAACTGCAGGCTCCGATAAATATCCACAATCATATATATTGGAAGTGAAATAGGGAGAAAGGAAGGCATGTTTTCACAGTCTGAAAGTATCTTTAATTGTTATTTACATTCACAAAGTAATTAGCTCAAATGTGAAAATAACATGTTGATTAACCTTGCATCTTCATGCACCAAGCAAATAAAGGTAGGAGGGTAAAAAGGAAGAACATACCCTTTGCGCCCCACACCCACCATGCCCTTCACCTCATGCCAATTGGAACCGCACTGGAGATATGAAAAGCGATTAGGTACAAGAGTTGTAAACTGTGCTCGGAAACCATAGTTCTAATAACACTTCTACTCCTGTGTGTGATCTTGGGCAGCTCAGCTCCACATCAGTCATAACTAGCAGCATTTCAACTGAAGAAGCTCTTGCAGTTACAGGCTATATAAACTTGGATTCTCTAATCTCTGTATAAACTGCAGTCATGCATTTCTTTAGAAACAGCTGTTTGTGATGCACCAATTCACTGCGTATAAAGAAAAGACATTCACTGATTATAAAGAAAAGACATTGGAAAATGACTATGATAGGGTTATCACAGTAGAGTTCTGACATTACAGTGCCTTCTGCCAGAGCTAGCAGCCAAGGTAAAAGGTAGATCAGGTCACAGAGCATAATTAATGCAGCTGTTTAAAGCAAAAAATGGAATGTTGCTTTTCTTTCTTCTGCTCTACTTTAATAGCTTGGAATGACAGAAGCTATGCACTAAGGTTTTAAGTGGTTTGTGGGAAAGTTGTAGGTGTGACCATTGTATTATATGAGGTAAAATACCCCTGGCGTACATAAGGATATTGCAAGTCACCTTGAAGTTCATACCTCATAAACAAGCATTGGCAAAGCCAATAGGTCTCGCCTATGCAAGGTCTATTGCCTTTGCCAATGTGTTTTAGCCATGCTGTACACTAGTGAGACTACTATCCAGCATGGCTCTAAGTTAATGGCATAAAGGAGAATGATGTGTCATCGACTGGTGTGGCGTAGTGTCATGGAGTAAGTAGAGTGTCCTAAAATGCAGCAGTAAACTAACTTTAAAGGAACAGGGGTCCTTTGAGTAAAATGCATCACCATTCCCATAAACAATGATATTAAAGTAGTATGCAAATGGAATGTTTCATACATTTATTCAATCGAAATATAAAAGATCAAATGTAGTGGGAAAACATAAACAGGGGAAATCGAGAAAGACTGGTATTCGGGCATTACACAAGTTATCTGGATGACCCAATGTCACCGATCACAATAAAAATGTAAAAAGTAACCTATATAGTACAGTGGTTTAGAGGAGGCTGGCCTTGATTGTATTGGGTACCTATGGTACTTACACCTTATACCAGGTCCAGTTATCCCTTATTAGTGAAATGTAGGCAATGTCTAGAAGCCAGGCTCTCTAGGGGTAGCTGTAGCCAAGGCTTATCTAGGAGACATGCAAAGCTCATGCAATACCACTGTAGTCACACAGCACTCACACACATGAAAGAAAATACTCAGTGTTACAAAAATAAAGGTACTTTGGCCCATATTTATACTCCGTTTGCGCCGAATTAGCGTCGTTTTTTTCGACGCAAATTCGGCGCAAAACTAACGCCATATTTATACTTTGGCGTTAGACGCGTCTAGCGCCAAAGTATGAGTAAAGAGCATCATTTTTTTGCGTGAACGCCTTCCTTGCGTTAATGAGATGCAAGGAAGGCGTTCCCGTCTAAAAAAATGACGGCGACGCAAATGCGTTGTATTTATACTCCCGGGCAAAAATCACGCCCGGGAGGTGGCGGGTCAAAAAACCCCGCATTTGCGCCACTATTTAACGCCTGGGTCAGGGTAGGCGTTAAGGGGCCTGTGGGCTCAAAATGAGCCCACAGGTGCCCTCCCCTGCCCCCAGGGACCCCCCCTGCCACCCCTGCCCACCCCAGGAGGACACCCAAGGATGGAGGGACCCACCCCAGGGACATTCAGGTAAGTTCAGGTAAGTATAATTTTTTATATTTTTTTATTTTTTTTGTGTGGCATAGGGGGGCCTTATTTGTGCCCCCCTACATGCCACTATGCGCAATGACCATGCCCAGGGGACATAAGTCCCCTGGGCATGGCCATTGGGCAAGGGGGCATGACTCCTGTCTTTACTAAGACAGGAGTCATTTAAATGGCGTCTGGGCGTCGAAAATAATGGCGCAAATCGGGTTGAGGCGATTTTTTTGCCTCAACCTGACTTGCCCCATTTTAAGACGCCCTAACGCCATTTTCCCCCTACGCCGGCGCTGCCTGGTCTACGTGGTTTTTTTCCACGCACACCAGGCAGCGCCGGTCTGCTAGCGCCGGCTAACGCCATTCCATAAATACGGCGCCCGCATGGCGCTTCAGAATGGCGTTAGACCGCGCTAAATTTTTTGACGCTAAACTGCGTTAGCGCAGTTTAGCGTCAAAAAGTATAAATATGGGCCTTTATTTTAGTGACACAAATGCCAAAAATACCATAGAGACTATACTCCCTTAGGAGGTAAGTAATACACCAATTATATACACTAGCATGCAGCAATAGCAATAAAAACAGTTAGAAAAGTGCAATTAGTGAAAATCACAATGGTTAGAAATCGGCCTAGGGGAAACCCAAACCATATACTAAGAAAGTAGAATGCGAATGTCGGTTTCCCACCTAGGCAAGTGTGGTGTGTAGAGGGGCGCTGGGAGTATTAGAAAATACCAAAGGTAAGTAATAGAACCCACCTCAGAGCCCAGGAAAGCAGGAGTAAATCACAGTAACTTTCCTAGAACACACAAGAACATGAGAAAGAAGATAATGCAAGAACCAGAAGATACTTCAAGACACAAAGGGTGGATTCCTGGACCTAAAGACCTGTGGAAGAATGGGTCTAGGTCCAAGAAGCACAGAAGAGTCCAGGGAGGACAGGAGCCCCTGATAACCCGAATCAAGGTGCAAAAGAGAACCACTGGTGAACAACAGCAGTCAGTACTGCACCCAAGAAGATGGATGGGGGTTCCTGGTTGGTGCAGATGATATCCCACACCGGATGGATGATGGCAGTCTGGTTTGCGTCACTGGATTCCGCCAACAAACCTTGGCACACGCAAAACTCACGGTTAGCGGAAAATGGCACTACCTGGGACCAGGAAGGACCTGGTGGACTCTACCCAGGAGGAGGAGTCAGGGGGGGGCGCTCAGCAACTCAGAGAGGCCACAGAAGACCAGCCAGTGCACACAGGAGTCCTTCAGTACCTAAGTACCATATACTAGGGACTTATAAGGGGGCACCAGTATGCCAATTTTGGGTGAAATACTGTGTTACCAGTATGCAACAATCATAATTTAAGGGAGAGAGCATAACTACTGGCGTCCTGATTAGCAGGATCCCAGCAGACACACTCAAACACACTGGCAAACAGGCCAAATGTGGGGGTAACCAAGGTAGAAAGAGGCTACTTTCCTACAAGTTTAGCATCCACAATAATGATTTACAAGCTTTTATACACCGACTTTTACATGAATGACTCAAATAGTGAATCAAGAAGACATTATCTCATAGTACCTATGCTTATGCCAACTTATGTACAATATCACAAATTCAAGTCAAGGTACTTTGGCCGACGATATTTAGATCCCGTAGACAAGTATCAGGATCATCCTAAGCCTTCGTTAAGCTTGAGTTAAAAGGGTTACAGAGTGCTTGTAACCAAAACGGCGAAGATAAATCAGACTCACGTCTCATATGAGTGAGAAGGCGATCTGAATCTCTAATCAAGCGCCAATGCCATAAAGTAGTAGTAGAGTGGAGTAGTGTCACAGTGTAATAGTGTGTCGTAGAGTGGAAAGGCAAAAGGAAGAGTGAACTGGAGTAGAGTGAAGGTAAGTAATGTGAAGTGGCATAGAGAAAGTTGGGAGAATGTTACAGTGAACATAGTGCATTGTTGTATAGTGGAGTGCCATAGAGGGTTGTGCAGTGGCATTGAGTAGAGTATCATATATTGAAGTGGCATAGAGTGGTGTGGAGTGGCATACAGTGGAGTAAAGTGGAATGGAGTGGCGTATAGGGAGTTGTGTAGAGAGTTACAGAGTGGAGAAAGTGTTAGAGTTTAATGGAATAGAGTGTCAGGGTCTAGTATCATGGAGTGTAATGTCAGAGTGAAGTCTCAGAGTGGAGTTGGGTGGTCTAGAGTGAAGTGGCATAGAGTGCAGTGGTGCAAAGTAGATTGGTGTAGAGTGTAGTGATATAGAGTGCATTGGTTTTGAGTAAAGTGGTGTAAAGTGCATTGGTGAATCCTGCACTGGTTTAGCGTACAGTGCAGTAGCGTAGAGTGGTGAAGAGTAGAGGGGAGCAGAGTGGAGTGGCACAGCATAGATTGCAGTGGTTCAGAGTGCTGTGTCATAGAGTAATGCGTTGCATGGTAGAGTGGAGTGGTGCAAGGTAGAGTAGACTGGTGTAGAGTGCAGTGGTGGAGTGCAGTGATGCAGAGTAGAGTGGCATAGAGTGTAGTGGCATATAGTACACTGGTGTAGAGTGCAGTAGAGTGGCATATAGTTGAACGGTGCAGAGTAGAGTGCTGTGGTGCAGAGTAGAGAGGAATATAGTTCAGTGGCAGAGTGCAGTGTTGCAGAGTAGAGTGTCATAAAGGGCAGTGCTGTTGAGTAGAGTGGCATAGAATGCATTGGTGTAGAGTGCAGTGATGTAGAGTGATGCAGAGTAGAGAAGAGTGGCGTAGAGTACAGTGGTGCAGAGTAGAATAGAGTGCAGTGGCATGGAGTAGATTGCTGCAGAGTACAGTATAGTGGTGAAGGGTAGATTGTTGCAGAGTGGAGCATAGTGATGTAGAGTGCAGTAGCATAGAGTGGTGCAGGGTACATTGGCGTGGTGCAGGATAGATTAGACTGGCATAGCATAGAGAAGAGTTGCGTAGATTGCAGTGGCATAGAGGAGATGATTTCAAAGTAGAGTGAAGTGCCCTACAGTGGAGTGGTGTAGACTAGATTAGAGTGCAGTGGTGCAGAAAAGAGTGCAGTGGGACAGAGCACAGTGGCATTGAGTGCGGTGGTGCAGAGTAGTGGCGTGGAGTTCAGTGGCAGAAAGTGCAATATTGCAGATTAGAGGGTCGCAGAGTACAGTGGTGTATTGCAAAGTGACAGAGTGCAGTGGCATAGAGTGCTGTGTCGCAGAGTACAGTGGCATTTAAAGCAGTGGAATAGAGTGCTGTGGTGCAGAGTAGATTGGCATAGAGTGCAGTGGGATAAAGTGCATTGGTTTTGAGTAAAGTGGTAAACAGTGCACTGGCAGAGTGCAGGGGTGTAGTGTACGATGGTTAGAGTAGAATAGCATAGATTGCAGTGGCGTGGTGTAGAGTGGAGTGGCACAGCATAGATTGCAGTGGCGTAGAGTAGCAGAGAGTGGAGAAAGGTGGTGTAGGGTGCAGTGGGATAGGCATAGAGCAGATTGTTTCAGAGAACAGTGAAGAAAAGATAGAGAAAAGATAATATACTTCAATATGCTGAAGTATGTAACGATAACAACAACATAAATAATAACGCTAGGCATAACGGCCCAAAATGAAATATGGCTTCTCCCTGTTAGCCACACTGTAATCAAGCGCTTCATTACCTAGATAACAAAACATTAAACATAAATGTTAGAAAAATATACCCTTCTAATAGCTAAATTGTTGTGTGAAAAGGTAAAATCTGGGCTCAATCTCGACTTCACTGTTTCACCAACTGGTGTGATCTTAGGCAAATACAAATATTGTGTTTCACAGAGTCTCCTTTCTAGCCTGCAGGTGTCAGGCTGAGAGGGACTCTGTTCTCTCTTTAGATCTTCCTCATTGTCTTGCAGCTCCTCTAGAAGGCATCATGCAGTGCTCCTCTTCAAGGCAGCAGGTGATGCAGACGTAATCATCCAAAACTCTTTTCTCCGCCTCGTGCCCTTTGTTTTTATGAGCACCCTTAATGCCCACAGCTGTGAACAGGACAAACAAAAGGGCAGAGGGCGCAGGGAGCCTCCCGACTCACCTTCATTCTGTTACCATCAGATTCGTAGGATGGTCCTTACAGGGCTATCATAAGTAGCGCTTTTGTGCGCTAATGGCCCTCTGAATTATAGATGTGAGAGGGGAAATTATCATGTCCCCTTGTCCCCCCCACCTTCGTCCCCCGTGTCCCCCACCCTCCAAAATCTGGGGGGGATACATCCCCCGCGTCCCCCACACTTCCTACGCCCATGCTTTTACCGATAACTTTGACTGGGAGCCAACTTCTTTTCCCTTTTGTCTCTAGCCTTTGCGCCCACGGCGCTTTGAATCGGTTCGCTTATGTCAACTTTTTTACTTTTCATTTTCAGTTTGTGTGGCAAGAAAATTTCAGTTAGGATCTTACAACGCTAATAGCTCTTACTCGAGAAAAACCTAGACCCACTGCATTGCAATGCTTGTTTGAAAATTGAGACTATAACTGATCTTGACCAGGACCTGTGCAGAGTGCTTCAGGAAGAAGCTCTAATCACATTCATTCAGTGGCGGCCCGTCCTTTAGGGCGGAGGGGCCATGTCCCACCCCATGAAGAGTGTCTGTCAGGCTGAACAAAGGTCAGCCTGACAGACACACTTCATGTTCAGGTCAGGCAGCCAGGAGTGAGCCATGCGCGATTTGCGCAGACTCCTGGCTGCCTGAGCTGAACTTTGCTGGGCTGAGGAGATCACAACCCCTATGGGCGTGACCTCCTCGGCCCAGCAAAGGTGCCTCGAGGCCCTCCCCTGGGTGACGAGGAAAGCGTCACCCATTGACACTCTCCCTGGGCGCTTCAGGTTTAAGCCCTGAAGTGCCCAGGGCGAGTGTCAATCAGTGACACTTCGTCACAGAGTGGGGTGGGGTCAGCAGTCTCACTGACCCCATCCCACTCTGTGACGAGGCTGGGACTGCTGCCTTCCCTCATTGGCTGACCTAAGGTCAGCCAATGAGGGAAGGCAGCAGTCCCAACCCTCCTGGGACCTGGAGGCTAAAGGTAAGTGTGTGTGTGTGTGTATGTATGTGTGTTATGTTTTACATTGAATGTTTGGTGCGCGCGTGCATGTTTGAGTGTTATGAGTGTTGTTAATGGATGTGAGTGCGTGCGTGTGTGTGTAAAAGAATTAATGTGTGTGAATTTGTAAAATGAATGTTTGGTGCGTGCGTGCATGTTTGAATGGAATGAGTGTTAATGGATGAGCGTGCGTGCGTGTCTGTGTGTGAAATAATGAGTCTGTGTGTGTGTGTGTTTGTGCCCCGCCCGCCCCCCTCCCCAAGCTGCCGGCCGCCACTGCATTCATTAAAATAGGGGCCCACTAAGTGATGTTACTTTTCTCGTCACTCATTAGGGTGCCATCCCGGTCAAGGGCTTTTCATTTAAGACTCTTTTTAATTGCATATACTACCTCCCCTACTTCAATCGTGGTGATACATGAAGCTGAATATTCACACCATCTCTAGAAGGGGTCTTAAAAGTTCCACAAAGGGATTTAAACAAGCTTAGGGTCTCCGATGGTTCAGCATCTTCATTTAGACCTCCCCAACAGGCACTCACATTTAAATCAAGCAGATCTGTGAGTAAACAGGTTGACCCTAGACCACCTCATCACAATGCCTTTGTTGTTAGTTAACTTGAGCCCCGTTATTCCATTTTGTGAGATTTTGGGATTTTGCTCAACGCATAATCTCACTGTCAATGGGTTGTGATAACTCGCACAATTTGGTGTTACCATATATGATGATACACAAAATAACAATTCCTGGGAGAATAGGATATAATCTATTGTGCTATCAACTCTTCCAACCATAAAAGTTGCTATCAAAAGCTCAAATAGAGGGCAAACCACTGAGGTGAAAACCAGATTATACTTCATCAGTATGGTGTTTAGTTTTTAACCATATGCATCATGGCTAAAAATTAGTTTAGTCCTACCACATAGGTTCACAAACCTACAGATTCATTTTCGGTCCTTTTTCCATAAACAATATAAGGAAGAGCCTCTTTTTGCATGTTCACCCCCACGTTTTTGGACTGATGCTGCTGTTTTTCGACTCTGAGAGTGCACTGAGGTCAGAGTTTTAACCTCATACAAATTGCATATCGAATTTGATACACACAATTGACAAGGCCTGGCTTACATATAAATCCACAGTATATTGTACACAGGGTATGTAATCCAGAGTGCCCACTCAGGGCAGCACTGTTTGTGCCACCCTGCGTGTGACAAGGTACACAAAGGTTCACAGCCTGCCATTGGAGACTGGAGGGGCACTGTTTTAATTGCCAGTTTGACTGCAATTTTAACCAATGGGAAAGTCACCCTATCCCTTAAAATTATTTGTAAGTTTTCCCTAAGGAAGGCCAATGGAGTCCTATGGCAGGGAGCTTTATTTTGTTAAGAAGGACATATGTTTTACGATATGTCTTAGCGGCAACACTTCCAAACTGTCATTTTACTGTGGGTAAAATTGGTAGCCCAATGGGCTAATGCAGAGTTACTGGGTTGCATCCGAACCTGGTTAACGTTTGACTGGGACTACCAAACTGGGTCTTGTCAGGTATAAAATTAATCATGGCATTAAATGGGACCTGATACCCAGGTCAAAATTAATGTCACCGTTAACGGTAGGCAACTTTTAGAAAGTTGCTACTCTGTGCTCTGTTCGTCCAGTAGCCTCACAAAGGCCTGTACCCACAGACAGCTTTCTGACCACCTGGTGAGACATGTGAACAGCTCCTAGGAACAAAGGCTGTGCCGCACCAGGAGGTGTCACCTCCTCTTCCAAGATGGCCGCTCAGGGGTTAGCCCAGAGGTGTGTTTGAAAGGGGAAGCCACCTTTGATGGGATACCTGGCCTAACACCCCTTAGTAGGGTGCCTTTTTATGCCTTAGACAGCTTGAAGACAGGGCCAGAGAGGGGATACTCACCTCCAAACTGGTTTTGCCCTGGGTGTTTTGTCCTCAGATGGGTACACCTCTAGGGGGGGGGTTACATTGTTCCTCATGTGTGAGGAAGGGTTGTGCCATTTTGAAGGGGGCAAAAATGTGGTCATCTGGGAAAGCCACATGCAACACATCACAGGAACGTCTTTTCTATGTAGGAGGGGACCCGGTAGCCCATTGGGAAGTGACTGCGTGGTCCCCTCAGGGCACTTTCCTTGAATAAATATATCACCCCTGGCATATTGACCCTTAGTACTTGTTGGACTTGGAAACAGAATGAGAAGAAGACCACTTTGCTCCCACTGGAAGTGCACTAACTGAGGCTGCAATGCCAGAGCGACTGCACCTGCTACACTTTGGGCTAGCGGAGTTTGGATCCTGTTCTTTGTGCCAGACTCAGAGATAAAACTGGTTCCTGGCCCCAGTCCGAAGCAGAGATTCCAAGGGTCTGTTGGCTGGCCCTCCCTGAACAGCATTGAGGACATCAAAGCTGAAAGAGCATAGGGCTCAACTCTGGTAGCTACAGCAGAAGTTTTGCCACTACCAGATGTCGGGAACCCCAAAGCGCAATTCAGAGATCGCGAAAAGGTGCACCCATGTATGCTGAACCTGTGAGTGTTGGTTTTGACCGGATTCATTGCCTAAGAGGGACACCAGCTTTCATCAAAGATTTGCACCGTGACCACTGTGTTGCAAAAGTGCAAGGTCTGCATCAGACTTCAAGAGGACTTCCTGGGACCCTGAGATCCATTTACAGCGTCGCCCCCACTCACCTGTGAACCAAGGACTTGACCACACTTCACCCTCGTTGAACCTCATCGACACACAGCATCAGGAGATTCCTAGAGCATCTTTGAGCCTGTTTCCCTCAGCCTGAAGACTGCTACATTTACGTCTATGGCTGTCATCCTGTGAAGTTTGGATCTTACTCCAAAAATGCTCTGGTGGCCAGGTAACTGTCCAAAGTATCCTTCTTGGTCATCTAGACCTCTGTCCTGTCAGATGTGGGCGCCCTGCTTGGGCCAGAATTGTTGAACTAACTTTTACAAACTTTTCAAAAGTTTCCAGATTTTTTGTTGGTCAATGCTTTTTTGTGGTTGATTTAAAAGTTATTTATTGGTTCTAAAATCTGTATCTCTGAATCCTGCTGGTGGATTTTGATGATTAAGGTCTCTAAAAGTTCATAAAATTAACACCTATTTTTATAAATTGGTGTCTTCTTTCTTTCATGTTGTGTGACTTTATTTCATTGTTTGATATTGTTAAATGCTTTACACATCATTCCTTTGCTAAGCCTTACTGCTCACAGCCACAGTTGCCAGGGGTGAACTTAAGGTTAACTAAACCTACCTGACTGGACTCTACTGGTATTTTGCAAGTGTACTGCATGATAAGGCTACCCAGCCATGTCATTTAGTACACCCAAATCCTCACAAATGAGCATTAAAATCACACACCCACATAATGAAACAATTGCTTGCTTGCTTGCTTGGTAATACAAATGTCCAGATCTGTTTCTTGTTGACTATTTACATCCGTGAGTTGACAATCAAAGACGTTTTTATGCAAATTAATTAATAAAATATTAAAACCTCCTCAGGAATTTCAGAAATTTGCCACCACAGTCCCCTTCCAAAGACCTCTGGAGATTTCCTACCCACGATACGCCTCTGACCATGATAATGTCCCTAAACAGCTGCTGACTCTCTCCTATTCTCCTGGCCAGCCTGTGGGTCACTTTATTTCCCAAATCAGGACAATCCTTCCATTGTCTGGACCACAGACAATCAACATTCTTCAGTACAACCACATAAAGGGTGGTGAACAGTGTGTAGTGTTCCGTTCTGTCCTGATTACAACATTCTCCCCTCTAGAATGTTGTGAGGTCAGAGTGGAGAATGTTGACTGATGAAATCCATTGACGTTGGGGGTGGCCGAGCATCCAGTTACTATGCTGATCCAGGTGCGCAACGCCTTTGTGCTAAAAGGGCTGTATTGTATTTATATAGTGCTTACTGCACATCACAAGGGGCAGCAAGTGCTATATGAATGCAAAAAAAGGGAGATTATTTTTTCTTTTTGTTAAATAGTGTTGCATTGAAATATATTGTGTCCATTAGGCAATTCAGAACTTTTAACCAACAGCATTCTGCATTTCCGGGGTAGACTGGGGAGGCATATTGATGTGCTTGTGGTCTTGCTTCTGAAAAAAACAATACTGGCTAAAATCTAAGGGGCAGATTTACTATTCTTTACTGCAATGCAGCAAGATAACATTCTGCCTGTGTTGTGTGAAAGGGAGAGAGCAGAAATGCATCGCATTTGCAAAGTTATGGCACATTTTTGGCATTTCCAACCACAGGAGCACTTGTGGCTGCCTGGCACCAACACATGCACCCTTGCACCATGGTGCAGGGTGCCTGTGTTATGGGCAGGATTGTATTTGTGCAGGAAGGTATACCTTCCTGTACAAAAACAATACTTAAAGAAATGTTCCTCTTTGTATGCGTGCTGCAGAATGCAAAACACATACTAAGAAGTATAGAGGAAAAATAAAGATATTTCTCTTCATTAAGCCTGTCAGGGAGGCTCACTATTTTGCTGAAATCCCAGTTTGTAGACCTTTGTAAATCTGGGATTGTGTCAAAATCCATTGGTGGATGCATGTAAAAATGCCTATATTCCACCCATGAAACGTGTTACTTTGGATTTACTAAACCACATAGAGCCCAGCAAGGTGGCTTTGCGTGGCTTAGTAAATACCACTAAAGGACTTGTTGCCTTGCGACGACTTGAGTTACACAAGGGCAACTCAAGTTCTTAGTAAATCAGGTCCTAAGAGTGTGTGAAGTGATATTGGCAAATAGGGGACTGGGCTGCAGTTAGTTTGTTTTGGTGATTGATGGTAGGTGGTACCAGCACTTATCAATGGGGGCAGGGCTTTTTAAAATATGGTTCCTCAGGCAGTCTTTAAGTAAAATGTTCGTGGCTGCTTGCTCTATCCCAGAAGGAAGGCCAGCTATGGCCTATCAGGCAGTATTTGCATCAGAGTGATGGCTTTACGATAATGTTATATCACACAGTTGGTTTCACAGTCATGCGTTTTACTCTAACAGTCCATACACAAGCAGCTGAGGAGAGATGTGCATCATTGTGCTCCTCTACATCATGATTGCTATGTAGCTCAGGTTGGAAGGGGGGGACATGTGCACCACATTAGGGACACACGTACTTAGTAATACTCCACTATAATAGTCACAAGCTGCTGGGTGCTGACTTCTCACATTAAACCTCACAAAATGCTGTGTGTGCCTCTTGCTCTTTGTATTTGGTAGTTGAAAAAGTAAGAGACTCACGGAGAGGATCAGCATGCCACTGTGCATGGACAGCACCTGGCACTGCACTTACCAAAGCTTTGTGTTGCAGCAGCATGGTGTGCCCCCAAACTGTGCTGCCCTTGTGTGGCTTATCTATTGGGCCTCCTTACCATCGCTGCAAGTAGTAGTTGGTGGATGGAAAACATGGTGAAAAGGGTGCCCAGCTACATATCCAAAACACAGACACGTTTCAAAGTCTCAATTGAAACACCTCATGGGTGCTCAACCTCTGGGCCTTAATGTCTCTCTCAAGCTGACCCCGTTTCAGCTGGTGCTGCCCCTTCCTTCTACTATCCTTTGTCAACTTCACACCAGCAACTGTATTCTTGCACGTTAATGCACCTTCTGAGACACAGTCCATATTTTTCACCCATTTTGAATGACTGTCTCAATAGGGGATTTAAAGCTCAAGCTTAGTGCAAGAGACAAGAATTCACAATTTGCATCACAATTAACATATTCAAGGGAATCAGAGAAGTTGAGGAGGGATGTCATCTGGGTAAATATACTAAATCAACCAAACTCCCCATTCCAGCATCAAAGCAATCAAGTAGACTGAAACCACCAAACCTTTGAGAATTAATTTCTCGGGCAGTATGCATTTTCCAAAAGACAGGTGAATAAAATATTTCTGTCTAAAATTTCTCAAAATCATGGTTACCCACTGGCCTGGCCCTTCAAGCACCATCCCAATGAAAATAAGATTTGATCACCCTCAGATTAAAACGAGAGCGTAGAACTTGACAAGGTAAACTCAGCAGAAGCATGGCATATCTAGAATGTTGCTGCATAACGTAACAATCAAAGGATAAAGACTGCCTGGGATCAAGAACAACATTTCAGTTCTTGTATGATTAAGTAGTGGAACCCAAAACTGATCAACTCAATCTGTAAACTTTTCTTGCAGTTTTAAATAGCACAAACCTGACCTGAAGGTAATGGGGTGCTTTACATGAGCACCAGTTACATTAGCAGGTCACATATGTTTTCTAGGTACAAGGAGATTACGTGATTTGCCCAGAATCACAGGAGGTTGAACTGATGCAGAGACTCCATCTTTGGCCCACAGTTCCAAAGTCAGCATCTCTGTTGTAACGCCACAGCTGAGTCCCTGCATACATAGTGCTGAGACCCTGCATAGATATCACAGAGTTTATGCACATAAGGAGCTGAGCCCCTACAGATATTCTGTTGAATTTCTTTACAAACAGTTTATTTCTTGCTCTGAACCAGAGCAGAGCCCCGTCTATATAGAGCTGAGCCTCTACACAGCATGAGTTGTGTTGATTCATAGATTGTGTTGTGCCAGTCCACTGATAGAGTTCAGCTCTTTCCATATTCATTAATACAATGTAAAAACTGAATTTCTGTGGAAAATGACATACTGGTGACTAGCTTCTAATCTGTGGGAGTACCACAGGCTTCTCACCCACGTTAGTCTTTGACATAGCCTGTCTCTGATAGGGAGTCTGGAGGAAAAGGTTGGAGAGAGGATGAGAGTGAGACTGAAGGGATTGAGAAAAGCTATTGTGGAGAAAGAGAGACCGAGAGACGAGGAAGAGAATAGTGACAGAACACAGAGATAAAGTATGAGAGAATATGGAGGGAAGATAGAGAGGAAAAAGAGATGAAAGGAGAATGTGACTGAGATGGTAAAGAGCAGAGAAAGTTTGTTTGAGAAATGGCAGAGTGAGTGACCTGAACAAGCAACTAGCAATGACACCTATGCAAATTTTACTGCAAATTTTACTGCACATTTTGCCTATTAATTTGGCTCTGTTCTTCACCAGATGTCTGACTGTCACCTTGTGTGTGTGTGTGTGTGTGTGATGCCATTGCTAGTTGTTGATGTTGCAGTTACCAAGAAACATTTTGGATAGTAACACTTTTGTTTTTCTGTCACAAACTAAGCACTGGGCAGGAGTGAAAGTGTTGCACACACATAGTCACTTAGCATCCATGTTTTAGAATTGTGGAAGGTGGTGTAATCAATTTTGAAACTCTGTTTCACATGGGACATGAAGCATTAACCTTTTTACATATTTTGGTGAGTTCAGTCTTTCACGTATAAAATAAACATTGACAAACCAATTTTTGTGGCTTCTGTAAGGTAAAATATTTATTAGAAAGGACCACTAATGCATACCATAAGCACGTCATGACATTGGCAGCATTCCCAGCACAAAGAATAGGTACTGTGCATGTGGCAGCAGAAGGTGCTGTCAAACACAGGAGGTACAAAAAGGACAGGAATTGTGAAAGCTTCCCTGCAGAACAGGTAGAAGAAAAGCATCACTAGAAACATATCCCTCTCTCACAGAACACGAACAGATAGGACAGCAGCAGTGCAAACTGTGCTTGTTTATAGAACAGGAGTAATTTAGGTGACAGCAGTGTAAGCCTCCCTTTCTTACAGAATATGTATGTCCTGGGCAGCGGCAATGTAAGCTTCACTACATATTGGCCCCTACAAAGCAGCTTTTTTTCCTCATGAAACAGGTACTCCTTAACAGTACCATTATGCTTGCCTTGTTTGCAGTACGTAGCACCACTACAATCTCAACATCCATTTAAAACAGGCACAACATGACAGCTGTAGTGCAAACATTTATTGCAGAGGACGTAGGTTACACACCGTTTTTTGGAGCAGGTGCTAAATCCTTCTAAATGGGTATATTGGTGAAAGTGAGAGTGCCACTGCCCCTCTCACTCCAGTGACAGTTTGACAGTAGCTGTGCAGGCACACACATTTACCTAAAATGCTGTTAGAGATGCTTCTGAAATATCCTGAAACTTCTGGAGCGGTACATTGAGTCCTGCTGCAACCACAACTCCTACATCTCCTGAAGCTTTGCTGCTGTCACTGAGTCTTACTTTCAGTGCCTGCATGTCCTGCAGCTCATGCGCCTGTCACTGCAAGAAAGTGCTGCTTCTATCATATACTGTCAACTCTTATTGCTCACACTCTTAATACTGTTATCAATGGATATAACTCATACCAGTGCCCTGCTACTTCATGTCACCATGAAGAATGCTATCATCCTCTAGTGATCCAGGTGTCAGCCCTTCCGCTATCCCCTCTCCGGGCTTGATTGCAGCAAGCAAACCCTGAGTGGATGGATGTGTGAAGAATAAAGCCTGTGAGAGCAGGTCAACTTCAAGAGTAAATGAGGAGGGATTTCCTTCATCAGTCTCAGGTTTCAATCATGGTTGTCTCATCCGACAAAAGAACTACACAGTCCCCTAGACTGTTAGCTATACATTTGACCCTCCTGCGAGAGAGCATAGGGCATCTGTGCAGGTGGAGGAACAAGAGCTCATCACGGCTGGTGGTGCCAAAAAGTTAATGTGTCTGAGTGCTAGTTTGGCCTGAAGAAGATGTCTGTATTTTTAAAGGATATTTAACCTGCAGCTCACAAACAGAACCTGGCTTTACTAGTCGTAATTTGCAACATTGGTACTTTTGTGTCACAGCAGTGCATAGCAGCGCATAGCCATGTCAAGCACTGAAAGGCCAAAGATACAACAGTATTAATAAATCATTACATAATTGAGAAATATGTAAATATTTATGTTAAAAACCATGTTACACTTCAACTCATAGTGTATATGCACATAAAGAAACCTGAATCTTAAACAACAGACAATATAATTAAGGTGCGACTCCTGTACAATACCTACATACCACAATAATCTGCATTTGGTCTACTCCCTTGAGTGCATGGGGAACACAGCATAATGCCTATGGAAGTATATTGAAAGAATATAAGTATTCAGAAGGATCTGTGAAGGTGAATGTTTGGAGCATTTTCAACTCTTAACCTTTTTTTTGAATGGTTTATAACACCAACTGTGGAAGAAGATGTGATGTAGTAACTAAGGGCCTGATTTAGAGTTTGGTAGAGGGGTTACTCCGTCACAACGGTGAAGGATATCCTGTCCACCGAAATATACATTCTATAGGATATAATGATTTATATTTTGGCAGGAGGGATATCTGTCACTGTTGTGACGGAGTGACCCCTCTGCCAAACTCTATATCAGGCCCTAAGTCAACCTGGGAACCTGGCTTGCAATCCAGCTTAGATCCTGACTGAAAATTGTGTAGGCAAATCACGTAATCTGTGATGATGCTGTAATTGTGTGTTATTTAAAGATTTAGGTCCCACTTGATGTATGCAGCTTTGCTTTGTCTCCATCATAACCCATAATATACAACACTCTGTTGCTCCCCAACTAAGTTTGTGCTATAACAATATAAACTGAAACATGGTTTTACCTTGTAAAGTTATCTCACTTATTCCAAGGACTCTTTGTGAACACCCCTCATTTTGTGACATTCTCATAGAAGCCCTATATAGGTTTCTTTACCCTAGTACATGCACCACACGTTTAATAGAGTTCATATAAGTCTCCTTCTCAATGTCTAAGGCAGCACTTTCTTGTGATTGTCGGAGAAGCCCCTCGTAGACATATTTTTGTTCCCTGAAGCATTTGTTTATTATGTGTCTGATGTTGCTTTAAGTAAGAAAAGACACCTTCACAATAAGGCTTTCTTTTCTGTGTGTCAGACGTGCACATGGGCACAGGATTCGTTGGCACAAAACATCTTGCACACATCCGATACACGCAGGTCTGGTGGATACTCTGGAAGCTCCAGCAGTGCTTCGTGTCTGAGTGGAAATTATTGACAAAGCCACTAGATTTGGCTTTTTGATGTGTCGATGCTTGTAAACACAGGCATGCATAAATGTTGTTTTCATGTGTTAGCACATTAAAGGCAGACATTTTGGCAATGTGTGCTCTTATATTGGCTGTTACAATGTCTCTATCTGCATTATGTGAAGTGGTTGCCCCACCACAGCAGCTTGACGTACTAGCTCCAGGCAAAGTTTGGGTCTAATTGCACCCCTGTGCTGACGTGTCATCAGCAGCTCCTACTCTTCCCGAAATAAAGTACTTCTACTTACCTCATGGTGAGACTGCTTCTGCCTTGGATTACTGGTTCACAGCATTATTATTGACAATGAGCACTGAGGAGCTGTCATAAAACCCACTATCCTCTGGCATGCTGAATGTAGAAAATGTGATTATTTAGTGTTTGTTTTTTTTGTATAGTTTGATCTTCCCGACTGATTTATTTTTATGTTCTAAAAGTTTATTTATGTATTCATTTAGTGTGTGCTTTGTAAAGGGAAAAATAATGTAGTGTTCAGTTCTGTCATGATAACATTCTCCATTCTGGAATGTTGTGCGGTCAGAGTGAAGAATGTTGACAGATAAAATCCACGGATGTTGGTCGGGCATTGGGTTGAGGTGCTGACCTGTCGTTGGCAGCTCCTACTGTGCATCAAATAAAGTGCTTCTACTTACCTCCTGGTGGGACTGTCTCTGCCATGGATTACTGGTTCACCACACAGTGGTAGTTGTAAAACAACGGGTCTCTATACACAGGACCCAAATCTTATTTGAGAGAGAGATTAATCCATGTTTCTCCTTCCAGTCCGGTGACTGGCCACCATAATTGGATTGATCCAATCTTGGGTGACAACTAACCACCACACCCTTGACAGTCTGTCTCAGAAACCATTGTTACCTTACAGTGTCGTCAGGGCCATTTACAAGTGGACTAGCCACCATTGTAATTGCAGCAGTTCTAGAAGACTCTCTAAAACCTGTCATCCCAGCCTCCATTTCACTGACCCCAGTTAAACTGGAACCACACAATTTGTCTACATAACCTTCCATCTTAATTACCTGGTTGCATAACTACTGCTGTTGTTCTTTTACCCCTCCACTACCAGCAGTCCCTTGACCTACTGGAGATTGAATACATGGAGGTCACCTCCATTACTGCTTGTACCGTTTGTCATGTGTGACCAATGTCCTTTTTTCGTCACCAGAGAGGGGCTAACTATTGGCAGTATCACATCCGGGCTAATCATTAGTGGTCCTTTAAGAACCCTAGGATCATTATTTGCTCTGGTGCTCCCAATACCACACATTTTCTGTTTAGCGGAGGAGCCACAAGGTTCTCCAGACATGGCAGAATCAGGGTCTGCACTAAATTATAATGCTGTGCGATGGTGTGCCCCAGTCTTTCTTCTATGATCCCTATTTCATTACTTATGACTCCTATTTTGCCAATAAACACAATACAGAAAAATAGTGATTGATGTTGTTGATTCCCGGCCCTCCATCAACCCCCCCCCCCCCCCCCCCCCAAAGTGTGCATTGATTTCCTCTTAACAGTTTAGGTTGCAATTCTTCTGAGTTCTGTCCAGAAGATTGAATCTAATTGACCCCAAACCAAGAGGGATGGCCAAGTACAGTCTCCTACTGGCTCTAATGTGCTCAAACGAACCCACTCTGACCTTTCCTCATGTAGGCATTGCCCAGACATGTCCCATGCCGAGGGGACATAGAACATAGTTAAATGCCCGCTAGCCTTCCTCTTTCTCCTGTGAAGTGATGCAGGATTGTGGGTGATGGAGTCCCTGGTGCCCCAAATAGCAATTAGTTTCCTTAAGCATTCTGAATAACATTTATGGAGAAGCCAAGGCCCTGGCTAAATGCTATTGTATGACAACTGTTCCTGTTCAGAGTCGTGAACAAGAATTGCAGAAAATAATTTTGGAAACATGTAAACATCTGTGGGCCGTATATCTTGCGATCATGGGCTGTCAAACCACATTTCAAAACAAAAGACTAGATTGAGGGTTCTGACAAAGGAAAAGGAAAAGCCATGCCAGAGACTATAAAGAAGCAGAAAGTGATCAGGAAAAAAGGAGTAGAACTCCATCAACTTAGGATTCCGGTTTGAGTGGTTACAATTTGATAAATAAAATTTTTAATAATGTGACAAAATGAAAAAGCTGAATCAGTATACTGATAGCTATTCTTCCCCTTCTTTTTAATATTCTGATAGTTAAAGGGCCAAAAGGACTGGACAAACTGCGTACTGCAGGAAGGGATGCGTAGGTCAAGGATGAAGGTGAATAAAGACATAAAGCTGAAAACACACTTCAAAAAGTGGCCAGAATAACTAAAAAGCATGCCCTGCAATCTATGGAAACTATAGATGTTTCTGAAGAATGGGGCTTGGGTAACAGCAATTCTAGACAGCGCAGCAGAGGTAACAATAGTTTGACAGACTTTCCAAGAGTTTCAGATGATAAAACCGGCTGATGAATTTAGACTCTGGATTGACATATAAACCCTCCAGATGGGGTTTATAATGCAGAAATACACATTGAGCAGGATATACCATGCACAATAAAGGTGAACTTCTGCATTTATCAGATGTTTATGACATTATTCTTGTAGAGGATGACTGGACTTCAGTCTTTATAAAGGATGGGTTCTGAGGTGAGAAGGCAATAATGTTAGAGTTGTTCTCCTTAATACCTGAAAACTTTAGTGAAACAGCATGTATTATGGAACTCCTACAATAAGATTGAGGCGCTATCATACATGTTGACATTTATATCAAAGATATAAATGCCCCGCTCACCCCCCCCCCCCCCAAACTCCTTTCTCCATACCATCACCAAATCTTACGTTGTTGCTACATATTGCAGTAGCTTTGCTGGCCAAGCGGTAAGATTGTGCTGTGCAGCTGGTTCCGCAGCAGCTGTTCTGATCTGCTGTGGTCTGAAGCCGAAACTGAAGGCGAAGTTGAGTCTTGAAGGCAAGCTAGACTTGCAACTATCCATTTAATCAATTATCGATCTACCCTTGCATTTGTATATCAGTTCAGGAAAAGAAGAAAAGCAGTCAAGAGTCCAGCACACCTCTCCTCTCTCCCTTGCTGGAACACACCACAAAACATAGAGGCCATCGTCCCAGCATTCAACAATAAACATGAGGTCAGGCAGGGTTAGACCCCAAACAGTGGAAATCCCAGGAATCAAAAGGCGCAATAGAAAAGGAAGGGCACTGAACCAGAAGCCCATAGGGGTAAGCCTGGACAAATTATGCCGCTGTTCACCCCTTTACATACATTTTTTAAGAACACAGGCAGTATTGGCAAGTTTAAATTTCTAAAGGATCCAACTGCTGTTATATACTCAAAAACGGAAAGACATTGAGTGCTTTCCGACTCCACTTGCTCCTTTAAAGCTAGCCTCCTCTCAGGTTCAGTCGAACACAGATCTTGACCAGGCACACGATTGTACTTTTCCAAAGCCAGTACCTTCAATTTCTTATTTGGAATCATGTCCAGATACTAGGTCATACCTCTTTAAAGCCAGCATCCACGCAAACCCATTTGGATCCAAGTCTTGATCAGCCTTTAGCTCTCTATGGAATGAGGGGGTAGTCTAGTAAAATTTTGGCCTAAAATATCAAACAGCAGGCAAACAATATTCTGATAACTAAAGCCATGGTTCATACAGACAATTTACAAGAACCACAATTACTTACTGTCCAAAAAGATCAGACAAAGGATACTAGGGCTCTGCTATCTAATGCAGTTTATCAGCAATCGACCCCAAGGCTGCTACAAAACATAGTTACATCGGACTTCAAAGATGGTAACACAGTTAGAAATGGTGTTGTTACTGCCTGTGGTGAGATGGAGGACTCCCGGTTACAATCAAATCTCTATAATGAAGGATGAGGAATTAGTGCAAGCTTTAGACCTGAAAACATTTAACATGACTAACACTAATGTGTTGTGTCCTTCCCTCTAAGATCAGATTTAGACTAAAAAATCCTAGCGGCTGCAGGAAATCAATCGTATTACTACATTAAAGTAAAATACCTCAGCATCTCCGATAACTGAAATCTCAAGCGGCCTGAGTGATGCCCAACCTGATGAAGGCACCCCAATCAAGGGGGAGAATGAGCGTAGTATCATGGCTCTTCCAGACATTAGCAGTAGTAGTCTAGGGTTTGTTCGGACGATAGAAGCTGTGATTCTCCCTCAAAAAGCCAATCAATTGGGTGCTTCAACAAACCTAAGTCAGGGTATCTCTCACCGCTACATTCTTCTCTACTAAGTGCCCTACAAGCTTCAATTACAGCACTAAATATGCAATAGGACACATTAGACCTCCAGATTGACCTTATGAACATCATGGCAACACACATTGCTGGTATCAACGTTAAATTGGACAAGCTAACCCATTGGTCACCTACGGTGAAGGTTGCAACAGACCAGCTCCAACAAGAAACCTGCAAATTTGGACCAATCATTGACAAACTGAACACTCTGCCAGCTATTTTAACAAACATTCTGGAAGAGCTAAAAATAAGTGGGGGAAAAGAAAACCTTACACACCGAATTATTTTACTGGGCAAATAGCCCAATCCGACTTGCAATCAATTCAAACCTGAAGATGAGCTGTCCAACGCACACTGCATAGTTTATCCTGCCCAAGTAGCAGAAAACTTGGCAGCTCATCCAATAACAACTTCACCTCACTTAAGCTCTAAATTTACGCAAAGAACTGCCTGAGCAACACCAGATCCCTGTGATATCCCAGAGATCAATATGTCAACCCGCAGTCTCTTTGTCAACACAGGTGGCTGAACCATGCGGGTCCGTACCTAGGGCATTAACAAAACAACAGAGGAAACGAGCCAGGAAGGCGAGGAAGAAACCCTGTTGGGAAGACCATGATAGCAACATTAATTCCATATTTGTGGTGAAATCAACACCACAACAGCAACACACCTCATCTCCAAGGCAACTTCAAGTGTCTATGTTTTCCAAATCTTCACAGACAACAACCACTAATGGCTCTGCACATTCGACCGGTGACAGTATCCAATTGACAGCTCCCTCCTCTCGCCCAAAACTAGCAGTGTTTAGGGTGGGGGAATTGCAGCCCTCTAGTCCATCAGTTTTGAAGGCACAGATAGTGGCTCAGGCTGACCTGTTTTCTAGAGATCCAGGAACTCCATGTGGTTCCGGCAGTAATCTGGTCAAAATCTGCAGATCCTAAGTCGCCTGCGCGACAGCTGTCTAGCTAGTTTAATCCATGTACGGCTTTCAAAAATCACCTTTATCAATGTCAACAGGACCTGAGGATGTTGAACAGACTGAAGCACTGGGAAACAAGTCATGGTCACAGGATCAGTCTGGCTTGGTGCAAACAAAGCCTGCAAGCCAAGATAACACACTGTGGTTTCATTCAAAGTTTACAGATCATCCCGACCAGGCTATTCAATCTGGGGTCAAAACAAATGAATTACTTTCAAAGTCCAATTTTCCTTTGAGGTCAGTTGCAATTAGTAAAACGCTGGGATTAGTTTCAACTAAGATGAGGATTCAAAATCTGCAAGCCACTTCCGACGACATCTAGCACTGTTTAGGGCAAACTAACCCGGTCTGTCACCCCATCGCAGATCCTTGTGGTGAGAAGCAAGAGGATAAGCTCATGATGAAATAAATGACTCATGAAAATGCGCGCTGAGATGTCCAGCCTCAAAATAACCTTGAATACACTGCAAACCTCAGCAGATTATTTTAACCCCACATTATGTATCGCATGGCCATCAGGGCGTACTAAATAGAGGCAGCATCCTGAGACTGTTTGCTGAGATGCCATCGCTTCAGCACATAAAGTCTACAGATTTAATAACAGTGACATTTATACCAAGTGGTGATCCCTCAGAACCAGAGCGAACACTCACCACTTGGAGATCTTAGGAGATACCCTTATTGATCCTAGACGCTAAGCAACAGTTTGAATCCTGGGCTCTTTCAAAACCAGTTAAACAACAATACCAGTTCCCTTTACTGGCGACAACATTAAGGGCAGAAAATGGTTCCTGTCCCTCTCAAGGGTGTTTATCTTTTCCTGCTTCCCAGGTTCCAACAGAGCCCCTTCTGTGTCACATCAAGCTAGCAATCTGGTAACAATGGGCCCACACCAGCAAGAACAATCTGTGGATGACTTCTTTGTAGGCTGGCACTGGTTAGCATCCACATTAAATGCACCAAAGAAAATCTGACTCTGAAATCAAAAGGCAACAAATGCGGAATAGCAACTGGTTATAAATATTCTGTCCTGGAATATTGCTGGCTCAAAAAATATAATTACTGATGGTTTTCCATTAGCAACCCGTAACTTATGTTGCAGGAAACGTGCTTAACTGACCCAATACATCAAGGGGGTTATATGCTACACCACATCAGTGCCAGGAAACAAAATTGATCAGGCAGACCGAGTGGTGGTCTTGCAACCTATGTTTTGACTGCATTACATGTAACTTCGGAACAGCTAATGATTCTGTCCGAGGATTTACAGGTTATCAAGCTTAAATTTGAAAACAACCATCAAGCAGCCCCCTTCATACTATTTAATATCTATGCTCATCCTCACAAGGTGCAAGAAGCTCTGCCTTTTAAGAAATTACTGCATGAGATCTCGGAAACTACTTACACTCACCCAACATGGGGCATTCTGGTGACGGATGACTTTAATACAAATTTAATTTACACTCCTGACAGTGATGAGCAGCTGAAAATGCTTTATGGTCAGTTCAATCACAGGTGCCTCATCCCTAGAAACAGAATGGCACTGGCAGGGAACTGGTTGGCGCACTAGAGCATCTAGGGATGAGGGTTCTCAATGGGAGGACCAAAGATATTGCCCATTATAGCTTGAAGTTGGGTTCTATAATCGACTACACCATCTTGAGCCTTCCTCTGTGGTCACAGCTGAGGAAGTTCAAAATCAAAACCACGCTTCAAAGCGACCCCTCATATCAGTATGTAGAATTGGAACTGAATGCAGGTAGGTACACTCCAGCTCCAGTTGTTTCTGGTGGCCTTGGATCAATTAAATTAAAGCGCCTAATCTGGTCATATCATTCTTTGCCAAAGTTAACCGCCAAGACAAAAGCAGTATTCCAATTTATAACATCTTTATATCGGTCGGCAGTAGAAGTGTGGTTTGCCTTCTTAACTCTACTATCATCTCTTAGTTCCATACCTCAGCCCACGGTGACTAAGGTGCCACAAGGGACTTTGAGTTTGTCTGGAAAAACCTTAAAGCTGAGAAAGAGGCTGCAGAGTGAGCTTAAAATGATAAAAAAATCAAAAGTTACAACAACTATGTGTGAGACAAAATGCTTAAGAATAAGCTACAAGCTACAGATATGGCTAGAGTGGAAAGAGAAGCAGGAACATTTCTGGTCAAATTTAGCTAACAGCCAGGGCCTTTTGGGCTACGATCAAGGGCATCGACCCGGAGTCCAGAGCTATCCATTATTCATCCATTTCCAAAGAAAACTGGGCAATCTGTTTGACCAACATATTCACCAACCAAGAATGGATAACCAGAGTAAACTCCCAGTCTGAAGTGCAACCAAGCAATGTCAAGGGTCAGCCATAACCCTCTCGCTATACAGTAGAGGCGGTAGCCCAAGTGATCAGGAAAGGGTGCAGTGATGGAGCACCTGGCCCCAACATGCTATATTTAAATCCGATCCAGAATACTGGTCCAAGCCACTTGCTATTTTGTTCACCGAAGTAGTACTGAGTTGTACTATTCCAGATAGTTGGCGAGTATCCATCATTAACCTGATTTTCAAGGGGGGGGGGGGGAAATCGATCAAACCTGACTAATTACAGAATGATCGCCCTAATCGACTCAGATTCTAAGTACTTTGCCTCTCTAATTTAAGATGATGTGGTTGAATGGTCTATCTCTGTCAACCTTGTCCCTCTAAACCAAACTGGCTTCCGGAAGGGTTATGGCACTATGGTAAATATACTGGCAATAAGAGTCATAGCTGACAAATCTAGGCACGTCAAGAAAAACGGCACCTATGCTTCATAGATTTTAAAAGTGCCTTTGATCGTGTGGACAGGTCCCTCCTTTGAGGGAAGCTGAGAAGCTGGGCCTGCATGATAGAATCTTGTCAGCCATAGCAATGTTGTATGAAAAAACTTGGGTCCAGATCAAGCCTGCAGATGGTACAAGGCTATCGAGGAAGATTCCAACAAATACTGGTCTCAAGTAAGGGTGTGTCCTGGCCCTGCATTTGTTTAATCTTTTTATGGCTGACCTGTCCCCGAAGCTAGATGAGATCAATTCACATTCACCAAAGCTAGGAACTTGACCTATATCACATATATTGTATGCAGATTACATTATTCTCCTGAGCCACACAAGAGTGGGTCTACAGTGGTCAATCAATGCACTGGCCAACTTTGCTACAGCCAGCAAACTGGAAATTAATATCAGCAAATCAACCATGTCCATGTGGAACACCTTTGGCTCTGCCCTCAATCTTAATTTAGATAATATAATGCTAGAGGAAGTTAGCTATTACAAATATTTGGGTCTCAACATAGATAAAAAAATATATATATTATGTGCACAAACAACACACCATACGGAAATGCAAAGCTCTGGCCTTTGCTTTTTGTGCTCTCGCTAGGAAATTGAATGGGCCTTATTTCAAGCCACTAATGTCTGTCAGGTCTGCAAAATTGCTTCCAACAATAGCTTGTGGGAGTGCTGCATTACATGGGACAGACTTGTTAATGTTGGACCAGCAACAAATTAAAATCTACAAGCGTGATTTTTGTCTGCTTCGACGTGCATCACCATCTCAAGTCAGACTAGAATTTGGCCTTCAGCAGCAAAAGCTGGTAAGAAAATGTACAATCAAAACTGCTTGCCTTACGATTAGGGTCTCTGCCATCACTGGCGGATCAGACAGTATGGAAGAATGGTGGTGAAACATTGTGTGTTGCTGAGAAAGAGGACATTGTCCACTTCATTTGTATCTGTCCAGCTTTAAGAAAAGCTCACCTCCAACTGCTGAAACCTGCTTTTGTCATGCGAGGTGTTCGATCCTGTCAGCCAGCTGCAATGTAAGCTTTGGACCCGGCTGACCCGCAGATAAACTCTAAATTGGTGAGATTTTTTATCAATGCATGCCAAGACTCTCAGAGGCCATTCATGACCTTTTAACATGCCCTTTTCTTGTTTTGTTCAGGTATGATTTTGAGGGCATAGCAACATGCTCCTGAAATAAGTTTAATGTAGTCGCAGTCATAATATGGAATCAAAATTAACTTATCCACGTCTTTATTTCACACTAAATACATAAGTCTGAAAAAAAAGCGAAGAAATTTCAGAATGACAAGTTTTATATTTAACAATTTCGACCATCAAAGTGGTCAATAGGCATTACACACTTTATAACTTACTGGAGGCATACAGGTTTGTCTTTTTGACCTTTAACATTTTGGTCAATGAATGTATGTGTTCATGCCACTAGTTTGCTGCTAGAACTGGATGAGCATTTAATGAACTCTATTAACAAACAGTTTAATAGGCATATAGTGCATATTAATTTACTGGAGGCGGACAGGCTAAGTCAAGTCTTTTAAGAAATGCCAAGCCTGTAAAAAGCACTTACAGTTTTTAGCTGTCTGATTATTTAGTAGCATTTGAAATGATTATTTAAATGTATTTTATGCTTGGATATGGTGCGGAATTACGATGTATGTTTTGGTACATGTAATGGTTTTAATTAACTGCACATGTCAATAAATACATTCAAATAAAAAATATATATCAAAGATAATCACTGAGAGAAACACCTGATTAGGGTGGAAGGGATAATGACAATACTGACTAGACATGGTCATATGGTTGTGTTTAAAAAATCTAAAATTGCCTACTTAAATGTGTAATTACTCCCTTGTATGATTTTATTTTGCAATATTTTCTGAAAAACCCTTGGACAGAAAAACACATAGCTATCTGACATGGACTACAGCCCTCATGTACAAGTATTCCTGTTAAGGAATCACAAATTGTGACATTTAACGATTTCCAATTTGTGATTCCTTAGGAGGAATGTACAAAAATGGATTTGGTAAAAGCACACCGATTTTGACAGAATGCAATTGTATTTTGCTATCCAACCTATGTATTAAGAGGACTGTTCTCAAGTTACAGAATCGTAATGGGTCACAATTCTATGTACCTCATTAATATGCATGGAGTAGGTCGTACATTGTGTCCCACTACGACTGGCTGCATTCACAGCAGTCAGCAGACCACCATGACTGTGATTGCTTTTATGCAAAGCATTGTTTTTTAAAATGCAACCCGTTTTCTTTAAAGGGAAACTAGATGTGTTTAAAAAGCACAATTAAAAATTACTCAAACATTTTTTATGAGCAGGCAGTGGTCTCATTGACCACTGCCTGCTCATTAAAAAGGTTTTTAATGAACCTTCACAAAGGGGAAGGGTATCCATGGGGACCCTTTCCCATTAGTGAATGTCTTAACACCTCCTTTGAGGAGGCGGTACAATAATAATGTTTTGCAAAATGATTTCAGTCACAAAACAAGATTAGTTATCTTGAAGGGATACCCTTAACACGTCCCTCTGAAATACTGAATCATTATTTATTCCCAAAGACAATTAAGGATTCTGAAAGCATCAGTAACATCTTAAAGAATTGCTATTTGGCGTTGGTAAATGTAAAAATGCCATTTTGCAGTCGGAAAAGCTCTGATTTTACAAACTGGAGCCTTACCAACTGTTAAATGGCATGATACAGGTGGCCCTATATATGTACAGGGTAGAGCTAACAAAACAAACCTAGTATTAGAATTGCTCCTTGTTTCTTAGGTTACACATATGTAGTGTAGAATGAGTGGCAGACAACTCCCCTAGCTAACAAATCACATTTGTACTCCACATTAAAGCATCATTCACTACCATAGAGAACATTCTTATTGCGATGCAGACACCCATTTTAAAAGAGTGCCCGCTGTTGCAAGGGGAACTTTTAATTATAGATTATCCTATTCCTACACTAGAAGGAGCCACAGAGGAAGTATTCCTTATGCTAACACTGTACACCTGTGCAGCACACTGGGCGACCTCATTAAGTGTAGTTGAGGTAAATTTGAGTACGTCCAACTCTGCACACAAGAATTTCTACAATAATTACAAAACAGACCAGACACTTAGGGCCTCATTATGAGTTTGGGGGTCCTGTGACCAACAACAGTCTGGTGGAGTAGACAGCTGTATTATGAGTTTGGTGGCTGTACCCACAAAAGACCAGCGGTTCACAGCCACCACCAGGCAGCACAGACCTCCATGGTCACCAGGAAGCATAAACAGGCTGGCGGAGCCTGTTTTTCTGGTAGACCGATTTCGAGGTTGCACACGGCCAATGTGACCATGGCGTTCCAACCACCATGTATCAGAAGGCGGAAACGGACTGTATTAAGGGAGCCACTCACCTGCAGGCAGCAACACACCTCCAGAACTGCCATGGAGCCTTTCAAAAATGTCATGTCACTGCTCATGCTCGCCGACAGACAATGAAATCAACGCCACCGTGGACGACAGCAACTGCAAGTACAAACACCTATCTGTATTATTAATCCTTAAAAACAGCACGTAACATCATGGGGGGACGCAATGGGCAGCAGCAACATGTATCATACAATACACATTCACTGACACACTGCAACACGGACACACACACACTCACAATACACACACTTTGGCCATCACACACACACACTGCACAGCAACACCACACAAATACACATGGCCACACAGCTCAGCCCATGGACACTGAAGGCTACACAACATTGCAACATTGTCAAACACACCTACAACACATATACAATCACAGCTCACACACTCACATTCTCACATTCTGCACTGGCCAGGGACTGTCCACACATACCTATTGATGTGGCATGTAACACAGACAACACCATGAAATAACCCAGCAATGGGCACACACATCATACCACAATGGAAGCACAATGGCATACACAATAGACAGAGATAAATAGATAAAATAGACAAAGTGCACCATACCAACAAAACCTGTAGAGTTGGGATGCGACCATCAGGAGCATACATAGAAGGAGGCTGCACTGGGACACATGTCACGTTGAGCAGGCCACTCAAAAAACATGCACACAGGAAATGGCCCTAAATGAATCTCAGGCACAAACAATACCAAAACCTAATGTAATGCACAGCCACACAATGGGGGAAGGGGGAAGGGCAAGTCAACAAGGCGCATTCAACTCAAACCCCTTGGGACATACCTCTACACGAACTAGCTGCAAGGGACACACACCTAAATGGACACATGCACACCCAAATGCTAAGCAACCTAGCACAACTGAGCAAACTCCATGTCTGCACCAATAAAACTCAAGAATACACACATAACATGTATACGATAGCCATATCAGGGGGACAAGTCCAATACCATACATGCCCACATTGCACAACACATAAAGAAATACTTACCATACTAAACAGTGCACAGTGCCACGAAACCAACATTGCATATATACACACACACGGACACAACACACAACATATACCCTTCCCTTGAGGGACAACAGCACTGCACACAAACACACATACTGCAGACAACAGCACATGGAGCAGCAAGCAGGCACAACCACACACAACTGGACGCACACAACCCAAGTCACTCAGGATCAACATCAACCTAGGAAAGGAATTGCAGGACAAAGGTATAGCCAACAAAATCAACTCCTAGGCTTTAATGCCAAAAACAAATATGGCATGAACTATGTACAAAGGCCATTGGCCAGTTCAAACAAAGACTAAATCATGGGACAGTGTTGTGCCCCTACTTGACTCCTGCCTGCCATGTAACCTCCACAATAAGGGGCATTAAGGGAGCAAACAGGCACCCCAGGGATTATCCAGGGGTGGGGGAGAGGGTGTCGGATTTGGGAGGGGGGTTTGGGTTTGGGCTTGGGAGGAGGTCTTTGCAGGAGGGGCAGGGGAGGCCTTGGAGGTGGAAGTGATGACCTTAGGGATGGATGCGGACCTTTTGGGTGTGGTACGGGGGAGAGAACAGGAGTAAGGTCTAGGTCACAAAGGAAAAGTTATTTGAACACACAGGCACAGTCATCGGAAGGTGGTAAGGATTTGGAGGTTGAGTGAGTGGTTGTCTGATGTGTAGTTGTAGATGTCTTGGGAGCGTGCTCATGGGAGGTATGCTTATGTGTGGGGGTGTCTGTTGGTTGGGTGAGTGAGGACGTTTATGTGTCTTGGGCTTGGGGGGGGGGTGGAGGTGCTGGGGGATGCCATGCTGGGTGGTTGACTGTCTGTTGGGGTGGTGACTACAGGTATGGTGGATGTCCTGGATGTAGGTGTGTCAGTAGCTGTGGTGTCTGCAGGTGTGGTGTTCGGGTGGATGTCTGCTGGCGTGGTGTCTGAGGGTAGGATGGTTGCAGTGGCTGTCACTGTGACTGTTGTGGTGGTGTCTGTGGGTAGGCATGATGTCATGTGATTGATGCTGCAGAGGGTGGGGGTGTCAGGGAGTGTAGTGACTGTTGCTGTGTCTGCAAGTGGATGTTGTTTGTGTGCGTGCTGGTGATGTGTCTTGTGTTGCTTATGTTTGTGTGCACTACCTTTGTCTGTTGAGGTGGATGCCTGAGGATCTGTTTGTGTGCTTTTAGTAGGTAGGGGAAGGGAAGATTTGGACTGGGAAGAGGGAGGTGGAGGAGGGACGGAAGGTGGGGGGTAATTGACTGCCGTCAGTGTGGAGGCCAGAGCCTGAAAAGATCTCTGTAGGGCAGCCATTGCACCATGAATGCCTTCCAGGAATGCATAGCTCTGTTGGAGTTGACCTGCCAATCACTGGATGGCATTCACAATGGTGGACTGACTCACAGAGACACTTCTCAGGATGTCAATAGCCTCCTCACTGAGGGCAGCAGAGTTAAAAGAGGCTGGCGCAGAGGTGCCTGTGGCAAAGGAGATGCCGACCCTCTTGGGTAAGCGGGCATGGCCAATTGGGTGGGGATCAACAGGGAGGGCGGTGAAAGAACATGGGATGGGGACATGGATGGTAAAGGGGAGGTCCCCGATGGGTCTGACATCACTATGGAGTGACCACTGGAGAAGGAATCTGATGATGATGAAGAATGTTCGGTTTCCCCTGTGGCACTCCTCTTGCCCTCCAGGCCACTGGGTCACTCTGTGTCGGTGGTATCTTGACCCGCCATCCTTTGGGCAGATGCTTCTTCACTTGGCTGTGCCCCGACTCCTTCTCTTGCCGGTGCTGATGCTGCAAAAAGAAAGAGAAACAGGGTCACAACATGTACCTGCCAACACTTCAAACACAACTCTGACTAACAAAGAATACCATCAGGTCAAGTAGGCCTCTGCAAAAACGTACACCTAAGTGTCAAAGGGAAAGTGGTTTGCTGCATCTTCAAACATTTATCCAGGTAAGCCATGTCACATATGTGATGGGTACCAACACAACACAGACTCCAGTGAGGCACCACTACCCATCATATACTGAGAATAACTTGCTATTGGGCGTTGGCTGTCCACATACACATATGCCCAGACACATGGCAGAGGACAGTGATCCATAATAAAATTACCTTTTGTCTGTGACAGTCAGGGGAAGTGATTATTGGCTCATAAATAACACCCACTACAACAAAAAATAGTACATGAACGAGGAGTGGACACATTTTAGGACCCTGCAGAGTAAGTAGTTTGTGAAATCCCCTAAGGTTTGAACTAGGTACCAGTTTCAGAAGGCAAGGTACACCAGTTAGATACACATGACATGTCAATACAAACAATCTCCCAAGTAGAGTGACAAGTGGTTCATCCCAAATGGAGACCAGTCAGTACCCCACAGAATTACCTGGCAATGGAACTAGCAGGAATTCTCTGTGTACTCACCCCCTTGTGGTTGCTGTGCTGCCTTCAAATGACAATCCAGCTCTGGGTAGGCCACCCCCAGAATGTGGGCCATTAGGGGGGGGGGGTCATTGTCCAACGGGCAACCCCCCCACGTTGGGAGGACAGCCCCAGCTGGGCCTGTGCGATCTTCTGGGCCCAGCGTCTCAGGTCCTCCCACCTCTTTCGACAGTGGGCGCTCTGCTGGCTGTGGACCCCCAGGGTCTGCACCTTCTTGTCAATGGCTCTCCAAATCCCTTCCTTTTGATGGGTTTTGACCTGCATGGATGCACAAACAAAAGAAGGGAAATTATGTCCCCAAACCACATACAAAATGGCTGACTCACATACAGGTCAGTACACATTGCTATGAACCACCTGTTTAGCCAAAAATGCCCAAGTGGGGCACATACCAGTCACTGAGTACATGGACAAAACTACAAACATTTCCCAATCTGCAGACCAAACCACCACCCTGCTCAGGCCCTGCATTAACTAGGTTGGTCAACTGATATCTTGTGGGATATGCCCTAGCATCCTGACAGAGATTCAAAAAGTATGGGACCCAACACAACTCTGTGGCTTCCTAAGCTCCAGCGACGGCAGCTTCATGCCCTTTACTACACATTTTGGAACACACTTGTACAATCTAGCCTGTGCGGAGGGAAATATTGTAAGATACTGGGGAAAAAAGTGGACATGAGGTACCTGCTCCTCTGGTGCATCACAGAGCTGCCAATTCAGGGGCAGGATCTACTCCACCAACTTCTCTGGGGAGAAGGCAGGGGCCCTATCACCTGTTGAATGTGGCATGATTTCTCCCAGAGGCAGTACACAGCAGCTCAGGTCATAGAGGTTTTGCTGGCAGCAGTGTCAGGAATCAAGTTAGGGACTATTCAGAACATGGCGGTCACGTCCACCACGTACGCGGCCGTCACCGCCAGCGGACACAGCTATTGGCCCAAGACTGCCACTGGCAACAACGCAGCCTATAGCTGTATCTGCTGCGGTAGCAACTGCCATGATGACTTTTGCTGGCAGACATAGGCGGTTCCTAGTGGCCAGTGGGGTAGTCAGGTACCCACAATTTCAAGAGCATTTTCTGTTGTATTTGGCAAATAAAAAATGCGTCACAGGTCCGCTGATAAGTGCTGGGCTTGTCCTGTCATGTTTGTTTTCCTACTTTGATAACATTTTTGTACATTGCCAGGCACATATGGCAAGTTTATTTTGGCCACAGACACCCCCGGTCATTTAAATAAGGAAACTTATGTCACATTCTGAGTACCATGTTTAATGTAAAAAATTGTTGCTGTCCAGATAGATGATGTGTACACATTTGTGGTGAAGCAATGGGGAAACATGTTACTTCTGTGTAATTGTCAGTGGTAATGTATACTTAGCATCATGTCATTACACCATGGCGTGCCTTGTCACAGTATGTCAAAAACATGCATTATGTATGTGTAGGAAGCTGGCCTGGCTTGTAGTGGGTACCAGAGGTACTTACACCTTGTGCCAGGTCCAGTTATCCCTTATTAGTGTAGGAGAGGTGTTTCTAGCAGCTTAGGCTGATAGAAGGTAGCTATGGCAAAGCACCTTAGGCTGAACTAAGAGACATGTAAAGCTCCTACTATACCATTGGTGTCATATGCACAATAACATAAGAAAACACAATACACAGAGTTACTAAAAATAAAGGTACTTTATTTTTATGACAATATGCCAAAAGTATCTCAGTGAGTACCCTCAGTATGAGGATAAGTTATATACACAAAATATATGTACACAAACCAAAATTATGCAGGTAATAGCAAAAGGAAGTAATGCAAGCAATGTAAAGTTACAGTAGATTGCAATAGGAGCACATAGGTATAGGGGCAACACAAACCATATACTCCAAAAGTGGAATGCGAACCACGAATGGACCCCAAACCTATGTGAGCTTGTAGAGGGTCGCTGGGACTGTAAGAAAACAGTGAGGGTTAGAAAAATAGCCCACCCCAAGACCCTGAAAGGTAGGTGTAAAGTGCACCTACTACCCCCAGAGAACATAGAAGTCGTGCTAGGGGGATTCTGCAGGAAGAACAGACACCAGCAATGCAACAACAGTGGATTTCCGGACCTGAGTACCTGTAAGACAAGGGGACCAAGTCCAAAAGTCATGACAGTGTCGAGAGTGGCCAGGAGCCCAGGAAATGCCAGCTGAGGGTGCAAGGAAGTTGCCACTGGTTGGAAGAAGCTTGGAGTTCTGCAAGAAAGAAGAGGACTAGGAACTTCCCCTTTGGAGGACGGATGTCCCACGTCGTGAAGAAGCTTGCAGAGGTGTTCCCACGCAGAAAGATTGCAAACAAGCCTTGCTAGCTGCAAGGGTCGCAGTTAGGGTTTTTGGGTGCTGCTATGGCCCAGGAGGGACCAGGGTGTCGCCACTTGGATGAGGAGACAGTGGGGGCGCCCAGCAATGTAGGGAGCCCTCACAGAAGCAGGCAGAACCCGCAGAAGTACCTGAACAGGCACTTAGAAGAAAAGTGAACCGGAGTCCACCCGAAGTCACAAAAGGGAGTCCCACGACGCCAGAGGACAACTCAGAAGGTTGTGCACTGCAGGTTAGAGTGTTGGGGACCCAGGCTTGGCTCTGCACAAAGGAAATCCTGGAAGAGTGCACAGGAGCCAGAGCAGCTGCAAATCACACGGTACCCAGCAATGCAGTCTAGCGTGGGGAGGCAAGGACTTACCTCCACCAAACTTGGACTGAAGAGTCACTGGACTGTGGGAGTCACTTGGACAGAGTTGCTGAGTTCCAGGGACCACGCTTGTCATGCTGAGAGGGGACCCAGAGGACCGGTGATGCAGTCTTTTGTTGCCTGCGGTTGCAGGGGGAAGATTCCGTCGACCCACAGGAGATTTCTTCAGAGCTCCTGGTGCAGAGAGGAGGCAGGCTACCCCCAGAGCATGCACCTCCTGGAAACAGTCAAGAAAGCCGGCAGGATGAAGCGATACAAGGTTGCTAGTAGTCATCTTGCTACTTTGTTGCAGTTTTGCAGGCGTCCTGAGCAGTCAGCGGTGAACCTTTGGCAGAAGGTGAAGAGGGAGATGCAGAGGAACTCTGATGAGCTCTTGCATTCGTTATCTGGTGAGATCCCCAAAGCAGAGACCCTAAATAGCCAGAAAAGGAGGTTTGGCTACCTAGGAAAAAGGATTGGCTACCAAGAGAGGTAAGAGCCTATCAGAAGGAGCCTCTGACGTCACTGGCCACTCAGAGCAGTCCAGTGTGCCACAAACACCTCTGTTTCCAAGATGGCAGAGGTCTGGGACACACTGGAGGAGCTCTGGGCACCTCCCCTGGGAGGTGCAGGTCAGGGGAGTGGTCACTGCCCTTTCCTTTGTCCAGTTTCGCACCAGAGCAGGGCTGGGGGATCCCTGAACCGGTGTAGACTGGCTTATGCAGAGATGGGCACCATCTGTGCCCATCAAAGCATTTCCAGAGGCTGGGGGAGACTACTCCTCCCCAGCCTTCACAACTATTTCCAAAGGGAGAGGGTGTTACACCCTCTCTCAGAGGAAGTCCTTTGTTCTGCCTTCCTGGGCCAGGGCTGCCTGGACCCCAGGAGGGCAGAAACCTGTCTGAGGGGTTGGCAGCAGAAGCTGCTGCAGTGGAGACCCCGGAAAGGCTGTTTGGCAGTACCCGGGTTCTGTGCTAGAGACCCGGGGGATCATGGAATTGTCCCCCCAATGCCAGAATGGCATTGAGGTGACAATTCCATGATCTTAGACATGTTACATGGCCATGTTCGGAGTTACCATTGTGACGCTGTACATAGGTAGTGACCTATGTACAGTGCACGCGTGTAATGGTGTCCCTGCACTCACAAAGTCCGGGGAATTTGCCCTGAACAATGTGGGGGGCCCTTGGCTAGTGCCAGAGTGCCCTCATACTAAGTAACTTTGCACCCAACCTTCACCAGGTGAAGGTTAGACATATAGGTGACTTGTAAGTTACTTAAGTGCAGTGGCAAATGGCTGTGAAATAACGTGGACGTTATTTCACTCAGGCTGCACTGGCAGGCCTGTGTAAGAATTGTCAGAGCTCCCTATGGGTGGCAAAAGAAATGCTGCAGCCCATAGGGATCTCCTGGAACCCCAATACCCTGGGCACCTCAGTACCATATACTAGGGAATTATATGGGTGTACCAGTATGCCAATGTGAATTGGTAAATTTAGTCACTAGCCTGTTAGTGACAAATTTGGAAAGCAGAGAGGGCATAACCACTGAGGTTATGATTAGCAGAGCCGCAGTGAGACAGTTAGGCATCACACAGGGAACACATACAGGGCACATACTTATGAGCACTGGGGCCCTGGCTGACAGGGTCCCAGTGACACATAGACTGAAACAACATATATACAGTGAAATATGGGGGTAACATGCCACGCAAGATGGTACTTTCCTACACCCCCCCCCCAATAAGACAATAAGACTAGCCATTACCTGATGAGTCTTCATTGTCTAAGTGGAAATATCTGGAGAGTCCATCTGCATTGGAGTGGGCACTCCCAGGTCTATGTTCCACTGTATAGTCCATTCCCTGTAGAGATATGGACCACCTCAACAATTTAGGGTTTTCACCTTTCATTTGTTTTAGCCAAAGTAGAGGTTTGTGGTCTGTCTGAACAATGAAGTGAGTGCCAAACAGGTATGGCCTAAACTTCTTCAGTGCCCAGACCACAGCAAAGGCCTCCCTCTCTATGGCAGACCAACGCTTTTCTCTAGGGGTCAACCTTCTGTTGATAAAAGCAACTGGTTGATCCTTGCCCTCAGAATTCAGTTGTGTTAAGACTGCCCCTACCCCTAATTCAGATGCATCAGTTTGAACAGTTAATTTCTTGGAGTAACATGGGCTTTTTAGGACAGGTGCAGTGCACATGGCCTGTTTGAGCTCCTCAAAATCTTTCTGACAGCTAGCTGTCCACAATACCTTTTTAGGCATCTTTTCACTGGTGAGATCATTAAGTGGGGCTGCTCTGGAGCCATAGTTTTTAATTAATCTCCTGTAATACCCAGTGAGGCCTAGGAAGGCTCTCACCTGGTTCTGTGTTGTAGGGGGAACCCAATCCATGATTGTTTGGATTTTCCCCTGAAGTGGTGCAATCTGTTCTCCGCCTACCAGGTGTCCCAGATAAACCACCTTTCCCTGCCCTATCTGGCACTTTGAGTCCTTGATATTGAGGCCTGCCTTTTGCAGGGCCTCCAAAACTTTCCAAAGGTGGACCAGGTAGTCATCCCAAGTGGAGCTAAAGACAGCTATATCATCAAGATATGCTGCACTAAAAGCCTCCAACCCTTGCAGGACTGTGTTCACCAACCTCTGAGAAGTGGCAGGTGCATTTTTCAAACCAAAGGGCATCACTGTAAATTGGTAGTGCCCTCCTATAGTTGAAAATGCAGTTTTAGGTTTAGCATCCTCTGCCAATTTGATATGCCAATACCCTGCACTCAAATCAAAGGTGCTTAGATACTTGGCAGATGCCAGTGTATATATGAGCTCATCTGCCCTGGGTATAGGGTGAGCATCAGTTTTTGTTACCTGATTGAGACCTCTGTAATCAACACAAAACCTCATCTCCCCTTTTCCATCTTTTGAGTGAGGTTTTGGTACAAGCACCACAGGACTCGCCCATGGGCTTTCAGAAGGTTCAACCACTCCTAGATCAAGCCTTTTCTGAACCTCTTGTTTTATGCAGTCCCTGACATGGTCAGGCTGCCTATAGATTTTACTTTTGACAGGCAAGCTGTCTCCAGTATCAATTGTGTGTTCACACCAAGATGTGGTGCCTGGAACAGTTGAAGAGTTCAGAAAATTGTCCAAGGAGATTTATGCAGTTGTCTTTCTGCTCTGCAGTAAGACAGTCTGCCAAAACTACTCCCTCCACTAAAGCATCCTCTTCGGTGGAGTAGAAGAGATCAGGAAGAGGGTCACTCTCTTCTTCCTATCCTTCATCTGTTGCCATGAGCAGGGTGAGATCAGCCCTGTCATAGTAGGGTTTTAGGCAGTTGACATGAATCACCCTAAGGGGACTCCTGGCAGTGCCCAGGTCTTCCAGATAGGTAACCTCACCCTTTTTTTCAACAATTAGATGGGGTCCACTCCATTTGTCCTGGAGTGCTCTTGGGGCCACAGGCTCCAATACCCACACCTTCTGTCCTGGTTGGTACTGGATCAGAACAGCCTTCTGGTCATGCCATTGCTTTTGGAGCTCTTGGCTAGCCTGAAGGTTTTTATTGGCCTTTTTCATGTACTCAGCCATTCTGGATCTTAGGCCAAGTACATAGTCCACTATATCCTGTTTGGGAGCTTTTAAAGGTTGTTCTCAACCCTCCTTCACAAGTGTTAGTGGACCTCTTACAGGGTGTCCAAAGAGGAGTTCAAAGGGGCTGAAGCCCACTCCTTTCTGGGGTACCTCCCTGTAAGCAAAAAGGAGGCAAGGTAACAGGACATCCCATCTCCTCCTGAGTTTTTCAGGGAGTCCCATTATCATACCTTTGAGAGTTTTATTAAACCTCTCTACCAGTCCATTAGTCTGTGGATGATAAGGTGTGGTGAATTTGTATGTTACACCACATTCCTTCCACATAGCTTTCAAGTATGCAGACATAAAGTTGCTACCCCTATCTGATACAACCTCTTTTGGGAAACCCACCCTGGAAAAGATTCCCAGGAGGGGTTTTGCCACTGCAGGGGCTGTAGTGGTCCTTAGAGGAATTGCTTCAGGATATCTTGTGGCATGGTCCACAATCACCAAGATAAACCTATTGCCTGAAGCAGTAGGACGGTCAAGGGGGAGAACTATGTCAACCCCTACCCTTTCAAGGGGGACCCCAACCACAGGTAGTGGAATAAGGGGAACCTTTGGTGTGCCACCAGTTTTGCCACTGGCTTGGCAGGTCACACAAGACTTACAAAAATCTTTTGTGTCCTCTGACATCCTAGGCCAGTGAAACAGGGGTACAAGCCTTTCCCATGTTTTGATCTGGCCCAAATGCCCAGCCAAAGGAATGTCATGTGCCAGAGTTAGGAGGAACTCTCTGTACTGCAGGGGAATTACCAATCTCCTGGCTGCTCTAGGTTTTGGGTCCCTTGCCTCTGTGTACAAGAGGTTGTCCTCCCAGTAAACTCTATGTGAGTCAATGACATCCCCATTTTGCTGCTTGACAGTTTGCTGTCTGAGACCCTAAAATGTGGGACAGGATTGCTGTGCCACACTCAGCTCTTCCCTGGCAGGCCCCCCTCCACCCAAAATCTTAGCAGTGTCTGCTGCCAGCTCATCTGGTGAAGGTTCTGCACAGGGAGGAAATTCTTCTTCCTCAGAAGGAGAATCATCTGTAGAGGGAGGGATAGTGGGTAGGGATTTACCCTTGCTACCCCTAGCTTTATTTAGGGAGCACTTGGTCCATTGTTCCAGGATCCAAGTTACCCTGTCCTTTCTGCTTTTTGGCCTGAGCCCTTGTCAAAGCAAAAGTATGCCCAGGAATGCCCAGCATTGCTGCATGAGCCTCCAACTCCACTTCTGCCCAAGCTGATGTCTCTAAATCGTTCCCTAGTAGACAGTCTACAGGTAAATCTGAGGCAACCACAACTTTCTTTGGACCAGTAACTCCCCCCCCCCCCTCAGTTGAGATTCACAACAGCCATGGGGTGGCTAAGAATGTTGTTATGAGCGTCTGTCACTTGGTACTGCTGACCAAGTAGGTGTTGTTCAGGGTGCACCAGTTTTTCTATCACCATGGTAACACTGGAACCTGTGTCCCTGTAGGCCTGAACCTCAACACCATTTATTAGGGGAAGTTGCTTATACTTATCCATATTAAGGGGACAAGCAACCAGGGTGGCCAAATCAATGGCACCTTCAGAGACTAACACAGCCTCTGTGGTCTCACTAACAAAGCCAACCCCAACTAAATTACCAAAAGTGAGCACAGCTACTCCCTTGGATTGGCTATTAGTAGGTTTGCTCTCACCACCACTGCTATTACTAGGGGCACTAGAATTTGCAGTAGGGGTTGTGGTAGTGGAAGGTTTGGTGTTTTTCTTTGGACAACTGGCATCAGTTGTCCAATGGTCTTTGACTTTACACAAATAACACCAAGGCTTTTTAACTTGATTCAAAGAGGATTTGGACCCACCACCCCCACAAGAGGATTTTTGTGGGCCTGATGAAGACTCTGTTTTAGTTTTGTCCCCACCCTTGTCAGAAGGCTTACCATCCTTCTTCTTGCCATCCTTGTCACCCCCTGTATGAACTTTTCTGTTCACTCTTGTTCTGACCTATTTGTCTGCCTTCTTTCCCAATTCTTGGGGAGAGGTCAGATCTGAGTCCACTAGATATTGGTGTAACAAGTCAGACACACAGTTATTCAGAATATGCTCTCTCAGAATAAGATTATACAGGCTTTCATAGTCAGAAACTTTACTGCCATGAAACCACCCTTCCAAGGCCTTCACTGAACAGTCAACAAAGTCTGTCCAGTCTTGTGAGGACTCTTTTCTGGTTTCTCTAAACTTAATCCTGTATTGTTCAGTGGTTAAGCCAAATCCATCCAAGAGTGCATCCTTCAAAACTGCAAAATTGTTAGCATCACTTCCTCTAACAGTAAGGAGCCTATCCCTACCTTTTCCATTGAAAGATAGCCACAATATAGCAGCCCACTGCCTTTGAGGGACCCCCTGTACCATACAGGCCATCTCAAGTGCAGCAAACCACTTGTTGATGTCATCCCCCTCTTTGTAAGGGGGAACTATCTTGTGCAGATTCCTGGAATCATACTCTCTAACAGGATTACTATCAGGAATACTGCTATTGCTGCCACCATGGGGTCCTAACCCCAATCTCTGTCTCTCCTTCTCCAGGTCTAGGCATTCCCTATCTAGAGCCAGCTGTTGCTGTTTAGGCTTCAGTCTGGTCTCTTCCACTCTCAACTTTTTGAGTTCCCTTTCTAACATGTTGTCTTCAGGGTGGGTGGGTTGGGAATGCTTGGACACAGAAGATAAATTCGAAACAGAGGGAGATCTGTCCCTAACTGACTAGACTCTAACAACCTGGCCTCCAGGAATAAAAACACCCCTCCTATGATGGGAGCTTCTATTACTACCAGCATTACTAGGTGGTCTGCTAAGGGGCAGATATGGAACAGAACCCTCCCCACCTCCCTCAAGGTGATCCCCCTGAGTCAGAATGGGAGCCATCTATTAACTTCTCATTTGAAGTGCCTGCTTGGGACTCATCATTCACAATAAGCATGTTATATAGAAACTCTTTTGTGGGGTTCTTTCCTATCACTAAACCTCTATCTAAGCAGAGACTCCTTAGGCTCTTGTAATTTAAATTGTCATAAGTAGTATTGACCATTGTAAGAGCAGACTCTATATCAGACATGATAAAGGAAGGTTTAGAGACAGTGAGAAGAAATAAAAAGTTTCAGAACTTTTGAAAGAACAGAGGAAACACTTTTTCAAACTTTTTGAAACTTTTAGAAGTTTAGAGAAACTTTTCAGAACTTTGTAAAAAGTTTAAGAGGAGAAAAGCAAAACTTTTTGGTTAGGTGTACATACACTGAACTTGTTTTGTATATTATTCTCTTATGAAAAGTACACAATGACAAAGTGGTAAGTAGTTACAAGTACTTATCCCACCGCTGCACAACCAATGTAGGAGGCTGGCCTGGCTTGTAGTGGGTACCAGAGGTAATTACACCTTGTGCCAGGTCCAGTTATCCCTTATTAGTGTAGAAGAGGTGTTTCTAGCAGCTTAGGTTGATAGAAGGTAGCTATGGCAAAGCAGCTTAGGTTGAACTAGGAGACATGTAAAGTTCCTACTATACCACTGGTGTCATATGCACAATATCATAAGAAAATCCAATACACAGAAGTACTAAAAATAAAGCTACTTTTTTTTTATGACAATATGCCAAAAGTATCTCAGTGAGTTCCCTCAGTATGAGGATAAGTTATATACACAATATATATGTACACAAACCAAAATTATGCAGGTAATAGCAAAAGGAAGTAATGCAAGCAATGTAAAGTTACAGTAGATTGCAATAGGAGCACATAGGTATAGGGGCAACACAAACCATATACTCCAAAAGTGGAATGCAAACCACGACTGGACCCCAAACCTATGTGAGCTTGTAGAGGGTCGCTGGGACTGTAAGAAAACAGTGAGGGTTAGAAAAATAGCCCACCCCAAGACCCTGAAAGGTAGGTGTAAAGTGCACCTACTACCCCCAGAGAACACAGAAGTCGTGCTAGGGGGATTCTGCAGGAAGAACAAACACCAGCAATGCAACAACAGTGGATTTCCAGACCTGAGTACCTGTAAGACAAGGGGACCAAGTCCAATAGGCGCGACAGTGTCGAGAGTGGGCAGGAGTCCAGGAAATGCCAGCTGAGGGTGCAAGGAAGCTGCCACCGGTTGGAAGAAGGTTGGAGTTCTGCAAGAAAGAAGAGGACTAGGAACTTCCCCTTTGGAGAATGGATGTCCCACGTCGTGAAGAAGCTTGCAGAGGTGTTCCCACGCAGAAAGACCGCAAACAAGCCTTGCTAGCTGCAAGGGTCGGAGTTAGGGTTTTTGGGTGCTGCTGTGGCCCAGGAGGGACCAGGGTGTCGCCACTTGGATGAGGAGACAGAGGGGGCGCCCAGCAATGTAGGGAGCCCTCACAGAAGCAGGCAGCACCCGAAGAAGTACCTGAACAGGCACTTAGAAGAAAAGTGAACCAGAGTCCACCCGAAGTCACAAAAGGGAGTCCCACGACGCCGGAGGACAACTCAGAAGGTTGTGCACTGCAGGTTGACCCACATGAGATTTCTTCAGAGCTCCTGGTGCACAGAGGAGGCAGGCTACCCCCAGAGCATGCACCACCTGGAAACAGTCGAGAAAGCCGGCAGGATGAAGCGATACAAGGTTGCTAGTAGTCGTCTTGCTACTTTGTTGCAGTTTTGCAGGCGTCCTGAGCAGTCAGCGGTGAACCTTTGGCAGAAGGTGAAGAGGGAGATGCAGAGGAACTCTGATGAGCTCTTGCATTCATTATCTGGTGAGATCCCCAAAGTAGAGACCCTAAATATTTGCTGAAAAGGAGGTTTGGCTACCAAGAGAGGTAAGAGCCTATCAGAAGGAGCCTCTGACGTCACCTGCTGGCACTGGCCACTCAGAGCAGTCCAGTGTGCCACAAACACCTCTGTTTCCAAGATGGCAGAGGTCTGGGACACACTGGAGGAGCTCTGGGCACCTCCACTGGGAGGTGCAGGTCAGAGGAGTGGTCACTCCCCTTTCCTTTGTCCAGTTTTGCGCCAGAGCAGGGCTGGGGGATCCCTGAACCGGTGTAGACTGGCTTATGCAGAGATGGGCACCATCTATGCCCATCAAAGCATTCCCAGAGGCTGGGGGAGGCAACTCCTCCCCAACCTTCACACCTATTTCCAAAGGGAGAGGGTGTTACACCCTCTCTCAGAGGAAGTCCTTTGTTCTGCCTTCCTGGGCCAGGGCTGCCTGGACCCCAGGAGGGCAGAAACCTGTCTGAGGGGTTGGCAGCAGCAGCTGCTGCAGTGGACCCCGGAAAGGCAGTTTGGCAGTACTCGGGTTCTGTGCTAGAGACCTGGGGGATCATGGAATTGTCCCCTTAGACATGTTACATGGCCATGTTCGGAGTTACCATTGTGTCGCTGTACATAGGCAGTAACCTATGTACAGTGCACTCACAAAGTCCAGGGAATTTGCCCTGAACGATGTGGGGGCACCTTGGCTAGTGCCAGGCTGCCCTCACACTAAGTAACTTTGCACCCAACCTTCACCAGGTGAAGGTTAGACATATAGGTGACTTATAAGTTACTTAAGTGCAGTGGTAAATGGCTGTGAAATAACGTGGACGTTATTTCACTCAGGCTACACTGGCAGGCCTGTGTAAGAATTGTCAGAGCTCCCTATGGGTGGCAAAAGAAATGCTGCAGCGCAAAGGGATCTCCTAGAACCCCAATACCCTGGGTACCTCAGTACCATATACTAGGGAATTATATGGGTGTACCAGTATGCCAATTTGAATTGGTAAATTTAGTCACTAGCCTGTTAGTGACAAATTTGGAAAGCAGAGAAAGCATAACCACTGAGGTTATGATTAGCAGAGCTTCAGTGAGACAGTTAGGCATCACACAGGGAACACATACAGGTCACATACTTATGAGCACCCTGCCTGGTGTTGAATTAAATGAATTGGAGTATGGGTATAAAAATGTCTTGTCCTACATAGGTACCCAGGGAGGGGAAGGATCAGACATCCTCCTGTCTACCGTTCACTGCCAGACCTTCAGGCCATGGAAGACAGACATATCATCCAGATGTACCATCTGAATGGGCAAACAATGTTGGATCTCTGTCGTCAGTTGGAGCCAGATCTACTGCCTACCAATTTGCATCCAAATAGCATACCATACATTGTACATGTTATGGCAGTGTTGCACTTCCTGGCCACAGGGTCCTTCCAAGATACACTGGCCCTATCTGTTGTGATGTCCCAGCCTATGTTCAGTCTTGTCTTGAAGGATTGTAGGAAAGTAGCCTTTTTCCAGCTTGGTTACCCCCACTTTTGGCCTGTTTGTCGGTGTGTTTGACTGTGTTCACTGGGATCCTGCTAACCAGGACCCCAGTGATTATGCTCTCTTCCTTTAAACTTGGTTGGTGGAACCTTTTTCATTCCACAATTGGCACCTGGTGCCCCATGTAAGCCCCTAGTTTATGGTACACATAGCATTGGGGTTCTAGGGGATCCCTATGGGCTGCAGCAGTTATTCTGCCTCCCATAGGGAGTTCAGGCAAAGGGTTGTGCAGATTTTCCATTGCAGTCTGCGTGAACCAGGTGCATGCGCCCATTTTCACTATAGGTCACTGCACCAGGTCACTACAAGTCACCCCTATGTAGACCCTCTCAGCCGAAAGGGCAGGGTGCAGGTACCTGTGTGTGAGGGCACCTCTGCACTAGCAGAGGTGCCCCACAAGCTCCAGACCCACCTTACTGGACTTTGTGAGTGCAGGAACACCATTTTACACCTGCACTGGACATAGCTCACTACCTATGTCCAGCTACATAATGGTAACTCCGAACCTCAGCATGTTTGGTATCAAACATGTTGGAATCATTCCCCAGTACTTTTCCAAGTATTGGCTGTATGATTCCATGTACTCTGGGGGCTTCTTAGAGGACCCCAGCATTGCTCCTATAGCCTTCTCAGGTTTTCAAGGCAGCCCCAGCTGCTGCCACCTCACAGACAGGTTTCTGCCCTCCTGTTGCTTGAGCAGCTCAAGCCCAGGAAGGCAGAACAAGGGATTTCCTTTGGGAGAAGGGTGTTACACGCTCTCCCTTTGGAAACAGGTGTTACTAGACTTGGGAGGTGTAGCCTCCCCAGCCCAATGGTATGCTTTGAAGGGCACATTTGGTGCCCTCGTGTTTAAACCAGTCTTCACCGGTTCAGGGACCTCCAGTTCATGCTCTAGCGCAAAACTGGACAATGGAAAGGGGAGTGACCACTCCCCTGTCCATCACCACCCCAGGGGTGGTGCCCAGGGCTCCTCTAGAGGGTCCCTGGATTCTGCCATCCTGGATTCAAGGTTGGCAGGGAACTCTGGGAGCATCTGAGTGGCCAGGCCAGGCACGTGACATCAGATTCCCCTCCTGATATGTCACCCAGCTAGGTGACCATTCCCTCTTTCAGGGATATTTAGGGTCTCTCCTTTGGGTGGTTCCCAAGATTCTGCTTACAAGATTCCAGCAGGATTCGTCTGCATCCCTTACTTCGACCTCTGACCAAAGAAACTGCATCTGTACTCTCCAGGACCCGACAATCTGCAACATAGGCGAAGACTTTGTCTGCAACATTGTTTCTCTGGCTCCTTCCAGCTTTTGCAACATTTCCCCAATCGTGTATCGTCTGGGGACAGCCCATTTTCAGTCTGCACAGGAAAGAAGAAGGAATCTCCCTTGGAGTGAAGGAGTCACTCCCCTCCATCTGGACGCACCATCAGCAACGACGACCGACTGCGTGGATCCCCTCTCCTGACGAGCTGCCTGGATCCTGCAACATGGGTGGTGGTCAGAAGTGGTCCAGATGGTCCTCTCTACCAGCTGCCCAACTTGGGTGGAGGTAAGCCCTTGCCTTACCATACAGGACAGTACCCCTGTGCACCGTGTCCTTTGCAGCTGCCACGGCTTGTTGGCACTTCTTCCAAGGGGTCTTCAGTCTTCGTGTAGCTCCAGCCCCCAGCACTCCTTCCTGTGATGCACAGCTCCCTGAGTGACTCTCCTGCAACGTGCTACTACTTTATGTAGTGCTGCGAGGGCTCCATTTGAACCTTCTGTGTCCCCATCCTGAGGGCCCCCTCTGACTCCCCCTCCTGGGTTGAGTCCTCCTGGGGCTTGCTGGTCCACTTTCTGCCAACCGTGAGCCTGTACCAAGGCTTGTTGATGGAATCCGGACACACAAACTCGAGTGCAATATTCCTTCCTGCATCCTCCAGGAACTCGACTCTAGGGCTGCAGTGCTGACTTTCCTTCTCCACTGTCGACCAACTCCTGCAATCTTCAGTTTGGTGGGTAGGGGCTTCTGCCCTCACTGGACTTTGCTGTGTCTTCTGGACTTTGTCCCCTCTTTCCACAGGTCTTCCTCTTCAGGAATTCAGTGTTGGTTTCTTGTAGTCATCTCCGGGTTATGCATTTCTCTTCTTTTCTTCTAAGAGGGTATTCTGGGGAAATTCTAGTAATTTACTCCTGCTTTCTTGGTTGCTGTGGGCTGTTGTGGTACTTTCCTTTGTGCTTTCATGGTACCCCTAGTGACACTGTACACACTCCACTTACCTCTGTGAGGGTGACACTCTTGCATTCCATTTTTTAGCATATGGTTTGTACTCCCCCTAGGTCCACTATTTTCTATTGTGTTTTACACTATTTGCACTGTTTTCTAACTATTCTTATGCCTATTTCTGACAACTAGTGAATACGACTTGTGTATTACCTCCTAAGGAAGTATTGTCTCTATAGTAATTTTGGTGTTGTGTTACCATAATAAAGTACCTTTATTTTTGTAACACTGAGGGCCAGATTTATACTTTTTGACGCAAAACTGTGCTAATGCAGTTTTGCGTCAAAAGGGTTAGTGCTGTCTAGGGCCATTTCTTAACGCCACCTATGCATCATATTTATACTATGATGCTGGGTGGTACTAAGAATAGGTTAGAGTAATTTTTCCTGATGCTAACCATTGCACCTTGCCGGAAGGCAAAATGATGTTAACGCATGAAAAATTACTCTAATCCGGTTTTCGACATGTAAACACGTTGCAAAAACGAAATGTGCCATCTTTGCCCGCAATAGCATCAAAAAGTAACGCAAACGGAGCAAACAGTGCAAAGGAGAGGCAAGATGGATTCACACAGCCAGGAGATACCCCAGGGAGACCCCAGACAACCAGGAACCTGCCAGGAAGTCATAGACAAGAAGAAGAGGAAGTGTTGCTTCAGCGCAGAGGAGCATGAAATACTGGTGAGAGAGGTTACGGAGCACCAGCATCAACTCTTCATCACCTCTAAATTGCCAATTGAAAGGAGAGAGGCAACTTGGCAGCAGATTGTGGACAAGATTAACAGTATGGCAGAGGTCAGGAGAACCGTCACTGAGGGCAAGAAGCGCTGATATGACTGCAAGCGGAGGACAAAGGAGAAAATGGCAAGGAACAGGAAGGCAGCACTGCAGACCAGAGGTGGGAGTCCAACACCAAAAGAGGACCTGGACGAGATGGAGGAGATGGTTGCAGCCATCATCCCGGAGGAAATCATCACTGGTATCGCAGGACAGGACAGTGCAGCCTACCAGGAAACAACACATATGCAGGGTAAGTTGCATGGGGGACCAAAATGCCAAAATGTTAAGTGCAAGAAGGGGGGGGGGGGCACATACCTACTACACCAGTGGTTCCCAGCCTCTGACCTCTGTGGACCCCTACTTTACCATTACTGGAACCCGGGAACCCCCACTGAATCATTATTAGAATCTGGGGACCCCCCCACTCAGTCGTTACTGAAAGTGGGGGACCTAATCAGCTAATATTATTTAATTTTCTGAGTAGCTGCGGACCCCCATGGTCCCCAGACCACTGTTCTACACAATGCATGTCAGACCTGCAAATCAGGCAGTGGAAAGGGCAAAGAGACAGGGCATGGGACTCCCTGCACTACCCATGCTAGGTGTGTGGGTTGTGCAGGGGCATCCAGGGGCACAGCAAAACACAACACCAACAACCATTTTTGCATGGGGATACACCACCACTGCCATGCCAAGGCTGGTGGAAATGATGACACAGACCAGGAGGGTAGGGTAGAACGTAAAACCTGTCTGGTGTCACAGGACAGCTGGTATTGTCAGAATGTGAACTAGAAGACAATGCCCAGTCTCAGGCCATAGGCTCAAGCGGCATTCCCCATTGACAATATTTGCCACAACTACCTGTGCTGTTTGCACTGGTCAGTTAGGAAATGGCAGTTAGGTGCCCATGGAACAAACATACTCGAAATGAGGGTTCTGTATGACTATGTGATCAATCCCCATCAATCCCTATCCAAGTGCAATTCCTGTCAACTGGTCATGTCCATAGACTTAATAACCATCAGGCACTGTCACTTACATAATGATGTACACAGCAGTAATCGCATACCTATGCTGGCCATCCCTGGGTTTACCCCTGTGCGTGTGTCACAATAGCTGCAATGCCACCATGCAACATCTCAGGTATCATAGTGCAAAGACAACTGTATTGAGGGGGAGGACATATTTGTGTAGGAAGGCAAACACACCCGCACAGTCACAAGAGGAAACAGAACTCTGCCTGGTCCATCAGTGCAATGCAATGTAGCACACATACGCAAACATCAACATGAGAAACTACCAATGGTAACACGTGTACTGTATCATGGAAATGCCATGCATGGTGTGGCGCTAGGTCTCAGCACTGCATAGGTGTATGTGAAAACTGAAAGACTGGGACAGGGCCATATTGTCATGTGTGGTGCTGTGGCATCAGCGCACCAACATTCATTACAAGGCCTCACCATGCAAATGGAAGCAGAGGGAGGGCTGATGAGGACTAGAAGGTGGCAATCCACAATTAGGACAGAACCCACACCGAGAAGATGTGATGCAGACAATTGTCCAAACTGCCCTTCACTACATGTGACATGCAGGTGGGGCATATGACTGAGAGACTGCAAATATTAATGACAGGAACAATGCATGGGGTCCAAGATGACAATGTACCACCAATAGGAAGTCAGTGACATCACATTACAACCTGCACAACACAGACACACTAATTGTACAATATCTCATTGCAGAGGACGATGGCTCTCCTGTGGATCTGCCTGTCCTGGACTACCCTGATGACCTGGATGACCAGCTGACAACCATCAGCCAGGAAACCCTCCAAGATGTCCTGGGAACCCTCCAGGCACCACCTCCAGCCGCAAGGAGGATTGTTAATGTAGCAGCCATCCCAGAGGACACTACCACCACCCCAATAGTATGTTCTGCCAGCTCAAACACAGCTGACGACTCTGATGACACAGGGACCATATATGATTCTCAGATTGGAATGGGCGACCCCCTTTTTCTTACCAGACTAGCCTGACGTGCAGTTCTTTTGAGTAAGTGACCGGAGTCTAGTTGACTGTTAATTTAGACACTTTTTGGTCTGTGTATTATTTTAAAGGAGAAGTTTTTTGTTTTCTGTTGGTCCTTATGAAGTATTGCTGGATCCTTCTGGACCCTTGAGACACAAAACATGTTGACCCATCGTTAGAGGGTGTAAGGCAGTGTCCCTTCCCCACCTCCCTACTTTTGAGAGAGTGATTGAGCATTACCTCTAGTTCCACTCTCCTACCTGCTTTTTTTAATCCTGGTTAATACCCTTTTGTTGATCTAATAAATTCATGATGAAGTATTAGGTGTTGAGCCAAGTGTATTCTTTCTTTGCTCTCCTGTTCATATTGTGCTTAGAGGTTGGCATTGTCCACTACACCTCTGTTTACGGCACACATACTTTGGGAAGAAGATCTCTGGTAAAGAGCACCCTTTATGGGGGGCTCTTCAGACATTGCAGTGCTGGTCTGACGAGGAGCACACCCAATGATGAAGCATGACATCCAACTGAATGTGTGAGGGCTTTGGCTTCTAACTCAAGGGTTTCCCTCTGAATTCACTTGCTTTATGTCTAACTCTTTCTGGAACAGTGTACTCTTTTTTTTCTTCAACCCTACTACAACCATATGTGGCTAATCCATTTCAGATGGTACTCCATGGCATGATTTGTATTTGGGTGAAAATTTCAATGGCACTTCCCTGGTGCACTGCAGTACAAGTGTCTCAGGTATTGTGGCTTGTGCATCAAGGGACACTGGCTTACTGTGTGATGGACATGTGGCTCGATTTTTATCATATGTTCAGTGGTCCATAACAAATGTGGCACAGTTGTATGTAGGTAACAAATGCCTCATTGGCAGTGTCCCCTAAGCCGGGTATGCCCCCTTTGCCAACATAATGGCAGGGACCATGTGTGTGTAATGTAGCGCTAAACATGGATTGCCCACTTTGCTGTCTGGGTCCAGTGAAATTTGGTATGCTGACAGTGTCTTACCTGATCATCGTTGACAGGATGCATGGGCACAGGTGTTGCAGTAGCACCTGAAATGTGTGATTAAGGGCCACATGTACGAAGATCAGGTTTTGTGAGTCACTGCGAGGCTTAGCAACTCACAATTTGCAAGTAGGATAATTTGATGTATAACACTGTCAATGATACTGTTTGTAATTCACAAATGTGGTAGCAAATGACCTGCCTCATGAATATTCATGAGGTAGGTTTCATTTTGCAAACCCACTGGGACTGGCAGCACTCAAAGGTATGGTGGCCTCTGGGCTCACCAGACCACCATGTCTGTGACTGCTTTTAAATAAAGCTGTATTTTCTTTTTTGAAATGCAGCCCTATTTCATTAAGGGTAAACAGAATGCATGTAAAAAACAAATATTATAACTTTTATTTTCATTTTTTAAAGCACGAGGTGGTCTGTGGGACCCCTTCCCTTTTGCGAATGGGTTAGCATCAGCTTGAAACTGGTGGTAACTGCATTCGCAGTCACAAAACAATCAAAGTTCGGACTGTGACTCGCAAATAGGAAGGGAATGCCTCTTCCTAAATGCCACTAGCAAACCCTGTTTTGTGATGTGGCATTGCGATTGCAGAATGGCAAAATTGGGTATGTGCATTGGAAAAAACATTTTTTATTGATGCAAACGCACCAATTCAGAAAACTAGGCCATTTGCAACAATAAAAAAGAGCTTGGTACATGTGGCCCTAATTGATAGTCGTACATGACTCAACAAACTTCAGGCCTGCATTGTTAACATGTATAGACAGGTGGACTCCATCTCAGTACTGGGACACTATCATTTGGTTCTGCTTGCATTCAACCTGGCCACAAACATTGCATGCAGCATGTCAACACATCTGCTACCTTCACTCAGGAGCATTCTACTGTACACATTTGTCAATGTGATACTCACCAACAGGGCCACCAATCACCACACCCAGGTGGTCCAGCAGATCCTGCTCTCTGGCCACCAGGTCAGCCCAGCAATGCTTTAGCTGGTGCTCATTCCGGCTTGTATGGTAAACCCTCTAGAGGTGGTATAGCACCTTGCCCCACCACAGCCACCTGGCCTCTGTGTGATTCCCCTGTATCACCCGCCCACCCATCTCCAACATCATGGGTAGGAAGTGGCACACCAGCCACACAAAGCCCCCAAGCTCCTCCTCCCCCATGCGTGTCAGCTTCGCCCTTCCTGACATGTCCCTCAGCAACAAATCCAAACAGTACATGTAGAAAAAAAGAGGAAAAGAAATGAAAATAAAGTAAATTTACAGCCCAACCCTAAGAACCCCAACTAATCTAACCCCCAGACAGACACCTGAAGTACAAATACAATATGAAAGAAACTAAACTACACAAAATCACATGCACTGGGTCAAGAAACTGTTGGACTTTTTCCTTTTGTAGCGTCATCCCCAATCTTTTTGCCTCCTATTGTTTTCTGACCTGCTGTACGCTTTTGAACTCTGAGTACTTTACTACTGCTAACCAGTGCTAAAGAGCATATGTTGTCTGTGTAAATTGTACTGTTGATTGGTTTATCCATGATTGGTATATTTGATTTACTGGTAAGTCCCTAGTAAAGTGCACTAGAGGTGCCCAGGACCTGTAAATCAAATGCTACTAGTGGGCCTGCAGCACTGGTTTTGCCACCCACATTAGTAGCCCTGTAAACATGGCTCAGACCTGCCACTGCAGTATCTGTGTGTGCAGTTTTAAACTGCCAGTTCGACTGGGTAAGTGTACCCACTTGCCAGGCCTAAACTTTCCCTTTTCTTACATGTAAGACACACCTAAGGTAGGCCCTAGGTAGCCCCATGGGCAGGGTGCAGTGTATGTTTAAGGTAGGACATATACTAATGTGTTTTATACGTCCTGACAGTGAAATACTGCCAAATTCGGTTTTCACTGTTGTAATGCCTATCCCTCTCACAGGTTAACATGGGGGCTGCCTTTAAACATGATTAAAGTGTAGATTCCCTTTGGGAGCAGATAGACATGTGGAGGTTGGGGTCTCCGAGCTCACAATTTAACAACAGAAAATTTAGAAAGTAGGCATTTTCTTGCTTAAACTATTCTGTAACTCTGCCTGTTTGTGGATTCCCTGTCTGGGTTAGTTTGACAGTTGGGCTGTTTGCACCTCTCTCTAGACAGTGACAGAAAGGGGGCTGGGGAGTCGCCTGCATGTCCTGATGAGCCATCTGTGCTAGGAGGGTGGGGAGGAGTGGTCACCTGCCCACTTACACCTGAAAGGGCAGTGCCTGCCCTCACTCAATGTAGTCTCCAACCCCTTGGTGTGTGTCTGGGGCCTGGCCTGGGCAAGGCAGGATCTCACAAACAAGAGTGACTTTCCTTTGAAGTAGGCCTACTTCAAAGGCCAAAATGGGTATAAAAAGAGCACCCAAATCCCTGAAAAATTAGAACACTTCTGGACATCAAGAGGAACCTCTGCCTGGAGAAGAGCTGAGGAGAAGTGCTGCCCTGCCTGTGACTGTGCTTTGTGGAGCTATCCTGCAGTTGCTGCCTCTGCCTGTGAAAGGGGACAAAGACTGGACTTTGTTGTGCATTCTTGCTTGTGAAGAAATCTCCAAGGGCTTGTCTTGAGCTTGCCTCCGGTTGTTGAAGTCTCAGGGCCATCAAAGACTTCTCCTGCCAGCACCTGGATTCTCTGCTGAGACTCCTGCCCTGCCAAGTGGTGTCCTATCCAGTTCCTGGGACCTTGACAAGTGAAGCTGGCAGACCAAGACTGAAAATCCACACACAGACCGACGTGTAGGGAAAATATTGACGCAACTTCCGAGACGTGGCTGAAAAATGACGCGCTGCAGTCTTTGCAGCAGAAATCAACGCTCCACCAGCATCGCAGCTGGAAGATCGACGCACGTAGCTGGAGAAACGACATGCAACACCCACTGACGGAGGCTGATAACGTTGCATCCCACATTGCGTGGTTTTGCTGATACCATGTGGCACGATTTTTGATGCAAACCTTGCTGGGTGCGGAAAAACAACGCAACGCCTGCCTGGACCCGAGTGCTTGCCCGGATCGACGCGGAGAGGAAAAACTACACACGCCGACCCGACCAGAGAAAGAGAAACGACGCACGGTCTCGCCTGCGGGTGAGAAATCGACGCATCGCTAACCTTTTTCGACGCACACTCACCTGTGCATGTTATTTTGTCGCTACCAAGGTACTCTTCAACGCTAACAGTGTTTTTACTGTTTCCTAAAGGATTTAAGACTTTTGCTTTTAAAATTAATAACTTGACTTGTGTATGTTGGATTTTTGTTGTTTTGGTCTTGTTTTGTTTAGATAAATATTTTCTATTTTTCTAAACCTGTGTTGTCATTTTGTAGTGTTTTCACTGAATTACTGTGTGTGTTGGCTCAAATACTTTACACCTAGACTCTAAAGTTAAGCCTACCTGCTTGTGCCAAGCTACCAAGGGTGTGAGCAGGGGTTAACTGAGGGTGATTCTTCTTTACCCTGAGTGAGGGTCTTTGCTTGGACAGGGGGTAACCTGACTGCCAACTAAAGACCCCCATTTCTAACAGAAACAAACAGATTTCACAAAAGACACAACAAGATAGACACCACAATATAAAATAAACGTAATGAACACACCAGCAACACCGAGGCACAACTACACAGTCAACAAATTGCACAGACTGTAAAGTGAAAGTACACCCACTGTACCATGCCTGTAAACAGGATTTGCTATTACATCACTTCCTGTCCCTTTGGGGCATGTTTTCCGTCATGCATGTATTTTTTTGACGCATACGATGTTTGAGTTAATATTTTCAAAGCATCACCTACATGTGCGGCAAAATACCACGCATTACCTGTATACTTCAATTTCCATGAATATCCGCATAAATGTGGTGCGCAGGTGGAATTCACGTTAAGGGCCCATGAATGGTTAGTTTGAGTTTGCAGGAGTTTTCGACACATTTGTGTCAACATTTGTGACTCTATCTGTGAATGCGAGATATTCTAATATTTAAAATGGATGCGCCCTGTATCAACATGAAGATAGGATGGTACGGCCTGCAGTGTGTAATATAGTGTTTGGCCACATGTGGTAGAGCATGCAACTTTGTGTTTTGGGTGTGAATGACAACAATGTGTGTGTTTCTGAAGTAACAGCATGCAATACTTTGGATGTCTTGCAAATGTATGAATGTGTGCCAAATGTATATCTACATCTGATGGCAATCAGTGATCCACAACAGTCATGGTATGTGTTTGTACCATGTGTTAACTCATGATGTGTGTAGTTGTTTGACTTAGGGGACATTACATTTCACACGACAAACAAAACTCAGGTATCATTTAGGATGGCTGCTGAGTGCTATGTAGGATATGTTACCCCTCATATGTCATTAATTGTTGGTTACGACTTCATGGTGACTTGTGTGTGGACTACACAAATGTTTGACATGTATACATATTTGGTACGTACTGTGTTTGAGACACTGTGCCTTAATTCCACCCATAAAATGGTACACATCAGTTTGACTCATTACAATTACCTATGTTACTTGTGTTGCTGTGGTGGACCTGCTGCCCTGGCTGCATGTGTTCACATATTTTCAGATGTTCATTCCACAGAAGTGTCCAGTTCGAGTGTGTGGGCATGTGTACCCGGTGTCAGGATCGGGCTCCATGGTGTCACGGTTTCGGGCTGGTCTAGTCAGGACTATGTTAGGGGCACCCCTGGAGATCACAGAGTATCTCACAAGGAGGTAGTGTACCAAAGCAGAAGAGCAGCTAAAGGCATACAAGAGGAAAGGACAGCTATGGTAAGGCAGAGAAAACAGGAAAGTGAAGGCAGAGCAACCTTAGTGTGAACAAACATGGAACGGATCAGTAATGGACAAACACCCTGGGGTTATCACTAAGTTTGTACACAGGGTAGGGATCAGACCTTCCTACAGCAACAGGGAAAGTCAACGCCTCTGTGCAGATTACTCTTACAGATAGCCACCATGCAAGCCCCATAGAAAAGAGGCAGCAGAAGTGATTCTGTCTCTGGACCCTTAGGGCACAAACAAGGATTGTACTTACATACACAAGACTAGCCCTTGTGGATTCAGGTGGAGACACAGTGGCAATCCCAAGAAAACAGTCATAACACACTGTCACTCTTAGGCACTAAAGACTACATGCAACACTAGACAAAGGATGGGAGCTGGATTTGCCTCCTGGAAACCAGATGCCAACCCAAGTACAAAGGAAAACACTTCCACACAGGTGAGGACTGATAGTACACTTACCAGACACGATAACCCAAGAGGAAACAGAAACAGAAGGAACAAACTAAGAGACAAAGCCAGGACAGGGAACAGGCCTCAGGCTGACGAAAAGGCGGGAACAGGACTGGGAAACAGAGAGCTGGAACAAGCAGGAGCAAGGCTGGGAAACAGAAAGCAGGATCTGGCTGAAACAAACAGGAACAAGGCTAAGAAACAGGGAACAGACTCTGACTGGAACAAGCAGGAACAGGACTGGGAAAACAGAGAGCCAGTTCAGGCTGAATCAGGACTGTAACACAATCCAACAAGAGGTCTGGAACACAAAGGAATCATACTCTAATGCATGACGAGGAGCTTCAGGGAATGGCAGCTTATAAGCAGTTCTAGGCAGCAGCAAGCCCAGGGCTGAGTCACATGGCTGGGCTGCACAAGAGAGGTCATAGGTGTACGCAGCTTCAGTCTCTCACATGTCCTGGAGGACAGAATCAAGTACAAAGGGACCTGAAGTCCATGGGAGCTAATGAAGTTCTTCTATAGCATGCCATATCGAAAAGGGAAGCAAACAGGAATCAGAAAGGGACTCTGGGTGAGCGTTAATGATGATTGACTATGTGGCCTAATGTAATTGTAAATGGTTCATCTTCCAAGTTGCACTTACAGTGCAGGTCATGTCATTGTCACTGTGGGCTTTGAAATCGGTCCCTTGGTGCTCTGGAGTGGCAGCTAATGTTTATGCCAGCCGTCATTTGTCTAGAGGTGTGTATCCCATTGTGTCAGGGTGTACAACATAACTACCATTGTCACACCTCAGTGTCACCCTGCCTTTGTGTCATTGCAGGGGTGTATGTTCTGTGTGTCCTACAGGGTTGTTGTGCTGTGTGTATATTGCTAGGTTTATTGACTTACTGACAAGAAGGCCATTGCCATATTGTCCATCCTGGAAGTGCTGATTGATCCTGCTGTGGTGGAATATAAGTGAATCATGGACACTCACAGGATACTTGGCCAAGATGTTTGTGAACAATCTTTGGTGGTCAACTATGGCCTGCACATTGATAGAATGCGTGTGCTTTCTGTTCCTGAATAGGTACTCTGTTGCTGCAGGTGGGACGATCCGGACATGGGTGCAGTCAATTGCACCAAGCGCATGCGGGAAGCCATTGATTTGATAAAAGCCCTGTTTTATCTCCTGCTGCTTCGGCTGGGTGTTGGGGAAGCTGACGTGGTGGGGTGTGAGGGAGATTATAGCATCTAACACCTTGGGCAGGAAGGCCGAGAATGATACCCCAGCGACCAGGGCACCCGTTGTCTGGAAGGAGCCACTTGCCAACATATGCAGGACAGCTAGCAGCCTGGTCACCAGTGGTATGTTGTGTGGTGTCTGCAGGTTAGCTGTTAGTTGTGGCTCAATATGGCGCAGCAGCTGCTGTATGGCTTACCAGTTGAGTTGATACCTACGAATGATGTGCTGTTCCCTGAGGCCAGGGAAGGTTGACCTATTTCTGAAAAGTCTCTCCTGCCTTCTGTGTTGCCTTTGTCGGCAATGTTGGGGTGGTGGTGGCTGCCGCTGTTGGTCCTGTGCTCAGAGTAGTCTTGCAAGCTGCATCAGTAGCACCTCCATGTTGTCCTGTTGGTCTGTAATGTTGCTTGTGTGTATTTTCCTTAAGTAGTGGTGTGTTTGCCTCATTTTAACGCCTGCCCTGAGCCAGGTGTTACCTTTTGACGCAAATCTGGTTTAGCGTCATTTTTCGGGTCCGCCTCCCACCCGTGCCTCATTTTTGCCCTTGTTGGATAAATATGGCACTTAGGTGTTTGAGTCAGTTTTTGGACGGGAACGCCTACCTTGCATCTCCTTGACGTAAGGCGGTTTCACGCATCCTTAAAATGACGTTAACTATTTTTTTGACCCTAGACGGATCGAGCATAAAAATATAAATATGGAGTTAAGTTTGCACTGGATTTGCATCAATAAAAATGATGCAAATCCGGCGCAAACAAAGTATAAATTTGCCCCTGAGTGTTTTCTTTCATGTTTGTAAGTGCTGTGTGAATACAGTGGTATTGCATGAGCTTTACACGCCTCCTATATAAGCCACAGCTACCTCTAGGGAGCCCGGCTTCTAGACGCTGCCTACACTTCACTGATAGGACGTAGACCTGGTATAAGGTGCAAGTACCTTAGGTACCCACCACACACCAGGCCAGCTTGCTACAAGAATGTACTCTCAGCAATGATGAAACACCTGGAAATCTATATCCGGTTTCTTCAATGTGAGGATTTCGCCCATCAGAAGGCTGACTTCTATGGTTTGCCACACATCCTACATGTTGTAGGAGCCATTGATGGTTCCAATGCTGCCTTGGTTCCACCGCATGGCAACAAACAAGTCTATTGGAACAGGAAGAACATCCATTGCATCAATGTCCCAGTTGTTTGTGTGACGGACGTCTACATTTCACAGGTCTGTGTCTGTTTTACGGGTTCAGTCCATGATGCCTTCATCATGCAGAACAGTGCAATTCCACAGCTGGTGTCACAACTGTACCCAGAGAGAGCCTGGCTGGTTGGTAAGTCACATGTGTCATGTATGTTTGTATCAAATGTGTGCTGAAGAAGAAACAAAGAGAGGGACTGATTGTTGCACATATGTCCCATTCCAGTTAATGCGACTTTGCAGACTCAAAGCGTCCATGGTTGTTGACACCGGTGAGGATTCCAACTACATCAGGGGAAGTCCACTTAAACAATGCCCATGGAAGAACACAGTGTGTTGTGGAGTGGGTTTTTGGGCTCCTGAAAGCCAGATTTAGGAGCATAGAAATGACAGGTGGAGCCCTCCTTTACTCACCCAAAAAAGTATGTATGATCATTGTGGCCTACTGCGTACTCCACAAAATTGCCCTGAGGAGGAACATACTATGTATACCAAATGAGGGGAAGTTAGCAGTGCCACTGGGTGGGAATCCTGAAATGCCAAGTGAGGATGACTGTGATGAGGAGGAAGGTGAAGACTTGTGGGCAGATCTCATCAGCCAATACATTACTTGAGTGTGTGATACTATGTGATTCCTGTGTTTTTCACAAAGAACAGGGGATCTCACGCCATGCAGTGTACAGCCAAGGTATAATAGCAAATTCTGACTGAAAAAAGCTAATACTATCATTATCTTCTTTGTTTCTGTCAGTCTCACGGAAATGTGTATGGATCTACTGAACTCTGATGTAAGGTTATGGTCATACGTATGTATTGAACTCCTTGCGTTGTGTATTTTTATACGGGGCTGTTCACCATGCCATCCTTGTGTGGGCATTTTAGAGTTGAGACATTGGCATGTAGCTGTTGCTGTCTTGACATATGAAGTGGACATGGATGGATCCAGGTAATGTTGCTCACAGATTTGGGGTGTGTGAGTCCTTTGCCAAAAGCAACTAGGACAGTGGGTTGGTGGAAGTCTGAAGTGCACAATACACTTGTTGATGTGGTGTGTTGATCCAAATGTCTCATGTGTATGATCATATGGCTTTGATACATGTTGTCATCCAGTGCAAGCCATGCATTCTCCCTTTACATTATGTTAACAATGATCCTATATGACTTGTATGCAGCTGTCAAATTATTTCCTCATTGCAGGCCACAGTGTCTGTGCCAAAACACTGACATAGGTTGGTATCACACCACCAGATGCTTGTTCATTGTAATGGAATAGACCTATGATTTGGGACTATTGTACTGCCCACAGTCTGTGTTTAATCATAAACATTTATAAAGCGCGCTACTCACCCGTGAGTGTCTCAAGGCGCTAGGGGGATGGGGTTACTGCTGCTCAAAGATCCAGGTCTTGAGTTGCCTCCGGAATGCGAGGCTGTCCTGGGTGGTCCTGAGGCTGGTGGGGAGGGAATTCCATGTCTTGGCCGCCAGGTAGGAGAAGGATTTCCCACCTGCCGTGGTGCGGCGGATGCGAGGGACGGCGGCGAGAGCGAGGTTGGTGGAGCGAAGTAGACGGGTGGGTGTGTAGAAACTGAGGCGGCGGTTGAGGTATTCGGGTCCCTTGTTGTGGAGGGCTTAGTGTGCGTGGGTGAGGAGTCGGAAGGTGATCCTTTTGTTGACGGGAAGCCAGTGCAGTTGTCTCACGTGGGCGGAGATGTGGCTGTTGCGGGGTATGTCGAGGACAAGGCGGGCGGAGGTGTTTTGAATTTGCTGTAGACGTTTCTGGAGTTTAGCGGTGGTTCCTGCGTATAACGTGTTACCGTAGTCCAGGCGGCTCGTGACGAGGGCGTGGCTCACGGTCTTTCTGGTGTCGGCGCGGATCCAACGGAAGATCTTTCGGAGCATGCGGAGGGTGAGGAAGCAGGAGGATGATACGGCGTTGACTTGTTTGGTCATGGTGAGAAGTGGGTCCAGGATGAATCCGAGGTTGCGTGCGTGGTCTGAGGGGGTTGGTGCGGTGCCAAGGGCCATGGGCTACCAGGAGTTGTCCCAGGCGGACGGGGTGTTTCCGAGGATGAGGACTTCCGTTTTGTCTGAGTTCAGTTTCAGACGGCTGAGTTTCATCCATTCTGCTACGTCTTTCCTTCCATCTTGCAGGTCGGTTTTGGCGCTGGTGGGGTCCTTGGTGAGGGAAAGTATCAGCTGAGTGTCGTCTGCGTAGGAGGTGATGTAGACATTGAAGAGAGTCGGGCTGAGCGAGGAGCCTTGTGGGACGCCGCAGATGATCTCGGTGAGGTCTCAGCGGAAAAGGTGGGAGGTAGACTCTTTGGGAGCGGTTGGAGAGGAAGGAGGTGATCCAGTCCAGGGCCTGTCCTTGGATCCCAGTGGAGCGGAGGCGGGATATTAGGGTTCGATGGCAGACGGTGTCGAAGGCAGCCGAGAGGTCGAGGAGGATGAGGGCGACTGTTTCTCCGTTGTCCATCGGAGTTCTGATGTCGTCTGTGACTGAGATGAGGGCAGTTTCTGTGCTGTGATTGGCTCGGAATCCGGACTGAGAGGGGTCGAGTAGGTTGTTGTCTTCAAGGAAGTTGGTAAGTAGCTTGTTGACGGTCTTCTCTATGACTTTGGCAGGGAAGGGGAGGAGCGAGATGGGGCGGAAGTTCTTCAGGTCGCTGGGGTCCGCCGTAGGTTTCTTCAGTAGGGTGTTGACTTCTGCGTGTTTCCAGCTCTCGGGGAAGGTGGCAGAAGCAAACGAGCTGTTGATGATGGTCTGGAGATACGGGGCGATGATGTCGTTGGCTTTGTTGAAGATGAAGTGTGGGCAGGGGTCCGAGGGGGCACCGGAGTGGATGGAGTTCATGGTGGCTTTGGTCTCTTCCGTGTTGATGTGAGTCCAGGCGTTGAGGGTGATGGCTGGGGTTGTAGGTTCTGTGGTGGTTGGCTGGGTCTGGTGGCTGAAGCTGTCGTGTAGGTCGGTGATCTTACGATGGAAGAAGGTGGCGAGGGAGTTGCAGAGGTCTTGTGAGGGCGTGATGGCGTTGGCGTTAGGGTTGTAGAGCTCTTTGACAATGTTGAAGAGTTCTTTGCTGTTGTGAGTGTTTATGTCCAGTCTGTCTGTGAGGGAATTTCTTTTGGTGGCGCGGATCAGTTGGTGGTGTTCGCGGGTAGCGATCTTGAGGGCAGCCATGTTATCTGCGGTGTGGTCCTTGCGCCAGGCTTTCAAGAGGGTGCGGCAGGTTTTTTTAGATTCCTTGAGGGTGTCTGTGAACCAGAGAGGTTTTTTGGTGTTGGTCTGTCTTGGGAGGCATCTGAGGGGAGGGAGGTTGTCTGCGCAGTTGGTGATTGTAGGAAAGTACCATCTAGCCTGGCATGTTACCCCCATTTTTCACTGTATATATGTTGTTTTAGTTGTATGTGTCATTGGGACCCTGCCAGCCAGGGCCCCAGTGCTCATAAGTGTGCCCTGAATGTGTTACCTGTGTTATGACTAACTGTCTCACTGAGGCTCTGCTATCCAGAACCTCAGTGGTTATGCTCCCTCATTTCTTTCCAAATTGTCACTAACAGGCTAGTGACCAATTTCTCCAATTTACATTGGCACACTGGAACACCCTTATAATTCCCTAGTATATGGTACTGAGGTACCCAGAGTATTGGGGTTCCAGGAGATCCCTATGGGCTGCAGCATTTCTTTTGCCACCCATAGGGAGCTCTGACAATTCTTACACAGGCCTGCCACTGCAGCCTGAGTGAAATAACGTCCACGTTATTTCACAGCCATTTACCACTGCACTTAAGTAACTTATAAGTCACCTATATGTCTAACCTTTACCTGGTAAAGGTTGGGTGCTAAGTTACTTAGTGTGTGGGCACCTGGCACTAGCCAAGGTGCTCCCACATTGTTCAGGGCAAATTTCCCGGACTTTGTGAGTGCGGGGACACCATTACACACGTGCACTACACATAGGTCACTACCTATGTGTAGCTTCACAGTGGTAACTCCGAATATGGCCATGTAACATGTCTATGATCATGGAATTGCCCCCTCTATGCCATCCTGGCATTGTTGGCACAATCCCATGATCCCACGGGTCTCTAGCACAGACCCGGGTACTGCCAAACTGCCTTTCCCGGGGTTTCACTGCAGCTGCTGCTGCTGCCAACCCCTCAGACAGGTTTCTGCCCTCCTGGGGTCCAGCCAGGCTTGGCCCAGGAAGGCAGAACAAAGGACTTCCTCAGAGAGGGGTGTTACACCCTCTCCCTTTGGAAAAAGGTGTCAGGGCTGGGGAGGAGTAGCCTCCCCCAGCCTCTGGAAATGCTTTGATGGGCACAGATGGTGCCCATCTCTGCATAAGCCAGTCTGCACCGGTTCAGGGATCCCTCAGCCCTGCTCTGGCGCGAAACTGGACAAAGGAAAGGGGAGTGACCACTCCCCTGACCTCCCCTGGGAGGTGCCCAGAGCTCCTCCAGTGTGCTCCAGACCTCTGCCATCTTAGAAACAGAGGTGCTGCTGGCACACTGGACTGCTCTGAGTGGCCAGGGCCAGCAGGTGACATCAGAGACTCCTTCTGATAGGCTCCTTCAGGTGTTGCTAGCCTATCCTCTCTCCTAAGTAGCCAAACCCTCTTTTCTGGCTATTTAGGGTCTCTGCTTTTGGGGAATTCCTTAGATAACGAATGCAAGAGCTCATCAGAGTTCCTCTGCATCTCTCTCTTCACCTTCTGCCAAGGAATCAACTGCTGACCGTGCTGGAAGCCTGCAAAACTGCAACAAAGTAGCGAAGACGACTACTGCAACTTTGTAACGCTGATCCTGCCGCCTTCTCGACTGTTTTCCTGGTGGTGCATGCTGTGGGGGTAGTCTGCCTCCTCTCTGCACTAGAAGCTCCGAAGAAATCTCCCGTGGGTCGACGGAATCGTCCCCCTGCAACCGCAGGCACCAAAGAACTGCATCACCGGTCCCCTGGGTCTCCTCTCAGCATGACGAGCGAGGTCCCTTGAATCCAGCAACTCTGTCCAAGTGACTCCCACAGTCCAGTGACTCTTCAGTCCAAGTTTGGTGGCGGTAAGTCCTTGCCTCCCCACGCCAGACTGCATTGCTGGGAACCGCGTCTTTTGCAGCTACTCCGGCCTCTGTGCACTTCTGGCGGAAATCCTTTGTGCACAGCCAAGCCTGGGTCCACGGCACTCTAACCTGCATTGCACGACCTCCTGAGTTGTCCTCCGGCGGCGTGGGACTCTCTTGTGCAACTTCGGGTGAGCACCGTTTCACTCCACTTCGTAGTGCCTGTTCTGGCACTTCTCCAGGTGCTGCCTGCTTCTGAGAGGGCTCCTTGTCTTGCTGGGCGCCCCCTCTGTCCCCTGACGCAATTGGCGACATCCTGGTCCCTCCTGGGCGACAGCAGCACCCAAAAACCCCAACCACACGATTAGCAGCGAGCAAGGCTTGTTTGCGGTCTTTCGGCGGGGAAAACACTTCTGCACGACTCTTCACGACGTGGGGCATCCATCCTCCAAAGGGGAAGTCTCTAGACCTTGTCGTTCCTGCAGAATCCTCAGCTTCTACTGTCCAGTAGCAGCTTCTTTGCACCCACAGCTGGCATTTCCTGGGCATCTGCCCTCTCTCGACTTGGTCGTGACTTTTGGACTTGGTCCCCTTGTTCCACAGGTACCCTCATCTGGAAATCCATCGTTATTGCATTGCTGGTTTTGGTCTTTCCTGCAGAATTCCCCTATCACGACTTCTGTGCTCTTTGGGGAACTTTAGTGCACTTTGCACTCACTTTTCAGGGTCTTGGGGTGGGCTATTTTTCTAACCCTCACTGTTTTCTTACAGTCCCAGCGACCCTCTACAAGGTCACATAGGTTTGGGGTCCATTCGTGGTTCGCATTCCACTTTTGGAGTATATGGTTTGTGTTGCCCCTATCCCTATGTGTCCCCTTTGCATCCTATTGTAACTATACATTGTTTGCACTGTTTAATACTATACTGCATATTTTTGGTATTGTGTACATATATCTTGTGTATATTTGCTATCCTCATACTGAGGGTACTCACTGAGATACTTTTGGCATATTGTCATAAAAATAAAGTACCTTTATTTTTAGTATATCTGTGTATTGTGTTTTCTTATGATATTGTGCAAGTGACACTAGTGGTACTGTAGGAGCTTCACTCGTCTCCTAGTTCAGCCTAAGCTGCTCTCCTAAGCTACCATTATCTATCAGCCTAAGCTGCTAGACACCCTATACACTAATAAGGGATACCTGGGCCTGGTGCAAGGTGTAAGTACCTCTTGGTACTCACTACAAGCCAGTCCAGCCTCCTACATTGGTTGTGCAGCGGTGGGATAAGTACTTTGCAACTACTTACCACTTTTGTCACTGTACTTTTCATAAGAGAAAAATATACAAAACAAGTTCAGTGTATGTACACCTAACCAAAAAGTACCTCTAAACTTTCTAAAAAGTTCTTAAAAAGTTTTTAAAGTTTTTTCTGTCTTTCAAAAAGTTCTGAAAAACCTTTTTCTCACGTTTTCTATCACTTAAACACTTTCTAAAATGTCTGGCACAGGCCAAACTGTTGATCTGTCCAAACTTGCTCATGATCACCTTAGCTGGAAAGGAGCAAGGAGTCTCTGCATAGAAAGAGGTTTAAGTGTAGGGAAGAATCCCCCTAGAGAACTGTTAGTTAATATGCTTGTTGAACAGGATAAGGCCAGAGGTGGCACTTCTGTTGAAAAGTTAGCTGATGGTTCCCAATCTGATCCTGAGGCACCCCTAGCAAAAGATTTAGAAGGGAAACTTCCTAGCCTGCCCATTAGCAGACAACCTAGCATAGCTGGTACTGATGTAGAGTCGCATCATACAGATAGTGTGGTCTCTCATCACATTAAGAGTATTCCTTCTCATCATAGTAGAAGTGCTGTTTCTGTTAGCCAAGCTGTTAGGGTGCCATCTGTTAGGGAAAGGTCTCCTTCTGTTCATTCTCACCATACTTCTGTTTCAAGGCATGTCCCTCCCACCCACCCTGATGACAGAATGTTAGAAAGGGAGCTCAATAGCTTGAGAGTGGAACAATCCAGGCTGAAGCTCAAGAAGCAACAGCTGGATTTAGATAGACAGTCCTTAGAAATTGAAAGAGAAAGACAGAAGATTGGGTTGGAAACCCATGGTGGCAGCAGCAGTATTCCCAATAGTCATCCTGCAAGAGAGCATGATTACAGGAATCTGCATAAGATAGTTCCCCCTTATAAGGAGAGGGATGACATTAACAAGTGGTTTGCTGCACTTGAGAGGGCCTGTGTTGTACAGGATGTCCCTCAAAGGCAGTGGGCTGCTATCCTATGGCTATCATTTAGTGGAAAGGGTAGGGATAGGCTCCTTACTGTGAAAGAAAGTGATGCCAATAATTTTGCAGTTCTTAAGAATGCACTCCTAGATGGTTATGGCTTAACCACTGAACGGTACAGGATGAAGTTCATAGAAACCAAAAAGGAGTCTTCACAAGACTGGGTAGACTTTGTTGATCATTCAGTGAAGGCCTTGGAGGGGTGGTTACATGGCAGTAAAGTTACTGATTATGAAAGCCTGTATAACTTAATCCTGAGAGAGCATATTCTTAATAATTTTGTGTCTGATTTGTTGCACCAGTACCTGGTGGACTCTGATCTGACCTCTCCCCAAGAATTGGGAAAGAAGGCAGACAAATGGGTCAGAACAAGGGTGAACAGAAAAGTTCATACAGGGGGTGACAAAGATGGCAAGAAGAAGGATGGTAAGTCTTCTGACAAGGGTGGGGACAAATCTACAATGAGTCTTCATCAGGCCCACAAAAACACTCTGGTGGGGGTGGTGGGCCCAAATCCTCTTCAAATCAAAACAAAGAAAAGAAACCATGGTGCTATTTATGTGAAATAAAAGGCCATTGGACAACAGATCCCAGTTGTCCAAAGAAAAGCACCAAGCCTCCTACCACTACAACCCCTACTGCTACACCTAGTGTCCCTACTAATAGCAGTGGTGGTGGGAGCAAACCTACTAATAGCCAATCCAAGGGAGTAGCTGGGCTCACTATTGGTAACTTAGTTGGGGTTGGTCTGATTAGGGAGACCACAGAGGCTGTGTTAGTCTCTGAGGGGGCTATTGATTTAGCCACCTTGGTTGCTTGTCCCCTTAACATGGATAAGTACAAGCAACTACCCCTAATAAATGGTGTTGAGGTTCAGGCCTACAGGGACACAGGTGCCAGTGTTACAATGGTAATAGAGAAACTGGTCCACCCTGAACAACACCTACTTGGTCACCAGTACCAAGTAACCGATGCTCATAACAACACCCTTAGCCACCCCATGGCTGTTGTGAATCTCAACTGGGGGGGGCGGTTACTGGCCCAAAGAAAGTTGTGGTTGCCTCAGATTTACCTGTAGACTGTCTATTAGGGAATGATTTACAGACATCAGCTTGGGCAGAAGTGGAGTTGGAGGCTCATGCAGCAATGCTGGGCATCCCAGGGCATATTTTTGCTTTGACTAGGGCTCAGGCCAAAAAGCAAAAAGGACAGGGTGACTTGGATCCTGGAAGAATGGACCAAGTGCTCCCTAAAGCTAGGGCTAGTAGAAGTAAATCACTACCTACTATCCCTCCCTCTACAGTGGATTCTAATTCTGAGGAAGAAGAATTTCCACCCTGTGCAGAACCTACACCAGAGGAGCTGAAAGCAGACACTGCTGAGCTTTTGGGTGAAGGGGGGCCTGCCAGGGAGGAGCTGAGTGTGGCACAGCATACCTGTCCCACACTAGAGGGTCTAAGGCAGCAAGCTGTCAAACAAGCAAATGGGGATGTCAGTGACTCTCACAGAGTTTGCTGGGAGGAAACCTCTTGTACACTGAAGCAAGGGATCCAAAACCTGGAGCTGCCAGGAGATTGGTGATTCCTCAGGAGTACAGAAAGTTCCTCCTAACTCTAGCTCACAACATTCCCTTAGCTGGACATTTGGGGCAAATGAAAACTTGGGACAGGCTTGTTCCCTTGTTTCATTGGCCTAGAATGTCAGAGGACACAAAGGAATTTTGTAAGTCCTGTGAAACCTGTCAAGCCAGTGGCAAGACAGGTGGCACTCCAAAGGCACCCCTTATTCCACTGCCTGTGGTTGGGGTTCCCTTTGAAAGGGTAGGGGTTGACATAGTTGGCCCCCTTGACCCTTCTACTGCTTCAGGCAATAGGTTTATCTTGGTGGTAGTGGACCATGCCACCAGCTATCCTGAAGCAATTCCTCTAAGGACCACTACAGCTCCTGCAGTGGCAAAGGCCCTCCTGGGAATCTTTTCCAGGGTGGGCTTCCCAAAAGAGGTGGTATCAGACAGGGGAAGCAATTTCATGTCTGCTTACTTAAAGGCCATGTGGAAGGAGTGTGGTGTGACATATAAGTTCACCACACCCTATCATCCACAAACAAATGGACTGGTGGAGAGATTTAACAAAACTCTCAAAGGCATGATTATGGGACTCCCTGAAAAACTCAGCAGGAGATGGGATATCCTTTTACCATGCCTCCTTTTTGCTTACAGGGAGGTACCCCAGAAAGGAGTGGGCTTCAGCCCCTTTGAACTCTATTTGGTCACCCTGTGAGAGGTCATCTAACACTTGTTAAGGAGGGTTGGGAACAACCTTTAAAAGCTCCAAAGCAAGACATAGTGGACTATGTACTTGGCCTCAGATCAAGGATGGCTGAGTACATGAAAAAGGCCAGTAAAAACCTTCAGGCCAGCCAAGAGCTCCAAAAGCAATGGCATGACCAGAAGGCTGTTTTAGTTCAGTACCAACCAGGACAGAAAGTGTGGGTCTTGGAGCCAGTGGCCCCAAGAGCACTCCAAGACCAATGGAGTGGACCCCACATAATTGTTGAAAAGAAGGGTGAAGTCACCTACTTAGTTGACTTAGGTACTGCCAGGAGTCCCCTTAGGGTGCTCCATGTCAATCGCCTGAAACCCTACTATGACAGGGCTGATCTCACCCTGCTCATGGCAACTGATGAGGGACAGGAAGAAGAGAGTGACACTCTCCCTGATCTCTTCTCTTCCACAGAACAAGATGCTCTAGTGGAAGGTGTTGTACTGGCAGATTGTCTTACTGCTGAGCAGAAAGACCACTGCATAAATCTCCTGGGTCAGTTTTCTGAACTCTTCTCTACTGTGCCAGGTACCACTTCTTGGTGTGAGCACACTATAGATACTGGAGACAGCTTGCCTGTCAAAAGTAAGATCTATAGGCAGCCTGACCATGTCAGAGACTGCATAAAGCAAGAGGTGCAGAAAATGCTTGAACTAGGAGTGGTTGAGCACTCTGAAAGTCCATGGGCTTCTCCTGTGGTACTTGTACCAAAACCTCATTCCAAGGATGGAAAGAAGGAAATGTGGTTTTGTGTTGACTACAGAGGTCTCAACCAGGTAACCAAAACTGATGCTCACCCTATACCCAGGGCAGATGAGTTAATAGATACACTGGCATCTGCCAAGTATCTAAGCACTTTTGACTTGACTGCAGGGTATTGGCAGATCAAATTATCAGAAGATGCAAAAGCAAAAACTGCATTTTCAACCATTGGAGGCCATTACCAATTCACAGTAATGCCTTTTGGATTGAAAAATGCACCTGCCACTTTTCAGAGGTTGGTGAACACAGTCCTGCAAGGGCTGGAAGCTTTTAGTGCAGCATATCTAGATGATATAGCTGTCTTTAGCTCCAGCTGGGATGATCACCTGGTCCACCTATCGAAAGTTTTGGAGGCCCTGCAAAAGGCAGGCCTCACTATCAAGGCTTCAAAATGCCAGATAGGGCAGGGAAAGGTGGTTTATCTGGGCCACCTGGTTGGTGGAGAACAGATTGCACCACTTCAGGGGAAAATCCAAACTATTATAGATTGGGTTCCCCCTACTACTCAGACTCAGGTGAGAGCCTTTTTAGGCCTCACTGGGTACTATAGGAGGTTCATAAAGAACTATGGCTCCATTGCAGCCCCTCTTAATGACCTCACTTCAAAGAAAATGCCTAAGAAGGTATTATGGACAGCAAATTGTCAGAAAGCTTTTGAGGAGCTGAAGCAGGCCATGTGCTCTGCACCTGTCCTGAAAAGCCCCTGTTACTCCAAGAAATTCATTGTCCAAACTGATGCATCTGAATTAGGGGTAGGGGCAGTCTTATCACAACTTAATTCTAAGGGCCAGGATCAACCTGTTGCTTTTATCAGCAGGAGGTTGACCCCTAGAGAAAAGCGTTGGTCTGCCATAGAGAGGGAGGCCTTTGCTGTGGTCTGGGCACTGAAGAAGTTGAGGCCATACCTGTTTGGCACTCACTTCATTGTTCAGACAGACCACAAACCTCTACTTTGGCTAAAACAAATGAAAGGTGAAAATCCTAAATTGTTGAGGTGGTCCATATCCCTACAGGGAATGGACTATACAGTGGAACATAGACCTGGGAGTACCCACTCCAATGCAGATGGACTCTCCAGATACTTCCACTTAGACAATGAAGACCCATCAGGTAATGACTAGTCTTCGTTTGGGGGGGGGGGTTGTGTAGGAAATTACCATCTTGCCTGGCATGTTACCCCCATTTTTCACTGTATATATGTTGTTTTAGTTGTATGTGTCACTGGTACCCCTGCCAGCCAGGGCCCCAGTGCTCATAAGTGTGCCCTGAATGTGTTACCTGTGTTATGACTAACTGTCTCACTGAGGCCCTGCTATCCAGAACCTCAGTGGTTATGCTCTCTCATTTCTTTCCAAATTGTCACTAACAGGCTAGTGACCAATTTCACCAATTTACATTGGCACACTGGAACACCCTTATAATTCCCTAGTATATGATACTGAGGTACCCAGGGTATTGGGGTTCCAGGAGATCCCTATGGGCTGCAGCATTTCTTTTGCCACCCATAGGGAGCTCTGACAATTCTTACACAGGCCTGCCACTGCAGCCTGAGTGAAATAACATCCACGTTATTTCACAGCCATTTACCACTGCACTTAAGTAACTTATAAGTCACCTACATGTCTAACCTTTACCTGGTAAAGGTTGGGTGCTAAGTTACTTAGTGTGTGGGCACCCTGGCACTAGCCAAGGTGCCCCCACATTGTTCAGGGCAAATTCCCCGGACTTTGTGAGTGCGGGGACACCATTACACGCGTGCACTACACATAGGTCACTACCTATGTGTAGCTTCACAATGGTAACTCCGAATATGGCCATGTAACATGTCTATGATCATGGAATTGCCCCCTCTATGCCATTCTGGCATTGTTGGCACAATCCCATGATCCCACGGGTCTCTACAAAAGACCCTGGTACTGCCAAACTGCCTTTCCCGGGGTTTCACTGCAGCTGCTGCTGCTGCCAACCCCTCAGACAGGTTTCTGCCCTCCTGGGGTCCAGCCAGGCTTGGCCCAGGAAGGCAGAACAAAGGACTTCCTCAGAGAGAGGGTGTTACACCCTCTCCCTTTGGAAAAAGGTGTCAGGGCTGGGGAGGAGTAGCCTCCCCCAGCCTCTGGAAATGCTTTGATGGGCACAGATGGTGCCCATCTCTGCATAAGCCAGTCTGTACCGGTTCAGGGATCACTCAGCCCAGCTCTGGCGCGAAACTGGACAAAGGAAAGTGGAGTGACCACTCCCCTGACCTGCACCTCCCCTGGGAGGTGCCCAGAGCTCCTCCAGTGTGCTCCAGACCTCTGCCATCTTAGAAACAGAGGTGCTGCTGGCACACTGGACTGCTCTGAGTGGCCAGGGCCAGCAGGTGACGTCAGAGACTCCTTCTGATAGGCTCCTTCAGGTGTTGCTAGCCTATCCTCTCTCCTAAGTAGCCAAACCCTCTTTTCTGGCTATTTAGGGTCTCTGCTTTGGGGAATTCCTTAGAGAACGAATGCAAGAGCTCATCAGAGTTCCTCTGCATCTCTCTCTTCACCTTCTGCCAAGGAATCGACTGCTGACCGCGCTGGAAGCCTGCAAAACTGCAACAAAGTAGCAAAGACGACTACTGCAACTCTGTAACGCTGATCCTGCCGCCTTCTCGACTGTTTTCCTGGTGGTGCATGCTGTGGGGGTAGTCTGCCTCCTCTCTGCACTAGAAGCTCCGAAGAAATCTCCCATGGGTCGACGGAATCGTCCCCCTGCAACCGCAGGCACCAAAGAACTGCATCACCGGTCCCCTGGGTCTCCTCTCAGCACGACGAGCGAGGTCCCTTGAATCCAGCAACTCTGTCCAAGTGACTCCCACAGTCCAGTGACTATTCAGTCCAAGTTTGGTGGAGGTAAGTCCTTGCCTCCCCACGCCAGACTGCATTGCTGGGAACCGCGTCTTTTGCAGCTACTCTGGCTTCTGTGCACTTCCGGCGGAAATTCTTTGTGCACAGCCAAGCCTGGGTCCACGGCACTCTAACCTGCATTGCACGACCTCCTGAGTTGTCCTCCGGCGGCGTGGGACTCTCTTGTGCAACTTCGGGTGAGCACTGTTTCACTCCACTTCGTAGTGCCTGTTCTACTTCTCCGGGTGCTGCCTGCTTCTGAGAGGGCTCCTTGTCTTGCTGGTCGCCCCCTCTGTCCCCTGACTCAATTGGCAACATCCTGGTCCCTCCTGAGCCACAGCAGCACCCAAAAACCCTAACCGCACGATTTGCAGCGAGCAAGGCTTGTTTGCGGTTTTTCGGCGGGAAAACACTTCTGCACGACTCTTCACGATGTGGGACATCCATCCTCCAAAGGGGAAGTCTCTAGCCCTTGTCGTTCCTGCAGAATCCTCAGCTTCTACTGTCCAGTAGCAGCTTCTTTGCACCCACAGCTGGCATTTCCTGGGCATCTGCCCACTCTCGACTTGGTCGTGACTTTTGGACTTCGTCCCCTTGTTCCACAGGTACCCTTGTCTGGAAATCCATAGTTGTTGCATTGCTGGTTTTGGTCTTTCCTGCAGAATTCCCCTATCACGACTTCTGTGCTCTTTGGGGAACTTTAGTGCACTTTGCACTCACTTTTCAGGGTCTTGGGGTGGGCTATTTTTCTAACCCTCACTGTTTACTTACAGTCCCAGCGACCCTCTACAAGGTCACATAGGTTTGGGGTCCATTCGTGGATCTCATTCCACTTTTGGAGTATATGGTTTGTGTTGCCCCTGTCCCTATGTGTCCCCATTGCATCCTATTGTAACTATACATTGTTTACACTGTTTTCTAATACTATACTGCATATTTTTGGTATTGTGTACATATATCTTGTGTATATTTGCTATCCTCATACTGAGGGTACTCACTGAGATACTTTTGGCATATTGTCATAAAAATAAAGTACCTTTATTTTTAGTATATCTGTGTATTGTGTTTTCTTATGATATTGTGCAAGTGACACTAGTGGTACTGTAGGAGCTTCACTCGTCTCCTAGTTCAGCCTAAGCTGCTCTGCTAAGCTACCATTATCTATCAGCCTAAGCTGCTAGACACCCTATACACTAATAAGGGATGCCTGGTGCAAGGTGTAAGTACCTCTTGGTACTCACTACAAACCAGTCCAGCCTCCTACAGTGATCCAATGCGTGAGGCTGAGGGCTGCGTCATTGGGGTCGGTGGAAAAGGTGGGTTGGTTGTCGCTGAGAGTGGAGAGAAGCTGTTCCGCGGGGATTTTGTTCCAATGTCGGCGTGGGATGGGTTGTGTGCGGAGGTGGCGACTCTCGCGTCGGAAGGTGAAGTGGACACATCTGTGGTCGGTCCAGTGTATTACGATGGAGTGGCTGAAGGATACGTGGTTGCTGGCGGAGAAGATGGGGTCGAGTGTGTGTCTGGCGATGTGGGTGGGGGTGTTCACCAGTTGCTTGAGACTGAGGTTGGCGAGGTTGTCGAGCAGGGCGGTGGTATTGGGTTGTTGTTCTGTTCCAGGTGGAAGTTGAGGTCGCCGAGGAGGATGTAGTCCGGCGAGGCAAGGGCGTACGGGGAGATGAAGTCAGTTTCCCTCCATCCATTCCCATCTTATGTATTCTTTCTTTGCATCACATGGATTGCATATTCAAAATCTCAAAATGAAGAAACATTACTAGCAGGAATTGATTTAGTGTTAGGTGTGTTTATTCACATGTGCACAGGAAATTAAGATTACACTCCAAAAAATACATTGACCGTGAAGGACTCAGTCAGGGTGGATGCAATCAGAGTAGATGCCACAACATTTGAAGTCCAAAGTCCAGTGTCCTACTAGTTTGGAAAATGGTAAGTGGTTTGAGAACAGTCAACAGAGTGAATCAGTGGCACACAAAGAAGTTTAATCAGGAAGATCTCACTTGCTGGTAATGGTTTGTGTCTTGCCATCCGTAGCTCCTGGATGTTTAGATGGATGTCCTGTTTGCAGGGGTGAGGGGGGTTCTTCAGCTACAGAGGCCAGTGTGTCTGAAGCAGCTTCTTCCCCTGGCAGAGCCTCCCTTCCAGTGGCTGCCACAGATGTAGCAGGGGCTAGTATTGACTGGCCAATGGCAGGGGTCTGGTGTTGTTGACGATCCCTGCTCGGGGTGGCTTTGATGTCTCTCAGCACCCTTGTTTGGGAGGCCATGTTGGTATTGTGGGACTCTCACTGTTCACGGATTTCCAGATGGAAGTCTCTCTGTAGCTCCTTGATCTCTCTGGGTTCGGCAAGTACTTGGCAGATCACACCTTGTGATTGTTGATATGATCCCAAGATTTGGGTGATAGTGTCCTGGCCAGAACCATCCCCAGCAGCCACATGCTGTTGATCCCCAAACCATCCCTCTCATGCACTGACCCAATGTGCCTGTGCCCTTGGCGCAGCTTGCCGTCTGCTACTGGTTCCAGGACCATCATTGCCAGAGTTATCTTGCTGTGACTCAGGATCCTGGACTGGGAGGCACAAGAATGTTGTCACTGTCCTTGGGACACGGGTTTGGGGGAGACTGGTTGCCTGGGAGATTTGCCTGAGAGATGGCGCGACTGGGCTGGGAGGTGTCGATGTGGTCACGGTGAGGCAGACAGGTGTCATCTGAGCAGGTTGCCCGGATGGGCCAGAACCGTCCTCAACGCTCTTACATGCAGGAGTGTATCCTCACAGTGATCTTTATCCATGAGGGTAGTTCCAGCCTCTGGAGTGGTCTCTGTGTTCCAAGTGGCAGATAGAATGTTGCAGGTTGTATTTTGACATTTACCTCCAATTGTTAACAGTGACATTTGACTAAGGCCATGTACACATTGGATTTGCCAATTTGACTTACGTGACAGGTACACAAACTATCAACTGTGTCGACATGGGGGCGTGGCTACACCAGCAGCCAACATGGCTGCGCGGTGTTAGAGCTCCAACGGTCGCCAAAGAGGCAGAGTCAGAGGACCGGGGGTGGGGGGGGCTACAGCACCACTGGAGCGAGCGCTGGGGTGCACGGTGCTGGTGCTCCAGGCCTGTGACACCCTGCACTCCGGCCTTGCACTTCAGAGGCCCTGCTGCGGCAGGGGCTGCGGACGGGCCTGAGGTACTGGTCATCTGCGCGGTGCAGCTCAAGAACTAGTGCTGACCAACCCCCCCCCATTATCCTCCAGCACTGGTCAAATGGGGCTGGGCCACGGACCCAGCTAGGTCGACCAGTGTGCCACTTGCCCCGCCCCCTTGGAGGGGGGGTTCTGGGGGAGCTCGGCCCTCTCTCCCCGCTGCTGGCTGATGCGAGGGGTCTGAGGTGGCTTGTGCTGGTTTGGACATGGTGCACTGGAGGCCCCATAGGGGCTGCCCGGCTAGGAGGCCCTGCTGGCACGCTGCAAATTAATAATTGCTACTGGCAAAGTGGGGGTGAGATACTTGGCTCTGGGGCGATGGCCCCGGGCGCTGGAGTGTTGGCCTTTGGCGCTGGCATCCCCCCTGTGGCCCCAAACCCCCTGAACCCTACATAGGCAATGGGCAAAGGAAATCCCAAACAACGGAAGCCTGCGTTTGACAAGCAGAAGCAGACACCTCAACATAACACGCCCACAATGTCTGAGACAGGGGCCTGCGTGGACGGGGACTCTGATGCGCCCCCCCCCCCCCAACACCAATGCAATACTGATGGAGCTGTGTGCCGGTTTCAGGACCATTGACGCTAAGGGCCTGATTTCTGAAAAGTTAGCCCCACCTTTGCGTCATTTTGCGTCAAACTTACAAACTATAATTATATTTTCATAAATCAGGCCCTAGGTTTGCCACCATAGCTAGCTGCTTGGATCGGATGGGGGGGGCATCTTGACCAAAACGATGAGTGAATGGCACATTCAGAGGACCGAATGTCCAAGACCGAGAATGCCACCGCCAAAATGGCCAAGATGTTGAATGTACTGGAGGCTTGTCTACGCACAGTCGCCATAAAAAATTAAAACCTGGAGGCGCGGGCTGATGGAATAACCTTCGAATCCTGGGAGTGGCAGAAACGACTACTACAGGGCACATGGACCTTTGTTGAACATCTGCTTACAGAATTGTTTGATCGTGTTAGCTTTACCCCCACATTTATGGTAGACTGGGAGCACAGGTCCCTCTTGGTGCAACCCGTGCCGGGAGCCAACCCCTGCATCCAATTGTTGCACGCCGCGATACAGCACTCCGCTTGACCTGCAAAAAGACTCCTCTGCAGTATCAAGGAGCCACAATCTCCATCTATCCGGACTTCATGATGGTGGTGCAGGAGGCCAGATGGAAGTTTCAAGATGCTAAGGCCGCCCTTTGGGGGCTGGGTATCTGGTATGGTATGCTATACCCAGCCAAACTCCGAGTTGATGTCCAGGGAAAGACACGTTTCTTTGATAAGCCGGCAGAGGAAATTTTGTAAGAAACACTCCAAGAAGAGCCCACGCTTGGCTCACTCATTGCCTCAACGGTCCCCAATCCGTACCCTGGGGGCATCAAGTCAGGACCTGTTCTTGGAGACATGACTACAGTCCATCTCTTGGGGGCGTTGCTGCTTGGTCAGAGGTGAGGCCCGCTGGTACAATGTGTGTCATGGCTCTGCTCCTGCCGGCTCCCCCCTGGGGGCACTGTAAAGACCGTCCAGAACCTTGTACTCCTCAAAAATGGTTACTATGCTTAAACATACCTATGCGATAGGGGGTCCACCCTCGGATGTGTTGTCACCCCTCCATGGTTGATACCATATTGTTTGCTGTAATGGGGTTGTTTTGTTTTTGTTTCACTAAGGGAGTCACTTGAAAACTTCTTCCATGTTGGGGGGGGGGGCGTGGGACAGTTGGGATAATAATAATAATGATAATGTTGCTATTTTTAGACCACTGTTAGTTTGTTTTTCTGTGCGACCCCAGGGGACATTTGTGCACCCAATTACCTCAAATCGATGACTGCTACACAGACTACAGAGCGATCAACTCTAAATGTCACATTTATCTCCTGGAATATTAGGGATTTAAATAACTCACGCAAAGGGAAGCCATTTTTTACAATATTTTACCAGACATGGTGCGCAGATAGTCTTTCTGCAACATTCCAGATGCACATAGACAGGGAGCCCCTGGACCACCTGCTTCTTGGAGGTGCCTTTAATCTACTCCAAGATACAAGCCTGGACACCACATCCTTGCACCCTGCAAATAAACCCACATACTTGCACCCTGCAAATAAACCCCAATCTTTGAAAGTTCTACGCAATATATGCCATACCCAATCCTTGCAGGACCCCTGGCGGATATCACCATCTGCTGCACTAACGTATTCATTCTACTCTGCCCCTCATGACACCTGGTCCTGCATTGATTTCTGGCTTATGTCACCACAGACCTTTCCCTGGCTTTGCTCTGTCTCCCATCTCCCTTGGACTTTTTCAGACTACTCTCCAGTTCAACTCGACCTATGCACTCCCTGCCTGGACTATATTGAGCACCCATGGCACTTCCCTGCTATGGCCCTACTAGATGAGATGTTCCGTTCAGATCTCCCCACCGCTATTATAGAAAACCTTACCATTAACACAGCCTTGGTTACATCTAAATTAATACAATGGGAGGCGTTCAAGGACAAACATAAGAGGGATCACTATAGCTAAGCACTCAGGTGTTCTGCAAACTATCAGCTGGGATATTAGCTGTATTTAAACTGCACTGACAAAGTCGGATGGCGGGGCGTCCTCGCGACGCATGGAGGCAGATCTGCTTGCCCAAGCTAATTTGCTGAACACATTTTGGGACTTGGAGGAACACAAGGCCAACTTCTTGGGTAAATATGCCAGGGCACATTGGTATGGCGAGGGCAAGAGGTCCAGCTGCACTTTGCCATGGCCTCTGCGCCCCTTAGGTTCATCTCTCATATCCCTGAGTTGCAAGGGCCCTGTGTCTTGAAGACCTCAACGCCCTCCGAAGTGCAGACACAACTATTTAATTATTATAAGCAACTTTACACCACGGATTCGGGCAACACAGGTCCACGTCGCTGAGCTTGTGTACAGTGTTCGCTTCCCTTCATAGAGTTTCTCCAAAGATACCAGCAGTGATTGCCTTATTAGGAGCAAAGAAGACTTTTGATTCTTTAGAATTACACTTTCTAGAGGCCACTTTCCGTAAGCTCGGTATGCCCCGGGGATTTGTCTCATTGATAATGCTACTGTATCCCTCTCCTACTGACTGTATCCACGTTAACAGCACACTGTCACATGCCTTTTCTATCACCAGGGGAACTCGGCAGGGGTGCCCTCTGTCGCCACCCCCTTTTCATAATTGCGATGGACTCTATGGTACGTCACCTCCAGGAAAAACACATATATAGAGGATTGCAAATCAAGACTGGACTTTTGTTGGTCTTCTTATATGGGGTTGACATCCTCTTGTTTCTCCGCCACCCATCACCAATTTGAGCCTGGTGATGGCGGAGGTAGCTCAGTTTGGTGATTTCTCCGGCTTGCGGATTAACTGGCATAAGTCTCAGCTGTTTCCCCTCACGGAGGTGACTACCCCAGTGAACTGCGAGTTCCCACTCTTCTGGCGTGAGGACCAGGTTAAGTATCTGGCTGTCCGTATACATCGGAAGAAGGAGCATATACTCAGACTAAATTATGGACCAGCAATTGAAAGTCTAAATATGCAGATAGTCCACTGGATGCGCCTCCCCTTATCAATGGCTGGCCGCATTGCATTAATTAAAATGATGGTACTTCCGCGGTTTTTATATATCTTTATTAACAAACCCATTCCCCTCATCAACACATTTTTCACTACACTACAGAGTTCTTTGACGTGGTTGATTTGGGCTGGGAAGCACCCCCGTGTGCTTTGGGAGGTACTGACACTTCCGTATAAGCATGGGGGTTTTGGTGTCCCCCATTTTCAGTTATAAGATCTAGCTGCCCAGTGCCACTGTGCATACTATTGGTATCACCCGGTTGCCCGGTTACCATATACAATACAAGAACAGGACTCTGTGTTCCCTTTTCGATTACAATCACTGTTGCCACTTGGCCATCCATTGGATCCTGCAGATGTCCAGCCGTTGGCCACAACTTGCTGGTCTTGGCCTCAATTGGCTCGCCTTCTGTCTTGTAACTTGCTATGGTCAGCAGCGCTCCCTCTAGGCACCAATCCATTGCTCCCCCTTACGGCGGAAAAGCTGGTGCAACAAACACTTTGCTCTCTCCAGCTTGCCACCATGGGCGACCTCTTTCCGCAAGATCATAGATTCTCGCAAAAGGAGGACAGCCATTTTGAATCCCCCACATACATGGATCATTTTGTCCTCCGACGTTTGCAGAGCACACTGCGGGCACTTTTGCGTACTTACCCCGTAACAGCAGGCTCCATCACTGATTTGATTTCCAAGCTGTACCGTGCATTCCTTGAGCTTCTCCCCATTTAAGACAGGAGGGTGCAGGAGGCCTGCAAGGCGGACCTGGTGCATCAGCTGTCCGATAAGATATCGTACGATTGTTGTTCTCAAACATGCACGGTGTCTTTAAATCATAGACACAAACTTGTGCATTATTAATTTCTTCATAGAATCTATGTGACACCTAGTGCCTTGGCAAAAATAGATCCCTCCCGATCCTCTGCATGCCTGAAGTGTAAAGCAGAAAATGCAGACTTTGCTCATTTAACATGGACATGTGACAGAGTGGCGGAATATTGGAGAAATGCTTTTTATACATTGTCTATGGTGGGTACTGCTGTTGTCCCTGAGCCCCTGATGGCATTGATGGGATATGTTGAGAATATTACTAAACCTCTCTGATGCTTTACAGCCATGGCTCTTCTCTTGGCAAGGCGGAAGATAGCTTTACATTGGGGTTCCGGGATGCTGCCTACGGTGCAGGCATGGCTCCGGAGCCTCATATACTGTGACACAACTAGCAAGGTAACACAAACTCTGCAGCCCCCGGCCTCGCACCCCAAGGACATTTGGCAGCCTTTGAGGGGCCACTTGCAAAACCCTGGATGACTCCGAGATGGTGGGCGATTCTGCCCATGAGCACTCTATGAGGATATCTGTAACAGAGACAGCACCAATGATTGACTCTTTGACCTCTCAGTGTAAATAGTGCATAATATATGTCATCCTCCTATAACCCATATGTTGCTGCCCTTTATGTGTTACACTTCTTTCTGTGTGAGCTTCTTATTTGTAAATGTCCCAAAATGTAATTGCATAGCGATACATACGGTGCATGGTTCTGTCCCTGATGGGTGCTCAGCCTGTTATTTTTTTTTATATACTTTTGGTTTGAAATTCAATAAAAAATAAATTTACAAAACAAATGTGTCAACCTGACATTTGGGTAACATACCAATTCCATTTCAGTCAACTAGCTTTCGGATGTCTGAGTTTATTGGCACTTGGAGGGATGGCCATAGACTTATATCTTGCCAGCAGTGCAGTGAAAACAATGGCTGGGCAGGATGTAGTTTAGGTCAGCTTAAGACTAGGTTGGCTGTCATGCAGGCAGATCCAGAACCTTGGTGTATATGTGATAGTTGACATAATGTGGTCAGTGCTTTGAGAATATGTCTGCTGCCAATACTATTCATTTGATGCATTTTTGTGTCTTGATGTTTTTGGCATAGTTTGAGCTGTGCTTCCTTTCCACATTTTTGGCATTTAGGCATAGCTGCTCAAGATGGATCTAAGTGGTTAGCAACATCATAGAGTATACCAAGATCTGTATCTTGGTCTCTCCTAGATGGGTAAACTTCATCTGTGAGTTCACAAGCAGATGCACATTTGTGATATGGACTGGCCTGGTTTTTGGAGTTACGGGGGTAAGCCCTCCTTGGATATAGTGTCATGGTACTTGAAGATATACACACAATTTACATGGGTCATTCCCTCAGGTGAGTACAGTTTACTGGTTGAGTAGAGAGAGAAGGGTCTTTGGAGCAGAGGACAGTGTGGTGGCTGAGTAGAATGAGATTAGCAGTGCCTCCTGGCCTTAGCATTGCTGTCAGTGCCTGTCCCACCCACAGACTGTACAGATGCCATCCCCTCAGGCGAGTACAGTTTACTGGTTGAGTAGAGCGAGAAGGGTCATAGTGGCAGAGGACACTGTGGTGGCTGAGTGGAGTGAGAGTAGCAATGCCTCCTGGCCTTAAGATTCCTGTCAGTGCCTGTCCTACACAGAGACTTTAGAGATGCCATTCTCTCAGGTGAGTACACTCCAATGTGGAATTTGTAATAAATGTCAATTTTGAGTATGCTACACAGTTCCTGTTTTAGTAATGTTGGGACAGTGCCTGCTGGGATTTGTAGTGCTATCAATCCCTGTACTACACCCACTATACAGAGATGTTGGTCCTCCAGGTGGGTCTAATTCACATGTTGGTGGCCAGGCAGGGGTCTGTGGACAGGTGGACACTGGACTGTTGAGTGGCGCAACAGTGAGGGTGGGAAAAGTTGAGCAGTGAGCATGCATGCCAGTGCATTTTGGTACCATTTTTCTTGTTGTGACTTACTGGACTCCACTCCCCCATGTATTCCTGTCAAGCCCTCTGGATGCAGGGTGGCCAAGACTTTCTCCTCCCATGATGTGAGTTGTAAGGTAGGAGGTTGGGGGCCCACCACCAGACCTCTGGACATTTAATTGGTTCTTGGATGCCATGGAATGTACCTTGCTCCTGAGGTTGTTCCACCTCTTCCTGATGCCGTCCCTTGGGTGTGGAGCCTCTGTCACTCTGTTGACTATCCATTGCCACATTTCCATTTTCCCCGCAATAGTTGTCTGCTGGACTTGTGTTCAAAATGGATCTGGTTCTACTCTAATGATTTCTGCCATCATGACTCTTAACTCATCTTCGGTGAAACAGGGATTTTTCTGGGGTGACATGGTGGTGAAATGAAATTATCAATTATAAAGATAGGTGCTGGTAAATGAGAAGGTGATGGCTGGTAAATGGAGTGAAGGGGTGCAAATGGGTGTGATGTGGGTGTGTTGAAGGTGTGGACTGACACAATTTGGTACTTGTACTAGATTCAGTGGTTGGTTGTTGGGCTGTTGGTGCTAGTGGTCGGTCCTGCCTGTGTAACTCGAAATACGTGGTCTGCATGACCCCCAACATGGCAGTCTTTTGGCGGCCTCCACTATAGCGGTCTGGCAGTCCAACCTCCAACCTCCAAACTCGTAATCAGGCCCTTAATATTTTAACCATTGGAGATTATAAGAGAGTGTTTTACATGGATGCCTCTGCACAGTCTGCAACTGATACTAAACTGAAACACTCTTCTTCATGCACTGAAGTGAAGGGAATTTTTGAAGGTGGTGAATTGAAGACTCTACATACACACAAAAACTTCAGGTATGCCTTCACTATGTTCACATAACTATTAGCCCCTAAGAAATATCTAATTATACACAATGGGAACACAGACAGGTTCCACCCATATTTAGTCATTTTAATATCCAAAAGAAATTCCCTTATTTCAATTGTGCTGACAGATCGGACCCACCAGCCTTCTATTATATACAAAAAGCAGAAAACCTCAAAAGAACCTGATCACCAATCACAAAACGAATATATTCTAAGACAATAGCTGAACATCTTGCTGTACACTGCTATAGGTATTGGAAAGAAAATTAATGGAAAAAAGCATTTGAAGAACAACATTTTGACAAATTCAGAAGCCTTATTTGGAGCATCCTTAATACGAAAGAAAATATGTTCCTGAACAAAACTGTCCAGCAAATAAGTTAATATTTCCAAAGTGTCAACAGAAAGAAAATATTTCAGACATAGTTTGAAATGAAATGAGTACTTACAATTTAAACATGTCACAACCTGAAGGTTTAGCTCTATGGCCAATTAATACTGATATGTGTATGCTCAAATTTATTTCCAAGACACCTGGACTTTTGGGTAATTTCCCAGATCACAGGTATAATAAATATGCCCCTGTAACCTTTACCACATAATGTGGGGTTAAGCTGTGGCAATGTTGACCAGCACATACCAGGCTTGTAGCTGGGAAGGAGCATCTGTCTACAATTAGTGAACATGGATATTATTGATTTTCTCCTGGGACTACATCCTGTCAACATTTAGGCCCTCATTATGAACTTGGCGGTAATCACCACTGACCGCTGCGCTACCCCTGCATGGATTCCCAGTGGCACTACAGCACCCACAATGCACCCTCACCCCTCACATAAAATGCAACTAAATGTACACAAAGGGACCCTGTATGCCACAACAGAGGAATATAAGCATCAAATAGTGCAGAGCAGTGCAGCAATTGCCCAAAAAGTACCTGACACTAACCTGTCTATTCCCCCACCCATGCCACCCGAACAGAGACTTCAAGGAGTGCCAGCGCTCCACCTGAAGACAGAAGCCCCACTCAGGAGAGTGCAGAGGGATGTTTGGAAATAGAGGAACTCCCTGGCCCATCACACAGCCCTGGACTGTTACCCTCCAGCAGCCCCACCCAGGATACCACTGACACCCCTACCATCCAGCCACCATCATCAGCTCTGGCCAAACGACCCCACACCAGTGTCTCCTGGCCACGGACTGGCGGCCCACATGTACAGAGGCCAGAGTCTCCACCCACCAACAGGCAGGATGATGAAGGGCCAACTGCAAGTGGGACTGCCAGACCTGTGCAGGGGGCACAGACAGGGGGCTAGAGCCTGTGGGAGGACATCAGTGGCCCAGGGGATTGGCCAAAGGATGGATGCAGCAGCCTAGGAGGTGATTTCTGAGGTCCTGGCAGCATACCACCATACCCAGGACAGGTTGGGCCAGATCCTGGCCATCCTGGAGCAGAATCAAAGGCTGCAGATAGCACACCACCAGGAGGCTATGGAGCAATGGAACAGCTCAATGCCACCATGGCCTCCATTGCAGGGGTGCTGCAGCACCAGTACCACAGCCAGTCTGAGACCTCCACCCACCTGCAAGCCCCGACCACTAGCCAGGACACTGCCCTGACATCTACATATGCAGCAGCTACTGAACTGGTGGCACTGCCAGAGGACACAGAGGAAACCAGCACCCCTACCCCTGCAGCCCAGCTGCACCTTTGCAGTCGTGTCCCCTAGACCATGATATGCCACTGAAACACCAGCTAAGACCAAGTCCAGCACCAGGAAATGACTCTGCCCTGAATTGTCACCCTTGTGTGCCACCGAGCTACCTTGTTGACATGCCACTGCCTTCACACCAACTTACAATGGCCACATGGACCAAAACTCAGTGCTACCAACAGCTGAGCATATATGTACCTGAGTATGTATTTGCACCATGTGCCCACTCCTTTTCACTGCCCCAACACTTATGTATATTTTGCCATTCAATAAATACACCTATACACTGAAATCTTATGTCCCTCGTCAACATGAGATATGAATTGTGTGGGTATATGCATTAGCCAGTTAATATCATAATCACACCTTTATTGCAGAGGGGATCCAACGGACTGTAGTGTCTGGAGTATGTCACACTGTACATAATATTGGGTTTCCCGGCACATGCCACTTCAGTCATCATTTAGCATTGTCACTGACAATATACACCACTGTACTTATAACATGAGTCACACTGAAACTATGCAGTGAATACATCAGCATCATTGAACAGTACCTGACAGTCACTGGAAGTATAGGCGGATTGGCTCGGTCCTGGAGTTCAGATCTTCCCCCTCTTCTTCATCACCATCACTCTCATCCCCTCTCTGAGGTTGCAGGGCTGGTTGGACAGCATCCTCCTCTTCCAGAAGTGGGATAGCTTTCCTCACAGCCAAGTTGTGCAGCATGCATAAGGTCACCACTTTCTTACACACCTTGTCAGGGACTTAGCACAGGGATCTCCCAGAGAGATGGAGGCAACGAAATCCAGCCTTCAGGAGACCTATAGTGCACTCAATCACCCTTCTAGTATGGCCATGCGCCTCTTTATAATCTCTCTGCATCTGTCCTGTGATTCCTCACAGGTGTCAGAAGCTATTGCAAGTAGGGGAAGCTAGAACCACCTGCAAAAGTGGGCGAAAGAGGACGTTAACAAACTGCCTTTACTTGCATACAGCCTGGCTGGCAACTATGTACTGATCCAGTGTCATACACACTCACCTATGAGTCAACCTCTGTCCCCTTGTAGTTGTTCCATCATGTTTGGCACACTGCTGTTTCTCAGGACAAATTAATCATGGACTGATCCTGAGAACCCGGCACTGACATGTGATATGTACTGATCAGCAGTACACACCAATTGTACATTCATGGAGTGATAGTTCTTCCAATTCCTATACACCTGTTCATTCACTCTTGGGGGTATGAGAGCTACGTGGGTTCCATCAATGGCACCTACCACATGGGGGATATTAGAGAAGGCATAAAATCCAGATTTGATGGCGGGAAGTTCAGCCCTTTAGGGAAACTGGACATATGTTTGCAAGTGTTGAACATAGGCATCCAGGAATTTGGACAGGATATGGCTGAACATTGGCTGTGAGACCCCTGCAGCCATGCCCACTGTCACCTGAAATGAGCCCGTAGCCATAAAATGGAGCACATATAGCACTTGCACAGTTGTAGGGATGGCATGCTGATTCCGATTGGCCGGTTTCAGAACAGGATCCATTAATGCACAGAGGTCATGGATTGTAGCTCTATTGAGTCTGTAGGTGATAATGATGTGACGTTCCTCCATAGTTTCCAGATCTACCAGGGGTCTGCATACAGATGGGGCCCTCCCTTGCCACATGGGCCTGTACCTATGGGGGAGGAAAGAACACATTCTGAGTGTCAACTTACAATGGCATCCCATGATGTCACTGTATTATTCAAAATGTGACACGTAGGTAACATACACAAACAGAGAGTATGAGGTACACCGTCATGCAAATGTGTGTTGAGTGAACTCTGTCATAATGGCATCACAGTGTGGACACACTTCCAAATATGGGTACATGTGAGGATTATAAAATGATGTCAGGAAGCGAAGAAGGGGAGAGAAATTGGGGCCCTGGATGAGGCCCCTGGCCAGACTATGGAGACGTGGTGGTAGCAAAATGGCACCCTCCTGCCATCAAGGTATGAGAGAGCCGAAGTGACTTCATTCTGCTGGCGTTAGTCGTCATAAAGGAAGGCAGTGTTCACCGCCGTGCACCTGATCATTGGATTACATGGTTGTCAATGGGAATCTGGGCCAATCATGATCGCCGCCGGCGTTGACGGAGCACACCATCACGGTACCTACGCCATTTTGTCAAACCCTTGACACCTGACTCCTGGTTCCTAAATTCACACCCAAAGGCCCTGGTGTCCCTGGTCAAACAGCGCAGCTTGAAGATTTTTTTAAGACCACTGCAGGTGAGGCGTGAGGAGAGAGTCTGAAGTGCCCCTGTGGAGTTATGTTGGAGAAGGTAGAGGAGGGGGCTTTGAGTACATAAACGAGGAAAGTGTAAAGAAGAGATGAGAGGAAGAACATAAGGGTGAGAGATGGGTAGACGGAAGGGGGCGGCACCCCAAGGCAATTTTAATATCAATAAAACTCTAGATGGATTTCTTAAAAAGGCAGTTGGTGCCTTAGACAAAGAGATAGAGCTGGCTGAGCGTTGCCTATCTATCTCAGTATCCCCAGCCTCCCCAGCCTCTATTCTCCCACTCTTATCCTCTCCACAAACTTTTTCACAGCCCCTGCACCCCCAGGAGCCCCAGGGTATGCAGTCAGTTTTGACTCCTCCTTTAGCTGTTCACCCAAATAATGCCCGGGAGTCTACTTCTGTGTCCTCGGACAAGGCCATTATAACTGATCCTGTCCAATTGACCCCGGGACCTTCAGCTGATGTATCTGTACTTGAGCCAGAGCCTAACCCAAAATGTAAAAGAAAGCGTGGTGAAGCTAATCTAAGGAATAAACAAGCTCGAACCTTGAGCTCCAACTACCCGAGTCCTGAAAATGGGAACGATGGGCTCACAACATCCCAAGAAAGCGCCATTGGCCAATTGGCGATGGAGCGTTTAATGGAGCATTTAAGGAAGGAGCTCACCAAGAGACTGCATCCCATTGAAATCCGCCTACAAGCCATTGAGGAAAAATTAGGAGGGCTAACTAAGCCTTTCATGCCTGATACCCCTCCGCGAGCTGACGTACAATCTCTTTGTCATCCTCTAACTCTGGGACACCCCTCTAGCATTAATGGCAGGATTCCCTCAAACCTGGCTGAGGGTTCTCAGTCACACCTGGTCCACTGTGACTTTTCCTGCCAACCAAAGGTGGGTCAGAATGTTAAACCGCATTTCAACCCAGCGGTTAACTGTCCTAAGACTAAAGTTACTACTTCTAGGGGGATTGGAGGAGCAGCTCCAACATCCTACAAAGCGACCAAAAACCCCAAAATTTCCATTGCTCATGAGCACCAACAACAAGGCCCCATAGAGACGGATCCGGAGTCCAGCCGATCCAGCCCGACAATCACGGGCGGGGCAGTTAAAAGTTCTACAGCTGCTGCCAGAATCCTGCCCATATGTACTTGTTATTACAAATGTTCCCAGACTCTGACCAAACAGTGGAGAAACCTATACTGAGTTGAAAAACAAGGTCATACACTGGTAGCATGCTAACGTTAACTTTGCATTCTGTATTGTACCCTCAATACTAATGGTGAGGAGGGTGGGATGGGTGGGCCTGTTGAAGAAGTTTGGATTAGGGGATTGTATCGTTATTAATTTTGACTCACCTGCCTTGGTCCAACAGCGTTCTTTAAACTCAAGTAGAATTAGCCCTTTAATAGAAGGCGTTTCTCTGTGCAGACTTGCAGCCTTTTATCCCTCAGCAGCCAAACGTGCCCCAAGTGGGCAGACATTTGCTCCCAGAGGCCCCTTTCGTTCCCAATCGCAGTATGCTTCCCAGTCAGATAGTAGATACCCACTATCTATCCTTTCTGGCGTGGACTGACATGAAATTAGTACTACACAGGGTACCTCAGAGACTCTGAGGACCAGACTAACCACCAGGGAATGTATCATCCCTAGAGATAACGAGCTGGGAGGACCCAGAGTAGGCAGCCTTGTTGAAGTTCAGACTCCAATTGAGGTTTCTAGGGGCCCTTTACAAACTATATTGTTAATCCAGAAGGACATACGGACCCCAGTAATCAGAGGGATTATGACAGGTTCCGAATTCACTGGGGTGAGCGATATTATTGGAGACAGAAGTTGTCGGACCCAAGAAGAGTAGTGGTGGATCCACTGCGCAACACAAACCTTCTGAGTAACTTATCTACTTTATCACAAATCCCGACTGATGTATCACAAATTCGAGATGATGAGTTAGCAACAATCCTCTGCTGGAACATTGCTGGGCTTGAGCACAAAATGCGAATCCCAGATTGGGGCCTCTTCATAAATGAACACCAGATATGTATATTCCAAGAGACATGGGCTTTGGAGCCCATGCACAGATGTGGATTCCAAAGCTATTGGGTCCCAGCCCGTAAGGCGACTTCTGGGAGACCTTCGGGTGGTCTGCTTATATGGGTTAGTTGTTCTCTCAAGTGCCGGGTCGAAGAAACGGACATGGGCTGCGCTGACTTGCAAGGTTTAATATTATTGACCCACAAGGAGAAAACATTACTTTTAGTAAATGTATACAGTAGGAATGTGGGTCGTAACTGTGAGTCTGATGCTTTGATTGCTCTAGATAACATTTATCCAGTAAATTTTCCATCTACCATATTATAATTGTAGGGGATTTTAATGCAACCTTTGAGCCTTATCTAGTGGCCCAAGAGCTCTATGAAGAAGAGGACATCTTCTGGGGTATCCCGCACTTAGTACCTAATAAAAGTCTCAGAATAAGTAGAACAGCCTACCAAATTGCTGACATTACACTTGCATATGGTCTCCGTGCCTACAATGGCCGCTCCTGCTCAGATGTCAAACCCCGTCCCACCTTTAGGCGTGCAGCTTGTAAGAGCCACATCGATTACTTTCTACTGGACATTTGTTTGTGGGGACATATGGTTGTATGGTGGTAACAGAACATGAAGAAAGCAACCACGAACCGCTAATTTTATCTATCAGGGGTCTGCTGTCTACTCTAGAGGCCCCTGATTATAGGGATCATGTACAGCAGCTCATCGTGACAAACAATAAACGCAATGTTAAGTGGGATGCGGTTAACTCCTCCTTAGGCTCTCTTACATCTATATACAGCCTATTAGGTGACCAAATGGAGCATATGCTATTTTTATCGGAGGATGGTGAGAGGCTCTTGGCAGCCCATTTGGAATTTTTTAATTCCCTAAAAAAAAACGTTATTAAAGAGACAGTTGCCAAAACAAGAAATAGGCGCAGTGAGAGGTGGTTTAACCACTCGTGCAGGAAAGCTAAGCACAAGTTACTGAGGGACTTTAGAAGGGGGATCAGAGAGCCTATAAGACAATCTAGAAAGGGCTATAGACAGGAACTCCTCAAGGCACGCAGGAGCTGGGAGAAAACACGGTGGGCTGCCCTCTTGGAATCAGCAAGAGTTAATGCTACCTCCAAATTTTGGAAATTGATTTCAAATGATAGTGGTAATCTTCAGCCTTTGCCCAGTACTTCGATTCTCCCTGTAACATGGGTAAAACATTTTGGGTCACTTTATTCGGGGATAGATGGAAAACATTTCAGGGAAATGACCAAAAACTGGAAATCCGATGTTCCCCCAATTAAATTTACCATAGCCGAAACTAAGGCAGCAATAACTTCTCTGAAGTTGGGGAAGGCTCCGGGGCTCGACAAAATCCCGGGTGATCTTTATAAATCGAACCCCGATATTTGGGCCCCTTACCTGAATAGGATCTGTAATGCAGTCTCTGCAGGAGCACCTATTCCCCGGACTTGGAGGGGTGCTGAGATAGTCCCCCTTTTCAAAAAAGGTAGTCCTTGTGACCCCTCTAATTATCGCCCAATATGCCTACTTGACAACCTCCAAAAACTTTTTGCAAAGCAGATCCTGTCACATTTAGATGAGTGGATCACCGAGAATGGGGCCATCTCTGACTTACAGGCAGGGTTCAGACCTGCGGTCAGTACAATAGACCAGGTCCTGAGGTGTTTAGGAATCAAATGGAAGACTGGGGATGTTGGAGGTGGGAATTTATATGTGGCCTTTGTCGATCTTAGTGCGGCTTTTGATCTGGTACCTAGAAATAAACTCTGGCTGACACTAAGTAATATAGGCGTCCCTAAAGGTCTTTTGAACCTTGTTGTCCGACTCCATGAAAACACCTTTGCTCAAATCAGGAGCGGCAAGGATGGCAAACTAACTGATCCAGTTGCTACTGAAAGAGAAGTAAGGCAAGGCTGTGTTTTAGCCCCTACCCTCTTCCTTTTATATAAACAACTGTATCAAATATCTAACTAACTGTATTAACGATTCACCAAGGTTGGCAGGCAAGAAAATTCCAGGACTGCTTTATGCGGATGATACCATCTTAATAGCCAAAACATCCATGGGATTGCAAAACCTGGTTGACCAATTCAGCTTGTTCTGTAGAGATTATGGTCTGGAGGTTAATGTTAAAAAAAACAAGTTTATGATATGCAGCTCACGGAAAAAGAAAGTAAAAGTGAGTATATCAATGAATTCTATTCCCTTGGAAAGGGTCTCTGAGTACGATTACCTGGGGATTAGGCTAATGGACTCGGGCAGTTGGGACGCAGCTATCAGAAAAGGGGCACTCATTATATGTCAAAGAGGAGGGGCCTTAGGGCGTAAAGCTAGACTTGTAGCTAGCCGTCCTTTGAATCCTATCTCTGAAATCTATAATGTTCAAATTCGAGGCGCTGCACTGTAAGGGGCAGAGTTATGGGGTTTTCAGAGACAGTTGAATGCCCTTCAAATTAAAGAAAACCACTTTATCAGACACATAACAAGGTTGGGGAAGGGCACCCCGATGATCCCTCTTAGACTCGACCTCAGAATAAACAGTATCAAAGATGTAGCGGGTCTGAAGCCTCTCTTATACTGGGTTCGCCTTTGGAAAACGGAAGAACTGGAACCCTTTCGAGAGGCAATTACAGATCTCAGAAAGACCCAGTGCAGCTGGAAAAAAGTTGGTTGGTTGAAGGAGATGAAATTTGTCTGGGGCAAACTGGGTTTCCCCCATTTTTGGGAGGGACCCGAGTCGATCCCCAACAATGCCACCTCACTAGTCAAACAGAGATACTGGGAGAAGGCCAACGTGGAGATTCTCCACAGTAATGGGATGGGTCGCCTGACATCAGAGTTTCTGCTCGTTAAACAAGAACCATGGCCTGAGCAATTCTTTGATCTCCCAATACCTGCACATGCCCGTGTTTTACTTCTCCAGTTCAGATATGGAACTCTACCAGTAAACAGTTTTACTGCTCGATGGTGGAAGAACAGTTCTGCGGCCAGCAAGTGCACAAACTGCACCCTATGTGAGGAATCACCTGAGCATGTACTGTTTTTCTGCCCCTATACAAGAGTCCTAGGATGAAATGGATTATTCCATTGTGCAAAGTTTTGCTATTACATGACCGAGCCAACGCTCATAGAATCTATGTAAATATGACTCGTCTACACTGGTAGTAAGTGCGGTTACCAAATATCTGACAGCAGCTTGGTCTATTCGTCGCAGGGCTTATACAGTGTCAGGTCTTAGTGTCAGGCCTGGGGAAAGAATCTCGTGGTTATGACCTAAAAAAATTACTATTTTTCCACCTCTGACATTAAGTGCGTAATTACTCTTGTTCCCGCTCCCCTATCTTCAGTGCCAGTTGCCAAGTTGGAAAAAACGAATTATGCCTTTCTTTGCACTTGCCTGGCCCTTGCGCCATATTTAGCTTGAACTTGCTATCTATCTTAAACTATAATGTTGGCAATTTGCTAGATGGTGTAAGCACTTCTAAAGTTGTGGCAATTTTAATTGCTGAGTTTTGCATTGGCAAAATTGGAGAATTACAGCTGGCTACGATTTTTGAAAGGCTCTCTTCTCTTTTGTTTTATTTTTTATATGATGGTTTTAGAGATTATGGGGGTCATTACAACCCTGGTGGTCCAAGACTGCAAGGGCTGTTTTGACGGAAGCACCGCCAACAGGCTGGCGGTGCTTCCAAGGTCATTACGATGCGTCGGAAGCGCCACGGTCGCACCACCAGGGCCGGCGGTTTCCCGTCACAATGGCCCTGCGGATATAATCCGCCAGGGCAGCGCTGCTGATTACGAGTCCCGTACCGCCAGCCTTTTCCTGGCGGTTTGTCGCGGGGCCCTTGGGGCTGTGCAGGGGCCTCCTCACAGGGCCCTGTGCAGCTTTTCACTGTCTGCTATGCACGGCCGCAACACCGCCGGCTCCATTTGGAGCCGGCTCCTGTGTTGCGGCCGAGATCCCCCCTGGGCCGGCCGGCAGAAACCAGGTTTCCGCCAGCCGGCCCAGAGGGGATCTCAAAATGATCATGGCGGAAGTGCGGCCGCATTGGCGGCCGCCCGGCGGTCAGATCTTCAGCCACCCGCCAAGGTCATAATGAGGGCCTATATTTTTACCCTAAATTTCATTATATTCTACTGTGACAATATAATGATAACAAATGTATTTGTTCCTTTTTGAAACCTACCTTATTATTTTATCATTCCATGTTTAACTCTTATGCTTTATGGCTGAGATAAAGTAATTATCTATTAACTTATTCTCAATATAATAGCACAATGCACTTTAGATTGTTAACATCAGAATTATTATTATAATAGAGGATCTGGCCACAGATAGTGCCTTTCTTTAGAATAACGGTAAAATGAACTCTAGACTGTCAGTATTAGAATTATTTTTACAAGTAATGGTTTTGGTTTTATTTTGTATTTATATATGTATTATCGTTCAAAAGCATTTTTGCACTTTAAACAGATGTGATTGATACTTTACATTATAGGTGCTTGCCAAGATGTGCTGATGAATGGTTTTTAAATAGACAGGATGGTCTTTTGTTATTCTCCCTAAATTGTAAGGAAGATAATGGCTGTATCTGTTTTTAGTAGTTGTACTGAGTTTTATTTCTTATGTACAGACATTTTATTGTACTCTAATGGTCTAAATTTAGACCGAATAAAGAGATTTGGATGATGAACAAGTTGGCTGGAGGGCGAGGGGAGTACCACGGGGAAGGTAACTACCACTGGAGGTAGTGACTGTGATATCTCCTCCGATGGCAGCTCCCTGGTGGTGGCGGACTCTGCTGGGCCCACCAATTCTTTGACATCTTCCGCTACCCCCATACCATCACCGCCCTCCCAGTTGCTCCCCACTGAGTTGCCCCTGCCCACTCACCCAGGAGGGTGGGCGTCTCCTTTGCCCCCGGCACGCCATCCCCTGCCCAGTCAGCCGTGCAGCCCTCACGGAGGAGGCGATTGACCTCCTGAGAACCATTTCTGTAGGGCAGACATCCACTGTGAATGCCAGCCAGGGGCTAGCATCCCAGATGCAGCAATGCAGTGCATACCTGGAAGGCATTCATGGTGCCATGTCTGGCCTACAGAGATCTTTTCAGGCTCTGGCCTCCTCTTTGATGGCAGCCAGTGTCCCTGGTCTTTCCGTCCCCCCTCCCACCACCTCTACCCCTTCTAGCACCCCACTCCCTTCACCCATCCCAAGAGCACATACAGACAGCCATGCACACAGATCAACACACAAGTAGCACACTGAAAAACACAAGCACCACACTTACCACCGCAGGCAGGCACATATCCAACATACCAAAGCACACACAACAGCATCCATTTCCCCCAGTGTGTCGACGTGTCGACCTCCCCCGCAACCCTGTCTGTCACCTCGCCATGCACACCCACACACCCTGCACCCTCAGTCACTGCTGCTGCCCCCATTCATGCAGTGACCACAACATCTGACATCCAGACATGCACCCCAGGCACCACACCTGCACTCACCACGACTAAGTTGACAGACACCTGCAGCACACTTACCAGTCCTATAGACACACAGACAACATCCAGCATCCATGTCCACTGGCAGCCTGTCTTCTGCCACTATGTCCACCCCCTCTCCTCCCAAAACACTCCAACATTTTCACACATCCACGCCACACATAAGCATAATTTACAGGCACCTGCATCCACGTCCGGCACACCTACACCTGATGCGAGCACTCCTCGACCTCCAATCCCAGACCTGCCTCCAAATCCACTCCAACTGCACCTAAGAAGCTTTTTCTATCCAATGTTGACCTGTCTGAACCCACTGGCACTCCCCGTCTTGTCTCTAAACGTGCCCATGTCCTTGCCCAGTCCACTCCTTCCTCGTCCAAGTCTACCCCAGTTCACCCTTCCCATTCCCGAGCCCCTTCCCCAGGGAGGAAGAGGCCCGTGTTGCCCCAGGTCCCTCTGCCACTCCCCAGTCCAAGCCCACTCCCCCTCCTTCCAAGGGCAAGCCCAAACCCCTGCCACCTCCCAAACCTAAGCCCCCCTTCCAGATGTAACTCCCTACCCCACCACCCCCTGCCCCTGTTCCCTGAGGTGCCTGGCTGTCCTATTGATGCCTCTTTCCGTGGAGTACCCTTTGCAGACGTGGAATTCAAGTTCAGGCTGTATTGGCCCTTCAGGGACTTAACGATGGACTGGTCAATGGCTCTATTTGGACATTAGTTTTGATATGTCAAATAAATTTCAGTGCCCAGTAATGCTGTTGGCACAATATAATGACGTTGTTCAGCGTTTCACTTTGGGGGGGTGGTGTGCACATGAGTATACTTTGGTGCAGTAAGTACATTTGTTGGCTTGTGCCTAGTAAGTACATTTTGTTATGGTATGTTTGGTTTGGGATGTGGGAGGGGTTGGGAGTGCGTTGCAGGGTGGGTGGGGTGGGTGTGTAACTGTGCCCTTTCTTCCCATGTGTACTAGGCTTCAGTACTTACCGTTGTCGTCTTTGTTGCGGTCACGGTCCTGGAGGAATATGGCAAGGAGCAGCACTGGCATTATTTCCAACTCTCGCTCCATGTCTGAGTCGGCGGTTTCTGTGTGCCTCCGGTGAGTGTTCCTTTTATATTGTTCGCTTCTGCCACACTTTGCCTGGCGTTGGTTCCCGCCCTGAACTGATGACGGTCTGGTGTTTCATTATTTGGTGGCGGGTAGGACCTTTCTGCCATGCTGGGGGCGGCCTCCTCTATCCTCGTCGGGACTACAATGTTGGCGGTGGGTGGATGGCCTGCTGCCTGTTTCTCATGTGCTTCATTATTTGGCGGTCCAGACCGCCAGCCTGTTGGTGGCAGTTACCACCACTGCCGGCAGTGCGGTGTTTACAGCCATGTTCATAATGACCACCTAAGTGTTTAAGAAATAGTCCCAAAGCAAAGCTGCTGAAAGAATTAGAGAAATGATGACAGATATTATGCAAATTACCTTCAAAATCATGGATAATGCATGCCAACACTCTTGACATGAGAGTACACTCTAAGCACTATAATGTCATAATTCCTTGACCTTATAAAGGAAGATCTATGTCTTTTACAAAATGTACAGCATACGTGGCAGCCTATTACACAGCTGAACTGAGCCCTACAATTATTAAAATCTGGCAAAGTGCCTTGGCAGCTCATAAACGAGAATGCCATATACGGACCTTATATTCTGACTATTACCCAAGGAACAATGGTTTAAAAATAAGCCACTTATACCTTATTAAGTATTGAGGAGATATAAAATTTCCCATTTTCTATAGCAGAAGACGCACACTTACATGGCACTTACATGGAGTAATCTCCATGCCTATTACCACCTTACATGGAGTAATCTCCCTGCCTATTACTACCTTTCTCTTCCATAAGTGTCGAAAATATAAGTACATGGGTCATTATGAAAAAAATGCACAACGCTTTGCTCATCATACATGGGAGTTGCTGTTTGAATTCCATTGTCTTACCTGAGATAATTCTGCATTCAGAAGTACAACTGGATGATCCAGTACTTTACGTCATTCACTTCTCTATGATTCTGTCACTCTCCATGGGGCCTGTAACTCTTTGAAGCCAGGTACAAGTAGTAAATTATCAGCTGCATGTGTGCATTTCACCCCTGTCTACTACACTGATAATAACAAATTAAACATATTGTGGAATGGCCAATGGACAACTGCATCTGAGACCATAAAGGCGTTGTAATAGAGCCTGGTATACTTCCCCCAAAGGGTGTCTGAAAATGGTCATTGGCCTATAATAGATTTTTTGTATACATTTTTGTTGACAGTTATAATATTGAGCACAAACTACTGATATGGAAAACAAATCCCCTCCACCCTCCCATTGCTCTAACATGACATTGCCAAGGACATATCACACCACAAAATTTGAGGATAATTGTTAATATTTAAGGCAAAGACATTTTCAGAACTCAATTAGAAGCACTGATCACATCAGACCCCTCAAAGTCCTCAGTCTCTGTACCCAACCATCTGGCTCCCAGTCGCCGGGGCACCAGAAACGTGTCTGAATTACACTGGCTGATGCAATTTATTATACGCCCCTCATGGTGGTCCTGCATCCGGCGATCTAATATTACCGCGAGCATTGGTGTCCATGCCTATAGATCATCCACTAATTTATTGCCTCTGCCTACTCTCCGCAAATGGCACTCTTCAGCAGTCATCCATTCTGCAGTATTTTATAGCCAAGCAACCAGCAGTGGTAGGTTAGGTGAAATCCAGTGTATTGCCAACCTCTGTTTGGCAAGCACCAGCCCACTATTATGAATTTTCGACTAAGTGTTTTCTTTTTACGTACAGGTGCCAGACCAAGCAAACACTGTCTAATACCTTTAGTGACGGCCCATCCCAAGACTCTATTCAGTCTAATAACCACTGTCTGACAGTACCCATCTATTGTGGGACTCTCCTATATCATAAGTAAAAATGTGTTTTGGCCGGGCAACAGCGAGGGCAGGAAGACGTCCTATCAGGGTAAATGGCATGCATTGTTTTAGGAGATAAATACACCTGATGTATAATATTGTACTGTATTAATTTGAACTGGGCGTTTGTGGGGTCCAATTAATTTTCTAATGGATTACTCCTCATTCCTTATGAGTTAAAGGGTCTTCCAGAGCTTCCTGCCATCTACCCTGTACTGCCAGGGAGTGCGCTGGAGAATTCTCTCTCAGTGCCCAGTAAATGCGGCGGGAGATGAACCTCCTTCCACCAGCCATTTTAAGTGAGGTAACTAATGTCTGTGACTCCGGAGGCAGTTCCAGGATGTAGGCCAAGTTCCCCCTGCAGTAGCCGCAATCTTTGCACATTGTAAGAACTGCCCTGAACCTAAGTTAGAAGTGGCAACTGTTCCCGCTCATCTTAAAAACTGATCATTGGGATAGAGTGTCTCACACCCCACCTCTCCATTTGTTAATGGACATCAACTGTGCAATCTTTGTGAAATGGTGCAGAGTCCATACGCACATATACTCCCTATATAGCACATTTCGTATCACTCACTTGACTACCCATTCCCATGTTTGAAATACCTGTCCAACCACAAATGGACTGACCCACAGACCCCCGCTCACATCATCAAAAGGTTGGGCAAGGAGATCTCACCAAAAGTGACCTCCAACAATCTTTTCTCCCAGTTGCCTTCTGTACCTAGCCAGTGCACCGCATGTTGCAACTGAGCAGCCATATAGTAGAGTTCCAAATGTGACAGTTACATTTTTCCAGCCCTCCAGGTCCTTTTAAGCAAGACTAGGCCCAATCTTATCCTACCAGTTGCCCATAACAACTCTACAATCAGTTTATCTAATTCCACAAAGAACTTTCTAGGGATGTCATACAAAGTATGCTGGAAGATATATAAACATCGATGCGGTACAATCACCTTGACCAGAGCTATCTTACCAGAAGGGTATTCCAAAACTGTACTCATGGTTTCAGGCCTTCAAACAGCCTACCTATAATCAGGGGGAGTGAAAGTCTCAGCATCTCCAGTTATTTTGTTCCAAAAGTAACTGACATTTAAAGTTAAAGTTATCAGTGCATCATCTGCATATCACGATACCACATGCGTGGTCGCCATATCAATGCCCCATCTTGGCAAAACGGGACGTAAAGTACATGCCAGTAGCTCCATTGTCAATGCAAAGAGCAGTGGCAACAAAGGGTAGCCATACCTGGTCCCCCTTTGAAGGGAGAACCGCTGTAACACTATCCTGCCATTGCGCACCCTTGCTTGTGGGCTACTACACAACAGCTTCACCCGCCTTATAAATTTCTCAGCGAGTCCCAGTTTCTGCAGCACCTGCCAGAGAAAGTCCCAGGCAACTAAATGAAAAGCCTGTTCTATATCAAGGACTGCCAAGGAATACAAATTATTGGAAAGAAGTAGAGCATGCAATATCATGGACAGATGTTGCAAATTACACAGTGTATTTTGGCTTGGCATGAAGCCTAATTGATCTTCATATAGCAATGACAGTAAATATTCCAGCAGTCTGGATGCCAGAATTTTGCTAAGGTTCTTTACATCATCATTCAACATCGAGAGAGGGCGGTAAGAGAAAACTTTGTTACCATCTATATCTGGTTTAGGCAATATTACTATGATAGCCTCCCTCATGGATTCTGGTAAAAGGCCACATTCATAGGCTTCATGATAAACATCTATTAAGCTGTCCGCAAGTATCCCTGCTTTTCTCTGGTATAATTCAGTCAGCAGACCATCTCTCTTAGGGCTTTGGCAGTTCTCAATTCTCTGATTGCCGCTATCATTTCCTTCTTAGTAGTAGAAGCGTCTAACTGCTCCCATCCCTTCAAAGGGAGACGGGCCATCTCCAGGCATGCCAAAGTAGCTTCCCCCCATCCAATGTGGCCCCCAACAATTGCCTCATACACCTTCTGGAGGTGTGCCACGAAAGCCTTTGTCATGTCATGTTAGGTATAAACTCCTTTACCACGCGTATCCCTCACCATCGTATTGAGAACCCTCTGGGTTTCATTTTTTAGTAAGGTGGCAAGCATCCTACCCACCTTGTCTCCCTTTGCATGGAACCTCTGCCTCTAAATCGTGTCCACAGACTTTTCTAGTTGGTTCCACGTCTCCAGTAAGTCTTTCTTACATTTCTTCATTCCAACAACCATTCCGGCTCTGCAACCATACATCCTTCCAGATTATCCAGATGTTTCTCCTCAGTGGTTCTCCTCAGTAGCGGTTGGCGAACACTATACACCATCTTCATACACCGCCCTCATAGTATTACCTTCATGGCATCCCACTCTGTGGCTCTATGAGCTGTACTGCTCCAATTATCCTCAAAATAATGATCTAGGACCTCAGTGACTGTGTGAGTGAAAACTGGGTCCAGTAGTGCCACCGACCTCACTTTCCTTAACTGTATGTGATCAGCAGGGGGGAATGATCTGACAAATATTGCACCAAATACAGTACATTCACCACAGTGTGCATCATGCCACTCAACACCAGACAGTAATCTAATCTACTATGGGTTCCATTCACTGGAGTATAACAAGAATATAACTTGTACTGAGGATGGCATACCCTCCAGACTTCTTGTAACCCCATGCCCCCATGACCTACCGAAGGGCACCTGTCCTGGCTGGCTTTCGGTCTATGCCTTTGGCAGACAGCGATCCTTGGTGATGTCCAGCACACAGTTAAAGACTCTGACCAACATTACCTCTGAACCTAAATACTCTGCAGCTGCTCCTGTCGCCACCCCAAAAAATCCTGCATTGTCTTCGTTAGGTGCATAGATGCTCATAAAACAAATGTCCCTGGAATCCAGTGTAACAAACACATATCTAATCTCTATATCCACCTTAACTCCTCTAGTGCAAAACAGAGTGCCAGGAGCCACCCATATCATGTCTCCCGTACAAATACAGAATAGAGGTTGCAAATATCTGCCCTCTCCATCTTCTCCTCAGATGACCAATGCAATGCCCTAAACGAGTCTCCTCTAGAAAGGCCACAGAGATTCCATATAATCTCAGGTAGGAATACACTGTGCCGCTTGTTCAACTGACCCAAGCCGTGAACGTTCCATGTTAGAAACTTCCATTTCGTTTCCATCTAGTATCAAGGAGAGTAGCCCTTTGTGCAACAAGTTCAACAGGTGCCCACATCTCTTCCCATATTGACAGTCAAATTGATGCAAATAGTAAATACTCCCTGCACTGTAGAGCAAGTCCCTACCCCACACTTCAACAGCAAACGTCTTCGGAAGCCTCTAACCAACAGGCCAACAACCAGCATCCACCACCCCATCCCTCTCATGTGCAGCTCGCAGGTGGGACATCCCATGTGAGTGGCAAGGCACATGAGATGCTCAAACGTCCCCCTGGGGACCACAGCCCTCAGCGGCTGCCTGCTGGCCTTGATCTAGAGGTCATATATGCCAATTGTACTGCAAGATAGTATTAATGTTACCCCACCTCGTCCTCCTTATAGTGTACAGACCTAACTTTCTCCAACGCAAGCAGCTGTCAGCGTACGTCCCTTGTCTCTCCAGTGTTACCCATGGGGCCCATAGGGAAGCATCATATCTTAATCGTACTCCACACCCCAGTCACTCAGACTTAGCAAGCAACAATTTATGCAAATTCCTAATATCTGCATCAAGTTCCATCTCAGTGTCATGAAGTAGGAACTAGACCATGGCTGAGATCAAACAGGCCTACCTTTAACTGCCCAGATCGGTACTATCATTCATTGAGTCACGGTCACCAGTCCTGCTCAAAAAGGATTCACGAGTTTCAGATACACAATTAGTCTTCCAGCGTGCTATCCAGACAGACCACAGTTCTGCCTGATTGCCAGCATCTTTCCAGGTCCCCCGATCCCACTGATTGACTATGGAGCCATGTTAATTTCCAGTTAGGTCCACCACCAGTATTTGTATTAGCAGAGAGTTGTTTGTGCTAATAGACATAGGGCCACCAAGTGTTTCCACCCATTTACCTTGCTCCTCAGGAGTGGTGAAGAAGAATGTTTTTCCTTAATATTGGAGGCAAAGTTTAGCCGGGAACATTAGACTATAGCGAAGGGACAACTCCTGAAGCCTCTTCTTGATCAGCATGTAGTCTTTGCAAAGGTCCTGCAATTTCCGGTTGTAGTCTAGGAGCACCATGATAGATCTACCATCATATTGTGGTGTTCCATGTACCCTGACATGTTGGAAGAGGGCAACCAGATAGTTAAATAGACAGGGTATAATAGCCACAGAGGCGCTCCAGGCAGAGGTACCGGTGCCAGCACCCGATGAGCTCTTTCGATTGTGAAAAAAAGCTTCTTAGGCTTAAGAGTTTGTAATCCAGTCTTACAAGAAGAGCTGAATTGACTGCCCTTCAACCTGTTCAAGGAGTCCCGCAAACCTCAAGCTATGACAGCGGAAGCACCCTTCTCAGTCCTTGATCCACTCTTTAAATCCAACACCTTCTGCTGCAGTTCTTTAATATTTCCCTCTGTTTCTGTGAGTCTGTCTGCCATTTTACGGAGACCTGTTCAAAGGAGGTCAACTTCAATGGTCACTGTGTCAATTTTCACCAACATGGCCTTGTGAGGTCCGCAGATCTCCTCTCTGCCAAGAGACCCACCGTAGTCGGGCTGTCGCTGATCCATCTGGCATCTCTGTGGGTGCTCCTCCCCTGTACTCCCCGTCTGCAATGGGATTGTATAATTATCGACTGTATTTGATTGAGTTATTTTCGCCAGCCTATCCTTCCCCATCTCAGATGCCAGGCAGACCCGTCAGTAGTGGGCCCAATGTTAGTCACCCCGACGAAGGCGAGTTTACAGATAAGGTGAGTGTTAGGGTTCAACTTTATATTCAGGTGCCAATAGAATTAGACTTCAAACTCCTGCCTCTCAAAGAACCCCTTTCTCTTGCTCTCAGCCCCACTCAGGGACACCCTCGCTTTGCTGCAGTATGACCAGCACCTCACAGACAGGCTCGACAGGGCCACGGCCCACTTCTCCGGTGGCGCCCCTTTACCAAGAAACACACCTCACATCCAATATCCTAGATCCCTGGTGTGGGCTCATCAGTGACACTCCGATTTCCAGTATACAAGGGTGGAGCTCCCCTACCCAGTTGAAACATTCTGTCCCTATAGGACTACTGGGGGCCCTCACCAGCCCACTCATTGTTTTCCTCCGGTTTGAGGGACGGCCCAGGCAATGTGAAGGATCCACTCCATGTAACAGCAGTCTCATGCTAGTGCAGTGTTCACTGCAGCCGGCACTGTCCTTCTAGTGAAGGTGCATGCTGTTGTTAGGGTTCTTTACAACCTGCACCCATCTAGTCCCTCGATCGCCCTTCACCCACTCAATGCAGGAGTAGGCCCACAGGACTGCCAGCAGACATCATGTGCTTGCATGGTTATGGTGCAGCAGGGATCTCGGTCTTACCACAGCCCCACGCTCACTTTACTGGTTAGCATAGGCAGCGCTCTTCTCCCTGGATCACAATCCCTGGAAGGCCCATCATTCACCACTCCCCAGGGACACAGCAGGCCAAGAGCCTTTTTCTGCGGCCCTCTCATCATCGTAGGCTACAACAGCCTCATTCTATTCCTTTGCCACTGTTGCGGGCAACCAAGGGTCTCAGCTCTCGAGGGCCCACTTTGTCATTCTCTCGCGGCCTTAGACTTCCGGCACAGCGGGCGGCTCATTTATGCAGTGACACCTCTCCTCAGTCAGCTGCATGTCACAGCTTCAAGCCGGCAGCTCTGCGCTCAGGCCACACTCTGCAGGCAGCAATGGCGCCCTCTCTTTCCCGTCAATCACTCTAGACGATTGCAGTGCAGTCAAACCCTGAGAATCGAGCAGTTCATTTAGTCTAGCAATTGGAGTGCCTGTAAGGCGTCTTGGTAAAATTACCACCAGAATGAAATAGGATTTTAAATCATGCCGGCAGGAGCCACTATACAGAGTCGACCATGTTGCTTGGCCACACCCTTTGGACTAAAATAGATATGGATAATAAGATGACAAGTTAAATAAAGTGGTTGTAATATTAATGAAGAAAGAGGTCCCCTGAACCTCAGCGTCAGAAACAATTGACTTGCGACAATCAGCTTTACCTAGAGATTAATGAACTCTGGCAAAACCTGTTTCCTTCTCACCCAGTTTCTTGCTCACCAAGCCTATTGCCAAGCAATGCATTTATCAATAGTGAACCATACTCAGTATGAAGGCTATCTATCCTGCCAAAGTCAGAGCCGAAAACAACTTCAGTACCTGATTTGCCTTTTCTAACTAGAATAAATCCACAAGAAATGTCTCCATCTTTGAACTTTCTAGAGCTATAGGATCTGTTCTAATGCATATGCCTTTATCAATCACCAGTTGTCACTAACACAAAACCAAAAGGTTGCCACATCTACCTTTCTTTGTCACTACATGTACTTCCGATTTTCTGGAGAAACAAAACTGGATATCTTGGGCCAATCACCAACTGGGAAAACCAAATATGACTTAGCCTAAAAGGGAATAACACTGTTCCTGTTTTCAAAGTCAAAATGAAAAATAGTGTGGCAAAGGTCAGATTCATTTTTAGTTTTAGTTTTTGCTTGTATCTCTTGCACCCGGGAACTAGTAAAGTGATTTGCCTAGATTGCATTTTTTAGTTTATCAATGAGCATATAATGGTATACGGTTTCTTCTAAAATAATAGGACTGCATATTAGGACGGTGGAACTTCAGACTGAGGGGACTGAGTCCATCCACACCATCAGAAGATGTTGGCTCAATTCCAGGCTAGCTCACAGTGCCTCTCCCAAACCCCTGACATTACCAGGGTGGACAGTGATTAAGGCAACCTGAACATGATACTCTGATCCCCAAGGGAATCATGGAAACAGATCTTCCCCTTTTGTTGTCTTACTCATGCATGCCCAAGAAAAACCAAAGAGAGATAAGAGATATGTTTTCGATACATTCATTGAAACAATTGTAGTCTTGAATAGAGAGAATGGGCTTTGAGAATTAGGCAGATGAAACATAGCAACGTTACCAGCATTATGGACATGATGTAAAGAACAAACAGTCCAACCGTGGCAATGATTTCTAGATATTCCTATCTCTAACCGTAAACTGAGAGCATAGTAAATGGACGCTCTGTATTTGCCCAATCTAAGAGGATAGCTTTAGCCCCCATACCTGGAGAAATGAACCAGGAAACTGGCTTGTAGTGTAGAAGGCAATCCTTCTCTGCAAACTGAAAGATCAGCGCGCAACAGAGGTGCATGTCAAACACAGCATTCCTCCCAAGATGGTCAAGGCTGGAGTGCTCCTCTGACCCTTCTGGGTCAGTGCATCATTTGTATAATCTAAGCCACATTGTGTTAGTGGCACAGCTCTGATGCAAAGATATGTCTAAATGTTAGAAGCTGTCTCCGAAAGGGCAACACAAGCACTAGAATATCTTGTACTGTGTTCCTAGCCTTAAACTGAGTGTACAGATTACATGTTGAGAAAGGCTAACTAAAAACAAGCAACATATCCAGTGTATTTTTGGAATAATATTGTGCAAACATAAAGTGTGTAAAATGTCACTGCTAAAGGGCAACAGCAGCCAAAACAGTGTAAAATGGAAGTTATCAAACTAAGCTAAAATTAAGCCAAATAAAATGGAGAACCAATGTGGACCTAAAACGGTCTAACAACACCCTCACCATGGCCATGAAAAGGCACACTTCTAACAAACTAGCAAACAAGCCATTAAAAGTATGCCAATGAAAAACATAAAACAATTTGAATGAAAATAAAGGTCAAATTAAAAAAATCAGTAGAGGCTTCCAAAATGTCATCCATAGTATCAGTGGCAGTGGAATACAGAATGGAATCCCTCTTCTGCAGATGACATATCCACAATGGCCTCAGTGAGCAAATCAAAGCAACAAACCTGGTTGGCGCCCTTGGCTGACGCCATGGTTGTTGCATACTGTACAGTGTGCACAGTTGGTGAGCTACTATCAAGGAATCCTGGAGCTTTTCCCAAAGAAAATAATTGCTCTTAAAAAGCATCCAGGAGCAATGGCAGTCTCATGGGACAACACCATAAAATGAACCTTTAATGGGGACATCTGCAGATCCATGTACTTAGATTGTACCAATGGCTTTACAAGACAGATATTGGGCGCACATTCGAAGGGCACCAAAGACAGGAGAACACAACTGCTCACAAACACATGGGCCAAAAAGACAGCGACCAGTTTTCATTTAGTTCCTCCAGTAAAGGTACTCTATAGTACTGTATCAGCCGTTCATGACACAGCTGGACGTGCAATAGTTCCACCACCATTTGACCTCGAGGTGGGACATCCATTGCAGTGCAGCAGAAATAGAACCAAAATACCACCAATCAGGAATAGCATGAGTAGTATGCCTTTAAATACTCATAAACAAAGAGTATATAAAAGATCGTATCACTCAGAAAGCATTCTGGAGTGTACTGACAAAGCCAGGCCCAACCGCTTTAAAAAAGCGTGCAACATCTGCGATGTTAGGAGCATTAGGTATACGACTCACAAGTTCACTGACATGTCAGAGAAGGTTTGCATTTAACAGCGACTGTACTTCAGAGGATGACCTTGCAACTTGCAGTTTAAATGTTTCACGGGCAGATGTAAGTGCCACGTTCTCCTGAAACATTAAGGATATTAGTCTGCTCGGCTTGTCAAATTTAACATTAAACTTTGAAATGAAAGGTCACAAACTAGCTACTCTAATCTCATACATGGGAGAAAATAGCACATTATTAAACTAGGTTATTATTTGAGAAACAGAAACCACATAGAGGACACCTGCTCTCGTGCCACAACAGCCTTTATCATTCAGCATCAAATAACTTCCATTCGAAAGTAATTAAAATACTGGGTGAATCAAGGAAACTGGTACTCACTTCAAGTAACATGCCATATTGGCCACTGAGGCATTACATGCCCCCTGTAATGTCACCTGTTTACAAGTCATGGAGTGGCTTAGAGAAGTTTCTCATTTGTTTCCACTTAGAAAGACTTATTTTTCCTCACTATTTATGGTTGATGGATAATTCCCACACCTCGTGAATAAAACTCTACCCTAAAGCTTCATATCTGCCTATTGGCAAATGTTTCAAACAAGATGTGAACCGAAACATTTAAAATGGTAGAGAGATAACTCCATGAATTAGCCATACTGCTGATTGTGTTTTAGCTACTGTAAAAGGCAATTTTTAAAATCTTTTTGTATTGAGCATTGTATAAGTAGCATCCTTATTTGTCAGTATTTGTTGTTTACATGTCAAATGAAAAGGAAACAATAGTTCAGTTGTGTCCACGAACTCCCAGGGCATGTGGTTTGATTTTAAAACATGCAGTGTCCCACTCAGCTGCTTAATAGATCAGAGTTGACTTTGCCCATATTCTAAAAACAAAGTAATTCTGTATAATGTCAGTTGTAGATAATACAATGTTGTTTAAAGTGTAAATACGAGTGGATAGTGTATTCATTCCATTATCAACAACAGGCAATACTTTTTCCAAATTAGCCTGAACAATTTGCCTTAAACAATCAGTAGCTTCCATTTGACAAAGCTTCCAAATTTCATTGTAGATAGCATGAAGACTCCTTTTTAAATGTGGTGACCTGCGACCTAACAAGAAATCCTGTAAACCATGACATCAGAGAGGAGAGAGAGGTGTCTATTTACTGCAGACAACATGGAATGTTGCAACTATTGCTGGATTAACTTTCCCACATTATAAGTGGTGACCATCCCTGAGTGCTGGGACTGGACATAACAGTGGTCCGGTCTGCTTGCTTTAAAACCCTGTGAAGAGTTTAAAAAATGTGCATGACAACCATTTGTGTCCACAGGCCACAATAATCATCCTTTAGGACCTGAAAGTGTAGAATTAAATTTACCATGCTATTGAGCTACTCTTCACTAAAATTTACTAAGTGTTGCTGAATTTCAAATTATGCAATAGACGGAATATTGGGCACATTCATTTCTTTAATTTTTGCTAGGCCCAAGCATGTGGTTTGCTGCATTGTGTAATTCAGAAAAATAATCTCTATTGGAATAAGACACACTTTAAATAAGGCATCTGTGCCCAGCCCTTGCCAATGTTTTGTCACCCAAAATGATTTTAAATAAATTATTTCTTTCCAGTATTCGAAGCCTTTAATTGCAAGTTGGGAAACAAACAAATTTGAATAAATAAATTTTGCCTGGGTCAGCATATTTTTCCTCACTTTTGAAGGTGTTAATTTATAGTAATAAGATACAGGATCTAAGGTATCATGCCCAGAAAATTATACAAATGTATCTATGTTTTGGGACTACCCCCTGGTGGTGGTAGGCAATGTTGCCATTGTGTATAATTGTGTGTACTTGCTGTATGTAAATAGTGGTGGGCATAGTGACCGTAACAAAACATTTCATCATATGAGCAGAATTCATGTACATAGCTTGAAGAAGTCACTCAACAGATCCTATTCATCAGAAATAACACCTAGGGTTATTACATCACTCCTTGCTACTTTAAAAACATAAGGAATTTGTAGAGTCTTTGTATGGCCAAAAATAGCATAAGGGATCTTATCCCACGCAATCCATCGGAAACTGGAAAAGCAGAAATGTTCACCAGGGACAGGTTGTTTCACACTTTGTGGGAAGACGAGTGTGGTTTCAATAACTCAGCTACCAATTCTACAGCAAAGCATTCTGTGAGATAATGTCCATTTATAAGTAACAAGAAAACAGTCACAAATCTAATCCACAAAAGCAGAGGTAGCAATGAATTTGTAATCCACAGGTAGGCCTTTGGAGGGATCAGATAAGTGTGTTTCAAACAGTGAAGAAAACCACGTACCATGTCGTGAAATGTGAGAGTAATCAGTAGAAAAGTCGTCAATGTCAACAAAATAACCAGGAGCAGTCTGTGTGAAGACAGTTTTAGGTGAAAAAGAACGCCAAAGGTGGTTCATCATAAACAACTCTGTTGATTTGAGTATCAGTAGAAAACTGTAGATCTATGCCTGAGGAATTTCTTAAATCTGCAGCAGTAATAAGAACCAACAAAAGTTCATTGTCCGCTCTTCCCAGTCGTGGGGAAACAATATTGGTGTTATTCAATACTTGCAGAGGTATTTCCTGTATAGTGAGAAGAGTTAGGGAACTACTCAGAAGTCCTTGTGGCCTATCGTGTAGGATCAGCCACATGATGCAATTTTACTTGATCAATTGAAACAAATCTTTTGTCTTTACAGGAGCAAGCAGTGGAAGAATCACAACTCAGGTACTGTGAATGACATAGACTGGCACCTGTGCTCTCCTTCTTTACTGCACTCTTCTCTCACTCTAGAGCCCCAATCTTTGGAATCCAGACGGAAGTTGCTGGTTTTTCCTTCACTCATCAGTGGCAGAACGTTTAATAGAATGCTCATCCCGGACATTTTGAAGTTCTTTTAAGACAGTGAAATGTTCATTTATGTCAAAAGGTGTACCTGCTGCTACTGCACCAGGACACTCAAGATCTGGAACATAAAATTTGGATGCCAAACAGGACCTTGTACGTGGTCCTTCCACCCATATCTAGGCAGATTGTTTAAAGCTCTCTGGTATCCACATAGGTGATTGATCCAACTATGACCTGAACCTAATAATCTAGCTATTAAGGATTGATTTAAGTCTCAGTTTTATCTCTTCACAATTGAATTTTTCTCAGAATGATATGGAGGGGAATGATGCACAGCCACACCCAGGGTTCCCATGGTATCCCTATAAGCCATAGAGGCAAAAACAGGGTTCTAGTCCAAGTGGAATGCAGCTACTGCATATGTCCTGATGAAGATTTGCAAATCTTTAATAACAGTACAGGCATCAGCCATTTGCTGTGGCCACACCCAGAGGAATCTGCAGCAGTAATCTACAGCCAGTAGAATAAATTTGAATGCACCATCCGAATTTTAAGGGCTGCAATGGTTTAGATACACGGATCATCATGTGGCAATCAAAGAAACTCTGTTGGGTTCACATTCTTTATTTCCATTATTCAAATGGGTGCAAAGCTACACATACATCCATATCCGCAAGGCCAACCTACATTGCCTGTCTTAGTCTTCACATGCCCAATAAAAATCTACTAACAGAGAAAGTGATCATAGGACTTTCATCATATCTCATCATCCTCTTTATATTCACTAACACCCAGGGTACCGCACACAGTAGAATTAACCATTTTCTCCTGTACTTGATAAATGCTGGGCAAAAAAACAAGATGTGTATAATTGTATCGTTAAGGTCACCACACATTGGACACATAATGACATTGGCTCCCTTAGCCTGTACCCATTTTGCAATGTATGGGCCTAATGTCAGAGTGCTGTCCCAAATGCTCTGTTAATGTTATATCTAGGTAATCACAAGTACGTACACACTCTAAGGGAGTCCCTACTAGCCTAGGATTTGCCCTTGTTGTGCTCCCTTCAAGACCATATACTTTGTCTTGCTCACATTGATCTCTAAACCTCTATCTTTACAGAAGCCTTCAAAGGAAGTCAGTAGTCTCTGTAATCCCATTGGGGTTGTCGTAGTTGGACTCTTGCTCCCTAGTGAGACTGCTGGTTTAAGGGTGACAGCACTTCTGTTTGTGGGTGACTGAGTCACTTCTACAAGAAGTCACAACTGTTGGCCCAACCCTCCTGGCTCTCAATTAGTACCTCACCAAAACTCAGACAGTAAAGGTGATTTCTGGCAGCCTTACGCATGGACTCTAGATTGCGCCTTATCAGGGGAGTCATGGTGGTATGGAAGTTACCCTTTTCTCTTGTTAGCAATGAGTCTCATACACACATAGGCAATGAAGGAGATGCAGGAGAGGGTTGAATATATGTACTGAAAGGACTGTAATCTATGATAAAATAAACAGTAATAAAAGCAGAATTGTGAAGATGAGAGATGTGAGTGACTATGAAAACCCACACCATCTTACAATAAACATAAGATATAAAATTCCTAATATCTACCCTAATGAGAGATAGGTATGATAAATTAATTATGCCAGTACCACGTCCATGAGAAGTGCCCCTCAACCCTCATTACCTTCGAATGAGATCTCTAGTTCTGCAGCAAGGTGGCGTGCAGCATGGATGGCATATGGAAGGAACCCCTCTAATTACCTTGTCCGTGTGAGGTGTATTTCTACAGAGCATGTAGGATCCCTGACACAGGTGATGATCCTAAACAACTGATAATGTGGCAGACTTGTGTCTGCAATTGCATAAAAAATCTCTACAAGTGCGCATGACATTCTTATCACACGTAAGTGAGAAAGGGACATGATGGCAATACCTATGTGTATCACTGATAGTGATGCAGATAATAACGCCTTCTCAGAATGGCACTGATAAAGAACATCAAAACATTTCTTATAAAATATAAGCAATGGCAGCATATTAAAAGAAATAGTAAAATAAATAGAATAAAACAGAGCATACTAAGTTGGTGAAAGGTCACTAGGTGACGGGGGCAACAGGCCTGCAAGCCAAAAGCTAAGCTAACTCCTGTGTCCCAGTGGGAGACTCAAATGGAGTTACCACACCCTCCCCATTGTCGAAACAAGGATTCTAACTTACTAGTGAGGGTGCATGAATCCAAAACTGAAAATGCTCTGAGCTAAAAGTCCAAAATCTAATTCACGCTAAGCTAAAAAAAATACAAAAGAGATATAGGCCCTCATTATGAACTTGGCGGTAATCACAGCCGACCACAGTTATGACAGTGAACAGAAGACCACCAGTGCGGTGGACTGCACACCGCCGAATAATGATGGCAAAAAGTCAAACCTCTAAACATTCTGCTACCTCCACCCACCTCCAGGGCCTTCAATGGCAGCAAGGCAGTACACCCCACCCCGCCACCGCCATGCAGACAAATCCTCCGCCCAACAAATAATGAAGCACAAATCAGCGTGGTGGATAGTGGATGCAGAACGAGCATGGGCGGTACGGACCGCCACAGCCAGCAATGGGACCTACCAACATTAAATGCACACTTTGGCAACTTTGAAACCCACACGCCTGACACACATATACACCACCAAAACACATACAAACCACAAACACCTTAATAAGCCACACACACAACCACACAACAGCACCCTCACCAACAGCCCCACAACACACCACCGACAACACACACCATGGCACCCCCTAAGCACCCCGCTTCACAGATACGGAGCTAAGGACCATGGTGGACGAAATACTCAGGGTCCAGCCACAACTATTAGGGGCACAGGTGCAGCAGACACCCATGGCCAGGAAGATGGAGCTATGGCAGACAATGGTCAACAAGGGTGAAACCATCCACGAACAAGGGAGGACATCCAGAAGAGATGGAACGACCTACGCGGGAAGGGTCGGTCAATGGCACCCAGGCACAACATTACCGTACAAAAGACTGGTGGCGGTCCCCCACCTACACCCCCCGAATACACCGACTGGGAGGAGAAGGTCCTGGCTGTCCTGCACCCAGAGGGTCTCACAGTACTCACTGGAGGACTGGACTCGGGTAATTCAACTACTATACCTATATTCCCCCATCTATAATGCATGTATCACCCCACCCCTCTCACTCCCACCAGGACCTCATCCCCAGCTAGTCCACACCCTGCCTGCCCACTATCCCACAAATAAACCTTCATCATGTCCCCTGTGTACAGTTACCTATCCCTGCATTGATTCCCAGTGGCACTACAGAACCCACAATCCACCTCCAAACACCACATAAAATGCAAAGAAATGTACAGGAAGGGACCTTGCATGCCATAACAGGGGAATATAAGCACACAATAGGGCAGAGTAGTGTATCCATTGCCGAAAAAGTACCTGACACCCACATGTCCATTCCCTCCCCACAGGCACCACCCCCCATGCAACCCGGACGGAAACACCAAGGAGTGCCAGCGCCCCAAATGAAGACAGAGGCCCCACTCAGGAGAGTGCAGAGGAATGTATGGAAATTGAGGAACTCCCTGAACCATCACACAGTCCTGGACTGTCACCCTCCAGCAGCCCCACCCAGGATACCAATGACAGCCCTACCACCCAGCCACCATCATCAGCTCTGGCCAAACGACCCCATACCAGTGTCTCCCGGCCACGGACTGGCGGACCACATGTAGAGAGGCCAGAGTCTCCACCCACCAACAGGCAGGATGATGAAGGGCCCAGTGCCATTGGGACTGCCAGACCTGTGCAAGGGACACAGGCACAGGGGGCTAGGGCCAGTTGGAGGGCATCAGTGGCCCAGGGGGATGGTCAAAGGATGGATACAGTAGCCCAGGAGGTGATATGAGGTCCTAGAAGCATACCACCATACCCAGGACAGGATGGACCAGATCTTGGCCACCCTGGAGCAGAATCAAAGGCTGCAGGTAGCACACCACCAGGAAGCCATGGAGGAATTGAAAGAGTTTAATGCCACCATGGCCTCCATTGCAGGGGTCGCTGCAGCACCAGTACCACAGCCAGCCTGAGTTCTCCATCCATCTTCAAGCCCCAACCACAAGCCAGGACACTGCCCTGCCATCTACATCTGCAGCAGACACTGGACTGGTGGAACTGCCAGAGGACACAGAGGAAACCAGCACCTCTACCCCTGCAGCCCAGCTACAGCCACACAAATGTGCCCTCAGACCCAGACATGCCACTGAAACACCAGCCAAGACCAAGGCCACCGCTAGGAACTGACTCTGCCCTGAACTGTCTCCCTTGTGTGCCACTGTGCTCCCTTGTTGATATGCCACTGCCATCACACCATCTACCAATCGCCGCATGGACCATAACCCAATGCTACCAACAGCTGAGCACATCTACCCGAGTATGGATATGCACTATGTGCCCTCTCCCTACCACTGTCTCACGAAAATGTTTATTTTGGCATTTAATAAATACACCTATGCCATCAAATTGTATGTACCTCGTTAATATGAGATGTCAATTGTGAGTGTGTATGCATTAGAGAGTCAATTTCATAATCATACCTTTATTGCAGGAGGGGATCCACCACACTGTAGTGTCTGAAGTATGTCACACTGTACATAATATTGGGTTACCTGGCGCATGCCACTTCAGTCATCAGTTAACAGTGTCACGTACTATAGACACCACATTACCAAATACATGAGTCAGACTGAAACTATGCAGTGAAGACATCAGCATCATTCAACAGTACCTTAGAGTCACTGGAGGTATAGGCGGATCAGCTGGTTCCTGGAGTTGATATCTTCCCCCTCACCATCACTCTCATCCCCTCTTTGAGGTTTTGCTGGGCTGGTTGGACAGCACCCTCCTCTTCCAGAAGGGGGATAGCTTTCCTCACATCCAAGTTGTGCACATGCAGCAGACAACCACTATCTTACACACCTTTTCAAGGACATAGCACAGGATCCCCCAGAAAGATGGAGGCAATGAAATCTAACCTTCAGCAGACCTATAGTGCGCTCAATCACCCTCCTAGTATGTCCATGGGCTTCATTATAATTCCTCTCTGCATCTGTTCTGGGATTCCTCACAGGTGTCAGGAGCCATTGCAAGTTGGGGTAGCCAGAATCACCTGCAAAAGTGGGCGAAACAGGACCTTAATAAACTTTCCATGCAAATAGCCTGGCTTTCAGCTATGTACAGATCCAGCATAAGACACACTCACCTATGAGCCATCCTCTGTCCCATTGTAGTTGTTCCATCAGCTGTGGTACACTGTTGTTTCTCTGGACAAAGGAATCATGGACTGAGCCTGGCAACCTGGCATTGACATGTGATGGTCAGCAGTACACACCAATTGTATATTCATGGAGTGATAGTTCTTCTGATTTCTGTATGCCTGTTCATTCACTCTCGGGGGTATGAGAGCTGTGTGGGTTCCATCAATGGCACCTATCACATGGGGGATGTTAGCAAAGGCATAAAATCCAGATTTGATGGCAGGAAGTTCAGCCCTTTGGGAAAACTGGACATATGTTTTCAGGTGTTGGACAAATGCATCCAGGAATTTTGACAGGATGAGGCTGAACACTGACTGTGAGACCCCTGCACCCATGCCCACTGTCACTTGAAATGAGCCTGAAGCCCAAAAAATGGAGCACAGATAGCACTTGCACAGTTGTAGGTATAGCATGCTGATTCAGATTAGCCGGTTTCAGAGCAGGATCCATTAATGCACAGAGGTATTTAACAGTAGCTCTATTGAGTCTGTAGGTGACAATGATGTGACATTCCTCCATAGTTGTCAAATCAACCAAGGGTCTGTAAACAGATGGGGCCCTCCCTTGCCTCATGGGTCTGTACCTATGGGGGAGGAAAGAACACATTTTGAGTGTAAACATACACTTGCATCCCATGAGGCCACTGTATCTTTGTAAGTGCGACACATAGGTAACACACACAGACGGAAGGTATGAAGTACACCGTCAGGCATATGTGTGCTGAGTTAACTCTGTCATAATGGCATCCCAGTGTGGACACAATTCCAAAGATGGGTACATGTGAGGATCCTAGACTCATGTCAGCAAGCGACTAAGCTTGGAGATTTTGAGGCCCTACATGAGGCCCCTGGCCAAGCTATGGTGAGGTGGTCGCAGCAAAATGGCAGCCTCCTGTCATCCAGGCATGAGAGAGTGGAAGTGACATCATTCGGCTGGCGTTAGCCATCATGGAAGGAGGCGGTGTTCACCGCCGTGCCCCTGATCATTGGATTACATGGTTGTCAATGGGGAACCTGGGCCAATCATGATCGCCGTCGGTGATGGAGCACAGCGCAGCGCAGCGGTACCTATGCCATTTTGTCAGACTCTTGACACTTGACTCCTGATTCCCGTGCAGGCTAGTACTCCCCTGCGTGTGCTGCTGTGTCCTGACTCTGGTCCCTGAGATGGTGCGGGTCACAGGGGAACTGGCCCTGGCCTTCACCAGGGAGAAGCTGGAGAAGCTGGTGGACGGGGTCCTACCCCTGTATGTCAAGTTGTATGGGCGACCAGAGAAGCAGGTGAATTGGCATCTGTCATCCTTAGATATGTGTGTGATTGTGGCGGATGCCTGTATGCATGTGCTTCCGATGTGTGACTGCCCAGCCGTAGACTGTCTGGCATGTACTGTATGTGAGTTGATAACCTGCCTTTCAACAATGGCCGTTCCATGGGGAACAACATGTTATCTGTTTTCGGTGCACACATACTGACGACTGATTTTTTTGCTCTGTGTGTCCCATGCAGGTCAGCGCCCATCAAAAGAAAGGCCTGTGGCAAGCCATCACTAAGGAGGTGCGGACCCTGGGGGGTCTACAACCGGCAGAGCACCCACTGCAGGAAGCAGTGGGAGGACCTGAGCCACTGGGCCAGCAAGACCGGCGAGACCCAGCTGGGGAAGGCCTCCCAAAGAGGAAGGGTTGCCCGTCGGACCCTGACCCCCCTAATGGCCCACATTCTGGTGGTGGCCTATCCCGATTTGGATGGGTGCTTGAAGGCAGCACAGCAGCCACAAGGAGGTGAGTACCTACACTGTTGTGATACTGCTGAGATGAATGTAGGTTATTGCTGTGATATGTATGCATTCTAGTGCCAGCCACTTGGACAGGTGTGTTCCTGCAGTCCTGCCCCCTCAAAGTCCCTGCAGTGGTGTGAGGACTAGTTTGGCCAGCCTCAATAGGCCCATGGGGGGGGTCCCCTTTCTGTCATCTTGTATGCTTTGTGGCCTCATGGACTTGTAATTCATTGGCTGGGCATGGTCTCTCATGGGTGTACTCCACACTGTGTATCAGTCCCGTGTTTTATGTGTGTTATGAAGTGTATTCTGGGGTAATGGCCACTAGTCAGGGGCACAGTCATGACATGTTGTAGGTGCTGCTTGTAGCTGTGTGACCTGAGTGGGAGTGTGTGTGGGCCAGAGATTTACATATATTCAGTTTTTAACAAGGTTCTCCCTTGTTGTGTCTATCCACCCCTGTGCTCCTGTGTCCTTTGTGTACATTAGCATCATCTGGTGAAGGAGCAGTGGCACCGGCGAGTGGGGATGCAGCAGCCCATGGTTCCAAGGAGGCAAAGTCGACCGACGCCAAGGGGACGAGTGGGTTGGAGGGCGAGGGGTACCACAGGGAGGTAACTACCACAGGAGGTAGTGACTCTGATACTTCCTTCGATGGGAGATCCCTGGTGGTGGCGGACCATCCTGGGCACACCCATTCTATGCCATTTTCCACCACCCCATACCATCACCGCCATCCCAGTTGCCCGTGCCCGCTCACCCAGGAGGGTGGGCGTCTCCTTCGGCCCAGGCGCTCTGCTGCCCTCATGGAGGAGGCTGTTGACCTCATGAGGCCCATCTCTGTAGGGCAGACTACCATTGTGATTTCCATCCAGGGGCTAGCATCCCAGATGCAGCAATGCAATGCCTACCTGGAAGGCATTCACAGTGCCATGTCTGGCCTACAGAGATCTTTTCAGGCTCTGGCTTCCTCTTTGACGGCAGCTAGTGTTGCTGGTCTTTCTGTCCCCCCCTCCCACCACCTTTACCCCTTCCAGCACCTCACCCCATCCCAAGCACACGTACAGACAGCCATGCACACAGATTAACACACAAGAAGCACTCAGACAAACACAAGCACCACAGTTCCTACCACAGGCAGGCACACACCCAACATACCACATCACAGACAACATTCACTTCCCCCACTGTGTTAACCTCCCCCGCCACCCTGCCTGTCACCTCAACATGCACACGCACCTGCACTCACCACAACTACATTGTCAGACACTAGCAGCACAGTCACCAGACCTGCAGACACCCAGACAACATCAGTGTACACTGGCAGCCTATCTTGTCCCACTGTGTCCACCCCTTTCTCCCAAAACATTCAGACATTCGCAGACATCCACTCCATACACATCTACCACACATCAGCATACTTTACCGGCACCTGCATCCATGTCCGGCACATCTACACCTGATACGAGCACTCCCTTAACCTCGATTCCCAGACCTACCTTCAAATCGCCTCCAACTGCCCCAAAGAAGCTTTTCCTATCCCATATTGACCTGTTCGAACCCACTGGCCCATCCCATCTTGTCCCTAAACATGCCCATCTCCTTGCCCAGTCCACTCCTTCCACGTCCAAGTCAGCCCCAGTCTGCCCTTTCCATTCCTGTGCCCCTTCCCCAGGTAGGAAAAAGCCCGGTGTTGTCCCAGGTCCCTCTGCCACCCCCTTGTCCAATCCCACTCCCCCTCCTTCCAAGGCCAAGTCCAAACCCCCTCCACCTCCCAAAATTAAGCACAAGCCCCCTCCTTCCAGTTGTAAGTCCCAACACCCGCCAGCCCCTGCCCCAGTTACCTGAGGTGCCTGGCTGCCCCATTAATGCCCCTTTCGAGTAGAGTACCCTTTGCACATGTGGGAGTCAAGTTCATCCTATTTTGGCCCTTCATGCTATTTGTAATGGACTGGCCAATGGCCTTATTTGGCAATACTTTTTACCTTCAAATAAAATTTTAGTGCCAGTAGTGCTGTTGGCTCAATATGGTGACATTGTAGAGCATTTCACTATGGAGGGGTGATGTGCACATGTGTGTACTTTGGTGCAGGTCTTTGTTGGCTTGTGTCTGGTAAATACATTTTGTTATGGTATGTTTGGCTTGGGATGTAGGAGGGGTTGGGAGTGCATTGCAGGGTGGGTGAGGTGGGTGTGTAACTGTGCCTTTTCTTCCCATGTGTACTAGGCTGCGGTACTTACCGTCGTCGTCTTCATCGGCAGTCACGGTCCTGGAGGAATATGGCAAAGAGAAGCACTGGCATTATTTCCAACTCTCTCTCCATGTCTGCGTCGGCGTGTTGTGTGTGTCTCCAGTGAGTGTGTCCTTTTATATTGTTAGTTCCCCCCATGCTTTGCCTGGCGATGGTTCCCGCCCCAGAATTGATGGCGGTCTTGTGTTTCATTATTTGGTGGGTGGGTAGGACATTTCCACCGGCCTGTGGGCGGTCTCCTCTGTCCTCGTCGGGACTATTAAGATGGCGGTGTGTGGATGGACCGCTACTTGTTTCTCAATGGCTTCATTATTTGGCGATCCGGACTTTCAGCCTATTGGCAGTAGTTACCGCGGGCGGGGCAGTGTTTACCACCATGTTCATAATGATCACCATAATGTCATCCATGACAAGCAATGCAGGCCAAATGGAAATCAAATTAATAAGGCAATTTGGTATCACATTTTGTACTTTTGAAAAAGCCAATGGTCGAATGTATTCGATAGGTTTGATCGTGTAGAAGGTCTCTGAAGTCATCAAATGGGAGTGCGCCTAGGAAGGACTCAACATCGGTAGATGTCAGATTGATCACAGGATTGGCAGAAGGATCCACAGAGCAGAAGTGCCCAGAAGCCTCAGTCCCAGGATCACCCGCGTACACAGCACCTTCCATTGTGCCTGGTGTTGTTGGCGCCTAGTAGTTCACAAGCGGTGGCTCATAAGTGGCCTCACGAATCCTCAGTCTCATGGGGCACAACAGTGAATAAACCCTCATCGGACATTCACAGTTTCTTGTCCATAGGAGGCACTGGCTGTACAACAAGACACACCAACGGGATATACTCAAAGAGGCCCCAGTGTAGGAGGCTGGCCTGGTTTGTAGTGGGTACCTTGGGTACTTACACCTTATACCAGGTCCAGTTATCCCTTATTAGTGAAGTAGTAGTGTTCTAGAAGCTTAGGCTGATGGAGGTAGCTATAGCAGAGCAGCTTAGGCTGAACTAGGAGACATGCAGAGCTCATGCAATACCACTTATAGTTGCACAGTACTTATACACAAGTAAAGACAATACTCAGTGTTACCAAAAAAAAAGGTATTTATTTGGGTGACACAGTGCCAAAAATATCTTAGAGACAATACTCCTTCTGAAGGTAAGTATTATACACAATATATACACTAGACACCAAAATTAGACAAGTAAATAGTCATAGAACAATGCAAACAGTAGGAAATCCTATAGGATGCAATGGGAGAAAATAGGTCTGGGGCAACACAAACCATATACTAAAAAAGTGGAATGTGAATCACAAATTCCCCCCTAGACAAGTGTAGTATGTGCAGAATCACTTGGAGAGTAAGAATACAGTAAAGGTAAGTAAATTATCCCACCCCAAAGCCCAGAAAAGAAGGAGTAAAGTACTGCAAGTTTCCTTAGGACACACTGCACCTCGTTTTTGGGATTTTGCAGCAGCCAACCAAGTCTGCAAAAAACAACTACTGGATTATTGGACCTGAAGACCTGCAAAGGAAGGGGACCAAGTCCAAAAGTCAAAAGAAGTTCCAGGAAGGACAGAAGCCCCTGCCAACCCAGAAGAGGGTGCAAAAGAAGAGTCCCCTGGTTAGCAGAAGACTACAGAAATGCACCTTAGGAAGACGCCAGCGGGTTTCTGCAAGATGCAAAAGATGTCCGACGGCGTGAAGATCGTTGCAGATGAGATTTCGTGTTGGAAGGCGCCAACAAGCCTTGGCTATGACAAAAGTGCATTTTTCAATAAAATGGCGCTGGATAGACCCAGGAGGAACCTGGGGCCTCAACTCAGTGTGAGGAGGAAGAGGGGCCTCTCAGCACTTTAGAGAGCCCTCAGGATGTCAGCCAGCACCCCCAGAAGCCACAGGATCTGGGTTCAAAGGAGGTGCAAAACAGGGTTGATGTAGCACAACAAAACAAAGTCCCATGCCGCTGGAGAACAACTCGGCGAGTTGAGCGTCGCAGGGTGGAGTGCTGGAAACCTGGGCCAGGCTGTGCATGAAGGATTTTTTGAAAAGAGTGCACAGAAGCCTCAGGAGACGAAGAAGACACAATACACTGGGGTACCGTTTTCGGGGAAGGCAAGGTCTTACCTCCTCCACATTGCGTCAGCAGGACCTCAGGACAGTCTGTCGATTATGTCAACCCTCTGTGTCCTTAGAAGCATGCTCGTCGCTGTGAGAGGAGTCCCAGGGTACCGGTCGTCGCGTTGGAAGGTGCCTACTTGGAGCAGGGGAGTGACTCTGTCACTCCATGGGAGATTTCTTCAGTCCTTCTGGTGCAGGATGAAGACAGAGAGTCCCCAGAGCGTGCACACCATGGAAACTGTTGCAGTTGCTGACTTGGAGCTGAGTTTGCTGAAGAAAAGTGTCTCTTGTAGACACTTTGTTGCAGTTACAGCGTTTCTTGGAGCAGGCTGGGGTTGATCCGAGGTCAGAAGAGTCTGAAGTTGTTGCAGAGGATTCCTGAAGGAAACATGCAACTAGAATCTGAAGAGAACCCACAGGAGAGACCCTAAATAGCCCTGAGAGGGGGATTGGCTACCTTATCAGGTATGGATCTATCAGGAAGGGTCTCTGACGTCACCTGCTGTCACTGGCCACTCAGAGGCCTCCAGAGTGCCCCCACACCTTGCAAAGCAAGATGGCTGAAGTCTGAGACACACTGGAGGAGCTCTGGGCACCACCCCTGGGGTGTTGATGGACAGGGGAGTGGTCACTCCCCTTTCCTTTGTCCAGTTTCCCACCAGAGCATGGGACAAGGGGTTCCTGAACCGGTGTCGACTGGTTTATGCAAGGAGGGCACCATCTGTGCCCTTTAAAGCATTCCCAGAGGCTGGAGGAGGCTACCCCTCCCCAGCCTGTATCACCTATTTCCAAAGGGAGAGGGTGTAACACCCTGCTCTCAGAGGAAATGCTTTGTTCTGCCTTCCTTGGACTGGGCTGCCCAGACCCCAGGAGGGCAGAACCCTGTCTGTGAGGTGGCAGAACCTTTAGCTGCAGGGCAAGCCTCAGAGAGCTGGTTTGGCAGTCCTGGAGCTTCATGATGGAGCCCCCAGGATGCATGGAATTGGCTCCCCATTACCAGATTTGGAATGGGGGGGGGGGGCAATTCCATGCTCTTAGACATGTTTCATGGCCATATTTGGAGTTACCATTGTGAAGCTACGTATACGTATAGGTATTGACCTATATGTAGTCCACGCAGGTAATGGCGTCCCGCACTCACAAAGTCTGGGGAAATTGCCCTGAACTATGTGTGCCCTCACACCTAGTAACTTTGCACCTAACCTTCAGCAAGTGAAGGTTAGACATATAGGTGACTTATCAGTGGAGAAGTGTGGCTCAATGGTTAGAGCGGCAGACCCTGAAGCAGAGATCTGGCTCAAGACCAGGGTTCAAGTCCCGCTTCGGCAGGTCTTGGGCTCAATTCCCCTTGACCAGATAATTCTCGCCTCAGTGCCTAATCTAATTCATGGGTCCCACTCTGCAACTCTGGGCAATAGCTTGCTTAATCTCCACAACGGCCCCAACAGCGCTTGGATGCCTGGCTTCACCCTGGGGGTGCTCAGGAGTGGGCGCCTCACAGGGAAAAGCCAGGAGGGGTTCCATAGCGGTATGAGTACAGCGCCTTGAGACCCTAACGGGTGAGTAGTGCGCTATACAAGTGCTAATTTACATAAGTTACTTAAGTGCAGTGAAAATGGCTGTGAAATAGTGTGTGCACTATTTCACACAGGCTGCAATGGCAGTCCTGTGTAAGGGTTTGTCTGAGCTCCCTATGGGTGGCAAAAGAAATGCTGCAGCCCATATGGATCTCCTGGAACCCCAATGTCCTAGTTGCCATATACTAGGGACTTATAAGGGGGGGTCCAGTATGCCAATTGAAATTGGTAAGTTAAGTCACTGGCCTACAGTGACAAATGTAAAAGTAGGGAGAGCATAAGCACTGATGTTCTGATTAGCACAGCCTCAGTGACACAGTTAGGCACTACATAGGCACACGCATAAGGCCACAAACTAGGAGCACTGGGGTCCTGGCTAGCAGGATCCCAGTGAGACAGGCAAAACACACTGACATAGGTTTTTATATATGAGCACTGGAGTACTGGCTTACAGGAGCCCAGTGACACAGTAAAAAACACACTGACACACACACAAACAGGCCAAAAGTGGGGGTAACCATGCTAGAAAGAAGCTACTTTACCACACCCAGGTGCAATGAAAGACAGGTTGCACGCACCACAGGACTGGTTGGAATGACAATGACCAATCATGCTCCAGTTCTTCTTTTAGCGATGGAGCGCCAAAGCACTGCATCATGCTATCACAACACAGCTGGACTGGTGGTAGCTCCATCACCACGCATAACTGAGAAAGCACAACCACTGCATATTAGAAATAGCAGCAGCAGTATTTTGCCAATCAGTGCCAAAGTTAAAGAGGAAATCCGCCAAACACACTTGAAGAGAGTGAATGGATAGCTGAAGGAAAGACTCCGAAGACAGTCTGGAAGGTGGAAACAAATCCAGACCTGACAACCTTAAAAAAAAGTGTACAATCCCTGCAGTGCTCAAGGTGTTGAATATTTTGCAGACCATCTCTCCAAAGTGCTTGGGAAAGTCGGTATTTAATGAGGATTGTATCTCTGCTAATGATCTCGCTATCTGGAGATTGTACATCTCCCCAGCGGGAAACACCCTTAACAACGAGTTGTTAACATCGACCTGCCTTAACAACGAGTCTTAAACCACTAGTTAGTCTGTACCATGAGGTACAGAGTAACTACTGTCTTAGGAACGATTTTTCCTAAAGAACGAGTGCTGCAACACTGCATTCGTATTTGTTTATTTTTGATTTTGTTTGCTTTTTTGTTCTGTTTTCTTGTGTTTATGCTGTATTTTTTAATTAAATTAGTATATATTTAGTATGTTATTTATGCTTGTTTGATTTTTTGGGGAAAAAAAGTTTTCTTTCATGGATTATATGGAATATTGTGCTTCACCTACTTTATAATTGGATAAAAGGTTTGTTATAATTATTTTATTACATTTGTTATTGGGTATATATGTTTATTTATTATTATATATTTTGTATTATGAATGGTCATTTTTTTGGGTTATTGATTTTTTTTCTTCTTCTCTGCAGGTTAAAATGAATTATGTATTTGAAAGAAGATCAATATTTCTACAGGGAGAGATGCAGAAATGGTCTTATTATTACATTAAGACAAGAAAACACCATAAGGTAAGAGCTTTTGTGTTTTGGGATTATTTAGGTATTAAAGATTTTTAATTATTTTTGTATTGATTAATGGTGTTTTGTAAACTGGCAAGTAATGGTGAGTTTTTTTGTTGTTGTTAGTATGTTAGTATATATGCTAGGCTGTCTAGGTAGCCTGAAGGTACCATTAAAGGGAATCCTTGTATTTTTGCTAATATCTTTTCTGACATTTGTTTGCTATTTTGGGTTGTGTATGGGTTTAGGCTACATGATAGTGATTGAGCAAGCCTCATTTTTTGGAAACTTTGTTCCTTTTTCAAAATTTCCAGGAAATGATATAGGTTTGGGTGGGGTTTTCCTATTGCTTTGTTGAAGGAGTCGTGCCATCCTTCAATGGCATTAATAGTTTTTGCTCCACCTTCTAAAGGTCGTGTAGCATTTCCACCACTGTATAGGATATCTTGGTTTTCTTCTGCGGCCTGATCTGTTTAGGTGTCCTATCCATGTTTCTTCGAAATAATTTAGTAATGGTGACAATTTGTCTTTGTTTATTGTGTAATAGATTCTGTGATTGTTGTGTAATTTTGATCTACGTTATCAGGTGGTACAAAGCATAATGCTGTCCGTTTTCTTAATTGAAATTGGAGTATGCAGTCAGAAAAATGTTCTGTACTTAAGGATGATTTTTTTATTCAACGCCAATAGGCTTGTGAAAAGTGAAAATAACATCCTTGTATTTGTGTTTCAGGATATATTTTTATTATTGTGTTTATCATTGCAAGTTCAAAGTCAATGTTTACTTTTCTAGGTGTTTTATTTATTGTTTTGGTTCTGATTACTGTTAATAATTCATTGTAAGTAAAGGAATTTTTGTCAGGTAATAATGCATATATTAGGGGGATTGTGGTGTTATTTTTTTAAGCATGTGGACTGCAAATTTGGTGGAATGGATGTGGTGTTGATTTAAATGTTCCGTCCATCATCCAAATTTCACTATTTTGTAGGATTAGCAAGTTGCGGTTTGTACTAAAGATTCAAATTCTTTTTTGACGGTTTTCATTGTCGTATATTAGGAATTCTTAATTTGAAAAGGTAAGTTTTAGGTCTGGTGCGATGTTTATATCTGCATAGGATTGTGGTGTAACAGGTTGAGGGTTACGTGCTAGTTTTTCTCGTTGGTACATTTGTCTAAGGTTTTGTATTGAAGGCATGCTACCTCCAACCTGTTCAGGAACTGATTGTGCTACTGCCCTTAGCACCTGTCCGCAGGATTCATTGGAGGTGTGTGCAAACTGTTTTATTTTTTTGTATATTTTCTCGTACTTCTATTTCCATTGCAGAGGCAGAGTGGTTATGTTCTGTTGTTCTAACTACGGTATTTTCTAGAGTTACTGCTCTGCCTCTGCAATTTGAAGAGAAGTATTGTACACACCTCCAATGACTTCTGTTTTGCTGAATTTTATCTCTGCAATAAAGATATCCCTCGATTTTAAGGAGTTGGTGTCCTGTGCATGATGTCACATAACTTGCTTCACCTTGTGATGCCATTTTTTGAGAGTCTGTAAATAATAGAAAAAGAGAAAAAAAAAGCTTGTAAGTAATTAATTAGTATATCATTATTTAATGGTGTTAGAATAGTTAATTTGGTTTTTAATGGGTGTTTATTTCCTGGTTTGAGGTAATTATTCTATGGAGTTGGTTTATTTGTTTGCCTGTTTTGATTATCCAGCACCTGTTAGAAGGTAAGTAATTTGTGGTGGAGGATTAGTAATTGTGCTGTTATATACTGTTTTTTTGCTGCTTTTTTGGTAAGTATCTAGTGGATTATTAGTAGTGATTTTATTTATGTGTGGTATGTGAGTTAATTTAGTTCTCAGTGGATTTAATTTAGTAGTTTTTTCGAGTTGTTATACAGGTTTTGTTTTTAGGTTAATAGCTGGTGGAGTGGTTATAGTACTTTTTTTTTATACTTACTGTTTAGGTGATTTTTTTATTTGGTTTTGAATATAGTGGTCTTTGCGTAGTTGATGATCTTCTGTTGTTATTCTCTTTAGTTATTTATGTTTATAGTTTAGTTAGTTTTAAACTGTTTTGATGAAGGAAATGTTTATTGGAGATAGTGTCCTGTATTTGTGTTTGAGAGTCACTGATTAGTATGTGTTTAGAAGTCATTGTATGGGTGTTTTTAACTTTCCACTTGATTTGATGTTTTGTTTGTGTGAGGTAGCTATAGTATTTTTGTTTGTAAATTGGTATTTTGCAACTGCTTTGAGTTAAGTTTTTTGAAGATGTATCATGCATGTATGGAATTTTTAGTGCTGTTCTTTATTTTTATATATTTAGTACTGCTAAAATACTGTATTTTTTGTATCTATAAGGAAGCATGTTTTTTATAATGAGCAGCTTGAGGGGATAGTTGTGTAGTGTTTTAAAAGATGGACAGATGAGGTAAGTGACAAATATTTTTAGATTCTGTTTAGGTTTGATAAAGGGTGTAGGGGGAATGCTATCTACAATCCCTTTTACTAGTATATTTGAAATAGGGTACTTAGGGAAAGAGGGATGGTGAGGTAGTTGTAGGAAAATGGATCAAGTGGGTGTGCAGTTGTGAAGTGTAATTAGAGGAAATTCCTGGTTGGCAAAATTAAGGAGGAAAATAAAATTATGAGACAGGGAAGCAGAAAGAGGATTTTATTAGTTTTATGCAACAAATTTTGAAATATTTGTGAATGGCAGGCTTATAATATTTTTGTGGAGGAAAGCTTGAGAATTTTACAGTTTTTGGGAGGAAGGTATTTTGAAGTGGTTTTCTGCTAATTTTTTCTGTATTTGGTATACAGTTAGAAAAGTAGTGCAAACAATGTAGAACACAATAGAATGCAATAGGGGGAAATAGGCCTAGGGGCAACACAAACCATATACTCCAAAAGTGGAATGCGAACCACTTCTGGACCCCAGGCCTAGTGTAGTGTGTAGAGGGTCACTGGGAGTGTAAAAAACGACTATGGGTGTCCAAGATACCCCACCCCAAGATCCTGAAAAGTAGGAGTAAAGTTACCTTACTACCTCAGAAAGACAGTAAAGTTGAGATAGGGGATTCTGCAAGGACAACAACTGACTGCAATACACTGAAGACGTATTCCTGGACCTGAGAACCTATAAAGGAAGGGGACCAAGTCCAAGAGTCACGCAAGTGTCCGGGGGGGGCAGGAGCCCACTAAACCCCGGATGAAGGTGCAAAAGGGCTGCCTCTAGGTGGAAGAAGCCGAAGATTCTGCAACAACGGAAGGTACCAGGAACTTCTCCCTTGGTCAGAAGATGTCCCACGGTGTGCTGGAGGATGCAGAGTTGTTTCCACGCAGAAAGACCGCAAACAAGCCTTGCTAGCTGCAAGAGTTGCAGTTGAGGATTTTGGGTGCTGCTAGGGCTCAGGAAGGACCAGGAGGTTGCCCCTTAGAGGAGGAGACAGAGGGGGCACTCAGCAACACAGAGAGCCCACGCAGAAGCAGGCAGCACCCGCAGAAGTACCTGAACAGGCACTTAGAAGATCTGAGGACAGCAGTCGACTCAGAGTCACAAAAGAGGGTCCCACGACGTCAGAGTCCAACTCAGCGAGTTGGGCAACGCAGAATGGAGTGCTGGAGACCTGGACTACGCTGTGCACGAAGGAAGACTTGCAAAAGTACACAGAAGCCCGAGCAACTGCAGTTCACGCAGTACACAGGATTACTGTCTGGCGTGGGGAGGCAAGGACTTACATCCACCAAATTTGGACAGAAGGGCCACTGGACTGTCGAAGACACTTGGACCCAGCTCCTGTGTTCCAGGGACCACGCTCGTCAGGATGAGAGGGGACCCAGAGGACCAGTGATGCAGAAGTTTGGTGCCCGCGTTAGCAGGGGGAAGATTCTGTTGACCCACAGGAGATTTCTTCTTGGCTTCCAGTGCAGGGTGAAGGCAGACAGCCCTCAGAGCATGCACCACCAGGAAACAGTCGAGAAAGCCGGCAAGATGAGGCACTACAATGTTGCTGCTTTGTTGCGCTTATGCAGGCGTCCTGAAGCAGTCAGCGGTCGATCCTTGGCAGAAGTCGAAGAGGGAAGTGCAGAGGAACTCTGGTGAGCTCTTGCATTCGTTATCTGGTGAGATACCCACAGGAGAGACCCTAAATAGCCCACAGAGGAGGATTGGCTACAGAGAAAGGTAAGCACCTATCAGGAGGGGTCTCTGACGTCACCTGCTAGCACTGGCCACTCAGAGCTGTCCATTGTGCCCTCACACATCTGCATCCAAGATGGCAGATGTCTGGGACACACTGGAGGAGCTCTGGGCACCTCCCCTGGGAGGTGCTGGTCAGGGGAGTGGTCACTCCCCTTTCCTTTGTCCAGTTTCACGCCAGAGCAGGGCTGGGGGGAGCCCTGAACCGGTGTAGACTGGCCTATGCAAGGAGGGCACCATCTGTGCCCTTCAAAGCATTTCCAGAGACCAGGAGAAGCTACTCCTCCCAGGCCCTTCACACCTATTTCCAAAGGGAGAGGGTGTAACACCCTCTCTCAGAGGAAATCCTTTGTTCTGCCTTCGTGGGACTGGGCTGCCCAGGCCCAAGGGGGGCAGAAACCTGTCTGAGGGGTTGGCAGCAGTGGTAGCTGCAGAGGAGACCCCGAAAGTTAGTTTGGCAGTACCTGGGCTCTATGCTGGAGACCTGGGGATGCATGGAATTTTCCCCCCAATACCAGAATGGTACTGGGGTGACAATTCCATGATCCTAGGCATGTTACATGGGCATGTTCGGAGTTACCATTGTGATGCTACATATAGGTACTCACAAAGTCCGGGGAAATTGCCCTGAACAATGTGGGGGCACCTTGGCTAGTGCCAGGGTGCCCACACACTAAGTAACTTTGCACCTAACCTTCACTAAGTGAGGGTTAGACATATAGGTGACTTATAAGTTACTTAAGTGCAGTGTAAAATGGCTGTGAAATAACATGGACGTTATTTCACTCAGGCTGCAGTGGCAGTCCTGTGTAAGAATTGTCTGAGCTCCCTACCGGTGGCAAAAGAAATGCTGCAGCCCATAGGGATCTCCTGGAACCCCAATATCCTGGGTACCTAGGTACCATATACTAGGGAATTATAAGGGTGTTCCAGTGTGCCAATAAGAATTGGTAAAATTAGTCACTAGCCTGCAGTGACAATTTTAAAAGCAGAGAGAGCATAAATACTGAGGTTCTGGTTAGCAGAGCCTCAGTGATACAGTTAGGCACCACACAGGGAACACATATAGGCCACAAACTTATGAGCACTGGGGTCCTGGCTAGCAGGATCGCAGTGACACATATCAAACACACTGACAACATAGGGTTTTCACTATGAGCACTGGGCCCTGGCTAGCAGGATCCCAATGAGATAGTAAAAACACCCTGACATATACTCACAAACAGGCCAAAAGTGGGGGTAACAAGGCTAGAAAGAGGCTACCTTCCTACATGAACACAGTATAAATGTATGTATATATATATTTTAACGTTTTCCTTATAATGCTCTATTTTATGCTAGGTAGTATGTAATGTTTATTTTTGTGGGTAGGTTTAAGTTCGTTTTTTTTGTTTATAGGTGAATTTAATTGTGTTGTTTTTTTTGGTAAATACATATTCATATTTTTACATTATTTTCTATAGTTGTGTTAATTTGTTTCTGGAAAAAATTTGGAAATTACCTTTGGTTTTTAAACGATTTTCTTTGTTTCTTGGTCATTAGTCTGTAGTGTATCTCTGAAATTTTAAAGACATATATTTTAATTTCTTATTTCTTATTTTGGGTTGTGTTTTGTTAATTAATTTTTTGGGGTATTTTCAAATAATAATTGACCTGTTAAATACAGTAGAATGCGCTCCTAGATTAATTTGTAAACGCTGTATATAAGTTCTCGTTCACACATCTTCTCTGTATGGTGTTCTCTGTAACACTAAATCTAAAATGGTGGACGGCTGCATATGTGTTTAAATACTTGTTTGAAGTGTTAAATTAAAATTAAGATAGAACCTATTTTCGACATGTTTTTTCATTGTATATTTTGATATGGTTGCATGTATGTTTATTATTTTGCGATTGTTATACAACAGCGGGGTGAATATTTATTTGGGTTATTTGGTCCAAAAGTACATTGAGTACCTTTGCATTGCAGTATATAATAAGATGGCCGCTCCCTCCTCCCCTCTCTCTCTTCTTTACACTGATTCTGTGAAAATGTCCTTTTCTTCGATGTAATAAGGACGTTTGCTCAAACACTTTCAAGATGGGCGCTATTTTTTGAATGCTTGGTCCATCTTCTATCTCTATCTTTCACTTGTCGATCCCGGACTTCCGGGCTCTGAGGATTTGTAATAAGACGCGTACTGACACTGGGACAGCAGTGACATATTCAAATCGGGACCGGCAAAGTGCTGTCGGACCTCCTCCGTTATGAACGGCTTGCAACCATGACAATGGCTACCGCTAATATCACTGCAATACTTTGAACTCTTTCTTTCTGGGTAAGATAATTCACTTTTCACTTTATTGCCGGCACTGGTGGGGAATTTAATTTAAAAAACACTAATGTTTTGAAAAACCGACTGCCTGACAACGATCATCGGAGGATGGTCTTAAGAAATGTCTTTGTTTACCGTTACTTTACGAGCAATATATTTAGCTCATTTTGACAAATATATGAATGCCATAACAATGGGGGTTTTTGGCTGGACTTACTTTTTTGGGACATCTCCTTTGGTACTCATCGCCTATGGCCTCCATTATGCTGATTATACAGGGGTTTGGTTTATTCCCCCTTTTTGTCTTCTTTTTCTTTTCTTTTTTTCTTTCTTTTCTTATTAGATTCATTAAGAATATTTACTTGAAGAATATTTAAACCATGACCTACCAGAAAATATATAGGTATGCCCATGTCTTTACACAATTGGCTACTGCATGATTACTTGAGCACCAATTAGGTTTTTTTTACAGTGGGTAACACTTTACTTTTCCTAGCATACCAAACATCTCTTTCCTTCTCTTTCATCTCACATACTTTTCAACTTACTTTTCATTCTCTAGCTATGAACCTATTTCTTTGCCAGTTTCCCATGCCACATTATTGTGTTTTTTACAATCCAGGTAATCTCAATATACTTTTTGGACTCACTGTTGTGTATTTATTTACACATATATATGTTTATATATTTCCATGTCTTGTCTTATGATTTTGTTCTGTTCTTATTATGTATTCAAGTGTTGTCTGTGTGTTTATTATTGTTTTATATTACGTTACAGCCCTGAAAAAGCCCAATGTTAAAGGTCGAAATGCGTTGGCTGTTACCATTATGTATATCATGCTTTAACAAGATTATTATACAAGAAATTAATTGAATTGGAAGCAAATAAAAAGATTTGCTTTATTTACACCACAAAAGAATTGGACTTTCTCTACATTTGATTTAATAATTGTTAACAAAGTGGTGCACCGCCAATATAGTTTTCATTATTTTGCGATTATTGTTTGTTTAATTTTGAATGGTTTCCCGTTCTGCTCGGTGTTGTTTGGGGAGGAGAAATACTTAGTGGGGGTTGTAAACAGTGTTGTAGGACTATGGGGGTCATTACAACCCTGGCGGACGGTGTTAAAGCTGTGGAAATACCGCAAACAGCCCGGTGGACAAAAAAAGGGAATTACGACCCTGGCGGTAACCGCCAACAAAGACAGCCACTTTAACACTTTGCCCGCCACGGCAGTACAGACAAACAGCGTGGTGGTCACCGCCAACAGACAGACGGAAGACAATGTACCGACCTCAGTATCATAACCTACCAATCCGCCACCTTTTCCGGGGCAGATTCTCCGTGGATAGAAACACGGCGGAAACAGCTTTTGCTATGGGAAAACGCTCACCTGAACACATCCCACGAGGAACGACGAATCCATGGAGCCGGAACTCCAAATCCTACCTGCCCTTGTATATCTGCTCCTCTACGGACAACAGCGGCGTAGGCGCAGAACATACCGGTGAGTACTGCATCTATGACACGGGGAGGGGAGTTGCAAAAGTTAGGGTGACACCCACTAAACACCCCCACCCTCGCATATCACAACATACACACCAATGCAGTCAAAAATATCACATGAACAACCCACAATTCCCCCGGAAGAATGCAAAGACAAAGCGAATTGCGGGCAAACATTGTAATGTGGCAATATACATGTCATATAAAAATATACAGATATATATCTCGAAATCTGTCATAATTATATATACAATACAAGAAGTAGTGCAGATATGTACACAACAATGTCCGTGCACCAACAGTCCAAAAATGCATGGGCGAGGCCCACAATAGACACCTGACCAAAATCTGAGAGAACACTGCCGGGGCATCAGATAGAAACACTACAGGCACCTCAGGGGGAAGGGAAGGGGGGGCACCTCAGCCGGAAGAATGCAAAGCCAGATCCACGACGGGGCTCCATGCCCATTGATGTATCCTGGGGAGTGCAAAGCCACAGTCTCACAAGTCTTTACAGTGGGTGGGTTGCCCACTGGACCATCCTGGGGAGTGCAAAGCCACAGTCTCACAAGTCTTTACAGTGGGTGGGTTGCCCACTGGACCATCCTGGGGAGCGCAAAGCCACAGTCTCTCAAGTCTCTACAGTGGGTGGTTTGCCCACTGTACCATCCTGGGGAGCGCAAAGCCACAGTCTCTCAAGTCTCTACAGTGGGTGGTTTGCCCACTGTTCAATCCTGGGGAGTGTAAAGCCACAGTCTCACAAGTCTTTACAGTGGGTGGTTTGCCCACTGTTCAATCCTGGGGAGTGCAAAGCCACATTATCGCAAGTAGATGCAGTTCTCAACTGGTACTGGGTGGGACTGGTGCCCAGACTGGATGAGTCTCCCCGTGAAAGTTCCTGTCCTGTCTCTGTCCCAGCTGCACATGGGATAAGGATGCCTGATGTGGCGGCCTATTCATACCCACACGGTGATTGCCCTGTTCAGCGGTCTTCACCATGGCGGTCTTAGCCCTGTTCAGCGGTCTTCACCATGGCGGTCTTGGCCTTGTTCAGCGGTGCTCTGACATGGCAGTCTTTGCCCTGTTCAGCGGTCTTCACCATGGCAGTCTTGGCCTTGTTCAGCGGTGCTTTGCCATGGCGGTCTATGGACTGTTCAGCGGTGCTCTGACATGGCAGTCTTTGCCCTGTTCAGAGGTCTTCACCATGGCAGTCTTGGCCTTGTTCAGCGGTGCTTTGCAATGGCGGTCTATGGACTGTTCAGCGGTGCTCTGACATGGCAGTCTTTGCCCTGTTCAGCGGTCTTCACCATGGCGGTCTTAGCCCTGTTCAGCGGTCTTCACCATGGCGGTCTTGGCCTTGTTCAGCGGTGCTCTGACATGGCAGTCTTTGCTCTGTTCAGCGGTCTTCACCATGGCAGTCTTGGCCTTGTTCAGCGGTGCTTTGCCATGGCGGTCTACCGACTGTTCAGCGGTGCTTAGCCATGGCAGTCTTGGCCTTGTTCAGCGGTGCTCCGACATGGCGGTTCGGATACTGACATTGGTGTGTGGCATGACGAACTCCACACTGGACATTGGTGTGTGGCATGACGAACTCCACACTGGACATTGGTGTGTGGCTTGACGTTCCATCATCGCCCAGCGGGGCTGTGGGATCCTGGTCCCTCCTGGGCACTGACTCCGGCGGTGGTCTCCTGACCAGTAACGATACTTGGGCCCTCCTGGGCACTGACTCTGGCGGTGGTCTCCTGACCAGTAACGATACTTGGGCCCTCCTGGGCACTGACTCTGGCGGTGGTCTCCTGACCAGTAACGACGGTGCTGGCGGTTGTGTCTGGACCGCCGGAAATGATGCCGCACTTCTCCGCCGTGACACTCACAACAGGCTGGGCAGACTTCCTCTGGACCTTCCCCACCTTTTTTGGAGCCTTCGATCCCATTTCAGTTGTTGTCCCACCCGGAGTCTTGACACGGTCCCGTCGTCCACTCTCCAATTTCGGAGCTTTTACAGGGGGTGGGCTGCCAGTGCCTTGGCTCTGGGTCCTACTACCTGCCCTGGTGGACGGTGCACTCCAAAAACCTGGAACATGCACCACTGGCACTGGAGGCTTTTTGGCTGAGGCGCTACGACGGGACTGATGAACTGGAGGGGGGGGTTGCAAACAGGTCAATTTGACAGAGGGACAGTTTCTGACGGACACTGGGATGGGTAGCTGGAGGGGGTCTGGGAGTGGAGGTAGAGGAGGTGGTTGTAGGAGGTGTCACTTTAGCTGTTTTGGGTGCAGGTACTGGAGGCTGTCGTGAGGTGGATGGATGTTGGGTGAGTGATTGCCGGCATTTGGGTACTTTGGGAGGGGGCGTCACAGACACACTGGGAGAGGACACAGGAGACGTGTAAATGGCAGTGGAGGTGGTGAGTGCAGGTGAGCGGCTTGTGGTGCTGTTTGTCCTGGTGCGAGTCCTAGTGCCTGTAGATGTGGTGCATGCAGGTGTGTGTGTAGACGAGACTGGGAGGGAGGAGGGAGAAGAGGATGAGGGGGACACAGTGGAGACAGTGGATGTTGCTGTGTCTGTATGGGTGTGATGCTTGTGTGAGTGCCTGTGGTGTGTGTGGTGCCTATGTTTGCTTGAGCTACTTATGGGTGTTGACTTGTGTGCATGCTGGTCTGTAGGTGTGCTTGGGATGGGCTGGGGTACAGGGGATTGGGTCTGGGTGGAGGAAGTCGGAGGGGGGAGGCTGGACACAGAGACAATGGCTGCCATCAGTGCTGAGGCCAGAGATTGCAGGGTTCACTGAAGGACAGCCTGACCAGAATGAATGCCTTCCAGGAATGCATTACCGTGTTTCAACTCTCGTTCTACACCCTGGATGGCATTCACAATGGTAGACTGCCCAACAGTGAGTGACCTGAGGAGGTCAATAGCCTCCTCACTGAGGGCAGCAGGGGTGACTGGGGCAGGGCCTTAGGTGCCTGGGGCGAAGGTGATGCCCACCCTCCTGGGTGAGCGGGCACAGGACACACGCTGAGGGGCTGCTGGGAGGACGGTGCTGGTAGGGGAGGTGGCTGCTGTACCTGTAGAAGTGGGGCGCACAGATGGTGCCGCCACCACAGGGGAGCTCCCATCGGCGGACGAGTCTGTGTCGCTGGTTGGTGATCCTGTGGCCGACGTGAAGCTCCCCTCGCCCTCCGTCCCACTGGTGCATTCAGAGTCTGTGGTGTGGCCCTCCATGGCCATGTGGGATGCAGCTCCCTCATGCTCCGGTGCCACTGTACCTCCGCCTGATGATGCTGATGTACAAAAGGACAGGGAGAGCAGGAAAAGGGGGGGAGACAGAAGAAAGAGAGTTTTAGTGCATGGCATACCGCTACTGTTGGCGGACAAGACCGACGCAGCAGCCCCATGCATTACGCCGTGCTCCTGCACTCTGCACATGCAATTTCTGGGATATGGCCTACATGGCAATGGTAGAAATCTGCACACATGGATGGCAAAGGGGCAACTATACATCAACTTGCCTCTGTTCTGAGCTGGTGTAGAGTCCCACATGGCCTACATTACGGATGGGCCTTGCCTACCTAACTCGCCCTGGCCTAGGGACACCCACAGCCCACCTCCCCCACCCAGACACCTCCACTGCACGCAAAGTCCACAGAATGAGGTTGTACTCACCCCCTTGTGTCTGCTGTGATGTCCTTAAGCGCCCATCCAACTCCGGGTAGGCCACCGCCAGGATCCGGAACATCAGGGGGGTCATAATGCGACGGGCACCCCTCCCACATTGGGAGGCCATCCCCAGCTGAGCCTCCACCGTCTTCTTGATGCAGCGGCGAATGTCCTCCCATCTCTTACGGCAGTGGGTGCCCCGTCTGTGGTGGGCCCCAAGGGTCCAGACTTCCTTGGCGATGGCACGCCAAATGTCCCTCTTCTGGTGGGCGCTGACCTACATGACATGCACAAGGAAAGAGGAACAGTCATTACCTACTGCACCGTCAATGTGAGTGGCCCCCTCCCAACTCTGTCCATGTGGCCCATTCATCCCCATGCATAACTGTTCTATGTACTCTGCCCCCTACCCTCTTCCACCCAGCCCTCTCCACCCCGGCCTAGCCCATACAACGTGCTCCCTCAGTACTAACCTGTTGGTCTGGAGGACCGTAGAGTAGCGTGTACTGGGGGAGGACCCTATCCACAAGTTTCTCCAACTCCTGTGCAGTGAAGGCAGGGGCCCTTTCCCCAGACGCAGCAGCCATCGTCGCTTCCAGACCGAGGTCACAGCAGCACTAGCAGTGTAGGTCCTCTCCTGTCGAAGGTCAGGTATCTAGTGATTCAACAGATAGAAAATGGTGGTGACGTCCGCGGCGGTGACGTCCGCGGTGGGGCGCATCATCACCGCCAGCGCACCTGTTCATTGGCTCCTGGGACCCATAGGGTCCAATCTTAACCAATGCAGCATTGCGCCGCGCTCTACGACCGCCTACCGCAACGGTGTCCAAAGCCAGCGCAGTTACCCCACAATTCCATTGTCCCAGTTTAGAGGTCAGGCAGCCACCATTTCAGGGGCCCACATGGCTTCATTTACTACTGCGTCACACATACCGAGGCCTACACTCAAAACATTTCCCGGATGGGTTAATTGTCTGTTGTAGTCTTGTGTGTGACTGTGGGTACATACCTGGAGGAATGCTGACAGCGAAGTTTCTTCGCTGTTGTCCTTCTTAGGCACCGTCAGTTGGGACATATTGGAAGATGGCGGAATCCGCCAGTGTACCGACCGCTGGTGGACCTGTTGACAATGGAAGAGAGACATTTGATCGTGACCTACCGGTTCGACCGTGCCACAATCCAGGAACTATGTACCCAGTTGGAGCCAGACCTGATGTCACTAATCCGACTGGAATCCCCCCTGACGTGCAGGTGCTGTCAGTGCTCCATTTCCTTGCAAGTGGGTCATTTCAGACAACAGTGGCCATGGCATCAGGGATGTCCCAGCCTATGTTTTCCAACGTGTTGTCCAGAGTGTTGTCTGCCCTGCTGAAACACGTAAGGAGATACATCATTTTCCCTCAGGTGGAGGATTTGCCTATAGTGAAAGGTGACTTCTATGCCCTTGGACATATCCCCAACATCATAGGTGCCATTGATGGGACCCATGTAGCTCTGGTCCCCCCGCAGGAGTGAACAGGTGTACAGGAACAGCAAGAGTTATCATTCTATGAATGTCCAGATGGTCTGTTTGGCAGACCAGTACATCTCGCAGGTAAATGCTATGTTCCCTGGCTCAGTGCATGACACCTACATCCTGCGGAATAGCAGCATCCCTGATATGATGGCTCAACTCCAGAGCCACCGTGTATGGCTATTGGGGGACTCTGGTTACCCCAACCTTTCCTGGCTATTGACCCCAGTGAGGAATCCCAGGACCAGGGCAGAGGAACGGTACAATGAGGCCCATGGGAGGACTAGGAGGGTGATTGAACGCACCTTCGGCCTCCTGAAGGCCAGGTTCAGGTGCCTCCATATGACAGGTGGGTCCCTATTCTACTCACCGAAGAAGGTGTGCGACATCATCGCCTGCTCCATGCTCCATAATTTGGCATTGCGACGCCATGTGCCTTTTCTGCAGGAGGATGATCCAGATGACGGTGTTGTAGCAGCTGTGGAGCCTGTGGAGCCTGTGGACAGTGATGAGGATGAAGCTGATGAAGAAGAAAACGACAACAGGGAGTCAGTCATACAGCAATATTTTCAGTGAGACACAGGTGAGTACATTTTCATTTTTACCATTACATTACCTTTCACACGTCTACCTCTATCCTGTACCTACATTTCACTCACTATTTGTTAACTGAGTTGTCCCCTTCCATTTCAGTTTCACTAATGTGGTAACCTACGTGTCAACAGCTTGCACCCTTGAAAGGCTTGTGATGTGTGACATTGGTATGTTAGCATTCCAATGGGTAACCATTTTTGACACTGTAATTGACAAAACAAAGTTCAAAATCATTGACTGACTCAAGTTTTATTAGTGTTTCAAGGGTGTTTATTTAAGTGCATAACAATGAAGGGGGGTTGTGAAATGGGGATGGGTTATGGTGGAAGAATGTCCATGGCAGAGTCCTGTCTATTAGTCTCACAGGTACATTGCACATCTGGCCATTGGAAGTGGAGCTGGGGCAGTTCCGATTTTGACAGGGTAACAAAGTGGGACAGTGGGAGGACAATCAGGGTGGTCTCATTTCCTGGCAGGGGTCTTCCCATCTTGCTCTGTCCTGTTCCTGGATCTCAGGGACCGCTTTCGTGGTGGTTGTCCGTCTGCAGGGGGTGGGGTGCTGGTGTGTTGGTCCTGTGGCGGGGCGTCCTGTCCACTAGCGCCGGCAGAGGGGGTGGGCATTTCATCGTCCTGGCTAGTGTCAGGGGCCCCTTGGAGTGCCACGGTGTCCCTCAAGGTCTTTTGAATGTCCGTCAGCACCCCTACAATGGTGCCCAGGGCGGAGCCAATGGTCCTGAGCTCCTCCCTGAAGCCCAAATACTGCTCTTCCTGCAGACGCAGGGTCTCCTGCAACTTGCCCAGTACCGTTGCCATAGTCTCCTGGGAGTGGTGCTATGCTCCCATGATGGAGGAGAGGGCCTCGTGGAGAGTAGGTTCCCTTGGCCTGTCCTCCCTCTGTCGCACAGCAGCCCTCCCAGTTCCCCTGTGTTCCTGTGCCTTCGTCCCCTGGACCGTGTGCCCACTACCACTGCCCCCAGGTCCCTGTTCTTGTTGGGGTGGTGGGTTAGCCTGGGTGCCCTGTAGTGGTGGACACACCGCTGATTGACCTGTCCTGGGTAGGGAGGTTTGGGCACGCTGGGTGGGTGCTGTGCTGGTGTTCCCAGAGGGTGGAAGGTCGGTGTTGGGCTGTGGCTGGGCAAGGGGAACCGACTGTCCTGAGGCCCACGATGGTCCGGGCTGGTCATCAGGATCCAGTAGGGCAGGGCTGCTGTCGTCACTGTGGGCCTTTTCTGGGGGTGGAGTGGTGTTGTCTGGACCCTCTGGTGTGGTGACGTTCCTTCGGGTTCCTGCGGGGGTATGAGTACATGATTATTGCATGTGTGTGTTTCATGGTGTGCAATGGTTGGGTGTTTGTGTACACCAGTGCAGGCATTCCTGTGTGGGGGCTTGTGTGCTGATGGTTGGGGGGTGTTGTGGGTCTGTGCAGTGGGCATGCTTTAGTGATGGGTATCCATGCTTAGTTATGTCATGCAGGTCTTGGTGTTGGGATGGGTGGTTGGTGTCATGGGTAGATTAGTGAGGATTTGGGGTGATAGGGGAGGGTGTGAGGGTGGGGGGGTGTGATAGCATGCAGGTAGGGTGGGGGATATGATAGTTAAGATTTGACTTACCAGTGTCCGTTCCTCCAACGACTCCTGCGAGGCCCTCAGGATGCAAGATGGACAAGACATGCTCCTCCCATGTTGTTAGTTGTGGGGGAGGAGGTGGGGGTCCGCCGCCAGTCCGCTGTACCGCGATGTGGTGCCTGGAGACCGTGAAATGCACCTTCCCCCGTAGGTCATTCCACCTCTTCCTGATGTCCTCCCTATTTCTTGGGTGCTGTCCCACAGCGTTGACCCGGTCGACTATTCTTTGCCATAGCTCCATCTTCCTGGCTATGGATGTGTGCTGTACCTGTGAGCCAAAGAGCTGTGGCTCTACCCGGATGATTTCCTCCACCATGACCCTGAGCTCCTCCTCGGAGAAGCGGGGTGTCTTTGGCGTGCCATGGGGTGGTGTGTGTGAGGTGTTGGGTGGTGTATGTGTTGATGAGTGTGGTGAGTGTAGTGGTATGTGGTGTTTTGTGTGTGGGTGTTGTGTGGGTGATGGTGTAGTGTGCCTCTGTGTGATGGGGTTCTCTATTCTGTGCTGTCTCTCTCTGGCCTTCTCTCAGAAATTATGGTCGTAGGGGTTTGTATGTGATGTGGGTGTGTGTTTTATATTGTGTTGGGTGTGTGGGAGTGGTGTTTGTATGTGTATCAGGTGTGTGTATTTGGAATTGTCCAATGTGGCGGTGTTTTGGAGCTGTGTGTGTATTTTGAGCGCGGCGGTGTGTACCGCCAATGGAATACCGCGGTTGAAAGACCGCCGCGTGGATTCGTGGGTCGTAATGGCATGGGTGTGTTTCTGTTGCCGTGGAGGTGGAGGATTTGTTTCCGCATGTTTATCGCTGACCTTTGGTGTGGCGGAATTGTGTGGGTGTCTGAATTTCGGCGGATTCCGTGATGTGTGTCATATTAGCTGTGGCGGAATTCCACGGCCGCGGTGGTGGGTTGCCGGTCTTCTGCACGGCGGTAAGCGCCTTATACCGCCAATGTTGTAATGACCCCCTATGTGTTTATGAATTTTTTTTTTTATGTGGTCCGTTTTATGTGTTTGTTTAAAAATGCATTTTTGGCTGCAAATGAAGGTATCATTGTTTGTTTAGAAATTTATATAATTTTTTTAAGTTTAATTTTAGTTTAGAGAGCGTTTTTTTTTATTTTCGTAGTTTGTTTGGATGTATATTTTCGGGGTTCCGGTGTTAGTTGTAGTTGATATCGTTGTTTAGGTATTTCACTGTTTGAGATGATTTTTTCGTTGTGGAGACGTTCTTGTAATAAGTCGTTGTTTAGGTTTTAACGTGGTTCTGCGGTACTTGTTTCGATCATCGTTGTTTAGGCAGTAGTTGTTCCATCATATATTCCTCCCCAGCCAATGTCAATGCCTCTTGGTTTTGGAACAATAGCACCTTTAGTTTGTTCAGCTTGTCAAAATGTACATTAGTAGTAACAATCTGAGGCCACATTTCTGCTACTCTTATCTCTTGTGTGGGGGGGGTATAAAACATGTCCATAACAAGTTACAATTTGAGAAATTGAAATTGCGTAGGTGATTCCCGGTCTCATTCCGCAGCAACTCTGATCAAACCACATAATTTACATTCAAAAGTATATGAAATGCTGGACGAATCAAAGGGATGGGAGTACCATTCAGAAAGCATGGCAAGTTTGCGACCTCCACATTGCGAAAGCTATGAACGGACACCTGTTTGCGAATCATTTAATCGCTAACAGTAGTCTCACATTCACTTCCGCTCAGAAAGACTTCTGTTTTGCTGTTCATACATTTGAACTCGAAAGGCAACTCCCACTCTTCCTTAATATAGCTATCTCCTTGCCGCTCATATCTGCCCACAGAAAATTTTTCAAATATGTTGTGAAACGAAAGGTGGAAATTGGCAGATTTGTAATCCCATGTACTAACCGTACTGTTGATGGTGTCTCTGCTACAGTGAAAGGCAGCTTTTCTAACTTGTCAATGTTAAGTATAGTGTAACTTGCTCCCTTTTTAGCCATTATCTGTTGCTCCCTGAACAAATTAAAAGCAGCAAACAATTCACTACTGTTGATGTATTTCCAAGGGATACGGCCATTTTACAGAATCTGTAATGTCCAACCCAACTGCATGATGGAATGCAGCTGACTTTGCCCGTGTGGTAAAAGGGACATGTCATTCTGAATGATATCAATTTGAATTGACACAATATTATTAAGTGTATATATTATGTTGGGCAGTGTGTTCGTGCCGTTATCTACAACAACTAAAGCTTTTTCCATATTTGCCTTATCTATATTCCTTCAACGTGCAGCTACTTCCATTTGAGAAAGCTTCCAGATCTCATTGTATATGGCATACTGGAATCATTTAGAGTGGGGTTTTCTTGAACCTAGCAAGAAATCCTTCAAGTCTACTTCCTCTGATAGGAGACTAAGATGTTCTTTAACTGTTGCTAAGGTGTTAGTGAGTAACCATTGTTGACACAGTTTTCCCACGCTGTATGTTGTAACTATACCAGAGTGCTGACCCGAGACATAGCCAGGGTCTGGTTGGCTAATCTTAAAACCCTCTGAGGAATTAACAAAATGTGCCTGACACTCATTTATGTCCAAAGGCCACAATAACCACCCACTGGCACTTGAAAGCGTTGAAATATAGAGGTACCATTCTGAACCCAAGTATTTAGTTCCTCCTCTGTGACATTCAAGTATTTTTGCCAATTGGGAAATTCGGCTGGTGTGGGGATACTGCCCGCATTCATTTCTTTTACTTTTGCTAACCATAGGCAGGATGTTTGTTGAACTGTGTCATTTAAAAATATCATTAGTACAGGAATAAGGCATGCCCTAACAAAGCTTCCCTACCCTGAACTTGCCAATCTTGTGTTCCCCATACATTTTTCACATCCATAGTGCTCTTCCAGTATTCATTCCCTTCAATAGCAAGCCGGAAAATAAACAAATCTGAATAGATTAGTTTGGTGTTGGTTAGCAAAAATTTCCACATTTTAGAAGGTGGCAATTTAAATTAATATGTCTCTGCATTTGTAGCGTCATGCCCAGAAAAATATGCAACCTTATCTATGTGTGTTTTTGTGCTCCCCACATTCTGCTCTATATCTAGTTGCTCGGTGCAGAAAGTAATGTACCCATTGATAACAGAACATTGCCCCATAATTCGCTGTGTACATATACACATCATCACTTTCAAATACATAGTAATCCTGCATCTCAGCAAGCACAGAATCAACTGTTTTAACATCCCAGCCATCAGAAGCAACACCAGGTGTAATTACATCAATCACTAACATTTTAAATACATAAGGAATTTGGATAACCTCAGTAAGCCCACATATATTAAAAGGAACTTTATTCCAAACAATCCCATCCGGAATTGGTACTGCTGAAATGTTCACAAGGGACAAGTCTCTTCGGACCTTAAGTGAGGAGAGATATGGTGTTAAAACTTCATCCTCTGGCTCAACAGAAGAGTGTTCAGGAAGGTAATGACAATTTATCAAGAGAAAGAAAACAGTCACAAAACCAATCCACAACAGAAAGGCAAGCAATGTCAGTAGTATCACAGATAATGCCATGGAATAACCAAGTAGTTATTTTTAAGCCATATGTACAGCTTACATGTCTTTGAAACAGTTTCACTTGCAGATGCAGATAAAGATGACGAAGGTGGATGGATCCACTTCACATGGAGGTTCATAGTAGACAATGTCATCAGTTTGTGTTGCATTGGAGTAATAAACAGACACATCTTGGACAGTTCTTGTCGGTGAAGTGGTAACAGGAATTAGCAGAAGCTCATTCTCTACCCTCCCCATGCTCGAGGAGGCATTTGTAGCTTTGTTGTAAATTATGGTATATTCAGAAGCGTTGTTGTTTCTTCTTTGAAGTGGTATATACTGTTGGGTAGTGAGAGGGGACTGGGAACTACCCAAGGGACCTCGGGGTCTACTGTGCATGATCGGCCACATGGTGCAATTTGATGTTGTCAATGGTGACAAATCTGTTCCCTTTGGAGCCTTGCAGCAGTGGTAGAATGACAGTACTTGTGCCATGAATTCCCAGAACTGGAACCAGTGCTCTTTAACATGGGCCAAATTCTTTCTTCACAGGAATCTTCTCATGAACCAGATTCTCATCTTCAGAAATCCAGCCTGTAGATATTGTTGGTAAATCCCTTTTTCCTAAGGTGGTGGCACTGGTGGATGAATTATGATCACGAAAATGTTGAAGCTCCTGCAAGACAGTGAGACGTTAATTTATGTTAAATGGTGTGTCTGCCGCCACCATACCAGGGCCATCTAGATCTGGGACATACATAGGTATCCCAAAGAGGACCTCATAAGGAGTGCAACCTCCCAAGGACCATCTTGGCAGATTATTCAGTGCTCTCTAGACCCCCATATAGGTGTTGAAGCCAACTGCGGCCTGAACCTAATACTCTTGCTGTTAAGATTGCTTTAGGTCACAATTCCTCCTCTCCACAATACTATAACCTTCAGGGTGATATGGGGAAGAGTAATGAGTTCAACACCTATCATCCTCATGGTGTCCCTGAATGCCCTAGAGACAAAAGCAGAGCCCTGGTCCAAATGAAATGCTGCAACCGCATATGTACCGATAAAGACCAGCAAGTCTTTCATAACAGTTCGAGCCGACAACTGTGACCACACCCACAGGAATCTAGAAGAAGAATTAACAGCGATTAAGATGTATTTGTATGCACAATCAGGATGTAATGGGCCACAATGGTCCAGGTATACACATCGTAGTGGCCTATTGGACACTAAGAGAAATGTCTGCGGTGGGCGTTTGATATTGGGGACCTTTATTTGCTGGGAAATGTCACAGCAAAGGACATATTGTTTGGTCTGTTTGTTTAGACCCGGCCACCAAAAATGTTTCTGTACGAATGATATTGTGGCTGTCACACGAGCATGAGCAGTTGCAACACCCTCATGTGCTGCTCTCATGAGATCTAATCTCTGTTCTTGGTTGGGGATCACTTGATCTCCCACCCCAGAAATTGTTGCAAAGGCAACATTCTGTGCAATGATATGGTAGGAATATTTTGTAGGGTTTGCTTTCGGAAGAGGCTTGCCCTCAGCTGAAGCTTTCACAGCAGCCTGAATCTCATTATCCAATCTCATGTGAGGACAAGTCACTGCAGCAAAAGAAGCCGTAGCTTCTGCGCATTTGGCAGCTTCATCAGCCAAAGTGTTTCTTACAACATGTACTCCTACACGTTGATGGGCTAATGTACGTACTACATGAGCATCAGGTAGCGTATCCTTAAGATCAGCTACCCTCCCCCACAGAGTTCTATGCAGTGCAGTCTCCAGGGTCTGCATGTAGTTATTTTGAGGGTGGAATACACCTTCCCTCATCATTCTGCTCACAGCTGCGCAAGCAGCGGAGTATTGATGTTTTGCACCTACAGCTGGTTGTGCTGAACCATCAGTGTAAATGACAGTTTGGTATCTGTCAAGTGGCAAGATGTCAGTAGGTGCGGTACTGCTGTTTCTACTGGAGAAATTCTTGTGTTTGAAGTTTGGGGTCAGAGATGTAGTCAACATCAGTGGCAGTCAGGGAGGTTGCCCATTGAATCCAACGTGGATATAATGCTTTAGCATTAGTAACGCTGGCTTTGGTGACAGCCTCTAAGGCCGGCACCGGGGTAACAACAATAATGAGTTTCCCTTGGGAAAGTGGCATCTCCTTAATGATAGCCATCTGTACAGCAGTCAGGATTTGTTCTGTGGGTGCAAAGCATTGTTCTGTGTTTGAATACAAATGTGATTTGTATGCTATGGGCGACGTGTTGCCCTCATTAAAGGTGATATAGGTGAACCCGATGGCACCAGCAATTATTCTGATGACCAAATTTGTTTTGTTGTTGCATGTATGTAAGTGTTTTTGCTTCTAGCATATCTAGCTGCAATCCTTTAAGGATGCACGTGTGTTCAACTGTCCAGTGTCTGCTTCAGAAATCTAGGCAAATTAAATCATAGAGTGTTTTCTGCATTGTGCATAATCTGGAATGTAAGTTCTGCCAAAGTTAAAGAAAACAAGTAATGATTACAGTTTCTTGATGGTATTTGGTGTTTGAAGTTGTACACATTTTTCTAAAAAGTGCGGGCCAGGCTCTTCATCTGCACGTCGGGATGACCGTGTATGCGGCTGTCCCACCGTGGGCCATATTATGAGTTTCCCACTCAGCCGGCAGGCAGAAACAGCATTTCCACTCGTCGGCCCAGAGGGAAACTCACCAAAGCATTGATGCCGGTTCGTAATCGAGCCGGCGGCAATGTTGTGGTGCGTCGGGTGTGACAGCACCCATCGTGCTTTTCACTGCCTGTAATTCGGGCAGTGAAAAGTGCAACGGAACTGTCCATGGGGGACCCTGCACTGCGCATGCGAAGTGTATTCCTTTCCGCCAGCCTTTGCATGGTGGTCCAACCGCCATGCAAAGGCTGGCGGAAAGGGGGACTCGCAATCCGCCTGGCGGATTACAACCACCTAGACTGCCAGGCTGTCGACTGGTAGCAACCTGTCAGTGCCGGCGGTCGAACAGTGCGGGCTCTGCCACGGTCGTAATGTGGCGGTCTCTTTCACCACACTCTTAATGAGAGCCTATGTTTTGGCTCTGGCCCTCCTGCACATGGCGTTATACCAAAAACGCTGACACTTCTCTCCACTGCCTCCTCCTACTTCTTTGAAGAAGAAACTATCTCTTAGATTTAAAAATAAATGACTAATAATTAATGCAATTGCCTCCTGGGTCTCCCTGGCACCCTCTGAATGGTCCACTCTTGATAGTCCCTCTAAATAAAGAGTAAGCAACCAGAGTATAAATGCCGTTGATGAACTTAGTTTAAGTTTCACCCTCTCCTTTTGACCCCACACCTGTTCCTAGTGACTATCAGCCTTCTGTCAAAGACCTCCTCTGTTGCATTGAAGTTTAGCTTGAATTTTAATCTCAGTGTTAGTGCCAGGGCATTGGGATCGCTATCCATGCATGGAACCACTATCATATCAATTAAATTACTCCAGAGTCTAACATTAATCCTTATATAATCGATGAGGCTAGTATGATATGTGTGCCCTTCTCGCCTGTCAGAATTGGATCTACAAGTACATGCACGCAACCCAAGGACAAGTTGTTTTGTCTGCTTGTACAGGCCATGCTACCAATAGCACTTCTGTAATAGAGGAACTGTGGCCACCATACCTGCATGGGCAGATGCTACTCCCTCTTGTACAGCTAATATTAATTCTAGCCTGCGGTCTTCATTGGGCATCACATGACCCCCCTACCCCCAGAATGGTAGCAAAAGGAATGTTTTGGGCACTTAACTGGTAGGAATACTTTTCTGGATATGCTTTTGGTAAAGGAGTAATCCTAATAACACGAATCACCCCCATTCACCATGAATGAATACTTCATTCACGGCATACACCAAGGGAGGCATTACTGACGGAAAAACAAAAAATGGATAACAACAGGTTGGTGTGTGCTACAACATCTAGTTTTCATGCTAGTCAAATAAAGAAAGTCGTTAAAACAAATTGCCACCTGATACAGAAGGTACATCCTACAATAGGAGCCCCTTTATTTGCATTGAAACGCAACAAGAACATTTGTGATATACTTGTCCACTCTAATAAAGAAATTAAAAAATAACCATCTTATTTGAGGTCTATGTTCTGCCTTCCACTTCTCAAAGGCCATCATAAATGTGGCAATTGCTCTGGATGCGCATCAGCCATTGAAGGAACTGAAATCACATATAATTGGCAAAACATCTCCCATTTGGAATTCACAAATTACGATACAAATAACGTGGTGTGCAACATAAAATGTCCTTGCAATAAGGCATGTGTGGGGAACACCACACAAGAAATAAAGACATGTATTATCCAAAACAAGTCAAGGATTTGTAAGAGAAACTGAGCGTACCATTGGTCCAACATTTCATTGATTATAACCATACAGAGGATAAACTGATGTGGAGAATACTGATAGGGTTACAACAATGCAGGCTTATATGGAAGCCCACACTGCTTGGCTCCCAGGGATGTTATGGGTCAATTTCCTTGTACCCTACCTTACTGCCTGTGATTTGAAAATTGCCAGGAGGGAGCCTCAGTAGGGGTCAGGGAAGAGGGCCTGGTTGTTGGACGTCATCGTTTTCCCTCACATAATTGTTAACCTTAAATAGAAGAGGAAAATGATGTGTTCCTTAGATTTGCTAGTTTTCTGTCCCCATCCTATTGCCCTATCCTGAGGTAAATAATCACCCACTCGCTCCTACCTGCAATCAACTGCTTAAGTATGGACATCCTGTTCAACGGTATTTGGGGTGATGTGGTGTGGTTGCCCGTAGTTCATATTTGGAATGTAGGAAGCACAGCTATGAAGTGCCCCAGGAATGATTGGTCTGTAAAGTAAATCAACAAATTACACCTTATTCCACCCAGTTAGGGACCCTCCCCCAGCAGCGGGGTTAGGCGGGTACTCACAAGCACAGGTTTCGCCCTTACATCTCATTAGTAGTACACAATCACTCCTGTCCGTATAAGTAAGTAACACACCAGGTAAGAATTAGTTTATTAGGAGTCTCTTTCCGCTTGGTACGTGGTTGTAACCCTATTAATCTCACAAGGTCACACAACAGAGTTTTAAGACAAGAAATCAAATGCCAAAGGATTGTTCCAAAGTTAAAGTTGTGAGGCAGAATGGAAGCTTACTTGCATTGGGTACCTCTTGAGATTGTGCCGCCGTGTTACTTGCTTTCTTTTGTCACTGTTCTCCTTTGGTGTTTCTACTGCAGAGATCCAGGCTGAAAAGAGCTGCTTCCCCCAAGAGGCCAAGGTAAGAGGCCAAGATGGTCAGGGAAGCCGTCCGGTGGAGAGTGCTGAAAATGCAGGTATGCGTGATGAAAGTGCCTTCCGGAAGCCGGTCGCAGCTTTAAATACAGAGGCCACTCCCAACATGGCCGCTGTACGTCATCGGGATCTCGCGAGATATCAGCGGTGTTTACATATGGCATAGAAATGGACGAGTGCACAAGAGAGATGCTCTGGTAACATTCACAATCGACCTTGAGTATTACAATGCAGGACGTGAAAATGAAAACTAAAAGAGGAAAAAACAAATATGCACATGAATACCTCTCTGATACGATGATCATGCAATGTACAGGTTCAATGACGGTGGTGCTGGCTGCATGGGATAAGGGTTGGCTTTATGATGAAATGAGAACTATGGACGGGGACAATGAGGAGTATGGAGTCTGCCAGGATTGGGTTCTGGGGGCTATAGAGGAATATGGCAGTACCCCTTTGTAGAATCCTCCCCAAGACAGCAGCAATGGATTGCTGTTTGTCTTGGTGTCTTGTATGAAAGGCAGGCAACAGTTGTGGTGAGTGCTGTAGATGTGCCAGTGGTTCCCAAGAACATTCAACTAGGCCATAGCCCTTTCAATCTACTAAATAGTGTAGTTTATCACAGATGTGGTTAGAGTCAAGGAGAGCTCGAACCTTGTTTTCATATTCCCTCTCAACCTCCATGGGTGGTGGAGGCAAGGCCTTTCTAGCCGCAGGGTGATATGGTTTCAACAGAGACACGGAATATCAGATGTATACAATATGTGTCCGGTAAAGTAATCTATACTGTGACTGGATTTATGATTTTGTGGATTGGAAAGGGGCCTATAAATTGCGTAAGAATTTTTTTCTTCCCTTTGAGTTTGAGGTGTTTGTTGGACAGGCATACCTGATCTCCTGTTGAGTACTGTGGTTCTGGTATGCGATGACAATCTGCAAATTTATTTTGCGCCTCTTTGGCTTCAGCCAAGTGGTAAAGAGCTTGCTGCTGGATAGTCTGTAAATGGGTGTGGAAGTCGAGAGCTGTAGGGACGGTGCTGTGATCATTTCCTCCCATGAAGCGTCTTTTTGGATGGTATCCCTGAGTACAAAAACAAGGAGACATTCCCAGTGAGGAGTGTTCTGTGTTATTGTATGCAAATACTATGGATCATAAAATATTGACCCACTCTTCATCACAGTCTAGCAATATACACAATAGATATTGCTCTGTTTGGTTTGTTCGTTCAGTTAGACCATCTGTTTGGGGATGATAACTTGAAGACAGACAGACCTCCATATTTAGAGACCTACACAAGGCTTTCAGAACTGAGAAATTATTTGGGTTTCATGATCAGAGATGAGGGCATAGTGTATGCCATACACGCGTACTGTGTTGGTCATAATAACAGAGGTGAGCTCAGAGGCATTAAGGAGTTTCTTTAGGGCAGGGGTCTTTAAACTGGGGGGGTCGGGCCCCATAGAGGGGCCTCAAGTGATCCCAAGGCGGGGGGGCACCAGACTCTGGCCAAAAGAAGAATTATGCAAATAACAGTGGTCTGTTTTAAGCAGAAAACAATTTTATTGCATTTTTAAAAAGGTAACAGAACTTAACAGCAATGTTTAAATAGGTCTAGACATATTTAAACATTGCCAAATTTATAGAATAATTGTGAAATATTCTGAGGGGGGGTGATTTTTTTCCCCCCCACTGGAGGGAAAAGGCATTGAAAAGTTTTAAAACCACTGCTTTAGGTTTATGAAATGAGCAATTCTTGATATGTAGTCTACAACTGTTAGGATAGTGGTATATCCAGATTTGGTTGGTGGTAATTCCACTAAAAAATATAGGGAAATCGTGTGCTAAGGTTGCGGTGGAATTGGAATGGGTTGTAATAATCCACTAGAAGCCTGCTGAGATATCTTGTTTTGGGCACAAATTGTATATTTTTCCACATACTTCTGTATGTCATCAAACATGGAGGGCCACCAGAAGTGACGCTTAGCTAGTTGGTAGGTTTTTTCAATGCCAGAGTGAGTGGTAAGAGGTGTGTCATGACAGTTTCATAGCGGTGAGCTGTAATTCTGGGCTAGGTATAAATATCTGGTCATGTGCCAAAGTTAGACCCTCATGAAAGGTCAGACTGGGGTACAGTTGTAGCCATTGTTCCTGAGTTTTTGACTGAGTCATGTTTTAAATCATCCAGAATACCTGCTGTACATACGATTGCCTGAAAACAGTCTGGGGAAAGGATTAATTGAGGTTCAGGAGTTTTTTCACACGCGTTTTCTTCTCCAATCCGCAACACAGCATTGGGCTTCGAATTGCCCTTATCAGGTCGATAGGTTAATATGAAATTGAAATCACTAAAAAACATTGTCCATTGAAGTTGTTGGGCGGACAGAGCCCTCACAGATCGTAAGCAGTTGTCGGACAGACAGAGCCCTCACAGATCGTAAGCACTGTAAATTACGATGATCTGCCTAGAGTGTCTGGCCCCTAATAAGTAATGTCACCATTCTCCAAACACTGCTTTTATGGCTATCAACTCCCGATCTGCTATGGGGTAATTTCTTTCTGCCAGCAGTAGCTTTCTAGAGTAATAGGTAATGGGATGCATTTGTCTGGTTTCAAGGTATCTCTTGGATAGAATTACCCCAATGGCATATTGAGACGCATCCACCTCTACAATGAAAGGGTGGGTTGGATCTGGATGCATTAGTATGAGTGCAGTTGTGACTGGTTTTTAGTTCCTGAGAGGCCTTTTTACCCATTGAATCCCACTCAATTTTGCCCTTTAATTGAGGAGTTGTGGTATTAGAGTAATGATGTCCGAAAATGTGTCTATAAAAGTTAGGAAACCTGAGGAAACTTTGCTCAGGTTTTACTGAGGTAAGGCTAGTTTATAACTGCGCCCTCTCACCTAGCCACTTGTCATTTTCTTCTTATTATTATTTTAGCAAGGTTTCAGTTTTAGTGGTGATGGTTTATTATTTTTATCTGCTGCCCTTCAATGCAGAATTTTGTTATTCATTTCTCCGCACAACATTACATCCTGTGCTCACTCCAAGGCTGCACATAATAGTTTACAGGGTATTGCCGGTCCAGAGAATGCAATGTCTACCTTACAGAGAAAAGGCACATTATCACGTCAGAGCAACAACAAGTTTTTTTTTTATAAAACAACATGCTGGCCAAACTAAGTCAGAGGGGACCTTCCAACCAGCATGCCATCCCTTGCTGCATGTTGTACCAGTTTCTGCTGAAACCTCATGCGTCCTCTTTGTCTACGTGGGAGGACTCCCAGCAGACTAACAGACTTCTTCTTTACCTCTAACACAGGTATGGGGATTAGACTTCCTCCCTGGGACTAGATGCATGGATTAGGGCTATCAATGCTATTTGCTCTCTGGTAGAAATTTAGTAGTGTAGGTAGGAATATTGGGTAAATTATTGTGGCAAGATGGTGGGAATATTCTTATGTTTCACTTTCCTGGTCACTGCTGTAATGGTTTTGTGTTTCATTTTCGTCATAATTGCATTTCATGTCTTTTTATATAGGACGCAGTTGCTTAAATAAAACCTATTGAACCAAGATTATGCTTCTGTTTGTCTTTGCATGTTTGAGACTTCTATAACCGAGAGAAGAGGGTACGATCTGTTCCACTGCGACTTTCCTGAGGAGTCTGGGTGTCATGTGATATGCTGCCACAAATCAATTCTACCTTTGGTACTGGTGAGGTGCTGCTAGCTAGCCCAAAGGGTTAGGCCCACAGCTGTCACATGGTGTGGGATCAGACTCAGTTCCCCATACTTGGTGGTGCTGCCACCCAATATCCAGCAGTCATGTTACTACAACAGGAGTCCTACGACAGTTTAGAGGCCAAACTGGGTGATGACCTCCGTAGCTTGACCTCGTTCTCTACCGAGCGTACTAGTTTCCCACCTGTTTGGTAGTTGCTTCAGAACTGGAGGTGGTACTTGGTTTACCTACCCTGGGTTTGGTTGGGCTGGTAGGACATTCCTTAAGGAAGTGCCCTGACTTCACACAGTAAAGACACTGGTTAAGTTTTCTCAGCTTTTCTTTCTCTTCTTTTGTGAGCAGCCCTCTCATGGTTCCAATGTGCACTGGTTCGGATGAATTGGTTTTATTAGGACTTTGATTTTTATTACTCCCTCTATCTCCAACAACAAAGACGCTTGCTTCCCCTTTTCTGCTTTCCTTTTGGACCAATGGTAGTTTAACTTTAAAACAAAATCAATTGGTAGAAACCTTGCTTGGTCTCCACTGCAGTTCTTGGGTGTTTGGGAAGTGGATGTGGCGGGATGTGAGTCTGATGATGGTGCCTAGGACCTTCGTAAGGAAGAGAGTGCTGGTTGGGAGATCATGATTGGGTGGATCAAATGTCAGGTGCCAGGAGGGTCAAGACACTGCAGCTGGCCCAAGAGGCCCGGTGGCATGGCAGAGGAGAATTATGAAACACTTGAAATGGAGGTGGAGGTCAAAACAAATTACGCCTAGATCAGGGCATTGTCAGAATCATCCAAATGGATCTTGGGACCCATGGGGAGATGAGGGGGGCTCGTGGGATTGTAATTGTGGCACTGGAGATGCACCCAGAGCATCTTGTGGGTGGGCTGGGAGCAGCCCGCTATGGCCCTAAATCGGTGATTTGGGGCAAGACTGAGACAGAGGACATGATACACCAACATGGTAAAGACAATCCAGTAAGGGGCTGGATAGGGGCCAGGAGGCGGTAGTGACGCTTCCTAGTTAGCTGTATGTTTGGTTGGGGATATAGACGCTGTGTGAAGTTGGGGAGGTGCGCAGTTTGGATTCTACAGTGCAGTGTAGCAGGGGGGGGGAGCGATGATTGAAGCGTGGTTATTGGATAGTTGTTGTAGTTAATGTTCAGGCAAGATACATAAGGCCAGTCAACATAGCTGAGGCACACAGGATATTCACTCTCACAGTCTGAACCCCAACCAGATTTTGCCCGGCACCCCCCCCCACCCCGGGTGTGGTCCATTAACCATCCAGTGGGATGTCCAAAGTTAGTATGTAAACCCTAAGGATCCTATCCTGGAATGTCAATGGCCTTGGTGACAAAGCCAAATGGGGAGTGGTGCTCCAGTACATCAAACCAGACTCTCCTGATATGGTTCTCCTACAAGAGACTCACCTCCAAGGTAACAGGTGTCATGCCCTTGACCATTGGGGAAATAAAAAGGCTGCTAATGTGGGCCATACCACCTCCTCTAGAGGAGTAGTAATTTTGGTGAGGGGAACGCTGCCCCTGGTCATTTAGAAAATATGGCGTGATCCTTTTGGTCCCTATGGGGTGCTCTCTGGGACCTAGAAAGGGAGGCATCTTAAACATACCTTCAGTAGATATCACAGTCTGACTTCACGACTCAGTACTACCATCCCTGACTGGCTACACAGTCTTCTAGATGCTGCAGTGATCACGTGAGGGGATCTTAACGCAATGCTGAGTGATAGCATTCACTGACATCCCCCCAGGCCCCTGGACTCAGTCAGATGACCATTCGCAGACTTCCTCACTTCCCAGGGACTGGCATATGTATGGTGTACCCTTAACCCAGCAATCCAGCACTTCGTACTTTTACTTGTGGGTGCATTAGAGTCTCTCCTGAATAGATCACTTAATCATTGCGACTCCCCAGCTATTAAAAGTCAGGGAGGCCACTAACTTAACCAGGGGTATTTCTCACTGATCTCTCCTGTGACTGGTGTACAGTCAGGTGAGACGCCAAACACTACCTGCATCACATTGAGCCCTTGGTACCTTAAAGAGCCAAAAATTAGGGGATGGTTGTTAGCCACAAAAGACCATTATTTTCAGGAAACAGCACTTCAGTCTACTCTCCACTCACATTGTGGGAGGCCTATGAGACAGTAGTCGAGGGGGTGGGTCTCACCATGATGATTCAAGGGAAAAAACTAAAAAGGGCCTAATTGAAGGCTCTTGAAAATGAGTTTTTGTCCTTTGAGGCCGGCTTATCTGATGAGGGGGGACCAGAGGAGGCCCACATCCCAGCTATAAAGCAAAATTAATACTAAGACGTGGCCCAGGGAGCTGCTAATATGCACCATAGGACAACACAGCACCACACCAATGTAATAGGGGACAAGACAGGAAAAATATTGGCTTGGCTGGACAGGTAGGACGCAGCAGATAGATGTGTTCCTGAGATCCCTGAAGGAGTCAGGGAACGTGCTAGTAGTGGACAAACCATAGCCCAAATGTTTGCCCACTGCTATAGGAAATTTGATTGTGCAAGGTATTTCACCACAGAAAGCAAAGCAAGAGAGCTCCTGGGTGACATCCCCCTCCCAAGCCTCACTACAGAGGATAGGGAAGCCTTAGAAGACGCACTTTCCCTGGAGGAAATTGTACGAGCTATTGGTGATGTGAAGCACGGCAAACCATCAGGGCCCAACGGGGTACCAATAGAACCCTATAAGTTGACAGCCACTAAGCTTGCCTCACATCTGAAGCAGATGTTTGAGAATAGCCAGAAGAGGTGAGTACTCCAGTTAGACCAGCGCCAGGCAACCATAAAGGTCATCCACAAAGAAGGGACGCCCAGAGAGGACAGTATCTGTACCCTGGGTCTACAGACAAGACCCAGTTCTACAAACTACCAATGACCTAACCAAGCATCCTAGGAATAACCACACCTATTCATTGGAAATCATGGAAAACAATGGGAAATGATGAGATATGTCCTACACAATCTACCATTACCCAGTATATGGTAGCGCAAGCCTGACATCAAGAACCTCAAAAGTAACAACTCATTCTTGGCCATGGGATCGCAAATGTGCAGGTGTATGTCTACAGGAGACTGTGCATTGCAGTGCTGATGATCACCACCCAACTCCCCCTCAATCCCTGGAGTAGGCTACATTGACCCTTGACACGGTCAGGCCTTGTGATTGTGCACAGTGAACTGAGCTGAGGTGACCACGGTCAAGCGGTGTTCATACATGCAACAATGGCCCTGTGTGGCCATTTGAAGTGCCACAGGAGCACTGATGACTAGCGTGCCATCACTGCATGAGAGCACCTCTGCCATACAGATTGTATTCAATTTCATAAATCTGCCAATAATATCAAAGTTTGAGTCACTGAAGTTGTTAACACATAATACCTGAATGTTTTCACACATGTCCCAGCTAGGTGGACCAGGCTTGGTGATGTCCCTTTGCAAATAGACAAATGAGAACAATTTACATGATAAAATGTCTATGTGTCACATGATACCTTACAACTTATCATGATCAGTACAAATGTGCCCCCATTGTGAAACATGTTTTACACAAATATGAGTACACAGCTTTGTAACAATGGCCTACTGATAAGACAGCTGGAATAAAGATGTGGTATGTGTCCAATCCCTAAACACACCACTGTATCACGCAACAGTTATATTTTCACACCAAAAACATGTCACATATATACATACAATGACACATGTCAGCACACCATCTCCAACATTTTGCATGCATGAGGAACCATATGTTAAATGTGTTGCTTTGCGTCATTAACTCTGCTCCTTACAACACACCAGATCATGCACTCACATTGAAATGGCTTACAGGATCTTATCGCAGCCTTATTGAACAGCATCCTTTGCTAAAGATTTGTTAAGGGTGTGATATGCCTGAACATATTATTGCACATGGCCCTTCCCATCTTATGTTGTGTATTGTAATGTACATTTGAAATTCTGACATGACAATGTGGTGGACCCACAACATGAGTAGAATCACATATGTACACTCAGTACACATGTGTAAACATGCATGTGGCAAAGAGTCTTTATACACAGGCACATTTGCAATTAGTATCAGTCCTTACATGCATCACACACACATACAAACATATGGTACCACATTCCTATGTTAATGGTACACAATTAAATGCACAAGCACACACCTGTAGCCATACCATACAAACTACATAGATGCATTGCCCCTGTAACAAGGAATGTGAATGTGGGTGCACTGTCAGGCTTCCCACCAAAATCCACACATGGCTATTATGCATCTAAAAAAATGTATGCATATGGTACATTTCCATACATCACAAATCACAAAAATGATGCCTGGCACCATGCGCACCTGAACTGTCTTGCTGTCTCAGCCTTCCCTCCAAAATCCACACATGCCCGGTATGCATTAAAAATGTTGACGCAAACTAGTCCTACAAACATAGCACATGCCAAAAATAACGCCTGGCCCCTGCACGTCAATTGCAAGTTGACAGGCCTTGCCAACCTTCATGGAAAAAATCCACGTATGGCCATCATGCGTGAAAAAAATGACGCATATCAGAAAACATGATGCATACACCCAGGAAGGGATGTAACAGGACTTCCTTGCTGCACACATGGTAAAGTGAATTTACTTTCAATTTTACTTTACAATCTTTTTGTCTGTGGTTGTCAGAGGTTGGGTGGAGCTGGTTGTGGTTGGGGAGCGGTGGTTTCCGAGAGTTTTGTGCTGTGTCCTGTTTCTGTTGAGTCCAATTTGTTGTGCTTGTAAGTTTTGTGTAGTGTTAATGTATTTGTGTTGGCGGGTGTTTGTCTTGGAGTAGTGTAGTTTTGGGGGGTATTTGGGATTAGGTGGGGTTATCATATACATTTTCTGGGGTTTATTGGTTGCTCTGGAGGAAAACAGCAGGATGTCCACCAAGGGAAGGGCACTGTGTATGAGTCCAGATAAACTGGGGTGGGGGTTCATACGGTTAGTGTGATGCTACCTCCCCAACATGATGAAAATGGGTGGCCGTATCATCATGGGCTACCCTACGGAGGCCAGGAAGCTGTGCTGGGGAAAGGTGCTGTTCCAGCTGTGCAGGATCTTCACGGTTGTGTGCACAGACCACCAGTTCAAGCACAGGTGGGCAGACCTCATTGCCTGGGAAAGGGATATCCTGGATCACCTGGAGGTTCAGGTTGGCGGACCTGTCAGTAAGTATACCCGTAACATAGCAACATCCTCCTTTGCATGTGCATGACAGCAGGGCATAAGGATAACTGCAGCTTGTTATGAGAAAGGTGAGGACGGCAAGCAGCACATTTAAGGAAAGTAGTGCTGCACCCAATGCAGAACCACTTTCCTTGTGCCTCTTAGCACCCCACTACCACCACCATGTGTGTGCTGTACCTAAGATATGGCGCACCATGGCGCAGGTTAGGGTGCAGGGTTTTTGATGCTATTGATGTACCGTTCAGGGTTATTGACATAAATTTGGCGCTAACCCTGACCAGTACATAGTGGCCCATCATAATATAATGGTGTGCCCCCTTTTAACGCCTGCTCTGAGCAGGCGTTAAAATGTACTCAACAAAATGACACAAAGTATTCCTTTTGATTTCAATGTGCCATTTCTTTGGCCCCCCTAATGGGCAAACACCCACTTTGCATACATAATGGCTGGTGCAGGCGTGATGTGCCCGAAAGGGTGATAAAGGTGCACAAAGCATGCATTTCTCCACTTTGTGAGCTTATGGGCAACATTATGCCTACGCCATGCATGATGTATGAAAAGGGGCTATTGCCCCATTAGTGGGGGACCTAAAAATAAAAGGCACAAAGAAAACTAAGATTTCTTTGTGTAAATCATTCTGACATTTTCTACGCCTGCTCAAACCACGCATCAAAAGGGGGCACACCACTATATATGATGGGCCCCTATGTACTGTTCAGGGTTGGGCTAATATCTTGGCACTAACCCTAAACAGTACATCAATAGTGTCAAACATTATGATGCCATTGCCCCTACCCTGTGCCATGGTGTGCTGTAGGGTGTGCTAAGGGGCGCAAGGAAAGTGTTGCTGCACTGGGTGCAGCAACACTTCCCTATCATCTGCCCCTAAGCTTCTGACTATTAAGAGTGTCCTGTCCCCCAGTAAGTGTAATGTATGAATCTGAGACATGTATGTATGGGTCAGTCACATTGCTATATGTGTTTTTGTGTGCTACCTATGTCAGTCTGACTGACATGTTGCAGATGGCAGTGGGTCATTCCTAATACTAAGTTGACTAGGTCACTCAGCTAAACAAGTACAATGTGTAACAGTTGTCAATACTAATCTTTGTTCACAAATCACGAAACTATGTTTTCCCGTCATGTCTTGCAGGGGGACCTCCATGCTACACCACTGGCGAGGTTTCCACGTTTGAAGACCCAGATACAACCAGTAAGTGTCACCTTGTATTTCACATGTGTACATACAGTGTTGTGTCTGAGAGGGTTTGATGTGTATTATGCCATGTACAAATGGCATGTGTGTCAATTTAGACACCATTATCTATCCTAGGGTATCAACATCATGTCTGATGGTATGCTGAGAATATTAAATAATTTGAATGATGCACGGGTGCCAACATATTCTGCTATGGATAAGTGGGCCTCAGGAAATGTTATGCATTCCCACAAACACAGTGATGTCAGCCAAATGTGTCAGAGGTGCAGGCGTTCTGAAGTGCATGGATGTTTCCAACATATCTTTCACAGCACCTGTTCTGTACTGTGTGCCACACGTTGCAAAAATTTAGTCAGGACATGGTACAATCTATGTACCTGTGTGGAGCTCTCCAAGGCCCTTTCGCAAGGAGACACTTGCACCTCCGGTGCTTCACTGCTCTTCAATAATGAAGTGAGGCACCAGACATGCAAGGAGCTTTTTGAGAAGAACTACAGTCAGTTGAGTACACAGAGATTTACGCTCTTCTATAAATGGATGTGGAACAAGTCCATGGATTGTAGCAAATAAGATGTGTACAGATGAAACGACAGGTTTTAGCTATCATGATAGTTGTGAGCAAGTATGATCACATCACATAGGTATGGAATGTGCACAGTGAGTGTTTTCCTGGTAGTTAGGAGGTATATCAAGTTTGTGCACAGATAGGGAAAGATACAAGAAAACAGGTGCTGCACCCAGTGCTGCAACCCTTATCTTGAGTGCCTTAGCTCCCCCTATCGGCCCCCATGTGTGTGCCGTATACGATATACGGCACACCATGGCGCAGGTATGTGCCAATTGCGGTTAACTTCTTGACGAAAATGATGTACTGTTCATGGTTAGTGCAAGACAATCTTATGCTAACCCTGGACTGTACATAGGGGCCCACTGTGACCAATGGTGTGTTCCCTTTTAATGCCAGATCTGAGCTGGCATTCAAAGTAGCCGAAACAAAATGACAAAGATGATTCTCTTAGATTACAGTGCGCATTTTGCCAGTCAACCTAGCGGGGGAAAGCCACCCTTGTATACATCATGCCTGGCACAGGCCTAATGTGGCGCAAGGGGTGACATAGTGGCACAATGCAGCAATTGCACCACTTTGTTGATATTCTTCTGATCATTTGGCCTTGTTGTGCCTTATTAGCATCATATTGATTATGACGATAATGTGGTTCAAGGAGGCCCTAGACCCTCTCAAATCTTGGCCCTAATATGCAACTTTGGAGAGCTATTATCCCTTTGACCTGTATAAAATGCTGTAGATGATTGCTAGGCAGATGTGTATAGTCATGGGTCTTTCTTGTTGGCTTACTGGTTGACAACCTGTGTCATCAGAAAATGCTGTTTACAATGCATGCTTATTCTTCCTCCCCCCAAAGCAGTTACTGATGACATGTTCTACTCGTGTTTTAGCTGCCATAATGACTCCAGCCGAGAAACACCAATTTGAAAAATGTGTTTAACTGTTCAGACACATCTGCAAGTTCCAGGCTGGTTACCGGAAGATGTCTAGGAGGTACCGCACTGAAAAGTAATCAGGGTCGTGCAAGGCTTTTCCACATGGTGGACCAGCTCAACAGTATGCAACCACCTCAAAACAGGAGTGCCCTCTGCACTCAGGGCCCGTGGTGCTCCATCAGGTTCCACACCCTCAACATCCACAGCATATCTGACAGCAGCAGCACCGCAACAGCTACCACCATCGGTCAGTGGCTCCACCTTTGGGGCGGAAATGCGACAAGACCTGTCTGAGGTCAAGGCTAGGTTGGCCAGAATTGAGGCAGACAATGCCAGGAACTACAAACTCCTAAAGTACATTAAAAGGAAGCTGAAGAAGCTGTAGGTGTGGCCACTAACCACTTCCCAGGACCTTCCCTTCCCCAGTCTGCACTGTATATAGTTTTGTGGGTTTTTTGGGGATACACATAGGTTAGGTAGCATAGAGTAGGTTAGTTGTAGGATATAGTAATAGTTAGTGTAATTTGGGGGGGGATTTAGGCTTTTGGGTTGGGGGAGATTATGTATAGGGGTATATGTTAATTAAAAAAAAAATATATATATATATATATATATTTGTTTAGGACATATGATTAGTAAGTATATGTGTAGCTTTAGTTCATGTCCTACACATCTATTGCCTCATAATGGGGATAGGGGTACAATGTTTATTGAGTGGCGTTATGTGTATAAGTTAAGTTTAGATTAGGATATATAGCAGTAGGGTTAAGTTAAGATAAGTTAGTATAGGTTAGCTTAGTGTAGGTTAGTGAGTAGTTTAGGTTTTTAACAGGTTGTGTTTTTAAGTACCAATAAATCCTGTTGGTCTTAGACAATTATGTGTCCATGATGATTGACTTTCTGGGTGTTCTCATGTCTGCACTGGCCAAATTAGGGAAATGCCTTATGGTATGCATTCAATATTGATGTACATGTATGACTATGTGCTTCATGGTCAAGGAGCTGTCTGATTGGCAGTGGTATGACATCAGCTACTCAATACAGTTTTCAGCTTAGTTCTTGACACTCAGATTGTGACAGGTAATAATTCAACATCAATTGTCATTGCTAAGGTCGGTCACAATCATTCTTGAAAAGTTTAGCACATTGCACTCCACCTTATTTGGGGTATGTATACTGGCACACTGACAGCTGCCCGTCACAGTCTTAAATATGCCTCTTCTGTTCCTCACATATTTTTTGTACTGGTACAATCATCAAGGAAATTTCCAGAAACTTGAGTTCTGAACCACTCATGCCTTATGTCAACTTGCATAGATATATGTTCAATACATGCTTGGAAAGCTCAGAAACTTGGTTGTAGTCCACAATACTATCAGTCACCTTTATCATGATTGAGTCCTAGTGTGTGCCTTTGTGTCTAACAGTAAGCCACGCATGCCATTTGGTTCTGTTCTCATTGACATAGCTTCACACAATGCAGACATTTATATAAGGTGATTGAACACTGAGAAAAGGAGCATCATACATGTGAAGATGGAGATTTATTTTCTTTTTTTTTAAATATATCTTTTATTACTTTTATAAAGGTGATAACATGAATCAAAACACTTTGTGAAATTCCCCGGTAACTTGAACCCTCCCGCCCCCCATCGTGCACTAAGGGGGTCATTCTGACCTCGGCGGTAAAAGGCGCCTACCGCCGGTCAGAAATCCTCCATAATCCCGCCGCGGTCGCGGAAACCCGCCACGGTCATTCTGACCCGCAGAAGGCAAACCTCCGAAAATCCGACCGCCACAACAGACCGCCAGACCAGCGGTCGGCGGAAAGGTGGAGGTGACAAAACCTCCACCGTCACGCCAACAGAAATACGCCCATGCCATTACGACCCACGAATCCACGCGGCGGTCATTCAAACGCGGTATTCCATTGGCGGGACACACAGCCGCGGTCAGAATACACACAAACGAACAAAACTCAGCCACATTGGACGATTTGAATCCCACACACCTGATACACATACACACACCACTCCCACACACACAATACGATATAAAACACCCACCCACATCACCCACAAACCCCTACGCTAAAAAATTCGTAAAGAAGGCAAGAGCGAGACACCAGCATCCAAAAAATAACAGCCACAGCCACTCAACACCATCACCCACACACTATCCACACACAAAACAACACACACCACCACACTCAACTCACTTAAATACACATACTCCACCCCACACATCATACACACCACCCCATGGCACCCCAAAGACAACCCCGCTTCACAGACGAAGAACTCAGGGTCATGGTGGAGGAAATCGTTCGGGTAGAGCCCCAGCTGTTCGGCACACAGATACAATACACCAGCATTGCCCGGAGGACGGAGCTATGGCAGAGGATTGTTGACAGGGTGAACGCAGTGGGACAGCACCCCAGAAATCGGGAAGACATCAGGAAGCGATGGAACGACCTACGGGGGAAGGTGCGTTCCATGGTATCCAGGCACAACATCGCCGTGCAGAAGACTGGCGGAGGACCCCCACCTCAACCCCCACAATTCACATCATGGGAGGAGGAAGTCTTGAACATCCTGCATCCTGACGGCCTCGCAGGAGTCGGCGGAGGAATGGATACTGGTAAGTTGAAGCTTCAATACTGCTTCCCCCCCACCTGCATGCCAAATCAGACCCCAACCCTCACCCCCATCCTCGAACCCCACCCTCACCCCCACCCCCATCCTCACCCCCACCCTCACCCCCACCACCATCCTCACCCCCACCATCATCCTCACCCCCACCACCATCCTCACCCCCACCCCCAGCACACCTATTCCCCGCCAATGTCTCACCATCACAACCCACACATCCCAAAACCTAGGCCTGCATGCGTCCACTAAGCATGGACACCCATCACCAAAGCATGCCCAATGCATATACACATCCCCCCCACAAGCCACCCTCACCAAAGCCCCCACACACGAATGCCAGCACTTGGGGACACGAGAACCCACAGATACACCCATATGCCACACATTGAAACTATAACCATACCTCTATACCCCTGCAGGACCCGACCGTCAACACACCGCGGCGGAGGGGCCAGAATTCTCCACACCCCCCACCCAAGAGGCCGTCAGCGATGACAGCAGCTCTGTCGACCTGGACACCGATGACCAGCCCGGACCATCGGGGACCTCTGGACAGTCGGTTCCCCTCACACAGGCCCAGGCCACTACAGACCCAAACCCCTCTGGGAACACCAGCACAGCTCCCACCCAGCGGGCCCATGCCTCTGTCTCCAGGGCGCGTCAATCTGCGGTGTGTCTACCACTACAGGGCACCCAGGATAACCCACCACCCCAACAACAACAGGGACCTGGGGGCAGTGGTAGTGGGCACACCGGCCAGGGGGCAGAGGCCCAGGGAAACAGGGGAACTCGGAGGGCAGCTGTGCGACAGGGGGGGGAGGAGAGGCCCAGGGAACCCACTCTCCACGAGGTCCTCACCACCATCATGGGAGCATACAACCGCTCCCAGGAGACGATGGCGACGGTACTGGCCCGGTTCCAGGAGATCCAGGTACTGCAGGAGGAACACTATCGGGGGTACAGGGAGGACATCAGAGCCATCAACACCACCCTGGTTACCATGGTAGGGCTGCTGCAGGACCTCGTCAACAACAGGGCGGACACTGAACAACACCCAAGGGCCCCTGCCACTAGCCTGGACCAAGAACAGCCAACCACCTCCGCCGGCGCTAGTGGACAGGAGGCCCCCGCACAGCAGCAGCCCACCAGACCCCCACCTCCTGCAGGAGAAGAACCACCCCGCAAGAGGGCCCTGAGATCTCGCAAGAAGACAGAGTAGGATGTCAAGACCCCCGCCAGCAATGGATACCACCTGATGTCATCCCACTGTCCCACATTGTCACCCTGTCCATCCTTGAACTGCCCATGCTCCATCTCTCCACAGGCCTCTGGACAATGCACCTGTGTGACTGTTACTCTGGACTCTGCCATGGACATTCCTTCACCATAGCCCCCACCCACTTGAAACCACCCATGCCATTTTGAGCACTTAAATAAACACCTATTTTGCACCAAAATATCTGGAGTCTGGCTGTGATTTCAATAGATTGTAATTGACATGACAGTGCAAATATGTCCTTGTACATGGTGAAGTCAACAAACAGCTGCCACAAAGCTGTAGTCCATGGGGAAACGAAGCACAGGACTCGTAGTGGGGACCCCAGATCTGAAATAGGGAGGGAAAAGCCAAAACTCAGTCATCATACACTGGGGCAAATAGACAGGCAGCAGAGATGCTGGAGAGTAGTTAACATTTACTAAATTATCTTTGAAATGTTACCTGTGTCCTATTGGAAGTACTGTTCAATGATTCTGTCCCTGTTGTCTGTTTCAGCCCCGTCGTCTTCCTCCTCGTCACTCTCCTCAGGTTCCACCGCTGCCACAACACCACCGTCTCGACCATCCTCCTGCAGGAAAGGCACCTGGCGGCGCAAAGCCAGGTTGTGAAGCATGCAGCAGGCCACGATGATGTGACACACCTTCTTAGGTGAGTACATTAGGGATCCACCTGTCATATGCAGGCACCTAAACCTGGCCTTTAGGAGGCCAAAGGTGCGTTCGATCACCCTCCTAGTACGCCCATGGGCCTCATTGTACCGTTCCTCTGCCCTGGTCCGGGGATTCCTTACTGGGGTCAGTAGCCACGACAGGTTGGGGTACCCAGAGTCCCCCACTAGCCATACACGGTGTCTCTGTCGCTGTTCCATCACGTAAGGGATGCTGCTATTCCTGAGGATGTAGGCGTCATGCACTGACCCAGGGAATTTGGCATTTACATGCGAGATGTACTGGTCAGCCAAACACACCACCTGGATGTTCATTGAATGGTAATTTTTTCTGTTCCTGTACACCTGCTCCCTGTCTCTTGGGGGAACCAAAGCCACATGGGTCCCATCAATGGCACCAATTACGTTGGGAATATGTCCAAGGGCGTAGAAATCACCCTTCACTGTAGCCAATTCGCCCACCTCAGGGAAAATGATGTAGCTCCTCACGGATTTCATCAGGGCAGACAACACTCTGGATAACACCTTCGAAAACATGGGCTGAGACATCCCAGAAGCAATTCCCACGGTTGTCTGAAATGACCCACTTGCCAAGAAATGGAGTACTGACATGACCTGCACCAGAGGGGGAATCCCTGTGTGTTGGCGGATGGGGGACATCAGGTCGGGCTCCAGCTGGGCACACAGTTCATGGATAGTGGCACGGTTAAGACGGTAGGTCAGGATAATGTGGCGTTCTTCCATTGTCGACAGGTCCACCAGCGGTCGGTACACGGGAGGATTCATCCGTCTCCTCGCCCAACCCAGCGGACGGTGCCTAGGAAGGACAACATGGAGCACACAGTCAAGCAACCCACAGGTACGTACTCACAGCTAGCACAGTAAACGATTCTCTATGCAGTGAATGGCGTGTCTGAGTGGCTAAGCAAGGCCTAGTCCTGTGTGACGCAGTTGAAATTGAGCCATGTGGGCCCTGGAAATGGCGGCTGCCTGACCTGTGAAGTGTGACAATGGGATGTGAGGTCAATGCGCTGGCGTGGCACACCGCGGCGGGCGGCGGGCCAAGACCGCGGCGCCAAGCCGCATTGGTTAACATTGAAGCCTATGGGTTTCAGGAGCCAATGGCGAAGGGCGCCGGCGGTGGCGGGACGCACCGCCGCGGTACGCACCGCCGCGGACGTGACCGCCATTTTCTATCTACTTATCCACTTGCGACTTGAACTTTCACAGGAGAGGACCTATACTGCAAGTGTTGCTGTGACCTCGGTCTGGAAGGGACAATGGCTGCTGCACCTGGGGAAAGGGCCCCTGCCTTCACTGGAGAGGAGTTGGAGAAACTTGTGGATGGGGTCCTCCCCCAGTATGCGCTACTCTACGGTCCTCCAGACCAACAAGTGAGTTTAATTCAATATGGATTTGGGGCCACTGGCTGGCTTGGGGGCCTGGCGGGGGGCCTGGCGGGGATGGGGGGCATGTTGGGCCTGGCGGGGGCCTGGCGGGGATGGGGGGCATGTTGGGCATGGCGGGGGGCATGGCGGGGATGGGGGGCATGTTGGGCCTGGCGGGGGGCATGGCGGGGGGCCTGGCAGGGATGGGGGGCATGTTGGGCCTGGCGGGGGGCATGGCGGGGATGGGGGGCATGTTGGGCCTGGCGGGGGGCATGGCGGGGATGGGGGGCATGTTGGGCCTGGCGGGGGCATGGCGGGGGGCCTGGCGGGGATGGGGGGCATGTTGGGCCTGGCGGGGGGCCTGGCGGGGATGGGGGGCATGTTGGGCCTGGCGGGGGTCCTGGCGGGGGGCCTGGCGGGGATGGGGGGCATGTTGGGCCTGGCGGGGGTCTTGGCGGGGGGCCTGGCGGGGATGGGGGGCATGTTGGGCCTGGCGGGGGTCCTGGCGGGGGGCCTGGCGGGGATGGGGGGCATGTTGGGCCTGGCGGGGGCATGGCGGGGGGCCTGGCGGGGATGGGGGGCGTTGGGCCACTGGAAAGGAAAATGCTGACAAACTTGAACGTGGTATTTCTCCCTCCCTGTACGTGTCACATAGGTCCGCGCCCATGAGAAGATCGGGATTTGGCGTGCCATCGCCAAGGAAGTCCGGACCCTGGGGGTCCACCATCGACGGGGCACCCACTGCCGCAAGAGGTGGGAGGACATCCGCCGCGGGACCAAGAAGACCGCCGAGTCTCTGCTGGGGATGGCCTCCCAACGTAGGCGGGGTGCCTGCCGTCAACTGAGCCCCCTGATGTTCCGGATCCTGGCGGTGGCCTACCCTGAATTGGATGGGCGCGTGAGGGCAGCACAGCAGACACAAGGGGGTGAGTACAAGCATTATCTACTCTGTTGTCGCGCAGTGGAGGTGTCTGGTTGGGGGAGGAGGGCTGGGGGTCCCCCTAGGCCAGGGCGATATCTGTAGGCTGGGCACCCCCGTAAGCCCCTGTGTCACCAGCCACCACCCTCAGTAGTTTGTCAGTACAGCCATCCCTGGGCCGTGTCATCCATGGGTGCAGTTGTCAACTCTAGGCGTGTAGGGCATGTTCCACGGAATGCGTAGCGGACCCCAAGTGCGCAACTTAGTGCAGGGGGCATCTGTGTCTGTCATGTCCGCTAACTGTACCGGAGATCCATGTACTCAATATCCCTTTATTTCTCTCTCCCCCCCCTTTTTGTTTGTCTTTCTGTGCTTGTGTGCATCAGCATCATCAGGCGGAGGAGAAGTGGCATCGGGGCAGGAGGGAGCTGCATCTCACATGGCCCAGGAGGGCCATGCCACAGAGTCAGACTGGACCAGTGAGACGGAGGGCGAGGGGAGCTCCACGACGGGGACGACTGGACCCTGCAGCGACATGGACACGTCCTCGGAAGGGGGCTCCCTTGCGGGGGTGGCACCATCCGTGCCCCCCGCCATTACAGGTACAGCCGCCACCCAGCGCACCATCTCCGCCCTCCCAGCAGCCCCTCCGCGTTCGCCCCGTGCCCGCTCTGCCAGGAAGCCGGGCATCTCCTTCGCCCCAGGCACCTCAGGCCCTGCCCCTGTTACCCCCGCTGCCCTCAGTGAGGAGGTCATTGACCTCCTCCGAACGCTCATTGTTGGGCAGACTACCCTTTTGAATGCCATCCAGGGGGTGGAGAGGGAGGTTCATCGCAGCAATGCGTACCTGGAGGGCATTCATTCGGGTCAGGCTGCCCATCAGCGATCGTTCCAGGCTCTGGCCTCAGCACTGACGGCAGCCATTGTCCCTGTCTCCTGCCTGCCTCTACTAACTCCCTCCTCCCAGTCTCCTGTTCCTCTGCCTGTCCCACCCACACCATCAGACCAGCCTGCACACACCTCAACACCCAAGAGAAGCTCATCCAAACATAAGCACCACAGATCACGCAGACATTCACACACGCAACATTCCGATGCAGACATGCCAACAGTCACTACCACCTCTGTGACCCCCACCTCCTCGTCTCCCTCCTCCCTCCCTGTGACGTCTACACTCACACCTCCATTCACCTCACCATCAGCCAGTGTTTCCATCACCAGCACACCCTCCACTCCAGTCCGCACACGTGCAGTCACCACCCCCACTGCCATTTACACGTCCCCTGTGTCCTCTCCCACTGTGTCTGTCACCCCCTCTTCCACACCACACAAACGCAGCCACCCACCCACCCAACAGCCATCCACCTCACGACAGCCTATCCCTCCTGCACCTGCACCCAAAGACAGCAAACGTGACTCACCTACAACCACATCCTCTCCCTCCACTCCCATTCCCACTGTACCTACCACTCTCCATTGTCCCAAGAAGCTCTTCCTCGCCACTACTAACTTCTTTCCTGACCCTGAGCCCCCCCCTCCTTCTCGTCGGGGTAAGAAGAGCACCTCAGCCACCACCAGCCCTGCAGCCCCCTTGACAAGGGTGCAGGGGTATTGGAGCCCGCCAGCCCGCATGTCTGGATCTTCGCCCAGCAGCAAGGGGACAGCCAGCCCACCCCCTGGGAAGAGGAGCAGAAGGCGGAAGGGGCGCCGCAGGAGCCCGCCTTCTACATCCCCCCCGGACACCACCCAGAGACAGTCACCAGCCACAGCTCCAAAGGGAGGAAAGGGCCACAGGCCCACGACTAAGGAGGGCAAGGGCAGCAAGTCGGAGAGGTCAGGCAGCAGGCCTGCTGCCCAGGAGGAGCCCACAACCCCCATAGCCGCTGCCCCGGGAGGAACCGGCACAGCTGCCCCGGGAGAGCCCACCACCCCCATAGCCGCTGCCCAGGGAGGACCCAGCCCAGCTGGCCAGGAGGGCCCCACCACCCACAGCCCAGGTGGGCAGTGAAGGAGCACCATCCCCGCTGCCCAGGAGGGCACCACCAGGCAATTAGCAGTTGGCCATAGACCGTCCGCCGTCTCAAGAACCGCTGAACTGGGCCCTTCAAGGCAAGGACCGCTGAACTGGGCCCCGCCGTCTCAAGAACCGCTGAACTGGGCCCTTCAAGGCAAGGAGCGCTGAACTGGGCCCCGCCGTCTCAAGAACCGCTGAACTGGGCCCCGCCGTCTCAAGCACCCCTCCGCTGGGCCCCGCCGTCTCACGCACCGCTCCGCTGGGCCCCGCCGTCTCAAGAACCGCTGAACTGGGCCCTTCAGGGCAAGGACCGCTGAACTGGGCCCCGCCGTCTCAAGAACCGCTGAACTGGGCCCCGCCGTCTCAAGCACCGCTCCGCTGGGCCCCGCCGTCTCACGCACCGCTCCGCTGGGCCCCGCCGTCTCAAGAACCGCTTAACTGGGCCCTTCAGGGCAAGGACCACTGAACTGGGCCCCGCCGTCTCAAGCACCGCTCCGATGGGCCCCGCCGTCTCAAGAACCGCTCCGCTGGGCCCCGCCGTCTCAAGAACCGCTCCGCTGGGCCCCGCCGTCTCAAGAACCGCTTAACTGGGCCCTTCAGGGCAAGGACCGCTGAACTGGGCCCCGCCGTCTCAGGAACCGCTGAACTGGGCCCTTCAAGGCAAGAACCGCTGGCCCTTTGGCAGACGTGGCAGGGCAGGATCTTTCTCGGGCAGGGCTGCAGGATGTCCTCTGGCCAACTTGCCTCCTCCAGTGGCAGTGGGGTCTGTTATGGACTGTGGCTTTGCTCTCCCCAGGATGGCCCAGTGGGCAGGCCACCCACTGTATGGACTGTATGGACTGTGGCTTGGCTCTCCCCAGGATGGCCCAGTGGGCAGGCCACCCACTGTATGGACTGTTTGGACTGTGGCTTTGCTCTCCCCAGGATGGCCCAGTGGGCAGGCCACCCACTGTATGGACTGTTTGGACTGTGGCTTTGCTCTCCCCAGGATGGCCCAGTGGGCAGGCCACCCACTGTATGGACTGTATGGACTGTGGCTTTGCTCTCCCCAGGATGGCCCAGTGGGCAGGCCACCCACTGTATGAACTGTATGGACTGTGGCTTTGCTCTCCCCAGGATGGCCCAGTGGGCAGGCCACCCACTGTATGGACTGTTTGGACTGTGGCTTTGCTCTCCCCAGGATGGCCCAGTGGGCAGGCCACCCACTGTATGGACTGTTTGGACTGTGGCTTTGCTCTCCCCAGGATGGCCCAGTGGGCAGGCCACCCACTGTATGGACTGTATGGACTGTGGCTTTGCTCTCCCCAGGATGGCCCAGTGGGCAGGCCACCCACTGTATGGACTGTTTGGACTGTGGCTTTGCTCTCCCCAGGATGGGCCAGTGGGCAGGCCACCCACTGTATGGACTGTGGCTTTGCTCTCCCCAGGATGGCCCAGTGGGCAGGCCACCCACTGTATGGACTGTATGGACTGTGGCTTTGCTCTCCCCAGGATGGCCCAGTGGGCAGGCCACCCACTGTATGGACTGTATGGACTGTGGCTTTGCTCTCCCCAGGATGGCCCAGTGGGCAGGCCACCCACTGTATGGACTGTTTGGACTGTGGCTTTGCTCTCCCCAGGATGGCCCAGTGGTCATGGAGTCCCCTCGTGGATCTGGCGTCGTGTACTCAAGTGGCTGAGGTGCCCCCCCTTCCCTTCCCCCTGAGGTGCCTGTCCTATTTTCTTTCTGATGCCCCTGCAGTGTTCTCTCCGTGGAGTTCTTGTCGTGGGACTGGGCCTTGCCCCTTTGCACAGGACGCCTGTGATCCACGGACAGTGGTTGGACTACATTTAGTAGCTGTATATATTTTGTACATAGTTTATTTATTTATTGGGATTACTGGTGTACATATTTCAATATATCTGCCCGTTTATGATCTCTTCTTTTGGTCTTTGCATTATTTCGGAGGGGAGTGGTTTGTGGGTTGTGACAGTGATCTGTGGGAATGCATTGATGTGTGTGTTGTAGTGGGTGTGGGTGGGTGGGTGTGTGCCGGTAATCTTTTCCCTCCCCTGTGTCGTAGGTGCAGTACTCACCGATGTCTTCCGCGCCGCCGGGCGTGCTCCTGGTATATGAGCAGGAATAGGAGTGCGGGGATGACCTGCAACTCTGGTTCCATACTGCCGGAATCTCGCGTGGAGTGCGTAGAGGTGAGCGTTTTCCCGTTCGTAGTCTGTTTCCGCCGTGTTCTTATCGGCGGTGCTCCCGCCCCGGAAAAGGTGGCAGATTGGTGGGTCGTAATAGGGTGGGCGGTACATTGTCTGCCGCCTGGCTGTTGGCGGGAACCGCCGCGCTGTTTGTTTGTACCGCTGTGGCGGGCGGAGTGTTAAGTTGGCGGGCTGTGTTGGCGGTTCCCGCCAGGGTCAGAATTGCATATTTTAGACCGCCGGCCTGTTGGCGGCTTGGCCGCCGCTTTATCACCGACCGCCAGGGTCAGAATGAGGGCCTAAGTCCTTCAATATATTGCTTATGATGAAAAGTCTCAAAAGTCTCGAGGTAGGTTAACGCTCCGGCGTTGTTATTAAGTAGTTGTAGTGTCGTGTTCGGAGTCTGAATTCGATAAAGAGTTGTCTTCATCCGAGGAGGTGGCATCGGTTGGTTTTAGGTTTTCAAGCAGTAAGTCCCATTGCGTAACACTCTCTCTGGGTTTTTGGCCTCGGGATGCTTCTCTCATTAGTACTGTGCTCTCTATTTCAGCCCATTTTACCAGTGCACCTAGCCATCTAATTATTAGTGGGCCACCTGGGTCCTTCCAATGTAATGTTATTTCTCTCCTCGCTAATATCAAAGCTAGGTCTATGAATTTGTTTGACATCTTATGTGTCAATGGGCGTGGGAAGTCCCCCAGGATTGCTGCTATTGGGGTAGGTGATAGCGTTCTATCAGTGCAGCCAGCTAGCTTCCCGAATACTTCCGACCAGTATGCGCAAATAAGAGGGCGTTTCCAAAACATATGTATTATGTCTGCTGCTGGATCGGAGCAACGTGGGCAATCAGATTTATTTGTATTATATATTTTGGCTACCCTTTTAGGAGTTAGGTAAGCTCTGTGGAAAATATACAAGTTTATCAATTTAAATCTTGCATTTCTAGAGATAGTGTAGACGTGGGATGTAATTCTGTCCCATTGACTGTCTTCTAATATCATGTCAAGGTCATTTTGCCATTTTATCTTGAGTTTATTTAGCGGAGTGCGGGTGTCACCTTGCAAGAGTTTGTATATACCAGAGATTAACCTCCTCTGCTCGCCCATTGAGCATAGGAGTTTGCATCCCTTATGTGCTGGGGGTTCACAGGTTCCCTTACCCCATATGTTTTGAATGTTTCTTACAATGGCAGTGTGTGTGAGAAACAATCCAGGAGGGAGATCAAATTGTTCTTGCAGCTCCACATAGGGACGAAGTTTCCCATTACCATACAGCTCACCTATTTTCGTGATGTTGAACGGGGTCAATTTGTTAATATATTTAAAGATTTGTTTATTTGGGAAGCAATTCAGAGCCTCCAAAGGGATTTCAGGAGCATAAGGTGTTTTTAAACTGGGGCGTTTGAGGTACTGTTCCCAGCAGTGTCTGATGGATTCCCATTCTATAGGAAGCGGTTCTTTCTGTTTTCTGGGGATCAGTATTATTTGCAGGATTTTGCTTAATGGGCATGTTAATGGTATTTGTAAGTCAGCAGCGATTTGGGGTTTACTAATCAGTCTTGCTAACCATTGCAATTGTCCCACCCAATAATAGATTTCTAAGTTAGGTGAAGCTAGTCCCCCTTCCGAGGTAGGTCTTTGGAGGGTCCGAAGTGCTATTCTGTGTCTACTGGGACGCCAAATGAAGCTTAGAATTAATGATTCAGCACTTTTAAATATCGAGTTGGGAATTATTAGGGGTAGCTTAGAGAAGTAGTATAGAAGCCTGGGCAGTACTATCATTTTAATCAGTGCAATTCTTCCAGCGACTGTAAGGGGTAAGGTGCTCCAGAATTGCATGCTAGCTTTAATTCCCCTGATTGCGCTTTGTATGTTCCCTTCTAGTAAATCTTCTACTGAATGATAGATCTTGACTCCAAGATATTTGAAGGTGGATGTGATCCAGGGTAATCCCTTCGTGTCAGGGGGTTTTGGGGTGTCTTTGGAGCTTGGGAAAATAGAGGATTTTTTCCAATTAATAAGTCCCGAGGCCGAGCCCAAATTGTCTAGCATTTCTATCACCCCAGGGAGATCCGCCACCTAGTTTTTAAGAAATAGTAGCATGTCATCGGCATATAGCGCGATGTGGTGTGTCCGATTGTTAATTGGGATGCCTTCAAAGTGACCTTTGGATCTTGCAGTTTGTGCAAGGGGTTCCACTGCGATTGCGAATAAAAGAGGGGAGAGTGGGCAGCCTTGTCTAGTCCCTCTTCCCACCATGAATGGCTCAGAGAAGGTATTGCCCGTACGTACTCTTGCTGTGGGGTTTGTGTACAGTAATTTCATCCAGCGGACGAAGCCCTCTCCCAGTCCAAGTTTTAGCATGACTTGCTCTAGATAATCCCATCTCAGGCTGTCGAAGGCTTTTTCGATGTCTATTGAGATTATAGCAGCTTGTGATAAGGTGCCAGGTAGGGGATGAAGAAGTGATATTAATCGCCTGATGTTTAGTGCTGTGCTGCACAGTGGAATAAATCCCGATTGATCCTGGTGAATCAAAGAGGTCATGTGTGGTAGAAGTCTGTTAGCTAGTACTCTACTTAATATTTTATAGTCTAAATTCAGCATTGAGAGCGGACGGTATGAGCGGACATCGGTAGCAAGTTTGTCTGGTTTTAATAAGGGAATCATTAAGGCCTCATTGGTGGATTGCAGTAATTTTTTATTTTGCCAGGCTTCTGTATATAGTGTGCAAAGTCTGGGTGCTAAAGTGTCCTGATATAGCCGATAGAACTCTGTTGGGATGCCGTCTGCTCCTGGTACTTTGCCCTTTGCCATGCTTTGTATTGCAGTTTTGATTTCTACAATCGATATAGGGGCTGCTAGGGTTGTACTTTCTGTAGCCTCCAATATAGGGAGTCTCAGTGACTCCAGTTCCGCGATTTGGGTACAATTAATTGTTTCGGGAGGTGGGGAGTATAGAGAGGAGTAGTATTCAAAGAAGCAATTATTAATTTCTTTTTTGCAAAGTACTCTGATCCCTGGATCTATCTCTATTTCAAGTATAATAGTTTGGTGTTTGGGGGGTTTAGCTAGCCAAGCCAGAAGAGCGCTTGCTTTATCTCCTTTCGTATGCTGTCTACTTAAGTATTGTTTATAGTTGAAGCGAGAGAGTCTAATGTTCTCCTCTATTATTTTCGTTTTAGTTTCCCTCAAAAGAGAGGACAGTTCAGGGTTAGAGGGGAGCTTGCACTCAATATCTCTTAGGGAGTCTTCTAATTTATCAAGCTCTGTTTCGATAGATCTGCGCACTCCAATACTTTCCCCAATACAATTACCCCTAGTTACTATTTTAAAGGTTTCCCATTCAATTGCTCTAGAGGATGCAGTTCCTGCATTTAGTTTAAAATAATTGTTGATACTATTGAGGAGATGATGTTTAAAGGCCTTGTCATCTAATACTTCAGTACTGAGTCTCCAAGAGGGTATTACTGGTTTTTCTTTATGCCAATTAATTGATATTAATAGGGGGTTGTGATCTGATATGGTATGGCTCAGGTATTCAGCTGAAGTTACAACGGGTTGCAGCTCCAGTGAGACTAGTATTGCGTCTAATCTTACGTGTAGATCATGAACCGCAGAATAAAAGGAATATTCTCTATTATGTGGGTAGATGTGTCTCCAGCAGTCTCTGATTTGCCAGCCTTGTTGCCATTCTGAAAGGGCCTTAGCTGCTTTTATAGATTGAGTCTGTGAGAGGGGGAGGTGTGATCTGTCCATCGTAATATCAGAAATGCAGTTAAAGTCACCTCCTATAATTTTCGGATTCGCCAGAATCGGACTTAGCTCCCCAGACATTTTGTCAAAGAATTTCTTCTGGTCTTGGTTCGGGGCATAGAGGCCTCCAATGGTTATTTCTCTCCAATCTAGACTGCCCGAAATGACTACATATCTGCCTTCTTTATCTATGTATGTATGTATGTAATGCTTGAAAAGGGATGCCAGGGCGTATCCAAACTAGTACTCTTCTCGCAAATGCTGAGTATTTAGTGGCAAATATTTGGCCTCTGCACCTTTTCCGTAGCGCTGCCACTTCCTGCTCTATCAAATGGGTTTCCTGTAAAATAGCAATATGTGCCCCTCTGCGTTTGATGTAGGGAGATTTATTTTCATGTGCAAGTTTTGTTTCCACTGCAGTATAATGTGTAGTTAACTGTTCCCATGAGAGATCCTGAGCTATTTGATGTACACTCAGAGTCCAAGGGTGAGGGACATGTCATTAGACTTGGGTAGGAGAAGTGTGCATTAGTGAGAAAGTGTTCAAATTTATAGTAGGTAGGTAGGAATTGAGACAAAGACAGTCAATACAAGATAAGTCAACAGTGGTAGAGTGAAGAGGGCACATTGCCAGCTGCCACAACACTGGCATGATCTTAAGCACAGAAATAAAGAGATACTGTCCATGGGGAAACTTCCTCAACAACGACTCCGTAGGAACCATGCCGTGAACAACGCAAGTGTAACCACGATTGCCGGAACGACAACTGCCTTCTTCTCTACCTTAACCACACATGTGCTGAACAACGCATATGCGTGGTTAAGGCACAGTGGATCGGGAGAGGACGAGGTCAGGTAAGTGGGGTCGGGATGGTAGTTTTTAGGGGTGGGGTGGATTAAGGGCTTTGGGCAGGGGTAGCGGGCTAGGGTCGTTTTGGTTTTAGGGGCAGGGGTGGGGGGATCGGGGTAGTTTTGTTTTTAGGGGCAGGGGTGGGGGGATCGGCGTAGTTTTGTTTTTAGGGGCAGGGGTGAGGGGATCGGGGTAGTTTTGTTTTTAGGGGCAGGGGGTCAGGGTAGTTTTGTTCTTGGGATGGGGGTCAGGGTCGTTTGGTTTTTGGTGGTGGGGATGTCGGGGTAGTTTGGTTTTTGGGGGCGGGGTGGGGAATCGGGGTACTTTTGTTTTTGTGGGTGGTGGGGTTGGGGTAGTTCTGTTTTTAGGGTTGGGGGAAGGTTTTTGGGCTCAAGGTGGGCGGGGGTGTTCAGGTATTTTTCTTTGTAGGGGTGGGGTTGGGGGTCTAGGTAGTTTTAATATTAGGGGTGGGGTACTACTGGGCCTTAGGGCAGGTGGGGTGTGGCATGCTAGAACTGCGCATGCCGTTTCCACACATGCCTTTACTAGGCATGCTTTTACAATGAAAGATTTTGTAAAGGTATGCTTGGTAAAGGCATTTGTGGTAACAACATGGTCGTTGTTCTAACCACGTTGTTCAGGCATGCGTGGTTGTCGCATTAGTTGTTCCATCCTACATTCCTGTCCGTGTGGTACAGACCTCCTGTCCTGTGATGTATGTTGTGCCTCTGGTGCCATGGGTGGTACTGTTGTTGAAGTTGAGGGGGCCACACACACATCAGGGGATAGAAATTTGGAATCAAAGGTCCCGGCAGCTGCCATTTGTGGGAATACATAAGGCATCACTGCAGCAAGGAGGAACTGCTGATTTTGCAACACCGCTGCTACATCACGGTGGTAGGCAGGCATGTTTTCACTGAGGCAGGCTACTTCCCACTGTATGGATTACAGGGCCTTTTGTCTAGCTCCCAGCCTATTATCTATCCTGCTGCTGCCACTTTGGGAGGGTAAGTGTTCAAGCCTCTGCCTCATGACAGCAGCTGTGTTGGCCAGGGACTGCTGGAGTCCATGTAGCGGGGAGTGGGTGCCTCTGATGGCAGTTGAGTTGTCCTTATTCAGACTGAGACACCTCTGAACTCCCTCTAGGCTGCCTGCCATGGTCTCCATCCTCACCCACACCTGCTGTGCCTGCTCCCGCCGGACTCCAACCACTGTCCTCTGAAAGGTGATGTCTGGGTCCTCAGAGTGCAGTCTGTGGCAGGACTGGTTGTTGCTGTGTGTCGGTAGTTGAGTGGTGCATGTGGAGACCCTGCAACGCTGGGTATCCTCCCTGCGACACAAGGTGGTGTCTGGAAGGAACACAGGACATCATGGAGAGTCTCTTCATTGATGGTCGGCAGCTGGTCATCCATGCCATCTCTAAAATCCAGGACAGGCAGGTCTGCAGGAGGTAAGGAACATCGTCTACAATGGGATAGTGAAAGGTCAATCTTTTACTGTAGTGGTTGTTGACATGGTTCATTTACTTGCTACTGGTGGCTCAGTGACATCCTACAGAATCCAACATCAAACACACACATTTCCTGACCTGAGAGGGCACATTATTCCACCTGAACATCATTTGTGTGTAGTCACCATTTGCACAATCTGCCAGTCCATAGTTCCTAGTGTGTTACACCCACCTTGATATTTAAATCATGGTCTTTGACATATGTACCCCTTTCATTGACATGACTGTGTAAACTTTGCAAGACCTGGGCGATTGTGCTCACTCCACAAGTGGAGATATTCAGACATACTTGGAATTTGATATTTGAGTTATTAAGTGACTCATCTGCCCCCCTACGTGTGTTGTTGGAGTGACAGTAGGGTGTGAGCTGTCCACATGCATCCTTGTAGACACTTTGAGTGATGTGTCCAGCATCCTGCACCACCCATTGAGAGATTCAACCACACTGTGTGTACGTGAGCAAACATGATTTTCTCCCTTCTGCAAGACAACACTCATCTGTATATCTTAGGTTTTCTTGTTGCATAGCTGCAAAGATGGCTGCATTGCTGGACTGAGTGTTGTTTTAGTGGAAGGTAGACCTTCGTCTTTGCACACATACACACAAGATGGTTCATTGTTATGTTGCGTGGTGCAGGATGCAAAATACATGTCTCTGGTAGCCAGATTTACAAGGCCCTACCACCACCAGAGCGTCACTTTCAGCAATGGTCTGGTGGCACTTTTCAGTGCTCCATTTTTACATAGAGGTGTATTGCCACAGTTTGTGGTATTACGCCCCCTCATAAAAATGGGCCCCTCCCACATAGTTTTCTGTGACAGGGGCCCGTACAATGTGTTTTGCATTGGCTGTTCCACCCCAACCTCAATACCTTATCATGCTGCCCCAGATTTACAAGAAATCCAAAATTTGTGGCAGCTGCAATTACTGACGCCAACCCAGGGTTGGCTTTAACATGGCAAAATGAGAAGGTATGCTTTTATTCATCCTTGTTGTTTGCTTTTTCCATGTGTGCAGCATTCTTCAGAATACATAGGAGAGGCACAACGCCATGGATGTTTGTTCATGTACAGTAAGGTATCCCTTCCTGCACATAAACAATTAGTCTCCTCAAAGTAGACACCCTTGCACTATGAAGCAAGGATGCCTGTGTTGGCGCATGCAACTTACTTCAGCACCAGCACAGGGGGAACTGCAGGGGTGAGCCATATTCCTGTAAATAAGGCACATCCCTGCATTTCAAAAGTGGCGCAGCATTGTTATCTTTGGTGCAGCACAGTGCTGCACCACTTTGTCATGAATCTGGGCCTAAGTTGCTAGAAGAATGTATGTGGAAAGGCAACCCACTTCCATTACTCTGTGACAAAACGTGTGGTGGGAGGCGGACCTGAAACATTTTGAGGCTTGTTGATGTGTGGATGCATCATGTTGGGACACCACAGCAAGGGTAGCATTGTTGTTGTGGTACTGAGAACAGACATTGTAGTAATGCTATTGTGGACTACTTTCAATTCAATGTGTGTTGCAATCTTCGTCAAACATTGTAAATGACAGACAGCATTCCTGTTAGTAAATTTAGCAGGATGTGTTCCCTCCTGCAGATGTGCATTAGGACATACAAGAGGGACACCCCTACACCATGCAGGTTGTGTGGCAACGTTGGTAAGGTTAGTACAAGGATACATTGACTATCTGTGAGAAGCACACATCCCTGGACATTTTAATTGATGCCGCTCAGTGGAGCAAGCAGAGCTGTTGTACTGCTTGTTTCATCATCAGTGGGTATTTGCAAGCTTATCTAGACACAGATATCATAGTGCTACACCCAAGCATCTAAAATGTATACTTGAGTGGTGGATAGTGATAGGTCATACTTAACATGTCAAGGTGAAGCACCTTGCATTCCTTATCCTGGTGTATTTTCCATGTGGCCCTCTCAGACCCGACACTGCATGTAATAGGTATTCCATGTGTTTATTTGTGATCTTCCCATGCAACACATGTGTGACCCACCCAGCTTCTGATGCCTTTGGAAAGGTCAGCACATCTGGATTAGGTTTAATGTAGTCCAAGAACTCAGGGTGGTGTGGGAGTGACAAGTGGGTGTTTGACAAGTTTGTAATTCTACAGGTTGTAGTTGTTTATTATGTGTTGCATTGTGCATCACACAAAGGGCAACCTTTCAAGGTATTTGGTGCATTGATCCCACACCAACATTTTCCTTACAGGCCCCTTGCCGCAGCCACTGTAACCATGGAAGTATGTCATTTACATTACTGTTCACCATGGTGGACATTCCCACAGTAGTCTAACGAGTTTGTCACTATTTTAGTGCTTTAATGCATTGGCACCATGTATGATGGCAATAGAGCAGCAAAGCACAGGGAGGTATATTGCTTACAATGCTTATGTCACTTTGTCATCTGCTTTTAGCAGGCCTCACAGATGAGGTAATTAGATGGCACAGTGCAACGTTCGTGGATTGTCAGCCCTATTAGTTCTTCGTTACCTGTGTAAGGGATACTATCTTGCATATAGAAAATCTGCCACAGGCATACAGTGGTGTAAGGATCTACAAAGTGGATCAACGCATGCATTGTGTGACTTTGTTAATGTGGCACAAGGGGATGGGTAACTTGGATCCACGCTGGCAACAATTTGTATGATGCTAATGTTGCATTATGGGCTTGTAACCTTGGGCCCGTAGTGCAACATTGGTGCCACTTGTGGTTGTTCTTACGCATGAAGGTGTCATTTTGTGCACAACAATACCCATTTCCACAACACAGGCAACCTTGTTACATAGTGAAATGGGAGCTACTTGTACGGCAGCACAAATGATGATCACAGACATGCCCCATATGTTGTATATGTTCACTTTTGTGCCCATTCCCAAATGATGCATGGGGGTATGTGAGAGATGTTGTTGAGCCACCCTGGCCAACTAGCGTAGGACATGTTGCACACTGAGTGTTACACATGGGCAGGTGGATCATTGGCAACAGTGAAGCGATTGCTGGGATGGTTGAGAAATGTTTGGTGCATATGGGGGGGAAGATGTAGGCGCATCTGAAATGTTGGGCCATTATTACCAGGTATCGGAGAAAAGTACGACGCGCACCGTTGCGCTAGATTTAGCAGTGCCACACTCTGTCATTTACAATACGCTTGGATGCAATATTTTAAGGCATATATGGCGCAGCTGTGTGTTGGCCCCTCCATCTGCGTAATATTTGCTGCCGAGTGCCAACGCACACAACCTTGCACATGGAGCAAGGATGGCTGCACTTCGGGGGAGATTGTTTTTGCGCAGGAAGGGACAACTTCCTGCAGAAAATACAATCTTCTCTGGACATTTTCACATTCTATGTGTGCTTCATCATGCAGCGCACATAGGAAGAGCAATAACACGAGGAGGAAGTAAAGCATTTCTCCTTGTTGTGCCATTCTAATACCACTCCTGGGGTGGTGTTGGATTTAGTTGCAGCCTCTGGTTTACATAAAGTCTTGAATCTCAGGCTACAACAGTATGCAATGGGTGTTTTTCTAGCACAGCCACAAAAACACCAATTGCACGCACCTTCCAGGCAAAGTGCTGCATGTGAAGGGGCCATATTTACAAGGTGGTGTTAAGCCACAAAACAGCGTTACCAGAGCGTCACTAAAAGTGAGGCTGCAGTGGTGGTAGGGCCTTTTGATTCAGGCACTGTGTCCCGCTGTGATCCTTTTGCATGCATTTAGTGTGTCCTATGTGCCTCCCCCTTATGCCATTTGTAAATTTCCAGATAGTCCCTCACTGAAACTTACTGTGCATTTGTGGTAGGTCTTGGTAGTCTGCACTGTCCTGTCCTGCAATTCTAGTGACCATCTCCTCAGGGATGACTGCTGCCACCATCTCCTCCAGCTCATCCAGGTCCTCCTGGGGTGCAGGACTTCCACCTCCAGTCTGCAGTGCTGCCTTTTGGTTCCTGGCCAGTTTCTCTTTAGTTATGCACTTGCAATCTTGCCAGCGCTTCTTACAGTCAGTGACAGTCCTCTTCACCTGTGGCACACTGTTGACTTTATCTACTATTGCCTGCCATATGTAACTTTTCTTCTACCTATTGGCAATTTGGAGGTGACAAAGAGCTGGTGTTGGTGCTCCGTCACCTCTCTGACCAAAATGTCATTCTCCTCCTCACTAAAGCAACACTTCAGCTTCCTTTTCTCTTTCTCCTGGGACTTTGCTGGTCCCTTCTGGCTCATACTGGGCTCATTGGGATCTCTCTGGGTTCTTTCCTGGCCTGCATTCTCCATCGTATCTCCCTATATTTTTTCTTGCTTGCACGTTTTTTTATGGTAATGCTGCTGAATATGGTGCTAACACAATTTGTGTAAAAAAAAAGTGTCATAAATAGTTCTAGCACCACTTTTGTAGCATTAACGTAATTTTTCTTTCTGACATGTCGCAAAGGTTAGAGTCATTTTTTTACACTAACCTTTCCTTAGCGCCATGGTGTGTTGTTTTTTAAATATGGGGCACGGACAGTGCTAAGAAATGGCGTTAGCCGGCTGTAATTTGTGCATAATTTTTCTTAATTCAAGGCCTAAATCTTTTAATTTGTCCTTGAGTCCCCTATAAAATAAAGAAACTCTCTTATCTTATCTCTGCATTTTCAGATTTGCACCGATCCGAGGACCACCCTCAGAGGATCCCTCATCTACCGTCCTCCCAGGACACGCGCCCCTTTCAGCGACGCCATCACCCGACTTCATCTCCCCGCACGCCCTCGCCTCGCCGGACTACATCCTCCTAGGTGACCTCAACTTCCATCTGGAACAAAACAACGACCCCAACACCACCAACCTGCTCGACAACCTCGCCAACCTCGGCCTCAAACAACTGGTGAACACCGCCACCCACATCGCCGGACACACGCTTGACCCCATCTTCTCCGCCAGCAAACACGTCTTCTTCAGCCACGCCTCCGCCCTACACTGGACCGACCACAGCTGCGTCCACTTCACATTCCGACGCGAGACCCGCCACCTCCGCACCCAACCCATCCCTCGTCGACAGTGGAACAAGATCCCCGAAGAGCAACTCTTCTCCGCACTCGCCGCCAACCAACCCACCCTCACCACCGACCCCAACGATGCAGCCCTCAACCTCACAAACTGGATCTCCAACTGCGCAGACATCCTTGCTCCCCTCAAACGCACGCATCGACAGACCAACACCAAAAAACCTCTCTGGTTCTCTGACACCCTCAAAGAATCAAAGAAAACTTGTCGCGCCCTTGAGAAAGCCTGGCGCAAGGACCGCACCGCTGACAACATGACCGCCCTCAAGAACGCTACCCGCGAACACCACCACCTTATCCGCGCTGCCAAAAGGAACTTCTTCACAGACAGACTGGACAAAAACAGACACAACAGCAGAGAACTCTTCAGCATCGTCAAGGAGTTCTCCAACCCCAGCGCCAACGCCAACGCCCTCACAGGATCTGTGCGAATCCCTCGCCACTTTCTTCCATCGCAAGATTAGCGACCTCCACGACAGCTTCGGACACCAGACCCAACCAAACACCACTGAACCGGCATCCACGGCCATCACCCTCAACAACTGGTCCCACATCAACACGGAAGAAACCAAATCCATCATGAACTCTATCCACTCCGGCGCCCCTTCGGACCCCTGCCCACACTTCATCTTTAACAAAGCTGACAACATCATCGCCCGCACCTCCAGACCGTCATCAACTCTTCTTTTTCTTCTGCTACCTTCCCCAAATGCTGGAAACACGCCGAAGTCAAAGCCCTACTAAAGAAACCTACGGCTGACCCGAGCGACCTGAAAAACTTCCGCCCCATCTCTCTTCTGCCTTTCCCAGCCAAAGTAATAGAGAAGACCGTCAACAAACAGCTGACCACCTTCCTGGAAGACAACACCCTGCTCGACCCCTCACAAACCGGATTCCGAACCAACCACAGCACTGAAACCGCCCTCATCTCAGTCACTGACGACATCAGAACCCTGATGGACAACGGTGAAACAGTCGCCCTCATTCTGCTCAACCTCTCGGCTGCCTTTGACACCATCTGTCACCGCACCCTAATCACCCGCCTCCGCTCCACCGGAATCCAAGGCCAGGCCCTGGACTGGATCGCCTCCTTCCTCTCAAACCGTTCCCAAAGAGTTTACCTCCCTCCGTTTCGCTCAGAACCCACCGAGATCATCTGCGGCGTACCCCAAGGCTCATCACTCAGCCCAACACTCTTCAATGTCTACATGAGCCCCCTCGCCAACATCGTACGCAAGCATGACATCATCATCACCTCCTACGCCGACGACACCCAACTTATACTCTCCCTCACCAAGGACCCCGCCAGCGCCAAGACCAACCTACAAGAGGGTATGAAGGACGTCGCAGATGGGATGAGGCTCAGCCGCCTAAAGCTGAACTCTGAAAAAACGGAAGTCCTCATCCTCGGCAACACCCCGTCCGCCTGGGACGACTCCTGGTGGCCCACGGCCCTCGGCACCGCACCGACCCCCACAGACCACGCCCGCAACCTCGGCTTCATCTTGGACCCTCTTCTCACCATGACCAAGCAAGTCAACACCGTGTCCTCCGCCTGCTTCCTCACCCTCCGCATGCTCCGCAAGATCTTCCGCTGGATCCCTGCCGACACCAGAAAAACCGTGACCCACGCCCTCGTCACAAGCCGCCTGGACTACGGCAACACCCTCTACGCCGGGACCACAGCCAAACTCCAAAATCGCCTGCAATGCATTCAAAACGCCTCGGCCCGCCTCATCCTCGACATACCCTGTAGCAGCCACATCTCCGCACACCTGAGACACCTGCATTGGCTCCCATTCAGCAAAAGGATCACCTTCCGACTTCTCACCCACGCACACAAAGCCCTCCACGACAAGGGACCGGAATACCTCAACAGACGCCTCAGCTTCTACGTCCCCACCCGCCTCCTCCGCTCCTCTGGCCTCGCACTCGCTGCTGTCCCTCGCATCCGCCGCTCCACGGCGGGTGGGAGATCTTTCTCCTTCCTGGCGGCCAAGACCTGGAACTCCCTCCCCACCAGCCTCAGGACCACCCAGGACCACTCCGCTTTCCGGAGACTCCTAAAGACCTGGCTGTTCGAGCAGCGATAACCCCCCCTTTTTCCCCTAGCGCCTTGAGACCCGCACGGGTGAGTAGCGCGCTTTATAAATGTTAATGATTTGATTTGATTTATCTTCTGGCCCCTCTGCTTCAATAACCAGTCTATTAAATGTGATGATGTAATGTAGTAGATCCGAAGATCCTTGCTTTAGGTATACAACTCGTTATCTGCCGCTTGAACGAAGGCATGCTTCACGAATAAGCAATTCATTGCCTCCTTAAATTGTCTGAAATCATACAGTAGAGGGTTAGCCCATTCTACTAGTGGGACAGACTTTAAAGCTCCATCACCACCCCAAATAAGAAAGCACAAATGCTATTTGGAAACATCATCCAGAAAGGCCCCTGGCCAAACCATGAAGTGTAGGTGGCATTGGCTTAGGAAGATACTGAACTTATTATTATCCCTATAGAAATGCTCTGGGAGAGCTAGGGAAATAGGTGTAGAGGTATCCACCTGAATCTGAGTTGGCAGAGTGCCACCCAAAGCGACAGCTACATGTGGTACCTGAAAACTAGGAGCCTTTAACGCAGGTTTGGTTTGGTGCATTGACAGTGGCAACGCCCAAGGCTGTTTGTGGGTCTGGAGTTAAAACTGAAAAGCGGTAAGGTCATGCCGCACAGCTGCATGCTTTTTAGATTGAATGGCAGCTAACACAGCTGCTATGTCCTGGCGGGAAATCTCCTGCAAGTTCATAACATCCCGGTGAAGAATAGTTGTGAGCTTTGCCTTCTGTCAGAGTTCCAACAATGTGTGTTTACCTGGAAGCCCGCACTGCTTGGTTCGCAGGGACGTTATGGACCAGCTTCCTCGCACCCTACCTTACTGCTTGTGATTTGCGATTTGCTAGGAGGGAGTCTAAGAAGGGTTTAGCGAAGAGGGCCTGGTTGTTGGACTTTGTTGTTGTTCCTCACGCAACTGTTGACCTTAAATAGAAGAGGGAAAACTATGAGTTCTCTAGATTTGCTAGTGTTCTGTCCCACCCTGTTGCACTATGCTGATGTCAGTAATCACCCACTTGCTCCTACCTGCGATGAAATGCTTAAATCTGGACATCCTGTTCATCGGTATTCGCGTGATGTGATGTGGTTGCCTGTAATGTCTGAAATGTGGGAAGTGCGAATGTAAGTGCTCAAGGATTGATTCGTCTGTAAGGTAAATTGACAAATTATACTTTATTCCACCAAGATAGGGACCCTCCCCTAGCAGCAGTGTTAGGTGGGTACTCACAAGAACAAGTTTCACCCTCACAAGTAGTCAGTCTCGTTAGTAACACACGGTCACTCCTGTCAGCAGAATTAAGTAACCACACCAGGTAAGTATTAGTCTATTATGAATCTTTTTCTCGTTAGTACGCAGTTGTAACCCTGTTGATCTCACAAGGTCGCACACATAGCTTTAAGTCAAGAAATCAAATGCCAAAAAAAAATTCTAAAGTTAAAGATGTATGGAGGAATGGAAGCTTACTTGCTGTGAGTACCTGCTGAGATTGTGCCGCAGTGTTACTTGCTTGCTTTACTCACTGTTCTCCCTTGGTGTTTTCACTGCAGAGATCAAAGCTGAGAAGATCCGCTTTCCCCCAAATGCCTAGGTAAGAAAGAGGTCGAGATGATCAGGGAAGCCATCCGGTTGAGGGTACTGAAAATGCAGTTCTGCTCGAGGTAGTAGTCTAGGCAAAGCATTTTTTGGAAGCCGGGCGCGGCTTTAAATACAGAGGCCATGCTAGACGTCACTGAGATCCCGAGAGATCTCTGCGGCATTTACATGCGGCATAGAAAGGAACAGGTGTGCAAGACAGATGCTACTTTTGGCATTACAGTGCAGGCAATGAAAACAACCACCAAAAGAGGGAAACCAAATGTACACATGAATACCGCTCTGATATGACGATCATGCCAATGTACAGGTTCAGTAACATTTGAAAGAGCATGAAATCTTGAGGCGAATGTGTTGCACTGATTAATCTCATGACTTAATGTGCCAACCCTTTTTTCGACCGCTTTTTAATTTATTTTTTACCCTCCATAAAAATATTACAAACATTGATCCCCAAATAAACCCAAACTGGTTTGCATAGTTTCACGGGATCTTGTGGAACCCCGGTCTCACGAGACTACATGTTCCATTAAGCTCGGCGGCACGCGTTGATGACATCAGAGTGACCGCTTGTAAAGAAATTGGCGTCAGCAGCCAGCATTGGCCTTGACAATTTCTCGGCGTGCAGCAAGTTGTGACCAGGTAGCGTTTCCCAAGCGCATGCAGGGAAGTTGGTAAGAAGATTGGAACGGAGTGTCAATTGTGACTATTGCTCGGCATACTTAGTGGGTGAGCTTGTGCCTGATGGGAGCACAGCGCGCTCAAACGCAGGAAGCAACTATGACACCAGGCTAATAAAAGCGTGAAAGTATGCGTGATCACAAGTTACATGATACACTCTGTACAACTAAAATGATTCAAAACCACCTAAATGTTTCACTGTTTTCACCTTTCCCCACAGCGAGATTTAAGTTACTGGAATGGTGAGAAAAAAATCTTTTTAGTGGTGTTTTTTATGGTGATGGGAATTTTTGGTTTATTAATATATAATCAAATGACTGAAAGGCTGTTGATTATATTCGCAGCACGAGGATCCAAGGACATTGGAAAGCCTGACACGCATAGGTGTATCTGACACACGGGAAATGACACACACGTGTTTTATGTTGGAAATGCAGTATCCCCGACAAAGGTCTTGGAAAATAGGTTACAGTCCCCATGGAGATCGAAACACTTTGGCTGGTCTGGAAGAGTGTCTTATTGAAGACATAAACAATCTCTTTTTCTAGAAAGTACACTTTATAGCACCAGGGCGGGAGACTTTGCTTACTGTATAACATTATTGTATCTGATGCCATTCTCATGGCTGAAAAAGGTGTTCTTATGTGAACATAATGTAATTTTTTTGTCTCTGTAATTATGTATGAATTTGATTAATACATGATGACCATTTAATATGATTTATTTTGAACAGAGGCATTATCATGCTGTGTGCTTTTTGTTCTAAATTGACGTATATCTTCCTTTTTATAGTAATTTCAACTAATTATGAAAAAGTAGCATGGAAGTGCTGAAGAAGGTCTGCATGCTCTTTTGAATGAAGTATTAATTCATGGTGAATGGGGGGATTCTTGTTATTAGGATTACTATGATGTACCTGACCCCCATTTTCCTTTAAAGTGACTCACCCCAATTTGTGTAACTATTTGGTAAAGGGGTTTCATTGACCGAAGCATTAGCGGCAGCCATGTTATCTTCATTTACCCTTGTATGAGCATGAGTAATCACAGTTACAGTCACAGTCTTAACTGCAGATTTGGCTGCTTCATCAGCCAGTGAATTCCCTTCATTGTGTATTCCAATACACTGATGACTCAATGTATGAATAACATGAGCCCGTGTAGAGCACTTTAAGCTTTGTAGTATTTATTCCCTTTTGAGTCTGAATCCATTCAAGCACCAGTAATTCAAGTTTTCATTAAAAGACTGGATACAGTAATACGAATCACACACTATAAGTGTGGGGAATTCTGGATCTACATGTTCTAGTGCCAGAATCAAAGCGTTCAATTCATCCATTTGTGCAGTGCAATCATTAGGAAATGTGTAAAAGTTTGTTGAAGGTGGAATTGTCCATCCCTCATTACTCCATACTCAGCTGCACGACCCACGGAATATTGGTGTTTGGTGCCTATAGCATTCTGTGCTAAACTGTCCGTATATACTAGATATTTTTACTCGTCTAGAGGCATTATGTTACAGGGCATATGGTACTCTTGTTCTTATTGGAGAAATTCTTTACTTTGTAAAGTAGGGTCAAAGACATAGGGGGTCATTTTGATTTTGGTTGGATGCCCCGCTGCCAACCGTGCCAGTGGTCAACGGAAGACCGCCAGCGGCGATGGCCGGCATCCCACCAAATAATGACACATGGAGCCTCACCGCCATGCGCCATGGTGGCGGGGGTGGATGCTTCTCCACCCTCACCGCCAAGTCAATCCAGACACCGCCACGCCTATAATGATGCATTTATAGGCGTGGCGGTGTATGGGGAGGCGGCAATTGCGGCAGAGCAGCATCTAGGGAGCCCATTCCCTTCTGGAGCTGTGCGACGGAGGAGGTAATGGCTGTCCGAGAGAGAAGGGGTGTGTGTGTGGGAGTGTGCGAGTGTATGGGGGTGTGCGTGAGTGTATGTGGGGCTGTGTGTGCCTGAGTCTATATATGCGTGTGTGCATGTTTTGAATGGGTGCTCGAGGATGTTGGGGTTTGGGGGGGGACCTGTATGTAGGGATGGAGGTTGGGGGATGGTGAGAGTCAAGCTGGGGGGCCTACATGGGGTTTTGGGGGTGGAGGGTTGGGGGGGTCGGTTTTTGTGGTTCGAGGGGGTTGGGCCTGCTCTAGGGGCTTGCGGGGGTGTAGTGGCAAGGGGGGGCTGGTGTGTCACATACAGGTGACAGGAATGAGTATTCCTGTCACCCATATGTTTTCTGTCAGAGATTACCTGGTGGAGTATTCCACCACGAAATGCCTGGTGGAAATGGGATCATAATCCCACCGCCGCTCCGGCCTCCGCTGCCCGGTCGAATGTGCCTACAGTCGGCCCGGCGGTCGATTGTGGCCTGGTGGTGGGTGGTAGTGAACTAGCTGCTTTGCAGCTAGTTCACTACTATGTTTAGAATGTCGTTGGGGGTAATGACCGCCGGCATGGCGGTCCAGCCTCCCATGTTCATAATGACCGCCATAGTCTACATCAGTAGTTGTCAGGAAAGTGGCCCAATGAATTCATCTAGGACGTAGAGCTTTTGTATTTGGGATGCTGGCCTTTGTGACAGCCTCTAAGACGGGAACAGGAGTAACCACAATTATTCTTTTCTTTTGAGCCAGTGGTCTTTCCTTTACGATAACCATCTGAACTGCAGGGAGTATATTTTCAGTGGATGCAAAACGCATTTCTGCTTTGGAATATAGATGCGATTTATCTGCAATTGGCACTGTGTCACCCTCATTGAATGTGACATGGGTGAACTCAATGGCACCCGATATAATATGGTTGATCAAGTTTGTTTTATTGACGCATGTATACAAGGGTCATGCTTCAAGCATGTCCATCTGTAATGGTCTTAGTATCTGTGTATGTTCTGGTATCCAATGTGTACTGGAAAAATCAAGATGAATGAAATAGTACAAAGGGTTTATGCATTGGACATGATCTGGTATGTATGTTCTGCCAAAATTAAAAAATCCTAACGAGGATTGCAATTTTTTAATAGTGTATGGTGGTTGTAATAGGGAACATTTTTCTAGGAATTGTGGTGCCAGGCTCCTTCCCTCATTTGACAACTTCTAACCTAAAAATAGGACACTGAGAAAGGCAATTTTTGTTTTTTTGTAAGTGAATTTGTAGCCATGTTCAGCAAATCCCAAACAATGTGATCTACTCTGCCTAGATTTGTGTTTAAGTCATCATCCGTGAGATATAGATATAGATCAACATAGGACAATGGTTCTGGATCAATATCACACAATATTGATGTTACTCAGGCAGCACACAATGCAGGACTGGTCTTATACCCTTGAGGGAGCTATAAAAAAAAATTACGTTGAGGCCTGAGCGTGGAAAAAGCGGTTACATCCCTGCTTTCAGGTGCTAAGTTTTGGTCAGAAAAAAACATTGGAGAGATCCAAGGTTGTTTTATATTTTCTACAGACAATAATATTAATTTAAGCCATACTGTGTGATCTTTGTATTCCAAATGCACATGTATGACTATTTAGATGATGTCAGAAATTGGGCTGTCGGTTCCCTGGGCAGTGAGCCCTGGTCAAGCTACAGTCACAGTCCCTTTGTGGATGAACCACAAAAAGTCACTAATTTAACTTGTGCTTAACAATGGGTAGCCTAGCAAAAAAAACAGGGAGGCTAAACTTAGAGGGAATGTGTTAATTATTTATGCAGCACATAAACAGCAAAACAGTGATAACACAACACAATAAAAATCCCAAACTGATTTAGAAAAATAGAGAAAATTGTAAAAAAAAAAAAAAACTTGACACCAAAAGTATCAAAATCCAATTAGTAGAACCGGAGTTATGAATTTTAAAAATGTTAAGTGTAAGATAGTGCCTAAAAATGAAAAGCAGCAACATCTGGTTGGGTTAGACCAAGGCAAAGTCAAAAGTTAAGCCCAACTGTGACGGAGCATGGTTTGGACACACAAGGTGGATTGGGTCCAGTCAGTGCTTATCTTTGGACTTACAAAATTTCTGAAGAAAAAGTCTCTGAGAAGGTAAAAGTTCAGCGGAGCAAGGCTGCAGGAGTGTCCAAGGAGAGAGCATCATTGTTGGATAGCGGTGGAGCGAAGCCTCAGTGAAGATTTTTACCTACGGACTTAGTTGTCGAGATGGAAGTCAAAAATCTCCAGTGGGGCGAAGCAGAAGGCTGTAGCTGAAGACAATTCCACGAGGTCAGATACCACTTTCGTGAAAGACCGCTGAAAAGGATTTGCTGTTGCGGAGAAGAATGTAGTAGGAGAAGCCGCAAAGTCAGTCTGACCAGTGATGCACCTCTGGCGGCTAGGCAAGCAGGTTGGTCCTGGTCTCTCCTTGGTTCTCAAAGTACCCGACCCCTCCTGGTTCTCAGAGCACTTTATGGTCAAATTTTGTCATCGCTTTTGGAAATTGTCCTTCTGGGCACCTTAAGCACCACAATCAATGGTCCAGTAGTGGATGGAGACCTCTTGGGGGTTCAGAACTCCCTCAGGCTGGGTCCAGCTGTGGGTCCAAGATTGTTCATGTCTGTTATGTGTAGGAGGCTGGCCTGGCTTGTAGTGGGTCCAAAGGTACTTACACTTTATACCAGGTCCAGTTATCTCTTATTAGTGAAATGTAGTCCGTGTCTAGAAGCTAGGCTGTCTAGAGGGAGCTGTAGGCAGGGCAGATAAGCCTGAACTAGGAGACTTGCAAAGCTCTTGCAATACCACTGTAGTCACACACTACCTATACACATGAAAGACAATACTCAGTGTTACACAAATAAAGGTACTTTATTATAGTCACACAGTGCCAAAAATACATTGTAGGCTATACTCCCTTAGGAGGTAAATAAATCACACAATATATCCACTAGTAACCACAAACAGGTAAGTACACAGTAGGAAAACAGTGCAAATAGTGAAAAAAAACACAATAGGTTGCAAGGGGCCTGGGGGGAACACAAACCACATACTAAAATAGTGGAATGCGAAAGTCTGTTTCCCATCTAGGCAAGTGCAGTGTGTAGAGGGGCGCTAGGAGTGTAAGAAAACACCAAAGGTAAGTAAAGTACCCCACCCCAGAGCTCAGGAAAACAGGAGTAAAGTACAGCAAGTTTCCTCAGAACACACGAGAAGTCGTGGTGAAGGAAAAAAAGGTCAATAAAATACCACACCCAGAGCTCAGGAAAGCAGGAGTAAAACACAGCAAGTTTCCTAAAACACACTAGAAGTATGAGATATCATCATGTCCACTTACTGTCTAAGTATAAATGTTTTTATTGTTTTAACTATAGATGCATATTGTTAGAACTGGCCTCTTTGGCATGCTTTCCTCTGTCTTTTTGCCTCTGTTTCCTGCATTATTAACTATGTGCTGGATTTCGTTTTTGCTGGTTTTTGGTGCTCTGGGCAGTTTACTTCTGCTGACCAGCGCTAAAGTGCAAGTGCTCCCTGTGTATATTGTGGTTATGATTGGTTATCCTTGATTGGCATATTTGATTTACTAGTTTAGTGCACCATGTGTGCCCAGGTCCTGTAAATCAAATGCTACTAGTGGGCCTGCTGCACTGATTGTGCCACCCACATGAGTACCCCTGTGTCACAGTGTCCTTTCCTCGGGATCTGCACATCGCTGAACAAAAGGCCCACCTTCCGGCATCACCAACTCAGAAAGCTATTATAGCACAGAGTTATGATGAAGCCAGTCGGGGGGAAGGGAATTAGGGTAGGGAACAGCAGGGAGAGAGATCTGAAAAGTAAAGGTTAGAACAAATATGCATTTACTCATTCATAGAAATGTAACTCATCAATAGACTCTTGACTAAATGCATCTCTGAGATATCAGATGGAGACCTCTTTTGAAATGAGGGCATAGCCCCTTTTTTGATACATGGAACAAGAGTAAACTACGACCTCAGAATCAAGAGATGGCAAGAACTTTGAACTATGATTATACACGGAATATCAATCATGTAACCTCTATGTGTTCACAACATAAACCTTTGATCATGACTTAGAAAATCTCAAAGAATTACATATGCTTTTCACATGTTAAGCTTTTCAAAGAACAATGAAAACTATGATTTGTTTAGCTCCAGAAATACTTTCACATTCACAACAATAAATGGCAAAAAGTTTTACTCATTGACCTTGAAGCGCTTTTACTCAAGTAGCTTGAATCACTTAGATTGTTGTGGCAAGAACCTTTTACTCCTGTGAATTGAAGCACCTTAATTGTTGTGCCAAGAGAGCTTTAAACCTGAGGACTGAAGTGCTTGAATTGCTATGCCAAGAGCGCTTTACATCTGTGAACTGAAATGCTTTGAATTGTTGTGCCAAGAGCGCTTTACATCTGTGAACTGAAGCGCCTGAATTGTCATGCCAAGAGCGCTTTACATCTATGAACTGAAGCGCTTTGAATTGTAAAGCGCTCTTTTGCACAACAATTCAAAGCGTTTCCGTTCACAGATGTAAAGCGCTCTTTTGCACAACATCTGTGAACGGAAACTCTTTTAATTGCTGTGCACAAAAGCACTTTGCATCTGTGAACTGGAACGCTTTGAATTGCTTGTGCAAAAGAGCGCTTTACATCTGTGAATGGAAACGCTTCGAATTGCTGTGCACAAAAGCACTTTACATCTGTGAACTGAAACGCTTTGAATTGCTTGTGCAAAAGAACGCTTTACATCTGTGAATGGAAATGCTTTGATCGTTGAGCCAAGGTCGCTGTACTCTAGAAACTGGAAAACGCTTTGCTCGTTATGCCAAGGGGCGATTTACCTTTCGGAAGTAATGACTTCCTCCAAACTTGGATTCAACAAGGCCTTACCGCTACGAGTACAACCTACTCGTTTTTGAATGCACCACGGAAACAAGGTTTCAGTGGTTAGACTACACTTTGCCACTGAGGAACTCTGTTCTTCTCCAGAAATACCCCCACGAGGTCTGGCTGCATCGAAGTCTTCAAAATAGTGAGCAACGTGCTTGGGTGTGGCTGGGCTTTATAGGCCTGCCACACCCCAAGAAGGCTGCTTCCTCTAAAAACATGGGAATTGTAGTCCCTTCATAGAATAGCACTGATAAGTGCATCTTGTCCGCCAATGTCCTGAACCTGCAGCTCTATGAGCTTTGCCACAGGGCAGACGACGCTGATGGTCACCTTTCGAACAAGGGGGGACGACAAGTGGTGCACATAAAGCACCGCAGTGTCGCGCAGCGGAGTTTTGGGCGAGACCTGGACCGCACCTGGCCTTATTCCTGACACCTTGTATACATGTCTGAGACCTGTTACTGCAGTGTCTGTGTGTGCAATTTTAAACTGCCATGTCGACCTGGCAAGTGCATCCACTTTCCAGACCCAAACCTTCCCTTTTAGTACATGTAAGGCACCCCTAAGGTAGGCCCTAGGTAGTCCCATGGGCAGGGTGCAGTGTATTTCAATGGTAGGGCATGTACTGGTGTGTTTTACATGTCCTGATAGTGAGATACTGCCAAATTCATTTTTCACTATTGCAAGGCATATCTCGCCCATAGGTTAACCTGGGAATTGCCTTTAAATATATTTTAAAGCACAGTTTTCCAATGGGAGCAGATAGAGATAGGAAGTTTGGGGTCTCTGAACTCCCAGTTTAAAAATACATCTTTTGGTAAAGTTGGTTTTTAGATTGTCTGTTTGAAAATGGCACTTTTAGAAAGTGGGCATTTTCTTGCTTAACCATTCTGTGCCTCTGCTTAGCTCATTAATCCACGTCTGGGTTAGACTGACAGTTGGGCTGTTTGTGAATTCACTCTAGACTGTGACACAAAGGGAGCTGAGGTGTGTCCTGCATATCCTGATGAGTCTTCCTGGGTTAGACTGGGAGGGAGGAGCTGATACCTGCACTAGAAAGGGCTGTACCTGACCTCACACAATATGGTCTCCAATCCCCTAGAGTGTGGCTGGGGCAGGGCCAGGAAGTGGCAGCGTCTTCTCCACTACAAAGACTTTCCTTTGAATCTTGCCTGCTTCAAAGGCAGAAATTAGTATAAATATTAGACTGCTGACCTCACAATTTTAGTACACTTCTGGATCAAGAGGAACCTCTGCCAAGAAGAAGAGCTGTAAAAAGGAGTACTGCCCCTTTGCTGTGTGTGCTTTGCTGGGTTGGCCTGCAGTTGCTTCTTCTGTCTTAGAGAGGACAAAGTCTGGACCTTGCTGTGTATCCTGCTTGTGAAGTTTCTCCAAGGGCTTGGACTGAGCTTGCCTTCTGTTTAAAAAGTCTCAGGGGCATCAAAGACTTCATCTGTCAGCACCTGGGCTCACTTGCTGAGACTCCTTGACTTGCCAAGTGGTGCCACATCTAGTCCCTAGTCCCTTGGAAGGAGAATCTGGTAAAATCTTAGAAGAACTCCATGCACCAGAGCTGAACAGCAGAAAAAGTGACGCAGCACCTGCACCGTGGCTGGAAAAATTGACACAGCCCTGGTGAAATCGACGCAACGCCAGCTTAGTGCAGATTCATTGCTGCCGTACGTCCGGATTTTCCATGCACCATCCCAGGGCATAAAATCTTTAACAGCACCGCACAGACCTGAGTCTGCCTGTCCGGGAATCGACTCATCTCTTTCCTGTGAGGAAATAATCGACGCATCGCTTTCCCGGGGGAGATAGAATCAACGCACTGCTTCACTTGCGAGTAAGGAATCAACGCATCTCTTGCTCTTCTGAAGCATCCTCACCCTTGCAGCTTTATTTTTGACGCATACCAGGTACTTTGTGCTAAAACAACTCATCCATTGATTCTTATGGATTAAGACTCTTTTTACTTTAAAATTTGATATCTTTACTTGTGTATCTTGGATTTTTGTCCTGTTTGATTTAGATACATTTTGGCTATTTTTCTAAACTGTTGTGTAGTTTTTTTGTGCCACTTTCACTGTGTTACTGTATGTGTTTGTGCAAATACTTTACACATTGCCTATGAGATAAGCCTGACTGCTTGTGCCAAGCTACCAAGTGGGTGAGCACGGGTTATATGAGCTGTGTATCTCCCTTACCCTGACTAGAGTAAGGGTCCCTTCTTGGACTGGGTGTAGAAAATTATTTTATTAGGTAATAAAAATCATAAGAAGAAGTACATTGAGAGGGTACATCAAATACATCCAAAGATTGACCTAAAGCAAATGTACAATAAAATATACACACCATTAAAAATAAATGCTAAAGCTGGAGTGAGCCCCTTTTGGTAACAACGGGGGTATCCAAGTGAAATTGGGTAGGCAAATTGAGCTGAACTAGCACTGGACAAAGCCGCCTATTATCAGAGGATGCCCTCAGGGTGGACCGAGCCTCTTCCTCACCGATAGCTGGTAACTACAGGGGGGGTTCTAATATTATGGAAGTGGTCAATTGACTTTTACTGAACTGGATTTGCTGGGACCGCCAGAGATGTGAAGATTCTCAGAAACTGGATTAGTCTGGTATTCAGTTTCCCGTTGCTTGGGTCAAGGGCTGTTATAACGGCCGACCTACACGACCAGACTCCTAACATGTTGAATTAATTCCTCAGCAGCTCCCTTCTCTGGCATCCCATGACTGGGCAGATGCAAACCACATGAATTAGGGTCTCCCTGGTCTGATGGCATAGTCTGCAAACCTGTGTTCGCCATCCTGCCTCTCTTTTCCATTTCGGAAGGAAGTCCAGAGTTGGTAGTCACCCAACCTCATCCGTAGGAGGGCCAACCTGGTCACCCGCGGTAATGTGGTGGGTAGGATCCGAGGTTCCTTATCCTGCACATATGAATTAAGGACTAACCATCCATGCATCAGTTTGATAGCGCATCCATATCTTCTAGTCGGCTTAGGATCTTAGCCGATTTATTGGCTCCTTTTCTGAAGGCTAGGGCTGATACTGTGCTATCCCACAAATCACCCAGTTTAAGCCGGGCTATGCTTTTTTTTTCCCGGTGGGCCTTAAAAATATTGTTACCCCTCGCAAGGGTGATTTCATGCCAGACTAGGTTTGCTAAAGACCCCATGGGCGCGAAATAGAGTTTATAGCAGCCGTTTGCAAAAGCTGCTAACCTTGCCAATGATTGCTTTGTTAGGTAAAACTCCAGTCTGACCTGGGCCGGAGATGCCGATCTAGGTAACTGGAAGACTTGCTTATAAGATTTTACTAATAACTTATCCAGTGTGGCTACCTCCGCCCCCTTCAAGATTTCTGTCCCATATGCAAGGGTTGGCAATATTTTCACTAGCATGATCATTGCCATTGGTTTTAGGGGCCACCAAAGGGTGGATTTTGCCAGAGTCCCAAAAGCCCGATTCAGAGCTTGTGCCTTCTCTATTATTGCTTCTTGGTGCGCTGAGAATGAACCCCTGGAGTCGAACCTGACCCCTAAATATGTATACACCGCTACCTCCTCTACGTACTGCCCATTTAACAGCCACTTACGGCGTGAGGTCGGTTTGCGATTAAGGGGGATTATTTTAGACTTCCCATAATTAATTTCTAAGTCGTTGGTTAGTGCATAACCTCCTAGGCAGTTCAGGAGTTTCTGTGAGCCTACCCTAGTATTGCTAAGAGCAGCAGCAGGTCATCTGCGTAGAGTAGGTTGGACACCTGATGACCCCCTAAGGTTGGTGGATGGGCTGACTGCTCGTCCAGAGCTGGGGATAGGTCTGATATATACAGATTAAAGAGAAGCGGGGCTAAAACCCTGTTTCAGGCCAATAGTGGTTTTGATGGGCCTAGATAAAAACGAACCGTCTCCCTGTTTAGTTTTAACCCAGGTGTCCAGGTGTCAGAGTAGAGCATGATGATAGTATTTCATAAATTCATCGGTAGCCCCCACTTCTGTAGTTTTAACCATAATATTTTCCTAGGGACGCAATCAAAAGCAGCCTTAAAGTCCACAAAGCACATATAAAGGGGTGTCCCTGTAGCCCTTGCCCTATTTATTACCAGGCTTAAAGCCATGAGGTTTGTCAACTTACCATGTTTTTTTTTGTGAAACCTGTTTGATTAATCGGGAGCCTCCCCTTATCCATAGCCCACTGTTCTAAATGCTGGAGGATGCCTATTGAGAAATATTTCAGGTCTTCGTCTAGAAGAGCAATTGAGCGGTAGTTGGAAGGTGGGGAGGCCTTCTCTCTTTTGTAAATAGGGTGAATTATCGAACCCTTCCAACTAGCTGGCACAAAACCTGTTGTTAATATATAATTGAACAGTATGGCAAAAAAGGTCGCCCATTTTGCTGCCTGCTCTTTAAATAGGGCCTGAGGAAGGCCACTGGATCCAGGCGCACAGTCTCGGCGTGATTTTTCTATTGCATTGGCTATTTCCGAAGGGCTAAATGCGATGGGCCCCTCCTGTTCCCTGCTGACCTCGGATTCCTCCAAAAAGGAGGTGTTAGGCTCTATCGCCGTTTTTCCTTTGAAATGGGTTTTCAAATAATCCACCCATGCCTCCTCCGTCACATTTGCATTGTTTACGGCTCTGGGACCTTTCTCGATATTATTGATCAGGCTCTAGAACCGGCTCAAGTTTGCCAATGTTGATGCATAGTGAAGTTTTGCCCATAATGCTTCCTGCTTTGTTTGTCTAACAAGCCATATGGCCCTCTTTAGCAGTTTCCTTTCTTGCCGTAGGGTTTCTAAGATTAGTTCATTGGTGGGGTGTCTCTATGCCAGTCTCAAGAGCCTTCTTACTTCTGCTTTCCTCCTTCGTATTGCCTGTGGCATAAGTATGGTCTTTCTATGCCCCAGGGGGGCACCCTTGCTCTCCCCTTCACAAAGGATTGCTTTACCAGGCTTTCAGTGAATGGCTACCATATGGCAACTACTCTTAATGGGTCATTGGCCACCTTTTCCAATTTCCCTACAGCATCCTCAGCTTGAGCTGCAATCGTTGACGAACTCAATTTTAACTGTTTAAAATTTTCAGTTGGGTAGACCCCTGGCTCCCGATTGTATTTATTTGCGGATTATGGTTGCTTTCCGTATGGGCTTCAATTTTAAAGTCTCTCACCAATCTGAATAGGAAGGAGTTTACCAGGGTATAATCCAAATATGAGACAGCCCTTTCAGGGGCTCTAGTCCAGGCCGGGGGTATCTCAGACAGGAGCCGCCCATTTAATACAAAGAGGCCTGCTAGCTCACAGCTCTTGATGAGCCTTAGGCCCACTTTCTCCTGCTTTCTCCTAGAGGGTCATTTTTGATTGGGTAATGGAACCGCTAATTGTACATGGTCCTCACTTGGTTCATGAAATAGATTAAGGTTGAAATTTCCTGATACTAACCAGTAGGCCGGAATGTATGTGTTTATTATCTGGAGCAGATGTTTTAGCAGGATATCAGCTTCCAACTTTTTCTTTTTAGGGTTAATATACACATTGATCAGGATTAGGGGGTCCTGTATGTTTGCCCAATTGTCCAAGCGGACCCATAGGAAGGGCTGATCACTCGTCTGCCCTCCAGATATTTTTGCCTCTAGCTTGGTGTTGATATAAATTGACAGCCCTCCTTTTGCTCTTCCAAACATGTTTTGTTTAACCGCCGGAATGTTGTACTCTTTGTAACTAATTAAAGGAAGATTTGTAAGGTGCCCCTGTTTCCTGCAACATTATGATATCTAAGGTACCCAGGAGTTTGGTGATCTCTGCATCTTCCAGTTTCGATTGTAGACCCCCTATATTCCATGAGCAGATACTTAAAGATTCTTGTGTAAGGAATGATTGATGAGTTGTTATTTAGGCTTTTTGTGGCAATCGGGGGGCTAGCACTGTTCAGAGCCAGGCCCAATTGTCTTGTAGATGATTATATATCAAGGGTTGGGCCACTGCTATCCTTCTCCGGTCCTCACCTTCCCTTATTTCGATCCGTAGATCTGGAGGCGATACTGTTCCTTGACGTAGTGGTTCCTGGCCGGATTCTCCAATCTGTGAGTACCCAGGTCCTCCTCGTAGGATGGACGGACTGGCGGCTGTGGATATATTTCTCCTAAATAATAATATACCTCAATTCCCCAGGCTTTCAGGATGCTTTTTTTTCTATAATTTGCTTTGGTAACTCAAAAGAGGCAAATATTACCACAGTAGTTTCTGTGGACTGGCTCCCCTGTGTTTGAATGGATTTATTGGCGGTGATGTCATCTGAACTCACTGCTGCCAAGTCTGGTAGTGCTTTTATTAACTTAAGGATGGTGGAACGATTGAGCACATCTTGCGGGCCTCTTGTACTCCGGGATCCATATCAATTGCAGTCCTTGATCAGGCAGAGCCTGATTTTAACTCTCCACTAGATTTGGCTGGCCTGTTCTCGTCTCCGCCAGTTCTGCCCTTAGATGCTGATTCTTTATTGTTATGTCTGGCTCCACAACTTTGGTTTTTACCTTTGTGTAGCTAGGCCTTAACTTTACCTGTGTAGATGTTTGGGGCCACAATGCGGTGAGTGCTTGTCGGCCCTGGGATCCAGGAGCCCTATCCAATGGCTCTGGGAATTTCCCAGCCGGGTCATATCCCACTTTGTCCGATGGGTGAGGCTGTGTTGCCAAGGGATTAATTTTCCCCGATGCCCCCTCCTGCACTGTGTGGGATGGGGATCCCATTCCAGATCCGGACATCGTCTGGATGTTCTTTCTGCCCTTCCTTGCCTGCTTCCTCTCTTTTTGTCAGCTGATGGCCAAACTGTCTTTCCACAACTCTGGGCTCTGATGTTTCAGAAGATTGTTCCTGTTGCATTTGTTGAGTGACCACCACTATTTCCCTAGTTGGATTTCCCTCCAGGTAAGGGCTAGGGCGTCTTGCGGGCTAGGCCAATTCTCCTCGGAGGGCGTTGAGGATTTGGGGGCCGCCCCAATGGTAGATGGGATGTTCGAGGCAAGGTCTCTTTATTGGTAGGGTAGCAAATCTCTCCCAGGATGTCTTTAAAAATTACTGGTAGTTGGCCCAATCCATCCACTACCTCCTTGCAGGAGCAAATGGTAAAATCCTTACATTGATTTTGTTGTGCCCTTGTAATTAATGAATTTAGTTCTTGCAGTTTGCCATCAATTCCTGCGATGAAGACTGCCAGAGTGTTTAACAGATCAACCTGGATGTCCATTTTATGGGACTGAAACTGTAAAGCTATTATTGTGGTCTGCATTGAATTCAATATTGCTGCCCAGATGTCTGTTACGGGCGCCAGGGAGGCTACCGGCGTATTTGAGTCATTCCTTTGTGGTGTCCTAGAAGCATGGGAAAACTGGGTGGGAAACCGTCTGTCCCCAACAACCTCCAGCGTCCTTGACGCTATATCCTCTTGGTCTGCGTTTCCCGGGCTAATGACTGGAAAGTGGAAGTAATCGAGACTGGTGCTTATTGGAGGGGACTGTTGTCTTGCTTTCCTCAGTTCCCGCTGGGCATTGGCCTCCTCATTTATGAAATTGTTTGGGGGGTAGGATGTTGGATGGTCATATTTTCCCCCGCCCGGAGATGGGGTGCTGAATCCTGGCCGCTTATAATGGACCCTGACCCTTCTGGAGCGTGGAAACTGGCTCCCGGATTTTCAGATTCTTTCAGGATCGTAGACCTAGCCTGTATCGTTCCACCTTCCAGTATGCTGACGTTTGGGGACAGTGGTAGGGGTGGAGGGATGTTACTTTTACTCTCCTTCTGCTCTCTTCCTTGCTCCGTGACCTGGGTCTGGGGGAGGGGTGAATGAAGCTTCATAGTCCTGCTTGTTACTCCAAAGTAATCCGTTATTTTGTGGAATACGGCTGCTCCCGCGGCCAGGGTTTTGGGGGAAACTGCCCCCCTGGCCTGGAGATTACGGACCTCACTGTCTTGACCATTGCCATTTGGAGTGTGGGATCCTGCGGTGGCGAAGGCTCCATATATGATGTAGGGGGACTCAAGGGGCTTGTGCTGTTGGCCCTGGGTGATCTCGCCGGGTGATCTCTGCTAACTACACCCGCTCTTCTTTTTATTTGCGTTCCCTCAGCCAATGATTCCTCCTTTCTCTTTCTTTTATTTGTAAGTGAGGGCCTGTCTCGTGTTTTGCCTGATCTCATTTCTACTGTCCGTAATTGGGGCCGGTGTAGACAGGTAAGGATGATTTTGCTAGATGGCCGGACCGCTGTTGCAACCTAGCTTACTGCTGCTTAGATGTTTGATGCTGGTTGTATGCTGTTTATAACTTGTGAAGATCTTATGAAGGCCTTACAGAGTTCAGTGCTTGCTAGCTGTATAGGACCATCCAACGGGGTGGGAGGTGAGGGATGGGGTGCGATGTATGCAGGGGCGCAGGGCGAGCGGGGTCCGCAAGCTTACCCCACAAGCCGCACCCAACCTAGCCGGGCCGCTTCCGCCGAGAGGGGGGGCACACACTCCGCAGTGGAGGCTAACCCACTGCACTCACCACACAGACTGACTCACTGCTCCCTGCTCCCAACTCCCTCACTGACCTCACCATACCCTCCTGGGCTCCCAGGCTCCAGTGACCTGCAACAACCAGCCGCCGCCACTCGCCTCCAACTATCTGCCTCCAGCCGTGCTCTGTACTCGGCTCTCCACTGCGTCCCCCGGGGTTGCTGTGCTTGTACAGGTAGTAGAGGTTGCTGTGCAGTACTGGTAGTACGGGCTGCACATGCTGAAGTCCAATCCCAGCTGGCCCTTCTCCTTTTCAGTGGTCAGAGGGGCTGGCCCCCCTCTTCGCCCCCGCAAGCCGCACCCAGGCGGGCCGCTTCTGCAGAGGTCCGCGAGGGAGACCGTGAGAGGGGCCACTCACCTGGCCAGTGGAATGTACTACTTGCACTGCTTGTGCTGCCTGCCGTGCTGTGCTCTCGTGCGGCACTCCAGACGCTCCAAACACTCCGGAGCTTCGATGTGAAATGTGCTGATCACCGGGGCCTCAGCAGGGCGCTGGGGGAAGGTTCTGAGTCCTGGGCCCTGGGCTCCCGTGGGAAAAGTGCTGCACGTTCTGGGCTGCTCCGGCTCTTCCTCGCTCTCTTGCGCTCTCTCTCCTGGAGGCACGTTTCTGGTTCCGGGTCCTCAGGATGCAGCAATGAGTTCCAGCAACAGTGTGTTATGAGGTCTGTAACCTACTTCACAGCAGCGAGTTTTTAGATTTTCAGACTGGGTGTAAACTGACTGCCACCTAGTGACCCCATTTCTAACACATATGATCAATATTTGCATCAAGGTGATGCTTTTGTCGATATGAATGTTTAGTCTTGTTGATGCTTTAGTGTCTGCAAGTGCAGCATGCTTTCATAACATAAGATTAAATCGACAATCAGATACAATAGAAACCCAGGTATCAAACCATAGTCAGAGAGAGGTTTCAAACTAGGTTTATCACACCAGAAGTCAAGGCCGTCAGCCTCAGTCAAAGGGAACACTGGGGACAATGAGAAAAAGTGGCCTTCAGCCTGTTGCTTTATATTTTTGAGCCCTGAACAAATTGTGATAGCGAATAGCTAACTCTCTATTTCATAATGAAAGCACAGCTATACTGTGGGATTCATCTTGAGAAACTCAGCTACAGGCATGCTATTTACTGTTTTAGTGAGAATTAACGAGGTGCATAGAAATAGCTTGAGGGTGTTAGTCTGCTAAGAACTTGATAACCATGTTATAAACGTCTTTAAAAAAACGTTATTCATTTTATAAACAGTACAAACACGACAAGTGAGCCAGACACAGTTATTGTTACATGATGAAGCATCAGGCTTGCAAGTAAGGAGGAACAAATGAAATCAGTAGGCGACACAGGTGCAAAGGTAACAAAGGTATGTACAGCAACTTAGCTGGGGGGGGGGGGGGTATTATATGTCTTGCCACGATTTCCTAAACAAAGATCACACAAATTTGTATCACAATATCTGTCAGACATCAGTCTGGTACAACAGCGTGGCCCAGTTCCACTTGCCGCCCATCGTCATCCCACGCCCAGTGTCGAGGGTGCCCCACCAGGTAATCTCGCAAGGGTTGCCAAATGTTTTGGGGACGGGAAGTTCACTGCTCGTGTCACAATATATAAGACAACAGATCCAAGCCACCACTGTGAGTGAGGCATTGGTCTCCCAATGTATAGCTATCATTCGTTTAGCATGTAGAAGTGGCAGAGCAGTGAACTGTCTGATTCATTTTGGGGTATCTGCCACAAATCCCAGTAGGGCAGGAAGGGGATTGGGTTACACCGGCCCCACTATCCTGAGGGAGAGACAGGAAAACACCTCCCTCCATTAATGTGCAATGGTAGGGCAAGTCCACATCCTATGAGCAAAATCCGCCATAGGCGCCTGACATTTGGGGCATGAATGCCAACGCGTGCTGTCCATTTTAGAAAGCGCTACAGGGGTGACATATACTCATCGGAGAAATTTATAATGGAGCAATCAGCGATATATATACTGTGTGTTTTTGTGCAGCAAGCCTTCCATGTTTTATCAGAGAGGGGTCGTCCCCCCAACTACTGCGGAGTTTAATAATATGCATTGGGAGAAGGTCTAAGCATGCAGTGTATAACCTAGAGATCAGTCTGGTACTGTCTGTGTCAGCAATAAGTAGCGTAAGGGGGTAAATCATCTGGTACCATCTGGTATCAGTGGATATGTAGGAAGCAAGGCACGCAGGGTGCTCTGCAGCCTACTGAGGACAAAGTGATGCATATGGGTTGCTGCTACAAAATGTGGATCTTCTGTTCTAGAAAAGATGTGCCTGTCTAGGAACAGGTCCCCCAGGGAATGCAGCGACAAGGCTTAGAGTATGCTTAACTAGTGCCTCACACATGAGTGAAAGCCATGGGTTATCGGCCAAGGGCAGTGCTGGTGAGTACAGGCATCCTCCATGGAGCATGCGGGCCAATCTACGCCAGACCCAGTGGAGACCGTCTGTATATCAGTGGGAGCCAGGGAATACCTCTCTGGGGGCAATGTGCATAGCAGTGAGGGAAATACAAGACCTCTCTCGGGAATATTATATTGAAGGCGCGCATCAGGTGATACCAGTGGAAGGAAAAACAACATTGTGCAACAAGATAATACAAATGAAAATGAGATAACCCAAAGCAGCCTCTTTCATTGGGAAGCATCAGCAAGTCCAGTGAATCCTCGCATGTTTATCTACCCGGATAGGGCGAGCCAATCGTTGGCGAAGATTAGCAAAGAATGAATTTGTCAAAGGGATGGGGATGTTCACAATGATACAGAAATCGAGGGAGGACAACCATTTTGATTATAGCAATCCAGCCCACCAGGGAAAGCGGCAGTTTGATCCAGCAATCAATTTGTATAGCAAATCTCACCATTGCTGCCCCATAGTTAAGACGGAGAATCTGGTCCTTATCACAGTGGACGTATATGCTCAAATATTTAACCATGTTGTTACACCATTTCAACGCATGTTGCGAACAGAATGGGACTGTCGCATCTGTGAGTGGAAATAGTTCTGATTTTGCCAAATTTGTCTGCATCCGTGATAGGGCACCAGAGCAAATAACTTCATGCAGGACGGGATCCAGGTTTACCTGGGGGTGGCGGATGAACAGTAGGTTGTCATCTGCATATAATGACACAAGTAGCAGCCTGCTCTGAAATTGCAGTCCTCTTTGGATGTGATTTTTTTTTTTTTTTTTTTTTTTTTACAATTGTTGAACTAGAGGATCCATTGCTATTATGAAAAGCAGAGGGGACGGGGCAGTCCTAATGGGCCCCCCTGGAGGTGCAGAATGAGGAGGTAATGGTACCATTCAGCCGTATTCTAGCAGTGGGAGCAGTATATAGCAGTTTGACCAGGGCTGTAAAGCCCCAAGGAAGTCCCAGTTTGCTTAGAATGGCAAAAAAGAAAGGGCCATTCGAGAGAGTCTAAAGCCTTTTCGACATCCAGCAAGGCAAACGCTGCAGGGGTGGAAGCAGAAATCCTATGGAGCACTGCAAAAAAATACGAGGATTTATATTCATAGGGTGATGGGAAACAAACCCCGATTGCACCGGGGAAATGATGCTGTCCATCAGCAGTGAAGGGGGAGTAGCCAGAAGCATTGCCAGGATCTTGGTTTTAAAGTTTATCAGTGAGATTGATTGGTAGGAACTACAAAATCGAGGATCTTTGTCAGGTTTAGGCAGAAGTGTAATTACTGCAGCTTTCAGTGTCCGGAGCAATATGCCCTATGTGAGAGCCTCGTTGTACACTTCTAAGAGATGGGGAACAGTCTTTTTGTATGTTTTATAAAAATTTGCCAGTGAATCCATCATGCCCTGGAGCCTTAGAGGCGTTCAGGGCATCTATGGCCAGCATTATTTCCTCGCAAATAAACAGTTCAGTGAAAAATTGTTGTTGTGCTGAAGTAAGCCAAACCATGGCCACCTCCTCCAGATATTGTGACAGGATGGTATGTCCCCACAGTGTTGATTATCATATAGGGCAGTGTAATAAGGCACAAACTCAGATTGCTCCTCCTCGGTGCCCACCCTATGCAACCCCCCCTGCTCTGCACAGTTCACGTACTTATGTCGCCGAACAAGAGGGTCGGAGGACACATTCCAGCGTGCACCCCGGGTGGTCATCCTCGCCATAACAGCGGACAGCGGAATACCTCTCTAAGTAGAGAATCTCATGATCTTCAGTGTCACAGTACTCTTCCATAAAGGCGAAGCACCTTTCCAGATCCAGACTGGTACCACCGCGTGTGTCAGCCTGGTCCAAAGCATGGAGAGCAGTCTCAACTCGCGTTATGCTGTTATGTATATCTCTCAGTACACCATTGTGTTTAGCTACACATATGCCCTGTGCATACGCCATAAAGGCTTTCCAGAGTGTAGAGTGTGTGGAAATTGTACCTGCATTCAAAGTAAAGTACTCTGCAGTCTGCAAGTTGGAGCGAAACAGGGCATATTTGAGAGCGAGTGAGGAACCGCCAACAGCGCTCACTCACCATTGGGTGAGGAATAAAACAAGTCATTGTCACTGAAGAGTGATCTGATAATGTGCATGGTAGGTGCATAGTAGTAATCAACCATGTGGACACCAGAGGAGAGACCAGCCAAAAATCTATACAGGTCCAGGTGTTTTCTGAGGCTGAGTAATGGGTATATGAAAGTGTCTCCTGCAGTTGTAGATGCCACAGGTCTCGCAGTTGGTAGGTTTCACAGAGATGTTGCAGGATGGGTAGTGATTATTTTTTTTAACATCGGAGTTTTAGCCGTAGTGTCACACAGTGGGTCCCAGATCATGTTGAAGTCCCCACCTAAAATAATACCGTCTGAGGCTGCACAGGCTAGCTGGGTTGATCATTTATGAAAAAAATCGGGCCGTCTGTATTCAGAGCATAGATGTTGGCCAACAAGATCCTGTGGCCTGCTAATGTACCTTCTACAAAAATGTATCTACCATCTTTGTCAGCAACAGTAGAGATGAGGTAGAAAGGGACCCTTTTGTGTACCAGACCTCACGAGAATTGGACCTGTAACTAGATAAAAAACAGTGAGGACCCCACTGAGCGGCAAATCTGTATGTGGATCGAGGAGCAAGGAACGACCATGTTAGAAATGTCCTTATATTTTGGCTGACCATGACATACTTAGGTATATTCATATTCTGTGTGGTTATCATTCATATTTTATGCACTATATTACGTTTTTAAAACAAATGGTTTAAAGAAATGTTCATTTATTTGTGGTATTGTGTGTGTGTGTGTGTTATTCATTTACAAAAAGGATTCAGAGTTCCACTATGTCCCTGAACTCATCTTGTGGAACTGATTATTACCAGTAAACTCTTCCTGCACGGTATTAGTCAGTGGGATGTGTATGGGTTGCAGTCGAATTAGATTTGTAATTTGTGTTGGTTCATTGACTAAGTCATTATGGAGAGGCAGTTCCTCCCTAGGGATGGAGGAGTGTCACCCCCCCCCAACCCCCCCACACAAACACACTGCTGCAGAAAGAGTGAAAAGTAAAATGGTAATAACATGATTTCATTACCATTTTATTTTGTACTCTTTGCGATTGGAATGTGGGGGCGGGGGCCAGTGCATCATTGCTGCTGATTGGCAGCAATGAGGCGTGGCCACTTCAGTATGAAATGCACATGTAGGATTGGCCAGCTATCTTACTATTGCCAGCCCAACATGTGCAACTCAAATCTCTAAACCTAGCTGTCTTAGACAGCTGGTTTGGAGAGCAGACACAGGGCTCCAGTGCCTTTTGGGGAGCTGAGGCAACCTGCTCCAGCCAATCTAGGTGCTTCACTCAGCACGAGAGCAGCGTCTGGATTAGATAAGGTAGTTGGCTGTGTAACATCACCTCGAGCTCAGAGGAGTCTGAAGCCCGGGACTGGAGAATATTGAGGACGTGGTGCAGGCTAAGAAACGTTATTTTTCTCTTTTTTTATTGCAGTGTACGTCATGATGTAATTTTGTAATGTTTGTTTAACTGTATGTAGCACCTCACCATTTTTTAATATCATCAGCTGACACTGTCCTTTTGCCAGAGGATTAGAAATCTGACCCCTGCGGCTTTGGGGTGGGGCTCCAGAACTATCATTAGTACAGGGATGCATCCTCTGGTTCCGATATCTCCATTCAGTCACCAGTGTGCTAATCATGTTAAATGCCTTATTTTGGTGAAATGACACTAATTAGGCAAGGAGAATATTGCGTAATTTTGCTTTTGCCTACTATTTGTACCTGTTTTCATTGGGGTTTGTGCAAAGCAAGAATGTGCAACTTCCCATGAATTTAATTGTCCAAGTTGTTCTGAAATCTAAGGGGTTTTGCACCTTGTTCACCCTATTACATCCATTTCCCTTGAATTATTGGGGACTTGGCTCTACGTGGTGCACACCAAGTTATGCTCGTCTAAAGTTTTTCCACAAAATGTTTTTGTAGGCAAAGTTGAATGAAATTGCTATTTTAATTATGTGAATTTCCATTCTAAAGCTTAGTAAATCTGAAAAAATGAAAAAAAGAAAATATTAAACATAAACGTTGCAGGAGAGGCGCAGTGCCTCTCAGAATGCTGTGCTCCGTAAAATAATATACACAAACACTAGCACTTCACCATAAACATACTGGGCAATTTGTTCAACCTTTTGATTTCATGTGGTAAAGGAGTACAAAGAATGTGGTAAGAATTTGTTAATTAATGCTAGTGAGTATGTTAGAGACTCAGAATAAGGAGACATGATTGGAGTTCCGGTTTTACCACTTGATCAAATTATGTGACTTTGGGCAAAGTCTGTGTCACTTTCTCAGTTCCTTTATGTTAGTAGGTCAATATAGCAATTTAGTTGCAGCGTGAGCTATTATATTGTACTAATGAACGGCATTCATTAAGAGTGAGTTATTCTTTACCTTGGGGAAAGGCATAAGGGATGCCATGCCAGTGATAGAGTGTGCACTATACTGATGCCAACAACGTAACTCAAAGGCACATATAAACAGTGCTCCATTTTCAATAATGGGCATTCTGGACGCAATTCTGGGTTAGGAGTGTATTCATAAGCAACTTCCTGGCCTCCCAGCTCCTGCTGCATCTTCCGCCACACATACACACCCTCACCTTCTGCACTCACCCTGACTGGTCTATTCCCTGTGAGGTGCCTGGCACATCTGGTATTGACTCGGCAGAGAGTGGAGAACCTGCATGAGGAGCTCTTTACTTTTCCCAAGCACAGGTGTAAATAACCAATCTTCTGTAGAGTGGTTTGTATTTCTGGATTTGTAGTCATGATTTTATAAGACAGTTTAAAGGATTATACATCAGGAACTGCGAAGGAAAAACATAGACTGGTTGGTACTCATGAATGTAACTGGAAAACGTCAGAGATTTATGAGGAGTTGCTGGGTCCTAGAGGCTCAAAATCTCACAGGCATCCTAGTGCATCTGCAGTAAATAATGATGGTAGTCCAAGAACTACTAGGTATTCCAGAGAGGTATATGTAGGAACATTGCTCAACCAACAGCACAATAAAGCTATAAATGTTGTTTGTGAACATTACATGTTCCAATAACAATTACAGAGGAAAGACACATTTCAATGAGCATAGTTTTATGAATTCAATGAAAAATGCAGAGTTTTTAACGGGAAGAAAATATACTATAATGTGTAAAGAGTCAGCAAAAACTATTATATATTGTATTATAAAAGAACACGGAATTGTTACTAGATATAGCTTTAGTTTGTGATATTATACACTTTTCATGAAAGGTGAAGTCATTGCAGATGCTTGGGGGGCACTGCAGGATACATTGATGGTACTCAGCTATAACAGTACAGATTAGCCGTGTTTAATAGTAAAGTGAAAACGTGAAGACTGGTCTCAAAGACCACAGGAGCCAGCGCTTAATTTCTAAAAGAATAGGTGCAGTGGCCTAACATTTTGCTCAGTAGCCTGTTGCCCGCGCTATTCTAGGTTGATGTGTGGAATACCAAGTTTACATAGTCTTAAATCCACCTCATACCTCTTTAATCCACCACCAGACACTCTTCGCCCCTGTTGGGATTGAAAAGTCCCTTGCATGGTGACTGACATAGTATTGATTTTGTTCATGGGCGAGCACGGAATTTGCATGTGCGCCATGACTTAGGCCCTGTAGTCTGTGAAGTAACGGCTGTCTTCCTTGTGTGGAGTCATGGAGTGACTCCCTGTATGCTAGAAGCAGGCCACCATGGACCAAGGGCTGTTGCCTTTTTCTGAAGGAAATTGATGACCCCCATATGCCTGGAGGGAGGCTACCATGATGTCAGGGCTGTTGCCCTGGATTGTTGGGTCTATGCTGCTATGAGAGGACACTTGTTGATTGCAAGGAGCTGCTGAGAAGGATTTCTGGCACCAACAAAGGTCTTCTGAAGGCTGAGGAGGTCCAACGCTTCATCAGTGAAAGACAGCAAGAAGTTGAGGACTCCGCATCAGGAGACGAGAGCCCACAGAAACACGCCCAGGTCCTCCCAAATTTGCCAGCTTCCACTGTGTTAGATAAGACTATTAGAGGCCAGCAGGCCAGTTGGGGATGCTCATGAATTTAGCACTTAAAGCTGCTAAAGTTGAGTCCTGAGGTTAAACTTAGAATATGATTTAGACTAGGGCGGAAAGAGAACAACTGCTCAACGGTGACAAAGTACCCTATGTGCCAAAGCACCATTCCCTCCATCTCATATGTAGGTGGGCAGAACTTGAGTATGTAGATTGCAGAGACTTTTCCACCTCCCCTGCCTACACCTCTGATGGCCTGACAGAGTAAAGGCCATGGAGGTTTGGCCTTGTGTTTGTCTGCCCTATTTAGAGAGGGTGAACTTTTGGACAGTTTTCACTGTCTGACACTGCCCTATAAAACCTGGCAGTAACGGGCAGCGAAAACTGCAAAATGATCCCCCAAGCCAGGTGACAAATATCTCATGACAAGGGGATCATTGTTGTTTCATTTTCAAAACGAAAATCTTGCTTTGGGATTTTCTTTTTGTAAATAAAAAAAAGTTACAAGTTTGATTGTCGGCTCTGTCATATTGATGAGGCAGCCCATCAAACTTTCAAAGTAGTTACAAGAACTGCCATGTCAGCAGTTCCTGTAAATACAAGAGCTGCCCACTGGGCCTGCAGATAACTCAAAATGTAGCAGGCAAGCACTCCCTCGGGATCACTTTACTCCATGTATAAAATTGGCAATAATTAGCATCACTAGAAAGGGATGAAGGGATTTGGGGATACCACACAGGATGACACTAACATGCTGACCTTAAGAGACTTTGGATTTTATTTAGTGTGTTGCCTTTGTGCTTTGTGTGCTTATATTAAAATACTATTTGTTTCATAAAAGGAGGTATTTGACTTGACAATCACCTTATTACGGTTACTGTTTGTACTTGTAATCTTGCTTCTGTGTATGGCTCACACCTAACCCCCCCTCAAAGAGCCTTGGACTGCTCAACCCATGCTACCGCTGAGAATCAAGTACTGACATGGGTATTACTTGGCCCAGTTACCCAGGATCCATAGTAGGTTGTGCTCTGCGACAGTAGGAGTAAAAGGCCTCAGCCCTGAAATATTAGCCCAGTAACCCCTGCTTGACATGTCCACCTGGTAAGTGTTCCGACAGCCCTTTTAGTTCATTTTAACTGATTCCAGTTTCCTTCCTTTGTCATGATTTTTTTTTTTTCTCTTCCTCCTTTCCTCTTGTGTTATTTTCTCTTTCTTGCTCTGGGCTAAAGTCTGATGAACAAAAATGATTGCAGGTGGACCTCACCTGCAACCACTGGTTCATATTAAGCACTGACTGCAGCATCTTCTATCTCAACCAGCCCTTCGTGTGCCATTTATTTAACTCAGCCAGAGCCCATTCCAGGCAAGACCAGCAATGTAAATAATGATGCATTTTATATTTGCAATAACACAATTCACTTGCAAAATTAAAGTCACTTGTTTGACTTGCCTACGTGGGTTGGCTGCTTTTGCAAATGAATTGCTTTATTTCAAATGCACACAGTTAAGTCCATAATATACTGAGAACCATGGAGTGGGTGCCAATGGGTCATCTAAAGAGGTGGCAGGGTGCTTGAGCACCGGCCCTCCTTCACACTTAATAGCTCTGTCATTGCCCTGATCAACAAAAGTGCTTGTATTCTTCTCCTTGTTTATCCTTGATCTGTGTTCCTGACGACCCCTTCTTGTTTTTTGATGCAGTTGGATTTTGTTGTGTGTGGTTCATGTTGTTCTTGTTGCCTAGGCAAAAGTGTTGCACCTTCTCTAAACAAACATTGGTAAAGTAAAAAAGGGCGTGGCTATGCAAGTGGTTTAAAACCACATTGCACAACATTTGCAATGCCATGTAGCATGTGGAGCATGCGTGTGCCTACAAAATGATTCAGGCACTTTTTTTCCTTTTCAGTTATCGAACCGAGTTAGATAGGTAACTAAAAATAAAACAAAATATGTGAAAGTGCTTTTTTAACAGGAGGAGTGGAAGCAACGGGAGGACTATACGGGAAAAAACCTATGCATAGTATGGGGTAGAACGGGGGCACAACAAATCAACATTTGGGATGGTGGGAGGCTAATATCAAAGCAACATAGGAGAGGGTGGGGGTAAATACCAAAGCAACACAGGAGGGGACGCAAAAGCAGCAGGGTGGTAAAAGCTAAAGGGAATGTGAAACCAACAGCAGTGGAGGAGGGGATGCAAAAGCAACTGGAGGAAGGGCGGGAACAAGAGCAATATGGAGGTGCCTGATGGTGCCAGTAGTGGGGTAGCACTGGGAAGAAGCACACAGATGAGAACGCAAGAGGGAGGGTGATGGGGAGAGGCAGTCTAGCACCATGGAGTGCAAGGGGGGAGATGAACAGAATGAGAGGGCTACAAAAACACACATACTTTAATTGAGGGCTTCACATAAAAGAAAAATAGTGCTTGAAAATCAAGCAGTGGAAGCAGCGATGACATCCAGCAATGAGGTTGTATAGAGGCAATACTCCAGGGACAGACACAAGAGTGATAAGCTGGGACACAAATAAGAAGCAAGCAGATGAGAATGACAATGAAACCCAACCAATGGTAAGCAATGGGTGGGCTCCAAGCCCCTCTATGTACTTGCTAAGCCACAATATACCTTGCAACATACAACACATGCGCTGTCTAGTAGGCTAACCTGTAAACAGAAACTCCTAGGTGTTTGGGCTATTACATTTTCATCCTGATCTCTACCCCAGCTGAAAACATATGAACTGCTACAGGAGGCAGAGGCTAATCGTGTTTCTAACAATTTATATTTGCTCACATCTACATTGTCATATTTTTTGGAAAATACGAAACTTCTGACATTTTTGTAATCTTAGTCATCCTTCGGATTTTACATTTTTTTTTATTTGATAATAAGATGATATTTCTCAAGGAGTTTGTGTAAGATTTAACCATTCTTTTTCATTGTTTCTGCAGGGTAAGAACTTTGCTATGTCTCAAATGCTGCAATTTCAGCTAATAGCGTGTTGCCCACCTAATCAAAATAATCTGTTGCACACTTAGGCCCTCATTATGACCTTGGCGGTAAATACCGAATATCGCCATGCTGACTGCCGCCAGCATACCTGCCCGAGGCGGACATTCGTCCATCACATTTACACATACATACTCAATCAACAGAAAATGGCCACAACCACAAATCAGCCAGACCCACTGAACGTGATAAACTGTTGGTACTACCACCCATACCATTACGCCACCAATACAACGCCCTCCAAATAATCTCCCAGCAATCACCACAGTGGACATTCAGTGACGGTAAACCATTGGCGGTGAATACCACCGCAGCGGATAAGGCCACCGAAAGACAAAACAAGACAACATTGGCCAGAACAAAAAACCCACACCTGACACAATTACACAGACCAACACCAACAGGACCCTAAAATGGACACACCCACAATCCTTTGCCTGCACGTAAAGACAGCAATAGCTAGCCACGCAAATCATAGGGACAACTTCAGAAACACCACAACCACCCATTCATCCGTCAAGCACCACACACCCCACCACATTACTCAACACCCTCTGCACAACACACACACAACACAACACCCATGTCCCCACAAAGGCACCCCTGTTTCACTGATGAGGAGTTGCGGGTCATGGTTGAGGAAATAGTCAGGGTAGAGTCACAGCTGTTTGGAGCACAGATCCAGCAGATATCCATTGCCAGGAAGATGGAGCTTTGGCGGAGGATCGTGGACAGGGTGAACACCGGGGGACTGCATCCACAAACAAGGGACGACATCAGGAAAAGGTGGAACGACCTACGGGTAAGGTGCATTCCATAGCAGCAAGGTAGTAGCTCGCCATCCAGAGGACTGGCGGTGGACCCCCACCTCCTCTCCCACAGCTGACAGCATGGGAGAAGCAAGTCTTGGCAATCCTGCATCCTGAGGGACTCACTGGAGTTGTCAGAGGACTGGACACTGATGAGTCAACATTTACTACCTATTACCCCCCACCATACCTGAATGCCATCACCACCCCTCACCCTGACACCCATCACTCCACCCCACACAGTGCACCACCACTATTAACAAACCAAAATGCCAATCCCTGCATGCCATCTCCACTGCATGCACATCTCTTCCAGCCCTGCATGTACACCCACCACCAATGCATGCACAGCATGGAGAACTAACAAGCCCACAATACATCACCATACACAAACGAAGGTGGCAGGGTAACAGCAACAATATTGGGAAAGCTAGGGATGCAGAATATGTCACAGACATGTAGCGTAATACACCATTTACATACCCACAGGTGCCCCAGCCAATCTCAGGGGCGAGGAGGTGCCACGGCTACCCAGTCCCCCACAAGAAGATGCCCCCAGTGATAACAGCAACTCTGGAGTTCTGGATCTGAATGAGCTCCGTGGCCCATCAGGTACCACTAGTCAGTTGGCTAGCCCAGTCCACCACAGAGCCTCCCCCCTCACTATCCAACACTACAGCAGCCACCCAACGTCCCAAGACATCTGTCCCCAGGACACGTCAATCAGCAGTGTGCCCACCTGTACAGGGACCCAGTCCACACCTCACAGACAAGACAATGCGGGTCCTGGGGTCAGTGACAGTGGGCACACCGTTCAAGGGAAACAGGCACAGGGCACCATGGACACTCGAAGGACAGCTCTGCACCATGGGAGGACAGACCCAGGGAACCGACTGTCCAGGAGTCACTCACTAATGTCCTGGGGGCTTACCAACAATCCCAGGAAAAGGTAGGTCAGGTGGTAGACATCATGCAGGAGAACCAGCGGCAGCAGGAGGAACACCACCAGGAGATCAAGAAAGAATTGCAGGCCCTGAACACCACCATGGTCTCCATTGCAGGGGTGCTGGGTGATATGGCCAACATCATGAGAGAGTACAGGTCACACCAGCAGTCCCTTCCACTAGCCAGTCAACTGACCAGCCCTCCACATCTGCTGTAGCTAGTGGACAGGAGGCCCTGCCACAGAACCCACAGGCCACCAGCACACCTGCCCCTGCAGAAGGTGAACCACCCCGCAAACGTTCCCTGCAACCCAGACAGACACCGCAGAGAGTTACCAAGACCACTGCCAGGAAATGGGCCCCTTCTGAATGTCCCCCTTGTGTTCCACTGTGTCACCTTGTCCACTTTTTTTTAGAAATGGGGTTTTTGGTTGGCAGTCAGGTTACCCCCTGTCCAAGCAAAAGCCCTCACTCTAGTCAGGGTAAATCACACACAATCCAAGATTATCCTGTGCCCACCCTCTGGTAGCTTGGCACGAGCAGTCAGGCTTAACTTAGAAGGCAATGTGTAAAGTATTTGTGCAATAAATCATACAATATCACCATATAGCACCACAAAAGATACACCACACAGTATTTAGAAAAATATATAATATTTATCTGGATAATTGTAGGTCAAAAAGAATAAAGTTTGCAATGGGAAATTGTAGGGATATCACTGAAAAGTGATATACAGTGTCTTAAGTCTTTAGAATATAAACAAAGTCTCTTTCAAGCACAAGTACCTGGTTTGGAGTGGAAAAATCTCCTCAGAGGGCCACAAAAGAAGAGGTGCATGGAAAAAGGGTGTGTGCGTCGATTTCTCCCCAGCACACACGGACTTGCGTCATTTTCCACGCGGGGAAGTCGTGCGTCGTTTTCCCGAGCGCGGACAGTCTCTTTTCGTGGGTCGCGGGGATTACCAGATGTCCCGGGTCTGTGCGTGGATTTTCCTGCTTGTTTTCCGGCTGCGCGTCATTCTGCGGGGCTGCGCGTCGAAATTACGATCTCACGGCAGGCGTTGCGTCGATTTCTCCTCTAGAGGTCGGGCGGCGTTGTCCTTGCGAAGCCGTGTGTCGGATTTTCGGTCGTCCCAAGAGCGTCGCGTCGATCAGCGTCGGTGTGCGGCGTTTTTCTCGCCGCGGAACAAGCTGTGCGTCGAAATTTTCGGCGCACAGAGCGTCCAAGTGAAAGAGAGAAGTCTTTTTGGTCCTGAGACTTCAGGGAACAGGAGGCAAGCTCTATCCAAGCCCTTGGAGAGCACTTTCACAGCCAGACAGGAGTTCAGCAAGGCAGCAGGCCAACAGCAAGGCAGCAGTCCTTTGTAGAAAGCAGACAGGTGAGTCCTTTGAGCAGCCAGGCAGTTCTTCTTGGCAGGATGTAGTTTCTGGTTCAGGTTTCTTCTCCAGCAAGTGTCTGATGAGGTAGGGCAGAGGCCATGTTTTATACCCAAATGTGCCTTTGAAGTGGGGGAGACTTCAAAGAGTGGCTAAGAAGTGCACCAGGTCCCCTTTCAGTTCAATCCTGTCTGCCAGGGTCCCAGTAGGGGGTGTGGCAGTCCTTTGTGTGAGAGCAGGCCCTCCACCCTCCCAGCCCAGGGAGACCCATTCAAAATGCAGATGTATGCAAGTGAGGCTGAGTACCCTGTGTTTGGGGTGTGTCTGAGTGAATGCACAAGGAGCTGTCAACCAAGCCCAGCCAGACGTGGATTGTAAGGCACAGAAGGATTTAAGTGCAAAGAAATGCTCACTTTCTAAAAGTGGCATTTCTAGAATAGTAATATTAAATCCGACTTCACCAGTCAGCAGGATTTTGTATTACCATTCTGGCCATACTAAATATGACCTTCCTGCTCCTTTCAGATCAGCAGCTGCCACTTCAACAGTGTATGAGGGCAGCCCCAATGTTAACCTATGAAGGGAGCAGGCCTCACAATAGTGTAAAAACAAATTTAGGAGTTTTACACTACCAGGACATATAACTACACAGGTACATGTCTTGCCTTTTACCTACACAGCACCCTGCTCTAGGGGTTACCTAGGGCACACATTAAGGGTGACTTATATGTAGAAAAAGGGGAGTTCTAGGCTTGGCAAGTACTTTTAAATGCCAAGTCGAGGTGGCAGTGAAACTGCACACACAGGCCTTGCAATGGCAGGCCTGAGACAAGGAAAAGGGGCTACTTAAGTGGGTGGCACAACCAGTGCTGCTGGCCCACTAGTAGCATTTAATTTACCAGCCCTATGCACATAAAGTGCACCTTACTAGGGACTTATAAGTAAATTAATAGTCCAATCAGGTATGATTCAAGGTTACCATGTTTTAAGGGAGAGAGCATATGCACTTTAGCACTGGTTAGCAGTGGTAAAGTGCGCAGAGTCTAAAAACCAGCAAAAACAGTGTCCACAAAGTGGAGGGAGGCAGGCAAAAAGTTAGGGGTGACTACCCTAAGGCTGTCAGGTCTAACAACTTTGAACTGCTATTTCTCCACTTCCTATGACCCCTTGGATACTGGACCTGTGCTACAAACAGACTGGCCAACTATACTGGACTGTTCCCAACCATCACCCCACTCTATTGCACTTCACATTGTAGAACAATTTTCAATAAACACCCTTGGACACAACTTGAGTAATAGTGTTTTATCTACAGGTAATGTACAATGTAATGAACTGTAATGAAATGCATGATCCTGAGCATGTCCAGTAACATGTTGATCCATCCAACAAATGTGCGTCAGCAGTCTGTACACATCACAGCAGTACACTGTTGGAACAACACCAACATCTGCAAAAAGGGAAGGCATAGGTGACTGTCTGGTGGGATGCAAAGGGAATGACTGGCATTATGCTGCAGTCACACAGTACAACACTTAAATGTAGAAATGTTTAGTTCAACAGTCTTACCTGAGTGTCATTGGAAGTACTGCTGGATCAAATGTAACTTGTTGTCCACATCCTCCTCCTCACTGTCCACTGCTGCCACAGCTGCATTGTCACTCCCCCCTCCTCCTGCAGATAGGGTACATGCCGTCTGAGGGCCAAATTGTGCAACATGCAGCACACAACAACGATTCTGCAGACTCTCTCAGGGGAGTAGCAAAGGGATCCACCTGTCAGATGGAGGCACCTGAACCTAGCCTTCAGGAGCCCGAAGGTCCTTTCTACATTCCTCCTGGAACACCCATGAGCATCATTGTACCTATGTTCAGTCCCTGTTCTTGGATTCCTAACAGGGGTCATGAGCCATGACAGGTTTGGGTAGCCAGAATCACCTGCAAGAAGTAAGGGACACACATTAGCCCTGCACAATGGCATGGGCTATGTCTCCTGAAGGCATACACTCACAAACATTGGGTAGGGACACAGGCTCACCTATTAGCCACACTCTGTGCTTCTGTAGTTGTGCCATCTGCTGTGGGACACTGCTATTCCTCAGGACAAAGGCCTCATGTACTGATCCTGGATACTTGGCAGTGACGTGGGAGATGAACTGGTCAGCCAGGCACACCATCTGGACATTGAGGGAGTGGAAACTCTTCCGATTCCTGTACACTTGTTCATTGGCCCTGTGGGTGGGACTAAGGCAATATGGGTCCTGTTGATGGCCCCAAAAAGATGAGTTATATGTCCCATTGCATAGAATCCAGCCTTCACAGTGGGTAAATCATCTACCTGGGGGACTGCAATGTAGCTGTGCATGTGTTTGAGCAAGGCAGACAAAACCCTTGCAAGCACAATAGAGAACATTGGCCTGTGATATCCCTGCAGCCAAGCCCACTGTCACCTGGAAGGTGCCTGTTGCTAGGAAATTGAGCACTGAGAGTAACTGCACAAGAAGGGGGATTGCTGTGGAGCTACAGATAGCAGATCGTACTCCAATTGTTCACTCAGCTCTGTGATTGTGGCCCTGTCCATGCGATAGGTGAGTATGATGTGCCGGTCCTCCAGTGAAGCCAAGTCAACAAGGGGTCTGTACAGTGGTGTGTGCCTCCTCCTATTCCTTCACAGTGGTTGGTACTTAAGGGACCCAAATGTTAGAAAGGAGTGACAACAAGAACCATGAACACACTACAGCAGTGTACACAGAGCATGCTTGTATGTTGGACACTGGAATTGTGTAGGTGAGTACATTCAACTACAATGACACACTAATTAATCTGTACATGTGTACCAGCATTAGAAAATGGCACCGGCCTGTCCTTTATTCATGGACAGGTGGAAGTGAGCTCACTCTGCTGGCGTTCGCGCCATGGCAGAAGGCGGTCTGCACCGCCATGCAATTCCTCAGTATAATGGAAACCAATGATGATCAACGTCAGCGGTGACGGTGTTCACCGTGGCGGGTGTAACCGCCATTTCCTTTCTACCACTTGACTTGATTCCTGACTTTCCCCAGAGCGACATCTCCACTGCGTGTGCTGCTGTGACCTGTGTCTGGAACCTGCCAAGGGTCAGGCAACCGGGGAAAGGGCCCCAGCCTCCACATTGGAGGAGTTGGAGTGCAAAGTGGACGGGGTCCTACCCTAGTATGTGCTGTTGTATGGGGCTCCAGACCAAAAGGTACACCATGGGTACGTTGCATGAGACATGACTGCATGGAGATGTGTGTGTGTATGTGTGCTGGCAGTGTGTCTGGTGGGGGTGGTGGTATGGCTGGTGGCAGCATCCGCGCAGGGGTACGGGTCATGTGTGTCCCTGATGGGGGGGAAATGCTTTTTGGGGGCCATATGTGTGACAGGTTAGATTGTCAGATTCATGGTGTCCTGCCTTCTGTGTTTCCTCTGCAGGTCAGCGCTCATCAGAAGAAGGGGTTGTGGCGTGCCACGCCAAGGACATGTGGACCCTGGGGACCTATAGCAGGCGGAGCACCCACTGCAGGAAACGGTGGGAGGACCTGAGAAACTGGGCCTGGAAGACTAGGGAGGCCCAGCTGGGGATGGCCTCCCAACGAGGTAGGGGTGCCTGTCGGAACCTGACCCTCCTGATGGCCCGCATACTGGCGGTGGCCTACCCAGAGCTGGATGGACGCTTGAGGGCATCTCAGCAGCCGCAAGGGCACGAGTACAGTGTGTTTGCCAACCATCTCTGTCGCCTGGCATGGGCTTTGGGAGCAGGGTACTAGTCAGTGAAAGCCTCAGTATGCCAGTTCAGATATTGCTGCGTGGTCCAGCGCAGGTTATTAGGATGGAAAGCATGTATTAAATAGCTAGGTAGGTGGCTTCCCATCTCAGACAGGGCTTAGGTGGTCCCACTTGGTGTGTAGCTGGCAGTGTTTGGCTCCGACCTGCTGTGGTACTTAACCAATTGTATACCAGTGTGGTCCATACTGCCCATACTCAGCCTCAGTGTGTGACAGTGATGTGTCTGCCATCTGCGATGTTGGTGCTGAGATTGACCCTGTGCTCCCTTTCTCTCTCTCCCCCTCTCCTTTTGTCACCCTGTCCATGTGTGTGTTAGCATCATTTGGCGAATGAGCAGGGGCACCAGTGAGCGAGGAAGCTGCAGCCCACGGGACCCAGGAGGCAGAGTCCACCGACGCTGTGGGGACCTGTGGGACGGAGGGCGAGAAGAACAGCCCGGCAGGGACAGGAGGTGGCACCACTGACTCTGATTTGTCCTCCGATGGGAGCCCCCTCATAGTGGCAGACCTCTCTGGGACCACCCCAGCTACAAGTTCTACAGCCACACCTGTACCAGCACTGCCCTCCCCACCTAGTTGCCCTTGCCCGCTCACCCAGGAGGGTGGGCATCTCCTTCACCCCAGGCACCTCAGGCCCTGCCCCAGTGAGCCCTGCTGCCCTGAGTGAGGAGGCTATTGACCTCCTGAGATCCATCTCTGTAGGGCAGTCAGAGAATGCCATCCAGGGGCTGGCATCCCTGATGCAGCAATGCAATGCCTTCCTGGCGGGCATCCACAGTGGGTTAGCAGCCCTACAGAGATAGTTTCAGGCTCTGGCCGCGTCACTGACGGCAGCCAGTGTCCCTGTTTCATCCTTCCCCATTTCATCCGTCCCCCCTCCAAGTACCACTACCCAGTCCCAGTCTCCTCACCCCAAACCCATCCCATACACATATTCTGACAGGCATGGACCCAAAACAACGCAAACGAATTGCACAAATACAAGCATTCACGCAGCCAACACCCAGATACGCACACATCATCCACAGCCTCCACTGTCTCCCCTCCTCCTTCCTCACAGCCACATCTGCACTCACACCTGCATGCACTGCATCAACTGTCCCTGAACCTGCCACCTGCACAGCCTTGCCCACAGTCACCACAACAGCAGACCCGCAGACATGCACCTCCACACCACATGTGCAGTCACCACCACCACCTCATGCAGCACACCCACCTCACTTGCAGACACCACCACAGCATACATCCACGTCATGTTTGTCCTCCCCCACCCTGTCTGCCCCCCTTCCATTCACACAGACGCTCACACTCAGACCCCCAACAGCCATCCACTGCACACACGCACACTGTCCATGCACCTGCACCCACGTCCAGCACACCTCTTCCTCCTACAACCACTCCCACTACCTCCACACCCATTCCTCCTCCCACATCCCCCCATTGTCCCTAAGAAACTTTTCCTTGCCTGCCTTACCTCTTACCTCTTCCCTCCCCACCCCTCGTCCTGCCCGTAAGAGGAAGGTTACACCACCCCAGCCCAGTACCTCAAGCACCCAGTCTGACACAGCTCCACCTCCAAAGTCTCGAGCTGCCACTAAGGGGCACATGAGTGAGAAGCTGGCCCCAGTACCAAGGACTTTCCTCCCCCTCTACAAAACGGAAGTGCCACCCCCTACCATACAGACTGGCAAGACCATGGGGCCCCACCTACAAAACCTAGGGCCAAGGAGGCCCCACAGAAATACCTGGCCAAGGAGGCCCCACAGAAATCTCTGGCCAAGGAGGCCCCCCAACAAACTCCCTGGCCAAGGAGGCCTCCCAGAAATCCCCCACTCAAAATTTTGGCCAAGGGGCAGCATCTGGAACCAGAGGCCAAGGGGCAGCATCTGGAACCAGAGGCCAAGGGGCAGCATCTGGAACCAGAGGCCAAGGGGCAGCATCTGGAACCAGAGGCCAAGGGGCAGCATCTGGAACCAGAGGCCAAGGGGCAGCATCTGGAACCAGAGGCCATAGAGCAGCATCTGGAACCAAAGGCCATAGAGCAGCATCTGGAACCAAAGGCAAAGGAGCAGCATCAGGAACCGGAGGCCAAGGGGTACCGTCAATAACCAGTGGGCAGGAAGCCCCCTCCAGAATCAGTGGGCAGGAAGCCCCCTCTTAAACCAGTGGGTTAGGAGCACCCTCACAATGAGATGCAAACCCCACCCGCCCCTTGAGGTGCCTGCCATGATGCCCCTGAACAGAGGAATCCCAATGTTATCAGGAGTCAAGTTGGGGCTTGGACTTTGCCCTGTAGGCTTTTGTGACTTTGGACTGGCCTTTGAGCCTACATCTGTTTATTTATTTCTGCAGTTGTGTATGTTTTTGCATTTTACATGTTAATACATAAGGAATACAGTGGTTGGAACTGTGTATGAGTCCTGGGTTTATTTACTCAGGGGTTCTGTTACTGTTATTTTCCTGTGCATGTGTTTCTGGGTGTGTGTTGTGTGTGTGTGTGTGTGTCACTCCCCCCCACCCTTGTGTGCAAGTTGGCTGTACTCACAGTCGTTGTCTTCGTCAGTGTTGGTGCTCCAGGACGGCCATGGCGTGGTACAGCATCAGGAATACTTGCAGTTCAGGTTCCATGGCGGATTCGGACTCCTGTGTGTCCCTAGAGGTGAGTGTCTCCTATTAAATCATGTGTGTCCGCAAGGGTTTTGGTGTCTACCGCTCCGGAAATCTTGGCGGTGTGCTATGTCATAATATGGTGGGCGGATCCTTGTCTTCCGCCTGCCTGTAGGTGGCTACCGCCATGTTCGGTGTTCGTATCGCACTGGCGGTTGGTGTGGTACATTGGCTTTCTATGGGAGGGATCACCGCCATGGTCATAATTTAACGGTCATTACCCCCAGCCTCTTGGCAGTGATATCACCACATTAACCCTAGTGGTCAGAAGACCGCCAGGGTCATAATGACCTCCTAAATCAGAATATAAAAATTTGGAGTACAGTGCAAATGTGTTTCCCATCAGTTAATAGGTATTAATCAAGGTTAGGTTAATCATCTTCTCAGAAAGTTTGCCTTGACATTATTGTCCTAATATAAGACAGGAATTAAAGGAATAGGGTGCTGGTAGACCTCTACTGCAGAAACAAATTACAAAAAGATGATTGAATGTGGTGATATTCAGGGGTGTGGAATTTATTAAAATATCTACTTGTCCGGGGGACAGGTTGCTTCTCAAATCTACTTGTCCTGTAAAAAGATCTACTTGTCCCTTTGGTGCCATGTAGTGTGGCGACAAATTATGGCAGCAATTAATAGCCTCTCTGATTATGCCAGGGCTACTACCATAGTAGGGCTTGAATACTTGCAGTTTCAATTCCTACTGTAGTAATTTCCTTATTTTGCCACCTTTCTGCAGATCTGCATACTGGGGCTGGAGGAAACAGTAAGCAATAGTTCCAGGGCTGGAATGCCTTTGAGTCTGCAAGCCTACTAACCTGCATGTTTTAAAGATTTTTACCAGCTTCTCTCGAATATTTTCCCATAATAAGAAAGGTTGGACATTTACTCCGGACAATAGCAGAATTAGAACTTCTTCCAGAGTTGGGAAGAAAGTGGCTGGAGGGAAAATGAACTTGCAAATGCTCAATAGATTTTCACATGAGCAAATCTACACATCGTATTTACCCATGCTAAAATACAGTTCACAAATATTTTACAGGGGTACAACATATACCATGGGTGCACTTTTGTGACTTTCTTTAAAAATTTGGGGCCACATTTAGGTAGGTTCAGATTTGTGACCTGCAAATTGCGAATCGCAAATCCGAATGTAGGATGGTGTCCTTGACACCATCTGTGATTTGCAAGGGCTTCGCAAATGCCCACCTCATGAATAATCATGAGGTGGGTCGCAATTTGCGACCCCCTCGCGAATGGTGGCCTGCTGGAGACAGCAGACCACCATGTCCATGACTGCTTTTCAATAAAGCAGTTTTTTTTTGTAATGCAGCCCGTTTTCCTTAAAGGAAAACAAGATGCATAACAAAAATGAAACGTTTTCGTTTCATTTTTTCAGAGCAGGCAGTGGTCCGCAGGACCACTGCCTGCTCTGAAAATTTTTTTACAGTGACATTCACAATGGGGAAGGGGTCCCATGGGGATCCCTTCCCTTTTGTGAAAGTGTTAGCACCCATTTGAAATGGGTGCAAACTGCGATTGGTTTGCGCCCGCGTTCGCGGTCACAAAACAATCCTACATTGCACTGCGAGTCGCAATTAGGAAGGGAACACCCCTTACTAATTGCGAGTCGCAAACCCGTTTTGTGATTCGGTAACCAGGTTACTGAATCGCAAAACTGGGTTTGTGCATCGCAATGTGCTTTTTGCATGTCGCAAACAGCGAAAGTCGCTGTTTGCGACATGCAAAAAGCTACCTACATGTGGGTCTTGGTCCCTAATTAGGTCTGGTGTGAACAAAGACATTTTGTTTTTATTAAACTTCTATTTCTCTCTCTTTCGGCTGGCTTTACTGTGAGTGATCGCATTCTGCTCTTCCACAAGGAGCATATTGCCACACACAGTAGTTTTGTTCAGTGTCAGGAACTACAGTGGCAATCAGTGACGTAACGAAACTGGAGGGTGCCCCTTTGCAAAGAACATGGAGGAGCCCCCTCTCCAGACTCACTCAGGGCAGGTGCTGTGCTGAAAGGGCCCCCTGGAGGGCGGCTGCGGGCCTTTGTTATGCCGCTGGTGGCAACGTGTGCTTTTAGAGTTCAAAAACTTTTTGGGGGGGTTTTGCCAGTGTTTGTTACAATGTTGAGGGCCTGGTAGCTCCCACAACAATAAAGTGTTACAAAAGCCAATGCAAAACAAGACACGCATTGATGAAACTAAAAGACTTATAAAAATATGTCAGATCAGTTGGCTTTGTCAGTGTTTGTTTATTTTCATGCTTCCTATAATCGTGTTGAAAATGGTTACACAGATTTTCCATTAGAAATATTTTTGGGAAATACTAGCATGCTTCAACACATTTTACTAAATGACACTTCATTTGCATATAATCAGAGAGCATTCTGGGAGCATTATACTTAGCCTCTTAGCCTAAACTTTTCAAACATGTATGTACACGTATTTTTTTTTGTACTGGAACCAACGTCAGTAGTGAAGTGTGACCTTAAAACATTTATTTACAGCACTCACTCTAATAATGAAGACTTTCAAATAATGAACCATAAATACAAGTTCGAACAGCATTATCTTTTGGAAACACATTACCTCAACTGCAGAGAGTTCCACGCTCTGTAAACAGGCAGCCAAAGGGTTTGGTCTGCAGGGGGTTGGGCCTACTTGTCCCAAGGACAAAACAAACATAAAAACTTGTTGCCCTTGACCCCAAACAAGATGTCCCGGGCGTCGGGCTATAGGAATTCCACATCCCTGATATTACTGCTTTCCTAATCTGTTCTATTTTTTTAAAAGCAGTAGGACTTAAAGCTGAAAAACTTCTGACATCTAAATCGTTTGAATCTCAGTTATGAGAAACTGTACTTGAATAAGTGAACACCTCATAAAATAGCTGGGTCCCCATGCGGAACAAACCCCAGAAAAGCGAAGATAGCAAAAACAGTGTAAGAGTTAAATACAACTCTTTAAATGTTTTAATATATATATATATATATATATATATTTTTTTTTATATATATATTTTATATATATATAATAATTCTCTTGATAACTATTTTGAAAGAAATGACTGGTGACTGAATGTACAGCTATGAAACCATGTTTTGTGATAGGAATATAAAGATTACAAATTTTACATGCAGAAAATCAATAAGAAGCATTAGAAAATACTGTAATATCAGACACTGGGTGTATATATTTTGATGTGAGCTAATATATGTAGTCAGAACTATTCATCTATGAAAAGAAAGAATACAGGAACATTTACAGGCAGTACGAACCACAGATGTAAGATCTCCACTAGCAATACATTTCAAGGAACAGGATAGGTTACACCACCTTTAGAAGCTTACATTTAATGACATACAGCCAATCCCACCCCATTCCTGACATGGTGACAGAATTTTGATGCTCAGACACCATATTTTACAGTTATAGCACAGGTTGATGGTTTCTTTCTTATGTACATCATTTTTAGGTAAGAAACAAATTATGCTTTTCCTATGTTCCTGTGTTAACAATGTTGAAGTCATCAGTGACGTCACTGACCTTGTCATAAGTGATGTAATATGTGAGGTCATAAGCAGTGCATTACGGGAGCGCAAGTTATACTTATCTTAGATAAATATGACTGATGAATTTCTAAGGTATTGTACAAGTAAATTCCTGTAACCTTTGTTTTTTTTCAGTGATTTTCTATGTTTTTTATTTGTTTTTAATTCTGTTTCCTAACTATAACGTCCCTTTGACCTTAAGTATTTTCATTGAATTTCTCAGGTTTGTTTTAAGTCTATTTTGTAACTATAACCTGTCTGTAACATTTGGGTTTTTTAGATAATAAAAATCTTTTTCTCATACTTACTAAGATATTAACCCCAGAAGTCTGGTGGAAATAATTATAGGGATCCTTTTGTTAAGCTGTCTCCCATAATGAAATACACTAATACTGTTGCAAGTAGAATCAAACAGGCCCATTCCTTTTTAAAATGTTGGTGGCTATACTGTTTTATAGTTTGAGTATTTAAATACTTGTCAAGTGGTAGAGTAATATTTATAATTATATATATTTTTTTAATTAATTTCTACATTAGCGGGGGGCACACTGAACCCCGCCTGTGGAACCACGGATCTCGCGAAAAGTAAAAAAAAAAATATATGTATATTTATATATTTTCTGGGATTTGGAACCTGTACCCTGACCCCATCAGCTCCACTGCCCCCAACATTTCAGCCCCAGGGACTGTTTACTGACAAAATAAAATGGCGGACGTAACATTTCTTTCAGGTTGGGGCAGCCAATCAGATTCTTCCTCTGACGCGTAAATCTGCGGGGACACCATTACACGTGTGCACTACACATAGGTCACTACCTATGTGTAGCTTCACAATGGTAACTCCGAACATGGCCATGTAACATGTCTAAGATCATGGAATTGCCCCCCCAATGCCATCCTGGTATTGGGGAGACAATCCCATGATTCACCGGGTCTCTAGCACAGACCCGGGTACTGCCAAACTGCCTTTTCAGGGGTCTCAATGCAGCTGCTGCTGCTCCCAACCCCTCAGACAGGTTTCTGCCCTCCTGGGGTCCAGCCAGGCTTGGCCCAGGAAGGCAGAACAAAGGACTTCCTCAGAGAGAGGGTATTACACCCTCTCCCTTTGGAAAAAGGTGTTAAGGCAGGGGAGGAGTAACCTCCCCCAGCCTCTGGAAATGCTTTCATGGGCACAGATGGTGCCCATCTCTGCATAAGCCAGTCTGCACCGGTTCAGGGATCCCTCAGCCCTGCTCTGGCGTGAAACTGGACAAAGGAAAGGGGAGTGACCCCTCCCCTGGGAGGTGCCCAGAGCTCCTCCAGTGTGCTCCAGACCTCTGCCATCTTGGAAACAGAGGTGCTGCTGGCACACTGGACTGCTCTGAGTGGCCAGTGCCAGCAGGTGACGTCAGAGACTCCTTCTGATAGGCTCCTTCAGGTGTTGCTAGCCTATCCTCTCTCCTAAGTAGCCAAACCCTCTTTTCTGATGGATACAACTACCTGTGGATTCCTCACCTAATGAATTCTCCCATGGCGCCAGCATTCGACGGAAATCTTCTTCCTAGTCTCTGCACGTCGACGAGGACGTCACTCTAGCCCACGCGACGCCGTCTGACGTCATACAGGCAATAAGAGGTCCTCGACGACGTGCCGACTTCAGTTCCCTTTTTTCCGTGCATTCGAAACGGTTATCTTCGAGGGAGCAACTGTTACTTTTGTGGTTACAGTGTATTTTTGCTGCGTAGTCTTTCGCTGTGGTAATAATGTCGCAGAGAAAGTCTGGATTCAAGCCTTGTCGTGAGTGTGGAGGCAAGATGTCAGTGACGGATCCTCATTCCGACAGCCTTTGGTGTTTGAGCTCCGACCACGACGTCTCGACTTGTGATTCATGCCAGCACATGAATCCAAAGGCCCTCACGGAACGTGAGGCGAAGCTGTTTATGGCGAAATCGAAAAAAGAGAAGCATCACAAGAAGTCTTCTTCGCCAAGACATCGCCGTCATCGAGACTCCCGGCGCCGTAGAGAATCTCGGCGTCATTCAAGCAAGGAGACTCGTTCCAGGTCTTCGGATCGGCGCCGAAGGACATGGGAGATCAGTCCCACGGTTACGCCTCATCCTTCGACGCCGTTGCCCTCTCCGGCGTCTCCGACTTCACCTGGACAGGCGTCGGTGATTGAGGTATTGGAGCCTCAGGTGTTATCTCCGGCGTCGCAGACGTCGAGGCCGGCGTCGGGGTCGCCTCCGAGACAGGCACCCCAGTATCCGGCTTTTCCCACCCCTGGAGCCGATAGTTCCGCATTCTTGAATGCGATGTATGCCATCTTCCAACAGATGGATCCAGGGGGTGCTCCGGCTGGGCCTTTGGCCTTTTCATTGGGTGATCCTGCGCCTCTTCGGCCGGCACCCTTTATGCCCTTTCTCCCTTTTGGGAACGTGGGCTCGGCGCCGGTGTCGGCGCCGGTGGCCGCTCCGGTGGCTTCAGAGGGATTGGCCCCGGGGATTTCCATCCCGTCGACGTCGGGATTTCGGCCTGTGACTCCGGTGGGTCCATCTGCTTCGACTGCTCTTTCGTCGGCGTCAGTGGCTTCTGAAGATCGGCGCCGATCTTCGGCGGAGGCATTGTCGACTCCGCGTATTGAGCAACGGCTTCATTCGAGGAGACGTGCTCTCCGTGTATTAGAAGAGCAGGAGTACCAACGAGCCCTGGAAGAAGGAGAGCTAGAGGACTCGGGTGATGGGCTGCGTGGTCTGGAGTCGGCCAGTGGGCTGGACACTTCCCCTGAGTGGGATCTTTCGTCCCCGGGAGAATATACTGAGGAGGCTGCTTCCTTTCACGCAGTGGTACGGAAGGCAGCTAGTTTTTTGGACCTGCCTTTGCCGGTGATGGAGGCAAAACAAAACCTTCTAACAGAGGTGCTACATCCGGCCTCAGCTGCGGCAGAGCCTCTTTTGCCATTTAATGACACTCTGCTGGATCCGGTGTTAGAGGTGTGGAAGAGGCCGGCATCTTCCCCAGCAGTTCACAGGGCCGTGGCCAGGAGGTATCGGGCGGCTCCAACTGACCCTGGTTTTCTGTCTAGGCACCCTACGCCGGAGAGCTTGGTGGTGCAGGCCTCCTGTTCATCCAAGTCAGCGCCTGGTTCTTTCCCGACGGTGCCTGGGGACAGAGATTCAAAGAAACTGGAGGCGCAGTCCATGAAGATTTTTTCGTCCTGCAGTCTGGCGTTGAAGGCCACCAACGCAACCTGTATCCTGGGGAGGTATATTCATGCTCTGATGGATGACATTTCCTCATCATTTACAGAGCTTCCCCAGGGTCTTTTGGACGTTGTTTCAAATGCCCAGGCTGCTGCGACCCAGATTATCCAGACTGGACTGGATACGACCGACTCGGTGGCCAGAGCAATGGGCACAACTGTGGTGGCAAGGAGGCAGGCCTGGCTCCGTAACTCGGGCTTTTCTGCGGATGTACAGTCCACATTGTTGGATCTCCCGTTTGATGGGGACAAACTGTTTGGAGCCAAGGCTGATTCGGCCTTGGAACGTTTTAAGGAGAGCAGGGCCACGGCTAAGTCGTTAGGGCTCCAAGCTCCTTCTTCCACGGCCTCTTCCAGATTTTTCAGGAGGTTTCGTGGATTTGGGCGTGGCTCTTCCTCCTCTTCCTTTCGGGGAAGATATCAGCAACCTGCCTCTTCCCATCCCTATAGATCTTTTAGAGGGAGAGGTAGGGTCCGCACCAGAGGAGCCTCTCAGCAGCACTCTGCCTCTTCCTCATCCTCTGGCGGGGTGCAGCAGGGGAAGCAGCCTTAGGCTTCCACCATTCCCCACTCACTCCTCTCCTGTAGGGGGAAGATTACAGCATTTTCTCGCCAAATGGAAGACTGTTACAACGGACACTTGGGTTCTCAGTATTGTGGGAAAAGGCTACACCCTTCCCTTTCGGGAGTTCCCGCCCCTCATCCCGCCCCGCCCTTCTTATTGTTCAGAAGAACACCTCCTGTTGCTAGAACAGGAGGTACAAGCCCTCCTTTCAAAGGGCGCGGTGGAGTTGGTCCCAGAGCAGGAAAGGGGTCGAGGATGTTACTCAAGGTATTTCCTGATTCCCAAGAAGGATGGTCGTTTGAGACCAATCCTGGACCTGAGGATCTTGAATTGGTTCCTCAAGCAGGAAAAGTTCAAGATGCTGACCCTAGCACAGGTGCTTTTGGCGTTGAACAAGGAAGACTGGATGGTGTCTGTCGACTTGCAGGATGCTTACTTTCATATCCCGATACTCAAGTCACACAGGAAGTATCTCCGGTTTGTGGTGGGATCGCAGCACTATCAGTTTGCGGTCCTTCCGTTTGGTCTTACTTCAGCACCTCGAGTCTTCACGAAGGTGATGTCGGTGGTTGCGGCAGAACTCAGAAGGAAGGGGATAGCAGTATTCCCTTGCTTGGACGACTGGTTGATCAAAGCCAAGTCCCCGGAGCTTGTGTCGCATCATCTGCAGTCAACAACCCAGTTGTTGTTCGACCTGGGTTTTTCAGTGAACGAGCCCAAATCGCACCTAGAGCCCTCTCAGCGCCTCCTGTTCATAGGGGCAGTACTGGATACAACATTGGGTCGGGCCTTTCCTCCGCCTCAGCGGATTCAAGATATTCAGGATTTGGTTCCAATGTTTCGAAATGGAGCGGTAGTTCCAGTCCTCAAGGTCCTTCGTCTGCTCGGTCTGTTTGCCTCCTGCATTCTGTTGGTCACGCATGCTCGCTGGCACATGAGGGCTCTTCAGTGGTGCCTCCGAAGGCAGTGGTCTCAACACAAAGGGGATCTAGAGAGTACTGTCAAGATCTCCAGAGATGCTGCTGTGGATTTGAAGTGGTGGATTGCAAGCAACAATCTTTCACAAGGAAAGCCGTTCGAGCAGTCGCTACCAGTGGCCACAGTCATAACGGATGCTTCCACTCTAGGGTGGGGAGCTCATCTGGGGGATCTTGAGATCAAAGGCCTTTGGTCTCCAGAGCAACAGATGTTTCACATCAATCTGTTAGAGTTACGGGCTGTACGTCTGGCTCTCAAGGCCTTCCTCCCTTCCCTTTGTGGTCAGTCGGTACAGGTTCTAACGGACAATACTACCACGATGTGGTACATAAACAAGCAGGGAGGAGTAGGGTCGTACCTTCTCTGCAGAGAAGCTCTTCGACTATGGTCCTGGACAAAGGACCATCAGATTTGCTTGATAGCAAACCATCTGGCCGGAGTCCTAAACGTGCGTGCGGACAGTCTCAGTCGCCAATTCTCGGCAGACCACGAGTGGCGTCTCCATCCAGATCAAGTCCGTTTAATCTTCCAGAGGTGGGGGTTTCCTCGGGTAGATCTGTTTGCCACTCGAGAGAACGCGCATTGTCCGTTATTCTGCAGTCTCCAGTATCTGATGCAGGGAGCGTTGGGGGACGCGTTTCAAATAACCTGGTGCGGCTAGTTGCTTTACGCGTTTCCTCCCATACCCTTGATTCCTCGAGTATTGAGGAAGATTCGCCAGGACCGGGCTCTAGTCATCCTAATAGCTCCGGATTGGCCAAGGAGGGTATGGTACTCCGACCTTCTCCAACTCTCAATGTGCCCTCCGCTCCGTCTCCCTCTCAGGGCAGACCTCCTCTCGCAGTCGCAGGGGCAGGTTTTACACCCCAACCTCCAGAGTTTGCACCTACATGCCTGGAGATTGAACGGGGCAACCTGAGTTCCTTCTCTCTCCCCCGCCTGAGGTAGTGGATGTTATATTAGCAGCCAGGCGACACTCCACTAAATCTATCTACGCTAATAGATGGTCTAAATTTGTTGCGTGGTGTGGAGAGAGGCAGATTGATCCCTTACATGCTCATCTATCGGACGTTTTGTCTTTTGCTCTGTCTCTAGCGCAGAAAGGTTGTGCAGTGGCTACCATTAAGGGTTATTTATCGGCCTTGTCAGCCTTCATATGTCTTCCAGACCAACCATCTTTATTTAAATCCCCTATTGTTATCAGATTCTTGAAAGGTCTTCTAAATAAATATCCTCCAAAACCATTCGTTATGCCGCAATGGGATTTGTCCTTGGTCCTGACTTTCCTTATGGGGTCCCCTTTTGAACCTATGCATTCTTGCCCCTTAAGGTATTTGTTTTTAAAAACAGTCTTCCTGATAGCTATAACATCAGCAAGGAGAGTGAGTGAGTTGCAGGCCTTATCAGTAAAACCTCCTTATACAACTTTTTATGGGGATAAGGTGGTGTTGAGGACCAAGGCTGCTTTCCTCCCGAAGGTTGTTTCACCTTTCCATTTGGCTCAGGCAATTACTTTGTCCACGTTCTATCCTCCGCCTCATCCTTCCAAAGAGGAAGAAAGACTGCACCGTCTGGACCCAAAGAGGGCGTTGAGCTTCTTTATTGATAGAACAAAGGATTTCAGGCTGGAGGATCAGCTGTTTATTGGATACGTGGGCAAGAGGAGAGGAAAGGCAGTCCACAAGAGAACACTATCCAGGTGGGTTGTTCTTTGCATTAAAATCTGTTACTCTTTGGCAAAGAAGGATCCTCCTGAGGGCATTAGAGCTCATTCCACCAGAGCTAAGTCGGCCACTTCGGCCTTGGCCAGAGGTGTTCCTGTGGTCGACATCTGCAAGGCCGCAACTTGGTCGTCCCTTCACACTTTTGCAAAACATTACTGTTTGGATTCTGAGGTTAGAAGGGACGGCCATTTTGCACGGTCAGTGCTGCAGGATTTCTTGGTTTGACCATTTAGGCACCCACCGCCAGGCGTGGTACTGCTTTGGGACTCTATTCATTAGGTGAGGAATCCACAGGTAGTTGTATCCATCAGAAGAACGAGTTACTTACCTTCGGTAACGACTTTTCTGGTGGATACATTAGCTACCTGTGGATTCCTCACGGTCCCACCCGCCTCCCCGTTGCCTTTCTGGTCTTACCAAGTAATCCTTGAGTGCGCTCCTCTTGGTCTTCGAGGGTGCAATAGATGTTGTATATAATATATTTATATATATGTATATATGTATATATCTTTGTGTATATACTTGATGTGTATATATATTTAAAAAAAAAAAAAAAAAAAGAGAGAGTTATATATATATATATATAAAAGATTTACAGCTATTCATGCAAATGTTGTGTATTTTACAATGTTATGGGATGTTGCCTTGCTCTTTCATTGCATTGCCTGGTTGTTCTCATGCACGTAAAAAATGATTGGTACTGACGTCGGCACGTCGTCGAGGACCTCTTATTGCCTGTATGACGTCAGACGGCGTCGCGTGGGCTAGAGTGACGTCCTTGTCGACGTGCAGAGACTAGGAAGAAGATTTCCGTCGAATGCTGGCGCAATGGGAGAATTCATTAGGTGAGGAATCCACAGGTAGCTAATGTATCCACCAGAAAAGTTGTTACCAAAGGTAAGTAACTCGTTCTTCTGGCTATTTAGGGTCTCTGCTTTGGGGAATTCCTTAGATAACAAATGCAAGAGCTCATCAGAGTTCCTCTGCATCTCTCTCTTCACCTTCTGCCAAGGAATCGACTGCTGACCGCGCTGGAAGCCTGCAAAACTGCAACAAAGTAGCAAAGACGACTACTGCAACTCTGTAACGCTGATCCTGCCGCCTTCTCGACTGTTTTCCTGGTGGTGCATGCTGTGGGGGTAGTCTGCCTCCTCTCTGCACTAGAAGCTCCGAAGAAATCTCCTGTGGGTCGACGGAATCTTCCCCCTGCAACCGCAGGCACCAAAGAACTGCATCACTGGTCCTCTGGGTCTCCTCTCAGCACGACGAGCGAGGTCCCTTGAATCCAGCAACTCTGTCCAAGTGACTCCCACAGTCCAGTGACTCTTCAGTCCAAGTTTGGTGGAGGTAAGTCCTTGCCTCCCCACGCTAGACTGCATTGCTGGGAACCGCGTGTTTTGCAGCTACTCCGGCTCCTGTGCACTCCACGAAGATTTCCTTTGTGCACAGCCAAGCCTGGGTCCATGGCACCCTAACCTGCATTGCACAACCTCCTGAGTTGTCCTCCGGCGGCGTGGAACTCTCTTGTGTAACTTCGGGTGAGCACCGTTTCACTCCACTTCGAAGTGCCTGTTCCGGCACTTCTGCGGGTGCTGCTTGCTTCTGAGAGGGCTCCTAGTCTTGCTGGACGCCCCCTCTGTCCCCTCACGCAATTGGTGACATCCTGGTCCCTCCTGGGCCACAGCAGCATCCAAAAACCCTAACCGCGAGCTTTGCAGCTAGCAAGGCTTGTTTGCGGTCTTTCTGCTGGAAAACACTTCTGCACGACTCTTCACGACGTGGGACATCCATCCTCCAAAGGGGAAGTTTCTAGCCCTTGTCGTTCGTGCAAAATCCTCAGCTTCTACCATCCGGTGGCAGCTTCTTTGCATCCACAGCTGGCATTTCCTGGGCATCTGCCCACTCCCGACTTGATCGTGACTTTTGGACTTGGTCCCCTTGTTCCACAGGTACTCTCGTCTGGAAATCCATTGTTGTTGCATTGCTGGTGTTGGTCTTTCCTGCAGAATTCCCCTATCACGACTTCTGTGCTCTTTGGGTAACTTAGGTGCACTTTGCACCCACTTTTCAGGGTCTTGGGGTGGGCTATTTTTCTAACCCTCACTGTTTTCTTACAGTCCCAGCAACCCTCTACAAGGTCACATAGGTTTGGGGTCCATTCGTGGTTCGCATTCCACTTCTAGAGTATATGGTTTGTGTTGCCCCTATCCCTATGTGCCCCCATTGCATTCTATTGTGGCTATACATTGTTTGCAAAGTTTTCTATTGCTATTACTGCATATTTTGGTATTGTGTACATATATCTTGTGTATATTTGCTATCCTCATACTGAGGGTACTCACTGAGATACTTTTGGCATATTGTCATAAAAATAAAGTACCTTTATTTTTAGTATATCTGTGTATTGAGTTTTCTTATGATATTGTGCAAGTGACACTAGTGGTACTGTAGGAGCTTCACTCGTCTCCTAGTTCAGCCTAAGCTGCTCTGCTAAGCTACCATTTTCTATCAGCCTAAGCTGCTAGACACCACTATACACTAATAAGGGATACCTGGGCCTGGTGCAAGGTGTAAGTACCCCTTGGTACTCACTACACGTCAGTCCAGCCTCCTACAGTGCCAAAGTTAAAGGCAAAACAAAAATCACTCTTTCTAAGGAAACTAGGGCCCGTATTTAACAGAAAATGATGGCGCGTGATAGCTGTGCCAAAATTAACAGTGCTGTGCTCTGTCATTTTCACAATGCACGGATGCGCCATATTTACTTGAATATGGTGCACCCTTGTGTTGTCCTCTGCACTGGTGCTAAATTGAGCTGCCTTGTGCCCACGTAGGCATCCTTGTACCATCCTGCAAAGATGTCTGCGTTGAGGGGAGTGATTTATTTTTGTGCGAAAAGGTGTCCCTTCCTGCACATAAACAATCACTAATGGTGATTTGGCACTTGTGTATGTGCAGAACAATGCAGCACACCCAGACGTGCCGAAGTGTCATGATGAAATTATTATTTATGTGCAGGAAGGGACATAAACAATCATGTCTGGCATTTTGCTCATTTTATGCATGCTGCAGAATGCAGCACACATAAAAAAAAAAAGCAAAAAAACGAGGACGATGTTGGCACTGCCTCAGGTTTACGAAAACAAGTAAATCTGAGCGAGTGTGAAAATGTAATGGGTGTTGCTGTGTCACACACACACACACACACACCTTTCCACCCAAAAACCCTACCCACATTAAACCCTAAAAATTCCCTTACCACCTAAAAACCCATACCCACCCTAAACACCCCTTCTCACCCTAAACCCTTACCACCCAAAAACCCAAACCCAACCTAAAAATGCCCTTACCACCCCTAATTCCACACCCACACTAAAACCAAAAAATCCCTTTACCACCCTGAAATCCAAACCCACCCTAAAACCTAAAAAAGGCCCTTACCGCCCAAAACCCATACCCACCCTTAACCTTATTAGCACTCAAAATCCTATACCCACCCTAAACACCCCTTACCATCCAAAAACCCATACCCACCCTAAAACCTAAAAACGTCCTTACCACCCAAAAACCCATGCTCACCCTAAAACCTAAAAACGCCCTTACCACCCCAAACACATACCCACTCCAAACCCTAAACACCCCTTACCACCTGAAAACCCATATCCAACCTAAAATCTAAAAATGCCCTTACCCCTCAAAACCCATACCCACCCTAAAACCTAAAAATGCCCTTACCACCCAATACCCATTACACACCCTAAACCCTCAAAACACTATGGCCCAAATTTGAGAAGGCCTGGTGGCATATTAGCAGTATTTATTTTACGCTAATGTGGCATTAGGCTTGCAAAATCGCCAGGCCATATTTACAAAGTGGTGCAATGCATGCATACTTAAATTTGACCATATATATATCCACTCAAACCACTTAATACTTACCTTTAAAACGAAATTTGTTGTACAGGCATGCGTTGTAAAGGTATAGTCGTGGTAAGGGCATGCGTGGGAAAGCCATGTGTGGTAAACACATGTGTGTGGTAAAGGCATTGTGGTAAATGCATTGCGTAGTATTTGCTGCGTTGTAAGTGATGTTTCCCTACAGCCTCACACTGTTTTGAATCCTCTAACCCACAAACCTGAATACATACATTTATCAAATAGGGCCTTATACAAATGTTTCTCTCGTCTGTTGTGCAATCCTTCTAACATTTTGTTTACTGGATTTTACTTATGATTTAATTTCATAATATCTGCACTGTATCATTACCTATCAAGCTATATCCTTTAATACACACTTATAAAATGAAGTGATATAATTCCATATTTTTGTTTCAAATTGTTCTTCTTGATCTTCTCATAATTCACTTCCATACTGTGTGTAAAATCACTATACTATACCTACCCAGCATGGCCAAGTGCTAGCCTCGTTCTCTCTCATTTTAGCTTATGGTTCTTTAATGCATATTAATACACCTCCTTACAGTTACACATCTAGATGAACACTATAACTGCACCATCTTTATTTTTTTGACATTTGGTGAGATTTGAGCTCCTTTATACTTTATTTCCATTGTGTGCACTTCTTTGTTATGTATTTTTTGTTCCGTTTACTCATGTCACACCTACCTCCTATTTTAGAACTTATATGAGAACATTCAGCATAGTAGTTGTTGGAAAGTGGATTATTGGTAAGGGCAGGTATATACCTACACTTAGCAATAGGCCACTAGCCCCCACTAGGTCCAGTCAGGTCTCAATAAATTAATCCCCGCTCAACCCTTGGTAGCTTGGCACAAGGGACAAGGCTTAACTTAGGTGTGTAAAGCATTTAAAAATCACAAAACGGCAAATAAGTAAAACACAATACAATTCCAACACCCATTTATAAAAATAGATTATATATTTTTATCTTTAAAATGACACCATAATGATTAAAATCAGATAGGGGAAACTGGAGATAATGAATTCCTAAACAACTAATGTTTCTAGCGCATAGAAACTAAAAGCGCCAATCTGGTCATCTGGTGCACTAGCCCCAGGTAACGTCAAACTTTGAAGCCAAACAAAATGGAGCCCTGCAAGGCTACAGCAAGCGGGCTGCTTCGGTTAAAAGTTCACCTTCGGAACTAGTCTTTTTTTCTTGAAGTTTTTCTTCAGCGGGACGAAGTCACCAATCCGATCCAACCTCCCTGGAGCCCTCTTCAGATATGTGTTGAAGGAGACCTCGGTGAAGAATTCTATCTTCATCTTCGTCCAGGCCTAAGCTTACAGAACCTTGGTCTGACATCCTTGAAGCCCTACTCAGATACGCTGGGCAGGAAGTCCCGATCAACTTTTTACATTTGGACTTTGTCACTTTTTTGGAGATTTTTCCTTCTGACAGGGGTCGACCCTCCACAGCAAGCCGATTTCGATGCAAGGTCATCAGATCACCTTTCCAAGAGCCCCTGGTGAAATCCTGGAAGTCTGGGGCTCCGGAGCTTTTCAGAGGGACAAACCTGCAAATCTGGCTGGGTCGCGATTGAGGTAAGGTCTCCACGGCGGTTTGGTCTCTTTATAAAGCTTTTTTTCTTTTTTTTTAATTCTTCAGACTTCTGGATCTTCTTCCAGAAGGGCTTTCAAGGTCTTCTAGTATCCACAGCTCACCCAAAGGTTCCAGAAGCTCTGCGGTGCTCCTTGAGGGTTAAGACTCCAACTCCCAGAATGCACCTGGTTCAGATCCAAAAATGACCACTGGTCAGCTGGTCAGTTCCTTCAGGTTCTGATGCAGTGGACTCTGGTTAGCTATTTTTTACCTGTAGCAAGCAGCGAGTCCCTTCTTGAACCAGTTGAAGACATGCAAAGTTCTTTTAGTGGTAAAGCCCAAGTGTGCATCTGGTGCATTCCTTCAGAGTGTAGTGTCCAGGGGCAGGTCAGTGTTCCAGCAGGCCAGTCCTTCTTCTTCTTCTTCTATCTTTGTTCCTTGTAGGGATCTGAGGTGTGGTTACAGCTCTGCCAAACGTATCCTTGCTCCTGGTGTGAAAAGCAAGTGGGGGGGGGGGGGGTCAGCCACCAAATCACAGGCAGGCCACTGCCCTCTTGGATGACCATTTCCAGGGAAGTGTGGCAAAAATTAATCCCAGGGAACAACATTCCTTAAAAATCCAAAATGGCAGAAACTTAATTTTGGAGGTTAGGTCTGGCTGAGCCCACCCACTATTGTGGCTAAAAGTCCTTAGCACACCCCTTTCCTGCCCTCTCCCCATCTAATAAAGAGGGCACTTGGTTGACTGGGTTTGCAAGAAATGGAGGGAGGTCCTGAGCAGCTCCAGATGTCCTTCCCTCCTTTGAAGACTAGTTTGGCTGCTCTCCCCCATTCTGTTTCACCATTTGCTGAGGCACATCTCCCCCCCAGGCACTTATTTTGTGCTCAGCTCAGGCCACTTGACACCTCATCAATGCAGCATGGCCAGGCTGCCAGAGGCTGGCCCGCAGAAAAAGGCACTACAGAGCTAAAACTGGAAACTTTTAGGAAGAGTTCTAAAACTCTTTCTAAGTGAAAATTATATTAAATTCAACAATGGCAAGTTGTTGTAGTTATCATAATATTCAGTTTGATAACACACTTGAATGGTCTAGCTCCTTTGGAGACTTTATTAATTAACATAAAGTTTCCACATTTTAGCCTATTCACTACAATGAGGGAAAAACAAATTTGGCTATTTTTCTCACCAGGGCTTATAAAACATATGTTTTAAGGTCCCTGCTTACAGTTTTGATGCACCGAACCCTGGGTGCACCTAGGGCACACCTTAGGGGTAACTAATATGTAAAAGTAAGGTAGTTTAGGACTTTGGAGGTACTTTTAATTCCAAAGTAGAATTTTCATGTAACTTAAATTTAAAACCAGCCAGCAAGACAGGCCTGCCTTTAAAATGACCCTGGGCACCTCAGCAGTGTACTTATGGTGGCACTACATATGCTGGGGTCCCTAAACATACATGCCCTACCATATACTAGGGACCTATAGGTAGGTTGATACTACCAATTATAATTAGCCTCATTTGCATACTCATTTTAATCAGAGCAGCGGCTCCGGGACTAGTTAGCACTACTCAGGGCACCATCAAGGCAAGATAAAACAGCAGCAAAAAGTGAAAAATGGGGACAAAAAGTTAGGGGATTCTGCAATCAGCCCAGTTTTCTCACACTAGTTCTTTTCCTTTAGTGTTGTATCATGGTAATCATTTAGGGCCAGATGTAGTGAGCGTTTTGCATGGTGCAAACAGCGAATTTCGTTGTTTGCGCCATGCAAAACGCACATCGCGATGCTCATTCCCATTTTGCGAGTCGGTAACCAGGTTACCAACTTGCAAAATGGGAATGCGACTCGCAAATAGGAAGGGGTGTTCTCCTTCCTATTTGCATCGCAATGTAGAATTTCTTTGTGACCGCGAACACGGTCGCAAAGCAATTCGCATTTAACACCCATTTCAAATGGGTGCTAACCCATTCGCAAAAGGGAAGGGGTCCCCATGGGGCCCCTTCCCCTTTGTGAATGAATGGCCCTGAAAACATTTTTTCAGAGCAGGCAAAATGAAACACAAACCTTTCATTTTTTCGTTTGTGTTGCAACTCGTTTTCCTTTAAGGAAAATGGGCTGCAATACAAAAAATAAAAACGTATTTATTAACAAACTATTCACAGACATGGTGGTATGCTGTCTCCAGCAGGCCACCATTCCAGTGAGTGCTGCGAATCGGAAGGGGGTTGCAAATTGCATCCCACCTCATTAATATTAATGAGGTGGGTCTTTGCGACCCCCTTCCGATTCGCAGATGGTGTCAGGGACACCATCCTGCATCTGCATTTGCGTCTCTCAAATTGCGAGTCTCTCAGACTCGCAATTTGGGAGTCGCAATTTCTGATATTGCTACATCTAGCCCTAAGTTCCACACAGTTTCAAGTCATCTTCCAGCTCACAAAACATTACTTATGCATTGATGATTTGCTGCATTATACCATATTCCTTCCTCTATTACATAATCTTTGGACATTTGATTTCTGGATTTTCTTCAGTTATGTTTCATACTAGGTGGACTATTTATATGATCAGATTATACCTATCTAACACGTGGGCGTACATTTGCCCTTGACACTACATTCTCATTTGAATGTGAAACAGTTTGACACCCCCCAGGTTATTTATGCCTCAGCCTAACACTTAAAAGGGAACCTTCCGTACATACTAGCGCAAGCGCGCCTGGTCCTTAGTAAGTAAACTTACAAGGGGACGCATATAGGAGGATGAACGTTTTGAATCGCATGGAGTATCCTAGCCATGTAGCAATCGATGAACATCAGTTATCAGTGTATTTAATCAACAACCACTAAGAGAATCATTAAGCATGAGACAATATATCAACATTTTATGAATAACCACAACTCAATTATACGTTTTATCAATTTTATTTCCCTATTAGTAACAATTCTAAGTCCTCTGGTTAGATCAAGCTTTATTCAATCAGCTCAGAATTAGTTCATTAATGACCACCAATAACATAATCTAATCAAAACTTGAGAAAACATATGCTTGAATGCTTCAACATAAACCAACAAGGATGAATATAACAGCATTAATAGCAGAGTTCAGCAATCAGTCCTTCAATTATTTGTCACTGTCAGAGTCACCCAAAGAATCCTTACCTAACCCAAATTAGCATTTAGCATGTGGGACTTCATGCGAAAACGTGAATTTGGAAAAACATCTAGCTAAGAGAAAGACTATAAAACAGCGCAGTTGGTACCTAGAAAGAAAAGCATAAAAGTGAATCAGTCACATTGTCATAGCTAACTATCCACGAAATGGATCAGCAACGTCAGTCTTCGTCCTCAGGTCATCACTCGATCAGCAACTAATCAGGCGCTCAAGAGCATGAGCCCAATGTCAGAATCTCGAACCGCGTCTCTTGACGTTATCAGTTCTCCCCTCGCATCTCAAATTTGCCCTCACATCTGAAGATTTAGCCCCTTGTCATGACTTTTTATTAGAGTTTTTCAGTCCATCCCCCTAATTCCTAATTGGTCAATCAGTTCCCCATATGTGACATTGCCTAATACATTTTATTCTACATATCTAAGAGTTATAATATTCATCTTTCTCAGTTCATGGATTGGTACACTTTACGATGTCATCATCCCTCTTTCCAGGTATCGAAAATGTTGCATGTTCCTCTTCAGTCAGTTTCTCTATTGTTCAAGTCCTGGGAAAGTACATTCTGCCTACTCTACACATAATTGAATCAAATTGACTTCACCATCTCCTGTCCATCGGTACATTGCAAAAAATTCTAGCTAAGCACACAGTTCACAGTCAGTTCATAGGCATCAGCAACTTCTACATCGTTCGTTTATTAATTCTGCTTCTGCCACATTTAGCTGCTGACAAATTATACAGCGATGACATACTGTCTCTGCTGTCTGCCTGAACTCAGTGTTAAACCAGTCAATCTTGATCAATCTAACCATGGCATCCCTCCCAATATGTGCTTGTCCGTGATAATACCTGGCCATTTGGGACCATAAACTATTTAGCAGGACCATCTGACCCTCTTCAGAAACCCAAATTTAATCAGGTCATTGAACACATTTCAATATAGCCCAAAGATGTTTTTATTCCTTGTCAGCATTACTTTGCAATGTTTTTAACTCTTCCAGAGTATCGATCACATTCAATGCAAAACTTGTACATGTTCTGTCTTCTTCTGACATCAGTTCCCACTCGACTTTGAATGATATACAGTTCAACACGCAAAACCTTGTGACTTGATCTGCATTTCCATTTCCCAGTGAGATGTAATCCTGTGCCTTTTGATGTGCGCTGCATTTTACCACGGCAATTTCTTCAGGTAACTGTATCGCATATAACAACTCATTTATCTTGTTGCCATTTCTTACTGGTGTACCAGTAGAGATCAGGAAACCTGTTTGCGACCACAATTGACCAAAATCATTAATAATTCCAAATCCATATTGGCTGTCAATATAGATTGTGACTCTCAGCCTTGCAGAAACATGGCATGCTCTAGTAAGAGCTACCAATTCTGCCACTTGTGCAGAATATACACCTCGAAGCCAGGAAGCTTCTAATGTACCTGTGATTGTGCATACAGCATATCCTGCTCTCAATGTCCCTGTACCATCTCTGACACATGAGCCATTGACAAAGACAATTTGATCATTTTCTTACAATCGAGTATATCAGTCATTGGTTTTGTACACCTCAAGTTACCTCAAGAAAATCGTGCTCAATGTCTTCCTCCTTTTCAGTTTCAACAGTATCACTTGGAAGTAATGTTGCCGGGTTTAACACTGTACATCTTTTTATGTTACATTTGGAGCACCTAGTATGCTCGTCTCATACCTTGTCAATCTTGCACCAGTCAAATACTGTGTTTTTGTCCTTGTCAGTAAAATCTCAACAGAATGAGGAACCATTACCGTCAAAGGGTATCCCATCACTACTCCCTCACATTGAGAAAGACTTTGACTAACTGCGGCAACTGCCCGCAAACAGCCTGGTAAAGCTGCTGTGACTGGGTCCAAGGTAGCTGAAAAATAGGCTAATGGGCGATAAGCACCTCCATGGACCCGAGTCAAAACAAACAAAGAACAAGCATCATGTTCATGGCAAAACAATGTGAATGGCTTCGTGTTCCCAACACTGGAGCTCTGCACAAACTCTCCCTCAACTCAGTGAACGCTTTCATCTGATCCTCATCTAAAGTTATGGAATCTGTAACATCTTTGTGTGTCAGCTGCTGCAATGGTTTGGCAATCTCAGCAAAATTTGGAATCCACTGTCGACAATAACCTACCATTTCCAGAAACATCCTGACATCTCTCTGTGAAGTCGGAGGACTTCTCTGCAGTATCATTGTAATCCTCTCTCTGGAGATTCTCCTTGACCCCTTCTCAATCTGGTGTCCCAAGTATTTCACTGACTTCTGACAGTACTGCAAATTGAAAGGCGATACTTTATGTCCAAATTATCCCAAGTGATTCAACAGGGCAATCGAGTCATACTTACACTCGTCCCTTGTCCTGGATGCAAATAGCAAATCACCAATGTACTACACTAGAGTTGATTGGTACAGTAGTTCCAATTACTCCAAATTCTTTTTCAGGATCTGATTGAACAGAGACGGTGACTCAGTATACCCTTGTGGAAGCCTGCACCAGTTGTAGACTTTGTCTAGGAATTTGAAACTAAAAATAAACTGACTATCCTCATGAAAAGGGACAGAAAAGAAAGCTTGTGATAAGTCAACCACTGTGAACCACTCAGCATCACAAGGAATCTGAAACAGTATCACTGCTGGGTTCAGCACTACAGGACAACACTTGACCACAATGTCGTTCACTTTTCGCAAGTCCTGCACAATGCGCACTTTCCCACACGGCTTCTTTAAGCCCATTATCGGTGAATTACATGGATTGTTCAACATTTCTTTTAAAACTCCTTGTTTCAGAAAATCTCCAGTTATCTGCGCCTTTTCCATCAAAACATCTTGTGCCATGTTAAACTGAGGAAGCTGTGGAAACACTACATTCGGCTTCAAAGTAATCTTAATCGGTTCTACTCCCTTGATTAAGCCCACTTCTTTACCTATCAGGTCACACACATTTTCCTACACTCTTCCCTGCAAATCTGCATGTAATTCTTTCACAGTAAACATCGAGAAAAACTCAATCAATGGGCATTCTTAGTTAACACTTTGAGTCTCAATTTCAGGTGCCTGTTCTTCCTCATCATCGCTATTTGTCTGAACTTCTATTCCTGCAGTCGAACAACTAATTGAACATCTAGTCTTGCATAACAAATCTCTTCCCAAAAGAGATACTGCACTTGAGTCACAGACTACAAATTTAAGCAGTCCCTGGAAATTACCAATCTCAACCTGTACTGGATCTGTGATCGGATTCGTCAACTGTCTGTTTGCTACTCCCACAACTTGATTTGTCCTACCTGAAAGAGGTAAGTTCTGAACTTCTGCACTTCTCACTGTAGAGCGTGTAGCTCCTGTGTCCACTAGAAATGAGACTCTGTGACCCATTAACTTTTCCTTCACAAAAGGTCCTCTCTGATCTACCTCTAAAGACGCTGCAAGCGTACATGGCTCTTCATCCAAACTAATACTCATCCATTCATTGTTTATTTCAATCTCACTATGTAACGGGAATTGGTGTACTGTGTAATTACTTCTGTCTTGTATCTGACCTATGACTTGCAGAGTAAGCATCATCTGTTGAAGTTCCATCGGGGCTTGAGGTATCTGCATTTGCTGTCTAGGTACCGTAGGGACCTGCTGCTGCATTGGTTGTAACTGTGTCAGTTGTGCATGTGGCATTTGCACCTGCTGCATGGTTTGGAAATTCTGCACCTGGTTCTGAACATTCGGATTTAGTCCCCTCATTCTAGGGACTTTCACAGTTTGAAATGTATTGACATCACCACCTTGCTGAACCACTACAGTACTCAAATCCGGAACACAAGTCATGTTGACTCCACGATCCCTACCTCTCATCTGAGGTTGGAACATGACGGTTACCTGCTGCCGTGGTATCTGTTGCACTAAAGCTCCTTGCACTCCTGTCCGAGCTACCATCGCTTTCTCCTTCAGCTTTTTCTGCTTCAACAGTATTTTGCATACTGCAACCCCTCGTCAATCGGCTTCGCTTGCCAGCAAATCAAATGTCTTTTAATCATCTGCCCTATTTCTGGTCTCAATCCTTCGACTAACCTGAATACAAAGTGCAACATGTCTTTCGGCTCAGTTGCTTCTTTACCACTGTACTCTTTAAACACTTTCAACAATCTATCATAATAGGTATCTATTGACTCTTTCGCTTCCTGCACTGTCCTGTCAATCCTCTGCCAGTCAATATTTTTAGGTGAGATTCTCGTCTTCAGGAACTTAATCACCTTATAATAATGTTTCATCACTTCAAGTGATGGTGCACCTGTAACTCTATCCCTTTCCAGTTCGCTTGTCGGCTGATCCACTGCTCTCTTACATTCAACCCTCAAATCCGCTGGAACCACTATTTCCAACAAGGTATTCAGGTCTTCCCATAAACATGTAGAAAGCTTCACAAATCTATCTATCTGCTGGTACCACTCGACCGGTTTTTCTCTCAATTTTGGATAATCATTTGTGAATGACAGAATACCACTCCTGTGCCATGGAACATGAACAAACTGCCATCCTGGAATTTTCCTCATCAGTAACATTTTTACTGGATCCTTTTCTTTCTGAACACCTTCAGACCCTTCTTGTGAATCTCGTTTTCGCTTATCCTTCTTCTTTGCCCATCTTCCTTCCCACTTTTCTAATGCTCCCCAAATTTGAGCACTCTGCAATAATTCTTTAAGGTGCGCCTTCATTCCTGCTGACCTCATATGCTCAAAATCCTTTGCCTCGGAGTCTAACCTATAGCTTTGTTTCAAATGCTTTGTTTTCTCAATTTCTATGTCATGCTTATCTGCCAGGTCTGCCAATTTCTGGTGTATCTTGCCCACTTCTCTCGTAATCCTGGGACACAAATACCTCAGCTCTTCTTCTGTATAGGATTCTAACCTATTCACACCTATAGACCCTTCAACTAGCTTGGTTATTTCTGTAGCCAGCCTTACATGGTTTATCTGTTCTTCACCCTTGGAAGTGTTTCGGGGAGTTTTCAAACTATCCAACCGCTCGATCAATTGTTGTGCTGTCAATCCCTTAACCTATTCACTCCCATCGTCCCTTCAACTAGCTCGGTTATTTCTGTAGCCAGCCTTACACAGTTTATCTGCTCTTCACCCTTGGAAGTGTTTCGAGGAGTTTTCAAACTATCCAACCACTTGTTCAATTGTTGTGCTGTCAATTCCTGTAATGATATATTACTCGTGTTCGGCAATGGTAGGTGTTGTACCACTGCACCTGGAGTCAGCGGTGTCAAAAGCTTCAGGCACTGACTTGCACTCTGGCCATTTACCGCATCTGGAAGCGCAACAAGTGGACTAAGATCCATTAATGGTCTGGATCCATCAAAGGTCTGACCCCCAGATGATACCACCTGCACATTATCACTCACTCCCCTCCTCACAAGGCTCTGTGACATTGCACCCTGTTCTCCTGCAATGGTTTTCTTTTGCACAAACAATGGTACCCCTGGATCAACAGTAATCAGTAGCGATATTGCATCTGGTGCTGCTCTGACACCCGCATTTGGGGGAAGGATTACTCCCATGTTCTGATTCATCACTGGTGTCACATCTGTCTGTGTCCCTGTCATTGCTGTGAACTTCGGCAAACCCTGTGTCTGTGCCTGAGACAACAACATTGGAGTCCGCTCAGTCTGAACTAGCATTGGCCTTGGAACCACTTGCTCAGATGGCACCACTAAGTTCGAAGTTGTCTCAAAAACTGGTGCATCTGGATAAATTCTCTGTATCAGTGGGGGGTGCATTTGCGCTTGGACCACCGAAGTAGTCACTGCATTAGGAGCACTCTGCACTACCCCTTGTATCTGTCCATTATCTGTCTGCACTGGCCCCCCTGTGCCCGTCACTTGTGCTGGAGCAGTCGGAACACAACTAATACTTGGACCCCCATCATGCACTGCATATGGCAGAGGTCGATCCCTCAATATCTGTGTAATAAGATCCTCAACATCTGAGTCTTCTCCGTCTACATAAGTCTTTTTCTTCTTCTTATCTCTTTAACCCTTATCACTCTTGTCATCATCCTCTTTTTCATCTGACTTATCTTCCTCTGCAATAGCAGGAAACAATCCAACACGCTGTAATATTGTCATTCTCCGCTTCTTCTGTTCCCAATCCCACCTTGCTTCTGTCAAGGACTTTTCTACCTTCCTTATTCTCCTCTGGAACTTCATCTCTTGCTGCTGTCTGGCTACGAGTTCCCAAACCGCTGAAGCGTCAAACTGTGCTGGTCTCGGAAGTGGCTTCGTCTCATATAATGTCATTCGCAACTGATCCAAAATTCTCAAACTAAACGTTCCATGCTTGGGAAACAGTAAAGCTCCCTGTTTCTCTGCCAATTTGCACCACTGCTTTAACCAAAGACATGGTGCGACACCTCGCTCCTCCATCACAATAAATGCTGGAGAATCTTCTGGTGGGGTAGGCTCCCCAACTGTCGCCTTAATGTAAGAATCACCCTTCATGGCACTTCTGAACGCTTTGAAAAACTTCATCTTGCTATCTTTTGTGTATTCGATTCAATAAGGAAATGACTTTTACTCCCAAGATCCCTTTCACCCGCTTACTCAACCAATTGTCTCTTACAGATGGCTCCCAATCCGCTCGTGATTCTTCTCACTAACCAACCTATCCCAGCGCGACTCACTTTGACGTCACATTCACACAGTGCGGCTGACAAAGTCTTACAGCTTGTCCTCCTAAACTTCAACTCACATTGAACTAATGGAAAATGATTGTGAGCACTAACTAAAAACCAATAACCAAAACAAACCTGCTGGTTTACTACAGGAAAGGTACACAATCGCATCAGAGACCTTATTGATTTTCACTGATGGCCCTTTCGCTCATGCAGCTATTCCTCTTTCTCGGTCTTCCACATTCGCAAGCAAAATTTGACCCTAAAATTTCACTCTCAACTGATCAATGGGTCTGTCCTGGTGCACATAGGACTCATCAAATCTCAGTCGAAAATGTTTCTTTTACTCGCTTAACTCATGCACCGACTTGTTGACCATGCCGATCAACCCACTAAACCAGACAGATTTCAACATATAACCAAGTGTCTCCTATACTTGTCAGTATACTCGGGAGTCTTAGACCATGCATGGTCTGTACATCACAAACAACCACATGGACAATTTTTTAGCACAAAGCACCACACGTATAAACTTCAACGACTTCCCTACTCATATACTGCAGAGAATGCACCACACTCCTATTAAACCTCAACTGGAGTACAGAAGCTCCCTACTTCCCTCACATAAGTCACAATTCACCTGCGATTTGCATAGGCCTTTGCAAGCGCAACCTACCACTTTCATACTATCACAAAGACGCCAAGAACATGCCCAACTTTACTAGCAGGATCCAGGACCTGGGAAAGTCATTTCTGGGCTTAAGGGGACATCATCTTTGCAACAATTGCCATTTCAGAAAAACAAAATTCAAACCTCATAAAAATGAACAACTAACCCTAACTTAGACTACCAGCATAACCATTGGTCACCACATAACTAGTTCTCCAAGGAAACTAACCATCAAGCTGCTACCAAAAACTGCAAGCGCGCCTGGTCCTTAGTAAGTAAACTTACAAGGGGACACGTATAGGCCGATGAACCTTTTGAATCGCATGGACCATCCTAGCCATGTAGTAATCGATGAACATCAGTTATCAGTGTATTTAAACAACAACCACTAACAGAATCATTAAGCATGAGACAATAAATCAACATTTCATGAATAACCAGAACTCAATTATACGTTTTATCAATTTTATTTCCCTATTTGTTACAATACTAAGTCATCAGGTTAGATCAAGCTTTATTCAATCAGCTCAGAATTAGTTCATTAATGACCACCAATAACATAATCTAATCAAAACTTGAGAAAACATATGCTCGAATGCTTCAACATAAACCAACAACAATGAATATAACAGCATTAATAGCAGAGTACAGCAATCAGTCCGTCAATCATGTGTCACTGTCAGAGTCACCCAGAGAATCCTTACCTAACCCAAATTAGCATTTAGCATGTGGGACTTCATGCGAAAACAATTTTGAAAATGTGAATTTGCAAAAACATCTAGCTAAGAGAAAAACTATAAAACAGCACGGTTGGTACCTAGAAAGAAAAACATAAAAGTGACTCAGTCACAGTGTCAAAGCTACCTATCCATGAAATGGATCAGCAACAAAGTCAGTCTTCGTCCTCAGGTCATCAATCGATCAGCAAGGCATCAGGGTCTCAAGAGCATGAGCCCAATGTCAGAATCTTGAACTGTGTCTCTTGACGTCATCAGTTCTCCCCTCGCATCTTGAATTTGCCCTCGCACCTGAAGTTTTAGCCCCTTGTCATGACTTTTTATTAGGGTTTTTCAGTCTATCCCGCAAATTCCTAATTGGTCAATCATTTCTTCAAATGTGACATTGCCCAATACTTTTTATTCTACATATCTAAGAGTTCTAATATTTCGTCTTTCTCAGCTCATGGATTGGTCCACTTTACTATGTCTTCATCATCCAGCTCTCTAGGTATCGAAAATGTTGCATGTTCCTCTTCAGTCAGTGTCTCTATTGTTCAAGTCTTGGGAAAGTACATTCTGCCTACACTACACATAATTGTATCAAATTGACTTCATCATCTCCTGTCCGTCGGTACATTGCAGAAAATTCTAGCTAAGCACACAGTTCACAGTCAGTTCATAGACATCAGCAATTTCTACATTGTGTGTTTATTAATTCTGCCTGAGGCCTGGCAAGTAGGCCACAACTTTGGCTAAGCTAGCTTTTACAATATAATGCAAAACATAGGCTATACATCTCATTTTGGCACATTACTACATCATTATTAAAAATGTTCATTATTTCACGCATTTTTAGTTCTTTTTGTACAAGTTCGTATAAGTGGCTGACATACCCCGTGAGCAAATTTTAAAACATGCACATTAATTTTCTCTACAATTAATTTCTCTATGAACTTTTATCAATCATAACATATACGCATTTATTAACAATTTCTAATTAGCATATCTGGGTCAACACTTGCGTACTCATTCTGTACTTAAAAGATTTGTTTCCAACAGCAGCCTCACTTATTGCTTTTTTTCTGGCCCATAACAAGCTGGAGCTCTTTAAGGTGAATATACTTATGTTATTTTCTGACAAATTAGATCCTAACATCACGATAAACATTTCCAACTAATACTGCTCATGTTACAGGCTCAAATCTACTACTAGCCTCTATCTTTGTTTTTGATGTCTTAACACAGCGCAGTACCAAATAAGCAGCAGTTACTTCTTGAATTCAAAATACTTTCAAAGAATTATTGTCTATTCCGACTATCTAATGCAATTTTTTATTCTGACAGATGTCTCTGTTTTTTTTTTTTTTTTTTTGCTGTAAAACGATCTCTGATTGATACCTCTTTTCTACTGCATATATTCTTACTTTTATTCCACTTCTTTTATCTCTTGGACAAGGTAGGTATATTATTTCTCAAACCACCTATAACAGGTACTTTCAATCTCTGACATCTTTTCAACTCTTTTTTTTCTTCTCGTCTATATTTTCCAAGCTAAATAGGCTCACTTGTGTTTTTTTCACTTTTTATTAACTTTGGTCTGCACCTCTCAATCTGCATACTCACAAGCTGGGTTAATTAAATACATTGATCCTCATTGTTCTCAGCCACAACCTATATCTTTCACAGCCTTGGAAAAGTTCTGGGAACAAAACACGTGTCAGCTGACAGTTTGTGCCTTGTCATAATACAGGGAGTGCAGAATTATTAGGCAAGTTGTATTTTTGAGGATTAATTTTATTATTGAACAACAACCATGTTCTCAATGAACCCAAAAAACTCATAAATATCAAAGCTGAATATTTTTGGAAGTAGTTTTTAGTTTGTTTTTAGTTTTAGCTATGTTAGGGGGATATCTGTGTGTGCAGGTGACTATTACTGTGCATAATTATTAGGCAACTTAACAAAAAACAAATATATACCCATTTCAATTATTTATTATTACCAGTGAAACCAATATAACATCTCAACATTCACAAATATACATTTCTGACATTCAAAAACAAAACAAAAACAAATCAGTGACCAATATAGCCACCTTTCTTTGCAAGGACACTCAAAAGCCTGCCATCCATGGATTCTGTCAGTGTTTTGATCTGTTCACCATCAACATTGCGTGCAGCAGCAACCACAGCCTCCCAGACACTGTTCAGAGAGGTGTACTGTTTTCCCTCCTTGTAAATCTCACATTTGATGATGGACCACAGGTTCTCAATGGGGTTCAGATCAGGTGAACAAGGAGGCCATGTCATTAGATTTCCTTCTTTTATACCCTTTCTTGCCAGCCACGCTGTGGAGTACTTGGACGCGTGTGATGGAGCATTGTCCTGCATGAAAATCATGTTTTTCTTGAAGGATGCAGACTACTTCCTGTACCACTGCTTGAAGAAGGTGTCTTCCAGGAACTGGCAGTAGGACTGGGAGTTGAGCTTGACTCCATCCTCAACCCGAAAAGGCCCCACAAGCTCATCTTTGATGATACCAGCCCAAACCAGTACTCCACCTCCACCTTGCTGGCGTCTGAGTCGGACTGGAGCTCTCTGCCCTTTACCAATCCAGCCACGGGCCCATCCATCTGCCCAATCAAGACTCACTCTCATTTCATCAGTCCATAAAACCTTAGAAAAATCAGTCTTGAGATATTTCTTGGCCCAGTCTTGATGTTTCAGCTTGTGTGTCTTGTTCAGTGGTGGTCGTCTTTCAGCCTTTCTTACCTTGGCCATGTCTCTGAGTATTGCACACCTTGTGCTTTTGGGCACTCCAGTGATGTTGCAGCTCTGAAATATGGGCAAACTGGTGGCAAGTAGCATCGTGGCAGCTGCACGCTTGACTTTTCTCAGTTCATGGGCAGTTATTTTGCGCCTTGGTTTTTCCACACGCTTCTTGCGACCCTGTTGACTATTTTGAATGAAACGCTTGATTGTTCGATGATCACGCTTCAGAAGCTTTGAAATTTTAAGAGTGCTGCATCCCTCTGCAAGATATCTCTCTATTTTGGACTTTTCTGAGCCTGTCAAGTCCTTCTTTTGACCCATTTTGCCAAAGGAAAGGAAGTTGCCTAATAATTATGCACACCTGATATAGGGTGTTGATTTCATTAGACCACACCCCTTCTCATTACAGAGATGCACATCACCTAATATGCTTAATTGGTAGTAGGCTTTCGAGCCTATACAGCTTGGAGTAAGACAACATGCATGAAGAGGATGATGTGGTCAAAATACTCATTTGCCTAATAATTCTGCACTCCCTGTATGGTTGAATGGAACTTCCCAGCTGATCAAAAGACGTTAAAATTGTGAATGGTTTTTTAGCACCAATGTTTGGGATTATTTCCAATTTCCGTTTCAAGTTAACTCTTTTGCCTATTACTCTAACAACTTGCATCAATTTTGGATTTGTGCAACACATGCTTATTAAATACAATCTGGGTTAAACTCAGGCCTTGTTTATGGTTTCATTGTTGTATTTCTATATGTTTACTATTTTATGAGTACTTTCACATATATTGTAATTTTGGTTGCACAGAGTTGAGTACTGACCAGTAAATTTTCTCACATCTGACAATCCAGTAATTTCCTTTGTGGCAGGGAATTGAATGGCCTCAGCACCCATTTGGCTTATATAATACAGATACCCAACACAGAAAAGGTTTTGTGCAGTAGTATCACCACCTTCGCTCATTTTTTGTAATTTGTTTTAACTATTTTGCTACATGCTTCTCAAAAATCACTGCCATCAGAGATATCCTGACTATGCTATGGACAGCTCCACTACTAGCCCACTAAACATCCTCCACACCCTAATCTCATCTAGCCAGTATCACTTTTTCGAAAAAACATCTCCAATTGAATTACTCCTATAATCAGCCTCAAAGTAGTTGTGTGTGCCACCTGGGCCTTTCAGCATTTAAACTATAAAATATCTAGCACTCAGGTCCAACGTCCTACTTTGTCTGATCTTTTTGTTGAAACAGTGCCTCACCACGGACACTTTCCCCCAGATACTGTAAACTGGGAATGGTTTTACCCCTGCTCAAAAAACCTTACTGCTTATCCCTGTTCTCCAACCAAATATTGCCCAGTATCTCAACTTTCTTTCTTTTCCAAGGCACTAGAATGACTGATCTTCAAGCCCTTCATGCTCTACCTCCTTTAAACAACCTTCTCACCTCGTCTAATCAGGGTTGTGTACCCTCCATTTCACAGGAACAAAGCACATGTCTATCTAATTTCATCACCACTTCATGACATGTGACTCTGCCATTCTTATACTGTTGGACTTATGTTCTATTTTTGACAGTCAATCTTCATATGCTACTCTCTTTTTACCCGCTGGTCATCATTGGCGTTGCTCACACCAAGTTCACATTCTGTCTCTCCAATCTCTCCTTTACAGTCGTTCAAAGATATCTGCACCCATCCCACTCCAGAAACGCAGTCAAAAATCAGTCCTTGAGCCTCTCCTTTCATCATCTCCCTTTATGACATAATTTCATCCTTCGGCTTCTCATGTTACCTCTACTCAAACCACATCTAAGACCTATCCTTCCCAAGTGTTTACACAGTACGTCAAGGTACACATCTCCTACTGCCTCACAGCCATCTGACAGTGTTGACTCATGATGTGGAGAAAAGCAGACTATAAAATGTTGTTACAAACGAATAGGCACTGATTTTGTTTTGGATCAAATCAATCTTCTGAAAAGAACTGGGCTCTTATATAACTTGGATTGCTTGGATATTGTTACAGCCTTGTGGGTGTAATAAATAAGTAATTTAAGAGTGAAAAAGAGAAAACTGCCTACCTACTTTGTGTGGTTTATGAACAAATTTTACGAAGCTTACATGGCAAAAACAGTTAATGTTTTGTTTTCTTCCTGAGTAGACTAAAACACAAAATCGTTTTTTGCTGCTTGAAAACGTCTCTGACTGCCGCAAAAGAAAAGGCATGCCATTTGTATGTTGTTCAATAAAATTTGCGCAAATTAACGCTGCCCGGACGGTTCACGTAATCCAGGACCTTCCATCCATTTGCTTAATGGTGTGCTATCCAATGAAGTATAATGCTTCATAGACACGTGGCTCACAGTTCCCAAAATAACTTCAGATCTGCAAAGTGACAAATGTTTCTCCTGTGGCCGTCACCAGTTACCATGCTGCTTCTCGTGCTCCCATTTCTCGATAACTAAAACTGCCCCTTCTGGACCAGGAGTCTGCCCTAAAGGATCATTGGGTGTATTTAAAATAATAGCTGTCAAAGAGTACCGTATTTGACGTCGTTACCCGGATGCACGCAAAGGTAATACTGTCGCTGGATATAACCTTACTGACAAGTTATGTTAGTCTAGTACTTAATGTATGATAGCACGATAGCAAGCGTAAACCGTTTAAGTAGCCTGCTAGTGGGCGTAGAGCAACATGATGCGTGGTTTAATGTATGTCATAAGAACGTTCTTGTGAATACACAAGATATTTCATAGGAGTTACGATGTCGCTTCGTTGCTAGCGTGAGTAGTGGCTGTCTGTTACTGTTGACTTTTAATGAATTTGTAATCATTGTGGCATGCACACGACTTTTGTAACTATCGACGGCCGCCCCATTTTACCTTAAACGCTATGACTAAATCACCCTGCTTCTAATTTAACACAACACTCGCACCCAAAGTTACATTTACTAGTTTTCCTGTAGAATAACAGCCACCTATATTTAGCGGCGGGTGAGCTGTACTCAAGTGATGTGCACGACAGCTGCAGAAACAGTTCTGCTAGGATGGCAATGGAGTGTCGCCGTCTATCTTGCTCCACCTAGACTGCCAGCAACAAGTGTTTTGGCCAATTAATTGCATCATTAAGCAACACCAGATCAGATACGTCTAAAATTATGCCGAGCAACCCCGACACCACGTACTCAGCTGCTAAAGAAATGCAATTTGAATGCCAATTGCTCTATTGAAACAAGTATGCAACTGATAAGCAAGATTACACTTGTTAGTACTGGAAGATTGCATGGGACTGATGACTTATTGAACGTGATTTACTGTTTATCTAACAGTATTTTAAGTACTCCAGTTAGAAGTACTGCCCAAAAGAACAGTAAAAACGGTACACAGGCCAACAGCACTTGTGGTGTGTACAACTAGAATGTATTGGGTTTTAAATAATGAAACGGTACAAGACATTTCTGACATTTATCAAATATACATATTTACAGTTGCAGTAACAGGAGTGCGGGGAGTTGTGTCTGTGTTTGGGAGATGAGCTAATCCTCGAGTGTAATCTGGAATAGTTTAGTTTTGGGAGTGAGTGCAATTGTTTGGGAAAGGATTTCCATTGAAGAGGAACCAGTAGGTCGGAGGAATGGGATATGAGTTATGCACACGAATTTTTTTTGTGACGAGCATGTTATCGTTAGCTGACCATAAATTACGAGTTGCAGCGCAATGAATTTTGGCTAAAAAGAGGTAGCCTATGACAGAGCCAATTAAAGCTTTGAACATCTCAATAAGAAGTTAAAGATAGCTCTCTTTCTGATGATAGCCATCTGGCTTGGTAGCCATAGTGGGCTGTAGAAGTACCTTTAACAAGGCTATATAGGCTCCTGATAACAAAGATTGGAGTCAATCTAATGGCTGAAATAATGCTACGGTGGACACATTTTTGGTCTGTTTCAGTATTCCAGTTTGCTCAGGTGTGTAAATAAGTGACTTGGCTGTAATGAAAAGAAAAGCTTGAAAGGATTTTCAATATATCCAGTGACGGATGCCTTTGAGAAAGTGTCAAAGCCCGTTCAGTGGACCACAGGGCAGAGAGGGGTTACTGGGTTACAGGCACGATAGTTGCGGGCGGATGTGTGTCAGAACGACACAGGCATTTACCACGCCTGCCTTAGGAACTTGCCTTTGCTAAAGCGCTGGACTTTGAAATAGTATAATTTACTATTCCAACTCCAGTCTGCACCACGTAGGAAAAGTGTTGGACTTAGTCTAACATCATTCCAATAATGCTTTCCCTAAGGCAAGTCATTGTAATGACTTGGGTGGTAAAGGAATGCATTGTAAATACACATTCCTTGTTTGGGCCACATTGAAAAGGCACAGTGTGGTTCGAGCTGTATGTTAAGGCTATTTCCTTTATGGGCATTTGCCACTGGTGTTCCATGATGCTTTCTACTATGACTCTGCAAACTGGGCCGAGTGCACACATTCCCCACTTGACAATCAGCGTAGTGAGGGCGAGCAGTCATGGGATTTTCTGAGAGGTATTACAGGGCCCAAGAACGAAAAAATCAAACATCAAACCACGAACACAATAACTCATTGTCCGGTCCAATATATATATAATTTTTTTAATTGGAAATTGTGAGAAACATAAAGACACCAGAGGCAGGGAACAGATTAAATAGCACATCAACCACAAAATGGGAGCAATGTAAATAGGCAAGATACATTCAGTAGGAAACAACCAGAATGGTTGACCACAAGATAAAAATATATGTTGTTCAGAGTAGGATGAGAGCAGTTTGGTGAGAGATAGGATGTAAAAACTGATATCACATGTCCTGACCAGCCAATATCCAAAACAGGACTGGATCCCATACAAGCCTCAACCTCCATCACTGTGGTGCATTCTCTACCATTATTTCTAATATTCAAAAATTCTCGCCACCAGATCGAGGGGTCGCGCTAGAGAGCCAAGAGCGTGCCAGCACTAGTCTGGCGAGAGAGACTGCAAAGAGATATAAATTCACTTAATGATGAGGGATAGCCGGGGAATATCCCAGAATAAGCAGTTTTGGTTCCATGAAACCCCTGAGATTTGAGATGCTATACATCTTACCAAAGACGAAGTCCCAATATAGACGCAGAGCTGAGCTAGAGGCAAAAAATATGAACCAAATTTGCACCCTTGGAATCACACTGGAAGCAACGATCGTCCACCCGAAGTTTCATGATGAGGCGGTGTGTAGTATAATAAGTCAATATTACATCTAAGATGATGCACCTTATCGTGTGACACATTGAGAACCGACTGCACCAAAATATTTTTCCGTCTCAGATCACCTGCCATAATGGCCATATTAAGAGATGGATCCATTTATTAGCCCGATCCTGAAAAGGATCCACGGTGTGGTCCAGAGAATGCTGATAGATACATTTATTTACCAGGCCAATATTTCGGTTTGTTGGAGCCATTGCTAACAGCTCAAGTAAGGAATTATCTGAACGTCAAATCTCATCACCTGTAAGACGGATACAAAATTACAAACTATAAGGTACCAATGGCAAGAATTATGGGGAAGATGATACAACTGCTGCAGATGCTTGAAGGAAAGAAGAACGTCATCCTCAAGTAGTTGACACAGGGTAAAAAGTATTTTCTCCCAATGCCTGTAAAAGCAGTCATGCATTCAAGAGGGTAAATTTAGGTTGTACCCGATATAGGTTAGCTGATTGAGCAGGGTAAGATCAGGAAACATTTGCTTAAAAGAATGCCAAATAAAGGGAAAGACCTTTATGGTCTTAAATGGTGTTCTCTTAAAGCATATTGTATTGACAATCCCGACATAAGGGGCGACTGATATCCCCAGCGGCATATAATCAGCAAACATATGCCCTTGTAGCCACGCCCCCCATCCCAGAACCAAGCAGTCATGAGAAAAATGAAGCACGATAATAAAATGGCAATACCAGGAGAGAGACCCTGCCGTCCACCTTAGGTTGTTGAAGTTGGATCTTACATCCATCGTTTCTTGTAACACAAGATAAACCGTTGCCATAGAGTCTCCACCCTATTAAAGAAAGAGTGGAACACCACAGAACAAGTAGAGGTACCTTAAGAGCATAATCATTTTGATGAGATTACAGTGTCCAATCAAACCTAAATGGAAAAGGTTTCATTTAGTGAAAATGTTAGCCAAATGTTGATAAAGATACCCGTTGTTGGTCTGAACGATGTCAGCCATCTGAAGTGATAAGGTGACCCCTAGATAGACAACCATTTGTACCCATCTTTTGTCAGAACATGGAGGAGTAACACTGGACAAAACCTGAGTCTTATCGGTATGGATCGTGTATCCAGAGACTTTACCAAACTTTTATGCTGCTGCTGCCAGCCCCTCCAAGCCATTGGTAGGGGTTAAGGCAGCCAGATCATCGGCATATACCAAGGCCTTGACTTCAAGCTGATATATTTAGATGGGCTGAATCGCCTCAGACAACCTCAGATATTGAAGATTGTATGTATAAAGCGAATAGCTGAGGGGAGAAAGGGCACCCCTGCTTCGTACCCTGAGAGATGATTATGAGGTCTGGGAGAGAACCAGAGTAACGGTTCCTTGCTTTCAGCCCAACACTGAGATAACATTCTAGAGATAAACCCCAATCCAAGTCTTGCGGGCTCCATGACTTCACAGAGGTAGGGCCAGGAGACCCGGTCAAATCCTTTCGCAGTGTCCAAAAGGATCATGCTAACAGGTCCCCCTTCAAAAGAGGCTGTCTTTAGGGTCCTGATTGCCCTATTGACATGAAATATTGTGTCACACCCCGAAATAATGCCTTGCTGATTTGGAACTACCAAGCATGGGATTACTACTGACAGCTGATTAGTGAGAATTTGAGTATAGATCTTTAAATCTGCATTAGTTAAAGAAATGGGACAATACAACCCACAAAGCGTGGGATCCTTCTCTTTCTTGGGAAAAATAACAATGTGCGTCTTTCCCCACGATTCAGGTACCCCACCAGTTACTTCAAAAGAATTAAAGAGATCCATGAGGATCAGAGCCAAAATATGCATAAAAGTGGTGTTAAAGTCTGGAGGGATCTGATCTGGGCTGGAGGCCTTACCTTTAACCAGAGCACCACTAGCAGTTTCCTCTTCAGAGACTTATAGGTGCTTCAAGGCTCAATCTTTCAGTCTGGCTCAGTTTATGGCAAAAATACCACTCTTTAAATTGAAGAATTCCATCAATAGATGAAGAACAATCATCTTGCTTGAGAGCCTGAAAAAAAAAAAAAAAGGCAGAAGACATCTCTAATTGCCGCTGGGTCTACCGCCAGCTCACCATCCTCACCCCTGATCTTATGGAAGTTAATAGCATTAAAACTATCCTTTACTCTAAAAGAGAGGATCCGTCCCATATCTTTATTTTCAAAGCTAAGCACCAGCCTGGTGCACCAGTTTTTAACCGCCTGATCTCCGATTTGTTGCTTAAGTGATGCCTGCAGGGCGATGGACAGCTCTAGGCCGGCCTCTGACCGAGGCTCATCCCTTGCTACAATAGTACATCCCAAGTTGAGCTCTAGCATACTAAGAGTTTGGCGGGCCTCCATCTCCTCTGCCATAGCTGACTTGCGTTGGCGAGAAGTAATCTGAAGTGTTTGTCCCTGGCAAGAGGCCTCACAGGGAGACGCTGAACCAACATTAAACTCTAGCAACTTACGTTGGTGAGAGGCCCTGGCATTGACCTAGTCGGCTTCTCAAAGAAGTTTACGCTCAAATATCCAATCCTGATTGCCTGATACCTGACTAAGCCTAGCAGATTGTACAAACAGGGACAGAGAGTTGTGATCAGATGAGACCCTAGGATTAAGGGACACCGTAGAGGATAAAACCAATGTGTTGCTATTTAAAAACATATATAGCCGTGACAGAGATTTACGAGGAGCCAAATAAAATGTGAAACCAGTTCCTTAGGTCACTCAATGCAACAGAGGTTAACTGGGCGTATGAGGAGATAAGCTGGTATAAAGCTAAGTCAATGCTTACCCCCAATACCGTGCTAGGATGCCATCAGAAGCCAGCGTCTTAGATGAAGAATCCCTATTAGGGCATAACATCACATTGAAGTCACTGCAGACAGTAACAGGTGGTGTCCAAAGATGAAGCTCAGCCAGCAAAAAATCAAACATGCGTGGGTTGTTTGTGTTTGGACCACAGACTACGCATATGGTACAGAAGATGCTATCCTTCTGTATAGTCCAGAGGAGCCATTGGCCTGCCTTAGCCATCCTCTGGCGTTGTACTCCCTGCTTACCATCCCAAGCCAATAATGGGACACCCCTCTGCACTGAAGTAAAACATAAGATAGATAATACTCTATAGCTGAGATCCTTTAACAGAGAGCCTTCAGCCTGGGCTAGATGTGTCTCCTGAAGGCAAATAATTTGTGGCTTGAGAATGTTCAGCTCTGCCCATACCAGCTTCCGCTTGTGTGGTGGCTTGACCCCATTGAGGTTCCACATCAAAACATACCATTGCCAACCAGGACGCCTACTGTCAATAGCCGCTTTCATTAGGGCTCAGGTGCCACGAGCTACCCCTCAAAGAGACAATTTGCAGCAGATGCATCCTATGAAAAAATAGCCTGATTCGGATACTAAGAAAAACCTTTGTCCCCTCACATGCCAAGCTTCTTAACCAAACTGTTCCATTCCTTACTAAGAAAAACCTTTGTTCCCTCACATGTCAAGTCTCTCAACCAACCGTTTCCATTCCCTTCCTCCCTAACACAAAGTGTCTGTACCAACCAACTCAAATTGATATCACCAAAACCCCCCCAAGCGGACCTCCCCACAAGCCTGGTTCCCATAATGGCAAACCTACGCACCTCCTCTAAGCATTGTTTTAGAAAGAGAAGCACCCATAACCCTCCACTGAGGGTTATGATCTACTCAGGCTCCCAACCAAGGCTGGTCCTTAGTCTGACCCCTTTGGCATATGCCAATATATAGTCGCTGAACCCCAAAAAATTAAGAAAAAAAAGAATAAAGGCTGGAAAACAAAAATTAAGAATTGAGAGATACGAAAGCCCCCTATGAAACTAAAAAAAACTGCAGAGAACAGCATGAAGACAGAAGTGAAAGAAAAAAACAGGAGGGATGTAGAGACAGCTTCTTTGCCATGTTATCCCTCCCTCCAGTCCTCTGGAGAAAAGAAAATCCATAGACAGCCACCAAAGCAGTCTCAACCAGGGAGCTGCCACTTTGTTAACAGTTCCTGGAACTTAGGTCCTTCATTACAGAGGAAAGTCTGACCCTCCATTCGAATTCACAAAGTTGCAGGTACCATTGCCCCTCAGTTTTAATACGCTGGGATATGTTTTTGGAGCTTCCAGTGATGCACTACCGTTTGATGACAAAAATCAGAGCGGACAAAAAAAGTCAACCCCACAGGCTTTAGAAGGTCCCTTAGGAGCAGCAGCGCTGTAGAGTTTTTGGAGAATGAAGTTCTCAATATAGATACTGATGGCCCAAGGAAAGGGAGTGGGCTTACTAGGGGGTCTGAATGGAAAACAATGTGCCCTCTGAATCGTACAGTGAAAATCCCAATCACTTAAAGCAGGGAATGCCTCTCACAATAAATGGACCACAAGCCTCCTGGGTTACCTCCCCTCCATGCCTTCCGGGACCCCAAGACCCGAAAGTTGTTTCTACGTGACCTGTTTTCCAGGTCTTCCACCCTTGATGAAAGAGTAGTTAGCTGGATATCATCTTGGGCGATCACTGAACTATTTTCCTTCATCTCTGTTCAGAGAGAATTCTGTGATTCCTCCACTGCCAGAGCCAAGATTGTATTATGTCCATATTATTGACATTTGATCTTAAAACTGCTTGAGTTTTCATTTGGACAGTCTTTAATGCAAGCAAATATTTCCAGTAGCCCTCCCTGTAATGCAGAAGGTATTAGTAAATTGAGCCCAGAGTTGGGGCATTCAGCGCGTTTTGTGGTGATGCCACAGGCAGAGATTCTAATGGGGATGGGGGGGGGGGTCAATCCCTTGATTGTTATCAGTGCAAAGTGGCTGATCATTAGTTGGTAAAAAAAAAATAGAGGGCACTGAAACTCGTGGAGAGCAATTGGTCGATGTCAATTCTGTCCCATAAGCATCCCAGGATATTTCTTCTACACCTTCTGGTGGGAGGGTAGGATTGATTATTTCTTGGTCAACAATAGCTGAAGCAGAGCCCTTGACTTGGACAGTAATCAGCTCTCCAATCCCACTCAATTTCCTTAAGGAAGAACATGCGGTGAGAGCGAGGTCAGAAATTGAGCTTTGAGAGCTCAATAGGCCTAATGCGTTTGTCCTGCTGAGTCAGACCCTACTGGCCGAGGGGGTCACCTTTGGGATAATAGACTTCAATCTGTATACCGGCGGCTGGGTGTTGGGAACTACATACCCTAGCCACGTTGCAGCAGGAAGCAGTCACCAAAATTTGTTCTGCGCCAGAAGGCTCTTCATAAGCCCTGACTGGGTCCTGCAGCGCGGGGACTTCAATCTGCATACTGGCGACTGTGGGTTGGGAACTACATGCCCCAGCCGTGTTGTGGCAGGAAGCAGCTGCTAATGTTCATCCTGCACCAGGAGGCACTTCATAAGCCCCGACTGGGCCCGCAGCATGAAAACATCAATCTGCATACCGGCAGCTGGGGATGAAAACTGCAAGCCCCAGCCACATTGTGGCAGGAAGCAGTTGTCAACGTTCGTGCTGTGCCAGGAGGTACTTCATAAGCCCGGACCGGGCCCCGCAGTGCAAAGACTTCAATCTATATACTGGCGGCTGGGGTTTGGGAACTTCATGCCCCAGCCACATTACAGCAGGAAGCAGCTGCCAATGTTTGTCCTGTACCACGGTGTGCTTCATAAGCCCTGACCAGTCCCACAGTGTGAGGACTTCAATCTGCATATCAGTGGCTGGGGGTTGCGAACTGCATGCCCCAGCTACATTGCGGCAGGAAGCAGCTGCCAACATTCGTCCTGCGCCAGGAAGTGCTTCATAAGTCCTGACTGGGCCACATAGCACGGGACCCACGCGGGTCACACCTGGGCAAAGGGCAGGCCAAGATGGGCCTACCCTTTTGGCCATTGTTTTTGTTTGGGCTCTACAGATCACTGAGGACAACATATTTGCTTCCATCTGGCCCCTCTGTTGCAGCTATAGGTTGTATTGCCCTTTTATTTGCCTTCTTTTGTCGGATTCTATGTGATATGGTGATCTGTAACTGTTAATTGATCGACATGGGCAAAAGAAAGGCTAATGCAGATGCACCCCAGGGTTTACAAACACACCCGTGCACCACTATTGATAGTTTTTTGGTATGGGCGGTGGATCTTGTTTCCAATGAAATTAAGTTGTTAGAGTGGCGCTTGTCACTTTTCTCTGAGGATCCTAATATCCATTCTCCTTCTGAAGAGGTATGAACAGCTATTCCTAGCTAAGCTGGGTGTTTTAGCACCTCTTCTCAATCAACAAGACTGCATAGTTTACCTATAAAGCATTGCTCCGCCGAGATATGGCCTGTAAGCAGCTCCGCTGAAAAGAGGGCTGCCTCTTTTATCGACACGGCCATCTATGGCTGTTCACCTTATATGGGGCCAAAAGGAGGAAAAGGGTCCAGAGAGTTAAACCATCTAAATCTATGCCAAACTTAGGGACATGAAACTAATGAGCCAGGATTTCAGTGTTTATTAAGCTCTGATGTTTGAGATACCCTAAGTACACGCCTTAGTGAATTTCTGAACTCAAAGCTTTGCCTGTTTTATAGCCGGCTTGATGTTATCGAGGCCAAACTAAGTAATTTGGCCAACGTAGTTGGAAATTATACAGTTTGTTCTCAGGACTTAGTCCGTCTTCAGGATTTACCGCCCCATACCTATGCTGATGTTATCCATTCATTCATTCATTTCAGCTTTATTTCGGCAAAACAATACCATAAAAGCATACTAACAAAATTCTTACATTTCTAAAAGGGAACGAAAGCACTTTTGAGAAAGACGATAAAGTCAGATCAAGACCGGAACTCCCTCAGGGCCATACAATACAAATAGGCAAGTTGTGGATATGAGTGTTAAACAAGTAAATAATTAATCAATAAAAACACTATAAAAATATAAAATACACATCATCATACAAATCACCATATAAATATTATAAAATACCTATAAATATAAATCTATATGGCAATGACTATATACTAGCACAGATAGTGACCATTATAAAAATAGGATGCATGTTTTTTGGAAAAATGTTCGCATCTGGCATATCATAATGCCTCTAAAAATCCTGGCAATGTGCATACCGTCATCAGATGAGGGGTTGTTTAGCTAATTTTTGAAAGGTGATTGACAGTCCCTAGGACCCAACGTTTTCTATCTTTCCTACGTGCCTATATTCATTTAGAAGCCGTAAAAGGGGTACAAACAGGTAATACAAATGCACATTATTCCAGCAGCAACTAATATTCTCTTAACTACTAAAAACAAATTATCTGATGTTGGTCTTAAAAGCAATAAATAAGAATCAAGTACAGTATTTCATTTATAAAACCCATAAAAAAATACCTCCCGTGCCATCAGGCACTTCTTTGCTTGGCTAAGGGGGGGATTTTTAAAATAAAGGAAAATAAATAACTGGATCCAAAAACTAGTTTCATACGTGTCAAACGACCATTCTAGGTAACTTAAGGAACCTCTCAATGACTACGGTCCTTGTGCCAATTGTCAGTTTGGGGGCCGTGGATTAACTGTGGAAGTTTTGCCTGAGTTAAAGCGCTTACAACCTCAGGCCTGCCTTGTCTCTGATGAATGAAATTGCTAGTAGAAACCGGCTTAGACCAAAAACAACATATGGTAACGTACTGGATCTCAAGAGTCTTGCTGCTTCATTGCAGTTCCTGATTCCAACGTTTCTGCAGATAGGACGGATCCATTTCCTCCTCTGTTTTTCATAAGCAATGCAGTTTAAAAGAACATGATCCATCGTTTCCGGAGTCTCCATATTACACAGCTCACAGGTCGCCTCATGACTACTCCCATTCGGGAGGCCCCATTTAAAGGTAAATGCCTTAACCTGGAGAATCCCATATCGAAGCTTCATATATAAGACTTTTGCTCGTCTAGGTTGGATAGTATCTATCCATTCCTCAGCACTCGGCAATGGTTTATAATCCAGGAAACTTAAGGTTAGTCTACCTAGATCCTTGTTATAAAAAGGGCTACTAAGAGTAAAGTCCCAAAATACTTGTTTTAGACGGATCTTGGATTGAGTTGTGAGTGTATGCGGTTCATCCCAATAGACTTTCAGCCCTAGATTGTAAAAACATTGCCTAATGTAGTGAAGCCACGGGAGGGAGATGGCCTTGTCCAAACCCATGATCTCTGTTAGTGCTTGCCTGTATTGGATCAATTCAGGGGTTGTCCAAAGTCTACACCAGTAAAGCAGGGGCCTCAGGGCTGCCAGTTTGCCTATTTGTTTCATATTAATGTCATAGGCTAAAGGGATCAACGGAGTGGATGGAGGTAGACCCAGAACCCCCTTCATAAAATTATTTTCCTGAGTAACCAATGGGGTTAATTTTGTGAACCCCCAGAGTTCAGCACCATATAGAGCAGCGGCCTGTGCTTTGCACCTATAGATCTCAAATACTGGTGACACAATGCTCGTCCTTGAGCATTTGTATTTTTTACTAATTGCCATGGAGCTATGAGTTAAGGAGATAGCAGCTTTACTGATGTGCGGAGCCCATGACAATTTGGCATCAAGCAGTATCCCTAGGTAATTGAAGTTTTTTACTCGTTCCAGTGCCTGCCCTCTAATCCGAATGTTTCTCTTAAGTGCTATGTGGGGGTTAACAGTCAGGTATTTGGTCTTATTTGTATTTATTTCTAATCCCTTCGAGCTGCAATACTCACTGAATTTATCTAATAGAGATTGCAAGCCCATGGGAGTTTGGGATAATAGAATGGTATCATCTGCAAAAAGGAGGGCGGGGACTGGAACATCATTCAATCTTGGTGAATCATGGTTACTTTGTTTCAAATGCTGAACCAGATCATTGATGTATAATGAAAAAAGTGTTGGGGCCAGCACACAGCCTTGTCTCACCCCCCTCTTGATAGGTATTGGGTCTGTCAACTCTCCCTTTGGCCCCCACCGAACTTTTGCAAATGTATTTTCATGTAACCTCTCCAGCTGGCCCAGGAGGTTCCCTGGCATGCCCTGTTTTCCTAGTGCTGCCCATAAGGAGTCTCTTGGCACCAGATCAAAGGCTGCACGCAGATCCACAAATGCAATATAGAGGTGACCTTTCCTTAGTCTAGTATATTTCCACATTATTGTCAATAGCCTAAAGGCCTGGTCGACTGTACTCGTCTGCTGTCTAAAGCCTGCTTGGTATATAGTCATTATGCTGTTCTCTTCTATCCAGATACTAATTCAATTCAGGATCTGTCTAGCGTAAATTTTTTGCATAACATCTATAAGGCTGATAGGTCTATAGTTCCCTGGGTCTTCCCTGGATCCTTTTTTGTAAATTGGAATTATTTCTGCCCCTTTCCATGTCTTGGGTATTAGGCCTCCCCTTGCTATAGCGTCATTTAAAAGATTTAAATAAGGTGCCCAAATTTCTATGCTATGCTTGAACATATCCCCTGGGATCTTGTCCAAACCGGGGGCTTTTCCTGGCTTGATTGCTTCAATAGCAATCACCGTCTCCTCCAGACCAAATTGTAACTCGGGTAAAATGGCCCAAGTAGCTAGGGTTTTATGTCTTGAGGGATAGAAATCGAGGGTGGGGGGGTCAGAGTAAAGGTGTGTAAAGTAGTTAACCCATGTTTTGGGATCTATATGATGATCTGTGGTAAATATCCCCTCTTTGCTGCCATGGGTAACTATTTTCCAGAAGGACCTTGTATCATTGCTTTTTGCTGCTTCCAGCAGGTCTTGCCATTTTTGATCCTCCCAGTTGCTTTGGGCAGTGGCCAGCGTTTTCTTGTAGCTGGCCCTTGCCTGTTGTACGGCTAATTGATTTTTTTGCTTTAGTGCCTCTATCAGTACTCTTTTCCTCTCCCTACATTTGATAGTATACCATGGACTGCTTGGGGTGGTTTGGACCTTCTCCTTTTTATGCTTGATCTGTAGCTGTTTGGTCAGGATGGGTCTTAATGCAATACTCAACGAATGGTGAATAGCCATAATAGGAATGTCACAAGGTTTATTTTCTGCATAAGGCTCCAGGAGATCAGAAAATATGTTGTAAATATTTGTCATTGTTTCCTGATTACCTAGTATTGCTGGCCATTTCACAACCCTTCTATTGTTACTGAGGGTGGGTTGTAACTCCACCTTGTCGTGTTCTGTATATTCCAAGTCCAAATCTAGGAGGTGGGCCCTGAGTTCAATTATTAGCGGGAAGTGATCGCTATCCCTTCTTTTATCAATTTTAAAATTCGCTAATCTTCCCCATGTACTTATACTATGCAGAATGTAGTCTATTTTTGAAGTTGAGTTGCCTCTCTGGAAAGTATCCAGATTAAGGCCTCCTTCACCCACTCTGCCATTGCACGCCCTCAGTCCGTTGTTTAATGTAAGGCCCATGAGTTGCAGTGCGGCCACTGTGCCTGGAACAGTTTTTTCTATTGTTAGGTAAGGAATTGCTCTCATTCGATCTTCCTCTTCTGCTAAATATTCGAATCCAGTTATAGGTTCATAATTACAGTTAAGGTCACCCCCTATCATGATTGTCTCTCCTACTGGGATTTTTTTGAGCAGGTCATCTAGTAGAGTTATTTCGGGAGACTCCAAGTTTGTCCTTCTAGGTCTTATATATACATTGAACAAGTGGGTTATTATCTTATTTTTTTCCCCACTACCAACCATAAAATGTCCTCTGACTCAGTATCTTGCATGCATATCTCAACATTTAATGAGATTTTTGCCCATATAACCAACCCCCCAGACGGTCTCCCTCTGGCAGCTGAAGTAGCACTAATAAAGTAGGTTTTATATCCTAATTTATACGGTGGATCTTTGAGCCATGTCTCTTGAAAGAGACAGACATGATGTCGATCAATATAGTCCTGCCAATCGGGGTCTATGAGCTTGTTTTTTAAGCCGGCTACATTCCAAGAAATCATGGAAATAAGACCCCTTCCGTTTAGGGTCGTAACATTGGAACTAGGACTCAGAAAGGTTGTTGAATCATTCCTACTATGCAAAGGCTCCCCTACACTCCCTGCCCCTGTAGCATGAAAAACATTCCCTTCGTGGGACTCACCTACTGTTGTGTCCCCATTGGGTCCCACTTGTGCCTGATCTATCTGGATTAGTCAATCTACTCTATCAAGATTGGAATCACCATTTCTCTTTTGCAATCCCTCATTGTGATTGTGCTTATGCCTCTGGACACGGAGTTTGGTAATTAATGGATCCGAACTAAACCTCATGGCATTAGAATTGGGGGCGGGGGTTCTCTGTTCCATGTCAATCAGGCCTCTGGTTAATCTTCCATCCTTAAATGTTAGTGCAATAACGTCAAGTTGCCCCTTCTCTCCAGGGATTCTTTCTGCCCCCCTGATATCTGAACGAATTATGGATAGACAGTGTCTTTTGGCCCTAATCCAGTGTGTAAGCTTATTTTTTAAGGAGTCCTCATCTTCTCTGCTATTTAAGGGCAATTTTGGAACATTTAACAAATAAACAACATTGGTCCTACTAGGGAACCTATCCTCCTCAGAATACGGATTCCATATAGTGTATTGATTATAATCATTAGATACTTGGGAATAGGGGTTCGGAGTAGGTTCCAAATTTCCTTTTTGGGATCCTTTTATCAAACGGGGATCTCTTCGTGGATTCCCTGATCCTTGCCATAAATCACTAGCATTTCTTCTAGGGAAGTTGCATGAGCCAATATTTTCCCCATTAATCCCTGTCATGCATCCCTGTGGATGATGTACAATCTTAGCTATAGCTGGAGTAGGGTTGGGGTTAGTGATCAAATTTTGAGAACATGTGGGTTTGCCTTGTAGATGGAACGAAACTGGGGGGGACTCCTTTTCGCACTGAGCTCTATGGATACCCCTACCCCCCTCCTTTTCCACGATATCTGTTAAGGTTCTTACTTCAAGTTTCAGGTCCCTAACTTCCTGGATTAATCCTGTGATTAGATCATAAAGGTCTGCTATAGATCTTGTTTTATGTTTCGGAGGGTTCACTGGATCTAAATTGAGAGGAGAGGTCCTCTCACTATCTAACTGTACAGTTGGGATATATGGGTATATATCATTCTCAGATTGCCCCTCTTGTGCATTCTGTACAGTACTACTATCGAGTTCTGCCAGGACTGCATATTTATTGGAGCACAAAGCTTCACGCTCCTGCGTATGGCTCTTCTTCCTATTAATATCGAAGGTGCATAGGTGTATGGATCGAGTTGTGGCAACTTTAGGGCTGCCAGTCCTAATATCGGATGGAGCCTCCCCCTCTTGCTGGCAAACAATCTCTATCACTTTATTTCCCACTGGTTCGGTTTTCTTCGTGTAATAGGAGGTAATCTTTTTATCGGGACCCTCCCGAATAGTGGCCCTACTAGATAGTAGTGACTCTACCTCCTCGATAAGATCGTCTATTTCAGCTATTGTGCAGTTCTCACCCGCATTCCTAAGTTTTTTTACAGATTTCTCCTTTCCCCTTGGGGGTTCTGATGCCTTGCGTTTTCCCATAGCTTGAACTGCCTATGAAGTGCTTCGGCTCCTTGAACCAGTCCACAATGTATAATTTATAAAAGAGAATAGAGGAAGGGCTGGTGGGGATAGACCTAGATAGTGCAATTATGACAACGATGTCTATAAGTTTTCCACTATAGATATAAGCAGACCTCTTTCAACGTGTGAAAAGGCAGAGGCCCAACCTTGCCCCTCTCCAATATCTATTAGGTAATGATAAGAGCGTTGCAACAATAGGTGGAATATACCGTCCTAAGGCCCTCTATAGAAAGACCTATTTAGGAGTAAATGTCAACACAGTACCTTCAGGCAGCCGTGCGTGTAGGTTGCCTGATCCATACAACTTTGGATGAATGTCAGGGGGGTGGCCCAGCCCTGCCTCTTCCTGGCAATGACGGGCAAGGACGGGCCCGCCCTTGGCCCGGGCTTTGCCCGGGCGCGTCCCGCGCGGCGGTAGCGCTGTTTAGTTTTAAAGGGCTCCTGCCCCTGCCACACCTCCTCGGACCTCTGACGCGCTTCCCGCGACGGCGGGAGCGCTGATAAAGATTTAAAGGGCTCCTGCCCTCGACACACCTCCTGGGACTTCAAACGCGCTACCCGCGGCGGCGGGAGCGCTGTTTAGTTTTAAAGGGCTCCTGCCCCTGCCACACCTCCTCGGACCTCTGACGCGCTTCCCGCGACGGCGGGAGCGCCGATAAAGATTTAAAGGGCTCCTGCCCTCGACACACCTCCTGGGACTTCAAACGCGCTACTGATGTTATCGCCACCGGGCCAGTAGCACCCACTCAATCGATGGTGTAGATGAAAGAAGTGTAGCCAATAGTGTGGTGCTCACCTGGCCGGTAGCTCTTATTCAGTCGATGGGTGGAGTAGATGAAAGGAGCGGAGCTAATAGTATAGGGTTCACACGGCCAGTAGCTCTTACTCAATCAATGGGCAGAGTGGATGTAAGGAGCGAAGTTAATAGTGTAAATAAGCCCATGACTAAAGGAAACTTTCAGGACACTAAGGGCCTGATTTAAGGAAAGTGGCGCTGCACCCAGTGCAGTAGCACTTTCCTTGCTCCCTTTAGCATCCCCTAATGCAACCATTTGTGCGCCGTGTCTAAGAGACGACGCACCATGGCGGTAGTTAGGGAAACTAGCATCAACATTTTTTACGTTAGTTGGAGATTTGCAGGATTAGCAATAAAAAATGTAATCTAATCCTGCAAAGCCCATTGAGGCATATTGTAACCAGTGGTGTGCCTCCTTTTGACGTCTGCTCTGAGCAGGCATTAAAAGTGCCCCAAAAAATGCCCCACTTAATGGGGGGACACCCCCTTTGCATACATTATAATTATGCTTGGTGCAGGCATAATGTGATGCAAAGGATTACAAAGTGGCACAATGCATGCTTTGTAAATTTGGCGTGGCGATTTTGGCCTCGTTGAGCCACATAAGCATAAAAACAAAATATGCTAATGTGGTGCAAGGAGGCGCTAGGGGCTCTTAAATCTGCCCCTAACTGTTTAGATTCTCATCCAGCAGTCCAACAACCAAGTGTGTATCTTTTACCAGTAATTGACCTGCCTCCTGCCCTTATGTTGCTATCTTGGCTAATGTACCCAGCCTTCATGCAAACACAGCAGAAATGACAGCTGCACTTAAAAACAAAGTAATCTTCTGGTTGAACACTAAAGTGATAAAGAATTGGAATCTCTTTCTTGAGATTTCGTTTGTTCAGTGGATGTGGGGCTTTGGTCCTTTGAAGAGGCAGCTTTTTGAAGATTTTGTAATTATGAATCTACAAAATCCTCTTATTGCTGGGGAGATTTTGGATTTAGCTAGTACTGGTATGGTTAAATCCAGTTCAATTAAGATCCTGCCACTTGGTTTCTTTTATAAACACTTAACAGCCCGCAAGTAAGTGCTAATGGGACCCAAGTCCTTAAACAAATATTTACAAGATTGTTCTGAAATAGTCGCCTCCCCCTCCAAAATAGATTTTCTGCCCTCTTGGGGTTGGAGGAGATTGTGGTCCAAGCCCAATTATGGTTGCCACTTGATCTTATCTCAAATGTTAACTCCATGGGCCTCAGAACTCCCCCTCCTCGCTAAGAATCAATGAGTCATTGCCCATTGAGCCTGAGATTGACCCCCGTAGTGACCCATGTTGGACTCAATGGGAGCTTGAGTGGGACTCATATGGGTAGGACTGGCACATGTCTGAAGTTTCTTATTTGGAACATTGCCAGTCTGGCATCCAAAATTCTAATTGAGGGCTGGCAGGTGTTCATAAATAAGTATGACCCTGTGTTTATGCCAGAAACATGGGCAGTGACTGAAGTCTCGTTTGACAGGTTCATGTGTTTTAACCTACTGGCTTTTTCTTTTGTTGCAGGGTGTGCTAAAGGATAGTATGCAGCATGGTTTAATGCAAACCCTTCGTGTAAAATAGTCCCTACTGTAAGTGAAAAGGATGGGGTACAGGCTCTAGTTCTTCACTGGGGCGAGAGCTTTAGGATTTTAGTGCTGAATTACTATAACCATGATTTTGCAACCAGGGACAACCCAAAGCTTTGGGGTTTACCTTCCCTACTTGAATCTTTAGCAGAAAAGGAGTTACTTGCTGGGAGGTCACTCAATCTGCTCCTGGTAGGTGATTTCAATGCTAAGTTGGGTGAGGGTATACCTCAAACGACATCCCCTTTGACCCTGCCAATCATCTCATTGGTTTTATTGCTATGGATGCCAGGGGGCATCATTTATACTCTCTTTTGGCTGCTTTTGATCTAGAAAGTGTGGTTCCCATTTCAAATTTTTCAGTAATTCCCAAATTAACTGGGAGTGGTTATGGGACTACAAATGATTGATTTTGCCTCAGGGAACCTGCATCTCTCGATCATGGATCATCCTATAATATTTGAAGTTATAGTGCCCTCGAAGCACCTGCAAAACACCATCAGACCCAGTTGGCTGATAAATACCAAAGATAATGGGCGCAGGCTGGTCTGGTGCTCTGCTAATATGACTTTAATTATAAAGTATGTCTATAATAATTGTACAGAATTAGTAACATCACGCTTCTTGAAACAATGGGACCCCAATATTCCTGTTAGTGATTTTGTCAAATGTTTGCCATATATAAAGGCTATGATGTGTAAATCTGCTGAGAAAGCTCCCTCTCCATTACAAGTCATGGATTAATAAAGAGTGCAGGCAAGCAAGTAATAGCCTAATTCAGTCATAGTTAAAAGATGAGCAGTGGGAGGCCATTGTAGCTGCGTGTCAAAATAAAGATCTAGTGGCGATTTGGAAGGTGAGTTGGACCGCCCTAGTGCATGGTCAATCAGTGGATAAAGCCACTGTCCATATTATCCCAGATGCTTGGGTCAAGCATTTTTCCGGTATTTATGGCTCACATATTGAGAGACAAGAAGAGGTGCTGGTTGACTTACCTCTACATAAGAGTTTCTGCTTTTTTGAAGAGGAAATATTTAAGGCCATTTCCAATAGACCCTCTAAACAAGCACTTGGCCCGGATGGAATTCCTCTTAACTTATTTAAAGAGGACCCTACATTCTGGTCTCCAGTACTTACAAGTGTTTTTAACTCTGTCGGTTTGGGCCACCGGATTCTTGGCACATGTCTGTGATTGTCCCTGTTTTTAAAAGGGTAAAGCCCATGAACCAAAGTGTTATCCTCCCATATCTCTCCTTCAATCTACCACTACAATACTAGGCAGAGTATTTCTGGAGAACCTGATGTCCTGACTGTATGACAATAACATAATACAATATGGTTTTTGGAAGGGCCTAGAAACAATTGAACAGTTTTGTAATTTACAACTACTTATAACAAACTACAGATATGTGAAGGGCACTGCTATTCATCTTGCATTTATCGACTTACCCATTGCATTTGATTGTGTCAATAGATTTGAGCTTTGGGATAGTCTTTTGAACATGGACTGGGATTCAGGCTTGGTTTCTTTTTTAAGACTACTCCATCATGATCTCAGGGTTTATGTTAGATATGGAGCCAGTGGGGAGTGTACTTCTCTTAAAATCAATTGTGGTGTCCATCAAGGGTGCATCATTGCTCCTGTTTTATTCTTACTTTACTTTAATGACCTAGAAAAAACCTTGATATCGGCTGGAGCAGATGTGCCATGTATTGATAAAAGAACTATCCGCGCCCTACTCTATGCAGACGATGCAGTCTTGTTGGCCAGAACGGCAAATGGGCTAAAGAGGTTGGTTACCAGTTTTGTGGATTTAATGAAGGGGTTGGAATTAGAGACCAATTTTACTAAGACTTTTACAATGGTTTGTGACCCCAAAAAACACCAAATCCTGTACTTTAAGCATAAGGGGGCATAATTTAGACAGGATGACCTCCTTTCCATACCTTGGCTTGGAGTTTGAGTATGCCCGTAATTGGTCTTCTTGTGTTAAAAGCAGGGTGTCCCACTTTATGCGGGCAGTGGGAGCCACCTTTTTACTTGCCACTAGCACTGGGAAAAAAATATTGCACCTATTATTGAAATATACAAAAGCAAATGCCTACCGGTCGTCTCCTATGGTATGGGGGTATGGGGCTATAAAGAAGTTGGTACTATCCAGAGGGAAGAGAACAGGCATTGTCGTCAGCTGATGGGGGTTCTTCCCTCTGCACCTCATTACTCCTCCCTCCTGTAATTAAGACAACTATGTCCATGATACCACAAATGCTGCCCCTTTGGTATTTTGGTGTTCAGTTTGGACCAACACTGAAGCAGAGCTTAACCATGCCATTATTAGGGATTGTCTTTCTTGTGCTTGTGGGCTAAGCATCCAATGGCTAAAATACATTAGGGGCACTACCTCAGCCCTAGGTTGCACTTATGTTTTTGACAAGCAAGAAACCATCACTAAAAAGGATAAATGCTGGGTTCAGGACTGTTTTATCAAACAGAGGCAGGCTGCAAGGGAGGCAGCAGAGCTGAAGAAGCCTACCGTATACCCATCTGCCCTGAGGCCCAAAACTGCCCCCACCCCTAATACCTAAGCTCCCCAGACAACCCCACCCACCCTGAGCCCTAAAAAAAAAACTATCCCCACACCTTCATCCCCGCCCCTAAAACCCCCCACTTGCCTGGAACCCTAAAAAAAGCTATCCCCACCCGTGCCCCATAAAACTAAACTACCCAGACACCTCCACCCACCCTGAGCCCTAAAAAAAAAAACTATCCCAACCCCTGCCCCTAAAAAATAAAGTACCCCAACACCGCTCCTAAAAGCGAAACAACCTGACACCCCACCCGCCCTGAGCCCTAAAACCTTCCCCATAACTAAAATACCCGACCCCCATCCACCCTAAGCCCTAAAAAAAAAAAATAGCCAGGCCCCCCACCCCACCCCTAAAAAATATACTATGTCAACACCCGACCCACACTGAGCCCCTAAATACTAAAATACCCTGACACCCCCACCCACAATAAGCCCTAAATCCACCCCACTGCTAAAACTACCCACCAACCCCACCACAACCCCACTAACCGCACCGCGTCCTCTCCCATTCCTTCTTCCTCTTTTTTCCTTCCGCCCTACCTTAAACCTTCCCCACCTCTTTAAAATTAAACTACCCTGCCACCACCCTGAACACTAAATTTAAAAAAGTACCCAAACCCTCCCACTCCTGCCCCTAAAAATAAAATAAAAAAAATGCCCGACTCCCACCACCCTAAGCCCTTAAAAAAAAAAAAAATACCCACCCCTTAAAAAAAAAAATAGCCCACCCGGAACTCCTCATTCACCCCAAGCCCTTAATCCACCCACCAACCCTGACACAGCCCTCCTTACTTCACTGTGTCCTCCGCGTCCTCTCCCGAATAATGCATGGCTTTCTCTGTGCCTTAACCACGCATATGCGTAGTTTGGCACATGCGTAGTTAAATCCATGGGTTCTTCCGGAAAGTGTGATTACGCTTGCTTGGGAAACATCCATGTTGTTCGCAATGCGTTGTTAAGGATGTTTCCCATTTAACAAAGAATGCTGTTGACCCATTTGAGATTGGGCTCCATCTGGTGGATTTTGTGTTTCCCACTCAGGCAATTTTCTTCAATTGATCTTTGCCTATGTGTTGAGCATTCATCCCAGACCTTATTGCATTTTGTATTTTTCTGCACATACTGTTGTTTTTATACCAGGTGTTTCTTGTTACCATTTTTATGCATACGTAACATAACCAAGATAGGGCTGTTTGTTTTTTCTTCAGCAATTCCAAGACCCAGAAACCTGCCTTGCAGTCAGTTGTTTCCTGAAAAGTGCTCCGACCGTGAGGAGGGCTTTGTTGTTTTAACTTGCTTTTATTACTCATGCTGATCTTAATGCTATTTTTAAAATATATGATTTTGCGCTTATTCTGTGCTTTGTTTTTTAATTGTCTTTTTAAACTGTGATTATTTATAGGTACTACCTATTGTATATTATTATGCTGTCTTTTCTATGTATTATCTTTTATAATCTATTTTATAATTATAGAAAAAAGTTTTTTTTTTAAACAAAGAAAGACTTCTTAGTGCCTGCTACAGATTCTTGCGGGGAAAGAGGAGTGGGGTTAGGATAGCTGGCTCAGAACAGATATCAATATCCTTACTTCTAATGCTAGAAATGTCAGATGGAGCCACCAGCATAGTAGTCGTAGTGAGCGAAGAAACAGAGTCTAGAGTTCACTGAGAGGCAGACAGTGTGCTCCCACTCCCCTTCCAGAGGGACCAAAAGCAGACATTGTTTATCCAGATGTCTTCTCTGAGGGCTCTGAATTCTGGCCAGGCAAAGAAGGACTGCCCCCACTAGTGCAAGGCTATGAGCAGCCGCAGCCGATGATTGCCCTGTGGGTTTAATCACCCTAAGACCACTGTGACTATCAAGGGTGGTTTCAAAAGGTTTACCGGAGAGAGGCGCTTCCTCTCGGCTTTGATGAAGAGCGAGTGCCCATTAAGTCTGGCCGCCCTCTCTTCCTCAATCCTCCCCTGACTGGCAGGCTGGCTTGTGTTTTGCTTTCACTAATGACCGAGCTGACAAAAATCTCTGAAATGCACTTCTTAGTTTGAAGAAGACATTTATTATTACTTCACCACTAGGTTCCTAGAAAGGGATTAGTAGGTCGAAAGCACACGTTTAAAAATAGTCACAGCAATGAAAGGAAAATATATCAAAGTGATTCTCAACTGCAATGTGCACAGCACATATATGTGATTATATTGTAGCATAAATGCAAAACAAAGGATAAAGTCAAAATTCATCACCGAAGGGCCTGCCAGGACTCTTCATCTTTCTCTTGCCAGCAAGTTGATGACCCCTGTTCAACTGCGAGAAAGAGATATCCAACCTCACGGGACAAGTGTCTGTGTCAGGCATTTGACGTCCAATCCTGTCCGAGGTCTCGGAAATTCCCCTTGCTACTGACCAGGGCCACCTTTTATAGCTTAAATAATTAGGAAAAAAGCCTTCTGAAAGACCTGTCCCTCTCAGATGTAAATCTACTGTAGGTCAGAGTTGGAAGAAAAATAGTTGAAAATTGGCCAACATTTCAAGGCTCCCTCTTCCAAGGCCAACCTGTTCCCTGCTGTGAAGAAAAACAAAAAATATGCGCTTCCTTATCATGCTATCGTTTTCGGTAAGAGAAAATACAAAGAACACAAGCTTAGTTTACCATGTGGAAAAACTCAGCTCATCTGCAATGTCTCAACTGCAATGTCTAACGCCACGATAAAGCCAATAGGCAAGCTAAACTGAATACAAAATGTACTACAGCTTGGACGGAATCAATAATGTGCAATACAGACGGAGACCTGTTTTTTTGGCAGTTGAGGCCTCCAAGACATTGCAGATAGGGTACTCGTTCATGGCAGCTGCAGTCTCCAAGTTGGTGCAGCCGGGTGCTTGTCTTCAGCAGTTGTGGCCGCTGGGCATGTACAGGCAACTTTGCAAAGGTGAACATCACCAGTTGTTCTGAGCCTGCAACAGAAATGGCAGACTTCATGGAGACTTTCCGATGCTTAGCTTCTTCATGCAACTCCCTGCAGGAACTGCACTGGGTGACTGAGGAACTCCCCTGGACTCTAGTTCCCACCATCTTCACTCCCTGAAGACTGTTGGCGATTTCTGGGTGTTCTACATGATGGGAACATGATGGCTTTCTCGTTTTGGACAGACTCTCCCCCTTCAGCACCAGGCACTCTCCATCCCTCTCCAGGCAGGCATGCTTCGAGGTACTAGTGAGACCCTCTTCTTCTCTAGCAATGAGGATGTCCCCTCACATGTAGGAGACGGGCTGTCATGCAGACAACAGACTTGGTCACACAACAGTTCTTTGAGAACTTTGTGGAGCGCTCCCTTCCTGGTCAAGAATAACTTTTGAGCCCCATTTCTGTACTCAGTTTCCAGACCTGGTATGTGGCTACACTATGTGAGGTTCTGAAACTGGTTTGGGATGGTTTCCTTTCAAGTGTCATTTTGTAGCTTTACCTCATACAAACCCCTTGTGCAAGGTGTTGCCTTTCACAGCAGGTGCCAACAATGCTTGTTCCACAAGGAAGTATCTGAAACAAAGATACAATGAACTGTGAGATTTCTGCAACTCGCTACAACCAGCCTTCATGGAGCAGTAATCAGTGACAGACAAAATAGCAGCCTCTGCCTAGAAATGTCTTCACTTTTAACAAAAGAAACTGCTGACCCACTTCTCACTACTACTGACTAGCAAAAGACACTGCTCAGGAAGAATTAATCAGCAGCCCTACACCTGAAATACCTCTTTCAAATTCTAATGGTAGAGCGGTCCCTGTCCTCCTTCACAGCAGTGCCTGGGTCTCCCCCTTCTAGCCAATGGGATGCAGTCAATACACTTTCACTGTCTGGAGAAACTGTATCCACCCTCCACCTTGTAGCATGACAAACTGGGGCCTTCCAAAATGGATCCTAGTGGTCCCCGTACTCACACTCTTCCCATACACAGTCTTACTACTACACATGTGCTATATATCAGCCACACATACAGGCACTTAAAACACACTCAATAAATTTCAACACAATAGTCTGTGGGTCACAGTAAAACAGAACGGTACACAAGTGGGATCAGTAGACCACACTCTCCTCTGACATAGCAAAAAGGTCTGGTCCAGGCTAATAATTCACAAAACACAGAACATTCCCTCCATGTCATGTGATCAACCAATGACATGGAAATTAGTTCCATTTCAGGTATAAGAGAATGCTGAGAGTACCACTCCAGGTCACAGAACAGGTTCTTGACCCTAAATCACCATGGACAGGTCTAGTGCTGCCATATAACAATATAAATGTACACCTAGATCACTTGCCAAATTTTATTGACATCTAAATATCCAACTTCCTGCTCACAACACAGTGCAGAATGATCATGCCACTAGGAACACTCCATAAATTCTAGACATAAACAATCTGCAAGCAGTTGACTAGAACACCACCCACGTGCCTCATAACATTGGTAAAAATAAGTTCCTCAAAACAACAGTATAGGGTAATGAAACAGAGAAAATAAACACATACTATTTAATGCTTCAAACAGGATCATATCAATATTTTCCAAAAACGAAAGAATTTTACTTTATAGGTCAATGCATTTCTCACTCACCCTGAAAGGCCACTTTACATACACTCCAGAGACTCTATTTTTTAACTTTATATATTTGTTCTTTTACTTTGTACATATACAACAATTTCCTTATACCAGTACCTTCTCAGCTCCACACTATTCAGTAAGTCATCACTATGCAGCAAAAGGCAATACATCCCCAGCACAATTTCGCTATGCATTTTGTTTACCAATAATAATAAATTGGTAATGGTCCAATTGTAACCATTGCTTCTCTTTTCATACCTTTAGTATTTCAAGACATCTTCCCTTGTGAGTCTACTAGTCTTTGTTGTTGATCATTGTTCTCTAGCTCGTAGAATTTTCTCCACCATCCGAAGACTTTAGAAAATTTCCGTGGGCAGCTTCTAGCTTCATGTGTTAATATGTTAAATTTTTCCTTCCCCATATACATAACCATGATATCCTGCCATTCCTATTTGGTATAACTCTTGGAGACCCCATTGTTTTTCCAAGTTCCTTTTTGCCATCACAAATGTGATATAAGTTATCTTCTTGGTAAATCTACATCACTGGGGATTCACAGTAGTACAAACTGGAGTGTTAATGGAAAATCACATTCTAATACCCTCCTTAGTTGTCCCAAGATAATGTGTCAATATTGCTGTACTGTTGAGTATGGTCAAATTGTTTGTAAGAATGTGAGACATCACCTAGTCAACCTATAGGGTCGAGGACAATTTCATTTCACCTTTCTGAAACAGATCCCCACTTGTGTGATCCCAGTGTGATTCCATGCCTTGAGCCCTTTCAATTTATGTACTTACCATAATAATTTCCCTTCTCAGAGTAGTGTTGCCATAGCAACTGTACAGTTCATCCTTTGTATCTGATTGCTTCGCCCAAGTGATTACAGCTGTGTGGGTTGCCAGCAACAGCTTGGAGTATTCACTTCCACCCTATAGGTAAAGTGTGTGTGTTTGTCTTAAAATAGTTGCTCTTTCCATTGTAATTGCAAGATCATCCCTTGGTGCTGATAACGTGTCCCTTTATGTTAATTAATACACATTAGGACTCGTTTTAGGCCAATGAATCTTTGGACCCGGTGGTGAGACACCGTAAGACGAGATAACTGATTAATATACCAATCAATACATTGATAACATTTTCAACATATATCACCACATTATATGCCACTTTGAACATTAGTTAAATCTTTTCAGCGCAACCATGACCTTTCAGTCATGAATAACCACACCTTATTAGAGTTTTGTGAATTTTATTCCCTATTGATTACAATCTAATAGCAAACGTATTAATCAAGAAACAAAGGCATAATCATAATGCGGTAATAATGCAAAGATCTCTAACATAGGATGGTAACATGAAAGTTAACAATTCTAACACATAGAACCTTGTAGGTATTTAGTTCAGCATAGCATCAAGTCAGTCTCGTCAGTTTTGTCAGTCAAGATGAATACCTTATCTACCCACTAATTAGCATCAGCATGTTGGGCTTCATGCAAAACAATTTAGAACACTAATTTGGAAAAAAACATCTAACTAAGGTCTCTAATCAAAATACACAGCTGTTGGTACCTAGAAAGAAAAGGCAAATAAGTGAATTACAATAGCAACATTATAATTACCCTCTGGGATAGGTCAGCATACAGGATCAGTCTTCGTCTTCAGGACATCAGTTTGATCGCCGTCAGTCTAAAAATCTAAGGACAGGGGACATTTCCCTCATACGGAAGGAAATGTAATGGGGCAGTCTATGGGCGAGGATGGTTTTGTCTAAGTCTCAAGTCACCAAATAGAGTGACAGAGTTTCTGGATGCAATCGATATCATTCCCTACCTAATGCTCTCGAGTCTCCTGTGTCATGAGTTTTTATCCCTTTTCCAAAATACATTCCCCCAAAATTCTATTGGACAGTCACTTCACCCCACTATCTGTGAACTATTAAATTATACATTAAGTAATGCATTTGTCATTCTTCGATAATTTTCTACACTTTGATTGGTTTTCATAATTGACGTTTTTCATAGGTGGCACATCCGGGGTTACTTCATTTTCTGGCACCTTCTTTGGGTCAAGAGTTCTCTTCTCCGCGTTTCAGTGTCCTTGGAAGTGTCTATGTTTGTTGCAAAGCTTAGAATTTTATATACTAAAGCCGCTAGTATGCGGATGAGAAAATCTAGCAATGCTACATAAAATGAAGAAAAGAACAATTGCTGGTTCATGGCCTTTTGCGAGTCAGCACACTGAAGAAACAGAAAAATACGCTTTAATATGAGAGCTACACAGCTAGTTTTCGACTCACGCTAACTTAAGGCTTATGGATTCTAGTAAATGCAATCTTTATACGTTTCAACATTTTTCTCAGTTAGTCATACTACAAGCAATTAGTCGACATTAGTTTATGCATGAAAAATTCTCCACGTTATAAAGTACGTTTCAACGAATAATATTATTAATGCAGCATTGTTAAATATAGGCATTTCACATCTAAAATATGTAATGTTTAAACTACGCTCTCTCAGTCCCTCCTCTGATGACGCTCGTCATCACACAATCTTTCTCTTTGATTTTAATTCTTCACTTTGCGCATGATACGCATTTCAACATCTTGCCCTTTATGTGAGCTTTCCCATATTTCATTGAACATTTTCTCTCTTTCACTTTCTTCATTTCTTCTGGTTCTTTTAGTCCAATTTCTTTTTATTTTATCATTAATATTACATGCCCCCCATAATCCTAATAAACAAACTAAAACAATTAATAGACCCAACATAATTTTTGCAAGTACCCCATTCCAAATGTTGGTAAACCAGCTTCCCACTCGGGCAATTCCTTTCCCAAATTTCTCCCAAACACCAGGTTCTTTCAGATCCTTCAGGTCTGTACTATCTCTGGTAAGGTTAGTAAGCATGCTTCTAATTTTCTTGCTGTTATCCGGAATAAATGAGCAACAATGACGCTCATTAAGCATTTTGCAAACACCTCCACTCTTTGCTAAAAGAATGTCTAAAGCAAGCCGATTTTGAAGAGTCATAGCTCTTTCTGCAGCAAGTTCAGTATCCATCAGGAGTATTGCTCCTGTGAAGTTTGTCAGCATGTTATCCAAAATAGTGGACAACTTTTGAATTTTCATAGAATTCAAGATAACCCCTACTGATGGGATTATGGCTCCAAATATATCACCAATGACAGCCGCCACTGATTCTCGTTTTTGTCTAGGATGTTGTAACTCAGACGTTTTAGGTATTTGTTTCAAGTCATCAATCTGGTATATTTTTGGAAATACTATTCCCAAATAACATGTCCCATACCATCCCTTAGGGAGACGGTAATATGCATTCAGTCCACAAATGTAATAGATTCCAGGGATTGCTGGATCTTGTCCATTCAACATAAAGGTCCATTTACTCTGAAACAAAAACACATGCCTACACTCACTCGTACCCACAAACAAACTGTCTTGATCAGATTTTGGTCTATATATACAGAGCCTACCTACGTGTAATGCATCTATAGCTAATTTGCCATGTGTTTTGATTGCAGTGTAAGCATAATCATTTGCATAAGTACGTTTTTCTAGACCTTTTTCTAACCTTTCTTTCAATGCTTTGCGTCTATCATCTGTATGATCTAAAAAGCTTTTCTCTACGGGGGATAATAAGCAAGTCAAATTATTGTGATGTGCATAAGCAGTTCCAAATGTAAGTGTTGGCTCAAAGAATCTTCTAACTATTTTAATATCATGCTCTTTAGCTAATTTATTTAGGAATTCGATCACAGGCACAAAAGAAAACACAACATCCAAATTTGAATATAAGTATTGCACATGCTCTTGATTATAGAATCTTGTTAATAGGAAGCTGCAACTAATTCCATAAGTAAGAGGGAGGCTATGATAGTTACTCCCTCCTGCACAGATGAAGGAATTTTAGTACAGACATAACAATCTTTCGCATCCGTAGTTTCCACATACTCATTTAGTAAGCGATAGAAGACATTAGTAGAAAGTTCCCCTTTCGCATTAGTTCCCTCATGCATATGTCTTGCGTCTTGCTCAAATCTCATCCCACGGTGATAGTTTAGTAGTGGTAGTTTCAGGTTTCGAAGTTGCGTTAATAGTTTCTTTCTCTCTCCATGGCATTCCCACAATCACGCCCACAATCATTACTGCACATACAACACCTATTATAAGACCTAACCAACCACACACCTTACTTCCTTTGCTACTATAAGCCATGTTTGTATAGAATCAGAATTGCAGATCAACAATCAACTTGAGAAGAAGAAAACTCTCTTGCGTATATTACAGCGTCTTCACTCACTCCAGGACCCTTTTTGCCAATTCAGGTTAGCAGCTTGTCGTAATCAGGTTTTCTTAAAGTCAAATCCGGTTTAGTGTCACTTTCCAGTAATTTCTAAAGTCTCTTTCTCTTTTCAGTTTTCACAAATTCAGTTCTTAGTCAAGTTTTCCTTTGGAATATTTTCAGGTACCGTAGTATTGGCCTGGTACTTCCCGATCAAAGCAAAATGCTAAGAACTCTTGTTGCCATTCGGAGGTTGTAGCATATGCCCATTCAGGACCTGCATATCTTCTGTTTGCTATTCTTTTTCTTTTTAGTCTTCGTTCACCTTGTTGTTCTCCTTCGCTCAGATCATCGGCTTGTGAAGCATCACTTTCTTCTATTATTGTCTCATTTGATACCTCTCTTACTTTAGGATGTGACTTTTCTGGCCAATTATGACCCCTATGTGTCTTGGTTCGGTGTTTTCCTTCAGGACGTTGGACAGCACCCTCCTCTTGTGATATGGTGCTTTCTCTTGACGGACCTGCAACTAGTTCAGGGGACTCTGACACGTTTTGATTTGTATCTACTATTTCTCCTTCTCTTTCGTCTTCTGGTTCTATACTGAGTTCGGACTCTAGTCCGTATTCGTCTACTTCTGGGAGAACCTCTCCTTGACTTAGTTCTCCTGCTGCCTCAACTGGGATAGGCACTCTGTCGCCTCGCTCGAACTCATTAACAGTTTGAGGGACAAGGCTGTTCTCAGTGGGCTCTCCAGTAGTCTCAGTTCCTTCTTGACTAATCTCTGACTCAGAGATTTCTCTTCCTGAATTTGCTGTACCGGAAACTTCAAGTTCCTCTTCAACAGGACAGGTTACCCTTTTTGTGTGACTGGCATGTATCCAGTTGGGAACCCCGGCACACTTCACAGCAGTGGTGGTCGTCAATATTACTTGATACGGCCCCTTCCAACGCGGCTCAAGACACGATTTTCTCACGTGCTTCTTGACAACCACCCAATCTCCAGCTTGAAGACAGTGACCCGGTTCGCCAATTGGTGGCAACGTGTTAGCTTCCACCTGGTGAGAGAAAGAGCGAATCACGTCAGCCAAACCTTTGCAGTAATCTAACACCATATCATCTGTAATATTCACTAGGGCATTTGCAGGTACCGCTGGTAATCTCATAGCTCTGCCCATGAGAATTTCATGTGGGGACAGTCCAGTTTTCTTATCTGGGGTGTTTCTCATAGACATAAGTACAAGAGGTAAAGCATCTGGCCATTTCATGTTTGTTGCAGCACATATTTTTGCTATTCTTGATTTTAAGGTACCATTCATCTGTTCAACTAGTCCTGATGCTTCAGGGCGATACCTACAATGCAGCTTCTGTTCAATGTTAAGTGGGGCGCACAGGAGTTTAATCACCTCATTGTCAAAGTGTTTTCCCCTATCTGATTCTATAGAAACCGGAAACCCGAATCTTAGTATCAGTTCTCTGAGTAGTAGTTTTGCAACTGTAAGACTGTCATTCCTACGTGTGGGATATGCCTCAATCCAATGACTGAACACACACACACACTAATACGTATTTCAATCCTCCACACACAGGCATTTCGATAAAATCCATTTGCATTTTGTTGAATGGACCTCCAGCTCTCCCAATGTGGCTCAAGGTTACCACAGTCCCTTTTCCCGCATTCATCTGTTGACAGATGATGCACCTGTGACAAGTGATCTCTGCGGCATGTCTGAATTTTGGATTGAACCAATCAATCTTGAAGGATCTGATCATGGCGTCTCTTCCTAGATGTGCCTGCCCATGATATAATCTGGCAAACTGTGACAAAAGACTATTCGGCAAGACCAATTTTCCCTCTTCTGAAACCCATAGATCATCTGCTCTTTGTACACATTGCATTCTCTGCCAGGAACGTTTTTCTTCTTTGCTAGCACGACTTTGTAGTGTCTTCAGTTCATCTAAGGTATCAACCACTCGTAATGCTAGACTTAAACTCATGTCATTTTCCGGTTGTGGTAACAATTCCCACTGCTCTTTAAATGATATACAATTTAGTGCACAAAATCTTGCACCCTGATCTGCATAACTGTTTCCCATTGACACAAAGGGGGTTATTCTAACTTTGGAGGAGGTGTTAATCCGTCCCAAAAGTGATGGAAAAGTGACGGATTTACCACCAGCCGTATTACGAGTCCATTATATCCTATGGAACTCGTAATACGGCTGGTGGTATATCCGTCACTTTACCGTCACTTTTGGGACAGATTAACACTCCTCCAAAGTTAGAATAACCCCCAAAGTCTTGTGATCTGGTATGGGCACTGCACTTCACCACAGCAATTTCAAGAGGTAACTGAATCGCATGTAACAAATCTCTTATTTGTTCACCATTTTTCATAGGAGAACCAGAGGAGGTAATGAAACCCCTCTGTGACCAAAGTTGGCCAAAATCATGTACAATTCCAAATCCATATCTGCTGTCAGTATAGATAGTGACTTTCAAATTTACAGCTGCGTGGCATGCTTTTGTAAGGGCTACTAATTCTGCCACTTGTGCGGAAAACACTTTTTCGAGCCAAGAGGCTTCGACAATGCCAGTTATTGTGCATACTGCGTAACCGGCTCTCAATGTTCCTGCTGGATCTCTTAGACAGGACCCATCAACAAACATAATGTAATCGTTTTCTTTTAGCTGGGTATCCTGTATGTCTGGGCGAGGTTTGGTACAGAGCTCAGTCACCTCAAGACAATCATGCTCAAATTCTTCCCCATCTTTGATCTCTGTATTTTCATTGGGAAGTAAAGTTGCCGGGTTCAGCACAGTGCATCTTTTTATTGTGACATTTGGTGACCCCAGTATAATTGTCTCGTATCTGGTAAGTCATGCATTTGTCATGTGTTGTGTCTTAGTTCGTGTCAGCAGAATTTCAACTGAATGCGTAACCATTACTGTCAGAGGGTATCCCATAACTATGCCTTCACATTGTGACAGGCTTTGACCAACTTCTGCAACTGCTCGCAAACAACCCGGCAGGGCTGCTGCGACAGGGTCCAAAGTAGCTGAAAAATATGCTACAGGGTGATTTCCATCTCCGTGGACCTGCGTTAAAACAGACAAAGAACAAGCATCACGTTCATGACAGAACAACAGGAAGGGTTTTTCATAGTCCGGCATTCCCAATGCTGGTGCCCTGCACATGCATTCTTTTAATTCTAAAAATGATTCAAGCTCCACTTTTGTCAAAGTTATGGTGTATGGTTCATCCTTAACTTCTTTTCCTGTTAGTTTTATTAAAGGTTTTGAGATGATCGAGAAGTTGGGTATCCACTGACGACAGTAGCCCACCATTCCCAGAAACATCCTGACGTCTCTTTTTGTTGTTGGTGGATTCGTTTGTAAAACGGCTGTTATTCTTTCTTTTGATATTCTACGGGACCCTTTTTCAATCAAATGTCCCAAGTATTTCACTTCTTTTTGGCAATATTGCAACTTTCTAGGTGACACTTTGTGCCCATTCTTTCCCAGATGATTCAATAATGCAATGGTATCGTATTTACAGCTGTCTCTGGTCTTTGATGCGATTAGCAAATCATCAATGTACTGCACAAGTGTTGATTTGAAAGGCAACACAAGTGGTTCCAAATCCTTTTTTAATATCTGATTGAAGATGGATGGTGACTCAGAAAACCCCTGAGGAATTCTGCACCAACTGTACACCTTATCCAGGAATTTGAAACTGAACAAAAATTGACTGTCTTCATGAAGTGGTACCGAAAAGAATGCTTGCGACAGGTCTATCACAGTAAACCATTCGGCATCACAAGGTACCTGGAACATTATTACTGCTGGGTTAGGTACCACAGGGCAACATTTGATCACAATTTCGTTTATTTTTCTCAAATCCTGCACAATTCGAACTTTCCCACAGGGCTTCTTCAAACCCATAATGGGAGAGTTACACGGACTGCTCAGAACTTCTTTCAGGACTCCCTGACTGAGAAAATCTGCAATTATTTGCGTTACCTCAATGAGGACATCCTGGGTCATGTGGTATTGTGGTACTTGTAGAGACACTGCATTCTGCTTTATTTGTACCTTGACTGGTTCTACTCCCTTTATCAACCCTACTTCTTTCCCAGTCAAATCCCACACCTTTTCTGTGACAGTCCCTTGTAAATCGGCAGGTAAGTCGATCAAAGTATGCATTGGGAATAAAGTGATTAAAGGGTAGTCTTCATTAGTCTCTCCTCCTTCCTCTATGTATTGGCTTGCATCTCCCTCATCATCACTGTTTGTTTGTACTTCTATTCCATCATTGGAACAGGTAATTGAACATTTTGTCTTGCACAGTAAGTCCCTTCCTATTAAGGATACAGAACTTGAATCGCATACAACAAACCTATGTAGGCCTTGGAAATTACCAATTTCAACCTGCACCGGGTCAGTAATCGGATTAGTCAGGTACTGGTTTGCCACACCAACCACTCGTATAGTACGCCCTGAGAGAGGTAATCTCGGGACTTCTGCACTCCGAACGGTAGAGCGTGTAGCTCCTGTGTCGACCAAAAATGAAACCTTATAGCCCATTACTTTTCCCTCTACATATTGGCCTCTCTGATCCACCTCTAAAGATGCTGCAAGCCTACACTCTTCACTGTCTGAGCTGTCATCCGACCAATCCTCATTCGTGCCATTTTCACCTCGTAATGGGAATTGTTGCACAGTGTTGTTTTGATTAGTTACCTGACCTGTGACCTGCTGAGGAAGCATCACCTGTTGCTGTCCCATCGGAGCCATGGGTAATTGCATTTGCTGTCTAGGCGCCATAGGAATCTGCTGTTGCACTGGTTGCATTGTTACTGACTGGAAACGTGGCATTGGCATTTGTTGCATGGGTTGTGCCCCTTGCATTTGTACTGAATTATTCTGAAAATTCGGGTTCTGATGTCTCACTTTTGAGCCTCGTGTATTTTGTAATGTACCAACATTAATGCTCTGCTGAACTGTACCATCCTGCACCATATTCGGACAATCTTGTTTCCAATGTCCCACGCCCCCGCACGCATGACATGGTGACATCTTTTTCATTCCCTGACCGTCATTTTGAATAATAACATTATTCATGTCCGAACCACGGTTTACAAACCCTCGACCTCTACCTCTCGGCTGTGCCTGAAACACACCATTCATTTGCGGTTGTTGCTGTATCATTTGCTGAACTCCATTCCCCTGTATTCCAGCCTGTGCAGCTCTTATCTGCATCACCATCACTTTTTCCTTCAACTTTTTCTGCTTCAACTCAATCTCATCACTACAGTATTTCGCATACTGCAACACCTCATCAATCGGTTTAGCTTGCCAACAAATCAAATGGTTCTTAATCATCTGGCCGACCTCTGGCCTCAGTCCTTCGACAAATCTAAACACAAGGTGGTTCATGTCCTTCGGTTCAATAGTCTCAGTACCACTGTAGTGTTTGAACGCTTTTAGTAATCTCTCATAATATGCGTGTATTGACTCCTTAACCTCTTGAGAGGTCCGGTCAATTTTCTGCCAATCAGTCACCTTCGGCGACACCTTTTGCTTCAAAAACTCAATCACTTTATGATAATATTTCATCACCTCTTCTGAAGGTGCTCCGGTCACCTTATCTCTTGCCGGCTCCTTCGTCGGCCAATCTACCCCTTTCTTGCACTCGAGCCACAAATCTGGCGGAACAATAATCTCAAACAAGGTATTCAAGTCTTCCCAGAGACACTTTGCAAGTTTCACAAACCTATCCGTTTGTTGATACCACTCGATCGGCTTTTCTCTCAGTCTAGGATAATCATTCGTAAAGGATAAAATGTCTCCTCTAGTCCAAGGCACATGCACCAAAACACCACCAGCCGTTTCTCTCATAGGTAAGATCTTTACCGAATCTAGATTAGGTGTAGCCCCACCTTTATTAGATCCTGGACTATCTCCCTTTCCCTTATCTCTTTTCTTTGCCAATCGGCCTTCCCATTTTTCTAATGCGCCCCAAACCTGAGCATTCTGCAACAATTCTCTTAAGTGTGCTTTCATGCCTGCAGACCTCATGTGTTCAAAATCTTTTGAGTCAAAGTCTAATCTGTAACTCCTTTTCAAATGTTTAGTGTTTCCAATATCGATGTTATATTTGTCTGCCAGGTTTGCTAATCTCTGATGTATTTTTCCCACCTCTTTGGTGATCTTGGGACATAGGTATCTCAATTCTGCCTCAGTGTATGATTCCAACTTATTTACTCCCATCGTTCCTTCCACTAACTCGGCAGCTTCTGCCCCCAATCGTATAAGATTCAAGTATTCATCTTGTTTTTCCCGCTCAGGTTCAACTGTAGTTACTGCAGTCCTCTGTGAGGTATACGTTTTTTCTAACCATTCATTTAACTGTTGTACAGTAAAACCCTGCAGTGAAATATTTCCTGCATGTATAATTGGAGAGTGTGAGGTATTCGTACTCATAGTTTGGGGAGTTAAGACTCCCAACCCTGCTTGACGCATCGCTTCAAGAGGTGCCCCGACTGGACTAAGGTCCATCAGGGGTCTCGGTGGCTCATTTACTTGTTCTCCAGGGGCCATTATCTGTGGAGTTCCCATAGGCCCTCCTCTTATCGCTTCCTGTGTCATCACTCCTTGCTCACACACCCCTGTTTTACCTTGCGCATATAACGGTACTGGGGGACCAACAGTAATAGGTAGCGATATAGCAGCAGGTGTCTGACCTGGACCCAAACTCCTTGGAGCAGCAACACCATAGGTCTGCTCCAGTGTACCCAGAACAGGTACTAACGGTGGTCCTGCTACAGGGTTATACCCCGGTATCAGCTGTGGTGGTTGAGACACCAGTTTCGGAGTCGATTCAATCTGTATTAGCTTTGGCTTTGTGTATATCGGGTCTGGCGGCACTATCAAGTTTGTAGTAGTTTCAAGCACTGGGACATCAGGGTAAATTCTCTTTATCTGCGGTGGAGGCTGCAACTGTATCGGCAAGTCTGGTGCAGTGGGTATACTGACACCATTCTGTGTCAAAGCTGTATCGCTAGTCTGTGCCGTATCAGTAACTCCCTTTTCTTGTGTCTGGTTCCCAGGATCCAAGCTAGTACTTGGAGCGCTGTCGCTCACCGCATACGGTGGCGGACGATCATGTAACAATCTATCCATAAATTCTTCATCATCTGAATCATCTTCCTCTTCCTAGGAATTTTTATTTTCTTTAGTTATGCCTGAATCTTTGTCGGTTTTACAAGAGGCTTTCTTTCCCTGTGTCTCTTCTCCCTGTGTTATTGCTGGGAATAACTTCAACCCATCTACAATTCCCCTTCTCCACATCTTGCTCTCATTGTCCCATCTAGCTTCTGCATAGGATTTTTCTGCCCTCTTCAGTCTTCTCTGAAACCTTTCTTGTCTATGTTTAAGAGCCATCAAGTCCCAGATCGCCAAAGCCTCGTATTGTGCCGGTCTCGGAGGTGGTTTCTGTGTACTTAACATCCACCTCAAATTTTCTAACACCTTTGGATTAAATGTCCCATGCTCTGGAAACGCTAGACACCCCTCTTTCTCTGTTAATTTGCGCCATTGTTTCATCCATAAACAAGGTGCAACACCCTTTTCTTCCATAACCGTGTAAGCCGGAGTACCCTCAGGTGGTGTAGGTTCCCCATCGGTTGCGACAATATATACATCTCCCTTTAGAGCACTTTTGAATGCCTTGACAAAATTCATTTTTGTTGTTGTTGTTGTATTTAATCAAAATGGCTTGGTTCCCAGGACACTCTTCACCTGCCTTTTCTCAACCTATGGCCTCTCACGGACGGCAGCCAATCCGTGCGCGACCCCTCTCGGCATCTGACCTATCTCAGCGCGGCACCACTGACGTCACACTCACACACACTGCGGCTGACAAAGTCTTGCGGCTCGTCCGCCCTTCACTAACCCTTACAATTCATACAAACTAACGCGAAATATTGCGAGCAACTTAAAATGACAACACAAATCTGTCGGTTTACTACAGGAAGGGTAATACATTCGCTTCAGAACTTTACAGAGATTTCACTTGAAGCCTCGGCCGCTACTCTCTCCTTCTCAGTTCCCGCATACGCAAGCAGAATTCGACCTGCAAATCCTACTCTCGACTTGTCAATGACTCCTTCTAGTGCACTTTTAGAATTTGTCAAATCTCCATCGAAGGTTTCACACATAAGTCATAACTCAAACTCGACTTGTCAACCGCGCCCGATTGACCTATTAAACCGCACAGATTACAACATAAACCACATTTATCATCATTCTCCGGAGTCTTAGACCTCAACAGGTCCGTACACGATAGTCAACCACGTGGGTAATTTTTTTAAGCAACAAGCGCCACATTCACATGAAGTACGCCGACTTCCCTACTCTCATACCGTGGAGTACACCCACTCCTGCTAATCAACACTTAATTTGGCCTAAATACACACAAATTTTCACGATCTCCTGCAGGAAGCATAAGCTTTAAGCAAGTGCAAAGACCCTAACCACACATACTATGACGCCGAAAACATCCCAACTCATTTAGGCAGGCTCCGAGATCCCGGGAAAGCCATGGCGAACCTAGCAACCCATCGTCTCTCCAATTTGCATTATCACAGAAAAACAAATTAAACAATAAATCTCCGTCCTAGTGCCCCCAGGGGCCAAACCGTCGCTCTGCTACCAGAACTGATAACGCGTCCCTTCATGTTAATTAATACACATTAGGACTCGTTTTAGGCCGATGAATCTTTGGACCCGGTGGTGAGACACCGTAAGACGAGATAACTGATTAATATACCAATCAATACATTGATAACATTTTCAACATATATCACCACATTATATGCCACTTTGAACATTAGTTAAATCTTTTCAGCGCGACCATGACCTTTCAGTCATGAATAACCACACCTTATTAGAGTTTTGTGAATTTTATTCCCTATTGATTACAATCTAATAGCAAACGTATTAATCAAGAAACAGGCATAATCATAATGCGGTAATAATGCAAAGATCTCTAACATAGGATGGTAACATGAAAGTTAACAATTCTAACTCATAGAACCTCGTAGGTATTTAGTTCAGCATAGCATCAAGTCAGTCTGGTCAGTTTTGTCAGTCAAGATGAATACCTTATCTACCCACTAATTAGCATCAGCATGTTGGGCTTCATGCAAAACAATTTAGAACACCAATTTGGAAAAAAACATCTAACTAAGGTCTCTAATCAAAATACACAGCAGTTGGTACCTAGAAAGAAAAGGCAAATAAGTGAATTACAATAGCAACATTATAATTACCCTCTGGGATAGGTCAGCATACAGGATCAGTCTTCGTCTTCAGGACATCAGTTTGATCGCCGTCAGTCTAAAAATCTAAGGACAGGGGACATTTCCCTCATACGGAAGGAAATGTAATGGGGCAGTCTATGGCGAGGATGGTTTTGTCTAAGTCTCAAGTCACCAAATAGAGTGACAGAGTTTCTGGATGCAATCGATATCATTCCCTACCTAATGCTCTCGAGTCTCCTGTGCCATGAGTTTTTATCCCTTTTCCAAAATACATTCCCCCAAAATTCTATTGGACAGTTACTTCACCCCACTATCTGTGACCTATTAAATTATACATTAAGTAATGCATTTGTCATTCTTCGATAATTTTCTACACTTTGATTGGTTTTCATAATTGACGTTTTTCGTAGGTGGCACATCCGGGGTTACTTCATTTTCTGTCACCTTCTTCGGGTCAAGAGTTCTCTTCTCCGCGTTTCAGTGTCCTTGGAAGTGTCTATGTTTGTTGCAAAGCTTAGAATTTTATATACTAAAGCCGCTAGTATGCGGATGAGAAAATCTAGCAATGTTACATAAAATGAAGAAAAGAACAATTGCTGGTTCATGGCCTTTTGCGAGTCAGCACACTGAAGAAACAGAAAAATACGCTTTAATATGAGAGCTACACAGCTAGTTTTCGACTCACGCTAACTTAAGGCTTATGGATTCTAGTAAATGCAATCTTTATACGTTTCAAAATTTTTCTCAGTTAGTCATACTACAAGCAATTAGTCGACATTAGTTTATGCATGAAAAATTCTCCACGTTATAAAGTACGTTTCAACTAATAATATTATTAATGCAGCATTGTTAAATATAGGCATTTCACATCTAAAATATGTAACGTTTAAACTACGCTCTCTCAGTGCCAATAGCCAATATTTATTGGGAGGAGCTGTCAAGCCCAGTTCTAGGCTGGGGTGTCTGGCAATGCTATTCCCTCATTGTATGCTGATCTGGGTAGTAATTTCAGGGCAACTCTTGGTGTCCCACTATTCCATAGGAGGGATCAGGTCTCTCTCTTGGGTTTAGCAAACATCCCCTCTGAAATGGCATAAGGAGTATTCTGCGTGACATAAAGGAGTTTTGGTAAAGTGATCATTTTAAGGATAACAGCTCTGCTCATTAGCATCAGTGGAAGAAGTTGCCATCTAGTCACACCTGCCTGACATTTTACCAGGACATGCTTGATGTTTTGTGCATGACACAGCTCCACTTTGGGTTTAGCATAAATCCCAAGATATTGAAAGCCTTCTTCTGTGCCTTAGTCCCTGTGGGCTCTCTCCCTGCATCTGTTAACCTCTGTTCATATGTAGGACTGATTTATTCTAGCATATTTTCTACCCTGATGCCTTTATTTACAAGCCCCTTGTACCGCCAGTACATGCACTGGCAGCGCAAGGGGCTTTTAGATAAGCCCCTGAGTATTTACAAAATGTGTCAAAAAATCAGAAGATCACTGCTATATTAATATGGGGCTTGCAGCATAGAGTAATATCTTATTGCCACATAATGATGTCTTCTCTTACTCGGAGCTAGTGTTTGTTTTGAACAATCTCACTTGATAACTTGATCTAATTTCCTTGTGGCTCTATCCATAGAGCAAATCAATCATATTTGTAAAGTGCTCTTTGTCACCCAAGAAGGTATCCAGGCACTTGCTGCAGGTGTTGAGTCCTCAAAGAACCAGACCTTGAGTCCCTTCCTTAAGTGGGACAGAGGGGGTGTGGTGTGGTGTGGAGGTTTAGGAAGAGGCCATTCCAGGCTCTGGTGGCGAGAAGGAAGAAGGAGCGTCCTCTGGCACGGCATTGGCATATGCAGGGTATCTGTATGAGGGCATGGTCTACAGAGAGGAGGTTCTTGGGGAGGTGTCAGTAGAAAGTCAGGCAGTGGTTAAGGAAGGCTGGTCCTCAGTTGGGCAGAGCTTTGTATGCATGGGTTAGGAGTTTGAAGAGACATCTTTTCTGGTTCAGGAGCCAGTGGAGGTCTCTCAGACGCTGAGTGATGTGGGTTCTTCTAGGCAGGTTTAGGATTAGTCTGGCCGCTGCGTTCGGCATTGTCTGAAGTCATTCAATGATGTCTGTTGTGATACCCGTGTAGAGTGCATTGCCTTAGTGAAGTCGGCTGGTAACAAGGGCCTGTGTCACCGTCGTCCTTGTGTCAATGGGGAGGGCCTTGAAGATATTACGAAACGTATGGAAGCATGCTGAGGAAATGGCGTTTACTAGATGCTTCATGGAGAGTTTGCTGTTGAGGATGATTCCTAGGTTGCCGCGGTGTTCTTTCGATGTGGGGGTTGGTCCCAGTTCAGAGAGCCACCACAAGTCTTTCCAGAGGGTTGTGTGTCTGCCTAAAATCAGGACTTCGGTTTTGTCTGAGTTGAGCTTGCCCAAAAAGAGCAGTGATACTGGGTACCCTTGCCTTGGGCCTCTGTTCATTGAGGAGGAAGAGGACATTATTCGATTGAATTTAACTGCCACTGTTGGTGCCTTGTATAGCAGGAATATTCAACTACAGGATACTGGGCCAAAAGCAAATATTTTGCAGTGCTTGTAACAGGAACGGCCAGTGTATGGAGTCAAATAAATTTTCAGCATTGAGGGAGCATATCCTTTGTGGGTCTTTACCTTTTATGCCCTCCAGCCAAATATGAAGCCTCCTCAAGCTAAGTCTAGTGGAGCATTTTGATGTGAACCCCGTTTGGGCTTTGTGTTGTTTTACAACCCGCTTGTCCAGTCCTCAGGATTGTAGCTAGGCCTTTACTCTCTATATTCAGCAGCAAGTTTGGACAGTATAATGAGCATTTCTCTCTAAGTTTCCCCTTCTTAAGAATTTATATGATTATGGCGTGCGTTAGGGCCTCGGTGAATGTTTGCTCTGAGCTATAATACAAAGGTTATGCACATGTGGGCTTAGGAGTGATAAACCATTTTTTGTACAATTCTCTTGGTAGCCCATAGTGGCCCAGTATTTTCCACCTTTTCACTTTTTAATAGCTTCATTGATTCCCCTGTACCCTTATTTTCCTGAAAGTATGCCACTAAGTTTATTCTGATTTATGCTGATATTGTCGGAGTTCCCATGCATTTATTTTCTAGTTTAATCCCCTTTATTCTTGTTGCCTGTCAATGTTATTATTACGAGTGAATGGTATGAAATTTTCAGGTTGAGGAAGTCTATCTTTTTGATAGGGGGAATTTCCCTACCAGGGATAAAGAAATAGTCTAGCCTTGAGAACACGTTGGGCCAGATTTACTATAAAGTGGCGCAGTGCGGCGCTGCGCCAAAATTTGCAGCGCCGTGCTGCATCGCTTTAGTAACGCAGGGATGTACCATATTTACTAAAATATGGCACACCCCTGTGTTTCCCCCTGTGCCGGTGCTAAATATATCTGCCAAGGCAGGCATCCTTGCACCATAGTGCAAGGTTGTCTGCGTTGAAGGGAATGATTGTTTCCCTTCTTGCACATAAACCATCTACAATGGTGATTGGGCACTTCTATGTGTGCTGCAGAATACAGCACACATAGAAGTAGCAAATCATCATTTTGAATGATTGTTTATGTGCGGGATGGGACACCTTCATGCACATAAACAATCATGTGTGGCCTTTTGCTCTTTTCTATATGTGCTGCAGAATGCAGCACACATGGAAAAAGCAAAAACGAGGAGGAATACAAGTATGCCTCCTCGTTGTGCCATGCTAAGTCCACCTCTGGGGTGGTTAGCTTTTGGCGCTGCCACAGATTTGGGACTTCTGATAAATCTGGGGCAGCATCAAAGGCAATGGGTGTTGTGGTGGAAAGCCCACAGCAACACCGATTGCACGCCTCTCTGATGCAGAAAACTGCGTCGGAGGGTCCCATATTCACAAGGTGGCACTAAGCCACAAAAAGTGGCTTAGCGCTGCTTTGTAAATGTGGCGCACTGCACAACGCCACTGGAGCGTAAAAAATGTGACAATTCAGTTGTGCAAGGTCCTTGTAAATCTGGCCCTTTGTTTGCTCCTTAATGATAAGAATTTTGTATGTTAGGGTGTTTCAACATCCCTATATCTGTCAAATCAAGAACCCTTGTAAACTTCGCACTTGTATAGCGCAATACTCACCTGTTAGGGTCTCAAGGCGCTGTACGCATATCGCTGTGGAACCCCTCCTGGCTTTTCCTTGTGAGGTGCCTACTCCTGGACAGTCCCAGGGTGAAGCCAGGCATCTAAGCGCTGTGAGGGCCGTTGTGGAGATTAAGCAAGCTATTGCCCAGAGTTACAGAGTGGGACCCATTAACTAGATTAGGCACAGAGGCAAGAATCATCTGGTCCAAGGGAATTGAGCCCAAGACCAACCGAGGTGGGAATTGAACCCTGGTCTCAGGCCAGCTCTCTGCATCAGGGGCTGCCACTCTAACCATTGTGCCACACTTCTCCACTAAACTGCAACAGTTGTATGGCATGCTTTGATTGGGGCTCTGAAGTCTTGATTCTTACCTTTATCTAATTGCATAACATTGTTAAGTTTATGGAGCAAAATATGAATCTGCTTTGAGGAGGATAGGGCCAATCTCACCCAGCACTTTCTGCTTGAGCCTAGGAGGTGCATATACATTGATTATTGCCGCACTCTGCCTCCTGCACTCTCCCTGTACCCCAACATAGCATACAACAGAATTCACCCATTTCTTACTAAGTTTTAAAGGCAGTAATAATTTGCAACTCCTTTGGAGCCTTTTGTGAATTCTGCATGTGCAAATATCTTGTAGTGCCCCCGCCCAGGAATCTACAGTACCTAGCAGGTGTGTGCCCTGAAGTAATAAAATATCTGGGGAAAATAATTTAAACTTCGGAGTTACCACTCCCACCTTTATCTTGTTTCCAAGGCCATTTATGTTCCAGGATAAAATATTGAGATTATTATAGTGATCTCCCTGTACCATGGTCATGTGGCATTTCATTATGTTGTATCGGGTAGTTATTGTCTCTCTTCATGTGGGTCTCTACTGGTTGAAGTAGATATATCTGCCTGGTTTTGTAACTGCAACCCCCAACTCTTTCCCCCTCAAACATTCTATGTTTCCTTCCTTAACATATGTACTTAGTAAACTCTATGGCTTAGATGTATGGTGTGTATGAATGTCCATGTGTGAGGCAGCACCATGGTTGTGTGTCATGGCCTGACTTGATCTGTTGTGCCCATCTCATCCATACCACTATTCTTTCAGACCAAATCTTCTCTCATTAAACATGACATATTTCCCACATGACTTCTGTAGAGGTATTTCTGGTATTCCAAACGTATATGATTAGCCCAGAGTAGTGGCATTCTCATAGTCCAGTTCTTGTGATTTTTTTCTCAGCTCTGTCCCTGGTTATGTTGCTGACCTTGGGCTCACTCCTCCCTCTGATTATGTTGATTAGGGTTCCTCCCAGAGACCTCTGTCTGCATGAGTCAGTCACTGTGCTGCTTTCAGCTTCTGTGTCTCTGGTGCGGTTTGATTACTTTCCACTTGTCTTTATACTTTACACCTCTTAGTGGTCCAATGTTTGTGTAGAATTCTTGGCTAGTTGCTCCTGGGGGTGATGTAGGTTCTCTCCTCTAACCATTCCCAGGATTTCTCAAGGATAGCAAAGAAATTGTCTTTACCTTAAAAGAGTACTTTAAGTTTGCCTGGGAAGGGCAACAAACATTTAATTCCAATTGCTCTCAGTCTCTGTTTTATGGAATTGTAGGTTTATGAGTGCATTGAATCATTTGTGTGTCATGTGGAAAGATAAGTATTTTGTGCGACCCAGAATACACTTCACCCTTGAGCCTCATTTCCCTAGGGACAAGTTCTCTTTCCTGGTAGTTCAAGAAACTGGTTATTATTGCCCTAGAAGATTTTCCAGGTGGGGGCTTTATCAACAGGGCTTGGTTTGCCCATTCAATAATGAAGTATGCCGAGAAGGTCACTTGTGGTATAATGGTGTACAGCCACATCTTAAAGAATTCCTCAGGAGCTTTCTCCGTTATTTCTTCCTGGAAGCCAAGAAATTGCAAATTGTTGCAGCAGGATCAACCCTCCTCATCTTCCACTTTCCATCCTATTTTTGTGGACGTATTCTTCAGAGTCTGAACCATCATCTTGTGGGCATGGGGAACCACAAAAGTTTTATATACCAATAGTCACCTTAATAGCACTCCCACAGATGGATGGCTCAGTGACGGTGTTAAACCTCAATTTCATGAGGCAATGTGTCCTGAGATAAGGCACAACTCAGCATCTTAAACAGTTAGGGGGTCATTACGACCCTGGCGGAAGGCGGAGAACCGGCGGTAAGACCGCCAACAGGCTGGCGGTCTTACTGCATGGAATTATGACCATGGCGGTTACCGCCATGGTCATCCGCCGGTTCTCCGTTCCGCCCGCCGGGCTGGAGACCTGGGTCTCCAGCCCGCGGCCGTCACTATACCGCCGGCAGTATTTTGACCCGGCTTACTGCCGTGGATTTCCAGCGGTTTGAACCGCCATGAAATCCATGGTGGTAAGCACTATCAGTGCCAGGGAATTCCTTCTCTGGCACTGATAGGGGTCTCACCCACCGACTCCCTCCCCTACACCCCCCACCACCCCTGCCACCCCCCCCAAAGGTGGCAGGGTCCCCCTCCCCACCCCGACCCCCTAACATCACTTCACCCATACCCACACCACACTCAAGCGGGCACCACCTACATACTTACACGCACACACACTGACATACATGCCAACATCCACACACACAGTCAGACATGCACACCCACATTCAGACATACACGCACACAACCATACAGACATACCCACAGACATACACGCACTCATTCCCATACACACAACACCCCCGCAAGCATACACGCACTCACACACCCCCTCTACATACACACACGCACACCCCCATGCACCCACACAACACCCCCCCACCCCCCTCCCCTCACGGACGATCGACTTACCTGGTCTGACGATCCTCCGGGAGGGGACAGGAGCCATGGGGGTAGCTCCGCCGACACCACACCGCCAACAGAACACCGCCACGGCGAATCCCAGGACGTGATTCGCTGGGCGGTGTTCTGTTGGCGTGGCGGATGAGGTGGAGCAACCTCCACTTCCCCGCTGCCCGCCAGTATGGCTGTTGGCGGCTCTCCGTCCGTAAAGGGACGGAGAGCTGCCAACGGTCATAATAGGCCGAGCGGCAAACCGCCACCACTGGCGGTCTTCCGCACGGCGGTCCCTCGGCGGTCTTTAAAAAAGACCCCCTTAATCAGTTAACTAAGGACGAACTCAATGAGTGAGGTCTAGCGCAAAGATACACATTTTACATGGTTTGCTACACAGATTGAAAATGTACAATGCAGGCATTTTAAGGTGCAGATACATAAAGAAGCAATGCCATGAAGGCATTCTCAATACTGGGCGGAAATATCAGCAGAATCAAGAAATAGCATAAGTAAAACCAAGAAGAAATCGGGCTGCATGCCTAGATTCACCGGAAAGTCTTTTGGATTACCTCTAAAATCTGGGGTTTATATACAGTTTTCTTGCATAGGAAAGCAATAGTTTCTGCAATATCGCCAAGGTGTGAGTAAATGATTTACACATGGAGCAAAACAGAGCACATTTCTGATAAACTTCATATTGCCTTAATATCTAAGCACATTCCCATTACATGAATACTGATTCTGCCCCCTCAATGTTAATGTCATGGCAAGATAAACTAGTTACAAGACCAGCAGCAAACTATTATGAATGAATGCAGTACAGTTAGCTAGTGGAAGGACTTTTGAGAAACAACAACATTACTTTGTCCATTTTGGACAGGTTTATTCGAGAGCAGCAAGAAAAACATCAATGCAAATAAACATACATGACTCTGTTTGACTGTGTGCTGCAAAAATGATGAACAGTGAACATGCAGGTGGAGACATCCACTTTGACCTAGAAAGTTTTGTGGCCTAACAGAGACCTAGTTAACATAAGCCAGGAAAAGGTACTTTTACATATCATAGAAAAACAGTTTGAAAGGTAATAGCACCATGTCAGTGTGTACATGAAAATTCAAGAGTAAATCTACATTCAACATGTTGTTAATAATGCACAAAAATATATAAACTGCACAAAAACTCATACAGACTCCCCGACCCCACTCTGATTACCGTATAATTACTAAAAACCATAATTAATCTAATAGTTATAACATCTCTGCATCACTTTCTGTTTTTTGCGATTCGATTCTTCCAACAGCTTCAGTTTATTAGGTACTCGATCTTTGGCATCCTCCATTTCAATCTTGTTCCATTGCCTCTAAGATGATCCCCCTTTCTCTTTATACTCACAATTCATAAATATCAGCTCAGAAAATTTAAACAAGAGAAATAGGACAATTTCACAATCAACACAATAATAACAAGGGTTAGTATTTCCCTATTGTAGGAAAGTAGCCTCTTTCTAGCATGGTTACCCCCACATTTGGCCTGTTTGTGAGTGTGGTTTTACTGTGTCACTGGGATCCTGCTAGCCAGGACCCTAGTGCTCATAGATAAAAACCTATGTCAGTGTGTTTTGCCTGTCTCACTGGGATCCTGCTAGCCAGGACCCCATTGCTCATAGTTTGTGGCCTAATGTGTATGCCTCTGTAATGCATAACTGTGTCACTGAGGCGCTGGTAATAAGAACCTCAGTGCTTATGCTCTCTCTGCTTTTAAATTTGTCACTGTAGGCCAGTGACTTAATTTACCAATTTCAATTGGCACACTGGACCTCCCTTATAAGTCCCTAGTATATGGTACCTAGGTACCCAGGGCATTGGGGTTCCAGGAGATCCATATGGGCCGCAGCATTTCTTTTGCCACCCATAAGGAGCTCAGACAAACCCTTACACAGGACTGCCACTGCAGCCTGCGTGAAATAGTGCACACACTATTTCACAGCCATTTTCACTGCACTTAAGTAACTTATAAGTCACCTATATGTCTAACCATCACTTGCTGAAGGTTAGGTGCAAAGTTACTAAGTGTGAGGGCACCCTTGCACTAGCAAAGGTGCCCCCACATAGTTCAGGGCCATTTCCCCGGACTTTGTGAGTGCGGGGACCCCATTACAAGCGTGCACTACATTTAGGTCAATACCTATATGTAGCTTCACAATGGTAACTCCGAATATGGCCATGTAACATGTGTAAGATCATGGAATTGTCCCCCATTCCAAATCTGGTATTGGGGAGCCAATTCCATGCATCCTGGGGGCTCCACCATGGACCCCCAGTACTGCCAAACCAGCTCTCTGAGGCTTGCACTGCAGCTACAGCAGCTGCCACCTCACAGACAGGGTTCTGCCGTCCTGGGGTCTGGGCAGCCCAGTCCCAGGAAGGCAGAACAAAGCATTTCCTCTGAGAGCAGGGTGTTACACCCTCTCCCTTTTGAAATAGGTGTTACAGGCTGGGGATGGGGATGGGAAGCCTCTGGAAATGCTTTGAAGGGCACAGATGGTGCCCTCCTTGCATCAACCAGTCTACACTGGTTCAAGGACCCCTTCCCCCCTGCTCTGGCGGGTAACTGGACAAAGGAAAGAGGAGTGACCACTCTCCTGTCCATCACCACCCTAGGGGTGGTTCCCAGAGCTCCTCCAGTGTGTCCTAGACTTCAGCCATCTTGCTTTGCAAGGTGTAGGGGCACTCTGGAGGGCTCTGAGTGGCTAGTGCCAGCAGGTGACGTCAGAGACCCCTCATGATAGGTCCAAACCTGATAAGGTAGCCAATCCCCTCTCAGGGATATTTAGGGTCTCTCCTGTGGGTTCTCTTCAGATTCTGCTTGAAGTTTCCTTCAGGAATCCTCTGCAACAACTTCAGACTCTTCTGACCTCAGATCAACCGCAGCCTGTTCCATGAAACGCTGTAGCTGCAACAAAGTATCTACAAGAGACTCTTTTTTTCGGCAACCTCAGCTCCAAGTCATCAACTGCAACAGTTTCCATGGTGTGAATGCTCTGGGGACTCCCTATCTTCATCCTGCATCAGAAGGACCGAAATAATCTCCTGTGGAGTGACAGAGTCACTCCCCTGCTCCGAGCAGGCACCTTCCAAGATGACTACCGGTACCCTGGGACTCCTCTCACAATGACGAGTGTGCTTCTAAGGACACAGAGGGTGGACATCATTGACATAGACTGTCCGGAGGTCCTGCTGATGCAATTTGGAGGAGGTAAGACCTTGCTTTCCCCGAGAATGACAGTACCCCTGTGTACTGTGCATTCTTCACCTCCTGAGGCCTCTGTGCATTCTTTGCAAAATTCCTTCTTGCAGAGCCTGGCCCAGGTCCCCAGCCCTCCACTCTGCGACGTTCAACTCGCTGAGTTGTTCTCCGGCGGCGTGGGACCTTCTTTTGTTGTGCTACATCAACCGCGTTTTGCACCTCCTTTGAACCCAGATCCTGCAGCTTCTGGGGGTGCTGGCTGGCATCCTGAGGGCTCTCTAAAGTGCTGAGAGCCCCCTCTTCCTCCTCACACAGAGTTGAGGCCCCCAGGTCCCTCCTGGGTCCATCCAATGCCATTTTGACAGAAAACACACTTTTGTCGTAGCCAAGGCTTGTTGGTGCCTTCCAACACAAAATCTCATCTGCAACAACTTTCACGCCGTGGGACATCTTTTGCATCATGCAGGAACCCGCTGGCATCTTCATAGGGTGCATTTCAGAAGTCTTCTACTAACCAGGGACTCTTCTTTTGCACCCTCTTCTGGGTTGGCAGGGGCTCCTGTCCTTCCTGGAACTTCTTTCGACTTCTGGACTTGGTCCCCTTCCTTTGCAGGTCTTCAGGTCCAATAATCCAGCAGTTGTTCTTTGCAGACTTGGTTGGCTGCTGCAAAATCCCCAAATCGAGGTGTAGTTTGTCCTAATAAAACTTGCAGTACTTTACTCCTGCTTTTCTGGGCTCTCGGGTGGGGTAATTTACTTACCTTTACTGTATTCTTACTCTCCCAGCGATTCTGCACACACTACACTTGTCTAGGGGGGAATTTGTGATTCACATTCCACTTTTTTAGTACATAGTTTGTGTTGCCCCTAGACCCATTTTCTCCTATTGCATTCTATAGGATTTCCTACTGTTTGCATTGTTCTATGACTATTTACTTGTCTAATTTTGGTGTCTAGTGTATACATTGTGTATAATACTTCCAGAAGGGGTATTGTCTCTAAGATATTGTTGGTACTGTGTCACCCAAATACATATCTTTATTTTTGGTAACACTGAGTATTGTCTTTACTTGTGTATCAGAACTGTGTAACTTAAAGTGGTATTGCATGAACTTTGCATGTCTCCTAGTTCAGCCTAAGCTGCTCTGCTATAGCTACCTCTGTCAGCCTAAGCTGCTAGAACACTACTACTTCACTAATAAGGGATAAATGGACCTGGTATAAGGTGTAAGTACCCAAGGTACCCACTACAAACCAGGCCAGCCTCCTACACCCATACATACCACCTCTCAAGCTATCAATTCATACACCAACCTTACTAAACCTCTTTCCTATCTCTCTAACCAAGGAAACAGTTGTTTCCCACAAGTCATGCTTTTATAAAGCTTGGACTTTGACATATGCATCAGACCGTTTTATATAAATGTTACTCTTGAAGTTGCTAAATAATCTTTCCCTTTGTATGTTATAACCAATCTCATTATGCACTATAGTTAATTCAACCTGTGTGGAGAAATAACCAACTGGAGAAATATGGCAAAACAAAAAGCCAACTAAAACTGTTAATATTATAATTAAGATTATGCTGACAATTTTAGAGCATTTGCTGATATTATGTTATCTATTGAGATCAAAAACAAAAATTAAAACAAAATTCAGGATTAAAAAATGAGTCCTTATGAAACTTGTGTTAAAACAACAATAAACCTTTTTTTAAATTCTTCTCGTTTTTAAGTAATGATCAAAAACAAAATATCAAACAATCAGACTTCAGAGTTTTTTTTTTGAGTTGATTTGTTCAGTTCATGGATTTAAGACTATGGTGGTCATTATGACATTGGCAGTGGCTGTTAGAGTGGCGGTAACACTGCCAATAGGCTGGTGGTAATTACTGCCAAATTAAGACCATGGCGGTGAGAACTCCCATAGACAGCCAATGTATCACACCAAACGCCAGGGCGTTAACACCACTGACCACGGTGGAAGCCATCAACAGCCAGGCAGAAGACAATGTACCGCCCACCATATCATGACACAGCAAACCGCTACGATTTCCGGGGCTGTACCAACGCCATCAAAAGCCTGGCAGAAGCACATCACAGAAGACCAAAGACTCACCAACGAGACACAAAGAAGATCAACGCAGCCATGGAACCGAAACTTCAAGTCTTCCGGATGCTCTTCTACGCCATGCTCCACCTGGAACACCAGCGCCAACGAAGACGGTGACGGTGAGTACAGCCGCCTAGCACACAAGTGAGGGAGGGAGGAAAAGGAGAGTGACACATACACGCACGACACACACCATACACACAACCAGCTGCAGATGTAAACCAATGGCACAGGACACACAGCATAATAATACAAGGACTACAGGTCGGCAGTACTGAGATTGTAATTGCATGGCAACAGCCACCATATGAACCAATTTTAGAACAAAGATATATGAACATTTGTCCAGAAAGGGCCGTTGCCCAGTCCAAAGTACATAAGGCCCACATGGCCACAGGGCACAGTCCAAGCCCCAACATGAACCAGACTAGCTCCGCACAAAACTGTGCAGGGGGCAACATCTCGGAAGTAAACAGGCACCTCAGGGGGAAGGGGGTGAGGGGCAGCTCAGCTGAAGTCAGGAACTTGCCCACTGCTTCTGGAGGGGGCTCCATAACCATTTCCCAATGCTGGGGAGTGCAAGGTCACAGTCTCTGAGGTGGGGAACTTGCCCACTGCTACTGGAGGGGGCTCCATGCCCATTTCCCAATGCAGGGGAGTGCAAGGTCACAGTCTCTGAGGTGGGGAACTTGCCCACTGCTTCTTGAGGGGGCTCCTAGTACAACAGTCCCTGGAGGGTGGCCTACATGCCCTCTGCTGGAGATGAGGGATGCTATGTCTCTGCTGGGGGAGGTGTCTCCTGGACAGCCTCTGCTGGAGGTCAGGGCTGCATTATCTATGCTGGGGGAGGTGTCTCCTGGGCAGGCACTGCTGGAGGTGAGGGCTTCTGTGTCTCTGCTGGGGGAGGTGTCTCCTGGGAAGCCTCTGCTGGAGGTGAGGGCTGCATTGTCTCTGCTGGGGGAGGTGTCTACTGGGAAGCCTCTGCTGGAGGTGAGGGCTGCTGTGACGGTGCTGGGGAAGGTGTCTCCTGGACAGCCTCTGCTGGAGGTGAGGGCTGCTGTGTATCAGCTGGAGGTGAGGGATTCTTGCCTTTCATTGGTGGTTGAGTAAGAACCATTACTGTCATTGGTGGTTGAGTGGGAACCTCTTCTGTCATTGGTGGTTGAGTGGGTACTGCTGCTGTCATTGGTGGTTGAGTGGAACCTTACCACTCCTGGCTGGTGGAGTGGGATCCTTCTCTTTCCTGGCTGGTGGATTGGGATCCTTCCCTTTCCTGGCTGATGGAGTGGGATCCTTCCCTTTCCTTGCTGATGGAGTGGGATCCTTCTCTTTCCTTGCTGATGGAGTGGGATCCTTCCCTTTCCTGGCTGGTGGAGTAGGTTCCTTCCCTTTCCTGGCTGGTGGAGTGGGATCCTTCCCTTTCCTGGCTGGTGGAGTGGGATTCTTTACTGTCTTGCCTCCACGACTAGGGGGTGCCTCCACTGTCCCCATGGACTGTTTGGCTGAGGTGCTGGGCTGGGTTGTTGGGACCCTGCTCTTACGGGCAGGACGGTGGGGGGAGGGGGAAGGAAAAGTTCAAGTTGGGCAAGGAAAAGCTTCTTATGGATGGAAGGTGGGATGAGGGAAGAGGGATGGGAGTGGAGGTTGAGGGAGTGGTTGTTGGGGGAGTATGTCTGCTGGACTTGGGTGAAGGTGCATGGACAGTGTGCTAATGTAAGGTGGATGGCTGTTGGGTGTCTGAGTGCCTGTGTTTGTGTTTGTGTGCTTTGCGGGGGAACAGACAGGGTGGGAGAGAACACAGGGGACATGTGGAGGGATGTTGTGGAGGTGTCTGCTATTGAGGTGTATGTGCTGCTTGGTGTGGTGATGCTGGTGGTGGCTGTTGAAGCAGTGCATGCGTGCTACTCACCTGAGAAGGTCTACCAGATAGTAGTGGCATGCTGCATGTTGCACAACCTGGCCCTCAGACGACATGTACCTTTTCTGCAGGAGGAGGAGACTGGAGATGACCCTGTGGCAGCAGTGGACCCTGAGGACAGTGAGGATGAGGAGGATGAGGATGTGGACAACAGAACATCAGTTATACATCAATACTTCCAGTAACACACAGGTGAGACAGTGGAACTGACTATTACTCTGACTATTGATTTATCTGTGTGGTTTAGCATGAAGGCATTCACTTCCTTTGCATTTCAACTTATTGTCCTTTTACAGATGTTGGTGATATGACAACAGTGTCCTTATGTGTTAACTACAGACAACTTCAGGTCAATATTTTTATGCTAACACACTGTTGAGATCATTTGTACTAGATGTGACTGTTCCATAAATGCACATTTTCAACACATAAAACAGTGTCACTCAAGTTGTGTTCAAGGGTGTTTATTGTAGTGCAAATAATTGACGGAAAAGTGCAATGGAATGGTGTGATGGTAGAGGAACATCCAGGTTATTGTTCCAGTCTGTTTGTAGCACAGGTCCAGTGTCCAAGGGTCCATAGGAAGGGGTGCAAATGCAGTTCAAAGTGGACAAGGTGACAGGGTGGGACACCAAGGGGACAATCAAGAGAGTCTCATTTCCTAGCGATGGTATTGGTTTTGGCAAGTGTCTCTGGCCTCTGTCTGGGTCGCTGGTCAGTAGACTGGCTAGTGGTAGGGGCCCGCTGGTGTGCTATTGATTCTCTCATGATGTTGACCATGTCTGCCAGCATGCTATGGAGATCATGGAGGTATTGAGATCCTGTATGTCCTCCCTGATCTCCTGATGGTGTTCCTCCTGTAGCCACTTGTTCTCCTGCATGTTGGTAAGGATTTGGCCCATCGTGTCCTGGGATTGTTGGTAGGCCCAGATGACTTTAGTGAGTGCCTCCTGGAGAGTTGGTTCCCTGAGCCTGTCCTCCCCTGGCGCGCAGCAGTCCTCCCAGTGTCCCTGTTGCCCTGTGCCTCTGTCCCCTGAACGGTGTGCCCACTGCCAATGACCTCAGGTCCCTAATTGTCTTAGGGGTGAGGTGTGGACTGGGGACCCTGTACAGGTGGACACATTGCTTATTGACGTGTCCTGGGGACAGAGGTGTGGGATGCTGGGTGGATGCTGTGGTGTTGGATACTGATGGGGGAGGTTCTGTGGTTGACTGGGGGTGGGCTGGGGTGACTGACTGACCAGTGGTCCCTGATGGGCCAGGTAGTTCATCCAGATCCAGACGTCCAGAGTTACTGTCATCACTGGGGGCATCTTCTGTTGGGGGGACTGGTTTGTCGTGGCACCTCCTCTACGCTGACATTGGCTGGGGCACCTGTGAGGGGTGTAAGTGATGTATTATGCTTCATGTCTGTGACATATTGTTCATCCCTAGCTTCCCCTCTTTTGTTGCTGTTGCCCCGTCACCTTTGTTTGTGTATGGTGATGTATTGTGGGATTGTTAGTTCCCCTATGCTGTGCATGCTTTTGTGATGGGTGTCCATGCAGGGCTGGGAGGGCTGTCCATGCATTGGTATAGCATGCAGGGCTTGGCATTGGGGTTAGTCATATGTGTAGGTGCAGTGTGTGGGATGGAGTGGAGTGATGGGAGACAGGGTGAGGGGGTGAGATGGCATGCAGGTATGGGGGTGATAAGTAGTGAATGCTAATTCACCAGTGTCCAGTCCTCCGGCAACTCCATGAGTCCCTCAGGATGCAGTATTGCCAGGACATGCTCCTCCCATGCTGTGAGCTGTGGGGGAAAAGGTGGGGGTCCACCGCCAGTCCTCTGGATGGCGAGCTGGTGCCTTGCTGCCACAGAACGTATGTTCCCCCGTAGGTCGTTCCACCTCTTCCTGATGTCATCTTTTGTTCTTGGATGCTGTCCCACAGCATTTACCCTGTCCACCGTTTTCTTCCATAGCTCCATCTTCCTTGCAATGGATATTTGCTGTACCTGTGCTCCAAACAGCTGTGGCTCTACCCTGACTATTTCCTTCACCATGACCTGCAACTCTTCATCTGTGAAACGGGTGTGCCTTTGTGGGGACCTGCGTGGTGTGTCTAGGTGTGTGGGTGTTGGGTACTGTGGTTGGGTTTGTGAAGTGGGGTTTGTGAGGGATGTATGGTTGTATGTGGTGTGTGTGTGTGTGTGTCTAGTTGTCGCAGTGATATTGGTGTCAGTCTTGTGGCAATAATTTGTATTCGTAAAGGGTTGTGGGTAATGTGTGTGTGTGTGTGTTTTATAGTGCTGTGGGTGTGGTGTGTACATTAGTGTCAGGTGTGTGTTTTTGGTATTTGCCAATGTTGTGTAGTTTAGTATTTGGGTGTCCATTCTGAGCGCGCTGGTGTGTACCTCTAATGGTTTACCGCCATTGAATGTCCGCCGTAGTGTTTCAAGGGTCATGATGTGGTGGGTGTTTTTTTGTTGGCGTAACAGTATGGGTGTTGGTACCGCCACTTTATAACTGACCTTTGGGCTGGTGGATTTGTGTATGTGGCAGTATTCTGTTGGATTGGTGTGTGTGTGTCATAATTTGGCAAACAGATGTTCACCTCCGCGGCGGTATGTTGGCAGCCTTCACCGCGGCAGTAAGCGGGATTTACCGCTAATGTCATGATGAGGGCCTATATTTCTTCATGTGGGCATCTTGTAAGGTTCAAAACTTGACATTGTGAAAATTCATGACCCTCTGTATTTGCAAAATTCAAGGTGGTTCTTCATAAAAAAATCTACAACAGCCTATTGGTGAATCTGACTCTTCTTCCCCTTCTTCAGACACAGAAGCTGGATTTGCCCATTGAGGAGAGGCATACTTTCTGTTTGGCAACTGCAATCCTGCCAGCACCTGGCAATGGTAATTTATTCCAGAAGGCCACTGAGGCCACTAGACCAGACATATTATACTCATATTGCTTCGCAGTCGCATGTGTTAATTGCATTCCCAAATACTAGAAGCTCTCTAGCTCCTACTTCAAGCCTAGTTTGGGGATCTGCACCACCGCTGGCCCACCTAGCGACAGAAAATATTAAGGATTCGGCTACATTCACGTTGAGTCCCAACAAGTTCCTGAATGTCCACAGCGCATCCAGTAGGAGTGGCACTGTCGCAAACAGACCAGGGCAAAATCAGTATATAGGGAGGCTATATGCTCCGTACCCACACCTACTTCACTCGTCCCTGCAGTGCTGCCCTCAGATAGGCCGCAATTGGCTCTATGACCAGCATAAACAAGAGCGGAGACGGAGAACACCCCTGTCGAGTTCCCCTCTTTATTTCCAAACTATCAGAAACATATCCCCAGACTGGACCCTGGCCTTTGGCACAGAGTATAACCGGGCTTTCCATTTCAGCATATTCATGCTGAATCCCATGTGTGATAAAACCACCCATATAAGGTCCCAACCAATCGTATTTAATGTTTTTTCTATGTCTAGCATGACCACCACCATCTCCATCTGTGAATCCTGTTCGGAGTGCATTACATGAGGGAGACTGCGGATATTCTTTTTTTTTTTTTTTTAAATGTGTTTATTAGTTTTTTCTCATTTATAGTTGAACATATAGGCCCTCATTCTGACCTTGGCGGGCGGCGGAGGCCGCCCGCCAAAGTCCCGCCGTCAGGTTACCGTTCCGCGGTCGAAAGACCGCGGCGGTAATTCTGACTTTCCCGCTGGGCTGGCGGGCGGTCGCCTTCAGACCGCCAGCCAGCCCAGCGGGAAAGAGGCTTCCACGATGAAGCCGGCTCGGAATCGAGCCGGCGGAGTGGAAGCTGTGCGACGGGTGCAGTTGCACCCGTCGCGTATTTCACTGTCTGCGCAGCAGACAGTGAAATACATGTAGGGGCCGTCTTACGGGGGCCCCTGCAATGCCCATGCCCAGGCCCCGCGACCCCCCCTACCGCCATCCGGATCTCGGCGGTCCGACCGCCGGGATCTGGATGGCGGTAGGGGGGGTCGGAATCCCCGCGGCGGTGCAGCAAGCTGCGCCGCCGCGGAGGATTCAATGGGGCCGCGGTACACTGGCGGGACCCCGCCAGTGGTGCCGGTCCGACCGCGGCTTTACCGCCGCGGTCGGAATCCCCATTGGAGCACCGCCGGCCTGTCGGCGGTGCTCCCGCGGTCCTCCGCCCTGGCGGTCAAAGACCGCCAGGGTCAGAATGACCACCATAGTGTGACAACACAATTGAACTGCTCCATCATGCCCATGCCTATGGGGAGATCAGCATACCATTAAGATACAGCATACTTTCCCATCTTTGATACTCTACATAACTGATACATATGCAATAAAATAGATGTACAGGCCCTTCTCCATCCAATGGGGAAGCAAAACATCTGAGTGCAGTACACATTCCTTTTATACACAGAAAAAACAAAGAGCATAAAGAATAACTGAACAATCCAAACAATTGGTTCTAGGCGGTCTAATTTGAAACCTGTCTATCATGCATGAGTTCTAGGAGGTCAGGGTAAAAGAGCCCCCCCCATCCTCTATTATGTCGCAGGAGGCTGCACTAGGTGTGAGCTACATGGGATAGTAATGCTAGGCACTGGCAAACCCAAGGCACACACCACACTCGCCCAAGAGGTTGCTACATCATCAACTAGAAAGCCAAAGCATCTATGGTGGAAGCAAGCATTCCTCTAGACTGTTGTCCTAGCCCCTTCTTTGGACCACAAGGAACTGGAAGAGAAACTAGCTCAGTTGTCCGGCATCCAGTTCTCAAAGAGGCGCTATGGGCCGACTCCTCATCCCCTTTCGCCGCTCTTTCTGAAGCACAAACCTTTCAACTCTAACCCATTCCTCAACAAGAGCCTTCCATTGTGTCAACATCGGACCTGCAGCTGACTTCCACGTCATGGCAATCTCTCCCTTGACCAGTGGCAGTGCAAATCTATGTATCTATTCCCCATTTTCTTGGGCTTCGCCGAGGGTCAGACCCCAGCAAACACTGTCTCTATAGTGCAGGTCATTCTGTGATGTACCACCTCTACCCAAAACGCCTGGGTGTAGACACAGGACCAGGTCATATGGCAGAAATCTGCCTCCTGTGGTGTACACCAATGCAATGCTTGGCCTCCCCACCAAAAAATGTAGCAAGTTTTCTAGTAGTGAGATAGGTTTGATGGAGGTAGTTGAACTGAATATATTTGAGCTGTGTGCTACGGGAGACCCTCTGTGGTCATGCTAACATTCTTGCCCATTCTTAGTCAGATATGCCCCTTTCAAATACTCCTTTTCTCACTTTGCTCTCAGGACAAGAAATTGCTTCCTGACCATCCTATTAAGGGCACTATAAAACCATTTCACTAAGTTCTTCCCAGCTCCCATGGACAACAACAATAGAAGTACAGAATGTATCAGCGGCTAATCCATCCCTCCACCTCAGAGAACCTTGAACGTTCCAACAAGTGCCTCATAGGAAATGAACAGTCCTGGAGGCAAGCCATGCGATTCAATTAGAACCGCTAGGGGCATCAACATGGAAGACTTATAACAGTCACCCACTTTGACCAGCCCTGCCTCCATCCAGACCGCCATCTGTGCTGCTGTAAAAAAATGTTGGGGTTTGCCATGTGGCAGTCCCCCCAATGTGTGGGCTGGCGCATATAGCGGGCAATCCAGCATTCGTCGGACACACTGCTGCCAGCATCTGAGTGCTGTGGAAAGTAACAGGTCTTCCCCAGACACCATCTGAATCAGTTTCACCAGTAGCAGCCTCTATTTAGGCTAAGTTCCCAGGCATCCCAGTTATCCCAGTTCTGTCAAGTTCACACCATTCAGCCACTTGGTGATCCACTGCAGTTGGGCTGCTAGAAAATATACTTCAGAATCTGGCACCCCCAATGCCCCCTCTAAGTATAGGCCACTGAAGGACATCCAAGGACACTCTATATAAGTTCCTGAAGAAGCAAGTCTAGCTGTTGAAACAACATAGTTGATGTTCACGTGGGGAGGTTAATGAAGTAATAGATCAACCGGGGCAACATTATCATTTTGGCGAGCGCAAACCTTGCCATAAGGGGAAGCCTCAGCATTTACCAAAAGGCCACACAAGGAGCATAGCGCTGCACCCAGGTTACGCTCCTGCATATCCTCTAGCTTGTGGTAGATTTGAATCTCAGGTAATGAAAAGTGCAGGGGGCCCAGTGGATGTCCAGTACTAGGAATTGTGGCCTATCCAACCCCATGGCACAGAGGAAAAACATCAGTCTTAATCACAGCCTCAAAACCACACCAACCTTCTGCAACAACTGCAACATGAAGGGGACATCTGTCTCCAAATTGGATGCATAAAACAATAAGTTGTCAGGGGACATGATATGCTCAGCCCTGGTTAACATGTTGCCCTTTCCCTGTCCTTGCCCAACTTCACCAACGGCTCAATGGAAAACCCAAACAGAAATGGGGATAACATGCATCTCTGTATGGTGCCCCAGTGAACTTCTTACGAGCAGTAAACCTTACAACCTGCCCTCATCATGGCAGTAGGGCCAGTATACAATAGACGCACACAGTTCACCCAGGCAGCTCATAGCCCCACTTTAATCATGACAGATTTTAAGTATAACCAGCTAACTGTGTCAAAAGCCTTTTCCAGGTCCACCAACACTATCCCAGCATGATCCCATCCCTGCAAAGATGGAGCATAGATAAGCATATACAAGTGGCACAGATTAAAGGAAGTATCACGCTGTGGTATAACACCACATTGTTTGGAGTGTACCCACGTCTGTATATGGAGGGAGCAATCACATCACAGAAATTTTACTTAAGATCATGAAGCCCATGTTCAACATAAACAATGGTTTACAGGCCGTGACAGGTACTCTCTGTATTTATGTCTTGTGAAGTGGGAGAACCATTGCATCTCTGGTGTTGGCTAGGAGTTCCTGTTTCTCCAGTGCTGTAGCGTACATAAGCGTCAGTCATGGGGGCAACATTCCAACAGAGTTAGAATAAAATACCACTGTTAGGCCACCAGGCCCCAGAGTCTTCCCTTGCACCATATCCGTATAGCACATTTAACTTCATGTGTGGTGATGCCCCCCCAGCCCCTCCACAGGCTCCAGAGCAAGTCTACACAATTGCAGTTGGTTCAGGAAGGCTCCTGTAGCTTCCTTGGACCCCTCAGTCTGTCTCTTGTACAATGTGCTATAACAGTCTCTAAAAGCATTATTAATATCTACTTAAGAGCAAACCAGTCCCCTCCCAGCATACGCGATTGAATAATTTTGAACCCCCTAAACTCCGGTTGCACCAGCCATGCCAGCAGCCTTCCTGCCCTTCGCACACTTTTATGAGCTTGACAGATATACTTCTTATAACTATGGCAGCGGAGCATTTCCAAGAGGCACTGTACTGCTCCCTGGCCTCTGTCAACCTCGCCCATGCCACAGGATCTATGCCAATTTGTCAGATGGCCCCATCCATTCAGATCTCATTTGAAATCTCTTAGGATCCCTACTATAGCACCCGGGCAGTACCCCCGGGCCATCACCTTAAAGACCTTCCTCTCAATAAGGCAAATCAACTATGTACTCTGATTACACGCAAACTAATCCAATATGGATGCCCTCCTGATAGGTGGCATCTTCCAACTTGCTGGGGTAAAGGCGCCACATAGGATTACTGGTCAGTCCCCCACCAGTTGCAGTCTCACCAACAGTAGTGGGTCATGGCGAGAGAGGAATCCAGGATGAGGCCGAATTTTGGGTGCATGGTTCGTTTGTGTGGGGAGTTGCCGAGTGTCGCAGGCCAACGGGAGTCGTCCCAGGCGGATGTGTAGGGTCCCAGGATGAGGATATCTGTCTTGACTGAGCTGAGCTTGAGGCAGCTCCCCTTCATCTAGGTGGCAACAGCTTCCATCCCTTTGTGGAAGTTCTTCTTGGCAGTTGTAGGGTTTTCAGTTAGCGAAATGATCAGCTGGGTGTCATCGGCATTGGAGACGATGTTAAGTCTATGGCTTCTGATGATGGACTCCAGCAGGCCCATGTAGATGTTGAAGAGTTGGGGTCTCAGGGAGGAGGCCTGGTGCACTCTGCAGCTGATCTCCGTGGGTTCAGACAGATAGGGTGGGATTTTGACTCTGTGTTCTGCTGGTCAGGAAGGAGCGTATCCACGGTAGGGCCTTGCTGCGGATGCCATCTGTGTGGAGTCTGGAGCAGAGGTTATGATTGGAGACCACGTCAAAGGCAGGTGAAAGGTCCAGTAGGATGAGGGCTGCTGTTTTGCTGCGATCCAGGAGCGAGTGGATGTCATCTGTGGTGGCGAGGAGGGCATTCTCTGTGCTGTTGTTGGTCCTGAAACCTGATTGGGAGATGTCCAGGATATTTTTATCCTCAATGTGTTTACGGAGCTGTGCGTTGATGGCCTTTTCCATGACCTTGGCTGGGAAAGGCAGCAGAGAGATGGGGTGGTAATTCTTGAAGTCCAGGGGGTTGGCCGTGGGTTTCTTCAGGTTCGGGCGGATTTCGGCATGCTTCCAGTCCTCAGGGAAGGTGTCCGTCTCCACGGAGCAGTTGAGAGTGTGGCAAAGCTCAAGAGTGAATGAAAAGTTGGCTTTGTTGAAAATGTGGGGATTGGGTTCAGTAGGGGCTCCTCAGTGGATGCTGCTCATGCTGGAGTGGGTCTGGTCTATGGTCAGGGTGGCCCAGCAGTGCAGGATCTGTAATGGTTTGGAGCATCCCAGCTGGAGGGTTGCTGGTGGGCTCGGAGGGTCTTGGGGTCTGAAGCTATTGTACAAGTCCTTGATTTTTCAATGGAAGAAGGTGGCTAGTCTGTCGCAGCGGTCCTGAGATGGAGGGATGTTTGGAGCTTCTGATTGGGGTTTGGTGAACTCTTTAATCACAGCAGGAGCTGTTTAGTATTGTATATAGTGATATTGATACAGTCCTGCAGGGTGGCTTTCCCAAGGGATCTGATGTGGTGTTGGTGGGATTTCATGGCATGTATCAAAGCCACAAGGTCCTCCAGGAACTTGCTGTTTCTCCATCTCATTTCTAGACATCTGCAGGTGCCCCTGGAGTCCTGGATTGCAAGGGAGAACCATGTTGTTGTTGCTAATGGGGAAAATGGGGTTGAGTGTGTGTCCAGTGATGTGTGTTGGCGCTGTGACTAGCTGCTTGAGGCTGATTGTGGTGAGGGTCTCGAGCAGGGATGCAATGCTGTGGTCGTTGCCGAGGAGAAAGTAGTTAGTGAAGGTGAGTGTGCGGGGAGCTATTATGTCGATGAGGGAGTTGCTGAAGGCTGGGTGGGGGCCGGGTGGCCCGTAGACAAGGTTGCCGCAGAAGGTGGACTTTGGGTTGGCTTGGATCTGGAAATGGAGGTGCTCTATGAGTGGGGAGTGTTCTTCTGCCTTGGTTGGCAGGTGAGGGTGGATTTGTGTATGATGGCTAGGCTGCTGCCTGCACGAGCAGTTTGTAGTCACTGGGGATGGTGGTCCCTCCACCTGGGACGACCAATGTGTCTCCGCAGATGAACCACTCTTTTTTTTTTTTTGTCTAGTTTTGCCCATTGTCTTTTCAACACTGACATTACACCGAACCTCAGGCAGTCAAGTCACCCCGCAGATGCTCCACTCTAACCTGCAGTCCAGGAACAGCACACTCGCAAAGTGACTGTCCAAATGTGCCTGCAGAGATCCACTGTGTGACATCTGCACTAGGCTGCAGGCCTCCTCTCACAAGCCACGAGAGCTGATCTGTGCCCCGAAATGCCACTGACTTGCGGTTCTGGCCCCGCCAAACGATACCCAAGTGCAGCAGCTGCCAGCGTAGACTAGATCCTCAAGGCAGTGCCCATTGCCAAAAAATCACAACATGGGTCACAGCTCCTTTCTGCTCACTTATACCATGCAGTGCGCCGGGTCCCAGGCACTGTGTACCCTGGCCAGAGATCTCTATACAGGGCCCGCTCAACTGTGGACCATGCAGCACACTGCTGTCACACCCTGCCGCACAGGGCCCGGAGCTTTCTGGGTCCCAATGGTCCCGCTGGGTCAGGATTGCACCCGTGGCAGCCTGGCAGATGTAAAAGGGCAGATGTTGTGGAAAGCGAGCTTGTGGAGGTTTATGAGGGTAAATCTATGAGGAATAAACCAGCATTGATCTTTGTGCACCAGCTGCTTGATTACTCCACGGAGTATCTTAGCCAGAATTTTTGAGAGAATTTTGATTTCCATGTTGATCATGGAGAGTGTGCAGTGAGGGCCGATCTTCTCCAAGTCCCAGTCTGGTTTAGGGAGCATAACTATAAGTGCCTCTCTCATGGCTTGGTGGAGTTCGCCCCATCCGTTGCTTCATTGTAGATCCCCAGCAGTTTCTCAGATATTACTGCTGAATATGTAACATATATTTCTGTTGGCAACCCGTCTGTGCCTGGTGTTTTGTGTCTCTGCATGTCACCTATCACCTCTAGTATCTCTTCTTTAATGAGCGCCATTTCCAAGACTTTTCTTTGTGAAGTTTCTAATTCAGCAAGTCTGGCCCTGACCAAGAACTCATCCAATTAATTTATATCGTAGTCATCTGGTCTCTGGTAGAGCTTCGACAAATATTTCTGGAGTTCAGTGTTGATCGTGGCCAGTGTCATGACAGCCTATTGTGATTTGTCATTAGGGACATAATCAAGTTAGTTGGTCTTTCTCTCGGGGGAGCCATGCCAAATGTCTACCGCGTCTGTCCCCTTCCTTATATAATAATTGCCTGTACTCTTTCATTTGTTTAATCTACCCCATGTCTTCCCCACCACTCGCCTAGCATCCAGTGTCATACTCTACAATAGTGGATCATGCTGCTACCCCCTTTGAAGGTGTGCTAGTGTATCTTTTTGGGCCTGAACCTCCTTCTGTAGCTGATTCTTAATTCTATACACCCTAGAAAGGTACTCCCAGAGTATGACTGCTTAAAGGTATCCCACTTATTAGCCCTAGTGGTAGTGGACCCCCAGTTACCTTCAAAGAATCACTGTAGGACCTCTTGTATATCAGCCTGAAAGGCCCATCTCGCAGGGCATCTGGGTTTAGGCTCCATGTAGGGTTAGGCAGAGTATCCTGATGCCACACATATGTCACAAGTACTGGGTGTGCTCAGACACTGTAGATACCTGCTCGCCCAGCACTCACTCCCTGCCAACACCCTTGACATGCCTCATTTCTTGTTATTTTTGGTGCGGGAACCTGTTCATGCCTCCATTTGAAATGCAGTTGAAATCCCCTGCCCAAATTTGGGGTGTCTCTGTGTGGTGTAATCATGTCAACCACCTTCCTGAAGAAGGACGTCTCATCGCAGTTGGGGTTATACACACTTTAAAAACATATGTACCTGCTGCCCTGCGATCTCCTAAGAAACAGATGTCCACCCTTAACATCTGTCCATGCCTTTATGACTTGCAAAGGCACCCCTGGGACAATCCGTATAGCTACTCCCCTCGCATATGAGGAGAAAGTTTGTGTATAATGGTCCCCTCCATTTCTTCTTTAGCGTATCTGCTTCTGGGTCAGTGCGGTAAGTGTCCTGGAGGAGTGCTATTCCCATCTTACAGCATCTAATGTAAGTATGGACCCTATAGCATTTTGTGTAGTCCTGCAGGCCCCTGACATTGCATGTGATGATTCCCACTTCACCAGCCTTACTAACGTCACCTGGGTCCCCCCCAGCAGCACCTCCCTACTCTACTGTTGCCTTTCACCTCTCAGTGTCTTGTGCAGGCAGTCCATTTGCTTTCTAACCCATTATCCTCAGCCCTTCCATGGTCTGTGTGCATGCACAGTGTCTGTAAATAAACCCTGTCTGGCAACAATTTTAAAATAGTTAAACTATAGATGCAGTAGGACCCCGCCCCACCGGTATATACCAAACCTTCCATTACAGAGATGTTTCCCCATATGGGATGCTACTCAGTGTCACCCCACCTTCCCACTCAATGTGGCATTTATGTCCCAATAAGCCTATCGCTAACCAACACTTAACAGGTAGTTAAACACACTGAGAACCCTGTAATGTTAAGAGCTACACACTGCCCGAAGCAAGCCTCAACCTCGCAAGCGGAGACTCTCCGACACCCAATCTCCTCCATATTTGGAGGCTGAGAAAAACCTGTAGAAACTGAGAATAATGGTGAAAAATTAGAAGGTGTGAAGGTGTGTCACTGCTTGGCACTGGTGCTGCCACTATGCAGTTAACTCCAGAATGTCATGTGTTATATTAAGCAGAGGCCATGACACGTCTCAAAGTAGTGCTGAAAACCTCATTATGTAGCGCACTGCCAAATGTAAGTCGGCTTACATGATACCAATTGTTAGAAATGGGGTCTTTGGTTGGCAGTCAGGTTACCCCCTGTCCAAGCAAGGACCCTCACTCTAGTCAGGGTAAAAGAGAATCACCCTCAGCTAACCCCCGCTCGGCCCCTTGGTAGCAATAGGCTTAACTTGATGCTAGGTGTAAAGTATTTGTACCAACACACACAATAACTTAATGAAAACACTACAAAATGTCACAACACAGGTTTAGAAAAATAGAAAATATTTATCTAAACAAAACAAGACCATAATGACAAAAATCCACAATACACAAGACAAGTTATCAATTAAAAACCAAAAAGAGTCTTCATGTAATTTTAAACATAACGCTGTTAGCGTGAAAATGTACCTTGGGCGCGTCAAAAATAACCCCGCACAGATGAGTATGCGTAAAAAAGGCCTTGCGATTCGTCGATATCACTCATGAGCTAGACCTTGCGTCGTTTCTCCTTCAGTCGGTCGGGGTGCGTCATTTCTTCTCTCCGCAGGAGAGCGAAGTGTTGATCCGGGCAGCACTCTCGGGTCCAGGCAGGCCTTGCGTCACTTTTGTACGCTCAGCGGTGTTTGCGTCAGAAATTCAGCCACACGATGATCCGAAAACCACGCAGCGCGGGTTGCGATCTCACCGGTCTCCGTCAGCGATGCTGTGCGTCATTTCTCCAGCCGTGGGCATTGATCTTCCGGTCACGCTGCTGCCGAACGTCTATTTTCACCTGCAAAGCCGGCGCCATATTGTCCTGAATATGAGATCACAATTTTCTAAGGTCCTGCACTATTCTCCATTTTTTATTTTCCTTTTGAAGCGCCATAATAGGTCAGTTACAGAGACTCCTTAGCATTTCTTTTAGAATGCCCTGTTCTAGTATCTTCTCTATGATAGGGGTCACTCCAGCCTTTGCCCCTGAGTGAAATTATACTGAGTGTTTGGTGATAAACCTAATCTGGCTTCACTTTTATTTTCACTGCTTCTACACCATTTCAGTCCAAGTTGCTGGCCTTTGAAATCCCAAACTTCCTTTCTCATTGTGAATTTGAAATCAGGAGGTAAATATTCCTTGTCAAAGGAAGATACAAGCAAACTTCTGATTCTTTTGCTTTTATTTTTAGTCAGGCTCCTCATGATGAGTCTGAATTGCCAATTCATCTGGTGTACAGAAGGTTGCTCAGTTAATTTTGCACAAAACGTCCCTTCCCAGTAAATTAACATGACTTATGCCACATATTATGAACTTATAGTCTCTGGACTAGGACCAGTCTTTACAGGGACATTTGCTGAAACTTGATTGTTTTGATTATTTGTCTTTTTGAGATGCCTACAACTTCGATTTTCTTTCCCCCAACATGTTGCATGTTTTACTGCATCTTCGGGGCCTGTGGCATTTTCACATTACATGGCCTCTGATTCTGCATGTTATGCACAGGAGCTAGTTGGGGTGGGGTTGCTAACCTCATTGTCCTATTCTAAGATATGACATTTATGTTTTCAGATTTTGAATTTATCTGAGAATCACATTGAACTCTGTTAGGATTCAGTCTACACTTATGTTTCCAACGGCCAGTGTTGTTGCAAACATGACATGGTGTTCTCTTCTTTCAGTCAATCAAGAGTTTGTAAAGCGCAACTACTCACCCGTAAGGGTCTCAAGGCGCTAAGGGGTTTGTCCTCTGTGTTTCAGTCGAAGAGCCAGGTTTTAAGGTCCTTCCTGAATTGGGGAAGCGATGGTGAAGGGATGGCTGTTCCAGCTCTTTGCTGCGAGGTAGGCAAAGGATCTCGCACCAGCCAGGATCTTTAATGTGCTAATGCCCACATTAACATTGGATTTATCAACAAAACCTCTACCTCCCTGAGGAACAACATTCACATTTTGAACACTACCTTGAACACTGACTCTTTGCTTAACCATATTAAAGTCTGAACCAGTAGAAAGAATCAAAACCTGAGTCTAACACAAAAAAACTCTTTGCTCACTTCTCTGAGCCAGCTTTGCCATTTTTCAGACTTTTTATTAATTTGATAATTGGATACATACATACACCATAGGGAAAAGAAACATTGAAACCTTTCTGGGCATCTTGGGGTCCGTCAGTTTACAGAGATAAAGTATAGACCAGCAATGTTGTCAGATAGGGATCAAGTCCAACTTGTCCTCACATCTTCCAGGCATATAAATCCCTACAGACATTGACCTCCCTTATGGAGTATTACAGCCTGGGCTGACTTGCACAATCATAGTGCTTGTCTACAGACCACCTTTGATGGACCCTACTTTTTCTAAAACTTCTTGGACATCAACATGCTTGATATAGAGTTTCTTCGGCCTGCATACACCAGTCCATATTCTGTGCCCAGTAGATCATCCGGAAGAGAGCCCACTTCTCCACAGCTGCACCATGCTTCTGCAAGTGGCGCTTGGGGCTATATTGCATAGCAAAAGTGTGTACTTGGATAACATCTGCTCTCCCCACATACCCAAGCAGACCACTTGTGCACTCAGATCAATCGTCAGCCCTGTTGACCTCTCAAGATATCTGTGTACCTGTCTCCAGAAATCTTGGAGTCACGGACACTCCCTTGGCATGTGGATCAATGTTCCTCTCTGGTTAGATCTGCACAAACATCTGAGCCATCTTTGTCTGTACTACTACTTAACTTTCCTTAATTTTTCTCTGTTTGGCCTCATGATTATCAGTACTTCACAATCTTCAGAGTGTCATCCACAGACTTTGCCAGCCAGTACATCACATTCTATTGTATCTGAGAACTAAACTCCTAGCACCACCGAAGCAAAAACTCCAAAACTAAACCACTAAGGGGGTCATTACGACCTCAGCTGTCTTTTTGCAAGACCGCCGAGGGACCGCTATGCGGAAGACCGCCTGTGCAGGCGGTTTGCCGCTCTGCGTATTATGACTGTTGGCTGCTCTCCGTCGTTAATCCGACGGAGAGCCTCCAACAGCCATAGTGACGGGCGGCGGGGAAGTGGAGGTTGCTCCACCTCCACCGTCACGTCAACAGAACACCGCCCACCGAATCACGTCCTGTGATTAGGCGCGGCGGTGTTCTGTTGGCGGTGTGGTGTCGGCGTAGCTGCCCCCATGGCTCCCGTCCCCTCCCGGAAGATCGACGGACCAGGTACGTCGATCGTCCGTTAGGGGAGGGGGCTGGGGGGGTGTTGGGTGTTGTGTGCGTGTGTATGTAGAGGGGGGTGTGAGTGCGTGTATGCTTGCGGAGTTGTTGTGTGTATGGGAATGAGTGCGTGTATGTCTGTGGGTATGTCTGTATGGATGTGTGCGTGTATGTTTGAATGTGGGTGTGCGTGTATGACTGTGTGTGTGGATGTAGCCATGTATGTCGGGGTGTGTGCGTGTGTGTGTTGGTGGTGCCTGCATGCGTGTCGGGTGTGTGTGAGTACTGTGATGTTGGGGGTCGGGGTGGGGAGGGGGGCCCTGCCACCTTTGGGGGGTGGCAGGGGTGGTGGGGGGTGTAGGTGAGGGAGTCGGGGTGGGGGAGACCCCTATCAGTGCCAGGGAAGGAATTCCCTGGCACTGATAGTGCTTACCGCCATGGATTTTATGGCGGTTCAAACCGCTGGAAATCCACGGCGGTAAGCCGGGTCCAAATACTGCCAGTGGTATACTGACGGCCGCCGGGCTGGAGACCTAGGTCTCCAGCCCGGCGGTCGTCTCCGTCCTGGCGGGCGGGACAGAAAACCGGCGGGTGACCATGGCGGTAACCGCCATGGTCATAATACACCAAGGTAAGACCGCCAGCCTGTTGGCAGTCTTACCGCCGGTTTTACGCCATCCGCCAGGGTTGTAATGACCCCCTAAGTCTTTCCAGGGCTGGATCATCAATTCCACTGTTCTATCTGTAAACCTGCATTAACCTTTCATAATAAGTATGCATTGATTTTGTGGGCACATGTGTTACCCTGATAATTTTGGACAATTTCACCTCCTCTTTCTGGGGGACCTTCAGTTGTAAAAGCTCAATCACCTCCCTGTATTTGGCTATAAAGTTGAGAGATTAACCTTTCGGGGCTGTTATGTGGGCTCTTGTGTGTGCTAATTCACAACCCCTTTGCTGTCCATCCACAAATCCCTGGGAAGAACAACCTCAAGCAATATCTTCCCAAAGCACCTTTCACACAGTTACAATTCTTTCAACTTCCTTATACCATTTTCCCACTCTTCTTTTAGCCTGGGGACATGTTTTTGTGAATCAAAGCAGATCAGATCGGCCGCTCCTTGCTCTTCTCTGAAGGGGAACTCAGTAGTTATTCTAGTCACCGACTCACTTGCACTAGTCTACTTCTCAAGTTCACCTGTTGGCTTTTTTGTTTTTCATCTTGGACCCTTCTTTCTCTGCCCATTTATGAATAAATTTCTTCAGCTCTTCCCGTTTTCTAGTGCAACTCACCAATTCCTTAATATGCACTCTCAAGTTTGGCAGCCTCATTTCCTTTACTTCTTTATCACCCTTTGCCATTTCGAAGCTCGTTAACAAATATGTCTTTTGATTTAAGTCCATCCCATACTCTTCCACCAGATTTTCCAAATCCTCATGTGCCTCACAGCTCAGCCCAGCAGTCTCTGCACTCAAATAGCTAAACTGTACCTTATCATAAGCATTCAATGTCTCCATGCCAATTGTACCCCTCAGGATCTCTGCGAATTCTGTCTTTAATTGCCGTACATTTATTTCTTTGAGTCCAGGTTCTCTGTGGGGAGGCTCTGATTCTGTTGCTGCAATAGTGGTAACAGTAGCTGTGGCAGTTACTTCTGTAGAATCACCTGATACAACAGAAGGTATTTCTGGTTCTGGTGCCCTTGGTACAGTTGATAAACTTGCAACCTCAGTTACACTGGCTTTTGGTCTTCCTGTCTCTAGCCCCTGTGGTACTTGCCCTGCAGGAGGGGGGTCAACATTGTATGGGGTGGTCTTGAGTTTAATAAATCACCTAAAAACTCCTCTTCTTTACCCTCATCTGACCATGTGTCCCTTTCTTTCTGCTGATCTTTACTGTGACTCTCCTCCCTGTCGGCTTTCTCCTTCCATTCCTTCTGACAATGGCAGGTTAAACATCTACACATTCAATCCTAACTTCATGCCATGCTCTCAAATTCCACCTCACATCTAGCCAATTGGTAACATTATGTCTAATCTGATGTTTCATCCTCATGTATTATTTCTCATATGCAGCATGCTACCATGCATTCAATACTTTGAAATGAGCAAGTCTGGGTTTCACTTCATGCATCACTCGCCTCATATTTTCAGTATTTGTCACTTTAAGGGTACCATTCAGGGGAAATTGCATGCTGTTCTTTAGAATTATTGTTATTTTATAACACAAGACCTAGCATCACACAGCTCAATCATACAGTTAGATAAGTACAATATAGTAGGCATTTTAGAGTCTACTCCTTCCTCAATCATATACATTTAATTCAGATAATCCCACCATACATTTAATATTTTATGGTATTTTCATACGCATCTGTGTGCTTTATAAACAGTTTCCTCAGCCGCTGCACATATATTCATGCCCAAGGTCCATTCTTCAGTTGTGAGGGGTAGGTACAATCCAGTGCCTGACAATGTCTCCTTTTGCCACCAGCAATCCAGTGACCACTAGCTAGCGGTTACCTCCCTGAATCAGTCTCTGTCTCTTCTTGGAAAGCATCTTTGAGGCTTGGCATTAGGGTATAGCCCACTATCTCACTGAGGATGTGCTGTATATTGGTCCAATTCAAGCGATGACTGGGCACTTCCATATCATGTGGAAAAAACTGCCTGTTCAACCTGGCATCATGGGCAATACATATCCTTCATTCTACCCAGATGGCATCTAGTTGCATAATAATATACCGGATGAAAGAATTTATATTCAATCAGTCTCAATTTAGCTGATAGGGCAGGCATGTGGCCGCCATTTTAGCCTCTTGCCACTCCCAGTCTTCCAGTGGACCGAGTTGTCATGCAGCTTTGAAAAGGGATCAGAGAAATATGGTATCAGAGATCTATATATTCAGAAACTCCTCTACTTGCTCAGCTTTCCTATCACCACCTTGTGCTTAAGTGCGTTAAACTCTGGTACACTGTCAAGGAGATGGTAATATTGTGCAAGTGCATGGCTGAGTTGTAAATGCAAAGCACATTGGGATTTATGCAGTAAACAATTTACAGCCAGCAAGTCGAAGAGCTTAATGTGTTTACCTGACCACACATCACCAACATTTGAGTTCCAAATTAAGTCTCAGGTTTTAAAGCTCTCCAGCCTCAACATCTATGACAGCCAGAAGCCATGCCACAAAGGAGTTTCTTTAGTGATGCTTTTGAACCATTTACTATAGCTAAGGGCACTGTGCCAACATATCAGGGCGTCCTGGTTGGCTTCAATATCCCCCTGGGGATCGATGAGTCATATAGAACTGCTTCCAAACCCCAGTCCTACATTAAGTCACACTCCTATTGATAAATCCCTATCACCAAAAATCCAGTCATTTATTACAATGAGCTGTACTGCCCAGTAATACAATTGAATGTCTGGAATTCTCAACCTTCCATCATGTGGGGCTTGTATGCATTTGTCAAGAGAGACTTGTAGATAATTCCCAGCCTAAACAAATTTACTAATTATAACAATAATTTAAATGAAAAGGGGTATAGGTATGGTATAGTGAAAATGTTGAAGTATTAAACAAAACATGGCAAAGCCACCATCGTAAACAGGATTCCTTTACCTATGATTGAGAAGGGAGGTTTATCTCAAACTGCCACTAAATTCCATGTTCCTGTCATTGGAAGTTCTTAATCTAATCTTTAATGCACAGGCAAGAGTGTAAACCCCTCTTGAGGGACCATGCTGGGTCCAAACGTGGGTGGCGTGGTGAGCAAAAGAACGATGGATTAAACCCAGATCTGTGTCTAGGGTGAGTGGTTGCATTGTTCAGCACTCCGTCCATCATCCTTTTGTGCTATAGGCAGGTGTGCCTTCAGCCAGCATTTTCTCTTCCTTACAAAATGGATGGGTAGATTTACTAAGCAACATTCCCATTTTTCTTACCTGAATCTTGCTCTATTGCATCACATGATATAAACAGCAGCAGTCCACCAATCTTAATGCTGTACTCAGCAATAATTAACCAATCCCAGTGAGGCTCAAGGCACAACCAATCAGTCACAGCATGGCTGTGGACAGTTAACCAATCCAGGCACGGCTCTGGAGAAAACCAACCAATCCAGGGGTGGGTCTAAAAACCACTCCTAGTGTTTCACCTAATGATGCAAGTCCACTGGTCAAAGCCCAACACGCAGCATAACTTACTTTGAGATATTACGCATGAATAAATAAACAATCCTTGTGTGCTTTACCGAAATGGGGAAATCTAGAATCCACAATTGCTTTAAAGAAATGGAACAGTAACCTTACAGCACTATCAATCTCACTATGGAGGTTCACGCCCAGTGACTTTTGGTCAGTGCGTTTTACTCCTGTGAACCAAAGACTAAACCACCCCAAACCTGGATTAGTACACTCTCATAACTTTCCTTTAGTATGTCCCTATCATGGTGTGGAAGTGGCACCTCACAATGAAAACCTCAGTGTAAACAGACAAGTTCAATAACAAGTTTATGTCTAGAGATATTGGATTTTTGACAAAATCTGATAACCAAACCTTAAACTTAAACAATGAACACATTATTAATCAAAATAAATGCAACCAATAAATATGAATAAACACTAGGAATTCGTGATTGACACTAAACCCTTTCAGACACAAATTGACCACCATGAAAAGGAACTCAAAAAAATAAAATAGACAGCATCAAAATCACACATCCAAAAACAATTACCACATTAATCACAATAACCACATTCATAAACATAAATAAACACCATTACTTTTATTGCACACGCCTAGCCCTCTTGGACCCAATTAGTGGTCATAACTCAAAAGTGGATTAAAAACATAAAAATAAAAATAAAAATACTTGTACTATCTGACAAATCAAACATGCATAACCAAAGTGCTGACAACCTGCATACATGTTTCATAACCTGAAAATCCAACCTACAAGTCCCACAAGGTACTATGCAATATACAATAATATCCTCCCATTCGCCCTCACGACAATGACACTTAGACCTATTTATACTCACGTCTTCCTTAACACCAGGAACAGCTTCAGGAACCCTGGAACATTTCCATTAATCCACTATGAACTATTGGAATTTGAGAAAGTAGACTGAGTAAGGGTAAATTTAGTTACAGGGTCTGATTTGCCGTAAAGATCCCCCCAAATCCAATTAAAGCTATCATGATTTAGCTGAAACCATCCTCTGCTACCAGAAATCGGTGAGCTTATCTTCTGGGTATGTGAATTCAAAGTGTCTCTGATGGTCCAGAGGTGGTGTTTTATACACTAAGGATCTTGTTGCTCTTCACTGGATCTGGTGTTTCAAATCAATTCAGTTCAGTAGTAAATAACATTGCAGAATTAAATGTAAAGCGCATTAGGATTCACAATACAGGCTAACAAGTATTATAATCAGACAAAGCTTTATTCAAAAGTTTGAATCATTACAGAGAGCAGAATAAATGGTTAGAAGTGCGTCAGTTAGTCATCTAAATCAAGAAATAGCATGAAGCTCAGAATAAAATGCAAATGATAAAATAGTATATTGAAGTAAGAAACAAATAGCTTGAAATTACATTATTTAGAACAATGCCCCAGAAGTCGATGAAGAGTCCAGGAGAACAGGAGCCCCTGCCAACCCAGAAGAAGGTGCAAAAGTGGATTCGTCGGTTGGAAGAAAAGTACAGAAATGCACCATGAAGATATCTGCAGGTTCCTGCTTGGTGCACGAGATGTCCCGCGTTGTCCTTTGATGCAGGCAGTTTGCGTCACTGGATTCCGCCTACAAGCCTTGGTTCACGCAACTACGCGTTTTGCGTCAGGTACTGCCCGGACCCAGTAGGGACCTGGGGGTCTCAACTCGGACTGAGGGGACAGAGGGAGGCTCTCAGCACTTTAGAGAGCCCTCACAGGGCCAGGCAGCACCCACAGGAGTCCCAGGACATGCGAATAAAAGAGTTGCAAATTGTGGTTGTTTCAGCACTACACAGAAGGGTCCCTTGCCGCCAGAGAACAACTCAGGGAGCTGAGCATCCCCATGGGACCCCTTCCCCTTTGTGAATGGCATGGAAAACATTTTTTCAGAGCAGGCAGTGGTCCTATGGGCCACTGCCTGCTCTGAAAAAATGAAACAAAAACGTTTCATTTTTTCATTTTGTAATGCATCTCGTTTTCCTTTAAGGAAAACGGGCTGCATTACAACAAAAAAACTGCTTTATTTAAAAGCAGTCACAGATATGGTGGTCTGCTGTCTCCAGCAGGCCACCATCCCTGCGAGTGCTGCAAGTCACAAGCGGGTCGCAAATAGCGACCCACCTCATTAATATTAATGAGGTGGGCCTTTTTGACCCTCTTGCGAGTCTCTCTGACTCGCAATTTTCGAGTTGCAATTCAGGATTTTCCTTCATCTGGCCCCAAGTCACTCTACGGGAGATTCATTCAGTTCTTCTGGTGCAGACAGTCCTCAGAGTGTGCACACTTTGAAAACTGTTGCAGTTGCTGGCTGGAGCTGAAGTTGCAGGTCACAGGAGCCTTCCTGGATACTTTGTTGCAGTTACAGCAGTTCCTGGAGCAGTCTGCGGTTGATCCGACTGTCAGAAGCTGAAGCAGAGGAGTCCTGGTGGAGTCTTGCAAACCGAATCTGAGGAAACACCCAGAGGAGAGGCCCTAAATAGCCCTGAGAGAGGGACTGGCTACCTACCCAGGTATGCGCCTATCAGGAGGGGTTTCTGACGTCACCTGCTGGCACGGGCCACTCAGATGCTCCCAGAGGTATCCACACCTTGGAATCCAAGATGGTTAATGCCAGGGGCACTCTGGATGAGCTCTGGGCACCACCTCTGTGGTCGTGATGGACATGAGAGTGGTCACTCCCCTTTCCTCTGTCCAATTTCATGCCAGAGCAGGGACTGGGGAACCCTGAACCGGTGTAGACTGGATTATGCACAGAGGGCACCGTTTGTGCCCTTCAGAGCATTTCCTGAGGCTCTGGGAGGATAACCCTCCCATGCCTGTAACACCTATTTCCAAAGGGAGAGGGGGTAACATCCCTCTCCTAAAGGAAATGCATTGTTCTGCCTTCCTGGGATTGAGCCGCTCCATCCCCAGGAGGGCGCAGAAACCTGTCTGTGAGGTGGCAGCAGCTGGGGCTGTAGTGGAAACCTCAGTGTGCTGGGTTGGCAGTACTGGGGGTCCATGGTGGAGCCCCCAGGGTGCATGGAATTGGCACCCCAATACCAGATTTGGATTGGGGGTTCAATTTCACAGTCTCAGACACATCACATGGCCGTATTCGGAGTTACCATTGTCAAGCTACATATATGTATTAACATATATGTAGTGCACACTTATAATGGTGTCCTGGCACCCATGAAGTCCGGGAATTTGGGCCTGGACAACGTGGGGGCACCTTTGCTAGTGCAAGGGAGCCCTCACACACAGTAACTTTGCACCTAGCCTTCAGTAACTGAAGGTTAGACAAATAGGTGACTTATAAGTTACCTGGTGTAGTGAAAATGGCTGTGAAATAGTGTGTGCACTGTTTTACTCAGGCCGCAGTGGCAGTCCTGAAAGAGTGTTTGTATGAGCTCCTTATGGGTGACAAAAGAAATGCTACAGCCCATAAGGATCTCCTGGAACCCCAATGCCCTCGGTACCATATACTAGGGATTTATAAGGGGGGGTCCAGTGTAACAATCAGCATTGGAATATGGAGTCACTAAACTATAACGACAAATTTGGTAAACAGATAGAGCATAAGCACTGGAGTTCTCGTTAGCAGAACTCCAGTGACACAGTCAAGCATACTGACAACACATATAGACCACAAACTATGAGCACTAGGGTCCTGACTAGCAGGATCCTATTAAGACAGTAAAAACACACTGACAAAAAGGCAGAAATTAGGGGTAACATACCAAGAAATATGGTACTTTCCTACATTTGTACACTTTTCCGCTCTACGCTACTTCACACTATTCCCCCCTTCGCCACTCTACCCTAAGTCACTCCACTCTATGCTATTCCACTCTATGCCTCTTAATTCTATGCCTTTCCACTCTATGCTATTCCACTCTACACTACTCCTCTCTACGCCACTCTAATCTACACCACTCCACTCTACGCTACTTCACTCTATTATTAGGGGTAAAGTACCAGCCCTATGCATTAAGGTCCCACCATTCAATATAAGCTTTAAGTGGATCACCTATTACCTTTTGCAATGGCCTAATAGTTGCACTTTAGCTCGCACACCTCTTGGGCTTTTTATAATTGTAGTTTACTGTTTTGATAAATCATTATAGTGTATGTTTCTATGTTTATGTTTTTTATTAACTAATAAACTAAAATGAAATAAACACTTCATTCTATGCCACTCCTCTGTATGTCACTCCACTTTACACCACTTCACTCTAAGCTATTCCAATTGACACCACTGTACTTTATGCTCCTTCATTTTGCGCCACTCCACACTACACTGTTCCACTCTGTCACTCCACTGTACACCATGACACTGTAAGCTATTCCATTGTACACCACTCCCCTCTATGCTATTTCATTCTAAGCGACACTACTCTACGCCACACCACTCTATGGCCCTCCTCTCTGCTGTATGCCAATACCCTCTATGCCACTCCATTCTATGTTATTCCACTCTATGCCACTCCTCTCTACACCACTCCATTCTAGAGCATTCAACTATATAGCACAACATTGTGCTGTACGCCACTCCATGCCATGTCATTCTAAACTATTTCACTGTATGCCATTGGACTCTGCACCTCTCTATGCCACTCCATTCTATACTGTTCCACCCTCCGTCACTCCAATTTGCGCCATTCCAGTGTACGGCACTCCACTTCATGTCACTCCATTGTGTATCACCTCACTGTACACCACTGCACTGTAATCCCTCCTACTCTATGCAGTTCCACTCAATGATACTACACTGTATACCACATCACTCTTCACCACAACGCTGTATGCTGTTCCACTCTACTTCACTCTACTACATGCCACTCAACTCTTTGCCACTGTACTATACTCAACTTCACTCAATTGTATTCCTCTCGTTGCCACTCCAGTCTACTCCAGTACACACTGTGCCACTTTTCTCTATATGGCTCCACTATATGCTATTCGACTCTGTAACCCTGCTCAACCCCGCTCTACTGTACTACTCTCCACTTTATGCTGCTCCACTCTGTGTTATTCCATTGTATGCCACTCAACTTGACACCACTCTGTGACACTCCCCTCTAAACTAGTCTACTCTACACCACTCCAGTCCTTTATACTCCATTCCATGCCACTTGTCTTTTGGGCTCTCCACTCTACTCCATTCTACTCTGCCACTCCACTGTGCGCCTCTCCGCTTTATGCCACTTCACTCTGTTATTCCACTTTATGCCACTCCTTTGAATGCCATTTTACTTTGTCATTAAACTCTAAGCCACTCAACTCTATGCCTCTGCATTCTACGCCACTCCACTCCAAGCCATTCCAGTCTATGCCACTCAACTCTTTGGAACTCCACTCTCTGCCGCTCCACTCTATGCCACTCCACTTTATGCCACTCCAGTCTATGTTTTTCCACTTCACTCCATTCCACTCCACTCTACGCTACTCCATTCTATACCACTCCACTGTATGCCACTACACTCTACTGCACTTAACTCTATGCCACTGCCCTCAATGTCATTACAACGTATGCCAGTACACTCAATGCTATTCCACTCCATGCCACTCAACTCTATACCACTCCAGTGTCTGCCAATCCAGTGTATGCTACTACACTCTACCAGACACCACTGTATGCTATCCCACTTTATGCCACTCCACATTACACTGTTCCACGTTACAACACTCCACTCACTCCATTCCACTCTTTGCCTAGATACTGTATGCAATTCCACTCCACTCTGTACCACACCACTACATGCCAGTCCACTCTATACTAATCCAGTGTATGCTACTCCACTCTACACCACCCCACTGTTCACCACTCTACTGCATGACACTCCACTCTATGCTTGTCCACTCTACACCACTCCATTCTACATTGCTCCACTCTGTGCCACTCTACGCTGTTCCACTCTATGCCACTTCTCACTATGCCACTCCATTTTATGCCACTCCACTTTATGGCAATCTTGTGTACGCTGCTCTACTCTTTGCCACTACACTGTACTCCACTCCAGCCTCTCCACTGCCTGCCACTCCACGTCACAGCACTCTACACCACTCCACCCTATGCTGTTCCACAATATGCCACACCACTCTGCTCTATGGCATTCTGCTGTGCACCACTCCACTTTATGACACTCCAATTTATGTTATTCCGCTCTAAGTCATTGGACACTGCACCACTCTACTCCACTCCACTGTACACTATTCCACTGTACAGCACTTGACACTGTACGACATTCCACTGCACATTACTCCACTGTACACCACTCCACTGTATGCAACTCAACTGAATGCCACACCACGTTATTCCACTCTGATACTCCACTTTTCACCACTCCACAACACTGTAGCTATTCCATTCTATGCCACTACATACAACTCAATTTTGTCACTCTACGCACCTTCACTCAATGCCATTTTGCTCCTTACCTCTCTACACCATTTGACTCTACAGCCACTTAACTCTATGCCAATAAATTGTATGCTACTTCACTCTGTGTCACTCCACTGTACACTACTTCACTGCATACTAATGAAGTCTTTGCCATTCCACTCTACGAAACTCCAGCCTGTGCCTTTCCACTCTACGCTATTACACTGTATGCTATCCTATTCTGTGTTGCTACACTATATGCTACTTCACTCGACACCACTTCACTTCACTCTACTGTACACCACTCCACTCTATTCCATTCTAACACATTCCACTCTACGCCCCTCCTCTCTGTGCCACTCCACTCTATGCTGTTTGACTCTACACTACTCCACTCAATTCCACTCTACTGTATGACACTCAACTCTGCGTCACTCTATTCCACTGTGTACCACTAGCCCATGCCACTCTACGCAGTCCACTGTACGCTGTTTCACTCTACACCCATCTGCTGTATGCGATTCTGCACCAAACTAGTCCACTCTTTGCCAATCCACTTTACAGCCTTTCCCTCTATGCCGACCCACTCAATGCAACTCCACTGCACGCCACTCCATTTTATGCCACTCCTCCATACACTGTTTAACTCTACACCAATCCACTCTATGCTACTCCATTCTATACCACTGTACTCTATGCAACTGCACCCTATGCTACTTCACTTTACACCACTCCAATCTATACCACTCTACTCTATGCCACTACACTATGCCACTTCACTCTAATTCTCTCCAGTCAGTGCTATTCCACTCTACACTACTCCACTTCACTGCATCCCAATCTACTCTACCCTACTCCAACCTACACCCCTCTATTCTATGACATTATCCTCTACGGCACTCCACTCTCCCCACTTCATGCTACGCTATTCCACTATATGATATACTAGTCCATGCCATGATGCTGTACTCTGTTCCACTCTACGCCACTCCACTTTAGCTATTGCACTCCATGGCACTTCATTCTATGGCAGTGCACTATCCCCACTCCTCTCTACACCACTCCATTCTACACTATTTGATGATACGCCACTCTACTGTGCACCACTCCACTCCATGCTATTCGATTCTGTCGCTTAACTCTATTTCACTCTACCCCACACCACTCTATGCTATTCCACTCTTTTCAACTCCTATCTACGGTGCTTCACTCCACAGTACTCCACTCTATGGCACTCCACTTTTCGGTATTCCATGCTATACCACTCCTCTGTATGCTACTTCATTTTATGCCATTCCATTTTACGTTATTCCACTCTACCTCACTCCACTTCACATTACTTCACTCTATGCAACTCCACTCTATGCCACTGCACTGTATGCCACAGCACTCTATGCCACTGCACTCTATGCCACTGCACTCTATGCCACTGCACTCTAGGCCACTCAACTCTTGCCACTCAACTCTTTGCCACTGCTCTCTGCCCCACTCCAATGTATGCCAGTTCACTTGACACTACTCAACTTTATGCCACTCCACTCCATGGCATGATACTGTAAGCTTTTCGACTCTCCGTCACTCCCCTCTACACCACTGCTCTTTATGTCACTCCACTCTGCCATTCCACTCAATGGCACGCCACTCTATGCCACTCCACTCTACACTATGCACTCAATGCCAAATCTACACCATGCCACTCACTTTTATGCCACTCCACTGTGCACCACTCCCTCTAAGCATTCCACTCTTCCGCACTCCACTCTACACCACTACTCTCTACGCAATTCCAATCTACGTCACTCCCCTCTATGCTCTTTGACTCTACACCACTCTAATCAATGCCACTCTACTGTATGCCACTCCACTCTACATCTCTCCACTCTGTGCCATTCCACTCTGTGCTATTCCAGTGTATGGCTCTCAACTCTACGCCATTCTTCAGAAAACCACTGTCCGCTCTTTTACTCCACACCACTCCACTGTATGCCAATCCTCTCTATGCTAGTTCACTCTACGCCACTCCACTCTCACACTTGACTCTATGGCACTCATGTGTACACAGCTCCATGCTACTCCACTTTACCCTGCTTCACTCTACGCTACTCTACTGTAGTCCACTTTACTCCATACCATTCTACTGTACCCTACTGTACCCTACTTCACTCTACTCTACACCACTGAACAATACCCTACTCTGTGGCACTCTACTATATGCCACAGGAACACATTATGTATTATTACAATACAAAAACAACGTAAACTACACAGAGCTTTGAAATGTCAAAGTTATAGATATAACTTTAATTTCTATCTTCTGCACAGTCCCAAAAATAGTATGCCATATAGCTCAGAACACAGAGTTATGAAATCATTAGCCACACAACATTAATGTGGTTAATAGATTACTTTGTGTTATCTCGTCAGTCACTGTATTTTTTCTGAGACTATCACTTAATGTGTTATTGCGTTTATATGCGATTCTGGTATGGTCACCAATAAACTTTCTGGCAGTGCGGTCTACATTAAATATATCCCAATGTTTCCCCAGTATGTTTCTTGGGTCTTTGGCACCTGTGTTATACCTGGAAATAAACCAAACTTCACCAAATGCCAAGTCAGCATCAGTTCTGACAGTGGGGGGCATATTCAACTCCTCTCTTTGCACCTTGTTGACACATACGACTGCTGTATTCAGGGTTTTCTTAGGATGGCCTTTCTTCTTAAATCTTTTCAACATTACTTCCTTCTCTTCTTCAAAATTTTCCTCAAATACCACAGTTCCTTTTAGCATGCAGGAGCTCACAGAACGGATACTATGGATAGATGTCTGAGGATGACTACTGCATGCATGTAATGTGCTGTTACCTGCTGTGCTTTTTCTGGACAATTTAGTATTCACTTTATGAGCTGCTGCTGGGATCTATAAATCAAGAAAGTCAACTCTTACAGTAATAATGTAAGAAAATTGAAGAGTCCAATCACTGTCATTCAAACTTTCTACCAAAGCCATTGCTTGTTTTTGTAAGCCCTTCCAGATAACAAAAAGGTCATCAATGTAACTGATCAAAAGAACTACATGAGTATTAAACAGATCCATGGCGCTGACAACCTGCTTCTCTCATCAGCCCATGAAAAGAGCCCTATGGCATTCCACTGAATCTGTTTAAAATGCATCTCATTAAAAAACTAAGGAGTTGTTAGACTCAATCATGTCTAATATTATTTCAGTGTGTAACAGATAAGATAATGAGTGAGCTCTAAGAAAGTGCCTACACGCAGCAATACCTAGATAATGTTTGGTATTGGTGTACAAACTGTTGGCATCTATTGTCATTGTGACAAAAACCCATTCAATACCCTCAGTTATCTACAAGAAGTCCCCACTGCCCTGGATGTAGAATGGTAAGGCAGTGACAAAAAGTCTTAAAACTTAGTCCATATTTTTGACATATTATCCAATAGACTTCCTCTTAAGAAGAGTATATGTCTCCCAGGAAGATTGATGTAGGAGGCTGGACTGGCTTGTAGTGAGTACCTAGGGGTACTTGCACCTTGCACCAGGCCCAGTTATCCCTTATTAGTGTATAGGGTGTCTAGCAGCATAGGCTGATAGATAATGGTAGCTTAGCAGAGCAGCTTAGGCTGAACTAGGAGACGAGTGAAGCTCCTACAGTACCACTTAGTGTCATATGCACAATATCATAAGAAAACACAATACACAGTTATACTAAAAATAAAGGTACTTTATTTTTATGACAATATGCCAAAGTATCTCAGAGTGTACCCTCAATATGAGGATAGCAAATATACACAAGATATATATACACAATACCAAAAATATACAGTATAGTCTTAGAAAACAGTGCAAACAATGTATAGTTACAATAGGATGCAATGGGGACACATAGGGATAGGGGCAACACAAACCATATACTCCAAAAGTGGAATGCGAACCACGAATGGACCCCAAACCTATGTGACCTTGTAGAGGGTCGCTGGGACTATTAGAAAATAGTAAGGGTTAGAAAAATAGCCCACCCCAAGACCCTGAAAAGTGAGTGCAAAGTGCACTAAATTTCCCCAAAGGACATAGAAGTCGTGATAGGGGAATTCTGCAGGAAAGACACAAACCAGCAATGCAACAATGATGGATTTCCAGTCGAGGGTACCTGTGGAACAAGGGGACCAAGTCCAAAAGTCACAAGCAAGTCGGAGATGGGCAGATGCCCAGGAAATGCCAGCTGTGGGTGCAAAGAAGCTGCTACTGGACAGTAGAAGCTTAGGTTTCTGCAAGAACGACAAGGGCTAGAGACTTCCCCTTTGGAGGACGGATCCCTCACGCCGTGGAGAGTCGTGCAGAAGTGTTTTCCCGCCGAAAGACCGCCAACAAGCCTTGCTAGCTGCAAATCGTGCGGTAAGGGTTTTTGGACGCTGCTGTGGCCCAGGAGGGACCAGGATGTCGCAAATTGCGTCAGGAGACAGAGGGGACGTCGAGCAAGACAAGGAGCCCTCTCAGCAGCAGGTAGCACCTGGAGAAGTGCCAGAAACAGGCGCTAGGAGGATGCGTGAAACGGTGCTCACCCGAAGTCGCACAAAGGAGTCCCACGTCGCCGGAGAACAACTTAGGAGGTCGTGCAATGCAGGTTAGAGTGCCGTGGACCCAGGCTGGACTGTGCACAAAGGATTTCCACCGGAAGTGCACGGAGGCCGGGGTAGCTGCAAAAGTCACGGTTCCCAGCAATGCAGTCTGGCGTGGGGAGGCAAGGACTTACCTCCACCAAACTTGGACTGAAGAGTCACTGGACTGTGGGAGTCACTTGGACAGAGTTCCTGAGTTCCAGGGACCATGCTCGTCAGGATGAGAGGGGACCCAGAGGACCAGTGTTGCAGTCTTCTGGTGCCTGCGTTAGCAGGGAGAAGATTCCGTCGACCCACAGGAGATTTCTTTGGAGCTTCTGGTGCAGGGTGAAGGCATGCTACCCCCAGAGCATGCACCACCTGGAAACAGTCGAGAAAGCCGGTAGGATGAGGCGATACAAGGTTGCTAGTAGTCGTCTTGCTACTTTGTTGCGGTTTTGCAGGCATCCTGAGCAGTCAGCAGTCGATCCTTTGGTAGAAGGTGAAGAGGGAGATGCAGAGGAACTCTGGTGAGCTCTTGCATTCGTTATCTAAAGAATTCCACAAAGCAGAGACCCTAAATAGCCAGAAAAGGAGGTTTGGCTACCAACAAAGGGGGATTGGCTACCAAGACAGGTAAGAGCCTATCAGAAGGAGTCTCTGACGTCACCTGCTGGCACTGGCCACTAAGAGCAGTGCCCCCAGCACCTCTATATCCAAGATGGCAGAGGTCTGGGACACACTGGAGGAGCTCTGGGCACCTCCCCTGGGAGGTGCAGGTCAGGGAGTGGTCACTCCCCTTTCCTTTGTCCAGTTTCGCACCAGAGCAGGGCTGGGGGATCCCTGAACCGGTGTAGACTGGCTTATGCAGAGATGGGCACCATCTGTGCCCATCAAAGCATTTCCAGAGGCTGGGGGAGGCTACTCCTCCCCAGCCTCTACACCTATTTCCAAAGGGAGAGGGTGTATCACCCTCTCTCAGAGGAAATCCTTTGTTCTGCCTTCCTGGGCCAGGGCTGCCTGGACCCCAGGAGGGCAGAAACCTGTCTGAGGGGTTGGCAGCAGCAGCAGCTGCAGTGGAGACCCCGAAAAAAGGTTTGGCAGTACCCGGGTACTGTGCTAGAGACCCGGGGGATCATGGAATTGTCCCCCCAATGCCAGAATGGCATTGGGGGACAATTCCATGATCTTAGACATGTTACATGGCCATGTTCGGAGTTACTATTGTGACGCTATACATAGGTAGTGACCTATGCATAGTGCACGCGTGTAATGGTGTCCCCGCACTCACAAAGTCCGGGGAATTTGCCCTGAACGATGTGGGGGCACCTTGGCTAGTGCCAGGTGCCCACACACTAAGTAACTTTGCACCCAACCTTTGCATTACTTTTCTTGCTATTACTTACCTAATTTTGGTTTGTGTACATATATCTTGTGTGTATATCTTATCCTCATACTGAGGGTACTCAGTGAGATACTTTTGGCATATTGTCATAAAAATAAAGTACCTTTATTTTTAGTAACTCTGTGTATTGTGTTTTCTTATGACATTGTGCATATGACACCAGTGGTATAGTGGGAGCTTTACATGTCTCCTAGTTCAGCCTAAGCTGCTTTGCCATAGCTACCTTCTATCAGCCTAAGCTGCTAGAAACACCTCTTCTACACTAATAAGGGATAACTGGACCTGGAACAAGGTGTAAGTACCTCTGGTACCCACTACAAGCCAGGCCAGCCTCCTACATTGGGCCTGCCTCTGGTTTTGTTTGGCGGGCACTCGCTTTGATTTAACAGGCATAGTTCATCTGAAAAATTCCACCTTGAGGAGGATTTATCTGAAGTTAACAGTTATGCTTCCTTCTGAAGTGTCACTATCACCACAAACCTCTGAATCAACATCAGGTACTGGCTTGTTCTGGGCAGGTTGACTGTAATTTGTCTTCTCATTGTATCATATCTTTTGTCAAACATTAATATCAGTAAAGTCCCTTAAAATTGTTGTTTCTTGATTTTGATTTCTTCTTCCAATTTATCAAGGTGAGTGTTAACCCTTTTGATGTTATCAAAAGTTTCCTTACTGTCAACTTTCTTGATTTCCTCATTGTACTCATGACTCTTTCAAAAGCTTATCACAGTCCTTCAAAACATATTTAATCAGTATATGCAGCATTTCTTATGAGCACTTAGCATTATCAGCCCATTCTTCTAACATGGAAGGATCTGGATTCTCGCATGAAGGGAATATGAAAATCCTCAAGCCATGTGGTATTCTGTTACAATCTATATACATTTGAAGAGAGAACCCTTCCTACCACTTGTTATTTAGTTTTTTATATCTCAGCTGTGGAGGCAGATTGCCATTTACTTGGGTGCTGGTCACTGCTTAAGTCATCATCATATCAGAAAATAAAGTATCTGCAGCCTTTTTTTGTGTGACATCCTGCTCCTACGTCAATTTATAGTAATATTGCAATTACCAAAATAATAATCCCAACACAATGCATACACCAGTTGATAACATTTATGCCGTGCCATATAGGTTCCTGAGTGAAGCAGGAACAAATTAGTCCACAGCCCCACCTGCTTCACCAAAAATCAGCATATTTGCTGTTAAAAAAAAAAACGTTTACTCATGAATCCACTTGACGTGTCCTCCAACAAAGTCAGTGGCATCTGAAGTTATACAATTTTTGTAGTTGTCGTCAAGGCAGGCAAGTCTCCATAATTCCTGGCATATTGAGCGTAATGAGCCCAGGAGACAAAATATTATTAGGATGCGAGAAAGTCCACACAAATCTGCCTGGTGCCCAGGGAGTGGTGGTGCAGGCATTCCCTGTTATGTGTGTCTGTAAAATAAAGTTCAGCTCCTGCCAAATCCAGCTATAAGGAAGGACACGCTCACAGGATTGCTGTGACATACGTGGTTTATTAAACATTCTCTACTACATCCGACATCGGATCCCCAAGCATTTTAGCAGGAGTCATGAAGTTATTCATAGTGCTGATTTAAAGAATGTTCTTGTGCAGTAAACATAATCCATTAAAAAAACACTTGGTGCAACAAGGTATTCAGTGCAAAGTCTAGGTTTCAAGTTCTACTTTATATGCTCTCCTAGTGTAGCACATAGAAGTAGGTTTTATGGTGTTAAGTTTTAAATGAGTTTACCTATGTTAGAAATGTTTATTTCATTCTTGTTGTTCACAATATACCTTTTTGCTGTTTTTATGATATTCTGTGTGGTTATTTTAGATGTGCTAAGAAACAGGTCACACTGCTGCAATAAATTGTTTTAGTTAATAGTGTCTATTCTTCTTAGTACCATTTGTGTGTGTGATATTATAAAGAGCAAAATAGGTTTGTTATTGCTACCACAGTGCCCCAGATCCTGGTTTAGGGTTTGTTACTAAACCCAGATGCAATGATTCCACTGCAGCAATGTATTGGGTGGGGCTCGGGGAGGCTACAATAAGCTGTCTTTCTCATTCAGTGCTAGAGCATTGAACCAAGTTCACCTGTGTCTTCCGCGGGTGGGAAAGCAAACCTTGTAGTACTATGCCAGAGTGGTAGTTTATGCAACAGGATACCGTCTTGTAATAGGGATATAACACATCATGAACATAAAAATTCATGTCAAGCTGAAGACATACAAATCATTCGCAATGACAAGAGCCAAAAGTAATGACATAATACAAAACATAATTCAAATAAATCCTTCTTCATTGGACGAATCAGGGAACCATCACAAAATGTATAAATATATTACATTGATATATCAGTTAAAAATTACCACACGTGTGAAAACATGAGTAATGTTAGAGCAAGTCTTACTCAAATTAACCCAGTGATGTCATGAAGTAAAATAAAACAGTCTATGGTCAATATCCTTCAAGGATCTTATCGCCCTGCATACACCCTAACAAGGTAAAAAAAGATGCTGATCTGGCACTGAGCTCTGTTTACAAAAACTTCATAGATAATATCTGGAGGATGGCCTAATCCAAAAACAAATATATAAGTAGCCAACTATACCTTCAACCAATGTAAAATACAAATAAATCACAGGGACAACTGTTCAACAACTGTTCAACCTATATCCAAAACAAAATAAAGGCAATCCTCTCTATGCTACGGCCACAAAATGCACACCCAAGAGTGGTGATGCCTTTAGTATTTATTTACAGCTTCGGCAATGAGCCCAAAGTGTTTCAGCTGCAATAGCCTTGATCACAGTTAAAGCTGCTATTCTTTCATTACTTTAAATACGCATGTGTTAATAGTGGCAACAGAAAAATATATAACATACTATAACACTCTGTTTCATAGTCTGTCTTCTTCAACACACCAAGTAATGCAATTAGCACTGACATTTTAGCACAAATAACATAATGTAAAGAAACATATCACACTTTGGAAGCATTTTGTTTTTTTGTAACGTTTGTGATGGCTTTCACAAGCTCAGTGTAAGAAGGAGTGTGACCACTATTACCAAAGTATGTTTTTAGCCACCAGGGAGAAACTGGCGAAGTGGGATGCCTTCCTTTTAATAAGAAAAATGGTGATACACCATGCACAGCCAAGGTGAAAGGAATGACGCCAACCATGGTCAAATCCAATATTTTCATTTAAATATTTTTTGAAACGTTTCACTTTGGCAATTACATTGGGATCATATAAAGGGGTTCTTGACATGCTTGATATTGTGTGAGCAAGAAACTTGACATTTCAGATGATGTAAATTGGATACCATTATCCGTAACAAGTTAGTTAGAGACAGTTACATTGATTAAGAAGTGTCTTTTTCCTTCTTTGAAATTTAGACATTCATTATGAATTGCCAGTTTATTGGTATGGTTTGCAAATATTTTCCTCACTGCTTCTTTGACAGCTAGAAAGTTGTAAAGAAGGGTCAACACTTTCAACTACTGACAGCGACCAAATTGCTGCATTTCCACCAATATAAGATAAAACAAAAGCTACCTGAAAGGCATCCTATAACTATAACTTATGCCCTAAAGTAACTATAGCTCACGCCACCGCCAGTATTGTCATGAATGATGTCATTACAAATGTTGCTGTGACTTTACGAGTGATGTCACGGAACATGTTGTGAATGAATTTGTTGGACCTAGCCCTTTTTGCTGGGTCATCCTCTAATTTTTTGCCTCAACTTCCCAGGTTTTTGCTTTGTTCTGGACTTGCTTTTTGCTTTTTTTGTTACTCTGGGCATTTTACCTTTGCTGACCAGTGCTAAAGTGTAAGTGCTCACTATGTGAAATTGTATCTGTAATTGTCTTTTCCATAATTGACATATTTGATTACTAGTAAGTCCCTAGTAAAATGTAGTAGAGGTGCCTAGGGCCCGTAAATCAAATGTTGGGCCTGCAGCACTTATTGTGCCACCCACATGAGTAGCCCTGTAAATATGGCTCACACCTGCCACTACAGTGTCTGTGTGTACAGTTTTTAAACTGCCAATTTGACTTGGCAAATGCACTCACTCACATGTTAGGCACCCCTAAGGCAAACCATACGTAGCCCCTTGGGCAGGGTGCAGTGTATGTTAGAGGTAGAACATGTATTGATGTGTTTTACCTGTCCTGACAATGAAATACTGCCAAATGTGTTTTTCACTGTTGCAAGGCCTATCATTAACATGGGGGCTGCCTTTAATTATCCTTAAAGTGCCATTTTCCTTTGAGAGCAGATAGAAATATGGAGGTTGGGGTCTCTGAACTCACAATTTAAAAATACATCTTTTAATGAAGGTGATTTTTAGATTGTTAGTTTGAAAATGACACTTTTAGAAAGTAGGCATTTTCTTGCTTAAACCATTTTGTAACTGCCTGTTTGTGGGTTCCTTCTCTGGGTCAGACTGACAGTTGGGATGTTTGTGCATCTTCTCTAGATGGTGACACAAAGGGTGCAGGGATGTAACCTGCATATCCTGATGTGCCATCTGGGATAGGCTGGAGGAAGAAGTGGTCAATCACACCTGAAAAGGCTGTGCTTGCCCTCACACAAAGCAGTCTCCAACCCCCTGGTGTGCATTTGGAGCAAGGCCTGGGCAAGGCAGGATCCTGTAAACAACAGTGATTTTTCTTTGACGTTGGGTAACTTCAAAGGCAGAAAGTAGCATAAGTATTGGACCCAAAACCCCAGACTTTAGATTACTTTAAGGATTCCAGATGAACCTCTGCCAGGAGAAGAGCTGAAGAGCTGAGGAGAAGTGCTGTCCCAGCCTGTGACTGTGCTTTCTTGGGCTCTCCTGCAGTTGCTGCTTCTGCCTGTGAAAGGGGACAAAGACAGGACTTTGTTGTGAATTCCTGCTTTATAGGTATCTCCAAGGGCTTAGACTGAGCTTGACTCCTGTTTTGGAAGCCTCAGGGACAGCAAAGGCTTCACCAACCAGTCTCTGAGTCTGCATGCTGTGGACTCAAGCTTGCCAGAGGGTGCCATTCCACTTCCTAGGCCCCTGGAACTGAGTTTCTAGTGAAAATCCTGTGAAACAATGCCGTAGGACTCCATGAGACTTCGCTAAGGACACTGCTGTACGAAGGCTGCGACGCTGCCTACACCTGGATCTGTTCACCTTGCCTAAGCGACGACCCCACCGTCAACGTGGGCCCAACGTTGCTGCAGCCGCTGATATCCAAACAAACTCGTTAGTTGGTGTGTCGTACACCTGATGTTTATGATGTGATTGTGACCCCGTGAGGTCGCCCCACAGCATCATGACTTCGCCGGACTTTGACTTTGCCTGTGGTGGCAAGGGACCAATTCCTCACAACTGACGCCACCTCACCTCCACCGCTCCGCAGCAAGGACCCAATGCCTCTTTGTGACACCTCTTTGTGATGTCTCCGCTCCTTCGCCTCCGACTCCATGCTCCAGGCTGTTTTCCACACGTTTTGCTAAGGTACTGTACTGGGGCCGTAAACGGCGCCATTGGCGTTGCATTGTGGGAAGTGACTCCTTCACAACGCAGCTTGGATTTTTATCATATTTGGTCTGGTTTTAGCTAGATAATTTATTGCTATTTTTTCTTAACATGCGTGGTGTCTATTTTGTATTGTTTCACTGTATTCCTGTTTCTGTTGATACAGCTACTTGGCACATTGCCTCTGGGTTAAGCCTTTCTGCTCCTGCCAAGCTACCAAAGGGGAAACCGGGGGTTAACCAGGTGTGTCCCTCCTTTACCCTGACTAAAATGAGGGTCCTTGCTTGGACAGAGTACAAACTGGCCTCCAACCAGAGACCCCATGTCTAACAGATGTCATGTATAAAATCATAAGCAGTGCATGGCGAGGGTACAAGTTGTTATTACTTTATAGTTACTTGAGATAACGACAACTGATGAATTTCAGTGTTTTTGTTTGTTTAAAACAGTGGGGGTCATTATGACCTTGGCGGTCCTGCTCCACCACGCCAGCGGTGGTGGCCAGACCGCTGACAGTGTGGCGGTGCAGGACTGCCAAATTATGACACCAGAAGTGACCTGGCTCCATTGCAGCCAGTTTACCACCTGTACCTCCAGGGGGGTAGGACCTTTGACCCGGCTGTCCACCTAACACCGTCCGCAGTATTTTGGGCATTCTTACTGCCAGGGATTCCGTGGCGGCAGCCCCGCCACGGAATCTCTGGCAGTAGCAATACTGGTGACAGGAATACTCATTCCTGTCGCCTCTGCAGGACTCCCCAGCGCTCCCCCTCCATGTAGGACCCTCTCCCCCAACCCCATCAGAAGTCTCCCACCCCTCAAGCAGTGACACACCCAGATCCCCATTCTGAACCCCCCCCAGTCCCGATCCCCATTATTAACCCCCCTGATCCCAATTCCAAACCCCCCACCCCGTACATCCACGCAGGCACACGCAGGCACACATCACAAATACATGCACATACACATGCACACACGGCCATAACACGCCCCCGCATACATGCATTCACACAAGCACACATACATTTGCATACACAAACACACACAACACCCCCACCCCCCTCCATTCACACAAACACACCCACTTACGCACACAACACTCCCCTGTCGGTCGGATCACATTACCGGGTGGTCGCAGTGGTCGTCCGGGAGTGAACAGGGTCCATGGTGCTCCGCCACCAACGCCCCATCACCACAACACCGCCATTCTGTTTACAGTGATGTTATACGGCAGGCGGTGTTGTGGTGACGTGGCGGTGGGTGTTGAGCAACCTCCCCTAGACCGCCAACCGCCAGTATGGCTGCTGGCTGCTTCCCCACCTAAAAGTGGCAGAGAGCAGCCAGCAACCATAATATGATGGTCTGAGGACCGCCAACACTGGTGGTCATTTGGCGGGCGTGACATTGGCAGTCTGTGGAAAAGACCAGCGGTGTGTTTTAACTGACATTCTCACAGAAGTATGACGTCTCTCTCACCTTTATTTTTTTCAGTGAATTCCTAAAGTTTTTTAAAATGCAAAGTGGAATATAATTAGCATATCTAACTATAATGCCACTTTTATTTTAGTTTTTTAAGTGAATTTCTAGAATTTTTTTTTAACATAAAGTAATATTTTATTGCCATACTTAATGCCAAAGACACACCACACTCTTCTAGGTTCAACAACAGCAAGAAAATATTTATTTAAAAAGAAGACCTAAGGCGTTATGGAGTGCTTCTTACCAGGGCATTGAATAATAAATGTGTTCAGTAGTTTTGGAGAAATTAAGGGTAAAAAAATAGTTATATATATAATAATTTCGAAGAGGATCCTCGCAAGTTAACAGATTTTGAAACAAGGTCTGATAAGCTGCCACCACATAAGCAAAGATGTGGTGGCAGCCATTTTAGGACTCGTGGATTCAGTCCCCTGTCCTTATAAAAAGTAAAACAAAATGTAAAGGGGGCAGGGTAAAGATATCCCACCCAGCTGTCGCAGAGGGACACCTCCTTTGCCAAAATATATATTTTTTAATTCATGGTGGAGCCATTAATCTGTGATAAAATTAAAACAAATAAGTGTGGTGTATAAAAAAAAAACCCTGGGGTGGGCCAAGGCCAGGGGGCAGCACAGTCCCTTTTATAGGGGAGGAGGGCATACCTCCACCCTCCTTGAGCCCACCTGAGGCCCAGGGGACTCTATCCTTATGGCAGGTCTTATAAATGAAGGGGAGGGTCACATGCAGCCCACACTTTTTGAGCCTTCATGAGGTGCTGGGAATCCTACCCCTTGGGACTGAATTCTCAATTGGGAAAGATGTGTGTAGCCACCCTTCACAGCCTCCATGAGCTTCCAGGGACACCCTTAATGAGAAGAGGGGCACGCACCCCCATCCCTGAGCCTTTATAAGGCCCTTGGGACTCAAACCCTCAGGGCTTGCATTTTAATGAAAGGGGAGGGGGCATGCAGCCTCCCTCCCTGAGCCATTCCATTATATGGCACCGGGGACCCCTTTCCCCATGCTGTTTATTTAAAAGGGGAGTTGGTGCATGCACATCCTTCCAAAGCCATTGTATGGCTCCAGAGACTCCATCTCCCAGGGCCAGCTCTTGGATGGTGTCCATCGGGTGGTGCTCCTATCCACAAAACTGCTATCAGGAAGGTCTTAAGTGCTTCCATCTAGTGGGAGCAGAAAGCTGCTCCCGCCTGGTGGAAGCACATACGTTTCCCCCTGCCCACACACTTGCGAGCAAGGAGACACAGAATTGCTCCTGATTGGTGGGAGCAGTGCAGGCTCCTGCCACACCCAGAATGGGTGTTGGCAGGGGATCCTGCGAGGCAGCAGGGCCTGAAGCTCCCATATAAAAAATCTTGTGGTGTGCTCCAGGTGTACACCAGAGTACCCTAAGTTTAAAAAAAAGTGTTTCTGGCTCCTGCACTGCCTTGCGAAATGGGGCTGCTTGCAGGGAGCTGGCAGGGCAAAAGTTGGCTTGGGGCTCCCCCACAGCCACCAATGAAAATGAAATCTGTGGGAGTTCTGGCTCGGACCAGGACACCTGCAAAACATAATAAAAAAGATGAAAAAATTAACATAGAGTGGCAGGGGCTGCTCGCATTATTCATTGCTCTTAGGAAAGAGTGACCCATAATGCCCTTCACAGGCTTATTTACAATTATATCTTTTTGCTGGTGATGCCCCTAATCTTGGCCAGGCACCACCAGCAAGTTTTTCAAGGACTTTGGTGGGGAGAGGGGGGGGGCGGTGCAGGGAGTGCAGACCTCCCCCACAAACACACAAAAAATAAGCCTATATTTCTTATGGTCTGTAGAATATGACACCAGGGAAATGTACTGATACTTATAAACACTCCTAAAACTGGAGCATTTCCTTTTCAGCTGGGGAGCGCAGGGGTTCCTTTTATTTAGTGTAATGGTTGTGTGTTGTGGCTTAAGGAGGTTTAAAAAAAAAAAAGACTGGCACATATTTAATTTTTATTCACTATAAGTGCTTTATTGAAATGGTTATTGACAAAAACAGCAGGCTTGCCTTTCATATATTGAAGGTAACCTATTTTTTGAAAAACCTAAAAATTCACTTAAGAAACAAAAGGTTAAAGTAACAGCTAGAATAAACTATTCAAACAAATCTTACAAATCCACTGAAAAAAAAAACAAAGATTAAAGGGATGTTATAGTTAGGTGAAATGTAAACGAAAGAACCATTGAAATTTACCATTTATAGTTACTTCAAGTAACTGTGAGTCATGCCGTAAAGTAAGTAGAAAACCCTGCCTTGTTCATTTGAATTTCACCTTACTACAATGTCCCTTTAACCTTTGTTTTTTCAGTGGTATGTATGTGTATATATATATATATATATATATATATATATATATATATATATATATATATAAATAAATAATATCTAGCCTACTGCCGATAGCCAGTTAAAGTTAGGACCAACTTTTCCCATGGAAAAATAAGCGTTTTTTGTTTTGCTAGTAACTTTAGTGCCATTTGACGAATCTTCACAAAATTTATAAAAGTAGGGTACAAGTTAATACTCTCAGGAGAATGTCCTGGGGATTTATCAAGCAGAAAACGAGAAAACGCTGGGTCCCAAAACACTTTTTCTTCATTCAGTGTCTGTAGGGATTTTGCAATCTTTAGACATGGCTACAGCCCGAACGACTGAATGGAATTGCCACAAATTGGACATGAAGCTAGATCTTGGTCCACAGATGGTGCTTGCTTTTTGTGACACTGTTTAAAAACATACAGGGTTATCAGGATATAGGTATTCTGAGCCCACAGGACACATGCAGGGGTTTCGGAGGGACTCATGATGTGCAGAAAATTGCCTGTTTTGTTTTTGCCAAATCCGCAGATCCACTGCAGGGCTCAGTGTGAACTCTCCGTTTAAATCTGCGACAGGTCAGCGGGTACGAAACTTAAAAGGAAAAAAAAAACACTCACCTAAACACCAAGGGCCTTATTCAAGAAAGGTAGAGCTGCATCCAATGCAGCACCACTTTTTTTGTGCCCCTTAGTGCCCCCACCACCACCATGTGTGCACCGTATTTAATATACGCCACACCATGGTGCAGGTAAGGGGCACGAGCGTCAACATTTTTTACTCTATTACTCTATTGATGTACTGTGTATGATTAGCGCCAAAATGTGGGCGGTAATCCTGCACAGTATATAGGGGCCCATACATTATGGAGCAGGCATAATGTGGCGCAAGGGGTTGGAAAGTGGCGCAATGCATGCATTGCACCACTTTGTAAATGTGGCGATTTTGGCCTCATGTTGGGCCACATTAGCCTGAAAAAAAATTACAGTAATGTGATGCAAGGAGGCGCTAGGCCCTCTTAAATCTGGGCCCAAATTTCTGCTGCTGCGCAATGCCAGAAACTGGGGGCAGTGTGGGTGTGGGTGGCCAGACCCTGCTGCTCACAGCCAACGGCAGTGCTCAGCAGTGTTTTTTTTTAAACATATGGTAATTATATATTACTTTACATAAAAAAAATAGAAATTCACCAAAAAAAACCAAATGTTACAGGGACATTATCTTTAGGTTCATGTTTTCTGCACACAAAACCATTAGTTATACTTACCTGAAGACACTATGGCCCTCATTCTGACCTTGGCGGGCGGCGGAGGCCGCCCGCCAAAGTCCCGCCGTCAGGTTACCGTTCCGCGGTCGAAAGACCGCGGCGGTAATTCTGACTTTCCCGCTGGGCTGGCGGGCGGTCGCCTTCAGACCGCCAGCCAGCCCAGCGGGAAAGAGGCTTCCACGATGAAGCCGGCTCGGAATCGAGCCGGCGGAGTGGAAGCTGTGCGACGGGTGCAGTTGCACCCGTCGCGTATTTCACTGTCTGCGCAGCAGACAGTGAAATACATGTAGGGGCCCTCTTACGGGGGCCCCTGCAATGCCCATGCCAGTGGCATGGGCACTGCAGGGGCCCCCAGGGGCCCCGCGACCCCCCCTACCGCCATCCGGATCTCGGCGGTCCGACCGCCGGGATCTGGATGGCGGTAGGGGGGGTCGGAATCCCCGCGGCGGTGCAGCAAGCTGCGCCGCCGCGGATGATTCAATGGGGCGGCGGTACACTGGCGGGACCCCGCCAGTGGTGCCGGTCCGACCGCGGCTTTACCGCCGCGGTCGGAATCCCCATTGGAGCACCGCCGGCCTGTCGGCGGTGCTCCCGCGGTCCTCCGCCCTGGCGGTCAAAGACCGCCAGGGTCAGAATGACCACCTATAACTAGTGCTGTAAAATAACTTGAGCTATACTTTCTTAAAATAAGTATAACTATAAGTATAATTATAACTGCTAAATTTCCATGGTTTTGTGTACATAAAACGTAAAACTATCTATATATATTCACTGAAAAAACAAGGGTTAAGGTAGCATTATAGTTAGGTGAAATGTTCAGTAACAATGTACTGTTTTAATTTCTAAAAAACACTGAAATTCACCAGTTATATTTATCTCAAATAACTATAACTCGTGCCCCAAGGTAGCTGTAACCCCATGCACAGTTTCCTCATCAATAATTTCACTGCAAATATTGCAGTGATGTTAACAATGATGTCATGAGTGATGTAATATGTGTGGTAATTAGCAGTGCATTGTGAGAGTTATAGTTACCCCCCACCATGCACAACCAAATGCCCTGCGCAGTGGGGCGTTGGCTGCCCTGCCTGCATCCAACCCAACACATCGCAGGGCTTTCCACCATGCGCACTGGGGGGGTTGGCCACAAGGTCTTCCCTGTGGCCAACGCACATAAAGGCAGCCTACCCCACACTGTACAGGGTGTTCAACCCCCCACATGTCCCCCACCACTGTGCACAGTGGGGTATTGGCCACAAGGTCTGCCCTGTGGCCAACACCCATAAAGGCAGCCAACCTCACACTATGCAGCACGGTCAACCCCTTACATGCAGCCAAACCCACACATTGCAGGGCCTCCCGCCATGCACACTGGGGAGTTGACCTCAAGGCCTGTGGCCAAAGCAGCCAACCCCACACTGTGCACAGCCTTTGAGTTTGCGTGGTGGGCGTTGGCCACAAGGCCTCGCCCAAAGGTCCTGTGGCAAATTCCCCCAAAGGCAGCCAACCCCACACTGCACACAGCCTTTGGCTGTGTGCTGCAAGGGGTTGGCCAAATGGCCTGGCCCTGGGGACCCTATCCTCTAGGGCCTTTCTTTTAAAGAGGATGGGGCCATGTGCCCCCCCTCCCCAAACCTATTATGGCCGTTAGGACCACATCGCACAGGGCCATATATGCTTAAAGGGCAGGAGGAGCACGTAGCCCCCCTCCCTGACTTTCCTTAGGCCCTAGGGATGCCAGCCCCCAGGGTCTTACTTATTTTAAAAGGGAGAGGAGGTGTGTGACCCTCCTCCTGAGCCTTGGAAGGCCCTGGGGACCCCATTCCCATTATACTGAGGTAAAGAGGAGTAAGTGGGCTCCTCCTCTGGCCCATAATTGCCCAGGGGACCCCATCTCACAGGGCCTGGGACATGTTGTAGGGGAAGGAGGCATGCTGCCCTCCTCCATGCACTGATTTTGGCCCCAGGAGGCCCCATCCCCTGGCAACATTTTCTAGGGGGACGGGGCCCTATTGTTGGGGGCTACGGAGAGAACCCCAAGACCCTAGCAGCCCCAGCCTGTTCTCCACATCCAGCAGAAGCCAGTATTGCCCCTGCCCTCAGGGAGTAGCTTCTAATGCTGTGAGGAGTATGAGCACATCTCTACCTAAGAAGCACTTATTACATATAATTAACAGGAAATACCCTTGTTTGGTGGAGATTCAACTTTTGTAGTCTTGTCGTCTTCTCTACACGAGTATTCATGTTATTGCAGATTTCTCTATGAAGATGCTGGAGGAACAATCATATTACCAAAATTACAGATATACAAGGTCACTGGAGACATTACCTCAGGGTCCTTTACATAGCTGTAGTGTGGAATATGCACTATACATTTACCCAACGAGGTAGCACTTACTAATTAGCTAGTAGAAAGCATTCCAGTTGGGTAGGGATTTTGTGCAAACCTGTGGCCTCTTCTTGAGTAAATAAGCAAGCCAGGATGCATTCTGGCACCAATGCTTATTTCACAAAAATTAGACCTGAACAGGAAGCACTTACAAATATAAACAATACAAGTGTCCCAGTTGAAGCTCTGCTTCCATAAAGTACAAATCATCCTAACTTCTTGCTCTTGGACAGGGCAAAGCAAGTGTGTTTCCTCTGCTGTTCCACCTGGAAAAATTGTCAGGAATCCTTGATGGAGAGCAATGCTTGTTGCTCTTCCGGAGTGCAGTTATTTTCTGTAGTGATAAGCGTTTTTTTTTCTTGTCATGTCCTGTTGAGCACAGCCTACCTTTTAACTACTATGAGTATGCAAATACACAAAATGACCTAGAAGCCTTGTTCCTTTGGCCGAAGACCCTGAGTGGTGTGGGGTCGGATACCTACGGCTAAGGGGGGGGGGGAGGAGTGGTTAGTCGGAAGACCTGGCAGTAGGCCAGGCCCTGTGGCCAAGCCTGGCCAGGCATGGCCAAAGGCCTTTTGTGGCACGGGTTGGATGCCTATGGGAGGGTAGTCGGAAGCCCTGCGGCCAACCCCCGCTGCATTAAAAAAAAAACATAGAAATTCACTGAAAGGTTACAGGGATGTTATACTTAGGAATTAACATTTTTAAAAGATTACAGGCATGTTGGAAATGGCCCACTCTATAGGGTCACCCTCAAACTTTTTGCCTTTCTCCTCCTACTTTTTATTGGATTTTTGCTTGTTGGTCGTAGGACTTTGCCATTGCTAACCAGTCCCTAAATGTATGTGCTCACCCCCCTAAACATGGTTTGTACAGGCATGTTGGAAATGGCCCACTCTATAGGGTCACCCTCAAACTTTTTGCCTTTCTCCTCCTACTTTTTATTGGATTTTTGCTTGTTGGTCGTAGGACTTTGCCATTGCTAACCAGTCCTTAAATGTATGTGCTCACCCCCCTAAACATGGTTTGATTGCCATACACCTGATTGGCATATTTAATTTACATGAAGTCCCTTGTAGAGTGGTATACTATATACCCAGGGCCTGTAAATTAAATGCTACCAGTAGGCCTGCAGCACTTATTGTGCCACCCACTTAAGTAGCACCTTAAAACATGCCCCAGGTCTGCCATTGAGCTTGAAGGCAGTGTCCCACTGCCATATCAAGTTAGCGTTTAAAACCTCTTGTCAAGCCTTAAACTCCCCTTGGTTCCATATAAGTCACCCCTAAGGTATGACCTAGTTAGCCCATAAGGGAGGGTACTGTTTAATTAAAAGGTATACTTTATAGTTTGACATATCTAAATAGTGCAAAACTCCCAAATTTGCATTTCAATACTGTGAGGCTAACCTACCTACAGCATAACATTAGGGGATTTCTTATTATATTTAATAAGCTGTAATTCCTGAACCAGAAGTGGTAGATATTTCATGTTTGATGTCTATGAGCTTGTAATGATAAACCCTTATTAATGGTAAAGTCAGATTTATCATTAAAATTTTGAAAATGCATCTTTTAGAAAGTTGGCATTTTCCTGCCATTAGCACTCTGTGCCTGTACCCTGCCTTAGGTCACATGACTGGGTGTTTCTGACAGTTGAGACTTTGTGAATTCACCCCAGACAGCCACACAATAGTGGGAATGGGCCATAATTGACTTGATGGGAGAAGCGGAGCTAAGCAGAGCCACACTTACATCTGAATAGGCTAAGCTCTGCTGCCACACAATAGACTTAACAACCCTTTATTTTCAGTGCAGCCAGATAGGAGCCATGGCAGGGCAGACAGGAAACTCCTGGAACTTCAGAGACACTTTCTGGAAATTTCTCCTAACTTCTAGGAGCAGGGCACCAGGGTATAAAATTAGGGCTCTCAGACCTGCTCCTCAGTTTACTACTGGCCCTGCGGAAGTACTCTCAGAGGACTGTCTGCTGCTGTGCACTCTACTAGACCACTGTTGTACCTGGAAGGACGGCTTTGCTGCCTGGAACCTGCTATGAACCTTAAGAGGCCAGCCCTGCTGTGGAGCCCTGCATTTTCAACTGCACCAAGGACTTCAGAAGTGACTCCAAGTGCTAGTTTAGATGGCCCACTATCCAGAGCCACAAGGACATAACAGGCTCCCACCATCTTGAATCCACACCTGGACCGAGCCTGAGTGAGTCTTGAACCCCCAAGGGGTCTCCATTCACTCCTGGGCTCTTGGTTGTGGTGCTAAAGGTGCCCATGTGGCCATTTTCTAAAACTGAGGACTTGCTGTTTTGAGCCTTAAACTTTAAAAAATCATAACCCAGGTTCTACTAGTTGGATTGTGATGGATTTGGTATCAAATAGTTTATTAAAATGTTTTCTACTGTTCTAAATTGGTTGGGGATTTTTATTGTTTTGTGTTTTCACTTTGTTACTACTTGTGTGCTGCATAAATGCTTAATACATTGCCTTCAAGTTTAGCCTACTTTTTGTGCGAAGCTACCCAGGTTAAGCACAGTTTGAATTATTGACTTTTTGTGATTCACCCTGCAGGGGATTGTGGCTGTTGCTTGACCAGGGCTCACACCTCAGTCAACCAACAATGCAATTTCTCACAGGGATGTTATAGTTAGGTTCTGAATGCAAACACACAAACCATAGAAATTCAGCTGTTAGAGTTATTTCAAGTAACTATAACTCAGGCACTCATCGTGCGCAGCTAATTACACTGCATATTACATCATGCATTACATCTTCTATGGCATCTTTGACATTATCACTGCAGGTATTTGAAATAAAATTATTGATGACAAAACTGTGCGTGGCAGGGGCGCATGTTATGCTGCTGCATGGCAGTATGGGTATTTCCTACCAATCGTCAGACTTAAACAAGTGTGACATGTTGGCCTACTGCACTAAACATTCGTGCTGTACTCAAAAATAGACTGAGAGTGTCACCATGTGGTCTAATTTCATAAACAGGTGCAGTTGTTTAAAAATAAATACCAGTGTTGAGAGCACTGGCAAACACTGTTGATGTTGCTTATTAATGTAAGTGTATTTTCCTAAAGTAAACATGGGAAACACCAGGGGCAATCAATGGATGTAGTTCTTGAATTGTAAGCCCTCAAAAGCAAGATCTTAGCATAGGTGCTGGAAGTAGGGGGAGGGGTGCTGCAGCACCCCAAAATAACCATGCTGTAGTTCAGAAGGTGAATGAGCAAGAGAGAGACCTTTAAATTAGTTATCTTGTCACGTTTGCCTGTGTCAAAGGCAGAAGTCAAATGTCAGGCTATGTCTTATGTCAAATGAACACAGAAATTGGTGTTAACATTTTTTTCTCTGGCTGCAAAGCGAGTGGACTTTGTAAAGTGTACTATGCGGCTGTCAGGCTAGTGTGGAGTGAAAGCCTATGAGATGTAAATTTTTTCTAACAACACAAATTACATATAAGTAAATGAAATGTACAGTTATTTTAAAATAAATCAGCAGTTCGCTAAGCGCAAATTAAGCACAATTTTGTTATTCTGAAGTGAAACAAAGATTTTAATAGGTCCAAATCAAGACAAATACTTGGTGATGCATATATGACAAATATTTGCTGAAACACCATTTCTGCACATTATAATTTATGTGCTATATACTGTAGTTTTATCAGTAAAAATATATCTGTCCAAAATAGGTGGCATTACAATGGCGAAAATGCTTTCTGTAAATGACAGTGTGCTACCACACCATATTTGTGACTGTGTGCTCCAAAATGCACCACTGGACATATATTACACCTTTACCCCTTTCCTGGTGAATGGGTGTGAGTGTTTTTGCTATAGTTATTCCTTTTGTGACACCTGGATTTTTCTCAATCCTCTCATTGTCTATGAGTTCAGTGAGGTAACACTGATAGCTACAAATAAACAGGGCAAGCCAATATTCCCCACACAACTGGGTAATCTAAACTGTGAAGCACACAATGTTCATTGAGGAATAAGTTGCATACAAATATTTCATTTCAGCGATATAAAATACTATTAATTTTGTAACTAACCATAAATCGAATTCCATAAATTAATACATCTTCAAACAGCATGTAATTTGTTTCTGGGAAAAGGAGGAACTTTTATACATTCACTAATAATATATCCATCAATATAGCAAAGCAACAAAGAGATTTTTTTGAGTTTTTATACAAATGCACTGGTGACCCCTCTAGTCCACAATCTCTTTACATCCAAGAAACAGGAGAGCACCAATCCTCCTGACTCTCCAAGCAGAAAATGTTTGAGTCCTATATCCAGTCTTTCAAACAATAAGAAATCACTCCTAAGGGACTGCAGCAGCTCATGCGAAGAATTGCGTCATGGAGAGTATAAGGTCAACTTTCCGGTCTCCCAGGACTCAAACTGTCCATGAGACCATCCTCAGGACAACGTTTCAAAGTTAATTAAATCACAATAATTGTTGCTGTACAGCACAATAAATAATCCACTTTATTAAAACACTAAACAACACTAAAAGCCAGCAGAATACCAAACCACTCTGTACATGTAAGTGAATCGCCCACTTACAAGGCACCCCAAACAAAACAGCCTATATAAACCTCAGTGTAAAACATGCATTTTTCACATTGTCATCACATGTCATCAGAGCAGGAGAGCAGGGCCACAAGGGGAAGAGTGGTGGGGAGGAGATGCACAGTGACCCAGACAGGTCCCATTACAATGTGGGGGCTAAGGAGCCCCATGTCCCTTCCTAGGGTAGGAATGGGAGGTTATGCTGCGCAGAGACCCAGGATGCCCCATTTCCAATCTTTGTGCTTGGACTGCTCCCAGAGGGAGGGCAAGCAAGGGAACCTGATCTGTTGCAAAAGACCATCCAGTGGTGGGAACTCCACAGTGTAAAGAAAACTGGGTGGGGCGGCCACCACAGACTTCCCAACAGTTCTGTTTTCTGGGAGTACCACTCCACAGTGTCAGGTACAGAGGCCAAGATGAAGGGACAGGAGGAGGAAAGATTCACCCCTGACTCAGTCTCAGGGTACAGATCCTGGGCTGAGTGGCCATTCTCAGGATACCACCCCTGGACTGGTGTGAGGGAGAGTAAAAAGTGTGCCTAACACCTGGGGCTGTTGCTTCTCACTCGGAGAAACCTCAGCGGTCAGAGACCCCAGTAAGGACTGGGGTCTGGCTGTTGATACTGACAGCTGTCAGTGGCCCCCTGTTGGTTGATGTCCTTATAGACAGAGATTTCTTTGAGCTGGGGACGGAAGCCTGATCCAAATGGTGGAATGGGCCACATCACCCTCTTGACCATGGTGGTACTGTCTACCTACTGGAATGCATCAGTGAGCAAATTAAGTGCTGCACTGATGGTGTCCACTGATGAGGAGAAGGGGTCCACAGGGTCAGTTCAGTAGCTCATGAGAGTATAAGTAGAGAGGTACAACTGAATTCAGGGAGGAGTAGAACTGGCACATGCCCCTGCAGTAGAGGGCCATCATCCACATTATTTCGCCTAAGCAGGGAAGCCCATCAAGGTATTGTTTAGTCTCCCAATTTTGGACCAACAGTTAGATTCTTTGTGCACCATTGAGGGGGAGAACTCCAAGATTCAGCATTCCCAGGGCCCCAGGAGGCGGTCCCTCCCATTCAGTCTAACCTGTATAACCTGTGATTTGGGCTAGCGCTACATTTTGTGTTTTCCAATCCTGCTGCGTGGGTTCAACAGTTTGACTCTTGTGCAACACTGTGGGGGAGGATGCTGAGATCCAGCATCGCCAGGGCCCTAGGAGGTAGTCTCTGCCATTCACCCAAACCTGCATCACCTGTGGTTGAGGCTAGCACTATATAGCGCGTCATTCAATCCCACTATGCAGGACCTACTGTTTGACTTTTGTGCACCATTTCAGGGGAGGACTCCAAGATACAGCAGAGGCAATCCCTGCCATTCATCGTAACCCGAACCACCTCTGATTGAGGCTAGCTCTATATAGCCCGTTCTCTAATCCTGCGGCGTGGTACCAAAAGTTTGACTCTTGTGCACCACTGTGGGGGAGAACTCAAAGATCCAGCATCCCAAATGCCCCAGGAGGCGGTCCCTGACATTCACCCTAACCCACATCACCTGTGATTGAGGCTAGGTCTATATAGTGCCTTCTCTAAACTTACTGTGTGGGACCATCTGTTTGACTCTTGTGCACCATTGCGGGGGAGGACTCCGAGATCCAGAATCCCCAGGGCCAAGGAGGTGGTCCCTACCATTCACCTTTACCCACATCACCTGTTTATTGAGACTATATTACGCGTTTTTCAGTCCCATTGTGCAGGACCGACTGTTTGACTCTTGTGCACCACTGCGGGGTAGGACTTGAAGATCCAACATCCCCTTGGCCCCAGGAGCCAGTCTCTGCTGCTCACACCAACCTGCATTACCTGTGATTGAAGCTAGCACTGTATAGCATGTTCTCCAGTCCTGCTGCGTGGGATGTGCCTGGGCGAAGCCCAGGACAAGGGCAGCCCCATCCTGCGCCCGTCAGCACCAGGAACAACCGGGGCGGGCCACCGCCTTTGGTTTTGTTTTTCTGTTTGCCCTTGCGGTTGCTGAGGGGTATCCTAGTCCCCACTGTTTTATCGAGGTCCAGTGGTGTTACTTGATAGTAACAAATTTGGCAGAGGACGAATTGAGAGTGATCTGGCTGGTACTTGTTCACTAGTTCCTAACCATCACACCCATTGCGCAGGGTTTAATCTGTTGCCATTGTTTTGTTCTGTTTTATTCTTTTAACTTGAATTCTTTTTATATGCCATAGAGGCAGGCTAACAGGAGCTATGGTATGTAGTCAGGGGCGGTTATGAGGTTTTTCGTGGTTTTTAATTGTGTTGTGTTCTCTTTGATTGCGTGTGTCATTTTTGGGTGTGTAAGAGTACTGTGGTCTAAGTATTTTCGATAACCACGGGGAGAAGGAAATGCCACGACAAGCCTAATAGGGAATCAATGTGAAAAAAATAATCAGAATGCTCATTACATACCTCTCACACCAGTACATTGCGTGACGTTGAGACTCTTATAGAGGAAGTTGAGCACATTCTTCACACAGCTGCACCAAACAAAGCAGGGCCCAAAACAAAAAAGCCTCATGTGGCTCCACTATTCAGAAAAAAGGCAAGTAATTCTGGGCCTATGAAAGCTCAGTCTATCAATCATAATAAAACGGTGGGGGTAGATAATGTTACAGGTAGTCCTCAGTAGGGATTTTTTTTAAACTCCCCACCCTATCCCTTTGGACCCAGTGATTGTGTGTTCAAACCGTTTTTAATCATTAGCAGTGGCGGGCGGCAGCTTTAGGAGGGAGGGGGGCTGGCGTTAAGCACACACACACACACTCATTCTTTCACACACAGACACGCAAACACGCACATCCATTAACAACACTCATAACATTCAAACATGCACGCACCAAACATTAATTTTAAAAGTTCACACACACACTCATTCTCAAACACACACGCAAGCATGCACATCCATTAACAACATTCATACCATTCAAACATGCACGCATGCACCAAACATTAATTTGAAAACATCACACACACACACACTTACTCTTTCACACACGCATGCACGCACATCCATTAACACTCATAACATTCAAACATGCACGCACGCACCAAACATTCATTTTAAAAGATCACACACACTCATTCTTTCACACACACATGCACGCACATTAACATTCATAACATTCAAACATGCACACACACACCAAACATTTATTTTAATCCTCACACATACACACACTTACCTTCATCCTCGAGGTCCCAGGAGGTTTGGGACTTTGTCACTGATTGACACTCGCCCTGGGCGCTTCAGGGCTTAAATCTGAAGTGCCCAGCTCGAAGCTAATGGGTGACGCTTTCCTCATCACCCAGGGGAGGGCCTCAAGGCACCTTTGCTGAGCCGAGGAGGTGACGCCAATAGGAGCTGTGACTTCCTCAGCCCAGCAAAGTTCAGCTCAGGCAGCCAGGAGTTTGCGCAAATCACGCTTGTCTCACTCCTGGCTGTCTGAGCTGAAAAAATGAAGAGTGTCTGTCAGGCTGACCTTTGTTCAGCCTGACAGATACTCTTCATGAGGGGCAAAAGGTGGGGGAGTGTGGCCCCTCCGCCCTAAAGGACGGGCTGCGCCTGATCATGAGCTACTGATGCAGTCCTCTAGCTCCCCAGGAGTTGCAGTAGCACGGCAAACCAGTTACCAGCAGCAAATAAAACGTATGCACATATTAGAGAACTTACAATGGTGATTAGTTCCCTGAGGGCTGAAATAAGGGTGAGGTTAAGGCCCTACTGAATTCCTAGGGCACTTGGTGCCTGCACAGTGGCTAAAAGAATAGTTGCAGACCCCCAGTTACACATGGAGCCCCCTCAAATCGGATAATAGCCTCATTCAAAATAGAGTAGTTGATGACGGCTGGGTAGGCCCTTTGGTTACCATGGGGTTGCTGTCCGGAAACTTAAATCATTCCGCCCATCAGGCAATTGCTGCCAAAACCATTCTAGTGCAGGCATATGCATCGCTCCGCTAGTTCAACCTACGACCCCAAAGTGACAATGAGGAGCCTTATGTTAAATTTAGGTCACCCACTTTTTCCAAACCCTTCCCCTGTCCATGTCGGCTGTAGTGCAGAGCCTTGCCTTTACTCAACCAGCATGCCAACGAGGATGAGACTTCTTGGACAAGTAAAGCAATACGTTGGATCAGAGATGTGATGAAATGTCACAGTATAATACATTCCGACATAGTGAGGGCTACTCTGCACCCCCACACAGATTAACAGATTATGTTAGAATTCTACTTTCCCACCCCTCGTTTGTGGACAGTCAGCTTTCTGTACAGGCACAAACCCATATTCCTTATGACTCCCAAATCCAATTGAAACTTAAAGTTCCCCTTTAGCAGACCTTGGAGCTAACTCAATTACTTTCTACCCTTTCTCTAGTAGATTGACTGGAAGCTGCAGGGAATTTTGATGCTTGCACTAGCCATTGCTGATAGATTCCCACCACAAGGTGTTATTCAGGGTTTAGGTAGTGCACCACCCATCCCCTCAGAGGCTTCTTGGAACCAAGTTTCCCCTTGCCTTTCTCTTGATGGTATGCAAATCTCAACCCTGGTAACCACTAGTATTGCACCTGTTATCACTGAGGTGACTCTAGATGTCCCAAGTAATCCCCTTAGCATGGAAGAGCATTTACCTTCCAGCAACGTATGCTCAAGTCCTCATTGGTACTTCTTCTCACCCCAATAATGGGCACGCAAGCTCCTACTCTGCTTGCTGCTAGTAACAATCTTACCTTGGCCTTTTGGAACATAACTGGGCTGGAAGACAATGGGATTTTACTGATACACTGTACGTATAAATGTCCCATGAAACATGTGAGATTGAACCTAGGCAAGGGAGACTGAACTTTCTTTTAGGCAAGGCTTTAAGACCTTTCATGTGCCCACTCTTGAGTCCAAATATGGTAAACCGTCTGGTGGACTCTCTTTGGCTTAACATTTCTCTGGATTGCCTTGCAAGGCAACTGTCCATCAATCATCCAGACAAGCAAGGCATTGAGATGAGTGTTTGTGAAAATGTTGCTTTATGTTTATTTAATGTTTATAGTCAGAGTGTCCCCTAGACAGCCGAGTCCCCAATCCTACACCTTTTGGGCAACTTTACTATAGCAAAGCAAACGGAGGGGGTAGCAGTAATAGTGGCCAGAGATTTCAATTTATGTTTTTATCCTTCTGCAATTTTGCAGGAAGTAGAATATAACGAGGATCAATATTGTGGTATTCCCCGAATCTCGGGGCACAGTTTGGCAAACTTCCCCAGGGTGGCCCTGAAATTAATGGATTTCTGCCTGTGCTGCCATTTGAATGGTTGTGATGGCAGAATGAAGTCTGATGTAGAGAGGCGCCCCACTTTTAGAAGAAATTCCAATCAAAGCTGTATTGAATGCATCTTAGTAGATGTTTGTTCATAGGATAAAGTTATTGATATGGAAGCCCTCCCTAGATTTGAGAGCGATCACTTTCCTTTGATACTCACTTTCCATGGCAACCAATTTAGGCCCCGCAGGACACAACGATTACCCTGCAGTGATCTGCGGGATAGCAATAATCATAGGAAGGTTAAATGGGACAATATAGTGAAAGATAAGGGCCTGACCCCTGTGTTATCTTTAATTGCCGGATCTGAGTCATCACCCAGCACCATTATGGACACCCACACAAAGTGGATTGATTAAATGAAAATGTTCTTTCTTTTTTTTTTACCATACCCCGCCGCAAAGGAGCACTCTCTCAGAATAGGAGCCCACATGGTTTAATAGGGATTGTCGGCTTGCTAAGAGCCACCTTATTAATGCTCTCAAGGGTGGGATCTGCCAAGACATCAAATCTGCTAGAACCTCCTACAAATCAGTGGTAATGTGCAAAATCCACTTGGAAAACCAATGTTTGAAGAGATGTCTTGGCTGCTGTACATACAGGGAACCAGACGGCCTTTTGATGCATGATATCCCATACAGCCTTTAGGTACGTAATATCCCATGGTGCCTAAACATCCAGGATGAAACCTGAATCTTTTAGTCCACGTCAAGATTGGGTCAGTCATTTTGAATCATTGTATTGCAGCTCTCCCCTTAATGTCCACTATGAGGCCATTGTTAAGTCGGGTTTTCCGCTGACTGCTACATCCAGCTTGAGATCATACGAGACAGCTGTCTCTGAATCTACAAAGTACTTTTCAGTGGCAGAATCCTTACTAGCCATTATGTCCTAGAATCCTGGAAAGGCACCAGGCCTAGACTGTATACAGGCCGATCTTTTTATTTCTGATTTGATCATCTGGGCTCCATATCTTACCCGTGTGCCTAACACTGTAATGGCAAGAGCAGAAATACCAAAATCATGGAAAGCGGGCAAAGGGATTCCTATCCACAAAAAAGGATCCAAATTAGATGCAGTAATCTATTGGCCCAGCAGCTTGATAGACTTCAGCAAGAAAATATTTTTCAAGCTGATTCTTGATTGATTAATGGCTTGGATCAATGAAAACAAGATATTGACCCAGCTACAGGCTGGATTCCCCCTTAAGGCCAGTACAGTGGGCTAGGTCTTTGGGTTTTAATGAATTAGATGGAAGGAAGTTGACCTAAAGAGAGTCAGCCTTTATGTCACATTTGTTGACCTGAAGGCGGCATTCAGCATGGTCCCTAAAGTTAAAATATGGAACACCTTTAGAGATCTAGGGTTCCCAGGTCCCCTCCATGATATCATTATCAGACTACACTGCAACAATTTTGCCCAGATCAGATGGGAATCTACTTTTTCCATCAGGGTAGATTGGGGTGTTAGGGGATGTTGTGTACTTACCCCTACGTTGGTTTTGCTGTTCAAAAATCGATAACCTAATGGACTGAGAAAATGACTCTTCAATACTGGGGGTGGCACTAAAATTCTGGCACTTCTGTTCACCGATAACACCTTGTTTGCTTCACAAACCCAAAAAGGCCTGGAAATACTTTTAGCAAAATGCAATTTATTCTGTTCAGGTCACTGCTTGGTAATCAATACTGGCAAAACAAAATGCATGGCCATCCAACCCCACAGAGGCTTTAGAGGAACAATGAACCTTGATGGGGAAGAATTAAAAAGAGTGCAAGACTTTAACTATCTTGGAATCAGTTTGTCTTTCACCAACACTTGAACTGACCAAATTACCAAAAGCACCCTGATTCTGAACCATAGGGCAGCCAATATTTTACAATTTGCTAGCAAGAGCACTCTCTAACCTGTCTCCCCCCCCTTCTTGAAATATGGAGGGCCCAAGCAGTATCAGCAGCCATATATGGTGCTGAAGTGTGAGGTTACAGCAACACAAATGCATTCGAAGTAGCAGAGAACAAGTTTTAAGACCAATACTTATACGTCCTCAAAGCTTCCCTCTTGTTTTCAAACAAGATTTGGGAACTCACCCCATAGCCGCATTAATTCGCCTTAAACCAATTTTATATTGGTTATGAATTTGGCATACGCTGAGCTAGTACATTACAGGGAGGGTTTACAAGATGTCATGGACAGACAACAGGGAGGGGCAATGCTACCATGGTTAAAATATGTTTAGCAGTATCTCTAGTCTCTGGGCTTACAGGAATATTGGCTTGACCCTAACACCATTACATCCTCTGCCCTAACCAAACTGAAGTCCACCTATTGAGAGCACGATGAGTGATAAATGGACATCCAGGGTGGTTTGGGTCATTTGACAAAACTCTGTTTAGACTTTAAGCCTTTCTCTTCCTTTGAGGCATTTATGGACGTGATAGACATCCCCTTACGCAAACCCCCTACATTTAAAATTTAGGTCGAGTATTCTGCCACTTGCTACATTTACACATAAATGTAAAGGTGACAACGGGGATGGCAAGATCTGCCCAGTTTGTAATGGGGCAAAGAAGAGGATGACCACCTGCTGTATTTTTTCCCGTATTCTGCAGGCAGCCAAAACAATGGATTGTCCCTCTATGCTGCTACCTTGCTGGTTGCCAGTACAGAGCCGTCCTTAGGATCTGTAGGGCAGATACAGCTTTGGTGGTAGTCTTTTCTATTGCTAAGTATCTTAATAGTGTCTAGCCCATTCTGTGTAAAATCATGACCACCATAAAATCTAATCTTTAGTACTAGGCCTATGCACCTTATTATTCTTCCTTTAATTGTGTATAGTATGATTGTCCCACATTCAATGCCATGTTAAAATTGTATGTATCATTGATCAGTTGTGACAATGGAAAATGTATTTATCCTTTTATAAATCAAATATTTTTAATTGTTTTCATTATCTTGAAACATTTGTATTACTGATTGATCTTTTTACTTTTATGGTCATTGACCGAAATAAAGTACTTTGAACTTGAACTTGATTAGTCTCCCCTGGCTTTAGGTTGGAGGAGGGTCATGTTGGAAATGGCCCTCTCCCCAGGGTCATGGCAAATGTTTTGCCTTTTACCCGCCACGTTTTGATGAATTTGTTTTTGTTGGCCTTAGAACTCTGTGCACTTTACCACTGCTAAAGTGCCTGTGCTCTCTCTCTAAAACATGGTTTAATTGCATACGCCTAGTTGGCATATTTAAATTACTTGTAAATTCCTTGTAAAGTGGTATGTCATCTACCCAGCGCCTGTAAATTAAATGCTACCAGTGGGCCTGCAGCACTTATTGTGCCACCATCATAAGTAGCCCTCCTAAACATGTCCCAGGCCTCCCATTGCAGCCTGAATGCGATGTCACACTGCAATGTCGACTTGGCATTTAAACCTGCTTGCCATGTCTCAGATTCACCTTTCATTTCTCATTGTCACCCCTAAAGTAGGCCCTGGTAGCACAGAGGGCAAGGTGCTGTGTAATTAAAACGTTGGATATGTACTTTTAAGTTTTACATGTCCTGGTAGTGAAAAACTCCCAGATTCGGTTTTAACTACTGTGAGGCCTACCTCTCCCATAGGATAATATCGGGGTTCATTATCACATTTAATAAGCTGTAATTCCTAAATGAGAGGAGGTAGATATGTCATGCTGATACCTATGGAATTGCAGTGATAAACCCACTTGAATAGTAAAGTTGGATTTATCATTACAATTTTGAAATTGCCACTTTTAGAAAGTCAGCATTTTCCTGCCCTTACCCCTGTGTGCCAGCAGCTTCCCTTGGGTCACATGACTGGGTGTAGCCGACAGACTTTGTGAATTCCTTCCAGACAGTCACACAATAGTGGGATTAGGTGTGCCTCAATTGGCAATTAAATTAACTGGCTTAATGTGAGGCAGAGCTGAGCCTAACCCCACTTGCTCCTGAATAAGCTGTGCCCTGTCTCCTCACAATAGGCATAACAATCCTATATTGTCACTGCAGCCAGCTTGGATCCAGCGCAGGGGAGTCAGGAAATTCCAAGAACTTCAAAGACCTTTACAGCAACTTCTACCACCGTCTAGGAGCAGGGCACCAGAGTATGCAAATAGGACTCTCAGACCCACCCCTCAGTTCACTACTGGATCTGAGGAAGGACTCTAAGAGGACCACCTGCTGCTGTGACTTACTGTGCACACTGCCAGACTTCTGCAGTACCTTGGACTGCTTTGCTGCCTGGAGCCTGCCATGAACCATCAGAGGCCTGTCCCACAGTTGAGCCCTGCTTCTATACCGGCACCCAGGACTACCAGAAGTCACTTCAAGGGCTAGTTTGCTGGTGTCTTGTTTAGAGACACGGGACATAAAAGGCTCCCACCATCTTGAACCCACACCTGGACCCAGCCCGATTAAGTCCTGAAACCCCAGTAGGTCTTCATACACTATTGGACTCTCAGTTATGGTGGTAAAGTTGACTAGGTGTTCACAGTTGGTGCTTTTATCTTTTAGGTGCTAATTTGAACCTTGAACTTTGAAAATTCATAACGCCATTTCCACTGATTATATTTTCATTGTTTTGGTGTCAAATAATTTGTTGTGATGTACTCTCTGTTTTCTAAATTGGTTTGGGATTTTTCTTGTGCTGTGTTTTCACTTTATCATTGATTGTGTGCTACATAAATACTTTCCACATGGCCTCTAAATTAAGTCTGAGTGCTTTTTTTTTTTGTGGTTTACCACGATGTTGATGATGAATACAATTTATAGCATGCACAGCTACTCCCAGGAGTGTTTTGGTGTGAAACAGTGAGGTCATAAATAAGAAACAGCATAGGTTATTGCAGCAAAAAAGCAATTTTTTGAGTTTTTCCCTGAACACCGTTGTGTCCATCACTGCACGCAGCTCCAGTGGTAGCTGTTTCCATAAAGTTGAACCTAGATAGGAGAGAGATCTTCCACCTGATTTAGCACGCTGGATTTGAGGAATAACTGCCATCAATTTATTAGCAGGTCTCAGGTTTTGTGTGGGATTATAGAATTTAAATCTGGATAAGATGCACCCGTTTGGTACAGAGCATCATGGACCAAAACGAGCACTTTAAACTGGATTCTCTTCATAATTGGCAGACAATGTAGCATCCGTAGGTATGGTGAGATGGGTGTTCTGACTGGGACGTTTAACAGGAGACAGGCTGTTGTGTTTTGGACCACTTGGAGCCTCTCCAGAACCTGCTCTGCTAGTCCAAAATATAGGGCAATACCATAATCTAATCTAGAGGTTATTAAGGTCTGCACGACCAAGTTTTGGGATTGTAGGGACAGATAGACTTCATGATTCCAAAACAGGGGCCTATCAAAGCTTTAATCTGGGGGTCAAACCGTAAATTGTTATCAAATTTGATCCCAAGGTTTTTTTACTACACCCTTCTGGGGGCATGGTAGGGGAGGCATCTTCTGGCCAGAAACTTTGCCAAAAGTCTGAAGGAATATTCGCAAAAAAAGAATTTGCATTTTTGTTCATAGTGGGCAAGCCAATGAAAGATTGCTTTTAGCAAAGATTTGATCTTAGTCTTAATGCTATCCAACTCCTCACCCTTGCCCCAAGAGAAAAGCAATTGAGTGCCATCCACATAGGATACCACTTTTGCTCCTAAGATTTCTGCTAGATGGGTCAAAGGGGTGTGGTAGGCAGGTAGGGCTTAAAGCTGAGTCCTGAGGGACACCCACCGCCAGTTCCTGTGGATTTGCAGAGCAAGGAGGAATCCAAAGGATTGTGTCTGTTGCTTGATCACGGCTCATATCCCAGTGAACCAACAACCTAATTTCTCACAAACACCGAAGCACAACAAGATCTCATCTACTACAAGGGCACACAACTTTAATTGCACCAAGTTTTATCACCTATAACCCGGCAAAGAGTAAATCCATCAAAGCCATCATTAGACCATTTGGCTTAAAATAGTGCTTTGGCTTCCCCTTCAAGATGATATTCCAATGGCAAGGCAAAGGACGCACATTTGCATCCCAAATCGAGGCAAGTAATGTCAAAGGCCTGAACAAAGGTGGCAGTGATGGCCACACCACCATAGTACCCCAGAATAAGATCACCACAAGGAAAAAATGGTAAAGTGCTGAAAGAAGATACAAGAAACACTGACCAGATGTCGATGAAATCACTGCAGGGAAATAAATACTTGTGCAAAGTTTTCAGACATGAAACATGTGACCTACCAAACAGCCAATTTGGAACAAGGCTCTAAGATGTGAACACATCAGGCTCGATAAACTCACAGAATGTTTTCCTGGGTTCTCAAGAGCTCCTGTCGGGGGTAAAGGACCAGAGGAGGAACCATGAGGCAAGAACAAGGCAAAAACCCCAATATTACCTAGACTAATTCACACCCATAGCATTGAAGACATGAGCTAGGGAGTCTTCACTCAAATCTGGTTTACTATCAGACATGATCAGGTTCTAATACTAGTATACTCAATGGTTAGATGGTTGACTTTTCAGGGGATACTTGTTCTCGTTCATAACAAAAGATTGGTCACCAAAGACCTGGAATCAACCAAACGCTCAAAGGCAATGTTCCTACACACCAACTGATGCTAAGGATATATGGGGCCAGATGTAGCAAAAATAAAAATTGCGACTCGCATTTTGCGAGTTGATGCGACTCGCAAAATGTGAGTCGCAAATTGGAATACCAGAAAAAAAAGCGATCCGATTTTGCGACTCGCAGCCGGACTCGCAACGCTGTGTGCGAGTCCGCAGTTTGCAAGGTCGCTGTTTGCGAGTGTGCAAAAAACAAACTCGCAATTAGCGAGTGGGTGTCGCAAATTGCGATTACCTTCAAAATTGCTTGCAGATGCAGCAGAACACTCCAGAAAGCATACCAGAACACTCTGGAAACACTTCCTGGCACATGATGATGACATCACAGCCAGGAAGTTAACAAATACACCTGGGAGGAGGGCTCAACAGTGAGCAGTGTCTCTGCCACTCACAGTAGGGTGCTGAGGAGTGGTAGGCACAGCACCATGGACGCAGCAGGGACCAGCCAGGCTGGCAGGAGGGGCAGGAGATCATAGATAACAGCCAGGACAGATTAATGTGGCACATGGCGTTAATGTGCCACATGACTGGTTGGCATTTTCCTGCCCATGGACAATTTCAACTTGTATATAGTTTCTTCATGACATTAATAAAACAGTTATTTTTGTTCCACTTAACAAATGGTTAATAGGTGAGTATGGTGGGAGTTGACACGTACCGTCCAAAATATTGCGTTGCAATGTGGTCCCGTCTCAGTCTGCCTTGATTAGCTAGACTCCTATCCCCATGATGGCGATGTGGTTGTTCTTGCTCTTCATCATCAGGATCTGGGTCTGCAGGGGTGAGAGGTAGCCCACGTCAGGTGGCTATGTTGTGGAGGATGGCGCATGCGACCACAATTTTGAAAGCGGTAATGGGGGTGTATTGGAGGGCGCCTCCACTGCGGTGGAGGCATCTGAATCTTGCCTTCAGCAGTCCGGAGGTGCGCTTGATCAGGTTCCTGGTCCTCTTATGCGCACTGTTGTATTGCCTCTCTGATTCAGTTCTGGGTGTTAAAAACGGAGTCATGATCCAAGGCCTGAGAGCATATGCACTGTCACCTGTTGGGCACAAAAGTACACGGTTAGGAAGTCCAGATTGTCGTGCACAGTGACCTGTGTGTATGTCTGCAAGTGTCTGTGGCTCTACCTAGGAGGTAACCGTCTCCAAATTCCCCACGTTCCAGGCGTTGATGTATCCCACTATGCCTAAAAATGTATGAGTCATGGGTACTGCCAGGAAACTTAGCTACGATGTCCGTGATGACATAATGGGCATCACAAACAACCTGTATGTTGAGTGAGTGAGTACACTTCCTGTTGCGGAAAATGTGTTCTAGATTAGCAGGGGGGCATATTTGAATGTGTGTCCCATCTACACACCCTATGACATGAGGAAAGTGGGCAATGCGGTAAAAGTCCAGCTTGGTGCTGTTAATTTCTGCCTCATTCCTTGGTAAGTATATGAAGTGAGACATGTGCGTGACGAAGGCATCTAGGAATGCCCTGAGGAACCTTGACACTGCACTTTGGGATACCCCACCTGCCACGGCAATGACCCCCTGATAGCTCCCTGAGGCCAAGAGGTGCAGTGCGCATAGTACTTGCACATGCGTAGGGATGGCGCAGCCACGCAGAGTCTTGTGTTCTAGCTGTGGTTTCAGTAAATCTATTAATTCTAGAATGGCTGCGCTGCTAAGGCGGTATTTGTCATAGATCTCCTCTTCAGTTTGCTGAAAAAGAGTCTGCCTGGTTCTATATATCTTCTCCTGTCTGTGGCCCCTCCTCCTCCTCTGCTGGGCTGCGTAGACTCTCCTCCTCACTGCTATCAGGTATATCTCCGCCATCTTGAGTAACCCAGATGCCTTCTGGGTCCCCTTTTATACTTTGGTAATGGTTACCACCTGCTCTGAGTTAGTGGTAAATGGGACATGCAAACTGGGCTTTTTGCGACTAGTCGCAATTTGCGAGTTGCAATTGCATAAGGTTTGCGACTCGCAAATTGCGACTTGCAATTTGCGGGTCGCAAAATGGGGTCGCACCGGATGCGACTCGCAAACGGGTCCCATCGCTTTTTGCGAGTCGGAAATGGGCTTTTTGCATCCCATTTCCGATTTTGCACTGTCGCAAATTGCGATTCGGCCCGTTTGCGAGTCGCAATCGTTTGCTACATCTGGCCCATGATCACTAAAAACTGTAACCTACAATATTAGAAGTCTAAACATCCCAACTAAGAGTATCTGTAAGAACTACTGAACCTGAAAGGAAACACATCTCATTGAATCAAATCTGTTCCTGTTGTGCTCCTGACACTTCCCTAAACAATACCACGCTGCTGGAATCTCTCAATAAGCAGGAGTAACCATACTGCCTAGCACCCTCCGCAAATTTGTGAAACACAACACCAAATCAGACAAGAGTTGGAGATGGGTATCCGGGGAGGGCAAGGGCCAGCCACTCACCCTGGCATTGTTATACACTCAAACCAAATCTAGTGACATTCCTGGAGTGGGCTATACAAGAATTTTAAACTATGGGATAAGTTCCAGCAGAGGGGCACCCAAATTGTCAATAAAAGGAACAGCCCGCCTAGAAGACCTATACCTAGTCAATGCCTGGAGGCACCTCTACATACTGAAGGTGGATTATTCTCCTTACTCAACCTCCAATCAAAAGTATACAATATGTATTAATGAGCAAACATGTTAATAGTCATAAAAAAAACGATGTAACTGTGTGCCATAATATGTGTACGCATAACAACAAACTTGCATCACTGTTGTCGAATCCACCTGATGTGACCTCCTCATCAATTCCGAGTCAGAAATACGTAGTCAGGCAAGTGTTGAGACCTGGGCCTGAAGCAACTGATTGACAGATCACAGGTGAGGTGACAAGTAGCCCATAGACAAAAGCATGAATAGGAAAAACCCAGATCAATCCCTCAGATAGCCAGTGACACCACAATGGTCCTAGGAGATTGCCCTCCCATAAAACACATTTGGCTGGAGGGGTGTGTGTTCCCAAAGCACCCTAAAAGTTTGATGCCACATGAAGTTAGGAACACTCAGCCATTCAGAACACAACACACATAACACAGTGATCACACAGTCCCCGTGCTGGACATCTGGACATGTTACCTACTGGGCCAGGCCTACTAGGCATTATGTCCATGCAAGGTCGAGAGCCACCTGCGCACTTCATTCAATGTTCAGATTTATGGCTCTGTGCCTAGGCCCGGATTCCTTCCTCCAAAGAATGCATACCATTATTTGATGACGCTTCAAGACATGTATATAATGGTACTCAGAACCAATGTACCTTGAGACAGTCATCAGACCCCATCTCTGTACTGTTCTCCCAGCCGCTGCGTTAAATTAAACCAACTGTTACTGTTTTTTGTCTTTCATTTTTTAAGATAAATCCACATTCAAGCAATAAACAAACACTCCACCCAGCAGATGGAGCCACTAAAGGGCCACAGATTCTAGCAAATGAACGCCCAACCAAATTGTCTTTTGGATAGCAGTGTAGGAGCAAGACCAGAATTCGAGGCCTTTGACTACTCAACAGTTCTTTTATGAAGGACCCAACAGTTGTGCATGAAATTAGGAGAAAGATCATACAATATTTAAATTTTTAGTAACACAGGGGAAACAAACAGAGTAGCATGGAATGCCCTCAGGCAGTAACAAGAGGGGAGTTGCTACATAAAGTAAAATGCCTCAAATATTTGAGAATTATAGCTGTAGAAAAATTTACACAAAAACTCACATACCTTGAGAGCATACACAAGTCCAACCCTTCATGTAAGATCTGGAGGCAATTAATATTGGTGAGGGGCCAGATTAAAACCCTTTCATTAGGCGATCTGACTAGCATAGGAACCCAATTCCACAAAGGGGACATCAAGGCGATAACCCTCCTGGAAAGCAACCTGAGAGTGAATCTAGTCCATAAACACACAGAGGAGGTCATAAATAAGAAGGGAGTGACCCAAACAGAAGAGGAATGGAAACTGCAAGCATTGCACACTTACTATCAAACATTATCAGACCTAAAGGTGCAAGCAGCCTACCTAGACACGTTCACCCTCCCTAAACTACTTGATCTACAGGTAAAACCCTTACTATCTGCTTTGTGTGAATATCAAATTCTTTGTCACAATACCACTCAGACACAGTGATGGAGACATTTTAAAACACTCCTAAAAGATACAAATTGATACAGATATTATGGCGTAACCAGACTCTCTCCTGGTTCAGAATGGCAGCAGAACTCAATATGGTGCTGCTTCCAAAAATCCTATATCTATTCCAAGCTCTTCTGCTGACACTCACGAGGGATGGGCTTCTCCTATCTATAGGATACTTGTTGCATCTTTATAGCAGAACTCAATATGGTGCTTGTAGGAGGCTGGCCTGGCTTGTAGTGGGTACGAGAGGTACTTACACCTTGTGCCAGGTCCAGGTATCCCTTATTAGTGTAGAAGAGGTGTTTCTAGCAGCTTAGGCTGATAGAAGGTAGCTATGGCAAAGAAGCTTAGGCTGAACTAGGAGACATGTAAAGCTCCTACTATACCACTGGTGTCAAATGCACAATCTCATAAGAAAACACAATACACAGATATACTAAAAATAAAGGTACTTTATTTTTATGACAATATGCCAAAAGTATCTCAGTGAGTACCCTCAGTATGAGGATGAGAAATATACACAAGATATATGTACACAATACCAAAATTATGCAGTAATAGCAAAAGGAAGTAATGCACGCAGTGTAAAGTTACAATAGATTGCAATAGGAGCACATAGGTATAGGGGCAACACAAACCATATAATTCAAAAGTGGAATGCGAACCACGAATGGACCCCAAACCTATGTGAGCTTGTAGAGGGTCGCTGGGACTGTAAGAAAACAGTGAGGGTTAGAGAAATAGCCCACCCCAAGACCCTGTAAGGTAGGTGTAGATTGCACCTACATCCCCCAGAGAGCACAGAAGTCGTGATAGGGGGATTCTGCAAGGAAAACCAACACCAGCAATGCAACAACAGTGGATTTCCGGACCTGAGTACCTGTAAGACAAGGGGACCAAGTCCAAGAGTCGCAACAGTGTCGAGAGTGGGCAGGAGCCCAGGAAATGCCAGCTGAGGGTGCAAGGAAGCTGCCACCGGATGGAAGAAGCTTGTTTTTTTGCAAGAACGAAGAGGGCTAGGAACTTCCCCTTTGGCGGATGGATGTCCCACGTTGTGAAGAAGCTTGCAGAGGTGTTCCCATGCAGAAAGACCGCAAACAAGCCTTGCTAGCTGAAAGGGTCGCAGCTAGGGTTTTTGGATACTACTGTGGCCCAGGAGGGACCAGGATGTCGCCACTCTGATGAGGAGACAAAGGGGGCACCCAGCAAGTCAGGGAGCCCTCACAGAAGCAGGCAGCACCCGCAGAAGTACTGGAACAGGCACTTAGAAGAGGAGTGAACCGGAGTCCACGCGAAGTCACAAAAGGGAGTCCCACGACGGCAGAGGACAACTCAGAAGGTTGTGTCCTGCAGGTTAGAGTGTCGGGGACCCAGGCTTGGCTGTGCACAAAGGAAATCCTGGAAGAGTGCACAGGAGCCGGAGCAGCTGCAAATCACACGGTACCCAGCAATGCAGTCTAGCGTGGGGAGGCAAGGACTTACCTCCACCAAACTTGGACTGAAGAGTCACTGGACTCTGGGAGTCACTTGGACAGAGTTGCTGAGTTCCAGGGACCACGCTCGTCGTGCTGAGAGGGGACCCAGAGGACTGGTGATGCAGTCTTTTGTTGCCTGCGGTTGCAGGGGGAAGATTCCTTCGACCCACGGAAGATTTCTTCAGAGCTCCTGGTGCAGAAAAGAGGCAGGCTACCCCTAGAGCATGCACCACCTGGAAACAGTCGAGAAAGCCGGCACGATGAAGCGATACAAGGTTGCTAGTAGTCGTCTATGCTACTTTGTTGCAGTTTTGCAGGCGTCCTGAGCAGTCAGCGGTCGATCCTGTGGCAGAAGGTGAAGAGGGAGATGCAGAGGAACTATGGTGAGCTCTTGCATTCGTTATCTGAAGAATTCCCCAAAGCAGAGACCCTAAATAGCCAGAAAAGGAGGTTTGGCTACCAAGGAAGGAGGATTGGCTACCAAGAGAGCTAAGAGCCTATCAGAAGGAGCCTCTGATGTCACCTGCTGGCACTGGCCACTCAGAGCAGTCCAGTGGGCCACAGACACCTCTGTTTCAAAGATGGCAGAGGTCTGGGACACACTGGAGGAGCTCAGGGCACCTCCCCTGGGAGGTGCAGGTCAGGGGAGTGGTCACTCCCCTTTCCTTTGTCCAGTTTCGTGCCAGAGCAGGGCTGGGGGATCCCTAAACCGGTGTAGACTGGCTTATGCAGAGATGGGCACCATCTGTGCCCATCAAAGCATTTCCAGAGGCTGGGGGAGGCTACTCCTCCCCAGCCTTCACACCTATTTCCAAAGGGAGAGGGTGTTACACCCTCTCTCGGAGGCAATCCTTTGTTCTGCCTTCCTGGGCCAGGGCTGTCTGGACCCCAGGAGGGCAGAAACCTGTCTGAGGGGTTGGCAGCAGCAGCAGCTGCAGTGGAGACCCCAGAAAGGCAGTTTGGCAGTACCGGGTTCTGTTCTAGAGACCTGGGGGATCATGGAATTGTCCCTCCAATGCCAGAATGGCATTGGGGTGACAATTCGATGATCTTAGACATGTTACATGGCCATGTTTGGAGTTACCATTGTGACGCTATACATAGCATTTTTCTTTTTGGCTGTACATAGGTAGTGACCTATGTACAGTGCACGCGTGTAATGGTGTCCCCACACTCACAAAGTCCGGGGAATTTGCCCTGAACGATGTGGGAGCACCTTGGCTGGTGCCAGGGTGCCCACACACTAAGTAACTTTGCACCCAACCTTCACCAGGTGAAGGTTAGACATATAGGTGACTTATAAGTTACTTAAGTGCAGTGGTAAATGGCTGTGAAATAACGTGGACGTTATTTCACTCAGGCTGCACTGGCAGACCTGTGTAAGAATTGTCAGAGCTCCCTATGGGTGACAAAAGAAATGCTGCAGCCCATAGGGATCTCCTAGAACCCCAATACCCTGGGTACTTCAGTACCATATACTAGGGAATTGTATGGGTGTACCAGTATGCCAATGTGAATTGGTAAATTTAGTCACTAGCCTGTTAGTGACAAATTTGGAAAGCAGAGAGAGCATAACCACTGAGGTTCTGGTTAGCAGAGCCTCAGTGAGACAGTTAGGCATCCCACAGGGAACACATACAGGGCACATACTTATGAGCACTGGGGCCCTGCCTGGCAGGGTCCCAGTGACACATAGACTAAAACAACATATATACAGTGAAATATGGGGGTAACATGCCAGCCAAGATGGTACTTTCCTACAGGATGGCATCATGCCCGGTTAAGCCAAATGGGCGGCAGAAACATAGATACATTCCCAGAAGTAATCATCCTAGGCGCGCCAATTGGCAGAATATAATTTAAGGTGATTTACAGGAAAAACAATCTCCCAGATGCTCGTAGCGTCTAAATAAACACACCCTGAGGTCAACAAAAGAGCCCAACACACGATCAATGGATCCAAAGATTATGGAGTCTACTTGCTCACAACAAACTGGCGTTTGTTGTCACTCATGCAAAAAAAAATCAGGATTTAGGAGGGGGAGGGGAGTCGAAAAATTATGTGGGAGGGTCAATTATTTGGAGGTGATAGGTGGGAATGGCCACCTTATGTTGTATACCTAAAAAATGCCAATAAAAACGACTGCTATCTAAAAGTACAGACTGCTGGATTAGGGATTTTGTTTTTGTCCAGGTTCACTAATATTAAAATAATTGTAACTATAACACAAACGTTTCTCTGTGAGTCCCGTGTTCCATCCTACTTTCAAGCTTTTTTAGTAGCAGCATATATGTTTATTAGGACCATGGTCTATTAAATAACAAAAATTTGTATTACATGAACAAATAACGTTCAACTCACATACAATCCCATAAAAGTACATGAGAATCCTCTTCCTTTGTCAAAACAACTGTTAAGAACCTTCCCACTACATAACATAACATTAAGGAATTTCATATTATGAAGCAACTGTATTCCATCACTTGTAGCCTTTATCCCGTATTTAATAAAACCGGTGCTAAAATTAAGCACATCTCTGAAGTAAAATATTTAAAATTAAACAATATATGTACATTAGAACTGCACACGATCAACACTTCCCATCACCATCTAAAAGATCATTTACGGTGTTCCAGTGAGCATATAATAGGTTTAAAACAATTCAAAAATTTTAAAATGCCTTTTTAATTCGGGTGAAATGTAGAACTCTTTGCGGCAAAGTAACTGAGGCCACATAGCTCTGACTCCCTGGAGCAAATTTAATTTAATTCCTTCTTCAAAATACAAGGAAGATCTTCTACCTTAAAATCCTGAATTTAAAAACTATTAGCAAACCAGTTAAGTTGTACTCCTACTGCTTTTGCTCACTTTAGTTCACTATGACATATTTGCTTTAGTGCAAAGGGTTAATACTTTTAGTTTAGGATCATACAGCTGTTTACACTATAAGCGCATACTAAGGCTAATTGCTATTAGGTCCCAAGAATTCAGGTTGGTTTCCCCTCTTACCATTTGGGCCATTGCTTATGATGGGAGACCTAATACAATTTTAAGGTATTTTCCTCAACCTTCTCCCAGTCAAGCCTTGAACCCAGGCAAAAAATATCTGTCCCATATAAACATTGTGTAGGTACTAACGCTTTATAGGCTGTGCACACAGATTCTACTAATGGTCTGCCAAAGTCGCTTTTAAACTTCTTTAAGCCTCCTACTGTAGCCATAGCTCAGAACTTAAAGGCATCAACATACATTTTCTAATCTTTTTTCTTGTTAAAAATCATACCTAATTTCCTATAAGAGGTTTTTTTTTCCTACTAATGCCTCGCCAATCTACCATGTAAAGGACGTACATTATTTCCCAAACTATAACATTTTAGATTTCTCCATAAAAGTTAATGAATTTGCCTCATAATATTTATTGAAGGTGTCTAATTTTCTTTAAAGCTCCACTTGTGCCATGTCCAGAATTGCCAAACCATCTGCAAACAATTAACATGGAATGTGCCTCCTCTCCGTGTTTAGGGAGAAAGCATGAACACCCTCAAAGATTGCTGGAGGCATGGTACATTGCAAAGTGTTTGGACACATTCTTGATGCAAACCGTTCACTATTGAGACTTTTTGGGGTAGTGAATCAGTACTCTCTTATTCCACCATAGCTCAGTTCTCTCTATGAAGTTCCTTCAGCACTGCTAGTAAGCAGCTAGGTATATTTATGCTAATACATTTGTCCCACAAGGTCACTCATTTTCCAGATGGAAGGTGGACCAAAAATCGACAAAGCAACAAAATAAATTCCCTGTTGTCTCTAATTCTTTCAGCCCCATTACCAAAAGGCTAAAACAATGATCAATCATAAGATGGTCCTCCATTAAACCACCTTGCTCCATTGGGAGTAAATCATTGTTCTCTATTCAACTATTGAAGGATAGCTTTTTGCATAGGTTTTTGCCATCATTTCTATCAAACTGAATAAACTGTAATTTTTAGGCTTGGAAGGATCATTTGTCAACAGAATTTGTACGATAATTGCACCTTTTCAACTTTCCAGGAGACTGCCTGTTTTAGTGCTTGATTGAAACACTATTGACAAATCATAGCCCACCAATGTAGATTGTAATGTAAGTACCTCCTAAGGACTCATTGTACACATCTCCTGGAACCATCGGATAATTGCGTTATGAGCATTATGTTCTTTCGTTCATCGCAGACACACCCGGATATTCTAATGTAAGACAAAGTAAATTGAATTTATGTTTTCTTCTTACTCATAAACACACATCTTTCAATAAAGAGTAATAGTTAAAAACATCCTTCTTGGCTAATGCCACTGATTGATACTAAGATTATTTTGTTTTCTATAGATGCAACTCAAATAATTCACTGAGTCTTCTTCAGGAACCATACACTGGGTGGCAATCTTAGTTGAAATTAACCTTAGTAGACCACCGGAGTGACACCCAGAGCCCCACTGCTTACGTTCTTTGACAATTGTACAAACCCATCAAATCTAGGATTATCACGAGAAAGCCAGGTCTCCTGAAAGTATATTATTACATTTTCATCTAACACTTTATTTACAGCTTCTAAAAAAAAAAACCTTCTTAGCCCAGGTACATTTCAGGAGCAGATCCCACTGTTACTTGGTGAACACATTACATAATCTGGGCTATTATATTTGACATATCTTACTCCAAACGAAGGATAGAAGGAAGAAGGAGGATAGAGATTATTGGTACACAGATCTATATTGTTCCTTCCCTGGATGCCTTGGGGAAAGTTATTTTTAAATTATCTCTGCTGAATCTCTGCTTTAAATGGAGAAGAAAATGTATTATATGTAACATCTGATCTAGCATCAGAATATCCAAAATCTCGCCTATTTCTATTTTCCTTGTTTATGTCAGACGTCCTGGCTATGCTTTATCTCTTCTTATGGTGGAGAAAGGAGGAGGGAAGAGATGGAATACCAGTCAAAGTTCCATTCAAGCAAACAGGATGATCTCTTCTTGATAAATCAGATAAGCCTACTATGGAGTAAGGCCTAAAAACTTTCGATCAAGATAGCCTGCAAATTCCTCCCATCCTGGACTCCTCTTCAGCCGCATATTCCCCGATGGTGGACGCCTTCTTTTTAATGCAAAAAACATTGTAAGGTATTCTAAAAGCAGTCATATCAAATAATGCTAACATGAAAATTCAAGCTAATCTGTTCAAGGGCACGGCCTAGGAACTGACAAAAATTAAACCTTGCAAGCCCTCTGTAGTCGGAACGATAATCAAGCCAGGAAGTGATGAGGAAAACACGAGTGGCCAAAAAGAGAGATAAAAAAACAATGTGAACCACTTTGTCTATATATATCTAATGTACTGATGCTGACAAAAAAATAATTTATACTATATTTTAAAGGTGCCGCAGGTACTTCATAGTTGGTGTCTGAGGCATACCAAAAGAGGAAGGGCTACCTTAAATTATAAGATTGAGGGTGGGGTAAAGGAAGAAAGAATTCACACAAATTAGAAAGTATAACGAATGGGAAGAGCATGATTAAACATGTGTTCCAAAAAATATGCAAAATAGAAAATTTTACTCAGCAAAATAAAGAGCAAGACAGTTGAAAGTTGAAAAAGAAAACCTTAAAAGAGAGCTCCAAAAATAAAGGAAAATCCTCCCATCGCCAAAGAATAGGGAGAAACTAAAAAAACAGTAATTGAAATGGGAATTATAGAATGCGAGGAAGGGATCTAGGTTATAAAAAGCTTCCCGTAAGAGAGAGAGGAGATATGAGTTCACCTCAAGGGGTAAATATTGAAAACCTGTGTCTGAACTTTGACATTTTAAGAGAAAAAGTCTAATCTGTTACATGCTTTCAAGACGTACCCTTCCCTGCACGATAGCTCCTCTAGAGAATTTAAACAGGTAAGCTTTCCTAACAGTAAGAATGATAGAGAAGTGACAAAAGCAGGGTTTTATTCTCTGCTGGTAAAAAAAATCCTAATCCAGTCTCTGGAGGAAGAGCTGCACTGCCTAGGATAGCTCACCAAGAGGAGATAATGCAAGCCCAAGTAAAAGAATTATTAACTAATCATAAAGAGCTGAATGAGCAACAAATACATTTTTCCTGGCAGTTGGGTCATGGGACGTTAAAAATAAAATGGTGGGACACTACGCCAATCATAAAAGAATTGGTACCAAATTATCCATTCTCCGCATCTCAGACAACACTTTGCTCATCACCCCCAGTACCTGTGAAGCCAATAACCGCTTTCTGTCTGCATGACAAAACACCCATCTTGATTGTGCGCCTCCGCAGCTCTGAAATCTTGCTAAGCCCCAATCGGGCACACACATCCTTTTATTATATTCAAGATAACCATTGTTCCCTTTCCTAGTTGATCAGTTTTGTATTTCTTCAGATTCAACCTCAATTGAGCTTTCGACCAGTCGACCTCCTCCAACTTCAATCCCCTTTCCTTATCCCTACCTAACATCTCTGACACTCTAAAGGCACCTAAAAATAACCATAACATGCACAATCTAAATAGTAACATAAATAGTAACATCCCAAAAACAGAAAAACATGCCCTACTTAGGACACTAACATAACATGCCATCCTCCTTATCACCGCTGGTTCTCATTGAGTACCTACATGCTTCTCCTTTGCACCCCCTTGCAACAACTTTTTGCCTATTTTCTTCGCTGTGGATTCCTATCCCCAGAAAAATGTGCCATAAACTCATTACAGCCGGTTACCTGCGATTGTTGTGGCTGCAATACCACTGTCAATATTGCTCATTCACAGAGCACACCACATTGTTCCATCGTACCTCTATCCTGCCCTCTCCTACCTGCACCACTGTGCAAAAATCCTTCTCTCACCTGCCTGTATGCTGTTCTAGTACTTGCACAACAGAGTTTTCTATTGGTTCCAAACTCTCAATCTTCTAGTTCCCATATTTCCATAAGTATATTGGTCTTCCTCAGATCTGCTGCACTATGGAATCTTTGCTCTTGGCCAGTAATGAATCTCTGCCTCTGTGAACAAGACCAAGCATCTGCAATGTTATTATCCAACCTGGCACATTTGACTCTAAACACAATGTTAAAGAATAAACACCTGAGCATAAAGCACTGCAACAAGCTCAACAGCTGTCTGTCCTTCCCTTTGTGGCCATTCACCAGATCCCAACTGCCCTGTTGTCCACATGGAAAGTCACTGTCTTGTTGGCTAAGACTTTGCCCCACACGGCAATTGCCACCAGCAATGGAAAGTATTTAAAGAAAGCAATACTTCTCCTCTCTTTCTTCCACTGAGCTGGCAATCTGTTTTCTAAATACTACTTCCCCTCCCAAAACAGTCCAAAGACATCAGAACCTTCAGAATCCTAGAAACTTTGAATCATCTATACAAAATCATCATTCAGAGACCACATAGTCACTCCATTGAAACCTCTCAGAAACAACAGCCAAACATCAAGATCTGCATGAACAGCAGCTTCTGTTCTTATCCTGTGGTGTGGTAACTTTGCACCAGCCATGGTAAAACCAGGCTGATGACAAAACAGCCTTCTTGCTCTCACAACTCGGCATACAAAATTTAGGTGACCCAATAGTTTCTGCACCTTTCTCAGTTGTAACTTTAGTGCATCAGTCACTTCTTCAAACAATTTCACCATGCCATTGATCTTACTTTGAGGCAATATGGCTTCCACTGGCACCACATCTTGCTTAATTCCCAGAACCACCAAACATGTACTCAGGTCTTCAGATTTGCAGATGCCAACGGTTGTGTGAGGAGGCCTCTTTTTGCATGGTTAGCCCCCACATTTTGCCTGATGTTGATGTGTTCTAGAAGATGATAGTGCCCAGGGCCCCTGCTAACCAGGCTTCCTGGGTCAGACCTCTTTCCCTAAATCTGTTGTGATGCTTGGCACAATTGGATACACTCTCACATATCACTATAAGACCCTAGTAAATGGGTACCCCAGTACCCAAGGCTTGGGATAGTATGAGTAGGCCCCTGAGGGCGGCAACACTGATTGTGCTACCCTCTAGGGCCCTTCCCCCAGATGCACCCAGCACTGCCAGTGCAGGCTGAGTGTACTGGGTCAAACCTAAAAAGTCAAACTCGACATGGCACCCTTCATGGGTGCCCTGCCCGCCCTACACTGCATATGATATGGGTAAGTCACCCCTCTGCTAGGCCTTACAGCCCTAAGGCAGGGTGCACCATACTATATGTGAGGCATAATTGCATGAGCAATATGCCCGACTGTGTCCTTGCCAAACCTGGGACATACTGAGTGAACAGAGCAGCCATATTAAGTACATGTACTGGACACTGGTCAAACATGAGTTCCCCAGTTACATGATGGCCACTCTGTACCCTGAGTTGTTTAGTATCAAACAACTTAGAATATTAAATACAAAATTGTGCCAGTGTTGGATTTAACCCTAAATGTACCCAGGGGCCACCTTAGAGTTGCTTCCCTGGAAAAGATAACCTAACTGGCATAGTTGCTGACTGGTTCCATCCAGCCTGCCACTTTCCGAAGGCCAATATACAAACCTGGGATACAACCATGGCTCTCTGGTTTGTGAAACATTGCCCTTCCTGGGTGGAGGAGCTAACACCCCCTCCCTCAGGAATGTGCAACACCCTGGCGGTGAGCTTCAAAAGGCTACTGCCCCTGAAAATCGAGCCCCCATGCCTGCTTCTAGCAGCAGATAGCTTCCTCCTTTGCAAGCCCCCACTTTTGGCAGGAGCAAAGGTGCGAAACCAGACAAAAGGTAGGAGGAGTGGCCTCACTGAGCATGCACCATCTCTAGGGGCTTGCAGGTGAAGTGGACCTCCATCTCATTTTCCTCCATGTTGGATGGCAGGAAAATATCCAGTAGGGTTTAGGGAAGTGACCCCCCCTACAGGAAGTGGTTACTGTAGTGGATGTAGCCACCCAGGGGTAAGTGTCCCATTGGACACTACCAGGTTTCCCCTAGACCGCCCACAAAATTCAGTATTTAGTGGGCTCCCCTAGACCAAGAATTTAGATTCATCTGGAAGAAAAGAAGACAGAACCAAAGAACCCGCCCAGACGAGAACAGAGGCCCCCCTGCACCAGCAGAGGCTCCAAAACCCCTGGTTGCTGCACCTGTGTCCCGACAATCTCCGCTGCGGAGGGGCTGACCACAGGACCGACCTCAAAAGACCCAAAGGACTTCCAGACTTCGCAAATAGCCCAAGATCCCTCTCCTGAGTGGAGGCACCACTCAAGAAACCAAAGGAACCTGCAAACCGGTGAGGGACACTTCACTGACTGGACAATATCTCTGCAACCAGAAGTCGCAGCTGGACCCAATGGCATACCAACAACAGCCCCAACGAGACCTGCAAGGGTGCTGAGCTTGGTGGCACAGCGCCCTCCCTTGGCCGAGTTGTGGCAGTACACCAGGTACTGGCCAGTGCACATCGGACATCATCAAAAACAGCTCTCCCCAAGCTGCAACTGGACCAGGAGGAAGCCCCCGTCAAGGGACTTCAGTGACACCCTGGACTTCCCGCCAGAGCCCCCACAACATCCTTCAAGACCCCAAGAAGAAGGCTTACTTCCAGCTCCAAAAGGTCCCTTTGCGCACAGCATCAAAGACCTCAAAAAAGCCCTGCACCTGGCTGCCCTGAGCCTTGTATCGCGGGATCTGCTGTGTGCCCGGGTCCCCAACCCCTTGCAACCTCAGCATCCCAAGGGGACCCCCAGGCACCAACTTTAAATCAGCTCCTTTTCCAACTGGCCCCGCTAGGTGGCCCTGTGCTTGTGCCAAGAGGTTTTCCAACCCCTTTCCCGCTTGAACCGGGAGCCTCCCGAGGCTCTCCAGCTGGCACACAGTGTCCACCAACTACCTCGACCACCCTGCAAAAGAAGAGACTGGTAACCCAACTGTTTAATTTTTAATGCATTTTTAAAATTGACTGCCTATTGATTCCTATGGTGCGTAATTGCGCACAGAAAGACTAACTTTATTAAAACTTGAAAAGTCATATCCCAAAAAGTACTTAATGTATCTTAAAGATCTTGGTCTGAAGTATTTTTATAAATTCTGGTCTCAAGGTATTCATTGAGTGTGTGTGGTGCATGATTGTATTTGTGAGTACAGCACATACTTTGCACAGCTCATGGATTAGCCTAACTGCTCAACTAGCTACCTTAAAAATTGGAGCATTAGGTGGTCTAATTTTTACCTCTGGAAACCAACTTGTGGTTGCTGGACCCCCTGCACAATGTGCCTAGTTTTGCACAGTACATAGAGGGTCAGCCTCCTACAACGGCCCCCCAGTTCTTCTGCCATACCCTGAAGCTCTCGCAGAGCTTTACTACACTCACCTGTACCTCCACCATCAATAAATACATTATCTTCCTAATAGTACATTACTAGTTCATGACCTGACCTGAATGTAAAGCAGCAATGCGAAACATACTAAATGTCTCAAACAACATGCATGGTATTGCACATCCCATAGGTAACATTTTCTCTACGTCAAGCTGACTGTCGAAGTGTAGACCTGAAAGAGCGATGTCAACTGGATGGACTGGAAGCAATCGGAAGACCGATTTGATATTGCAATTTGCCAATTCAGAATTTGCTCCATATTTTCTCACCAAAGCTATAGCCACATCTGCTGAAGCAAACTGCACAGCTGCCCTCTCTCTTGCAATAAAATCATTCACAGAAGACCCTTTGGCCCACGATAGATGATGGATCCTCCTAAACTCTCCTTCAATTTTCTTTGGTACTAAGCCTCTCAGGATAGTATCAGGTCTTGCAGTGGCCAATATTCAAATGGGCCTGCCATTGTCCCTTCAGATACTTGTTTATACAGTTTTCACTCACTACCTGTGGCTATTCTCTGGCTGATTTCAAATTATCCACAAACCTCCTCTGCCTAGGGTCTTGATAGCTACCCAAAACCTACTAGAAATCCCTATTCTAACACCAAAGGTTCCTCTCTGTTAAGGTCAAAAGAAAGCCAAAAATTAAAAACTCAAATTTTAACTGGTGTAGAAGCTCTTGCTTCCAGGATGTAGCTGCCCCCCTCTATCCCTGCTTTGGCCACTGAAGCTGTAATCTGACTGTTCCCCACAACATGGTAGGACTGCATGTTCCCCCAACCTTTTGCTCATATCTTCATTGATTTGTTTGGGCAATACACCCCTTTGAAACTCCAGCATGCACTTGGGCAGTCCCCTGACCACGATCCTGTGTACCTACACCGCAAAGTGGGTTGTCCCAGAAAAGCTGATACTGCACCACTAAACCACTTCTTACCATGTGTCAGGCTGGAGGTGGGCATGTGGGGTACATCCATTGCAACCATAGTTCTTTGTCAGCCTGCCCCAGGGTTTGTCAGGTTTCACCCCCAGGCATGCCCTGAACTCCTCATCTTAATGTAACAAGCAAAATCACCAAATTCCATGCATGCCTTTCTAATTGTTTTCACATATTTAAATATCGACACAGATCTCTCTGAAAATGATTCCCAGTAGACAGACACCTAAATTAAAAAATTCTGTTGTTCATGTGTCACTTGTAGGTACGCTAGGCCATCTAGCTAACTCCCAGGTTTCTCCTTTGGACTCTTCTTTCACATGCAACTCTGTGTTGCAATTCATAAACATCTTTGAACTCTCCTTTCCATTTTTTTTTTTGCTTTGGAAAGATGACCCCCCTGCCAAAGGCATTGATACATCCATGTCATGCAATTTTTACTGTCCTTCAGATTTACCCTTACCTTCCACATCCTTTGACTGTATCTTATAAACGTTTTCTGTGTTCTTTGTATCCAACTTACCAGTATCTTCACTTCTATATTTCTACACTTTGCTGTCCCCCACTGCAGTGCCCCCTACACATTCTCTGTACCAACCCCTTTATCCACTAAGTTCCTCCCCACCTCTTTTTCAACCAATCCTTACTCACCTGATATTAATCTCTGTTGTCTGGCCGGAGATCTTATTTGCTTTCCCATATCTAGGTCTTCTCCAATATTTTTTCACTTCTGTACGTTGGCCCCTGTTCTCTGATATCTGCAATATGTTACTATGTCAGGACATATTAGTTATCCCCCTTCCCCCATTCGGTTGCCCCTTCCTGGGATATTGACATCCTGCCAATGTGGAATCTCTCCTTCTTCCAGCTCCTCCTCCTGATCCTCATAGTCCAACTCAAACACATCCTCCCCATACTCATCATATTTACATGCATCTGGGTACTTTCTGTCACCCTCATCACCGTGAAAAGTTCTCCAATCAGTCATAGGGATTGCCATGTCCTGTTCGGTCTGGTTTTTCTCCTCCCTTGTTGTCGCGTACACCAAACCTCTCCCTTAATTCTGCCTGTTGTTTCACAGGTCACCACAAACTTGACTGATGGCTGCTCCTCTGACCTTGACTCACATTCCAGGTTTGGTCCCATGTTGCCCTGCAGGTGCCCACCCTGAGGGGTTTGTGGTCCTGTTCCCTGACATAACTCTCACAGTGCTCTCATATCTTTTATCACTCTGCCCTGGCATCCACATCCACCTCCTCATCTGCTCTTCCTCTTCTCTTTGTGTATTTCCCCTCCCTATAAAATATTTTGTTTTCAAGGAAAATATTCTTTATTTGTCTTGGCTACATAGTTAATTAAATACATTGCATAACAATAAATAGACATAAAAGACACTCTCAACTAAAATATTTTCTTTGCAAACCTTCATAAACTTTAAAGGGCTGAGGTCATTGTTTACATGACACCGCCCAAACTCCATCTAGAAGGTAAGAGCAAGGGCTTTATGCATATCTGCACATGACACCCCCCCCAGTCTCCATTCCTCATTGGTAAAAGTGCTAGCACCCATTAAAAAGTGTGTGTTCAATGTTTGAGCTGCTCACCCCCTTTCACCCATTCCTCAGCGAGCGGCTGCTTGCACCCTGAAAAACATGCATGTGCATTAATCGAGGTCCTCCCTAACAGTCCATCTATGCATTTTAAACGCTATTCCCTCCACTGCACAATGGGGACCCCAAGCCATCCAGCCCAGTTGTGAGGGGCAGTGTCTTGTGGGTTCATGTGACTATGCTAATTGCATGATTTTACTTCCTCCAAGTCCTCCTTGTCACCCATTAGAGCTTGCTCTCTCAGCAAGGCAGTTCAAGGGGCTGAGTTGTGCTGTATTTCACTGTGGGAGAAACTTTACAATAGTTTTCTTTTAGAGACCGACTCACTTTTTCCCAGCTCTTTAAGAAGTGGCTTTAGAAATTTCACCCCTTGCAAACCAGGGGGAATCTAACTGGCACTCAGCCATCCTATTACCACTTGTCTGCAGGTGCGGAAAAGTATGAGATTGAACAATGGTTTCAATAACTTTTTCCTTTCAACCACTGGTACCGGGCAGGTGCAGAAGATATGGATTAATGATTCCTTTTTGTATCCACATAATCTGCACCTGTGGTTTGAGTGTTGAGTTTTCCACGTAGGGCACAGATCTTTGGTTTAAAAAAACAAACAAACCAATATAGCATAAACTGGTGCTTTATGTGCACAGAAAAGTGCTTTGCCAAATAGCCCTGCTTGCTCAGTCTGGAGTTTAAGGCTACCACTGCCCATGCATGCCTTCTACGTGTCCCAGTTTTTCAAGCCAATTATTTAGATACGGGCCATAATGTTTTTTCTCCTGTCTTGAGTGGCTTTTGCTCAGGTCCACATTGAAGCCACCGGACACAATATGAGTGGCCTTCTTATACTGCCTCATCAATATTTTAAGTATGTTGAACAGATTTTCAAAATTTTCGCTGTTATTAACTTTGTTCGGATGAATATAAACATTGGTTAAAAGTGGTGAGTTCGTAGTCCCAGATGGCTCTTGGGAGTCCATCTTAATTGGCAGCAGCCAGTCGATTCCAAGCTCGATTTGTTTGATGGCCCAGTTGATCTTAGTTAAGCATAGTGTGATAAGACAACCTTTCGCATGCCCGTAATTTTGGAGCCTAACTGCTGGGACATGCCAGCCAGCATAGAGATTTGAAGGGGCTCTGTGCACCATGTTTCCTGGAGCATGATTATATCAAATGTCTGTAAGAACTTCAGTGTCGCTTCATCTGCGACCAGTTGTTTTAGACCATGGCAATTCCAAGTGCATATGCATAAGCAATCCTCAGTCGCAGTTTCCAAAACTCTAGCATCAGGACCAATTACTGTGGTTGAACTTGGTGGGCTGTTGCACTACACAATAGCGATGAATACTTGATTGATGCACCCCTGATCACGCAAGCTTAGATTTCTTACTATGGTTAAATTTTCACGCCTGGTTTGGGTCTTCTCTACTCCAACTGCTCCTTTCAACACTGATGCCTCTTTCACTGTTCCTGGGAGCAAGTGGCTAGGGTAGTGATAGGGTTCTTGATTTAGTAAGTAGTTTAGTAGTCAAGTAATGCCCCATGAGCAAAAGATGTCTTGGTGAGCCAGGATTTGAGCGTCCATATCAGAAGAAACCCAGGAAGTAAGAGTTGCCTTTTTTTCCTGGTTGTAAGGGTGCAGGACAAACTCCACCATCTGCAACTAGGCCGTAGTGATATTGCAAAGGAGACGAATTTCATTAATAAGCCTGATGATTGATCCCCTGTTTAAGATGTCAAAGGTACCTATTGAATTATACCGGGGGATAAAAAGAAGTTTGTGATTGCTCAAAGCTTTGGAATACAAAAATGGTGTCCTCCCGGGACACCCATTTTAATGTTGAAGATTTCAGAGTAGTATCAAGTTTTGTGTGTTGTACCTGGTCGGGGGTCGGGTTAATGTCAGCCAGTGCAACCTGTTGCGTGACCTTGCGGTCCAACACCCTCGCCCTGAACCCACCCTCCGACCCCACCGACCCAGACACCGACGCCCACAACCTCACTCAACGATTGCGCCAACACCCTCGCGCCACTCAAGAAACCCACTGACAGCCAAACCAGAAAAAAAGCCACCTGGTTCACTGACGAGCTCCTAAACTCCAAACGCGACTGCCGGTAGCTAAAAAAGGAATGGCTCCTCAAACGCACACCCGACAGCCTCACAGCCTACAAGGACGCCACCTGCAATCACCACCAACTCATCAGACAAGCCAAACGTTCCCATTTCAAAGACCGCCTGGACAACAACGCACACAACACCAAAGAGCTCTTCAGCATCGTGAAAGAACTCTCCAACCCCAGCGCCAACGTCAACAACATCCCTCCATCCCAAGAACTCTGCAACGCACTGTCCTCCTTTTTCCACCGGAAGATCACCAACATCCATGACAGCTTCAACACCACTCCCACGCCAGACCCCACCCCCGAACACCCCACCTGCACAAACCACCTGACGTCCTGGACCAACGTCAACGACACAGAGACACGTAAGATCATGAACTCCATCCACTCACAATCTCTGTCAGACCCCTGCCCCCACCACGTATACAACAAAGCCGGCTCCACCATCGCCCCCCAACTACGGAAGGTCATCAACATCTCCTTCGAAACAGCGACATTCCCGGAAAGATGGAAACACGCCGAAATCCGCGCCCTCCTCAAGAAACCCAAAGCAGACCCCAACGACCTCAAGAACGTCCGACCCATCTCCCTACTCCCCAGCGAAGGTAATTGAAAAAATCATCAACACACAACTTGCCAGCCACCTCGAAGACAACAACATCCTGGACCCCTCCCAGTCAGGCTTCAGATGAAACCACAGCACCGAGACCGCCCTGCTCGCTGCCACAGACGACATCAGACGCCAAATGGACAACGGCGTAACATCAGCCCTCATCCTCCTGGACCTATCGGCCGCCTTTGACACAGTCTGCCACCACACCCTGAAATCACGCCTCCAAGAAATCGGAATTCAAGGAAAAGCCCTCGACTGGATCATCTCACTCCTCTCCGGCAGAACCCAGAGAGTCCGCCTCCCCCCCTTCCGCTCCGAAGCCACCGACATCATCTGCAGCGTCCCCCAAGGCTCATCCCTCAGCCCGACGCTGTTCAACATCTACATGGCCCCCCTCGCACAAGTGGCCCGACAACACAACCTCAACATTCTCACCTATGCCGACGACACCCAGCTCATCCTTTCACTCACCAAAGACCCTCGCACCACCAAAACCAACCTCAACGAGGGAATGAAATCCATCGCCGAATGGATGAGAAGCAGCCGTCTGAAACTAAACTCAGACAAGACGGAGGTCCTAATCCTCGGACCCACCCCCTCCGCCTGGGACGACTCCTAGTGGCCTACCACACTAGGAACCACACCGACACCGACTGACCACTCTCGCAACCTGGGCTTCATCCTCGACTCCTTCCTCACCTTGTCTAAACAGATCAGCGCAGTTTCCTCCTCCTGCTACAACACACTCCACATGCTCCGTAGAATCTACAAGTGGATCCCGACAGAAACCAGAAGAACTGTGATACAGGCCCTCGTCAGCAGTAGACTGGACTACGGCAACGCACTATACACAGGCATCCCAGCAGAAGACCTACTACGCCTCCAAAGCATCCAAAACGCCTCCGCCCGGCTGATCCTCAACGTACCCCGCCACAGCCACATCTCCCAACACCTGAGAAACCTTCACTGGCTCCCCGTGGACAAGAGGATCACTTTCAAGCTTCTTACTCATGCTCACAAATCGCTCCACGACACCGGACCAGCCTACCTGAACAACAGACTCAGCTTCTACACCCCCACCCGTCAGCTCCGCTCCATTACCTCGCCCTCGCCGTCGTTCCCCGTATCCGAAAAAAGACCTCCGGCGGCAGATCCTTCTCATACCTCGCCGCCAAAACTTGGAACACCCTCCCCACCAACCTACGACAGGCCCAAGACCTACTCACCTTCAGAAGACTCCTCAAGACCTGGCTCTTCGATCAGTAACAGTACCCCACTTCTCCACCCCCAGCGCCTTGAAACCCTCACGGGTACGTAGAACGCTTTATAAATCCAGTGATTGATTGATTGATTGATTGCTCAAATGCTGTGGGAGATTGATGAAATTCTATGTGATCAAGGGCTGCGCACCCAGTGTTATCACCACTGCGCCCTTGCACAAAGTTCTGGTTAGTGTTGGAGTCTACTTCCAGGAACCTGGAATTGGTGATCTCCCCCTGAGCTGCTTTTCTATCCCACTTACTATGTGGTGGCCTAGATGTCCAAGAAGCCTTGAGTGGCTGATTTCGATGACCCTATGGACTGCTACAAGCCCTGTCAGTTTGTATGGGGTTTTCCTGCATGTCACTTTGCAAAATTGCCTGCTGTGGGGGAGGTGTCCTGCAAGCCTCTTGGACTCCCTCGTCTTTCCCTACAGGGTCTTTGCCCTGCGTACCATTGAACTTTACAAATTACTTCCAAATGCTGTTTTGTTCAGCTACCTTGGCCGCCTTACGGGCTTTTCTTAGTCGTTTCTTATCCCTTTTAGTAGGCGAGACCTTAATTGCTACTGTGGCTGTTATGGCTTCTCCTGGAGCCCCGATGGAGTTCTGAATTACCTCCTGCTGGGAGGGGCCTGTTGCCTGTGAATTGCTGGTTACTAGTTCTCGATTTCTGCTTTCACTATCGGCCTTTCATGGAGATTCTTGTGCAAGGGCCCGGCCCTCTGACAGAGCCCATTCTGAGATCTCGAAGCTTGAGCCCTGAATTCCTTCAAGATTTCATTTAGAAGTTCTGTAGTTTTGAGGGGGTTGTCTCCAGTGGGGGCACATTGACAATGCACTTGCTGACTGTAAGTATGAGTCTGGGCCCTTCTGATGAGTTTGTTCAGACCTTGAAGTTTCTTGTCAATGCTCACAATATGTACTGCCAAAAGTCCACCTGGGTTTCCTGTTTGTCTGCTTGATAAATGGTTGCTGTGGACATGGTGTCCATGGTTGTAAGCAGGGCTTGCCAGGAGGCCCCAGCCTCCCTAAATGCTGGCCCGGCCTCCTTTGATGGAGCATCTGACAAAGAAGCCGCTGAAGCTTTAGTCTCCGCTGACCGACCTAGCATCGGACCAGTTGCTGGCTTCTGCTTAACTGGAACATTGGGAACACTGGAACAACATGGGCTGAAGGGGGAGTGGGCTACAATCTCCACTTGTGGGCTACAGCTGATAGTACGCTGATTCAGGGTGGCCGTTGGGCTAGCTTGAGGCTTCCCCCCCTCCTTGCATGGTGTTTGAAACGAACAGGGAAGCCCCCATCTCAGATGAAGGTACTGAGATGTGCGAATCGGAAAGTTCTAAAGATCAATTAGTGGTGGAACATAACTTCTTGTGCAGTAAGTGGTGCCCTGTCCCAACAAGTTCACTGGTAATTGCAATGGTTGTGGTACTAATGGTAACTACAGTGACGCCTGTGGAGATGGTGAAGGGGAATTCTGGGTCCAATTGTTGCAGTTGCAAAGATTCAGGGTAGAAAAAGAGTCCTGTAGATAACCAATGTGTACTTCCGCCCTGGTCTTATTGTTGGGCATATTCACGGTACTTGGGGTGCTACAGAGTAGGCTTACCCTGTCGGGGAAATCCTTTCTGTCACTTCGACGGCCGCCTCCACGACATTCGGGTGCTGGGAGTCTGTCTGCGTGGAGATAAAAGCTGAGGTAGGTTTACTCACTGGCTTAGGTAACAAAAAGTTAATAATTTTATGCCCCTCTTTCTTGTGTTGACCAGCCAATTTACTTGAGTTAAGTTTGCACAAGTTGTTAGTGGCTTTCTCAGACTTAATTAGACTGGTGATGGAGTCATTTTGCTGGCCTGTTGGATCTACTTGTCCCGCAAGCCTGGGGGAATTTTGTCTTAGCCTTTTGCCTTTTTGCCGCCTTTCTCTTTCCACACGTTAGTGGCATCCTTACTCCTCGGTTCTTAACCTGCTTTGGCAGTTGAGGATTACTGGTTACTAATTGCTGGTTAATGCGAGACCAAGCAGCAGGACTAGGCGAGACTAGGCTGGGGTTGAATGCCTTGTGATGGTCCTGTGGTAGCGCCTGTGCCACAAAGGAGTGGAGGGGTGAGACAGTGAGGTGAGTTGAGAGGGAACTTGACAGACTTCCCTTAAACACAAACCGCACTGGCCTAACGCCAGACGCTTACGTGCGGAAGCTGGCTGTGGCCTAGGGCCCTTAATTTGCGCTCTCACTACACTCTGACTGCACACTTGCTGTTCTGACACTGCTGGATTGGATTGCACTGCACGGCAGGCGCTGAAATGTTTATCCTGGGCCTGGGCCCTGGTCCTTGTCGAAGATCTAGACTTGGCCTGGTCCTGGTCCTGATCCTGGGTCCTGTGTCTTTGATCCTGAAGGCCTTGGGTCCCGAAAAGAAAAGGGCTGTGGCTGTGGCTATGTTTGCAACGACTACCAAAAATAAGTGGCAGAGGAACTTGAAATATCATGGGCCTTAACCCCCGACTGCCACTCTAATCACATGGGGGGGACACAGTAGCCAACCACTGTGCCCTCTGTGCCCCTAGGACCTCCAGGAGCCACTTGAATCTGAAGCCTGAGCTGGGCTGATCTGAGCCAGGCAAGTGCTGAGGCTGGAGAGCTGGGACTGGGGTTTGGCACGTTGGCTGAGTCAGCGCAGTCTCACCTTGACTCACGCCTGCCTACGGCTGCTCGCCGATTCCTCGCCCCCTTGCTCCTTGTCCCTTGTTCGCTCCTCACGAGCCTGTGTGCCGTGAGCCACCCGGCACTAGCGTCTCCTGCATCTCCTGCGTTCTTTCTTTTTTGTTTCCTCTTTCTTAACATCCTAAGCTTCTGGGGAGGTCCTTTCTGTTTCTGGAGATGGAAAACCGATTTATACATTTTGGTTTGGATTTTGTTTGAGGTGTCTTTTTCCCAGACTTGCATGAGTCCAGCTCAATAGAACATTGTGGGCAGCAGTTAAGTCAACATTACTGTAAGGAGATTATTGTGAGGGGCTGCCTAGTTCTTTCTTTAGGGCATAGAAACTGACAGCTAGCAGCTGTGTATTTGCTCTCATAGCTGTTAATTGATGTTTCCCTGTCGTTCGATAATCCAAATGCTCTCCCAGATATTTGGATGTGGTGGCCACCTCCACTCTTTTTCCTTCTAGAGCCCAGGCAAGTGACTTAAGTTTGGAGTCGACCAACCGCATAACTTTTGTTTTCTTCAGATTTAATTTGAGGCCTTGCAGATCCAGTTACCTCTTTATAGCATTCAGATTCCTTTGCCGGCCTATTGGGGATTGACTCAACAAAATTATTATTTTTTTGTATTGTTTTAATTTGTTTCCCCTTCATCCCACATCTAGCATCTGCGGAGTGTCAACCATGCCTGTCACTGCTTAAATTTCAAGTTTTTTTTACCAACTCAGTCCCCTATTTACATGTCTAACCTTTATTCTATTCAATATTTAGAATATGTGGTGCAGCCCTTTTTCACCCATCCTAAAACCTTGTTGTGCTTCCCCGTTTGCCAAAGCCTGTTCGTACTGGTTGCAGGCCCGACCAGCTGCCAAGGTTTCAGATTTAATTATGAGTGACATTTCAATAAATGAGTGACACTTTCTTGCGAGCACAATCAAGCAGTGAACACAAGGGAAAACATAACATTCAGAAATTACAAGCATTGGAACAAGAAACTCTAAAGTTAATTGATGTGGATGCATGCACAGAGTCTCTGAACTGATGGTGACAGTTAGTAGGGGGGGCTGCCCGCTGCTCAGCACATGGTGGCCGCTGTCCGGAGGACTCATGGGTTTTGATACAGACAGTATATTGTTCATTATCATTCATTGTGGTTGGTTGCAGACTGAGTGCGCCCTCCGGCAGTTGAGTCCGGCATCTGGTGCCGTAGCCAGGTGGGCTGGGGTTGGAAGACGGGACCCTTCCACAGTGCTCGCACTGCCTGATGTTGTCACCACCGTGGTGGTCCCATGCGACTGACCAGCGAGCAGCTGAGCTGCAGCCTGCTAATGCTGCAGTGTACTCTGGCGCCAGCGCAGCGGGCGGGCCGCTGGATCCAATTCCTGGATTCTATACCGCTGCGGTGTCCAATAGCCGTCCTTACCCAGCACCAATGTTCCCTCTAATTTTTTTCCACTGTGTGCGGCAGTGTGCGGTCTCTGTGCGCTGCAGCCAAGGATACGTGCGCCAAGAAATTGACCATTCACGTGCGTGCAGCGCATAACTAGCCAAGATCTTTGGCATTAGCCTCTCCATACGACTAAAGCGAAAAAAGGGATATCATTGCTCCATGCAATAGGGCATCAAGGCAGTTTTGTGACCTGGTTGCACACCCCAAGGACATGACCTGTTAAGTGCCACCTACACCCCAGTTAGAGAAAACAGAAATCAGGAGGTTGAACCATTATGAAACTTTAATGAATACTGCAGAGGACCCCGCACATCAAATACAGCCAGTTGTACAATTGGTTAACATTTACAGTTTGATGAACACACTGCTGATGAATGCCATGATGCCCCTGCCAAGATACAGGCTGAGAAATGTGCCTACCCCACCCACACACGGACTGTAGGAAAAGCCGCATCAGAGTTTAGACAAGTCAGGTGCCAACGTTAGATGTGTGACATGTTTGTTTTTCTCGCCGGTCCTTGCCATTTTTCCAGTGCTGATAAACTCGGTCTAAATCAACTTTCCCATTTGAGAGGTAAGCCTTTGTCCTCATCAGCATATCTAGGTGACTCTCCTCTAGTCTGTTTCTTAATTTGGACTTGATTTAGTTCATGAGGCTGAATCCTCGTTCGCAGTCTGCACTTGAAGCCTGGAAAGTTGCACAGATTTTAACAAGCTGAGATACAACACTATACTGTGCAGCATTCCGCAGAGTGAAATTCACCATGTCTTGAAAGGTCCTAAACAATCCGTTTTCTATATGCGCTGCCACCAAATATTTATAATCTCTGTACTGCCGAACAACATCACCAGGGGTGTCACAATCACCCAGGACCAAGACCTTCTTATACTTCTCAACAAGTCTTTGTACATTCTCAGTCCCAAAATCAAACTGTGATTGTGTTGTTACTGTATGGAAATCAAAGCTTGTCCATTCCTTCAATTCATCTTCTGGGAACCTTCTTTCCATGTGCTCACAAAGAAGTTTAATGAAAGATAACATCGGCTCACTATCATACTCTCGGTCCTCTCTGCACAAAGCCATCAGATCTCTTACTGTGTCGCTCCAAAAGACAGTGTCGCCCAAGTACTGTTCCTTTATTTGGGTAATTTTTGCTTTTGCATACTGTACAGCTTCAACGGTGGTCAAAGAGCTTTTCTGAAACAACTTGCACAAAGATGCAAGTTCACCCAGAATGTCATTTAGTGCTGCAGAGGAAATATGGTAGTTTGAATCCGATAGTTTTTTGTAGCAATATTTAGCAATTGGGTCATTCTCCTCAACTCTTTCATGATCAAAGTATTTGAGAGCAACCTCATAATTACGCAAAAGTGCATCAACAGCAAAATGCCTTGAAAGCCACCGCACCTCATTGAGTGGCCGAAAGGAGACCGCTTCACATTCAGTGACCAAAGCAATTTCATCCAGCTTGGACTTTCTTAAAGGTGAGCGGGAGAACACAGTGTAGACAGTCCTCAGTAATGTTTCCATTTCCCTGATCATCTGCACTTTTTTCCAGGCATCATCAACTCCCAAATCTTCTCTGTGCGCAACACAGTGCTGCTCAACTAGATGAGGAATGGATTGTTTGAGGCGGGTAGCAACACCATTGTTCTTTCCCAGCATCACTGATGCACCATCTGATGTAAACATGACCATTTTCATAAGGTCCAGCTTATTGGCAGTGTAGAACTCTTTTACAGCTGTAGTGATAGCCTCCGCATTGCATGCACTCAGAGTTACAATTCCCCCAAACACTGTTTTGTGCTCTGTTGATGTTACAGATCGGAACTTGAAGTAGAGGATGAACATTTTTGTAACTGAAATATCTGTGCTCTCATCAATTATCAATGTGTGATACCGAGCACTGCGAAGTTCTGCCATGAAGTCAGAGCGTATTACGCTGTTGATGGCCTCCAAAAACTCAAAGGCATAGTTCTTGCTCCTCCAGCTGTCTGGTATCTTCACATACAATGCAACGTGGTCATGGATGTCTTGAACAGATAACATTGATGTGTTCATTTTGACTTCTAGAAACACATTGCTGATGAGAATCTTTATCTCTTCAGGCAGGGATCTTTGCCGTTCAACTACTTCTAGTCTGTTTGCTCTGTCACTGGTGGTTTCCGTTAGCATGGTGCGCACTCCAAAACCCAGCCTGGCAGCAGCACTTTTATTTCTCAGTGTCACCAAAGCAGATTCATGAACTCTGCTACATAAATGGCGTTTCAAATAATCCAGCTTCCAGCCATCACTCCATTTCTTCCCAGTAGAAAAGTCCCCTGCGATCTTTGCTTCTGCACATACTTTGCAAATCAGGCCTACTTCTGGATTGTATAGAAATAGCTCTCCCAGTTGTACGCAAACCTTGCTCCTGGACTTCTGTGTCTCAGTCTCCACAATTTCTTTCAGACATTCTTCTTTGAACACAAGACAGCATTTCTTCCTTTGTGGTGAAGCAGTGCTCTCTGATGAAGTCACAGCTTTGCGCTTGAACATTTTGGTGACAATCAGTCTGAGCCTACCGTGCCGCAAATCCTGCCAAAAACAAAAAGGACATTAATTAAAGTGAGGAACATTATATAAAGTTGTTTTTTATGCTATTGAATGCAATCTACCAGACAAGACTGAGCTATCTCTTGGAAAATGTAGCAAGCAATTACCTGGGCCTTTCTGTTTGATCTCACACCTGCCTGTAGATGTAACACTGTCTAAGATGTCTGCAATAGAAGAAAAAACATGGTTACAGCACATGCTTGTGTTCAAGATGTACTGCAAGGAAAAACGACTAAATATTTACCTGGTCTTTCTGCTTGTAGTCACGTCTGCCTTTTCTAACCAATGTTAGAACTGTCTAAGAAGCCTGCAAAAGAACAAAAAAAAGGGTTTAAGAATGTTTTCATTTTATAATGTACTAGGTGCATCACAAGTGAAATCTACCAAATAATGACCAGTACTGTCTGAGATGCCTGCAGCAAAAGAAAAGATGGTTAACAGTTGGTTACATCATGTTGTCATATTATAATGTGCCAGGTGACCCAGATGGGGTACCTACCAAACAATTACCTGGTCCTTATGCTTCTACACATGTTGGTCCATCAAATCTTTAACTTGCTCGGTCCGACAAACCTGTAATAGAAGCAAAGGTGTGGATCATGAACGGGATTTAGGTAGAGACCCTTAATCCCACCTGGAACATCTACAGATTTACCTGGTCTTCCTTGGTACTCACGCCTGCCTGTTCAAATGCAAATGGTGACTGGCTGCAATTGGAAAGAAGATATTTAGCTTAGGCTATAGGAGTTACAAAAACATTATGCATGACAGTTCCAGAGCAATTGAGTAGTTACCTGGGCTTTCAGTTTAGATGAACTCTGGTTCCATATTATCGTCTGTTTGGAAACCTACATCATGCGTTAGCCCTTCGATGATGCGGCCTTTACAGGCCTCAAGTTATCTGCTCAGCCACTCTCTATGACTAATTGGATTTATAAGGGTGAGCCATTTTTAGGCCTACTGGCTCGTTCTGGCAAGCGGACAAAAAAAAGTGTTCTGTCCATTCAGACGGTAAATGAGCAATGAAGGTGCCTTTACGTCTTGTTGTTGTCTTGTCACATTTGCTGTGCATGATGCAGGGAGCGACGTTGCAAGAACGTTGCAACATGCGCGCTTGCCAAAGGGGCCTGCGCGATGGGGGAAGGAAAGGTGCGCGCACGCCTTACAGGGAACATTGCCCGTGGCCTTTAAACGCTGTTTTCATTGACTTCAATCCAGATTCAAATATGAGCATTTTCTGCAATATGAGAGCACGACTATCGCTCTAAAAGGCTTATTTGAGCTGAGAAAGTCATAATGCATATAAACAACTATGAAGTATGACAATGATGGAAAAGTTAATAACAGCACATTTTCTACTGTTCTGAAGCATTTCCTAGCTCATTTACCATTAATTTTCAACATAAATATCACTTGCTTGCTTGTATGCTAAAGTACGCCAAATGATGTTTAAAACACTCCCCGCGGCCTTTAAACGCTGTTTTCATTTACTTCAATCCAGATTCAAATATGAGCATTTTCTGCAATAGGAGAGCACGACTATTGCTATAAAAGGCTTACCTTTTAAGCAAACCTGCGTCCTGAAGATGTCCTTCCTGCTCGGCGGCAAAGAGTGACCCTGTCCTCGCGCTGTGTCTGTTTTGTAGATTCAGCGCTGATGTCCTCTCTGCCGCCGATGCAGGGAGCGACGTTGCAAGAACATTGCAATCTGTGTGCTAGCCAAAGGGGCCTGCGCGATGGGGGAAGGAAAGGTGCGTGCGCGCGCCTTACAGGGAACATTGCCCAGCACTGGTCGGTTCTGTCACCTGAAGCCGAGAGATCCTGCTGCGGCTGGCATTGAGTGAGTGAGCTGGGGTGGGTTGTGGGACAAGGAGGAGCTCCCATTAAATTTCTTGCCCAAACTTAGTGCAGCACCAAGAGACGTCGTCAGACTGGTGACTCACTCACCCCACCTAATAAACTGAGGGGCATATTTATCCTTTTTGATGCAAAACTGCACTAAAGCAGGTTTGCATCAAAAGGTTTAGCACCGGCTTGTGCCATTCCTGAGTGCCCACTGGGCACCATATTTATGGAATCTTAAAAGCCGGTGCAAAGGGTGGGATAGTGTAAAAAAACCAAAACAAAAAAATGACGTTAGCCGATGGGGGTGGCGGTATGGGAGAAGGGGATTTTGCACCAAAAAATGACGTTAGGCTGGTTAGAGGCAAAACAAATGCCTCTAACCAGCCTAGCATCATTTTCTGACGCAAAACCATCCATACCACATGACTTCTGTCTTAGAAAAGACAGGAGTCATGCCCACCACCCCTATGGCCAGCACAGAAGACCAGTGTCATTGGGCATGGCCATTGCACCCTGTGCCATGTAGGGGGCCCCAAGTTGGACCCCCGATGGCACTTTAATAAAAAAAAAAACTTACCTCATTGACGCAAGGTAGGTTCACGCATCTGAAAAATGGTGCAAACTCCAATATTTTGACGTTAGATGTGTCTAACGTCCAAATATAGATATGGAGTTAGTTTTGCACCGAATTTGCGTCAAATAAATGACGAAACTTCAGTGCAAATGGAGTATAATATGCCCCTGTGTGTCTTTCAATTTCACACACTCTAGTTACTACTAGTCACAGCCATTGGGCACTGAGGACCATATTTATACTTTTTTTGTGCCGCATTTGTGTCGTTTTTTGACGTAAAAGCGGTGTAAACTTACAAAATACAATTATATTTTGTAAGTTTGTGCCGCTTTTGCATCAAAAAATGCAGCAAATGCAGCGCAAAAAAAGTGTAAATCTGGGCCTGAGTGTGTGAGATGCTATACCCATGCATGTATGTCGGGCCAGAGGTGTGGTATTACATGATACATTGTAGCAGGGTACTACTCGCTTGCAGATGAATCTAGCCCCACCTCTTAGCGTGCTGAGAGCAGTGTGCACTGCACTCTGCCACTGCAGGTAGCTCAACAATCATGCTGCATTAAAGCGCTCCAGGGCTTCCTACAATCAGTTCAGGCACTATAATAATGTGCGATTTTGCATTTCAGTGTGGTGATGCGGACCACTACACTGAAATGCGTTCATATAATGCCTGATGCGTGGTACTTGTCAAGGCAGCTTACGTTGCGAGACCTGTGACCCCCTGCTTTTTATTTGTATGTATGTGCTGTGTTCCTTGAGTGAGCACTCTGCTTCCACCTGGCAGCCTTATCTTGCACCACAATTACCACGGACGGGGCCGACTCAGCTCGTGGTCATGACTGCACTTTGCTTCTGCCGAGTGGTGGCTACTGTCAGTCAAAGGTGTTGGGGCTGGGGAGATTGGAGGGGGCCACGGGGGTATAAAAAGAAGAAATAAAAAAGTACCTGCCACTGCTGCTCCATCCTGTGCTGCTCCCGATCCTGCTTCCGGTCACTTCCTCTCTTCCCAGCAGTCACCACAGCCTCCAAATCCAGATGCTGCTCTCATGCTAAAGCTAGCACGAGAGCAGCACCAGGATTGGTCTGAGTGGGCTGGTCTGACCTTTGCTCAGGCACAAGTTTTAGTTTATAACAAAATAGCCACTATCTCCCCTACCTCTCAGGACCACAGCACTCTACTAATGTGCCCAACTTATCCCTGAAGTCCCCAACAGTCACTCTAGCCCCTCCCTCGGCACCCGAAATTACCACTCGTAGGCACCCCTGGGCCTACACTACACCACTCCCTCAAGGCACGTGGGCGTTGAGAGAATTCCACCCCCGGGAGCCCACGTTTGCTCATTAGTGCTGTGAGATGTGAGGGAGCCACCAAATACCAGCCTCACTAGTCAGATAGCTGTTAGTTGAGCAAGACAGCACCATTTCGTTTTTCAACTGTATCTAATTTCCTTTCGAATGTTTGTCTTTGCAGGAGCCTTCATTCTCCTTGTGTCAGTTCTTATTTCCTGCACGTCTCGGTATCTAAAATGCGGGTTTTTACGCTTCCAAAGATGCATGATTGGGTCTGCCAGCTGGGAACTGCATGAAGAGCATCCAACTGTGTGCGTTGCTGGCCATGCCCCCAAGTACTTATTAATTTGGCAGCTACAACATTTCAAATACATATTTTGCAGAAGAACACCAAATATACAAGTAATTCATACAGATTGATAGTTAATACTAATCATATCACAAAAAAGCCAACAATGGCGCTTTTGAACATACATACATTAACGTAAATGCAAAACAAAATAAAGCTGAAAAGAACAAATAGAACGGTGGCAATCACACGCACAAGTACAATCACACAATTTGCATTCCAGTTCCAGTAGATGATTTTAGAGCTGTTTTAAACTTGTGAAATCATGGGATATTCTGGCGAAAGGGGGAAATGATTACCAGAATGGGGAACCTACTAGGTTAGAGGACTGGAAACCAGGCGAATTTCTTAGGTCGGCAGATGTTAGGCAACTGACAGGGTTATAGAGGATCAGTGCATTAGAAAGAAAGCGAGGAGATAAACCTAGGCTGCTTTAAAGACTAGCATCTGTGTCTGCATGGAAAGGATTACAGGTCGTATGTAATGTATACATAAACCTTTTAATGAGCTACAGTGATAGTGGTGAAATATTTCATTAGGACAGCTAAGTGCCTCCAGGTCAGTGTATCAAACACTTTTTCGACATCCACTGACACAACAATATCACCTCATTGGAAGTCCCTTCGGGTCTCCTTCCTTGAGGATTCTAAATGATATCCTGATATTTTCAGAGGAATCAATAAAAGAGGGTAAATTCGTGTTGCGAGAATTTTAACCAATATCTTATGGTCCAGATTAAGCATGGTCCATTGTGAGCCAAGACGGTTAGGGAAGAGGCACTATCTGCGCTTCTCTAGCTGTAATTGGAAGCCTGCCCTGTTCTAGGGCCACTAAACACATCTTAGTTGAATATGGGATACTACATTGGTACATGTTTTGCAAAAGTCGACCAGCAGTACTGTCTGCCTTTTCCTGGAGTTTTAACTTTGGACATCTCTTTCGGTGTTTCCTACACCTTTATTTTCATTATAGGGATATTCAGCAATTTGCGGATCTTGTCCAGGACTCGTTTCAGTGTTACGCTCTCTAGTTAGGAATCTATGTCACACAGAGGTGCCTCATTCATTTTCCTATACAAATTTGCCTTGTATTGCAAGAAGGCATAATTTAATTTTTGCTGAGAGTGCACTACCTGCCATATCGCATTTCTCTCTTGTGTTATAGGGGTGCCACTGAGTTGCGGTCGTATTAACTAGGCCAGAAATCACCCAGCTTTTTCCTCTTCATCATGAGATCTCACCACATATTCCGGGTAGTTAAGACACCTCACTTTTTCAGTGGTCAAGAAATGCAATTATTTGCGTGAGAGGTCAGCTATTGCCTCGTGTTCAAGTTTATGCATGTTTCTGTCTGTAACATTCAAATCCTTGATCAATATCTTACAAATCCCTTCTACCTTATTAATGCAATATCCCCAGCTTACACCTTTATGACAATGACTTAAAATACCTCACACTCTGCTACCACATTAGATGCGGTACCTTAGTTTTCTCCGAAATAATGTTTCATTGGCTTCAGTGTTTCTCTAAACACCTTATCCTCCAGCATAGCTCCATGCATCCTCCAAGTATGGATCGGTGAGTTCTGCGGCCCCAATTTTAGCGTCATTATAAAGGGGTTACGATTAGACAGGCTGCGCACAGTATTCCGAGTACACCAGGGGGAGATATAGGCTTTTGAGCACATAGGCCCTCATAATGGCCCTGGCGGTGAGTGATAAAGTGGCGGAAATACCGCCAACAGGCTGGCGATAATTCCCGCCAACAGGCTGGCGCTAATTACCGCCAAATTATGACAACGGCGGTGATAACTCCCATAGACAGCCAATGTACCACACCAACTGCCAGGGTGGAAACAACACTTACCACAGCGGTAGCCACCTACAGCCAGGCAGAAGACAAAGTACCGCCCACCGTATTTTGACACATCAATCCGCCACGTTTTCCGGGGAGGTACCAACGCCATCAAAGGCCTGGCGGAAACGCATCACAGAAGAGAAAGGACTCCCCATCGGAGACACAGGGAAGAACAATGCAGCCACAGAACCCGAACTGCAAGTCTTTCCGATGCTTTTCTATGTCATCCTCCGCCTGGAACACCAAGCAGACGACAACGGTGAGTACAGCCGCCTAGCCCACAAGGGAGAAAAATGAGAGTGACACACACACGCACAACACACACCCGACACGAAAACACCATAAACACAACCAGCTGCACAGGAAAAACAATGACACACGTTACATGGCACAATAATGCAAGGACCACAAGAATGCACTAAGGAGAATGTATTGATATCAACAGCTAATAAATAATCCAATTGTACGTGAAACAGATATGTACAAATGTACACAAAGGGCCACTGCCCAGTCCAATGTACTGAGGGCCCACATGGCCACAGGGCACAGTCCAAGGCCCAACTCAAATCCTGACTTCATCCGGATAGAACTCTGCAGGGGCATCAGTTTGCAAGTGGGCAGGCACCTCAGGGGGATAGGGGGTGGGGGCACCTCAGCAGAATACGGGAACAAGTCCACTTGTTCTGAAGGGGGCTCCATGTCCATTTCTTTGTCCTGGGGAGTGCAAGGCCACAGTCTCTCCAGTGGGTGACTTTCCCATTGGTTCTGGAGGGGGCTCCATGCCCATTTCTCTGTCCTGGGGAGTGCAAGGCCACAGTCTCTCAGGTTGGTGACTTTCCAAATGGTTCTGGAGGGGGACCCTCGTACAGCATTCCCTGGAGGGTGGCCTACATGGCTTCCGCTGGTGGTGATGGCTTCACTGTGTCGTTTGGAGGTGATGGCTGAACTGTGGTGGCAGGTGGAGGTGCCTCCTGGGCAGCCTCTGCTTGTGGCGAGGGCTGAACTGTGGTGGCAGGTGGAAGTGCCTCCTGGGCAGCCTCTGCTAGTGGTGAGGAATGCACTTCCTCAGCTGGCGGTGGGGACCCCATGACCACTGGTGGTGGTGGAGGTGTCACCCTGACAGCCTCTGCTGGAGTCGAGGGCTTCTTCCCCTTCAAGGCATGATACGTGGAATCCTTACCATTTCTGGCAGGGTCTGAGGGCTTCTTCCCCTTTCTGGCAGGTTGTACGTGTTCCTTAGCTTTCCGGGCAGGAGTTGAGGGCTTCTTACCCTTCAAAGCAGGCGGTGCAGGCTCCTTCCCCTTCATGGCAGGAGGTGTGGGATCCTTCACCTTCTTGGCTGGTGGAGTGGGATCCTTCACCGACTTGCCACCACTGTCCGTGTGGACTGTTTGGCTGAGGTGCTGGGATGGGTCGTTGGGACACTGCTTTTATGGGCAGGACGGGGGGTGGGGGAGGGAAGAGGCCAAGTTGGGCAAGGAAAAGATTCTTAAGGACGGTGGGGTGGGAGGAGGGAGAAGAGATGGGAGTGGTTGTAGATGGTGTATGTCTGCTGGATTTGGGTGCAGGTGCATGAGCAGTATGCTGATTTGAGGTGGATGGCTGTTGGGTGTGTGAGTGCTTGTGTTTGTGTTCATGTTCTTTAGGAGGGGGACAGACAGGGTTGGAGAGGACACATGGGATGCGTGGATGGATGTTGTGGAGGTGTCCTCAAGTGAGGTGTGTGTGCTACTTGGTGTGGTGATGCTGGTGGTGGATGTTGATGCAGTGCATGGAGGTGGGAGTGTGGACGTGACTGTGAGGGAAGTGGAGGAGGAGGACGAGGGGGAGACAGTGGAGGCAGTGGATGTGGTTGTGTGTGCAACTGTCTGGTGTTTGTGGATGGAAGTGTGGTGCCTGGGTTTGCCTGTGCCACTCTTGGGTGTTGTCTTGCGTGCATGCTCGTCTGTATGTGTGCATGGGATGGGTTGGGGTTGAGGAGACTGGGACTGGGAAGCGGCAGTTGGAGGGGGGACAGTAGAAACAGGGGCAATGGCTGCCATCAGAGCGTAGGCCAGAGCCTGTATCGATCTCTGTTGGCCCGCCAATCCACTTTGGATGCCCTCCAGGAATGCATTTCATTGCTGCATCTGGGATGCCAGCCCCTGGATGCCATTCACAATGGTTGACTGCCCTATAGAGATGGATTTCAGGAGGTCAATAGCCTCCTCACCCAGGGCTGCAGGGTTTACTGGGGCAGGGCCTGAGGTGCCTGGGGCGAAGGAGATGCCCACCCTCCTGGGTGAGCGGGCACAGGCCACTCGCTGAGGGGCTACTGGGAGGGCGGTGCTGGTACGGGGGTGGCGGCTGTACCTGCAGTCGGGGTGGTCACAGAGGTGTTCGCCACCACCAGTGAGCTTCCATCGGAGGAGGTATCTGAGTCTGTGTTGTCACCTACTGTGTCCGCTGCGGTGCTCCCCTCGTCCTGTGGGATTGTAGGAAAGTACCATCTTTCTTGGCATGTTACCCCCATTTGTGCCTTTATGTCAGTAAGTTTTTGCCTGTCTCACTGGGATCCTGCTGGTCAGGACCCCAGTGCTCATAGTTTATGGCCTAATGTGTGTGTCTGTATAGTGCTTAAGTGTAGCACTGAGGCTCTGCTAACCAGAACCTCAGTGCTTATGCTGTCTCTGCTTTTAAATTTGTCACTATAGGCTAGTGACTTCATTTACCAATTTCAATTGGCACACTGGACCCCCCCTTATAAGTCCCTAGTATATGGTACCAAGGTACCCAGGGCATTGGGGTTCCAGGAGATCCTTATGGGCTGCAGCATTTCTTTTGCCACCCATAAGGAGCTCAGACATACCCTTTCACTTCAGTCTGCGTGAAATAGTGCACACGTTATTTCACAGCCATTTTCACTGCACTTAAGTAACTTATAAGTCACCTATATGTCTAACCTTCATTTAATGAAGGTTAGGTGCAAAGTTACTAAGTGTGAGGGCACCCTTGCACTAGAAAAGGTGCCCCCACATAGTTCAGGGCCAACTCCCGGGACTTTGTGAGTGCAGGGATGCCATTACACGCGTGCACTACATACAGGTCAATACCTATATGTAGCTTCACAATGGTAACTCTGAATATGGCCATGTAAGGTGTCTACAATCATGGGATTGTCCCCCTATTCCAAATCTGGTATTGGGGTGCCAATTTCATGCATCTTGGGGGCTCCACCATGGACCCCCAGTGTTGCCAAACCAACTCTCTGAGGCTTGCAATACAACTACAGCTGCTGCCACCTCACAGACAGGGTTCTGCCCTCTTGGGGTCTGAACAGCTCAGTCCCAGGAAGGCAGAAGAAAGCATTTCCTTTGGGCGCATGGTGTTACACCCTCTCCCTTTGGAAATAGGTGTTACAGGCTGGGAAGGGGTAGCCTCCCCCAGCCTCTGGAAATGCTTTGAAGGGCACAGATGGTGCCCTCCTTGCATAAGCCAGTCTACACCGGTTCAGGGACCCCTTGTCCCTGCTCTGCCATGAAACTGGACAAAGGAAAGGGGAGTGACCACTCCCCTGTCCATCACCACCCTAGGGGTGGTGCCCAAAGCTCCTCCAGTGTGTCCCAGTCTTCAGCCATCTTGCTTTTCAAGGTATGGGGACACTCTGGAGGCCTCTGAGTGGCCAGTGCCATCAGGTGACATTAGAGACCCCTCCTGATAGGTCCATACCTGATAAGGTAGCCAATCCCCCTCTCAGGGCTATTTAGGGTCTCTCCTGTGGATTCTCTTCAGATTCTGATTGCAAGTTTCCAGCAACTACTACTTCATCCTCTGACCTCGAATTCACCGCAGACTGCTCAAGGAACCGCTTTAACAGCAACAAAGTATCCAGGGCTACTTTTCCTCTGCAACTTCAGCTCCAGCCAGCAACTGCAACAGTTTCCATGGTTTGCACACACTGATGACTTCCTGTCTTCACCCTGCACCAGAAGGACCGAAGAAATCTTCCGTGGAGTGACAGAGTCACTCCAATGCTCAAGCAGGCACCTTATAAGTCTACAACCATTTCTCTTGGACTCCTCTCCTGCCGACGAGCATGCTCCTTGTAACACTGAGGGTGGACCTCATCAACACAGACTGTCCTGAGGTCCTGCTGTCCCAATTTGGAGGAGGTAAGACCTTGCTTTACCCAAGAACGACAGTACCCCTATGCACCGCGTCTTCTTCACCTCCTAAGGCCTCTGTGCACTATTTGCAAAATTCCTTCGTGCACAGCCTGGCCCAGGTTCCCAGCACTCTACTCTGTGATGCTCAACTCGCTGCGTTGACCTCCGGCAGCGTGGGATCTTTCTTTGTAGTGCTGCATCAACTGCATTTTGCACCTCCTTTGTCCCACTGTCCTGGAACTCCAGTGGGTGCTATCTGGTGTTCTGAGGGCTCTCTAAAGTGCTGAGAGCCCCCCTCTTCCTCCTCACACAGAGTTGAGGCCCCCAGCTCCCTCCTGGGTCCATATAGCACCAACTTGATTCAAAACATGAAACCAGGGCTTGTTGGAGGAATCCAGCAACAAAACTCGCCTGCATCCAGCTTCTCTCCGTGGGACATCCAGTGCATCATGCAGTAACCCGCTGACATCTTCCTTGGGTGCATTTCTGCAGTCTTCGTCCAACCGGGGACTCTTCTTTTGCACCCACTTCTGGGTTTGCAGTGGCTCCTGTTCTTCCTGGAACTTCTTTTGACTTCTGGACTTGGTCTCCTTCCCTTTCAGGTCTTCAGGTCCAGGAATAAACCATTTGTTGTTTTCAGTCTTGCTTGGTTCTTGCAATAACTCTAATCACGACTTGTAGTATGTCTTAAGGAAACTTGCAGTACTTTACTCCTGCTTTCCTGGCTCTCTGTCATAATCCCTTCTTTCGATGGGTGCTGACCTGCAGAGGTAATACAGACAGGAGAACACCATTACACATACCATCCAGCCTGTCAAACACATGGCCCAACAATCCTGTTTCCATCACCATTGGCACACGCATCACCCTGCGCACACCATGTACACCACCACAAGACATTCCCCCAATGACACGATGCTTGCACACACATCTCCATGCATCCTTCCCACATGCATTGTGCCCAAAGTGTACTCACCTGTTGGTCTGAAGGCCCATACAGCAGTCCGTACTGGGGTAGGACCCCATCCACCAAACGCCCCAACTCCTCTGAAGTGAAGGCAGGGACAATTTCCTGGGTCCCACGGGCCATGTTAGGTTCCAGACACAGGTCACAGCAGCACACGCAGTGTAGGTGTTCTCCTATTGAAGGTCAGGAAACAAGTGAGGAATCAGATAAAAAACTGCGGTCACGTCCGCAGCGGTGCACACCGTCACCGCTGGTGCAGATCCCCATTGGCCACTGTACTCCATAGAGCCCCATATTGTCCAATGAGGAATTGCACGGTGGTGCAAGACCGCCTTCCGCCACGACGCCCAACGTCGGTGGAATTTCCTCACTTCCACCTGTCCCTACATACAGGACAGGCGTTTGCCATTTCATGGGGGAGGACAACAGTCATATGGACATTAACTGTGTCACAGTCTACGTTAGCACATACCTCGCCATTCCCACTGTCTCATAACATAAATGCACTATGTACACTGAAGTTGTGGTTCCATTGTTCATATTGTGAGAGCCTACTCACTCTTGTGTCCCTTAGATACCTACCGCTGCGGATGACTAGGAGGTGGAGACATACCCCATATGCAGACCCCTTGTGGACTTGGCTATACAGGAGGACAGGCACATTAGTCTCTCCTATAGACTGGACAGGGCCACAATAACTGAGGTGTGTGCCCAGTTGGAGTCAGACCTGATATCTGCTATCCAACATCCCACTGGGATCCCCCCTCTTGTGCAAGTGCTATCAGTGCTCCATTTCCTGGCAACAGGTTCTTTACAAGTGGCAGTGGGCTTGGCAGCAGGAATGTCACAGCCAATGTTCTCAATTGTGCTGGCAAGAGTCTTGTCTTCTCTGGTAAAACACATGTGCAGCTACATTTCTTTCTCCCAGGTGGAAGATTTGGCCACTGTGAAGGCCAGATTCTATGCAATGGGACATATCCCCAATATTATTGGGGCAATTGATGGCACACATATTCCATTTGTGCCCCTGCCAGAATGAACAGGTGAGTTTCCATTCACTGAATGTACAAATGGTGTGCCTGGCGGAACAGTACATCTCCCATGTCAGTGCTAAGTATCCTGGGTCAGTGCATGATGCCTTTGTTCTGAGGAATGACAGCATCCCAAATGTGATGGCCCAACTACACAGGCACAGGGTGTGGCTAATAGGTGAGGCTTGGTCCCCACCCACTGTATGTTAGTGTATACCTTCAGGTGTATCCCTATAGCATTGTGTGAGGCTAAATGTTATCCCTCAATACTTGCAGGTGACTCTGGCTACCCAAACCTATTGTGGCTGCTGACTACTGTGAGGAATGCCAGTACAGGGGAAGAGGAATGTTATAATGAGGCACATGGGTGAACCAGAAGGATCATTGAGAGGACCTACGGGCTCCTGAAGGCCAGGTTCAGGTGCCTCCATCTGACAGATGGATCCCTGTGCTAATCACCCGGGAAGGTCTGCCAGATAATAATGGCATGTTGCACAACCTGGCCCTCAGACGGCATGTACTCTTTCTGCAGGAGGAAGAGACTGGAGATGCCCTTGTGGCAGCAGTAGACTCTGAGGATGAAGAGACTGAGGATGAGGACAACAGAACATCAGTAATCCGTCAATACTTCCAATGACACACAGGTGAGACAGTGCAACTGACCATTCCTGTGACAATTGGTGTATTATGTGTGGCTGTAGCATGATGGCATTAACTTCCTTTGCATCTCAACTTACTGTCACCTATGGCTTGACATTTTACAGATGTTGGTGATATAACAACTGTGTACTGATGTGCTTACTACAGACAGCTACAGGTCCTTATTTCTATGCTCTCATAGTGTTCAGAGCATTTGCCCTAGATGTGACTGTTTCCATAAATGCACATTTTCAAAACATAGTACTACACTAGTAGTCAAATTGTGTTCACAGGTGTTTATTGTAGTGCTATGAAATTGAGGGAAAAGTGCAGTGGAATGGGTTGATGATGGAGGAAGGTCCAGGGTATTGTTACAGTCTGTTTGTAGCACAGGTCCAGTGTCCAAGAGGCCATAGGGAGGGGAGCAAAGGCAGTTCAAAGTGGACAAGGTAGCAGGGTGGGACACAAGGGGGACAATCAGGAGAGTCTAATTTCCTGGCGGTGGTCTTGGCAAGTGTCTCTGGCTTCTGTCTGGTTTGCACAGAACATTTGCAGGGTGGTTCACCTTCTGCAGAGGGAGGGGTGCTGGTGGCCTGTGGGTCCTGTGTCAGGGCCTTTTGCCCACTAGCTGCAGCGGAGGTGGAGGGCTGGTCAACTGACTGGCTAGTGGTAGGGGCCGGCTGCTGTGCTGTTGCCTCCCTCATGATGTTGGCCATGTCTGCCAACACCCCTGCAATGGAGATCAAGGTGGTGTTGATGGCCTGCAAGTCCTCCCTGATCCCCTGATACTGTCCCTCCTGCAGCCGCCTGTTCTCCTGCACATTGTCATGGATCTGGCCCATCGTATCCTGGGAATGTTGGTAGGCTCCCAGGATCTCGGAGCGTGCCGCCTTGAAAGTCGGTTCCCTGGTCCTGTCCTCCCCCTGGTACACAGCGGTCCTCCCAGTATCCCTGTTGGCCTGTGCCTCTGTCCCCTGAACGGTGTACCCACTGCCACTGACCCCAGGTCCCTGATTGTCTTGGGTATGAGGTGTGGCCTGGGGTCTCTGAACAGGTGGGCACACTGCTGATTGACGTGTCCTGAGGACAGAGGTGTGGGTACGCAGGGTGGGTGCTGTGGTGTTGGATACTGAAGGGGGAGACAATCTGAAATACTTGCAGATAGAAATACCATACAGGTTGCCTGGCCAAGTAATGTGGGGAGGATGATACGCGCCTACTTGATCGGCACTAATGATCATATTCAATAAAGTAGCCACAATTATTAAAGGTTGCTGAAAATTGCTGATTGATATGGTAACTATTATATAATTGTAGAAGTATGCCAATTTCAGAGGTGGAATGTATTTGAAACAAACTTCAATAAAATCTGTTAAAAAAAATTAAATAAAACAGGCTGCTGAGGGGTGCTACCTGAAACATGTCTAAAGATTCTTGTTTCTGGTCCAGGGAGGCCCTGGCCTGGCAGTTTGAGCCATACCGTGCCCATGGGGAGCAGGCTCAAGATTGATTTGCATACAGCTGGGTCCAAAGTGGACTGTGATGGCGATAAAAAGAACTGATGGATTGAACCAATATCTGTGACTTGTGGGTGAATGATTGATTTGTTCTGCCATCCATCCATCAGCTATTCTTTTTGCACTTGCCTTCTATCATTACTTTTAACTTTGCAGGGAACAGCAGCATGCACAGTATTCCTGTTTCTCTCAGGTGTTTCTCGAACTCCACAGACATATTCTTTTCCTGGACCACTGCAGTATAATTTCCAAAATTTAACAGTGAATGTTCTCTACCTTGTATCACTCTTTAGTGTTTTCCTTCTGCAGTATTGTGTCTTGGTCTCAATAGTGAAGCAGGTGGGCAACCATTGGCCTAGCTTGTCAAAATTGACACTATAAGTAGCAAGATGATGCCACAAATCTGCTACTTTTATCTCATGTGGAGGGGGAAAGAGAACGTTGCCACAGCAAGTCACAATTTGGGAAACAGAAATCACATACGCAACACATGATCTCATCCCACAGCAATCTTGATCACTCAGCATCATTTAACTCTCATTCCGAGGTAACGGAAACACTTGTTGAATCAAAGCAACAGGAAAACCCTTCAAATAAGCTAAGTTTGCAACAGACGCATTACATGCGCCATGCAGAAACATCTGCTTACAAATCATAGAATGACTTACAGAAGTTTCACATTTGCTTCTGCTAAGAAAACCCTCCTTGTCACCATTCAGGCATTTGTAATCAAAGGGCATCTCCTATACCTCGTGGATGTAACCAAATCCTAACTGCTCAAACCTGCTAACAGGAAATTATATTGACAGCAAGATCAATTCATATATTAACCACATTGACATTGGCATTTCGGCTTTAGTAGAAGGCAGCTTTTCTAGGTTCTCAGTTTTGAGCATAATATAACTAGCTTATTTCTTAGCCATTATCTATTGTCTTCATGTGAGATAAAATGCAGCAAATTTTCCTTAGAGTTAACATACTTCCAAGGCATGCAGCTGTTTTTCAGAACTTGTAAAGTCCAACTCAACTGCATAACGGACCTAAGCTGACTCTGTCCATGGTGTAAAAGTGACATGTCATTTTGAATGTCAATGGCAGAAGACACAATGTTGTTTTATGTGTAAATACGGTTGGAAAATGTGTTCATACCTTTATCGGCAATGACTAAAGCTTTCTCTAGATTTTCTATATCTATTTGCCGTGAACATGCAGCAGCTTCCATTTGCGAAAACTTCCATATTTCATTCTACATTGTATATAAGAAATGTTTTGAGCATGTTTTTTAGGGCCTAACAAAAAGTCTAGTAAGTCAACATCTTCAGAAAGGACAGAAAGGTGTTCTTTTACAGCTGGTAATATGGATGGTTGTAACCATTGCTGACAAAGTTTACCTACTCTTAAAGTTGTAACGATACCTGAGTGCTGTGTGATGACGTAACAAGGGTCTGGTGTGCTCGCTCTAAAACACAGTGTAGAGTTAACAAAATGGGCATGACAACCATTTGTGTCCACTGGCCACAATAACCCCTGTTGGGACCTGAAAGCGATGAACTGAAGGTACTGATCTGAATCCAATCATTGAGTTGTTCTTCTGTAATATTTAGATTATTATGTCAATTTCCAAATTTGGCTGGTAAGGGAATACTGGGTGCATTCATTTTCATTATTTTTTCTAACCCTAGGCAAGTCATTTACTATATGGTGTAATTTAAAAATTTAATTAGCAACAGAGTCAGGCAAGCTGTAAATAAAGCCTTTGTGCCTTGTATTTGCACATCTTTCATTCCCCAAACACTGTTTAAATCAATTGATTTCTTCCAATATTCATAACCTACTATGGCTAACTCGGAAACAAAGGAATCTTAATAAATTAATTTGGTATCAGTTAGCAAAATTTTCCATGCTCTTGAATGTGTTAATTTGTAGTAATATGACTTCAATTTGTTACAGCATGCACAGTAAAATAAGTAAACATTTCTATATATGTTTAAGAACTCCCCACTGGTAGAGTCAGACAATGTTTCATTTATGTGTAATTGAAAACTGCTCTTGGAGTATTAGCTTGATGTAAATAATGCTGCCCATAATAATAATAATAATGGAGCATTTCCCCATAATTCACTGTATTCATATAAACATCTTTACTTTTAAATACAGTATATTATTCAAGCTCAGAAAGCATAGAATCAACTGTTTTTACATCCCAGTCACCAGAAACAACCCCAGGTATAATAATATCACTCAATCATACTTTAAACACGTATGGAATTTAAATCATTTCTAAGGGGCCAAAATGTATCAAGCAGTACTTTATCTCAAACAGCCCCATCCAGAACAGGAACATCTGTAATTTTCACAAGGGAGAAGTCTCTTCGCACTTTGTGTGAGGACAAGTAAGGTTTTAAAACCTCATCCACCAGTTCAACAGCTGAGTGTTAAGCAAGATAATGACCATGTAGCAGCAAGAAGAAGACAATAACAAATCTGATCCATAGAAGAAAGGCAAGCGGGGTCAAAAGTATCCACAGATAGTACCATGGACGAACAAAATAGTTATGTTTAAGCCAATCAAAAGCTCACATATGTTTGATACAGGTGCAGAAGCTGACACTGAAGAATTTGAAGAAAAGTCATCAATGTCGGCAAAGTAACTAGAAGCGTTCTGCGCAAAAACTGGAGCCGGTGCATGCGGAAGGAAACTGGTAAATGTGTCCATAGTGGGTCATCATAAGTGATACATCAATTTGTGTTGCATTGGAAAATTACAAATTTATACTTTGGACCTTTCTTGTCAATGAAGTGGTTACAGGAATCAACAAAAGTTTATTCTCTGCCCTCCCCAACCATGGGGAAACAATTTCAGCACTATTTAGGTAATGGTAGTGAGAGGGGTAAGGGAATTACCCAGGAATCCTCCGGGTCTACTGTGCAAGTTCAGCCACTTGGTGCAATTTGAGGTTGTCAATGGAGACACAAAGGTTTTTTTTTTTTTTTTTTAGAACCAGGCAGTGGTGGTAGAATGACAGTTCTTGTATCATATATTCCTAGAACTGGAACCAGTGCTCAGTAAGATGGGCCAAACTCTTCTTTCACAGGTATCTTTTCTCAAACTTGATTCCCAGTTTTAAGAATCCAGTCTGTGGAAGGTTGCAAATCCCACATTCCCAAGGTGGCAGCATGTGCTGATGAATTTTCATCATAGAATTGTTGTATTTCTTGTAAAACAGTGACACGTTAATTTATGTCAAAAGGTGTCTCTGCCGTCACTGCTCCAGGGCTATCAAGATCTAGGACATACAAGGGGGATCCTAAACGGGACTTTATAAGGTGTTCGTCCTCCCAGAGACCTTATAAGCAGATTGTTTAATTCTATCTGTACTCCATACAGGTGATGGAACCAATTACAATCTAAACCTACTTCCCTAGCTGTTAAGGATTCATTCACGTCTTGGTTATCCTGCTCCACGGCAGAATTTCCCTTGGGATGCAAGGGAGACAAGAAATGCACTCCAAAACCCATAGTTAACTTAGCGTCCCTGAATGCCATGGAGGCAAATGCAGGGCCCTGGTCCGTGTTGAATACTGCGACTGCATATGTACCAATAAAGACTTGCAAATCTTTAATACCAGTTCGCTCATCAGCCGATCATTGTAGCTTCACCCGTAGGAATCTGGATCATGAATCAAGTAGAATATATTTGTGTGCACCATTTATTTGTAAGGGACCGCAGTGGTCCAGGTACACACACTGCAAAGGCTTGTTGGAAATTAAGAGGGGTGTCTGTGGTGAGTATTTAATGGTTTACCATTTAATTTGTTGGCAAGTATCACAAGTAAGGACATACTGTTTTGCTTGTTTGTACAGATCAGGCCACCAGTAACTATTCTGTAATAGTGAGATGGTAGCTTCCACACTAGCATGGGAAGAAGCAATACCCTCGTGCAGCTTTAATCAGATCTAGTCTGTGGTCTTGGTTGGGGATCACACAATCACCCACCCCTAGTATTGTAATAGAGGCGATGTTTTGGGCACATAAATGGTAGGAATATTTTGCAGGATATGCTTTTGGTAAAGGCTTGCCATTAGCCAAAGCTTTCTCAGCAGCCAAAGTCTCATCATCCATCCTCATATGAGAGCAAGTTATTGCAGCAATAGAAGCCATAGCAAATGCAGATTTGTCAGCGTCATCAGCCAAACAATTTCGTACAATATATATTCCACAACTTTGATGACCCAATGTATGAACTACACAAGCCTGTGTCAGCTTGTCTTTAAGATCTGCCACTTAACTCCACATAAATCTGTGTTTTATGGTATTTCCTTTTGAATCCCAGAACCCATTATGTCACCAGTACTGTAAGTATTCATTGAAGGACTGGACAAAATAGTATGAATTGCACACAATCAATGTTGAAAGTACAGGATCCGTAGGTTCCAGTGTCAAAATCAAAGCTTTGAGCTCTGCAAATTGTGCTGTGCAGTCCCCTAGGGTCTGTGTGTAGGTTTGTTGAGGAAGGAATTTACCATCCCTCATTACCCCACAAATGGCTGCACAAGCCGCGAAGTACTGATGTTTGGTACCTACAGCTGGTTGGACTGAGCCATCTGTGTAAATTATGAGTCTGTATTGATAAAGAAGCAGAAGGTTGGTAGACATGAGGTATTTAAGTTTATACTGAAGAAATTCTTCGGTCTGTAGTATTGGATTGAAAACATAATCAACATCAGTGGTAGCCAAGGAGGTAGCCCATTGTATCCAATGTGGATGTAGTGCTTTTGCATTTGGCACGCTAGCTTTTGTAACAGCCTCAAGGGCTGGTATTGGGGTAACAACAAAGATGTGTTTCCCTTGGGATAGTGGTCTCTCCTTTATGACAGCCATTTGGACAGCACTCAGTATTTTTTCTGTTAGAGCAAAGCACCATTGGACTGGCCACTGGTGTGTCCACTTCACCTTCACGAAGAAGACTGCATGCCACTAGGCCCCCTGCTGACATCAGCTGACGCTGGGGCAAAGTCACAGAAGCGCAACTCACAGACGCACTCAGCCACTCCTCCCCAGCGGATACAGCAAACGCGAATGAATCTGCATGTAATCTACACCGCTGGATCTCTGAATGTGCGAACAGTGTAGCTCCCCCAAGAAACCCACAGGAAACTAACAAACCAAGAGACACCTTGATGGTTCACGACAGACCTACGAGAATCCAAACGCTCCTGCAGACAACTGGAACATAAACGGAGGAGCAGCAAATCAACTGAAGACAGCATAGCCTACATAAACAGAGTCACTGCGCATGACCAGAACATCAGAGCCGCTAAGAAAGCCACTGTTCAAGAATGCCTCAGCACCAGCGCTCACAACAGCAAGGAGCTCTTCAGCATTGTCAAAGAGTTCACGAACACCAGGACAGACAACCTCAGTCATTCCTCCCTCTCAACACCTTCTTCCACCAGAAAATCCAGGACATGTACGAAGGTTTCAAGATCCAAAACCCACCAGCACCATCCACTAACACCACCACGGACCCCACGCCATACCAGTTCTTGAACGTTTGGGTCCCCATCACCACAGAGTAAACTTGGAAACTCATGAACTCCATCGACTAGGGAGCACGCTCAGATCCATGCCCACATCACATTTTCAACCTGGCCAGAAACTTACCACCGACCCAGGGGAGCTGAAGAACTACAGACCCGTCTCGCTGCTCCCTTTCCCAGCCAAAGTAAAGGAAAAGGCCGTCAACCAGCAACTCACCTAATTCCTTAAGACACACCAGATCCTAGACCTATCCCAATCCGGATTTAGGAGCAACCACAGTACTGAAACAGCACTCCTAGCAGGCACCTACGACTTACGCGCCATACAGGACCATAGAGAGACATCCGCACTCATCCTCCTCAACCTCTCTGCCACATTTGACACTGTCTCCCACTCCACCCTCTGCGCCAGACTCAACAACACCGGCATCTGCGATGAAGCACTTGAATGGATCAGATCCTTCCTTACCAGAAGAACACATAGTATCAGACTACCACCGTTTTTACCCGAACCCAAAGAAACATGCTGTGGAGTACCCCAAGGATCCTCACTCTGCCCGACACTCTTCAACATTTGCATGGCCCAGCTCGCCAAAATCATGAGACAACACAGCCTAAACATTGTCTCCTATGCTGACCATACCCACCTGATCCTCTCCCTGACAAACGACCCAGCAAAGGCCAAGAGAAATTTCCACAACCGAATGAGAGCACTCACGGCCTGGATGGAAGCCAGCTGCCTCAAACTCAACTCAGACAAGATGGAGATCCTTGTAATCGGCTCCACCCCTTCCACCTGGAACGACTCCTGGTGGCCTACCGCTGTGAGAAATGCCCCTGCTCCCACCAACCAGGCACGCAATCTGGGAATCATCCAGGACTCCTCTCTGTCCATGACCCACCAAGTCAACGCCGTCTTTTCATCATGCTTCCACACTCTTCAACTTCTTTGAAAGCTCTTCAAGTGGATCCCCACCAAGACGAGGAGGACAGTCACCCATGCACTTGTCGGTAGCATACTGGACTAGGGCAATGCACTCTATGCTGGCATCACAAAGAAACTGCAATTAATCCTACAAAGAATCCAGAATGCAGGAGTCAGGCTCATCCTGGACATCGCCGACACAGACGCATCTCAAAGACCTACACTGGCTCCCAGTCAACAAACACATCACCCACAAGCTTCTGACACACACCTACAAGGCACTACACAACATAGGACCAGCCTATCTCAACCACCGCCTCACCCTCTACAAACCCAACAGATGAGACCATTCTTCCCACCTTGTCCTCGCAGCCATTCCCACAATCTGAAAAAGCACAGCAGGGGAAAGATCCTTAACCTACCTCACAGCCCGGATATGAAACACGCAACCTTTCAAACTCAGACAGACAGCGTCACTGAAGCAGTTCAGGAAGGAACTCAAGACCTGGCTTTTCGATTGAGCAGCACGCCCGCAACAGCACCTTGAGACCTCATAGGTGGCAAGCCGTGCTATAGAAGTATTGATTGATTGATTGATTGACTGTTCTGCATTAGAGTACAGATGTGATTTGCAAGCTATGGGAACAGTGTCACCTTCATTGAATGTGACATATGTCAATCTGATGGCACCCGAAATGTCCTGGATTACCAAATTTGTTTTGTTTTCACATGTCGACATGTTTTGCTTCCTGCATGTCAGTCTGTAATGAATTGGGAATCTCTGTCCGTTGTAGTGTCTAATGTTTGCTTGAACAATCAGGACGAATTATGTCATAAAGTGGTTTGATCCATTGTGCATAATCCGGAATGTATGTTCTGCCAAAGTTAAATAAACCAAGCAATGATTGCAGTTTCATGGTGGTTGTAAATGTGCAAATGTATCTAGGAATTGTGGTGCAAGGTCTTTTCCCTCATTTGTCAGTTGTATCCTAGGAATAGGACACTAGGGAAAGAATTTTTTATTTTTTTTAAACTGAACTTGTAGCCTTGTGTGGCGAATCCCAAAACAATGAGATCCACTGTGGCTAAATGTGTGTTGAAATTGTCATCTGTCAAGTAGATATCACCTACATAAGACAATGCCTCAGGATCAATGTCATGCAGTATTGATGTCACCTGGGCAGAGAACAGTCCTGGACTGTTCATATACCCTTTAGGCAGACGACAAAATCTGCTCTGTTAACCCAACATTGAAAATGCACTTAGATCCCAGCTTTCAGGCGGTAGATTATAGCAGAAAGCAACATTGGTGATATTCAAGGTTGTTTTGTATTTTCCCCCTCTATGTTGTTGATTAGAGCTGTACTGTGTGAATTTTGTATAGCAAATGTACATGTGTGTCCAGCTTAACTACAGGAAGCAAAGCGTCATTCATTGGAAAATCGCAGGGTTTAATTACTCCCTAGTACTCAAGTTGTGAGAGAATTTCCCTCATTGGGGTTTTAGTTTAATACGATATTGAGGTTGTATTTGCGAGTTGGACCGTATAGGTATAATACGATAAGGAGAATCCCTATCCCAACCCACATGGTTGCGGTATATTGCTAGTGCCTGTGCCAAGGCCAGTCTGCAGCATAGGCTTCTTTTATTGTTTCAGGAACATGGGCTGAGAAAGAAAGCATAATGACATCTTTCCTTTGTGGGAGTGTACAGACAAATTCTGGTGGCCAATCTTCACGCACCAATAGAATATGATAACTGAGTGTTAATCTTCCGCAGAAGATTACTTTAATGATACCATCAATGTCTCCCTTAATTTTCATTTTTAGTTTGTAAACCCTGTCAGGTGAGAAGACGCGCCTGTCTGCTGCTTCACCTTCAAGGTAGTTGTTAGTTGTTGTCACACCCAGAAGGACATAGCCCTCGTTATCGTGGTCGGTAGAGGTGGAAGGATTTACCATATCTTATCATTTTGCAAATTGCAAACATTGTATGAATGGAATTCCTTTGGAGAGCCGTTCCATGTACTGGGTTCTTTCAGCTTTCCAGCAAGAGGTTTAAGTACGCATTTTAATATTCTGCCCTGATGAAGGTGGTACAAGGAATCAAGTTTGCATCCTAATGTTACAGGTCAACCGAAAGACGTGTAGGCAAGAATTTCAGTGGCAAGAATTTCAGTTGGCAATAATAAGAGCTAAGACAAGGCAACAATTTTAGCTGGTAACATTAAGAGGTAAGGCAATTGCCTAGCTTGGACGCAAACATACGAAGTGGATCTACCTTGAACTTCGAATTATTGATGATTATTAAGTGGCTTATGTATAACTTATAATGCCTATTATGGACATCTACTTTAGACATTCATTGATCTGCATTTGGTAGATCCTGTAGGAATATGATGAGCCTTTAGATTATAAGGCTGATAATGAATTCTTTTGAGTATATGTAATGTATTTTTGTGCTTATTTGTGATTTTTTATGAGCAAACATCTGTGAGAAGCTGTCATATTTCAGGAGTTATATGATTTTTTGTTTTATATATTTATGTTGTCTTTGTTTTGTGATATCTGTGCATGATTTTGGTTGTTTGTGCAATTTTCTTTTTTGTATGGTATTTGGGTGGTTGTCCATTGTGCTGCGTGATCGTATTTTTATAAGCCTTAAATATATTTTGTTGTGTTGGTTTAATTATGTAGGGAATTGATGTTGGTTTTTTGTATTTGGAAATTGTAAAATTAAAGATTTTGATTAAAACAATGATTGTTTTTTTTAAAACATGTATAGCAACGTTTAATGATTGATGTTTCAAATTAAGTAGGAGAGACATAAGTATTGTTCTTTGTTTAGAGTCATATCCAGAAGGTCTCAAAGATTCTGTTGAACTATCGTGACCTCTGCTACACAGTCTAGCAGAGTCAGTGCCCACCTCCTGTTCTTTATTAGTGTTCCCAGTATGTGTGACATATTTAGCTGAGATTGCGGCAATCTTTTTCTTTTTGAAGTGAGGTTTTTGTTCTGGAAGTTTCTCTTCCTTTTTAATTGTGATTTCTGAAGAGCATTAAGAGTCCTTTTTCAGTTTCACATATTCGTTTCGGTGTTCTGACCACCTTCCTCTCTCGCTTCTTTTGTCAGGTGAGTCCTGAAAGGAACTAGATGGGTGTGTATCAGTATACTGATATCTGTCAGTAGTTTTTAAAGCGCCATGATTTCTAAGATTATCTTGTTTCCCTGAGGTCTCCAAATGTGGAGATTCTCCTCTCTTATCTTTATTTTTATGTTTATCCCAGCATTTTTTAGAACCCTCTTGTATTTGCTTGGTATTATCCTTACCTGAATTAGCTTGTAATTGTGGTTTACTTGGTTGGCTCTTAGACTATCCTGACTTCTATTAGTATGAGTTTTGGCAATAATCGTTGCGAGCTTGCATTCCTGATCTTGTGTTGGAATGCCCCAGAGCTGCTGGTGCTTCCCCTTTAATATTACTTAATATTATTGAGGAGACTGTGGCACAATTGCCCATTAATTTCATTCCCAAATCCAGGGCAGAGGCTGCTGGTGTTCATTTTGACTTTGTTTTTACACATCCAGTAAATTTGCAAGTGTTGGAGTACCATGTGTGGTAGTGTAAATTGCAGCAAATACTGTGACCCAGGTGGCACTGTTGTCTATAGATGGAACCATCCAAAATGACAAACACATTGTGAGAATTCTATGTTTATCTTGGTGTTCCATATGAGGAAACACTGCTTCCAGGGCATTTGCTTTTTGTGCTATCCAGAACAGAATTTCAATACATTTAGAGGAAACCTTACCCATTACTGAATTAATTGTCCCTGGGTTTATCCTGGTTGTAGCCAAATGTGGTGCTGCTGGAGCATCCCATGCTGGGGCAGTATTTAAGGTCTACATTACGAATTGTATTTTGTCTATATACAACTACTAAATTATTACATAAGCAGCATAAATCCACTACCACCATATTTTGTATATTGGGATGTGGTGTATTTGTGGCCAATTCTGGCCATATAGAACCATCATTACTTAGGGGACCTACTATAACGTTTTGAATAATGTGGGGAAGGGCACCTTGAAACCAATTCTGGTGCTCTTGATAAGAGAGGGGTATCTCTAAGTATGCATAATCTCTGTATTGTGCAGGTGCATTTGCTATAGTGTAGTTACTAAATGCATCTGCTGCAGGAAAGGGACCCATGAATCAATTATTTCTGTTCTAAGTGCATTGTGTGCCTCTACCATGAATGTTACATCCTCATCCTCATCAGTGAGCCCATGTGTTAACAAATGTTGTGTGAGAGGAAGTATCATGGTTACTGGAATTATCACCCGTTGTGGGTCCGCCATATTTTAAATAGGTAACATTCAAAATAAGAAACAAAAATTTGGGGTATCCTTTTAAGGTTCAAGCTTGAACAACCTACAGACTAAGATAGGTACTACCTAATAGCTGAGGAGGATTTTCCTTAACACCATGGACGTCTTTGTGTAAAAGTAATTAGGGTACCTTTGGCATGGGAGAGAGAGGTACTCAGGAAATCTGTTAAATTTGTTCCTGACCAAACATTGGTGGTGCCATGTTGTAGGACTCTTATCTTAGGGGTCAGACTGCGTAGTTTTAGGGCAGTAGCACCACCGAGTGTGGGTGACTGGGTCAGCCTCACACCGTCTGGAAACTGTCGGCCTGACTTCTTTGGCTAGCTCACAGCACCTCACCCAAACTTAGAAAGTAAAGGTGATTTGTGACACCCTAAAACATGACACACTGACTCCTCAGGGAAGTCATGGTGAACAGATTGTACCCATTTCTCTCGGTTAATCAACGCCTCACACATGCCACAGCAAACGAGGACATGCAAAATAAGTTTCAGTATATTTATTGAAGCGATTGCATTTCATTATAAAAATAAAAGTGGGCTGCAATAATTAGGCAAATGAAGCATAATACATGTATTGTGATTACCAGTAAAGTGTAGAAAATGAACAATCCTACCATTCTAATGATTCCTACCCAAAGCCCTAATGTCTAAAGCCTGAGAGTATAGTGGTGTTAGCCCCACTGCGTATCCCGGTCAATGGGAAGAGCCCTGACCCCATACCTTAAAGACAGGAAAGGGTCTGCCTGTTGTCTGCCGGCACTCCTCCGGTTTGGCTGAAAAGTCAATGTCAGGGTCAGCGGAGCTGTCAATGGACTGGTGTACATTCCTGGACGGCCATGGCTCCAATGCCCTCTGCCCTCCTTAGGCCTACATGGTCTTTATATAACAAATAGAACAGTGTTCCACGAACAGATCTGACATGTTAATATGTCTGTGTTGGAGGATTGTCTCCTAATTCCTGGAGCGACAATCTTTATTAGAATAACATGTACTGAGCATGACAGTCTTGAGCAGGGCACAGAGTGAAATGCTTGCAGAGGTGCTTGTAAAATGTACAACACGAGCAACTATGCCTTCTCAGAAAAGGCAAATGAATAAAATATAAAAACAACAAGCTGGAAAGCAGGCTGCACTAAAAACTATTTAAAGGAATTATGTGTATTTAAAGACAGGCTACTGGCCTAAAGCTAAACTAAAGAAGTCAAGCCTAGGTACTTAGGAGAACCCACAACAAGTGCAGTAGCAAGATAGTGAGGAGATATACCTGGGCTCCTCTATAATTTGTATATGCTCTGTTACAAGTAGAGACAGCCTGTCTGGTGGTGATATGGTTAAATGGAGAGTGTCCTGGGAGATTGGTACTTGTCCATGCAGCAAACTTTTGTATGTTTTTCTGGGGGACAAAGGAGTGTTGAGGATCGGCCACTAATTAAATGTTGAAGTAATTCAGTTTACAAATAAGGAAGAAGGGGAATTCATGCTTTAGTGTGTGGACAAGGTATCTATCTAATGTATTTAAACTTAAACCTAGGGTTTCTAAGTCAAGGGGCAGGATGAGATTGTCAGTAGAGAAGTTACTCGGGTAATGTAGAGAGGCAGTTGCAGTAGAGGAAGGAAAGTTGATGAGTTAGCATTAAGGATTATAGTTCCATGAAACTGCCCAATATGCATAACTTAGAGAAGGGTTGAGAAATTTGGAAAGTAGAAACTTTGTGTGATCTGCATGAAAATGATAAGAAAATCAAAATGAAGAAATGTCACTAAATGTTATTTAGTGAAAATAGCAGTGGGCCCAGGACTAAACCTCGTGGACTGACCACTGTTTAATCCATAGGTGAGAGAAGTTTGGTATCACAGGCTTCTGTGAATAGGCAGTTGTAGACAATGCAAGAGAATTATTTTAGGTTTGGGCTGGAAATATCAACGGAGATGAGAGAGAACAGAAGAATATGGTGGTCAAAGGTGCCACGCATAGCAAATAAATCAAAGTGTACAAGGATCAATGAAAGATGATGAGCTGACGTGCTGAAGTTTACATGTGTGGAAGGCATTTCTGTAGAGTGGAGAGCATGGGAACCTGTTAGAATGGAGTTTTAGATAGGTTATTAAAAAACGTTATGGAGTAAGGTAGCTAGAGACTATGGGTTCCAGTATTCTGGAGAAGAAAGTAGTTGTGACACTGGATGACATGGGGAGAAGCTAAGTTTTAAAAGAAATGCAATTTTGAATATTGTGAGCATGTACCAAAGATAAAGGAGTGACTGAACAGAGCAGAAATGCTAAGGAGAATTATAGAGGAAAGAGGGTTTTAATTGTCGCCTCCCAGCCAGTAGCAACTGCAGCAAATCCTTCAGCAATGAAAGGATAATAAACTAAGTTTATTATCCTTTTATTGTTAAAGGGGCGGAACATTGGGGTTGACGAGCAGTGAAGGGGTGCACTGTGCACTCCCCTCAGTGCGCATGTGTGTTTGGCTGGCCGTCTTGGACCGGCCAAACACACATGCGCAGTAGGCTCTCTCCAGCCCAGCACTGCATTGCAGGACTGGAGAGAGGCAGGCAAAGGCTCCCAGTCTGCCTGGGAGCGCTCTGACTGGGCACACCCAGTCAATCCTAACATTGCTTTGAGCAGTGTCAGGATTGGCCGCAGGGCTGGCTGGGAGCCTGAGCCTGCCTGCTGCTGGAAGACGAGGATCAGCAGCGTGGCGTAAGTTTTTTTTCTTTTTTTTTTTATATTTTATTAATTTTCCCTCTCACACTCCCATGCCGCCCCGCCCCCTGCAGCCCCACCGAGCCCGACTGAGAAAAGCACAAGCAAGATTGCCACACTGCATTAATTGGATAGGTTCTGCTGGTGAAGTGGTGGTGGGGAGAGAAAGGAAAGCTTAGTTAGTCTGAGGGTGGAGTGGTGAGAAGCATGACATGAGTATCTAAAATGATTGTGATTTTGGATTAGAAGTATAAGGCAAGGCTGGGAAAATACCCAAAATGCACTCATAAAGTCTTTGCCTTATAACCAACTGTTAACTCCATTTAAACTTTTATGCTTTTAAATCCCAGTGTTAGGCTTGAGTTCCTCGGGTCAGAATGCCATGTTACCACAAAATTATTGGTGTCACAGCTTGTAGATTTCTTAAACCTGAGACGGTAACTGTGACTTTACCCGTCCCCATTTGTTGTGCTGCTGGGCACATAGGGGCTACACTGACAGCTGTGGTGGCTAGAGACATTTGCTTCTGAAGTCATGAGGCCCATCCTACTATGACGCTGCAGACTGGGACAAGTTTGACCTCTCCAGCATGCTAGCGCGCCTGGTCTTTACTAAGTAAACATACAAGGGGATGCGTAAAGGCCGATGAACCTTTTGGATCGCACGTAGTGACCAGTGGCATCACTAATCAATATAATTAATCAGTAACCACTACAAGAATCATTAATAAATCAACAATTATAACCAACAATCTCATGAATAACCACGACTCAATAAAGCGTTAACAATTTTTATTTCCCTATTAAATACAATTCTAATGCATTTGGTTAACTTCAAACTTTATTTAGGGGGTTATTCTAACTTTGGAGGAGTGTTAATCCGTCCCAAAAGTGACGGTAAAGTGACGGATATACCACCAGCCGTATTACGAGTTCCATAGGATATAATGGACTTGTAATATGGCTGGTGGTAAATCCGTCACTTTTCCGTCACTTTTGGGACGGATTAACACCTCCTCCAAAGTTAGAATAACCCCCTTAGTCAGTTCAGAGTTAGTTTATTAACAACCACCAATAACACAATCTAATCAAGACTTGCGAAAACATATGATCGAATGCTTCTAAATAAGCCAATAAAGATGAATATAGCAACATTAATAGCAGAGTTCAGCAAACCAGTCTGTCAATCATTTGTCACTGTCAAGTCACCTGAAGGACCCTTAACTAACCCAGAGTGGCATTTGCATGTGGGACTTCATGCAAAACAATTTGGAAAATGTGAATTTGGAAAAGCATCTAGCTAAGAGGAAAAACTATAAAACAGCGCAGTTGGTACCTAGAAGAAAAGGCACAAAGTTAATCAGTCACATTGTCATAGCTACCTATCCACGGAATGGTTCAACAACAAAGTCAGTGTTCGTCTTCAGGTCCTCAATGGATCAGCAACGAATCAGGCTCTCAAGAGTATGAACCCAACGACAGAATCTCGAACCACGTCTCCTGACGTCATCAATTCTCCCCTCGCGTCTCCGCATCCGAAGATTTTAGCCCCTTGTCACGACTTTTTATTAGAGTTTTCCAGTCCATCGCCCTAATTCCTAATTGGTTAGTCAATCAGCAGATATGACTCTAACCTATAATATTAATTTTTCAAATCTATGAGTTCTAATATTTCTTCTTTCACAGTGCATGGATTTGTCCACAGTACAATGTCTTCATCATCCGGCTCTTCATGTATCGAAAATGTTGCATGTTTCTCTTCAGGCAGTGCTCCTATTGTTTAAGTCCTGGGAAAGTACATTTAGCCTACTCTACACAATTGTGTCAAATTGACTTCACCATCTCCTGTCCCTCGGTACATTGCAGAAAATTCTAGCTAAGCAACTTTAACATGGGGTGGCTCAAGGTCAGGTCATGCACCGGCTTCTCTGTTGTGCACTAGAAAGTCAGCTCTTGTGTTAGACCTGGAAAGGACTAGACCATAACCTCAGCTAAATTAATTCTACAAATTAATGCAAAACATAGGTTATACATCTTAATATGACATATTACTATATTATTCTTATACATTTGCATTATTTCACACAATTTTAGTCATTTTAGTACAAATTTCATATAAGTGGCGGACATGCCCCTTGGGCACATTTTCAAACATGCACATTATTTCTCTAAGATTAATTTATCTACGAACTTTTCATTAATTAAAACACATAAACATTTATTAATAATTTCTAATTAGCATATCTGCGCCAACAGTTCCTCCTCTGATGATTAAATATGTCATCACACCTTTCTTTTTACCAACACAGTTCTGTTTCACTTGTATTTTGTCTCCTTCTCAAGTCTTCCCTATAAATTCTGTACCTGTTTCGTTCTTCCCTCCTCTGATTGTTTTTGGATCTTTTCAATGTTATCCTTTGACTTAATTTACTTATACCCCATAATCCTAATATGCAAGCAATCACAATTAATATTCCTTGTATGATTTTTAATAATACCCCATTCCAAATTTGACTAAGCCAATTACCCACAGAAGCAAATCCTTTTCCAACCTTTTCTCAAACACCCAGTTCCTCCAATTCTTTCAAATCCTTACTAGAATTAGTTATGTTAGTGAGTAAGTCTCTTATCTCCTTATCATTGTTCGGTATATGTGAACAACAATGCCTAGTGTTAATCATTTTACAGACTACGCCGTCTTTCGCTAAAAGAATGTTTAAAGCAAGCTTATTTTGAAGTGCCATAGCTCTATCCGCAGCTAATTCAGTATCTAACAGGAGTATTGCCCCTCTAAAATTTGTCAGAATGTTATCCACAATAGTAGACAACTTTCATATCTTGATTGAATTTAAAATGCCTCCTACTGAAGGAATCACTGCACCAATAATATCTCCCACAATTGCAGAAGAGGTTTTCCTCCTCTGTCGCTTATGTTGTAATTCAGTCAATTTCAGAAATTTCTTTAAGTCATCTATCTGATGAATTTTAGGGAAAACTATCCCCAAATAACATGTCCCATACCATCCTCTAGGAAGACGGTAAGAAGCATTATGTCCACACATATAGTAGATTCCAGGAATCGAGGGGGTCCTGACCATTCAGCATAAAAGTTTATTTACTCTGAAACAAAAACACATACCTACATTCACTCGTTCCCACAAATAAAGTGTCAGTGCGTGATTTGGGCCTATATATACAAAGCTTCCCTACATGTAATGCATCTAATGCTAATTTCCCTTGCGTTTTAATAGCAGTGTAAGCATAATCATTCTTATAGGTCCTTTTCTGTAATCCTTTTTCTAACTTCTCTTTCAATGCCTTTCTCCTATCATCAGTATGCCCTTTAAAGCTTTTTTCTAAAGGTGTGAGCAAGCATGTCAAGTTCTTTCTGTGCGCGTATGTGGTTCCAAAAGTTAGTGTTGGTTCAAAAAATCCTCTAACTAGTACTATATTATGTTCTTCTGCCACCTTACTCAGTTATCGAATAACAGGAATAAATGAAAACACTACGTCGTTATTTGAATACAAATACTGTATCTGCTCTTGGTTATCTTGTTAGCAGCAAACTACAGCTTATTCCGTAGGTTAAGGGAAGACTATGGTACGTAACTCCTTCCTCTACTGATGAAGGAATTTGCGTACACACAAGACAATTTCTCGCATCCATTGTCTCAACATACTCACTCAACAATCAATAGAAAACGTTACAGGAAAGCTCTCTTTGAGCATTAGTATAATCATGCAAGTATTTCTCATCTAACTTAAACCTCTCTAAAGCTGTTAGTGCAGTAGTTTCAGGAGCAGAAGTAATAGTAGCTCTTTTCATATCATGGACAGACATACCCACAATCATTATTATAAACATTATTCCACACATAACTGCCACTCCAGTACTCATGTATCTACAGCGCCTAATATTTCTATCTTGATTATTTAGCTCAACCATGATCTTTTAAAGGATCAGAAAGCAGAAGTAACTCTTAGATAAAGTGAAGTAAAAAATAAAAAATTAAGGAAAAATTATTTTCTCACAGTTCAATTTCACATCCAGGAACCCTTTTTCCTTCGTCAAAATCGATAAACAACTTGCCACATCCGGTTTTCAATTGTCATATCAGGTTATCAATGTCTCTTTCAGTTTTATTTTCAACAGCCTCTTTCTTAATTTTTTTTCAGAATAGCTCAACAATTCAGCTTCTCGATCACCTTCAGGTTACATAAAAATACTGACTTGGAACTTCTCGATCAAAACAAAAAGACATAAACTTGTGTTGCCATTCATTGGTAGCTGCATAAGCCCATTCAGGACCTGCGTATCATCGACTTGCTATTCTCTTTCTTTTCAACTTTTGGTCACCACTTAATTCTCCTTCACTTAATTTTTCCATTCTTTTTAGTGTCCACTTCTTCTTCCATTGTTTCATTTATAACCAGTTCATTTTTCTTCCCAATCTGCGATTCAGGCCAATTATCTCCCTTTCTTGTTCTTTCTGTCAATATTCTTCTCAAGATTGGACTCTTCTCCTTTTCTTTTTCTATGGTGTTTTCTCTTGATGGACCTGCAACGGGCTCATGAGGAGTCAAATCACCTTGACTTTGATCTGTCTCACCTCTTTCACCCTGTTGGTCTGGCACTTGCTCCGCCTGCTTTTCAGCGCCATCTGTTTCTGGGAGAACCTCTGCTGTGCTAGGCTCTCCTGCTGTATCCGTCGAGATGGACTCTTGCACCCTCCTGCAAATCTTCACTCTTGTCTCTTACAGGGGTGATAGAACAATCTTCCACAAGCTCGTTTTCAATTTCAGTCTCTGTTGGCTCCCTTTCTGGCTCAGGTGCGGCGACCTGTTTCACTGTTGTTGGTGCTCTCAACAACACTTCTTCATGTTCTGGTGGACATACCACTCTCTTTGTATGGCTGGCATGTATCCAGTTCGAGAGTCCTGCACATTTCACAGCAGTCGTAGTTGTTAGCACCACCTGGTAGGGAACCCTCCAATGCGGTTCCAAACAGGTCTTGCGTACGTGATTTTTGACAACGACCCAGTCTCCGGCTCTGAGATTGTGACCTGGATCATGGATGTGTGGCAGGGTGGTGGCCTGCACCTGCTGAGAGAAAGAGCGAACCACATCAGCCAGACCCTTGCAGTAGTCCAACACCATATAATTTGTAATACTGACAAGTGCATTGGCTGAAACTGCTGGTAATCTCATTGCTCTGCCCTTGAGGATTTCATGCGGCGACAGCCCTGTCTTCCTGTCAGGTGTGTTTCTCATTGACATCAACACCAAAGGCAATGCATCTGGCTATTTCAGATTTGTAGCTGCACACATCTTGGCAATTCATGATTTCAAGGTACCATTCATTTGTTCCACTAGTCCTGATGCTTCAGGGTGATAGCTACAATGCAACTTTTGCTCGATGTTTAGTGCTGCACATAAGAGTTTAATCACCTCATTATTGATTTGAGATCCCCTATCTGATTCTAAAGAGATCTGAAACCCGAAACGTGGTTTCAACTCCCTAAGCAATAGCTTTGCCACTGTGAGACTGTCATTTCTTCCTGTGGGGTAAGCTTCAATCCAGTGACTAAAGACACACACAATCACCAACACGTACTTCAAACCTCCACACACAGGCATTTCGATGAAATACAGTTGCATTCTGCTGAATAGACCTCCTGCTCTTCCAATTTGGCTCAAATTCACCACTGTTCTCTTTCCCACGTTTAATTGCTGACAAACTATACAGCGATGACATACTGTCTCTGCTGCCTGGCTAAATTTAGGATTAAACCAGTCAATTTTGAACAATCTAACAATGGCATCCCTTCCAATATGTGTCTGACCATGGTAATAGCGGGCTATTTGCGACAATAAACTATTGGGCAGGACCATCTGACCCTCCTCAGAAACCCAAATTTCATCAGGATGTTGGACACATTTTAACTTAAACAGAGACGTTTTTCTTCCTTGTCAACATTATCCTGCAATGTTTTCAACTCTTCCAGAGTGTCAATCACCTTCAATGCAAAACATATACAGGTATTGTCTTCTTCGGGCATTAATTCCCATTTGTCTTTAAACAATATACAGTTCAGTGTGCAAAACCTTGCGACTTGATCGGCATATCCATTTCCCAGTGAGATGTAATCCTGTGCCTTTTGATGTGCACTACATTTTACCACGGCAATTTCTTCAGGTAACTGTATTGCATACAGCAACTCTTATATCTTGTCGCCATTTCTTACTGGTGTACCAGTAGAGGTTAAAAAACCTCTTTGCGACCACAATTGAACAAAATCATGAACAATTCCAAATCCATATTGACTATCAGTATAGATGGTGACTCCCAATCTTGCAGACACATGGTATGCCCTAGTAAGAGCTACCAGTTCTGCTACTTGTGCAGAATATACACTTTGAAGCCAGGAAGCTTCTAATGTACATGTGATTGTGCATACAGCATATCCTGCTCTCAATGTCCTTGTACCGTCTCTGAGACATGAGCCATCGACAAAGACAATTTGGCCATTTTCTTCTGATCGTGTATCCCTGATATCAGGCCTTGGTTTTGTACACAATTCAGTCACCTCAAGACGATCATGCTCAATGTTTTCCTCTTTTTCAATTTCAGCAGTATCACTTGGAAGTAATGTTGCTGGGTTCAACACTGTACATCTTTTCAATGTTACATTTGGAGCAACTAATATGCTTATCTCATACCTTGTAAGTCTTGCACAAGTCAAATACTGTTTTTTCGTCCTTGTCAGTAAAATCTCAACAGAATGTGGCACCATTACCGTCAAAGGGTATCCCATCACTACTCCCTCACATTGAAAAAGACTTTGACCAACTGCAGCAACTGCACACCGACAACCTGGTAAAGCTGCTGCGACTGGGTCCAAGGTAGCTGGAAAATAGGCTACTGGGCGATAAGCACATCCATGGACCTGTGTCAAAAACAGACAAAGAACAAGCATCACGTTCATGACAAAATAATGTGAATGGCTTTGTGTAATCAGGCATTCCCAACACTGGAGCTCTGCACAAACTCTCTCTCAACTCAGTGAATGCTTTCATCTGATCCTCATCTAATGTAATAGGGTCTGTAACTTCCTTATGTGTCAGCTGCTGCAATTGCAGCAAAATTTGGAATCCACTGTTGACAATACCCTACCATTCCCAGAAAAATTCTGACATCTCTTTGTGGAGTCGGAGGACTTCTCTGCAGTATCATTGTAATCCTTTCTCTTGAGATTCTCCTTGACCCTTTCTCAATCTGTTGTCCGAAGTATTTCACTGATTTCTGACAATACTGTCATTTTCAAGGTGACACCTTAGGCCCAGACTTTCCCAAATGAGTTAACAGGGCAATCAAGTCATACTTACACTCGTCCTTTGTCCTGGATGCAGTCAGTAAGTCATCAATGTACTGCACTAGAGTCGATTGATACAGTAGTTCCAATGACTCCAAATTCTTTTTCAGGATCTGATTGAACAGAGACGGTGACTCCGTATTCCCTTGTGGAAGTCTGCACCAGCTGTAGACTCTGTCTAGGAATTTGAAGCTAAAAAGAATCTGACTATCTTCATGAAGAGGCACAGTAAAGAAAGCTTGTGACAAATCAACCACTGTGAACCACTCTGCATCGCATGGAATCTGAAACAGTATCACTGCTGGATTTGGCACTACAGGACAACACTTGACCAACAAGTTGTGCACTTTTTGTAAGTCCTGCACAATACGCACTCTTCCACACGGCTTCTTTAAGCCCATTATCGATGAATTACATGGACTGCTCAAGACGTCTTTCAAATACACTTGTTTTAGAAAATCTCCAATTATCTGCGCCACTTTCATCAGGACATCTTGTGCCATGTTATATTGTGGAAGCTGCGGAAACACCACATTTGGCTTCAAAGTGATCGTAATTGGTTCCACTCCCTTGATCAAACCCACTTCTTTACCTGTCAGGTCCCACACATTTTCCTGTACTTTTCCCTGCAAGTCTGCATTCTTTCATAGTAAACATCTGGAAAAACTCAATCAATGGTTATTCCTCATTAACGTTTTCATTTGCTATTTCAGATGTCTGTTCTTCCTCATCATCGCTATTAGTCTGAACCTCTATTCCTGAATTCGAACAACTAATAGAGCATTTTGTCTTAAACAGTAAGTCTCTTCCTAGTAGGGATACCGGACTTGAGTCACAGACTACAAACCTATGCAGTCCCTTGTAATTGCCAGTTTCAACCTGTACAGGATCTGTAATTGGATTTGTCAACTGTCTGTTTACTACTTCCACAACCTGAACTGTTCTGCCTGAAAGAGGTAAGTTTGGAACTTCTGCACTTCTCACTGTAGAGCGTGAAGCTCCTGTGTCCACTAAGAATGAGACTCTGTGACCTATCACTTTTCCCTTCACAACTCGTCCTCTCTGATCTACTTCTAAGGATACTGCAAGCATACACGGTCCTTCATCTGAACTGTCACTCATCCATTCATCGTTTATTTCATTCTCACTATGTAATGGGAATTAGTGCACTGTGTTAATACTTCCATCTTGTTTCTGACCTGTGACCTGCGGAGTAAGCATCATCTGTTGCTGATCTATCGGGGCTTGAGGTATCAGCGTTTGCTGTCTGTGTACCATGGGAACCTGCTGCTGCATTGGTTGCAACTGTGTCAGTTGTGCACGCAGCACTTTCACCTGCTGCATGGGTTAGAAATTCTGCACTTGGTTCTAAACATTCGGATTAAGTCCACTCATTCTAGGGACTTTCACAGTTTGAAATGTATTGACATCACCACCTTACTCTCCTGTACCATCAGCGGACACTCCCACTTCCAGTGTCCCACGTTTCCACACAGATGACACAGTAACATCTTTTTCATCCCTTGCATATCATTTTGAACCACTACAGTATTCAAATCCGGTCCACGAGTCATGTTGACTCCACAACCCCTACCTCTCATTTCAGGTTTGAACGTGACAGTTCCCTGCTACTGCGGAATCTGTTGCACCAAAGCTCCCTCCACTCCTCTTTGAGCTGCTTTAATTTGCATCACCATTGCTTTCTCCTTCAGCTTTTTCTGCTTCAATTCAATTTCATCACTACAGTATTTTGCATACTACAACACCTCATCAATCGGCTTCGCTTGCCAACAAATCAAATGACTCTTAATCATCTGCCCTATTTCTGGTCTCAATCCTTCGACTAACTTGAACACAAAGTGCAACATGTCTTTTGGCTTAACTGCTTCCTTACCACTGTACTCTATGAATACCTTCCACAATCTCTCATAATTGGTATGTATTGACTCTTTCGTCTCTTGCACTGTCCTGTCAATCCTCTACCAGTCTATATTTTTAGTCGAGATTCTCGTCTTCAGGAACTCAATCGCCTTACAATAATATTTCATCACTTCAGGTGATGGTGCACCTGTAACTCTATCCCTTTCCGGTTCACTCATCGGCCAATCCACTGCTCTCTTGCACTCAACCTACAAATCAGCTGGAACCACTGTTTCCAACAAAGTATTCAAGTCTTCCCACAGACATTTATAAAGCTTCACAAATCTATCTGTCTGCTGGTACCATTCAACCCGTTTCTCCCTCAGTTTTGGGGAATCATTTGTGAATGACAGTATGTCACTTCTATGCCATGGGACATGAACGAACTGCCCCCCTGGAATTTCCCTCATTGGTAAAATCTTTACTGGATCCTTTTCTCTCTGAACACCTTCAGACCCTTACTGTGAATCTCATTTCCGTTTATCCTTCTTCTTTGCCCATCTACCTTCCCACTTCTCTAGTGCTCCCCAAATCTGAGCACAACAATTCTTTCAAGTGAGCCTTCATTCCTTCTGACCTCATATGCCCAAAATCCTTTGCCTCGAAATCTAACCTGTAACTCCCTTTCAAATGTTTTGTTCTCTCAATCTCTATGTCATGTTTGTCTGCCAGCTCTGCCAAATTCTGATGTATCTTACTCACTTCCTTTGTATTCCTTGGACACTAGTACCTCAACTTTTCCTCTGTAGGATTCCAATCTGTTCACTCCCATCGTTCCCTCAACTAACTCAGTTATTTCTGTAGCTAATCCTACACAATTTATCTGCTCTTTACCCTAGGATGTAATTCGAGGAGTATTCAAACTATCCAACCATTGACTTAATTGCTGTGCTGTCAGTCCCTGTAACAAGATATTACTTGCATTTGGCAATGGTACCTGTAGTATCACTGCATTTGGAGTCTGCGGTGTCAAAGGTTTCAAACTTTGACTCGCACTTGGGCTATTTACTGCATCTGGAAGTGCAACAAGTGGACTAAGATCCATTAAAGGTCTAGATCCATCAAAGGTCTGACCCACAGATGATACCACCTGCACATGATCACTCACTCCCCTTCTCACAAGGCTCTATGACATTTCACCCTGCTCTCCTGCAATTGATTTCTTCTGTGCAAACAATGGTACCGCTTGACCCAGAGTAATCGGTAGCGATATTGCATCTGGTGCTATTCTGACACTTGCATTTTGTGGAAGAGCTACTCCCATAGTCTGATTAATCACTGGTGTCACATCTGACTGTGTTCCTGCCATTGGCGTAAACTTCGGCAAACCCTGTGGCTGTGCCTGAGGCTACAACATTGGAGTTGGCTCAGTCTGAACTAGCATTGACCTTGAAACTACTTTCTCCAATGGCACCACTAAGTTTAAAGTCGTTTCAAGAATTGGTACATCTGGATACATTCTCTGTATCAATGGTGGGTTCATCTGCGCTTGGACCACCGAAGTAGTCACTGCATTAGGAGTACTCTGCACTACCCCTTGTACCTGACCATTATCTGTCTGCACTGGTCCGACTGTACCGATGCTTGTGCTGTAGCAGTTGGAGCAAAGCTAGTACTTGGACCCCCTATATGCGTCGCATATGGTAGAGGTCCATCCCTCAACAATTGTGTAATAAGATCCTCAACGTCTTAATCTTCTACATAAGTCTTTTTCTTCTTCTTAGTCCCTGAACTCTTATCACTCTTAGCAGCATCTTTTTTTCCGACTTGTCTTCCTCTGTGATTGCAGGAAACAACTTAACACCCTGTAATGTCTCCGTTCTCCACTTTTTCTGTTCCCAATCCCACCTTGCTTCTGCCAAGGACTTTTCTACCTTCCTTATGGTCCTCTGAAATTTCATTTCTTGTTGTTGTCTAGCTACCAGCTGCCAAACCGCTAAAGCCTCAAACTGTGCTGGCCTCGGTAATGGCTTTGTCTCATATAATGTAATTCGCAGTTCATCCAAAACTCTCAAATTAAATGTCCCATGCTCTGGAAACGCTAAAGCTCCCAGTTCTCTGTCATCTTGCACCACTACTTCAACCAAAGACATAACGTGACACCTCGCTCCTCCATCACAATATATGCTGGAGAATTTTTCCGGTGGGGTCGGCTCCCCCACTGTCGCCTTAACGTAAGAATCACCCTTCATGGCACTTCTAAACGCTTTAAAAAACGTAATCTTCTCTGTTGTATTAGTTTCGATTCTATAGGGAAATTACTTTTACTCCCAAGATTCCTTTCCCCGGCTGCCAATCCGCTCGCGACTCTTCTTACTAACCAACCTATCCCAGCCTGGCACACCCTGATGTCACACACACACACACACACTGCAGCTGACAAAGTCTCCGGCTTGTCTTCCTAAACTTCAACTCACATGAAACTAATGCAAAATGATTGCAAGCACTTTAACCAAAAACCAATAACTGAAAACAAACCTGCTGGTGCACTACAGGAAGGTGCACAATCGCTTCAGAGACCTTACGGATTTTCACTGATGGCACTATCGCTCATGTAGCTATTCCTCTTTCTCAGTCTCCCACATTCGCAAGTAAAATTCGACCTGCGAATTTCACTCTCAACTGATCAATGGGTCTGTCCTGGTGCACATAGGACTCAGCGAATCTCAGTCGAAAAATTTCTCTTACTCACTTAACTCACACAATGATTTGTTGACCACGCCTGATCAACCTACTAAACCAGACAGATTACAACATATAACCAAGCGCCACATACATATGAAGTTAGACGACTTCCCTACTCTCATACTACGGAGTACACACACTCCTACTAAACTTCAACTGGAGTACGCAAACTCCCTATTTTATCTCCCATACATCACAATTCACCTGCGATTTGCTTAAGCCTTTGCAAGCGCAACCTACCACTTTCACACTATCACAAGTACGCCGAGAACATACCCATCTTTCTAGCAGGATTCAGGATCTGGGAAAGTTATTTCTGGACTGAACGGGACATCATCTTTGCTACAATTGCCATTTCAGAAAAACAAAATTCAAATCTCATAAAATGAACAACTAACTCAAACTACCACCGTAACCAATAATCACCACATAACCAATTCTCCAAGGAAACTAGCCATCAAGCTGCTACCAAAAACTGCTAGGTCCTTAGTAAGTAAACTTACAAGGGGATGCGTAAAGTCCGATGAACCTTTTGGATCGCATGGAGTATCCTGATCATGTAGTGACCAGTGGCATCAATAATCAATATAATAAATCAGTAACCACTGCGCGAATCATTAATAAATCAAAAATTATAACCAACAATCTCATGAATAACCACGACTCAATAAAGCGTTAACAATTTTTATTTTCCTATTAATTACAATTCTAATGCATTTGGTTAACTTCAGACTTTATTTAGTCAGTTCGGAGTTAGTTTATTAACAACCACCAATAACACAATCTAATCAAGACTTGAGAAAACATATGATCGAATGCTTCTACATAAACCAATAAAGATGAATATAGCAACATTAATAGCAGAGTTCAGCAAACCAGTCCATCAATCATTTCTCACTGTCATGTCACCCGAAGGACCCTTAACTAACCCAGATTGGCATTTGCATGTGGGACTTCATGCAAAACAATTTGGAAAACGTGAATTTGGAAAAACATCTAGCTAAGAGGAAAAACTATAAAACAGCGCAGTTGGTACCTAGAAGAAAAGGCACAAAGTTAATCAGTCACATTGTCATAGATACCTATCCACGGAATGGATCAGCAACAAAGTCAGTCTTCGTCTTCAGGTCATCAATAGATCAGCAATGCATCAGGCCCTCAAGAGTATGTGCCCAATGACCGAATCTCGAACCGCGTCTCCTGATGTCATCAATTCTCCCCTCGCATCTCCCGCATCTGAAGTTTTTTAGACCCTTGTCATTACTTTTTATTAGAGTTTTCCAGTCCATCCCCCTAATTCCTAATTGGTCAGTCAATCGGCAGATATGACTCTAACCTATAATATTAATTTTTCAAATCTATGAGTTCTAATACTTCTTCTTTCACAGTACACGGATTGGTCCACAGTACGATGTCTTCATCATCCGGCTCTTCAGGTATCGAAAATGTTGCATGTTCCTCTTTAGTCAGTGCTCCCATTGTTCAAGTCCTGGGAAAGTACATTTAGCCTACTCTACACGTAATTGTATCAAATTGACTTCATCATCGCTGAGTGACCTCTGACCTGTTTTTGGTCTTGAGCCCGCTCCCCCACGCGTGCAGCACCACCTAGCTGTGCCCGTGTCCCTAACCCCTGCCCACGCTGCTGTCGCGTGTTCGAGGCCCTCCACCACCCGCAGGCTCCTGCCTGCACCTCATCCCTGGTGTCTAGTGGTAAGCGTTTCTAGTGTTGTGTCTTGGTTCTGTAATTTTTGCTGTATTTACTTTTATTTTGCTGTATTTTCTTTTATTGTGCCTTAAATTTCATTTTTGTGCCGCTTTCTGCCCCATTGCGATCTCTGCCCCTTCGCTGCGTTTCTCGGCTCCCCCAAGCCGTTCTACTTCCCGCCGCTGCGTCCCTGCGTCCCCGTCCCTGTCGCGCCTCCATTCACTTTCCCCTCCCGCCTCCCAGCTGCTCTTCCCTCCCTCCTCCCCTCTTAATGGCGGTCGCTGTGCGACCGCGCACAGCGGGTGCACCACTGGCGCACCAGAGGCAAGCCCGTCTGCACCTGTCCGTGACTGGACCGTGCCCAGCGCCGTCCCCCTGGCCCGTGGGGACCCCGCTCCACCAGACGCCGTTTCTCTGCCAGCGACCTCCACGCCCTCAATCCAGGACGCTCCTCCGCCTGTTTCCAGTCCACCCCAAATAACACCGAGGGACCCTTCTCCTGCCAAGTCTGCCACTTCACCTGCACCCCAACGCACGACAGACCTTCCGACAACCACCTCATCTGCATTCTACTCAACACCCGCTCCGTTCACAAACATGCAATCGAACTCTGGGACCTACTGACCTCAACATCACCGGACATTGCCTTCCTCACCGGAACCTGGACAAACTCGGCCTCAGAACCCGACTTAGCCATAGCCATCCCTGAAGACTACAAAATCACCAGAAGAGACTGCACCAATAAACCAGGAGGAGGAATCGTCATAGTCCACAAAAGCTCCATCTAAGTCTCGACTAGCACCCACGGCACCCTCAAACTCGCGATCACCTCCACTTCAACATTCACGTCAACGCCAACACCACCCTCAAAGGAACTCTGATATAAAGAGACACCCGGGCCCCCGACCTCAATTCTGTGACGATATCGCTGACATCGTCAGCACTTAGGCCCTCGCCTCAACTGACTACATCCTCCTCGGCGATCTGAACTTCCACCTAGAAAACAACAACAACGACATCAACACCACCAACCTGCTGGACAACCTCACCAACCTCGACCTCCAACAACTCGTCACATCGCCCACTCACACCGCAGGCCACACTTTCGACCCCATCTTCTCAGCCAGCCGCTATGTCTTCTTCAGCCACACCACCGAACTCAGATGGACAGACCATCACTGCATCCACTTCTCCTACCAGAAACCAGTCACTCACCACCACCGCACACAACCCACCCGATGCAACTGGAGCAAAATCTCAACAGAGCAGCTGATCTCCACCCTCGCCGATGCCCCACCCCTTGGGACCCCGGGCCCCAACACAGCCGCCAACAACCTGCATCGATGGATGGAAGACTGCGCCAACACCCTCACGCCACTCAAAAAACCCTCAAACACCCTCCACAGCACAAGGCCAGCTGGTTCACCCCAGACTTACAGGATTCCAAACGGAACTGCCGCAGAATAGAGGAAACCTGGCGCCTTGAGCCTACCGAATCCAACCACATCGCACTCAAGACTACCATCCGCAAGCATCACCAGCTGATCCGCACCACCAAAAGGACCCACTTCAAAAACTGCATAAACACCAACTCCCACAACAATAAAGAGCTCTTCGGCATTATCAAGGAGCTCTCCAACCCAAGGCCCTGCTCCAACAAACCCCCCTCCATCACAGGAGTTCGGCAACTCCCTCGCCACCCATTTCTGTCTAAAGATAGAAGACATCCACAACAGCTTCAACCCCCAGATCCACCAGCAGACTACAGACACCCACGAACCCAACGCCCCAAGCAACACCAACCTCCTTCACACCTGGACCCTTGTCAACAAAGAAGACACAGCCAACGCCATGGCCTCCATGCACTCCGGCTCCCCATCGGACCCCTGCCCACACCATATCTTCAATAAAGCAAGCAACATCCTCGCTCCCCACCTCTGCGACATCATCAACAGCTCCTTCGAGTCTGCCACCTTCCTGGAAAGCTGGAAACATGCAGAAGTCAACGCCCTGCTGAAGAAACCCAAGGCGGACCCAGATGACCCCAAGAACTACCGGCCGATCTCCCTCCTCCCCTTCCCAGCCAAGGTCATCGAAAATGGTGAATGGCCAACTCCTGTTTCCTGGAAGACAGCAAGGCACTCAACACCTCCCAATCTGGATTCCACAAAAACCACAGCACCAAGACCGCACTCATCGCTGCCACAGATGACATCAGGACCATGCTCGACGAAGGCAAAACCACAGCACTCATCCTCCTGGACTTCTCCGCAGCCTTCAACACCGTTTGTCATCACACCCTCCGCACACGCCTCCACAATGCCGGAATCTGCAACAAGGCTCTCAACTGGATCTCGTCATTTCTCACTGGCAGAACACAGAGAATCCGCCTTCCACCATTCTTGTCCGAAGCCTCCAATATCATCTGTGGCGCACCCCAAGGATCCTCCCTCAGCCCAACACTGTTCAACGTCTACATGGCCCCACTCGCCAACATCGCACGAACCCACCACATCAACATAGTATCCTAAGCAGACAACACCCAGCTGATCCTCTCCCTCACGAAAGACCCTACAACTGCCAAAACAACCTCCACAATGGACTTCACGCCATCGCCAGCTGGATGGAATCAAGCCGTCTCAAGTTAAACACAGATAAAACAGAGATCCTCATCTTCGGCACCGACCCCTCAGCATGGAACGACTCTTGGTGGCCCACCTCCCTAGGAACCACACCCTCACCCACCACCCACGCACGCAACCTTGGATTCATCCTGGACTCTACACTAAGCCTGACTCAGCAGGTCAACGCAATCTCCTCCTCCTGCTACAACACTCTTCGCATGCTGCGCAAGATCTTCAAGTGGATTCCCGTCAAAAGCAGGAAAACGGTCACCCACGCACTGGTCAGCAGCCGTTTGGACTACGGAAACACACTATATGCTGGAACAACAACCAAACTCCAGACGAAGCTGCAATGAAACCAGAACGCATCCACCCGCCTCATTCTGGACGTCCCACGTCGCAACCACATCTCACCCAACCTCAGAGACCTATACTGGCTACCCGTAAGGAAGAGGATCACCTTCAAACTCCTCACCCACGCACACAAAGCCCTCCACAACACAGGCCCAGCCTACCTCAACGACAAACTCACCTTCCACACTTCCACCCTCCATCTTCGCTCCGCCAGCCTCGCCCTCGCCTCCGTCCCCCGCATCCGCTGCACCACTGCCAGAGGAAGATCCTTTTCTCATCTCGCCGCCAAGACCTGGAACTCCCTACCGCTCCATCTACGCCAGACCCAGGACCTCCTGACATTCAGGAAACGCCTCAAGACATGGCTCTTTGACCAGGAGCTAGCCCACCCCAGCGCCTTGAGACCCTAACGGGTGAGTTGTGTGCTCTATAAATCTCATGATTGATTGATTGATTGATCATCTCTTGTCCGTGGGTAAATTGCAGAAAATTCTAGCTAAGCAACTTTAACATGGGGTGGCTTAAGGTCAGGTCATGCACCAGCTTCTCTGCAGTGCGCTAGAAACTCAGCTCTTGTGTGAGGCCTGGAAAGGACTAGGCCATAACCTCAGCTAAGTTAATTCTACAAATTAATGCAAAACATAAGTTATATATCTTAATATGACATATTACTACATTATTCTTATACATTTTCATTATTTCACACAATTTTAGTTATTTTAGTACAATTTTCGTATAAGTGGCTGACATGCCCCATAGGCAAATTTTCAAATGTGCACATTATTTCTCTACGATTAGTTTATCTACGAACGTTTCGCTAATTAAAACAAGCATTTATTAATAATTTCTAATTAGCATATCTGCGTCAACAGGCACTTGACTCTCAGTGGCAGCAATGGTGAGCAGACGCAGGTTTTTTAGGAAGACTATAAGGATGCATCAAGCTAAGAATTCCACAGTCCCCCCACAGCTCAACAATTGTTCATCTATCTCAGTGCTGGTCTTTGATTCGTTCTTCAAAAATACTCACAATGAAATATTACACACTACAGTATGCAAGTATGAATACCAGAGGTGCAGGGCCACTGTACCCAGAGTGCAAGGGCCCCTTCCACTGACCTTTCCCTTACTAGAAGTAGCATGTAGTGTTGCAGGTTTCAGGCACAGGTGCTGTGCTACCCCTCTTGTTCAGAATTTGTGTGCTCGGGTTTACAGTCCTAGTCAATCTAACCTTTTCCCCCACTGGTCGCGTTTGGGGCCTTCTGGTAGGAAGACATGCTTATTGCAAGTTTGTTAGTACTCTGTCTGGGCCATGAAAGTAACATCTGTATGAGCCTTTAGCCAGAGTCTGCATGATGGCAGCCTCTGGCATCATTTATGATCTCCAGTCATTTGTGGGCCCTCTAGGCTGAGTCAGAGGTCACAGGGCTACTGTAGGCACTTCTCAAGTTGACGTGCAGCTCTGACTCCGCTCACTGTGATGAGACAACAGTTTGGTCCACAAAGGTCAGGCATCACAGCATTGCAGTCTGCTTCAGCAACGCTTCCCGACTTGCAGCAGCATGGTTCACTTTGGACTCAAATGTTCAGGGTCACAGCAGCACAATCTGCTTGGGCACACTTCAGCTGTGCCATGGTATAACCGCATAGGGGTCTCAGGAGCGCAGGCTGTTTCAGGCACACTTGAGGACAGAGCCATGGTGCCGGCTGCTTCAGAGTCATAACGGCGCAGTCTACTTCGGGCACACTTCAGGACAGTGCAAAGGAGCAGGCCGCTTCCGGGATCACAGAAATGCATTTCACTTTGGCACACTTCGGCAGTGTCACAGTGTAGATGCTTCAGACAAGAGATTGAATGCTTCAGTCCTGGTCATTCCGTCTGTACAGTGCCATAAGAACAAGCACAATTAGTAGGTTGCTCCAACTGCAACAGTAAGAGAAGCATGATAAACAGATCTTTTCCTCTAAGTTACCTGTCTGGCCAAGCAGCAAAATGGGTGGGAATATTTCTGAGAAAGTGCTGGGACCAGAGAGCGACATTGGTGCAGCTGGGGAATTGTGTTGGTCCTACACCTTGGCTACTGAAACTATTTATTCAAGTGGGTGGCTTCAAATAGTTTGAGGGATAGTACTGGTCCCTTGGTAATAAGAAGGGGTCATTTTTATCCTTGTCCTTTTTATTCTTTTTACCCTTTTGTAAGAGTGCGAGTTTTTGCTAATTTTAAGTAGTTATTTACGGTGTATATAGTGTTTTTATGCTTTCTGAATTTACATATGTACTTTTCTTGTGTGAAAGGCAGCCTTGCTTTGCACGTGGGCTGAAAACACTGGTAGTAATTTCAAAATTCTCTCAAGGCTCTCTGGGTAGACAGACCCTGCATTCCGCAGTCAGCTGCTGCAACTTGCCCTGCAGGGTTGGCATTGTCTTTCCCTATTCTTCTAAGGCATGCCAGCTTCTAAGCACTTCAGGATAGGAAGATAGCTCTTCCTTCCAGGTCAGACTTTAGGTCATGTCCCCTCACGCCAAGGAATCTACCTTGCTTTGATTGCACAGCATTTCTTGGATACTCTGCAGAGCACCTCTTTCCTTAGTCAAAGAAAAATAGAAACTGGAAAAACAAGAGGGTCATCAGTTCCTACTTTTAAACAGGTAAAGCAGATGTGAGTGCTGGGTGCAGATGAGGGATGTGGGCAGTTTGTCTGCACTCTCAGAACTGGTTAGTCCTTTTTTATGTGTCCTTTCCAGGCTGCCTTGCAGACACAGCTTTTGTGTGGATTGATGTTCTTCACTAGAGTCCTCTCTGGTTTGGAGCACCCACAACAGAGGTTCAAAGTGGTGTGAACTTTCAGCACCTATCAACAGACACTCTGAATAGTGATCAATCAGGAAACGAGACAAATGACTGGCCTCCCCTAAATAACTCTTCACATTCTGAACAGCAGACACTGCAGTCCTACTATTCATGCATTTCCATGGATGTCCTTTTTGCAATTGTGCGGCTAGGATTTAATTAATTGTTACAAATGGCTTGGCATGGATATAAATTGATTATAATGAATGTTATTTCCAACACTTTAAGAATGGAACATATTTATTATGTAATAAATTGTAGGGAAATACATACAGTTCATACAATATGAGATTTTCTTTCTGTCGCTCGTTATGATTAAATAACATTGGACAAGTCGTCTGTGAGTCTTTCTGAATTACACTGGTGGATTTGAGAAAAAAAATAGAGTGTGCTTTTATTATGACTTTAGGGAACAATAAAAGAAAATTAATGTACTATTACAAATTGTTGCAAGTTGTCTGACCATAGACGTTTGTGTAAATATGCATTTCCCTGGGGGAATTATGTTAGGATGAGACTTGTTCCTTTCTGAAAGAAAGACGAACGACATAGGTTATTTGTTCTCTGTTTAATGTTGTGAAGGATTCGGTCCTCTTCACTGTTCACTAAGTTGTATTTGAAGAGAATCTTGGGACCAAACACTTAAGGTCGTGAGTAAAGCGTAAACCGGGAACACGTAAACCTTGTTTTCTTGTGCCATGGTGATAATATAAATTATCCACTGGCAATTGATGGTTGGCTGTGCTCCTTTGTTCATTTTCAATTGCGGAAGCTTTCATGTTCAACTGGGGTTTGACAGTTTCTCCTTAAGCAGGCACTGACACTGTCAGGGGCATGTAGTTTGCAGCAGTTCTGCCCATTTATCTATCTACACTGAAAAAAACAAGGGTTAAAAAAACATTATAATTAGGTGAATATGTCAGTGACAACAAAACACTAACGTTTTAAACTAAAAAAAAACACAGAAATTCACCAGGTATAGGTAGCAGGGCTAACTGCAACTTATGCCCTCGCCATGCACTGCTTATGACCTCACATATTACATCAGTCATGACATGTTCTATGCCATCATTTAAGACATCACTGATGACATCTCTCATGACATAATTGATTACATCACTGATGACATCATCCAATAAGTGCGCTAGTTTGTTTTACAGTTTACATATTGGCAGGTAGCTACCATATTACTTTTCTATCTAATTGTGTACAGCCTGTGTCCAGCTAAAGCTACATGGGCCTGTAGCACTTATTGTGCCACCCACTTAAGTTGCCCTTAAACATATCCATGCCATTTCAGCATGTGTGCAGTTATAAACTGCTGATTCAACTTGGCAAATAACCCCTTAAAAATGCCTAAAACTCCTTTTTTTAGTACACCCCTCAAGTAGGCCCCAGATGGACCAGAGCACAGGGTGTAATTATAATTAAAAAGCTAGACGTGTACATTTAGGTTTTGTATGTCCAGGTTGTGAAAAACTCACAAATACCTTTTTTATTACTGTGAGGCTTACCTCATTTAGTAAGTGCTAACTTCTGATTTGATTGGGAGCATGTAGAAGAGTCATGTTTGGTGAAGTAGGAGCTGTAATTTTAAATCCTCTTTTAAGGTAAAGTTGGATATTAACTCACAATTCTGAAAATGCTACTTTCAGAACTGTGCAGCCTGCTCCTGGGTCACATTGCTGGATGTAGTTGGCCTTTGTGTATTCCTCCCAGACAGCCATACAATAAAGGGACTAGATGTGCCAATATGGGCCATCACAATGAGGATGGGAGGGGCAAAGCTGTGCACAGCCCCACTTACACTTCCGTAGGCACTTTAGTGGGCACTTCAATAGGATTTGTCCCGCTCTTACACAATGAACTTCACACTAGCCCTTTTATGTTGGCAGACATGGGGGCAGGGTAGGGAGGCAAGAAATTACAGACACATTTGTGGGTAGAAGTATCCAGATGTTTCCCCCACTTCAAAAGAGGCGCCAAATAAAAACAGGATCCTCAGAACCACTTTTCAGTTCACTCCTGGACCTTGCAGAAGGACTTTCAGGGGACTTCCTGCTGCTGTGGCCTGTTGTGTACTTCAAAAGGACCGTCTTGCAGTACCCAGAATTACCTCTCTGCTGCCTGAGGCTTGTTCTGAGCCCACAGGGGTCTGCTTATTGGTTGTGTGGGGGGAAGCCCCACTCAGGCAACAACCACAATCCTTGTCCGGGTGAACCAAAAAATTAACATAATGAATCTATGCTTAGCCCTATGGTAGCTTGACAAAAAAGTAGTCAGTAATTTCTCATAGGTACTGTGTACATAAAATTAAAGCACAACACAATAAAAATCCCAAACCAATCAGACAAATAGTGTAAATTTAGATGAATAAAATGAGACCAGAGTGGTAATAATCCAGTCAGTAGAACTGGAGAGATTGCATTTCAACGTTTTAGGTAAGTATAGCCTCTAAAAGTAAAAAGTGTCACTCGTGGTCACCTAGTCGTGTGAAACGAGAGGGAAGTCACAAGTTCAGGCTGTTCCCGATAGAGCGTGGGCTGAACAAAGGGGCCATTTTAGTCCAGCTGAAAAAGTTACCTTCACTGTTGGTCATACCTGTAGCGCAAAGAGCAGGCCTGGCGTCACAAATGGTCATTGTTGGAGCTTTACGATGGTGATCTTTCGTTGTTGTAAGGCATAGTGCATGTCTTGCGTTGATGGGCATCGCTGGCAGTCACTGTTTCTCGATAGAGTTAGGTTGACTCAAGTTTTGTTTTCGGGTAGTTACCGGAGGCAGAATCTCTACACGGACAGGCCCTTTTACAGTTGCAAAGGGGCCAAAACTTTAGGATTTCTCCTTTTCTTGTAGAGGAGTGTGCTCTGATGCCAGCCAAAGGTTAAGGACCTGTGGAGGCACCTCTTGGGGCTCATGGATTCACTGTTGTAGAAGTCAGCAGGGGTCAGACGGGTCCAGTCATAGGTCCAGGGAAGTCCAATTCCACTAGGTCAAATGGTCAGTTGCAGGGAGGCATTTAGAGCATGTTGTGCCCCTGTATCTCAGAATAGGTCAGCCAACTGACCCCTGAACTTAGCCTGGGATGGTGTTGGGACAAAATAATAAGTTTTGAATATCGAGATACAAAATTTCAGAAAAGATTTTGTGATACAAAAATATTGTGACACAGAAGTATAGTTGACAAGAATATAAATTTTTTAGGTAAGTAATATCGTTTTCAAGAATATATGTGTTGTTAATATAGTATTCAGTGATATAGCTGGAAAATATATTGTTTTTTAATTATCTCTGTGTTTTAGTTCATATATTAAGTTTATATGTTAACCCCTTCGCTGCCAGGCCTTTTCCCCCTCCTGTGCCAGGCCTTTTTTTGCCTATTTGGGGCAGTTCGCGCTTAGGCCCTCATAACTTTTTGTCCACATAAGCTAACCAAGCCAAATTTGCGTCCTTTTTTTCCAACATCCTAGGGATTCTAGAGGTACCCAGACTTTGTGGGTTCCCTTGAAGGAGGCCAAGAAATTGGCCAAAATACAGTGAAAATTAAGTTTTTTAAAAAAAAAATGGAAAAAGTGGCTGCAGAAGAAGGCTTGTGGATTTCCCCCTGAAAATGGCATCAACAAAGGGTTTGTAGTGCTAAACTCAGCAGCTTCCTAGCTTTCAGGAACAGGCAGACTTGAATCAGAAAACCCAATTTTTTAACACAATTTTGGCATTTTACTGGGGCATACCCCATTTTTGCAATTTTTTGTGCTTTCAGCCTCCTTCCAGTCAGTGACAGGAATGGGCATGAAACCAATGCTGGATCCCAGAAACCTAACCATTTCTGAAAAGTAGAGAACATTCTGAATTCAGCAAGGAGTCATTTGTGTAGATCCTACAAGGGTTTCCTACAGAAAATAACGGCTGAAAGAGAAAAATATTGAAATTGAGGTGAAAAAAACATAAATTTTTCTCTACGTTTTACTCTGTAACTTTTCCCTGCAATGTCAGATTATGGAAAGCAATATACCGTTACGTCTGGTGGACTCCTCTGGTTGCGGGGATATATAGGGCTTGTAGGTTCATCAAGAACCCGAGGAACTCAGAGCCAATAAATGAGCTGCACCCTGCAGTGCGTTTTCATTCTATACCGGGTATACAGCAATTCATTTGCTGAAATATAAAGAGTAAAAAATTGCTATCAAGAAAACCTTTGCATTTCCAAAAAGGGCACAAGATAAGGTGCTGAGGAGCAGTGGTTATTTGCACATCTCTGAATTCCGGGGTGACCATACAAGCATGTCAATTATAGGGAATTTCTCAAATAGATGTCTTTTTTACACACTCTCCTATATTTGGAAGGAAAAAATGTAGAGAAAGACAAGGGGCAATAGCACTTGTTTTGCTAATCTATGTTCCCCCAAGTCTACCGATACAAATGATACCTCACTTGTGTGGGTAGGCCTAGCGCCGGCGACAGGAAACACCCCAAAGCGCAACGTGGACACATCCTAGATTTTGGAAAAAAACGGAGGTGTTTTTTGCGAAGTGCCTACCTGTAGATTTTGGCCTCTAGCTCAGCCGGCACCTAGGGAAACCTACCAAACCTGTGCATTTCTGAAAACTAGAGACCTAGGGGAATCCAAGGAGGGGTGACTTGCGGGGCTCGGACCAGGTTCTGTTACCCAGAATCCTTTGCAAACCTCAAAATTTGGCTAAAAAAACACATGTCCCTCACATTTCTGTGGCAGAAAGTTCTGGAATCTGAGAGGAGCTACGAATTTCCTTCCACCCAGCGTTTCCCCAAGTCTCCCGATAAAAATGATACCTCACTTGCGTGGGTAGGCCTAGCGCCGGCGACAGGAAACACCCCAAAGCGCAACGTGGACACATCCTAAATTTTGGAAAAAAACAGAGGTGTTTTTTGCGAAGTGCCTACCTGTAGATTTTGGCCTCTAGCTCAGCCGGCACCTAGGGAAACCTACCAAACCTGTGCATTTCTGAAAACTAGAGACCTAGGGGAATCCAAGGAGGGGTGACTTGCGGGGCTCGGACCAGGTTCTGTTACCCAGAATCCTTTGCAAACCTCAAAATTTGGCTAAAAAAACACATGTTCCTCACATTTCTGTGGCAGAAAGTTCTGGAATCTGAGAGGAGCTACAAATTTCCTTCCACCCAGCGTTCCCCCAAGTCTCCCGATAAAAATGATACCTCACTTGCGTGGGTAGGCCTAGCGCCGGCGACAGGAAACACCCCAAAGCGCAACGTGGACACATCCTAAATATTGGAAAAAAACAGAGGTGTTTTTTGCGAAGTGCCTACCTGTAGATTTTGGCCTCTAGCTCAGCCGGCACCTAGGGAAACCTACCAAACCTGTGCATTTCTGAAAACTAGAGACCTAGGGGAATCCAAGGAGGGGTGACTTGCGGGGCTCGGACCAGGTTCTGTTACCCAGAATCCTTTGCAAACCTCAAAATTTGGCTAAAAAAACACATGTCCCTCACATTTCTGTGGCAGAAAGTTCTGGAATCTGAGAGGAGCTACAAATTTCCTTCCACCCAGCGTTCCCCCAAGTCTCCCAATAAAAATGATACCTCACTTGCGTGGGTAGGCCTAGCGCCGGCAACAGGAAACACCCCAAAGCGCAACGTGGACACATCCTAAATTTTGGAAAAAAACAGAGGTGTTTTTTGCGAAGTGCCAACCTGTAGATTTTGGCCTCTAGCTCAGCCGGCACCTAGGGAAACCTACCAAACCTGTGCATTTCTGAAAACTAGAGACCTAGGGGAATCCAAGGAGGGGTGACTTGCGGGGCTCGGACCAGGTTCTGTTACCCAGAATCCTTTGCAAACCTCAAAATTTGGCTAAAAAAACACATGTTCCTCACATTTCTGTGGCAGAAAGTTCTGGAATCTGAGAGGAGCTACAAATTTCCTTCCACCCAGCGTTCCCCCAAGTCTCCCGATAAAAATGATACCTCACTTGCGTGGGTAGGCCTAGCGCCGGCGACAGGAAACACCCCAAAGCGCAACGCGGACACATCCTAAATTTTGGAAAAAAACAGAGGTGTTTTTTGCGAAGTGCCTACCTGTAGATTTTGGCCTCTAGCTCAGCCGGCACCTAGGGAAACCTACCAAACCTGTGCATTTCTGAAAACTAGAGACCTAGGGGAATCCAAGGAGGGGTGACTTGCGGGGCTCGGACCAGGTTCTGTTACCCAGAATCCTTTGCAAACCTCAAAATTTGGCTAAAAAAACACATGTTCCTCACATTTCTGTGGCAGAAAGTTCTGGAATCTGAGAGGAGCTACAAATTTCCTTCCACCCAGCGTTCCCCCAAGTCTCCCGATAAAAATGATACCTCACTTGCGTGGGTAGGCCTAGCGCCTGCGACAGGAAACACCCCAAAGCGCAACGTGGACACATCCAAAATTTTGGGAGAAAACAGTGCCTACCTGTGGATTTTGGCCTGTAGCTCACCCGGCGCCTAGGGAAACCTACCAAACCTGTGCATTTCTGAAAACTAGAGACCTAGGGGAATCCAAGGAGGGGTGACTTGCGGGGCTCGGACCAGGTTCTGTTACCCAGAATCCTTTGCAAACCTCAAAATTTGGCTAAAAAAACACATGTTCCTCACATTTCTGTGGCAGAAAGTTCTGGAATCTGATAGGAGCCACAAATTTCCTTCCACCCAGCGTTCCCCCAAGTCTCCCGATAAAAATGATACCTCACTTGTGTGGGTGGCCCAGGTGCCTGCAACATAATAAGGCCCAAAACCTGAAGGGATAGAAGGGATAGCACAGCAAGTTTATAAGGGCATATTCTTTTATACATCTTTAGACGGACTCTGCTTTGGGGACCCACATAAGTGAGGTGTCATTTTACTTGGGAGACTGAGGGGAAAACTGGGGAGTAGGAATTTTGTGCTGGAGCGGTGATCCTACTAAGAAAAATCAGGAAAATATGCTTTTTTATGCAAATTGTGAGGTTTACAGAGGAGTCTGGGTAAGAAAATGTTGGGGGAGCCACACAAGCCACACCTCCCTAGACTCCTTGGGGTGCCTAGTTTTAAAAAGTTTCTGGGTTTTGTAGGTTTCCCTACATGACGGCCGCACCCAGGACCAAAAACATAGGTGGGCCCTCCCCCCCAAACACAGGTATTTTTGGAATATATCACTTTGATGTGTGCACATACGTCCGTGATGTGCCAAACACTAAAATTGTGAAAAGAAACACACTTAGGTTATGTGAAGAAGACCCCTCACCCACCAACCAAGTTGGTGGCATGCTTCATCATCGGGGTCCCACCTGAGGCACCTAGCGTGTCTCAAGTGTGCTGCGACGCCTGATTACAGCGGAGCAGGTTTTGTCATTTGTACCACACATACTGGTTGGATTTGGCACGAGGGTGAGTGATGGTTCAGTAGATCAAATTTTATTAACAAGAGATTTCACAAAAGTGAAATGCACTGGTAATAACTGAAAGGCCAAAAAACTGAACCAATGACTCACAGCTCGTGAGCTGTAAAGCCACGACAAGGCACCAACCGCTTTACAGTCCATTCACACACCTTTCATACATGACATGCACTAGACCATTCACGCCGCCAGCCACGGGCCCAGCACATTACAAGACTCGCATCCACAGACAGCGCCAGTCAAGGGCCCATCACTTTCATACGCCCATATGCCTGATACAGCAATCACACCAGCTGATGAGTGTGTGGACTGGCGTTTGGCCGGCACTGCCAGCCAAGCGCCACACCACCAGCCAAGCGCCACCCCACCCACACCACCAGCCAAGCGCCACCCCACACACACCGCCAGCCCAGCGCCACCCCACACACACCGCCAGCCAAGCGCCACCCCACACACACCGCCAGCCAAGCGCCACCCCACACACACCGCCAGCCAAGCGCCACCACACCCACGCCGCCAGCCAAGCGCCACTCTACACATGCCATCCCCTTTTTTTTGTTTTTAAACAACAAAGAAACCACTAATCATAAATTAGTACAAAACTACAAACACAAAAGCTCTAACTGAATACATGACTAATGCCAACCGTGAAACCGAACATATAAAAATATAAAACACCAGTTTACGCTCACGGAATTTCCCAATAATTCTTCTGTGTGTGGTAGCTCCTGAAACAGCCACCCACACACAGCCCAGGCTTTGAAGGACAATCAGGGCAGTACATCCTAGTCTCCTTCCTGATACCTCTTCGAGCACAGACTCTACATGTCTTAGCAGGAAAGTTTTTTTTGGCCGTGGGAGGAATGTGCTCAGCAAAGTGACGATCTTTCAATCTAGCCACATCCTCCACCACTGCTTCTCTAGGAACTCTTGCCTGTTCCAGCACAACAAGGCTAGCTATGATAGACTCCTGAAATTTCACAAATGTCATCCTTGACTCTGGAGAACTATCCTTAAACACAACAAAAGCATTAAAAGTTGCCAAGTGGAACAAGTGAAGCGCTAATTTCTTATACCACACATAAGACTTACGAGCAGCAGTGTAAGGTTCTAACCTCTGATCTACTCTATCAACACCACCCATGTGCTTATTATAGTCTAAGATGCACACAGGTTTGCGCACTTCGGCAACCTGACCCCAAACAGCCACAGGTGAAGTACTCTCATCATGGATGGTGCTTAGCATGTATACATCCCTCTTGTCTACAAATTTCAGAGCTAGCAGCTCATCATTCCGCAAGGCACTGCACTGTCCCTTCTCAAGTTTTTTACAGACAAGCTCTTTTGGATAGCCTTTCCGATTAGAGCGGATTGTGCCACAAGCAACAGTGTCCACTCTGAACAACTCCTTGAACAACCGAACTCCAGTGTAGAAGTTATCTACATATAAATGGTGACCTTTGTTAAACAGTCGTCTACCAAGTTCCCACACAATTTTCTCACTAACTCCAAAAGTGGGAGGACAACCAGGGGGGTCAATATTGGAATCCCTACCAGTGTAGACCCGGAAATTATAAACATATCCTGTACTACTTTCTGACAGCATATACAATTTAATTCCATACCATGCCCTCTTGCTAGGAATGTACTGCCTAAAAACCAAACGACCCTTGAACAGGACCAAAGACTCATCTACAGATATTTCTTTCCCTGGAACATAGATCTCTGAAAACCGATCTACCAAATGATCAAGGACAGGTCTAATCTTAAAAAGACGGTCAGAATCAGGATGATCTCGTGGCAAGGCTAAAGCATTATCTACAAAATGCAACATCCGAAGAAGAAGCTCATACCGGTTACGACTCATGATGGCAGGAAATATAGCAGTTGCCATCAAGGGACTAGTAGACCAATATGAAGACAGCGACGGCTTCCTTATCAGCCCCATCAAAAAAGTTAAACCCAAGAACTTTTTCAACTCTTCCAGATTTGTGGGAATCCACCGGCTAGCTCTAGAGTGTGGCCTAAGTCTGGCAGCGTTGTCCCTCAAAAACTGCTCTGCATACAAATTAGTCTGCTCAACAATCTCTTCCAAAAATATATCGTCCATAAACAACTCAAAAAAGTTGACGGGCAAAAAGTTTTCCGTATTAACTCGACACCCTGGAAAACCAGTAAACGCAGGCAACTGTGGCTGCTCTATGTTTGGTGCAACCCATGCGTCAGGTCTTCCAATGGGAAGCCTTTCAGCCGCTGGCTCCTGCACCATTGGCACATCACTGTCCTCCTCTAAAACAGGCCCTTCATCAGCACTGAGAGTGGCTTCATCATCAGATGATTCATCTCTGACAGAAAATTCACTTCCAGAATCCTGCACTTCCTCCTCTGCCTCAGATGCAGAGTCAGTCTCATATTCATGGTCAGAAGATGACTCAAAAAGCACACTAACAACCTGCTGAGCGGTCATCCTACGGCTGGCCATGATCCTTCCTACTAAAATTAACTGGACAAATACACCACCAACAACCAGCACTGTGTAAGATAAGTAACAAAGTATAGGTTTATCACTAAGAATTATAAACTCAAAAACTATACTGCTCACTTGCCTGAAAAAGCTTGACTCACCAGCAACTACTCTGCACAGCCACAGCAATCACCAACGATATCCCACTAAAAAGAGAAAAAAAAAAGCAAATTAGACATAAGACAACACAATAATCATTGTGCATAACTCTAAGGACAATTTCACACACAATCCTGCATTCAGTACACCACCTACAAACATGTCATTCATGCATTGCAACAATACTCACTTGGAGTAAATTTATTTACTTACCTAAAACATGCAACTACGCAAACCGCAGGACAACTACTGCCAAAACTGCAACAAGCCACAGCAAAGTCAGCAAAAGCTTTGAACTAAAACAAAAAGGAGAAAAACTGTTATTATCATAAAAGCAAATACTTCGCCAGTTGACAAACACTCCGCCACTAACCATTTTTTCATTTTCCCCTGTGTCTAGTCTTCTCTGCTTGGGGGAAGATGGGCCTAAAAAAAAATAGGCCAATCTACCCCCAAGGGGAGGGGGCAGAAATCGCCCAGATTACATTGCACCCTTTAGGGGGGGGCGACCCTTGCCCAAGGGGCCACACCCCCACACAAAGCACACACACACACATAGTATCCCTGGCGCTATGGGGATTCTGCCCCCCTTGGGGACAGAAAGGCCTAAAAAATAGGCATATCTGCCCCCAAGGGGGGCAGAACTGCCCAAAAATACATGTGGGCCCCTGGGGGCGACCCTTGCCCAAGGGGCCGCCCCCAACACAAAAAATAAAAACCAACAATAAAATCCCTGGTGTCTAGTGGCTTTCTGCCCCCCTTGGGGGCAGATCGGCGTAAAAATAGGGCCAATCTGCCCCCAAGGGGGGCAGAAACGACGATAAATACATTGCGCCCCCGGGGGGAGCGACCCTTGCCCAAGGGGCCACCCCCCAACACAAAGCACACATACAAACATATCTTTCTGGCGCTATTGGGATTCTGCCCCCCTTGGGGGCAGAAAGGCCTAAAAAAAATAGGCCTCTCTGCCCCCAAGGGGGGCAGAACTGCCCAAAAATACATGTGGGCCCATGGGGGTGACCCTTGCCCAAGGGGCCACCCCCCAACACAAAAAATAAAAATCAACAATAAAATCCCTGGTGTCTAGTGGCTTTCTGCCCCCCTTGGGGGCAGATCGGCCTAAAAATAGGGCCAATCTGCCCCCAAGGGGGGCAGAAACGACAATAAATACATTGCGCCCCTGGGGGGAGCGACCCTTGCCCAAGGGGCCACCCCCCAACACAAAGCACACATACATACATACAATTTCTGGCGCTATTGGGATTCTGCCCCCCTTGGGGGCAGAAAGGCCTAAAAAAAATAGGCCTCTCTGCCCCCAAGGGGGGCAGAACTGCCAAAAAATACATGAGGGCCCCTGGGGGCGACCCATGCCCAAGGGGCCGCCCCCCAACACAAAAAATACAAATCAACAATAAAATCCCTGGTGTCTAGTGGCTTTCTGCCCCCCTTGGGGGCAGATCGGCCTAAAAATAGGGCCAATCTGCCCCCAGGGGGGGCAGAAACGACGTAAAATACATTTGCCCCCAAAGGGGAGCGACCCTTGCCCAAGGGGCCGCCCCCCAACACAAAAAATACAAATCAACAATAAAATCCCTGGTGTCTAGTGGCTTTCTGCCCCCCTTGGGGGCAGATCGGCCTAAAAATAGGGCCAATCTGCCCCCAGGGGGGGCAGAAACGATGTAAAATACATGTGCCCCCAAAGGGGAGCGACCCTTGCCCAAGGGGCCGCCCCCCAACACAAAAAATACAAATCAACAATAAAATCCCTGGTGTCTAGTGGCTTTCTGCCCCCCTTGGGGGCAGATCGGCCTAAAAATAGGGCCAATCTGCCCCCAGGGGGGGCAGAAACGACGTAAAATACATGTGCCCCCAAAGGGGAGCGACCCTTGCCCAAGGGGTCGCTCCCCTACACTAATAAGCACACACACACACACACATACTGAAATCCCTGGTGTCTAGTGGGCATTCCTGCTGCCCGATCGCATCGCGATCGGGCAGCAGGAATGCTCAAAGAGACATCGAGGGAAAGGAAAACCCTTTCCTTTCCCTCGATGCCTCTCTGAGAGCACCCCCACCCCGCACGAAGGTAAAAAACTCACCTTCTCCCTTAGACGCGCTGGAAGCAAATGGCTTCCAGCGCGTCTTTCCCCCTTTCCATGAAATCGCGCGCTGACGTCATGGGGGGGGGGGCGGGGGGGTGGTCGTGAAAGGGGAAGGGATTCCCCTTTCAGCCCTGGCCTGGGGGTGTTGGGGGGCGGCCCTCGGGGGAAGCGCTAGCGCTTCCCCCGACTGCCAGTCCCAGGACGTAATGGTTACGTCCATGGCGCCACACGGGCGCTGCCATGGACGTAACCATTACGTCCCTGGCGGGGAAGGGGTTAAATGTTGTTAGTGTAATTGTTGACATTTTAAATAGATTGTAATTTTAAGTGATTTATAATTTTTAATTTACTTACAAATAATAATTTATAGTGTTGTAATGGGTTGTGAGGTTTGTAGGGGTACAGGTTGGGAAGTTAAATACAATTAACAATGATTCATTTATTATTTAATTGATTATTAAATATGTAAATTGTGTAGTTCTGTTTTTTAGTTACATACTAGGAGTGGATTGCTGGGTTTGAGAGCTATTGTGTGGGTTGTTAATAACGTAACAATTAACTCTTAACTATTAATGTATTAATTGTTTAATTGATTAATTATGTAAATTGTGTAATTATTTTTTAAAGTTCTATATTAGGTGTAGGTTGTTGGTTTTGTAGGGTATATGGTGAGAAGAATGAAGTAATAAAGGTTTATTGAATAATAATTTAATTATAACTGATTGTTAATTATGTAAATTGTATAATTATATATTTTTATTATATATAAGGTGTGGGTTGTTGGGTTCGTGGGGCTATATGGTGGGAAGGTAATTACATTATAATTAACAGTTATTTTTTAATTTATTATTCATTATTTTTTGGTTATTCAATATGTTAATTGTGTTATACTTATTTATTTTGGTTATATTTCAAGTGTGGGCTGGTAGCTTTGTGAGAGTATAGTGTGGGAACCTAATTAAATAAAACATTAATACAACAATTAATTCATAATTAATTATTACAGTTTTAATAATCATTTCAGTTGGTCAAATGCTTTTTAATTTTGTATATATAATTTTCCTAATAAGAGTTTTTTTTATTTCTGGTCAACTAATATGTTTATTGAAATATGTTATGAGTTTAAAGAGAAGTACTTTCCCTACTATTGCATAGACTGGAGTGGGAATAGTAAATTGTACCCTCTAAAGTCCAACGCTTCCCTACTGTATAGCAGACTGGAGTGGAAATAGTAAGTTCAACTCCTCTGAAGTCCCTCGCTTTCCCTACTGTTGTTCAGACTGGAGTGGGAATAGTAAATTTTACCTCTCCAAATTCCAATGCTTTCTCCCCGTTGTTCAGACGGGAGTGAGAATAGTAAATTTGACGTCTCCAAATTCCTACGCTTTCCCTCCTGTTGCACAGACTGGAGAGGGAATAGTACATTTTACTCCTCTGAAGTCCAAAGCTTTGCCTACTGTTGCACAACTAGAGTGAAAATAGTAAATGTAACCCCTCCAAAGTCCAACTTTTTCCCTACTGTTGCACAGACTGGAGTGGGAATAGTAAAATTCACCCGTTCAGAGTTCAATGCTTTCCCTACTGTTGCACAGATTGAAGTGGGAATAGTACATTTTACACCTCTGAATTCCAACACTTTCCCTACTGTTGCGCAGATTGGAGTGGGAATAGTAAATTATACCCCTCCGAATTCCAACACTTTCCCTACTGTTGCACAGACTGGAGTGGGAATAGTAAATTTTACCGCTCCAGAGTTCAACGTTTTCCCTACTGTTGCACAAATTGAAGTGGGAATAATACATTTTACCTCTCTGAATTCCAGCACTTTCCCTACTGTTGCACAGATTGGAGTGGGAATAGTCCATTTTACCCTTCTGAATTCCAACACTTTCCCTACTGTTGCACAGACTTGAGTGGGAACTGTAAATGTGACCCCTTTTAAGTGCAGCGCTTTCACTACTGTTGTACGAACTGAAATGGGGATAGTAAATATTGCCCCTCCAAATTCTGGTGCTTTCCCTACTGTTGCACAGACTGGAGTAGGAATAGTAAATTTTACCCCTCCAAAGTCCAACGCTTTCTGTACTGATGCATAGACTGGAGTAAGCATAATAAATTTGAACCCTTTGAAGTCCATCACTTTCCCTACTGTAGAGGAAACTGGAGTAGGAATAGTAAATGTAACCTTTCGAAGTCCAACGCTTTCCCTAAGGGTGCACACACTGTCATGGGAATAGTCAATTTTACTCCTCCGGAGTCCAACACTTTCCCTACTGTTGCAAAGACTGGATTGGGAATAGTAAAGTTTACCCCTCCAAATTGCAACACTTTCCCTACTGTTGCACAGACTGGAGTGGGAATAGTAAATTTTACCCCTCCAAATTGCAACCCTTCCCCTACTGCTGCACAGACTGGAATGGTAATAGTACATTTTAGCCCTCCAAAGTCCAGTGCTTTCTCTACTGTCACATAGATTGGAGTGGTAATGGTATATATATTATTCCCAGACTTCAATCCTTTTTTAATATTGTTTAAATATAAGTAATATTATTTTTTGATTGTTTCATTTTATATCATTTGTATATACATATATATTTAATAAATGTGTTTTTGTTTTTTATATTTAATTATTTGGTAAGTATTTAATTGTTTACATTTGATTTTGTTACATTTTTATATTTTTAGTAGTAAATTGAAAAAACATACAAACAATTCAATACAATGTAAAATATATTTTTTTCAATAATAGTGGTATATTAAATATATGTATGTATATATAAACATAAACACATTCATATTTGTGTGTATGTTTATATAAGTTAATATTTATATTTATGTCTAGTATTAAATGTTACTTAAACATACCTAATAAACATATTAATGTTATATAATAAAATATTTGATTTACTATTTTAAACTACACATATATATATATATATATATGTATGTATTTAAAAAATGATACGTTTGAATTATTTTACGATATTAGTGTGAAACAATATTTTTATTTTAGATTTTTGTGCTTAACATTATAAGTATGGGGAAACTATATTTGTGTCATCGATATTTTTGACACAATATTTGTGTTTCACCGTATTGTTGTAATTCATATTATGTCAGTGATCCCCTGGGATGAAGGGAGCAGGTTGAGTCTTCCTTCTCACAGAGCAAGGTAGTCCTCTGGGGAACAAGACAGGCTTCAACTAACAGGGCAGTCTTATAGTAGCAGCACAGCAGTCCTCGGGGGAACAAGGCAGGCCTTAAGCACTAGGACACTCCTCTGGGGAATAAGGCAATCCTTCTTATATAATGTCCACAGGTCCAGCCAGGAGTGTAATGTTGAGTGGCTCAAGAGGTCCAATTCTTATACTTGGTGACATCCTCTGTGTGTGGTGGAAACATCCTATCCTACCCCCACATCTGGTTCTAGAAGGTTCCTCTCTTCCCCTGTCTAGGCTCCGGGAAGTCTGGAATGACAAAGGGCTGGTGCCAAGGTCCTTTGCATGTGCCGGAGGCAAGTCCTTTATATTGTAACCGGGGCAGCGCACAACTCCGCACCCTGCCACCCTGGCAGGATGGCCCATACTGTTCACACTTAAGCCCCTTTGTGTCACTTTCAGGCAGGAACACAACACCCAGCATAGAGGAATTCATAATCGTGTGACCCAGGACACTGGTAAAAGGCACAAATGGGTAGCACAAGAAAACAACAACTTTCTAAAAGTGACATTTTCAGAATTGTGATTTAAAATTTGATTTACCATTAAAGAGGATTTAAAATTACAATACATTTGAGTCTAAACAGCATATCGGTATCTGTTCCCAACCCAATACTATCACTTATTAAATGTTTTAAGGTACCCCAGTGTTAGTCAAATGGAGAGATAGATTTTACAGCAGTGAAAAATTACTTTAGGCGTTACTAACTGCTAGGACATGTAAAACATGTCTTACTTTTTAACTACAATGCAGCCTGCCCTATGAGTTTTATTTCCTACCTTAGGGGTGACTTACGTGTATTAAAAAGGAAGGTTTAGGCCCAGCAAAATGTTTATTTTTCCAGGTAGTTATGGCAGTTTATTACAGCACTACAGGCTGCAGTGGTAGGCCTGAGATATTTTTTAAAATGATACTTTAGTGGGTGGCACAATGCTGCAGGCTCACTGGGAGAATTTAATTTACAGGCCCTGGGCACATGTTGTTCTGTTACTCCTGACAGCCTTAGGTTGGTCTTCCCCCAAACGTTTTTCTATTTCTCCTCCTGTTTTGCTAAAGTTCTTTTTTGTTGGCTTTAGGACCCTGTGACCTTTACCATGGCTAACTAGTGCGAAAGTGCTTGTGCTGAGTCCTATAAACATGGTAAAATTGGCACTCAATTGGTGTTGGGCCTGTTGCCTTCCTGGTTCTGGCCACCAAGGGTTAAATGTGTTCCCCCCTAACCGTGGAGCATATGGCATCAACCGCACCTCCACTAGAGGGGCCGGATGCACCTTCAACGAATAACTGGGCTTTGGACAAATACAAAGAAACACTGTTGCCCAAAATAAACTGAACCTCAAATCCATCAAATCTTTCTTGATGAGGCGGCCATGTTGGGTGCGGCTCCTAGTTAATTTGCAAGCATCTTCCAGCAGCTGCTTTCTATTCTGGTACTCACCCAAACGCCATCTCTTCATTGTTGCTCTGTCACATCCAGATCCTCTTATTCTGCTTCAAGCCTTCATTTTACAGGCCCTGCAAAAACATTAGGAACAAGTCAAGAACAATCTGAGACGGTAACATTCTCAAGATCGCCACACTTGAAGCAAATTACCACTTACCTTGAGTGCCTAAAATCTTAAAACTGGAAATGGGAAAAGACAGTAGAATTGTGAACTTGGGAAAGATCTTGTGCGTAACAATTTGGATAGTTACAATTGTGTTAATGTTTGTGTAGTATTGTATTGGTGACAAATCTAACCTAATGTCTAAGTAGGTGAGAGAAATAGGTTTTAGGACTAACAGTATGTGTTTTCATGGTTTCTGATTGCTTGGAATTTGAGAGACTCCGTTAGAACATTCATGTTAATGTGGAATAACTCATGACACATATGCATATAATGTTATGTCTGGTTGAGAAGCGAATCAGTCACACTCTGGGTGCATATCTAGAAAGACGATTTGTCACATTTAGTCACGTTTAGGATCATAACAGAAGAAAGAGAAAACTCTGACTCCAAGGGGACACATGAGAGAAGATCAAAGAAGTAGGACATCAGAACCAGAAGAAGATTGTGAAATTTTCAGTAGAAGGAGAACATCATGTTTGCCACTCTCAACCACTCTCTCTCTCTTGTCATCATATTCCCCTTCGGACCTGAGTTCTGGCTGTATTCTTTCATGGCCAGGGCTCGGGTGCAGAGGAGTTGGGTGTCAGCATCTTGGACTTGTCTCGCGTCCACAGGAAAACAAGCTAGTGAATGACAAGACCTTGACAATTGGCACATTTAATTTACTTATAAGTCCCTGGTAAATTGGTACTATGTGTACCCAGGGCATGTAAATTAAATGCTATAAGTGTGCCTGCATGACTTATTGTACCACCCACTTAAGTAGCTCCTTTAAAACATGTCTCAGGCCTCCCATTGCAGCCTGTGTGCAGTTTTATAATGCCATTTTGAGCTGGCCAAATCAACTATTTGCCAATCATAAACCTTCCTTTTTGATACATATATGTCACCCGTAGGGTTGGCCCTAAATAGCCCAGGTGGCAAATTGCAGTGTAATTAAAAAGTTGGACCTTTACCTTTACGTTTTGCATGTCTTAGTAGTGAAAAAAAAACACATTCATTTTACATTAATGTGAGGCCTATCTGTCCCACAGGATAACATTTGATTGCTTTATTAAAGTGCTAATATGTGATTGAGAACAGGTAGAAAAGTCAAGTTTTGTTCCAAAGGAATTGTCCCCAACATCTGGTTCCGGAATTTCATTCCCTTTCCTGTCAAGGCTTAAAGGAGTCTGTGGTAATAATAGGCTGGTGTCAAGTTCCTTGTGAATGTGCTGGAGGTAGTCCCTTTGAAATACAATTGGGGCAGGGACCAGCTCTGCCCTTCTAATTCTGGCAGGATGGCCCATCCTGCCAACACCTAGTCACCCTTTGTCGCACTCTCCGGGAGGAATTCACAATAACCTTGAGTGGTGCTTTGTGCTTTTAAGAGCTTTGCATAACTAAGGGCCTCATTACGAGGCTGGCAGCCCAAGGACCACCAGCCTTGCAGTGATGGTCAGACAACTGCAACTGTGGCAGTCCGACTGCCACATTACAACCCAGGCGGATGGACCTGCCTTGGGACCGCTGTCCCAGCAAGGAACATGGTTCCCGATGAGGTGACAGTGGTCAGAGTTGTGCTGAGCCAGGAAGGCGCTGAACTCAGTACCACCTGGCTGATTATAACTCAGCTTTCTGCCAGCCTTTCCTTGGCCGGGACCCCACCATGGAAAGGCTGGTGGAAAGCCAGTGCTGGGGGCCACACTGGGGCCCCTGAATTGCCCATGCCCACTGCAGACAGAGCACCGATGGTGCTGGTGTGCTGTGGTATTAGCCTCAGTTCCCTTAAAGGAGCTGAGACCGATATCATAGCACAGTTCCTGACGGTCAGCCCTGCGGCAACACATAATACATTGCGCCTGCCAGTCAGCCCAGTGGCTACATTGTAATATGTTTGGGCAGGGGACGCCACGACAGTGGCATCCTCCCCGCGACTTTGGCAGTCGGCTTGTCTGACCGCCAAACTCCTAATGGGGCCCTAAATCTTTAAAATTGCATAGTTCCACTCTGTTGATTTTTGTTGTTTTGATCTAAAATTATTTATTACACTTGACTCTTTTTCTAAATTGGTGTGGGATTTTTCTTGTGGTGCTTTTTTACTTTATTACTGTTTGTATAATGTATAAATACTTCGCACATTGCCCCTAAGTTAAGCCTGAGTGCTTTTGTGACAAGGTACCAGGGGTTAAGGACAGATTAATTTAGTGACATCTGTGGTCCACCCTGACAGGGATTGTGATTACTGCTTGAGATGGGTTCACGCCCTAATATCCTTTGTTGAACCCATTTTTGTTGTTTTTTAGGACTCTTGGCACTTCAATGCTAACCAGTGCAGAAGTGCTTGTCCTCTCTCCCTAAAACATGATAACATTGCTGTACACCTGATTAGGATGTTCAGGCCCAGATTTATGACGAAGCACTATATTCGAGGAACTTACAATTAAATTAAGGGCCAGATTTATAAGGCCCTATCACCACCGGAGCGTCACTTTTTGCGACGGTCCAGTGGCGCGAGCCACCGTTCCATATTTACAAGGAGGTGTAACACCACTTTTTGTGACGTTATGCCTCCTTGTAAATATGGGCCTCTCCGACGCAGCTTTCTGCGTCAGGGGGGCGTGCAATGGGTGTTGCAGTGGGCGTTCATTTGCAACACCCATTGCATTTGATGATGCCTGCAGCACACATAGAAGAAGCAAAATGCCATGGACGATTGTTTATTGGCAGGAAGGTGTCCGTTCCTGCACATAAACAATCATTCCAAAATGACCCTTTGGTACTTCTATGTGTGCTGCATTTTTCAGCACACATAGAATTGCCAAATCGCCATTATAGATTGTTTATGTGCAGGAAGGAACACCTTCCTGCACATAAACAATCTATCTCCTCAACGCAGACATACTTGCTCTATAGTGCAAGGATGCCTGCGTTGACGCTGGCAGCTTAATTCAGCGCCGGTGCAGGGGGAAATGCAGAGGTGCGCCATATTCCTATAAATACAGCGCATGCATGCATTTCAAAAGTGGTGCAGCGCTGCTATTTTTGGCGCAGCACCGCACTGCGTCACTTTGTCATAAATCTGAATGTGCTAGTCAGGTGTACAGCAATTTTATCATGTTTTAGGGAGAGAGATCAAGCACTTCTGCACTGGCTAGCATTGAAGTACCTAGAGTCCTAAAATCAACAAAATTGGGTTCAGCAAAGGAAGGGAGTTTACACAAAAGGTTTGGTGTGACCCTGCAGAGAGGACCAGGTCCAACAGCCATCCTGTGGGTGGACCTCTCAGCCTTGTCAAGGAGGGGTGGGAGAAACCTCCCAAAAAACCTTGCTCTCCATGTAGTGATTTACATGTTGGCACTCCGGTCTCCGATGGAGCACTTCTGAAAAAAAAACCACTGAGAACCTGGAAGCCAGCCAGGAAGTGACAAAGCACTGGTATGACCAGATGGCCACTCTGATAGCATACCAACCTAGCCGAAAGGTATGGGTAATAGAGCCTGTGGAGCCCGGGGCCTTAAAGGACTATGGACCGGGCCCTGTGGGAAATTTTGCCTACCTAGCGGACCTCAAGGCATCTAGGAACGCCTTGAGGGTCCTCCATGTCAACCACTTTAAAACCCACTTTGAGAAGTTCATAGTAACCATGCTCCTGGTGACAGACTATAATGTGGAGGAGGAAAGCAAGCCTCTCCCCAACTTCCTATCTGCCAGCAGAGTAAGATGAATCAGTAAAAGGAGCTGTCCTTCCCCTACTGTGACCCCTGAGTAATAGAGAAGCTATCACCACTTGCTGACCTCTCCCTTTTCTCACTGACCCCAGGGCTCACTACTTGGTGTGCCCACGATATTGGCACAGGGGACAGTGTGACTGTAAAAATCAAACATGCTGTCTGACAAGGTGAGAGCCAATATTAAGGTTGAGCTTTCCAAAATGCTGGAGTTAGGGGTGAGTGGGCACTCCAACAGCTCTTGGTCCAGTCCAGAGGTTCTGGTACCCAAGGTCGCCTTACCAGGCGCCACTCCAGAAATCCATTTCTATAGGGATTACAAAGGGCTCAACTCAGTGGTCAAGTCTGATGTGCCCCCTCCCTTGAACTGATTAGCTAATTGATCCATTGGGAGCTTCCAAGTTCCTGATTATATGTGATTTGACATCAGGGTACTTGCATATTGCCTTAACTGAGAGGGCTAAGGAGAGCTCTGTATTCTCCACCCCAGATGGCCACTTTCAGTTTAGAGTAATGCTGGTTAGGTTTAAGAATGCCCCTTTCACCTTCCAGAGGTTGATCAACCAGGTCCTGGTTGGCTTGGAGGACTTACGTATTGCTTACTTTTAAGACCATTTCTAGCTAGGATGACTACCTGTACCACCTCTGGACAGTGCTTCAGGCTCTGTAGAGGGCAGGCCTGACTATCGAGGCCAATATATGCCAGATAGGGGAGGGATCTGTTGTGTACTTGGCCCACCAAGTCATTGGGTTAGGTCCTGCCCCTCCAACCCAAGATCCAAACCATCCTGGCTTGGGAATCCCCCAAGACCTTCTTAGACCTTCTTAGACCTCACCAGTTATTACAGGAGATTTGTCAAGGAATATGACACATTGTTGCCTCCTCGATGTAACTAATTTCTAAGCAGCCCAAGAACATGATCGGTACAGAGGTGTGCCAGAAAGCATTTGACACCTTGAAGGAGGACATGTGTACAGCACCAGTGCTCAATGTACCTGACTTCTCAAAATAATTAATCGGGCTGACAGATGGATTAGAGCCTGGAGGCGATGCTGTTCTCTCACAACTGAATGATGAAAATGTAAACCTACTTGTACCTGTTGAAATGATCCATCGTTCTGCAAGAAATTTACTTTATGGTGGAACCTCATCCTAGGACTGACCACGCCAATGCTGCTGGTCTTTCCAGGTTTTTCTGCCTTAGCGATGAACACTCCCATGATTGTGAGTAGTTCTCCCTGCTTTTTCCTAGTAGGGACATATGTTAGACCTGACATCTTTGGTTTGGTATTCCCCAAACGTTTTGCCTTCACTCACTTTGAAATATTATTTTTTTTGGTATTATATCACTGTGCACTTTACACCTGTTGATCAGTGGTAAAGTGCCTGTGCTCTCTCCTTAAAAAATAGTGAACGTGGCCTACACCTAATTGGCACATTTAATTTACTTATAAGCCCCTAGTAAAATGTACAACATGTAGCAAGGTCCTATACATTTTCTTAATATAAACTGTTTTTATTAAGTTTTGGTAAAGTAAAACCAACAAAAGCATACATACAATGCAGATAATAGCAAGACATTACATCATCCTCACACAGGGGCACCAGAGGCCAATCGAGTCCAAATTCAAGTCATTTGAGAGACATAACCACTGACGCACAGTACCCTCTATTCCGCCATCCAAACCCAAAGCATTGTGTGGCCAAACATTAAACACCTTATGTAAGCAGGAACATATCCTTACCATAGTTGGCCGCCCCTTTTTATCATTCATATAGCTCAGAGAGTGTCTCCATCCCACTCATACTCCACACTACTTATGGAGCTTGTGTCCTCCCCCCAGTAAATTGTTCCAGCAAGGTTCGCCAAGCTGCTACATCAGTGAGTACCTTTTCATCTCTCCATGTCACATATGCTGCTCTTCAGCTGCACCCCATTCCAATAAGTCCCTGAGCCAACTGGAGACCAATGGGGTCCGAGAGCTCATCCAGCAGATTGCTACTGTATGTTTGGGCAGCACCAGCGCAAGCTGCACCAGTTTATATGGAATGCCCTGACCTCGCGGCTTCTGTAACATTCCCAGAAGACAGGTCATCAGCGCTACTTGTGACTCCAATCCCGTGGCCCCCACAATCGCTGCAACCACTTCCTGCCAAAAGTCATGCACTGCCCTGCAGGCCCAAGCCAGATGAAGGAAGGAAGCATCAAACATACCGCACCTAGGGCAGCATGCTCTACGGTTAGGGTCGATCCTGTTTAGTCGACTTGGTGTAAGATATGTTCTATGTACAAAGTTAAAATGTAGCAGCTTAAATCTATGATTACAGGAAACCGCTTGTGCCAAAGAAAGAGCCAGGTCCCAGTCAGCATCTGCCATGAGTTCCCCCGGGTCAGCCTTCCATGCCTTACATCCCACACTAATCACACCTGGTTGATCATCCGTAAAGCTTTATAAAACTGGGTAATCAAATGCGTCCCCTCTCCCCAGTTCAGCACCGATGAGGCCTCAGGGGCAACCGGGAAACTACTCCCGATCTCACAGACCACATTCTCGATCTTCGCGTATTGCAGGTAATGACCCGGACCCAGATCAAACAAATCTTGAGCGTCCGCAAAAGAGAGAAACTCTCCATTTGGGCAGACATCCCCAGCCTCCTCGCATCCTCCTTGTCTCCAAGCGTCTACCGACATTAACTTTTCCATGTCCTGAAATGTGGCTAAGTCCCACAATTTCAGCTCCCTATCAAATGGGGCACATGTGAGTACATATTTAACTACCTGCTCCCAAATCCCAGCAGTGGTCTTGACTAGGTAGGAGGCAGCGGGGTCAGATCTACCCCGACATCAACATCTGCACCAGGGTCCGCCCGTCGCACGATCCTGCATACAACCTCTTCTCCCAATTATCAGTGTCTGTCATCCACTGAGCAGCATACTGCAGGCGTGCTGCGTAATAATAATGTCTAATATTAGGGATCGCCAACCCACCTCCCTTCTGCAATACCGTCAGCGCCACCCTACTTCGCCGACCAGCCCAGACCAGAGAGATCAGCAGACTATCCAAACGACGAAAGAGCTGGGCAGCCAACGGAAATAACGAGTTCTGAACCATGTATAGACACCGTGGCAGGAACACCATCTTAGCCACCGTAGCCCTGCCCTTCACAGAGAGAGGCAACCAGTTCCAGAAGGAGACCGAGCGTTCCAGGCCAGCTACTACTCGCTCAACATTGTGTTTCTCATGTGCAGCCAAAGTATGAGTGACCCATATGCCCAAGTACAGAAAACTCTCAACCTCCCATCTAAGTTCTACTCCAGGCAGGTCAGCACATGAAATACCACAAAGGGACCCCAAGGGGAATAGGAGCGACTTCTTTCTGTTGACTCTAAGACCAGAGACAGCACCAAATACGTCCAGCCTCCACAGCAGCATCAGCATATAGACACGAGGATCCCGTACGTAAACTAGTGCATCATCCGCATACAGGGAGATTACATGTGTAGACCATTTCCCCCCCACCGGCTCCATCTCCCCACAAAGCCAAATTGCTAGTGGCTCCACTGCCTTGGCAAACAAAAGAGGTGAAATCAGGCATCCCTGCCTCGTGCCCCTCCCAATCTCCCAGGAATTTGAGAGCTCTCCCCCACCCTTACTTGTGAAGTAGGAGCAGTATACAGCAACAGTAGCCAACCACAGAAACTGGGGCTGAAACCCATGCCCTGCAAGACTTCTAAGAGGTACCCCATTCAACAGTGTCAAAGGCCTTTTCCAGGTCCACTAGTGCCAGATCATTCTCCACATCTTCGGTCTCATGTATGATATGTGCCAAACAGCACAAATTAGAGGACCTATTGCGACCAAGGATAAACCCACATTGGTCCTCGTGCACAAGACCCCGAATCACCCCCCGGAGCCGGGTGGCCAAGATCTTACAAAGTGTCTTAACATCACTCTTCATCATGGTAAGCGGGCGATACAAGGAGGGGTCTCCAGGATCTCCCCCGGCTTAAGCATCAAGCAAACAATACCCTGACGCATGGAGTCCAGCAACCTATCGCACACTCGAGCTTCCTTTAAGACCTCCAGGAGCCTCTCCCGTAGAGACAAGGAAAACGTTTGATACAACTTAACAGTAAAACCGTCACTACCAGGGGATTTGGACGTAGTCATCGCAGCAACTGCCTCGCTCACCTCCTCGACAGTAATCGCAGTCTCAAGGGCATCCCTACTTTCCAGCCACAAGCACAGAAAGTGCATCTGCTTCAGAAACCCCCTCACACCCACTCGCAAATGAGGCAGCACCAGCTCTCGAAACCCTTTGGTGGTGCGCCGCCAGTTCTCGCAGAACGTTCTCGCGCTCCGTGAGCAATTCGTCGTCAGCATTCCTACTATGCAGTATAGGAGGGTCCTCCACCTCCTGTTTCAGAATCTACTCCAGAAGTTTTCCAGATTTAAATCCTATCAATTAAATGCTTCTCATAGGCTGCAGCACTCCTTGTGCCACCCGCTAACGTAGTGCTGTAAAACATGTCTCAGGGCTGCCACTGCAGCCTGTAATGCAGTTTTAAATTGCCATTTCGGCTTGATAAAATAATCCTTTTGCCAGTCCTAACCCTTCCTTTTTAATACCGGTAAATCACCCCTAAGGGAGGGCCTAAAGACTCATAGGTCAGGGTGCAACCAAATAAAATCAAGGGAAACCATCCAAGACCAGCTAACACTGAAAAGGAAAAAACACTCCTGGAAAACCACAAAAATCAAGAAAAAAAAACTAATAAAAAGTTGGTAAAAACTATTTTTCTTGTAAGAACAAATAATAATGCATCCACCATCCACAAACAAAATCTCAAATTTCAGTTAAAATACTTGTAATATAAAAGACACCAAAGCACAACATCAGAGCAAACACACCCCATGTAATCACAGAGAAATCAGTCACATTACCTAAAAATAGTTGAAATCTCTCCTAGTATCTAGCATTAAAAATATATTACAATAAATCACATTTAGGCCTAGTGCATGCACCTTAACTATGAGAGAAACTCAAACTAACTACAGCTTAAAAAGAAATAAAAATACAAATACTAACATAACAACGTTCTATCCTCCCAGGACCTTTAAGTATACAGAAAATTAAACTTGATTTTATTGATGAACAACAATGAGGAACCACTAACCTTACCAGATATTTGTGTTCAAGAACGACAAACAGAGACTACAAAATAAAGCTAGCGGTAAGAAATGATGGATTAATAGAAATAGAAAAATACTTTTAAAAATTGCACACCAATATAATTAATTGATACATATAATGTATTTGTTATATAACAAATGTACAAAATATATGAAAAACATAAATAGATATATAAATGTGAAAAACTGTAATTTTGATTAAACACTTGAAAAAGGTGTACTTAAAAATAAAACGTATGAACTGCAATAAAAATTACAATAAACTGTTTTTTAATTTCTTAAAAAATGTTAAACATAACATTTTAAAGAAAGTTTATATCATGAAAAAATTAAATAAAACTGTAATAACTTGGAAGTAATCAATATAAGCAAAGTAAACACAATAGGCCTGATTCACTGCAATAACTTACACATTTGAGTAATTTACACTTTTGAGTAAGTTTGGCACTTTTTGGCTGCTCACAATATACAAGTGTAATTTTTTTTCAAAAGTGTAACTTACAAGTCTCCACCAGACTAAAGGGTCTGGGGGCTATACACTGTTGCATAATTTACACTTTTGAGTAACTTTACTGCTTTTTGGCTATTCACAAAATCTGAGCTTAATTAACACTTCTGGTGTACATATACTCCATCAATAGATCACAATTTGTATTTATTACTAATAAGATTGTACACCCCAGAGTGGCCCAACAGACTCCAGAGGAAGACGTTAAACCAATGCCACTTCTCTGCCCTCCACTAGGAAGCACATGAGAGTGGCTTATTAGGCCTGGTGCTAGCCAAGACCTTTTGATTTTACTAAAATATACGTATACTTACCGGGGGCATGGCCAGCTTGTGGAAGATAGCAGATGTGTAGTGACAGAGCTTTGACCTAGGGTTTCAGTGGAAGACAAGCAACCTTACAATGATCAATCATCTGAAGGTCACCTACCAGTATTTCAAATTGGTGAAACCCCCTTAATTTGCCTGAGGCCCTTCAGAACGTCGTGTAGATCATTTCACCATGCTGCACAGAGACGACAGCAGAGCCCCCTACAGTGCCGCTGGCAAGATCTGAGTGCTGTGCCAACTTAGACTAACACCTCCCATGGGCCTGCATAAGTCTGCTGGGGGCTCTCCCACGGCAATCCTCTTCTCTGTTTCCTACCAGTTGATTTGGTTATGAGTACCATATTGATGACAATGATCTTTGTCGAGCCAGTGATGGCCATGTCTGGTGCCTCATGGTGGTGCTGGGGTCCTGCCACGTAAGTGTTTTGGCACTGAGGCCCCCTCTTACTGGTGTGAAGCAGTGAAGGTCTAGAGGAGTGTGGACTCTCCCTTGTGGTGCATAGGAATGACTGCCCTAAAGGGCCTGCAAGCAGGCACCTATGTTACTATTAGATAGTGATGCAATTATGGAAACTCCCAAGTGAATGGGCTGTGCCTACTGCTACAGAATAAAGACAGAATGCTCACACCAACTGCCAATGGTGGAGCCTTAGCCTTCTAGACCACTGGACACTGATGATGTTGCGAATGCTTGCTGGCTCCCACCACCATTTGGCATGCAACACTGAATTTTCACACCTTTACATCGTATATGAGGTAGTACTCCCTCTTTTAGTTAAAGTTATCCCACCATTTTGCTGACGCTTAAGCAGTGCACTGAACTGCTTAGAAGACAAGGTGGAGATAGGAATGGTGATGGATGAATGAGAGGGCAGTCAAAGCAGAAAACATTCAAGGTGCAGCTCCTGCCATCCTGAAGCGCAGGAGAGCACTAGAGTGCCTCAGTGACAGTCAGCGACTACCTGCTCGTGCCTAAACCAATCCTGCGTGAGGAGTGGTGCTTAGCCAGGTTGGGGGGGACTGGCTCTCTCTCTGACCTGAACAATGCCTGCATTGTGGCCAAAGCACTGGTACTGATTAGAATAGGCGAAGGTGGCAACTATCAGCAGCAGCCATGGGGTGGACCAAGTGAGTTAGAAGGCCAGCATCATTCATTTAAAGATTACACAGATACCCCATGGCTGCACTGACAACGTGTTCAAACAGTATGTCAGAGCCCACATACAAGAAAGACTTGGTCTTGAATGTTATAGCCACCAGACATGACTCACTATAAACTAAAATTGGTGCATGGGGAGTAGGGTTAAGCTTGCTTAGAAAAGATCAGTGCAGGCTTGCAGAAAGGTTGACACAGACTAAGAACGCAATTCAAGGACTTCACCTACAAATCACAAAGATAGAACATGAAATATAAATCTGATAAGCAGGCCGCGCCACCTGGAGAGGAGATCAAAAGAAGAAGAGGGCAGGTCCAGGTGAAGCAATATCTGTATTGTGGGTATGCCAGAAGCTGTAGTGGGCCAAGATGTACTCACCTTTATAGAGAAAGGGCTCACAGATGTGGTGCTGCCACATTTCCTCTCACCAGTTGATAGAACTGGGGTGTCTGGTTGTCAGAGTATGTACCCTGCACAAGCGAGAACCACCACCTACAGTTAGGGTAAGCTAGATACATACTTAGAGATAACCTGTGCTCACCCCCCGGTAGCTTGGCACAGAGCAGTCTGGCTTATCTAAAGAGGCAATGTGTAAAGTATTTGTGCACTTCACCCACAAAGTAACACAATGAAAACACCACAAAAAAGTACTCCACAAAGGTTTAGAAATATGGATAGTATTTTTATGAGTAGAATGAGACTAAGGCGACAAAAATCGAATCAATAGAAGTCGAGATTTGAATTTTTTAAGAATAAACCAAAAATAGTGCTCAGAAGTCAATAGCGCTAAAAGGTTACTTGAGGTCGCTCTGGACCAGGGTAAATCCATAGTTCAGGCTGACCATGATGTAGGGCAAGCTGGCCTACATAACCCACACAGGGTCTGCTGAAAAAGTACCTTGGATGGCAGAAGCGTGGACGTTGAGGGCTTGATGCGTGGAGCAGGGGAAGAGATGTATTGCTGTTGATCGAGGAGATGTAGGTGATGCATTTTACTGAGCTGTGCAGTGTTAAGGCTGCATTGCATGTCAGTCAGTGTTAGGTGTCTGGGCGATGCATCATCATTTAACTGCTGGGTTGGAGCGAAGCTTCCGCACTGAGCCGTGCAGGGTCGAAGATGTATCAGAATTGAGGGTCAATGCTGTTTGCAGGTTGTAGGTAGTCTTTGATGTCCCTGAGACTGCAGGAGAGCAAAGGGCATGCCAACAAGCCCTTGGAGTCACTCTTGGTTCAGATGAGAGGGATCCAACCCTTCCTCAGAAGAGCAAAGTTTAGCAGGCAACAGGGTAACTCATCAATGCAGAGAGCAGTCCTTCTTGGAAAGCATTCCAGCAGAGTGGCATACCTTGTAGCACAACAGTCCTTACTCCTGGCAGAGTTCTTCACAGGTCCTGTAGTGTACTGATTTGGTGGGGTCAGAGACCCATTCTTATACCCAAATGTGCCTTTGAAGTAGGGGTGACTTCAAAGAAGGGTATTTGAAGTGCACAGAGGTCCTATCTTTCTCAGCCCTGGCACGAGTGTCAGTAGGGGTTAATTAGCTCTTTGTGTACGTGTCAGCCGCCTCCACCCTTCCTGCCCAGGAACAGCCATCATAATGCAGATGAGTGATAAGACACACCTAACCTTCCTGTCTTTGTGGTTGTTTAGAGGGAATACACAAAGTGTAACTGTCACCCACCCTATATGTGTCAAGTAGGTTCTCATTTGGGAGACAGGATCACATGGATTGTGGGTACTAAGTATGATTCCAAACCACATGACGCCTGTCAGCCTAATCCAGGTTCTCCAGCTAACTAGCAGCGCCTCATCTCTAGCCGAGATGATTGTGGCAACGGGTGCATGACAAGAAAGACTCCTTAGGGAAATCGTGGTTGATCAGATCCCATCCCATTCTTTCAGTTACCAAAAGTCTCATATAGACAAAGACAACAGAGGCAGAATATAGTTCAATAAGGATTTATTGAAGTAACTGCATCTTAGATAAAAAAAAAGACATATATTGCAATAACAAGGATGATAGAACACAATAAAAACAAGCAGGTGACTAACAGAGTAAAACATAGGAATAGTCCTACCATACTGTCACTAGGAGTGATATATATATATTTCTCCTGCCTACGCTATGTTTGAGCACATCGTAATAAGCTTAATCTGCCATTTGGGTTTCTCCCCGGTGGTACAGCATTCCTCATACCTGGAGGAAAAAGCTTGTTATCTAGAGAGACACCGTGCCCATGTGGATCAGGGGTCCGGCTGTCTAAGCAAGTAGCTGCAGCGAAGCCATCAGCAAACAGCATACAGTCATGGTCATCTGGCTGGAATCTCATTCTAACGTGTCTGGAACAAAGGGGTGTTTTTATGATAAAACAACTGACATTCTATGAAATGGTCCCCACGTTTGAGAGTGTGTTTTTCTGTGAACATTGGAGTCACAGCATACCATGTTTGTCGGCAACCCTGTCTGACTGTAGCCTTAAAGAAAGCACAAAGTGAAATGAATGTTCTACTAAGAACTAGGCGAAAGTACAATTAAATAAAGTAAATAGCAGCGCAAATGTGGCTATTGCTAGAAAAAGAAAGCAATGCTGATTAAAATGTAACTGGATTAAAGGTGCACAACAGCAGGCATAGTTAGCTAAAATAACATGTCTAAAACATGGCTAAAACAGCTATACAACACCCTCCCCATGCCGGTCAAAACCACAAGGTAATGAAATAGAATAATGTGCTTATGTATAAAAAAAACATAAATGTCAATAGTGACAAGTTAAGAAACACAGAAGCAGGAAAAGGACAATTTGAATAAGCAATGAAAAAAACAAATTCAATAGTCAGGGTCACTTTGGAAATCACCAATTACTTCCGGGACAATGGAAGCCAGGAGGCGTCCTAGTTTGACAGGTGGTAAAAAATCCAAATCATATTCAAGGAACGCCATAGAGCACTTGTGTTCCAAAGCCTGAGCTCCAGCTGAGGCAGGAGCATTCCATGTCCTGCCCATCATAGAATTAAGAGTTGCAGAATCCACAAAAGGCAACTCCTAAACAGCTTCCTGTAGCAAATGCACCCTCAGCATGTCTGTCTGAGAATGAGCCCTCATCGAGAACATCAACAGATCAGTGTCCAATGAAAGTAAACGCTGCGTAGAAAGACAGACTTTCAGTGCACATTCAAAGAGGCACCAGAGGCATCGAAACACGGGCTGCACACAATCCAAAAACGGTAAAAATGACAAAGACCAGTCACACTCCAGTTGTTCCAGAAGTGCTGCTCCAAAATACTGCATCAAGCGTTCACGACACAATTGTGCCGGCGATAGCGCTCCCAGTACTCCTTGCTGTGACGGGACACCCATTGCGCAGAAAAAGTAGCAATAGCAAAATGCCACCTTTTATAGCCAAAGTATTCTGAAATCCCCTGAAAACACTTGAAATTATAGAATGTATGGCTGATGGTTTTAAACCAAAATATAGAGAAGGTGTGAACAAAACCGGAATCATCAGCCTTAAAAAAGTGGGCAATCCCAGTAGTTCTGGACGCATTAAATATTTGTCCCATGAGTTCACCAGTGTCTCAGAAAGTTGGTAGTGAGAAGGGACTCAATCTACGCCCATGATCTCGCAACCTGAAGTGCATAGTTCTCACATGCATGTTTTTGAAACAATAAAAGTCTTTTGTCTGCTCAACTTGTCAAAATTCACATCAGAAGTAGCAATATGAGGCCAAACGTCTGCTACACCTTGAAGCTGCGTAGGGAGAAAAAGGATATTCCTGCAACATGTAACAATTTGGGAAACTGAAATGACATAAGCTATTCCGGCTCGCATTCCACAACAGCTCTCACTGTTAAGAAGCACATAGCTGATTTGGAGAGCACCTGGAACTCAGGTCTAATCAAGGGGACTGGGACTCCCTTCAGATAACAAGCCAAATTTGCTGCGGAGGCATTGCATGCCCCGTGTATGGATATCTGTTTACAAATAGCTCACGTTTCCTATTCACTTCTGCTAAGAAAGACCTCTTTCATGCCATTGAAACATGTGTATGAGAGACAGGAGGCGAGATGGTCGAGTGATTCGGTCGTATTGTGCTCCCTCCGCCCGTCCGTTTGGATGTAGATGCCCCACCCGCCTTCGTTCGTGAAGCAGTCACCGGCTATGAATGTGTTTCGAACTAGTTTCAGGCGATACGCGAGCTTACTTCGGCATTTGGAGTGCGCCTGCTTGTTTTCGTGTTTGGCAGCAACATGCTACATTGTCTCAGTGTGTTGGTGAGGAGGCACAAAACATGGATGCCGGCGAGAGGATCAAAGTCGGCACCCACTGGAGTTGGAGCTGAGGCCGCCGCTAGGCAGGATAGAACCCGTGGCTCTGGCGGGGCAGGGGAATGTAAGGTGGTGAGAGCCTCTACACGGATAGCAGGTGAGACGGATAAAACAAAGTCAGCGTCTTTGGCTAAACTGGTGAGTGCTCCTCTAAGGAAATATTTTAAAACGAAAACACATGCTGATCTGGCAGGAAAACAGAAAGAGACTACAGGAAACAGCATTGACATAGGTGGGATTGTGGAGTCAAATGCGAATATATCGTCTGGCGATTATGTGATTGAGCAAGAGGAGAGAAAGATACACAAGGAATCCTCACAAACAGTAAATGCTGATGTTCCCCTCACTCCTGTACGCATACATTTGTCCATAGAAGAAGCAGAGGAGGGCAGGAAATCTGAAACAAGTAACCACTCTGCTCCTAGAGACACCCTAGCCCAGGCAGAGGCTCAGGCTCTGACACAGGCCCTGGTTCATGACCTATCATCATTAAATATGGGTGAGAAAGTACAGCAGGGCGATCCCCAAAGGGAGCTGATCCCCAAAAATGGTCAAGATCTAGACTTGGGGGATAGATTTTTCTCTTTATCAGACCAATCCAGTGGACTAGTGATGAAACTATTAAATCCAGGGAAGAGAGCAGTCAGGCTTGGAAATCATCCTGGTCCGAAGCAATCTCTGAGACAACTACGCCGGGTGAGGATGAAGATGAGAAGTCTGAATGGGGAAAAGGGTCAGGTCAACCTGAAAGCTTTAAGGCGACTACGGTTAGAAAAAAGATAAAGAAGAGAATTTCTGGCTCAGACTCACCTGTCCGTCAAATTATCGCGAAAGCATCTAAAGCCCTACAATGGGAGTATTCTTCGGTGCCTGGGCTTGGTGGTCTTGGCTCCTTGGGTGGCTCTTTGACCCAAACGTCTCTGGAGATGATACATCAGAGTATTATGGAGCATCAGGAGGAGACAAAAACTGAGAGCCGCAGAACACACTTGGCTTGCCGCAAAATGCAGGGAGCTATTCGACGGGTGGCTAAGACTTGTACTGACTTTGCAATACGTATAGGAGAGGCTGAAACCGGTATATCGAAATTGGAGGATGACACTGCCACACAAGGGGAGATTAGAGAATCTTTGAGAAGTCAAATGGAGGACACTCAGTGGAAAATGGCAAATCTTGAAAACAGAGCTAGACAAAATAACCTTCAAGTCCTGGGCATCCCAGACGGCCTGAAAGGGGCAGACCCACGGAGCTTCATGGTGAATCTGTTTAAAGAAGCCTTCCCAGATTTAGCGCAATGGGATTGGGAGAAGGAAGCTCAGAGAGACCATAGATTCCTCCTTTAAACTGAGAAAAGTGGATACAGAAGGAGGGAAACCCAGAGTTATATTGATATGTCTTCATAATTATCTGGCAAGACAGGCGGTGTACGATCTTGCTAGTCCGGATCGTAAACGTACCGCTCTAGGATGTGACTTTTTCATCTGGCCGGATTATTGTCATGCCACGGTTGCAAGAAGGTGGAGGCTTAGACAATTAATCCTACCACTGCAGAACAAAGGTGCTCAGGCCTTTTTGATGAATACAGACAATCTGAAAGTGATTTTTTGGTGGCAGGACTCTCTTTTTTTTTCGGATGTAAAAGCTAATGAGTTTTTGGACTCACTTTGATATCTTACTGAATTGACAATAGGGGGCGGGAAGACTATAAGGCTGCTATTACCATAATACACCCTTTTTTATTTTTATTTTTATTTTTGCGGTGATACACGAGGGGTGGAAATATAATTTTGGTTATATGGTGGCAGGGTTTGTTGATCGGGGTAGATGTGAGGGGAGCACTAATCCCTCAGGGGAAGGACCTGGTTGGTCCTGTGCCTTCTAATAGATGGAGGGAGCTTTGGGGTTAGGGGATGGGTCGGATGGTGGGTTTGGGGGGGCTCCAAGTGGTGCAAGGGCTTGGGGACGGGCTGGTAGGGAGAATGGGGGGTTGTTGAAGGTGGGTTGGGAGTCAGGGGGGAAGCTGGGGTCAAGAAAGAACAAGGAAAATAACTACATGATGGTATATAGACAGGCGGTTTTTATTGGGATTATAGTCAAATTGGATGGCAAAAGCTGCTGGGAGATGCATTATTTGGCAAAAGCAATTATAGCCAAACTGGGACATCTAGAGGAAAGAATATGGCACATAGGTTAAGAATATGTTCGGTCAACATATGTGGTTTGAATAATCCCCAAAAGAGAAGCAAGGTGGCTGCGGCTCTAAAAGTAATGCAGGCAGATTTGGTCTGCCTGCAAGAGACCCATATCCCTTGGGGAAAACACGAGGTGCTGAGAGGTTTAGGCATGACACTCTTAGCCTGTACACAGCAGACGGGGCAACAAGGGGAGTGGCAATTTTGGCTAGAAACTTTGGCTGTTTAGGTTGTTCGATGATAGACAAAGATGGCCATTGGATCATTATAGAATGTAAAGCAGGTGCTGCTAGATTTACTCTTAGCACTGTTTATGGTTCTAACTTTGATGAAGCTGAAGCACTTGATGCGTTAAACTTAGAATTAGCTACTTGGCCACTCCCTTTGGTGATGTGCGGGGATTTCAATATTCACCTTGAAGTTAATAAAGGGATTTCATCATCAGGTAGATATTATGGATGCAAACCCAAAGTGTATAAGGCTCTGTGTAATTTGATACAAGGTCACACCTTGGTGGATGTGTGAGAAAAACTTAAATCCCCGGACCCTGGCTATACATATTACTCTTTCCCCCACAACAAGTTGGTAAGCCTTGATTACTTTTTTATCTCACTAACATTAATTTCTGGAGCAGAGATAGAACGAACCCCTAGAATTTTATCGGACCATAATCCATTTTGTCTGGTTACATCGTTGACTGGATTCTATAGGCCGCGCTGTATTTTGATGTTTGATAGGAAACCACTATGGGACCCACCCTATGTAGATCATATGCGAACATGGCTGATACACTTCTTAGATGACAATAGAGACACCGTGGCACCTGAAATAATTTGGGATGCATTAAAGGCCATAATCAGAGGCGAGACCCTGAGTTTTGGCCTACATTTGCAGAAAAGGAGGGAGGTTAAGGCTAGGAGTTTAACTCAAGAACTCATGCAGGCTGAGAGGAAACTAGTACGGAGTAAAAGAAAGGGAGAAGAGACCAGCGCCAATCAAGCTAAGGTTACAATACTCAAGGCAAAGGCCAACCAGCACCTTAGCAAGGCGGTAGCAATGAAGTACCAGATTTCTAGGACCAAATGTTATGAGTATGGAGAAATCACAGGTAAAATCTTAGCTAGGCAGGTTAGGCAGAAGACCCTAAATAGGGAGATAACAGAGATGGTGGATTCTCAGGACTGCAAGGTGGATAAGCCAGAGGATATTATGGAAGTCTTTAGGAACTTCTATGAGAAGTTATACTCTGGTGATGAATAACAACTAGTTAGGGGTCATGGGGGACCTGTGGAGTTTCTGACTGAACTACAAACAGGTAGACTTACTCAGGAGGAACAAACGCTACTGGATGCCCCAATATTATCAGGAGAAATCTATGAGGCTATGAAATCCCTGGCCTCAGGAAAAGTTCCAGGACCAGATGCCTTGCCACTAGAATTTTTTAAAGTATTTTGGCAAGAGCTACGCAAGGATATGTTTTTAACGTTTGTAACGGCCCAGTTGGGGCAGATCCCACCCTCCTGAGGTTTAGCTATTATAGTAGTGTTAAAAAAGACAGGGCTGCAAAGGACCCGGGGTCTTATAGACCTATCTCACTGCTGAATTGCGACAGGAAAATATACGCCACGATCTTAGGAAGTAGACTGACACGTGTTATTGCTACGTTAGTATCTAGAAGACAACATGGTTTTATTCCTGAGAGAGGGATGGTAGATCATATTAGAAGAGTTATATCACTGCTTGATCTGTCGAAAGTACAACACACATCTTTGGGTGTGATCTTGCTAGATGCTTAGAAAGCATTTGATCGTGTGGCTTGGTCCTTCTTATGGGAGGTCTTGAGATGGAAGGGGATTGGGGAGGGTTTTTTAACAGCTATTAAGGGATTGTACATAACCCCCAAAGCCCTGCTACGCTTGGCTGGCTTAGAATCTGACCTAATTTGTATTTCTAGGGGAACGAGACAGGGATGTCCCTGCTCTCCGTTACTAATTGCACTATACATAGATCCCTTCTTAAGTAAATTAGAAGAGTGCAAGGATATTACCCCAGTCATTTGTTGTGGGGAGAGCTATAAGGTGCTGGCATATGCAGATGATGTGGCAATAGTTGCAACTAATCTGGAGGTAGTGGTTAAAGAAATTGAAAAACTGCCCAGTGTATTTGGAGCTATAAGCTGAATAAGGACAAGACCCAGATTATATGTTCTCCCTAGACTATTATTAGAGACAAGCGGGTTATACCCAAAGGTGTATATCTGGGGATAAGAATTACTCGTATAGTCAGTCAAGTCGCGGAGCAGAATATGGCCCGATGCTGGCCAAAATCAAGAAAGATTTAGATAGGATAAACCATCTACATTTATCTCTTCTAGGTCGTTGTAATGTATTCAAAATGAATATCCTCCCCAAAATACTGTATCTTTTTTGGGCCACCCCCTTGGAATGTACTAAGAATTGGCTGCCCAAATTGGAGAGTATCACAAACAGTTTTCTGTGGGGATATACTAAGTCAAGAAGGGCGTTGAAGTATATGACACTCCCAAGATCCCGGGGCGGGTGGTCCGCCCCCCATTTCACGTTATATTATGATGCGTGCGCGTTGCAGCAGATGAATGTTTTGATCCATGGAGAAACACAGGGGTGTTCTTATGCTGATTCTCCCTCAATCTATGAGATGATGCTGGGGTCAGAGGCTCAAGGGTGGCTTCAGAAGCACACAGAACCAAGCTACTATAAGAAAACAAGATTCAAGGTCCTACGAGCAGCCCAGCTGATATGGCGACAACTGAAGCAACGGTGTTCTATGGGAAGGATAAATAGTTACACACCAATGTCAGCGTCTCCCCTCCCTTCCTCTATCTTTCATGGTCCTATGTTGGAGATCTGGAAGCGACAAGGAATAACTAGGATTGGTGATCTATGCGCCAGTATTACACTCAAGGCGTTTACTGAGTTGCAGCATCAATATGATTTACCTCAGTCCCATTTCTGCAAATCCAAGATTTTCTCCATTGCCTTAAAAGAGAAAATCCCCTTATAGATAACATTCCAATAATGGAAGCAGTTAGGCGAGGATAGGGGGCACTCTATAAATTGTTATTAGATAAGCAGACGGATGATATGGGGTTGCAGAATGAAAAATTGAATATTCTGTTTGGGAAGCAGGGAAATCGGGTGGAAGAATCTGTGGAAATGGCAGAAAGAGCATTTAATGCAGCTAGCCTAAAAACTCAACACTATAAGACAATGTTCAATTTGTATTATACGCTGGCTAAAGTTTATAAGTGGGCTGGGTCTGATGGCACATGCAATTACTGTGGGGAACCGGAGGCGGAGATTGTTCACATGTTTTATGCCTGCTCTAAGTTGAAACCGATGTTACAGGCAATTGAGCATTTCTTAGGGGATATTATTTGGGTGCGGGTCGTCCTTACACCCACATTGGTATTGTTGGGGGTGCTGGATCCCGCACAGATAAATGAGTGCTTGAAAAAAGCAAAATATCTTCTGTTTATGGCCATGGCGATCTTGCGGCTGTGTATTGCCTCAGACTGGTTAGAGGCTGACCCTCCAGCATTTGATAATTGGAGGGCGAGATTACTGCCCCTCCAGATTTTGGAATTGAGCTTATATAGGCTCAAAGGTTATAGAAAGAGTTGCTGGGGTCAGTGGATTTAGTCAGCACTGAGCAGGTGGGTAGATGATACAATGACGTAAATCAGGGTGTTAGCTAGCTTCAGCTGCTTTTTAGGATGATGTTGCGGTGTCGGTGAAATGTTTTTTAACTTTGCCATCCATTATGTCATTGTTTTCTTATTGACTTAAGGCTTGTTTGTGTTTTTTCTCTTTGATGCTGGTAATGCTGTCTTGTCCGCAAATAACAAAAAAGGGGGAAAAAAAAGAAACATTTGTATGAGAAAGGAAGCTCCCACACTTCATGTATGTAGTTATCTCCCAGCATTTAATATCTGCCCACAGGACATAAATTGAAGGTTGGCAATGGACAAATTTATAACCCCATCTATTAGCCATTTAGCAGATGGTATTCCAGCCACAGTAAAAGGCAACTTTCGATATTATTTGTTGTTGTTAAATTAAATGTTGAGAAAATCTCCTGTGGTTCAAGGGAAGGCGACCTGCTTTCAATGTTTGTAGCGTCCAACCTAACTGCATAATGGATCTTAGCTGACTTTGTCCATGTTGCAAGAATAATACATCACTCTGTACTATATCTATTGCAGAAAACACAATATTATTTAAGGTGTGTATTCGGTCGGACAAAGTGTTAATCCCATTATTTACAACGGCTAGTGCTTTCTGTAAATGTTTCTGATCTATTTGCCTTAACCGGGCTCCGCTTCTTGTTGAGAAAGCTTCCATATTTCATTATATGTAGCATATAAGAAGCATTGTCTGCATTGTCTTCTAGGGCCTAACAGGAAATCCTATAAATCTGTGTTATTGGACAGGAGACTAAGATGTTCTTTGACAGAATCCATTGAGGAACTCTTCAACCTTTGCTGGCGTAGTTTGCCTACACTAAGGGGGTCATTACAAACCCGGTGGTCAGTGCTATAGTGGAGTTATTACGGCCAACAGGCTGGCTGTACCTATCTCCACTATTATGACATTGGCGGTTTGGCCAACGCCAAACTGCCAAGTCAACACACCGACCGCCACAGCGGTCATGACTGCCGGGCTGGAGACTTCAGTCTCCAGCACAGCGGCTGTCACTAGGCCCCGCAAGGCATTTTGACCCCACCCACCGCCATGGTTTCCGTGGCCTCTGTACCGCCACAGAAACCATGGTGGAAGGCACTATCAGTGCCAGGGAATCCCTTCCCTGGCACTGATAGGGGTCTCCCCCTCCCCAGAATCCTCCCCCACCCTTCCACTCCCACTCCCGATCCCCCACATATACACACATACATGCACAGACATACACACCCATACACATACAAACATTCACCCATGCATGCATACATTCATACACACTCACAGCAACACTCACGAACATACATCCAGACACAGCTGCAAGCACACGACACAACATGCATGTACACACACACACACCCACTCATGCACACACACATTACACACGCATGCACACATTCACACACACACCCACACACGCACACAACCCCCCCACCCCCTCTCCTGTCGGAGAACCAGGCTTACCTGCTTGCAGGGGGTCCTCTGGCAGGAGACAGAACATGGCACTGATGCCAGCAGCAGTGTCCGCCAGGAAAACACCGCCAGGCCGTATCATGAAACATGACAGGGTAGGCAGTGTTTTGCTGGCGTGGCAGTGCTGCTGGCAGCAGTGCCATCTACCGCCGCCCGCCACCATGACCGTAGCCGGAATTCCTCCAGCCTTCTGGTGGAATTCCAGCTATGGTCATAATGGCATGGAAGGTCGGTAGCCACGGCGATGGTATGTTGGTGGCTGTCTCCGTGGCGGTTGGTGGCATTTGCCGCCAAGGTCCTAATGAGGGCCTATGTGCTGTCACTATACCCGAGTTTTCCGAGGAGACATAGTGAGGGTCCAGCCTATTCGCTCTAAAACCCCCCAAAGAGTTAACAAAAAGCGTATGGCATCCATTGGTGTCTACAGGCCACAATAACCACCCACCGGGACGTGACAATGACATGTTAAATGTACCATTCAGGACCCATTCATTGAGCTGATCTTCAGATGCATTTATATACTTTCGCCATTTGTAAACATTTTTAGGGGGGAAATACTGGGCGCATTCAATTCCTTAATATTTGCTAAGCCTGAACAGCTTGTTTGTTGTACTGTTTCATTTAAAAATATAGTTTTTAAAGGAATCATGCATGCTCTAAATAAAGCTTCTTTTCCTCTTATTTGCCAATTAGGAAAAAAAGGAATCAGAATAAATCAATTTTGTATCTGTCAATAAAACATGTTGACTTTCCATTTCTGGTGATTTAAAATAATATGACTCAGCATTTTTAACATTGTGCCCAGAAAAATATGCAGACTTCTCAATATATGTTTTAGAACTGCCTGCTGGTGGAGTCGGGCAGTGTTCCCATGGTCTATATTTAAAAAATAGTCTTTGAGGTACTTGCTCTGTGAATGAAATAATGTACATAATAATTATAACAAAACATATCGCCATAATTTGCTTTACACTGGTACACATCTTCATTTTTAAATACTGTATAATACCGACATCATAGCATCAACAGTTTTCACATCCCAATCATCAGATATCACTCCGGGTTCTATTACATCAGTCATAGAGAGTTTGAATACATATGGTATTTGAATGACCTAAGTAGACCCATATATATCAAATTATACTTTATCCCAAACAATCCCATCAGGAATTGATATCGCTGGAATATTCACTAGGGACAAGTCTCTGAGAATTTGGTGTGATGAAAAATGTGGTTTTAGGACCTCATCCACCAGTCCACCAGTCCAACTGTAGAACGTGCAGGATGACCATGCATAAGGAGAAAGAAGACAATAACAAACCCACTTCACAGGAGGAAGGCAAGTACAGTCAGTAAGAACCATAGATAAATCCATGGACGAATGAAATAGTTAATTTTAAGCCAATGAGCTTATGTTCTCTTGACAATTCTGTTGCAGTAAAGGCAGATGAGTCACTGAAAGTGTCGTTAACGTTGACAAAATAACCAGAATCTGTTTGTGCAAAAACTGGAGCTGTGTTTTCAAGAGGAGAACTTGCTGAAGACTCCCTTGGTGGTTCATAGTAAATTATGACATCCTTTTGTGTGGAATTTGTAAGAAATTGCTCATTATTATCATTACTAATTGTAGAAGTAGTTGCAAGTGGAACCAATGAAAGCTAATTTTCCACCTTCCCCAAGCTCGGAGAGGCGTCAACGTTGCTGTTGAAGACTTGTAGGGAAAAACCCTCATCTGTAGTGGGAGGGATTTGGTCACTAACCAGGAGTACTCTAGGTCTGCTCTGCAGGATCGGCCACACAGTGAAACTTGACATTGTCGATAGAAACAAAGCGGTTTTCTTTAGAGCCAGGCAGCGATGGTCAACTCACAGTTCTGGTACTGCATATTCCCAGGACTGGAACCAGTGCATGATAAGAAGGACCAAACTCATTTTTCACAGAAATCTTTTCATGCACCTGACCCCCAAATTTAGGAATCCAGCTGGTAGATGTTACTGGTACATCCCTAATTCCAAAGGAGGCAGCATTGGCAGATGCGTTGTCATCAATGAACTGTTGTAAGTCCTGCAAGACAATGACATGTTCATTTATGTCAAAGGGTGTATCTGTCACCTCCACGCCAGGACCATCAAGATCTGCAACATACATTTGGGTTCCAATGAGGCATTCGTATGATGTATGCCCCCTCTTCAGGATGTTAATTGCTCACTGGACTCCACATAGGTGTGTAAGTCAACTACAACACGTGCCTAAAACTCTAGCTGTTAAGGATTGCTTTAAATCTCAGTTTCGTCGCTCCATGACACCATTTCCCTCGGGATGAAATAGAGACAAGTAATGCAGTTGGACCTCTAGCGAAGCCATGGTTTTTCTATAAGCTCTTCAGGCAAAAGCATGGCTCCTCTCTAAGTGGAAAGCCGTAACAGCATATGTGCCAGTAAAGACTTTCAAATCTTTAATAACAGTTCGAGTATCAGCCGAGTGTTGTGGCCAAACCCACAGAAATCTGGAGCATGAGTCAACAGTGACTATAATGTATTTGTATGCAATATCTGGGGTCAGGGGACCACAGTGGTCCAAGTACACACATTGTAAAGGTTTGTTTGAAATTAAGAGGGGTGTCTGCGCTGGACGTTTCACGGTGGACCCTTTTATTTGCTGACAGATGTCACAACAAGAGGACATACTACTCAGTCTGTTTGTAGAGACCTGACCACCAATAGCGTGAGTATAATATTGAAATAGTAGCTGCCACACCAGCATGAGCAGAAGCAACTCTCTCGTGCTGCGTTTATTAATTCAGGCCTTAGGTCTTTATTGGGATTCACTCAAACTCACACACCTGGTATTGTTACTTGTGCCTCAAACATGCCTACCATCCAGTAGGAATATTTAACAGGATATGCTTTAGGTAAAGCTGTGCCGTCAGCCAAAGCTTTCACGGCTGCCAGTGTTTCATCATCCACTTTTAGCTTAGAATGAGTTACTGCAGCAACAGAAGCCAGGGCTACTGCTGATTTGGCTGCTTCATCAGCCTAAGTGTTGCCTTCAACGTGTATTACAAAACACTGATGTCCTAATTATGTACAACATGGATATTAGGTAGTGTTTCTTTCAGCTCCGCTATTTTCCCCCACAGAAGTCTGTCTTTAACGGTGTTAACTTTTGAATCTCTGAATTCATTTTGGCGCCAGTAATGCAGACATTCATTGAAGGACTGGACACAATAGTACGAATCACAGACAATCAAAGTCATCTGTTCAGGATTTGTATGTTCCAGTGCCATCACCAGAGCCTTAAGCTCTGCAAGTTGTGCAGTGCAATCTCCTAGAGTCTCCGTGTAAGTATTTTGTGGATGGAACTTGCCATCCTTCATGTAACCGTTCATAACTGCGCAAGCAGCTGAGTATTGATGCTTGCTTCCTAATGCTGGTTGAGTTAAACCATCAGTGTACAAAATTCTATGATATTGTTCAATAGGCTATGTATTTCCTAGAACTGGGTATTCTAGTTCGTATTGTAAGAATCCTTGTGTCTGTAATTTGGAGTCAAAAACATAATCGACATCAGTGGCTGTTAGAGACGTTGCCCATTGGATCCAAAGTGGATGTAATGCTTTAGCGTTTGGAACGCTCACTTTGGTAACGGCTTCAGGGGCTAGTATCGGGGCTACAACAATAATGCGCTTCCCCTGGGCAGGAGGTCTCTCTTTAAGGACCGCCATCTGGACAGCAGTAAGGATTTTCTCAGTGGGAGCAAAGCGTTGTTCAGCTGTGGCGTATAAGTGTGATTTGTATGCAATTAGGAAGGTCTCACCCTCATTGAATGTCACATAGGTGAAACCAATGGCACCAGCTCTGATGACCACATGTTTTTTATCGTCCCTTGTATGCAACTGTTTTGTTTTAAGCATGCCTTTTCGCAAACCTTTTAGAATGCATGCATGTTCGACTGTCCAGAATTTGCTGGTAAAGTCAGGACGTATAAGTCGTACAATGGTTTAATGCGTTGTGCATAATACGGAATACATGTTCTGCCAAAATTTAAAAAGCCAACATTGACTGTAGCTTTTTTATTGTGTTTGGAGGTTGTAGTTGTGCGCAGTTTTCAAAAAATTGGGGCGTTAGGCTCCTGTCTTCATCCGGTAGTTCGTATCCTAGACGCAGGACAATAAGGAAGGCTACTTTTGTTTTTTTTTAAGTTGAATTTGTAGCCGATTTCAGCAAATACTACAACAATGCGGGTTTCCTCTCTTAAATGTTGCATGAGGTCATCCACATATGACAACGCCTCAGGGTCAATGTCTTGTAGAATCAATGCTACAGGTGCTGAGAACAGTCCTGGACTGTCTTGTACCCCTGTGGGAGTCGGCAGAATTTTTTCTGAGAGCCAAGGGTGCTAAAACTAGTTAAGTCTCTACTTTTAGGTGCTATGTTTTGGCAGAAAAACCCATTGGTTATATCCCAGGTCGCCTTGTATTTTTTGCACACTATATTATTCATTAGTTCTGTGATGTGTGCATTTTGTATGGCAGATGTTTTTGTGTGACTGTTTAAATGTCTGTAGTCTGACTATTCTATATGAGCCGTCGGGTATAGCGACTTGGAAACAATGGATTATTCATAGATGAGTCTGAGAGTTCAATGACACCCTGATACCAATTGGTTGAGGATTTCCCTCACAAGTGCTTTAGCATCATATTTTATTGGGTATTGAGGTTGCGGTTGGGATTTTATTAGTATTATGTGATGGGGGAATCTTTGTCCGATCCTACATGGTTGCGATATAACACAGGTGCCTGCGCCACTGCCCAGTCAATGGTGTGCGTTTCAACAAGCTTTGTGGGAGCAAGGGGCGAGAATGATTTTTCAATTACATCCTCTCCATAAGGGATGTTGTGGATGAATTCAAGGGGTCAATCTTTTTCCGCCAACAAAATATCATAAATAAAAACAAAGCAGTCCCAAAAGAGGGTATCTCTCCTATGTTCAATGTCTCCTTCTAACTGAATAGTTACTTGGTAGTTGAATGGAGACACTCATGCCCGCAGTCTCAACTTGTAAGAATTCATCAGTTGCTTTCACCTCCAGATGCTCTTGAAGATTCTGGTGAACTATTGTGACCTCTGCTGCACTGACAAGCAGTGCCAGTGCCCACTTCCTGTTCTTCAGTAAAGCTTTCTTCTTGAGTGGCTTGTCTGATTGTAACTGCTGCCACCTTTTTCTTTTTAAAGTGTGGTTTCTGTTGTGGAAGTTTCTCTTTTTTTTTTTAACTGAAACTTCAGAGGAGTATTTCATGTACTCAGTTCGCTGCTCTGACCACCCAACTCTCTCACTGCGTTTTTACAGTGGGCCCTGAAAGGAACGAGATTGGCATGTATCAGTATATTGATATCTGTCAGGCGTTTTTATTGTCCTATTTCTAAGGTTATGTCTATTTTGTAGGGCCTCCGCGTGCGGAGAGTCTCCCCTTTCTTTTTTAGGTGTTTGTTGTTTTTTATAGTGTTTTTTAGAACCTTCAGGTGCTTGCTTGGTCTTAGATCTGCCTTGAAATTGTGGTGTAATTGGTCTGGCCCCTAGACTATCTCGACCAATACTAGAGTAGGTCTCTGCGATAATCTTTTGGTAGCTCATGTTCTTGATCCTATGCAGGAATGTCCCGGAGCCTCATGCGCACTGCTAGTGCAACTGCTTCCCCTTTAAGGTTACTGAATATGATTGAAGATACTGTGGCAAACTTGCCCATTAATTGCATCCCCAAAGCTAGGGCCGGGGCAGTCCCGTATTCATCTTGAATTTGTTTGAACACCTCTGGAAGATTGGCAAGTGTTGGTGTATCGTGTGCGGTAGTATGAAGCATTACAAATATTGTGCCCCATGTATTGCAGTTATCAACTGTGGGAACCATTCCGAATGGCAAGCACATAGTGAGAATTCTATGTTTATCCTGAGGCCCGTTTGAGGAAAAACTGCTTCCACGGCATTTATTTTTTTGAGCCAACCAAAACGAAATTTCCTCCCGAAATTAAATTTCTTACTGAAATGTGACACAATCTTGCTTAAAATGCCTCAAACGTCTGATGATTAACGCCTATAAACATAAGAACTTATATATTAGTAGGTGAAAATGTGCTGAAATGTACAAATGAAACCTTTCCTCTCCTTTGCCAGCTTAAATGTAATACGAACAAGAATTTTCAATCCAATGGGTCTCACATTTGTTCGAGTTAGAGCTATTAGCGTTTTAAAGCAAAAAAAAAAAGGAGCGCGATCGCGCTATGTAAAATGCAGCGCGATCGCGCTTCGTGGAAAATAAACAGATAAAGTAGTCCGGACTCAAGGTTGAAAACATCGAGCCTCGTATGTTTTTGGTACTTTACCGGTGCTGTGTAGGTGGGCTAAACACAAGAAAAGACATGACGTATGCATGCCTTTCACAAATTAAAGCAAGCTGATTTTAAAAGGCAAGCCCACAAACCAATGTAAGTGACTGACGTGGCATGGGCGTGGTTTGAAGCCCAAAGAGAGATTCCAGAATGGACGGAGCACTTTGTGCTCGCCCATAAAAATGGCTAATTATTTCATGTTTCTTGCTAATGCAGCATTCCATCCCACTGCATGGGCATACACATCCCGCCTCCTTGGAAGTTCATTGTTAGATCTAGTTTTGAGTTATGGTGCATGACAGTAAACGGATGTAAAGAGCTATGTTGTTATCTATGAATGCTACTATGATTTAAAAAATATATATTTGTATTGAGTTTTTACTGAACAGAATGCAACCTGTAAAGCAATTGTGTAAGTTGACGCCCGCTATTGTTTAGCATACACAAGTGCCAGCGATCATCTGCCGAAACCCCCATCTATACTTAATAAACAGAGTTAACATAACTATTAACTTCCAAAAGCTTGTGTTCATTCTCAAATTGCACTGTTTTCAAGACGTGGTACCCGTAAGTCAGCAGGAAGTGTCATGTCACTGCTGCACCCTGCCTGAGCGGGGGCATCCCCGGTTAGGTCATTGTGCCGCTGCCCTGGGTTGTTCCCCCCTTTCAGTGTGCCTGTTATTCAGGTCATCTCTCCTTCAGGGCTTTCAAAGCTATCAACCAACTCCTGCCATAGGTCTGCTATTGGTCTCATGCGAAGATCCCTGTAGTCCTCCAAGCAATACCTGTTCTTCTGCCCTCGCCCTAATTAGTACCTCGGCCCACCATCAACTGTGTGGAGGGCCTTCTGGGGACGTCCAGTGCCTGGCTACATTCCTGCAGCCAACACTTAGTGCCAGTTCTAGGATTTAATTCCCTACTTTTGCAGCTGTTTTTTGCCATATAGTCCTAGTAGATAAACCTCTGTAGTCCTGAGGCCTTGACGTTCCAAGGCTTGCTGTAATTCTGCTACCACCCAGCTTCTGAAACATCCAATAAGTGGTCAATTCCATATCATGTGCCCAAAGTCTGCATCCGGGTGGGAGCACTGGGGGCAGTGCCTAACCACTGCATCTATGATATGTGACAGCTTTAATTAAACACCAGTTTGGTTGAAAATCTATTTTAAAACTTTCAATTTGTATAAAATACTTTCTTAAAGGGTAATTCAGACAGCCCTCGTCATCATTTGTTTTTTTATTGTCTCAGTCACATTTTTCTTTCACCCACAACAGCATATAGCAAGGGACAGGGAGTCAGGCTACTTCAGCCATTGGCTAACTTCACAGTGAGTGATTTCATCCTACCCTTTCACAAAGGTTACATCCACACACAAAGTAGTTCCCTTCAGTGCCAAAGACTGTGATGTCAATGGATGCGTTTTGAAACCAATAAAATATGTTTGTATTTAGCAAATTTTTTTTTTAGATGGACGAGGGCCGGGTAGCTTCCCCAATAAGGATTTCCAAAATCCATGACAAAACAAAAAAACACAAAACAATCACTTGGCAAAGCCAAAAGACTGGCAGCCAACGCCAAACCTACTGGCTTTGCAAATGGTTGTTTTGTTTGCCATTTCCAGAAGGAAAATAGCCTACAGAGACTAGAAATAATGTTAACAGTCATAGAATTATGCTTTCACAGAAAGGGACCGCTGACATTGGCAGCCCAACGGTTTTGCCTCAATTGGCGGAGAGGACACTTGCATTTTACTGACTATGTAAAACGATCATATATCGCTATTATTATTATGTGTAATTCTACAGACAGATTACCAGTCTTTGCTGTTGCTATTTTAAACAGTTAATTGACTTTTTTATAAACAATATTATATGTGTTGAAGGATTGGTTTAAGAATTCAGCAGGCCTGAAACTGTAATGGATAAACCTATATAGCAGCAACCTGTAATATTCTCAAATATGAATGACAGTGTAGAGCAACAGTTTCAACAGTGGGACAGTTTTATTGAAGATCTGTTACTTTTGAAGTTGATATTATGTTTTGAAGAACTATGCTTAAATTGTGAACTTCCATGACCTTATTTGATCAAGCATCTGCAAATCAGGCGTTGTATTCCCCTTTGCTACCTGTTAAGTCGGATTGCGTATTCTCAGAGGTAATATTACATTACTCACGTCACCCTTATTGAGAATATCATTTGCATTCAGAGAAGTCACTGCATAGGCGGTTGCACTGAAAGCTTAGAGATCTCTGCCACGCAACCTTCACCCTTTATAACAAAGAACATATCACCAAAAAATAGCATAGACCTATTAACTTTATCAAATCGTGATAGGCAATTTAACCTCTTCTTGGCAAGCTAGATTTCCTAATGGCTGGGCCAGCAACATAAACGTTCTCACTACCTTCCCCTTTATTAAAAAGGCATTCCACTTTGGTCAGATGATTTCAGCAAGGATGTCTTTTGTGATTCCGCTTGCTTTTTTGGAACTGCAACGTGGGTTGCTGCAGCCCTAGCTTTTCTTTTTCCCATGCTACTAGTATTAAATAAGCACTGGCAAAGACAATAGGCCTGGTCTTTGCAAGCTAATGCAATGGTTAAATGTTCTTTTCTTTTTGTTGCAAGTATTTGCCAAAAAAAAGAAGAAAAAATAGAAACTATGCCATTGCCTAAACGTAGTGGGTATAGGCTTCCAATAAAAATTAACAACTAAATTCCCCATTGCAGATGATTTCAATTGAACAGTAAAGGGCATATTTATGTCCCCAGTTGTGTTGTGCTTGCACCACGCAGTGTGGTGCATACATGATGAAACTCCTAAGAAAGATTTATGAGTCCACACAAGGCCACCTTAAGGTGCCCGTGCCTGGCTTCATAAATCTGGAGTAACGCAATGCATCACAAATCACTGTTTTGAGTTAATCTGCCCTGAGAAGGCGTTCCATCTGCGTTGCGTGGGTGTTCCCACAAAACTCCCAAGGATTTTGGCGCATTCCCAGATTTACCAGAACTGGTAAAACTGAGATGTGTCAAAATGCTATGCCTTCCCTAGTTAGCCATAACAAGGACAAATATCTTAGGTTCTCCTCCTTTCTTCCTCTTTCTATGTGTGCTGCATTATGCGGCACACATAGGTACCTGACTATGCCTCAGGGGATTGTTTTTGTGCAGGAAGGTGCCCCTCCTGCACAAAAACAATACTGCATACAACGGAGACATGCTTGCACTATGGTACAAGGGTTCCTGCTTTAGAGCTAGGCAACCAACAGGACACCAGCGCAGGGGAAAAGGCAGGAATGCACCGCATTGCCTAAATATGGCATTTTCATGCCCTTTCCCTGTCATGCAGTGTAGCACAGCATGGTGACTTGCTGTGCTGCACTGCGTGACTTAGCAATAAATGTGGCCCTAAGTGTATTGTAATAGGCAGGTGTAGGTAAAACAGGTATATAAGATCTTTTTAGTTTTAAGGTATTTCACAGGAAAATAGGATTCTTACTGGCACAAATAAAAGGCACTATTGGCTTTGAATTTCTGTAACCCGAAAACGAAGTTTAAACACACCAAGATGTCTAAAATATACTTAAACACACTTTGACAAAGGCAATAGGTCTGGTTTTGACAAGCTGGTGCAATGGTTATTTTCTAGTTTTTATTGCAATCATATGACACAAAAGTAAAAATAATATAAAATAAACCATGCTGCCATCTAAAAAGGATAGGCATATGCTTGCAATGAAAAAATGAATCTAATAACCATTGCATACAATTTTAATAGAATAGTACAGTTGCTTCCTAGCGGATCAGTGTACTTACAGGCATAAGAAACCTTTTTAGTATTAATACACATCACAAGAAATGTTGTTTTTATTGTCATACAGAAGGGGGACTACTTGCTTTGAATTACTGTAGCCTGAATAACTAGTTTTTACACAGAGGGGTGATTAAAAAAAATAAAAAAGGATAAAGACTGACAGAAAAAAACATTCACTAATTTAAGTATTGGCCCTCCAGCTATAGCACTGAAGTACAATTCTTTTTTTTTAGGCGGAAGTGCACGTGATCAGGAAACAAATGCTGCCACTCACAATGCTAGAGAGCTACAGGCTTAAGTGGGCAAACGCAGTGCTGCATCCTGAAGGGCTTTGTGCGCTTCGGCAAAATATGAGTATGAGAGTTGACCTGACCAGTGAACGAAGGGGGCTGACCCAAGGCCATTTAGTGCATGTATATATGTAGGCATTTTTACTAATGCTTTTGACTACTGTAGGCAGGCGAGCACGTCAAACTGTTGCTCAACCAGACCTAAAAGTGGACTGAAAGAGCTACATATAGCAGCTAAAACCCACAGGCATTAATTGATAATCTTTATGGTGTTAAGAAGGCAGGCACAATGTAGCCAGCCCATCCAGTCATAGGAACTGGTGGTCAATTGCTGTCATCAGTGCTCAAACCGGGAAACTATTGACTGTTACAGAGTGTTCTAAAATTCCAGTAGTACATGAAGCTGATTATCAAAGGCAATGACTAATGATGGCCACTAAGGAGACAATGGAAGAAGTCTACTGACTTTACAGCTTCCATGACCATGATAGCAGTACTAATTACGCATTGCATTTGTGTGCACTTTGGGTATGTTTTGCTTGTGCAAAAATATAATGCGACTGCGTGTAGAGTGAACACTTGGGTTGGAGGAGAGGACAAGCGACTGTTTCCCATTGGAATGGCCTTTGGAACTATGTTCATTGAAGATCGGTATGTTAAAATATGTGTCTTGTATCTGTTTGTTAAAGAGTGGCAGAGTGCCATAGCTATGTACTGTTCGATCTGTGTTGGTTGTATGAATTTGTAGTGATAAAAGGTGTATTGCAATACATTAGTGATATCGAAGAGCCATGTGTTGCAAATAGTAAATTCCATAGCACAATGTTGGTTATATAAGGGCGTGGCGTCAGTGTAGGTGAAGCCATAGTAATGATCTTCGTAGAAGTAGTATACAAATGACCCTTTGTCGCATGTCAACTCTGTATTTTTTTCACGTCATTATGCAAGAAACAAAATAGTGTGAAAATAGTGTACTATAGTTTTTAGCGAACATTTTGTTAAAGTGCATTTCATATATAGAACTATAATAGTGCAGAATAGATTTGCAATGGTATTTTTTCTCGAATGCAAAGTTATACAATACGACCCCATCCCTAGTATGATGTGAATATGTCTTTCAATAAATGTCCTTAGTTTATTAGAAATATAGAAGAAGTTTCTTTTGCAGCACATATAACACTCCTTGCTGGTCATCCTGTTTTTTTCAAATATGCCGTATCACAGTGGTTACGTTTAATGTGACTGCAATAAGTCTGCCAGTGACCCCTTTAGTTCTGTGAAAAAATGGTACCTGTTGTCTCAAAATAACCTCATTGCTCAAATAGTGTTCCTTGTTCAAGGCTAAATTGTCCATCTGATAGATCCCTGCATCATCTGTCTGCATAGATCGAGCAGTCTCACCGAGGCGTCATATCAGTGCCAGAAACCGATTAATAACTAAAGAAATTAATGTATCTCGTCGAACGATGATACAGGTGTCTGCTAGGGACACTGCTGCGACAGCGATCGTCGGAAATCAGGCAGTGTCTTTTCTGCAGAGCTGACAGAATGGTTGGATGGGAAGAACCCAATCCAATAGGAGATAGTGGGAGATCCAAAAGTGAGAAATTCATAAGAATAAGAGAGTAAATGACATGGCAGGAGAGATCAAGTAATCTACCATACAGGGGTGATGAACAGGAATAGACAGATCGGACCAGGAATAAAGTGATGGCAACTGATGAAAAAGGTGTGGTAGAGGTATTGGAGAGTTGGAATGCACTCGAGAGGCACAAGAGATGGCATAGGAAAGAGAGGCCTATAGTTAGTGAGAGGGAGATGAAAAAGGGGGAGAGTAAGGGATAGGAGAGAGAGTAATAGGGAGAGTTTGTTAGCTACCAAGAGAAGGGATTGGGAGGAAGAGAGCAAGAATAGGTGAGAGATATGGGGATGTAGAAAAGGGCAGAGACAGGGGGAGACAGAATAGGGTGAAAAGAAAGCAGGGGAGAGGTGGGTAAAAGCATGATGAGGGAGTCAAAGAGAAAGGAAGACAGACAGGAAAGAGAAAGACGAAAAAAAGAACAATGGCAAGGGTGCATGAATGAGTGGTAGACAAAAGGAGGGAAGCAACAAAAAGGGTGAGCAAGATGGAGATAGAGAACAAAGAGGAAAAGAGCAAGAAAGTGATAGAAAAAATGCAGTTATGAGCCCAGGTAAAAATGAGTGACAGCAGCAGTGAAAATCCTGTTGCCCTTATGAAAAGGCCCCTCTGCCTACAAGGGCTGCAATGTATAGAATAATAGATGGGTAACAGTGAACAACAGTGATGTTTTTCACCATGGGGTTCTGAGTATCAAATAAACAACAACAGTGAAGCTCAAATTGTCTACGATGTCACTCAGAACCATGAGGTAAAAGAAATTCCTGTTATTCACTTTTTACCCCCTATAATTTTATGTTGTGAAGGCTCTCGCAATCATATGCGGGTGCTTTTAACCTCTAAGTAGAGGCAGCAAACTGAGGCCCATGCATAACACGGCCCTTCTCCTTGTCTTGCCAAAAACAAAAACCTGACCTCCTGCCAAACTCCCTATACCCTGGGGGCTTTCCTTCCGTCTCCTCTCCCATCCTGGTGTGCTTTCTGATTTGCCACTGGTTGTAACGCACACAATTGGTGCCCATTGTGGGGTCCTGTAGCTTCCGGTTACGCCTCAAGTAGTTCTTTACTTATCATAGATAGGCGAACCATTATTATGTCATTATGGAGCAATCCATAATAATCATCTTTACCGCCTACTAAGGATACAACAAGTATCTGAAAGGTTTTTGATGTGTTTAGTTTTGCAAGCATGCTGTCTCTTTCTGAAAGAGCTATTCACCAAGGTTTTAAGTGGTTTGTGTGAAAGGTGATGGTGTGACCATCTATTATATGGGATAAAGTAGCCTCTGGTATACCTTACAAGGGTATTGCAAGTCACCTTGGGTTTCCTTAACTTTATAAAGGAATCTGAAGCATTGACCTCTTTCCTCTATATATGGTTATGGAACTCCTTGGTGACTTGCAATATCCTCACAATATACGGCAGGATACTTTATCTAATCAGCGACTGAGTGCATCACTAGTCGCTGATTTATAAAGAAAGTAGAGACATGCATTTATACAGGGATTGCCGAATCCCATGTGTTATGTGAGAAACTGGGGCTGATTGCAGAGGCCCCATAACTTTTTGCCCCCATTTTCCACTTTATGCTGGTGTTTTCCTGACTCTGATGGTGCCCTGGGTACTGCTAACCAGTCCCAGGGCCTGTGCTCTGTGTAAAATGGATATGCAAATTAGGCTAATTATAATTGGCTAAGTTAACCTACCTATAAGTCCCTAGTATATGGTAGGGCATGTAGGTTTAGGGACCACAGCATAGGTGGTGCACACCTAGGTGCATTGCTGAGGTGCCCAGTGTCATTTTAAAAGCAAGCCTGCCTTGCTGGCTGCTTTTAAATTAAAGTTATATGCAAATTCGACTTTGGAATTAAAGGTACTTCCAAAGTCTTAAACTACCTTATTTTTACATATAAGTCACCCCTAAGGTGTGCCCTATGTGCCCCTAGGGCTGGGTGCCATGTAACTATAAGCAGGGACTTTATAAAAATAGATTTATAAGCCCTGGTGAGGTAAAAACAGCCAAATTCGTTTTTCCCTCATTGAAGTAAATGGCCTTCATAGGCTAGAATGGGCAGACTTTATTTAAAATTTTAAAGTCTCCTTAAATGTTACATACCAAGAATTTGGTATCAAATTGATTGTTATAATAAATCCCACAACTTCCAGTTGTTGGATTTAATATAACTAGTGCAGGTAAAAAGATTAGACTTTACCTAAAAAGTTGCCAATTTCAGCTCTGCATTGTTTTTGCTGCTGTGCTCTGATTGGCCAGCCTGCAGCAGCTTCTGCCAGGCTACTTTAATGAGGTGTGAAGTGGCCTGACTTCACACAAAGGAATGTGCTTGGGGGAGAGAATCTCCCCTCAGCAGATGGTGAGGCAGGAAGGGGGAGGGCTGCCAAACTGGTCTTCAAAGGCAGAGAAGGACATTTGCAGCACCCAGCAACACCCCCACATCCTGCAAACCCAGACAGCTAGGTGCCCCCTTGATTAGATTAGGAGAGGGCAGGAGAGGGGTGTGTTTATGGTTTTTAGCCACACCAGTGGGTGGGCTCAGCCAGATCTCTCCTCCAAAAATCAGATTCATCCATTTTGGATTTTTAGAGACTGTTGCCTTCTGGGATGGATTTTTGCCACACTTCCCAGGAAGTGGTCATCACAGGGGGACGACCCTGTCCCTGATTGGAGAACCAGGGCCCCCCTGCTTTTCACCCAGGAGCAAGGATAAAACTGGCAGACCTGCACCCACGCCTCAGATCCCCACCAAATTTCAAGAAGAAAGAACTACAAGGAGAAGAAGGACTGCCCTGCTGGACCCCTGGCCTGCACCTGGACCCTGCACTCAGAAAGACTGCACCAGCTGCACACTTGGGCTTCACCACAAGAAGGACTTTGCCTGGCTTCCACTGGTTCAAGGAGGGACTCCCTGTTTGCTACAGGTGAAAAATTGCTAACCAGAGTCCCCTGCACCAACTCCTGAAAAAGTGACCAGCTGACCACTGTCCAGTGGCCAAAAAGGAGTTTGCGCCAGGTGTATTCTGGGAGTTGAAGTCCGCACTTCCCAAGGACCATCACAGAACTTCTGGACCCTTGGGGTGAGCTGTGGACCCCAAAAGAACCTTAAAAGAACATCTGGGTGAAGCCCCAGAAGTTTGGAAAAGATTGGAAATTTTTTGAAAAAAAGCTCCATAAAGTGACCGACCCGACGCGGAAATTCTAGCCGGCTTGCCTCAACCGCGACCCGGCCTGACTTCGTGGTTCGTCCCGGTAAAGAAAAACATCCAAAAAATAGACTAAGTCCGAACGTAAAAAGTTGACCGGGACCTTCCAGCCATCGTATCCGAGAAGGGCTCCACGGACGTCGGATCAAGATCCAGGTTTACCCCGGTCGAAGGATTTTCATCTCGAAAAAACGACTAAGTCCGAAGGTAGAAATCACCACCGAGGAAACCGACTTCGCGTATCCGGACAAGGGCTCCAGGAGGTCGGATCCAACTGGCAGGTTCGTCCCGGTGAAGAAAAACTTCAAAATAAAGACTAAGTCAGAAGGTAACTTTTTAACCGAGGCTTCCCGCGACCTGTAGCCGAGCAGGGCTCCATCGCGGTCGGCCTGAAAGTTTGACTTTGTCCCGGTCCTGGTGCAACCAGATGACCCGATTGGCGCTTTTTGTTTCTAAGCGCTAGAAAATAATAATACTTTAAAAATTCATATCTCCGGTTCCCCTGAACCGATTTTAATCGTTTTTGTGTCATTTTAAAGATAAAAATATAAGCTATTTTTATAAATTGGTTTTGGATTTTTAAACTGTTTCCTGTGTTTTATTTAATTACTGTTTTGTGATATTTGAATGCTTTACACTTTGTCTCCTAAGTTAAGCCTTGACGCTCGATGCCAAGCTACCAAGGGTAGAGCTGGGATTAATTTACTGAGACCTAACTGTACTTTTGTGGAGGTTTGTGGCTTGTTGCTAGGTGTAGGTACCTACCTGCCCTACCAATAACCCATTTTCCAACATAATTGGAAGCAGCGACGGGATCCTGTACTTGTGTTCAATATCACGTTACAGTTTTAGATAAAACAAATTAAAAATCCTTTAAATTGTCCTAGTGCAAAAATTGTTTTTAATTTTTAATTTTAATTTTTTTTTTAATTAATTTGGATTAATTTCAATTATTGAATTTTTGTAATTTTTTCTAAATTCTTGTTTCCAATTTTTGCAAAAAGTTTTTGTTGACACAAAACTAGGGAACCATGGAGCTTGATCTGGCTAGCCTACCCACACTGACAGTAGTCCAGCTTAGGGGGTTGTGTCTTGAAAGAGGGTTGCCTGCAACCACTGATCTCAGGAAGCAAATCCTGATTAAATCCCTGACAGCATGGGCTGAGGCCCAAGAGCTAGGCACAGAGGAAGCTCCAGAGGGGGAAGAAAAAGAGGAAGATGCTAACTCTAACCACTCAGGGGAGGGAAGGCATCAGACCCCAAGTGAGGAAGAGGAGGAACGGTCCTCACTGGATACAGTCACTAGGGGCAGACCCAAAGCTAGTGGTAGGAAGAGGGTCCTTTCAGGAGGAGAGAACCCATCCATCAGGGAAAGAGAGCTGGAAGCCCAGCTAGCCTACATAGCTTTGGAAGCAGAGAAGCTGGCCCTAGAAAAGAAAAAGTGGGCATACAAAGAGAAAAGAGATGGAAGCAGCGATAAAGAAGCTGAGGTGTCCATGGGTGGGGGAGTTTGCCCCAGATTACCCAAGGGGGTGGTTCCTGCTTATGTAGAGGGGGATGACATAGATAAGTGGCTAGGGGCCTTTGAGAGGGCACTCCAAATGAGAAGGGTTAGGCCTCAATACTGGGGTTCCCTTTTGTGGGAGTTGGTCCCCAACTCGGGGAGGGATAGGCTTCTGACCTTAAGGGGGGAGGAGGCAGATTCATACCCTAGTATGAAGAGGTGCTTAGCCAAGAAGTTTGGTCTGACCCCAGAGCAATATAGAATGAAGTTCAGGGACACCCAGAAGGTCAGTACCCAGTCTTGGGTTGACTTTGTGGACACCTCACTAAAGGCACTAGAGGGCTGGATTATTGGCAACAAAGTAAATACTTATGAGGGGTTATACAATCTGATCATGAGAGAGCACATCTTGACCAATTGTATCCAAGAAAGGTTACGCCAGCATCTAGTGGACTCTAAGCAGACCAACCCTAGAGAGCTAGGGGAGGCAGCTGATGAGTGGTTGAGAACCAGGGTGGTTGTCAAGTCCCAGGGGGGAGACTCCAAGAAGGGGGGGACAGGTCCCCAAAAACCTAAGGAGGGAGGTGGTAAGCCCACCACAGAGACTCCCTCTGTACCCCAGAACCCTAAGAAGGAGGAGAGTAAATCCCACTCCCACTCTGACATGCAGAGACAGGGAGACCCAGGGTTAAAAAAGCTCTTGGACAGTAGGGCTTGCTTTGACTGTCAGCAGACAGGTCACTTCAGAGGAGATGCAGCCTGTCCAAAGAAGGTGGTTAGCACTGGGCTGTCCAGTGTAGCCATAGAGGAGGATTCCTCAGATGATGAAGTCCTCCTAGCATTGTGCTGGGAGACAGGACCAGATGGTAAGCTGGTGATCCCTGAGGGTGGGAGTAGGCACTTCCACCACATTCAAGTGAATGGGATCCCTACCACTGGCCTGAGAGACACCTGTGCCAGTCACACTGTAGTGAGTGACCGGTTAGTGACCCCAGACATGTATGTCCCAGGAAAGACAAAGAAAGTCAGGATAGCCACAGGGGAGGTCACCTCCAAACCTGTAGCCATAGTGCCCCTAGAGAGGGAGGGTATCCTTGACTGGATTAGGGTGGTAGTCAGTGCTGACCTTCCCCTAGATTGTATCCTGGGCAATGACCTCCCAGAGGTGAGTCTGGTCACAGATGGGGTGGTCGCCCAGGGCGCCCCCCCAACCCAAAGTCCTGGGGAGTCAGTCCCTACAGTTAGGAGACAGGGGTCCCCAAGAAAAGGAAAGAAGAAAAGGAAGGGTAGGCCACTCTTAAAGAGAGTTCCAGGGAGCCAAGGGCCCTCTGCCCCAGTAAGGGGGGAGCCCAAAGTTGGCACTGGTGAGGCCTCACCTGACCCCAAGGAAGTCCTGAGTAGTCAGGCAGCTGTCCAGATGCAGGGTGTTGCCCCTGCACTGACAGAAGGGAGAGTGGAAGGAGGGTGTCTGCCACAGGAGGTGGTAGCCCCCCACTCAAGACAGCAAGAGGGGTGCCAGGACCCCAAAGATTCCCCTAAAGCAGCTCAGCCACCTGTCAGTGGAGAGCTTAGGGTGTGGTTCTGGGTACTGACAGCTGTCAGTAGCCTCTGCTGGGTGCTAGCCTTCCTGGCAGCACTGTACTTGGCCTGGGAGGCAGACCCCAGGGCCAATAGCAAAGTAGGCCCCCTGACCCTGTTGGTCATGGTGGGGTTGCTCAAGTGTTGGGTGACCTCTTTGGGTAAGCTAGGTGTTGCCCTAGCAAAGTTAGGAGTAGGGGAGGTGGGCACCTCACTACCCAAGTTGGCAGAGAGAGAGGAGGAAGACCCCCCTAGAGGGAAGTTTCAGTTTGAGTTGGGTCCTTTTACTGTTGGGATGGCTTCACTACCCAGAGGGAGTGACCCTGACAGGGGGATGTAAGGCAGAGTAGGCCCTGCAAAGGGACAGCCAGTTTTCTTCACTGTCTTCCTCGCCTAACAAGCCAGGAAGACTCTCCCAGGGTTGGGCTGAGTCTCCTGGGCGTGTGGGCTGGGGGGGGGGGTTGTGTGAGAAACTGGGGCTGATTGCAGAGGCCCCATAACTTTTTGCCCCCATTTTCCACTTTATGCTGGTGTTTTCCTGACTCTGATGGTGCCCTGGGTACTGCTAACCAGTCCCAGGGCCTGTGCTCTGTGTAAAATGGATATGCAAATTAGGCTAATTATAATTGGCTAAGTTAACCTACCTATAAGTCCCTAGTATATGGTAGGGCATGTAGGTTTAGGGACCACAGCATAGGTGGTGCACACCTAGGTGCATTGCTGAGGTGCCCAGTGTCATTTTAAAAGCAAGCCTGCCTTGCTGGCTGCTTTTAAATTAAAGTTATATGCAAATTCGACTTTGGAATTAAAGGTACTTCCAAAGTCTTAAACTACCTTATTTTTACATATAAGTCACCCCTAAGGTGTGCCCTATGTGCCCCTAGGGCTGGGTGCCATGTAACTATAAGCAGGGACTTTATAAAAATAGATTTATAAGCCCTGGTGAGGTAAAAACAGCCAAATTCGTTTTTCCCTCATTGAAGTAAATGGCCTTCATAGGCTAGAATGGGCAGACTTTATTTTAAATTTTAAAGTCTCCTTAAATGTTACATACCAAGAATTTGGTATCAAATTGATTGTTATAATAAATCCCACAACTTCCAGTTGTTGGATTTAATATAACTAGTGCAGGTAAAAAGATTAGACTTTACCTAAAAAGTTGCCAATTTCAGCTCTGCATTGTTTTTGCTGCTGTGCTCTGATTGGCCAGCCTGCAGCAGCTTCTGCCAGGCTACTTTAATGAGGTGTGAAGTGGCCTGACTTCACACAAAGGAATGTGCTTGGGGGAGAGAATCTCCCCTCAGCAGATGGTGAGGCAGGAAGGGGAAGGGCTGCCAAACTGGTCTTCAAAGGCAGAGAAGGACATTTGCAGCACCCAGCAACACCCCCACATCCTGCAAACCCAGACAGCTAGGTGCCCCCTTGATTAGATTAGGAGAGGGCAGGAGAGGGGTGTGTTTATGGTTTTTAGCCACACCAGTGGGTGGGCTCAGCCAGATCTCTCCTCCAAAAATCAGATTCATCCATTTTGGATTTTTAGAGACTGTTGCCTTCTGGGATGGATTTTTGCCACACTTCCCAGGAAGTGGTCATCACAGGGGGACGACCCTGTCCCTGATTGGAGAACCAGGGCCCCCCTGCTTTTCACCCAGGAGCAAGGATAAAACTGGCAGACCTGCACCCACGCCTCAGATCCCCACCAAATTTCAAGAAGAAAGAACTACAAGGAGAAGAAGGACTGCCCTGCTGGACCCCTGGCCTGCACCTGGACCCTGCACTCAGAAAGACTGCACCAGCTGCACACTTGGGCTTCACCACAAGAAGGACTTTGCCTGGCTTCCACTGGTTCAAGGAGGGACTCCCTGTTTGCTACAGGTGAAAAATTGCTAACCAGAGTCCCCTGCACCAACTCCTGAAAAAGTGACCAGCTGACCACTGTCCAGTGGCCAAAAAGGAGTTTGCGCCAGGTGTATTCTGGGAGTTGAAGTCCGCACTTCCCAAGGACCATCACAGAACTTCTGGACCCTTGGGGTGAGCTGTGGACCCCAAAAGAACCTTAAAAGAACATCTGGGTGAAGCCCCAGAAGTTTGGAAAAGATTGGAAAATTTTTGAAAAAAAGCTCCATAAAGTGACCGACCCGACGCGGAAATTCTAGCCGGCTTGCCTCAACCGCGACCCGGCCTGACTTCGTGGTTCGTCCCGGTAAAGAAAAACATCCAAAAAATAGACTAAGTCCGAACGTAAAAAGTTGACCGGGACCTTCCAGCCATCGTATCCGAGAAGGGCTCCACGGACGTCGGATCAAGATCCAGGTTTACCCCGGTCGAAGGATTTTCATCTCGAAAAAACGACTAAGTCCGAAGGTAGAAATCACCACCGAGGAAACCGACTTCGCGTATCCGGACAAGGGCTCCAGGAGGTCGGATCCAACTGGCAGGTTCGTCCCGGTGAAGAAAAACTTCAAAATAAAGACTAAGTCAGAAGGTAACTTTTTAACCGAGGCTTCCCGCGACCTGTAGCCGAGCAGGGCTCCATCGCGGTCGGCCTGAAAGTTTGACTTTGTCCCGGTCCTGGTGCAACCAGATGACCCGATTGGCGCTTTTTGTTTCTAAGCGCTAGAAAATAATAATACTTTAAAAATTCATATCTCCGGTTCCCCTGAACCGATTTTAATCGTTTTTGTGTCATTTTAAAGATAAAAATATAAGCTATTTTTATAAATTGGTTTTGGATTTTTAAACTGTTTCCTGTGTTTTATTTAATTACTGTTTTGTGATATTTGAATGCTTTACACTTTGTCTCCTAAGTTAAGCCTTGACGCTCGATGCCAAGCTACCAAGGGTAGAGCTGGGATTAATTTACTGAGACCTAACTGTACTTTTGTGGAGGTTTGTGGCTTGTTGCTAGGTGTAGGTACCTACCTGCCCTACCAATAACCCATTTTCCAACATAATTGGAAGCAGCGACGGGATCCTGTACTTGTGTTCAATATCACGTTACAGTTTTAGATAAAACAAATTAAAAATCCTTTAAATTGTCCTAGTGCAAAAATTGTTTTTAATTTTTAATTTTAATTTTTTTTTTAATTAATTTGGATTAATTTCAATTATTGAATTTTTGTAATTTTTTCTAAATTCTTGTTTCCAATTTTTGCAAAAAGTTTTTGTTGACACAAAACTAGGGAACCATGGAGCTTGATCTGGCTAGCCTACCCACACTGACAGTAGTCCAGCTTAGGGGGTTGTGTCTTGAAAGAGGGTTGCCTGCAACCACTGATCTCAGGAAGCAAATCCTGATTAAATCCCTGACAGCATGGGCTGAGGCCCAAGAGCTAGGCACAGAGGAAGCTCCAGAGGGGGAAGAAAAAGAGGAAGATGCTAACTCTAACCACTCAGGGGAGGGAAGGCATCAGACCCCAAGTGAGGAAGAGGAGGAACGGTCCTCACTGGATACAGTCACTAGGGGCAGACCCAAAGCTAGTGGTAGGAAGAGGGTCCTTTCAGGAGGAGAGAACCCATCCATCAGGGAAAGAGAGCTGGAAGCCCAGCTAGCCTACATAGCTTTGGAAGCAGAGAAGCTGGCCCTAGAAAAGAAAAAGTGGGCATACAAAGAGAAAAGAGATGGAAGCAGCGATAAAGAAGCTGAGGTGTCCATGGGTGGGGGAGTTTGCCCCAGATTACCCAAGGGGGTGGTTCCTGCTTATGTAGAGGGGGATGACATAGATAAGTGGCTAGGGGCCTTTGAGAGGGCACTCCAAATGAGAAGGGTTAGGCCTCAATACTGGGGTTCCCTTTTGTGGGAGTTGGTCCCCAACTCGGGGAGGGATAGGCTTCTGACCTTAAGGGGGGAGGAGGCAGATTCATACCCTAGTATGAAGAGGTGCTTAGCCAAGAAGTTTGGTCTGACCCCAGAGCAATATAGAATGAAGTTCAGGGACACCCAGAAGGTCAGTACCCAGTCTTGGGTTGACTTTGTGGACACCTCACTAAAGGCACTAGAGGGCTGGATTATTGGCAACAAAGTAAATACTTATGAGGGGTTATACAATCTGATCATGAGAGAGCACATCTTGACCAATTGTATCCAAGAAAGGTTACGCCAGCATCTAGTGGACTCTAAGCAGACCAACCCTAGAGAGCTAGGGGAGGCAGCTGATGAGTGGTTGAGAACCAGGGTGGTTGTCAAGTCCCAGGGGGGAGACTCCAAGAAGGGGGGGACAGGTCCCCAAAAACCTAAGGAGGGAGGTGGTAAGCCCACCACAGAGACTCCCTCTGTACCCCAGAACCCTAAGAAGGAGGAGAGTAAATCCCACTCCCACTCTGACATGCAGAGACAGGGAGACCCAGGGTTAAAAAAGCTCTTGGACAGTAGGGCTTGCTTTGACTGTCAGCAGACAGGTCACTTCAGAGGAGATGCAGCCTGTCCAAAGAAGGTGGTTAGCACTGGGCTGTCCAGTGTAGCCATAGAGGAGGATTCCTCAGATGATGAAGTCCTCCTAGCATTGTGCTGGGAGACAGGACCAGATGGTAAGCTGGTGATCCCTGAGGGTGGGAGTAGGCACTTCCACCACATTCAAGTGAATGGGATCCCTACCACTGGCCTGAGAGACACCTGTGCCAGTCACACTGTAGTGAGTGACCGGTTAGTGACCCCAGACATGTATGTCCCAGGAAAGACAAAGAAAGTCAGGATAGCCACAGGGGAGGTCACCTCCAAACCTGTAGCCATAGTGCCCCTAGAGAGGGAGGGTATCCTTGACTGGATTAGGGTGGTAGTCAGTGCTGACCTTCCCCTAGATTGTATCCTGGGCAATGACCTCCCAGAGGTGAGTCTGGTCACAGATGGGGTGGTCGCCCAGGGCGCCCCCCCAACCCAAAGTCCTGGGGAGTCAGTCCCTACAGTTAGGAGACAGGGGTCCCCAAGAAAAGGAAAGAAGAAAAGGAAGGGTAGGCCACTCTTAAAGAGAGTTCCAGGGAGCCAAGGGCCCTCTGCCCCAGTAAGGGGGGAGCCCAAAGTTGGCACTGGTGAGGCCTCACCTGACCCCAAGGAAGTCCTGAGTAGTCAGGCAGCTGTCCAGATGCAGGGTGTTGCCCCTGCACTGACAGAAGGGAGAGTGGAAGGAGGGTGTCTGCCACAGGAGGTGGTAGCCCCCCACTCAAGACAGCAAGAGGGGTGCCAGGACCCCAAAGATTCCCCTAAAGCAGCTCAGCCACCTGTCAGTGGAGAGCTTAGGGTGTGGTTCTGGGTACTGACAGCTGTCAGTAGCCTCTGCTGGGTGCTAGCCTTCCTGGCAGCACTGTACTTGGCCTGGGAGGCAGACCCCAGGGCCAATAGCAAAGTAGGCCCCCTGACCCTGTTGGTCATGGTGGGGTTGCTCAAGTGTTGGGTGACCTCTTTGGGTAAGCTAGGTGTTGCCCTAGCAAAGTTAGGAGTAGGGGAGGTGGGCACCTCACTACCCAAGTTGGCAGAGAGAGAGGAGGAAGACCCCCCTAGAGGGAAGTTTCAGTTTGAGTTGGGTCCTTTTACTGTTGGGATGGCTTCACTACCCAGAGGGAGTGACCCTGACAGGGGGATGTAAGGCAGAGTAGGCCCTGCAAAGGGACAGCCAGTTTTCTTCACTGTCTTCCTCGCCTAACAAGCCAGGAAGACTCTCCCAGGGTTGGGCTGAGTCTCCTGGGCGTGTGGGCTGGGGGGGGGGTTGTGTGAGAAACTGGGGCTGATTGCAGAGGCCCCATAACTTTTTGCCCCCATTTTCCACTTTATGCTGGTGTTTTCCTGACTCTGATGGTGCCCTGGGTACTGCTAACCAGTCCCAGGGCCTGTGCTCTGTGTAAAATGGATATGCAAATTAGGCTAATTATAATTGGCTAAGTTAACCTACCTATAAGTCCCTAGTATATGGTAGGGCATGTAGGTTTAGGGACCACAGCATAGGTGGTGCACACCTAGGTGCATTGCTGAGGTGCCCAGTGTCATTTTAAAAGCAAGCCTGCCTTGCTGGCTGCTTTTAAATTAAAGTTATATGCAAATTCGACTTTGGAATTAAAGGTACTTCCAAAGTCTTAAACTACCTTATTTTTACATATAAGTCACCCCTAAGGTGTGCCCTATGTGCCCCTAGGGCTGGGTGCCATGTAACTATAAGCAGGGACTTTATAAAAATAGATTTATAAGCCCTGGTGAGGTAAAAACAGCCAAATTCGTTTTTCCCTCATTGAAGTAAATGGCCTTCATAGGCTAGAATGGGCAGACTTTATTTTAAATTTTAAAGTCTCCTTAAATGTTACATACCAAGAATTTGGTATCAAATTGATTGTTATAATAAATCCCACAACTTCCAGTTGTTGGATTTAATATAACTAGTGCAGGTAAAAAGATTAGACTTTACCTAAAAAGTTGCCAATTTCAGCTCTGCATTGTTTTTGCTGCTGTGCTCTGATTGGCCAGCCTGCAGCAGCTTCTGCCAGGCTACTTTAATGAGGTGTGAAGTGGCCTGACTTCACACAAAGGAATGTGCTTGGGGGAGAGAATCTCCCCTCAGCAGATGGTGAGGCAGGAAGGGGGAGGGCTGCCAAACTGGTCTTCAAAGGCAGAGAAGGACATTTGCAGCACCCAGCAACACCCCCACATCCTGCAAACCCAGACAGCTAGGTGCCCCCTTGATTAGATTAGGAGAGGGCAGGAGAGGGGTGTGTTTATGGTTTTTAGCCACACCAGTGGGTGGGCTCAGCCAGATCTCTCCTCCAAAAATCAGATTCATCCATTTTGGATTTTTAGAGACTGTTGCCTTCTGGGATGGATTTTTGCCACACTTCCCAGGAAGTGGTCATCACAGGGGGACGACCCTGTCCCTGATTGGAGAACCAGGGCCCCCCTGCTTTTCACCCAGGAGCAAGGATAAAACTGGCAGACCTGCACCCACGCCTCAGATCCCCACCAAATTTCAAGAAGAAAGAACTACAAGGAGAAGAAGGACTGCCCTGCTGGACCCCTGGCCTGCACCTGGACCCTGCACTCAGAAAGACTGCACCAGCTGCACACTTGGGCTTCACCACAAGAAGGACTTTGCCTGGCTTCCACTGGTTCAAGGAGGGACTCCCTGTTTGCTACAGGTGAAAAATTGCTAACCAGAGTCCCCTGCACCAACTCCTGAAAAAGTGACCAGCTGACCACTGTCCAGTGGCCAAAAAGGAGTTTGCGCCAGGTGTATTCTGGGAGTTGAAGTCCGCACTTCCCAAGGACCATCACAGAACTTCTGGACCCTTGGGGTGAGCTGTGGACCCCAAAAGAACCTTAAAAGAACATCTGGGTGAAGCCCCAGAAGTTTGGAAAAGATTGGAAATTTTTTGAAAAAAAGCTCCATAAAGTGACCGACCCGACGCGGAAATTCTAGCCGGCTTGCCTCAACCGCGACCCGGCCTGACTTCGTGGTTCGTCCCGGTAAAGAAAAACATCCAAAAAATAGACTAAGTCCGAACGTAAAAAGTTGACCGGGACCTTCCAGCCATCGTATCCGAGAAGGGCTCCACGGACGTCGGATCAAGATCCAGGTTTACCCCGGTCGAAGGATTTTCATCTCGAAAAAACGACTAAGTCCGAAGGTAGAAATCACCACCGAGGAAACCGACTTCGCGTATCCGGACAAGGGCTCCAGGAGGTCGGATCCAACTGGCAGGTTCGTCCCGGTGAAGAAAAACTTCAAAATAAAGACTAAGTCAGAAGGTAACTTTTTAACCGAGGCTTCCCGCGACCTGTAGCCGAGCAGGGCTCCATCGCGGTCGGCCTGAAAGTTTGACTTTGTCCCGGTCCTGGTGCAACCAGATGACCCGATTGGCGCTTTTTGTTTCTAAGCGCTAGAAAATAATAATACTTTAAAAATTCATATCTCCGGTTCCCCTGAACCGATTTTAATCGTTTTTGTGTCATTTTAAAGATAAAAATATAAGCTATTTTTATAAATTGGTTTTGGATTTTTAAACTGTTTCCTGTGTTTTATTTAATTACTGTTTTGTGATATTTGAATGCTTTACACTTTGTCTCCTAAGTTAAGCCTTGACGCTCGATGCCAAGCTACCAAGGGTAGAGCTGGGATTAATTTACTGAGACCTAACTGTACTTTTGTGGAGGTTTGTGGCTTGTTGCTAGGTGTAGGTACCTACCTGCCCTACCAATAACCCATTTTCCAACATGTTATAGCTGGATAACTGCAAGGTACATGGATGTTTTTCACTGACCGGTTCTGAGTGGCATCAAATTGACAATGAGAGTAAAGTTCGAGTTGTCTATAATGTCGCCCAAAACCCTGAGATGAAATACATCCACGTATTTCATTTTTTAACCTATTTTATGTTATGTATGGCCCCCTAAACCATTTGCCCCTACTTTCAACTGCTACGCAGGGGCTGAGCAATAGTGGGGGAGCCATACAAAACATGGTCTATCCTACAAGACTCAAATATGAAAACAGAATACCTTACCTACCATTCTTAGCAGCCCTAATAACCTTTCTTTCCTTACTTCCTTCTTCCTCCTGCAGCTGTGGTGTCTGCTTTCTGTCAGATTAGACAATCAGAGCTGCACAGACAGGCTTTTAGAGACCCCTCTCTGCCTGACCTGCAAGGTTTTGACATTGCAAAAGTGAGTGGTGAGTTTTGTTATCCACTGTTGCTACATTATAGCAGTGAGTTACAATATTTGAAAATCTGGTGTAAATGATGCAGGCTTCCTATGGAAGCCATGCATAACAATGATAAAATTCTAAATGGGTTACAGTGAATTACAGGGCTGTTTTTCACTGAGGGGTTGTGAGTGGCTTCAAATAGACAAGCTTAATGTCTAAGCTTTAATTGTCTAACCCAAACCCTGAGGTGAAAAACATCCCTGTAATTCACTTTTTACCAATCTATTATTCTATGTTATTTATGGCCCTAAAATCATCTGTCCCTGCTTTCAACTGCTAAGCAGGGTCCGAGGAGTAATGTAAAGAAGTGCTTAATTTGTGCTTATTGTTTTCGGTGCAGAGAACCAACACTTATTTTTGAGGGCAAGTGGCTTATTCGTCTGCATCAAGCATTTGCTGTGAGCAAAAGACAAATATAGGAAAGACGAATGAAGAGCAAAACGAAAAAGTGTCACAAAGGAAGAAAACAGAAAGCTGCAATGGTGACCTAAAGGGGCAAGGAGTGGCTGTAGATGGATTAATAAGGCCGGAGCTGACTTCAAGATTACACTGCCTCAGTAGTTCATGCTCACACATTTAAATGCAGCATCTGCGTGTTTAAGAGGATAGCTTTGGGAACCGGCACGTTTTTTATTTACAAATTAAGCACTGATGGAGAGGCATACAACATGGCCTGTCCCACATATAAAAAATACTTGGTCTCCTGCCACTCACCCTCACCATTCCCTATGCCTTCCCTTCTTGCTATTACAGAAGTTGTGCTCACTACTTTCCTGTGCTGCTCTGACAGGCTCTGTGAGTGTCCTTCCAGAGCAACCTGGAAATCCTTTATGACGTATCAACAGTGGGTAACAGCTTTTGTTAACAACTGTTGTAACATCATAGTAGTGAGTTACTGGATTCGAATTATGTGATTCATGCTAGTGGCTCTCTACCAGAGCCATAGATAACCGTAATGTAATCAGATCATCTACAGAGATTCCTCTTGTTTTGAATAAAATACAAATGGACTAATTTACAGAAAAATGATTTAATGTTTGTGAAGCTCAGCTGGTGTGTTCTGCGATATTTCACATTAGCAGTTTACAAAAATATCCAGAACATGGCCATTTATTTCCAAATGCATCTTGAATAAAATAGTGGAAGCGCTCGCTGAGACAACAAAAACAAATTGAGCTATGTTTCAGATGGCTGTAAATGATCTAATGAAAAACAGACATAAGAGCGAGAGGGGAAGAGAGTAAGGTGGCCTACCATCTCGTTTTGTGTGGATTTGTCGTGAATGGGGGGGGTTTTGACATTTTGAGTTGATGAGGAACGTCAAATGTCTCACATATTGTCACTTCCAGGACAACCAAGACAAAATCTATTCAACAGGATTTAAGATAGTCAATGGAATGTCAGGAGCTGCCTGGCAGGGTATCACTCTCTATACTTTATGCCCTCTATGAGCTACTAAGAAGTGCCTGCCTGCACAACCCAAGTTCAGGAAGACATTTCCCATAACAGATGCTTATAGGGATAGCTTCCCCTACAGTTAAACAGCCCTCAATGTGTGAAAATACAACAATACTGGTGTCCTATCCTCGAAATATGTATTTGATGTAGGGTAAAAAGATGTCCCAGATTTGCTGGGCAGCCCCACTCACTAAGGCAGCAAATTCCAGTAAATTCAGCTCGTCCTAATTTTCAGAGAGGGTCCACTGAACACTAGTGTGATACATTTTCATTCATGTGTTCCAGTGCAGAATTAATTGGCAGCTTCTAGAAGAAAGCAGTTTATGTAACATAGAAATTAATTTGAATGTTTTTTTCTATGTGTGTGAGTGAAGTCTATGTCAGATCGCAAATCTATACAGAAAATTCCTGTTTGTGCACTGGCACCAGACATGGAGCAGTGTAGTCCCTAGCGGATTTTGGTGCTCCCTGCTGAACCCGGCTCTCTTAGTAAGTCGGGTGGCAAAGGTACAGAAGGCAAGAACAAAGCATTTCTGCCGCAGAATGACGGACAAGGAACTTTGTTTCAAGGCAATAGGTTCTGGTCTCTTAGTCTGAGACAGTAGTCTCTTTCGCCTCAGTCCTCAAAATGCCCTCTTTTCACAGAAGTACTGCTTATTTCTAGTTCATGAGTAATTGGGTCATTTTCAGACGCAGAGTCCTCTGTCACTCTCTCTCCAAATCTGCTCTCCAACTCTGAGGCACTCGTTCCGGCATGCTCAGGTTCAGTTCTCCAACCGGATGTGCAATTTTAGCTTCGAACTTTGGTCACGGGATGTTCTGAGCTCTCATGCTGCTCTTGAGGCTGCTGCTGTTCTGCTATAGGCTCTGGAGCTTCAAGCAGGGTTTTGTCTTACTCTTCAGAGACATCAGAGACTTGAAATCAATATGGACTCCTGGTGCTAGATAGCGATTCAGCTCTCCTTCTTCCTCTGCTCATCTCACCCTCTTGAGATGGGAGGCATGGGAAGACCTGCACACTTCATAGCTGTATTAGTGGTTAAAATGACTTGGTACGGCCCTCACCAGCATTCTTCCAAGCAGAACTTGACATGTCATTTCACATGCACTCAGTCTCCAGGGTTCACATTGATATCGCGTCCTTTTATGTTAATTTATACACATTAGGACTCGTTTTAGGCCAATGAATCTTGTGACCCAGTGGTGAGACACCATAGGACGAGATAACTGATCAATATGTCAAGCAATATATCAATAATGTCATCAATATTCACCACCACAATGCACTTTACTTTGGTTAAAGACATTAATCAAATTGTCGATGCAACCATGACCTTTCAGCCATGAATAACCACACCTTTTGATAGAATTTTATGAGTTTTATTCCATATTGATTAAAATCTACGAGCAGAAAAGTCAATCTCAAAACCAAGAAGCATAAGAGCATAGTCACAATATGGCAACTGTGATAAGATTTCAATAATGCAAGAATCACAAACATAAGAACATAGCACGGCGTGAACATAGATTAGAATACAATGATTATCACGTAAGTCTCAGTTCAGCATAGCGCAACGTCAGTCTTTTGTCTATTTGCGTCAGTCAGAGTGATCTCCTGTCCTAACCAATAATTAGCATCAGCATGTTGGGCTTCATGCAAAATAATTGAGAACACCAATTTAGAAAACATCTAACTATGGCCTCTATTCAAAATGAGCAGTTGGTACCTAGAAAGGAAAAGCAAACAGACAAATTATAAATTTCATTGTCATAATTACCCTCCAAGGATTAGGTCAGCACACAGGATCAGTCTTCGTCTTCAGGACATCAGTCAAATCGCCATCAGTCTAACTTTGTCTAAAGGACAGGGGACACTTCAGAAGCGTAAAGGGGCAGTCTATGGGTGAGGATGGTTTATTAAGTCTCAAGTCACCAAACAAAGTGACAGAGTTTCTAGATAAAATCAACAGCATTCCCTACCTAGTTCTAACGACCCTTCTGTGACATGGGTTTTTATCCCTTTTTCGTGATACCTTCCCCCAAATTTCTATTGGACATTTACTATACCCCACTATCTTTAACCTATCAAATTAAGCATTAGGTAATTCCAATTGTCACCCCATGATAATTCATAACATTTTGATTGGTCTTCGTAATTGACGCCTTCGGAGGTGGCACATCCGGATTTTACTTCACCATTTAGCACATCTTCTCGGGTCATGAGTTTCCTTTGTCCATGGTTAAACGTCCTTGTACATTACATTAATCTACTTTTGTTTCAACTTTTGTACATAACTCATACTAAACAACGAGCATGCGAGTGAGAACAGAATCTAGGTTGATACATGAAATGAAAGGAAAGGAACCTATGCAGGGTTATGGCCCTTTGCGAGTCGGCACACTGGAAAAGAGAGAAAAATGCTTTAATATGAGAGCTAGGCAGCTAAATCTATAACTCACGCTAACTTAAGGCCTATGAGATTTTTAATACAAATGCAATATAGTAAATGTTAATATAAAACCATAACATGAACAGTTTTACTCATTATTGTTAGTTCACATATATTAGTGACCTCACACATTATAGTCGTAATGCAGATGCGTGTTTAAGCAAAACACTAATTATTGTCGTTTTCTATGCAGCCTCATTAAGCATTTAACTTTTAGTATATGTAGTATTTAAACTACACTCTCTCAGTCCCTCCTCTGATGACGCTCGTCATCACACCAACCTTTCCCTTGACCTTTCACTTTTAATTTTTCACCTTGCGCATTTCAACATCTTGCCCTTTATGTGAACTTTCCCAAATTTCATTGAACATTTTCTCTCTTTCACTTTCTTAATTTCTTCTGGTTCTTTTAGTCCAATTTCTCTTGATTCTGTCGTTGATTTTGCATGCCCCCCCACAATCCTAATAGACAGGCCAAAACAATTAATAAACCCATTAATATTTTTGCAAGCACCCCATTCCAAATATTGGTAAACCAGCTCCCAACTCTGGCAATTCCTTTTCCAAACTTTTCCCAGACACCAAGTTCCTTCAAATCCTTAAAATCTGTACTGTCTCTAGTAAGGTTAGTAAGCATACTTCTAATCTTTTTACTTTTGTCCGGAATGAACGAGCAACAATGACGCTCGTTGAGCATCTTCCAGACCCCTCCACTCTTTGCTAAAAGAATGTCTAAAGCAAGCCGATTTTGAAGAGTCATAGCTCTTTCTGCAGAAAGTTCAGTATCCATCAGGAGTATAGCCCCTGTGAAATTTGTCAGCATGTTATCCACAATAGTAGACAACTTTTGGATTTTCATAGAATTCAAGATAACCCCCACTGAAGGGATTATAGCTCCAAATATATCACCAATGACAGCAGCCAATGATTCTCGTTTTTGCCTAGGATGTTGTAATTCAGACGCTTTAGGTATTTGCTTTAAGTCATCAATCTGGTATATCTTTGGGAAAACTATTCCCAAATAACATGTCCCATACCATCCCCTAGGGAGACGGTAATAAGAATTAAGCCCACAGATGTAATAGGTCCCAGGGATCGCTGGATCCTGTCAATTCAACATAAATGTCCATTTACTCTGAAACAAAAACACATGTCTGCATTCACTCGTTCCCACAAACAAATTGTCCTGCTCAGATTTTGGCCTATATATACAAAGCCTACCTACATGTAATGCATCTATAGCTAGCTTGCCTTGTGTCTTAATTGCAGTGTGAGCATAGTCATTTGCATACGTGCATTTTTCTAACCCTTTTTCTAATCTCTCCTTCAATGCTTTGCGTCTATCATCAGTGTGATCTAAAAAGCTTTTCTCTACAGGTGATAGCAAGCAAGTCAAATTATTGCGATGTGCATAAGCAGTTCCAAATGTAAGCGTTGGCTCAAAGAATCCTCTAACTATTTTTATATCGTGTTCCTTAGCTAGTTTGTTAAAAAATTCAATCACAGGCACAAAAGAAAACACAACATCCAGATTTGAATAAAAGTATTGCACATGCTCTTGATTATAGAACCTTGTTAGTAGCAAGCTGCAACTAATCCCATAAGTTAGGGGGAGGCTATGATAAGTAACTCCCTCCTGCACAGATGAAGGAATCTTAGTACACACATAACAATCTTTCGCATCCATGGTCTCCACATACTCATTTAGCAAGCGATAGAAGACATTAGTAGAAAGTTCCCCTTTTGAATTAGTTCCCTCATGCAAGTGTCTTGCATCCTGCTCAAATCTTTCCCACTGTGTTAGTGTTGTACTTTCAGGTTTTGAAGTATTAATGGTCTCTTTCTCTATCCATGGCATTCCCACAATCACTCCCACAATTATTATTGCACACACAACACCTATTATAAGCCCTAGCCAACCACACACCTTACTTCCCTTGTTACTACTTCTATTATAAGCCATGTCTGTATAGAATCAGATAGTAGATCAACAATCAACTTAAGGATGATTTAGAATACTCTCTTGCTTTCTGCATGTATTTACAGCCTCTTCACTCACTCCAGGACCCCTTTTTGTCAAATCAGGTTAGCAGCTTGTCGTAACCAGGTTTCTCAAAGTCAATTCGGTTCTAGTGTCACTTTCGGTAATTTATAAAGTCTCTCTTTTGATTTTTCAGATTCTCGATTTTAACCAAGTTTTCTTTGGATTCGCTCAGGTACCGTAGTATTGGCCTGGTACTTCTCGATCAAAACAAAATGCTAGGAATTCTTGTTTTCATTCAGATGTTGTAGCATACGCCCATTCAGGACCTGTATATCTTCTGTTTGCGACTCTCTTTCTTTTCAGCCTTCTTTCACCTTGTTGTTCTCCTTCGCTCAGGTCTTCCACTCAAGATGTATCGTTCTCTTCTGTTATTGTTTCGTTTGATGTGTCTTTTATCTTGAAGAGTGTTTTTTCTGGCCAATTATCACCTATATGTGTCTTCTTTCGATGTGTCTTTTCAGGACGTTGGTCAGCACCCTCCTCTTGTGATATGGTGTTTTTACTTGATGGACCTGCAGCTGCCTCAGGAGACTCTGACGCTCTCTTATTCCTTTCTTCAATTTCTCCATCTTCGTCTGGGTCTGTGCCGGGTTCAAGTTCTAACCCGTATCTGTCTACTTCGGGGAGAACCTCTCCTTGATTTAGTTCTCCTGCTGCCTCTACTGAGATAGGCACTCTGTCACCTCTCTCAAACTCATTCACTGTTTGAGGGACGAGGCTGTTCTCAGTGGGCCCTCCGACAGTCTCAGTTCCTTCTTGACTGTTTTCTGGCCCTGAGACTTCTCTTCCTGAAGCTGTTGTGCCGGAAACTTCAAGTTCCTCTTCAGCAGGACATGTTACCTTTTTTGTGTGACTGGCATGTATCCAGTTTGGAACTCCTGCACTTTACAGCAGTAGTAGTTGTCAAGATTACTTGATATGGCCCTTTCCAACGTGGCACTAGACACGACTTTCTCACGTGTTTCTTGACAACCACCCAGTCACCAGCTTTTAGAGAGTGGCCTGGATCGCCAATCGGTGGTAATGTGTTAGCTTCCACCTAGTGAGAGAAAGAGCGAATCACATCAGCCAAACCCTTGCAGTAGTCCAACACCATATCATCTGTAATATTCACTAGAGCATTTGCAGGTACTGCTGGTAATCTCATAGCTCTACCCATGAGGATTTCATGGGGGGATAATTCAGTTTTCTTGTCTGGGGTGTTTCTCATTGACATCAGCACTAAAGGCAATGCATCTGGCCATTTCATATTGGTAGCTGCGCACATTTTTTGCCATTCTCGATTTCAAAGTACCGTTCATTTGTTCTACTAGTCCTGATGCTCCGGGCGGTAGCTACAATGCAGCTTTTGTTCGATGTCAAGTGCGGCACACAGGAGTTTAATCACCTCATTGTCGAAGTGTCTGCCCCTGTCTGACTCTATAGAGACCGGAAACCCGAACCTTGGTATCAGTTCCCTAAGTTGTAATTTTGCAACTGTAAGACTGTCATTCCTACGTGTAGGGTATGCCTCAATCCAGTGACTGAAAACACATACAATCACCAACACGTACTTCAATCCTCCACAAACAGGCATTTCAATGAAGTCCATATGCATCTTGCTGAATGGACCACCAGCTCTCCCAATGTGGCTCAAGGTTACCACGGTTCCTTTTCCGGCATTCATCTGCTGACAGATGATGCACCTGTGACAGGTAACCTCTGCGGCGTGTCTGAATTTTGGGTTAAACCAATCGATTTTAAATGACCTGATCATTGCATCTCTCCCAAGGTGAGCCTGTCCGTGGTATAGCCTGGCAAACTGACATAGAAGACTGTTTGGCAAGACTAGTTTTCCTTCCTCTGAGACCCACAAATCATCGGCCCTTTGTACACATTGCATTCTTTGCCAAGAGCGTTTGCCAGGTTCAAACATGTGTCATTTTCAGTTTGCGGTACCAATTCACATTGCTCTTTAAACGATATACAGTTCAGTGCGCAAAACCTTGGGACTTGATCTGCATAGCCGTTTCCCATGGACACAAAGACTTGTGATCTAATATGAGCACTGCATTTCGCCACGGCAATTTCAAGAGGTAACTAAATTGCATATAACAAATCCTTTATTTGTTCACCATTTTTCACAGGAGAACCAGAAGAGGTCATGAAACCTCTCTGTGACCAAAGTTGGCCAAAATCATGTACGATTCCGAATCCGTATCTGCTATCTGTATAGATAGTAACCTTTAGATTCACAGCTGCGTGGCATGCCTTAGTAAGAGAAATTAATTCTGCTACTTGAGCGGAAAACACTCTCTCGAGCCAGGAGGCTTCAACGATACCAGCTATGGTGCATACCGCATAGCCAGCTCTCAGTGTTCCAGCAGAATCTCTTAGACAGGACCCATCGACAAACATGATACAGTCCTTTTCTTTCAACTGTGTGTCCTGAATGTCTGGGCGAGGTTTGGTACATAGCTCAGTTACCTCAAGACAGTCATGTTCAAATTCTTCCTCATTTTTGATTTCAGTATTTTCAACAGGAAGTAAAGTTGCTGGGTTCAATACAGTGCACCGCTTGAGAGAAACATTTGGTGACCCCAATATGATTGTCTCATACCTAGTGAGACGAGCGTTTGTCATGTGCTGAGTTTTAGTTCGAGTCAACAGAATTTCAACTGAATGCGGAACCATTACTGTTAGGGGGTATCCCATGGCTATGCCTTCACATTGTGTAAGGCTCTGACCAACTGCTGCAACTGCGCGCAAACAACCTGGTAAGACTGCTGCGACAGAGTCCAAGGTAGCTGAAAAATATGCTACAGGGCGATTTGCATCTCCATGGACCTGTGTTAAAACAGACAAAGAACAAGCATCACGTTCATGACAGAACAACAGAAAAGGTTTCGCATAGTCAGGCATTCCTAACGCTGGTGCTTTGCACATGCATTCTCTTAACCCCATAAATGACTCAAGTTCTTCCTTAGACAAGGTTATGGTGTATGGCTCATCTTTGATCTCTTTGCCTGTCAATTTTATCAAAGGTTTTGAAATGATCGAGAAGTTGGGTATCCACTGGCGGCAGTAGCCCACCATTCCCAAAAACATCCTGACATCTCTTTTTGTCGTTGGGGGGTTCATTTGTAAGATGGCTGTTATTCTTTCCTTTGATATTCTCCTGGAACCTCTTTCGATCAAATGCCCTAAGTATTTCACCTCTTTCTGACAGTATTGTAACTTCCTGGGTGACACCTTATGCCCATTTTTTCCCAGATGATTCAGTAATGCAATAGCATCGTATTTACAACTGTCCCTAGTTTTGGATGCAATCAGCAAATTGTCAATGTACTGCACAAGAGTCAAGTTAAAAGGCAGTACCAGGGATTCCAAATCTTTTTTCAATATCTGATTGAAGATGGACGATGACTCAGAAAATCCTTGAGGAATTCTGCACCAACTGTACATCTTATCCAGGAATTTGAAACTGAACAAAAATTGGCTATCCTCATGAAGAGGTATCGAAAAGAAGCCCTGTGACAGATCTATGACAGTAAACCATTCAGCATCACAGGGAACCTGAAACATTATTACTGCTGGATTGGGTACCACAGGGCAACACTTTACCACAATTTCATTTATTTTTCTCAAATCCTGTACAATTCGAACTTTCCCACAGGGCTTCTTTAAACCCATTATGGGAGAGTTACATGGACTGCTCAAAACTTCTTTCAGGACTCCCTGCCTGAGAAAATCTGCAATTATTTGTGACACTTCGATGAGAACGTCTTGGGTCATATGATATTGTGGCACCTGAGGGAATACCGCATTTGGCTTTATCTGGACCTTAACTGGTTCTACCCCTTTTATTAGTCCTACTTCCTTTCCGGTCAGGTCCCATACTTTCTCTGTTACTGTCCCCTGTAAATCGACAGGTAAATCAATCAAGGTAAGCATCGGGAACAGAGTAATCAAAGGATAATCTTCATTAGCTGTTCCTGTGTCCTCTTCTGAGAACTGTCCTTCATCTCCCTCATCATCACTATTTGTCTGAACTTCGATTCCGTCATTGGAACAGGTAATTGAACATTGTGTCGTGCACAGTAAGTCCCTTCCCAGTAGGGATACCGGACTCGAGTCACATACTACAAACCTATGTAGCCCCTGAAAGTTGCCGATCTCAACCTGCACTGGATCTGTAATCGGATTTGTAAAATACTGGTTTGCTACTCCAACCACTCTTATGGCACGCCCTGAAAGGGGCAATTTTGGAACCTCTGCACTTTTGACTGTAGAGCGTGTGGCTCCCGTGTCCACCAGGAACAAGACCTTGTAACCCATCACCTTTCCTTCCACATATGGACCCCTCTGATCCACCTCTAAGGATGCTGCAAGCTTGCGTTCTTCACTGTCTGAGCTTTCATCTGACCACTCTTCATTCATTCCATTTTCAACTCGTAACGGGAATTGTTGTACTGTATTATTTTGACTCGTTACCTGACCTGTGACCTGTTGAGGAACCATCACCTGTTGCTGTTCCATCGGAGCCATTTATAATTAAATTTGCTGTCTAAGTAACATAGGAATCTGCTGTTGTACTGGTTGCATTTGCACTGACTGAAAACGCGGCATTTGCATCTGTTGCATGGGCTGTACCCCTCGCATTTGTACTAGACTGTTCTGAAAATTCTGATTTTTGTGCCTCATTTTCGGGCCCCGTACATTTTGTAATGTACCGACATTTGCACTTTGCTGAACAACACCATCCTGCACCATATTCGGGCATGCACGCGTGACATGGTGACATCTTTTTCGCTCCTTGTACATCATTTTGAACCACAACAGTATTTAAGTCTGGAACGCGATTCACAAACCCTCGACCTCTCGGCTGTGTCTGAAACACACCATTCATTTGCGGTTGTTGCTGTATCATCTGTTGAACTCCGTTTCCATGTATTCCTGCCTGTGCAGCCCTTATCTGCATCACCATCACTTTCTCTTTCATCTTTTTCTGTTTTAGCTCAATCTCATCACTACAGTATTTTGCATACTGCAACACTTCATCAATCGGCTTTGCGTGCCAACAAATCAAATGATTCTTAATCATCTGGCTAACCTCTGGTCTCAATCCTTCGACGAACCTAAACACAAGATGATTCATGTCCTTCGGTTCAACTGTCTCGGTACCACTATAGTATATGAATGCCTTTAGCAATCTCTCATAGTAAGCATGTATTGATTCCTTAACCTCTTGAGAGGTCCGGTCGATTTTCTGGCAATCAGTCACCTTTGGCGACACCTTTTGCTTCAAAAATTCAATCACCTTATGATAATACTTCATCACCTCTTCAGAGGGTGCCCCGGTCACCTTATCTCTTGCCGGTTCCTTCGTTGGCCAATATACCCCTCTCTTGCACTCAAGCCACAAATCAGGTGGAACAATGATCTCAAACAAGGTATTCAAGTCTTCCCAGAGACACTTCGCAAGTTTCACAAACCTATCTGTTTGCTGATACCACTCGATCGGTTTCTCTCTCAATCTGGGATAATCGTTAGTAAAAGATAGGATGTCTCCTCTGGACCACGGTACATGGACTAAGACACCACCAGCTGTTTCTCTCATAGGTAATATTTTTACTGAATCCACATCAGGGGAGACCTTAGCTTGATTAGACCCTGGACTGTCACCCTTTTCTTTGCCCACCTGCCTTCCCATTTTTCTAGTGCACCCCAGATTTGCGCACTATGCAACAATTCTTTCAAATGTGCCTTCATTCCCGGCAAACCTCATGTGCTCAAAATCTTTGGAGTCAAAATCCAATCTGTAACTTCTTTTTAGTATTTCCAATATCAATATTGTATTTATCTGCCAGGTTTGCTAACCTCTGATGCACCTTGCCTACTTCTTTAGTAATCTTGGGGCACAGGAATCTTAATTCTGCTTCCGTGTATGACTCCAATCTGTTTACTCCCATTGTACCTTCCAATAACTCGGCAGCTTCTGCCCCTAATCTTACAAAGTTCAGGTACTCGTCTTGCTTTTCCTTTTCTGGCTCGACTGTAACCACTGCAGCCCTTTGTGAAGTATAAGTCTTTTCTAACCATTCATTTAGCTGTTGGACTGTGAAACCCTGCAATGAGATATTCCCTGCATGTATCATTGGTGAATGCGAGGTGTTTGTACTCATGGTCTGTGGAGTTAAAACTCCTAATCCTGCTTGACGCATTGCTTCGATGGGTGCTCCCACTGGACTAAGGTCCATTAAAGACCTCGGCTGTTCAACCGTTTGCTCTCCTGGGGCCATTATCTGGGGGGTTCCCATAGACCTTCCTCTTATCGCGTCTTGAGTCATCACTCCCTGATCACATACATAATTTTTACCCTGCGCATACAATAGCACTGGTGGACCAACGGTGATTGGCAATGATATGGCAGCAGGTGTCTGCCCAGACTTCGTGGAGCAGTAACTCCATAGGTCTGTTCCAAGGTACCCGGAACAGGCACTAATGGTGGACCAGCTGCAGGGTTGTACCCTGGTATCAGCTGTGGTTGTGGTTGGGACAGTAATTTCGGAGTTGACTCAATCTGTACTAACTTTGATTTCGTGTATATCGGGTCTGGCGGCACTATCAGATTTGTAGTAGTCTCAAGTACTGGAACGTCTGGGTAGATTCTCTGTATCTGCGGTGGAGGTTGCAACTGTATCGGTATGTCGGGTGCAGTGGGTACACTGACACCATTCTGTATCGAAGCCGTATCACTAGTCTGTACCGTATCAGCAACTCCCTTTTCCTGCGTCTGGTTCCCAGGATCCATGCTAGAACTTGGAGCACTATCGCTCACCGCATAAGGTGGCGGGGGATCATGTAGTAATCTGTCCATAAATTCCTCATCGTCTGAATCATCTTCCTCTTCCCACGGTCTTTTATTCTCTTTAGATTTGCTAAGTCTTTATCTGTCTTACAGGAGGCTTTCTTTCCCTGTGATTCTTCTCCCTATGTTATTGCTGGGAACATCTTTAGTCAGTCAACAATTCCCCTTCTCCACATTTTACTCTCGTTATCCCATCTAGCCTCAGCATAGGATTTTTCTGCCCTTCTCAATCTTCTCTGAAACTTTTCTTGTCTTTGTTTAAGAGCCATTAGATCCGAAACCGCTAAAGCTTCATACTGAGCTGGCCTCGGAGGTGGTTTCTGTGTGCTTAACATCCACCTCAAATTTTCAAGAACCCTTGTATTGAACGTCCCATGTTCTGGGAATGCTAAACATCCCTCTTTCTCTGTTAATTTGCGCCACTGTTTCATCCATAAACAAGGTGCGACACCTTTTTCTTCCATGACTATATAAGCTGGAGTACCCTCGGGTGGTGTAGGTTCCCCATCAGTTGCTACAATATATGCGTCTCCTTTCAGAGCGCTCTTAAATGCTTTAACAAAATTCATTTTGCGACTTTCTCTTGTTTGTATTTTAATCATAAGTGACTTAGGGCCTCATTATGACCCTGGCGGGCGGCGGAGGCCGCCCGCCAGGATCCCGCCCTCCAAATTACCGCGCCGCGGTCAAAAGACCGCATCGGGTATTACGAGTTTTCCCCTGGGCTGGCGGGCGGTTCCAGTAAAACCGCCCGCCAGCCCAGGGGAAAACGACCTTCCCACGAGGATGCCGGCTCGTAATCGAGCCGGCGGAGTGGGAAGGTGCGACGGGTGCAGTGGCACCCGTCGCGTATTTCAGTGTCTGCAAGGCAGACACTGAAATACTTTTCGGGGCCCTCTTACGGGGGCCCCTGCCGTGCCCATGCCAATGGCATGGGCACGGCAGGGGCCCCCAGGGGCCCCGCGACCCCCCCTACCGCCATCCTGTTCATGGCGGCTTTCCCGCCATGAACTGGATGGCGGTAGGGGGGGTCAGAATCCTCATGGCTGCGGAGCGCGCTCCGCAGCCATGGAGGATTCCAAAGAGCAGCGGAAAGTCAGCGGGAGACCGCTGACTTTCCGCTTCTGACCGCGGCTGAACCGCCGCGGTCAGAATGCTCATTGGAGCACCGCCAGCCTGTTGGCGGTGCTCCCGTGGTCGGTGGCCCTGGCGGCCACCGGCCGCCAGGGTCAGAATGACCCTCTTAGTTGCCAGGACACTCTTCACCCACCTTTCTCAACCTATTGCCTCTCACGGACGGCAGCCAATCCGTGCGCGACCCCTCTCGACAACTGACCTATCTCAGCGTGGCACCACTGATGTCACACTCACGCACACTGCAGCTGACAAAGTCTTGCGGCTCGTCTGCTCCTCACTAAATTCATACAAACTAATGCGAATTATTGCGAGCACCTTAAATGACAACACAAATCTGCCGGTTTACTACAGGAAGGGTAACACATTTGCTTCAGAACTTTACAGAGATTTCACTTGAAGCCCCAGCCGCTACTTTCTCCTTATCAGCTCCCGCATGCGCAAGTAGAATTCGACCCGCAAATTCTACTCTCGACTTGTCAATGGCTCGTCCTAGTGCACTTTAGAATTTGCCAAATCTCCATTGAAGGTTTCAAGATACGTTTCAACTCAAACCTGACTTGTCAACCACGCCCAATTGACCTATTAAACCGCACAGATTACAACATAAATCCAAGTGTCTTCTACACTTGTCAACATACTCCAGAGTCTTAGACCACAACAGGTCCGTACATAAACAACCAACCACGTGGATAGTTTTGAGCACCAAGCGCCACTCTCATATGAAGTACGCCGACTTCCCTACTCTCATACTGCGGAGTATGCCTACTCCTACTAAACAACACATACTTGGCCTAAATACACACAAATCTCGCAATCACCCGCAAAAAGGCATAAGCTAGTAAGCGCAAAACCCTAAACCATACACATTATGGCGCCAAGAACATCCCCAACTCACTTAGGCAGGCTCAGAGATCCCGGAAATGTCACGCGGCCGCGGCCGCAAGCACGGGCTGCCGCGGCGCGGCATTTGGGGAACACCGCGGCATGCATGCAAGCCGCGGGGGAAGAGGCGGCTTGCAGACAGGCCGCGAGAGAAGCCGCGAGTCTGGCCAGGGGTCGCGGCACTCGCCGCGCCCCCTTCTTTTGTTTCTGCCGCAAGGGCAAACGCTGCAGGAGTTGAGACCCCGAGTGGGTCTCAGACCTGCCACGCATAGCACATTTAGTGCGCTTTACACTTTAAACATCAAAGAAACCTTCTTCTTCACCACTTACCGGTCACAACAGGCAAAAGCCGGATACCTGCACATGGTGGTGTTTTTATGCATGCCTTTTTCCTTTCCCAGCATGCTGCTCACTTCCTCTCTTCCCAGCATGCATTGTTTCTCTCTGTTTGGACGCATGTTCTTTATTCACTGTTATACTCTTTTCCCCAATCCAAGATGGTGGTGTTTCTACTTCCTGTTTCCTACTTCCTGTATAGGGGTATAAAAGGGGAATTCAGCTGCTTACTCATTGCGTTGCAACACTCCTTTGGTGGTAGTCACGCTCCGGCTGGTTTCCTCTTGCGGATCCAGTATTTCCTGACCTGTCTTCGTCTCCAGTTTTCCTGTACTCTCGGATCTTCAATTCTAACGCCCTCGTGTCCTCCTTCTGTTTCAGGGAGTTCCTGTTGGAGGTTTTTTACCATTTTGGGGTTTTTCCTCTGGGACTCCTTCTGGAGGGCACGGACTGTAGTGGCTTGCTATTGTCAAACAGCACCGTGGCTACTGGAAGGGGTCGCCCCCTACCTCGGGCCAGAGCAGAACCTGCCGAAATCGGGGTCGTTCCCCAACCCTCATCAACTTCAACGGTAAGCCCAGTGAAAACCGTGACAGGGAAAGTCATGGTGAACTTAGAAACCCATCATACCTCCAATTTGCATTATCACAGAAAAACAAATCAAACAATGGTTCTCCGTCCTAGGGCCCCCAAGGGCCAAAACCAATCCTCTGCTACCAGAACTGATAACGCGTCCTTTTATGTTAATTTATTCACATTAGGACTCGTTTTAGGCCAATGAATCTTGTGACCCAGTGGTGAGACACCGTAGGATGAGATAACTGATCAATATGTCAAGCAATATATCAATAATGTCATCAATATTCACCACCACAATGCACTTTACTTTGGTTAAAGACATTAATCAAATTGTCGACGCAACCATGACCTTTCAGCCATGAATAACCACACTTTTTGATAGAATTTAATGAGTTTTATTCCCTATTGATTACAATCTACGAGCAGAAAAGTCAATCTCAAAACCAAGAAGCATAAGAGCATAGTCACAATATGGCAACTGTGATAAGATTTCATTAATGCAAGAATCACAAACATAAGAACATAGCACGGCGTGAACATAGATTAGAATACAATGATTATCACGTAAGTCTCAGTTCAGCATAGCGCAACGTCAGTCTTTTGTCTATATGCGTCAGTCAGAGTGATCTCCTGTCCTAACCACTAATTAGCATCAGCATGTTCGGCTTCATGCAAAAAAATTTAGAACACCAATTTAGAAAACATCTAACTATGGCCTCTATTCAAAATGAGCAGTTGGTACCTAGAAAGGAAAAGCAAACAGACAAATTATAAATTTCATTGTCATAATTACCCTCCAAGGATTAGGTCAGCACACAGGATCAGTCTTCGTCTTCAGGACATCAGTCAAATCGGTATCAGTCTAACTTTGTCTAAAGGACAGGGGACACTTCCCTCATAAGGAGGAGAAGCGTAAAGGGGCAGTCTATGGGTGAGGATGGTCTATTAAGTATCAAGTCACCAAACAAAGTGACAGAGTTTCTAGATAAAATCGACAGCATTCCCTACCTAGTTCTAATGACCCTTTTGTGACATGGGTTTTTATCCCTTTTTCGTGATACCTTCCCCCAAATTTCTGTTGGACATTTACTATACCCCACTATCTTTAACCTATCAAATTAAGCATTAGGTAATTCCAATTGTCACCCCATGATAATTCATAACATTTTGATTGGTCTTCGTAATTGACGCCTTCCGAGGTGGCACATCCGGATTTTACTTCACCATTTGGCACGTCTTCTCGGGTCATGAGTTTCCTTTGTCCATGGTTAAACGTCCTTGTTCATTACATTAATCTACTTTTGTTTCAACTTTTGTACATAACTCATACTAAACAACGAGCATGCAAGTGAGAACAGAATCTAGGTTGATACATGAAATGAAAGGAAAGGAACAAATGCATGGTCATGGCCCTTTTGCGAGTCAGCACACTGGAAAAGAGAGAAAAATGCTTTAATATGAGAGCTAGGCAGCTAAATCTATAACTCACGCTTACTTAAGGCCTATGAGATTTTTAATACAAATGCAATATAGTATATGTTAATATAAAACCATAACATGAACAGTTTTACTCATTATTGTTAGTTCACGTATATTAGTGACCTCACACATTATAGTCGTAATGCAGATGCGTGTTTAAGCAAAACACTAATTATTGTCGTTTTCTATGCAGCATCATTAAGCATTTCACTTTTAGTATATGTAGTATTTAAACTACACTCTCTCAACATCATGTTACGGAGTAGCACTCAAGGAAGGGGTGGCAACATCGACCTGATGAGACACAGAATGCACCATTTAAGCCAGGCCTTTGAAATATTTGAGCACCAAGTCATCTGTGATGTTCATAAAAGCAGTCCCGGAACGGAAGGGTTTCTCATGGCTATCCCCATCAGAACTTCATGGGAGGAGAGTTCTATCCTCCTGCATGGAGAGCTTTGATTGCTCATGAGTACTAGGGTAAGGGAGGCAGGACATTTGAGAGCCATAGCGGCACAAGCTTTGGCCAGTTTTGCGTTGATTGTCCCATTTAGCCTCTCTACTATTCCTGACGCTTTTGGTCTCTAACCACAGTGGAATCGCTGATCAGTCCGTAGGGTAGTGGATAACAGCTGCATCACTTCATTCTTGGAGTGACTCCCTAAACCTGATTAGAGGTAAACTGGCATACCAAATCTGGAGATCAACTCTCTCAGTTGTAGCTTGGTGACTGTCAGATCTCCTGACAGGACATGCCTCAACCCAGCGAGAGAATAAATAAATGGTCTCCAATAAGTATCTTAGCTGGTTACATTGAGCATCTCCACTGAGTCAATCTGGAGACCGTTGAAAGGACCATTGAGTTTACCTTTGTGACTCATGGTCACTTCAACTTTTTTGCCAACATTTTGTTTTTGGCATATTTACCACCTCCAACATACACTCTGTCTGATTTTGGAAGTAGGGATTGAACCAATGTTTTTTAAAGGTGAGGACTTTACCGGCTCAACCTACATCGGTCAGACCATATATGTGTCTCACCTTAGCGCCTAACATGGAACCAGGTGACATAGGTTTGCTTCATTGGACACCCAAATGTTGCTAGCATCTTTTGTACATTCTGCCTTTTTCCATTCTTCCTTCTCAGTTGGAGGGGCATCATGTTGCAGTTCGCTTATTTTACTGAAAGTTTGTACGGAATTCAACAATATGTTGGAAATAGACTCTCTCCTTCACTTTACACTTTGCCGATTGAATTTTGCTGGTCTCAAGAGTGCAATAACATGCTGTTTTGTTCACCTATTGATTCCCTTTTGTGACAAAATCCTCGCCACTGTTATGGCAGCACACTTCACAACCACGATCTGCCATGGCAGGTGCAATGAACTGAACAGATTACAAAAGTGCAAGCTGTTCCAGGTTGGAGAGCAAGATGAGGTTAGGAAACCTCTTGAGGACCACAATTAACTGGTGTCATGCACAATCCCAAAGTCATACTGGCCGTCAGTATAGACAGTGACTCTTAATCTGCCAGAGTTACAACAGGCTCTTGTCAGCGCTATCAATTTAGCTACTTGGGCCGTGTTTACGCTGCACAAATGGCAAGTTTTAATGACACTACTAAAAGTACAGATGGAATAAGCGCTCAATATGCCATGTTTGTGTCTCATACATGAGCCATTAGCAAACAAAATCTGGTCTGGTTCGTTTAGGGACACATCTGGTATATCTGGTATTGGTTTTGCACACAACTCGGTAACTTCAATATAATTGTGGTCATCCTCGCATTTCTCTCCTTCATCTGGAGTGGGCTACTGAGTTGTATGATTGAGAACATTACAACACTGCAAGGACACATTTTCTGCAGCTAGGATGATTCTCTCGTAGTGGATTAGTTGGCTATTGGTGAAATGCTGCATGCATGTATGAGTTAAGAGATCTCAATACAATGGGGCACCATAGCAATTCATTGTTGTCCCATCACTATGTCCTCAGTTTGCTGTAGACTCAGACTAACTGCTGCAACCACTTTGAAACAGCCAGGTAGAGCTGCTGCTAAGGGATTAAGATTAACTGACAGATAGGCCAATGGCCTTTTAAAATCACAATGGGTCTGTGTCAACAAAGACAGTGCATACCCATCACGTTTGTGACAAAACAGCACAAAGTATTTGGTATAGTCTGGCATTGCAAGAGCAGGTGCACTGCAGACTATATTTTTGAGCTCCAGTAAGGCTCCCATGCTCTTGTCATCTTTTGTTATTGGATCATTGACATCTGTGTGCGTCAGCCACTGTAGGAGCTTTGTCACAAGGGAACAATTTGAGATCCCTTGTCGGCGGTAGCCAATGATGCACAAAAACATGCACACCTTTTCTGTAACGTTGGAAATTTCATCTTAAGAACAACCTCAATGTGCTCATGGAATACCATCCTGGCTCACTTTTTTCAGTCTGATTTCCCTGATACTTGACCTATCTTAAGCAGTACTATAATTTCCCGGGGAAACCTTGTGCCCATTCTCAGCAAGATGGTTGAGCAGGGCTATTGTGTCTTATGTACAAGCCTCTTTTGTCATCCATGCCATGAGTTGGTCATCGATGTATTGCACTAGGGTGGAACTGCACAGTAGTTGCAGTGACTCCAGCTTCTTCTTCAAAACCTGGTTAAACTAGAAAGGATTTAATGTATACACTTAAGGTGTGGAACAAAACCTCAGAGTTTTCTCTTGGAACCTGAAGGCGAAGAGATATTGGCTGTTCTTAATGAAGGGCAATAGAAAAGATCATCCCTGACATAAGTCAATGACCTTGAGCCACTCAGGTTCTGGTGGAATTTGGCACAGGATTACTGTGGGATTTGGTACTACTGGGTTGCATGGAAGGACTATATGGTTGATCTTTCTTGAATCTTGAACAATCCTCCACTTTTTGTTAGTTTTTGCAAGGCCATAATTGGGGAGTTACATGGGCTCCCAATGACCTCCTTCAGAATTCTCTGTTCTAGCAAACTCTTGATGACTTGATGTTACACTAGCTATGCTTCTGGAGTCAATTTTTAGGGGCATTTTTGGGGAAATCCTGCATTGGACCTAAGAGTGATCTTTAAAGTGGTGGCATGTTTGATAAGGCCAATTTTGCTTTCTGTAAAGTCTCAAATCACTTCCATGACTGTTCTCCTTAGGTCAATGGACAAGTCTTCTGTTGTGATATTGGGGAATTCAGACATCACACTCTTGTAATTACAGCTCGCCATACACCTGTTAGTGTCCAGCTTAATTCCATCAGGGGCACAGAAGATGACACAATTGAGCTTGCATAAGAGGAGTCTTCCTAGCAGATTTACCGGACTGAAGTCACAAATGACGAATTGGTGATGTTCTTGTATAGACTCTAACTTTATTGGAACAGGTGCTGAAACTAGATTCATGTGTTGCTGATTCAAAATGCCCACAACTTAGACTACTTTTCCTGAGAGGGGCTGGTTTGGGAACTGAACCGTCCGCACAGTTGAACGAATGGCACCAGTGTCACACAAAAAGGGCACAGAATGACCATTAAAGTCTCCTTACACATAAGACCACTCTGATCCACTGTCAGAATTGTGCCAAGTACGTAATATTTCTCCTCCCTCAGGCACCGGTACTGGGCTTGTTTAAATCCCAATGAATTTTCAAACACGATGAGATTCTGTGAAGCCTGATTCAGAAACAGAATTTGCTGACTTCTGTAGCTGGGCTGGAAAAAAGGGGTCCCTTTTTGCACCTGAAAGGGTGACATAGTGGGTTCGGACAATCTGGTTTAGAGCTTCTTGGGTTTATTGGGAGTCTAGGCATAGGTAGAATTCCCTCCTGCACCATGAGATTGGATATTTGAGCATTAATCTGTATCCAATCAGGATTAAATCAACACTCCGTCTTCCAGTGGCCAACCTTGTGACAAATGTGACATGGGGTTACCAAGATAAAGCACTAATAGATGTACCCTTTGCATTTCCTTACTCTCTCCCTCCGTAGGAGGTGTATTCCCTCCATAAGGCATGGTGACTCCTTGCATGTTCACTCCAATATTTGTGTTGAAGTCCAGTCCGGCATCAGTCATACTCACGCCTCTCCTCACCCATTCTGTGCCAGCGCAGTCTGCATGACCATGACTCTCTCTTTTAATACCTTTCTTTTAGCTTCTCTAAATGTCTGAGTGTTTGGCATAGTGCAAGATCTCATCTAGTGGCTTCACTGCCAACAATCCTCTTGTATTCTTGCCAAGAGAGTCGTTGAAGCCACCCTGTTCCTTGAATGCCTGCATCAGTCACTAAGAATAGACATCTCCTGATTCCTTTGTGATTCTGGTGGGTTCTGCATATCTTGGGATGATTCATCTTTGCAGGACGTTTGTTTTGAGGTGAGCGTTAACTGAATTGTATTTTCACTATTGGGGGTGAGGGATTCTGGTCTAAGAATGCTATGAAGAAGCCTGGTGGGCCATGAAGATATGCAAGTGAAGCAGGCAAAAATCAACAAAGGTGTTTTGAACATCTGTTTAGACACTGACAACATCTGTTCAAGTTGGACCTGTATATGAAGGGAAAGTAATATTTCTTTAGCAAGGTTGGATCAATTGGATATGACCATGCACGATGCTCAGCATCCATTCTTCTGTCTTTGACTTTAAATTACCCTCTGACAGAAGCATGTATGTATTAATTGTAGTGGAGTGCCATGTCATACCATATTGTTCATTTGTGGAAGGATGAGGAAGTGAGAACACCAGGTTTCCTCCTCACTGCTCCCACATCTACCCAAACAGCAGGATAGTCCACTGTATTGTAAACAGACATGCACCCCTCTCCTGAGTACCTGACAGCATGTGAAACTGGTATCTTGACTTTTTGTTTAGTTGTGGCACTACATTAATCCAGCATGTGCTCAGAGGCTTAAAACCTGTTCTGTGACCTGTAAGTCCACACAAAACGTACCATTAAAGTAGGCATAGGACTACTCCTCATGCCCTGATGGTGAGTTACATAAAGCAAAGAAGGTAGTGTACCACATTTTTATGAATTAATAGGGTGGCCAGACCTTTTCCTCTGTGTCCAGGAGAGTGCAGTCTACTGACCCCTCTCATGTGATGATGATAGGTAAGCCCCAGATCTCTAAGTTGACAACCCATGTGTGTGTTTCAAGGGCTTGTTTTTGCTGTGAGTGTGTGTAACATGTGGGGTAGAAGGACACTGTTTATGATGGAAGTTTGAGGGGGTGGCTTGTGTGGCCAAGATGGCGTATGCACCTTGTGATGGCTCGGCTGTTCATACCCACCTACCCTTCATTTATCCTGCTGTAAGCCTGCCATCAACATCAATCAAGGCATCTCCCCAACTCCAGGCACTGCCAGCTACCAGCACAGTCGACCCTGCAGTCCCACCCCTGCCCATGCATGTACAGCCAATGGAGACATCGGTAAGGCCTGGGGCGTGCTGAGGGCACCAGCTAAGTGGGCCTCCCTCCCTGCCGCATGAACTTAACTCCTGAAGTATATGGGGATTACTCTGCAGCAATGTGAACTGTTCATTGAGTAGTGAATGCTGTGCCAACAGTGGCTGATGAAGACTTTGCCCCTTCAATTGCCCCGGCACCCTACCACGGGCTGATCCTGATAAAGGAGCCTTCCCTGGCGAGGACTTGCCCTTTTGCGCCCTGCGTTCTTATGGCTACCACTCTTCTGTAGCCACGCAGAACCTGGCCTCACTATTGCTGGAGTTAGGTGCCTGAAGCTAGTTGACACGTGACATGCGCAGCTGTGCTGGCACCCAGCTGCTGTGTCTGTGACCTTCTGCGCCCTTGCGCAGGCCCTCCCAACCTAACTGAGACAGGTGGCAAGTGACGGAGAAACTCCTATACAGGTGATTGGCTGTAGGGCCCATGATTGGCATCTGATGACTGACGAAGCATTAATTAATCCTACTGACATGGTACTGATCACTATCATTGTCACCACTTGACACAGACACAAGAGCCTCATTACCTGTCCTTATGAAATGGACTCACATCTTGTAGGTCCATGTGCACTATTGCTGTAACTTTGAGTGCATAACAGCTCTTGTATTGCCTTAAATGCAGATTAAAGGTCCCAACTGCTCATATGCTTACTGGCAATTGGTTTAGCAATGACCTTTGCTTTCGAACTTGCTCATCTTGCTTGGAGACCTCCCCAGGAGTCCATCCCAGCACATCAACTACGCCTGCTACCCAGCCCTGCTCACCACACTTAAGCTCGCTCCCATCTAAACGCTGTGAACCTGTCTACCTACTCCTAGGTGCAAGAGCTGCTCGTGCTGCTGCACTCACTGGGACCATCGGCGCTGGCAAGTGGCCCTCTCACAGGACCACCAATGTTCTTCACCTGCAACAAAGCTGCGCAACAAGACTATGGGGGTCATTACGACCCTGGCGGAACAAGTCCGCCAGGGCCGTGGGACGCGGTGGCACCGCCGACAGGCCGGCGGTGCCCCGCGGGGCATTCTGACCGCGGCGGCTTAGCCGCGGTCAGTAAAGGGAAACCGGCGGTCTCCCGCCGGTTTCCCGCTGCCCCAAAGGAATCCTCCAAGCCGGCGCAGCATGCTGCGCCGGCATGGGGATTCCGACTCCCCCTCCCGCCATCCAGTTCCTGGCGGTTCTCCCGCCGGGAACCGGATGGCGGGAGGGGGAGTCGCGGGGCCCCTGGGGGCCCCTGCCGTGCCCATGCCTATGGCATGGGCACGGCAGGGGCCCCCGTAAGAGGGCCCCTAAAAGTATTTCAGTGTCTGCAAAGCAGACACTGAAATACGCGACGGGTGCAACTGCACCCGTCGCACCTTCCCACTCCGCCGGCTCTATTACGAGCCGGCGTCATCGTGGGAAGGGAGTTTTCCCCTGGGCTGGCGGGCGGTCTTGTGAAGACCGCCCGCCAGCCCAGGGGAAAACTCGGAATACCCTCCGCGGTCTTACGACCGCGGAGCGGTATTTCGGAGGGGGGAAGCCTGGTGGGCGGCCTCCGCCGCCCGCCAGGCTCGGAATGAGGGCCTATATGGGTTACCGGTTCACCGGCGCCCACAGCACGTCTTTGCCCCTCTACAGCCACAGATCAGCTAACCAGCGGCCCTGAGACATTGGAACATCCAAGTTCTTCTGTAGCCATTGGCGACAGCTTGGACTCCGTTCTGGAAGAGGTTGAAAAATTGTGGACCTCCTTGGAATATGTACCTCCTTGGAAAGTAAGACAGACAATGTTACAGCAGATCTCACAGTGCTGCATCCAGAAACTGCTGAACAAGTTCTTACTGAACTCTATCTGAAAGCCCAAGATCAGGACTCCTTGTTACAAGCATTAGTGGACTGCAGTCACACCCTGGAATGCAAGGCTGAAGTTGCAGAGGACTGCTCAAGGAGGAATAAGGCTCAGGCGGTTGGCCTTCCAGAAGGGGTTGAAGGACAAGATGCGGTGGCAAATGTGGAATGTTGGCTGCATGACTTGCCCCCCCCTGGCAAAACGTTCACAATTGTTATCTGTGGGGTGCACCCATTGCGGTCCCACATGGAAGCCACCCACTGGCTTTAATCTCAGACCATTATTGTTCCAGCTACTCCAATATTGTGAGAGAGACTCCATCCTGTTTGAAATGCAGAAACTCCGAGACATTACTATTGAAAATGCTCACATTGTCTTTTTTCAGGACTACACTGTGGTGGTATAGAACAAAGAAACTCCTTCTTACGGTCAAGCAGCGCCTCCTGAGAACTGGACATTTGTTACTCACTTCTATTCCCGGCACACTTGTGATTGGTTTCAGAAAAGAGAACACATTTGTTTTATTCCCCTGAGGTCACCTTGGACTGGTTGGAATCCACCGGCTTAATTTCCTTGAGCCGATCCATACACAGAACAAAAATACCCCACAACTTTGCTGCGATCTGACGCTGTGGGCTTCAACCTTATTCAAACCACCCCTCACAACCGAAAGGCATCCCTGATCTGAAACAAGTTATACAAGAGAAACGCCAAGCTCTTCAAATTGCTTCCACAATACACAACACCACACAAGGCTCAGAACCCGATGATGGCTCCACTAAATCTACAAGTGTAGTGCTTTCCTCTTATCTAGTTTCTAAGCACTAACATAACACACTAGAAATGCACTTGTGAGGTCAAAGAAGACTTTTATTGTTGTTAATTCTTCCCCAACCCCAATTTTTATGTATGACGAATTAGTAGCTTTCAAGTCCGCGTTAATCAAACAAAATATATCAGTTTGCAATATACACAGCAGGTTATATTTATAAGATATTGAATGCAAAGCAAAACAAATACTTCACCGTGTGGGAACTATCTACAGCTTCATCTTTCTAAGGTCTGCAAGCTGATGACCCCTGTCAGCCGCGAGAAAGAGATTCATCTACCCACACGGGATTGCTGGCAGCTGGCGCCAAGCTCCAGCACGAGGTCCGGCAGATTCGAATCTGACCCTCTGCAGCCTGTTACATTCGTTACAAAGGTGTGCCCCCTCCTCTCAGACCTGGGAAACTGAGCAAGCCTTTTGGAGACTGGCCAGGTCTCCAAGACTACTCCTGTTCCCAAGCTCAAGCAGAGAGAACAACACCATGTACCCTCTCTTATCAGGTCTAGTCTACTGTGAGAAAAACATCTTGGTTCAAAAACACAGCTTGGAAAAATACAGCTTGGATTCTCAACTGCAATGTCTATCTCCACGTTAAAGGCAATGGGCAGCTAACCTAAATATCAAATGCAATGTCTAGTGTCATATCAAAGCCAATAGGCAGCTGAGCTGAATACAAAATGCAATGTCTTATATCATGTCAAAGCCAATAGGCAACTGAGCTGAATATAAAATGCAATGTATAATATCATGTCAAAGCCAATAGGCAGCTGAGCTGAATACAAAATGCAATGTATAATATCATGTCAAAGCCAATAGGCAGCTGAGCTGAATATAAAATGTAATATATGATATCATGTCAAAGCCAATAGGCAGTTAAGCTGAATACAAAATGCAATATATAATATCATGTCAAAGCCCATAGGCAGAATATCTAATAGCATGTCAAAGTCAATAGGCAGCTAAATTGAATACATCATGTCAAAGCCAATAGGAATGCAATGTCAAAGCCAATAGGCGGCTAGACTGGATACAGCATGTCAAAGCCAATAGGCAGAATACAGAATGTAATGACTAATGCAATGTCAAAGCCCATAGGCGGCTAAACTGAATACAGAAAGTAATGGCTAATGCCATGTCAAAGCCCATAGGCGGCTAAACTGAACAAAACATACCATGTGCTACTGGTGAACATTGAGCAACTAATATGCGCAGTGGTGAAACACAAAGTCATTGGTCAAAACAAACTTTATCAAATGGCAGTACAACAAGTGATGATGGCTCTTCTGCCACCTGGCCTTCTACAATGCAGTCAATCGTCCCTCCTGATGTGACACCACAGGCAGGTGACGATATAATTTGAACCATGCACTGTGTGACCCATGTCCAGTCAACTCAGTTGGTGACAATTGCTCTATCACGTTATTATATTTCTGTTTTCACTAACTACCAGGGGCGGTTTCCTTCAATGGGTGCAGGGGCTGTGCCCACCTTATTACCAGGCCGGCATCTGCAGACCGCATTTCTTTTACAATGCTAAGTAACACCAGTAGTGATGTTACTTTGCATTTTAAAACACACGTGGAAGCCTTGCGCTAGTCCTGCTGCTTCCTGCCTCCCTGACACTCCAAGTCAGATGCAGGCATCAGACAGGACAGGCAGGCAGTCAGACAGTTTTCTTGTGACAGATGTGCTATTGCACATGTGTCACATTAAGCTTACTAAACCAGGCTGACATGGTGACAGCCCTGTAGTCACGGTTTGGTAGCCTTTAAAACCGCCCACAAATGATTCCAGGCAGCGTCATTTTTCCAAGAAACCTTGGGCGGGTACAGTATGAGCCCTGTACCTCTCGAGGCTGCAATGTCTGAAACTGCTGCATGACGACCCACCCTTTGACAAGTTGTCATTTGATAAGGTGGGGTCAACAAGCATAACTGACCCCACCCATCTCTGTGAGGAGTTGGGAAAGGTAGGGTTTTTTTTCTATTTTTTTTTATAGTAACTGCAACGTCGTCTCCTTGTTTTGGAAATAATCTCTAGCTCTCACCATCTCCGAACTCCGTTGGCTTCAGGCATCTAGAGCCAAACAGATTATTTGCAGTAATATTACTGAGCTGGTGCAGTTTACAGAATTGAAAACATGTGTCACTATCCATAAATATTGGATGTAAACACATTTATAATTTACACAAGTGTGGCTGTGCTGCAACGTCTGTGACCTGGCCAAAGAGGGCATGAAAGAGCTGAAATAGGATCAGAAATGAAAAACTGTTCCAAATAGAGGGTCCCCAAAATCCTTTTGCCACAGGGCCCCCAAAATCCTTACGATGTCCCTGCTGTATATGTGGCCTAGTTTCTTATGAAACATGAAACAACATTAACTAAAACAATGTCATTTTAGTTGAAATCAAAAATAACACGTCTTTTTACAGAGCATATATATTCCTGAAGTTGTGTATTTTAAGGTGCATTCATATGTGATAATGAAGAAAAGGGAGGCTTGTTCAACTAAAATATTAGCCTGGGATCATACATTTTGGTCCCAAGATGTCTGCTTTTACATTGTACAGTTCAGACCTTGGGACCTGGTGGCTGCCTCACTCATGCCATGAAAGTTGGAAAGAAAGTTTACGCCCCACCACTCTCAAACGTCACTAGCCACCACTGCTAACTACTCTTTCTTTGCAGATGGTTTCACATAATCAAGCATGGATATTGCTTTGTTACATATAGCAACTTGTCACCCTTAATTGCCTAGTGTAGTATTTACTGTAATGGCTAACGCATGTTCCTCCTTAATGTGCGGGTTTCCCCATTTGTGGCTGCTGCACTTTCCCTCTAGTTTTTCCTTCTCTAGCTATGTAGCTTTTGACACCTATGTTGTTCTGCTGTTTGGGTGGACACATTTTGGTGGTCATTCTGACCCTGGCGGTCTTTGACCGCCAGGGCGGAGGACCGCGGGAGCACCGCCGACAGGCCGGCGGTGCTCCAATGGGGATTCCGACCGCGGCGGTAAAGCCGCGGTCGGACCGGCACCACTGGCGGGGTCCCGCCAGTGTACCGCGGCCCCATTGAATCCTCCGCGGCGGCGCAGCTTGCTGCACCGCCGCGGGGATTCCGACCCCCCCTACCGCCATCCAGATCCCGGCGGTCGGACCGCCGAGATCCGGATGGCGGTAGGGGGGGTCGCGGGGCCCCTGGGGGCCCCTGCAGTGCCCATGCCACTGGCATGGGCATTGCAGGGGCCCCCGTAAGAGGGCCCCTACATGTATTTCACTGTCTGCTGCGCAGACAGTGAAATACGCGACGGGTGCAACTGCACCCGTCGCACAGCTTCCACTCCGCCGGCTCGATTCCGAGCCGGCTTCATCGTGGAAGCCTCTTTCCCGCTGGGCTGGCTGGCGGTCTGAAGGAGACCGCCCGCCAGCCCAGCGGAAAAGTCAGAATTACCGCCGCGGTCTTTCGACCGCGGAACGGTAACCTGACGGCGGGACTTTGGCGGGCGGCCTCCGCCGCCCGCCAAGGTCAGAATGAGGGCCTTTGTCTCTCCGCTCTGGTATTCACAGTTCCAGTTTCATGGTGTGTTCGTTTGATTTATGTTATGTTTATATACGATACAGCGCTGCGTCTCACTCCCTCATACTATCAACATCACTCACTAATTATCATACAGACCAACATGTAGCTGTCACGACTCACGTGCTGCTTGCGCCTGGAATTTGCAGACCGGGTGGCGTGGATCTTCAATGTTCGGCTTTGGCCCAAAAAGGGGCGACTCTTTCTGGTAGCCACGGTTCTGTAGGCAATGGAGACGCCAAGAACAGACCGTGCCCTTCAGAAAATAGCGCCAGAGGAAAAAACCCCTTAGAAAAAGGGGAAAAACCTCCAAACAGGAAGATTCCTGGAAAAAACAAGAACAAACAAACAGGAATCCAAAAGGAGCAAAAGTCAGGAAACACAGAATGCTGAAATCCAGAACCCACAGGAGAGGAAATCAGGAGCGAAGACACTAACTGAGCAGAAAGTGTTGCAGCGCAAAGAAAGAAGAAAACACAGCCCTTATATACTAAAAAACAGGAAGTGACCCACAGGAAGTAAAAGGACGCCATCTTAGACAGGGAAACAACACATAGAACAGAATAGAACAGGAACCATAGAGAATAGGGAACAAGGAATGCTGGGAAAGAACAGGAATCTGGGAAGGGGGAAAAGACATAAAGAAAGGCACAACAAAAGACTGCAGAAAAGAAGAAAAGAAGAAAGAAGGGAAAAGAAACGAAAAATAACAGGTAAGAGGGGTCATAGACCCCTAGTATAGTGGAAAGCAGAAGGTAGAACGAGGCCCCATGCAAGTCTGGGGCCTCAAAATGCGCAGGAGAGGCTGGGGGCGCGCCGCGTCCTAGCAACGCGGTGCGCGGCCCGAGCCGAGAGCCCAGCTTGAGTCGAGCTCTCGGCTCGCGCCGCGCGGCGCGACAGTAGGTCCCCCTCCCGAAGGTCCAGGTTTGAGAGGAAATAAGCAGTGAAAGCGTTGAATCAGGAGAGGTGCGTGAACGGAAGATGCATCTTCCCAAGAGCATTCACTGAGAGGATAACCCTTCCAATGAATCAGATACTGAAGGCGTTTGTGAAAAAGACGAGAATCACAAATCTCCTGTACTTCATATTCAGGAACATCATCCACGAGTACCGGAGGTGGACAAGGAAACTGACGTGAGTAAGGGTCAGGCACATAAGGTTTAAGCTGAGAAACATGAAAGACCGGATGAATCTTCCATGTATGAAGTAAGTGAAGACGGACAGTGACAGGATTGACCAACTGAAGAATACGGAAAGGCCCATAGTAACGAGGTGTGAACTTATTTTGAGAAAGACGTGAGGGTAAGAATTTGGAGGAGAGCCAAACTTTATCTTGTGGATGATAGTCTGGATTGGTTGCACGTCTCTTGTCTGCAGCCTTCTTCATATATCTCTTGGTATGTAACAAATTAGATCGAATTAGTCTATGGATTTGGAGAAGGCGTTTGGAGAAATAGGTAATAGCGGGTAGAGGAGAGTTGGATTGTGGAGAAGTAGGAAAAGAGGTAGGATGAAAACCATAAGAACAGAAAAAGGGAGTGACCTTGGAGGCACTATGGACTGAGTTATTGTAGGAAAATTCAGCTAAAGAGAGGTAAGTGTTCCAGTTACTTTGGGTAGAATTGCAAAAGCATCGAAGATATTGCTCTAGTCCTTGGTTCAGATGCTCGGTCTGGCCGTTGGTCTGAGGATGGAACCCTGAAGACAGGGCTCTATTAATATTTAGTGTTTTACAAAAATGCCTCCAAAACCGGGAAATGTACTGAGGTCCTCTATCAGATATTATGGTATGTGGAAGTCCATGGAGACGGAAGATATGATCAATGAATATTTGACTTAGTTCTTGAGAAGTAGGTAGCCTTTTCAGGGCAGTGAAATGAGCCATCTTCGTGAAAGAATCCACAGTGACCATGATAACCCGGTTTCCTGCTGATGGTGGGAGTGAACACATGAAATCAGTAGAGATGGTATGCCATGGGGCCGGTGGAACAGGCAAAGGCTGTAGTAATCCTGCAGGTCTGGTATGGGGTATCTTGATTTGGGCACATATGGGACAGGCCTGAACGTATCTTTCCACATCCAGCTTCCAGGTAGGCCACCAGAAAAATCGTGAAAGAAGTTCTTGTGTGGCCTTGATGCCTCTATGACCAGCCACAGGGGAATCATGGCACATTTGTAATGCTTTTTCTTGCACCTTGTTAGTAGGGAGGAATATCAGGTTTTGATAATAAAAATATCCTTGTTTCTTATGTAATAATGGTCTTAGTTCTTCTATATCGTGGTCCGATAGGTTGGCGTATTCCAGTTGTACTTCTTCCAGGAAAGACTGAGTCACTCCAATGATCTTACTGGGTTCCAGAAGATAAAGAGATGAGGAAGGAGTACACTCTGGATATCGGCGAGACAGAGCATCAGCCAGAATGTTTTGAGATCCAGGAATATATGTGATGAAAAAATCGTACTGACTGAAGAAAAAGGCCCAACGGGCCTGACGACTATTCTGGCATACAAAATTTCGTAAACATTGTAGGTTACGGTGGTCTGTCCTCACCTCAAATGGTTCCTTGGAACCCATCAGAAACTGTCTCCACTCAAGGCAGGCTGTTTTCAGAGCCAATAATTCCCTTTCCAGTACAGAATAGTGTTGTTCAGCTGTGGAAAGGATATGAGACAAGTAGAAAACAGGATGTTCAAGACCATCATCCTCTTGTCGTTGGAGTAAGACAGCTCCGATGGCTCTCTCAGAAGCATCAGTTACGACTATAAATTGTTTGGTGGTATCTGGATGTCTCAAGATGGGGGCTTGGGTGAAGGCTCTCTTTAATTCTTGAAAGGCTGCTTCAGCCGCCTCAGTCCAGACAAACCCTTTCTTTAAATTTTCCTTTTTTAAGGTGTGAGTTATGTGGCTAGTCTGTCTGGCAAAGTCTAGAATGAATTGTCGATAGAAGTTTGCTAACCCTAGGAAACATTGTGTTTCTTTTATGGAAGAAGGAGAAGGCCACTCTAGGATAGCTTGTACCTTTTCTTGATCCATAGCTATGCCGGTGGGACTTAAATGATAGCCCAGATATTTGACTTCCGTCATGTCGAACTCACATTTTTCTGGTTTGCAAAATAGTTGATGAGCACGAAGTCTTTGAAGAACTTGTTTCACATGGGAAGAATGGAGTTCCGGATTTCTAGAATAAATAAGAATATCATCTAGGTAGATCACGACTGTCTGATTCAGAAGGTCTGAAAACACTGAGTCCATAAATCTCTGGAAGATTGCGGGGGCGTTAGTGAGACCAAACGGCATAACCCTATATTCAAAATGGCCAAATGGAGTCCTGAAAGCTGTCTTCCATTCGTCGCCTTCCTTTATGCGTAAAAGGTGGTAAGCTCCTCGTAAATCTAATTTAGTAAAACGTTGAGCCCCTCTGATAGCTTCTAGTATGTCCCTGATGAGAGGCAAAGGATAACGGTCTTTAATTGTTATTTTATTCAGACCTCGAAAATCCAGGCAAGGACGAAGATCCTTTGTCTTCTTGGGCACAAAAAAGAGAGGAGCCCCAGCCGGAGACGACGATGGAACAATAAGACCACTCTGTATATTTTCGTCCAGATACTCTTTTAGAACTTCCTTTTCGGGTTCCGTGAGAGAGTACATCCTCCCAAAAGGAACAATTGTGCCGGGTTCCAATGGAATAGCACAATCATATTCTCGATGTGGAGGTAGCACAGGTTTCGACGGTTTTTGGAAAACATCCTGAAACTCCAAATAGTGGTCTGGGACCCCTTGGACCGTATTAATGGACATACCAGTGGCACCTTCAGTATCTAAGGATCTTTTCGGAGACCAATACTTGTCGGAAGTAAAACAGTTCTCATGACAAAATTGCGAAGACAAAGAAACTGTCCGGGTTACCCAATTTATATACGGGTTATGTCTGATAAACCACGGAATTCCAAGAATGATGGTATGGTTGGGGGACGTGATAAGATCGAAGGAGATGTGTTCTTGATGTTTTCCCACCTGTAGACTTAACATCAGGGTAGTGGTGTCTACAGGACCAGAGGATATCAAGGATCCATCCACGGTGTGTACCTGTTCGGGTACTTCTTTTGCTTGTGTAGGAACTTGGTGAGCAGCAGCCCACGTCTTGTCCATGTATATACCACTAGCACCACAATCTAGTAATGCCATAGTCTTTTCTTGACGACCGTCAGGAAGTTGTAACAGGACAGGAAAAATGAACAAGGCGGTTGTATTGTCATTAAAGGAGCTGATGGAAGGTATAGCTGTAGATCCCGTCCCCTCCCTTCTTACAGAGGACGGGAGGTGGCGTTTCCCGAAGGCCTGGGCGGACGTACAGGACAGGTACGAAGCATGTGACCAGCAGAACCACAGTACAGGCACAACCCTCTCTTGCGTCTGTCCTCTCGTTCACTAGCAGAGAGCGGACCTCGGGTAGTATCCACCTGCATGGGTTCCCCTTCGATGTCTCTAGCAGGAGTGCGAGGTTCCTCGGAACGCTGCAGGCAAGCTCGTGAGCTACTTGGCTGGGAAAACCCTCTACTCCTTTTCTTTTCCGATCTCCGTTCCTGAAGACGATATTCGATGGACAGTGCTTGATCCATCAGGCCACGAAGATCTTCCGCTCTGGTAGAATGTACTAGTTCATCCTTTATTTCTTCTTTGAGTCCTCTACGAAATAAAGTTACCAGAGTACGTTCCACCCAAGTGGTCTCTGCCGCCAGCTGACGAAAACGGGTTATATATTGCAAGACGTCTTGCGAGCCTTGTTGGATATCACATAAGGCTTCTTCGGCAGAGGCTTCCAATCCAGGACGGCTAAACATCTTTTTGAAGCGACTCACAAAGGTGGAATAGTCCGACAATACAGGGTCGTTGGAGGACACCATCGGGGTTGCCCAGGCCAAGGCTGGACCGGATAAGGCACTGATAAGATAACCCACCTTGGTCCTGTCGTGGGAGAATTGGGTAGTTCGGAAGGCGAAGTACACTGTTAATGCATCCAGGAACTCGCGAAGCTTGGTTGGTTCACCAGAGAAACAATGGGTAGAAGCGGAGATAGTTGGAACATCACTGGTGCGGAGAGCCAAAGCCTGTCGTAACGCAGCATTTTCATTGCGTAGTTGTTGCAATTCCTGAGCTTGTTGCTGAATCGTGGTCAAAAGAGATTGTTCCGGATCTGCAGCAGCCGCCACTGTGTCATCCATGGTGTTTGAGGACGTCGGAATGGTTTGGCGCTGCAATCTGTCACGACTCACGTGCTGCTTGCGCCTGGAATTTGCAGACCGGGTGGCGTGGATCTTCAATGTTCGGCTTTGGCCCAAAAAGGGGCGACTCTTTCTGGTAGCCACGGTGCTGTAGGCAATGGAGACGCCAAGAACAGACCGTGCCCTTCAGAAAATAGCGCCAGAGGAAAAAAACCCTTAGAAAAAGGGGAAAAACCTCCAAACAGGAAGATTCCTGGAAAAAACAAGAACAAACAAACAGGAATCCAAAAGGAGCAAAAGTCAGGAAACACAGAATGCTGAAATCCAGAACCCACAGGAGAGGAAATCAGGAGCGAAGACACTAACTGAGCAGAAAGTGTTGCAGCGCAAAGAAAGAAGAAAACACAGCCCTTATATACTAAAAAACAGGAAGTGACCCACAGGAAGTAAAAGGACGCCATCTTAGACAGGGAAACAACACATAGAACAGAATAGAACAGGAACCATAGAGAATAGGGAACAAGGAATGCTGGGAAAGAACAGGAATCTGGGAAGGGGGAAAAGACATAAAGAAAGGCACAACAAAAGACTGCAGAAAAGAAGAAAAGAAGAAAGAAGGGAAAAGAAACGAAAAATAACAGGTAAGAGGGGTCATAGACCCCTAGTATAGTGGAAAGCAGAAGGTAGAACGAGGCCCCATGCAAGTCTGGGGCCTCGAAATGCGCAGGAGAGGCTGGGGGCGCGCCGCGTCCTAGCAACGCGGTGCGCGGCCCGAGCCGAGAGCCCAGCTTGAGTCGAGCTCTCTGCTCACGCCGCACCGCGCGGCGCGACAGTAGCGGCCACCTGCTGTGCTTTCTCCCACCATACACATGACCCACCTTAACATATCACCTGGAACATGAGGAGAATGCATAACCCCTTTGTGTTGATACTCAGTATACTCGTATCTTAAGCGCTCTTCTTCCCTCATTACCCTGCTGCAGAAGACACATTTATTGCTAGTGGCAGCCACAAAACTACAAACACACTGGTGTGATCAAGTATTTGCCACCAATTTCTCCTCCTATGCTAGGGGCATATTACTATGGGTTAAACTAGGAACTCCCTTTGTGCAGAGGATTCTGCTGTAGACACAGAAGGCCATTATGTGTTTGTTAAAGGTCGCCTTGATGGCTGTCAAATCCTTCTAGGCTTGATCTATGTCCCCAATTCCGAGCAAGCCTTATTAGTTCACATTTTAACTGGAACACTGTCTTGCTGGAATGGGCGGCAGTGGCTCATAGGGGGAGATTTTAATTGCATCCTTAATACTGCCCTTTATTGATCCTTTCAGCCTCTGCCACGCAAACCCACAATCTCAACGCTCCGGCGCTACAGGATTGGCTCCAACATTGGCAGATGGTCAACATTTGGTGCTTCCGCAACCCAGACATGACAGTGTATTCCTTTTTCTCCTACACGTCTGCATATACAAAATACTTTGCACAACCTCCTTAGTTCCATCAATTTCCAACACAGATTATTTAGACTGTACCCATTCTGACCACAACTTTCAGTATTTACTACATGTGTGGGATGCACATCCCTCTCCTATTTCCACCTGGTGCTTATAGACAGCGACCCTGGAAAAACCCCCTTTGGCTCCTCTCTTGGCACAACCATTGTGGACCACTTGGAACACAATAATGACACAGCATCCCCTAAATTAATAGTTTGAGACGCCTTCAAAGTGACGCTATACGGACACAATGGACCATGAGTCATATGCTCAATAGGGATATCTCAAGCATTGAACACACACTCGTAATCTACGAGAACCAAGTTTTACAAAACTGCACTAACAAACAATATCTTGCGGGTGCGTGGCATGAACAAGCTTCATTGTTGGATAGATTGCTCTGCCTTAATTACGCTGCCCACTCAGCACACGCACACAGCAGCCAATAGATCTGGCCAGTTAGGTGCATGACTTATTCAACAAGACCAACCCAGTCTTCCCATTATAGCCATACAATCCACCACTGACACACTACTCTATATCCAATACAAAATACACAAGGAATTGACCAACTACTACACACTCTTGCTCCAATCTGACTCTGATGCAAGCTCTGTAGACTTTGGGGGTCATTCTGACCCCGGCGGTCATGGACCGCCGGGGCCAGGGTTGGCGGGAGCACCGCCAACAGGCTGGCGGTGCCCCGCAGGGCATTCTGACCGCGGCGGTTTTGCCGCGGTCAGAAGTGGAAAACCGGCGGTCTCCCGCCGGTTTTCCGCTGCCCTTAAGAATCCTCCATGGTGGCGCAGCTCGCTGCGCCGCCATGGGGATTCTGACAGCCCATACCGCCATCCTGTTCCTGGCGGTTCGCCCGCCAGGAACAGGATGGCGGTATGGGTTGTCGTGGGGCCCCTGGGGGCCCCTGCAGTGCTCATGCCAATGGCATGGGCACTGCAGGGGCCCCCGTAAGAGGGCCCCACTTTGTATTTCAGTGTCTGCTTTGCAGACACTGAAATACGCGATGGGTGCCACTGAACCCGTCGCACCTTCCCACTCCGCCGGCTCAATTCTGAGCCGGCGTCCTCGTGGGAAGGTGTTTTGCACTGGGCTGGCGGGCGGCCTTTTGGCGGTCGCCCGCCAGCCCAGTGCAAAACCCAAAATACCCTCAGCGGTCTTTCGACCGCGGAGCGGTATTTTGGAGGGGGGAACTCTGGCGGGCGGCCTCCGCCGCCCGCCAGGGTGAGAATCACCCCCTTTGTCTCTTTCTTCTCCACAATATCATTACCTTGCATCACATCGGATCAGTGAGAAGAGCTAGATGACCCAATCATGCAATTCAAAATCCAAGAAGTAACAAGAACACTTGCTTCTGGCCAGGCCCCAGGCCTCGATGGTCTGCCTGCCAAGTTTTATGAAGCTTACGCGCCTCTTCTCGCCCCCTGACTGCTGGAATTGTATGAAGCAGCTTTTTCAGCCAATTATCTTCCTGCCTCCCAATGCGAGGCTCCACTCATATCCCTCCCCAAGCCAGATAGAGACCCTACTTTGTTGGGGTCATACAGACCTCTGGCTTTGCTCAATACAGACTACAAGGTCTTAGCCAAAATCCTAGCGGATTGCCTGGCATCAATGGTACCGGCATTCGTCCATCTGGATTAGAACGGGTTGGTTCCAGCCAGCAGCACTTACTTAAATCTGCAACAGTTTTTTTGAGTCATGACTTACTCTCAGCAACATTAGCCTTGCATTGGGTGCCTGGTGTTAGACCTTGAGAAGGCCTTTGTCTCTTTAGAAAGGGCTTTTTTATTTAACACACTACCTCACTATGGCATTGGGAACCACTTTCTCCAACTGCTGAAGCTATTATATACCCAACCATCAGTCAGTATTAAGACAGGCTCTCTTCTCTTCGACCCTATTCATATACACAGAGGCACCAGACAGGGCTGCCCACTGTCCCCTTTCCTTTTTTCCTTAGCAATTGAACCACTTGCGATTGCAATTCAGGAACAGGGTGAAGCATCGGGTATACTTTTAGGAGAAGGAACCCACACAATCTCTGTCTTAAAGATATGCATGCCATACTTGACAAGATAGTCTTGTCACATACCTGACATTACCAATATGGGTTGCAGGACGTGCAGTGCTCCTAAAAATAGTGGTCCTGCCGGGTCTTCTATATTATTTTGCTAATCTGCCCCTTTATATCCTAGAAACCTTCTTTCAATCCTTTGATATACACATATTGGAATTTATGTGGTACAACTCACAATGTAGGATAGCACTGGCAAAGCTATACTCACACCTAGACCAGGGTGGACTTGCAGTACCATATTGGAGCAGTACTACCTTGCCTCTCAGATTCAATGGATAGCCACTTGGTTAGCTGGCTTGCAATTAGTGAATACAGCCATGCCCCTACCTTCCCGGAACTTACCCACCATCCTTTACCGAATCCACCCATGCACCAAAGCAAAAACACCCGATTCCGTGTTACAGGGAGCGGCTTATCGCTCCTACCACAGGTGCCTCACCACCACGCTATCCATGGTCCCTTACACACCAGCACTGACACCGCTCAGTACACCTAGGGGCGAAAGATCCACCTTGGCAACAGAACTAGCCACATGGCATGCTGCTGGTCTACACACTTTAGTTGACCTGCACTGGGGAGGCATCCTTGTTTCATAGGAAACATTGATGGTAGATGGGGGCTTACTCCTGGGCTAATTCCTATTAACCAACTCTGCTAACATCAATAGGAGACAAATGAGCCGATATATGGCATGAATACCCGACCCACCTCACAGTCCAATATCTCAATGTGATGAAGGCAGGCCAACACCTGATATGTTGGTTTTCCAACTCATTGCGCATCCACACCGCATCACCACTCACAGCCTTTCAACAGCATTGGGAAACTGATTTGGCCCACCCCTGTAGAGATAAGGATTGGGCTGACTTGTTGGAAAGCCCAACACACATTCCGCGCAATGCTCGATTTAGGTTCATCTAATTCTACATTATACATAGAGCTTACCTTACCCCCACTAAAATAGTTACTTCCACCAAACAGATGCAGCTTGTCCTCGCTGTCATCAGATTGATGCAGATATGCTTCATATGCTGTGGGCTGCTCCACACCTGCATAGTTACTCGCAGGGCTTCAGGGGTCACCTGTTGTGTTGCACTGACTGTTCAGGACTATACGCATGGGAATTATGCTTTCTGAGCCTGTGTCACAGACACAAGAAGAACAGGGCCACCACATGTTTCCTAGATCAGAGTTTATGAACAGCTGAACACCTCATTGCTAGATAGTAGAAATCACCTTAACTCCCAGTGCTAGTAGCCTGGACCCACTCTTTCCTAACATGGACCCAGGCGGAATGGACAACCTTGGGCTGTGTAAACATCCCATTGCTGCTCACTGAGACACCATTTTGTCTGAGTTTAAGACTAACTTACACCCAGAAACTGACTTAGTAGAATGGCCATAGGATAGCATAAATATTATGCTTGCTATCACTGCTTATCAACCGTACGTCACCCAAGATAATCAGATCCCCTCACAGACACTTTGATCCAGGTCACTGAATAAAAACAAGCGCTCTATGGGTGTGAGACGGGTGGGGGATGGAGACGAGGTTCATTGTGGGATCTATTTCATTTGTTCCTTTTAATGTTACACTTTTGTTAAAAGAAAAAGGAAACAGTTGGACATTCTTTGAAATTGAACTTGCCAGTCCCTTCGAAGGGCTCCCAGATTGGTTTCCTCCCATCTTCCTTGCAAAGCACTGCCCGCTAAAATAAAACAATTTTGAACTGATACACAGTGCTTCCCCTTTCCCTTCAATAGGCCGATCTGCCCCCGGGGGGGGGGGGGGGGGTAGAAATGACCTAAAATAAATCTGCCCCCCCCGTGGACCGACCCTTGCCTAAGGGGTCGCTCCCCTTGCGTGAAATTGGTACAAATTGGTGCCTAGTGGTTTCTGCCCCCCTTGGAGGCAGATTGTCCTAACAAAAATCGGCCGATCTGCCCCCAAGGGGGCCAGAAATGGCCTAGATATCATTTGCCCCCTACGGGGCAATCCTTGCCTAAGGGGTCACTCCCCAACTCTAAACCCTGGTGCCTATGCAATAGGCAGAAATGGCCAAAAATAAATCCTCCCCCCCACCGGGGAGCGACTCTTGCCCAAGAGATCTCTCCCCTTAACCCAGTTTCCTTTTTATTATAAATCCCTGGTGTCTAGTGGGCATTTCAAAAGCCTGATCGCTTTAAGATCCAGCTTTTTAATTACTCTGAGAGACTTCAAAGGGAAGGAAATTCCTTTCCTTCCCTTTGAAGCCTCTCAGGGCCCCCATCACATGATCGGAAGAGAAATGCTTTGTATTTCTCTTCCGATCGCGCTGGAAGCTGGGGATGTGGCCTCTGATGAGGTCAGCGTGCAAATACGTGCTGATGTCATCAGACGTCACTGGGGGGGTCAGGGGGGGTCGGGGTGGAAGGGGAAGGGCTTCCCCTTCCATCCCTGCCTTGGGGGGGTGGGAGGGAAGCCCACAGAGGGAGCGCTCAGTGCCGAGGACGTAATGGTTACGTCCTCGGCACATCAGCACTGTGCCGTAGGACGTAACCATTACGTCCACAGCACAGAAGCAGTTAAGGACATGAATAGAGGGCTTGGTAAAGACTTGTTTTAAAGTACGTTTTTAATTACTGCTGTCTCTGAGCACTGACAGGACTCACTTTACTTTATGCCCAGAATGCAGTCTCAGAGGGTCATAGCAGCAGCTCTTCACTGCCCCCATAGCAAACAGAGAAGGCCTGTTTTTTTTTAATTGTTTTATTTTAATTTAAAAAAAAACCTTCCCCAAGGGTGGTAGGGTGTGCAGCACACGTCAGGTATAACAGATCAAACTGCACCTTCATGTTGATTGTCTAGTTACATGCAGATGAAAAAGTAACTTCCAGTTATTATGCAGGTGAGACAATAATTCAGAGAGCACAGGCTACTGATACATTGATGCAGGAAGATGTCCTTCCATTTATGAATGGGCTTTGGGTGGGCCAAAGGGTTCCCTAGGGAGGGCCTAGCCCTCCTGGCCTATCCTCTAGAACCAAGCTTGTGTCTAAGTCTTCCCACAACACCTTAGAAATCGTCACAATCCTGTCTATTTGAGTGTACCATTTCTCATGATTTTCTCTCAAATTGGGGACATAGGCCCTCATTCTGACCTTGGCGGTCGGCGGAGAGGCGGCGGTCGGACCGCGAACAGACCGGCGGTAAAAAAAATGGCATTCTGAACGCGGCGGTCACCGCCGCGATCGACCGCCACTTCCCCACTCCGACAGCCACGGCGGTCATGACCGACGGGCTGGAGTCTGCGCACTCCGGTCCGGCGGTCGACCCAAGACCGCCAACGGTATCATGACCCTGCTTACCGCCGCGGTTTCTGGCGGTCGGGAACCGCCATGCGAACCATGGCGGTAGGCACTATCGGGCCAGGGAATTCCTTCCCTGGCACTGATAGGGGTCTCCCCCACCCCCCACTGCCCCCCGAGTCCTCCCCCCACACCCTCCACCCCCCTGCCACCCCCCAGAGGTGGTACGAACCCCCTCCCCACCCCCACCCCGACATGCACATACACGCACCCCGACATGCACACACCCCCAACATGCACATATACACACCCCCTACACACACATACACAACGGGGACACATACCCGCACACATACATGCCGACATGCGCACCCGCCGAACTACACACATTGCCCATAGGCACAGCAGCACTCCCCGCTCGCATGCACGCACTCACACAACCCCTCTACACACTCACACGCACACCCCCATGCACGCACACATCACACAACACCCCCCCACCCCCTCCCCTCACGGACGATCAACTTACCTTGTGCGTTGGTCCTCCGGGAGGCGACAGGAGCCATGGGGAGGTGACCGCCAACAGAAGACCGCCAACAGAAGACCGCCACACAGAAATGTGGGTCGTAATTCTGTGGGCGGTGTTCTGCTGGCATGGCGGTGGAGGTTGACCAGTCTCCACTTTCCCGCCGACCGCCAGTGTGGCTGCTGGCGGTTTTCTGGCGGAACGCTCCCAGCGGTCAGAATGCGCACAGCGGCATACCGCCGCGGTCGGCGGTCTTCACCGCGGCGGTAACTCGGCGGTCTTGCGAAAAGACCGCCAAGGTCAGAATGACCCCCATAGTTTGTAAACTAGAACAGATCAGCTCACGACCATGGAACATGTATGTAAGCTCCCCCCTTAACTTCCCATAATGTGATCTCCTTTACTGTCTCGTCTCCCATAGCTTCCCTTCTCAGCCTCACTGTGGAACTTTCCTTTTTTGCACTTTTTCCCTGAATTTCTCCAAATCACTCCATTCTGTGATGCATTCGATTAGTTCCTTCATGAGTTCTCAAGCCCTTTGGCTTCAGTGCCCTTAAGACCCTGTCACAAGCTGTCATTCTGGCATTCCTTCACAATTTCTTTCTCTGAGTCAGATCATATCAGCACTCATCTGCTCGTGACTTCATTTTTGCATAGCACTTACGTGCTACTCTTATAGCTTCTTTTACCAAGTATATCAGTTTGTTCACTGTAGAGTGTCTTAGAAAATCTAGTCCCACATTTCCCTTGATGAGCTCCTTGAGTTCAGTTTTCATCTGGGCAATGTTAATCTCTGTGAGGCTGATTCATTGGGTACTGGAGTTGCTCCAGAAGCTGCGGTCTGCACTGGAAATTTATGGTTCCTCCTGTTGGGTTTATGGGAAATATAGCATTTAGTGGCCCTGAAGCTACCTGACTGCCTGGGGCCGACTGATTTTGAGGACTTCTTGTGGTTAGGGGGACTGGCAGGGAGCTCATGCTGTTTGAAGTTTGGGTCGTGGTTTAATGGGCACTCAGGACCAATGAGGTCTGAGTGCTTCCTGTCTTAATGTTACTAGGGGTGCACTGGGCTCAGCACTCGGTCCAATAGGTCCATTTTCTGCAGGGTTTCGGGCTGTAATACTTGCTACCGGGGCTGCATTATAAGGCGGTGGTCTGGACCTAAGGAGTTCATTAATGAGAGCGTCCTCTTCTTTGCTTTCTGGGTATGTCTCATCTTTGCCATTTTTGAGAGGGTGAGATTGTCTTTTCCTAGGGCTTCACTGCCTATCACAGGATACAAGCCTGCAGTCTCAATCGCATCCTCCCACCACCTTCTCTGCCTCTTATCATCCTGAATGTTTAACAAAATGTAATGCAGATCTTTAGCACAAACCTCTTTCTATGTTTCTCACTTGCCCTCTGTTTCCAATGGTGTAGAACCTCATATTGTGTGGGACTAGGCTGAGGTTTCCAACCATACAGTGTGCTCCTCACATTTTGAAGCTTAGGTATGTGGGAAGTGCCACACAGCAGGAACTGTAATTCCCCATCTTTCTCAATACATTGATGCCATTGTTTGAGCCATACAAGTGTCTTTCCCCCTTGCTGGTGTGCCTTCAGGTGGAAACTTCTCTTCTCTTTTCGATCTTATCCTGCTTTTTCAAGAACAGTATCCCCATGATTTTGGTTTAAATATCAATTACCACCTTTCTTCACGTCCTTCTCACTCAGAGTTCCCATTCATTCTCCAATCACAGTGCGACCGAGTCAAAGGTCAGCCAATCGCAGCGTGGCTTTCAGCTTCAGCCAGCCTATCCCTACTCGACACCCTATGACGTAAACAGTCCATGTGATGTCGAACTCTTCTGATCTCTGCTCACTCTTGCTCTCTCGACATTTCTTTGTCTGCTTTCCTCTAAATGAAAAGAAGTGGTTATAAAGGCTACTCAATCAGAAGAACATTCACATGGCAGCAGATTCTTGACCTGCAGGAGTTTGCTCTGACTAATGTGCTTGTTCCTGTGTGCTCAGGAATGAATACAATTGGCCTTAGTTAGTATAACCTCACAATAGAAAATTACATCCTTATCTAGGCATGACAGATAGCGCTTCACAGTACATCTCACCTTACCAGACAATACAACAACTTGAAGTCTCTGAGTTACACCTAATGTACCTTTTATGAATGCAAGCTACCACAAGCACTTTATACAGCGCAACCATTTAAAATCCATGAAGAACATTAAAGAAACATTGATTATCGTCCCTATAGATCTAAGAGTCAAATCCACAAGGTAGTTCAATTAATAATTTGTCCACTCCATCTCAACACTCCATGTCTTACTACCAATCCACAATGCTCCTCTGTCCACTCCACATTCATTTACGCACATAGGTTTCCCTATTGATATTCACATTGTCATTTGCGTGTTTACTGCATCAGTCACCTTGTCTCCTCACGGCCATCACTGTTCACCATCGGGGTGTGGTCTAGATCAAATTGGATCTCAGGCACAACCTCAGTTCTCAGTTCTAAAGCTAATTTACCCATACGGGTCTCATTTGTACTTGACAGATCCAATTGGAACCATCAGCATTGCTACCAGATCTGCCAGCACAGAAATTACTCTTTGTGCACTGACTGTGGACTGGGAGCAGTGTAGTTCCTAATAGACTTTGGTACTCCACGCTGGACCTGTCTCTCTTAGTAATTGGAGTGGCATCTCTAGTAAAGAACAACAGAAAAGGAACATTGTTTCAAAATTTACCTAAATAAATAAAAGTACAGAAAGTCACAGGCGGGGCCATCTAGTTAAATCAGTAAGTATTAGAATCAGTAGGAGATACAGCAAAACTTTGTAGAGACCTAGTCAATCTCTGGTATAGATTCGTCTGAAAACATGTGAAAAAGGGTCTCCTCCCAACATAGAGGAATCTCTCCCTTTTAGAGGGCTTTGGACAAAAGCTTCATATATTTACAACTTTGGTGCATGGTTCCAAAAGCAGTAAAGAAATACATTTGAGGAGTCTCTCAATATCTAAAACATGGAGTTCCAGTGTTGACACCTTCTGCACTCGGTACATGAAATGCTACATAGTATGTTATTCAGGCTGGGACAGTTGCTCTGTCCTTGGGAAGGTACACTCTGCTCAGATAGTTGCAGGAAACCTTTTCAGAGCTAGTGAAAGTCTATGGGCCTGATTCCAACTTTGGAGGACGGTGTTAAACCGTCCCAAAAGCGACGGATATACCACCTACCGTATTACGAGTTCCATAGGATATAATGGACTCGTAATACGGTAGGTGGTATATCCGCCACTTTTGGGCCGGTTTAACACCGTCCTCCAAAGTTGGAATCAGGCCCTATGTGTCTTTATTATGACACAGAATAAACAGTTTAGATCACATGTTAAACAGCAACATCATGAAAGGGAGTACCTTGAGGCCTAAGCAGTCCTAAGTCAAAGAAATATGAAATTCTTACACGCTAAACATTACGGGCCAGATGTATGAAAAAAGCCTTTTGCGAATCGGAAATAGCAATTTTTAAGAAATCGCTATTTCTGATTCAGAAAATGCAATGTATCATATTTGCGATTCGGTAATAGCGATTTCTTAAAAATCGCAAATGCTATTATCGAATTGCAAATTGCGATACCAGCTCCCATTCACAGCTATGGGCCTGTCGGCCCATATTTGCGAATATTTTGCATGTCCCAAATTGCGAATTCCTAACTGGAATTCGCAATTTTGGGAAATGCAAAGTCCAGGGTGCAGGGGGCCTAAGGCACCCTCTGCTGCACCCAATTTTTTTTTTAACAACATGTAAGGTGTAAACATGCTAAAAGGGATTGTTTAATTTAAATGTATATTTTAAAAATGCATTTTAAATGCATTTGTAAAATTTGCACATGGTTACCACCAAGTTCAACTTGGTGGTAATAGCGATTCCTTAATGCTCAATTCGCATTAAGGAATTGCTTCATACATTTGCTTTAGAAATCGCAAACAGGGATTCCTTATTTGCGATTTCTTATTTAGAGAGTTGCAATTTGCGACTCTCTAAACAGGGCCGCAATTTTACGGAAACGCTATTTTAGCGATTCCTTAAAATTACATTCAGAATGCCTTTGATACATTCTGAAAGGGCTTTTTGCATTCGCACCGTTTGCGAATGCAAAAAGCTTTGATACATCTGGTCCTACATTTTTGAAATGTTTAGCAATCCACATTCTCATCTGTGTCATTCTGTGCACAGCATTGATGCACAATTGTAGCCTTACTTATGTTTTTGTGGAATGCCCTGGATTTAGGTACTCAAGATCTGGTCACCCTAATTTGATGATTATTTCTTTCGTTCAGTCTGATTCAAACTGCTCTTGTACTATCAGATTAGAGTGATAATAGATTAGATAAGGATGGTGTTTGCGCAAAGCTAACTTGGTGTAAACTCGAAACCCCATTATGTCCACCAGAACGGATCTTCTTCTTGAATAGAGGCAATGTTAAGTTATGTAACATTATAATGACAGTGAAGCAGCTTAGTAATGATAGAGAAAAGTACGTTTGCAAACTATAAAGGTTTATTTGCAAATTAGTAATGTTACTGTTAGAAATGGGGTCTTTAGTTGGCAGTCGGTTTGCACAATGTCCAAGTAGGGACCCTCACTCTAGTCAGAATAAGGGAGATACCCAGCTCAGATAACCCCTACCTACCCCCTTTGTAGCTTGGCACGAGCAGTCAGGCTTATCTCAGAAGCAATGCACATAACACACAGTAAGACAGTGAAAACACTACAAAAGGACACCACACCAGTTTTAGAAAAATAGCCAATAGTTATCTGTGTAAAACAAGACCATAATGAGAAAAATCCTACATACAGTAAGAAATATATGAATTTTTGCAAGAATTAACTTAAAAATACAGTTCCTTGAAGTTGATAGCTCCATCTGGGGCTATCACAGTGTCGAACAGTTCAGGCTGTCCACAGTGTCGCAGACCAGCTACGCTATAGGGGAGACCCGCAAAGTGTACCTTGGAAATGCAGGGCGTCATGATCCTCGCAATGAGACCTGGAGGTCGGTGCGGGGGTCGTTGGGCCCTTGAAGTCAGACGCGTTGCAGATCAAACTCCGGGTTGATGAAGAAGTCAAGAGCGCTGGTGTGGATGGCTTCTGGGCTGCAGTGCGAAGCAGGATGATGCGACGTGCAGTGCCCACAGGTCACGGTGATGGCAGTGGCTCTGTGACTGCATCCTGTGGCGTAGTTGAGACAGAGCTGCAGTGTGAAGCGGGGCGGTGCAGTGTCTCCTGGTTATAATACAGGCAGCGGTGTTGCTGAAGCGCTGTTGTCGGTAGACCCAAGGGAGCAGTGGGGCGCTGGGCAGGCTCCGTTCGGCACCCACGGGTCGCAGTGCTGACCGGGGCGTCTGTTGACGACACTGAAGTTGATAGCTCTGGCGTCGGTGGACCAGGGCTGCGATGTGGGATGGGATTGTGTGTCATGTACCTCACGAACAGTGTCCTCGGGCCATGGTGCAGTCAGCGGCGTCCGTGTTGGTGTTGAGCGGCGGCATCAGGATCGTCAAGGCTGTGGTGTGGCAAGATCATGTGGAGTGCGGGGCCCACTGGTCACAGTGCAAGCAGCGGCTCGGTTATGGTGTCTGGTGGCGGTGAGACGAGGGTTGCGGTGCGACATGGGGCACGGATCCATGTGGCGTCACCAGGTCACGGTGCAGTTAGCAGCGTCGTTGATGGTGTAACAGTGGTTTTTCTTCAGTTGCAGCACAAAACACAAAGTTGCCAGTGCTGTAGACAGATGAAGCTGAAGTCTTTGATATACCTGACACTTCCAACAGGAGTCCCACTCCAAGCTCTTGAAGAAACTTCACAATCAGGATACACAGCAAAGACCAGTCTTTACCCATTTAAGACAGAAACAGCACCTGGAGGCCAACCCAACATGGTACACACAGCATAGGGGCAGTACTCCTCCTCCAGCTCTTCAGCTCTTCTCCTTGGCAGAGGTTCCTCTTGATTCAGAAGTGTTCTAAATGTCTGGGGTTTTGGGTCCACTACTTATACTAGTTTTGCCCTTTGAAGTAGGCAAACTTCAAAGGAAAGTCTTTGTTGTCCACAAGATCCTGCCATGCCCAGGTCTGGCTCCAGGCACACTTCAGGGGGCCGGAGACTGCATTGTGTGAGGACATCCACAGTCCTTTCAGGTGTAAGTATAAGCTCCACCCTACCCACTCTAGCCCAGGAGACTCATCAGGATATGCAGGCTACACCCCAGCTCCCTTTTGTCACTGTCAAGAGGGAATTCACATTAGCCAACTGTCAGTCTGACCCAGACGTGGAATCCACAAGCAGCCAGAGGCCCAGAATGTTTAAGCAAAAAATGCCCACTTTCTAAGAGTGGCATTTTCAAACTGTTACTCTAAAAAACAACTTTACCAAGAGATGTATTTTTAAATTGTGGGTTTGAAGACCCCAAACTCCACATTTCTATCTGCTCCCAATGGGGAACTGCACTTAAAGATATTTAAAGACAGTCCCCATGTTAACCTATGAGACAGATAGGCCTTGAAACAGTGAAAAAATAATTTGGCAGTATTTCACTGCCAGGACATGTAAATCACATCAGCATATGTCCTACCTTTAACATACACTGCACTTTACCCATGGGGTTACAAAGGGCCTACCTTTGAGGTGCCTTACATGTACAAAAAGTGAACGTTTGCGCCTGGCAAGTGGGTACACTTGCCAGGTCGAATTGGCAGTCTAAAACTGCACACACAGACACTGCAGTGGCAGGTCTGAGGCATGTGCACAGGGCTACTCATGTGGGTGGCATAATAAGTGATGCAGGCCCACTAGTAGCATTTGATTTACGGGCCCTGGGCACACACAGTGCACTTTACTAGGGACTTACCAGTAAATCAAATATGCCAGTCATGGATAAACCAATCACCAGTACATTTTAGACAGAGAGCATATACACTTTAGCACTGGTTAGCAGTGGTATAGTGCCAAGAGCCCTAAAGCCAACAAAAACAGGTCAGAAAAAATAGGAGGAAGGAGGCAAAATGTTCAGGGATGACCTTGCAAAAAGACCAACTCCAACAGTTCCAATCTTAATCAATAAATTAGTCTTAAATCAAGATTCACCTGAATACGGCATACATGAATATGGTCTAAAGAAATTCTGCTTAGTAAAGGGGAACATTGCCTTGCTAAATATAAAGTTTTTTTCAAAATGGAGTAAGTCACCTAGGCCAATTCCTGCCAACTTTAAATGCACATAGGCTAACTAAAAGCAATGCTAACAAAAAGGGGAGAAGGAGGGTTTGATGGGACTGGGTCTGTCCTCATTAGAACTTCGGTTACTGTACAAAAAGGCCCACTCCGCAGGAACTTCCACAGGGAGAAATTTTGTATGAAAACCCCTCACCCACCAGGGCATGCTTCACTATTGGGTTTCCTCCTGTTCTGCTACAGAACAAGGCGTGCTGTGACTGAAGGAATACGTGGGAGCACTGATGGTTTCAACAACGTGAATGCTAAAAGGGATAGGAGTGGGGGGGGGGTCTTGTCTTGTGATGGGTGGGCAACTTGACGGCTAGAAACTAGAAAATATGAAAGCGGGGAAAGCAATAACTGCAACAGAGGGTGGGAGGGCACTACAGAAAGCTGCAGTTTTAGGAGTAAGCAGCAATGGAGGGTCGTGAGGAGGAAAACAAGGGCAGGCGGTGAAAAAGCAATAGCAGCAATGAAGTACGGGTGGGCAGGAAAAAGCCACAATAGCAGTGGAGCAAGGAGAGGGTGGGGATATACTAAGCAACAGCAGTCAAGGTGGGAGGGTGGGCAGAGAAAAAGCAACAGTGGAGACAGACAGTATGGAGGAAAGGTAAGTGTACGCTAACTAAGAGCAGCAATGGAGGGAGAGTGGTTGGAAATAAGCAAAATCAGCTCTAGAAGGAGAGGAAGGCTGGCAGACAATAAACAGTGGCAATGGAGGAAAGATGAGAGAGCAAAAGCAGTAGCAGCAATGTAGGGAGGGTGGCCATTTAAAAAACAAAGGTTGCAAGGTAGCAATGGAGGGAGCATGGACAGGGAAAAAGCAACAGCAGCAATGGAAGAAGAGGATGCTGGGAAAACACTAGGCAACAGTGGCAGTGGAGCAAGGGTGGGAGGGTAAAAGCAACAACAGCAATGTTGGGAGGGAGGCAGGGAAAAAGCAATGACAGCAACGTAGAGAGGTTGGATTGTACTTCTGAATATCTACCTCTAGAATATTGTCATATGAGAATATTGAGGTCAAAATACTGAGGGACAAAATATCAATAGACCAGAGCAAATAGGGGAGTGTAGATTTACTATTCCTAACTCCACATCTGCATACCTTGAAGATATATGTTCTGCGAAGGTACAAGTATGTAAGAAAATTTCGACCTACTTATCTGTTGATATTTTTTTTGTTGAAGTTTTGTTCTTGATATTCTGTCCCATCGATGTTCAGCGTTTGATATTCAAGGTGCACACCAGGAGGATGGGTGTGGAAAAAACAACAGTGCAATGTAGGATGGGTGAATGGACACTAAGGATCAGTGGTAACGCAGGGAGGGTGGCTGGGGAAAAAGCAACAGTGGCAACGGATGGATGGCGGGCTAGGAAAAAAACTGCAGCAAGAGAAGGATGGTGGGTGGATACTAAGCAACAGTGGCAATGGAGTGAGTGTGGGTGGGAAAAAGCAACAGCAGAAATTCTGAGAGGGTGGATTTTCAGCTCAAAAGCAGTGGCCCACAAAATTGCACTTTTGGCAAATGTGCCATGTGATCTAGCAAAATGCTGTCACAGTTCAAGAGAGCACATGGCTGAATTTGATTTCACCACTGTTCTGTAATAAAAGTTAGCCTTGGCCTACTGTTCATGCCTCACTGACATCTTCACTTCCTCCACTGTCAACTTTGCCCAATCCATCCACCTTGCTCTCTTGACAACAGCCACAACCTTACTGTGCTCCTCCAGCGTGTGATTCCCCTTATTCCAACAGTTGATCCTGAAACTGGATCCTGCCAACCAGGAAAACCTGAAAGAGTTTTCATGCCCCCTCACACACTGTTCTGCCACAACATTGAATGAACTAAGAGAATAAAAACAATGCCATAAACTCTTCCCCTCTAATTCGGTCACTCATAAATATAACTCCAACAAGTGATATATGTTCCCAAAAACAGACAGATGAGCACCATCTTGCCTAACAATTGAGTGATACTCCTGGACAATCTCCTTATAATGAAAAACAGAAATTCCTACAAACTCTTTACATCTTTCCGTTCACCTTCCTGTGCTGTTTCTCTACAGGGTTAGGCTTCCATGCACCCCTCCAAACCCAGCTCTTCCCCTACCAAGACACAACTATCTGAGCTCCATCCAGCCTCAATTGCTTGCTAAAAGTCATCTTTGCTGCCTGTTGTGCAGCCCACTGAACCAAAGAATGTCCAACAATCCAAGCAGCTGTGATTGGACTAAACAGGCCAGCAAGATAACTTTAGAAGAGAAAAACAAAATATTAACAAGGAAATAGAAAAATATCACACAATTTATGTATCCTAATGTAGCATTTGTAGCAATCTGAAGACCGTCTGCTCTAAACTTGCCAGCTTTCCTTCAGTTGCAGCCCCAACCCAAAAAGAGTGGTTGCCATACTCATTAGCTAGCAAACCCAAATCACTGAAAGGAAACGCAGCACTTTCATAACCTGAAAGGCTGATAACACTGACCCATCTTTGTGTATGGAAACGTGCCTTAGAAATTCTCCCCTTAACCTATTGAATTCAAATTATTTAGTTATTGAACAACAATTCAGTATATCCGATCTGAGCAGTAAAACATCCTGCCCTCTTCCTAATTGATCTGTTTTACTCTTTCTCAACCAGATCCTTACCTCCTCAGATGAAACCACTACGTTTGTACATGCTAAACTGGGGACATATTTTACCCCCAATAATTCAGAAGTATGAAATGCCCCAGCATAAAGCCACGCCATGCAAAGGGAAAATAAACCCACTTCGGAAACTGATATGCATAAAATAACAACCTATCTAAAACATTCTGTAACAATGACAACGAAATAGGCCTTCATCTATCCTGCTTCACCCCACCCTCCTGGGCCAACCCTGACAAAATTCTCCTACAAACGTCCCCCAACATGGATTCATGACAGCAAAAACACTTTCCATACAATTAAATACCGGCACATTTTCAAGAAATGGTCACTGCAAAATTCCCTTTGAAAACTCACTCACTCATAAACTTTAATGCATCTGCATGTCTGTGCTCCATATAATCATCCCCCCAGAATGCAAAATGTCCTGCCTTACCAGTAGATACACATTTTTAGAGGAAGGTGCTACCGACCTCTTGCTTAGATTAAGTATCCTCATATCCCCCACTCCCACAGATCCTCAGGCATCTTGGTCTTCTCCACTTCCGATCCTGGTGCCAGACCACAGAACGTCTTATTGAGGACAAGATCATTCAACCACAATGTTATTATCCACCCCAGGTACATATCTCGCTCTGAGATAATGTTGAACTTCAAACAAGCCAGTAGAAAACCCTGCAAGAACCACAAAACTCTCTCTTCTCTGGCCTTTGGGGAATTCACCATGACCACAACTGTTTGGTTCCCTACATTGAATGTGACTGTTCTGTGGAAAAAATTCAAAAAGTAAATTCTCCTTTTCTGTGTCAACCAAACCTCCGACCATGATTCTGCCATCCATTTTCCATCCCAAAACAGGCCAAAATCATGTGAACCTGCTGCATCCGAATAAATCTGTACTTGCCACAGCCGTTCATCCTGTAAAGACAATATGGTCACACCTTCAAAAAATGTGATCCAAATCCACAAATCTGCACGCACCCTGGCTCTCATTCATACTCTATGGTGAGGTGAGAATTGTACCAGATAAAGAAAAAACTAATCTCCTGCAAAAGCAAGTCAAGCCCTGGCTATCCAGCAAGCAATGTTTAAATGACCCACAAGACATTACATTTTCCTTAGTTCCATCTTCTTTGATGTGACCACTTCTTCTAACAGTTGTATCAACACCTGAACCTTATCTTGAGGTAAGCACACCTCCATATTTATACAACAAAACGCGATCCCTACAAAAGTCAGTTTAGTCAAAGGTCACTCAGTCTTTTCTGGCGTCAGAGGGAGACCAAGCTACATTACAAGCCCTACAAAAACAGCTAGAGGAGTACCACATTCTCCACAAAAGAAAATCATCCAAATAGTGTGTAAAATCTGAAACCACTCCTGAATTTAAGAACAACACTGCCAAAAAACAGCTAAACATTTCAAGTAACGAACAAGAAACTGAAGTGCCCATCAGCAACATTCCGTTGACATAAGTACCTCCTTCAAACTGCAAACCTATCAATGAAAAATATTCTGGCTGAATCTGCAGCAGCTTGACTTGGCCAACTCCGCTCCTATTTCACAGGCATGCACCATAGCCATGGCATCATCTATAGAAGCACATTTTACTGCAGAATCTTTTCCTACAATTAAATAGTAAGATTTATGAATCTAAATTCTCCTTGTTGTGTTTTTTGGGACTACACCCTGTGGTGAGATTGTCCACTGTCCATTGCTAAAAGGACTGACAATTCTGCCTTCTAGCACCACTTTCTGTAATTTGTTCAGTACCACTGCTGCCTTAGAATCTGCTGATTTAACGTCTGGCACACCTATGCAATCTAAGACCCTGATAACATAACTTGAAACCTTCTGTAAAGCCCCAGTGAGACTTAGCTTCATCCTGTTTGGGGTAAAGGCTTAACCAATAACTCAGGGCTTCCAGCTTAAATAGTGTATGCCCCCTTTCCTCCAATTTGTTGTCCACTACCCAAATATTGTCTGCCCTGCCAGTTGAATTGCCCCATACAATGCGTGACCAAGTGTTTTCCTCTACAATTGGAACAATTATGTCTAAATGTACACTCCACCCTGATGCAAATTCCTCTTTTAAAGGACTAGCATGCTCCATTTTGCAGCATTTGTTCCCTTCATGCAAAACCCACCCGGAACTGGGTGGGACACCCCTGAAAGGGCCTGTATGAAATGGGAAGACCACTTGCTCTGTGAGCTAATGGAACCAGCCTAGCCAGCCGCATTCACTGCATCCAGAATTCATTATCCAAATCGCCCCATTCTTTTTCAATATTTACCACTAACCTTGCCTGAAACTCCTCATCATACCTGAACCATGCAAAACTACCATAGTCCTGTGCCCTTCACACCACATCCATGTATTTGAAAGCAGTGATGCATTGCTCCGGATGGCGTACGCAGTAGACCCTTGTATATATTAAAAAGGCAGAAGTCCAATTCTCTATCGTGAAAGGGTAGTCTAGGTCGCCATGCTAGCACCCATTCTTCTTCCTTTGAACCTTCTTTAGCCTGAATTTCCCTATTAAACAGCGTAAATACATAAATAAAGTCTGTTTCTCACTTTTTCTCTTTGGTACCTTGTGTCAAATGAACCTCTAAAGGCATTGAAATCGCCATTTATGCCAACTTTTTGTATTTAACACTCTCTTCTGTGTTATCCTTACCTACTGTGTCCTTTGCCTTAGCGTCATCCCTCTCTTTTCCTGTGACAGGAGTATTATTATCCTCTATACCCACCATATCACTTCAAGACTGAGGCACTGAAAGCTGAGCCATGTTCTCCCTGCCTGTGACACTACTTGCTGCCTCTCCTTTTCAGGACTATTACCAAACCCCACAAACACCACCCACAATATGTGCTGCTTATTTACAAAATCACCCTTCCTTTCCTATATCTTTGATAGTTCATTACCTTGCTGTAATGTCCTCGGAACAAATTACTGTGCCACCCCTGAACTTTGCATACCAAACAATTTTTCCTGAGTGTCTATCATCTTCCCTGGGAGCTGTTAAACACAAACTCTCTGCCTGGATATATACCCAACCCTCCTAGGCCATACCCCCTTCCTTGTCTCTGGAACCATCTCCTCTGTTTGATTACCTATAATCTCACCTTCTTCCAATGACCCATCATCTCCAAAATTCAACTCTTGTTGCATATCTCCCCACATTCATCCAAAATCCCACTCATTCTTGCAATCGTACTCAGTATTTCATCTTCACCAACGCCTTCATTCTCTAAGTTTAAAATCCTTCACGTCTTAGCTGGGAAGGTCACTCTGGTTCTTTCCCTTTCTTCACTCCAGAGCCCACACATCATTTCGAATGTGATCAGGGTTTGGAAATTTCCACTGACTGAATGAAATCAAACAGTTAGAGTCTCAGAAATCTACAATTTACCAATAGGGTGAAATGAACAAAACCCTAAAAATTGCTTCAAATGAAAAAAAAACTTCCGTTAGCTCCTCCACCTGCTTTCAATGAAAAAGATAATCACCCTGATAATCCTAAATGTTTCCAAGGCAATTTTATAACAGTTCCCGAAGTATGTATTGAAAACTCAAAGGAACCATACCAAGTACATGGTCACAGTCAATACCAAGTACATGGTTGCAGTCAGTATGGATCTGGAAATGAATAAAAAAGGGGTTCAAAATAAAGCAGCAGAATTTCATTGAAAAACTTTCTGCACTTTTCAAAACCCATCATTCCGATAATAAGCAAACAATTGGAAACAAACACAAAACAAAAGGTAGAATAGCCTAAGAATAGAGAACGGGGGAAAGGCGTCATACTTCATTAGCCATTAATGCAGAAGAAAAGTAGAGGTTCTGTCAGTGTCACTTAAAAATAAGGAAGACAGAGGTCTCGAAAATGAAACTGAATTCAAAACTACGAAGACACCATGTGACAATTCATAAACCGTTTATATTTTGAAGTGTCTAAGAGTCAGCCACCTAATTTCATTCAAAAACTTGATAGATTCTAGAAGAAGTCAAGGTGTAGTTGGATTGTACAGTAATGGGATTTCTACCACGCGGAGCATTAAGCTTTTCACATCTCTGAAAACATTTTACTTGGTATGTTTTAGGTCATTATAATTTATATAATTGATTTCTCGATGAGAAGATGGCAATCCATGTACATTTGGGTTACATAATGTTCTTAAAATATTGTATATGTTTTCATTCAAAAATAATACATTTCTTGGTTTCTATTTAGCTAGCTTTGCAAACAAAAATAACAAGCATTGGCAAAGCCAATAGATCTTCCTTTTTCTGCCCATTCCACTAGATATGTGTGACATATTGGCGGTCATTCTGACCCTGGCGGTCAAAGACCGCCAGGGCGGAGGACCGCGGGAGCACCGCCGACAGGCCGGCGGTGCTCCAATGGGGATTCCGACCGCGGCGGTAAAACCGCGGTCGGACCGGCAACACTGGCGGGCTCCCGCCAGTGTACCGCCGCCCCATTGAATCCTCCAAGGCGGCGCAGCTTGCTACGCCGCCGAGGGGATTCCGACCCCCCCTACCGCCATCCAGATCCCGGCGGTCCGACCGCCGGGATCCGGATGGTGGTAGGGGGGGTTGCGGGGCCCCTGGGGGCCCCTGCAGTGCCCATGCCACTGGCATGGGCATTGCAGGGGCCCCCGTAAGAGGGCCCCTAAATGTATTTCACTGTCTGCTGCGCAGACAGTGAAATACGCGACGGGTGCAACTGCACCCGTCGCACAGCTTCCACTCCGCCGGCTCGATTCCGAGCCGGCTTCATAGTGGAAGCCTCTTTCCCGCTGGGCTGGCGGGCGGCCTGAAGGCGACCGCCCGCCAGCCCAGCGGGAAAGTCAGAATTACCGCCGCGGTCTTTCGACCGCGGAACGGTAACCTGACGGCGGGACTTTGGCGGGCGGCCTCCGCCGCCCGCCATGGTCAGAATGAGGGCCATAGTCCCCTCTAGCCCCCAAAGCTCTCCTTGCTCTCCTTTCTTTAGTCTATCTGCCACCCATGCCCACTTTCCTGCTGAAATGTTCTTGTTGCCCTTTAACTGTGCACGTCCACCTGTTGAGCTGCCTACTGGAACAGAGGGAGCAATCACCCTATTCTCCACATCCCATCTCTGCACCTCATTAATCATTGGACTGCATTGCCTCTCAATAACCTGCACGTGTTGTAACATGGCACATTCTTTAACATCCTTGCTATGCTCCCTCATTAAATTATTAATGTGCACCATAAATCCACCATCCATCGCCTCCACACTTGTGCCATCCTGCTTATCTGATATTAATATGGTGTGCAGCTCCCTATCGCTGGAGGCTGCTGTATTTGTTGCTGCTAATGGCCTTTTCCGTAACGTATGACTCATCATCATTGCTGTTGGCAGGGCTCTTGCCCTCTCTTGTGCAGCGTGCACTAAGACGCTCTCAGTCACCTGAAATTAAACTGCTCGTGCAGTCTGAAAACATTTGGCCATGATTGGGTATTTCTCATGTTTGCCTTCCCACGTCTTCATTACAAATTTCCTTTTTACTTTGCATTGTGCATGCTTTGTAAGCAGCTGTGACCATGCAAATACTGCCACTGCAAACCCTAAAAACGGCACTGTCTTCGGGCACCACACACCAACCCATGCCTACTCAAAGACAACCTCCCTGAGGCAAATCATCCCAACCTTCTACGTGCAATACTTTCCGGATGGCAACAACTTTACTGATTCCAGCCCTGCTTGAAAATATTCAAATTGAACACCAAATGCTTTGGCCTAATTTTTATTAAAACCTCACAATACTTCCCTCTTGGCGTGACAACGGCCAAAGAGGCCATTTCACACCCAATACTGCCACCTGTCACTTGGCATCTCCCCCTTGTCACTAGGCCAATTGTGCCATTGTGTCACAGACCATGCCACTTGCCAGAAATGTTCGGGGGAAGACTGGACATGCCAGTCTCCCCCTGGACCACCATGGGGGTTATGTCATAGGCTTAGTGCGGGGGGAACTGGCTGGTTTAGGCATTGCAAAGCAAGGAGACAGGTATAGCAACTCCATGTTCCATTTATTTTTTATTTCTTCCTAAAATAAAATTAATTGTTTGTTGGGCATATCTTTTCAGGCTATAGCCCTTTGGTTGTGGAAAGCACCTCCCATTTAGCTCAGAACCATCGTTGAGGTGCTCCATTTTCGAAGAGACATGAAAACCTGGCGTTTCCTTGCTAGACCTACCTAACTACCTCTCAGTCTCCACTGTGGCAGATGTTGCACTATACAAATTGCTTTTCAAGTAATATAACATTATGTAACATAATGGACAGCAATGAATTAGAGGCGATGTACATTGTTTGACAAATTGCAATGTCATAATGTTGTTCTAATCAATAATATTTACAAATATTTATGTGTGCAGAGCAAATCTTTGTAATTTTACCATGCAATATTAATGGGTTTTTCATTATTCTTGTCACAGAATGCAAGACCAAGGTGTAGAAGCCTCTGCTTCGATATCTCAACTTCTAAGAGAAACTTATTTAGCTGAAAGAGAGATGCATAAAGCAGAGAGTACAAGTCATGAATCTGATTCAATGCATCATCCAAGTTATGTAGTTACTCAAAATCTGGCTGAAGCGGTAAAAAACCCAGATCAAATTTCTGATCTCTCTGCCTTTCTGACCCAAGAAGAGTTAGACAAAAGCGTGAGCTTGGCAATACAAGAAATTCATCAAACGCCACAAGAAATCAAACAGTTAGAGTCTCAGAAAACTGCACTTCACTCAGCAGAGGAAATGAACAAAACTCTAAAAATTGTTTCAAATGAAAAAAACCTTCAATTAGCTCCTCCATCTGCTTTCAGTGAAAAAGATAATCACCCTGATAATCCTAAATGTTTCCATGACAATTTTGTAACAGTTCCCAAAGAATCCATTGAAAGCTCACAGAAAACATACCAAGAACATGGGTGCAGTCAAGTTGGATCTGGAAAGGAATCAAAAAAAGAGTTGAAAAATAAAGCAGCAGATTTTATTGAAGAACTTTCTGCACTTTTCAAAACCCATAATTCTAAAAAGATCAGGCCGAAAATATGCAAAAAACATGGAAGCAAACACAAAACAAAAGGTGGAATAGCACAAGAATGCAGAACGGACTACACAAATATGTCAGAAAATAGGGAAAGACACCATACTTCAATACCCATTAATGCAGAAGAAATGGTAGAGAGTCCGTCACCGTCACTTAAAAATAAGGACAACAAAGGTCTCGAAAATGAATCTGAATTCAAAACTATGGAGACATCATCTGAGAATTCACAACCGGCTTTATATTTTGAGGCGTCAATGAGTCAGCCACCCAGTTTCATTCAAAAACTTAAGAGCAGAGAGATTCTAGAAGGAGCCAAAGTGCAGCTGGACTGTACGGTAATGGGATTTCCAGCACCTAATGTGCGGTAAGCATAATAAACTTTTCATATTTCTGAAAACATTTTACTTGGTATGTTTTAGGTCATCCAAATGTACATAAGTGATTTATCATTGACATTTTGAAAACTACAGAGGCATCATCTGAGAATTCGCAAACAGCTTTATATTTTGAGGCGTCTGAGTCGGCCACCTAGTTTCATTGAAAAACTTGATCGCACAGAGATTCTAGAAGTCAAGGTGCAGCTGGATAGTAAAGTAATGGGATTTCTAGCACCATATGTGTGCTAAGCATATTAAGCTTTTCACATTTCTGGAAAAATGTTACTTGGTACGTTTTAGGTCATCATAATTTAGATAAGTAATTTATCATTGAAATGATAGCCAGATGTGTACTTTTGAGTTAGACGTTTTCAAAATATTGTACATGTTTTCATTAAAAAATAATGCAGTTCTTCGTTTTTTACTAAGCTACTTTTGCAAAAAACTAAAACAAAAAACCCATCACCATTCATATTTGCCTCCCTTCAGAGTTTTCAAAAGCTGCAAGCGACCCTTTCCTAATGCAGGGTGCATACCTTAAACTGTTTAATGGACGTTCCTTGAGTCAGACTCCAGTGTTTGCTGAAGCAGGCTGCAGTACCTTAAATTGCTACTAGAGGTTCCTACATCAAAGACAAGTATCCATATCAATCAATTTATTGTTTAGTTAATAAAAAACATAAAAAACCTTTGATGCATATTCACACAACCAGTACAATTATTTCTAAAGCTCAGAGTGCAACCTCGTGACATCCAAAGAATAAGATTAGCTACAGTAAAATCATTTAGATTGCTAAAAACTGAAACAAACAAATAAAACACCCACGCCCTGAGTGGTAAAAATGCGGTAGTACATAGTAGTGGTTTTAGGCATGACTGGCAGTTAAAAAGTGCTGCGTGTGATATAATTAACAGGTTGAAAGTCAGTGATTCGACGTCGAAGGTGACCTTTGAGTTCTTTCACATATTTACCGCACCTTGATAAATATCTTGGATCAGACCGGGAAAAACATATGGAGGAGGCCTCCTGACAGGTGCGGGCCACCTTCATCAAGAAAATTGGTTTCAGTAAGGTCCTGCTGATGGTATTGAGACGAGGCAGCAGCAGAGGAGGTGCAGCCATGATTCACACTTGTAGTTGCAGATCCTGCATACTCCCTCCTTTCCTGGGTTGTCCCATGCCAGGTTAAAGTCAGCTACTGGCAGGCCAAGCAATCGCATATACATAATGTCTCTACACGTTCAGCTGTTAATGATCTCTCAGAGGTAAGCCTGGGGTTTCACTACCAGATATGAAGTGTTCAGGGGAAGTAAAACACTTGAGGACATCAGGGAGCAGTGACTTGCTGAAATGAAGCAAGTCAGAGCTGCCTATTGATTACCTTTCTCCAAGACAGAAAAGAGATGGCATCGAGAGTTAGTGCTGGTGCATCAATTAGGAAAGTTGTAATTGCCAATGCCATGGACTCCCTGGACTCTCAAACAGTGCTTAATTTGTGTTAATTTGTGTTGTTTTTTCCGGTGCTGAGCAGCAGCACTTAATTGTGAGGGCCGGGGCTTATTCTTCAGCCTCAAGCAATTGCTACGAGCAAAAGACACGTATGAGAAAGACGGAAGAAGGAAAAACTAAAAAGTGTCATAAGGGGAGAAAGTAGAAAGTTGCAGGATGAGCTGAAGGGGCAGGACCGGCCGTAAATAGATTGAAGAGTCCCGAGACGGCTTCAGGATTACTCTGCCTCAGTTTTCAGTGCTGGCAGATTTAATTAAAGTAGTCTTTTGTTTAAGAGAAGGTCTTTGAGCACCGGCACCTCTTTATTTACAAATTAAGCACTGCTTTCAAATGTGTCTTCCAGGCAAACTTTGAGTGAATTTCTGGGCGCTTTCAGTATGCATACATACTATTTCAGGATGTCAGACTCACAAGTTAGCCCATGATTTGACAGGCAAAATTCCAGACGAATTCTAGAACTATGAAGATAACTGGGCAGTTGAAATGCTTTCATATATCCTGAGCACTGGGTATGCTCTAGACTGAGAGTGCAGGCTCCAGGAAAAGACTGGTGCTCGTAGTGTAGTGCTGGGAGGAGGGAAACCTTCATGACTTTAAGGATAGGTGCAGCAGAGGTGCTTTTTAATTTCCTATCAGGGCAGGTGAAACTGTATATAATGGCTGCAACTTTATTTTTAGCAAGCCTATATGGGCTGCGGGTTTGGAGGTTTCTGTGAACCAAACCCGCAATTAATATATTTCATTGCCATTTTAAAATAAATCATGCCCCCATACTCCATGAGAGAAGTTCCTTGTTCTTGTGGTGGCCGAAAAGCAGGACTTGGGTCTCGTCTGGATTAATCGTAAGATAGTTTTTTTCATTGTATGTATAGAGGGTACTCACTGCTCGCTGTGTGCCCACTTTGGTGTAATTCACATTTACGATATAATCTGCATATTGAAGAATGTGTAAAGTTGAGTACCCAAGTCATTAGGGGGCCAGCCCGCTTCTCTCCAGAGACCTAATCCTGGTCTGCTGTGCATAGGTTAAAAAGCAGGGGGGCAAGGCACAGCCTTGTTTCAGACCACTCTGGGTGCTGATTGTAGGGGTGACAGTATATGGCCCACTTCTTACATGGACCCATGTGTCTGAATAAAAAGACAGTATAGCTCCTAAGAGATTAGAGGGAACCCCCCACATGTTTAGTTTTCTCCATAACGTGGGACAATCTACCTTATCAAATGTAGCAGTCTAATCAATAAAACAGCAGAAGAGTGGAAGCTGTGTGGTGATGTTGTCCATAGTTGACGCTGCTGCTCAAAAGCTTGTCTAAAAGTATGGGAGAACATCATTGTCGAGAGCCAAAGCCTCTAGCTGTTTAAGTAACAGTTGAATGTAGTCTTTGTCCTCTAGGTCTAATGGGGTTATCAAGAGGTAATTAGATAGCTTTGTTGGGCCCCCCTTCTTGTATATAGGGCACAGTATGGAGCCCTTCCAAGCATATGGAACTTGGCCTGAAAAGAAAGCTTGGTTAAAAAAGGGAGTTAGGACATTTGCCCAGTCTTCCAAAGTGCATTTGAAAATCCCAGCAGGAAGGCTGTTGGGTCCAGCCGCTCCATAGTTTTTCATTACCTTTATGGTTTTGCAAACCTGGGCCAGCATGATGAAATCCTGCTGGTTCTGTGTGGACTAGTCTGGAGATCCCCGTATATCCATGTAGACTGCTGCAGCTGGCTGCTAGAATATAGCGCTGTTACATGACTCACCCAAACTCTTACTGCGACTCCATTTTCACTGGTTAAATTTGGGGCTTTTAATTTGTTAATATGATTCCAAATGTGGGCTAGACTTCTTTCCTGCAGAATTTGATGTATCTTTAGCCACTCCTTTTCTTTCGAGGCTTCATTCACTTTTTATACTTCTTTTTTATGTTCTGTGCACAGTTTTAATGATGGGGTTGTGCTTGTGGTCGCACAAGAACCTTTTTAACATTTTCCTTGTGATGACAATGACCTTCTTGTACTGGTGGTTGAACTGATCCTTCCCTGTTGCCCTTGAGAATTGCTTACTTCCTCTGGTTGCTAATAAAGAGTCCACAAGCTCCATGGTCAGTCTACCCAACATGTTTTGCATGTCCCCCTGAGTGATACTAGAGTCAGTAGACACCTTGTGAAGCCACTTAGTGACTTTTTAGATTATGTGGCCCTACATTTGATCCTTCTGACTAACTTTGTTGCTTTGGCTCGTGTAGAGGAACCCACTGCCCAATATTTGGCTCCCATGGGATCTCTTATGTCCACGTTTATTGTCAGGGTATTGTGGTCACTTTCAGACCTACTGGGAATCTCAGAGTTAATGAGATGGCTCATTAGGGATTCAGACAGAAAGATGTAGGGGAGCTTGAGCCTAGAATGCTTGTTTGGCAAAGATTAGTTTGAAGGTACTCAGAAGATCTATTTTTTCCTGTTCCTTGGGTTTTTGGGCAGCAGTGCTGACGTTTCCCAAGAATCCGATGTTAAAGCCCCCTGTGAGCAGAACTTCATGTGAGGCGAAGTCCAGAAGAATGGCTTCTAAGCAATTGCAGAGGTCATCAGTTGTGCACAGTTTGCATACTTTCTGCATGTTGTGATAGCAATTTATCAGGCACAAGGGGGTCTTTTTATGACAGATTGTAAACCTTGAGATTATTGTCGCTTGCAAAGCGGGAGAGTTTTGGTTGAGGGGCGCAACTTAAATCTCAAGGATATGCTTAATGAAGATTGAGGGACCCCCCCAATTGCTGGCCCAATAGGTGAGTCCATTTTGCTGGCTTAAAAGGTTTGTAGAAGCCATGTAGAAATGTTGGAGTAAGCACCCACATCTCTTGTAAACAAATGATGTTTGCTACTAAGCAAGAATGCCACTCCAGATTCACTTGTCAAAGATTGCCTCAGACCTGCCAGATTCCACGATGTAATTGTAAACTTTGGCTCTGTCACTGGTTTCTGAGATTGAAAATAGCTTGGTTGATGATGCAAGGAATAATCCTCTCAGGTGCTGCAGTGGAAGTTACCCTGCTGACTGTGCACCCCTTATTATAGTTACTTCTTGTCATATACCTTACATTTCTTTGATTATAGGCACATAATATTTCTAGGGAGTTTGTGGCTTTTGATGCACTTTGAAGCGAGAGCACCTCGCGCCCCACTCAGTTTGCTCCTGTACACCCTGGGGGCTCCTGCGACAGTAACACATGAGGATATTTCAGTGGGTGTAGCTTGAACAGCTCAATTTCCCATTCCTTAAAGATCCTTGATTCGCTCAGAATGGCATTTCGGAGGCCAACTCGCTGCTGTGTAGTTATCACGGGCGTCCGAGGTTCCTTTTCCTGGGATTTGAGTGCAGTTTTGAGAAGTTAATTTGGCCAAGGTCAGCTCCTTTAGTGTTGGAATGTTTTGGAACAGGTTTAGCAGGTTGCCTCTGTTTAATATGTCTTGGGCACCCCTAGGAGTGTAGTGTGGAATAAACACCATTCCAAACTGTTCCATGGTGAAAGACAAGTGCCCGTTTGATTTGGAAGGTTGGGGTCTTAAGAGCACCTTGAAGGCTGCTTGTGTGGGCAGGTGAAAGCTTGCTTATTGGGCCATTTAGCCTCCTATTGCTGGGCAGTTGATCTTGATGTTGTTCATGTCTGATTATCGTGCCATTTTGCCTCCAGTCATTGGGCACTTGGTCTTGATGTTGGTTGTGACTGGCTGTCATAATCTCTGCTGTGGCCAGGAGTTGGGTGGGCCCACTGATTGGCTAAACCTGTTCCAAGTTATCATTTATCTCATGCTGTATACTCACTTGGGCTAAATTGCTAGGCGAGATAGCATGGGACCAACAGGAGTTTTGGCAACCGCTTGCGAGATCAGGAGGCCTTTGATGAAGGATGGTCTATTAGTTCGGTCAATGCGAGAAGGGATAGTATTAGTGCCTTTCTCTACCGTTTGTGCCCTGGGAACAGTTGTAGATGTGGCAACCCAGGGCCCCTGCCCATTATATTTTGGTGGCTGCACCCCATTGGTCCTGTGTGTAGCCGCTACAAAGTTATTTGGTGCAAAAGTTAGTCTTGTGGAAGCAACCGCTGTACGCAATCCCACCTGCACTGTATCTGGGGAAAAGTTGTTCTCTGTTATTTCTGATGCACAGCTTAATGTGCAGGTCCCTTCCTGTGTCTCCTTATGTGCCTCTGAAGACTTGGCGGCAAGAGTAGATGACGGTGTAACCGCTGATACACAAGTACTGACTGATGTGTCGCGTTAGTCCCTTGGACAGACAACTTTGGTTTATTTTTGTGACCATTAGCGGAGGTCAAGACTGCTGCTGATTTTGGTGAGATTTCTTGGTGGTTCTTGCAAGCAGCATGGTGGGCTCCTTGAACCTGGATCCTGTTGGAAAAAATACTGGTCGACCTGTGGGGTGTCTTTGGGTCAGCTGTTATACAAGTAATAGACATCGAAGAGGCCATGGGTATGCCTTTTTGACTATGCTCCTCTGTCCCTTGTTTCCTTGAATTGTTGAGCCAAACTCAAACCCCTGGGAGGGAGATAGCAGAGAAAGAATAAGTGAGTCATCTGAGAGTTCATTGGCTTTTTTCCAGGGCAAAGCTTTCCTTTTGGGAATAATACCAAGTCTTTGGTGAGTGATTGATTGCTCGATCCTTCGAGTAGATGGGATGCTGTTCTGTAAGAATGTGGCTGAATTTAATGGGAGGAAGTGTGGGTAGCCATGCTTTACCTCCCAATTGGTGACGCTAGCCCTGCAGGGCAATGATGAAGCTAGGGGGAGAGGCATGAACACGCCACTCACACGCTATTCACCAAGGATTGCCCAGTGCTTTCCACACTCAATGGCAAGTAGTAGCTGCACATGAGGTACAACATTAGGCCAGAGCAAAGCGAGTTGTAAGGACTCTGAGGGCAGATTTGATGCAGAGTCGAGGTAAAATCCGTATTAAGTGCAAAATGACACTCTCCAGACCTCTGTGTTACAGGATCAGGAGACATCAGAAGCTGTCCAGCTGCAGCATTGACTCATGCTCCTCTTAAAGTGCTTTCTTGGGCCCAGGAGGTGACTTTTCAGTGGGAGAGCAGGCACCTTGGCAGTCACAATCTGCACCAGCTTAATGCTGGCCGTCTCTGTGCACCTCAGCTGCCTACAGCTCTCACCGCCAATTCCCAGCGAGCCGAGGGTCGAGATTGAAAATGGGGTAATAGCAGCTCACCTTTCCCTTTCTGCTCCCTGGCTTCACAGGCTTGTGGGCTTGCGAGTGCACTGTCCAAAACTATAATTGCCCATGAGGGTCAAACACCACTTGGAACAATCAGGATGCCTACTACCCACCGTGTCTCGCTCCAGCCCCCTGGCCCCAGCACCTCCCCCGTTTGCAAGCCTGCCTCACGTCTCACTTCTTCTGAAAGATAAGTACTTTATATAATAGGCTGCAGTACCATAAGCTATTACCGGATGTTACACAAAGACTATCTTCATGAGTGACTATGTATTGTGTTGGAATGGTTAGGGCATCATAATAAATAAGCACATGAAAGTCTACATAGCAATAAGAGATACCACATTTTTGCTTCTCTATTTACTAGTAAACAAAAAGTATGTTGATGAACAGTGTGTCCGATGCCGCCTCCTTTGTTAAATATCTTTTTTTTAACCCCTTCGCTGCCAGGCCTTTTCCCCCTCCTGTGCCGAGCCTTTTTTTGGCTATTTGGGGCAGTTCGCGCTTAGGCCCTCATAACTTTTTGTTCACATAAGCTACCCACACCAAATTTGCGTCCTTTTTTTCCAACATCCTAGGGATTCTAAAGGTACCCAGACTTTGTGGGGTCCCCTGAAGGAGACCAAGAAATTCGCCAAAATACAGTGAACATTTTGTTTTCTTCAAAAAAAATGGGAACCAAGGGCTGCAGAAGGAAGCTTGTGTTTTTTTCCCTGAAAACGGCATCAACAAAGAGTTTGTGGTGGCAAGATCACCACCTTCCCAGCTTTCAGGAACAGGCAGACTTGAATTGGAAAACCCAATTTTTCAATACAATTTTGACATTTTACTGGGACATACCCCATTTTTACTATTTTTTGTGCTTTCAGCCTCCTTCCATTTAGTGACCCAAATGGGTGAGAAACCAATGCTGGATCCCAGAAACCTAAACATTTCTGAAAAGTAGACAAATTCTGAATTTATCAAGGGGTCATTTGTGTAGATCCTACAAGTGTTTCATACAGAAAATAACAGCTGAAATACAAAAATATTGAAATTGAGGTGAAAAAAACAGCCATTTTTCTCCACATGTTACTCTGTAACTTTTTCCTGCGATGTCAGATTTTTTAAACCAATATCCCGTTACGTCAGCTGAACTCTTCTGGTTGCAGGGATATATAGGGCTTGTAGGTTCATCAAGTACTCTAGGTACCCAGAGCCAATAAATGAGCTGCACCTTGCAATGGGTTTTTATTCTATACTGGCTATACAGCAATTAATTTGCTGAAATATAAAAAGTGAAAAATAGGTATCAAGAAAACCTTTGTATTTCCAAAATGGCCACAAGATAAGGTGTTACAAAGTGCCTACCTGTGGGTTTTGGGCTCTAGCTCAGTCGGCACCTGGGGAAACCTAGCAAACCAGGGCATTTTTGAAAACTAGACACCTAGGGGAATCCAAGATGGGGTCACTTGTGGGGATCTGACCAGGTTCTGTTACCCAGAATCCTTTGCAAACCTCAAAATCTGACCAAAAAAACACCTTTTCCTCTCATTTCGGTCACAGAAAGTTCTGGAATCTGAGAGGAGCCACAAATTTCCTTCCACCCAGCGTTCCCCCAAGTCTCCCGATAAATATGGTACCTCACTTGTGTGGGTAGACCTAGCGCCCACGAAAGGAAATGGCCCAAAACACAACGTAGCCACCAACCCAATATTTTTTGTTTTTTTTTAAATTCCCTGGCATCTAGTAGACTTTCTACCCCCGGGGTGTGGATCAGGGGTAATTGCCCCATCTGCCCACTAATGGGCAGAACAACTTTGGCCCCATTTATTTGGGGTGGGGGTATGGCCATACCCCCACCCTCTTATTTTTGGAAACAAAACTTCCCTGGCCTCTGGTGGGCTTTATGCCCCCCCTTGGGGCAGATGGGCCTTCCAAAAATAGGCCCATCGGCCCCAAATGGGGGGCATATATGGCCAACAGTAATGTGCCCCCATGGGTAGCGACCCTTACCCCAGGGGCTGCCTCCCTAAAGAAAACACATGCATACACACATACCAATCCCTGGTGCCTAAGTGGTTTCTGCCCCCATGGGGGCAGATAGGCCTAACAAAAATTGGCTGATGTGCCCCTAAGGGGGGCAGAAATGGTCTAAATACAATTTGCCCCCCAGAGGAGCGACCCTTGCCTAATGAGTCGCTCCCCATCTCTAAAAAAAATTTACAAAAAAAAAGAAGATTTGCCCTTGCGCCTAGGGGTTTCTGCCCCCCCCAGGGGCAGATCGGCCTAATAATAATAGGCCGATCTGCCCCCAGGGAGGGCAGAACTGGCCTAAAATAAATTTGCTCCCCGCCCACCCCTACGGTGAGCGACCCTTGCCTACAGGGTCGCTCCCCTTGCGTGACATTGGCGCAAAAAAAAAAAGATCCCCGGTGCCTAGTTGTTTCTGCCCCCCTTGGGGGGGCGGATTGACCTAAAATCGGCTGATCTGCCCCCAAAGGGGGGCAGAAATGGTCTAAATACAATTTGCCCCCCCCAGGGGAGCGACCCTTGCCTAATGGGTCGCTCCCCATCTCTAAAAAAACCAAAAAACAAAAACACAAAAAAAAAAGTGCCTTGGCGCCTAGAGGTTTCTGCCCCCCTGGGGCAGATCAGCCTAGTACAATAGGCCGATCTGCCCCCAGGGGGGGGCAGAAATGGTATAAAATAAATTTGCCCACCCAACCCCACCTGGGAACGAACCTTGCCTACGGGGTCGCTCCCCTTGCGTGACATTGGCGCAAAAAAAAATCCCCGGTGCCTAGTTGTTTCTGCCCCCCAGGGGAGAGACCCTTGCCCAATGGGTCGCTCCCCATCTCTAAAAAAACAACAACAACAAAAAACACAAAAAAAAGAAAAATTGCCCTGGCGCCTAGAGGTTTCTGCCCAATCTGGGGGCAGATTGGCCTAATAACAATAGGCCAATCTGCCCCTAGGGGAGGCAGAAATGGCCTAAAATAAATTTGCCCCCTACCACACGCCCCACTCCCTGGTGAGCAACCCTTGCCTACGGGGTCGCTCCCCTTGCGTGACATTGGCGCAAAAATAAAGATCTCCGGTGCCTAGTGGTTTCTGCCCCCCCTTGGGGGCAGATTGACCTAAAATCAGCCGATCTACCCCCAAAGGGGAGGCAGAAATGTCCTAAATACAATTTGCCCCTCCATAGGAGCGACCCTTGCCTAAGGGGCCGCTCACCATCTGTAAATCAACAACAAAAAAAAAATCCCCGGTGCCTAGCGGTTTCTTCCCCCCTTGGGGGCAGATCGGCCTGATTAAAATAGGCTGATCTGCCCCCAAGGGGGGCAGAAATGGCCTAAAATAAATTTGCCCCCCCCAGGGGAACGACCCTTGCCTAAGGGGTCGCTCCCCTTGTGTGAAATTCACGAAGAAAAAAAAAACTCCCTGGTGTATAATGGTTTCTGTCCCCTTGGGGGCAGATTGGCCTCATAAAAATAGTCCAATCTGCTCCCAAGGGAGGCAGAAATGGCCTAAATATAATTTCCCCCTAGGGGAGCGACCCTTGCCTAAGGGGTCGCTCCCCACCTCTAAAAAAAAAATGATCCCTGTTGCCTAGAGGTTTCTGCCCCCCCAATAATAGGCCGATCTGCCCCCGGGGGGGACAGAAAAGGCCTTAAAAAAATAATGCCCCCCCTGGGAGCGACCCTTGCCCAAGGGATCGCTCCCTTATCCCAATTTCCAGATAAAAATAAAATCCCTGGTGTCTAGTAGGCGTTTTCGCAGCCGGATTGCTTGCAATCCGGCTGCTAAAACACTCAGAGAGACTTCAAAGGGAAAGAAATTCATTTCCTTCCCTTTGAAGCCACTCCTGCCTCCTCCACGTGATCGGAAGAGAAATGCTTTGCATTTCTCTTCCGATCGCGCTCACTGATGTCACAGGGGAGGTTGGGGGGCTTGGGGTTCCCCTTCCATCCACGACCGGGGTGTGTGGGTGGGGGGCCCATGGGGGGAGCACTAGCGCTCCCCCGGTTCCCGGGTGCAGGACGAGGTGATCTCGTCCAAGGCACCTGGGAACCAGTGCCTTGGACGAGATCACCTCGTCCAAGGCACCCAAGCAACACAAGCAAGACGGAGCTGGGAACAAATGGTTCATTTAGCTTCAACATGAACAGACAGGCAGCATCAGTTTGTTCGTAACACTACTCCATGGGCCTACCTCAGGGTCACTTTTATGTAGCAAAAAGGAAGTTTTAGGCCTGGCAAGTGGTCGAATGGTGCACACACAGACACTGCAGTGACAGGTCTGAGACATGTTTACAGGACTACTCATGTGTATCAGTGCTGCAGGCCCACTAGTATCATTTAATTTACAGGCCCTGGGGACCTACAGTGCACTTTACTAGGGACTTACCAGTAAATCAAATGTGCCTATCATGGAAAACCAATTACCAATATCATTTAGACAGAGCACTTGCAGCTTAGCACTGATTATCAGTGGTAAAGTGCCCGGAGTATCAAAACCAGCCAAAACGAATTACAGCACTGGGTCCAAAAAAGGGAGGTAAAAAGTACACGGCAACCATGCCAAGAGCTGCCAGGTCTAACATATACCTTTTTTTTTTTAAACTTCTCAATGGACTAAAATAATCTGATGTACTAAGATGAAACACACCTGCATGTTAATGAAGGACATTTTTTTTAATTTTGAGGAGACTATCATTTTTTAAACGTTTTTAGCAAAATATCTTTAAAACTGAACGTGTTCCTAAAGTTAAGTGGTTCAGAACACCTTATTCGATTTTTTCTTTTACTACAGTTAGCATATAAATAGGTGCTTCCCAACTATTTAACATATTACTGAGTGTCTCTCAAATAAGCAGAAACCCAATGATGTTCATCAAGGGGACACCTGAAGGTCAGGAGGACGGCAAGCACCCCCCCACACAATGCCATATTTTAAATATCACTCGTTTACATCAGTCTTATACTGTCAACTACAATGTTGTCTTAATCTAACCAAAAACTTTCTGGCCATCGCAAGGCATGTTCGGTGTAACATTATTCCTGCGGAGTACACCACAAAACAAAATTTTATTGGCCAGAAATGCTGTCCGGTCAAATCACATGATGCTCGAGCTGCAAGCACAGCCGACCTCGGTCCTCATCAGAGGCCCTCCAGAGCATAGTGGGGGCACGGAATGCTCTTGCCTCTCAGTCCACAGCCGCTGCTGTTCCTCTAGCACCCTCCCTGCGGATGCCCCCTTCTTCTATTTATCACCTGCTCAGAGAAGGGAGTGAATGGAAGTAGATGTGTCCCAGGAATTCGGACACCACATCCCCAGTAATCATGGGTCTGCATAAAATTTGCCACTCTGGGAGAAAATACTCATAATAGTAGGATTCGGCGGTGCTGGCTGGAAAAGTTATTTCTGGACACGTGTATCCTTGCTCATAATTCCAGCCACCTTTTATTTGGGGTCAATGAGTTTTGTGATGTCACTTTTAGGCCGACTGTCATTCACACCTAACTGCTAAGCATCATTTTAGTAAATGTCAGCTTTCTCCATGTTTTAAAGCTGCAATAATCAATCCACCTCAGGGATGACCATGGTTGTACAGCATAGAACTCAAAAACTAGTTGCTATGGCTCTGAGGTTGAGATCACCTTTAAAGAAGGGCCATGGACATCCATAAATACTGCTTCAGGCATCTGATGCTTTAAAAGTACAATTACTGATTTATGTCTCAGTGGCAGCCACTTTAAAAGAGTAACAGATGTGATTCCGTCTGCAAGATTCTCTATTTCATTGTTACCATAATGGGTTGCCTTATCGATTCAGACATGCAAAACAGGACACCACTTTGTAACATGGCTCTTCATGAGGGGCAAAAGGGGGGGTGGCCCCTCCTCCCTAAAGGACGGGCCGTGCCTGCTTATAGGTCTGTTTTACTGTTTTACAGATGTGGTACTTGAGGTTGCATAAATACTAAAAATACAGAACTGTATGAGCTAGTCAATATTGACAAGGATATTGGTTTTACAATAACGTGTAATTTGGGTAATAAGAGGCTCAATTTACTGGTGTTTTTCATCAAAAGCTGAAACAATTTACTTTGCTTGATTTTCTTTTAATAAAATAACATATGAGGCACATGTATGGTCATCACCTCACGCCGTCTCACAAAGCACAGTTGTCAAATGAAAGCCCAGGAGGTAAATAGTATCCCGACGACATGAAGCAGAGTATAGATGTGTAAAATGCTCTGAGCAGCGTCAGGATTGGTTCAGGGCAGGCTGGGAGCCTGTGCCTGCAGAGGCAGAGGAGTGTCGAGGGGCAGAGGAGCGGTGGAGGAGGTAAGTGTTTTTTAAATAAAATTTATTGTTTATTTCCTCCTGCCTCCCCCCGCGCCTCCCCGCTACGCCCCTTCTGCGGCCCATGAGTCGCTACTGCATAGCATGTCAGCTTTGCAGACAAACACTTGGAAGTTGGTACAGGGGACCCATGCTTTGAGTGCTACTTGCTGGTTGAATTGGAGAAAATAAGGACTAGTAACAAACGTTTTCCTAAGACTCTGCTTTTTTTTCATTTTTATGACTCACCTCCCCATACTCTGTTATACAGAAGACATATTTTTTCGATAATCAGTTTTTAATAAAGGTTTCTTAGTACTTACCTTACCTCATGACTGACCCTAGAACTGTTGCTACCTAGTGAGTCGACTTGTGCTATATTGTAGAGAGCACAGACAAACTGGAAAGGGTCCACTGTTAATGCCTTCCAGACACCTAAGTCGCTTGACGATTGCGCCTCACTCCTGGCTCTCGATTCTGGCTGGACGTCTTAAAAAGGGGAGACCCGCAAGCGTGGGAGCGGGCCCCGCAATACTGTCTCCAGGGGAGCCTATCGGGGGTGGGTGCTGCGGGGTGACAGCTGTTCTCCAGCTTGGGGGTCAAGAGTGTTGCTTGGATGTTGCTGAGGAGCTCGACCTTAAGGTGAGGAGGGTGCAGGGTGTAGCGCCGCAGTATTCCATCATCACTTCCCAGCGCTATAGTTAACGAGAACAAAGATTGCTTGTAGTTGTGCATGCGCTCAGTTTGTAGGCTGCGCACTACAGCAATTATTTATCTTGGACTGTCTTAGACTGTATTCCGGCAAGGGGGCTGTGACTTAAGAACCTTATACCATATCAGCCTTCCTATTTTTACCTATTTTACCCGGGCCCTGTCCGGAGTTGGAGATCTGGGAGGGCACTGAAGAAAATTGGGTCGGCCATGAAGATGAATGTGGTTATCTAGAGTCTCATAGTGTCCGAGAGCTGGGTCTGGGCATTCTGGATGGTATTGTATGGATGAGAGCTGCATACCACACTTATTGCCAGGTTCTGTCTCCTAGTGTTAACTGTTTGTTTTCAGCCATTTATCCCCATGGGTTGTATCTCTCTGGCTCTCTACACCTCACCTTCCTTTCAGTATCTCACCCTCCTGTGTCTCCACTTAACCCAACTGTCCCTCTCACCTCAGCCTCTACTTCCTCCCACCTCACTCTTATTCCCTCTTGATCTCATACTTCTCTCTCTTCACCTTATCCATGTGTTTCACTGCTGTGCCACTGTCAGTGGCGTAGCTTGATCAGTATGATTTTGCGCGGTAGAGGGGGAGCTGCAGATTTCCCAACAATCACACTGGGAAATCTTGTTAAAGCATATTATATGAAAAGCAGGACATGAAGGGGGGGCTTAATGAGCTGTAGGAAGCTGGCCTGGTGTGTGGTGGGCACCTAAGGTACTTACACCTTATATCAGGTCCAGGTATCCCCTATTAGTGTAGTGTAGGCAGTGTCTACAAGCCAGACTCTCTAGAGGTAGCTGTTGATTAGCAGCCCAGGATTATCTAGAGACATGCAAAGCTCATGCAATACCACTGTAGTCAAACAGTACTTACACACATGAAAGAATACACTCAGTGTTACACAAACAAAGGTACGTTAGTATGATATCACAACACCAAAAATACTATAGAGACAATACTCCAATAGGAGGTAAGTAATATACAAGATATATACACTATTTGTCAGAAATAGGCATAGGAATAGTTAGAAAACATTGCAAACAGTGTAAACCACAATAGAGAATAGTGGCCCTAGAGGGAGTGCAAACCATATACTAAAAAATGAAATGCAAGAGTTGGACCCCCACCAGGTGGTACCAGGAAAGCACAACACCCCCCTGCGACCAGGAAAGCAGGAGTAAATCACTAGAATTTCCCCAAAAAACCCACTTAGAAGAAAAGAAGAGAATTGCAAAACCCATAAGCTACTGCAAGAAACCAGTGGTGGATTCCTGAAGAGGAAGAACTGTGTAAAGAGGGGACCAAGTCCAGAAAACACAGTAGAGTCCAGTGAGGGCAGGAGCCCCTACCCACCAAGCTGAGGGTGCAGGAGTTGGTCGACGGTGAGGAAGAAGAGTCAGCACTGCAGCCCTAGAGTCAGAGTTGAGTTCCTGGAGGATGCAGGCGATGTCCCTCACCAGAAGGAAGCTTGCAGTTGAGTTTGCGTGTTTGGATTCCACCAACAAGCCTTGGCACCGGCAAAACTCATGGTTGGCGGAAAGTGGTGCTGCTCGGGACCAGCAAGGCCCAGGAGGACTCAACCCAGGAGGGAGAGTCAGAGTGGGCCCTCAGCGTTGCCGAGAGCCCACAGAAGCATAGGCAGCACGCACAGGAGTACCACAGGATAGGGACACAGAAGGTGCAATGGAGCCCACGCAGCACTACGAAAAGGAGTTCCACTCCGCAGGAGAGCCACTCAGGGAGCTGTGCGTCGCAGGAAGGAGTGCTGGGGGCTGGAGCTACACGATGCCTGAAGACCCCTTGGAAGAAGTGCCAACAAGACTTGGCAGCTGCAAAAGACGCGGTGCACAGGGGTACCTTCCTGCATGTGAAAGCAAGGGCTTACCTCCACCCAAGTTGGACAGCTGGTAGAGAAGACCGTCGGGACCACTTCTGACCACCACCTGTGATGCAGGATCGACACAGCTCAACAGGAGAGGGGATCCACGTAGCCGGTTGTCGTTGCTGTTGGTGCCTGCAGGTGCAGGGGAGTGACTCCTTCACTCCAAGGGAGATTCCTTCTTCTTTCCTGGGCAGACTGAAGACGGGCTGTCCTCAAAGGATGCACAACCGGGGAAATGTTGCAGAAGCTGGAAGGAGCTGGGGAAACAATGTTGCAAGCGAAGTCTTCATCTATGTTGTAGATTGTTGGGTCCTGGAGAGTCCAGATGCAGTTTCTTTCGTCAGAAGTCGGAGTAAGGGATGCAGAGGAATCCTGCTGAAATCTTGCAAGCTGAATCTGAGGAACTACCCAAAGGAGAGACCCTAAATAGCCCTGAAAGTGGGATTGGTCACCTAGCTGTGTGGCCACCTAGCAGGAGAGGGCTCTGACATCACCTGCCTGACCTGGCCACTCAGATGCTCCCAGAATTCTCTACCAACCTTGGATTGAAGATGGCAAAACCCAGGAACGCTCAGGAGGAGCTCTTGGCACCACCCCTGGGGTGGTAATGGGCTGGGGAGTGGTCACTCCTCTTTCCATTGTCCAGTTTTGTGCCAGAGCAGGGAAACGAGGTCCCTGGAATGGTGTAGACTAGTTATGCATGGAGGGCACCAAATGTGCCCTTCAAAGCATGCCAGTGGCTTTGGGAGGCTACCTCTCGCCAATACAGTAACACCTATTTCCAAAAGAAATCCTTTGTTCTGCCTTCCTAGGCTTGAGCTGCTCGAGCAACAGAAGGGAAGAAACCTGTCTGTGAGGTGACAGCAGCTGGGGCTGCCTGGAAAACCTCAGAAGGCTGTAGGAGCAATGCTGTGGGTCCTCTTAAGAGCCCCCAGAGTGCATGGAATCATACAACCAATTGTTTGAAAAGTATTGTGGCATGATTCCAACATGTTTGATACCAAACGTGCCTAGGTCCGGACTTACCATTATGAAGCGGTACATAGGTAGTGACCTATGTCCAGTATACGCATAAAATGACATCCCCCCACTCACAAAGTCCAGGAAAATGGATCTGGAGTTCGTGGGAGCACCTCTGCTAGTGCAGGGGTGCCCTCACACACAGGTACCTGCACCCTGCCCTGTGGGCTGAGAGGGCCTACCATAGGGGTGACTTGTAGTGACCTGGTGCAGTGACCTATAGTGAAAATGGGTGCATGCACCCTGTTCATGCAGAATGCAATGGCAGGCCTGCAGAACCTTTGCATGGGCTCCCTATGCGTGACAGAATAACTGCTGCAGCCTATAGGGATCCCCTGAAACACCAATGCACTGGGTACTTGGGTACCATATACTAGAGGCTTACATGGGGCACCAGTATGCCAATTGTGGGATGAAATACAGAGTTTTGGGAGAGAGAGCATAATCACTGGGGTCCTGGTTAGCAGGATCCCAATGAACACAGTCAAACACACTGACATCAGGCAGAAAAGGGGGTAACCATGCCAAGAAAGAAGGTACTTTCCTACAGGGGCAGTGGAAAGAGAGAGGAGTGTGGCTTGTTAGAGGTACTTAAAACAGTATTTTTCAAACTAAACACTTTTTAATGGTTTCAAAACATAAACAAGAAAGAGTGTGAGTTTTTGTCAGTGTAGGCATGTAAAAATCCCAGGTAACATCCAACACACTTCACATTAACCAACTGAAAGCACTTGTACCCAACTATTTATGACAGAATATATTTTTTAGGGGGCTGTAACAGACCCAAACACCCCCCTGAAGCCATGCCCCGGCCCTTCTCTTTTTCTACTTCACCCTTACATTATTATTACCTCGTTATTAATAATATTATTATTATTATGTTTATTTATTTACTTAACTACTTATTTTTACCTATTGTCGGGTCTACTACCTCGGTAGGCAGAGCCCAATGCAGCGGTGCTGCAGATCAGTTCAATGCATCACTACAGGGTAGAACTAAGGAGTACTAGAGTGGATTAAAGGTTTTGTTGTGTCTGATTTCAAGCACACGAGTACAAACACATCAAATCCTCTTTGTGGTAACATTTGCGATTAGGGGGATAAATCCTGGACTAATCCTTTCACCGCTCAGACTCATAAACCCGAGTGAGCGTGACTGCAGAGTGGAAAGTATGCATACTCAGTCATTTCTATAACAATCAAGTGAAATTCAGGCAAAGTGTGTCAGTTCATAATTATCACTCAAACTAACTAAGGCAGAGTAAGTGTACCTGTGGTCAGTTACATCCAAATGAACATTAAAATTAGCGATACATAACCTGATACATTTTATGGGTCTCCTAGCTGCACGATTTTAAAAGAAAATAAAAACCCACTCTCGAAGGTTTCAATTATGGTGCGTAAAAAAAGCAAACACTAAACATGAACACATTGACCTAGCCACTTCCACAGAGGACCAATGTAGTTCCGGCCATAAAAGTCTGAGGCAGCTAATATCTGCAACCACACTGAATGATGAGCATGTGCTGTATTTAAGGGAATATGACGCACTCTTGCATTTCCCCCTGCGCTGGTGCTACATTTAGCTGCCAACGCAGGCATCCTTGCACCATTCTGCAAGGATGTCTGTGTTGAGGGGTGTGATTGTTTATATGCAGGAAGGGACACCTGAATGGCACAGAGATTCCAAAGGGAACACCATCAAACAGGAAACTTGTGGAGAAGGGTAGCTGACCTTTAGGACAGACTACCAAAAGCTCATGTAGTACACATATTGGGCCATCAACATGTAGGAGTACACGTTGTAGGAAACACCTTGGCCGATGAAGCTGCCAAGTCTGCAGTAGCTATGACTTCTGTTGCTGCAAGAATTCATTCTCATACGAGGTTGGATAATGAGACACTGGATGCTGTGAAAGCTTTGGCTGACAGCAAACCTTTAACTAAAGCATGTCCTGTAAAATATTCCTTCCATTTCAGTGCCCAGAACATTGCATTTGCAACCGTTCCTAGTTTGGTAGATCGTGTGATCCCCAACCAAATACCATAGAGTAGATCTCATCAAAGCAGCGATGAGGGTGTTGCCTCTGCTCACGCAGGTGTGGCAGCTACAATATCACTATTACAAAAACACTTTTGGTGGCCAGGTCTTTACAAGCAGATCGAACAATATGTCCTTTGTTGTGACATTTGCCAGTAAATTAAAGAGCCCACCTCAAACGCACACCCTAGACTTCCCTCCTAATATCCAACAAGCCATTCCAACGTGTGTACCTGGACCATTGTGGTCTCTTACAAACTGATGGTGCATTCTAATACATCTTAGTCGCTGTTCATTCTTGTTCTATATTTCTGTGGGTGTGACCACAACTGTCAGCTGACGCTCGGACTGTTACTAAAGATTTGCTAGTCTTGATCGATACATATGTGGTTGCAGCATTCAACTCAGACCAGGGCCCTGCCTTTGCTTCTAGAGAATTCAGGGACACCATGGGAACAATGGTTGTTCAACTCTTTATTCCTCACCCTATCATCTTGAGCATTGTGAGAGGAAGAACCAAGACTTAAAGGAGTCCTTAACAGCGAGAGTTATAGGTTCAGGCCATAGTTGGCTTCATCTCCTATATGGGGTCAAGAGAGCACTAAATAATCTGCCCAGAAGTTCCTTGAGAGGTTGCAACCCCATACAAGGTCCTTTTTGGAATACCTATGTATGTCTCTGATCTTGATTGTTCTGGTAGGTGGCGGCAGGCACACCGTTTGACATAAATGAACGGAGCAACAATTTTGGTATGAGAATTAATCTGCCTGTGCCGCCACCTTGTGAATGAGGGATTTGCCAACAACATCTACAGGCTGGATTCCTAAAGTAGGGGATCTAGTGTGTGAAAAGACTGTTGTGAAAAAGGAATTTGACCCATTCTACAGAGCTCCGGTTGCCGTCCTGGGAATACATGGTACAAGAACTATAATCAAAAGATTTGTTTCCATTGACAACATCAAATTGCACCATGTTACCGATCCTGCACAGTAGACACAGACGTCTTCCGGGTAGTACTTGTTCCTTTCTCACTACCCGACAGGATATACCTCTACAAGCAGTAAACAACGTTTCTGTCCGCACCAACACTACAGTTGCCTCCTTGAGCACGGGAAGAGCAGACAATGAGCTTCTGCTGATTCCAGTCAAGACTTCATTGATAAATACTGTCTGAGATGTGGAGCATTACTATTCCATTTTGACACAGGAAGATGACATTGTCTACTATGAACCACCACAAATGGGTCCAACCACCAGCTCTGCACTGCCTCCTGTGTTTACACAGACTGCTTCTGGTTATTTCATCAACATTGATGACTTTTCTTCTGACTCCTCTGCTTCTGTAACTGAGACTGTATCAAAGACACGTAAGCTGTACATTTGGTCAAAAACAATTACTTAATTTATCTATGGTACTATCTGTGGATATTGTTGACATTGATTGCCTTTCTGCTTTGGATTGGTTTTATTATTGTCTTTTCCCTTTTGATAAATGGTCATTATCTTCCTGAATGCTCTGCTGTTGAGCTGGCGAATGAGGTTTTGACACCTTACCTGTCTCCACATAAGGTCCGAAGAGACTGGTCACTTGTGGACATTTCAGCAGTTCCGATTCTAGATAGTATTGTGTGGGATAAAGTACCATTTGACATATACAGCCCTACTGAGGTCATTAAAATTCCATATGGGTTTAACATTTCCGTGAGTAATGTTATTATACCTGGTATTGTCTCAGATGACTGGGATGTTAAAACAATTGATTCTATCCTTTCTGAGCTTCAATATTATACTGTATTTGCAAGTGAAGACGTGTATATGAACACAGCAAATTATGGGGAAATGTTCTGTTATCACCATTACGAACTTTACTTTCTGCACCAAGCTAGTACTCCAAGACCAGTTTACAATTACTCAAAGTGGCAACATTGCTCCACACCACCTGTGTCCCAAAACATATGTAGATAAGTTTGCATATTTTAAATGGGCATGACACTAGAAATGCTGAGTCATATTTCAAATTACCACCTTCCAGAATGAGGAAAATATTGCTAACCGACACAGAATTAATCTACTCAGATTCCCTTGTTTCCAAATTTGGTGTGGAAGGCTATGAGTATTGGAAATACACTATTGACTTGAAAAGTGTATGGGGAACAAAAGATTGGCAAATACAGGGTATGGAAGCTTTGTTTAGAGTGTGCCTTATTTCTCCACAAATGTTTTTTTTTAAATGACACTGTCCAGCAAGCATCCTGTTTGGGGTTAGCCAAAGTAAAATAATTAAATGAGCCCAGTATCCCCTCACCTGCTAAATTTCACAACTGCCAAACATTTCTAAATGTCACTGAAGAACAACTCATTGCTTGGGTTCAGAATGGTACCTTTAATTCCTCACTTTCGAGTCCCGGCGGGTGCCTATTGTGGCCAATGGACACGAATGAGTGCCAGGCATGATTTGTTAATTCCTGAGGGGGTTTCAGATTAAGCTGGCCAGACCCTTGCTTTGTCTTGGCTCAACTTTCAGGTATTGTCACCACATACAGTGTGGGTAAATTGTTCTAACAATTACTAAGTTCCTCCACTTTAACAGCTGTCAAAGTACACCTTAGTCTCCTGTCTGAGGAAGCCAATCTACAATATTCCCTGTTAGTACCCAGGAAGCCACGCTCAAAGCTTTTCCTGTATGCTATGTATAACAAGATCTGGAGGCTATCCCAGATGGAAGGTGCTGCACGCTTAAGGCAGATTGATAAGACATGGAAAAGGCTTTAGCTGATGTCGATAATGGTATGAACACTTTGTCAAACAAAATTTACACCTTAAATAATATAGGGGGTCAGCCCGCCAAAGTACCGCCGTCAGAATACCGCTGCGCGGTCAAAAGACCGCCGCGGTAATTCTGATTTTCCTGCTGGGCTGGCGGGCGACTGCCAGAAGGCCGCCCGCCAGCCCAGCGGGAAACCCCCTTCCACGAGGATCCCGGCTCCGAATGGAGCCGGCGGAGTGGAAAGGGTGCGACGGGTGCAGTTGCACCCGTCGCGATTTTCAGTGTCTGCATGGCAGACACTGAAAATCTTGGTGGGGCCCTGTTACGGGGGCCCCTGCAGTGCCCATGCCATTGGCATGGGCACTGCAGCGGCCCCCAGGGGCCCCACGACACCCCTTACCGCCATCCTGTTCCTGGCGGCCAAAACCGCCAGGAACAGGATGGCGGTAAGGGGGTCGGAATCCCCAGGGCAGCGGGGAACCGGCGGTACACCGCCGGTTTCCCGTTTCTGACTGCGGCTGTACCACCGCAGTCAGAATGCCCAGGGATTTTACCGCCAGGGTCGGAATGACCCCCATAGTGTCATCTGCAATTGACATCATTCAGAATGAGGTGTCCTTTTTACAACATGGACAAAGCCAGCTGCGTTCCATCATGCAGTTAAGTTAGACATTGCAGGTTTTCAAAAGTGGCCTTGTGACCTGGAAGCATGTTAACATTACTCAATTATTTGCTGCTTTTAATTTGTCTTGACAATAACAGATAATTGCTGAAAAAGAAGCAAGTTACATCTTAATTTTGAGAAATCTAAAATGTTGCCTTTCACTGCAGCAGAAATACCCTTACCAGTACGGCTAATACATGAAGTGATAAATTTGCCCATTTCCATTTTTCGTTTCACTAAATGCTTAGAGCATTTTGCAGTAGGCAGGTTTGAGTGGCTAGGAGACATACACCAGGTTTGGGAGTTGCCTTTTGATTACAAATGTATGATCGGCGAAACAGAGGTCTTTCTTAGCAGAAGAGAATGTGAGACTACTATTAGTCATTCTATGATTTGTAAGTAGGTGTCCTTGCACAGCCTTTGCAATGTGGAGATCACAAATTTGGTTTGCTATTTAAAGGGTAATCCAGTCTCTTTGATTCGTCCAGTGTTTCAGATACTTTCTAATGGAAATTATGTGGTTCTGAGCGAACAAAGCTGCTGCGGAATGAAGTCAGGATTCACTTACATGATTTCAGTTACTCAAATCAAATGGTAATTTGTTGCAGCCATGTTTTATTCTCCCCACATATAAGAGATAAAAGTGGCAGACTTGTGGTCTAGCATTGCTACTTGTAATGTAAACTTTGACAAGCTCAGCAAACTACAGGTGCTATTCTTTGAAAAACATGGGGCCCTGCCATCAGCCAAAGAGATGTATGATCTCCAGATAGCATCAGCTGAGATAAATCCCTATTAAATACCAACTTCCCCAAGCATTTTGGTGAATTGGTGAGCAGAATATTTAATGCTTTGAATACTGTGGGGATTGTGCACTTGTTTAAGGATGTCAGTTCTGGATTTGTTAGCACCTTCCAGGCTGTGTTTTGAGTCATACCTGCAGCCATACATTCACTCTTTTTGAATGTTTAGCAGATTCCCTATAACTTTGGCATTCATTGATGGAATTCTGCTGATGTTATTTTTCATATGCAGTGGCTGTTCTCTCAGCAAAACAGAGTGATGGAGCTACCACCAGCACAGCTGTGTCATGAATGCGTGATGCAGTATTTTGGAGCTTCCCTGCTTGGGGAACTGGAGCTAGATTGGTCTTTCACATTCTGACCAGTCCTGACATGCATCCAGCCAGTCTTCCATTGCATCTGGTGTCTCTTCGAATGTGCATCTATAGTGTGTCTTGCCATGCCGATTGCACCTCCTGTGGACAAAGATCTGTTAATGTTCTCAATGAGGGTTGATTCACAGACATGCCCCTTGAGACTGCGGTTGATTAGGAAGGCATCCTATGAGCCACCACTTGCAGATTTGCTGGCTCCAACGACATCTGGCACAATGGACAGTGCCACCTACCCAGTTCATTCTTCGCTGGAGGCTGCTGCACACTCCTGCTCTGTGGATCCTTCTGCCAACTCACTGATCAACTTGTCACCAGCTAAAGTGGAATCCTACTTGGTCTCAATTTCCCATTGATGAAATAGGAGATTTCATGCAAGACCATGATTATTGTTAGAATTCAACCATTGGCCTTTTTCAAAAATGTAAAAATGTGACACCATATTGCCTTTTTAATTGGGCTTGTCTGTCGGCCTACTTGGCTTGTCGATTTGAACATTTCTCTCTTATGTTTGATTTGAGTTATGCTTTTAGAAGTTTATGATTGTAAATTAGAGCATTCTTAATAGTAGACTTGGACTTTGCACCCTTGTTCCGGCAATAGGTGAGGGTGCCATGGGTCCATTTTAGTTAGTCGCTTGGGCACACTGATAGCTCAGCTAAGGTTTGCACCCTTTGCCCTTTTACCTAGTTTTTTTGCTATGTATTGCTGTATTCATTTTTATTTCTGCTATTTTTTAGTGCCATTGTTTTTAATTTCATTATCAACTGATATTCTGCAAAAGCATCATTATCAGTGCCATGGATGACATACTTTGCATCATGTTTCTTTCCTCGGATCCCCAGGAACGGAATGCGAGGCACACAGAATAATATTTTCTATTGCCGGCTCCAAGACAACATAAACAGTCCAGCGCTTCGGTACATGCCCGCATCAGGCTTCTGTGCATGAACATAAACACGTCCCCCAATAAAAACATCTTGTAGAACAAAGGGCATGAGAAGGGTTCCAGTCAGAATTTCTATCCATGCGGCATGCCGGATTTTCAGCCGACCTCAGTCGCCATGGATCCTGATCTGGTTACTGGTGGCCTCACCTTGTACCAAGGTAATGGGAGTGAGGTGTGCTTCTCACGGACACTGTACAGACTGATTTGGCTTACATTGCCATGCTTTCACTCAGGGGGTTAGAGATTAGGGTTTTAGGTAGGAATTTTATATTAATTTCATGACAATATGTTGGGGTTGTTTATATTTACGTCTCTAATTTTCACAATCCTGATTTTGTTATTCCTCATCATCGTAATCACTGCAGCCCATGCATTTTATTGTAGATTGCAGTCTTTTCAATAAATGTATTGAAAACTCCTGAATCCCTTTTCTTGCCTATGTGTGTGTAAGAGACTTGTATGTGGAGGAAAAAGGGTAACTGGCTTCACATAGACAGGAGGAGTCCAGTTTGCCAATCTCAGGGTTTGGATCCTACATCCGTAGATACTGATTCCAATGGTCCATTGTTGTATACGGATAGCAGCCTATACACCAAAGCAATCTCATTAGATATTACTTTCCAGAAAATAGTCCAGAGTAGTGATTTTAGTTTCAGAGGCAGGCCTAAAATTTGCAATTTTGTGCTTATTTTAAGAAAATGTGTTGCTGTTTGAGGGGGATGAAACCCTGCTCAAGCAGAAATCACAGTCATTGTCACAAGCAAACCCTAAATTAGCCTGTGCCCAACCCTCTGGTAGCTTGGGACAGAGCAGTCAGGCTTAACTCAGAGGCAATGTGTAAAGTATCTGTGGACCACTTCAAACACTAACACAGTTAAAACACACCACAAAAGGATCCCACACCAGGTTAGAAAACTAGAGTGATTTGTAATAAATAAAACAAACCGAAATTAAAAAAATTCAATCAACAGAACTGGAAATATGCAAACGTAAAGATTTCAGTGCAAATACTGCCATAAAGCACCAACTGTGGCTATCTGGTCGTGCCAGACTGGGACAAAGTCACAAGTTCAGACCAGTTGTGATGGAGCACTGTCCAGCTACAAGGATCCACCTCGGGTTGCTGAGCAAAGTACCTTAAATACTGGTTTGTGGAGCATTGTGAGAGTCCGCATCCAAGATGCATCATTCAGCCAAAGCGATGTATTGGTTTCAGGATGCAGTGAGGCTGCAGTACAAAGTCCTACGTCACCATCTAGGATCCTGTCGATGAGGGCTTGCGATTTGAAGTCCAGCGGCAAGAATGCATCACAAAGTCGAGGCAATGTGTTGGTTCAGGGAGGGGGGGTGAGGCTTTGATGTTGGATCCATCATCGAGGATACCGTTGACAGGGGATGCGAGGGCCTGTGCCTGAGATGCATTGTGCAGTGTCCGTTCCAATGAGAGAATAGGCTACAGTGCGATGTGGGTCTTTGCGACTGAGAAAATCCGTGCAGCAGCAGCAATGTGTATGTTCTGTTTGGGGCTGTGTGGCACAGCAAAGGAGATGTGTCTACTCTGCTTGATCCACAGAGGCTGACAGAGCACCTTGGGCCCATTTACATTGGCCCAGGACTAGAGTGGCACCACTTGGCAAGGTAGAATTGCAGATGGCCGAGCCCATGTGCTGGGGTTGAGGTTATTAGAGCCTTCTGTCCCTGAGGCGCACGTCAGGAGGCCAACCAACTAGCCCTTGGAGTCTCTCTGGGGTGTTGGGTTCAACCGATACAAGTGCAGACTTTCTCACCCAGGCAAAGGGCCAGCAGCTAGTAGGTCACCACAGCAGTGCAGCAGTTCTTCAGAGTAGCAGTTCAGCAGAGTGGCAGTCCAACACAATGGCAATCCTTTCAGCAGCACAGCAGTACTTCTTCCTGGCAGATTATCCACTGGTCTAGAAATGTACTGAAGAGTTGGTGCCTGAGGTACAATATTTATACCCAATATGTCTTTGAAGTGAGGGAAGTTTGTGGAGGTTCCCGTTTGAAATGCACAGGTGTCCTGCCTTCCTGGCCCGGGCTCCAGACTAACTACAGGGAGTATGCAGCTCCTTGTGTAGAAGCAGAACATAGCCTATTCAAGTGTACATAGGGCTGTACCCAGCTCCTTCCTCCCATCCTACCAGCAATGGCCCATTCAGGCACACCAAAGCTCCCTATTGTGTTCACCTGTCTAGGAGGAATACACAAAGCCCACCTGTTAACTACTTCCAGTCATGTGACCCAGAGACAGGCTGCAGGCCCCAAATGGCTAAGGCAGGACAATGGGGGTCATTATGACCCTGGCGGAAGGCGGAGAACCGGCGGAAAGACCGCCAACAGGCTGGCGGTCTTACTTTGTGAAATTATGACCATGGCGGTTACCGCCATGGTCATCCACCGGTTCTCCGTTCCGCCCGCCGGGCTGGAGAACTGGGTCTCCAGCCCGCCCGCCGTCACTATACCGCTGGGGGTATTTGGACCCGGCTTACCGCTGTGGATTTCCAGCGGTTTGAACCGCCATGAAATCCATGGCAGTAAGCACTATCAGTGCCAGGGAATTACTTCCCTGGCACTGATAGGGGTCTCCCCCACCCCCACCCTGACTCCCTCTCCTACATCCCTCAACCACCCCTGCCACCCCCCAAAGGTGGCAGGGTCCCCTCCCCACCCCGACCCCGACCCCCAACATCACTTCACCCATACCCACACGACACGCACGCAGGCACCACCTCCATACTTACATGCACACACGCCGACATACATGCCTACATCCACACACACAGTCATACACGCACACCCACATTCAAACATACACGCACACATCCATACAGACATACCCACAGACAGACATGCACTCATTCCCATACACACAACACCCCGCAGGCATACACGCACTCACACACCCCCTCTACATACACACACGCACACCCCCATGCACCCACACAACACACAACATCCCCGCTACCCCCCTCCCCTCACGGACGATCGACTTACCTGGTCCGACGATCCTCCGGGAGGGGACGGGAGACATGGGGGCAGCTCCGCCGACACCACACCGCCAACAGAACACCGCCACGGCGAATCACAGGACTTTATTCGCTGGGCGGTGTTCTGTTGGCGTGGCGGTGGAGGTGGAGCAACCTCCACTTCCCCGCCTCCCACCAGTATGGCTGTTGGCGGCTCTCCGTCCGTAAAAGGACGGAGAACTGCCAACGGTCATAATAGGCCAAGCGGCAAACCGCCACCACTGGCGGTCTTCTGCACAGCGGTCCCTCGGCGGTCTTTAAAAAAGACCGCCGGGGTCAAAATGACCCCCAATGTCTTCTTTTTAAAGTGGCATTTTCACAATTGTGATTAAAACTTCAACTTTACCATGATAGAGGATTTTTCATTACACTTACAAAGACACCAAACATGAACTTGTTGCCTGTTCCCATTTGGAAGTTACAACGTATTAAATGTAATCATGTAACTCCAGTGTTATCCTAAGGGAGAGGTAGGCCTTGCAGTAGTGAAAATTAATTTAAGAGTTTTTCTTTACCAGGACATGTAAAACTTGAAAGTATATGTCCTATTTTTTAAATACACTGCACCCTACCATAGGGGCTGGCCAGAGCCAACCATATGGGTCACATATAAGTATTAAAATGGAAGATTTGGGCGTAGCAAAAGATGTATTTTGCAAGTTTGAAATGACAGCTTGAAAACTGAACACATGGGCTGCGGTGGCAGGCTTAAAACATGTCTGAAAGGGCTAACTAATGGGTGGCACAATCAGTGTGTGAGGCCCAATGGTAGCCTTTAATTTACAGGCTGTATGTACACTTTACTAGGGACGTATACGTAAATTAAATATGACAACACATGCACTTTAGCACTGGTTAGCTGTGGTAAAGTTCACAAAGTTCTAAGGCCAGCAAAAACGAGATCAGCAAAAAGGTGGAGAAAAGCAAAACGTTTGGAGGAATATCACCCTAATGCTGACAGGTCTAACACCCCAATATAAAGGACTTGCATGTTAATCGGCAGTAAAGATAAGAGTCCAAGGCCACAAATCTGGTTTATCCCTGCGACGGACCTCCTTTCATACTACAAACTTTATGGTGATTGGGTCAACCGACTGAAAGTAGGTAATAAAGTACCTTGTCCATAATGTTGAGACCAAGAGTAATGACCTGGCCTCTTTCAGATAATGAGGGGCGAAGACAGGCCTGTGTGCCTCCCGCTTAATGGAAGTCCTTCACACACTCTTTGAAGCATGATGGGACAGGCATCTTTCCTTCGCCACCTACTTGAAAGTCCTACAGACTCCCGGACATTGCAGTTCTCACAGTAAAGAAATAGCATGTAGTGCTCAGCTGGAGACCTTCATTAAATTTGCAGGCTAGATGGGAGGGCCCCACCTCCTCTGCATCCTTCTTGAATGCCCCACAGACTCCTGGAGCTTGCTGTCCTCACCGTGAAGACATAGCTTGTTCAGAAATAGGCTAATACTTAAATTAAACACAATCTACATGCAGAACATTAGATCTGGGTTGGGCCTTTGATCATTGGCTCCACATAGTAAATTTCGTCTTGAACTACATTTGACGTCACTATTTGTTTCCCATAGTGCTGTCAAATCAAATTACATCTGGGACTCTAGCAAGGCTAATACCAACACCCTAAAGTGTCTAATCCTGGCATGGAAAAGTTTAAAAAAAGACATGAAGGAAGAAAGGCTCGATCTTTAACACTCACCAATGTGACTGTTCTTGCTGATCTTCCCACGGACATAGATAAAACTTAACCATCATGAGTATAAGGATTGTACTGTATTATATGGTATGGTCGTGCAACTTTACCATGTAATACACTCACAGAGCCATTTATTCCATTCAGGCTAGTTTGTAAAACCTCTTGCTCAACTCTGGGAAGCTGTGGCTTAGAGCACCAAGGCTTAAAAAAAGAAACTAATGTAGAGCACTTAGAGCCCTCAAATAAAAACAATTCAGAAACTCACACGACACAAAGGAAATCTGAGACCAATTTATTAAAAACAATTATATTTTTATGAATGTTTAGACACCAAGATGAGCAAAATCCAGTAGAAAGTAATGGGGATCAACATTTTAAAGTAAAACGTAAGTCTCAGCTTTTAAGTCCAAAGTGCAAACAAGCAATAGTTTCAAAGCATTGTCGCCCTGATTCACAAAGGTAAACATACACTCTTGTGCGAGTTTACTATTTTTTTTAGCAATTCATTAACCATTTTATGAGTAGTATCTTTATGACTGCCTGTCTTTTTATGTTCATAGACTTAGGAGTCGTAAAGATACTACTTGTAAAATTCCTTTGTGAACTGCAAAAAATCATAAACTTAAAAAAAAAGTGTAGGTTTACATTTTTGAATCAAGCCCTGTGTGGGTAGTTACTCCAGCTCGATTTGGGTGACCAGTTCCAACAAGTAGAAGGTCAGGGCGGCCATTAAGGAGTATTCTGGCAGTTACCTGGAAACCAAAGCCGTCTCAAGTCCAGTTCCACACTTTACCTCAAGACTGCCAAAGACTTCAATCAGGTGGACCTGGTGCTGGGGAGGCAGGATGCTAAAAGCTATGGGTGCTGTGCGGTCGATGTTGGCCATCCTTGGGTTATTCTTTGGTCCATGGGTAAGGTGATGCAACTTTGGTCACAGTGCTGGGAGATCCTCAAAGTCCTTCTTGAGTCAATAAACGTCCAGCTGTTGCTGGGATACCGATCTCTGGACACAGCGGATCCAGTAATATCCTTTGGTAAGGGCTAGTGTTTATCTTTGGTGACCAATCCACACTCTGATTACTCTCCTGAATCCGGCAGATATTGATGCAACTTTTGAGTCCAGCCAGGGTGGAGGTCTTCTTGGCTGCACATCGGCTATCATTAGTGATTCCTTGTGAGCGTCTACTGACTTGCCAGGACAGGCGTCTTCAGCTTTTATGGCCCTGGTGCTAGAAGAGGGAATCAGCAGTCTGACCCTTGGAGTTACGACTTTGGTCGGGGGCTCAGGAGTAGCTCTCCTTGAGCCAGGCCCCATAAGCGAGGCCTCTCTTCACTAGCCCAAGGAGCAGCTCGTGCAGTCCAGCAGTTAGTGCAGTCTCTCTTGCTAGGTCCAGGTGTCAGTAGGGCAGTTCTTCTTCGACCCTTTCTCCAATACAGATGTGATCTGAGGTTCAGAGTGCCTAGAGTGCCATATTTATGCCCAGAAAGTGCCTTGGAGGATGATTTGGTCACTAGCAAATGTGCTCTCCCACTCTAAGATGACTTTCAGCTATGTGTGGCATGTAGCAATCCCAGAAAACACTATTTTGCCCACTCTGAGAATGTTTGAACCCTCCCTTGGGTGTTAGGAGCTTGGTAGCCCACCTTAGAGGTCAACCCACAGGCAAACCAGTTAGGCCTCTGGTCTCCACTCTCTCTTCCCCCTGCCAGCTGTGTACCAGAACAAAGGGGCAGCCCTACATGAGTGTGATCACCATTTGCTTACCAAATGCGGCTTCCCCTTTGAAAATCGCCTTTTGGGCCAGCACCGTGTTTGCCTTCCTGTAAGGGGTAGGTAACACCCCTCTTCTGTAGCAGGGCTTTATTGTTCGTGAGCCTGTGAAACATTCACACTACACCCTAGGAGGGCACAAGGCTATCTAGTGGCAAGCAACTGTGAAAAACCACCAAATAAACTGGACAAGAGAGTGGCAACTTTCTAAAAGTTGCCTTTATCTTAATGTGATATTAAGTTAGACTTGGGCATCAAGTCGGGTTTTATGCCACTTTTAATTAGATGCCATGAAGTACCTATTTTAGTAGTCCCATTCAGAAGTGAGCCGGACTGAGAGGTCAGCTGATAACTCTGCATTAACCAATCGGGCTACTAACTTTTCCGCAGCAAAATGACAGTTAGTGAGTTATGTCATTAGGTCATATTAAAGTATACGCCCTTTGTAATAATACACAGCTCCTTGCGTTAGGGCTCGATAGGCTGTCCTTAGGGGTGACTCACATATAATATTAAGGGAAGTGGGGGCTTTGCCAATGGTTTAAATGGCAATGTTGAACTAGCAGTTTTAAAACCATTCATCTAGGCTCCAGCAGCAAGCTGGGAGCCATTTTGTACTTTGTCACACACAAGGTGTCACAATCAGTGCTACAGTGCTGAGTGGGCAATCTATACTTATATGCTCTAGGTATTGGCTCATATGTAAGTCAATGTATGCCAAGTGAGGGTAACCAATTCAACATACTTTTTGTGATGGGTTAGAACACTGGCACTGAGGTCTAGTTTTCAGGCCTCAGCTCACTCTGAGAGTCACAAAACCAGCAACATCAGTCCAAAACTTTGGGGTGATCATGTGAAAAGAGGAACTTCCTTACAAGGAGGAACATTTATTGTCTTCGATTCAGAATATTGTACATAGCACTACTTGAGTTTAAAGGTTCATGAAAAACGTGCTTTACTGGCCATAAGGCATGCAGACTTCGTGGTAATGAGGATTAAATCATTGCCTCTATCCAAAATTAGTAGACTATTATAACAATTATTTATGGGGACCCTTCAGAGAAGCCAATGTAAAAACAATCAGAAGCAATAGTTTTGTTTTATTACACAAACTCCTTTATTAGTAAACTTGTGAAGTTCTCAGTTCATGCATGTTTTTATCTGAATCATAGGCCCTCATTACAACCCTGACGGACGGTGTTAAAGCGGCAGTAAGACCGCCAACAGGCCGGTGGTAAAAAATGTGCAATTACGACTGTGGCGGAAACCGCCAACAAAGACAACCACTTTAACACTCCGACCGCCACGGCGGTACAAACAAACAGCGCAGCAGTCACCGCCGACAGACAGGCGGAAGACAATGTACCGCCCACACTATTATGATAGGCCAATCCGCCACCTTTTCCGGGGCGGATTCACCGCGGATAAAAACACGGCGGAAACAGGAATTTCAAAGGGAAAACGCTCACCTCTACACACTCCACGAGGAACGAGGACACCATGGACCCGGAACTCAAAATTCTACCTGCGATAGTCTTCCTGCTCCTGTACCAGGAGCACGAACGCCAGCGGCGAAGACCACAGTGAGTACTGCACCTACGACATGGGGAGGGGGAGGCAAAATACAGGGACACACACACACAACACCCCCACCCTCAACCACTACAACACACACACTAATACGTATCTATGCATTATAGTTACACCTCCCAAACCCCCCGGAAGAATGCAAAGACCAAAGGAAATGATTGTAACCATTGTAATCTATTAAAATACAGTACTATCAAATATATATACACTATAAACAAATATATACACCAATAATACAAGTCCAGGTATTGCACCACTTATAGTCCGTGGACCACTGGGCCCAAAATGCATGGGCGAGGCCCACACTCGATACCAGATCAAAACAGAGAGAACACTGCAGGGGCATCAGATAGAAATACAACAGGCACCTCAGGGGGAAGGGGGGGCACCTCAGCCAGATGAGTGCACGACGCCAGATCCACGAGGGGGCTCAATGCCCACTGTTCAATCCTGGGGAGTGCAAAGCCACAGTCTCTCAAGTCTCTCCAGTGGGTGGTTTGCCCACTGTTCAATCCTGGGGAGTGCAAAGCCACAGTCTCTCAAGTCTCTACAGTGGGTGGTTTGCCCACTGTTCAATCCTGGGAAGTGCAAAGCCACAGTTTCTCAAGTTGATAACAGTCTCCACTGGTTCCGGAAGGGGACTGGTGCCCAGAGTGCTTCATCCTGTGAAGGACAGAGGTAGTGGGTGGATCTCTCCACTGGTTCTGGTGGGGGACTGGTGCCCAGAGTGCATCACTCACCCCGTGACGGTCCCAGTTGCGTCAGTGCCCCTGCCGCTCATGGGCTAGCGGTGCTTGATTTGGCGGTGCCCTGTTCAGCAGTGCTTGAGTTGGCGGTGCCGTGTTCAGCGATGCTCGATTTGGCGGTGCCCTGTTCAGCGGTGCTCGATTTGGCGGTGCCCTGTTCAGAGATGCTTGAGTTGGCGGTCCTTCATGGGCCAGCTGGGCTGTGGCTGGCGGGGCCCTCATGGGCAGCTGGACTGGGGCTGGCGGGGCCCAGCTGGGCTGGGGCTAGCGGGCCCTCCTGGGCAGCTGGGGCTGGCGGGGGCCCTCCTGGGCAGCTGGGCTGGGGCTGGTGGTGCCCACCTGGGCAGCTGGGAGGGGGCTGGCGGTGGCCTCCTGGGCAGCTGGGATGAGGCTGGCGGTGGCCTCCTGGGCAGCGGGGATGGGGCTGGCGGTGGCCTCCTGGGCAGCGGGGATGATGGCGGTCTCCGCCGTGCTGCTCTTCCCAGACTTGCCGGGTTTCTTGTGGCCCTTCCCCACCTTGGGAGGTGTCACAGCTGACTCAGCACTGAGTTGTCACTTTCCCTTATGGTTTCACAGATTTGGGTCCCAACGTGTGTCATCTGCTTAAATTCCTCATGGACTAGAGCTGTGTGACATAGGTATGTTGACATTACTATTTCAAGAACATTTGGTCACTGTAATTGCAAATGCACTATTTCGAAATCACAGACAGACTCCAGATCATTTTGTGCTTTAGGTGTGTTTATTTAAATGCAAAATATTGGAGGGGAAAGTTAAATGCTGAGGGGTGATGGCGGAGGAGTGTCCATGGCAGAGTCCAGTCTATTAGTCTCACAGATGCATTGCCCATATGGGTTTAGGAAGTGGAGCTGGGGCAGTTTAATTATGGACAGGGTGACAAAGTGGAACAGTGGGATGACAATCAGGGTGGTCTCATTTCTTGGCGGGGGTCTTGGCATCGTGCTCTGTCTTGTTCCTGGATCTCAGGGACCGTTTGTGGGGTGGTTCTCCCTCTGCAGGGGGTGGGGTGCTGGTGTGGTGGTCCTGTGGCGGGGCGTCCTGTCTTCTAGCGCCGGCGGAGGTGGTGGGCAGTTCATCGTCAATGCTAGTGTCAGGGGCCCCTTGGAGTGCCACAGTGTCCCTCCTGGTGTTAAGTAGTTCCTTCAGCACCCCCATGATGGTGCCCAGGGTGGAGCTGATGGTTCTGAGTTCCTCCCTGAAGCCCATATACTGTTCCTCTTGCATGTGCTGGGTCTCCTTAAACTTGGCCAGTACCGTTGCCATTGTCTCCTGAGAGTGGTGGTATGCTCCCATGATGGAGGAGAGGGCCTCTTGGAGAGTGGGTTCCCTTGGCCTGTCCACCCCCTGTCGCACAGCAGCCCTCCCAGTTCCCCTGTGTTCCTGGGCCTCCGTCCCCTGGACCGTGTGCCCACTGCCACTGCCCCCAGGTCCCTGTTGTTGTTGGGGTGGTGAGTTATCCTGGGTTCCCTGTAGTGGTGGACACACAGCTGATTGACGTGTCCTGGGGACGGAGGAATGGGCCCACTGGGTGGGTGCTGTGCTGGTGTTTCCAGAGGGGGGAAGGTCTGTGGTGGCCTGTGCCTGTGAGAGGGGAACCGACTGTCCCGAGGCCCCCGAAGGTCCGGGCTGGTCATCTAGATCCAGGTGGACAGAGGTGCTGTCATCACTGTGGACCTCTTCTGTGGGTGGAGTGGACATGTCTGGACCCTCATGTCTGGTGACGTTGGGTAGGGGTCCTGCAGGGGTGGAATGGCATGATTATTGCATCTGTGTGTGGCATGGTGTGCAATGGGTGGGTGACTGTGTACCCCAGTGCTGGAATTCCTGTGTGGGAACTTGTGTGATGATGGTTTAGGGGGGTGTGTGGCTAGGTGCAGTGTGCATGCTTTTGTGATGGGTGTCCGTGCTTTGTTGTTGCATGCAGGGCTTGGTGTTGGGATGTGTGGTTTGTGATATTGGTACATTTGTGAGGAGTTGGAGTGATAGGGGTGGGGGCAAGGGTGGGGGTATGTGATAGCATGCAGGTAGGGTGAGGGATGTAATAGTTAAGATTTGACTTACCAGTGTCCATTCCTCCAGCTACTCCTGCGAGGCCCTCAGGATGCAGAATCGCCAAGACCTGCTCGTCCCATGTTGTTAGTTGTGGGGGAGGAGGTGGGGGTCCGCTGCCAGTCCGCTGAACCGCAAGGTGGTGTCTTGAGACCACGGAACGCACCTTCCCCCGTAGGTCGTTCCACCTCTTCCTGATGTCCTCCCGATTTCTTGGGTGTTGTCCCACTGCGTTGACCCTGTCCACTATTCTTCGCCATAGCTCCATCTTCCTTGCAATTGAGGTGTGCTGCACCTGTGATCCAAATAGTTGTGGCTCGACCCGGACGATTTCCTCCACCATGACCCTGAGCTCCTCCTCAGAGAACCTGGGGTGTCTTTGCCGTGCCATGGGGTGGTGTAGGTGATGTGTGGGGTGGTGTGTATGGTGATAAGTGTGGTGATATGTAGTGGTGTGTTGTGTGAGGTGCGTGGAAGTTGTGTGGGTGATGGTGTTATGTGCCTGTGGATGCTGTTGTACTTGCTGGTGGTGTCTCTCTCTGTGCTTCGTTCTCAATTTTTTTCGTAGGGGTTTGTGGGTGATGTGGGTGTGTGTTTTATATTGTATTGGGTGTGTGGGAGTGGTGTGTGTATGTGTATCAGGTGTGTGTATTTTAAATTGTCCAATGTGGCTGTGTTTTGTAAGAGTGTGTGTATTTTGAGCGCGGCGGTGTGCCCCTGCCAATGGAATACCGCGGTTGATAGACCGCTGCATGGATTCGTGTGTCGTGATTGTGTGGGCGTATTTCTGTTGGCGTGACGGTGGAGGTTTTGTTTTCGCCAGTTTATCACTGACCTTTGATGTGGTGGACTTGTGTGGGTGTCTGAATTTTGGCGGGTTCCGAGATGTGGGTCATAATAGCTGTGGCAGAATTCCGCAGCGGCGGCAGTGTGTTGGCGGTCTTCTGCACGGCGGTAAGCGGCTTTTACCGCCAATGTTGTAATGACCGCCACAGTGCCTGAGTGGTAACAATCTCAAGATTTGTACTTAAGACTTCCTTCATATTTTAACTTTGACAGTAAGTATAATAATGTGAATGGTAGATCCTACTTTTTGTGCATTTTCCCTTGTTTTTCTGTTCATTGTAATCACTGATTAATACAAAACAAAGTTTACAAATTAAATGAAGAATCCTTATGCCCAGTCTCACAGAATACCATGACACCACTGTTGCAGGGAAACTCAAATAAAGAAAATCAGGACTCCTCTTGGCAAGGCACAAGCAGATTTACTGTTGCAGCAGGGAGATTAGCCATCCCCTCAATGGGAGCCATGAACAATGTGTCTTACAAAAGGTCAAATAATAGAGTACTCAAAAGTCACATATTTGTTACAAAAGCATCACATCATCTATGTCCTCAAACTCCTAACCTTTTTCTCTACACATTCTTTACTGTAATTATAACAATGCTTAAACAAAATGTATTTGCTTCATTTGAATGCATTTGTGTGTGTCTTTTTTATTGTTCTGCTCCCAAGACTTCTTATCACATTTTTTGCACTCTTTGCTAACTCTTTCTCTTGCTCATATTCTTTCAGTCATGTTTTCAGTTTACCAAGAACACAAAATACATGCATGTGTGCTATGACCATAACTTTGTCTAAGCTTGCAAGCCCAGGTTTTCCTTTAACTGAAACCTTGGTGATCATGCACTCAATTTTCCAATTATCTCTTTACCTGTCCTGCATCTTTGTAGAACTTAGGCCTGCACTGTTTTTTCAACACTTATAATTCTGTAAAACTCTCAACTAATGTCTGCGATGGGGCAACTTCTTCACATTTAATTTCCTCTCTAACGTTCCCCCGCTAGTTGATACTTCAACTGTTGTAAGGTTATTGAGCTACCTATTTCGGCACATTTACTTGAGCTTGGGCCTGAGGCCTGTGCCCTCTCACCTAGTCACTTGCCATTTTATTCCTCTTATTATTTTAGCAAAGGCTTAATTTTAGTGGCAATGATTTATTATTTTATATCAGTTGCCCTTCCATGCAGAATTGTTATTTATTTCTCTGTACATTTCACCCAATGCTCACTCCAAGGCTCTACACATAGTTAACCAGGCATTGCCGGTTCAGAGAGTGCAGTGTCTACCCTACACAGAAAAGATGCATTATCATGTTCAGGCAGTACTTAGAACAACAACATGTTTTATTATAAGACAACAGGCTGACGGAAAATAAGGCAGAGTGGACATTCCAGCCAGCTGCCATCTCATGCTGCACGTCTTTGCAGTTTCTGCTGAAACCTCATATGTCCTCTTTGTCTATGTGACAGGACTGCCAGCAGAGTAACAGATTTCTTCATTACCTCTAACACATTTATGGAGTTTTAGCTTCCTTCCCAGTTCCACCACAACTTCCCTGGGGAGTCTGAGTGTGATGCGATAGGCTGCCACAAGTCACTTCTACCTTTGGTATTGGTGAGCTGCTGTTAGCGAGCCGGAAGGATTAGGCTGACAGCTGTCATACAGTGTGGGATCAGACTTAGTCCCCCATACTCGGTGGTGCTGCCACCCAGATTCCAGCAGTCTTGTTACCACAGTGAGAGTCTCCGACATGGCTCCACCACTGTTGTGTAGGCACTGATTGTACAGAACGCCCAAGTATCTCTGTCTCATTTTACGCAAAGGTACCTTAACTGCCTTATACGGAGACATCTGTGATATTAGATAATAACCTCCTCAGCTAGATAGGTAGTACCTCTTTGGCACTCTAGGTTGTTCAAGCTTGACCTCTTAAAAGTATTCCCCAATTGGTTTTCCTATCTCTAAACAATTCAATTCCATTTTAGAAAATGGCAGACCTAAATAGGATTGTACTTCCAGCAAACATGAGACACCCCCTCACATTACATTTGTTAAATAATAGCCTCACAGATGAGGGAGGAGCGGCTACATTTGTCGTTGAGGCTCACAATGCATACATAACAGAAATTGTTTATTCTTGGGTCACTTTTCCAGCAGCAGATGGGAACACACACACATTTCATCACAACTCTCCAGCAAATGCACCTGCACAGTACAGTCCATATGAGTATTTAGAAATACAACTATCTTACCAAGAATGCTAAAATTGGCTTGATGGCACCCTGCTCTACATTTCACAGAATATCCTAGGCTAGGCCTTTTAAGTAATGATGGACCTACGTGACTCGGAAGTGGCCACCTATCCACCACATCCTAATGGAGATGCAATGACTGTAGGTGAAGTACGCCGCCTATACAATAATTCAGTAGAAATATATAGATGATTAATACAATTTGTAATGCAGACTTTGAATACCGCCCCAGCAAGTGCTGCTCCAGCGCAACCACATGTGGCCACAGCGGGCATTAATCCTGTGACTGTGCATTCAATTATGGGTAAGGTACCCACTAAATGGGAAGAGATTCTGTTTTGGTTAGCATAAAAAATTTGCACTTTGGAAGCAGTGTTTCCTTATGCGGGACCGCAAGATAAACAAAGACTTCTCACAATGTGCTTGCCATTTAGGATGGTTCTCTCAGAGGACAACTGCGCCACTGGGGGTACGTTGTTTGCTGCACTCTACACAACTGCACATTGTATACCGACATTTGCCAATCTTCTGGAAGTGTTAAAAAAAAATCAGGTTGAATGTGGGGCTGCCACCTCCCTCTGGGGATGCAATAATGGGCAATTTTAACAAAGTATCCTCAATAATATTAAGTAACCTTAAAGAGGAAGCAGTAGCATTGGCAGTACTCCAACGGCTCTGGGATGTTCCTGTACAGGATCAAGAACGTGAGCTGCCAAAGATTATTGACAAAACTTATAGCAGAATAGGTCCGGATAGTCTGCGAGCCAGACCAGGTAAATCACAATTACAAGGCAAATCCAAGAAGGATTCTGCCAAGCAAGCAGCTAAGGGTTCTAAAAACGCAGGGATAAACAAAAACAAAATAAGGATAATGTAAAACAAAGAGGAGAATCGCTTTGATCAGAGACATCAGAGAAACAATATAATTTAGGAAATAGAGATGGTTTAAAAACTCCTGATCGATATCAATATATTGACACACGTCCATCTTGTTCCTTTCGGACTAACCGGAAAACTGCAATGAGAGTGAAGGGCGTTCTAACCAACAAAATGAGTACGTAAAACCAAGAAAAGATTCACAGCGCTCATCTGAACCTTCCATAAAAAAGGAAGAGAAACATCCCCAACAGAAAGCACAGTTTAAAAATCGAAAAGTGGCAGCAGATTCGGCCAGAAATGACACACATAATGAGAGCTCTACTGAAGAACAGGTCATGAGCACGGAGTCTGCTAGACAGGGCGGAAGAGGTGACAATAGTTCGCTGGAATCTGCAAGAGCTTCTGAATGTGACAGCAACTAATGACTTTTTAAAAGTCAAAATTGCAGACATGCACGTCTCTCCCCCAGATAGGATCTATGAAATAGAAATACTACTTGAGGGAGACATGGAGCATACAACTAAGGTTATATTCTGGAAAAAATTATCATTATGTTATGACATCTTATTGCCAGAAAAAGATTGGCTACCAGAGTTTTTCTATAATCTCCTACTAGGGGAAAATGTATTCAAGCCCTCTTTCTCAGTCCTTCTCCCTGAAGAATTAAGATGGACTTACGAGGTGGATAGGGCATTGGCACAGGCCCGGCGCTGTATCGCAACCATGTAGTATGGGATACAGACTCCCCCACCACATAATACTGGTAAGATCAACACCATTACCACAACCGCAATACCCCATTAAACATGAAGCTAAAGTACCAGTGAGAGAAATACTCACACAACTCGAGTACCATGGTGTAATAGAGCCCTGTGTTTCACCAATGAACAACACTTTGTTCTGTGTAGCTAAGCCTGACCATTCATACGAAATAGTCTTAGATTACAGTCACACATGCACATTTGCTATACAAAATGTACAAAGCATCAACAAGTTAGTGCTCAATAAACACAAAACAAGCTTGGATATTTCCTATGTTTTTTTCTGCCAGAATACAGAGCCTGAAAGCAGGGATTTGACAGCTTTCAGCGCATTAGGCTTGGAAAGGAAAGGACATTTTGTTGACTGCCACAAGGGTATAAGAAAAGTCCTGGACTTTTCTCAGCATGTGTAACATCCATACTACTCGGCATTGACCCTGAGGCGTTCTCCTAAATGATGACATCTGTCTGAAGGATGAAAACCTGGTCACACACCTTAGATAAATGGTCTGCATTGTGGTGGGTTTTGCTGATATAGGCTACAAATTTAACTTCAAGAAAACAAAGACTGCTTTTCTCAGTGTCCTGTTTTTGGGATATTCATTATCAGATGAAGGAAAGAGCCTAGGGCCAGATGTAGCAACCCTTTTGCGAGTCGCAAACGGCGAAAATCGCCGTTTGCGACTCGCAAACGTGGGTTTGCAATGCACAAATGCATATTGCGAGTCGTTACCGACTCGCAATATGCATTTGCGACTCGCAAATAGGAAGGGGTGTTCCCTTCCTATTTGCGAGTCGGAGTGGTATGCAACTCCATTTGCGACCGCGTACGCGGTCGCAAATGGAGTCGCAGTTACCATCCACTTGAAGTGGATGGTAACCCACTCGCAAACGGGAAGGGGTCCCCATGGGACCCCTTCCCCTTTGTGACTGGACCCCATATTAATTTTTCAGGGCAGGGAGTGGTCCAAGGGACCACTCCCTGCACTGAAAAATCCGAAACTAAAGGTTTCGGATTTTTTTGAAATGCAGCTCGTTTTCCTGTAAGGAAAACGGGCTGCACTTCAAAAAAAAAAAAATGCTTTATTTAAAAGGCAGGTCGCTAACATGGAGGCCTGCTGACGTCAGCAGGCCTCCATGTTAGCGAGTGCCTATACTCGCAATGGGGCCGCAATTTGCGACCCACCTCATGAATATTCATGAGGTGGGTCATTGCGACCCCATTGCGAGTTGCAGTTGGTGTCTCAGACACCGTACTGCATAGCAATTTGCGACTTGCAAATTGCGAGTCGCAGGGACTCGCAATTTGCAAGTCGCAAATTTCTTTTTTTGTACATCTGGCCCCAAGTGCCTAACTCTCTAGAAAGGTGCGCACAATTACAACCACCAAACACCATCAGAATGCTACAATAATTACTAGGCTTTTTCAATTTTGGCAGAACATACATTCCAGATTATGCACAACGCATAAAACCCCTTTATGATTAGATATACCCAGACTTTTCCATAAATATTGGACAGTTGAACACACATGCATTCTCAGAGCATTACAACAGGACATGCTTGAAGCACAATATTTACACACTCGAGACAACAAAACAAACTTGGTCATCAGAGTAATAGCTGGTGCCATTGTATTCACCTATGTAACATTAAGTGAGGGTGATACCCTTCTAATAGCATATATATCACATTTATATTCCATGGCTGAACAACGCTTTGCTCCCACTGATGAAATTCTTAGTGCTGTACAGATGGCTGTCATAAAAGAGAAGCCTGTGGCCCAGGGGAAACACATAGTTGTCATGACCCAAGTACCAGCCTTAGAGGCAGTCACAAACGAAGTGTTCCAAATGCAAAAGTATTACTTCCATGTTTGATTTAATGGGCAACATCCCTGACATCCACTGATGTTGATTATGTTTTTGATCCAAAACTACAGATCCAAGAATTCCTTCAATATGAATTTGAATACACTATACCTAGAAACATTTTGCCTGTTGATCAATACCAAATGATCATTTATAATGATGGTTCAGTGGAAGCAGCAGTAGGCACCAAACAACAATATTCAGCCGCTTGCGCAGCTGTGAGTGAATGCATGCGGGATGGCAAGTTCCACCCTCGGAACTCATACACCCAGACCCTAGGGGACTGCACGGCACAATTGGCAGGGCTTAAGACTCTAAAACTGGCACTGAAATATGCAGATCCAGAACTTTTAACACTCATTTTGTGCGATTTGAATTATTGTGTCCAGTCCTTTAATGAATAATTGCATTACTGGCACTAAAATGGGTTCAAAGATTCAAAAGAGAACACCACAAAACACAGAATTCTGTGGGGGAAGGTAGCAGATCTAAAAGAGACGCTACCAAATAATCTTGTAGTACATACAATGGGCCATCAATGTGTAGGAATACATTTTGCAGGAAACACATTGGCTGATGAGGCAGCCAAGTCAGCAGTAGCCACGGCTTCTGTTGCTGTGGTTACTCATTCTAGGATGAGGTTGGATGATGAAACACTGGCTGCTATGAAAGCTTCGGCTGACAGCAAGCCCTTACCGAATCCATACCCCTCCAGATATTCCTACCACCTAAGTGCCCAAAATGTTGCATACGTGACAATACCAAGGGTGGGTGATCGTGTGATCCTCAACAAAGACCAGAGATTAGATCTAATCAAAGCAGCACATGAAGGGGTTGCTTCTGTCCATGTAGGAGCAGCAGCTACAATTTCATTATTGTTGAAACACTATTGGCGGAGAGGTCTCTACAAACAGGCCAGACAGTATGTCCTTTGTTGTGACATATGCCAGCAAATAAGAGAATCCACTGCAAAACACCCACCGCAGACTCTCCTCCTAATTTACAATAAACTGTACACTGTACAGGGGTACACCGGTGTACCTGGACTATTGTGGTCCCTTAACACTTGATGGTCCACGCAAATACATCTTAGTCGCTGTTGATACTTGCTCCAGACTTCTATGGGTAAGGCCACAATAATCAGCCGTCACCCGAACTGTTATTAAAGATTTGAGTCTTCATCGGGACATAAGCAGTTGTGGCATTCCATTTGGACCAGGGCCCTACCTTTGCTTTCAGGGCATTCAAGGACACCATGGTGACAATGGGTGTCCTACTCCATTTCTCGTCTTCCTATCATCCTGAGGGAAACATGGTAGTGAAGCAGAAAAACTGAAACTTGAAGCAATCCTTAACAGCAAGGGTACTAGGTAAGAGTTGTAGTTTACTTAACCACCTGTATAGAGTACAGAGAGCACTCAATAATCTTCCCAGAAGGTCCTTGGGAGAACGCAGACCATATGAGGTCCTGTTTCGCATACCTATGTATGTCCCAGATCTTGATGGTCCTGGTGCAGTGGCAGCAGACACACGTGTCACTGTCTTGCAGGAATTACAACAGTTCAGTGATGAAAACTCACCTGCATGTGCCGCCACCTTAGGAATGAGGAATTTACATTTACTAAGAACCACCATGGAATACATCTGCCAGTTCTCCTTCTCCAATGCCGGCTCCAGTCTTTGCACGCACTGCCTCTGGATATTTTGCTGACATCAATGACTCCTCTTCAAATTCTTAGGCATCATCAACACACCTGTATCAAGAGCACATAAGCTATTCATTTGTTTTAAAAATAATTATCTGATTGATCCATGGAACTATCTATGGGTCCTGTTAATTGTGCTTACCTTTCCTTTTTGGATTAGTTTTGTAATTGTTTTCTTTCTGCTGATACACGGTCACTATCTTCCTGAAAGTTCTGCTGTCAAACTGGTGGATGAGGTTTTGAAGCCTCATCTATCCCCACATAATGTCCAAAGGGACTTGTCTCTAGTGAACATTTCAGCTATTCCGATTCCTGGTGGCATTGTTTGGGATAACATTCCATCTGATACATTTGGGCCAACGCAAATCATTCAAGTTCCATATATATTTAAAGTTTCAATAAATTATGTATTAACTTAACATCTGGGCATGTTTCTGAGGGTTGGGATGTTAAAACAGTTGTTTCAGTGCTTCTGAGCTTGAATATTATACCTTGTTTGAAAGTGAAGAGGTTTACCAAGCAACAGCAAATTATGGTGAAATGTTCTGTTACCATCATTTTGGATATCATTTTATACATAAAGTCACCACCACAAGAACAGTTTAGAATTATACACAATGGGAACATTGTCCAACTCCGCCAGTGGGGAGTTCTGGAACATATGTAGAAAAGTTTGCATATCTTACTCTGCATGATGTTAGAAATGCTGAGTCTTATTATTTTAAACTGCCTCCTATGAAATCGGCAAATGTCTTGTTAACTGACACCAACTTAATTTATTCTGATTCTTTTGTTTCCCAGTTAGCTATTGAAGGCTATGAATTTTGGTTGAAGTCAATTGTCTCAAAGAGTGCATGAGGAACAAGAAATTAGCAAATACAGGGATGGAAAGCTTTGTTTAGACCATGTCTTATTCTATTGCAAATTATAATTTAAAATAACATTGCACAACAAATAAGTTATTTCGGCTTAGCAAAGAGTAAGGAACTGAATGCGCCCAGTATACCGTCAGCTGCTAAATTTGACAAATGGCAAAAGATTTTAAATGTCACTGAAGAACAGCTTAACGGGTGGGTCCGAAACGGAACATTTATCTCCACACTTTTAAGTCCAAATGTGTGGTTATTGTGGCCATTGGACACAAATGGTTGTCATTCGCATTTTGTAAACTCCACAGGGGTTTTTAGAACGAATAGGCCTGACCCTGGCAACCCGTCCGTTCCAGGGACTTATTTTCTGCATTTAATTTGACACGAAAGCAACAAATAATGGCCCTCATTCCGACCCTGGCGGTTTCAAACCGCCAGGGTGGAGGACCGCGGGAGCACCACCGACAGGCCGGCGGTGCTCCAATGGGCATTCCGACCGCGGCGGTAAAGCCGCGGTCGGACCGGCAACACTGGCGGTCTCCCGCCAGTGTACCGCCGCCCATAGGAATCCTCCAAGGCGGCGCAGCTAGCTGCGCCGCCGAGGGGATTCCGACCCCCCCTACCGCCATCCAGTTCCCGGCGGTTCTCCCGCCGGGAACCGGATGGCGGTAGGGGGGGTAGCGGGGCCCCTGGGGGCCCCTGCAGTGCCCATGCCACTGGCATGGGCACTGCAGGGGCCCCCGTAAGAGGGCCCCTAAATGTATTTCACTGTCTGCTTCGCAGACAGTGAAATACGCGACGGGTGCAACTGCACCTGTCGCACAGCTTCCACTCCGCCGGCTCGATTCCGCCCGCCAGCCCAGCGGGAAAGTCAGAATCACCGCCGCGGTCTTTCGACCGCGGAACGGTATTCTGGCGGCCCCCGACAGGCCGGTGGCGACCACCGCCGGCCAATGTCGGAATGAGGGCCAATGTGTTGTAGTTGGAGTCTTGTTCTAGACAAGACTGCTGGTTTAGGGATGACAGCACTTTTGTTTGTAGGTGACTAAGCCAATCCTACAACAAGTTGCAACTGTCATCCCAACCCTCCCATCTCACAAGCAGTACCTCACCAAGAACCCAAACAGTAAAAGGTGATTTCTGGCAGCCTTTATGCATTGACTCAAGAGTGCGACATCTCAGGGGAGTCGTGGTTAAACAGAGATTACTCTGTTCTCACATGAGCAACAAGTCTTAGTCACACACAGGCAATGAAGGAGATGCAGTGAAGTTTTCAATAGGTTTTACTAACAAGACTGTTAACTACTGTAAAATTCATGAGCTGCAATGATTAGGATAATGAATGATGCAAGAAGCAGAATGGTAAAGATGAGAGTACAAGGACCCCTACCATATTCCAATAACAGGGAAGGTAAAATATCCCGAGAACCCTAGCATGGAGAATCTAATCTCTAAACTAAAGAGAGCTAAGTGTGATAAACCTAATCTGCCAGTACCATCTCTATGCGCAGAGCCCCCCACCCCGTTACCTTAGAATAAGGTCTCTAGATCAGATTGTGAGGGGACACGAAGGCTGAGTCTGAATCAAGGCGATATGCAGCATAGATAGCGTTGATGACATCTGGTAGGAATCCCTCCGATAACCTTGTCTGCATAAGATGAATTTATACAGATCATGTTGGACCCCTGATGCAGATATGTTCCCAAACAATAGCTATATGCTTGGGGCGGCAGTTATATAAACAATTCCCTCCAAAAGTACATTATGTTCCTGTCATATGTAAGTGGGAAAGGGACATGATGTGAATACCTAAGTATCTCACTTAACTTGGACCCTGATAGTGACGCCTTTACAGAGTGGCACTGATAACGTAAAATCAAAACATTTCACTAACTATACACATAGCTGCCATTTTGAAAGAAATAATTAAATAGGCTAAGACAGAGAAAGCTAAGTAGGTTAAAAGTCACTGGGGCACAGGCCAGCAAGCCAGAAGGCTAAACTAAACTCCTGAGTACCATTAAAAAGAAATAGTCTCCACTACACCCTCCCCATTGCCGGACCAAAGATGACGCCACAGTGATGATGCCAGAGAAGTTGTATGAGTCTAAGCTAAGATGCTCTGAACTAAAAACAAGTTAAAATCTTTTTAAAAACTAATTAAAACAGCAAAAACATACAAAGAAATAAAAATGTCGACCATGACAAACAAAGCAGACCAAAGCCAATCTTAACAATAAGGCAATTGGGCATTCTACTTTTGAAACTTTAGTAAAAAGCCAATGGTCAAATCAGTTAACTATAGTTATGATCTTGAAGAATGTCTCTGAAGTCATAGAAAGGAAGTGCATCCAGGAATGACTCAACGTCATCAGATGTCAGATCGGTGATAGTATTGGCAGACGGATCTACAGAGCAGTAATGCGCAGCAGCCTAAAGTACAGGTTCACTCGCAAGGGCAGCACCATCCAGAGTGCTTGAAGGAGCCAAGTAGTTCACCAAGGGTGGCTCATAGGTGGCCTCGTGAATCAGCCTCAGTCACAGTCTCATGGGGCACAACTGTACATGAACCCTTATTAGGAACACTAGCAGTTCTCAGTCCACAGGAGGCACTGGCGGAACAGCAAGGTACACCGAAGGTAGACACTCAAAAAGGCACCAGGTGCAATGGAAGCGTATTAGGAACAACAGCAGCAGTATCCCGCCAATCAATGCCAAAGTTGCTGGGAAGTCGCCAAACACACTCAAAAAGAGTGAATGGATTGCAGAAGGAATGACTCTGAAGACAGTCTGGAAGATGGAAACAAATCTAGATCCAACAGCCTTAAACAAGTGCACAATATCCGTAGAGCTTGAAGCTTTGATTATTCTGGAAACCAGCTCTCCAAAGTGCTTGGAGAAGTTGGTATTTAATAAGCATTGTATCTCGGCTGATGATCTTGCAATCTGAAGAGAATACATCTCTTTAGCCGATGTCAACACGACTTGTTTCTGGAATAGTACCACCTTTAGTTTGCTCAGCTTGTCATAGTTTACATTAGTAGTATCAATGTGAGGTCACATTTCTGCTACTCTTATCTCTTGTGTGGGGGGAGGGGGAAACAACATATTTGCATCAAGTTACAGTCTTAGAGACTGAAATTGCATAGGCAATTCCTTGTCTCATACCACAACAGCTCTCTTCATTCAGGAACACATAACTTCCATTCAAAAGTATATGAAATGCTGGACAAATCAAAGGAACAGGAGTACCCTTCAGAAAACAGGCCAAGTTTGCAACCCCGCATTGCAAAGGCCATGAAGGGACACCTGTTTGCAAATCATAAAATCACTAACACTAGTCTCACATTCACGTCCACTCAGAAAGGCCTCTGTTTTGCCGTTCAGACATTTGTATTCAAAGAGCAACTCCTGCTCTTCTATAATATAGCTGTCTTCTAGCCCCTTGTATTTGCCCACAAGATGTTTTAAGCATGTCGTAAAACGAAAGGTGGAAATGGGCAGATTTGTAAAGCCATAAAACAGCCATACTGTTGATGGACTTTCTGCAACCATGAAAGGCAGCTTTTCTAACTTTCCTATTTGAAGCATGGTGAAACTTGCCTACCTTTTAGCCATTATTTGTTGTTCCCTGGATAGATAAAAAAAACACCAAACAGGTCATTACGTTAATGTATTTCCATGGAATGCAGGCATCTTTTAGAATTTGTAACGTCTAACCTAACTGCATGATGGAACGCAGCTGATTTTGTCCATGATGTAGAAGGGACATGTCATTCTGAATGATGTCAATCGCAGATGACACTATGGCCCTCATTATGAACTTGGCGTCAGTCACCGCCAACAAAGACTGCCAGTGGCGGTGAACTACACACCGCTGTATAATGATGCCAAAAAGACAAACCTCCAAAAATCTTTCAACCTCTATCCACCACCAGTGCCAACAATGGCGGAAAGGCAGTACACACCACCCACAACCGCCATGCAGACAAATCCCCAGCCCAACAAATAATGATGCACAAATCAGCTCGGCAGACACTGAATGTTGAACGACCATTGCGGTACGAACCGCAACGGCCAGCCATGGCACCTGCCCACAAAATATGCACACATTGGCAAGTTTGAAAAGCATACACCTGACACACATCCACAACACTTTAAAACACACACATACACACCCCACAATCCTTTGCAACGCCAATAGCATGACAGATATTGACACCACAACACGCATACACTGAACTAACCATCACACAAGTCACACACACAAAAACACCACCAAAACTCATACATTGCACACCCACCATCACAAGCCACACACTCAACCACACAACAGCACCCTCACCAACACACCTACAATACATCACCCACAACACACACCATGGCAACCCCTAAGCACCCCCACTTCACTGACAGGGAGTTAAGGACCATGGTGAACGAAATACTCAGGGTCGAGCCACACCTATTCGGGCCACAGGTGCAGCAGACACCCTTGGCCAAGAAGATGAAGCTATGGCAGAAGATAGTTAACAAGGTCAACGCAGTGGAAAACCATCCACGCAGAAGGGACGACATCAGGAAGAGATGGAACGACCTGCGAGGGACGGTGCATCCCATGGAATCCAGGCTCAACTTTGCCGTACAGAAGACTGGTGGTGGTCCCCCCACCTCCCCTCGAATACACCGACTGAGAGGAGAAGGTCTTGGCTATCCTGCACTCAGAGGGCCTCACTGGACTCACTGGAGGACTGGACTCGGGTAAGTCAACTACAATACCCCAACAGTCACCACACCTGTAATGCATGTATCACCCCATCCCTCTCACTACCACCAGGACCCCATCCCCTACTCAGTCCACAACACCCACACACTCATATCAATATCACCTGCATGCCCACAATCCCCCATACAAATCACCATCCAGCCCCCTGTGCACAGTCACCAAGCCATGCATGTAATCTCAGGAGCACCACAACACCCACAATGCACCACCTCCCCACAATAAATGCATCAAAGAGAATACGAAGGGACCCTGCATGCCACTACATCCACCAATTACTGCTGACCATTACTGCAAATGACAAGGATGTGCAAGGCAACCATATCTCAGTTCTCTCACAGACAGGCACCACCACCAATGCCACCCAGACGGAGACGTTAAGGAATGCCAGTCCTCCACCAGAAGATAAAGAGCCCACTCAGGAGAGTGCAGATGGATGTCTGGACACAGAGGAAATCCCTGGCCCATCCCACACCCCTGGACAGTCACCCTCCAGAAGCCCCACCCAGGACACCACTGACACCCCTACCAACCAGCCACTGCCATCAGCTCTGGTCCAACACCCCCACACCAGTATCCCCAGGCCACAGACTGACTGCCCACATGTACAGAGGCTTGAGTCCCCACCCACCACCACGCAGGATAATGAAGGGCCCATTTCAAGTGGGACTGCCAGACCTATGCAGGGGACACAGGCGGCTAGGGCCAGTGGGAGGGTATCAGTTGCCCAGGGAGGTGTTCCAAGGAGGGATGCTGCTGCCCAGGAGGCCATTGCTGAGGTACTGGAGCATATCACCATTCCCAGGACTGGATTGGCGAGATCCTGGGCACCTTGGAGGAGAATCAGAGGCTGCAGGTAGCACACCACCAGGAGGCCATGCAGCAATGGAAACAGCTCAATGCTACCATGGCCACCATTGCAGGGGTGCTGCAGCGCCAGACAAACATCCAGCCTGAGTGCTCAACCCACCTGCAGGCCCCTTCCACTAGCCAGGACACTGTCCTGCCATCTACATCTGCAGCAGCTACTGGACTGGTGGCACTGCCAGATGACTCGCAGGACACCAGCACCCCTTCCACTGCAGCCAAGCTTCACCCTCTCAAACGTGGCCTCAGAAAACCCAATGAAACACCAGCCAAGACCAAGCCCACCACCAGGAAGTGACTCTGCCCTAAACTGTCTCCCTTGGTTGCCACTGAGCTACCTTGTTGAAATGACACTGCCACTTTACCATCTTCCAATGGCCCTATGGACTGTGCCCCTGTGCTACCAACAGCTGTGCAAATGTACCTGAGAATGTTGATCACCGTGTGCCCACTCCCTTCCACTGTCCCATCACTCATGGATGTTTTGACTTGGAATAAATACACTTATGCATCCTAAATCTCTGTCCTTAATTATTATGAGCAATCAAATTAGATTGTGTGTGCAATAGCCAGTTACCATCATGATGCCGCCTGCATTGCAGGAGGGGGTCTAACAGACTGTAGTGTCTGAAGTATGTCACACTGTACATTCCATTGCGTTAACTCACATCTGCCACTTCAGTCATGAATTTGCTACATAAATGGTAAGGGACACCACACCACTTACTACATGAGTCACCCTGAAACAATGCAGCGAAGCCATCAGCATCATAGGAAATGTACCTGAAAGTCACTGGAAGTATAGCCTGATTAGCTGGGTCATGAAGTTGATGTCTTCCCCCTCTTCTTCACCATCACTGTCATCCCTCCTCTGAGGTGGCAGGGCTGGTTGGAGAACATCCTCCTCTTCCAGAATTGGGATAGCTTTCCTCACAGCCAAGTTGTGCAGCCGGCCACCACTATCTTACACACCTTGGGAGGTACATAGCACAGGGATCCTCCAGAGAGATGCAGGTAACAAAATCTTGCCTTCAGGAGTCATATGGTCCGCTCAATCACCATCCTAGTTTGACCATGTGCCTCATTATAATGCCATTCTGCCTCTGTCCTGGGATTTCTCACACGTGTCAGGAGCCATTTCATGTTTGGGTAGCCAGAATCCCCTGCAAAAGTGGGCGAATAAGGGTTGAAATACACACTATCTACTTGCATACAGCCTGCCAGTCAGCTATGTAACTGATCAGTGTCGTAAACACTCATCTATGAGCCAAGCTCTGTCCCCCTGTAGTTGTCCCATCATGTGTGACACACTGCTGTTTCTAAGGACAAATGAATCATGGACTGATCCTAGGAACCTTGCACTGACATATGAAATGTAATGATCAGCAGTACACACCAATTGGACATTCATGGAGTGATAATTTTTACGATTCCGAAACACCTGTTGGGGGTATGAGGGCTATGTGGGTCCCATGAATGGCACCTATCAAATGGGGGCTATTTGCAAAAGCATAGAATCCAGATTTAATGGCGGTGAGATAAGCCCTTTACGGGAAACTGGACACAACTTTGCAGGTGTTGCACAAATGCATTCAGGAAATTGGACAGGATGTAGATGAACACTGGCTGAGAAACCCTGGCAGCCATGCGCACTGGCACTTGGAATGAGCCGGTGGCCAAAAAATGGTGCACTGATAGTACCTGCACACTTGTAGGTATGGCATGGTGATTCCTATTAGCTGGCTTCAGAACAGGCTCCATTTCTGCAGGGTTCCAGGATTGTAGTTCGATTCAGGTGGTCATTTATGATGATGTGATGTTCCTCCATGGTGGACAGATCTACCAGGGGTCTGTGAACAGATTGGGCTCTCCCTCTCCACATGGGCCTGTACCTATGGGGGAGGAAGGAAGACACATTGAGTTTGGACATACACTTGCATCACATGGTGACAGAATTAATGTTTTACATACTATACAAATGTACCTCACACAGACACATGAAAAGTAAATAATCCTGTCAGGCTAATGTGTGGTGAGGTGTCTCAGTCATAATGGCATCACAGTGTAGACACACTTCCCACCATGATTCCATGTGGAGGACCCGTACTCATGTCAGTACTCGATGAAAGGCAGAGGGAATAGAGCCGTGGATGAGGCCCCCGGCCAGGCTATGGAGGCGTGGTGAATGAAAAATGGCAGCCTTCTGCCATACAGGTAGTGTAGTGTGGAAGTGACTTCATTTCACTAGCGTTACTCTCGGTAGGTGTTGTTCACTGCTGTGCACCTGATCATTGGATAACATGGTTGTCAATGGGGAAGTTGGGCCATTCATGATCCCCGCCGGCAGCGAGCGTGCACACCGCCACAGTATCTACCGCCATTTTCACATGCCCTTGACACTTGACTCCTGCACTACGAGAAGGGAAGGGCTCCACTGTGTGTGCTGCTGTGTCTTGACTCTGGTCCCTGAGATGGCATGTGTTACAGGGGAATGGGCCCCGGCCTTCACTGCGGAGGAGCTGGAGAAGCTGGTGGACGGGGTCCTACCCCCGTATGCCAAGCTGTATGGGCGACCAGAGGAGCAGGTGAGTTGCTATTTGACCTCCTTAGATGTGTGTGAATGTGGCGGATTCCTGTATGCGTTTTTGGTGGCTGTGTGAATGCTCACTCGTAGTGTGTCTGGCAGTTTTTGTCTTGGAAATTGTCCATATGTATGTCTCCATGGGCCATGTCAGGTTGAACGGGCATAGCATTTGTGTATGGGGCACCCACACTGACGTCTGTTTCTTTACTCTGTGTGTCCCATGCAGGTCAGCACCCATCAGAAAAGGGGACTGTGGCAACCCATTGCCAAGAAATTTCAGACTCTGGGGGTCTACAACCAGGGGAGCACCCACTGCAGGAAGCGGTGGGAAGACCTGAGGTGCTGGCACAGGAAGACCAGAGAGGCCCATCTGGGGAAGGCCTCCCAACAAAGGAGGGGTGCCCAACGGACCCTGACCCCCCTAATGGCCCTCGTTCTGGCGGTGGCCTATCCGGATTTGGATGGGCACTTGAAGGCAGCACAGCAGCCACATGGGGGTGAGTACCAACACTGTTGTGATGCCACTATGATGAGTGTAGATAGGTGCTAAGTGATACATGCATAGTAGTGCCAGGCACATAGACAGGTGTGTCCCTTCAGTCCTGCCCCCCTCCACGTCCGTGGGTTAGTGTCCTAGGTAGTTTTGGCTGGGTCTTTAGGACTGTGAGGGGTCCCCTGTTTGGGCCAGAGTATTCAATGCAGCCTCCTGGACTTGCAGATGTGTTGGCTTGGCATTGTCTCCATTGGTTCACTTTACAAAGTGTATGAGAGTAGTGGGGCAGGATGGGAATGTAGTGTACTGTGGGGTCATGCCTACTAGTTAGGGGCACATTCATAACGTGTTGTGTCTGCTGAGTGTTAGAGCCTGAGCTAGGTGGAAGTGTATGTGTCCTGACATGTACATATTTCCTGGAATTGACATACTTCCTTCTTGTTTTGTCCCCCCAGTGCTCTTGTGTACTTTAGAATCATCTGGCGAGGGAGCTGAGGCACCAGAGAGTGGGTATGCTGCAGCCCACGGAGACCCATGTGGCAGAGTCCACCAACACAAGGGGACCAGTGGGTTGGAGGGTGAGGGTAGTACCACGGGGAAGGCAACTATCACTGGAGGTAGTGACTCCGATACCTCCTCCTGTGATAGCTCCCTGGTGGTGGCGGACCCTACTGGCCCACCCATTCTTTGCCATCTTCCCCACCCCCATATCATGTCTTCTCCCACTGTGTCCACCCCCCTCCGAAAACACTCAAATGTTCACACTCATCCACACCACACACATCCACCACACATAAGCAGACTAAACAGGCACCTGCATCCATGTCTAGCGCACCTACACCTCGTACCACCACTCCCTCAACCTCCACTCCCAGACCTGGCTCCAAAACCCCTCCAACTGAACCTAAGAAGCTTTTCCTCTCCCGTGTTGACCTGTTTGAACCCACTGGTCCACCCCATCTTGTCCTTAAACGTTCCCATGCCCTTGCCCAGTCTACTCCTTCCTCTTCAAAGTCCTCAACAGTCTGCCCTTCCTATTCCTGTGCACCTTCCCCAGGTGGGAAGAAGCCCCGTGCTGCCCCAGGTCCCTCTGCCACCCCCGGCCCAGGCCCACTCCCCATCCTTCCAAGGACAAGCCCATACCCTCTCCACCTCCTAAACCTAAGCTCTAGCTGTTAAGGACTGCTTTAGATCTTGATTCCTCCTCTCCATGACCAAATTATCCTCGGGATGGTAGGGTAAGGAGTAATGGAGTTCAACACCCATCATCCTTATGGTGTCCCTGAATGCCTTAAAGGCAAATGCTGGGCCTTGGTCCGAATGGAATGCTGCAACTGCATATGTACCGATAAAGACCAGCAAGTCTTTTATAACAGTTCAATCGTCAGCCAACTGTTGTGGCCACACCCACAGGAATTTAGAACAAGAATCTACAGTGACTAAGATGTATTTGTATACACCATCAGAAAGTAACGGACCACAGTGGTCCAGGTGCACACATTGTTGTGGCCTACTGGACACTAAGAGGGATGTCTGCAGTGGCCGTTTGATGTTTGAGCCCTTTATCTGCTGGCAGATGTCACAGTAAAGAACATATTGCTTGGGCTGTTTGTATAGACCCAGCCACCAGAAGGGTTTCTGCAAGTGTGTTATTTTAGTTGCAACATCAGCATGAGCAGATGCAACATCCTCATGCACTGCCTTGATGAGATCTAATCTCTGGTCTTGGTTGGGGGTCACTTGATTTCCAACCCCAGAAATTGTCACAAAGACAACATTCTGTGCACTGATGTGGTAAGAATACTTAGTAGAGTATGTTTTTAGGAGAGGCTTGCCTTCAGCTGAAGCTTTCACGACAGCCACAATTTCATTATCTGATTTCATCTGAGAATGAGTCCCTGCAGCAACAGTTCTGTGTTTTAAGGTGTTCCCTTTGGAGTCTCTTTACCCGTTCAATTGCCAGCGATTGAGATAATCATTGTAGGACTGGACACCATAGTATGAGTCACACACAATCAATGTAAGCTGTTCTGGATCCATATGTTCTAGCGCTAGGATAAGTTCAGCCAACTGAGCTGTGCAGTCCCCCAGGGTCTCTGTGTAGGTATTGTGAGGGTGGAATACACCACCCTCCATCACTCTGCTTACAGCTGCACAGGCGGCTGAGTATTGATGTTTTGTACCCACAGCTCGTTGTGCTGAACCATCAGTGTAAATGACAGTATGATATCTGTCAAGTGGCAAGATGTTAAGAGGTGTGGGGTACTCCTGTTCTTATTGGAGAAATTCTTCTGTCTGAAGTTTTGGATCAAGGATGTAATCAACATCAGTGGCAGTCAGAGAGGTTGCCCATTGAATCCAACGTGGATGTAATGCTTTAGCATTAGGAACGCTTGCTTTGGTGACAGCCTCTAAGGCTGGCACAGGGGTAACAACAACAATACGTTTCCCTTGGGCAAGTGGCCTCTCCTTAATGACAGCCATCTGTTTAGCAGTTAGAATTTTGTTCTGTGGGTGCAAAGTGTTGTTCTGCGTTGGAATATAAATGTGATTTGTATGCTATGGGTACTGTGTCACACTCATTAAAGGAGACATGAGTGAACCCAATGGCACCAGCAGTTATTCTGATGACCTAACTTGCTTTTTTATCACAGGTGTGTAAGTGTTTTGCTTCTAGCATGTCTTGCTGCAATCCTCTAAGGATGCACGTGTGGTCAATTGTCCAGCGTCTGCTTGAGAAATCTGGGTAAATTTAATTGTAGAGTGGTTTCATGCATTGTGCACAGTGAGGAATGTAAGTTCTGCCAAAGTTGAAGAAACCAAGTAAAGACTGCAGTTTCTTGATCGTATTTGGTGGCTGGAGTTGAGCACATTTTTCTAGAAAGTGCGGGGCAAGGCTCTTGCCCTCATTTGATAGCTCATATCCCAGGAACAATACTCTGAGAAGGGCTATTTAAGTTGTCCTAAAATTTCATTTGTAGCCAAAGGCTGCGAATCCTAGAATGATTCAATCGATTCTGGCAAGATGAACATTGAAGTTGTCATCTGTGAGATAGATGTTATCCATATAGGACAACGCCTCGGGGTCAATATTGATGTTACAGGGGCCAAGAACAGCTCTGGGCTGTTCTTGTAGCCTTGGAGCAAACAACAGCAGGGTTTTTGTGAGCCGAATAAGAATGCATTCAGGTCCCAACTTTCATGTGCTAAATTTTGGCAGAATAAACCGTTGGAGATATCCAAGGTTGTTTTGCATTTTTTACGCATTATGTTGTTAATTAGTGCTGTGTTGTGTAAACTTTGTATGGCATAGGTGTGTGTGTGACTGTTTAACTGTCCTTAATCTATGACTATTCTATATGAATGGTCGGGTTTTGCAACGGGAATTACAAGTTATTCATTGCAGAGACACGAGGCTCTATGACTCCCTGGTACTCGAGCCGAGTGAGGATCTCTCTCACTGGAGCTTTAGCCTTCTGTTTAACATGATATTGGGGCTGAGGCTGGAGTGTAGATCTGGTAGGTACTACCTGGTAGGGAGAATCTTTATCCCACCCTACATGGTTGTGGTATATCATGGGTACTTGCACCAAAGCCCAGTCAACAGCGTAGTCTTGTTTTACTGCCTCTGGAACAAGATCAGAGAAAGAAGGCAAAATGACATCTTCCCCATGTGGGAGCATACGGACGTGCTCAGGTGGCAGTCTCTTTTAGCCAATAGAATGTCACAACTAAGTTCATCCCAGAATATTACACTAATGGTGCGCTTTCTGTCTTCCTCAATTTGGATATTTAAATCATAAACCCTGTCAAGTGGGAGAATGCGCCTGTCCACAGCCTTGACTGCAATAAAGTTGTTAGTTGCCATCACATCCAGATGATCTTTCAGACTCTGGTGACATATCGTGACTTCTGCTGCGCTGTCCAGCAGTGTCACTGCCCATGTCTCGTTCTTCAGCAATGTTCTCAGGTTTGCTGTCATTTTTAATTGAAAGTGCTGCCACCATTTTCTTTTTAAATTGTGGCTTTTGTTGTGGGGACTTGTCTTCTTTCATGTCTGAAGACCGCTGTAGGTCTTTCTTCTGTTTCACGTAGTCAGGATGTTGCTCTGACGGGCCCACTCTCTCGCTACATCTATCCGGTGCGTCCTGAAAGGAACGAGAGGGACGTGAATCAGTAAATCTGTCAGGAGCTTTTATATTTTCTTTATTTCTGAGATTATATCTCCTTTTGGATTTCTCCAGGTGTGGAGAGTCTGCTCTTGACTTTGTCTTTATTTTGTTTTTGTTTATCCCAGCACTTTTTAGAACCCTCCTGTGTTTGTTTGGTACCTTCCTTAGGGGTGGTACTCTGAATTTCAGGCTTTTTCGGCTTGGCTCCCAAACTATCCTGTCCTATACTAGTATAGGTATCGGAAGTATTTTTCGGTAGCTGTTACTCTTGTTCTAAATGTGGAATCTCCCGGATCTGCTGGAGTATGACCAACGCTACCGCTTCCCCTTTATTGTTACTGATTATTTTTGAGGAAACTGCGACAAAGGTATGCATCAGTTTCATCCCCAGGTCTAGCGCTCCTGCAGCACTGTGTTAGTTCTGAATTTGTTTTACCACTTCGAGTAAATTGGCAAGTGTCAGGATACCGTGTGTGGTAGTGTATATTTCAGCGAAGACAGTACCCCATGTGGTTTGAGTCGTCCACTGAGCTTTTTCAATTTCAGCTTTATTTCGGCCAGAATGCCCTGTAGACATATTAGCAAAACTTCTTGCATGTAGAAACACTTAAAAGAAATATTTAAAATTCACATAGATCTTGATAAATCTGAGGTCCAGACTCACCCAAAGCTATGTGATACAAATATACAAAATATCGATAATATAAATAGTTTATGAAGTACAAAAACACACATCACTGTAAACATATTAATACATAGCTATAAATACAAATATGTGTGCAAAAAGTAATGAGGGCCTATCAATTCACACAATATGTGGAGTGGATTATATCCTTCACACAATAGCAAACATAAGATTCCCATTCTATTATCTTGCTGTTAATCGCAAGTGTTTGCATCTAGCTAATGTGTTCTCAATAGAGCTGTGTGTACAAAATAACTATAGTTAAAAGTGAAGTTTGTACTTAGGTAGTTAAGAATTTGCCTCTAATATGCCAAATTGCCTCTAAAAACCTTGCCAGTGTGCATACCACAATCTCACATGCAGGCTTGTTTTGCAGATTCTAAGGGCCGAATGACGATCCCTGATGCCCAGGGATTTTCATAATGGTCTGATCCATCAAGTCCTCTGTTTCTTGTATGCCTGGCAACAAAATAAAACATGTGCAATACTCTCTTGGGTCATACATGCCATTGGACAGGGTATTCTGTTTGTTCCCATTTGGAAGTGAAAGCCCGCAATGGTAAGGATCCAACTCTAAATCTAATATAAAGCGCACATGCTGAAGGTGAAGTTATTATGTCTAAGTAGTGATCAAACTCATAATGGCACTTAGTTAATAAAAAATCATCCGTCAAGCTAGAGAGCGGACCTAATGCCAACTCGTCTATTTGCCAGTTCATCCAATAGGCACCCTTCAAGATCTGAGTAGCGTTCTTTGGAAGATGCATAGGATCTAACCAGTACTGACCTAAGCCAAGTTTGTAAAAGCCTTTTTTCATATATTTGTACCATTGAATTTTCTCTATTTGGACGGTGTAGGAGGCTGGACTGGCTTGTAGTGAGTACCAAGGGGTACTTACACCTTGCACCAGGCCCAGGTATCCCTTATTATTGTATAGGGTGTCTAGCAGCTTAGGCTGATAGATAATGGTAGCTTAGCAGAGCAGCTTAGGCTGAACTAGGAGACGAGTGAAGCTCCTACAGTACCACTAGTGTCACTTGCACAATATCATAAGAAAACACAATACACAGATATACTAAAAATAAAGGTACTTTATTTTTATGACAATATGCCAAAGTATCTCAGTGAGTACCCTCAGTATGAGGATAGCAAATATACACAAGATATATGTACACAATACCAAAAATATGCAGTATAGTATTAGAAAACAGTGCAAACAATGTATAGTTACAATAGGATGCAATGGGGACACATAGGGATAGGGGCAACACAAACAATATACTCCAAAAGTGGAATGCGAACCACGAATGGACCCCAAACCTATGTGACCTTGTAGAGGGTCGCTGGGACTGTTAGAAAACAGTGAGGGTTAGAAAAATAGCCCACCCAAGACCCTGAAAAGTGAGTGCAAAGTGCACTAAAGTTCCCCAAAGAGCACAGAAGTCGTGATAGGGGAATTCTGCAGGAAAGACCAAAACCAGCAATGCAACAATGATGGATTTCCAGACGAGGGTACCTGTGGAACAAGGGGACCAAGTCCAAAAGTCACGACCAAGTCGAGAGTGGGCAGATGCCCAGGAAATGCCAGCTGTGGGTGCAAAGAAGCTGCTACTAGGCAGTAGAAGCTGAGGATTCTGCAGAAACGACAAGAGCTAGAAACTTCCCCTTTAGAGGATGGATGTCCCATGTTGTAAAGAGTCATGCAGAAGTGTTTTCTCGCCAAAAGACCACAAACAAGCCTTGCTAGCTGCAAATCGTGCAGTTAGGGTTTTTGGATGCTGCTGTGGCCCAGGAGGGACCAGGATGTCACCAATTGCGTGAGGGGACAGAGGGGGCATCCAGCAAGACAAGGAGCCCTCTCAGAAGCAAGCAGCACCCAGAGAAGTGCCAGAATAGGCACTACAAAGTGGAGTGAAACGGTGCTCACCCGAAGTTGCACAAGAGAGTCCCACGCCGCCGGAGGACAACTCAGGAGGTCGTGCAATGCAGGTTAGAGTGCCGTGGACCCAGGCTTGGCTGTACACAAAGGAAATCCTGGAAAAGTGCACAGGAGCCGGAGTAGCTGCAAAAGACGCAGTTCCCAGCAATGCAGTCTGGCGTGGGGAGGCAAGGACTTACCTCCACCAAACTTGGACTGAAGAGTCACTGGACTGTGGGAGTCACTTGGACAGAGTTGCTGGATTCAAGGGACCTCGCTCGTCATGCTGAGAGGAGACACAGGGGACCGGTGATGCAGTTCTTTGGTGCCTGCGGTTGCAGGGGGACGATTCCGTCGACCCACGGGAGATTTCTTCGGAGCTTCTAGTGCAGAGAGGAGGCAGACTACCCCCACAGCATGCACCACCAGGAAAACAGTCGAGAAGGCGGCAGGATCAGCACTACAGAGTTGCAGTAGTCGTCTTCGCTACTTTGTTGCAGTTTTGCAGGCTACCAGCACGGTCAGCAGTCGATTCCTTGGCAGAAGGTGAAGAGAGAGATGCAGAGGAACTCTGATGAGCTCTTGCATTCGTTATCTAAGGAATTCCCCAAAGCAGAGACCCTAAATTGCCAGAAAAGGTGGTTTGGCTACTTAGGAGAGAGGATAGGCTAGCAACACCTAAAGGAGCCTATCAGAAGGAGTCTCTGACGTCACCTGCTGGCCCTGGCCACTCAGAGCAGTCCAGTGTGCCAGCAGCACCTCTTTTTCCAAGATGGCAGAGGTCTGGAGCACACTGGAGGAGCTCTGGGCACCTCCCAGGGGAGGTGCAGGTCAGGGGAGTGTTCACTCCCCTTTCTTTTGTCCAGTTTCGCGCCAGAGCAGGGCTGAGGGGTCCCTGAACTGGTGTAGACTGGCTTATGCAGAAATGGGCACCATCTGTGCCCATGAAAGCATTTCCAGAGGCTGGGGGAGGCTACTCCTCCCCTGCCTTAACACCTTTTTCCAAAGGGAGAGGGTGTAACACCCTCTCTCTGAGGAAGTCCTTTGTTCTGCCTTCCTGTGCCAAGCCTGGCTGGACCCCAGGAGGGCAGAAACCTGTCTGAGGGGTTGGCAGCAGCTGCAGTGAAACCCCTGAAAAGGCAGTTTGGCAGTACCCGGGTCTGTGCTAGAGACCCGTGGGATCATGGGATTGTGCCAACAATGCCAGGATGGCATAGAGGGGGCAATTCCATGATCATAGACATGTTATATGGCCATATTCGGAGTTACCATTGTGAAGCTACACATAGGTAGTGACCTATGTGTAGTGCACGCGTGTAATGGTGTCCCCGCACTCACACAGTCCGGGGAATTTGCCCTGAACAATGTGGGGGGCACCTTGGCTAGTGCCAGGGTGCCCACACACTAAGTAACGTAGCACCCAACCTTTACCAGGTAAAGGTTAGACATATAGGTGACTTATAAGTTACTTAAGTGCAGTGGTAAATGGCTGTGAAATAACGTGGACGTTATTTCACTCAGGCTGCAGTGGCAGGCCTGTGTAAGAATTGTCAGAGCTCCCTATGGGTGGCAAAAGAAATGCTGCAGCCCATAGGGATCTCCTGGAACCCCAATACCCTGGGTACCTCAGTACCATATACTAGGGAATTATAAGGGTGTTCCAGTATGCCAATGTAAATTGGTGAAATTGGTCACTAGCCTGTTAGTGACAATTTGGCAAGAAATGAGGGAGCATAACCACTGAGGTTCTGGATAGCAGAGCCTCAGTGAGACAGTTAGTCATAACACAGGTAACACATTCAGGGCACACTTATGAGCACTGGGGCCCTGGCTGGCAGGGTCCCAGTGACACATACAACTAAAACAACATATATACAGTGAAAAATGGGGGTAACATGCCAGGCAAGATGGTACTTTCCTACACAACCCCCCCCCCCCCCCCCCCCAAAACGAAGGACAATAAGACTAGTCATTACCTGATGGGTCTTCATTGTCTAAGTGGAAATATCTGGAGAGTCCATCTGCATTGGAGTGGATACTCCCAGGTCTATGTTCCACTGTATAGTCCATTCCCTGTAGGGATATGGACCACCTCAACAATTTAGGATTTTCACCTTTCATTTGTTTTAGCCAAAGTAGAGGTTTGTGGTCTGTCTGAACAATGAAGTGACTGCCAAACTGGTATGGCCTCAACTTCTTCAGTGCCCAGACCACAGAAAAGGCCTCCCTCTCTATGACAGACCAACGCTTTTCTCTAGGGGTCAACCTCCTGCTGATAAAAGCAACAGGTTGATCCTGGCCCTCAGAATTAAGTTGTGATAAGACTGCCCCTACCCCTAATTCAGATGCATCAGTTTGGACAATGAATTTTTTGGAGTAACAGGGGCTTTTCAGGACAGGTGCAGAGCACATGGCCTGCTTCAGCTCCTCAAAAGCTTTCTGACAGTTTGCTTCCATAATACCTTCTTAGGCATTTTCTTTGTAGTGAGGTCATCAAGAGGGGCTGCAATGGAGCCATAGGACTTTATGAACCTCCTATAGTACCCAGTGAGGCCTAAAAAGGCTCTCACCTGAGTCTGAGTAGTAGGGGGAACCCAATCTATAATAGTTTGGATTTTCCCCTGAAGTGGTGCAATCTGTTCTCCACCTACCAGGTGTCCCAGATAAACCACCTTCCCCTGCCCTATCTGGCACTTTGAAGCCTTGATAGTAAGGCCTGCCTTTGCAGGGCCTCTAAAACTTTCCATAGGTGGACCAGATGATCATCCCAGCTGGAGCTAAAGACAGCTATATCATCTAGATATGCTGCACTAAAAGCTTCCAGCCCTTGCAGGACTGTGTTCACCAACCTCTGAAAAGTGGCAGGTGCATTTTTCAATCCAAAAGGCATTACTGTGAATTGGTAATGGCCTCCAATGGTTGAAAATGCAGTTTTTGCTTTTGCATCTTCTGATAATTTGATCTGCCAATAACCTGCAGTCAAATCAAAAGTGCTTAGATACTTGGCAGATGCCAGTGTATCTATTAGCTCATCTGCCATGGGTATAGGGTGAGCATCAGTTTTGGTTACCTTGTTGAGACCTCTGTAGTCAACACAAAACCGCATTCCCTTTTGTCCATCCTTTGAATGAGGTTTTGGTACAAGTACCACAGGAGAAGCCCATGGACTTTCAGAGTGCTCAACCACTCCTAGTTCAAGCATTTTCTGCACCTCTTGCTTTATGCAGTCTCTGACATGGTCAGGCTGCCTATAGATCTTACTTTTGACAGGCAAGCTGTCTCCAGTATCTATAGTGTGCTCACACCAAGAAGTGGTACCTGGCACAGTAGAGAAGAGTTCAGAAAACTGACCCAGGAGATTTATGCAGTGGTCTTTCTGCTCAGCAGTAAGACAATCTGCCAGTACAACACCTTCCACTAGAGCATCTTGTTCTGTGGAAGAGAAGAGATCAGGGAGAGGGTCACTCTCTTCTTCCTGTCCCTCATCAGTTACCATGAGCAGGGTGAGATCAGCCCTGTCATAGTAGGGTTTCAGGCGATTGACATGGAGCACCCTAAGGGGACTCCTGGCAGTGCCTAAGTCAACTAAGTAGGTGACTTCACCCTTCTTTTCAACAATTATGTGGGGTCCACTCCATTTATCTTGGAGTGCTCTTGGGGCCACAGGTTTCAAGACCCACACTTTCTGCCCTGGTTGGTACTGAACCAAAACAGCCTTCTGGTCATGCCATTGCTTCTAGAGCTCTTGGCTGGCCTGAACGTTTTTACTGGCCTTTTTCATGTACTCAGCCATCCTTGATCTGAGGCCAAGTACATAGTCCACTATGTCTTGCTTTGGAGCTTTTTAAGGTTGTTCCCAACCCTCCTTAACAAGTGTTAGAGGACCTCTCACAGGGTGACCAAATAGGAGTTCAAAGGGGCTGAAGCCCACTCCTTTCTGGGGTACCTCCCTGTAAGCAAAAAGGAGGCATGGTAAAAGGATATCCCATCTCCTGCGGAGTTTTTCAGGGAGTCCCATAATCATGCCTTTGAGAGTTTTGTTAAATCTCTCCACCAGTCCATTTGTTTGTGGATGATAGGGTGTAGTGAACTTGTATGTCACACCACACTCCTTCCACATGGCCTTTAAGTAAGCAGACATGAAATTGCTTCCCCTGTCTGATACCACTCTTTTGGGAAGCCCACCCTGGAAAAGATTCCCAGGAGGGCCTTTGCCACTGCATGAGCTGTAGTGGTCCTTAGAGGAATTGCTTCAGGATATCTGGTGGCATGGTCCACTACCACCAAGATAAACCTATTGCCTGAAGCAGTAGGAGGGTCAAGGGGGGCAACTATGTCAACCCCTACCCTTTCAAAGGGAACCCCAACCACAGGCAGTGGAATAAGGGGTGCCTTTGGAGTGCCACCTGTCTTGCCACTGGCTTGACAGGTTTCACAGGACTTACAAAATTCCTTTGTGTCCTCTGACATTCTAGGCCAATAAAACAGGGGAACAAGCCTGTCCCAAGTTTTCATTTGCCCCAAATGTCCAGCTAAGGGAATGTCGTGGGCAAGAGTTAGGAGGAACTTTCTGTACTCCTGAGGAATCACCAATCTCCTGGCAGCTCCAGGTTTTGGATCCCTTGCTTCAGTGTACAAGAGGTTGTCCTCCCAGTAAACTCTGTGTGAGTCACTGCCATCCCCATTGGCTTGTTTGACAGCTTGCTGTCTTAGACCCTCTAGTGTGGGACAGGTATGCTGTGCCACACTCAGCTCCTCCCTGGCAGGCCCACCTTCACCCAAAAGCTCAGCAGTGTCTGCTTCCAGCTCCTCTGGTGTAGGTTCTGCACAGGGTGGAAATTCTTCTTCCTCAGAAGTTGAATCCACTGTAGAGGGAGGGATAGTAGGTAGTGATTTACTTCTACTAACCTTAGCTTTAGGGAGCACTTGGTCCATTCTTCCAGGATCCAAGTCACCCTGTTCTTTTTGCTTTTTGGCCTGAGTCCTGGTCAAAGCAAAAATATGCCCTGGAATGCCCAGCATTGCTGCATGAGCCTCCAACTCCACTTCTGCCCAAGCTGATGTCTCTAAATCATTTCCTAATAGACAGTCTACAGGTAAATCTGAGGCAACCACAACTTTCTTTGGGCCAGTAACCCCCCCAGTTGAGATTCACAACAGCCATGGGGTGGCTAAGGGTGTTGTTATGAGCATCGGTTACTTGGTACTGGTGACCAAATAGGTGTTGTTCAGGGTGGACCAGTTTCTCTATTACCATTGTAACACTGGCACCTGTGTCCCTGTAGGCCTGAACCTCAACACCATTTATTAGGGGTAGTTGCTTCTACTTATCCATGTTAAGGGGACAAGCAACCAAGGTGGCTAAATCAATAGCCCCCTCAGAGACTAACACAGCCTCTGTGGTCTCCCTAATCAGACCAACCCCAACTAAGTTACCAAAAGTGAGCCCAGCTACTCCCTTGGATTGGCTATTAGTAGGTTTGCTCCCACCACCACTGCTATTACTAGGGGCACTAGGTGTAGCAGCAGGGGTTGTAGTGGTAGGAGGCTTGGTGCCTTTCTTTGGACAACTGGGATCTGTTGTCCAATGGCCTTTTATTTTACATAAATAGCACCATGGTTTATTTTCTTTGTTTTGATTAGAAGAGGATTTGGGCCCACCACCCCCACCAGAGTGTTTTTGTGGGCCTGATGAAGACTCATTTTTAGATTTGTCCCCACCCTTGTCAGAAGACTTACCATCCTTCTTCTTGCCATCTTTGTCACCCCCTGTATGAACTTTTCTGTTCACCCTTGTTCTGACCCATTTGTCTGCCTTCTTTCCCAATTCTTGGGGAGAGGTCAGATCAGAGTCCACCAAGTACTGGTGCAACAAATCAGACACACAATTATTAAGAATATGCTCTCTCAGGATTAAGTTATACAGGCTTTCATAATCAGTAACTTTACTGCCATGTAACCACCCCTCCAAGGCCTTCACTGAATGGTCAACAAAGTCTACCCAGTCTTGTGAAGACTCTTTTTTGGTTTCTCTGAACTTCATCCTGTACTGTTCAGTGGTTAAGCCATAACCATCTAGGAGTGCATTCTTAAGAACTTTGAAATCATTGGCTTCACTTTCTTTCACAGTAAGGAGCCTATCCCTACCCTTTTCCACAAAATGATAGCCATAGGATAGCAGCCCACTTCTTTTGAGGGACATCCTGTACAACACAGGCCCTCTCAAGTGCAGCAAACCACTTGTTAATGTCATCCCCCTCCTTATAAGGGGGAACTATCTTGTGCAGATTCCTAGAATCATGCTCTCTTGCAGGATGACTATTGGGAATACTGCTGCTGCCACCATGGGTTTCTAACCCAATCTTCTGTCTTTCTCTTTCAATTTCTAAGGACTGTCTATCTAAATCCAGCTGTTGCTTCTTGAGCTTCAGCCTGGATTGTTCCACTCTCAATCTATTGAGCTCCCTTTCTAACATTCTGTCATCAGGGTGGGTGGGAGGGACATGCCTTGAAACAGAAGTATGGTGAGAATGAACAGAAGGAGACCTGTCCCTAACAGATGGCACCCTAACAGCTTGGCTAACAGAAACAGCACTTCTACTATGATGAGAAGGAATACTCTTACTGTGATGAGAGACCACACTATCTGTATGATGTGACTCTACATCAGTACCAGCTATGCTAGGTTGTCTGCTAATGGGCAGGCTAGGAAGTTTCCCTTCTAAATCTTTTGCTAGGGGTGCCCCAGGATCAGATTGGGAACCATCAGATAATTTCTCAACAGAAGTGCCACCTCTGGCCTTATCCTGTTCAACAAGTATATTAACCAACAGTTCTCTAGGGGGATTCTTCCCTACACTTAAACCTCTTTCTATGCAGAGACTCCTTGCTCCTTTCCAGCTAAGGTGATCATAAGCAAGTTTGGACAGATCAACAGTTTGGCCTGTGCCAGACATTTTAGAAAGTGTTTAAGTGATAGAAAAAGTGAGAAAAAGCTTTTCAGAACTTTTTGAAAGACAGAAAAAAAACATTTAAAACTTTTAAAGAACTTTTTAGAAAGTTTAGAAGTACTTTTCAGCACTTAGAAAAGAAGTGAAAGGAGAAAAGCAAAACTTTTTGGTTAGGTGTACATACACTGAACTTGTTTTGTATATTTTTCTCTTATGAAAAGTACAGTGACAAAAGTGGTAAGTAGTTGCAAAGTACTTATCCCACCACTGCCACCAATGTAGGAGGCTGGACTGGCTTGTAGTGAGTACCAAGGGGTACTTACACCTTGCACCAGGCCCAGGTATCCCTTATTAGTGTATAGGGTGTCTAGCAGCTTAGGCTGATAGATAATGGTAGCTTAGCAGAGCAGCTTAGGCTGAACTAGGAGACGAGTGAAGCTCCTACAGTACCACTAGTGTCACTTGCACAATATCATAAGAAAACACAATACACAGATATACTAAAAATAAAGGTACTTTATTTTTATGACAATATGCAAAAGTATCTCAGTGAGTACCCTCAGTATGAGGATAGCAAATATACGCAAGATATATGTACACAATACCAAAAATATGCAGTATAGTATTAGAAAACAGTGCAAACAATGTATAGTTACAATAGGATGCAATGGGGACACATAGGGATAGGGGCAACACAAACCATATACTCCAAAAGTGGAATGCGAACCACGAATGGACCCCAAACCTATGTGACCTTGTAGAGGGTAGCTGGGACTGTTAGAAAACAGTGAGGGTTAGAAAAATAGCCCACCCCAAGACCCTGAAAAGTGAGTGCAAAGTGCACTAAAGTTCCCCAAAGAGCACAGAAGTCGTGATAGGGGAATTCTGCAGGAAAGACCAAAACCAGCAATGCAACAACAATGGATTTCCAGACGAGGGTACCTGTGGAACAAGGGGACCAAGTCCAAAAGTCACGACCAAGTCGAGAGTGGGCAGATGCCCAGGAAATGCCAGCTGTGGGTGCAAAGAAGCTGCTACTAGCCAGTAGAAGCTGAGGATTCTGCAGGACGACAAGAGCTAGAAACTTCCCCTTTGGAGGATGGATGTCCCACGTCGTGAAGAGTCGTGCAGAAGTGTTTTCCCGCCGAAAGACACAAGCCTTGCTAGCTGCAAATCGTGCGGTTAGGGTTTTTAGATGCTGCTGTGGCCCAGGAGGGACCAGGATATCACCAATTGCGTGAGGGGACAGAGGGGGCGTCCAGCAAGACAAGGAGCCCTCTCAGAAGCAAGCAGCACCCGGAGAAGTGCCGGAACAGGCACTACGAAGTGGAGTGAAACGGTGCTCACCCGAAGTTGCACAAGAGAGTCCCACGCCGCCGGAGGACAACTCAGGAGGTCGTGCAATGCAGGTTAGAGTGCCGTGGACCCAGGCTTGGCTGTGCACAAAGGAAATCCTGGAAAAGTGCACAGGAGCCGGAGTAGCTGCAAAAGACGCGGTTCCCAGCAATGCAGTCTGGCGTGGGGAGGCAAGGACTTACCTCCACCAAACTTGGACTGAAGAGTCACTGGGCTGTGGGAGTCACTTGGACAGAGTTGCTGGATTCAAGGGACCTCGCTCGTTGTGCTGAGAGGAGACCCAGGGGACCGGTGATGCAGTTCTTTGGTGCCTGCGGTTGCAGGGGGACGATTCCGTCGACCCACGGGAGATTTCTTCAGAGCTTCTAGTGCAGAGAGGAGGCAGACTACCCCCACAGCATGCACCACCAGGAAAACAGTCGAGAAGGCGGCAGGATCAGCGTTACAGAGTTGCAGTAGTCGTCTTCGCTACTTTGTTGCAGTTTTGCAGGCTTCCAGCGCGGTCAGCAGTCGATTCCTTGGCAGATGGTGAAGAGAGAGATGCAGAGGAACTCTGATGAGCTCTTGCATTCGTTATCTAAGGAATTCCCCAAAGCAGAGACCCTAAATAGCCAGAAAAGAGGGTTCGGCTACTTAGGAGAGAGGATAGGCTAGCAACACCTCTGACGTCACCTGCTGGTCCTGGCCACTCAGAGCAGTCCAGTGTGCCAGCAGCACCTCTGTTTCCAAGATGGCAGAGGTCTGGAGCACACTGGAGGAGCTCTGGGCACCTCCCAGGGGAGGTGCAGGTCAGGGGAGTGTTCACTCCCCTTTCTTTTGTCCAGTTTCGCGCCAGAGCAGGGCTGAGGGGTCCCTGAACTGGTGTAGACTGGCTTATGCAGAAATGGGCACCATCTGTGCCCATGAAAGCATTTCCAGAGGCTGGGGGAGGCTACTCCTCCCCTGCCTTAACACCTTTTTCCAAAGGGAGAGGGTGTAACACCCTCTCTCTGAGGAAGTCCTTTGTTCTGCCTTCCTGTGCCAAGCCTGGCTGGACCCCAGGAGGGCAGAAACCTGTCTGAGGGGTTGGCAGCAGCTGCAGTGAAACCCCTGAAAAGGCAGTTTGGCAGTACCCGGGTCTGTGCTAGAGACCCGTGGGATCATGGGATTGTGCCAACAATGCCAGGATGGCATAGAGGGGGCAATTCCATGATCATAGACATGTTATATGGCCATATTCGGAGTTACCATTGTGAAGCTACACATAGGTAGTGACCTATGTGTAGTGCACGCGTGTAATGGTGTCCCCGCACTCACACAGTCCGGGGAATTTGCCCTGAACAATGTGGGGGCACCTTGGCTAGTGCCAGGGTGCCCACACACTAAGTAACGTAGCACCCAACCTTTACCAGGTAAAGGTTAGACATATAGGTGACTTATAAGTTACTTAAGTGCAGTGGTAAATGGCTGTGAAATAACGTGGACGTTATTTCACTCAGGCTGCAGTGGCAGGCCTGTGTAAGAATTGTCAGAGCTCCCTATGGGTGGCAAAAGAAATGCTGCAGCCCATAGGGATCTCCTGGAACCCCAATACCCTGGGTACCTCAGTACCATATACTAGGGAATTATAAGGGTGTTCCAGTATGCCAATGTAAATTGGTGAAATTGGTCACTAGCCTGTTAGTGACAATTTGGCAAGAAATGATGGAGCATAACCACTGAGGTTCTGGATAGCAGAGCCTCAGTGAGACAGTTAGTCATAACACAGGTAACACATTCAGGGCACACTTATGAGCACTGGGGCCCTGGCTGGCAGGGTCCCAGTGACACATACAACTAAAACAACATATATACAGTGAAAAATGGGGGTAACATGCCAGGCAAGATGGTACTTTCCTACACAACCCCCCCCCCCCCCCCCCCCCCAAAACGAAGGACAATAAGACTAGTCATTACCTGATGGGTCTTCATTGTCTAAGTGGAAATATCTGGAGAGTCCATCTGCATTGGAGTGGATACTCCCAGGTCTATGTTCCACTGTATAGTCCATTCCCTGTAGGGATATGGACCACCTCAACAATTTAGGATTTTCACCTTTCATTTGTTTTAGCCAAAGTAGAGGTTTGTGGTCTGTCTGAACAATGAAGTGACTGCCAAACTGGTATGGCCTCAACTTCTTCAGTGCCCAGACCACAGAAAAGGCCTCCCTCTCTATGACAGACCAACGCTTTTCTCTAGGGGTCAACCTCCTGCTGATAAAAGCAACAGGTTGATCCTGGCCCTCAGAATTAAGTTGTGATAAGACTGCCCCTACCCCTAATTCAGATGCATCAGTTTGGACAATGAATTTTTTGGAGTAACAGGGGCTTTTCAGGACAGGTGCAGAGCACATGGCCTGCTTCAGCTCCTCAAAAGCTTTCTGACAGTTTGCTTCCATAATACCTTCTTAGGCATTTTCTTTGTAGTGAGGTCATCAAGAGGGGCTGCAATGGAGCCATAGGTCTTTATGAACCTCCTATAGTACCCAGTGAGGCCTAAAAAGGCTCTCACCTGAGTCTGAGTAGTAGGGGGAACCCAATCTATAATAGTTTGGATTTTCCCCTGAAGTGGTGCAATCTGTTCTCCACCTACCAGGTGTCCCAGATAAACCACCTTCCCCTGCCCTATCTGGCACTTTGAAGCCTTGATAGTAAGGCCTGCCTTTGCAGGGCCTCTAAAACTTTCCATAGGTGGACCAGATGATCATCCCAGCTGGAGCTAAAGACAGCTATATCATCTAGATATGCTGCACTAAAAGCTTCCAGCCCTTGCAGGACTGTGTTCACCAACCTCTGAAAAGTGGCAGGTGCATTTTTCAATCCAAAAGGCATTACTGTGAATTGGTAATGGCCTCCAATGGTTGAAAATGCAGTTTTTGCTTTTGCATCTTCTGATAATTTGATCTGCCAATAACCTGCAGTCAAATCAAAAGTGCTTAGATACTTGGCAGATGCCAGTGTATCTATTAGCTCATCTGCCATGGGTATAGGGTGAGCATCAGTTTTGGTTACCTTGTTGAGACCTCTGTAGTCAACACAAAACCGCATTCCCTTTTTTCCATCCTTTGAATGAGGTTTTGGTACAAGTACCACAGGAGAAGCCCATGGACTTTCAGAGTGCTCAACCACTCCTAGTTCAAGCATTTTCTGCACCTCTTGCTTTATGCAGTCTCTGACATGGTCAGGCTGCCTATAGATCTTACTTTTGACAGGCAAGCTGTCTCCAGTATCTATAGTGTGCTCACACCAAGAAGTGGTACCTGGCACAGTAGAGAAGAGTTCAGAAAACTGACCCAGGAGATTTATGCAGTGGTCTTTCTGCTCAGCAGTAAGACAATCTGCCAGTACAACACCTTCCACTAGAGCATCTTGTTCTGTGGAAGAGAAGAGATCAGGGAGAGGGTCACTCTCTTCTTCCTGTCCCTCATCAGTTGCCATGAGCAGGGTGAGATCAGCCCTGTCATAGTAGGGTTTCAGGCGATTGACATGGAGCACCCTAAGGGGACTCCTGGCAGTGCCTAAGTCAACTAAGTAGGTGACTTCACCCTTCTTTTCAACAATTATGTGGGGTCCACTCCATTTATCTTGGAGTGCTCTTGGGGCCACAGGTTTCAAGACCCACACTTTCTGCCCTGGTTGGTACTGAACCAAAACAGCCTTCTGGTCATGCCATTGCTTCTAGAGCTCTTGGCTGGCCTGAACGTTTTTACTGGCCTTTTTCATGTACTCAGCCATCCTTGATCTGAGGCCAAGTACATAGTCCACTATGTCTTGCTTTGGAGCTTTTTAAGGTTGTTCCCAACCCTCCTTAACAAGTGTTAGAGGACCTCTCACAGGGTGACCAAATAGGAGTTCAAAGGGGCTGAAGCCCACTCCTTTCTGGGGTACCTCCCTGTAAGCAAAAAGGAGGCATGGTAAAAGGATATCCCATCTCCTGCGGAGTTTTTCAGGGAGTCCCATAATCATGCCTTTGAGAGTTTTGTTAAATCTCTCCACCAGTCCATTTGTTTGTGGATGATAGGGTGTAGTGAACTTGTATGTCACACCACACTCCTTCCACATGGCCTTTAAGTAAGCAGACATGAAATTGCTTCCCCTGTCTGATACCACTCTTTTGGGAAGCCCACCCTGGAAAAGATTCCCAGGAGGGCCTTTGCCACTGCATGAGCTGTAGTGGTCCTTAGAGGAATTGCTTCAGGATATCTGGTGGCATGGTCCACTACCACCAAGATAAACCTATTGCCTGAAGCAGTAGGAGGGTCAAGGGGGGCAACTATGTCAACCCCTACCCTTTCAAAGGGAACCCCAACCACAGGCAGTGGAATAAGGGGTGACTTTGGAGTGCCACCTGTCTTGCCACTGGCTTGACAGGTTTCACAGGACTTACAAAATTCCTTTGTGTCCTCTGACATTCTAGGCCAATAAAACAGGGGAACAAGCCTGTCCCAAGTTTTCATTTGCCCCAAATGTCCAGCTAAGGGAATGTCGTGGGCAAGAGTTAGGAGGAACTTTCTGTACTCCTGAGGAATCACCAATCTCCTGGCAGCTCCAGGTTTTGGATCCCTTGCTTCAGTGTACAAGAGGTTGTCCTCCCAGTAAACTCTGTGTGAGTCACTGCCATCCCCATTGGCTTGTTTGACAGCTTGCTGTCTTAGACCCTCTAGTGTGGGACAGGTATGCTGTGCCACACTCAGCTCCTCCCTGGCAGGCCCACCTTCACCCAAAAGCTCAGCAGTGTCTGCTTCCAGCTCCTCTGGTGTAGGTTCTGCACAGGGTGGAAATTCTTCTTCCTCAGAAGTTGAATCCACTGTAGAGGGAGGGATAGTAGGTAGTGATTTACTTCTACTAACCCTAGCTTTAGGGAGCACTTGGTCCATTCTTCCAGGATCCAAGTCACCCTGTTCTTTTTGCTTTTTGGCCTGAGTCCTGGTCAAAGCAAAAATATGCCCTGGAATGCCCAGCATTGCTGCATGAGCCTCCAACTCCACTTCTGCCCAAGCTGATGTCTCTAAATCATTTCCTAATAGACAGTCTACAGGTAAATCTGAGGCAACCACAACTTTCTTTGGGCCAGTAACCCCCCCAGTTGAGATTCACAACAGCCATGGGGTGGCTAAGGGTGTTGTTATGAGCATCGGTTACTTGGTACTGGTGACCAAGTAGGTGTTGTTCAGGGTGGACCAGTTTCTCTATTACCATTGTAACACTGGCACCTGTGTCCCTGTAGGCCTGAACCTCAACACCATTTATTAGGGGTAGTTGCTTCTACTTATCCATGTTAAGGGGACAAGCAACCAAGGTGGCTAAATCAATAGCCCCCTCAGAGACTAACACAGCCTCTGTGGTCTCCCTAATCAGACCAACCCCAATTAAGTTACCAAAAGTGAGCCCAGCTACTCCCTTGGATTGGCTATTAGTAGGTTTGCTCCCACCACCACTGCTATTACTAGGGGCACTAGGTGTAGCAGCAGGGGTTGTAGTGGTAGGAGGCTTGGTGCCTTTCTTTGGACAACTGGGATCTGTTGTCCAATGGCCTTTTTTTACATAAATAGCACCATGGTTTATTTTCTTTGTTTTGATTAGAAGAGGATTTGGGCCCACCACCCCCACCAGAGTGTTTTTGTGGGCCTGATGAAGACTCATTTTTAGATTTGTCCCCACCCTTGTCAGAAGACTTACCATCCTTCTTCTTGCCATCTTTGTCACCCCCTGTATGAACTTTTCTGTTCACCCTTGTTCTGACCCATTTGTCTGCCTTCTTTCCCAATTCTTGGGGAGAGGTCAGATCAGAGTCCACCAAGTACTGGTGCAACAAATCAGACACACAATTATTAAGAATATGCTCTCTCAGGATTAAGTTATACAGGCTTTCATAATCAGTAACTTTACTGCCATGTAACCACCCCTCCAAGGCCTTCACTGAATGGTCAACAAAGTCTACCCAGTCTTGTGAAGACTCCTTTTTGGTTTCTCTGAACTTCATCCTGTACTGTTCAGTGGTTAAGCCATAACCATCTAGGAGTGCATTCTTAAGAACTTTGAAATCATTGGCTTCACTTTCTTTCACAGTAAGGAGCCTATCCCTACCCTTTTCCACAAAATGATAGCCATAGGATAGCAGCCCACTTCTTTTGAGGGACATCCTGTACAACACAGGCCCTCTCAAGTGCAGCAAACCACTTGTTAATGTCATCCCCCTCCTTATAAGGGGGAACTATCTTGTGCAGATTCCTAGAATCATGCTCTCTTGCAGGATGACTATTGGGAATACTGCTGCTGCCACCATGGGTTTCTAACCCAATCTTCTGTCTTTCTCTTTCAATTTCTAAGGACTGTCTATCTAAATCCAGCTGTTGCTTCTTGAGCTTCAGCCTGGATTGTTCCACTCTCAATCTATTGAGCTCCCTTTCTAACATTCTGTCATCAGGGTGGGTGGGAGGGACATGCCTTGAAACAGAAGTATGGTGAGAATGAACAGAAGGAGACCTGTCCCTAACAGATGGCACCCTAACAGCTTGGCTAACAGAAACAGCACTTCTACTATGATGAGAAGGAATACTCTTACTGTGATGAGAGACCACACTATCTGTATGATGTGACTCTACATCAGTACCAGCTATGCTAGGTTGTCTGCTAATGGGCAGGCTAGGAAGTTTCCCTTCTAAATCTTTTGCTAGGGGTGCCCCAGGATCAGATTGGGAACCATCAGATAATTTCTCAACAGAAGTGCCACCTCTGGCCTTATCCTGTTCAACAAGTATATTAACCAACAGTTCTCTAGGGGGATTCTTCCCTACACTTAAACCTCTTTCTATGCAGAGACTCCTTGCTCCTTTCCAGCTAAGGTGATCATAAGCAAGTTTGGACAGATCAACAGTTTGGCCTGTGCCAGACATTTTAGAAAGTGTTTAAGTGATAGAAAAAGTGAGAAAAAGCTTTTCAGAACTTTTTGAAAGACAGAAAAAAAACATTTAAAACTTTTAAAGAACTTTTTAGAAAGTTTAGAAGTACTTTTCAGCACTTAGAAAAGAAGTGAAAGGAGAAAAGCAAAACTTTTTGGTTAGGTGTACATACACTGAACTTGTTTTGTATATTTTTCTCTTATGAAAAGTACAGTGACAAAAGTGGTAAGTAGTTGCAAAGTACTTATCCCACCACTGCCACCAATGTAGGAGGCTGGACTGGCTTGTAGTGAGTACCAAGGGGTACTTACACCTTGCACCAGGCCCAGGTATCCCTTATTAGTGTATAGGGTGTCTAGCAGCTTAGGCTGATAGATAATGGTAGCTTAGCAGAGCAGCTTAGGCTGAACTAGGAGACGAGTGAAGCTCCTACAGTACCACTAGTGTCACTTGCACAATATCATAAGAAAACACAATACACAGATATACTAAAAATAAAGGTACTTTATTTTTATGACAATATGCCAAAGTATCTCAGTGAGTACCCTCAGTATGAGGATAGCAAATATACGCAAGATATATGTACACAATACCAAAAATATGCAGTATAGTATTAGAAAACAGTGCAAACAATGTATAGTTACAATAGGATGCAATGGGGACACATAGGGATAGGGGCAACACAAACCATATACTCCAAAAGTGGAATGCGAACCACGAATGGACCCCAAACCTATGTGACCTTGTAGAGGGTAGCTGGGACTGTTAGAAAACAGTGAGGGTTAGAAAAGTAGCCCACCCCAAGACCCTGAAAAGTGAGTGCAAAGTGCACTAAAGTTCCCCAAAGAGCACAGAAGTCGTGATAGGGGAATTCTGCAGGAAAGACCAAAACCAGCAATGCAACAACAATGGATTTCCAGACGAGGGTACCTGTGGAACAAGGGGACCAAGTCCAAAAGTCACGACCAAGTCGAGAGTGGGCAGATGCCCAGAAAATGCCAGCTGTGGGTGCAAAGAAGCTGCTACTAGCCAGTAGAAGCTGAGGATTCTGCAGGACGACAAGAGCTAGAAACTTCCCCTTTGGAGGATGGATGTCCCACGTCGTGAAGAGTCGTGCAGAAGTGTTTTCCCGCCGAAAGACACAAGCCTTGCTAGCTGCAAATCGTGCGGTTAGGGTTTTTAGATGCTGCTGTGGCCCAGGAGGGACCAGGATATCACCAATTGCGTGAGGGGACAGAGGGGCGTCCAGCAAGACAAGGAGCCCTCTCAGAAGCAAGCAGCACCCGGAGAAGTGCCGGAACAGGCACTACGAAGTGGAGTGAAACGGTGCTCACCCGAAGTTGCACAAGAGAGTCCCACGCCGCCGGAGGACAACTCAGGAGGTCGTGCAATGCAGGTTAGAGTGCCGTGGACCCAGGCTTGGCTGTGCACAAAGGAAATCCTGGAAAAGTGCACAGGAGCCGGAGTAGCTGCAAAAGACGCGGTTCCCAGCAATGCAGTCTGGCGTGGGGAGGCAAGGACTTACCTCCACCAAACTTGGACTGAAGAGTCACTGGGCTGTGGGAGTCACTTGGACAGAGTTGCTGGATTCAAGGGACCTCGCTCGTTGTGCTGAGAGGAGACCCAGGGGACCGGTGATGCAGTTCTTTGGTGCCTGCGGTTGCAGGGGGACGATTCCGTCGACCCACGGGAGATTTCTTCAGAGCTTCTAGTGCAGAGAGGAGGCAGACTACCCCTACAGCATGCACCACCAGGAAAACAGTCGAGAAGGCGGCAGGATCAGCGTTACAGAGTTGCAGTAGTCGTCTTCGCTACTTTGTTGCAGTTTTGCAGGCTTCCAGCGCGGTCAGCAGTCGATTCCTTGGCAGATGGTGAAGAGAGAGATGCAGAGGAACTCTGATGAGCTCTTGCATTCGTTATCTAAGGAATTCCCCAAAGCAGAGACCCTAAATAGCCAGAAAAGAGGGTTCGGCTACTTAGGAGAGAGGATAGGCTAGCAACACCTCTGACGTCACCTGCTGGCCCTGGCCACTCAGAGCAGTCCAGTGTGCCAGCAGCACCTCTGTTTCCAAGATGGCAGAGGTCTGGAGCACACTGGAGGAGCTCTGGGCACCTCCCAGGGGAGGTGCAGGTCAGGGGAGTGGTCACTCCCCTTTCCTTTGTCCAGTTTCACGCCAGAGCAGGGCTGAGGGGTCCCTGAACCGGTGTAGACTGGCTTATGCAGAAATGGGCACCATCTGTGCCCATGTAAGCATTTCCAGAGGCTGGGGGAGGCTACTCCTCCCCTGCCTTAACACCTTTTTCCAAAGGGAGAGGGTGTAACACCCTCTCTCTGAGGAAGTCCTTTGTTCTGCCTTCCTGGGCCAAGCCTGGCTGGACCCCAGGAGGGCAGAAACCTGTCTGAGGGGTTGGCAGCAGCTGCAGTGAAACCCCTGAAAAGGCAGTTTGGCAGTACCCGGGTCTGTGCTAGAGACCCGTGGGATCATGGGATTGTGCCAACAATGCCAGGATGGCATAGAGGGGGCAATTCCATGATCATAGACATGTTACATGGCCATAATCGGAGTTACCATTGTGAAGCTACACATAGGTAGTGACCTATGTGTAGTGCACGCGTGTAATGGTGTCCCCGCACTCACACAGTCCGGGGAATTTGCCCTGAACAATGTGGGGGCACCTTGGCTAATGCCAGGGTGCCCACACACTAAGTAACTTAGCACCCAACCTTTACCAGGTAAAGGTTAGACATATAGGTGACTTATAAGTTACTTAAGTGCAGTGGTAAATGGCTGTGAAATAACGTGGACGTTATTTCACTCAGGCTGCAGTGGCAGGCCTATGTAAGAATTGTCAGAGCTCCCTATGGGTGGCAAAAGAAATGCTGCAGCCCATAGGGATCTCCTGGAACCCCAATACCCTGGGTACCTCAGTACCATATACTAGGGAATTATAAGGGTGTTCCAGTATGCCAATGTAAATTGGTGAAATTGGTCACTAGCCTGTTAGTGACAATTTGGAAAGAAATGAGGGAGCATAACCACTGAGGTTCTGGATAGCAGAGCCTCAGTGAGACAGTTAGTCATAACACAGGTAACACATTCAGGGCACACTTATGAGCACTGGGGCCCTGGCTGGCAGGGTCCCAGTGACACATACAACTAAAACAACATATATACAGTGAAAAATGGGGGTAACATGCCAGGCAAGATGGTACTTTCCTACAGGCGGCTACTAACACCGCTCTAAGCCAAACTCTATACGGGTCTAGAATATCTATGGACCATAGTCTAATCCAGTATTGGAGTGGTCTTAGGGAAGCTATCTTTGCAATTAAATGTAAGTTTAGGTCCATTCGAATGGGCAGTGTGGGAGAGCTCGAAGGAACGTTTAGCAGTGCCTTTAAATATATGAGTTTTTCGCTTTCTCAAAATCTTGCAAATTGCTATGTCCCCATAGCTCTGCACCCTATATGGCTCCTCCTCTGACTTGTTTTTTTTTTTATTTCCATTGCTGGCGTAATGGAATATCTAGATGGTCTGGCAGCGAATCTCAATATGCCTCCTGATTTTTCTTTCATTGACATAGTACACCTTAACAGGTGAACTGGCCATTTGTGCGAGTCCTCCATCCTGACTCCCAAATAGTCAAAATCCAATACTGTTTCTAGAACTTTGCCATCAAGCATTATCGTTTTCTTCATTCTACAATTTGTATCTCCAAACACCATATATCTAGTCTTAATGGTATTAACTTGGAGTCCATAATCCCTGCAAAAACACCAACATTTCTCAAGAAGCCTGGCTAACGTGAAGCAGTTTGTGTAAGTAGTAAGGTATCACCTGCAAACAACAGACATGGCACCTTTACTCCATCCAATTTCGGGGCATAATTTTCGCAGTCATGTAAATATGGGATGCAAGCGTTTATAAAGAGTAAGAAGAGAGTGGGGGCCAGTACACAGCCCTGTCTCACACCTTTCTGTAATGGAGGTTCCTCTGTGAGTTCACCATCTGTTCCCCACCTTATTCTAGCATAGTTCCAGAGTATAAGTCTTGGACCAGTTTTAGCAAGGGACGTGGACCTCCGACCATGCCCATGATCTCCCCTAATTTGTCTCGGGACCAGGTCAAATGCGGACATCAGGGCCACAAAAGCAAAAAAAGTCTCCCTTCCTCCAAGTCGACAGTTTTCCATTTTATTGTTAGAAAGCAAAAAACCTGGTCTATTGTACTTGTTTTTTTGCCTAAACCCTGCCTGCAAATGGCTTAAGGCATTATTGTCTTTTATCCAGTCCCTAAGCCTACACAGGACCTGATAAGAAAACATATTTTGTAGATTGTCTAGGAGCTTTATTGGTCTTTAATTACCTGGGATTTACCTGTCTCCTTTCTTATGGTTTGGGACACTCATCACACCTCTCCATGTTCGGGGAAGTTTTCACCCTTCCAAAATTGCATTGGACACGCTATTGATATAGGGTCCCCAGAATTTAAGATCACATTTGAACACGTCAGAAGGGATTCCATCTAGACCTGGCGCCTTTTCCGATTTTTGGGATAAAATTGCTGTCTCTGTTTCCCTTAGGGTAAACGGTAAAAGCACACCTGTGTCAAGAGTATATATCTCTATTATACTCTCATTACCTACAGAAGGAACCTCCTGTCTATAAAGGTCTAAAAAGTAGTGTGTCCAGTTTTTGGCAGAGATATGGCATTCATGGGCAAGATTTTTGTTACACCCTCTGTTAGCACTCAAAGACCAGAACTGTTTGGAATTACTATCTTTTGCTGCTTGTAAAAGATCTTACAAATCTTTGTTATATGGACATACTTGCATCTTGCTATACTTATCTTCTCTCTATTATTTGACCTTACTGCTTCTAAGAATCTACTCTTGGCCTGCCTGCACTCTTTGTTAAACCACCTACTATTACTCCCTCTACGCTGTTTGTTCCCCTTAAAAACTCTAGAGAATAAATCCCTCATAGAGGGAAAAAACCATTGCATGTGTAGCCATAAACTGAGTAGGTGAACATATAGATGGTGCAACCACTGTTAGATACATGAGAACTAAGTCATGCATTTTGGCCAATGACCCGTTGGAATTTGCAAAGGTCTCCCATTTTATGGAGCATTTGTGATTTGCCGCCATATAGGGAGCATACCCTCACATTCGTGCTGGGTGTTAGCTTTAGTGGAAAACCACCTGTCACACTGTACTAAAATGGGTGAGTTCTCACTGCTGCGTTGTTCTCCCACCCTGAGATCTTTAAATTCATGCCAGATTTTAAGGTCAACAGGCACAAAGTCAATGGGGCTATTATAACTCCCTTTAAAAAAAGTCAGATTGGCTGGCGTATCAGAAGGGAAGCACCCATTTCCAGGGCGAAGACCATGCGTTATCATAAAATCAATAACCTGTTAAGCCCTAGTACTGAGTTTAGGCTGTTTTCTTGTTGATGAGAAAAAGGGAATTCCCCATGAGGAGTCCTCTAACTGAATTAATTCAGAAAAGAGGGAGTTGGGCTCCAAAAGCACATACAAATCTCCAGCTACAAGGACATAGTGAGAAGAAAGGAATCCGAGACCAATGCACTCAGCATACTGTAAGAGAGCGCCGGAGGAATTCCAATCATGGCGCTCTTCGAACGCCTCGCCGGATCAACAACCCCGTCGTCATGGAGACGCATCGGGAAGGAGACGGAAGTCGGCCCCGGAGTTCCGGGTGGCCGAGAGTGAAGAAGGACACAGCGGGACCAGACGGGACTCCTCCTCAGAACGTATCACGGACCCCGAGGGAGAGACGAGCGAGCAACGAGAGACGGAGAGAAACGCCGAGCCAGACCCCCGAGAAGAGACGGAGGAAAGGACGGAAGAACCACCCCGAGAGGAGACGAAGGACGCAACAGCCTGCCACGGCCCAGGAGGGTCGTGGCTGGACAAGGTACGTGCCCTAGTAAAGGGCCACGGCAGAACCCAGGGAAGGGGAAGGGTAGGAGGCGAGGGGAGGATTCGAAGGGGGAAGGAAAGGGAGGAAGGGAGACAGGGCGACTACCTTTAAAAAGGGAGCGCCTGAGGCCGGACAAGTTCCCTGGGCACCCTAACAACCACGTACCCTGCGGACACAAGGAAATAAACCCACTCACCTCCCCACTAAAAAGGATAGAGTAACCCCTCCGTCACCCCCCCCCCTTTCTTATTTCACCTCCTCTCCCGTACCCCACACAGAACCAAAACCGTGCTTACCCTCCCCACTTACCGGCTGCCACCTTGTTTTTGTTCTCCCAAGGAAACCTGCCGCCAAGATACCGGAACGCGCCACCTGGAAGGAAAAAGGAAAGGAAAGAAATAAGCAACCCACCTGAGACGGATAGAGACCCGAGAGGGAGAGAAGAAAAGGAAAAGAGAACCCAGAACCACCGGTTACTCACAGACCGTTCTAAGTTATTCTTCCCCTTTTCTGCCTCCAAGAACAATAAAAAGCCCGCAAACCCCTGGAAAGGGGTAGTTAAGCTCAGTGTTTGTGTCCTCTATCACCCCTACACCGCACCCATCGCCTACAGTGGTGTCAGAAGTGGGATTGGACGGATACGGGATAATGGAGGACAGGTCCAGTATGGAAGAAATGATTAAACAGTTGGCCGAAGGGCAGCGCCATCTCCAGCTAGTCTGGGAAGCCCAGCAACGAGAGGCCAAGGAGGATAGAGAGGCCCTACAGTCGGCCTTGAAAAGTCAGGCCACCATTATGGCCAATAATCAGCTAGTCCATGAGACTGCCATACAAAAGCTGACCGACACTATAGCCGCAAGTAAGGTGCATCCCAATGTGCCAAGTTCCGTCCTACAAAAATACCATGAAGGAGAAGACCCTGACTCGTTTTTTACAAACTTTGAGAGAGTCGCTTCCAGTGCTCAATGGCCGGCAGAAAGGTGGGGTCAGTATATAGCTCCCCTCCTGACAGGAACCCTCCAATCCGCATATCAGGCCGCAAACCCAGGAGGTGTCACCCCGTATGCCGAGATAAAGAAGAGTATTTTGGAACGAGTCGGACATGATGTCGAATACTATAGAACTAGATTCCGGAAAGTAAGATGGGGACCCCAGGAAGACCCTCGGACATACTATTACCGGGTGAAGGATCTAGGGTTGAAGTGGCTGGGACCACTAGGAACGGAACGTGAGGACATAATTAAGACGATTATTCTGGAACAGTATCTAGATTCCCTACCGCCCCATACCCGACACTGGATCCGACAACACCCCAATATTGATACTGAGACAGCGGTTGATCTAGCTTGTGCTTATCACCGATCGGGAGAGGGTAAACCACAACCCGTTCGCCCCATGGGGAAACCACCAATAACCCCTACTCAATTCCACACACGACGAGCAACCGAAGAGACCGGCCTACCTAGGAACCCGGAGAGAAGCCCGATGGAGCAACCCCAATGTTTTAACTGTGGGGAGTGGGGCCATATCGCTCGTGGATGTCCCAGAAAGCGGGAGGGTATAGAGCCAATGGAGATAGGCATGACTAGAGGCAGAGTCTTATGCCTAGGAAAGAGCGGCGGGTCCTTTAAATACCCCCTGATGATCAACGGAAAACTTGTTATGTCCTTAATAGACTCCGGGTGTAGCCAGTCAGTAGTCCGACGTAGTCTGGTTCAACAGATACCACCCCCTGAGGACCAATGGGTTACGATATGCTGTGTCCATGGAGATCGAGCCCAGTATCCGCTTCTCAACGTAGACATAGGCTGGGACGGACATATAGACAGTCTGCCTGTGGGGCTCATGGACAACCTAATAGAGGAGTGTGTAATAGGAACGGACTATCAAAGGTTCGACGACCTTTTAGACAAGACCAGACAGAAAAACCCAGTGGACAACTGGTGGGGTGACGCACCATTCCGAGATGATACTATACCTAGCCATCCCACTAGACGGAAGTTAACACGAAAGGAGAGGCGAACGGAGAAACAGAGATACGTCTGGCGACAAGACCAACAAAACAAAGAAGGGGTCATGGCCCTCCTAGACACAGCCCCCACATCGTTTAGGATGAGTCAACACGAGGATCCCACCTTAAAACATGCTTGGAAAAATGCTAAAACCGCCTCGACTGGAGAGGTAGGTCCTTACTTCTTGACCTCAAAAGATCTGTTATATAGGGTCACCACCAAAACAAATGGGGAGAAAAGACAGCTCGTCGTTCCCGAATCCTACCGAACCCAGGTACACTTCCTAGCCCACAACCAACCAGGGGGAGGACATTGTGGCAGGGAGAAAACGGAAGAATACTTACTCAGGCGGTTTTACTGGCCGGGAGTATATGCCCATATCAGAAGGTACTGCGCTCAATGTCCTAAGTGCCAACTTGTGGAGCCAGGAACCCTCCGTAAAGCACCATTGCAACCCCTACCTCTGATTGATATACCATTCAAACAGGTCGGTATGGACATAGTAGGTCCTCTTTTACCGTCTAGTAAAGGGCATACCCACATTCTCGTGCTCGTAGACTACGCAAGTAGGTACCCCGAGGCCATTCCCCTTTCCAGCACCACTACGAAAAACGTAGCACAAGCTATGATATCTTTCTTTTCCCGGGTAGGATTTCCCGAAGAAGTCCTTACGGACCAGGGAACCCCATTCATCTCAGGACTAATGAAACAAATCTGTACATCCCTAGGGGTTCAACAGATAAAAACGTCTGTCTACCATCCCCAAACGGATGGATTGGTCGAACGGTATAATCGCACCATAAAAACCCTCTTAAGAAAAGTGGTGAATGAGACAGGTAAGGACTGGGACCAGAAGCTTCCCCTAGTATTGTACGCGATAAGGACACATGAACAATCCTCTACGGGGCATAGCCCGTTTGAATTGGTATTTGGGAGACAGCCAAGAAACCTTCTAGATATGGCCGTGGAACTCTGGGAGGAGGAAGAGAACGAAGAACGTCCTATCCTAGACTATGTCCATAAACTAAAAACCCAACTCCAATCAGTATGGGAGGACGTAAGGCAGCATCTAACAGAAGCCCAAAATAACCAAAAGACTTACTATGACCAGGGTACCAAACTCAGGATCTTACAACCCAATGACAAAGTGTTAATCCTCAGGCCCACCTCAGAGCACAAATTAATTGCCAAATGGCAGGGACCATACAAAATCTTAAAAAGAGTTACCCCCGTTACCTATTTATTAGAATTAAGAAATAATCCGAGGCGAACCCAGATTTACCACATTAACCTATTAAAGAAATGGGAAGAACCCGCAAGCGATAACTTAGCATTAGCGAGGGGATGTCTGATCACGCCGACTCAACCTTTCGGGTTGGAATTGTGCCCCACCTCACTGTATGACCCTCAACAGCTCCCCAAAATCAGTGAGTCCCTTTCCGAGATAGAGACCCGACAAATGACGGAGTTAGTCCACCGTCATGCCTATTTTTTTTCTGAACTACCGGGGAAAACAGCACTAGTCCAGCATCACATTAGAACCCCGGAAGGAAGAGTAGTACGACAACGACCTTATCGAATTCCCGAGGCACGGAAAACCCTCATAGAAGAGGAAGTCGATAAAATGTTGCGTTTAGGAGTTATTGAAACATCTACCAGCCCGTGGTGTTCTCCGATTGTCATAGTGCCGAAGCCGGATGGCTCTATCCGCTTCTGCATTGACTTCCGGAAGCTCAATGAGATATCCCTTTTTGATACATACCCCATTCCTCGGGTAGACGAAGTCTTGGAGAAGATAGGGCAAGCCCGATATATGACTACGATTGATCTGACAAAGGGGTATTGGCAGATCCCCTTAGCACCCTCTGACAAAGAAAAAACGGCGTTCGTATCCCCTTCAGGCCTGTATCAATTCACGGTGCTCCCTTTCGGGCTTCATGGTGCCCCAGCAACGTTCCAACGACTAATGGATCAACTGCTAAGACCCTATCATGATTTTACAGCCGCCTATCTTGATGATATTGTTATTTTTAGTTCTACCTGGTCTACCCACCTCCTTCACCTGGACAAAGTGTTCTCCGCACTATCCGCAGCCGGGCTTACCGCCAACCCAAAAAAATGTGTACTAGGTCAGACCCAGATAGCCTACCTAGGTTACGTTATTGGGAATGGGCTCTTGAGTCCCCAAAAGGATAAAGTAGCCACCATTCGACAGATCCCCCTACCTACCACAAAGAAGGAACTTCGCTCCTTTCTGGGGCTAGTTGGATACTATCGAAGGTTCATCCCTCAATACTCTACTATCACAGCCCCCCTTACGGACCTCCTAAAAAAACAATATCCGACGGTCCTACCTCCTTTTTCCCCCTCCCAACTTCAGGGATTCCAGTGGCTCAAGGAAGCCCTTACAACCGAACCAGTATTGCGTTGTCCCGATTTTGCCAGGCCCTTCCATCTTTTTACGGACGCATCCAATGTCGGGTTAGGGGCCGTGTTGGCACAACCTGACCGCCAGGGTCATGAACACCCGATAGTCTACATCAGTAGGAAGCTATTACCTAGGGAAACGAACTACCCCACTATAGAAAAAGAATGTTTAGCCATTAAATGGGCAATCGAATGTTTGCAGTATTACCTCCTGGGACGCCCATTCATCCTCTTCACCGATCATGCGCCTTTGACATGGTTGGCTTCCCATAAGGACACCAATTCCAGAGTCCTCCGCTGGTTCCTTGAACTGCAACCCTTTACTTTTCAGATCCGCCATATCCCTGGGGCTCGCCAATGTCCCGCAGACTTCCTCTCCCGCTGCCCTGACTCCTCGGGCCTATACCAGTCCCGATCGTGGGAAGGGGTGTGTAAGAGAGCGCCGGAGGAATTCCAATCATGGCGCTCTTCGAACGCCTCGCCGGATCAACAACCCCGTCGTCATGGAGACGCATCGGGAAGGAGACGGAAGTCGGCCCCGGAGTTCCGGGTGGCCGAGAGTGAAGAAGGACACAGCGGGACCAGACGGGACTCCTCCTCAGGACGTATCACGGACCCCGAGGGAGAGACGAGCGAGCAACGAGAGACGGAGAGAAACGCCGAGCCAGACCCCCGAGAAGAGACGGAGGAAAGGACGGAAGAACCACCCCGAGAGGAGACGAAGGACGCGACAGCCTGCCATGGCCCAGGAGGGTCGTGGCTGGACAAGGTACGTGCCCTAGTAAAGGGCCACGGCAGAACCCAGGGAAGGGGAAGGGTAGGAGGCGAGGGGAGGATTAGAAGGGGGAAGGAAAGGGAGGAAGGGAGACAGGGCGACTACCTTTAAAAAGGGAGCGCCTGAGGCCGGACAAGTTCCCTGGGCACCCTAACAACCACGTACCCTGCGGACACAAGGAAATAAACCCACTCACCTCCCCACTAAAAAGGATAGAGTAACCCCTCCGTCACCCCCCCCCCCTTTCTTATTTCACCTCCTCTCCCGTACCCCACACAGAACCAAAACCGTGCTTACCCTCCCCACTTACCGGCTGCCACCTTGTTTTTGTTCTCCCGAGGAAACCTGCCGCCAAGATACCGGAACGCGCCACCTGGAAGGAAAAAGGAAAGGAAAGAAATAAGCAACCCACCTGAGACGGATAGAGACCCGAGAGGGAGAGAAGAAAAGGAAAAGAGAACCCAGAACCACCGGTTACTCACAGACCGTTCTAAGTTATTCTTCTCCTTTTCTGCCGCCAAGAACAATAAAAAGCCCGCAAACCCCTGGAAAGGGGTAGTTAAGCTCAGTGTTTGTGTCCTCTATCACCCCTACACCGCACCCATCGCCTACACATACTAATGGTGGTAGTAATTTGATTTGGAGGGCCTAGTCTAATGTATACATTAACACACAAAAGCCTAGAGCCCTGGTTTAGCTTGATTGAAATTGCCAATATATCACATGAATCAACATATATTTCCTTTGTTTCACCCACTTGAAAAATATTTATCCATGTAATAAGGCCCCCAGCTGCCCGCCCAACCTTAGGAGGTCTAGCCTTCTTACAATATGAAATAAACCCCTGCCTATGGATATTAGAAGTAGACCAAGTTACCTGAAAAAGGCAGACATTGAAGCTGTGATGAACTGCCCCCACTTGGCATCGATGATCTTATTACAAATGCCACCTACATTCCGTGAAATTAATACAGGGTCGAAAGGGCCCAGAAGTGGGGATTGTATTTAACTGGTAATCAATGTCTGCCGTATTTACAGTCTCTGCTTGGTCTGTACTTCTAGATGTTGCCAGTTTCAGTAGTGGTTGGGGTCCTATCTCAATCTGATCTTTGTCAATGAATGGATGGATGGTTGAGGGGGCAAGTACTGGGCACAGTCAGTCAATATCAGAGAGGTCGTCAGGTTGCGATGGGGCCTGGATCCCAAACAAAATTGTGCCCTTGGATCAAAACTCCTTTGTGTGCACCTTCAAGTGTTGAAGTGGGGTCACAAGACCTGTGCCATTGGAGCCCCAACTCTCAATATATGGTAACCCCTTACTTCATGACCCTCACAATTCTCTCAGTGTTCTCAATTTGTCAACCGAATTGGAGCGCTCACCGGAGATCGTGGATTGCTCCTTCTCAAGTACCACTGCAGACAAGTGACCCCCTAGGATTCAGCACATTGTTCATGGTGGAAAGACCCCCCAGACCACCTGTGCATCGCTCCAGACGAGAAGGCCTAAAGACAATATTCGAGCCATTCCTAAGGAGGTTCCGTTGCTCCAAGGATAGCAACCCTTCCACCAGTTTAGGGGAGGCAAGTGTTAGTTCTGTGGTGTCCCAGCACCCTGGCTTCTCTGTGTAACGCTTGTTGGAGATGATATCAGAGTATATAATAGATCCACACTGCCTAGCATGCTCTATGCAATTAATAACTTTATTCTTTAAAGACAAACTATTTTCACGCATGGTAGATGATACCAGCAGTACTTTGCACATATAAATTTGATGGCCCTTGTCACGGTTTTTAAGAGGAAGTGATACAGGAAACAAATCACGTGACCTACTCACTCAAGGACAGGGCACTGGCATAAATCTCTTCTGACCATTGGGTCCGTGGTTAGATGCAATAGCCAGGGGTGATCTCATTCCAGCATCCAGCTTTAAAGAGCCTTCACTTGTTGTGGCCCTCTGCTTTTTGTAAATGGGCAACGTAAAGTCCGTACAATCTTTTTGATTGCCTTGATTTATTTTAATCCTATCAAGCTGTCGTAGGAGATTGAGCACCTCCTTCATCAATTGTTTAAGCTCATTAATTTCTTCTCTTAAGCTTAAAATACAATTGCCCATTTCTTCCCGAAGGGGTACTCGAACAGGCTGAAGGCGTGACGTTTCCACGCCTAGATCTGGCTTACCGGAGTCCAGTAGTCGGGATATCGTAGACGATTGCACTGCGTGATGATACACCCCCTGGGTTTCCGCGAAAAGAGTTAATATTCCCAGTTTCAGCATTGGAATTGTCACAATCCCCCAGGGGTTGGCACCACAGTCGTGGCTGTTACTTTGAGACCAGGTTCTTCTTTATTCTGTGATTTAGGTTTAAAATAAGAAGAGAGTGGACCACTTTCTTGCCCCGCGTGAGTACGCTGATCTTTCCCCTACAGCATGGTTTCAACTTCTTCAATCAGTGTATCAATCTGATTAATGACACACTTTTGGTCGTTACGAGAAGTTGTGTGAAGTTCGGGAACTTTGGTTAAAGCTGCGCCCGCTGCAGGGCTCTCTTTGGCCTTGTGCCTGCCTATACCCCAGCTTAGTAGTCAAAGTAAAAAAAGATCTTGATATGCTGGGGCAGTCAGGGGATTCAATATCCTGTTCTTACCTTGGATCAAGAGGGGTGGCTCAGCCCGGCCTCCTTCGGTCTCTGACGGGCTTTGCGTGCATCCTGTGTTGAAGGGCGGCCGATGCGCTATTAGGCGCTGATGATCCTGGCGCCGCTCCCCCTAGGCAGGCAGCCTCCTGGGACAGAGAGTACTCCACCAGATGATAGTGTCCCGTGTTGCGGGCAGCGGATGCGCTATTAAGCGCTGATGATTCTGGTGCCGCCCCCCTCAGGCAAATCAGCCTCCTGGGACAGAGAGTCCCCCACCAGACAATAGTGTCCACTGAGCTAACCATTGCGAAAGGCAAGCAAATTGTGAGAATTCTGTTTCCTCTGTGGTCCTGTATGGGGAAACACAACTTCCAGCTGATTAGTTTTCTAAACTATCCAGAACTGGATTTTCTCCCGTTCCATATGCACCTTGCCCATGATAAATGTACTGTTTGTGGGTTAATCCCAGTAATGGCCAATTAGTATCCAATCAATTGGTATCCAGCGGGTGCTGGTGGTGCTGGATGCGCTGATGTGTTTAAAGTTCGCATTACGAACTGAACAAGTGGTCTATATAGTGTTACTAGCTAATTGTAAAGATTACTCAGATCAGCCTCCTGTATGTTTTGTACACCGGGGTGTGGTGTATATGTGGCAAACATTGGCCATGTTGGTCCGTCATTACTTAAAGCACCTATTCTCACTGGTTATATTACGTATGGTAGGGCGCCATTAAAGCAGTTCTGATGTTATTGATGAGAAGTCGATATTTCAAGATACTGGTATCCCTGGTACCGTTGTGGTAAGTTTGCAACTCTGTATGTGTGAAATGTGTATGTTGTAGAGTGTTCCTCAGGAAAGGTGACCCAGGAATAGAATGTTTCTGTTTGGTAAGCTTCATTAGCTTTTACAATGAATGTGACATCCCCGCCCTCGTCTGTTAAGCCATGTCCTATTAGATGTAGTGTTAATGCATGTGTGACATTCTCGGGAATGTCTATGGCGTTAGCCATATTCCGAAATGGGTAAAGAGATGGAACACAAAATGGGGAGAAAAGTCCTTTTAAGAATTCAAGCTTGAACAACCTACAGCCTTGCCAGGTGCTCCCTGTTCCGCTGAGGAGGATTATCCCAAAGACCACAGACGTCTCCGTATAGTGGTACTTAGAGTTGCATGTGAGACAGAGATACTCAGGGCACCCGTAAATTAGGGCCAAAACACCATAGTTGGTGGCGCCATGTCGTAGTAGGACTTTTGCTCTAGGCAAGATTGCTGGTTTAGGGATGACAGCACTTTTGTTTGTAGGCGAGTAAGCCAATCCTACAACAAATTGCAACTGTCTGCCCAACACTTCCAGCTCACAAGTAGCACATCACCAAAAACCTAGACAGTAAAAGATGATTTCTAGCAGCCTTTACGCATGGACTCAAGAGTACGACATCTCAGGGGAGTCGTGGTTAAAACAGAGATTACTCTTCTCTCACACAGCAACAAGTCTCAGTCACACACAGGCAATGAAGGAAATGCAGTGAAGTTTTCAATAGGTGTTATTACCAAGACTGCAATCTACTGTAAAATGCAGTAGCTGCAATGATTAGGATAATGAACGTTGTAAGAAGCAAAATGGTAAAGATGAAAGTCGTGATTACAAAGACCCCCACCATATTGAAATAACATGGAATGTAAAATATCCCTAGAACCCTAACATGGAGAACCTAATTTCTAATCTAAAGAGAGCTAGGTGTGACAAACCTAATCAGCCAGTACCATGTCAATTCAAAGATCCCCCCAACCCTCGTTACCTTGGAATGAGGTCTCTAGATCAGACTCTGTGGGTGCACGAAAGCTGGATCTGCATCAAGGTGACATGTAGCATAGATAGCAGTGAAGGCATCTCGTAGGCATCCCTCTGATAACCTTGTCTGCATAAGATGTATTTATACAGATCTTGTAGGACCTCTGACGCAGGTGTGTTCCCAAACAATAGATAAGGAGGCATGCTTGGTGCAGCAATTATATAATCAATTCCCTCCAAAAGTACAGTATGTTCCTGTCGCACGTAAGTGGGAAAGGACATGATGTGAATACCTACATATCTCACTTAACTTTGATGGTGATAGTGATGCCTTTACAGAGTTGCAACGATAACGTAAAATCAAAACATTTCACTAACTATAAACATAGCAGCCATGTAAAAAATTGTTTTTTTATAAATAGGCTAACACAAAGCAAGCTAAGTAGGTTAAAAGTCACTAGGTGACGGGGGCACAGGCTAAGCTAAACTCCTGATTCCAATTAAAACAAAATAGGATCCACTACAATGGCTAAGAAAGAAGGAACATATATCATGTTAAACATCGAAAAGTTAGAAAATGTGACTTTTACTGTCACGGAAATACCATCTGCAGTTTGGCTAATACACAGGGGGCCAGATGTAGCAAAGGATTTGCGCGTTGCAAACTGCAAAAATCGCCGTTTGCGAGGCGCAAATGCCTCTTTGCCATGCAGAAATGCATATTGCGAGTCGGGACCGACTCGCAATATGCATTTCAGAATCGCAAATAGGAAGGGGTGTTCCCTTCCTATTTGCGATTCGGAGTGGTATGCAATACCATTTGCGACCGCATATGCGGTCGCAAATGGTGTCACAGTTACCATCCACTTCAAGTGGATGGTAACCCACTCGCAAATTGGAAGGGGTCCCCATTGGACCCCTTCCACTTTGTGAATGGACCCAAAAAATTTTTTTCAGGGCAGGTAGTGGTCCAAGGGACCACTGCCTGCCCTGAAAAAATACCGAAACTAAAGGTTTCGTTTTTTTTTTTTAAGTGCAGCTCTTTTCCTTTAAGGAAAACGGCCTACACTTAAAAAAAAAAAAACTGCTTTATTTAAAAGCAGTCACGAACATGGAGGTCTGCTGACTACAGCAGGCCTCCATGTTTGCGAGTGCCTATGGTCGGTATGGGGCGGCAATTTGCGACCCACCTCATTAATATTAATGAGGTGGGTCTCTGCGACCCCATACCGACTCGCAGACGGTGTCTGAGACACCGTTCTGCATTGGAAATTGCGACTTGCAATTTGCGAGTCGCTCCGACTCGCAAATTGCAAGTCGCAATTTCCAAATTTGCTACATCTGGCCCAGGGTTATTAATCTGACCATTTTAACACTTCAGTTTACCTCGTGTTAAATAACATTTCTGTATTTTGAAAAAGTAGGAGATATATACATATATACAGGGGAGAAGTGTGGCTCAATGGTTAGAGCGGCAGACCCTGAAGCAGAGATCTGGCTCAAGACCAGGGTTCAAGTCCCGCTTCGGCAGGTCTTGGGCTCAATTCCCCTTGACCAGATAATTCTCGCCTCGGTGCCTAATCTAATTCATGGGTCCCACTCTGCAACTCTGGGCAATAGCTTGCTTAATCTCCACAACGGCCCCAACAGCGCTTGGATGCCTGGCTTCACCCTGGGGGTGCTCAGGAGTGGGCGCCTCACAGGGAAAAGCCAGGATGGTTTCCATAGCGGTATGAGTACAGCGCCTTGAGACCCTAACGGGTGAGTAGTGCGCTATACAAGTGCTAATTTACATTTTACATACATCCATGAGGTGTGGGAACTAACCTTTACCTACAAATGTTTCAATGGCATGAAGAAGGTCTTTCTTAGCGGCAGTGAATGCAAGACTGTTGTGAGCCATTCAATGATTTGTAAACAGCTGTCCTTGCATAGAGCTTGCAGTGCTTTGGCTGCAAATTTAGGGGCATATTTATAATGCCCTAGCACCACCTTGCGCCACATTAACGTCAATATTTTTTATGATAATGTGGCCCAATGAGGCTGAAATCCCTGTGCTGTATTTAGAATGGTGCAAAGCATGCATTGCACCACTCTGTAAGCCTTTATGCTACATTATGCCTGCGCCAGGCATAATGTATGCAATTGGGGCGTTCCCCTGTTAGGGGAACCGGTAAAATGGCATGAGGAAATCTATGAGATTTCCTTTTGCCATTTTTTACAGCACTTTTACGCCTGCTCAAGAGCAGGCATTAAAAGGGGGCTTTGATTCTTTAGAATGGGGCCCTATGTACTCTGCAGGAGTAATGCCAATATTTTAGTGCTACTCCTGCAGAGTACATCAATAGCATAATGTGAAATGACGCTATTGCCCCCTACCCTGCTCCATGGTGCGCCATATTTTAAATACGGCGCACACATGGTGGCGTAAGGGGGGTGCTATGGGTCGCAGGGAAAGTGGCGCTGCACTCAGTGCATCGTGTTTTCCATAAATCTGCCCCTTTGCCTGTTATCTGAAGGGTATTCCTATCCCTTTGTTTCGTCCGGTGTTCCAGGTGCTCTCAAATGTAATGCTGAACGAAGTGAGCTGCTGTGGGTTGTGGGCTGGAATTGCCACATAGTTTGGGTCTCCCAAATTGTAATATGTTGCAGAAACATGCATTTTCCCACCACGCAAGGGATAAAAGTAGCAGAAATATGGCCTCATATTGATACTTCAAATGTAAATTTTGACAAGCTCAGCAGACTTAAAGCTGTTTTGTTTAAAAAACACAAGACACTTACATCTGCCCACAAGACCTGTGTTATCGAAGTGGCGAGGTCAACCGCAGATATACAGTTCCCTTTAAATACTAACTTTTCAAACTTTCCTTATAATTTTGGCACTAATTGGTGGTATCTTGCTGTTGCTATTTTTGTATTCACAATGGCTGCCCCATCTCAACAAGGAGGACTGATGGCACTTCTACCAGCCCAACTGTGTTGTGAACACATGATGCAGTATTTCGGAGCACCACTCAAGGTAAAACTGGAGCCCAACTGGTCTTTGCCATTCAGACCGGTTCTGAATTGCGTGCAGCCAGTATTTCAAAGCTTGTGGTGCCCATTCAAAAATGCACTGGAAGTATGCCTTGCTATCCAGTGCGTTCCTTCTTTGGACGTGGGTCTGTAGATGTACTGGATGAGGGCTCATTACCAGACTTGCACATAGAGATTGCGGTTGCTATGAGAGGCTTCCGATGAGCCATTCAGTGGCTCCTGGTGCTAAAACACCTGGCACTGCATGGGATGCTGCCACCTCGGCCAGAGCTGGGGCTGAGGCAATGGAACATGTGTGCTCCCTTCCTTTCCTTGTTAACAACTTGATTAGTTTGTCACCTGCTGAAGTGGAGTCTCTCCTCAGTTCTATTTCAATTGATGACATTAGTGATTTTCTAAAAGATCACGATTATTGCTGACATTTGGCTTTGATTTGATGGATATTTTTTCAAACTTCAAAATTGACTGTTTAAATTGGGCTGGCTCCTGGTCTTTCTTGCCTGTCAACATGGATATTTTATCTCTTTTTGTGTACATTTAATTTTAGATTGCTTTTAATAGGATTTATTGCAGATATAGGCCCTCATTACAACCCTGGCGGTCAGTGATAATGTGGCGGTAATACCCCCAACAGGCCGGTGGTAATTACCACCAAATTATGACCAGGGCGGAAAGAGCTCAGATAGACAGCCACTTTACCACACCGACCGCCAGGGCGGAAACAACAGGCACCTCAGTGGTAGCCGCCCATAGCCAGGCAGAAGTCAAAGTTCCGCCCACCAAATTAAGACCATGCAATCCGCTACCTTTTCCGGGGCGGTACCAACGTGATCAAAAGCCTTGCGTAAACACTGCACAGAAGGGAAATGACTCACCTTTGGAGACACAGCGAAGAACCACGCCGCCATGGAGCCCGAACTGCAGATCTTCTCAATGATCTTCTGCGTCCTGCTCCACCACGAACACCAAAGACGGCGAAGACGACCACGGTGAGTACAGAAACCTAGCACACGGGGGGAAGAGAGTGACACACACACAACACACACACCCCCACCCCCAACACCATACACACAATCAGATGCACATGAAAACATATTTACCCCGTACCCATCAGGAATAATGCAAGGACAACACCAATAGATGAAAGTGAGTGTAATAATATAAATACATAAAAAATACGTACATCAAATCTAAATTAAATACATATGTACAAATCAAGGGGCACAGCCCAGTCCTCAACGTGCGTGGACCACAGGGGCACATCACAAAGTCCAAGGCCCCACTTGTCTCCTTCAACAACACGGAGAGAACAATGCAGGGGCCTCAGTATGAAAATAGGCAGGCACCTCAGGGGTACAGGGAACGGTGGGGGCATCTCAGCTGGGAGATGGAACAACACCACTGGTCCTAGAGGGGGCAACATGCCTAATGCTCGTTGTCCTGGGGAGTGCATGGCCACAGTCTCTCAAGTGGGTGACTTGCCCACATTCTCTGGAGAGGGCAACATGCTATGTGCTTGGTCCTGGGGAGTGCAAGGCCACAGTCTCTCAAGTGGGTGACTTGCCCACTGGCTCTGGAGGGGGCAACATGCCCTGTGCTTGGTCCTGGGAGTGCTAAGCCACAGTCTCTCAAGTGGGTGACTTGCCACATGCTCTGGAGTGGCAACATGCCCTGTGCTTGGTCCTGGGGAGTGCAAGGTCACAGTCTCTCAAGTGGGTGACTTGCCCACATGCTCTGGAGGGGGCAACATGCCCTGTACTTGGTCCTGGGGAGTGCAAGGCTACAGTCTCTCAAGTGGGTGACTTGCCCACTGGTTCTGGAAGGGGCATCATGCCCGCTGATCTTCATCCTGGGGAGGATGTGGTGAGTGGGTGCCATACCCACCGGTTCGGGAGGGGACTTTGTGCCCTGTGATCTTCATCCTGGGGAGGATGCAGTGAGTGGGTGCCATACTCACTGGTTCTGGAGGGGGCATCGTGCCCTGGGCTACTGATCCTGGGGAGTGCAAGGTCACAGTTTCTCAGCTGGGTGGCATACCCACAGGATTTGCAGGGGGCAGGCCACACAACAGCCCATGGATGCAGGTCTAATGAATGTCTGCAGCCTCGTACGGCTGCTCAGTGGTGCTGCTGGTGCTGCTGGTGATGCTGGTGGTGGTTGTGGGGGGAAGCTCCAGCCCATCCTCTACAGCCTCAGACGGCTGCCCACTGCTGTTGGTGGTGCTGCTGGTGATGGTGGTAGTGGGGGGAAGCTCCACCCCATCCCCTGCAGCCTAGGACGGCTGCCCACTGCTGGTGGCGGTGCTGCAGCTGCTGGTGGTGGTGGAGGTAGTGGGGGGAAGCTCCAGCCCATCCCCTGCAGCCTCGGATGGCTGCCCGCTGCTGGTGGCGGTGCTGCTGGTGAGGCTGGTGGTGGCGGTAGTGGGCGGAAGCTCCAGCCCATCCCCTGCAGCCTCGCACTGCTGCCCACTGCTGGTGGCAGTGCTGCAGCTGCTGCTGGTGGTGGCGATAGTGGGAAGAAGCTCCAGCCCATCCCCTGCAGCCTTGGACAGCTGCACAACCATGGTTGGTCTTGGGCTCCGACATAGGCCCTGCACCAGGCCCCTTCTCCTTCCTGCCTGCTGGTACAGGCCCCTGGCCCTTCCTGGCAGTAGCTGGGGATGGCTCCTTGCACTTCCTGGCAGCAGCTGGCGATGGATCCATGCTCTTCAGGGCAGCAGCTGTTGCAGGCCCCCTGCCCTTTCTGGCAACAGCTGGGGATGGCTCCTTGCCCTTCCTGGCAGCAGCTGGGGATGGCTCCTTGCCCTTCCTTGCAGCAGCTGGGGATGGCTCTTTGCCCTACCTGGCAGCACTTTGGGCAGGCACCCTTTCCGTGAGGCTGGCTGGTGGCTTGGATCCTTTACCACCACAAGTTGCTGTGGACACTACTGGGCCCCGAGACTGGTTGGCTGAGGTGCTTGCCTGGGTTTTACACACGCTGGCCAGACGTGAAGGACGGGGGGAGGGTTAGGGAAGAGGTCAGTGGTGGAGTAGAAAAACGTCTTAGGGACATTGGGGCGGGAAGAGGGAGAAGGTTTGGGAGTTGAGGAAGAGGGAGTGGTTGTGGGAGGTGTCTGTCTGCTGTGTTTGGGTACAGGTGCATGGGCTGGATGCTGTTGTGAGGTGGATGGCTGTAGTGAGGTGTCTGAGTGCTTGCGTTTGTGTACCTTGGGAGGGGGGCCAGACACAGTGGGAGAGGACACAGGGGACGTGTGCCTGGCTGTTGGGGTAGTGTCTGCCAGTGAGGTGTGTGTGCTGGTGGTGATGGCAGTACTGGCTGAGGATGTAGTGCATGCAGGTGTGAGTGGAGATGCAACTGGGAGGAAGGTGGAGGAGGAGGAGGACACAGTGAAGGCAGTAGATGTTGGTATGTCTGCATCTGGATGGTGTTTGTGTGAGTGCCTATGGGATGAAGCGTGGTGTTTGTGTTTGCCTGAGCGACTCTTGTGTGTTGTCTTGTGTGTATGCTGGTCTGCCTGGGATAGGTTGAGGTGAATGGGATTGGGTAGAGGAAGTTGGAGGGTGGAAACAGGGACAATGGCTGCCACCAGAGAGGAGGCCAGAGCCTGGATTGATCTCTGTTGGGCTGCCAAGTCAGTGTGAATGCCTTCCAGAAATGCATTGGTTTGTTGTATTTGGGCTGCCAGCCCCTGGGTGGCATTCACAATGGTTGACTGCCCAACAGAGATGGATCTCAGGAGGTCAATAGCCTCCTCACTCAGGGCAGCAGGGCTAACTGGGGCAGGGTCTGAGGTGCCTGGGGCGAAGGAAATGCCCACCCTCCTGGGTGAGCGGGCACGGGCAACTCGCTGAGGGTTTGCTGGGAGGGTGGTGCTGGTACAGGGGTTGCGCCTGTACCTGTAGCTAGGGTGGTCACAGAGGTGTCTGCCACCACCAGGGAGCTTCCATTGGAGGAGGTATCTGTGTCCGAACTGTCCCCTCCAGTCTCCGCTGTGATGCTCCCCTCGCCCTCCATCCCACTGGTGCCCTCAGTGTCAGTGGACTCAGCCTCCTGGGTCCTGTGGGATGCAGCTCCCTCTGTCACCGGTGCCTCTGCTCCTCCGCCAGATGATGCTAATGCACATAAGGACAGGATGACAAAAAAGAGGTGGGAAAGAGACAAAGGAAACACTTGGTCAATGGCTGCACCAACCACCACAGTTGGTGTACACAGCAACCTCACACACAGAGAACAGGCCCACGCACTATGCTGTGCACTACCAGTAACAATGCTACTCACCAGAGCATGGGGAGGAACACATACCACCAACTGCAGCATACCTGGGACCCACATAGCCCTGCCCAGTAGTGGATGCCTATTAGCTAGGTAGGAGGAATATCACATCTGAACCCTGCCCAACATGGGACCTACTCTGCGATGTCAGGCCTGGCCTAGGGGCACCCACAGACACACATCCCCCACCTGGCTACCATGCATAAGTTGTAATGATGGGCACTGTACTCACCCCCTTGTGGCTGCTGTGATGACCTCAAGCGCCCATCCAGCTCGGGAAAGGCCACCGCCAGTATGCGGCCCATGAGGGGGGTCAGGGTTCGACGGGCACCCCTTCCTTGTTGGGAGGCCATCCCCAGCTGGGCCTCTGCTGTCTTCCATGCCCAGTGTCTCAGGTCCTCCCACCGTTTGCGACAGTGGGTGCTTCATCTGCCGTAGACCCCCATGGTCCCACACGTCCTTGGTGATGGCACATCATATACCCTTCTTTTGATGAGCGCTGACCTACAGAGGAAATACAGACAGGGAAAGGTATTAGTCAGACCATCCTGCCTGTTACACTCATGGCCCACCATACCCCTTCCCATTTGCACAGACATGGCCTAGCACACAAGCTGAATGTCGCCCAGGGGACATACACCAACCCCCCTACATGGGGCCTTCACAAACACCACTCCATGCATTCATGCCCCATGCATCTTGCCTACAGTGTACTCACCTGTTGGTCTGGAGGCCCATACAGCAGTCTGTACTGGTGTAGGATCCATCCACTAGTCGCTCCAACTCCACCGATGTGAAGACAGGTACCCTTTCCCCAGTCACATGAGCCGTGGTAGGTTCCAGACACAGGTTACAGCAGCACATGCAGTGTAGGTCCTCCTCTGTTGAAGGTTAGGTAGCAAGTGAGATAACAGATAGAAAATGGCGGTCACATCTGCGGCGGTACATACTGTCACCACGGGCGTACATCACCATTGGCCACTGTACACCTTACGGGCCAGTATTATCCAATGAGGCGTTGCATGGCGGCTCGAGACTGCCTCCTGCAACGGCACACAATGTCAGCGGAATTACCTCACTTCCACCTGTCCATCCACACAGGACAGGCGGGTGCCATTTCAGGGGAGGGGGGGGACAGGCCCTGGATTACAACTGCATCACAGTTCACAATTGTACAATCTGGACAAATGCAACAAATACATTCCAAAATTACATCATGCATTGTACTGTTGTGGCTCCAATGTACAGTTTATGACTGGTGCCTCACTCTTTTTGCAACCACTGCAGATGAATAGAAGATGAAGACATACCCCCATGTACAGACCCCTGGTAGACTTGGCAACAATGGAGGACAGGCACATTATCCTCACCTACAGACCTGACAGGGCCACAATCACAGAGCTGTGTGCCCAACTGGAGCCTGACCTGATATCTGATATCCGTCACCCCACTGGGATCCCCCCTCTTGTGCAAGTCCTATCAGTGCTCCATTTCCTGGCAATTGGTTCCTTCCAAGTGACAGTGGACTTGGCAGTAGGAATGTCACAGCCAATGTTCTCAATAGTGCTGACCAAAGTGTTGTCTGCCCTGATTAAACACATGTGCAGCTACATTGTTTTCCCCCAAGTGGATGATCTGGCCAAGTGAAGGCTGACTTCTTTGCAACTGGACATATCCCCAACATAATTGAGGTAATTGATGGGACACATATTGTATTTGCCCCCCCCCTTTGGCAAAATGAACAGGTCTACAAAAATCAAAAAAGTTTTCATTCAATTAATGTGCAGATGGTATGCCTGGCGGACCAGTACATCTCCCACGTCAGTGCGAAGTATCCAGGGTCTGTGCATGACGCCTTTATCCTGAGGAATAGCAGCATCCCAAATGTGATGCCCCTACTACAGAGGCACCGTGTGTGGCTAATAGGTGAGCCCTGGTTACCACCCAGTGGATGTTGGTGTAAGGGTATGATATGGGCCATAAAGGATAGTGTGGGGATAAATCTATCATGGCTTCTGACCCCTGTGAGGAATCCCAAGACAAGGGCAGAGAAACGTTACAATGAGGCACATGGGCGAATCAGAAGGATCATTGAAAGGACCTTTGGCCTCCATCTAACAGGTGGATCCCTGTGCTACTCACCCAAGAAGGTCTGCCAGATAATCGTCGCATGCTGCATGTTGCCCAACCTTGCCCAGAGACGCTGTGTTCCTTTTTCTGCAGTAAGAGGAGGCTGAAGATGGCCATGTGGCAGCAGTGGACCTTGTGGACAGTGAAGATGAGGAGGAAGAGGATGAGAACAACAGAACTGCAGTGATTCGCCAATATTTCCAATGACACCCAGGTAAGACAGTGTTACTTCACATTTCATTGTCTTTTTATTGTTTGTGATTGTCACTGGCAGGCTGTGATTTCCCACTTCTATGCCCACTCACTGTACCATTTAGTAACTCTTTTTGCAGATGTTGGTGCCCAACTATCGCTCCTGGTATGCTCACTGCAGCCAAATACAGGTCTATCCTATGTGCACATTAATGTACAGTTGAATTGCAATGCTTGAACCTTGTTAAACGAATACATACTTAAATCATTTGACATACTCCATACTTGTATTTTTTCAAAGTGTGTTTATTGCAGTGCTAAGACGAAAAGGGGGAAGTGCAATGGGCTGGGGTGATGATGGAGGAAAGTCCAGGGTATAGTTCCAGACTATTTGTAGCACAGGTGCATTGTCCAAGGGGGCATAGGAAGGGGAGCAATGGCAGCTCAAGGTGGACAGGGTAACGGAATGGGACACAAGGGTGACAATCAGGAGAGTCTTATTTCCTGGCGGGGGTCTTGGCAATAGTCTCTGGCTTCTGCCTGGATCGCAGGGAACGTTTGCGGGGTGGTTCTCCTTCTGCAGGGGGAGGAGTTCTGGTGGCCTGTTGGTCCTGTGGCAGGGCCTCCTGTCCACTAGCGGCAGCGGAGGTGGAAGGTTGTTCAATTGTCTGGCTAGTGGCAGGGGCCCGCTGTTGTGAGGCTGCCTCCCTCATAATGTTGGCCATGTCTGCCAGCACCCCTGCCATGGAGACCAGGGAGGTATTAGGGGCCTGCAAGTCCTCCCTGATCCCCTGGTACTGTCCCTCCTGCAGCCATCTGTTCTCCTGCACGATGGCCAGGATCTGGCCCAGCGTATCCTAGGTCTGTTGGTATGCTCCCAGGATCTCAGTGAGTACCTCCTGGAGAGTCGGTTCCCTGGGTTTGTCCTCCCCCTGGCGCACAGCAGTCCTCCCAGCTTCCCTGTTGTCCTGTGCCTCTGTCCCCTGAACCGTGTGCTCACTGCCACTGACCCCAGGTCCCTGATTGTCTTGGGTATGGGGGCTGCCCTGGGGACCCTGTAGTGGTGGACATAATGCGGATTGACGTGGGTATGCAGGGTGGGTGCTGAGGTGGTGTATCCCTGTGGAATCAGTGAAATATATGGCACGTAATTCCATGATATTGGATATGCTAAAATTCTGCTTAGAAAATAACTATTTTCTCTTTGACGGTCAATTTTATCTGCAACTCCAGGGGACAGCGATGGGGGCAAAATTTGCACCACCGTATGCCTGTATTCTGATGGGGGCAGTGGGAAACATTTGGCTATGGAATGAGAGAACTGAACATCTCTCACAACATGTAATTTTTTGGGGCCGTTATATTGATGACATTCTGTTAATTTGGCAAGGCCAGAAAGATCTCCTCAATAAATTTTTACTGACACTAGTACCCAACAAATGGGGAATTGACATCACATACCAAATCTCTAACTCATCAGTCGAGTACCTTGATCTTTTGATTCTTGTTCGAGACAACAAACTACAGACCCGCTTCTTTCGTAAAAGACAGCGGCTAACTCCATCCTTCATGCCACTAGCTGTCATCCTCCCAGTACCATCCGAAACATCCCTCATGGTGAATATAGGAGAGCTAGTCTGAATTGTACCAACAAATCTGACTATGACATTGTCTCCTCCCAAATGACCGAGAGACTTACAGCCAGAGGGTATGACTGTACATCACTCAACCACACGAAGGACAAACTGAGAGACATGGATTGTACCATGATGCTCAACACACCCCAACAGGCCAGTAAGAATTCTACTATTCGTTTTGTTACCAAATTTCACGACGGTCATCATCTGATCCGGAAACAACTGAGAAAACACTGGTATCTACTACAGAACAATCCTTCCATCAGTAAATATATCACTAATTTTCCCCAAATAGGCTTCAGACGGGCTCCTAACCTAAGAGACAAACTATGCTCATCTTTCTATCACGCCAAGCCACCCACTACTTTTCTACCCCCAAAACCACAAGGCTTTTATGCCTGCAGCAAATGCTCTATTTGTAAACTGGGGCCTTCCAAATCCAGAAGAACCATTATAAGTGACCAAAGCTGCCATATTAAGAACTTTATAAACTGTGAAACTACTAACGTGGTTTATGCAATATGGTGCCCTTGCTATCGTACCTACATTGGCAGCACTACACGTCCGCTCAAAACTAGGATCCAGGAACACTATCGCAATATTCAGAAATTGGATATGAAGGCACCACTAGTTGAACACTGCAGAATGTCATGTTCATCAACGTACCTTCACTTTCTGTGGCCTCCGTCGAATTTTAGCTTTCCCAAGAGGTGGCAATACTGCAGTACGACTTCGCCAGGAGGAAAGCTGATTGATAATTAAATATGACACAGTGAACAATGGACTCAATAAAGATCATGAATGGCATTATTGGCTAATGTAAAACACTATCTATGTTCCATTACATTATGAGCTTATTGTCTTCCATACGTCTTTAATAATCTCTGTTGCCTGTTTTTTATTTGTTTCTTTTTATTTGTTTTTCTTTATTTTCTCATTGTTTTTCTCTATGTTCCTTTTTTTTGGTATACTTTCCTATCTCATAAGTCATACCTTTTAAGGCATTTTTTTTTTGTTTATATCATTTTTTCTTTTTTACTCCCTAAAAGCGCACCCCCAATCGAAGTCATCCCTTGCCCAGGGCCATCATTTTCCCGTCCTTTTTTGGAAGATGGTACCGTGCAAGGGTTTTTTAACTACACCTTTTTCCAATTACACTGTTCTTTTTTGCATATCTTCTCACCTCGGCCTGTAATCTGGACGAGGGTGACACTGTTAAAAGATGGAGCCTGGTTTTCTCTATAAACCCAATATGGCGCGCCATTTACCCATGGTTAAGACACACTACCAAGTCAGGTACCCTCAGACCTGTCTCTACAACTCTGAGGTAGGACACAGATCCCACCGCATATTAATAAAAAACTGTGTTTTTTTCGGCGCACCCGCATTCGTTCTCAATAAATACGGCGACGGACGTGAATGCCTTTACTCTACACGTTAAAATGACTATAAGCAGGTGAGACGGAGGGTTTTTGGTTTAGCAACCCTTACGCTATGCCACTTTCAGACGCTATTAGACTTATCCAAGGTAACCCCTAGTCAGGTTACTTTTTCTAAAATACTTAACGCCACTCCCTTGCCAATCACGCCTACTTTTTTGTTATACTTTCCCCATAGGTATACCTTTTATACTCCTGACATGCTCCTACAGGATTAATAATTAGCCTTCCCAAACAGTCGTGTTTGTTTGTAATTTAGAGGGGCATACTTGTTATGGATATTTTTTGAGTGCCCTCATATATTAGTGACTACATGTACTTTCGTTCCTCTTCTCTTGCTATTTTCTTCTCAATAATCAAATAGACAGTGTCTTTCCAGCTAGCTCACCAATAATGACATATATAGATTGTGCTTTATTTGTATTCATGGGTGAGCTAATGTCCTTTAGATGTCACAATATTATGTACATTTATCTATTCTGCAGATTTATTATACAAATTGATTCTTACACAGTTGATTGTCTGTGCAAGCCGAACTTGATCTACATAACATGGTAGGCTTGGAACCATATGCAGTTGTTTTAAAGCTATCCCTGACAACGGTATCTTGGTGTGTGGAAGACTACTTCAGCACCCTTTTATTCCTACTCTACCACTCTCACTAATATTCCTAGGACCAGCACCATTAAATAGGACTTCTAGATAACCTTCAACTTTATATTTATGTATAAACTAATTGTTTAATTTCTTCTTTCTCTTTCCTAACCTTTGGGGTACTATTCAATCCTTGACTCTTTTGACAATTATTCGCCGCACATTTTCTCTAATTCTTAGTAGACAATCCTCACATGCTCTCTCCCGTACTCCTTCATCTTTCTTATTTTATCTCACACCTCTTAACTCGTATGGGCGCATGTAAAAACAACTGTGACCACAATTCTTTATGTCCATCATTCCTTAATTATTCATCATTCTGGTCACTCTTGGCTTTTCAATCACTTGTAATAAGCTGCGTGTGCATCAGACCGCAGTATTGAACGTTTTTTCCCTTGAATTCTGGGTTTTTCACTTTCAGGCTCTATTTCCTTTCCCTTCATCACAAAATAATTTAATTATTCCTCCAGTCGGCTTTTTCAGTCGCTGTTTGTCTCCTTTTCTTTCAGCCTTGAGAAAACACTGAGTTTCTTCGTCTGTGCTGCACCCTAATTGAGAGTTGCTTGTCCTTTGCAATAAAACCCGAAGTGGAGTAATTACAATTCTCAGTGTAATCTCATTCTTGTAAAATCAGCGAATTATTGGCACTTTGATATTTCAAAATCCTGTCTATTCAAGTGGGACCTTACCTCTTCTTTAACCCTGTGGGGGGGAGGCTCTGTGGTGGTGTGTGACTGTGTCTGGGTAATCAACTGTTTGGAGGTCCCTGATGGGCCAGGTTGATCATCGAGATCCAGGCGAGCTGAGACGCTGTCATCACTGTGGGCCTCTTCTTTGGGGGGACTGGCTAGTGCTGGCACCTCTTCTCTGGTGACATTGGCTGGGATACCTGTGGGGATGTAAATGCAGTGTTATTGTTTCTGTGTGTGACATTTTATGCATGGGTGGGTTGCCCTATTAGTTTATAGTTGCCCTGGCATCTTTAACTTGTGTGAGTTGGTATGTCGTGGGTTAACTGATTCTCTCCAGTGTGCATGCTTTAGTGATAGGTGTCCATGCAGGTCTGTGAGTGGTGTCCATGCATTGGAGGGGCATGCAGGGCTTGGCATTGGGATGAGTGAGATGTGATGGCAGGGTGTGTGGGAAGTGGTGGAGTGATGGGAGTGAGGGTGGGGGTATGTGATGACATGGAGGTAGGGTGGTGATAATAGTATAGAGTTGACTTGCCAGAGTCCAGTCCTCCTGCTACTCCGATCAGGCCCTCAGGATGCATGATTGCCAAGACTTGCTCCTCCCATGTTGTTAGTTGTGGGGGAGGAGGTGGTGGGTCACCGCCAGTCCTCTGTACAGCTAGTTGGTGTCTTGCTGCAATGGAACGTACCTTCCCCCATAGGTCGTTCCACCTCTTCCTGATGTTGTCCCTTGTTCTGGGGTGCTGTCCTATGGCATTGACCCTGTTCACGATCCTCCGCCATAGCTCCATCTTCCTAGCAATGGATATCTGCTGCACCTGTGCTCCAAATAGCTGTGGCTGAACCCGGATGATTTCCTCCACCATGACCCTCAGCTCCTCCTTAGAGAATCTGGGGTGTAATTCTGGTGCCATGGGTGCTGTGTGAGTAGTGTGGGTGAGGGTGTGTAGGGTGATGTGTTGGGGTGTGTGTTGTGAGGTGCGTGGGTGGTGTATAGGTGATGGTGGTATGTGGCTCTTGTTGTGTGAGTAGTCTTGCTGTCTCTCTCTGGTGGCAATTATTTGTATTTATAAAGGGATATGGGTAATGTGGGTGTGTGTTTTATAGTGGTGTGGTGTATATGTGGGTGTCAGGTGTGTGTTGTTTGAATTATTCAATGTGGTGCTGTTTTGTTTGTGTGTGTGTATTTTTTGCGCAGCGGTATGTACTGCCAATGGTTTACCGCGGTTCAATGTTTGCCATGGTGATTCGTGGGTCATAATGTTGTGGGCGTAGTTCTGTTGGCCTAACCGTGTGGGTTTTGATACCGCCAGCTTATCAGTGACCTTTGGTGTGGTGGACTTGTGTCTGTGGCTGAATAGTGACAGATTGGTGTGTGTGTGTCATAATATGGTGAACGGATATCCGCTGCAGTGGCGGTATTTTGGCGGGAGTCAGCATGGCGGTAAGTGGGATTTACCGCCAATGTCATAATGAGGGCCATAATGACTTAAGCTGTAGGTTACATTTTTATGGCCCTTGGCACTCTCGACCTGACAATGGGGAGGGTGTCATGAGGTTACTTATGCATTTATTTAGGCACATTTACTTTAGCATAGGCCTGAGGCCTTTGCCCTCTCACCTAGTCACTTGCTATGATATTCCTCTTATTATTTTAGCAAGGGCGTCATTGTAGTGCTGATTTTTTATTATTTTATAACAGTTGCCCTTCCACACAGACATGTTATTTGTTTCTCTGCATGGTATTTCATCCTGTGCTCACTCATAGGCTGTACACAATAGTTTACAAGGTATTGCTGGTTCAGAAAGTGCAATTTCTACCCTACACAGACAAGATGCATTATCATGTCTGGGCAGTTGGCAGAACACCACCATGTTTTATTATAAAACAACAGGCTGTCCAGAAGTAAGACAGGGGGGACATTTCAGCGAGCTTGCCATCTCAAGCTGCACGTTGTTGCAGTTTCTGCTGAAGCCTTATGCGTCCTGTTTGTCTACTTGGGAGGACTGCCAGCAGCCTAACAGAGTATGGGGATTGGGTTTCCTTCCCAGGACTAAAGGGGAGGAATAGGGCTAACACTGCTATTGTTCCCATGTAGAAACTTAGTAGTGTAGGTAGGAATATTAGGGATACTATTGTGACAATATGGTGGGACTCTTCCTGTGTTTCACTTTCCTGGTCACTGCTGTAATAGTGTTGTTTCATTATCCTCATAATCGCAGTTCATGCCTTTTTCCGTAGAATGCAGTTGTTTAACCAAGATCCTGCTTCTATTTGTCTTTGCATGTATGAGACTTGTATATCTGAGAAAAAGGGGTACGACCGACTCCACCACGACTTCCCTGAGGAGTCTGAATGTCATGCAATAGGCTGCCACAAGGAACTTCTACCTTTGGTATTGGTGAGTTGTTGCTAGATAGCCAAAAGGGTTAGAAGGACAGCTGTCACATGGTGTGAGATCAGACTCAGTCCCTCATACTCAGTGGTGCTGCCACCCATAATTCAGCAGTCTTGTTACCACAGCGAGAGTCTACAACACAACTAATGGCTCTAGTCTGCTCTTGGCACGAGACAATACGTATTGCCCTGAGCATCTTATACATGTGTATGTGTCTTAACTGTAAACATCCCTCCGCCTTTGTACTGATCCTCCTACATCATGCTATAATTAATTGAATACCACAACATATCTGTTATGTCACAAGGACTGGCAATAAAAGCTTTTAACAGTCTCATTATCCAGGATGGTAGTAAAGCAAACCACCCGCGGAGCCAGTTATCTGGGGCACCTCCTTTATCTACCATTTTCTTCTGTAGATAAAGTTTGTATAGCCTCTGACAAAGCTCTATTGTCCGCATCATTAGCTGGGACATAAGTACAATAAGTAGTTCCTATCTTGACACATACCCCTTCTTCTATGGCACCATTTAGTCAGATACATAACAATGCTGCATAATCATCATTCTCATAGAACACAGTTTTTCCCTTAGGGCATAATCTTCTGTGGTATTAATTGACTTCAGAAATTCCCATCCTGGTATTTGTAGCCCTCGAGCAGTTGCCTTTGCCTGAACAAACAGCAGAATACTTCCAAAGAATAATTGAGCATCTTTATATAACCTGTACCCTTGAGGAACATCCTTCCAAGTGCTTTTACCATCATATTCTGCAGCTGTTCTCCTTCAGTGATGATGTAACAAACTAATTCGGCAGCTCCTGGGGTGTTCATGCAACATAGAAAGGTTAACTCCCAGAATTACCAAGACGGAGGCATGCAAAGTCACTAGTGAACAGAGACCTCTTCAGTACCGCATAACTTAGTGTACAGTAGATCTTCAAATTGCCAATAATAGTCCATGACGAAGGAAGTGCCCCCTGCATGTTGGTGTTATCTATTGTGGCATTGCAGTTGATACTCTGTCCTACATTAACGGTGCAGTTTCCTCTGAAACATAAAGCCATCCAAGTGTATCGCACAACCATATCATCCCATATACCCAAACACTTTTTACTGCATCCTGACTAATATCAGCACCATTCCACAAAGGCAAGGCCCTACAGGAAAATTAAGGCCCATATTTATACTTTTTGACGCTAAACTGCGCTAACGCAGTTTAGCGTCAAAAAGTTTTGCGCCGTCTAACGCCATTCTGAAGCGCCAAGCGGGCGCCGTATTTATGGAATGGCGTTAGACGGCGCAATCAGACCGGCGCTGCCTGGTTTGCGTGGGAAAAAACCACGTAGACCAGACAGCGCCGGCGTAGGGGGAAAATGGCGCATGGGCGTCTTAAAATGGGGCAAGTCAGGTTACGTCGAAAAAATCGTCTTAACCCGACTTGCGCCATTTTTTAACGACGCCCATCCCCCATCAACATGACTCCTATCATTGTAAAGATAGGAGTCATGCCCCCTTGCCCAATGGCCATGCCCAGGGGTCCCCTGAACCGTGTGCTCACTGCCACTGACCCCAGGTCCCTGATTGTCTTGGGTATGGGGGCTGCCCTGGGGACCCTGTAGTGGTGGACATAATGCGGATTGACGTGGGTATGCAGGGTGGGTGCTGAGGTGGTGTATCCCTGTGGAATCAGTGAAATATATGGCACGTAATTCCATGATATTGGATATGCTAAAATTCTGCTTAGAAAATAACTATTTTCTCTTTGACGGTCAATTTTATCTGCAACTCCAGGGGACAGCGATGGGGGCAAAATTTGCACCACCGTATGCCTGTATTCTGATGGGGGCAGTGGGAAACATTTGGCTATGGAATGAGAGAACTGAACATCTCTCACAACATGTAATTTTTTGGGGCCGTTATATTGATGACATTCTGTTAATTTGGCAAGGCCAGAAAGATCTCCTCAATAAATTTTTACTGACACTAGTACCCAACAAATGGGGAATTGACATCACATACCAAATCTCTAACTCATCAGTCGAGTACCTTGATCTTTTGATTCTTGTTCGAGACAACAAACTACAGACCCGCTTCTTTCGTAAAAGACAGCGGCTAACTCCATCCTTCATGCCACTAGCTGTCATCCTCCCAGTACCATCCGAAACATCCCTCATGGTGAATATAGGAGAGCTAGTCTGAATTGTACCAACAAATCTGACTATGACATTGTCTCCTCCCAAATGACCGAGAGACTTACAGCCAGAGGGTATGACTGTACATCACTCAACCACACGAAGGACAAACTGAGAGACATGGATTGTACCATGATGCTCAACACACCCCAACAGGCCAGTAAGAATTCTACTATTCGTTTTGTTACCAAATTTCACGACGGTCATCATCTGATCCGGAAACAACTGAGAAAACACTGGTATCTACTACAGAACAATCCTTCCATCAGTAAATATATCACTAATTTTCCCCAAATAGGCTTCAGACGGGCTCCTAACCTAAGAGACAAACTATGCTCATCTTTCTATCACGCCAAGCCACCCACTACTTTTCTACCCCCAAAACCACAAGGCTTTTATGCCTGCAGCAAATGCTCTATTTGTAAACTGGGGCCTTCCAAATCCAGAAGAACCATTATAAGTGACCAAAGCTGCCATATTAAGAACTTTATAAACTGTGAAACTACTAACGTGGTTTATGCAATATGGTGCCCTTGCTATCGTACCTACATTGGCAGCACTACACGTCCGCTCAAAACTAGGATCCAGGAACACTATCGCAATATTCAGAAATTGGATATGAAGGCACCACTAGTTGAACACTGCAGAATGTCATGTTCATCAACGTACCTTCACTTTCTGTGGCCTCCGTCGAATTTTAGCTTTCCCAAGAGGTGGCAATACTGCAGTACGACTTCGCCAGGAGGAAAGCTGATTGATAATTAAATATGACACAGTGAACAATGGACTCAATAAAGATCATGAATGGCATTATTGGCTAATGTAAAACACTATCTATGTTCCATTACATTATGAGCTTATTGTCTTCCATACGTCTTTAATAATCTCTGTTGCCTGTTTTTTATTTGTTTCTTTTTATTTGTTTTTCTTTATTTTCTCATTGTTTTTCTCTATGTTCCTTTTTTTTGGTATACTTTCCTATCTCATAAGTCATACCTTTTAAGGCATTTTTTTTTTGTTTATATCATTTTTTCTTTTTTACTCCCTAAAAGCGCACCCCCAATCGAAGTCATCCCTTGCCCAGGGCCATCATTTTCCCGTCCTTTTTTGGAAGATGGTACCGTGCAAGGGTTTTTTAACTACACCTTTTTCCAATTACACTGTTCTTTTTTGCATATCTTCTCACCTCGGCCTGTAATCTGGACGAGGGTGACACTGTTAAAAGATGGAGCCTGGTTTTCTCTATAAACCCAATATGGCGCGCCATTTACCCATGGTTAAGACACACTACCAAGTCAGGTACCCTCAGACCTGTCTCTACAACTCTGAGGTAGGACACAGATCCCACCGCATATTAATAAAAAACTGTGTTTTTTTCGGCGCACCCGCATTCGTTCTCAATAAATACGGCGACGGACGTGAATGCCTTTACTCTACACGTTAAAATGACTATAAGCAGGTGAGACGGAGGGTTTTTGGTTTAGCAACCCTTACGCTATGCCACTTTCAGACGCTATTAGACTTATCCAAGGTAACCCCTAGTCAGGTTACTTTTTCTAAAATACTTAACGCCACTCCCTTGCCAATCACGCCTACTTTTTTGTTATACTTTCCCCATAGGTATACCTTTTATACTCCTGACATGCTCCTACAGGATTAATAATTAGCCTTCCCAAACAGTCGTGTTTGTTTGTAATTTAGAGGGGCATACTTGTTATGGATATTTTTTGAGTGCCCTCATATATTAGTGACTACATGTACTTTCGTTCCTCTTCTCTTGCTATTTTCTTCTCAATAATCAAATAGACAGTGTCTTTCCAGCTAGCTCACCAATAATGACATATATAGATTGTGCTTTATTTGTATTCATGGGTGAGCTAATGTCCTTTAGATGTCACAATATTATGTACATTTATCTATTCTGCAGATTTATTATACAAATTGATTCTTACACAGTTGATTGTCTGTGCAAGCCGAACTTGATCTACATAACATGGTAGGCTTGGAACCATATGCAGTTGTTTTAAAGCTATCCCTGACAACGGTATCTTGGTGTGTGGAAGACTACTTCAGCACCCTTTTATTCCTACTCTACCACTCTCACTAATATTCCTAGGACCAGCACCATTAAATAGGACTTCTAGATAACCTTCAACTTTATATTTATGTATAAACTAATTGTTTAATTTCTTCTTTCTCTTTCCTAACCTTTGGGGTACTATTCAATCCTTGACTCTTTTGACAATTATTCGCCGCACATTTTCTCTAATTCTTAGTAGACAATCCTCACATGCTCTCTCCCGTACTCCTTCATCTTTCTTATTTTATCTCACACCTCTTAACTCGTATGGGCGCATGTAAAAACAACTGTGACCACAATTCTTTATGTCCATCATTCCTTAATTATTCATCATTCTGGTCACTCTTGGCTTTTCAATCACTTGTAATAAGCTGCGTGTGCATCAGACCGCAGTATTGAACGTTTTTTCCCTTGAATTCTGGGTTTTTCACTTTCAGGCTCTATTTCCTTTCCCTTCATCACAAAATAATTTAATTATTCCTCCAGTCGGCTTTTTCAGTCGCTGTTTGTCTCCTTTTCTTTCAGCCTTGAGAAAACACTGAGTTTCTTCGTCTGTGCTGCACCCTAATTGAGAGTTGCTTGTCCTTTGCAATAAAACCCGAAGTGGAGTAATTACAATTCTCAGTGTAATCTCATTCTTGTAAAATCAGCGAATTATTGGCACTTTGATATTTCAAAATCCTGTCTATTCAAGTGGGACCTTACCTCTTCTTTAACCCTGTGGGGGGGAGGCTCTGTGGTGGTGTGTGACTGTGTCTGGGTAATCAACTGTTTGGAGGTCCCTGATGGGCCAGGTTGATCATCGAGATCCAGGCGAGCTGAGACGCTGTCATCACTGTGGGCCTCTTCTTTGGGGGGACTGGCTAGTGCTGGCACCTCTTCTCTGGTGACATTGGCTGGGATACCTGTGGGGATGTAAATGCAGTGTTATTGTTTCTGTGTGTGACATTTTATGCATGGGTGGGTTGCCCTATTAGTTTATAGTTGCCCTGGCATCTTTAACTTGTGTGAGTTGGTATGTCGTGGGTTAACTGATTCTCTCCAGTGTGCATGCTTTAGTGATAGGTGTCCATGCAGGTCTGTGAGTGGTGTCCATGCATTGGAGGGGCATGCAGGGCTTGGCATTGGGATGAGTGAGATGTGATGGCAGGGTGTGTGGGAAGTGGTGGAGTGATGGGAGTGAGGGTGGGGGTATGTGATGACATGGAGGTAGGGTGGTGATAATAGTATAGAGTTGACTTGCCAGAGTCCAGTCCTCCTGCTACTCCGATCAGGCCCTCAGGATGCATGATTGCCAAGACTTGCTCCTCCCATGTTGTTAGTTGTGGGGGAGGAGGTGGTGGGTCACCGCCAGTCCTCTGTACAGCTAGTTGGTGTCTTGCTGCAATGGAACGTACCTTCCCCCATAGGTCGTTCCACCTCTTCCTGATGTTGTCCCTTGTTCTGGGGTGCTGTCCTATGGCATTGACCCTGTTCACGATCCTCCGCCATAGCTCCATCTTCCTAGCAATGGATATCTGCTGCACCTGTGCTCCAAATAGCTGTGGCTGAACCCGGATGATTTCCTCCACCATGACCCTCAGCTCCTCCTTAGAGAATCTGGGGTGTAATTCTGGTGCCATGGGTGCTGTGTGAGTAGTGTGGGTGAGGGTGTGTAGGGTGATGTGTTGGGGTGTGTGTTGTGAGGTGCGTGGGTGGTGTATAGGTGATGGTGGTATGTGGCTCTTGTTGTGTGAGTAGTCTTGCTGTCTCTCTCTGGTGGCAATTATTTGTATTTATAAAGGGATATGGGTAATGTGGGTGTGTGTTTTATAGTGGTGTGGTGTATATGTGGGTGTCAGGTGTGTGTTGTTTGAATTATTCAATGTGGTGCTGTTTTGTTTGTGTGTGTGTATTTTTTGCGCAGCGGTATGTACTGCCAATGGTTTACCGCGGTTCAATGTTTGCCATGGTGATTCGTGGGTCATAATGTTGTGGGCGTAGTTCTGTTGGCCTAACCGTGTGGGTTTTGATACCGCCAGCTTATCAGTGACCTTTGGTGTGGTGGACTTGTGTCTGTGGCTGAATAGTGACAGATTGGTGTGTGTGTGTCATAATATGGTGAACGGATATCCGCTGCAGTGGCGGTATTTTGGCGGGAGTCAGCATGGCGGTAAGTGGGATTTACCGCCAATGTCATAATGAGGGCCATAATGACTTAAGCTGTAGGTTACATTTTTATGGCCCTTGGCACTCTCGACCTGACAATGGGGAGGGTGTCATGAGGTTACTTATGCATTTATTTAGGCACATTTACTTTAGCATAGGCCTGAGGCCTTTGCCCTCTCACCTAGTCACTTGCTATGATATTCCTCTTATTATTTTAGCAAGGGCGTCATTGTAGTGCTGATTTTTTATTATTTTATAACAGTTGCCCTTCCACACAGACATGTTATTTGTTTCTCTGCATGGTATTTCATCCTGTGCTCACTCATAGGCTGTACACAATAGTTTACAAGGTATTGCTGGTTCAGAAAGTGCAATTTCTACCCTACACAGACAAGATGCATTATCATGTCTGGGCAGTTGGCAGAACACCACCATGTTTTATATAAAACAACAGGCTGTCCAGAAGTAAGACAGGGGGGACATTTCAGCGAGCTTGCCATCTCAAGCTGCACGTTGTTGCAGTTTCTGCTGAAGCCTTATGCGTCCTGTTTGTCTACTTGGGAGGACTGCCAGCAGCCTAACAGAGTATGGGGATTGGGTTTCCTTCCCAGGACTAAAGGGGAGGAATAGGGCTAACACTGCTATTGTTCCCATGTAGAAACTTAGTAGTGTAGGTAGGAATATTAGGGATACTATTGTGACAATATGGTGGGACTCTTCCTGTGTTTCACTTTCCTGGTCACTGCTGTAATAGTGTTGTTTCATTATCCTCATAATCGCAGTTCATGCCTTTTTCCGTAGAATGCAGTTGTTTAACCAAGATCCTGCTTCTATTTGTCTTTGCATGTATGAGACTTGTATATCTGAGAAAAAGGGGTACGACCGACTCCACCACGACTTCCCTGAGGAGTCTGAATGTCATGCAATAGGCTGCCACAAGGAACTTCTACCTTTGGTATTGGTGAGTTGTTGCTAGATAGCCAAAAGGGTTAGAAGGACAGCTGTCACATGGTGTGAGATCAGACTCAGTCCCTCATACTCAGTGGTGCTGCCACCCATAATTCAGCAGTCTTGTTACCACAGCGAGAGTCTACAACACAACTAATGGCTCTAGTCTGCTCTTGGCACGAGACAATACGTATTGCCCTGAGCATCTTATACATGTGTATGTGTCTTAACTGTAAACATCCCTCCGCCTTTGTACTGATCCTCCTACATCATGCTATAATTAATTGAATACCACAACATATCTGTTATGTCACAAGGACTGGCAATAAAAGCTTTTAACAGTCTCATTATCCAGGATGGTAGTAAAGCAAACCACCCGCGGAGCCAGTTATCTGGGGCACCTCCTTTATCTACCATTTTCTTCTGTAGATAAAGTTTGTATAGCCTCTGACAAAGCTCTATTGTCCGCATCATTAGCTGGGACATAAGTACAATAAGTAGTTCCTATCTTGACACATACCCCTTCTTCTATGGCACCATTTAGTCAGATACATAACAATGCTGCATAATCATCATTCTCATAGAACACAGTTTTTCCCTTAGGGCATAATCTTCTGTGGTATTAATTGACTTCAGAAATTCCCATCCTGGTATTTGTAGCCCTCGAGCAGTTGCCTTTGCCTGAACAAACAGCAGAATACTTCCAAAGAATAATTGAGCATCTTTATATAACCTGTACCCTTGAGGAACATCCTTCCAAGTGCTTTTACCATCATATTCTGCAGCTGTTCTCCTTCAGTGATGATGTAACAAACTAATTCGGCAGCTCCTGGGGTGTTCATGCAACATAGAAAGGTTAACTCCCAGAATTACCAAGACGGAGGCATGCAAAGTCACTAGTGAACAGAGACCTCTTCAGTACCGCATAACTTAGTGTACAGTAGATCTTCAAATTGCCAATAATAGTCCATGACGAAGGAAGTGCCCCCTGCATGTTGGTGTTATCTATTGTGGCATTGCAGTTGATACTCTGTCCTACATTAACGGTGCAGTTTCCTCTGAAACATAAAGCCATCCAAGTGTATCGCACAACCATATCATCCCATATACCCAAACACTTTTTACTGCATCCTGACTAATATCAGCACCATTCCACAAAGGCAAGGCCCTACAGGAAAATTAAGGCCCATATTTATACTTTTTGACGCTAAACTGCGCTAACGCAGTTTAGCGTCAAAAAGTTTTGCGCCGTCTAACGCCATTCTGAAGCGCCAAGCGGGCGCCGTATTTATGGAATGGCGTTAGACGGCGCAATCAGACCGGCGCTGCCTGGTTTGCGTGGGAAAAAACCACGTAGACCAGACAGCGCCGGCGTAGGGGGAAAATGGCGCATGGGCGTCTTAAAATGGGGCAAGTCAGGTTACGTCGAAAAAATCGTCTTAACCCGACTTGCGCCATTTTTTAACGACGCCCATCCCCCATCAACATGACTCCTATCATTGTAAAGATAGGAGTCATGCCCCCTTGCCCAATGGCCATGCCCAGGGGACTTCTGTCCCCTGGGCATGGTCATTGGGCATAGTGGCATGTAGGGGGGCACAAATAAGGCCCCCCTATGCCACCAAAAAAAAATATAAAAAATAAAAAATTATACTTACCTGAACTTACCTGAATGTCCCTGGGGTGGGTCCCTCCATCCTTGGGGGTCCTCCTGGGGTGGGCAAGGGTGGCAGGGGGGGTCCCTGGGGGCATGGGAGGGCACCTGTGGGCTCATTTTGAGCCCACAGGCCCCTTAACGCCTGCCCTGAGCAGGCGTTAAAAAGTGGCGCAAATGCGCCGTTTTTAGCCACGCCAACTCCCGGGCGTCTCTTTTGCCCGGGAGTATAAATACCACGTAAAGGCCTGGGAGTCATTTTTTAGACGGGAATGCCTCCCTTGCATATCATTAACGCAAGGAAGGGGTTCACGCTAAAAAATGACGCACATTCCGGGAACTTTGGCGCTATTCGCCTCTAACGCCATAGTATAAATATGGCGTTAGTTGGCGTTAGTTTTGCGTCGAAATTGCGTCAAAAAAAACGACGCAATTTCGGCGCAAACGGAGTATAAATATGGCCCTAAATATCAGAATGCAATTGATGGGCAAAAACTAATCCAGTAACTCTAAATTCTAACCTACAGTCACAGTCTAGATGTAAAGGATTTACTAAATAACCATTACACTTGGTGGGCGGGTGTGTTACTCCTAAAAACTCTAAACCTAAAACCATCTGTATCCATTCTGCAGTGTTAGGATGAACTGTTTTCTTCATTTGTGCTATCTCATCCTTAATGTCCTGCCTGTCTATAAGTATATATAAAAATACCTACAAAAGAGTCATATTTCTTAGTGTTAACTAGAAAATGTACTACCATATTGTGATGGCTGCATTCAGGCATTATTCCTACACAGGTAGAGATGTAAAAAACATAAAGCTGTGCCTGGGAATACTTCTTTAGTTGAGTGTAACCTGTGTGATCCTGTGGCATGAGGAATTAATGAGCACACAAAATATGATTCATTGGTACTTGCTAATCCAATGTTTAACATGTGTTGATACCACATGTTATCTAACAACCTAGTATGAATACTAGGAGACACATTAATATGAGTGGACAGTTCTATTTGCAGGTGTGTGATATTAGGATTAGAATATACATTACTACAAAGAAGCAACAATAGAAATAATATGTCAAAAGACAAAAAAAGGAAAAACAAATACATACTTTTGTTTTGCTGGTTAAAAAAAAATGTCCATAGGCAGAGGTGAAAGAGGGTATTTTTAAGGTCACAATCTTCTTCCCACCTCTTGTTCCATTTACATTGCTGGCAGTACTTGGTGTGATGCAGTGTTTATCTGAACATCCAATAAATGGATCCATGGCTTCCTACCATCTACCTTGAGGGAAGTGGTGGGTGGCCATTCTTACGGTTAAAGGACCGTTGTATTTCAGGTCTTTCCATTTCTAGACAAAGTTCCTCACATATACCTTGACACTTATGTACACAATTGGGAGGTCGACCTCAGTGGTGGTGTGCTTACCCTTTCCTTTGGTTACCCATTTAGAAAGTAACTTTACAGCCTTTGCAAGTACAGAGAGATAGGCATGAATTTCATCATTCAAAATTTCAGCTGTACTTTCTCCCTGTACCTTATTTCTAGTGGCAGGTATTGCATATTCATAAGTCTTTATCTCACACTCTGACGGGGTGTCAGGTGATGATTAAAACTATGGTTGTTCCTAAGTGAGAACAGTGCTAATGGTAAGCAATACAAACATGTTTATGCAATGTGGCACATTACTTTCTGATCTTACTCTTCAGTAAGCCTTTTAGGCACTCAACAGTGCCATTGCTCTGGGAATGATAATCAGAAGGTAGTTTATGCTATATCCCTAACATTGTTGTGAATTGTGTGAAAACAGCACTAAAAAAGTATGTGCCATTATCACATCTTATCCCTTCTGGAATTCCCCAGCGGGGAATCACCTCACAAATCAGAAACATAGCAGCTGACTTAGCATCACAGTGGACTCACGGTCTTGCTTGAACCCATCAAGATAAAGGACAAACCAAACTATGAGATACCAATAGTTGCTGCATCTGTCAGTCATGACCACAAAGTCAAAATGGAGAGACTTAAAAGGACCTTGTGGTTGTGATATGGTTGTTGACAAACAGTACAGTTATGAATATACATTGTATGCATATCATACAAGTTGTGAACAAACCAATCTTGTTGTATTTGTATAGACAAATGATCTCTCAATACATGGGCTGGTAAGTGCAATTGATCAAGAGGTTTCATAAGTAAAGCCTTAGGCATCACTGGTTTACCTGTAGATATTTATCTATAGATTAGATTACCCCCTAACTGGGAGCTCCCTCTAGTTTCCCATAAATGTTTCTCATGCAGTGGAGCAGCTTCCTGTAACTCTCGGAAATGTAAACGCATTGCCTCAGCATAATGAGGTGTAAAATTATCTGTTGTAGTGTTTGATTCAGACTCAGACGGCGGGGCAGTCTGGGCTACTAAAACAGGGACATGAACTTGATGGAGTAGACAAAGGTGTGTGCCTAGCTGCATCTTTAGCTGCCCAGTCTGCTAATGCATTACCCCGTGACACAAAATCCTGTCTGTTTATATGTGCTGCACATTTCACAACTGGCGTGGTGGGCAAAAAAACAATGGATTAAACCCAGATCCTTGTGACTGGGGGTGAATGTTTGCATTGTTCAGCATTCTGTCCATTGTCTGTTCTTTTTGCTTTTCGTCACCCTAAGTGGGAAGGGTATGCCCAGTCGTGGGTCCCTTGCTCCCTGGTCCACTGGATTCAACTAGCCTGGCTAATGAATGGTGGTACCCTGAAACCGGTCCCAGGATGCTTGTTTCCGGTCCAGGAAGGACCTGACTTGGCAGTTTGGGCCTGACTGTTTCCATAGGGAACAGGATCAAGACTGATTTGCATATGGCTGGGTCCAAACTGGGGTGGCATTGTGGGCAAAAAAAACAATGGATTAAACCCAGATCTTTGTGACTGGGGGTGAATGTTTGCATTGTTCAGCATTCCGTCTATCATAAGTTATTTTTCCTTTGTACATTTCACAACTGCCACTGCCTGTGGTGAAGGAAGTGCCTCTATTAAAGCCTCTAACAGATTCCTATGTATAACAAAACTCACATCTGACTTCAATAACATCTCCTGCTCCATCTCAAAATGCTACAATATACAGTGGTGATTATATAAGCTGAACCTGAATAGATCTTAATAACTTTTCCTTGTTTAAGGGCCACTTTCGCTATGAATTCTGCAGTTTGCCTTGAATAATATGCTGTTAGTGTTAACTGCTCCACTATATGGAGTGTGTCTGAAGAATTGTGCTGCTGTGCCCTAACTACTGCCACACCTGTGTGTCTGACACCTGTATCCTGGTCAATCCTCTCTTTGCGAGAGTAACAAAAAGAGATATAGTATTTTTCCTGTACTCCTGTTCTGTAGGACTGTAAATGAATATGTAATTGACATACTGCGACATACTTTCACAATGAAAGTTTGACCGAACATTTTTCACCACCCTATTGAAAATGTTACTGAATTCACAATACCCTTGAGGTAAACGAGAATACAAATACTGAGTCCTGTGATAGGAGAACACTGTGAAATAATGACTGAGGATGAAGAGGGATACTAAAGAAAGCATTCTAGAGATCTATGGCAGAAACATCCTGAGGAATATTTGTCAAAATAATGTAGGGTCGGGAACAATTGGGAATTCTGGTTCAACTATATCATTCAGGGGATGCAGGTCTTGAACTATATGCCAAGTATTACTCTTAGATTTCTTGACCAGATAAATTGGGGTGCTACAAGGAGACACTCCCGGGTAAATTACTCCTTGCTCTGTATGTATAGTAGGGGCAGTGACCTCATCTGCTTCTTTTGAAAGGGGATACTGTCTCACCCTGTGTAAGGTACCACCTTCCTTCAATGTAATTCTGAATGGAGGATCAGTACCAAAAAGGCTTATATCATGTGGAACTTTAGTCCATAAGGTGTCTGGGATTTAGGAAAGACCTGCATCCCTAAGAGTAGTCCCACGTGTCCAGTATTGTCTGACCTGTGCAACACTGACAATACTACTCTGTAGGCACCTTCATTGCATATATCTTCCCACATAATTTGTTTGTAAGGAATTTCTTCTTCCCCTTACAATCATACCTCCCTGTCCACTTTGAGGTGGAGTTGCGAGTGGGGGTACTTGGTAACTTTGCTGAGACAGCATTTGTTGTAAGTGAGGCATTACCGGTCGCTGCACATTTTGTGGTGGCATCCGAGGTACATATATTATTTGTAAGTTTGACTGTGGTTGCACTACTGGATTCCCTGGCTGACTCTAAACCCCATTTTATTCTTCCCATCTCTTAGTCCTGCAATCTTTAATGAAATGTCCATATCTTTGACAATAATGACATGCTTTAACCATCCTTTGGGGACTTATTCTGCCACTTCCTATAACTCCTTGTCCTCCTCTGCTACTTCCTTGTGCTCTTATACTATCCTGCTATTGTGGGCACTGTTGTTGGGTGGTCCCTGGGATGGATCCCACAGATATTGCAGTCATCTGCATGGTGGTTGTTACTAAAGCCCCTTCGGTTGCTCACTTTTGTGCCAACTTTTGCTGTACCAACTTGGCTGCTGCCTTCTATTACCTCCTTCTTGTTCCTCTCTTTCTCTTGTTTCCTTTTGCAAAAATGTATTATATATGCGTGTATTTCTGCCCAGGGTTTCAATGCCAACACCACTATATTATCAAGATTAGCCTGCACATAAGAGGTTAAACCTTTCTTCATTACATTATAAAACAATACATCATTTCTCCCTTGTTACTTCCCAAACCTGACCTACTTCTTGAATCCACTTTTCTTTCATCCTACTAAGAATCTGAATGGGGTCCTCATTCAGATGCATTGTTTGAGCCATGAAGGACCCAATGTCTGGCCTATCTGGATACATCATCCGCAACTAATCCTAGACTGCTGTCTGAACTAAATTTAATGGGGAACCATCACACCTAGTCTCAGTGAAGGTAAAATTTCTAACTCCAGCCTTATAGAAAATAGTATCTGTCTCATCTCCTCTGAGAGAGCTAAGTAAACTCGGTTGATGCGTGCAGTTTGTTTCTAATCCATTTCCCTGCTCCCTCTGAAGTGGTGGTAACAACTTTTTAAAATTCTCCTTGTCCAGTTGTGGTCAAGGAACATAGGCACTCATTACAACCCTGACAGTCGGTGATAAAGCGGCGGTAATTCTGGCAACAGGCCGGCGGTAACAAAAATGGAATCATGACCACGGTGGAAACCACTCAGAGAGACAGCCACTTTAGCACCCTGACCGCCAGGGCGGAATCCACAAGCACAACGGCGGTAACCGCCAACAGCCAGGTGGAAGACAATGTACCGCCCACTCTATTATGACTGGCCTATCCGCCACCTTTTCAGGGATGGTACCAACAACATCAAAAGCCTGGCGGAAATAGATATCAGAAGTCAAAGGACTCAGCTGTGGAAATTCAGAGAACAACCACAACGCCATGGAGCCCGAGCTGCAAGTTTTCTCCTTGCTCGTCTACCTTCTGCTTCATTATGAACACCAACGCCAGCAAAGACGACCACGGTAAGTACTTCCGCCTAGCACATAAGGGAGAGGGTAGGAAAAAGAGAGTGACACACACGCAACACCCCCACCTCCAACACCATACATACAACCAGAAGCAGCAACAGAACATATCTACCCTGTACCCCTCAGGAATAATTCAAGGACAAAATGATTTGATGAAAGTGAGTGTAATACGATAAAATACTATGAATAAGTGCATCAAAATCCAAACGTATATACATATTTATAATTGCAGGGACACTGCCCAGTCCTCAATGTCCGTGGGCCACAGGGCCACAACACATAGGCCAAGGCTCCACCTCACTCCTGCAACAACACGAAGAGAACACTGCAGGGACATCAGGTCGAAAATAGACAGGCACCTCAGGGGGATGGGGAATAGGGATGCACCTCAGCCGGAAGATGGTACAACACCACTGGTCCTGGAGGGGGCAACATGCCCTGTGCGCTGTACTTTGGAGTGCAAGGCCACAGTTGCTCAAGTGGGTGGTTTTCCCACTGCTGGGTCCGGGGGAGTGCAAGGCCACAGTCTCTCAAGTGGGTGGTTTGCCCACTGCTTGGTCCTGGAGAGTGCAAGGCCACAGTCTCTCTAGTGGGTGGTTTGCCCACTGCTTAGTCCTGGGGAGTGCAAGGCCACAGTCTCTCAAGTGAGTGGTTTGCCCACTGCTTGGTCCTGGGAGTGCAAGTTCACAGTCTCTCTAGTGGATGGCTTCTTCCACTGGTTCTTTGAGGGGGCATTGTGCCCAGTGAGCTTCATCCTGTGGAGGATGGGGTGAGTGGATGGCTTCTCCACTGGTTCTGGAGGGGGCATTGTGCCCAGTGAGCTTCATTCTGGGAAGGATGGGGTGAGTGGATGGCTTCTTCCACTGGTTCTGGAGGGGGCATTGTGCCCAATGAGCTTCATCCTGTGGAGTGTGGGGTGAGTGGATGGCTTCTCCACTGGTTCTGGAGGGGGCATTGTGCCCAGTGAGCTTCATCCTGTGGAGGATGGGGTGAGAGGATGGCTTCTTCCACTGGTTCTGGAAGGGGCATTGTGCCCAGTGAGCTTCATCCTGTGGAGGATGGGGTGAGTGGATGGCTTCTCCACTGGTTCTGGAGGGGGCATTGTGCCCAGTGAGCTTCATCCTGGGAAGGATGGGGTGAGTGGATGGCTTCTCCACTGGTTCTGGAGGGGGCATTGTGCCCAGTGTGTTTCATCCTGTGGAGGATGGGGTGAGTGGATGGCTTCTCTACTGGTTCTGGAGGAGGCATTGTGATTGTGCCCAGTGAGCTTCATCCTTGGAAGGATGGGGTGAGTGGATGGCTTCTTCCACTGGTTCTGGAGGGGGCACTGAGCCCTGTGATGCAGATCTCGGGGAGTGCAAGGTCACAGTCTCTCACCTGGGTGTCAGACCTACAGGATTTGCAGGGGCCAGGCCGCACAACAGCCCATGGATGCAGGACTACACACTGTTCGCCGGTGGTGACGGCTGCTCAGTGGTGGCAGTGGTGCTGGTGGCGGTGCTGGCAGTGGTGGGAGGAGGCTCCAGCCCTTCCCCTGCAGCCTCGGACGGCTTCCCACTTGGGATGCTGCAGCTGGCAGTGGTGCTGGTGGCAGTGCTGGTGGAGGTGCTGGCAGTGGTGGGGGGAGGCTCCAGCCCTTCCCCTGCAGCCTCGGATGGCTGCCCACTGGCAGTGCTGCAGGGAGGCTCCAGCCCTTCCCCTGCAGCCTCAGACGGCTGCCCACTGGGGCTGCTGCTGCTGGCAGTGGTGCTGGTGGCGGTGCTGGCAGTGGGGGGGGGGAGGCTCCAGCCCTTCCCCTGTAGCCTCAGACAGCTCCTTACTTGGGATGCTGCTGCTGGCAGTGGTGCTGGTGGCGGTGCTGGCAGTGGTGGGGGGAGGCTCCAGTCCTTCCCCTGCAGCCTCGGACAGCTTCCCACTGGGGCTGCTGCTGCTAGCAGTGGTGCTGGTGGCGGTGCTGGCAGTGGTGGGGGAAGGCTCTAGCCCTTCCCCTGCAGCCTCGGACGGCTGCCCACTCGAGATGCTGCTGATGGCAGTGGCACTGGTGGCAGTGCTGGTGGTGGTGCTGGCAGTGGTGGGGGGAGGATACAACCTTTCCCCTGCAGCCTCAGACATCTGAACCACCATGGTTGGTGGTGGGGGGCTCCGAATGAGTCCCAGCACCAGGCCTCCTGTCCTTCCTTCCTTCCTGCCTGCTGGTACAGGCCCCTTGCCCTTCCTGTCAGCAGCGTCGGATTGCTCCTTGCCCTTCCCTGTAGCAGCTGGGGGTGAGTCCTTGCCCTTCATTGAAGCAGCTGGAAGTGCCTCCTTGCCCCTCCTTCAACAGCTGGGGGTGCCTCCTTGCCCTTCCTTGACGCAGGGGTGGTGCCTCCTTAGCCTTCCTTGCAGCACCTGGTGCAGGCACCCTTTCAGTGTGGCTGCCTGTTTCCCGGTATCCTCTCCCACCTGGAGTAGCTGTCGACACTACTGTGGCCGTGGACTGGATGGCTGAGGTGTTCGCCTGGGTTCTGACCACCCTGGCCTGACGCGAAGGACAGAGGGGTGGATGGTAGGGAAGAGGTCAACGGTGGAGAGGAAAAGCTTCTTAGGGACATTGGGCCGGGAAGAGGGTGAACGTTTGGGAGTGGAGGAAGAGGAAGTGGTTGTAGGAGGTGTCTGCTGATTTTGGGTGCAGGTGAATCGGCTGGATGCTGTTGGGTGTCTGCTTGCGTTTGTGTACTTTGGGAGGAGGGGGCACAGACACAGTGGGAGAGGACACAGGGGATGTGTGCATAAATGTGGGGGTGGTGACTGCCAGTGAGGGGCATGTAGTGAAATGCATGATGGTGCGAGTGGATGAGGATGTAGAGCATGCAGGTGTGAGTGTAAACGCAACTGGGAGGGAGGTGGATGAGGAGGAGGAGGAGGAGGAGGGGGACACAGTGGCGTCAGTGGATGTTGGTATGTTTGCATCTGTATAGTGTTTGTGTGAGTGCCTGTGGGATGAAGCGTGGTGCTTGTGTTTGCCTGAACCACTCCTGTGTGTTGTCTTGTGTGCATGCTGATCTGCCTGTGTGCTTGGCATAGGTTGGGGTTGTGGGGAATGGGATTGGGTAGAGGAAGCTGGAGGGGAAGGCTAGAAACAGGGACAATGGCTGCCATCAGAGAGGAGGCCAGAGCCTGGATTGATCTCTGTTGGGCTGCCAAACCAGTGTGAATTCCCTCCAGAAATGCATTGGTTTGTTGCATTTGGGCTGCAAGCCCCCGTATGGCATTCACAATGGTTGACTGCCCAACAGAGATGGATTGCCGGAGGTCAAAAGCCTCCTCACTCAGGGCAGCAGGGCTAACTGGGGCACGGCCTGAGGTGCCTGGGGTGAAGGAGATGCCCACCCTCCTGGGTGAGCAGGCACTGGAAACACGCTGAGGGTCTGCTGGGAGGGCGGTGCTGGTACGAGGGATGGTAGCTGTACCTGTAGTTGGGGTGGGCACAGAGGTGTCTGCCACCACCAGGGAGCTTCCATCGTAAGATGTATAACTGTCTTAACTGTCCCCTCCTGTCTCTGCCATGGTGCTCCCCTCGCCCTCCGTCCCACTGGTGCCCTCACCATCAGTGGATTCAGCCTCCTGGACTCTGTGGGATGTAGCTCCCTCCATCGCTGGTGCCTCTGCTCCTCCGCCAGATGATGCTAATGCAGAGGACAGGGTGACAAAACAAAAAGGGGGCGTACAAAGGATACACTTGGTCAGTGGCGGGAACAACACCACAGTTGGCGTACAAAACACACACAGAACAGTCCTACGCACTAGGCAATGCACTACCAGTCACAATGCTAGTCACCAGCCCATGGACATGGACACCTAACGCCTATTGCTGCATACCTGAGACCCACAGACCCCTGCCCAGTAGTGGATGCCTACTAGCTTGGTTGGAGGAAGCTTACATCAGACCCTGCCCAACATGGAACCTACCTTGCAATGCCCGACCTGGCCTAGGGGCACCCACAGCCCCCACCCGGATACCACCCCACCACGCGCAAGTAGTATATTGGACCACTGTACTCACCCCCTTTTGGCTGCTGTGATGCCCCAAGTGCCCATCCAGCTCCGGATAGGCCACTGCCAGTATGCGGGCCATCAGGGGTGTCAAGGTTCGATGGGGACCCCTTCCTCGTTGAAAGGCCATCCCCAGCTGGGCCTCCACTGTCTTCCGTGCCCAGCGTCCCAGGTCCTCCCACCATTTCTGACAGTGGGTGCTCCGCCTGCCGTAGTCCCCCAGAGTCCACACATCTTTGGCAATGGCACGCCATATACCCTTTTTCTGATGGGCGCTGACCTGCAGAGAAATACACATTGGTAAAGGTATCAGTCAGACCATCCTGCCTATTACACTCATGGCCCACCATAGCCTTCACATCCCCTTACGCACAGACATGGCCAAACATACATGCAGCACGCTGCCCAGGGCCCTTCCACCAATCTCCCCCTACACGAGGCCTTCACACACAGCACTCCATGCATTCATGCCCCATGCATCGTGCTCACAGTGTACTCACCTGTTGGTCTGGAGGCCCATACAGCATTCGGTACTGGGGTAGGACCCCATTCACCAGTCTTTCCAACTCCACCGCGGTGAAGGCAGGGGCCCTTTCCCCAGTGACATGAGCCATGGTCGATTCCAGACACAGGTCACAGCAGAACATGCAGTGTAGGTCCTCTCCTTTTGAAGGTCAAGTAGCAAGTGCGTGAACAGATAGAAAACGGCGGTCACGTCCACGGCAGTGCATACTATCCCCGCTGGTGTACGTCACCATTGGCCACTGTAACCCATAGAGCCCAATGATAACCAATGAGGAGTTGCACTGCAGTTCTCGACCGCCTCCCGCAATGGTGCACAACGTCAGTTGAATTACCTCATTTCCACATGTCCCTCCATACAGGACAGGCAGACCCGTTTCAGGTGGGGGGACAGACCATGGCACCTAACTGCGACACAGTACACAAAAGCACCATTTGGACCTATCCTACAATATACTGTTACAATCACAACATGCAATGAAGTGTAGTGTTTGGAAATATGAGATACTGACCAGCTGCTCACCGTTTTGCCCCATAGATTGCAACCGCTGCAGATGAATAGGAGATGGAGACATCCCCCCGTGTACAGACCCCTAGTGGACTTGGCAACAATGGAGGACAGGCAACGTATCCTCACATATAGACTGGACAGGCCACAATCACAGAGCTGTGTGTCCAATTGGAGCCTGACCTGACATCTGCTATCTGTGACCCCAAAGGGATCCCCCCTCTTGTGCAAGTCCTATCTGTGCTCCATTTCCTGGCAACTGGCTCCTTCCAAGTGATAGTAGGCTTGGCAGCATGAATGTCACAGTCAATGTTCTCAATAGTGCTGACCAGAGTGCTGTCTTATTAAACACATGTGCAGCTATATCGTTTTCCCCCAGGTGGATGATTTGGCCACAGTGAAAGCTGATATCTATGCAATGGGGCATATCCCCAACATTATTGGTGCAATAGGTGGTACACATATTGCATTTGCCCCCCCACAGAGAAATGAACAGGTTTTCAGAAATTTAAAGAGCTTTCACTCAATGAATGTGCAGATAGTGTGCCTGGCAGATCAGTAAATTTCCCATGTCAATGCAAAGTATCCTGGGTCTGTGCCTTTATCCAGAGGAGTAGTAGCATCCCATATGTGATGGCTCAACTTCAGAGGCACCGGATGTGGCCAATAGGTGAGCCCTGGTTCCCAGCCAGTGGATGTTGGTGTATGGGTATGTGTGGGCCCTAAGGGTTAGTGTTTGTCTAACAGGTGTCCCTAGATATTTGCAGGTGACTCTGGTTACCCCAACCTCTCATGGCTACTGACTCCTATGAGGAATCCCAGGACAAGAGCCGAGGAACGTTACAATGAGGCACATGGGCGAACAAGAAAAATTATAGAGAGGACATTCGGCCTCCTGAAGGCTAGGTTTCGTTGCCTCCATCTCACAGGTGGTTCCCTGTGCTACTCACCCAAGAAGGTCTGCCAGATCATCGTGGCATGCTGTATGTTGTACAACCTTGCCTTACGTCATCAGGTGCCTTTTCTGCAGGAGGGTGAGGCTGGAGATGGGTGTGTGGCAGCAGTGGACCCTGTGGACAGTGAAGATGAGGAGATAGAGGATGAGGACAACAGAAGTGCAATAATTTGTCAATACTTCCAATGACACACAGGTAAGACAGTGTAACTTCACTTTTAATTGACAGTTTTGTGTTTGACATTGTCACTGGCAGGCTGATTTTCCCACTTCTATGGCCACCCACTGTCCCCTTTGGCATCTCTGTTTGCAGATATTTGTGCCCCACTATCGCTCCTGGTGTGTTGATTGCAGCCAACTACAGGCCATTCCTATGTCTACATTACTGTACGTTGTACTGCAGTGTTTATACCTTGTTAAACAAATACATACTTAAATCATCTGACATACTCCAAACTTGTAATTTGTTTCAAAGGGTGTTTATTTAAGTGCTAATAAGTAGAGGGGGATGTGCAATGGGCTGGGTTGATGGCGGAGGAAAGTTCAAGATAGAGAGCAGTCTATGTGGATCACAGGTGCATTGTCCAAGGGGGCATAGGAAGGGGACCAATGGCAGTTCAAGGTGGACAGGGTGACAGGGTGGGACACAAGGGTGACATTCAGGAGAGTCCTATTTCCTGGCCGGGGTCTTGACAATAGTCTCTGATTTCTGCCTGGATCGCAGGGAACGTTTGCGGGGTGGTTCTCCTTCTTCAGGGGGAGGGGTGCTAGTGGCTTATTGGTCCTGTGGTGGGGCCTCCTGTCCACTAGCAGCAGCGGAGGTGGAGGGCTGTTCATTGGCCCGGTGGTGTGACACTCCCTCCCTCAAAGTTTTGGCCATGTCTGCCAGCACCCCTGCAATGGTGACCAGGGTGGTGTTTATGTCCTTCAAGACCTCCCTGATCCTCAGGTACTGTCCCTCCTGCATTTGCTGGTTCTCCTGCATTTTGTCCAGTATCTGGCCCATCATCTCCTGGAAATGGTGGTATGCTCCCAGGATCTTGGTGAGTGCCTCCTGAAGAGTCTGTTCCTTCAGCCTGTCCTCCCAGCTTCCCTGTTGTCCTGTGCCTCTGTCCCCAGAACCGTGTGCCCACTGCCACTGACCCCAGGTCCCTGATTGTCCTGTGTTTGTGGGGTGTCCTGGGGTCCTTGTAGTGGTGGACACACTGCTGATTGATGTGTCCTGGGGACAGAGGTATGGGCCCGCTGGGTGGAAACTGTGCTGGTGTTTCCTGAGGGGGAGGCTATGTGGTGGTATGGGACTGTGCCTGGGTAACCAACTATCCAGAGATTCCTGATGGGCCAGGTTGGTCATCCAGATCCAGGTGTCCAGAGCTGCTGTCATCACTGTGGGCCTCTTCTGGGGGGTGGGATGGATGTTGCTAGCACCTCCTCTCCGGTGACGTTGGCTAGGGGACCTGTGGGGCTGTAAATGCAGTGTTATTGTTTCTGCGTGTGACATCTTGTGCATGGGTGTGTTACCCTATAGGGTTGTTTTTGCCCTGGCAGCTTTTCCTTGTGTGAGTTGTTATTTGGTGGGCTAGCTGTTTCCCTCTAGTGTGCATGCTTTAGTGATAGGTGTCCATGCAGGTCTGTGATGGGTGTCCATGCACTGGTGTTGTTGCAGGGCCTGGTATTGGGATGGGTGGGTTGTGATGGTGGGGTGTGTGGGAGGTGGTGGAGTGATCGGAGTGAGGGTAAGGGTAGGGGTATGTGATGGCATGCAGGTAGGGGGGTGATAGTAATGAAGATTTGACATACAAGAGTCCAGTCCTCCTACTCCTGCCAGGCCGTCAGGATGCATGATTGCCAAGACTTGCTCCTCCCATTTTGTTAGTTGGGGGTGGATGAGGTGGGGGTCCACCGCCAGTGCTCTGTACAGCGAGTTGGTGTCTTGCTGCCTCAGAACACACCTTCCCCCGTAAGTTGTTTTTACCTCTTCCTGATGTCATCTCTGGGGTGCTGTCCCACGCCGTTGACCCTGTCCATGATTCTCTGCCATAGCTCCATCTTCCTAGCAATGGATGTCTGCTGCACCTGTGATCCGAATAGCAGTGGCTCCACCTGGTTGATTTCCTCCACCATGACCTTTAGCTGAGAACCTGGGGTGTCTTTGTGGTGCCATGGGCGTAGTGTGAGTGGTGTGGGTGAGGGTGATGTGTTGTGGTGTGTGATGTAAGGTGCGTGGATGGTGTATAGATGATGGTGGTGTGTGGCTGTGGTCTTGTCTGTGGTCTTGCTATCTCTCTTATGGCACTTGTTTGTATTCGTAAAGGGTTGTGGGTAATGGGTGTGTGTGTTTTATAGTGGTGTGGGTGTGGTGTGTGAATGGGTGTCAGGTGTGTGTAGTTTGAATTATCCAATGTAGTGTTGTTTTGTTAGGTTGTGTGTGTATTTTGAGTGCGGTGGTATGTAGCGCCAATGGTTTACCGCTATTGAATGACCGCTGTGGTGATTCGTGGGTCATAATGTTGTGGGCATGGTTCTGTTGGCGTAACGGAGTGGGTTTGGAAACTGCCAGTTTATCACCGACCTTTGGGCTGGCAGACTTGTGTGTGTGGCTGTATAGTGACGGATTGCTATGTGTGTGTCATAATATGGGTAGCGGTGATCCGCCGCAGCGGTGGTATGTTGGCGGCAGTCAGCATGGCAGTAAGCAGTACTTACTGCCAATGTCATAAGGAGGGCCATAATGAGGTGCTCCAGGTCCATTACTTAATAGGGGCATCTGGTATACGGGAGCAACAGAATGTTGGGGGTTGTGCTGCCTGGCATATTTTCTCTCCGCACGTGCAAACATTTATGCATATAGGGATAATCCCATCTGGATCTCTCTCACCATAAAGAATGCAATTCTCAGCATTTGCATTGTCACATGGATCAAAAGACCCGTCCTGTGGCCACTGACTTATCTGTGGGGCTAAACCTTTAGCCAATCCTGCTAAATTATCCACATAGGGTAAAACACTGTACCAACTGTTTTCCCCTTTGGTGTCTATCTCACTAGGGGTGACAGTGCCATGTAGAACTGATGGAACACTCATCTGCAGCATTTGTCCATCATGTAGTGTCAATCCTCCTCTAACTTCATTAGATCCCATCCTCAATCTGGGTGACCATGTGCTCCTGACCATGTGTTTCCTGAAATCATAGCTGTTCAACTCTGTTGCTTGGAATCTCCTTATTTTAGAGGACACACCCTGCTCTCCTTCTTTAGAGTTTGTGTGATTAGGCAAGCCCCTCGCTTCCTCTGCATAGTCAAGATTGATGGGAGCCTTTCTTGAGTGCTAATGTCATAAGTAGGATGCCCCGCCTCTGGAGATCGAAGTATTTCACCCATGTTGTCAACACACCTATGTATTGAGTCTACTCTATTGGCCATCTTCCCAAAACTTCCCTGAATCTGTCCTGACAAAATATCACAATATATTTCTCTCTTTGCTTCCCTCACATCTCTTCTATACTCATTTTGTGATAACCATTCCTGAACACTTTCTGGTGAATCTATTACACTCCCCTTCTCCTTTTGGCAAGGTAGTAGAGTATCCTCTGTCCATCTAAAATCCCCATCCCTTTTTCAGGATACTGGCCATTGTGCCACACTAACAGTCCTGTCTAAATAGTCGTTCCATCTAGCATCATCTACATCTCTCTGATGTAGAGCAGACATCCGCTCTTTATCTACAATTTCTGTTGTATCTCTCTTCTGTAGCAAGTGTGATGATGCTGATGAAACAAGCAACTGATCATCACTGTCTCCTGGACCCTGCTCTTCACCTCTACCCTCCTAATGAGAGGCTGGATCTAAATGTAGTGTAAAGCGTGCTTCTAATTGTTCTGAAAACTGAGTGTCACCCACCCGTACTTGTTGCCTGGGAGTACTTGTGTGTTTCGGTTTTGACATCTGTGGGGCAACTTTAGAGGATCCCTTCAGAGATTGTTAAGGGGTCTCAACCTCAGGATTCTCAAATCCACTGCTGCTTCCTTTATCAGTACCAATGGATAAATGCCAGCTACCTTGAGAGAAATATTTGTAGTGTCATATTTAGGTGGGAGAACAGACTCAGGTACTAGATGTGTTGGCATTTGAGGAGTCCTTAGACTTTTAACAAAAGACTTGCCATAAGGGTATGGTGGCTCTTGCGTCTATACTTTAATTCCTGCTTAGTTATTCTTGAGATGTGCAACAATGTATTCTAATATCTTATCATCAAATGTCCCTTCCTTTGGCCAGGGATACGTGTGTTTCTGAGTGGCCTTAAAGCAATCCTTACACTACTTTTTCAACCTTTTCTGACCCCCCTGGAAAGGTCTTTTGCATGTGGTCTAATGGATTTGCCACAGACCCCTGTGTTCCTAGCAGCTTTTATAATCTAATCTTTTGTCTGTCTACTCAATGCTTTTAATTTCTTACGCAAGTCCTCATAAACAAGAACTCTGTTAATTTGTCTTTTCAGCCACATATTAAACATTTTACGTCACAACAACATTATACAATAACATCACTGAGGCCACAATTCTATTTCCATGTACACATGGGCATTCATCATCAACATATTTTAAAAATATAAACACTTCAAATACTTCTAAGTGTTAATCACAATTGTTTGACTCTAAACTATAGACTAAGTCGGCAGCAACTGGTCACGCCTCTTTGCACTCAAGAGAGGATAATCTCAAACCATTAGTCTCGTAGACCATGGTATGACTTCTAGACATTAGGTTGAGGACAGTGATTCGAGAGTTCAGATGCATTTGGATGTAAAGTTTAGCAGCACTGGCTTTTAGCTGTCCCTACATGTCAAAATATTGAAATACATATTGGGCTCCCAACTTTGAACTACCCATATTGACCACTTCCAACCTTACACTGGGGCAAATACTCTACTGACTACATAGCACCGTAACTTAATATTGAGTAACGCTTGCACACAATCTTGCATGTGATCATTTTATTTACATTATATTTAGGTTTACTATTTCCAAGGAGACAAGTCATACAATATACACAACATGGAACGGAGTCCGCATTATCCTCAACTTAAAGACAGCAACTCCGGGTCCTACCCACCCAGTGAATAGGCAGAACTTTAGGCAACACGGTGTCAGCTTACCTCATCAAAGATTTGCAATAATCTATGCGGCAGGGGTAGGCGGTATTCCAGCTGCAGCAGTCAGCTGAAGATAAATGGGACTCGTATCTGGTCTATCGGTAGACAGCTGATCTCACATGGTTGCTCGCAGGCAGCCACCTATATAGTTACATGAACAACGTGTCTTGCAAAAGGTCAAATAGTCACACACTTGTCACAATATCATCATATCACCTGGTTCCTCAAACTCCTAACATTTTCTCTACACGTTCTTTAATGTAATTCTAACAATGCTTAAATAACTGTTTATTTGCTTCTGCTATATGCATGTGTGCGTGTGTGTATTTTATTGTTCTTCCCCCAGGGCTTCATATCAGATTCTGTTTACTCTTGGCTAACTCTATCTCCTGCTCGTGGGAAACAGCCTTTATGAAGGCTGAAACCCACATGTCATTACCATGCAGGCTTAACCACGCTCGACAACATTACAATGCATGCCATTACCACGCATGCCTTTACAACAAATATGCCTTTACCACACATGCCATTACAATAAATTTTGTTGTAAAGGCATCAATGGTAATAGCACATTTGTTGTAAAGGTTTTACCGGTAAGTATTAGTGTGTGTGTGTGTGTGTGTGTGTGTATGTATATATATTTATATATATATATATATATATATATATATATATATATATATATATATATATATATATATATATTGCTTAGTGGCAGTCACTACTAGGTAGCTATAGTTAGGACCTAGTTTCTATACAAAAAGTTTTTTTTATTTACCTATATCTTTTTGAAGATAAATCTTCACAAAACTTTTTTAAAAAATTGCTAGTCCCGTCAGCTGCTTTCTGGAAAGTTTCGGGGTGATCCATCCAGGGAGGCCCAAAACACGTTTTCCCAATTCATTATTCCATAGGGATTTTGAACAGCAATAGCGCAAAAACTACTGGATGAAATTACACCAAATCTGGTCCAGCATGAGTGTTTTTTTTGGTTTGGTGTACTTCCATTCAGTATTTTTTGCAAAATTAAGGGGAAAACAAATGAGTATATCTAGGGACGTGAAGGATTTGCGACCCCTTCCTATCTCGTGCAGGGATCTGATTGGCTGATAACACTTCAATATCAGAAGCTGTTGAAGTGTTGTCAGCCATCTTGGGACTCAGCTTCAGCCGAGTCCCATATTAAAAGTAAAAAATAAAAACAAGAAAAGTGGCCAGGGTACAAACACACTGATACCTTAGCTCTGGTGGTGGGCTAAAACGCTTTTTTTTTAACTTTACGAGCAGCGATGCAGTAGATCTTCGAGTCCGTTCATTAAAAAAAAAAAAAAAAGAAAAAGCGCAGTCTCCCGTACTCTGTTAGTTTCATGCCCCCGGGTGGGCCAAGTCCCAAGGGTTTTAAAAAAAAAAAAAGCAGGGGCCTCCTGGCCCCCTCCTGATGCCCCAGTGACCGCCACCTCTCTAGGGCTAAATGCAGGGAGGCCTGTGGCCCCCCACTGCCCTGTGAACCGCCACCTTCCCCGGGCTTTTTAAGAATGCGGGGGCGCCCGGGACCACCCTCCGGGGCTACACTTTATTTGGAGCGAGAGGGGTCGCATGGCCCCCCGCTGCCCTGTAGGCCACCACCCCGCAGCAAATGTTTACAAAAGGAAAGGGGGCCCCTATGAGACCCCCGTGCCCTGGGCACCACCACCCCAGAGCTAAGTTCTCGTTGGAAGGGGGTCATGCACTCCCCCCTTCATGGACCACTGATGGCCCTGGGGACTGACACCCCTCAAGGCCAACTCCTGCTATATCCCAGGGTTGCCAATGCCTGAGACATAGCTGTTTGTTGTGGCTTGGCTGCAGTGCTGCAGCTGCAACCAAGCCACATCTAAAACTTTTGGTTTTGACAGTGGGACCTTTAAAGCAGGTCCCGCTGTCAAAATCCAAAGTTTTATCTCTGTCCCCTACACGCATGTAGGGGAACAGAGATGAAATGCTATAGCAAGCAATGCCACCACAAGGGAGGCCTTAATGTTTCCATCGCTGTGCCAGATAGTCCGTAAAGGGCATTTAAAACAAATAATAAAAAAAAATACGTAGGGACTGTGGGGGAGTCCTTGAGAGCTCCCCCCCAGTCCCAGAATGCCCACTATACTTACCACTTAAAGTTTTACCATGCATATGCCTTTACCAAACCTGCTTCTACAACAAAAGTTTCGTTGTAAAGGCATGCGTGGTAATGGCATATTTGTAAGTACATTTTTTTGTTGTAATTGAGGTTGTCGATGTGGTAGTGTCGCGGTCATTGTAATGTTATACAACCCCTGCACATATTGTTTCAGACACATTTTCAATTTACCAAGAATACAGAATATGTGCTTGTGTACTGTGGCCCTATTATCCTCTAAGCTTGAAAACACAGGTTTCCTTTAACTATATCTTGCTGATCATGCACTCTATTTTCCAGTGACTCATCACCTGTCTTAAATCATTGTGGATTATTGTGGAATTTAGGCCTGCACTGTTTCTTCACCACCCATAACTCGGTAACATTCTTTTCTAATGTCTGTGATGGCACAACTTCTTCACATTTTGTTTCCTATCTAACACCACATACAGATGTAGGATGTCACTGGTAGAATCATCCAATAATCCCATCAGCCCTGTACCCATGGCAACCTCTCACCTCTCCTCACTATCAAACTCTCCAGGGAGGCCAGCAGCGCTCAGAGTACTAGGAGCCAGGCTCACTAAAATATTTGTGAGGCCCACTTCATATAGGCAGTTCATTGGAGAGGCGGAATAAAGAGCATGCTCCATAGGATCCCTTTACTCACAAGCACTGTGGTCCATAGAAAAGATCCTGAAATGAAAGAACTCACCCAAACTCAAGACCAATAAACAAACAAGTAGTAGAAATATATTGTCTGGTTAATTAATATCATTATAAAAGTAAAATCGTTGTACAAGTGATTCAAAATCACCTTTGGTTAGCTAAAAGGGCTTTTTAAGCACTGATTATGACACAAATAGAAACATTGTGCAAACACTGCAAAATTAATTTTTGCAAATGTAATCGCAAGTTCCAATGAACAGCTGAAATATTTAGTTTGCTGTCATAAACTTTACAACTATATATTTCTATTGTACGTTCTCCCCACTAAGGCATTCAATTAGGGCTTGCTGACAAGTGTGAACATTTTTGAAATTATATAAATTAAGACATTCATAACTGATCAAAGTAGCGGCGGCCGCAGAGAATGTGCTGTCTTGATTCCAGGCCAAATCCGCATAGCCTGCATCTTTTGTTGACTCAGGTATTGATCCATTGAGGTGGTTTTTCATTGCAGGATAAAATACTGAAGCAATACTGAAGTAGCCTTGTTTTTAGCTGTAAAGAAAACAGTTGCCACAGATATTCTTGCGCGGCAGGGCCGGATTGGGGGAGTGGGGCGCTGACCTCAGGGGGGCGCTGTGTTTAGCAGTACACTTACGAACCTTGCGATTTAAAAGCACCTGCTAAAAAGTTCCTTGTGTGTCCAGCCCTCGGGAAGCACTTAAAATTTCAAGATAATTCTTGTGATTTATGTTTTTGCTAAAGACAGAGATCGGGTTTTGTCCGGTGGCAGTTTTGACTCACCATAATGTAGCGCAGGGGGTTAATGGGCATGATGCAAAGAACATAACTATATTTTATGTGACTTGCTGAGTGGGATTAGTAAAGCCAGTCTTTACCAGCGCTTTAAAACAAATTAAATGTACTTGAGAGGTACTATGGAAATAAGAAGGGCACTTTTGCTGGGTGGTAGTGAGGGAATCCAAGGAGGTGGTCATGGAGTCGGGGGCACCAAAAAAATATTGTCTTACGGGGTGCCACCAGCGCTAAAGCCAGCCCTGTTGCTCAGTACTCTGGTTGTAAGAATGAATGACAGTCCAAGCAAGTGTTTGCTAAAAGTATTTTTATCTAACCTCTAAAGCAGGGATCGCCAACCTTTTCTGTAATGAGAACTACTTATGTCCAATCCAAGTCATCACAAGCTACTAATATTACTAGTATGCCAGTGACTACAACAGACAAAATGGCCACACCAAGCAAGATTACCAGCAATGAATCACCTCAGTTCATTAGAGTAGATTGCCAGCATTATGATGATAAAGGATTTTTCAATTCAAAATGCCTCAGCATTGAATATATAAGTGCCGTAACTGCAATACATCTAGCCTCAAGTTATTCATCAAATATCAGCTTTAGATTTATATTGGGATTCCAACCATTTTTTTCAAACATCAGTTTGAGTTTTAAAAATACATGCATATTTGCTTTGAATGCAATTGTTTTGATTTTGGGATGCATATATTAGTTCAAGCAAGCAAACACATCTAATTTATTGGGCTTGATTGCACCCAGGAGAGCTACTTACTGGCAGCTGAAGAGCTACTACTAGCCCATGAGCCACTCGTTGGAGAAGCCTGCTCTAGGATAACATGCCTGCTGATTTGTTCACTATTTAAAAAAAAAAGGGAATGACTTAGGACTTTTTTAGATATTGGCGGATGGGTTACTCCGACACAACGGTGACAGATAGCCCATCCACCAAAATCTAAATCCCATAGGAAATAATGTGATTTAGATTTTGGCGGATGGCATATCCTACACCATTGTGATGGAGTAACCCACCTGTCAATATCTAAATCAGGCCCATATCCTGCCATCTCACACTTCTTCCACATCTAGTGATTTTATTGCGTTTTGTAAAGGTGCACACAACTGGTCTTTTATGATTGAACTCCTACAGTTGATTTAATTCCAGAAGTTGTGGCGTGATAAGTTTCTTTACTTGACTTTGCTTTATGCATGATTTTGACTAATTATGATGATATTTATAAAGATTGAATGGACAAGTTGAACTCTGGTCTGATTTACTCTTGTGGAGCTTTAGGTAGATGGGTAAAAACACTCCTCTCGATTTTGCAAATCATGGTGTTGACTGAGTGTGCTAATTTGTATGGGAGTCTGGGAGCCTGTCTCGTCACCTTTGTCAAGAGCTTGGTGGATAGATGCTGAGTTTTGGTGTGAAGAGATAATAATGTGTAGCCAGCATTGTAGATCTGCGCTCTAACACTGATTTAGGATCAGAGTAGGATCCTCTATAATTGGAAATGATCCTCATGTACTTATTTGCTTGTGTTGCAACAATTTTCTCCCTGTGTTGGAACTATGAGCCTTTCTTTTAAATAAACCACTTATGTATTAATGTTGTGGAGCACCAGTCAACCAGCAGTGGATGCCGAAGCTTGATATTCCTTGAGTCCTGAAAGCAGGGACCGAGGGCCTGAATACTACTTTAGTGATCCCACCACGGGACCAGCAAATGAGGTGGCGTCCCCCCTGTGCATGTTACAGTATTCCTGCCAGCCTGACCGACGGGAACATTGCAATACGCATTCTAACCAGGCCGACCAGCGGGAACAGTACTAGGATATAGGCCTCGCCTCCTTTAAGGGAGCCGAGGCCAATATCCTACCACTCCAGCACCCTCAGTGCACATTCCAATTGTGCTGGGCAGGGGGAGTCCTACACTGCTCATACCAAGGGCATGGGCAGTGCAGGGACCCCCTGTGGCCTCCAGCACTGGCTTTTCACCAGCCTTTTCATGGCGGGTGCATGAAAAGGCTCATGGCCTTCTCAGCAGCCTTGATGATTACATGGCTGATTACAAGCTTGACCAATGTCACCCTGTCAGGATATAGAATCTTGGCAGGGATGGCTGTCTACAGGCAGCTCTGCCTGCTTAAGTTGTACTTGGGCATTTGGATCGCCCGGTGTGCAGCTCTCCAACCGTCAACGAGAGTGTGGAGGCCCTTGGACTGCCACACTTGTAATGAAGCCTGAAGTCTGGTGAAAATAGGATAGGGAAAAATGACTGTAGAAAGGGTGTATTCATGTCACATCATCGAAACATAGGCTGTCACAACTTTAGCTTACTAAGTTATTTTAAGTTTACTCTTTTTTTATTGAGAGATATGTAAACATTGATAAATGAACTAACACTGTAAACAAGCACAGTAAATGGTACATAGGCGTAGACCCAAAAGAAGTATATCATAACCAATGTACCTCCAATCCCCAAATATAGGTAATCACTAAACACTCTTAAAAAAAGATAAAACGGACAGTTTATTGTCTGCATGTGATACAAAACTACATACAAGATGCAAGGAATGCCAATGAAGATTGGATCACACTTCAGCAGCAATTTACTTCCCCCTTTTAGCCGTGAGGCGGTATATTGTGTCTCTGTCTAAAACATAGAATACATCATCTGCCACCACTCTGCATAATCAGGTGATTTTGTGTCCGTCCAGTGCTTAGTATTAAACAGTCGAGCAACTCTTGTTGCAACAAAATTTAAATCAATATTCTTAGGGGCATATTTAAGAGAGGCTTGCTCTGCCGGAGCATCACTTTTTTGGCGCTCTGGTGACGCATGTGTCTCAAACAAATTTATGAGGCCACTCAAAGCCACTTTGCGTGGCCTTGCTGGCCTCATAAATGTGGAGTAAGACAAAGTAGCACAAGTCTCTGTGTTGCTTTACACTGCACTAGGGAGGCATTACAGGGTGTTGTGGTGGGTTTCCTCACACAGACTCCATGGATTTTGACACTGCCCCAGATTTACAAAATCACGTACACCTGGGGCAGCATCAAAACCTTATGCCTCCCAAGAGCAGGTGTAAGGAGGAAAAATATTTTTATTTCTCCTCGTTTTTCCTCTTTCCAGGTGTGCCCCATTCTGAACCACACATAGAAAGATGAAAACACCGCCTGGGATTGTTTGGTGCAAGGGTGTCGGTGGTGGCAGCCAGTTGTATGCCAGTGCAGGGGGAAAGGACAGGAATGCACTGTATTTCATTAATCTGCTGTTTTCCTGCCCTCTCACATTTGTGTAGGGCAGTGCAGCAAGAAGATGTGCATCACTGCCTTATGTCATTTCCCCATAAATATGGGCCTTAGAATGTAAAAGATCATAAGATGAAACCATGCCAGCAAACTAAACAAAGGCATGAGAGTTATGTTTACATTGATTATTTCAGTTAACGAATATGCAATGCTGACCCAATACTCCTTCAAGGCTATTACAAGGAATGAACATAGATACATCAGGCTTGTCCATCTGGCACCTGGGACATCTGGAATCCATCTTACAATTCTAACTGTTTAAATGGCTGGGGTATAGTATGGTCTGTGTACTGTCTTAAAGTGCTGTATTAACATGCTCACTGATTAAAGATAGTGGCTACTGAGTCTGCTGTCACTTGTAGCTGTTGTATCCAGAGCCTCCGTCCATGCTCCAGCTACCACCTCATTGCAGTTTAGTAACTAATGTCTGAATAATGTATAAAGAGGACCTCATTTACGAGGCCCTAGTGGCACACTGCACTACCGGAGCGTCATTTTATTTATGCTCTGGAGGCGCAGTGTGCCAGTCCATAGTTATGAGGCCACGCAAGGCCACCTAACGTTGCTTCTGATGTCCTTGTAAATATGGACCCCTTTCACGCCCAACACTGCATGAAAGGGGCGTTCCACGGGTGTTGCTTGGGGTGTTTCCACGCAACACTCATGGAACCCAAAGGAATCTGACACATTCCCAGATTTGCAAGTCTGGGAATGTGTCATATTCCCATGCCACCTAAGGGGTAGGATAAGAGTGATGGTACGGGGAGGATATTTGTATTTCTCCACGTTTTTATCTCTTTCTATGTGTCCTCGATTCTGCGGCACACATAGAAAAAGGAAAATACCTCTTGTGATTGTTTTTCAAAACAATCATCCCCACAACCCAGACACCGTTGCACCATGGTGCAAGAGTGGCTGCATTGGCTCATGGCAGCAATTGGGGACCCCTTACCGTTTGCGAATGGGTTAGCACCATTGTTTTGTGACCGCATTCATGGTCACAAAACAATCGTACATGGGAGTGCGACTTGCAATTAGGAAGGGAACACCCCTTCCTAATTGTGACTCACAAACCCTTTTTGCGATTTGGTACATAGATTACCGAATCACAAAAATGGGTCTGTACATCCCAAATAGCATTTTTCAAGTCGCAAACGGCCCGATTCACCGTTTGCGACTGGAAAAATGCTTCGTACATCTGGCCCTAAATCCTCATAAGAGTGCAGTGTGCGTTTTTTATATAGCATACCAAGATGAGTAATACCAGACTGTGCCCATATAGTACCACAAGAATCATAAAAAAAATAACCAGTAAAACTGTTTTATAACTGAGTGAAAAAATATCTGTGTATTGTAGGTATGCCTCAATACTTACTCCACTGATGCCAAAGCATTTTCGCATCCTGGACCACTTTAAATGTGACTGTTTTGTATTAATTTCGGTCAGATTCGCAGAGTAACCATCTAGCTGCCTTTGTGCCTAAACAAAGATTATATATGCTAACAGGAGGCCCATAAAATATATAGTTTAACAGATTAGCCATTCTTTTACCCATTACAGCCCAACACTAAAATCTGGTAGCGATCATCCCCCTTCAGTTTTGGGTACTTATAAATATTTTCTAGCTCGACTAACCAATAAACAAATATAGCCACTTCTGATTGAGTTATTGTAAGAAAGCCTGAGGAACATAAACAGGAATGGAGCAAAACAACTATAGAAACTTGGCATAAAAGGCTCTAGATATTGGGCAAATATTATTAGGGACAGAGGACAACCCCGGTGTGTGCCTCTCTGAATTGGAAATGTCAGAATTAAATGCCCTATCATTATAATGGAAGCTGCAGGGTTCTGATATAGCTTTTGTATCATGTTAAGACATTTGTTGCAACATGTGTCCATCTCATAACTTTCATTACAAAGAGCCAAGCCACCCAGTCAAATGCCTTTTCTACAACTAGCAGGATCATAACAGCCTGTTCAGACAGACCATTAGCTGCACTGAACATGGTTATTCATGCGTTGATATGAAAAATAGCTATTCAGTATTAAACCATGTTGCTCTTCCGAAACTAATCTCTTAATTACAGTGGCCAATCTAATTGCCAAGATTTTGGAATACATTTTGGCATGTGCATTGGCCAAAGAAATAGGCTAGTATGATTCCCGTTCAAACGCAGGTTTATCTTTCTTCAGAAAAACTGCGATCATGTTATATTTCCAGGATGGTGGAACTGGGCTACTACCTTTATGAACACTATTAATGACATTCATCAGCAAGGGAAGTACTGAGTCCACAAAGGTTTTTATAAAACTCTGTGGGTATTGCATCCTCGTCAACAGCCTTTTAATTAGCTTAAGTTTGAATATCCAGTCTTGTTTTAATTTTTTATTTAAATTGTGCTTTATTAAGTTTGTAATATAATATATAACATGTAACAACAGTGCAGCATAGGTATCACAAATTTCACAGTACACCGATATCATGATTATGTAGGACGCGAAGGGCAAGGGGTCCCACCTAGGAGTGGCATTCACACAAAAATAAATAGAATCAAACAACATCCAGTCTCATCCAAAAGGGGGTGTCCAGTGGTGGTGTATAAGTGTTTACACCAATTAGGGAACTGTAGTGAACCCTGACTACTCAGATGGAGTGGGCGAGTCCTGGCCCACTGTCACATCTCGCCTTGCATGTTCCAGGCTAAAGCTGGACGTAGCATTCGAGGTTCCATTAGTTCCCCCAATACATCCATTTCTGATTCATGTATCATATCCACGGTGGCACCACTCACACGCATTCTCCTCTGCCCCTTCCAACCCTCCCACACCCCACTCGCCACAACATGTTGCTACCACTGCACAAACTTTAATGAGCACCCCAAAGTAACTAACTCTCACCCACCCTGGGTAAACACCCCTGAATTTAACTAGTGTTTTCCCAGTCATTGTAGCTACCCCCCCTCTTAAACGAAGAAAATAAAAAACCCTCTGTAAAACTTCAGTGTGGGTTCAGTGACCGTGTTGGGCCTTGAACTTGTGCTAACTCTAAGAAGGGAGGTAGGCCACTGAATATCCAGTCTAACATTGTCCTAAGTGATTGGGGGATCCATTTTTGCAGCATAAGAGTAAGGTAGCTTCTTTAATGACACTCTAAGTACTCTCTATGGACCAGATGTATGATTTTTTTTTTTTAAGACTTGCAATTTGCGATCCATTTGGGAATTGCAAATTGTGAGTCGCAAAAGAAAATGCACAACAATGTCAAGCACACTGTTTGTGATCCCAATGGGGTCGCAAATGATCTACATGATTAATATTCATGAGGTAGGTAAAAATTTGCAACTCTATTGGGAATAACTGGGGACAGCAGATCACCATGTCTGTGACTGCTTTATAAATCAAGTTTTTTTTATTTTTTTTATGCTGCCCATTTTCCTCAAAGGAAAATAAGTTTTCTTCCCATTTTTTCAGAGCAGGCTGTGGTCCGTGGGTCCACTGCCTGCTCTGAAAAAATGTTGGCACCCCCATTCACAAGGGGGAAGGGGCCCCTTAGGGTTGAAGTTAGTGGTGACTGTGACAGTTTTGCAACTGGATTCAAAGACATCAAGTATGTCACTTCGTATATTCATTATTTTTGTAAAATTTGTGTTTGAGCCACAAATGAGCCAGTGAAAAAGAACCGTTGCTCACGTAGATCCAATGGGAGTTTGCTAGAGAAATCCGGTTAAAGTTCTGCGTAAATCTGGTTTTGTCTTGACCTGAATTTTGTGACTCAGAAAACTATAGATTTTCTCCCAAAAGTCGAACAGTTTAGGACAATGGAAACTCATATGGGCCCAATATACAGTATATATTATGGAGTATAGTAAAAAAAATCCCATTTTGAGAAGAATGCCATAAGCTTGAAATTGGCTCGATGAAGAGCTTTGTACGACACATGGTTAAATCTAGTCCAGCCTGGGATGTCTAGCTTTCCTTCAATGTACCGGAAAACAGAGTCAAACACTATTTGTGCAGTGGTATTACAACTGCAGTTACCAGGTTTCCAGCCCTTTAAGATTCTTAAGAAGGTGGGCCTTACAGATGTAGTCAGAGGTTCCGCTAGCCATTGCCTTATATCTAAGAAGATGTGTAGTTGGTAGGTATGAGAACTTAAGCTCCACAGGGTTACCAACTTGTCCTGAACTAATCGGTTGCCATCTTTTGATTTGTCCTGCAAGAAGGAAATTTTCCAGCTTGTAGAAACCCAAGTAAGCCCATTTTCCAATAACATTTGGAGCTAGATTCAATTCAACTATTTTGGTGTCTTTCAGAATAATGTGTGGGTGGGTTAGAGAAAAATTATAGCTCTCTTGTAATTTCACAGTTTTATTAAGCAGAATATTGGGGAATTTATATCTTGATTTCTTGGGTAGCTTGGGTACTTTGAGGAATACAGGCGTTTGGAGTCCTATCTCTAGAAGCATGAGCTGTAAATAAAAACAATTTGATTTGTCTTTTTGTATGGCCGTCCAGCTTAACCAATCTAGGTGGGTGGCTTGATAGTATTTACGCATTTGTGGGAGCGCACACCCGTCACCCTCTACTGACAATTGAAGAGTAGTCAGCTTTGTATGAGGTTTCCTGCCTTGCCAAATGAATTTCCATATCATATGATCTATTTCCACAAAGAAGGCTTGTTTTGCCATAATCATTAGGATAGAAAATATGAAATTGAATAGAGGTGGGATGGACATTTTGATGACTGAGATCCTCCCTATGATTGATAGCGGCAAGCACTGAGAATTAGGCAGAATAGTCACCGCTTTCCTCAGAGTGGCTGAGTAATTAAATTTGAACAGTTCTGAGTAGTCATGTATCAAGAATATGCCAAGGTACCTTATTAGCTGAGTTTTAGAATATGTAACCTGCATTTCCTGGGGCAAAATGTCCGGTGAGCAGTGAAATAATGAGGTTTTAGTTTTGAATGACTGATTTTATACCCCCCCTATATCGGAAAAGGCTTGAATTTTTGCCAAGGCTTTAAGAATATTGTCTCAGGTTCCTTCTAAATAAATAATATTGTTGTCTGAAAGCAGTTTTGGGGCACCAGCAGTCAGTGGAGTAATGCCCACATACTGTTTGATTGCCGATGCCAAAGGTCTGATAAATAAGGAAAACAGGACTGGTGACATAGAACACCCCTGGAGTGCCCCCTCCATGTGGGAATACATCCTATGGTTTGCAAATTGATCATGATTGCCGCTTCAGCTCGACAATAGAGATTGTCTAACAGCCCTATTAGTTTGGAGGGAAATCCAAAATGTTACAACGTTAGAAACAGAGGCCCACATTATAACTTTGGCGGTAAGTACCGCTGTGGCGACGGCCGCCAAAAGACTGTCGCCGCAGCTAACATCCGTCTGCCATAATATGACCACAGCCAGATTTCCGCCGCAAGAATGGCATAAATCGGGCTGTGGCCATGCTGGCGGATGGTGTTGAGGTGGCGCTGCTACCACCAGCAGCGCCACGCCAGTAGACCGCCGCCAGCTGTATAATTAAAAATAATACGGGCTAGCGGTGTTTTGCTGGCGGGCGCTGCTGGTGGTAGCAGCGACCCGTCCTGTCTCCTGCCTGAAGTCCCCCTGGATTCAGGTAAGTCGGGTTTCCGACAGAGGAGGGGGTGTTGTGTGTGTGTGGGGGTATGTGCACGAATGTGTGAGTGTGTAGTGTTGCTTGCTTGTGTGTGTGCATGTATGAGAATCCATGAATGAATGGAAATGTGAATGTGTGTCTGCATGTAAGTTTGGATGTGTGTTGTATGGATGTGTGCGTGATTGAATGAATGCATGAATGTGTGTATGTCTATGTGAGTGGGTGTGTGAATGCGTGGCTTGTGCCTGCGAGTGTGCGTGTATGGAGGTGGATTGGAAGGGGGGAGCATGGATAGAGGGGTTGGGGGTTGTCTGGGGAGTGCTAGAGGGGTGGGTAGGCCTCCTACCAGTGACAGGGAAGGAATTCCCCATCACTGGTAGGGCCTACCACCATGTTTTTTGTGGTGTTACGAACGCCACGAAAACCATGGCAGTAGGCATAATCAAAATGCCGCCGGCAGGACAGTAGTGCCTACCGGGTTGGAAATTGTTATCTCCAGCCCGGCGGCTGCTATCCCCATGACGGTCGGTGTGGTACATTGGCAGATTGGATTCAGCCATCCCACCAATGTCATAATGTGGCGGTATGTACCGCCAGCCTGTTGGCGGTACTACCGCCACATTTCCACCAACCGCTGGGGTCATAATGACCCCCATAGTTGCCCACTGAACGTGATCAAATGCTTTTTCCACATCTAGCATAATTATTGCTGATTTTACTTCGTTGTTTCAAAAATAGTCTTTTGCCTGCATTAGAAAATTTGTACTGCTACTAGCAGACCGACCAGGCAAAAACCCATTTTGAACGCTATGCACTACAGTTGAAGCAACGTGGTCTAGTCAAAGAGCCAGGATTTTGTTAAATAGCTTATGTCTGAGTTTAACAGGCTAATTGGCCTATATGATCCACGAGATTCAGGGGGCTTATTCCTTTTGAGGAAGATGGCTATGGGAGCCTTGATAACTCTGCCAGAATTTCACTCCAATTCAGAAAATTGTTAAAGAACTTTAACTGGTGCTCAACTATTTGACTAGCGAAAGTCTTATAGAATTCAGCTGATAAGCCATCGCATCCGCATGCCTTAGCAGTAGGGAGGCTCTTAATAGTATCAAGTATTTCAGCTCTTGTTAGCAATTGGGTTTCTAGTTGGCTGAGGTGTACACCCTTGTTCAATTAGGGACCACAGTCGTAGTCAGGGTAAGTCACAACACAATCCAAATTATCCTGTGCTCACCCTCTGGTAGCTTGGCACATGGCAGCAGGCTTAACTTAGAAGGCTATGTGCAAAGTATTTGTGCAATAACTCATACAGTAACCCAGTGAAAACACCACAAAAAGTACTCCACGCCAGTTTAGGAAAATAGATAATATTTATCAAAATGACAAAAATCCAATATGCATAAGCCAAGATATCACTTTTTAAAGGTTTAAATGAGTCTCAATCCTTAAGAATCAGTGGTTGTATCCTTGCACCACCATAGTACCTGGGATGTGGCAAAAATAAAGACACATAGGGTTGCAGAGGAGGAGATGCATCAAAAAATAAGGTGCTACATTTGATTTTCCAGCGCCGCACAGACGATGCATTGTTTCTTTCCACGCTGCAAGGTGATGCGTTGATATCCAGGAGCACAACCTTGGTTCTTCAGTGTGATATGGGGATAGTTTGACACCCAGGGACGATGCATTGAAAATCCATGATGCACTGGTAAGAAGGAGCAGAAGCTGCATCGATCTGGTAGGGTATGCAGTGATTTTTCACCCGTGAGGCAGGCTTAGTCAACTTCTGCAGGCGTTGCGTTCATTTTCCGATGCATGGGAATTTTCCTCCCTTAGACTTCAGAACAGGAGGCAAGCTCAATCCAAGCCCTTGAAGACCACTTGTGGAGAAGGCAGAGTCCTTCCAGCAGAGTCAGGGGCCGCTGGTAGCAGGGCAACAAGCAGGGCAGCAGTCCCTCCAGCAAAGCAGTACAGATGAGTCTTTTAGGCAGCCAGCAGTCCCTCTGACAGAGTCCAGGTGAAGATCCAGAAGTGTAGTTTTGATGGGGTGAGAGACCCAGTATATATATCCCAAAATGTCTTTGAAGTGGGGGAAACATCAGAGTGGTTTTGAAGTGTACAAGTTCCCTTTTCAGCCCAGTCCTGTCTGCCAGGATCCCTTTGGGGGGTTATCAGTCCTTTGTGTGAGGGCAGGTCACTGACCTTAGAATTGTAAGGGAGAGACCCTCCACCCTTGCTGCCCTTTCTAAAAGTGGCATTTCTAAAACAGCAATGTTAAATCCAACTCCATCAGTATGAAGGAGTTTCTATTACCATTCTGGCCATACTAAACATGACAGGGCTACTCCTTTCAGATCAGAATCTACCACTGAAAAGTATATAAGGGCAGTTCTAATGCTGGCCTATGAGAGGAGCAGGCCTCACAGTAGTGGAAAATGAATTTGTGAGTTTTCCACTACCAGAACATGTAAAACACATATGTACATGTCCTGCCTTTTACTTACATAGCACACTGCCCTATGGGTTACCTAGGGCCTAACTTAAGGGTAACATGTATGTAGAACAAAGGGAGTTTAAGGCTTGGCAATTAGTTTTAAATCCCAAGTTGAAGTGGCAGTGAAACTGCACACACAGGCCTTGCAATGGCAGGCCTGAGACATGGTTAAGGAGCTACTTATGTGGGTGGCACAATCAGTGCTGCAGGCCCACTAGTAGCATTTAATTTACAGGCCCTTGGCACCTTTAGTGCACTTTGCTGTGGACTCACATGTAAATTAAATATACCAGTTGGGTAGGAGACAATGTTACCATATTTAGGGGAGAGGGCACATGCACTTTAGCACTGGTCAGCAGTGATAAAGTGCGCAGTGTCCTAACACCAGCAGAAACAGGGTCAGGAAAATGGAGGGAGGCAGGCAAAAAGTTGGGGGATGACCACCCTAAGGCTGTCAGGTCTAACAACTATTCAGGGTGATTAGATTTTTTTTATGATCCTCAATTATGGATGGGAATTTGATTGAATAAAAAAAAAGTAGTGGCTAGATTCGATGCAAAGGAATCCCTCTGCGAATATACGTCGGAGTACTGTGCTAAAAAAACTAGCCCAATTTGCTCATTATCGGTCGTAACTGCCTTCTTTGTTGAATCTCATACCGTGCAGATAAAACCTTGATTTTGCCCTTTTTTTATTGACGAGGCCAGAAGATGCCCTGCTTATTCACTTTCTTCATAGACTCTCTGAAAGCATATTTTTTGGCTAATGATCTCAGACAAAACAAAATATTATTTGAGCGCTTGGTTTGCATTCGCAAACCAACTGTAGGATTGAAGAGTTTTCAGCCTATCATCTGCCCATCTGGCCAAATCCAATTCTTTCTGTATCAGTCTCTTGACGCTGCTTTCTATTTTGCCATGTGACATATGTGAGAGGCTTGCCCTGTATCCAAACCTTACACGTCCCATAGATTGCTTAGTTGGAGGCAGTGCCCTGGTTTGTTTGAAAAAAAATAAACTCTGTTAAGGTCTGCCATATGTTTGAAACCCAGCCCTCTTGGGTCAGTAAGGATCTTTCTAGGGCCCAATGTATCTCCCTTTTCAGGTTATTGCATATCTTGAGATTAACAAAAGGGTCAGAATGGTCGTAAAATGGGCTACACAAAACGCCTGACCCTGTTCTCCCCCAAGCATAAGAGATCAAAAAATAATCAATCCAGGATGCTGAATGATAGCGCTTTGAAAAACATGTGTATTCCTTTGATGTGGGATAATCAGTTCTCCACGGATCAAGTGCAAATTCCCACTTAGCCTGGTGGACCTTGGTTTATTCTGTGTTTTAATGTGCTGTGAACAATCTAGAATAGTATCTTGAATAAGATTGAAATCCCTGCCTATAATGATGAGTCCTAGAGAGAGGGAGTAAGAGATCGCATATTTCTTGAAAAAAATGTTTTTTTCTTGGATAGGCCCATAAAGACTGACCAAATGGTTAATTACATTATCAGTTTTTAGACCAAAATCCCTCAAGGTATGTGATCACGAATCACCCATAGTACTTTCCCAGTATACTTCCTTGTGAATAAAATAGCAACACCCCTGGCAGCAGCACTAGAAGAAGCAAAAAAAGGTCTGCATGATATATTTGGGTAAGGCAGGTGGTTTGACCAATACCTTGAGATGTGTCTCTTGCAGGAAAATGGCTTGTGCCCCAGTTGATCCAAGACAGGCCAAGATTGACTGATATTTATTTAAGTTATCGATACCATTAATGTTACAAGTGACGATTCTAAATTGCTGCACCCCAAGATTAACTTTACTAATGTTACACTGTTAGTACTTGCCACTTTCTAGCTGGAGATATCTCAGCTGCTTTTTGTCTGATTGTTGTGTCCTGAATACCAGTTTTCTATAATGCACGGCACCCCCGTATCCTGCCACCCTGATGCCTGTCCTCCTTGAGTCCTCCCTCTGTTACAGAAGTCAGGAATCCTCCCCACCTAGGGTCCCTTGGAGGGCTCATCCCTTTGCCCGCAACCCATCTCTCTCTCCTTATACCCAACCACCTGCTCTCAGTCAACACCCCTCTCTTCTTCAACACCAGCCCCACCCGCCTTCCCTCCCTGCATTATGGCACGTTTGTGAGGCGCCCGTGGCTATGTTGTAACTTCTAACAGCACGACGCCCTCCATCCATGGCTTCTCTAGTATCTTGGTGGGGACCTGACATCTTTGCCTCTGTGCCCGGGTCTATAATACGACGCAGACCCAGAAGCAAAGGGATTCCCTCATTTGCATGGGGGCATGCCCCTGCAATTGAAAGAACACCCTCTCGTGAGTCACCACTATTGATATTGCATAAGGGGCCGCACAAGCGTCTGCAGACCCTTCTGTGATTCTAAAGTGCCCTGGGGACTCACAGAGCAGACGCAAACACCCGTTGTGACCCAGGGAACTTCTGTAATATGTCCCTGGTGTGAATACTAGGGCACGCAAAGTAACAATTTCAATTTTCCTGGCATGTTAAGAGACCTATTTTTGGCACAATGCAGGGCAGCAAGCCAAGTTCATGCGTTGCGTGAAAGTAATAGGGCAGAACTGCCCCACATTAATGAAGATATGGAGTATTTCTGCTCTCTCCTTGTGCTGATGCACTTGAGGCATCATTGCGCCAACAAAGGCACCCTGGCGCCATGGCGCTAGGGTGCTTGCATAGCGAGAATTGTTTTTGTGCCGGAAGGGACACCTTCCTGTGTGATAGAAATCTCTCTTTGCATTTTCCTCTTCATAAGTGTGTGCAGAATGCTGCAAAATTAGGTGAGGAAATAGCAAGGACCTAAAAATATTTATCTCTTTGGGGGGCGTGGCTTCGAGTGTCAAGATGGCGGTCGCACTCTGATTGCTCTGGAGCCCTCCGTCATCCGCCGCTGCAAGACCCATTTCTCCCCCATCCAGTTTATTTCTGAGGCGATAGCAGCCCCACCTGTAGGCCAGGAGATGTGTAGCGGGGAGTAAAAGATCCGTGGGGGGATCATGAGGGCCCGCCAGGAGACTGGGCCTACGAAGCGCTGCTGACCCAGTGGTTGCCGGCACGGCCTTGAGGAGGAGCCCCGACCCTCCGTGAGTTGGCAGAAACAGGTGGCTGAGCCGCGCTGTTCTAAATGGCTATCCGGCCCAGCAGCCGACAACTAGATGCCTGCTGCGTGAAGGACTGTGTGAGGCAGGAGATCTGAGCGAGACGAGTGGGAGCACCAGGGTACTGCTGTGGCCTGCCCTAGGGCCTAGACTGGGTGGGCCCGAATAGAGGAGAAAGACAGCATGCGGCGGGTGCTAGAAGACTTGGATCCCGCATGAAGGATCCTGCCGCCCGTGCTGCTCAGGCCAGGACTGCCGGAGAGAAGACCGACTGGCCTGCCCTGGGGCCCGGGCTGAGCAGAACAGGCCGGAACTGAAGTATGGTGCAGAATAGGCGCGTGAGAGCCGGGCGGCCGAGGGGGAGCTTGAACGATCCTGTCACCCGCATTGTGTAATTCACGAGCAGACAGGAGCAGAGTAGTGGATGTCGAAGAAGGGGCCGCAGTGGGGGGCCTGCAATGGAGACTAGGCCCCCTGCAGCCTGACTCAATCAGAAGTCAAGTGAGGAGCGTTTGGGTGGAGGCTGTGGTGGGGTCGAACTAGCGGAGGTGGAGGTGGCCTGGAGGCCCTGCACAATAAGCATGTGGTGAGGTAAGGAAAGCGTGGTGGAGAGACTGGGGAAGAGTGCTGGATGACCAGAGTGGGCGGGGGACGCGGTGTGAGATGCACTGTTATCCCAGGATCTGTGGGGACCTTCCCTCGCATGTTGCCCTTTTCCCTCCCTTTGATTCGTAGTGACTGTGCGGTCCCCTGTGGTTGGGCCCTAGAACGCCTCCCCTGCGGCGACCGAAAGCGATCCGAGCCCCTGAAGTGATAGCCTTGTGCTGTGTGACAGTGAAGAGGTACTTGGGAAGTTGTGGCGCCTACCCTGTGCAGTCTTGCCACGGGGAAAGACAAAATGATCAGGCAGCCACCTGCATCCCAGCAACGCATTGATCAGTTCACCATGCAGACAGTCCCCCAGGAGGTAGGTGGCCTGTTACCAGAGACCCCTGTAATAGAAGGGGTAGACTCAATCCTACAGGCCATTCAATCTTCGCAATTAGCTGTCAAAACAAAAATTAGTGAAGTGTGGGAGGATGTGGGCGTACTGCGACAAGTCCGCATCAAAGAAGTAGAAGACCGAGACTTCCTGGCAGACGACATCATCACAGACCTTAAGACCAAAGTCGCCCAGCTACTGACCCGTACTAGTGAGCTTCATCAGAGAGCTGAGGATGCCGAAAACTGCTCCAGATGTAACAACCTGCGCTTCTTTGGCTTTCCAGAAGGAGCTGAAAAGACCCAGGTGGTTGAGTTTCTGGAGCATTGGAAAAGATCCTGGGTGCCGGAGCAGCAACTATCGACTTGGTTTGCCATCAAACCCGCTCATGGGGTGCTGGCACCCAGACCCCCTCCCTGAGGTCCCAGATGACCAATGACTGCTAGGTTTCTTAACTTTAAGGACTGCAACACTATCCTCAGAGAAGAAAAGCGCACCTGGATCTTCGCTGGGACAGTTCCAAAATCCTCATCTTCCTAGATTATCCACGAGAAGTGCAAAATAACCATCGCTCCTATGAGGGAGTCAAGCAAAAACTAAGAGCAATGCAGCTGTCTTACATGCTGCTTTTCCCTGCACGCCTCAAGGTCCTCATGGATGGGAATTCCTTCTTCTTTGACTCGCCGGAGACTGCTTGGGACGGGCTCAATGAGGAGCACCACATTGGCCGGAAGGGACCCTCTCCCAGCGCAGAGAACTCCCCGGGACCTAGACACATCGATTCACTGGGGTTTGAGGGGCGGATGAAAACACACTAGGTCCCGTCGCAGGAAGCGGAGTGGGGTGACCCGGTCATCCCAGGAGGAGTCCACGAGCCCAAGGGATCCGAAGGGACTGACCACATCTGGCTATCCAGACCACAAGGATGATTGACTTAGTCAAAATCCCTCCCTGTTGTGAGACATAGAAACAAAACTGATCACAAGCAACTGTAACAGGGACAGGAGGGAGATCTCCTGGCCAGAAGTGGATGCGGGACGAGGGGGTGTAATATTGCAGAACTCCGACTATATGGAGGGGTCCACCACTCCACACCCATTACAGACACCTTGATTTTAAGGTTTTGGTTGTGTTCAAGGGCGACAGATGCTTCAGGGATGGAGTTTTGGGGTGGGGGCAGTTGGGGGGATGAGGTGAAGTAACAATAGAGTACTTTACTGTCATTTTATGGGTGAGTTTTGTTTGTACTAACGTTTTTCTTTCAGGTGGTCACATCATGCCCATAGAGCTACAATACACATACATCCCTCCCAGTGGGAGACCGACATACGCAAGGAGCATTATGCAAGTTAACACAGGTTCCCCACACATATTGGAGCTTCCTAAACAGGTTTTTTCCTGGAATTTTAATGGGCTCCTAGACAAAATCAAACACTCTGAGGTGTTCAATTCCCTCTGCAGCTTTGCCCCTTCCATAGTGTTACTACAGGAGACACACTTGCTTCGCACCAGCTGCCCTATGCTCATGCGAGACAGTTATGATAGAGTCTACCACGCAAGCTTCTCTAGAGGCTCTAGAGGGGTAGCTGTCCTGCTACACTGCTCACTATCCATAGTGACCACCACAGCCAAATTAGACCTGCAAGGACGATATGCTGCTGTGTCTGGCACACTCGGCGGCAGACCGATTAATATCCTGAGCGCTTACGTCCTCCCTGGAGCATTTGAACGACTCGTAGAGACTCTCCAGGAAGTGGTGACACAGCTCCCCCCGGGATTGACAATCCTGGGAGGTGACTTCAACTCCGTCATGAATCCGGAGATTGACACCATTGGGTCCCCATCCATGAATTGGGTCGCTCGAGCTACAAGACAGAGCCGCTGAGCGGATGGACTGGGCCTCTGTGATGTGTGGGGGGTTTGGCACCCTAGAATGCGACAAAACACACACCCGTCGGCAGCGCCCCATACACATGTGAGAATAAACCTCCTCTACATGCCGGCCCTGGATGTTTCCCGGGTTGCTGGTGCGGAGATACTGCTGCGGGGAGTCTCTGACCTTGCACCACTCCTTTTCTGGTTAGATGGCACTGGCACGGGCCAGCGCCCACTGTGGTGACTGACTGCTTGGCACCTCAAGTTTGGAGACTACGTTCAAACCCTAAGAGGACAGCTCACCAACTACTTCACAAGCAACTTGGGGTCTGTGCCGTGCCGGGTACAATATTTGCCGCCTGTAAGGCCACCCTCTGGGGACATGCCAAGCATCTTCTCCGGGTACAAGAACGTGTAAGGAACCTACAAGTGGTGGACCTCGAAGCCCAGGCATTACACCTTGAGATACAACTCTTCTCCACCACTCATGCGTCCACTACTAGATAACTAGGCCTAATTAGGGAGGAAATCCGTCATCTCACCCTTGAAACCACAAAGCACATGTGCCATGCCTCGATGGCTCGCGTGTATGGATGGGGTGATAAAAACAGAAAACGGATACACTGGCTAGCAACCCGGCCCTTGGCAGGCAGGGTTGTCCCTGAAATTGTGGACGACTCAGGGGCCACTTCCCAGATACCCCAAGATATTGCACAGAGCTTTGCCACTTATTATACAAGACTTTACACAGAGCGCCCTAGACCCCAATCGGAGAGGGAAGCTCCCCTGTTAAGAGACGTCTCCTTCCCTGGAAACTCTGCAGCGGAGAGACATGACCTTGATGAACCCATAGTGCTAGAAAAGATCAGGACAGCCATTTTGGCTCTGGCTTTGGGTAAGACCCCTGGCCCTGATGGGTTTCCGGCAGAGCTTTACAGTAAGTGCAACAACATCTTTGCCCGACACCTGTTGAGCATGTACGAGGAAGCTGAACAGTCAGGCAGTTTTCCCCCGGGCCTCGATTGTGGTGATCCCAAAGACCCACCCTCCATCACAACACTGCTCTGCCTACCGCCCCATCTCAATCCTTATAACCGAAATAAAGATTCTATCTACAGTACTGGTTACCAGGCTGAAAAGAGTGCTGCCTTCCCTGGTCCACCCGGACCAGTGTGGCTTCATGCTGACAAGGGGTACCAGGCATTGCCTTAGACGGCTGCACGCAGTGTTAGCTTACCGTGGCTCCCTCACCCCTCCCCTGGCGCTTCTTCTTATAGATTTCGAAAAAGCTTTCGACACAGTGAACTGGTCGTATCTCTCCCAGGTGCTTCTGAGTGCTGGGATTAGCCCTAAATATCAGGGACTGGTACAGCTCCTTTATTCCAATCCAACTGCCCAGGCGCAATTTAATATGGTTGTTTCGGGCCCCCTCCCCATTCGCCGGGGAACACGCCAGGGTTGCCCACTGTCCCAGCTTCTCTTCGCTCTAGCGATAGAGCTGCTTACGAAAATGATAAGAGAGGAACCATTAATTAACGGATGGTCTTGGCACACTGACCGTGAGGACCGCATTGCATTGCATGCTGATGACGTACTCCTGTACCTGGCTAACCCGGCCAGTAGTGGACACCGATGTCTGAAAATATTGAGGCTTTCTCTGAGGTTTCAGGCCTGACACTCAACCCCAGTAAGTCCGTACTGGTCCCATTGCATCCTGCAAGGCACTGCTATGACTGGCAGAGCAGCATTCCTATTCAACTCAACAGCTTCCAGTACTTGGGAATTACTGTGGTCCTCTTGCCTGAATTGGCCTGGTCACTCAGTGTCACACCACTCACCCAGAAGATCAGGGATCACCTCCAGAGATGGCGGACCCTGCCTCTTAATGTCCTGGGAAGGATAGCACTCTACAAGATGATGATTCTGCCCTGATTCCTTTGCCTTCTCCAGAATTTCCCCCACCAGATACCAAAGCGATGGTTTAAAGAAATGGATGCGGTGGCGTGGCAATTCCTATGGTATAACTCCCGCTCTAGACTTGCATTCCCCACCTGTCAATGAGATGTATGTGAAGGGGGACTAAGAATTTACATTTCTATTACTTAGCAACGCAATTATTGTTGCTTAATGAATGGCTGGGAGGTGGGTGGTTGGATCCAGCGTACCAGCTTGAACTCCTGATGATGGGCTTTCCCAGACTACTTGAGCTGTTGTATGGTAACCCCCTCCCGTGCCAGATTCCCGAAGTGAAGAGGGTGGTTCTGATGGGGTGGAGGGCGGCGCAGGGGGCCACGGGATGGTGGCAGAGCCTCACCCAGAAGACTCCACTATGGCGAGGTATATGGCTCTGAGAAGTCTCCACCTTGGAGGGGTTCCAGAAATGGGACAATATAGGCAGTTCACTTTTGGGGGACGTTTGGGTGGGCTCCCATATAAGGTCCTTTCAGGAGCTTCAACAGCAGTATTCACTCACTAAGTACCTACAGCTCAGGCATGCACTGGGTACGCACATCCAGACAGGTAAAATCCTCCCTGAGTTTAGCCCGGTGGAAGCAAAGACCCTGATGGATGGTTTGGGTAGACGGGGGGTGTCTCAGATATACTGCACCCTGGTCACCCTCACAGCGGTACCGCTGGAAAGTCTCAGGTGGAGGTGGGAGGGCTGGTTGGGCCGAACAGAGGGAAAGGATTGGTGGGATGCCTTGATGTCCCCTAGAAACCTAACCTTGACTACCTGCCTTCGACTGGTACAAACATATTACCTGCATACTGCACACCTCACACCCGATAAAATGTATAAAGCGGGTCTCAGACCTCATGTAGACTGCCCCTGCTGTACAAGCCCTAACGCAGACTTCTACCACATGGTGTGGGTTTGCCCACACATAACCTACTGGTGAGCGGTCACCACTGAAATCTCCAGGATCCTGATGGTGGAGATAGAGGCAGCCCCACTACCAATCCTATTGGGAGTCCTTGAGTGAGTGGGGAATATCAGAGCGGAGTGTGCCTTCCTGGGGGTGGCGTGCCTGGGGGCCAAACGAGATATCGTGGCCTGCTGGACTTCGGAGACGGCACCAGCAATTGCTCGGTGGGAGGGGGGTAGACTGGTGCACGCAACATGATAAGTTCGTGTATGAAGCGAGAGGGTGCCCAGCCAAGAGTATAACAGGGTGTTGGGGAGATGGACAGGGGCATGGGAAATCCGATCAGATGAAATGCCTTGTGTGTGACAACAATTGCTCGATGTGTTCCTAGACTTCACAATATGCGGTGTGTATGTGTGGGATGTGTGTATCAAAATGCCTATGAGATGCAGATATGACCTATTGCTTTTAAGTTCTTGTAACAACAAACTAATAAAATTGTTTATCAAAAAAATGTATTTATCTCCTTGTTACGTCATCCTCAGTGAAGTGTGGAGAAATCATTCAATCCTAGGTATACAAACCTTTGTAACTCTGGGATTGCATGAAATCCATGGATGGATTCATGGGATTGTCCATGTTCCCTCATGGAATGCCTTCTAGAATAAAATGTAACGCAATGCAGCACTGCGTTGCTTTACTCTGCATCACGGAGGTGTTCCATGGGACTTGCAGTGGGTGTTCACGAGGAATACCCATGAAGTTTGACACTGACCCAGACTGTCAGACTCACGTAAACCCAGTGCAACCCAAAAACGTACATATCCACAGAAGTGGCATTACAAGGAGGAAATGTTTAACTTCTCCTTGGATTTTCCATTTCCATGTGTGCTGCATTCTGCAGCACACATAGAACAAACACTAACACTCCATGGATGGTTAATGTGCAAGGCAGTGCATGGAGAATGACAATGCACCCTTGAAGGCATTATCCTTTTCAACAACACCAGGTTTACATCCATATGTTTTCATGAGTCATCCTGAATATCCATGGATGTTGCCTTACAAACGCCCTCCCCTACCCCCCGCAAGACCCCTGGCAATGCACCCACCTCACAGAGTAAACCAAGGCAGCAATTTAGGTGCCTTTATTTACTCCATAGCTATGAGGCCATGATGAGCCAGACAGGGTGACTCAGCGTGACACCTTGGATATGTTTGAGAGGCTTGTGCCACCTGAGGTCCAAAAGTAGTGAGGCACCAGTGGCACCAACCTGTGGTACATAACCCCATATCTGTATACATTGCTATCCTAGGATGTCTTGTGGAAGCATTACCCACTAAGGGAGTGACAAACACAGGCTACGTCAGCCAGCCTTTAGTGTGTGTAGCATCCAGGGGACAGATTGATTGTCTAGATGTTAAACGGATGTGGCTAGGAATATATGACACATGTTGTTATGTGCATATCAGCACTTACCATAGAGTGATAACCAACAATCACCTCATCATGTTGTGGTACACAAATGCTCTATAGACTTGGATCTGGAAGGATATGTGTGGCATTTGCACAGCGCGAATGCACATTAGTGTTTGCTTCAATTCTTTGCCTATATTTTGGTGGTTACAAGGCAGGCTGGGGTGGCCAAAATGAGTCTGATTTAATCCAAGGAGTTAAATGTTTACTATTGTCATGCATCACATCATGTTGCTACATTGAGGGGTTACTTAAACTTAGGATGTCGGTATGCATTCACACAAGATGGTCACCTGGTCATTTATTGACACATTCTGCCAATATGATCTGGACTGCATCTGCACACGGCACATTGGCTGGATTAACCTTCCATTTAGACATTGCTCCTGAGCAAATGTTTTATATTCTAACTCTTTGTGTTGTGTTCTTACAATCACAAATAAATGTTGCTGTAGGAGTGAGGCTTTTATCTGAGTGCAACACACCAAAATGGTAAAATACATCCCTGCTTGTTCCAATTGCATCTTTGCGTAGTGAGGCAAATGTGGCAGCAATGGTACTAGTTAGCCAATCATGCACTTGCACAGTTGTGAATTCCACATTTATATGTGTAATGTGAGATGTCACAATGGATTTAATATGTGCTTGCAGACATTGTTTTAGCATATGTAGACTGCATGGGTTGGACTGTGTTCCAATGCACATACTATGTGCCTCAGTTCACAGTCATCAGAATATGAGTTAACTCTACTAGCCCCCACAAGTATGAGGCTGTACAAATGGCTACATGTACAACACACACACACAATCATTGAACACCATTTACATTAGCACACCTGCAGAAGGATGTAGATGTACCTCTGGGATGTTGTCTGCAGCCCTAGTGCAATGTAGTGCAGGAGCTGGACAATGGACTTCCTCCTGAGCCTGTGATAGGTGGTGACCTGCTTGGTCAATGAGAGTAGTCCTCTGCCGGTATGTTTACTCCCATCTCCTGCCCTGCCTCCGTGGTGATGGTGGAGGTAGTGGTTGTGAAGGTGGTGGCAGTCGTCTTCTTCCTCCTCTGAGCTGCAGTATGAGAAGCTCCAGGCAAAGTTGAGCTTGCAAACTACTTTGGGTTTGTTCTGCTTATGCATAATTTTTACTCCTGGGTTTCTGATGCCCCAGAATTTTGATGCATTTTGGACATTTGCCAAAAATGCTTCACTTTCCCATAAACTTGTAGATATGGATGCGCCAGTTTTACACCGGATTTTAAGGGGGATGCCAACCTTGCATATGATTAAAGTTACCTGATGCAGCCGGTTGTAGCACAGGTAAAAAAGATGACGCAGGACTGGGAAAAGTGTTGCATTATGCCTAATGTGTCACTTTGTAAATATGGAAGACTGAATGCGCCGCAGCGGAGTAAAAAAAAAATGATGCACCAGCAGTACAAGCTCCTTGTAAATATGCCTCATCTTTGTTTCTCACCACCAAACAAAGGCAGACACAGCTGCATGACCCTGAAGATATCATCAGTCTGGTCCGCTTGATACAGAAGAAACTTTCCATCCCAAAACAGTGTAGTTTATTACAATTATAAGATTAGTACGCTGAACTAACATTTGTGAAAAGACTTTGACAATTGAGTCCTACTCATAGCAAGGCCTGCGTTAATGGTACAATTTGATTAATAGGAATACATCATAAGCAAACAAATAAATTAAGAATATATAAATGTGTCTTTTTTTATATATGTGTATACTCAAGGTCAGACTAGCTGTACCGGGCATTGGGCTTTCCCTAAGAAGGCTGGTAGGGGAGGGAACCGCTTTTGTTACTGGGGGCGGTTTTGTGACAGTGCAGCAGCTTTAAAAGTACTGCAGTCATCTGTATATCCAACAATTTTCAGGCAACAATAAACATGCCAAGATGACTCTGGTGATTAATGTACTTGCTGGAGAGAGATCTGGGCTTTGTCTGGTGGCAGTTTTGACCCATCTGTACCATGCAGATAACAGGCAGATAACAGAAAAGTATTTTATGTGTATAGCTCAGTGGGATACTGATTTTGTCACAGAGCTCCAGTTGGTACTGTGCAGTTCATAAGTAACAATCATAATCTAGTACAGTGAGCTATGCACTGCCAATAAAGAGCTGCGTGCAGACTACCCGGTAAAGGTTAGAAAGTTATGTTTTTTCCCCAGTCTTTGATTATCCTAAGTTTGCTGAAAAGTGTTATGTTTTTTCCCAGTCTTTGATTATCCTAAGTTTGCTGAAAAGTGTTTGTTTGGGTAGGAATACATTGTTATTAGTAAATTCAACCCTAACCATTGTGTTACATTCTGAATCCTGAATTTAGGCTTTCACAGACCAAGCACACTTAACAAAATGCTACCAGTATGGACTACATGTGAATCCTACAGCTTGTAGTCCCCTTTGACAACGTTTTCTATACACTGATGAACTCATGCATGATTTATTGTTTCTGTATGCATGTGTGATGTAAAGTGCCCCAACAATCTACGCTGGTAAGAGAGGCGCTATAAAGCAAATGAAATGCATGTGAGAGAGGGGCTATGGAGAGATGAGAGGCACTGTTAGAGAATGATGCAGAAGGAATCATTGAAGAACCCCAATAAAGATTGCTGTATCCTGGTGTACTGTAAGGTTATCATTTACTATGCTTGAAAAACTAGTACAAATGAATATATGATAAAACAATGTGTTTGTAGAATACACTGTTTTTGCGACTTTTTTCCAAATTTTCATGGGCAGGAAGAACCCCCCCAAACCCCAGTGTAGTGGTCAGGCTAACTATGCACTCTATTGGGGCTGGTCTGACAAAATTTGCCAGGGCTGTTTTGGATTCCCAGTCAGGCGATGTGTATACTGCTGCCTGTTAACACAGATAAATGTTTTGGCACACATATTAACATGCAAATTAGTAATAATAATGGAGCACATAATATAGAGGCTCCAGATGCAATATACCATTGGCCATTTATATTAGTCTGTAACTTAGATTTTTTGAATATTTTTAGAGACAACAATAACCATTCCCTTCGTGCTCACAGAGTGAAAGGTGCATGTGACCTGAGTCAACACTAATTGCTGAACCCATGCCCTGTCTACATACGACACGTTTCTTGTAGACAAATAGGCCATCATTACAACCCTGGCGGACCTTGGTAAAGCAGCGGTAAAACAACCAACAGGCTGGCGGAAAAACAAAATGGAATCACGACCATGGTGGTAGAAACAAACACTGTGGCGGTAACCGCCAACAGACAGGCGGAGGACAAAGTACCACCCACTGTATAACAACAGGCCTATCTGCCACCTTTTCCGGGGCGGAACCAATGCTATCAAAAGCACGGCGGAAACAGTACACAGAAGGGAAAACACTCACCTCTCGACACCCAACGAGGAACCAGGACGCCATGGAGCCCGAGTTACACGTACTGCCCGTGCTGGTCTTCCTCCTGCTGTATCAGGAGCAGGACAGACCCTGTCGACGACCACAGTGAGTACTGCACCTACAACACAGAGGAGGGGGGAGGAAAAAGAGAGTGACACACACACGCAGCACGCAATACCCCCACCCTCACCCACAACACCATACACACAAATACATGTAGCAACATTACATATACACCCCCCACCGCCTGGAAGAACGCTAGGACAAAATTAAATGATTGTAACAATTGTACTCATGAAAAATCTGATAGTGAAAGTAAAAAAATCAGTATATACAAATATGTACACCAACTACACAAGTCCGGATAGTGTACCAATCATTGTCCGTGGACCAATGGTCCCAAAATGCATGTGCGAAGCCTACGCAAGATACCTGACTCGAAATGGAGCGAACACTGCAGGGGCATCAGATAAAAAATAAGCAGGCACCTTAGGGGGAAGGGGAGGGGGGCACCTCAGCCGGATGAACGCACAACGCCACTGCTGCACAAGGGGGCTCCATGCCCAATGCTGTATCCTGGGGAGTGCAAAGCCACAGTCTCTCAAGTCTTTCCAGTGGGTGGTTTGTCCACTGCTGTATCCTGGGGAGTGCAAAGCCACAGTCTCTCAAGTCTTTCCAGTGGGTGGTTTGCCCACTGCTTTATCCTGGGGAGTGCAAAGCCAAAGTCTCTCAAGTGGATAACAGTTTCCACTGGTTCTGGAGGGGGCCTTGTGCCCAGAGTGCTTCATCCTGCCAAGGACTGAGGTAGTGGATGTGAATCTCCACTGGTTCTGGAGGGGGCATTGTGCCTAGAGTGCTTCATCCGGCCAAGGACTGAGGTAGTGGATGTGATTCTCCACTGGTTCTGGAGGGGGCATTGTTCCCATAGTGCTTCATCCTGCCAAGGACTGAGGTAGTGGATGTGATTCTCCACTGGTTATGGAGAGGACATTGTGCCCAGAGTGCTTCATCCTGCCAACGACTGAGGTAGTGGATGTGATTCTCCACTGGATCTGGAGGGGGCCTTGTGCCCAGAGTGCTTCATCCTGCCAAGGACAGAGGTAGTGGATGTGATTCTCCACTGGTTCTGGAGGAGGCATTGTGCCCAGAGTGCTCCACATGCAGTGTGGCCGGTCCCATTCCCCCACATTGGTGTGTGTGCCACGAGATTGCCTAGGAACAGGTAGCATGATACGCCATGGAGGCAGAGACATACCCCACCCTGCTGCGGCTTCGCCTTCCACCTGCAGGTGTAAACAGAGATGAAAGTCATGCCTCGTGGAAGCTGGGCAGGGTCCAGGAAGTCTCCTCCAGCCGCGGACGGCTGACCACTGGGGATGGTAGCCATGTCAGCAGTGGTGCCACTGTCCGAGCATGTCACGGGGCTGGTGGCGGTGCTTGCGGCGATGTCTGTAGCGGTGGTGCTGGTGGTGGTGCATGTGTCAGCACCTGTTGAGGGACACAGCAGGACGTCTCCTGCAGCCTTGGACGGCTGCCCACTGGGAAAGATGCTGGGGACTGTTGCTGAGGCTGCAGACGTGCAGGTGGCGGTGCAGGTGGCTGTGCAGGTGGCGGTTCTCGTGGCGGGGAAGGTTGCGGTGTTCGCTGCCGTACAGGTTGGTGTAGTTGTGAGGTACTGGGTTTTTCATAACCGGTACTGATCCGTGAACCCAGCGGTGCCAGGGTACACCCAAAGACCTCGGTACTTTCCTGATTCAGACCACAGAAACTCAGAGTCTTCTAGGTGAAGTCAAAGATCGAATTTATTGGCTGCAGCCAAGTAACAAGCGTCCTAGAAGTACAACAGCACGGTTTGTATGTTCTCAGGAGACTGTGTTTCAATGCAAAGTCAGGTTTCCTTATATACAGTTTTTTAAGCTTCAGGCAAACATTCTTGACATTTTGGTTGGTCATTCACATGTTTTCACTACAAAGGAAAAAACAGTGTCATGATGAAACCTCATATTTCATGTCATCCAACCCATAATAAATTACCCGGCAAGGCCTAGTATTTTACATCAGATAAGTGTGGACCCCCAATAAAAACGGGCACCTCCCCCTCGTAAAGTAAGAAGAAGAAAAGAGCAGGTGCAGGTGTGAGCAAGATTAGGCAGGGTGTGTGAGCGATAATAAGGGTTTTATGGCATGGGGTGCCTTGATGCTATCTGATTCGGCCACTGGGAGAGGGACTGACCAAACAGGTTTGGCCTGAGGCAATGGTTCCAGCTTGCCCAGGTCAGAGAAAAGTCAATCAAGGTGTACGTGTCCTTGGAATCAAATCTGACTGTATTATAAGCCTATGTGAGGGCAACTTTTAAAATGGCTACCGTGTATAAAATGGGAGCCACGAGTGCAGGACGAAAATGGCGATTTCGAGGTGAAAACGCTGCTGGAATTGAGCGAAAATGCTCATGCTTAGTGTACTAGTCATTATCGGTCTTTTGATACTAAAATCGTACTGCTGTGGCAAAGTAAATTACATTGGTCCAGAATTTTTAGAACCACAAACCCTCCTTTTGCCCTTACATAGGCAATAAACCTATTCTCATGCTAATCTGAGTCCAGGTCTATGTTTATAAGGCCATGGAGATGTTGCTGGAGCAAAATTCTAGTATTTGGTAATTCTCTCTGGACAGGTCTCCTCGAACATGAAGTAGCACAAAAGGCCACATATGGCAGGACAAAATAAGGAATACCTCTATCTGCAGTAGGTGGCATAAGATCACACACCCAACAATTAGTGATGTTCACTACTAACTACTGTTGATGCAGAAGCTGTACAAAAGAATTGCTTACGAATTCTGATCTTCTAACCTGCTCATGTTCAGGAAAAGGGTTAAAAGATTGCAAAGAAACAATAATAGGAAAAGACATAGGTTGGGAAGTGGGTTCAGAAGTCAATTGAGTAGAGAAAAACAATCCCACCCATAAATGACAACGTCATGTTTAAAAGACACTAGAAAACACGTTATTAAGAACATATAGACAACGGGAGAAAGTAGTGACCACTATTACAAATGAAATAATAATTTTTCACAACCCTAACCAAAAAGCAAATCCTAAAATGATCTAGTAACATTTTTAGGGCTCCTCTGCATTTCAGTAATTTTGGTATGTTCAGGTGGAACAGTGGTGACTCTCATCAATGCTCTAAGGTGAAAAGGGGGTACTCTTTCCACAGAAAATGGACTTTATTCTGCTTTTACTAAACAGAATAGTACTTTAAAACAATGCCAGCAAAACAATCAGTCTCCTAACACCTAGTCTATACAATCACACGGAAACCTCTTGTGAAACCAACTATGCCCAGAGTCCGTTCAAAAAGCCTCTCTGGCAGGCTTCTATTGTCCATCAAATTTTCTTTTGTTGTTTTCTTTCGCATGGGCCTCTCAATTCAGGCCTCTTCGTGAGAAAAGTACTGCTTAGTTGGAGTGCCCTCCTGACAAACACCCACAGCTCACTCGAAAGTCTCAATGTCTTAAAGCAATGCACCAGTGTCTCTCCTCTGTGGCAGACACTACAAACAATGTGCTCTTCATTGATCAAGGGCACAAATCATCTCGTGCAGACCCAAGCACCATTAATTGGGAAATAGCTCAAGCTCAGCAGCACTTTCAGACTCCAACACTCATTATTTAGTGTCAGAGGACGCTCAAGCTGCTCTTTCATGGACACCACAATATAGTGCCTTTTTCCAAACTTTAAATCTCCGGTGCACTGCCCTTCTTCCGTTGGAGCAAAGAAAAGGGGGGGTGTGGCCAAAACTCAGACCAAGGGGCTCAAGGGATTGCACACTGTCAGAGGTTACCAGCACAACAGGTAGAGAAATGAAACCTCAAAACAGCTCTGCCATCAACAACAAGAATCCTTCTCTTTAGCTCTTTTACACTGAAACTTTGGTTTTGTGATGTCCAACGCCGTCTGATGGAGCAAGTACGATACCATGCGCTGGCGATCGCTGTCCAGCTTTGCTACTTTCTGGGTGCTGAGACTGTAGGGCCAAGACGTCCGTCTTTCATCTGTAGCTGTCACTGATGGGAATTAGGCTTAAATCTATGTCCTGCAGGTTATTATGACTTGATACCCGCAGAATCTAGTGACGTAGGAAATGTGCCACAGTTGTTAGTTCCCTTCAATTTAGTACAAAAACAGTTCATGGTTTTTAACAAGGGGACTGCAAGCAGGTGGTCTGCAATCTTCAAAGGAGTAGCCATACACCATGGGCATAAAATACAAAGACAAAGGCAGAAGGGCAAAACAGGGTCTCTAGCATCTTTAATTGGGTTCTCTCCATTATTCTCTGCCATCTATAGCTACATGAGAATTCTATCTGAATGGATTTCCTCACACAGTGGCATTGTCTAATGGGGTAAACACATATTTTCCTCAATGATTAAGTCTAGGTGTTCCTCCTTACCTTAGAACATCTCAATAGAGAAATCACATGATACCGATTATCAGGGACATGTAGAAACCTTCCTTTAAAAACTGTGCATCAGGTGCACTATGCAATACACAGGCTAATAGTCAAATGTGCAAACAAAAAGACAAGAACTAGAGGGTCCTGATATTTGCATGATTAGGACACATCTGATCCCACCCAAAAAAAAAAAGGTAGCAGGAACAAAAGGGAACCGAAAACCAAATTAAAATAGACATTGAAAATTCGTCATGTTCAAAAAGGTAAACATAAGATATCTCCTATTGAAATGGAAAACTTGTCTTACTATAATATTGAGTCAGTTAACCAGTCTATCGCTACCCTGACAGTCAGGCTGGAAAACATTGAAGCAGGCCTAAGGCAAATTCTTGAAAACCAGTCTGGTCATACCAAAGGGAATTATACATAACATGGGGGTCCCTGGTACATCACTGCAGTCTGGAAATGTGAACCTGAACAATACATCAATAATAATAAAAGGGCTGACTGGTGAAAGGAATTCGAAAAAGAGAAATGGGACTAGGACATAGCTAAAATCTCAATAACTAAGCATGATGCGACATTGGTCAGGGGAAGTAACAAAAGAAAAAAAATCTATAGGAAGAACAAAAAATGATTTGGGTGATAGTCAGGCATGTGACACAACACCGAGAGTACGGGTGATACACAAAGGCCAAAGTTACACAAATTTTAACTCTACCGTTGGCGACTACACCATATACGGTACTCCTAGCTAATGTTTCAGTTCCTTCTTCAGGAAAAAATGAAAACCTGGTTTTCTTTTAAGAAACAAAAGCCATATGCTACTTAGGAAACAGAACATCATTAACTAATGTAATATAGAAATTAGGCCACCTTGAGTCACAGATCTATAATTTCATCCTTAGGTCCAATCAAGGCTACATAAATGTAGGGCTGCCTGTTCCTTTAAGGGAAGGGGCAGTAACGTGACTAACTGCAGGTGACACACTTTGATCCTGTATATCTCTTTTTATTTTCCTTCAATACCATTATAGCCAAATAGACATGCACTGGTGAAGTGTTGTCTCTTATGTTCACAGCATGAAATATCATTATCTGTGGAATTTAGTAACCAGAACAAGTTCAACCAACTGTTGCGTAGCGATGGGTATCGGTCTTTTGATACTAAAATCGTACTGCTGTGGCAAAGTAAATTACATGGGTCCAGAATTTTTAGAACCACAGTTGTTGACAGAAGGGGTGACACTAGTCCCTCAGTCGGTGCCACCGTGCCCTGTCCTGACCTGCTCTTCTGCATTTGTCCCTTCCCCACCTTTGATGGTGCCGCAGGTGTCTTGCCACTGTCCCCTTTTGTTTTGGCGGAGCTCTTGGTAGCTGGTAGGTGTGGCTTCTCCCTTCGTGATGTGGGCACCTTCTTCACTTTGGCAGGTGGCGGAATGTCCTTGGCCTTGCAAGGTGGCACACTGGCAGCCCAGATGGGTGGCGCACTCGATGACCCCGCAGTTGCTGGCACCACTGTGCCTGGGGATTTGGTGGCTGAGGTGCTAGGCTGGGACCTGGAAAGCCTGGCCCTAGGGGAAGGCCGAGGGGGAGGTGAAGGGAAGAGGTCAAAGTTTGCCAGGAAAAGTGTTTTAGACACACTGGGACGGGAAGATGGAGGGGGTTTGGGAGTGGAGGAAGAGGTAGTGGTTGTAGGAGGTGTACGTTTGCTGAATTTGGGTGAAGGTGCATGGGCCGGAGGCTGTTGTGAGGTGGATGGCTGTTGGGTGGGTGTGTGTCTGTGTTTGTGTACTTTAGGAGGAGGGCTCACAGACACACTGGGAGAGGACACTGGGGATGTGAGCATGGTAGTGGGGGTGGTGATTGCACGTGAGCGGTGTGTGGTGATGGCCGTGCTGGTGATGGAGGTAGTGGCTGAGGATGTAGTGCATGCAGGTGTGAGTGGAGATGAGACAGGGATGGAAGAGGAGGACGTGGAGGAGGGGGACACAGTGGAGGCAGTGGATGTTGCTGTGTCTGCATGGGGATGGTGCTTGTCTGAGTGCTTGTGGGCTGTGTGGTGCTTATGTTTGCCATGTCCACTCTTGTGTGTTGAGGAGTGTGCATGCTGGTCTGATGGTGTGCTTGGGATAGGCTGAGCTACAGGGGATTGGGTCTGGGTGGAGGCAGTTGGAGGGGAGACTGGACACAGAGACAATGGCTGCCATCAGTGCTGAGGCCAGAGCCTGAAATGCTCTCTGTTGGGCCGCCTGCCCAGAATGAATGCCCTCCAGGTATGCATTTGTTGTTGCAAATGCCTCTCAACACCCTGGATGGCATTCAAAATGGTAGATTGCCCAACAGTGAGGGATCCCAGGAGGTCAATAGCCTCCTCACTGAGGGCAGCAGGGCTGACTGGGGCAGGGCCTGAGGTGCCTGGGGCGAAGGAGATGCCCACCTTCCTGGGTGAGCGGGCACGGGACACACGCTGAGGAGCTGCTGGGAGGGCGGTGCTGGTAAGGGGGGTGGTGGCTGTACCTGTTGATGTGGTGGGCACAGAGGTGCCCACCCTTGCGGTGGTCGCTGGTGTATGCTCCTGTCCCGTTGTGGAGCTCCCCTCGCCCTCCGTCCCACTGGTGGCTTCAGACTCCATTGCTTCACCCTCCAGGGCCAAGTGGGTTGCAGCTCCATCCTGCTCCGGTGCCATTGCTCCTCGGCCAGATGATGCTATTGCACGCAAGAACAGGGAGACAAAACAAAAAGGGGGGGGGAGAGACAGAAGAAACACATGTTCAATGCATGCAACACCACTACAGTTCGTGGACACAACACACAGGGAGCAGCCCTCTGCACTGAGCCATGCACTAACAGTTCCTAGCAAATTCACATGCCCAAGGGGGACGAGGCCTAAGCCCAAGTGCTGCACACCTGGAAGTCACAGGAGCCTGACTAGGTGTAGATCGCTATCACCAGTAGTGGGATTAGGGTGCCACAGAGCCTGCCTAACACGGGACCTTGCCTACCAAGTTCGCCCTGACCTAGGGGAACCCACAGCCCACCTCCCCCACCCAGACACCTCGTAATGCACGCGGAGTCAGCTGAATTAGAGTGTTCTCACTCCCTTGTGGCTGCTGTGATGCCCTCAAGCGCCCATCCAACTCCGGATAGGCCACCGCCAGGATCCGGTACATCAGGCGGGTCATGGTGCGACGGGCACCCCTTCCACATTGGAAGGCCATCCCCAGCTGGGCCTCCGCTGTCTTCTTGCTCCAGCGGCACAGGTCCTCCCATCTTTTACGGCAGTGGGTGCTCCGTCTATGGTAGACCCCCAGGGTCCGGACGTCCTTGGCGATGTCACGCCAAATACCCTTCTTCTCTTGGGCGCTGACCTAGAGGAAAAGTGAAGTAAAAATGGATGTTTCTAACCCGTACATTTCAACTCACGCATTGCCAAACACCTCCCACACTGGCCCTGCCATACACACACACACAATCCTGACATGCTGGCCTGTCCCCCTTCCCACCCTCTTCCATCCACGACACTCCATACACTCAGGTGGCATCCACCATGCTCACAGTGTACTCACCTGTTTGTCTGGAGGACTGTACAGTGGCGTGTACTGGGGGAGGACCCCATCCACCAGTTTCTCCAACTCCTCTGAAGTGAAGGCAGGGGCCCTTTCCCCAGACACTGTAGCTATCATCGCTTCCAGACACAGGTCACAGCAGCACTTGTAGTGTAGGTCCTCTCCTGTTGAAGGTCAGATATCAAGTGAGTGAACAGTACGAAAATGGCGGTCACGGTCACCACCGGCGTACATCGTCATTGGCTCCTGGGACCCATAGGGCCCAATGTTAACCAATGCTGAATTGCGCTGCGGTCTTCGACCGCCAACCGCGACGGTGTACAACGCCAGCACAGTTACCTCATTTCCCCTTGTCCCACCTTACAGGTCAGGCAGCCGCCATTTCAGTGGGCCACCTGGGATGGAGAAAACTGCGTCACACCTATCTAGGCCTGGAATACAGACAGATACCGGTACTTTGTGATATTCCAACGTTTTAGCAAATAACGCATTGTGATACCAAGTGTTGGATGACCCTCTGCTCGATGTTCTCCTCCATAGGGCACGTCTGCTGGGGCAGGTGATGAGATGGCGGCATCCTCCGGTGTACAGACCCCTGGTGGACCAGTCGACAATGGAAGAGAGACACATCATTATCACATACAGACTTGATTGTGCAATAATCATGGAACTGTGGGCCCAGTTGGAGCCAGACCTGATTTCAGCTATCCACCATCCCACAGGAATCCCCCCTCTAGTGCAGGTTCTGTCTGTACTCCATTTCCTGGCCAGTGGTCTTTTGAAACAGCAGTGGCCATGGCATCAGGGATGTCCCAGCCAATGTTCTCTAACGTGTTGTCCAGAGTGTTATCTGCCCTGCTGAAACACATGCGCAGCTACATCGTTTTCCCTCAAGTGGAGGATTAGCCCACAGTGAAAGGTGACTTTTATTGCCCTGGGACATATCCCCAACATCATTGGTGCCATTGATGGTACACATGTGGCATTTGTCCCCCTGCAGGAAAGAACAGGTGTACAGAAACCGGAAAAGCTACCATTCGATGAATGTGCAGATGGTGTGTTTCGCAAACCAGTATATCTCCAATGTGAATTCCAAGTGTCCTGGCTCTGTGCATGCCGCTTACATTTTGAGGAATAGCAGCATCCCTTATGTGATGGGGCAACTCCTGAGGCACCGTGTGTGGCTAATAGGTGAGGCTAAGGTCCCAACACAGTTGACATAGGTGTCTGGGTATGTGGTTGTCCCTAAGGGTTAGTGTGTGTCTAACAGTTGTCCCTCGATATTTGCAGGTGAATCTGGTTACCCCAACCTGTCATGGCTACTGACCCCAGTGAGGAATCCCAGGACAAGGGCAGAGGAACGCTACAATGAGGCACATGGGCGAACTAGGAGAATTATAGAACGCACTTTTGGCCTCCTGAAGGCCATATTCCGGTGCCTCCATCTGACAGGTGGCTCCCTATACTACTCACCGAAGAAGGTGTGCCAGATAATCGTGGCATGCTGTATGCTGCACAACCTGGCTTTGCGATGCCAGGTGCCTTTTCTGCAGGAGGATGGGCCAGATGGTGGTTTTGTGGCAGCTGTGGAGCCTGTGGACAGTGAAGAAGAGGAGGCAGAAGAAGAAGATGTTGACAACCGAAACAACATCATCATGCAATACTTCCAGTGAGACACAGGTAAGATGTAACTTCTTCCCACATCTCATACTATTGTTGGAGCTAGCATAAGTCTGTCATTTTCACTCAGTGTATGGACCCTGACTTTTTACTTTGCCTTTCCATTTCACAGATCTGGGTCCCACTTTGTGCCCTCTGCTATGTTTATTGCTGGCCTAAAGCTGTGTTATATTGGTATGTGAACAAGTACATTGACATTGCTAAATTCCAGAGGTTTTGCAAATACACATTAGTTAAAGCACAGACAGACTCCAGATTGTTTTGTGATTCAAGTGTGTTTATTTCTGTGCAAATAAGTGGAGGGGTGTGTGAAATGGGCTGGGGTGATGGTAGAGGAATGTCCATGGCAGAGTCCAGTCTATTTGTTTCACAGATGCATTGTCCAATGGGGTATAGGAAGTGGAGCAATGGCAGTTTAAGGTGGACAGGGTGACAAAGTGGGACAGAAGGGTGACCTTCAGGATAGTCTTATTTCCTGGCAGGGGTCTTGGCAATGTTCTCTGTCTTGTTCCTGGATCTTAGGGACCGTTTATGGGGTGGTTCTCCATCTGCAGGGCGTGGGGTGCTGGTGGCCTGTTGTTCCTGCGGCGCTGCCTCCTGTCCACTAGCGCCGGTGGAGGTGGAGGGCTGTTCATCATCCAGGCTAGTGTCAGGGGCCTGTTGGTATGCCACTGTGTCCCTCTTGGTGTTGAGAAGGTCTGCCAGCACCCCTGCAATGGTGACCAGGGTGGTGTTGATGTACTTCAAGTCCTCCCTGATCCCCAGGTAGTGTTCTTCCTGCAGCCGCTGGGTCTCCTGAAACTTGGCCAATACCGTGCCCATGGTCTCCTGGGAATGGTGGTAAGCTCCCATGATGTTGGAGAGTGCCTTGTGGAGAGTGGGTTCCCTGGGCCTGTCCTCCCCCTGTCGCACAGCAGTCCTTCCAGCTTCCCTGTTATCCTATGCCTCTGTCCCCTGAACCGTGTGCCGACTGCCCCAGGTCCCTCATCGTCCTGTGTTAGTGGGGTTTCCTGGGTTCCCTGTAGTGGTGGATACACTGCTGATTGACGTGTCCTGGGGACAGAGGGGGGGGTGCTGTGGTGGTGTTCCCTGAGGGGGGAGGTTCAGTGGTGGTTTGTGACTGTGGCAGGGGAACGGACTGTCCTGAGGTCCCTGATGGGCCGGGCTGGTCATCTTGATCCAGGCGTGCAGAGATGCTGTTGTCACTGTGGGCCTCTTCTGTGGGGGGACTGGATATGTCTGGCACCTCCTGTCTGGTGACATGGGGTATGGGTCCTGTTGGGGTGTAAATGCATAGTTATGGTATCTGTGTCTGCCATCTTGTGCAATGGGTGAGTTACCCTCTACTCCTGTGCATGCATTACTGCCGTGGCCCTTGTGTGATTGGTGATTTTGGGGCATGAGTGAATCTCTCTACTGGACATGCTTTGGTGATGGGTGTCCATGCATTGGTGTTACATGCAGGGCTTGATTTTGGGATGTGTGGGTTGTGTTAGTGGGGTATCTGTGGGTTGTTGGGGTGATGGGTGTGAGGGTGAGGGTGGGAGTATGTGATGGCATGCAGGTGTTGTTGGGGGGATGAAGAAGTAAAGATTTGCCTTACAAGAGTCCAGTCCTCCTGCTACTCCTGCGAGGCCCTCAGGATGCATGATCGCCAAGACTTGCTCCTCCCATGTTGTTAGTTGTGGGGGAGGAGGTGGGGGTCCACCGCCAGTCCTCTGTACAGCACTCTGGTGTCTAGATACCATGGACCGTACCTTCCCCCGTAGGTCGTTCCACCTCTTTCTGATGTCATCCCGTGTTCTTGGATTCTGTCCCACTGCGTTGACCCTGTCGACAATTCCCTGCCATAACTCCATCTTCCTTGCAATGGAGGTCTGCTGCACCTGTGATCTGAATAGCTGTTGCTCTACCCGGACGATTTCCTCCACCATGACCCTGAGCTCCTCCTCAGAGAACCTGGGGTGTCTTTGAGGTGCCATGGTGTGGTGTGGGTGATGTGTGAGGTGGTGTCTGTTGTGATGTGTGAGGGGATGTGTTGGTGTGTGTTGTTTGAGGTGCGTGAATGTTGTATGAGTGTTGTGTGTCTGTGGATGCTGGTGTTGTGTTGTGTTAGGTAGTCTCTCTCTCTGTCCTTCTTTCAGAATTTTGTGGGTGATGTGGGTGTGTGCTTTATATTGGATTGGGTGTGTGTATGTGTGTCATGTGTGTGTATTTTGAATTGTCCAATGTGGTTGTGTTTTGTAAATGTGTGTGTATTTTTGAGCGCGGCGGTGTGTGCCGCCAATGGAATACCGCGGTTGAAAGACCGCTGCGTTGATTCGTGGGTCATGATACTGTGGGCGTATTCCTGTTGGCGTGATGGTGTAGGTTTTGGTATCCCCAGTTTATCACTGACCTTTGGTGCGGCGGACTTGTGTGGGTGTCTGTATTGTGGCAGATTCCAAGCTGTGAGCCATAATACCTGTGGTGGAATTCCGCTGCCGCAACGGTATGTTGGCGGTCTTCTGCACGGCGGAAAGCAGGATTTACCGCCAGGGTTGTGATGAGGGCCATAATATTATATGCAAATGTATCCAATTTAGACTTAGGTCCTGATTTAGATGTTGTTGGTGGTAATGGTCCCACCATCAACTTTTCGACTGTAAACCCGTTCACTGCCACAACAGTCTGCCCGCTGTATCTAGATGTTGGTGGTCCCATAGACGAAAGCCTGCATTTGAACTGCTGTCTCCACCAAGAATGACCGACCTTGTGGATGGCTTCATTAGACAAAAATGGCTGATGACGGAACCTCAGACACCCTTCCTGTCCTTCCGATTTGGATGTGCCTTACCGACAAGAAAAAAGTGGCGGTCCGACCTCCATTTTTGAGTTGGAGGATTGGGTAGAAAGGGTGAAAAAAACTCACCTTTTTCCACATTACACTCCTGTCTTTGACTGGATACGACTGGACAAAACCTGCCATCACTGCCACCGAACCACAGAGAAAACACAACCCCCCCCCATTGCTGGACTCTAAATTAGGGACACCGCAATGCAAGGGTACATTGGGTGGGCACTGCTTGGGAGGTCGGGAAACTGGGGAGATATACATGTCATAGTATTTTTTTTTAAACACTGTGACATGCATACGGCGGGAATACAAGTGGGTCAGAAACAGATGGGGACACACTGGTACACAACACATATCGCACACATACACAACTGTCATTATGGTGTCAGAATTCATTGCCAAATGAATGCTGGCACCACAATGACAGGACATTCACACCTCTCAACTGTGTCCATGTGTGCACATTGCCAGGGGACCTCTTATTGTCACGGTGTGCTGCAAGGTGTGTGTATGAGTCAGAACGTGTGTATGTATCGATTGGCTGGTTGAGGTGGAGGGTGCGGGAGTGGATGATGTGGTGGTGTCTGAGTGTGTGTCACTTGCATGTGAGACCAATGTTGTTGTGTATGTTGTGTTGCAGTGTAACAAACCCAGGTGAATGTGGTTGTTCTGTGGTGGACGTTACCATGATGTCTGTAGTTGTACGTGTGTGTGAGTATATTTGTGTAGATGGGTGTGTAGTTTTGTTGGTTGTTGTGGTTATGTACTGTGTGAGTGGATTGTCAATTGTGTGTGTATGCTGTGGCATGGATCAGTACATCAATCAAGTAATTTATAGAGCGCTACTCGCCCGTCAGGCTCTCAAGGCGCTGGGGAGGGAAGCTACTGATAAAATAGCCATGTTTTGAGGCGTTTCCTGAATGTCAGGAGGTCCTGGATCTGGCGTAGGTGGAGCGGTAGAGAGTTCCAGGTCTTGGCGGCGATGTGAGAGAAGGATCTTCCACCGGGAGTGGTGCAGCGGATGCAGGGGATGGAGGCGAGGGTGAGGCTGGCGGAGTGGAGATGGCAGATGGGAGTGTGGAAGGTGAGTCTGTCGTTGAGGTAGGCCGGGCTAGTGTTGTGGAGGGCTTTGTATGCGTGGGTGAGGAGCTTGAAGGTGATCCTCTTCGTTATGGGTAGCCAGTGTAGGTCTCTGAGGCGGGATGAGATGTGGTCGCGGCGTGGGACGTCGAAGATGAGGCGGGCAGATGCGTTTTGGATTTGTTGCATTTTCGTTTGGAGTTTGGCGGTGGTTCCCACATAGATTGCGTTTCCGTAGTCTAGTCGGCTGCTGATAAGAGTGTGGGTGACTGTTTTCCTGGTTTCGACAGGAATCCATTTGAAGATCTTGCGCCGCACAGAGGGTGTTGTAGCAGGAGGAGGAGATTGCATTGACCTGCTGAGTCATGCTGAGTGCTGAATCCAGGATGAATCCTAGGTTTCGTGCTTGAGTACTGGGTGTGGGTGCGGTTCCTAGGGAGGTAGGCCACCAGGAGTCGTTCCAAGCTGAGAGGTTGGTGCCAAAGATGAGGATCTCTGTTTTGTCAGAGTTTAACTTGAGGCGGCTTGAGTCCATCCATTTGGCGATGGTGTGAAGTCCATTGTGGAGGTTGTTTTTTGTAGTTGCAGGGTCTTTCATGAGGGAGAGGATCAGCTGGGTGTCGTCTGCGTAGGATACTAAGTTGATGTGGTGGGTTCATGCGATGTTGGTTAGTGGGGCCATATAGACGTTGAAGAGCGTTGGGCTGAGAGAGGATCCTTGGGGGACTCCACAGATGGTCTTGGAGGCTTCGGACAAAAATGGCAGAAGGCGGACTCTCCAGGTTCTGCCAGAGAGGAATGAAGAGATCCAGTTGAGAGCCGCGGATCCCGGCATTGTGGAGGCGTGTGCGAAGGGTATTGTGACAAACGGTGTCGAAGGCTGCGGAGAGGTCCAGGAGGATGAGCCCTGCAGTTTCGCCTCGTCGAGCAAGGTCCTGATGTCATCTGTAGCAGCGATGAGTGCGTTCTCAGTGCTGTGGTTCTTGCGGAATCCGGATTGGGAGGTGTCGAGTGCCTTGTTGTCTTCCAGGAAACGAGGTAGTTGGCCGTTCACGATTTTCTCAATGACCTTTGCTGGGAAGGGGAGGAGGGAGATGGGCCGGTAGTTCTTGGGGTCATCTGGGTCTGTCTTGGGTTTCTTCAACAGGGCGTTGACATCGGAGTGTTTCCAGCTCTCCAGGAAGGTGGCTGTCTTGAAGAAGCTGTTGATGATGGCGCGGAGGTGGGGGGCAATGATATTGCTGGCTTTATTGAAGATATAGTGTGGGCAGTGGTCCGAGGGGGAGCCGAAGTGGATGGAGGCCATGGTGTTGATGGTGTCTTCATTGTTGACGTGTGCCCAGACGCATAGGAGGTTGGTGTCGCTTGGTGCGTTGGGGTCGTGGGTTTCTGTGGTTGGCTGGTGGGTCCGGGGGTTGAAGCTGTTGTGGATGTTTTTGATCTTTCGATGGAGATAGGTGGCGAGGGAGTTGCAGAGCTCCTGTGATGGCAGGGGTTTGTAGGAGCAGGGCCTGGGGTTGGAGAGTTCTTTGATGATGCCGAAGAGCTCTTTGATGTTGTGAGCGTTGGTGTCTATACAGCTTTTGTAGTAGGTTCTTTTGGTGGTGCAGATCAGCTGGTAATGTTTGCGGATGGCAGTCTTGAAGGCGATGTGGTTGGATTCTGTAAGTTCATGGCGCCGGGTTTTCTTGATTCTTCTGCATTCCCCTTTGGAGGCCTGTAGGTTGGGAGTGAACCAGCTCGCCTTGGTTCTGTAGTAGATGTCTGAGGGTTGTTTGAGTGGCGCGAGGGTGTTGGCGCAGTCGTCTATCCATTGATGCAGGTTGGTGGCGGCTGTGTTGGGGTCCGGGATCCTAGGAGGTGGGACCTGGGCGAGGGTGGAAACCAGCTGTTCTGACGAGATTTTGCTCCAGTAGCGGCGGGGGGGTTGTGTAGGGTGGTGGTGAGTGACTGGCTTCTGGAAGGAAAAATGGATGCAGCGATGGTCGGACAGTGGAGTTCTGTGGTGTGTCTGAAAGAGACGTGGCAGCTGGCTGAGAAGATGGGGTCGAGTGTGTGGCCTGCGGTGTGAGTGGGCGACGTGATGAGTTGCTTAAGGCCGAGGTTGGCGAGCAGGTTGGTGGTGTTGATATCGTTGTTGTTTTCTAAGTGAAAGTTCATGTCGCCGAGGAGGATGTAGTCTGTTGAGGCGAGGGCTTGGGCGCTGATTATGTCAGCGACGGCGTCGCAGAAGTGAGGTCAGGGGCCCGGGGGTCTGTAGACCAGTGTTCCTCTGAGGGTGGTGTTGCCGTTGACATGAATTTTGAAATGGAGGTGCTCGGCGGGGTTGAGAGTGTTGTGGGTGCTGGTTGAGACTCTGATGGTGCTTTTGTGGACTATGGCGATTCCTCCTCCTGGTTTGTTGGTGCGGTCTCTTTTTGTGATTTTGTAGCCTTCAGGGATGGCTATGTCTGGTTCCGAGGCCGAGTTCATCCAGGTTTCGGTGAGGAAAGCAACGTCAGGTGATGATGAGGTCAGTAGGTCCCTGAGTTCGATTGCATGTTTGTGGACGGAGTGGGTGTTGAGGAGAATGCAGCTGAGGTGGTTGTTGACGGGTCTGTTGGGGTGCTTGGTAGTTAGGGTGCAGGTGAAACTGCAGGCTCTGCAGGAGAAGGGCCCCTTGGTGTGCTTCGGAGTGGACTGGAGGCAGAGGAAGGAGCATCCTTGATTGAGGGCGTGGAGGTCACTGGCTGTATAGCGGTGTCTGGTGGTGGGGGGGCCCAGTGGGCCAGGGGAGGTGGGAGGGAGGAGCAGCTGGGAGGCGGGAGGGAAGAGCGAATGGGGGCGTGAGGGGGGCGGGCCGCAGGGATGCAGCGGCGGGAGGCAGAAACAGCTCAGGAGAGCCCAAGGGGCACAGGGCACAAATGGGCAAAAAATGGCACAGAAGAGGTACAAGCAAGAATAAAAGGCACAATAAAGTAAGAAGCATAGAAAATAAGGCACAGTACTAGGAACGCTTACCAGAGCAGCCCACTAGACACCAGGGATGAGGTGCAGGCGATTGCCTGCGGGTGGTGGAGGGCTTCGAACACGCAACAGCAGCGTGGGCGGGTTGAAGGACACGGGCACAACTTAGTGGAGCTGGGGAGCGAGCTCTAGACCCTAAAAGCAGGTGTGGATTTATGTCAGTGTGTGTTTTTGGCATGTACGGGTTGTGTTGGGATGTAATGGCAATGGGTTGTTGTGTGAATGTGGTGTGTAGTGGGTAGTGCGAGGGTACACCTATGGCTAAGGGACAGTGTATGTGTTTTGTGAAAAAGTAGCCTGTTTCTAGCATGGTTACCCCCACTTTTGGCCTGTTTGTGAGTGTGTGTCAGTGTGTTTTGCCTGTGTCATTGGGATCCTGCTATCCAGGACCCCAGTGCTCATAGTTTGTGGCCTAATGTGTATGCCTGTGTAGTGCCTAACTGTGTCACTGAGGCTCTGCTAATCAGAACCTCAGTGTTTATGCTCTCGCTGATTTTAAATTTGTCACTGTAGGCCAGTGACTACATTTACCAATTTCAATTGGCACACTGGACCCCCCTTATAAGTCCCTAGTATATGGTACCTAGGTACCCAGGGCATTTGGGGTTCCAGGAGATCCATATGGGCTGCAGCATTTCCTTTGCCACCCATATGGAGCTCAGACAAACCCTTACACAGGACTGCCATTGCAGCCTGCGCGAAATAACGCACGTTAATTCACAGCAATTTTCACTGCACTTAAGTAACTTATAAGTCACTTGTATGTCTAACCTTCACTTGCTGAAGGTTAGGTGCAAAGTTACTAAGTGTGAGGGCACCCTTGCACTAGCAAAGGTGCCCCCACATAGTTCAGGGCCATTTCCCCGGACATTGTGAGTGCGTGGATGCCATTACATGCATGCACTACATGTAGGTAAATACCTATATGTAGCTTCACAATAGTAACTCCGAATATGGCCATGTAACATGTCTAAGATCATGGAATTGTCCCCCCATTCCAAATCTGGTATTGGGGAGCCAATTCCCTGCATCCTGTGGGCTCCACCATGGACCCCCAGTACTGCCAAACCAGCTCTCTGAGGCTTGCACTGCTGCTACAGCTGCTGTCAACTCACAGACAGGGTTCTGCCCTCCTGGGGTCTGGGCAGCCCAGTCCCAGGAAGGCAAAACAAAGCTTTTCCTCTGAGAGCAGGGTGTTACACCCTCTCCCTTTGGAAATAGGTGTTACAGGCTGGGGAGGGGTAGCCTTCCCCAGCCTCTGGAAATGCTTTGAAGGGCACAAATGGTGCCCTCCTTGCATAAACCAGTCTACACCGGTTCTGGGACCCCGTCTCCACTGCTCTGGTGGGAAACTGGACAAAGGAAAGAGGAGTGACCACTCCCCTGCCCATCACCACCCCGGAGGTGGTGCCCAGAGCTCCTCCAGTGTGTCCCAGACTTCAGCCATCTTGCTTTGCAAGGTGTGGGGGCACTCTGGAGGGCTCTAAGTGGCCAGTGCCAGCAGGTGATGTCAGAGACCCCTCCTGATAGGTTCATCCCTGATAAGGTAGCCAGTCCCCCTCTCAGGGCTATTTAGGGTCTCTCCTGTGGGTTCTCTTCAGATTCTGCTTGCAGGTTTCCTTCTGGGATCCTCTGCAACAACTTCAGACTCTTCTGACCTCGGATCAACTGCAGCCTGCTCCAAGAAACGTTGTAACTGCAACAAAGTGTCAACAAGAGACACTTTTCGTCAGAAACCTCAGCTCCAAGTCAGCAACTGCAACAGTTTCCATGGTGTGCAGGCTCTGGGGGCTCCCTGTCTTCATCCTGCACCAGAAGAACCAAAGAAATCTCCTGTGGAGTGAAGGAGTCAATCCCCTGCTCCAAGCAGGCACCTTCCAAGACAACGACCGGTACCCTGGGACTCCCCTCACAACAACAAGCGTGCTCCTAAGGACACAGAGGGTGGACATCATTGACATAGACTGTCCTGAGGTCCTGCTGACGCAGTTTGGAGGAGGTAAGACCTTGCCTTCCCCAAGAACAACGGTACCCCTGTGTACTGTCTTCTTCACGTCCTGAGGCCTCTGTGCACTCTTTGTAAAATTCCTTTGTGCACAGCCTGGCCCAGGTCCCCAGCACTCCACCCTGCGACGCTCAACTCGCTGAGTTGTTCTCCGGCTGCATGGGACCTTCTTTTGTTGTGCTGCATCAACCACGTTTTGCACCTCGTTTGAACCTGAATCCTGCGGCTTCTGGGGGTGCTGGCTGGCATCCTGAGGGTTCTCTAAAGTGCTGAGAGCCCACCTTCCTCCTCACACAGAGTTGAGGCCTCTGGGTCCCTCCTGGGTCCATCCAGCACCATTTTGAAGAAAAACGCACTTTTGTCCTAGCCAAGGCTTGTTGGCGCCTTCCAACACAAAATCTCGCCTGTAAGGATCTTCACGCCGTGGGACATCTTTTGCATCACACGAACACGCTGGCATCTTCCTAGGATGCATTTCTGCAGTCTTCAACTAACCGGGGACTCTACTTTTGCACCCTCTTCTGGGTTGGCAGGGGCTCCTGTCCTTCCTGGAACTTATTTCGACTTCCGGACTTGGTCCCCTTCCTTTGCAGGTCTTCAAGTCCAATAATCCAGCAGTTGTTCTTTGTAGACTTGGTTGGCCACTGCAAAATCCCCAAAACGAGGTGTAGTGTGTCCTAAGGAAACTTGCAGTACTTTACTCCTGCTTTTCTGGGCTGGGGTAATTTTCTTACCTTTACTGTATTCTTACTCTCCCAGCGATTCTGCACACACTACACTTGTCTAGGGGGGAATTCGTGATTCACATTCCGCTTTTTTTAGCATATGGTTTGTGTTGCCCCTAGATCTATTTTCTCCCATTGCATTCTATAGGATTTCCTACTGTTTGCATTTTTCTATGACTATTTACTTGTCTAATTTTGGTGTCTAGTGTATATATTGCGTATAATACGTACCTCCAGGAGTATTATCTCTAAGATATTTTTGGTACTGTGTCACCCAAATAAATACCCTTTTTTTTGGTAACACTTTGTATTGTCTTTACTTGTGCATAAGTACTGTGTAACTATAAGTGGTGTTGCATGAGCTTTGCATGTCTCCTAGTTCAGCCTAAGCTGCACTGCTATAGCTACCTCTATCAGTCTAAGCTGCTAGAACACTACTACATTCACTAACAAGGGATAACTGGACCTGGTGTAAGGTTTAAGTACCCAAGGTACCCACTATAAACCAGGCCAGTCTCCTACCCGTGCCACCTACCTCTCTTCCATGGCCCCTGCTATTGTACAAAGTCCATTGAGTCCTGTCACTGTCTCCCTCATTAGCAATCCGTTGACAGTCAATCTGCTTGCAGAGGTATAACATCTAAATATGCGGGCAGAAGACTGCTGCAGCAAATCTCAACGGCAAGGAGGTGCCATGACCATACAGTCCCCCAATAGAAGATGCCCCCACTGATGACAGTAACTCTGGACTTCAGGATCTGGATGAACTACCTGACCCATCAGGGACCACTAGTCAGTTAGCCACCCCAGCCTACTCACAGTTCACCACAGAGCCTCCCCCATCAGTATCTAACACCACAACACCCATCCAACGTCCCCACACCTCTGTCCCCAGGACACATCAATCAGCAGTGTGACCACCTGTACAGGAACCCCAGTTCACACCTCACCCCCAAGACAATCAGGGACCTGGGGTCAGTGGCAGTGGGCACACCGTTCAGGGGACACTGGCACAGGGGAACAGGGACCCCAGGAGGACCTCTGTGCGCCAGGGGAGGACAGGCCCAGGGAACCGACTCTCCAGGAGGCATTCACTAATGTCCTGGGGGCTTACCAACAATCCCAGGACAAGATGGGCCAGATCCTTACCAACATGCAGGAGAACAAGTGGCTGCAGGAACAACACCATCAGGAGATCAGGGAGGATTTGCAGGCCCTTAACACCACCGTGGTCTCTATGGTGCTGGCAGATATGCCCAACATCATGAGGGAATGGACGGCACACCAGCAGGTCCCTACCACTAGCCAGACTACTGACCAGCCCACCACTTCTGCTGCAGCTGGTGGGCAGGAGGTCCTGCCACAAGACCCACATGCCACCAGCAGTCCTCCCCCTACAGAAAGTGAACCACCCCGCAAATGTTCCCTGCGACCCAGACAGGTGCCAGAAACACTTGCCAAGGCCAAGACCACTGCCAGGAAATAACACCCTCCTGAATGCCCCCCTTGTGTCCCACCCTGTCACCATGTCCACTTTGAACTGCCTTTGCTCCACTTCCTATGGCCCCTTGTGCACTGGACCTGTGCTACAAACAGACTGGAACAATACCCTGGACTTTCCTCAACCATCACCCCATCCCATTGCACTTTTCAGTTAATTATCTGCACTACAATAAACATCCTTGAACACAACTTGAGTGAAAGTGTTTTATGTGATGAAAATGTGCATTTAAGGAAACAGTCACATCATGTGCAAATGATCTGAACACTGTGATAGCATACATTTAATGGCCTGTAGCTGTCTGTAGTCATCACATCAGTACACAGTTGTTATATCACCAACATCTGCAAAATGGGAAGCCATAGGTGACAGTGTCGAGATGCAAAGGAAGTGGATGCCATCCTGCTACAGCCACAGAGACAACATAAATAATCAAAGGAATGGTCAGTTCCTCTGTCTCACCTGTGTGTCGTTGGAAGTATTGATGTATAATTGATGTTCTGTTGTCCACATCCTCATTCTCTGCCTCCTCACCCTCACTGTCCTCAGTGTCCACTGCTGCCACAGGGGCATTTCCAGTCTCCTCCTCCTACATATAAGGCACATGTTGTCTGAGGGCCAGGTTGTGCAACATGCAGCATGCCACTACTATCTGGCAGACCTTATCGGTGAGTAGCACAGGGATCCACCTGTTAGATGGAGACATCTGAACCTGCCGTTCAGGAGGCCGAAGGTCCTTTCAATTATTCTCCTGGTTCATCCATGTGCATCATTATAACGATTCTCAGCCCCTGTCCTGGCATTCCTCACAGGGGTAAGGAGCCATGATAGGTTTGGGTAGCCAGAGTCACCTGCAAGTATTGAGGGACAAACATCAGCCTTATACAATGGTACGGGGTTAACACCAGAAGGCATACACTGACATACATAGGGTGGAGAGTCAGGCTCACCTATTAGCCACACCCTGTGCCTCTGTAGTTGTGCCATCACATTTGGGATGCTGCTATTCCTCAGGACGAAGGCGTCATGCACCAACCCAGGATACTTGGCAGTGACGTGGGAGATGTACTGGTCCGCCAGGCACACCATTTGCACATTGAGTGAGTGGAAACTCTTCCGATTCTTAAACACCTGTTCATTCTGGCTGTGGGGACAAAAGCAACATGTATACCGCCAGTTCCCCCAATAATCCCAATAATATTGGGTATGTCACATTGCATAGATTCCTGCCTTCACAGGGGCCAAATCTTCCACCTGGGGGTAAGCAATGTAGCTGCACATGTGTTTGACCAAGGCAGACAAAACCCTTGCCAACACGATTGAGAACATTGGCTGTGACATTCCTGCTGCCAAGCATTGTCACTTGGAAAGAACCAGTTGCCAGGAAATGGAGCACTGATAGAACCTGCACAAGAGGGGGATCCATTGGGATGATGGATAGCTGATATCAGATCAGGCTCCAATTAAGCACACAGCTCTGTTATTGTGGCCCTGTCCAGTCTATAGCTCAATATTATGTGCCTGTTCTCCACTGTAGCCAAGTCCACAAGGGCTCTGTACACGGGGTCTTGTCTCCTCCTCCTCCTATGCATCCACAGTGGTAGGTCAATCAATCAATAGTTTATTCGGTCCAGGTTTGGACCATTTGAGAAATTAAAAAATAATCATACATACAGAAGGATAAAAACCATAGACCATCAGGTAAAAAGAGACATTAGCAATTAGTACACTGCTTATATAAAAAAAGGGTTCATAAAACTACATAAAAAGTTTCATAAATAATTAAGACAAGACTCTTAAAATAGTGTCTGGATCTTGCCCTATACAAGAAGCTAAATGCTAAAATAATACGAATCAATTGTTAAAAACATATAAACTATTCTAAGACGGATTTGTACATAAGATAAGACATAGAAACTACATACAATAGGTCCTGTTTACAAAAGTTAGAAGTCAATCAGTGGAAAATGGAGCCCTAAGTTAGTCAGTTCTCTTAAATAAGTTGATCAGATAAATTGCATCTTGCCATTTATAAAATTATATGCGCCAAGGGGCTTATGAGTCACTTCAGTTGGGGTAACCCACTAGACAACATGCTCGGAGATACAGTCTTATGTCCTTGATAGATCGCACTAATGATTTCGCCCAGACTATTATGACAGGATGCTAATTCGCTAACTTCTAGACCGTTCTTCAACCAGTGGATTTAAGATCTGTAATGATTCTACTGCGGATTTTCCTTGCTGCTGCCAAATATTTAGAAACAGAGCTCACTACCAGCGTGGAAGTGTCATATTTACACCTTCTATATACACTGTTTCGGTTTTGTGTTGACAGTGTTTTGCACAGAGGAATAATCCACTTCCCTCGAGGGCATTTGTACAAAGGACAGAAAAATAGGACATGCTCAGAAGTTTCCTTGCATAGATGGCAGTTTATGCATTTGTCAGATAAAGGACTATTGGTCGACCAGCAAGCCGTAAAGCTGTTGACTGCCAATGTTCCATATCTGAACTGAAGTAGTAAAGAGCGGGCACGGGCTGGTATAGGGAGATCCAGGAAGCTTTCAGGCAGAGGTTCGTGTTTGACCAGCAGAAACTCTGCTGTCAGCCGACCTAACCCAGTTGAGCCGAGAGATTCCTCATGAATTTTTTCCCAATATCGATCTTTGATCAGGCGTCTAGCGTTACCAGGAATCATCTCGGGATTCTCCCAATAATGGGATAAATTCAGTTTGACCCAAGCCGCTTTCATCTCCCTTAGCCACCTTACTTTTTCCCATCCGTAGCAAGGTGGCAATAGTTCTTTAACTGCTGACCTGAAGGGTTCGAGTTCTTCCGTTTTCCATAGTCTGACCCAGTACAGAAGTGGTCTTAAGCATGCTGTATCTTTAATGCTATGAAGACCCAGGTCCAGTCTTAGGGGGAGCATCGGCGAGCCCTTCCCTAGTCTGGATATGTGTCTAAGGAAATAATTTTCTTTGATTTGAAGAGTGTCCAGTTGTCTGTGAGATCCCCAAAGTTCCGCTCCATATAGGGCCGCGGCACAGATTTGGGCTTTGTAAATTTCTGAGATAAGTGTCAGAGGGGGGCTTATTGCAGTGCAAGCCTTACGTCCTATCGCTCCACATCTTTGGCTGATGGTTAATGCCCCTTTCCTTATAGCTGCATCCCAACTGGCCTTATCAGATAGTCTGATGCCCAGGTAATCGTATTCCATTACCCTCTCCAGGTGAATTGAGTCCATCTTTATATTTGCTCTAAGCTTCTTGTTCGGGGCACTGTACAGGGAGTGCAGAATTATTAGGCAAGTTGTATTTTTGAGGATTAATTTTATTATTGAACAACAACCATGTTCTCAATGAACCCAAAAAACTCATTAATATCAAAACTGAATATTTTTGGAAGTAGTTTTTAGTTTGTTTTTAGTTTTAGCTATGTTAGGGGGATATCTGTGTGTGCAGGTGACTATCACTGTGCATAATTATTAGGCAACTTAACAAAAAAAAATATATACCCATTTCAATTATTTATCATTACAAGTGAAACCAATATAACATCTCAACATTCACAAATATACATTTCTGACATTCAAAAACAAAACAAAAACAAATCAGTGACCAATATAGCCACCTTTCTTTGCAAGGACACTCAAAAGCCTGCCATCCATGGATTCTGTCAGTGTTTTGATCTGTTCACCATCAACATTGCGTGCAGCAGCAACCACAGCCTCCCAGACACTGTTCAGAGAGGTGTACTGTTTTCCCTCCTTGTAAATCTCACATTTGATGATGGACCACAGGTTCTCAATGGGGTTCAGATCAGGTGAACAAGGAGGCCATGTCATTAGATTTCCTTCTTTTATACCCTTTCTTGCCAGCCACGCTGTGGAGTACTTGGACTCGTGTGATGGAGCATTGTCCTGCATGAAAATCATGTTTTTCTTGAAGGATGCAGACTTCTTCCTGTAACACTGCTTGAAGAAGGTGTCTTCCAGGAACTGGCAGTAGGACTGGGAGTTGAGCTTGACTCCATCCTCAACCCGAAAAGGCCCCACAAGCTCATCTTTGATGATACCAGCCAAAACCAGTACTCCACCTCCACCTTGCTGGCGTCTGAGTCGGACTGGAGCTCTCTGCCCTTTACCAATCCAGCCACGGGCCCATCCATCTGGCCCATCAAGACTCACTCTCATTTCATCAGTCCATAAAACCTTAGAAAAATCAGTCTTGAGATATTTCTTGGCCCAGTCTTGACGTTTCAGCTTGTGTGTCTTGTTCAGTGGTGGTCGTCTTTCAGCCTTTCTTACCTTGGCCATGTCTCTGAGTATTGCACACCTTGTGCTTTTGGGCACTCCAGTGATGTTGCAGCTCTGAAATATGGCCAAACTGGTGGTAAGTGGCATTGTGGCAGCTGCACGCTTGACTTTTCTCAGTTCATGGGCAGTTATTTTGCGCTTTGGTTTTTCCACACGCTTCTTGCGACCCTGTTGACTATTTTGAATGAAACGCTTGATTGTTCGATGATCACGCTTCAGAAGCTTTGCAATTTTAAGAGTGCTGCATCCCTCTGCAAGATATCTCACTATTTTTGACTTTTCTGAGCCTGTCAAGTCCTTCTTTTGACCCATTTTGCCAAAGGAAAGGAAGTTGCCTAATAATTATGCACACCTGATATAGGGTGTTGATGTCATTAGACCACACCCCTTCTCATTACAGAGATGCACATCACCTAATATGCTTAATTGGTAGTAGGCTTTCAAGCCTATACAGCTTGGAGTAAGACAACATGCATAAAGAGGATGATGTGGTCAAAATACTCATTTGCCTAATAATTCTGCACTCCCTGTATATCATGAGTTTAGTTTTCTTAACATTTATATCTAACCCGTAATCTCTGCAGAATACCCCGAACTGGTTAACCAGATTTTGGATTCCCATAGATGATTTAGACAGGAGGATAGTGTCATCTGCATAGAGTAGGCATGGAACTTTGTTTCCGGCCAGCTTTGGGGAATCATTAATGCAATTTGCTAAATACTTGATACAATTATTTATGTATAGAAGAAAAAGAGTAGGGGCCAAAACACACCCCTGTCTGACTCCCCTCTCGATAGCCACTGCTTCTGTTAGATCACCATCCTTACCGCTCCTGATTTGTGCATAAGTATTCTCGTGTAGTCGGGCGATAAGTTTCAAGAGGCCGTGTGGGATACCCATATTGGCTAGTGTCAGCCATAGCTGGTTTCTGGCGACCAGATCAAACGCGGCTCTAAGATCAATAAAAACTACAAAAAGGTTGCCCCCTCCTACTTCCACAGTCTTCCATTTTATTGTTAAAAATCTTAGCACCTGATCTATGGTACTAACTGCTGGCCTTAACCCTGCTTGTAGATCAGAAATGGCATTGGTTTCCAGAATCCATTGTTCTAGACGGGACAAAATTTGCTTTGCAAAAAGTTTTTGGAAGTTGTCAAGTAAGGAGATTGGACGGTAGTTGACAGGGTTAGAGGGGTTACCTTTCTTAAAGATGGGAACTATCTCTGCTCCCATCCAGGAACTCGGGACAGGTGCTCCTGCAGTTACCGCATTGGAAATGAGGTTCAGATATGGGGCCCATATATCCGGGTTTGTCTTGTATAAATCGCCTGGTATTTTATCAAGGCCGGGGGCCTTTCCCCATTTCAGTGAAACGATCGCAGCCCTGGTTTCAGCCAAGGTAAATTCAATTTTGGGGGTCTCAGTAATCATGATATGGCTCAATTCCCTGGTAGTAACACTGGTAATCCCAGAATATAATCGGGAAAAGTGATCGGTCCACTCTACAGGGAGTATTGAGGCACCAGGTGAACGATTAGGTTCTTCACTGGCATCAGCCACCAGTTTCCAAAATTTCGAGGTGTCGTTTATTTTAGCAGACTCCAGGAGGGAAACCCATCTAGATTCATCCCATCTCCTACGGGCTCTACTTTGTTCCTGTTTATAATCTTTCCTAGCTTCCCTTATATGATCTGACTGGCCTCCTCTTAAAGCTCTCAGCAGTTTGTGCTGTGCTTCCCTGCATGCATCGTTAAACCACCTTGCGTTGCACTTCTTTTTAACTTCTTTTGCAGGCTCTTTAGTAAAAAGATTTTTTAGAGAATTAAAAAATTGAGTTTGGGCTGCTATAAGCCCACCACTATCTTCTAAAGGCTGAGAAATGCAATCCATGTGATCAGCCAACTGCCTGTAGACAGATGCCAAGGTGACTGTGTTGGTGTTCAGGGGTTCCCATCTGACATTTCGTCTATTGTTGGTCAGTGCGAGCTGTTGTTCGTGAGTCTTGTGACAGGAGACTTCAAGTAGGGGTAATAAATTCCTAAGAGATAAAATCAATGGCTCATGGTCACTTTCCTCATGTTCTACAATATTCATGTCAACCATATAGCCCCACAAGCGGATGTGAAGCAAAATATAATCTATCTGGCTCTTCTGTGTCCCGCGCCTAAATGTAGGGTGAAGATTTGGGTCCGAACGGGAGCGACCATTGCAGGCCCGCAGGCCATGTGCCAACGTAATATCCACAACCTGATGTGTTAATGTATTTATTTTTGGTCTTTTGCTTGACACCAGTTGAGGGATACCCCAGTAGGCGTCTTCATCTTTGTATAGTTACTGGGCCAGCAAATAGGGTTCGAAAGTGACATTAAAATCTCCTGCAATAAGAATAAAGTGGGAGGGTGATTTGCAAGAGAGAAAGCTGTCCAAAATAGTCAATGTGTCGGACTCATATTTGCTACCCAGGCTCCTGTTATAGATATTGATTATTAAAAGTGGTTTCTCGCTAAGGGATGGTATTGATAAACCCATCAAATCGGGGCAGCCCAAGTCAATTGTTTCAACCCGGCATTTGAGGGAACAGCTAAGCCATATAAGCAGCCCACCTGAGGGTCTCCCTGAATTCACCTTAGTTGCTGGGACCCAGTAACTTTTATAACCAATTCTGTATTTAGGCTCCAGTGGTAGGTATCTAAGGGGCACAAGAGTGAGTATGGTGTCACATTTTGAACAATGGAACCACCTCCTCAGTGCACATTGAGCATTGATGTAATGGGACAATGGGAATGTCAATGTATGTCTAAATTGTAGCAATGACGCAGTTATGGATTATCTGAATGTAATCCACCACCATGAAATGGCGACCGCCTGTCCTGTATTTAGGGACAGGTGAAAGTGAGGTAAATCCGCTGATGTTGGGCGTCATGGCGGAAGACGGTCTAGCACCGCCGTGCAAATTCTCATTGGCTAATAAGGGGCTCCATGGAGTAGAGTGGCCAATGGGGATCAGCGGCGCCAAGGACGGTGTACACTGCTGCGGACATGACCGCCACTTTCTATCTAAATCCTCACTTGATTCCTGACTTTCCACAGGACAACACCTACACTGTGTGTGCTGCTGTGACCTATGTCTGGATCCTGCCATGGCCCGTGTGACCGGGGAAAGGGCCTCTGCCTTCACTTCGGAGGAGTTGGAGTGCTTGGGTGATGGGGTCCTACCCTTGTATGGACAGCTGTATGTGCCTCCAGACCAACAGGTGAGTACACCTTGGGCACGATGCATGTGAGAAGGTTGCATGGAGATGTGTGTGCAAGCATCGTGTCTTTTCGGGAGGTGGTATGTCTGGTGGTAGTGTACATGGTGACCACTGGGTGATGTGTGTGCAAATGGAGCTGGAAATGGTATTTGTGGGCCATATGTGTGACAGGCTGGATTGTATGTGTAATGGTGTTCTGTCTGTGTTTCCTCTGCAGGTCAGCCCCCATCAGAAGAAGAGATTGTGGCGTGCCATCGCCAAAGATGTGCGGACCCTGGGGGTCTACAGAAGGCGGAGCACCCACTGTAGGAAAAGGTGGGAAAACCTGAGAGGCTGGGCTCGGAAGACCTCAGAGGCCCAGCTGGGGATGGCCTCCCAATGAGGGTGGGGTGCCCGTCGGAACCTGACCCTCTGATGGCCCGCATACTGGTGGTGGCCTACCCAGAGCTGGACGGGCACTTGAGGGCATCACAGCAGCCACAAGAGGGTGAGTACAGTGGGCATTAAAACTATAATTGGTAGGTGGCATGGGATTCCTGTGGTGGTTGTCGGTGGGTGCCCCTTAATGCCAGGTTAGACATTACAGCGTGATCCAGCTCAAGGGTACTGGTTGCCTTGCAAAATCTGGTTGCCTTCCATGTCAGACAGGGCTTAGTGACTCCCATGAGGGGTGAGGTTGGCGGGGGTTGGCTCACATCTTGCTGTGGTACCTAGCCAATGTAATGCCAGTGCGATGCATGGTGCTCAATACTGATCCCTGTGTGTGACGGTAATGTGTAGGCCATCTGTGGTGTTGGTGCTGTAATTGACCCAGTGCTCCCTTTCTCTCTCTCCCGCCTTTTCTTCTTCTGTCATCCTGTCCATGTGTGCATTAGCATCATCAGGCGGAGGAGCAGGGGCATTGGTGACAGAGGAAGCTGCATCCCCCAGGACCCAGGAGGCAGAGTCCACCAACGCCGAGGGGACCAGTGGGACGGAGGGCGAGGGGAGCACCACAGCGGAGACAGGAGTTGACAACACTGACTCTGATTCCTCCTCCGATGGAAGCTCCCTGGTGGTGGCGGACACCTCTGGGACCACTCCAACTACAGGTACAGCTGCCACCTCCGTACCACTATCGCCCTCTCAGTAGCCCCTCACCGAGTTGCCCGTGCCCACTCTCTCAGGAGGATGGGCATCTTCTTCGCCCCAGGCACCTCAGGCCCTGCCCCAGTCAGCTCTTCTGCCCTCAGTGAGGAGGCTATTGACCTCCTGAGATCCATCTCTGTAGGGCAGTCAACCATTGTGAATGCCATCTACGGGCTGGCATCCCAGATGCAGCAATGCAATGCATTCCTGGAGCCCATTCACAGTGGATTGGCCCCCCAACAGAGATAGTTCAAGGCTCTGGCCTCCTCTCTGATGGCAGCCATTATCCCTGTTCCTTCTGCCCCCCCTCCAACTACCACTTCCCAGTCCCAGTCTCCTCAACCCCAACCCATCCCATGCACACACACAGACAAGCATGCACACAAAACATCACACAAGAGTGGCACAGACAAACACAGGCAGCACACTTCAGGCGACAAGCACTCAAACAAACAACAGACAGTTGCACACACAACAACATCCACTGCCTCCACTGTCTCACCATACTCCTCCTTCCTCATTGTCACATCCACACTCCCACCTGCATGCACTGCATCAACAGCCACCACCACCATTACCACACCAAGCAGCACACACACCTCACTTGCAGACAATTCCACAACATACATCCACGCGTCCCGTGTGTCCTCTCCCATCCTGTCTGCGCCCCTCCTAAAAGACACAAATGCACACACTCAGACACTCAGCAGCCATCCACCTCACATCAGCACAATGCCCGTGCACCTGCATCCAAGTCCAGCAGACATACACCTCCAACAACCACTCCCTCAACCTCCACTCCCATCCCTCCTCCCTCATCCCACCCCACCGTCCCTAAGAAGCTTTTCCTTGCCCAACTTGACCTCATCCATCCCCCTCCCCCAGTCCTGCCTGTAAGAGCAGGGTCACAACGACCCAGCCCAGCACCTCAGCTAAACAGTCCACGGAGACAGTGGAGGCAAGAAAGGGAAGGGTCCCACTCCACCACCCAAGAGAGGGAAGGATCCCACTCCACCACCGAAGGAAGGGAAGGTTCCCACTCCATCAACTAAGAAAGGCAAGAGGCCCCCTCCAACAGCAGTGGGGAAGAAGCCCTCACCTCCAGCAGAGGCTGGCAGGGTTTCCCCTCCAACAGCAGTGGGCAAGGAGCCCTCACCCCCAGCACAGGCTGGCAGGGTTTCCCCTCCAAAAGCAGTGGGCTAGGAGCCCTCACCTCCTGCTGGGACAGAGCAGCCCTCACCTCCTGCTGGGACAGAGCAGCCCTCACCTCCAGCTAGGACAGAGCAGCCCTCCCCTCCAGCTAGCACACAGCAGCCCTCACCTCCAGCTGGGACACAGCAGCCCTCACCTCCAGCAGAGGGCATGTAGACCAGCCTCCAGGGACTGTTGCACAAGGATCCTCCTCTAGAACCAGTAGGCAAGTTCCTCACCACAGAGACTGTGACCTTGCACTCCTCAACAAAGAAAATGGGCATGGAGCCCCCTCCAGAACCAGTGGGCAAGTTCCCCATCTCAGAGACTGTGACCTCGCACTCCCCAGCAAAGAAAAATGGGTATAGAGCCCCCTTCAGAACCAGTGGACATGTTCCCCTCCTCAGAGACTGTGACCTTACACTCCCCAGCAAACAAATATGGGTATGGAGCCCCCTCCAGAACCAGTGGGCAAGTTCTCCTCCTCAGATAGTGTGACCTTACACTCCTCAGCAAATACAAATGGCCATGGAGCCCCCTCCAGAACCAGTGGTCAAGTTCCCCACTTCAGCTGAGGTGGCCCCAACACCCCTCCCCCTGAGGTGCCTGGCCATTCCCAACATGATGCCCCTGCACAGTGTAGTGCGGATTTAGTCAGGGAACAAGTTGGGCCCTGGACTGTGCCCTGTGGCCTTGTGGGCCTTTTGTACTTTGGACTGCCCATTGGCCCTTTCTGACCAGTGACTCAAATATCTCTTGTCACATGGACAATATGGTGGCTGTTGGCGTCAAATTACACTATCAGTTCTGGCTAAATATCCTTGCATTATTATGATTTGTGTCCTGTGTGACTGGTATTCCTCTCCAGCTGGTTGTGTGTATGGTGTGTGGGTATGTGTCTATGTGTGTGTGTCACTCTCCTTTTCCTCCCTCCCTCCCTTGTGTGCAAGGTGGCTGTACTCACAGTTGTCATCTTCGTCGGCGTTTGTGTTCCAGGTGGAACATGGCATGGATGAGCATCGGGAAGACTTGAAGTTCCGGTTCCATGGCGGCGTTGATCTTCTCTGTGTCTCTGATGGTGAGTCTTTCGTCTTCTGTAAAGTGTTTACGCCAGGCTTTTGATGGCGTTGGTATAGCCCCAGAAATCGTGGCGGGCTGCTATGTCATAATATGGTGGGTGGTACCTTATCTTCCGCCTAGCTGTTGATGGCTACCGTCGTTGTCAGTGGTGTTTACACCCTGGCGGTTGGTGTGGTACATTGGCTGTCTATGGGGGTTATCACCATCATGGTAATAATTTGGTGGTAATTAACCGCCAGCCTGTTGGTGGTGTTACCGCCATTTTAACAGTCACCGCCATTGTCATAATGACCACCAATGTTGCATGTGTGCATCCGTGCTCTGGGTTCTGTGTACAGTAATTTAACAATATACTGCTAGCTGAGGCCTACTTTTTCCAACGTTAGGAACAGGTATTACCAACCTACCTAGTCAAACACTTATTCGATATCTAGAAATGCGAGAGAGCGTGGGGGCCCTCCCTCGGGTGTGGTATATGATATACGTTAGCCAGGCATCTAAGATTATACATGGTGTTTCTGTGTGGTGTAACTCCACACTAGTCTGTGTGAATAAGTGGTGGTAGATGTGGGAGCAAATGCACCACCAAGATGTCACTAAGGGCCAGATGTAGCAAAGGGTTTTACTCATTCTGTGTCTATGGGAAAATGTGTTCGTACATATGGCCCTAAGTATTTTAACATCTACATTTAGGAGGGACTGCAGTCTATAGGACGAGGGCTCCATTGGGTTCTTGTCAGGTTTTGGGACTAATACTACTAATGCTCGCAGAGTCAGATAAGTGTCCCCTGTGGCACACCTTTTGGTATACCTCCAGCAGTTTCTCTGCTATCATACCTGCATATTTTTGATAAAATTATGCAGGGAGAGCATCGCCTCATGGTGTGTTTGCGGTCTCCTCAAAGCTGCCATGTGCCCCTCATGGTAAGAGGCTCATCCAAGGAGGCACATTCCACTTCTCGATGCCTGGGGAGCTTTATTTCTGCCAGTAGGGTGGCACCATGGTCCCCCATTTTGTCTTTACGGTCTGTGCAGAGCTGGATATCTCATTTATCATTGGTTGCATGTTAACAATAGCACCTTTCTCATCTTGCAGTACCATGACCGGCTCCTGGGTCTCCTGTTGCCTAATTAACCAGGCTAGCATTGCTCCTGTCTTGTCCCCCTCTGCATGTAATCTCTGAAGATATGCTGTGTAGATATGTTTCTACAGACCATGCCAATCATCCAGGAGTTCTATATGTGTCTGAGGCCAATCCCTTAGCTTTTGTGGCTGGGCAGGGAGTTCCCTCAACAGCACATACAAGTATCCTTCCCGGTGGCTGAGGCCCCTCTGCAGTTGTCTCATAACCCCATATGTAGTTTTAAGGCAGACTCCTCTCAGCACCACCTTCATCACCTCCCAGTCATGAGCCCTACTTGCAGAACTTCCCTAGTTCTCTCTACAGTAAAGGGAGAGCTTGTCTCGCACTGTTGTCTCGAAGGGAGGATCTGTCAGTGCTTTTGCAAGCGGAACCGCTGAGCGTCTGTGCCCCCTACCAAAACTCACCAGCAGTGGGGAATGGTCAGAAAGGTATTTTGAAAAGTCAGAGATGTCCTTCACCTATCAGGCTAATTCAGTCAACACAAAGCATTAATCTAATCAGCTCCATCTTCCTTCCAGCTAGAATTATGTCCGCAGCCAAAAATACCAACATGCAAGGACCCACAGTTGCAAGCACAGTTATATTTCCATGCAAACCAGTAGCATTTTTCCTCTTTAAACTGTAAAACTGTCAAACCACTGCAATGCCCCATCGCCCCTCCTCTTGGTCAGTGAAGCCATCTTGCCTCACCCTGGATTTAGATTGGCGTGAACATGCTTATCCCGCCCCATTACCATCCTTTGTATATTCCAAACCCTAAACCAAAACTCCTTACAGATTATTTTCGCTCCACTAGAGGTCAGTGTGCCATGGATAACATGATGCCAAAGCACTCAACAGCCCTCACAACACCTGCACCCCTTGGTCCCTACTGCCCCTGCCAGCATTATTATAGAAATTATCAGTTCTACAGTCCATAAGAGCCTCTCAGCAGTATCTCCCCCTCTTGAAGTTGAATAAACTATGTTCCATAAAGGGTCCGTCTCCCTGCTTTTTTCCCAAGAAGGGCAGCAGTTCCGTTTTCCCCGGCACCTCTCTGCATCACAGCCAGGCAGAGTTATTCACTGCCAAAACTCCGTCCCGCGCTGCCTCTCCGATCCCTGAGGTGGTCCCGAGCCATAACTATGGGAGACCCTGCAGTCCCGATGTGCTGTCCCCGTGACTGATGCAGGGGTGGTCTTTCCCTCCTCTCGGGGATGGCACAGTCTGCGCTGCCAGTGCAGGTCCAGACTAATGTCAGGCAAGCCTGCCCGACCTCTCATCGTGGCCCGGGCCGCTTCTCTACCACAGTCACGTCTGTCAAGAGGAAGTACATTTTTCTCAGGAGTGGATGATGCACACCATAGGCTGCACTCCAGCAGCAGGGACCATGGTCTGTAACAGCGATGTTGCTGCCCCAACGGTCGTCATTCACATCACAGCAGGGTGCCTCCCTCCTGCTCAGGATGCACAGGGGAAATATGGGTTTGATGAGGGCAGATTGTACAGGATTTTACTTTTTGCTGGCAGGAGCTATGACAGAAGCATCTAGTCAGCCATCTTGTTGGCCAGTCCCACTTATAAAGTGACCTTGTGAGTACATTGTAAATACAATAAACAGATTCTTCAAAGTACAATTTAACTCCACAAAAAAACATAGGTGGTCATTGTAGGAAGTTGGCTCTGTATGTGCTATTTCAAAGTAAGGAATAGCATGCACAGAGTCCAAGGGTTCCCCTTAGAGGTAAAATAGTGGTAAAAATAGATAATACTAATGCTCTATTTTGTGGTAGTGTGGTCGAGCAGTAGGCTTATCCAAGGAGTAGTGTTAAGCATTTGTTGTACATACACAAGACAATAAATGAGGTACACACACTCAGAGACAAATCCAGCCAATAGGTTTTTATATAGAAAAATATCTTTTCTTAGTTTATTTTAAGAACCACAGGTTCAAATTCTACATGTAATATCTCATTCGAAAGGTATTGCAGGTAAGTACTTTAGGAACTTCAAATCATAAAAATTGCATGTATACTTTACAAGTTATTGACAAATAGCTGTTTTAAAAGTGGACACTTAGTGCAATTTTCACAGTTCCTGGGGGAGGTAAGTTTTTGTTAGTTTTACCAGGTAAGTAAGACACTTACAGGGTTCAGTTCTTGGTCCAAGGTAGCCCACCGTTGGGGGTTCAGAGCAACCCCAAAGTCACCACACCAGCAGCTCAGGGCCGGTCAGGTGCAGAGTTCAAAGTGGTGCCCAAAACACATAGGCTAGAATGGAGAGAAGGGGGTGCCCCGGTTCCGGTCTGCTTGCAGGTAAGTACCCGCGTCTTCGGAGGGCAGACCAGGGGGGTTTTGTAGGGCACCGGGGGGGGACACAAGTCCACACAGAAATTTCACCCTCAGCAGCGCGGGGGCGGCCGGGTGCAGTGTAGGAACAGGCGTCGGGTTCGCAATGTTAGTCTATGAGAGATCTCGGGATCTCTTCAGCGCTGCAGGCAGGCAAGGGGGGGATTCCTCGGGGAAACCTCCACTTGGGCAAGGGAGAGGGACTCCTGGGGGTCACTCCTCCAGTGAAAGTCCGGTCCTTCAGGTCCTGGGGGCTGCGGGTGCAGGGTCTCTCCCAGGCGTCGGGACTTTAGGTTCAAAGAGTCGCGGTCAGGGGAAGCCTCGGGATTCCCTCTGCAGGCGGCGCTGTGGGGGCTCAGGGGGGACAGGTTTTGGTACTCACAGTATCAGAGTAGTCCTGGGGTCCCTCCTGAGGTGTTGGATCGCCACCAGCCGAGTCGGGGTCGCCGGGTGCAGTGTTGCAAGTCTCACGCTTCTTGCGGGGAGCTTGCAGGGTTCTTTAAAGCTGCTGGAAACGAAGTTGCAGCTTTTCTTGGAGCAGGTCCGCTGTCCTCGGGAGTTTCTTGTCTTTTCGAAGCCGGGGCAGTCCTCAGAGGATGTCGAGGTCGCTGGTCCCTTTGGAAGGCGTCGCTGGAGCAGGATCTTTGGAAGGCAGGAGACAGGCCGGTGAGTTTCTGGAGCCAAGGCAGTTGTCGTCTTCTGGTCTTCCGCTGCAGGGGTTTTCAGCTAGGCAGTCCTTCTTCTTGTAGTTGCAGGAATCTAATTTTCTAGGGTTCAGGGTAGCCCTTAAATACTAAATTTAAGGGCGTGTTTAGGTCTGGGGGGTTAGTAGCCAATGGCTACTAGCCCTGAGGGTGGGTACACCCTCTTTGTGCCTCCTCCCAAGGGGAGGGTGTCACAATCCTAACCCTATTGGGGGAATCCTCCATCTGCAAGATGGAGGATTTCTAAAAGTTAGAGTCACCTCAGCTCAGGACACCTTAGGGGCTGTCCTGACTGGTCAGTGACTCCTCCTTGTTTTTCTCATTATCTTCTCCGGCCTTGCCGCCAAAAGTGGGGCCTGGCCGGAGGGGGCGGGCAACTCCACTAGCTGGAGTGTCCTGCTGGGTTGGCACAAAGGAGGTGAGCCTTTGAGGCTCACCGCCAGGTGTGACAATTCCTGCCTGGGGGAGGTGTTAGCATCTCCACCCAGTGCAGGCTTTGTTACTGGCCTCAGAGTGACAAAGGCACTCTCCCCATGGGGCCAGCAACATGTCTCGGTTTGTGGCAGGCTGCTAAAACTAGTCAGCCTACACAGATAGTCGGTTAAGTTTCAGGGGGCACCTCTAAGGTGCCCTCTGGGGTGTATTTTACAATAAAATGTACACTGGCATCAGTGTGCATTTATTGTGCTGAGAAGTTTGATACCAAACTTCCCAGTTTTCAGTGTAGCCATTATGGTGCTGTGGAGTTCGTGTTTGACAGACTCCCAGACCATATACTCTTATGGCTACCCTGCACTTACAATGTCTAAGGTTTTGTTTAGACACTGTAGGGGTACCATGCTCATGCACTGGTACCCTCACCTATGGTATAGTGCACCCTGCCTTAGGGCTGTAAGGCCTGCTAGAGGGGTGTCTTACCTATACTGCATAGGCAGTGAGAGGCTGGCATGGCACCCTGAGGGGAGTGCCATGTCGACTTACTCGTTTTGTTCTCACTAGCACACACAAGCTGGCAAGCAGTGTGTCTGTGCTGAGTGAGAGGTCTCCAGGGTGGCATAAGACATGCTGCAGCCCTTAGAGACCTTCCTTGGCATCAGGGCCCTTGGTACTAGAAGTACCAGTTACAAGGGACTTATCTGGATGCCAGGGTCTGCCAATTGTGGATACAAAAGTACAGGTTAGGGAAAGAACACTGGTGCTGGGGCCTGGTTAGCAGGCCTCAGCACACTTTCAATTGTAAACATAGCATCAGCAAAGGCAAAAAGTCAGGGGGCAACCATGCCAAGGAGGCATTTCCTTACAGTCATTATGACCCTGGCTGTCTGAGACCGCCAGGGCTAAAGTGGCGTCTGTACCACCAACAGGCTGGCGGTACGGAGACCCATATTTCGACCGCGCGGTAGCGCCGCGGTCGCACCGCCGGGGCCGGCGGTTTCCTGCCGTTTTAGCCCCGGCGGTGATAATCCGCCAGGGCAGCGCTGCCCTGGGGATTATGACTTCCCTACCGCCAGCCTGTTTCTGGTGGTTTGCACCGCCAGGAAGATGCTGGCGGTAAGGGGAGTCCTGGGGCCCCTGGGGGCCCCTTCACTGCCCATGCCACTGGCATGGGCAGTGCAGGGGCCCCCTAACAGGGCCCTGTGCAGCTTTTCACTGTCTGCATAGCAGACAGTGAAAAGCACGACGGGTGCTACTGCACCCGTCGCACAGCCGCAACACTGCCGGCTCCATTAGGAGCCAGCTCCTATGTTGCGGCTGCATCCCTGCTGGGCCGGCGGGCGTAAACTATGTTTGCGCCTGCCGGCCCAGCGGGGATGTTGTAATGGGGAAAGCGGGACCCCCATAGTAATCTCAATCAATATAATCACACCAATTTGGCTTAAAAATGTAACATACAACAGGAAATATATCACATAGCTTATAATTTATCACCACTGGCACTAACTACAAATTAAAGTTAACATTTGCCTTCTTTGCCCAGACTGTTGTTTACCATTTTTTAAAATGTACTCACTTTATAGCATAGTTTGCTATTGCTGCATTCCAGTATTAAAAATAATAAACCTTGGGGATGTCGTATCTGAGGGTCTCTAAAAACCGATAGTAAATTGTTTTTAATTTCACATTTAAAAAGAGTACAAAAATTCATGTACAACATAGAGTTAAAGTGCACTGTGCGCAGCACGGGCAGAGAGCCTCTATTTGGTAATCCATTTTAGAAATCAAAGTACTATGGGGGTTATTACAACTTTGGAGGAGGTGTTAATCCGTCCTAAAAGTGACGGTAAAGTGACGGATATACCACCAGCCGTATTACGAGTCCATTATATCCTATGGAACTCGTAATACGGCTGGTGGTATATCCGTCACTTTACCGTCACTTTTGGGATGGATTAACACCTCCTCCAAAGTTGTAATAACCCCCTATATTTCCATTTTGTAAATGATGGCAGTTGACCTATTCTCATCTCCAGCATCCAACGTCTTACATGTTTTGCTTTTGTATCTTTTAGATACTGTTGTAACTTGCCTTTGTAATCTGTGTGTAGTAAGTGGCAAAGCTGTGATCTCTTTATGCAACCATTGATATCCACTTGCAGAGAGTGATTTTTAGCAGGTTTTTATTTTACTTTTACTAACAGTTAATTAGAGTTCATTATGAGTATCATTCATGACCTGCAAAACATTGCATAGGTTCTCAGTCCAAAAGGGTATGTCCCTCAGTTGTAACTGAAGTTTTAGCAAATACGTAAATCAGTCAATAGGTGAAAACCATATTTTGCTCCATAATTTAAAATTCTATCCCATTATCTTTGTTTAATGTTAACAAGAGACTCAATTTCAGTCTAGGAACATTATTAATTGAGCATTTTGGAAGACTCATCCACTTTTTTCAAATAACCATTGCTGATTGCAGGTGTAATATATCTGCTTCCACTATGATTTCAGAGTTTAAAGCAATAGACTCACTCAACAGACTTGTGCCCCAGAGCAGATTCCATCTTCTTTAAAGACCAGGCAACATTCTTTGCCCTCTGCTCCTTAGAGGACTTATGAGTTTGAAAGTTAAGATTATCTTTAAAGAGTATATCTAAAAATGTATCTTCGTTTACAACCTCTAATTTATTGGATCCACCATTTTAACTGGTTTTGCTTTTTCCTTGCTTTCGAGAATATCATTATTTTAGTTTTTGCAATTTTAATTTTCATGCTATTAACTAGGCAATAAGTTGTAAAAGCATTCAACTGCTTTTCAAGGCCTAATGGTGTACACTCCAATAGGATAGTGTTGTCCACAAACAGTACTGGTGGAATTAACTCCCTTCCTAATTTTAGTGGAAAAATACAAATGGGACATAATTAACCAGGAAATCTAATATGTATAATGAGAAGAGTAACGATGCCAATATACAACCTTGGCGCAACCCATTCGGAGTGTGAATTTTCCTAGTTAAAGCCCTGTTGCTTCCCAGTTCTAGTTGGGTCCCAAAATCATGATGTAGTTGAACAATCAACTTCAGGCAACCTGGGGGCATATTCTAATTCATATGTTTTTTTCCAAAGTTTTGCTCTAATAATTGTATAAAAAGCAGTAGAAAAGTTTATATATGCTACACAAATGGATTCACTCATTTTTACAACATAGCCTTCTGCTATCAATTTTAATGCAAAGCACCGATCAACAGTTGAGTGGTTCCTTCTAAAACCCAGATGGACTTTCAGGAGGATACCTTCTTTCTCTACCCATGCTTCTCAGGCCTGTAGCAGATGTGTGCATAGAGATTACTTGGAATGTCCAGTAGGGTTATCATTCTATAATTATTAAGCATGTCTTGATAACCTTTTTTAAAGACTGGAACTCAAATACTCTCCTGCCCGCACTCTGAAATTCTATTCAAGGGGACTATGTTAGCAATCAGAGGGGTTAGAAGGTGTGCTCAAGTTTTGGGTTCCAATTTGAATATGTCTGCTGACAGCCCACCCGGGCCTGGTGCATGCAAACTCTTTAAAATCTTTATTGTACCTGCACCTTCTTTATTGAGGGTATTTGCATTCTTCTCAGCCCTACTTATATTAGTAATACTCTGGCAGTTATCCAAGTATCCATGCAAATCATTTTGTTGTTACTTTTGTTCTTAACACCATAAAGATCTTAAATATATGCTTAACTCACTGTTCTTCTGGCCTCAGTTTTTTTTTCAATACCCCCTGATGCTTTACACAATACTTTCCAAAACATTTCAACTCTTCCACTGCAGAGGGATGAAATGATTTCTGTCTATAAAATCCCCTTCTCTTGCCAATCAATCTTTCTTATTTCCTTTCTGAAGCCTATTTCTGGTCTCTGGATGCAATTAATATGCCTTCCTTATTTTTTTATTCAAAGCTGTCCTTGCTTTTAATTTTTTACCCTCAAACCATGATTTGGCCTTTCTCTGTTATTGGTATCTCCAATCTGCAGTTGGCCATGTCATTTATCAGTTTTTCATATCCTGTCACTATATTGTTAGCTGGGCTTCCACAGTATAGAGTCCGAGATTGTTTTACTTTATTCTTCAGTTTCAATGACCATATTATTCTTTGCCCAGTCTTATACAGAATATGAACTGAGTTTGGCCAAATATCTCCTGCTCTACTCACCCATTCAAGTGTTTATAAAAGAGGCCAATGATCACTGCCAACTAATTCCCCTATGATCAAGTCATCAACTAAGCAAAATGTCTCAATAGATATTACTACATAATCATTCAAGTATGACATTTTCCCATTGTCAAATGCAGGTTTGCTTGGTTGATCTTCCTTACATTATCCATTAATAAATATCAGACTAAATTCATTTAAAATGTCCAATATTTTCCTCCCTGTGGCATTGCTAGTTTTAGTTACTAATAATTGAATCAGAATATTTAAACTCACCTCCCTTTCTGCTTGAAATTCATTGCACAGATCAGGGTTAGAGATTTGAACATTAAAATCCCTACATAGCAATATTGTACACTGGGGATATATTATATTTATGTTATAAAGGAGGAGTGTCTATTATTGAAGTTGCTTACCATGATGCTTATTCGGTGTGAAATATGTTTTTATAACAATGAAATCATTAGCTCCAGTAGTCTTAAAATGGATCTTCTTATTATCAACCATTATAATGAGGACTCTTGCAAAATTTGTAAATTCATTACAGAACCTACTCAACCTTATGTGCCTCTTTGTGTTAGAATACCCCTCCCCCAAAATGCCCTACCAGGCTTCCCTTTTACAGCATTGATATTATTATGAGTAGTAAGATCATTGATCATAACATCATTTGGCTCTCAAGTTTCCTGTGATGTAACAACAGAGATTGTGAATTTATTTTATTTATTGCTTCAGCTGTCAGCCTTACAATAATTAAAAACTATAATTTAAGAACAATTAAAAACAAAAATCCTGCTTCTCAAAAACACAAGCAGTGCAATCAACTAAGTACTGTAATAGCATTTAGACATTACATTCCATACCATTCTTGAGGAAACAGTTCTTAGAGACCATCTAGGCACTATGTTCCGTACCTTTCTGATGAGAATCATTCATATGATATATAAAAATACAAATGCAAAAACACATACTTATGTGATACAATTAGCTAGGCAAGTCAAAACCTTTTCAAACATGATGGAAAAAAAATACAGGTGCAAGAACGCTTTAAAACATATAAAGTTCAGTTGAAAATTCACATCGTAAAAGGCATATATAAGGCAATCTGTTGAGTGGCATAATACCCATTTTAAGCACTAAATTCCTTTCCAGTAAAACACATTCAGTTAAATCACCAAATATGTCAGGACTATCCACAGGGAAACATTATAGAAGCATGCAGTTTGAGCAGCAGCAAGTACACTGTGCATTGTAGAATACGCTTAAGTTCCCATGGGTTGTCAGCATGAACTAATACCTAACAAAGTGGGCAGCTCCCTCAGGCGGGCCATGTAACCCATAAAAATGTTGCCACTGAATTAACAATATACATGTCTTCCAGCTTGATACAAAGCACCAATACCAATTTGACACATCTAACGCCATAAATTTGAACAAGAGGGAGGAGCCATCACTACTGTGCGGAGTCATATTTTTTACAAAACAAAAGAAAATGGGTTAAATTATCTAACGCTCCAAGTCTGTAATCACAATGATCAGAACCAGCAGCCAGCCTGTGAATGTGAATGAAGTAATCCCTCATCTGCAAGATACCAAGTCTGTATTTTACATACAGTGTTCGCTTAAATTCAGGGTTTAACACATCAAGAGACCCAGTACAAGGCAACCCATAGTTGTTGCTAGGACATTTATCCATTATAGATCCTGGCCTAAGCACCTTTTGCTTCCTGGTCTGCATGTATTCAAAGTACTGATCTTTAATCCACTCAGCAGTGTACGACCTGGCTCTACTGGAGTCTGCCCACAATAACTCCATCTGTAACTCTAACAAAATATTCTGTATGTGTGACAACCAAGAATTCCCCCCGCACTCACTTCTTAAGGTAACTTCTTCAAGGGTTTTCAAGTATATTGTTGCCTTAGGATTTCTTGTCAACCTAACCCAATAAATGATGGCCTGAGGGATACTACTTCTAAGATAGGGGTGAAATAGAGCTCAGCATAGAGCGCCAATAAGGAAGTGCCCAGCCCCAGCAGAGCTCTTAGGAAATTATTCTCAGATACTTGAAGCGATCATGCATTTGCCTATCCCCATAGCTCTGCCCCATAGAGTACAGCCACCACTGCTCTTTGCTTGTATATTTGCAGGATAACATTGATGTTTCTAGCACCAGCATTGTGTCTAAACTTCAAAACTGCCTCTACCAGCTGTTTCAGGGCTATTGATGCGTTCAATATGTGACTACCCTACTCCAAGTTCTCTGAGAATCAAATACCCAGGTAATCGAACTGCTTAATGGATTCTAAGGACACACCAACAATTGTGGGCTTCTGCTTAAACCTAATGGATGGCCTCAGTACCATGCTCTTTGTTTTACTACCCTTAATAATCAGCAATTTCTTATCACAGTATTCCTCAAAGCGCTTTAGCAGCCTATGAGTGGATTTTCTGTTTGTGCCATTAATATCAGCACCCTCCTACCTGCTATGGTGGGAATGTCTAAGAAATCATCTGCCCAGTAGTCCGCTATATCATTTTAAAAAAGGCTAAAAAGTAAGGGTGCCAACACACACCCTTGGCGGACACCTTTTTCGACCTGGAAAGGTGTGGTGACCTCCCTATCAGGGTCATACCTCACTCTTGCCATGTTACTAGTATGAAGAGTCTTTATAGCCATTACTAAGGTGATACCAACTCCTAAATCCGCCAGGGATTTAAACAGCATCTCTCTATCGAAAACATTGCAAATAGAAAGAACATCGTGGTAAACTAGCTGCCATTGAGCAACATATTAACCTTCACATGTCTGGCCAACAGTTCCTTTGGAGCTTTTTTGTGTTCTCTAGATCGTGAGTTCCAGTTTCATTTTTCGAGCCACAGCATTGAACCTTCCCTCTGTCTTTCACCACAAAATGTCTTTGGATGAATTTTCTGTAGAGGTATGATTTTTCCATCTCTAGCTTCTTCACTCTTTCCAAATACCAGGGCTCGTATCTCAGGTAGTGCATACAATCAATTTGCGAAACTCAGTAATCAGTGACTCCACAGTCTTCATGTGCAGCTCCCAATCACCTTTCCGATCAGCATGTACCAAGTTTTTCACTAGAGCTATCATGTGTAAAACATTTCCCCAGTACTCTTAAAATTCAGATTTTTCTTCACATTCTTTGGCATGCCCAACAAATGTGTTTTTCTCATTTTGAACTGAGTGTATTGAACATTGTCTGGCTTTGCATTATGTCTTTTCAATGAAGTACAACCTGTGCTCTCTTCACTTCTGAGATAAAATATGCAAAACCTAACTTTTCATTCTTGTTCCAGAAAGCATTCCAATGCATTGTTTCCATAGCCTCAGATATAATGAGCATACCTTGTAACAAACTAACATAATGAGTTCCACCCAATTCTGACTGGACAGTTTTGCTTCCAAAGATTTCAAGAATAAGTGCATTGTCTATGCTACATACACTGAGATATCTTCCTGCACACTGCAACACAGCTTTTGTCTTGCGGAAAATGCCCCTCATTGGATAAGGATCATCAAATTCTACTGGATTGCTCATAAAAATGTCAGCTACAATACGCAAAACACCTTCATTGTAGAAAATTGGCAGAATAGGATGTTCTTCAAGCTAAGCACACACAGTTTGGATTTTTTTAGAGCTCTTTATAGTGTTGGTTAGTTTGTGACAGGTGGGACAGTATTCTAGGAAATCAGAGCATGAATTCCAGCCCACGGAATAACCATTTTTTCTTCATTCTTCAGTCCTCACCAAATTGGTGATATGATAAATTCAGTTAAATGAGTTGGCAGACCACAGCATCAGGTAGAAGAAGATCCATGTACTCAGCTACTTTGAAACTTTCTGGTAGACTGGGCGTGTTGATGGCTTGTAGTGATTTTGCAGACGTTGACAAGGCAGTTGGGTTATAATTTTGCAGCTTTGTTTGTTTATGCCTATAGCTGACACAGCTTGTTTTCCAGTAGCCACTTTATTAGTACATTTTTGAAAAAGCACCATGGCAGTATCATCTGGTCTTGATGTTCCAGACAAAGAAGAGCTGTCTTCAAAATCAAAATTATCAAGAGCAGCAATTGTAAATGCTTTCCTGGTAAAGTGACTTGGGAGTGGTGTGCTGTTGGATTCACAAGGGTTTACATCATGAGCTGCTAACAAGTTCTTGCTCTCTACTGTGTCATTATAACTTGTTAAATACACCAACCCTATTCATTGAAGTGATTAGCTCTCTACTTTTGCACTTGTCATAGATTGTGTGGGCAGTGATCATATGTAGCGGAGCTTTCTTTTTGTGTGACGTAATTCATAAAATATGATTTGGAAAAGGGTACATTTGCACAGCATAAGCCTGTCGGGTCATGGGATTGACTTCCAGTTCTTTGCTTATACTGATATTAAACAATGATGTATAAAATGTTAAGACAACATCAGGCATTCTTGTTTACTCCCATATTTTGCTGAGCTCTGAGGCATCACAAAACGTGTCATTACGTTAAAAATCGAAATCTTTCAGGACGTTTTGTAAAATGATTCCTGCTGATTTTACTACATCCTGTGATCTTATTTTAGCAGCAAGAACTTCAGGGCTATATCAACCGAGAACACCAAAAGTGGCTTATTATTTTTGTTACACTGACAAAAACAAATTCTGTCATTTTACATTCTCACCAGAAAAATCTCAATTTCCTTATTATGGATCAATACAGTTTCAGCAATGTTGACCATTATTACTCTGATCTCACTGAGAGTGAACCTGTAGCCAGCACTCAAGAGTGGCTTTAAAACTTAATTTGCTTTTTGCTTTAGATCAGCTAATTGGCTGAAACTTCGTCTTGGAAGAAACTAGATGAAGATAAAAACATGTTTGGCCTTTGAGATTCACATACTCTGTACTTTGTTCTTCTGTCAATCACTTTTGGCCCTTGTTCTGGCTAAACCACAGATAACACATTAAAGTTCCTCTGCTTTCTGATCAGTTGTTGGAGGAGGACGAGGGATAGAAATTTATCTTCTAAGCAGGTGGGCACTGGGTTTGGTCGTGATCGCTTTCTCAGAAGACTTGGGTTCTTGTTGTGATTCACTGGTTTCTGCTATTTTTTGACAATTCTTTTCCAGGATTTTTTCCATTGTATACGACTTGTAGGACCTGTTGTTACAATGATCAAATATTTTAGTTTCTCCACATATCAGTTTCAATCTTTCTAAAGTTCGTCTTGCCGTATTTCTGCAACATGTCGAACTCTCTTCCATCTAGCTACAGTTGATGTTAGCTTTTCTTTTGGATTAGTTTGGCATATGACACATTTTTCCTTGTTGTAGAAGTCCTCATATTTTGTAGTTAGCAACACTCTGTCAGGAGGTAGAGATCCTCTGCTACCACCTGCTTGGCTCATGTTTATGAATTTGAGTCAACAGAAAACCTGAAACAGAACAATATTAAAATAAATTATGAATATGATTGCTAAAACACATTATTATCCAAGGAATTATTTTCTGTCTTTATAGGATTACTTCACCCCCCAAAACTAAGTTTTGACATCAAAATGAAGAATATAGGTCTCATGGTTGCTGACATATTACATCATCACTGCAACACATCCACCATTTAAAAAAATGTTATCCAGAACAAATTGGCCCAGATTAGGAATGTCTGCCCAAGCTAAGTTACTTCTCTAATGATACAAAAACTCAAATCAAAAATGAAAATCTCTGGACAACTATTTTTACAGAGGTATATCAAGGGGCCAGGACTGCATAGGTCACTTCCAGCCGACCAGCCAGCCAGTCATTCCGGTTTCTATCTCAACACCCGACCGCGTACTGCACCTTTGTCCTGCTGCAACACTAGAAGTCTCGGCACATGTTGTGCTGTGTAATGCACCTAGCAGTCAGCGGTGTGTGCGTGGCTGTTCAAAATCTGTTCTCCAGTTCCTCATTTTCCCTCTGAAGGTTTGCAAACAGCAACATTTTCTTGTCATATCTTGATTTACAAGCTGTAGTGTCTGCAAATATTTCCACTTCTAAATCAACTTCTTTTAGCTTGTCCTCTGTACAGCGTGCTTCTGATGCTCTTGTCTTCCGAATCTTTTAGTATCCAATGTTGCTTGTAGTATTAGTCACAATGATTCAGTTCATCCTGTACAAAGCTGTGATTGGTCATTATCATTGTCCCTATCAACTACTTCTTCCTGTTCATCTGTTCTTGTTTCATCTCTGGCTTCTATCAGCGTCTTTGTGACTCCATTCATGCCGGATAGAATGTCTGAAGACACCGAGATGATTGTTTCAACTCAACTGCTTAGCCTGACTATTGGAGCAGGCTAACTGATTGCTTAATAATTTAGCCCGCCTCCCTCTTTAAGCTCCACAGGGAAAGCGGGGGGGGAATCCAAGTCACTAATTAGAGTAGCATATTTATTAGGGAGAATCAAAATCAATTCCTCACCAATGATGATGCCAATGCTGATGCACTACTGTTGTGAGTCCACAATCAGATTTGTCGGACCCTTCTGCATAGCCTGGCTCTCGCTTAGGGCCTTTTCATCCTCTTGGCAGCATATGGAAGTCCCTGTTAGGAGTGTTCTTAGCCATCCGCACCTGCCCTGACTTGTAGGCAGAGTCAGTCCCTGTATTGCATGCACTTTCTGCCAATCTGCATTAGCTGTGGCAGAAATGGTAATTGTTTATCTGGTTACTCAGCCATATTTGCATACTCAAGAGACCGATTGGGCCACCCACCTGAGCACTTTCTGTACTCATTGTGCGTCCTCAGCCCCTAACCTGTATAGGGCCCTTCATAGTGCCTCTACCATCAGTTTTGTTTTGGTCATCTCTGGTTTTCAACTATTCCGCTCTCAGGGTCTTAGTTACTTCTTTAAGCTTTACCTGCTCTACCTCCTCTCATATTTTTGATTGGCCATTAGATTTTAGATTTACATATTTCTAGACACAGCCTGCTTAAACGTTTGAGTTCTTTTTTTAGGCCTCAGTCAGGGCCTTAGCCACGCTGGGGGGGAAGGGTCATTAGACGAGGACCAGGCCACTCGATATTTCATACTGCCCCCCTAAATCCGATGTCCTTATTTTGCTTTCAGTTTAAAACTCTTCATAATATTTATTTTTTTATTTTTGTTAAGCTTCCTTTTGAAGTTAATGTGGCTGCAAGCTGTGTGTGTCTGTAATCCTACTAGAGTGTAGGACTTCCCCAGTCTATTATGATCTTACGGTTGCTAAAAAAGGTGAGTATGGTATAAATACATCCTCCTGGGTACAGCCTACCCCATCCAAGGCATAACTTTAGATCACGAGCTAGTGCTTCGCCTGGCAATCGTTAATTACTATGGCACGGCGAACAGAGGTGGAAGGTATACTCCACATTGGAGTCCTTTTTTAGCGTATGTAACATTTCCTAGACATGGGTTTACAGATGCAGAGTCCATTGTGTCTATATAATATGCATGTGAAATGTAGGACTCTGACACCCTACTGGGATGCGAGCACTGGAATCGAAGAAGAAACAGGTCATTGGGAGTGGGAGGCGTCACCGTTGCTGAAGCTGGCCCTGGCAGCGTCCTATAAATCCAAGCCAAGGCTTAACACTAAAACTGGTACTGAGGTCACTGCAAAGTAAAACAGAAATAGTGATATCAGCTGCGTTATGTAACACTTTCCAAATGACTAACCACAGTAATGGGAGTGACCTAGCCAGAGAAGGTAAAGGAGTAACAAGGAGAAACGGTAGGCACTATAAAAGACACCTACCATGTCTCTGGTAATGCAATATTAGCAATGAACTGGAGCTCTTCACTCGGCTCCAGAAGCATTACCATGGGTGGTCCAGATAGGAGGCTGGCCTGGCTTGTAGTGGGTACCTTAGCTACTTACACCTTATACCAGGTCCAGTTATCCCTTATTAGTGAAATGTAGTAGTGTTCTAGCAGCTTAGGCTGTTAGAGGTAGCTGTAGTAGAGCAGCTTACGCTGAAGTAGGATACATGCAAAGCTACTGCAACACCACTATAGTTACACAGTACTTATACACAATAAAAGACAATACTCAGTACCACAACTAAAGGTACTTTATTTTAGTGACACAAGGCCAAAAATATCTTAGAGGCAACACACCTTCTGGAAGTAAGAATTATACACAATATATACACTAGAGACCAAAATCAGGTAAGTAAATAGTCACAGACTAGTGCAAACAATAGAAAATACCATAGAATGCAATTGGAAGAAATAGGCCTGGGGGCAACACAAACCATATACTAAGAAAGTGGAATGCAAATCACGAATTCCCCCCAGGCAAGTGTAGTGTGTAGAGGGGCGCTGGGAGTGTAAGAAAACCACAAAGGTGGGTAAAATGCCCCACCCCAGAGCCCAGAAAAGCAGGAGTAAAGTACTGCAGGTTTCCTTAGGACACACTATACCTCGTTTTTGGGATTTTGCAGCAGCCAGACAAGTCTACAAAGAACAACTGCTGGATTATTGGACCTGAAGACCTGCAAATGAAGGGGACCAAGTTCAGAAGTCAAAATAAGTTCCAGGAAGGACAGGAGCCCCTGCCAACCCAAAAGAGGGTGAAAAAGAAGAGTCCCCGGTTAGTAGAAGACTGCAGAAATGCACCCTTGGAAGATGCCAGCAGGTTCCTGCATGATGCAAAAGTTGTCTCGCGGCGTGAAGATCCTTGCAGGTGAGATTTCATGTTGGAAGGTACCAACAAGCCTTGGCTACGACAAAAATGCATTTTTCTTCAAAATGGCGCTGGATGGACCCAGGAGGGACCTAGGGGCCTCAACTTTGTGTGAGGAGGAAGAGGGGGCTCATAGCACATTAGAGAGCCCTCAGGATGCCAGCCAGCACCCCCAGAAGCCGCAGGACCTGGGTTCAAAGGAAGTGCGAAAAACTGTTGATGCAGCACAACAAAAGAAGGTCCCATGCCGCCGGAGAACAATTCAGCGAGTTGCGCGTCACAGGGTGAAGTGCTGGGGACCTGGGCCAGGCTGTGCACGAAGGAATTTTGCAGAGTGCACAGAGGCCTCAGGAGGCGAAGAAGACACAATACACAGGGCTACCATCATTCTCGGGGAAGGCAAGGTCTTACCTCATCCAAATTGTGTTAGCAGGACCTCAGGACAGTCTATGTCGATGATGTCCACCCTCTGTGTCCTTAGGAGCATGCTCGTCACCGTGAGAGGAGTCCCATGGTACCAGTCGTTGCCTTGGAAGGTGCCTGCTTGGAGCAAGGGATTGACTCCGTCACTCCATGGGAGATTTCTTCGGTCCCTCTGGTGCAGGATGAAGACAGGGAGTCCCCAGAGCATGCGCACTGTGGAAACTGTTGCAGTTGCTGACTTGGAGCTGAGGTTGCCAAAGAAAAGCGTCTCTTGTAAACACTTTGTTGCAGTTACAGCGTTTCTTGGAGCAGGCTGCGGTTGATCCGAGGTCAGAAGAGTCTGAAGTTGTTGCAGAGGATTCCTTAAGGAAACTTGCAAGCAGAATCTGAAGAGAACCCACAGGGGAGACCCTAAATAGCCCTGAGAGGGGGATTGGCTACCTTATCAGGTATGGACATATCAGGAGGGGTCTCTGACGTCACCTGTTGGCACTGGCCACTCAGAGCCCTCCAGAGTGCCCCCACACCTTGCAAAGCAAGATGGCTGAAGTCTGGGACACACTGGAGGAGCTCTGGACACCACCCCTAGGGTGGTAATGGACAGGGGAGTGGTCACTCCCCTTTCCTTTGTCTAGTTTCCTGCCACAGCAGGGGAGAAGGGGTCCCTGAACCGGTATAGACTTGTTTATGCAAGGAGGGCACCATTTGTGCCTTTCAAAGCATTTCCAGAGGCTGGGGAAGGCTGCCCCTCCCCAGCCTGAAACACCTATTTCCAAAGGGAGAGGGTGTAACACCCTGCTCTCAGAGGAAATGCTTTGTTCTGCCTTCCTGCGACTGGGCTGCTCAGACCACAGGAGGGCAGTACCCCTGTGAGGTGGCAACAGCTATAGCTGCAGTGCAAGCCTCAGAGAGCTGGTTTGGCAGTTCTGGGGTTCCATGGTGGAGCCCCAAGGATGCATAGAATTGGCTCCCCATACCAGATTTGTAATGGGGGGACAATTCCATGATTAACCTATATGTAGTGCACGCGTGAAATGGCGTCCTGCAATCACAAAGCCCGGGGAAATGGCCTTGAACTATGTGAGAGAACCTTTGCTAGTGCAAGGGTGCCCTCACACTTAGTAACTTTGCACCTAACCTTCAGCAAGTGAAGGTTAGACATATAGGTGACTTATAATGTACTTAAGTGCAGTGAAAATGGCTGCGAAATAACATGTGCGTTATTTCACGCAGGCTGCAGTGGCTGTCCTGTTTAAGGGTTTGTCTAAGCTCCTTATGGGTGGCAAAAGAAATGCTGCAGCCCATATGGATCTCCTGGAACCCCAATGCCCTGGGTACCTAGGTACCATGTACTAGGGACTTATAAATAAGGGGGGTCCAGTATGCCAATTGAAATTGGTAAATTAAGTCACTGGCCTACAGTGACAAATTTAAAAGCAGTGAGAGCATAATCACTGAGGTTCTGGTTAGCAGAGCCTCAGTGACACAGTTAGGCACTCCACAGGCATACACATTAGGCCACAACTATGAGTACTGGGGTCCAGGCTAGCAGCATCCCAGTGACACAGTAAAAACACACTGACACACACTCACAAACAGGCCAAAAGTGGGGGTAACCATGCTAGAAAGAGGTTACTTTCCTACAGGGGTCCACCCCCTGTGTTCCAGGGAGCACGCTCATCATCAGGAGAGGAGTCCCAGAGAACCGGTTGTCATCTTAGAAGGTGTGTGCTGGAGCAGGGAAGTGACTCCGTCACTCCACATGAGATTTCTTCAGTCCTTCTGGTGCAGGGTGAAGACAGGGAGTCCCCAGAGTGTGCACACCTTGGAAACTGTTACAGTTGCCGGCTGGTGCTGAGGTTGCAGAGTCACAGTAGCCTTTCTGGATACTTTGTTGCAGTTACAGCGGTTCCTGGAGCAGTCTGCGGTTGATCCGACAGTCAGAGAATGAAGCAGGAGTTGCGAGGATTCCTGGTGGAAACTTGAAACCTGAATCTGAAGAGGAACCCACAGGAGAGACCCTAAATATCCCCGAGAGGGGGATTGGCTACCTAAACAGGTATGCACCTACCAGGAGCGGTCTCTGACGTCATCTGCTGCCACTAGCCACTCAGAGATATCCAGAGTGTCCCCACACCTTAGAAACCAAGATGGCTAATGCCAGGGACACACTGGAGGAGCTCTGGGCACCAACCCTGGGGTAGTGATGGACAGAGGAGTGGTCACTCCCCTTTCCTTTGTCCAGTTTCGCGCCAGAGCAGGGACTGGGGGTCCCTGAACCTGTGTAGACTGGCTTATGCAAAGAGGGCACCATCTGTGCCCTTCAAAGTATTTCCAGAGGCTCTGGGAGGCTAACCCTCCCAAGCCTGTAACACCTATTTCCAAAGGAAGAGGGTGTAACACCCTCCTCCCGCAGGAAATGCTTTGTTATGCCTTCCTGGGACTTAGCTGCTCAGAACCCAGGAGGGCAGAACCCTGTCTGTAAGGTGGCAGCAGCTGTAGCTGCAGTGAATCCTCAGAGAGCTGGTTTGGCAGTACTGTGGGTCCATGGTAGAGCCCCCAGGATGCATGGGATTGGCCCTCCAATAGCAGATTTGGAATGGGGGGACAATTCCATGATCTTAGACACCTTATATGGCAATATTCGGAGTTACCATTGTGAAGCGACATATAGGTATTGACCTATATGTAGTGCACACGTGTAATGATATCCCCGCACTCCCGAAGTCCGGGGAATTGGCCCTGGACAGCGTGGGGTCACCTTTGCTAGTGCAAGGGTGCCCTCACACTTAATAACTTTGCACCTAGCCTCCAGTAAATGAAGGTTAGACGTATAGGTGACTTATAAGTTACTTAAGTGCAGTGAAAATGGCTGTGAAATAGTGTGTGCACTATTTCACGCAGGCTGCAGTGGCAGTCCTGTGAAAGGGTTTGTCTGAGCTCCTTATGGGTGATAAAAGAAATGCTGCAGCCCATAATGAGTCTCCTGGAACCCCAATGCCCTGGGTACCTAGGCACCATATACTAGGTACTTATAAGGGGGGTCTAGTGTGCCAATTGGAATTGGTAAATGAAGTCACTAAACTATAGTGACTAATTTGGAAACAGAGAGACCATAAGCACTGAAGTTCTGGTTAGCAGAACTTCAGTGACAATTAAGCACTACTGACAACACACACAATAGGCCACAAACTATGAGCACTGGGGTCCTGGCTAGCAGGATCCCAGTGAGACAGTCAAAACACACTGACAAGTAGGGTTTTCACTATGAAAACTGGGGTTCTGGCTAGCAGGAATCCAGTGAGATAGTAAAAACACACTGACACACACTCACAAACAGGCCAAAAGAGGGGGTAATCATGCTAGAAAGAGGCTACTTTCTCTCAGTCCAACCATCTAATATTGGTATGCCTGGGTGGGATAGAAATGTCCTGCATCAAACTCATAGGAGTGAGGCAACTACGTTTGAATATCTCCTCCTGCTAGGCAGTATATGACACTGGGGGACCAAAGGAAGGGTTCCTGACACTTCATTAAATGGGTTGGTATTCCTCCATGCTGACAGGTAGGATTACAATGGGCATGGGGCCCCGGGTTAGGTAGCTTAGCTGGGAGTGTGAGGGCCTGCTGCTGAACAAGTACCAGTCACCAGACAGAATAGAACAGTCTTTGTTGAGACCAGGCCAAAGTACCCCCACCCCAGGGATCCTGGATGCATGAGTTAATGTGGGCTAAATATATGGCATACTCTGTCACAACAGCAGGCAAGGAGATCACCGCCGAAGTGGTGGAGACCTTGCCTTTAATTGGTTTCATCAGAGCATAAAAACGTCCTGTAGGCCATTAGAAAGGGATGCGTTGCGATAACAGTGATCCTTGGGAGGCCTGACAGCCAGTACACTGAATGGCAATAGTGAGAGCCAGATGGGTAGCTAAGGGCTGCACCAAAATGAGGACGAAGAAGGAAAGTTCAAAAGGGGGAGCTACCTGGGTATGTGAGCCCCATAGGTGGCGTGGGGGAAAAAGGGGTATGTTGGTTGATTAAGGAAGCACACCCGAGGTCGATGTGCTGGAGGAAGGCCGCTTACCTTGTGATGTCTTATGGCAGGGTAAGTAGGCTGACGGTGGAGTAAAAGGAGCATGGCACTCACAGCCCAGTCCTGCTGAGTGACAAGGCACAAAATGGACAGGCAAGGTGGTGAGTTGAGCCTAACAGCAGTAACAGGCTAACCTGCTCACGATCAGAGAAAGAACCAACAAAACCTTATGACCCCGAAAGCAGCATGGAGGATGACCTCAACAACAAAGGTGTCAGAAATATGACTAGCAAATGACAAGGACTGGATTGATATATGGCAGAGATGATTTAGGACAAGTCAACTGTTGATGCTTATGACTTTTACTCCAGCAAAGTTCTATGATCTGTCAACACCTATCGTTCGTGATTTATGACCTGTCTAATAATTATGACTTATGATCATGACAAGAACAACGGTTGGCACTCAAAATGAGTTATGACACTGTAATGTTTTATGGCCTTATCATTGTAATTTATGACTGACTACTGTGATTTACGAGGTCAATGATGTAACGTAAAAGTCCATGCATGTAACTGTGGCCAAGTATTCCCACAGCAAAATGCAGACACACAGCAGTTATAAGTTTATGCGTCAGTGTTTATGTGGAATTGCACGAATTGCAGTGGGCCAAATGTGGGGGTTATAACAATCTCTCAAGGACTGGACAGCAATGCAAAGGGCCTTATTAGATCAAGTATCCCTTTGGCTTATCTAACGCCTGCATCTTGCAAGACCTACAGTGATCAAGAGCTATGTGACTCAAGCATGAGAGTGAGTAGTAGGCCTGCCGTCCTGAAGGTAGAATAGTGCAGGCAGGTAAGAAAATACTGTTAATCCTGGTTTGACAGTCTGCTAAATAAAATTAAATAATTTAACTCCAGCAATACCTGCTGAAATGTATAACAGGTCTCGTGGTAGTATTGGCTTTCTAGCTGAAGCGATAAACACTGTTAGTTTTCCTGAAAAATAATGCAAAGTTAGTGAACAAAATAACTTTCTTTAATTTTAACACCTTCGCTGCCAGGCGTTTTCCCCCTCAGGTGGCAGGCCTTTTTTGTCTACTTGGAGCAGTTCGCGCTTAGGCCCTCGTAACTTTTTGTCCACATAAGCTATCCACGCCGAATTTGCGTACTTTTTGTCCAACATCCTAGGGATTCTAGAGATACCCAGACTTGTGGGTTCTCCTGGAGTAGAGCACGAAACTAGCCAAAATACAGCAATTTGTTTTTTTAAAAGGGAAAAAAGGGCTGCAGAAGGCTTGTGTTTTTTTCCTTGAACATGGCATCAACAAAGCGTTTGTGGTGCTAAAGTCACCATCTTCCCAGCTTTCAGGAACATGCAGATTTGAGTCAGAAAACCACATTTTTCAACACAATTTTGACATTTTACTGGAACATACCCTATTTTTACTGTATTTTGTACTTTTAGCCTCCTTTCAGTTAGTGACAGAAATGGGTGTGAAACCAATGCTGGATCCCGGAAAGCAAAACATTTCTGAGAAGTAGACAAAATTCTAAATTCAGCAAGGGGTAATTTGTGTAGATCCTACAAGGTTTTTCTACAGAAAATAACAGCTGAAATAAAAAAAAAATGAAATTGAGGTGAAAAAAACAGCCATTTTTCTCCACGTTTTACTCTGTAACTTTTTCCTGCGATTTCAGATTTTCAAAAGTAATATACCGTTACATCTGCTGGACTCTTCTGGTTGTGGGGATATATGAGGCTTGTAGGTTCATCAAGAACTCTACGTACCCAGAGCCAATAAAGGAGCTGCACCTGGCAATGGGTTTTCATGCTATACCGGGTATACAGCAATTCATTACCTGAAATATAAAGAGTGAAGAATAGGTATCAAGAAAACCTTTGTATTTCCAAAATGGGCACAAGATAAGGTGTTGAGAAGCAGTGGTTATTTGCACATCTCTGAATTCTGGGGTGCCTATATTAGAATGTGAATTACAGGGCATTTCTCAAATAGACATCTTTTTTACACACTGTCTTACATTTGGAAGGAACAAATGTAGAGAAAGAGAAGGAGCAATAACACTTGTTTTGCTATTCTGTGTTCCCCCAAGTCTCCTGATAAAAATGGTACCTCACTTGCTTGGGTAGGCCTAATGCTCACAATAGGAAATGCAATATGGACACATCACATTTTTACATTGAAATCTGACGTGTTTTTTGCAAAGTGCCTAGCTGTAGATTTTGGCCTCTACCTCAACCGGCACCTAGGGAAACCTACCAAACCTGTGCATTTGTGAAAACTAGACACCTAGGGGAATCCAGGATGGGGTGACTTGTGGGGCTCTCACCAGGTTCTGTTAACCAGAATCCTTTACAAACCTCAAAATCTGGCCAAAAACACTTTTTCCTCACATTTCGGTGACAGAAGGTTCTGGATTCTGAGAGGAGCCACAAGTGTCCTTCCACCCATCATTCCCCCACGTCTCCTGATAAAAATGGTACCTCACTTGTGTGGGTAGGCCTAGCGCCCGTGAAAATGCCCCAAAACACAACGTGAACACATCACATTTTCCCAAAGAAAACAGACCTGTTTTTTGTAAAGTGCCTAGCTGTGGATTTTGACCTCTAGTTCAGCTGGCACCTAGGGAAACCTACCAAACCTGCACATTTTATAAAACTGGACACCTAGGAGAATCCAAGACGGGGTGACTTGTGGGGCTCTCACAAGGTTCTATTACCCAGAATCCTTTGGAAACCTTAAAATCTGGCCAAAAACCACTTTTTCCTCACATTTCAGTGACAGAAAGTTCTGGAATCTGAGAGGAGCCACAAATGTCCTACCACAAGTCTCCCAATAAAAATGGTAGCTCACTTGTGTGGGTAGGCCTAGTCCCGTGACAGGAAACGCCCCAAAACAATATGTGGACACATCAAAATCATCAAATACTAAACTACCTGTTTTTGCGGGTAAGTGGACCTGTGTTTTTGGTCCTGGGCTCAGCAGCCATACAGGGAAACCTACAAAACCCATATATTTCTGAAAACTAGACATCTGAGGGAATCCAGGGAGGTTCTCTTTGCGTGGATCCCTCAATGTTTTCTTACCCAGAATCCTCAACAAACCTCAAATTTAGCTAAAAAATCACATTTTTCCCACATTTACGTGTGGGATCACCGCATCGGGACATACTACCCAATGTTCCCCTCCGTCTCCTGGTAAAAATGATACCTCACTTGTTTAGGTGGGCCAAGTGCCTGTGACAGGGAAGAGCTAAAAACATGTTGAAATTGAGGGGGAAACAAAGCGGGTCCAAAAGGGCAGTTTGAACAAAAAAACATTTTTAGGCTGACAAGTGGGGCAGAATTGTTATTGGTATAGATAAGACAATGCTGGGAGGTAGGAATTTTGTGGATTCCTGCAGATTCCCAAAGGTTCTATCACAAAAATGTGGGGAAAATGTGTGATTTACAGCAAAGTTGGAGGTTTGCAGGGCATTTTGGGTAAGAAAACAGTGTGGGTTGCATGTAAAGCACACCACCCTGGAATCACCCAGATGTTTAGTTTTCAGATGTGTCTAGGTCTTGTGGATTTTTCTACTTGGCAGCGTCCCAAACTCCAAAACGTTCAGCCCTCACCATTCCAAGTTTGACAATTTTGAGAGTTAGCCAAGAGCTCATGGCCCAAATGTAAAACCAAAACCCAAAATAATCAAATGACCTTTTGCTCTCTGTGGGATAAGATGTTTCAGTGTGCGGAGGAGAGCTGAAAGACTGTTACCCCCTTCAGTTGGGGTGGGGGGCATAACCAGGCCCATACTGGTTGGTAGCCACCACCCCACTTTTTTTTAATTCCCCTGCATCTAGTAGACTTTCTGCCGCTGGGGTGTGGATCAGGGATAATTGCCCCATCTGTCCACTGGTGGGCAGAACAACTGTGTACTCATTTATTTGGGGTGGTGGTATGGCCATACCGCCACCCTCTTATTTTGAAAAGAAATCTTCTCTGGTCTCTGGTGAGCTTTCTGCCCCCTTAGAGGCAGATGAGCCTTCTAAAAATAGGCCGATCTGCCCCTAAAAGGGGCAGATATGGTCAAAACTAATGTTCCCCCATGGGGAGCGACCGTTGCCCAAGGGGCTGCCCCCTCAAACAAAACACACCTATACACACACCAATCCCTGGTGCCTAAGTGGTTTCTGCCAAGGGGAGCAGAAATGGCATAAAATAAATTCCTCCTCGCCCCCCCCCGGAGCGGCCCTTGCCCAAGGGTCCGCTCCCCTTATGCCTAAGTATTAAAAAAAAAAAAAAACCTGGTGTCCAGTGGGCTTTTCTGCTGCCCGATCGCATAGCGATTGGGCAGCAGAAAGGCTTGCAGATACATTAAAGGAAAGGACTTTCCTTTCCTTTCATGCCTCTGCCTGCCCCCTCCTCCTGAGCGGAAGAGAAATGCTGAGCATTTCTCTTCCGCCAGTGCGATGGGAGGTGACCTCTGATAAGGTCAGTACGCGATCGGACGTCATCAGACTTCACTGAGGGGGGCAGGGGGGCGGGGTTGGAAGGGGAAACGATTCCCCTTCCATTCCTGACAGGGGTGTGTGGGTGGTCTCGTCCCAGGCACACGGGAACGGTGTGCGAGGACGAGACCAGCTCGCCGAAGCACCATAGGGGTTAATGCTTAAATAACCTAATAAAGCTTTGATTATTTTGATGTCGATCACCTGTGGGGAAGCATTGAGGCAAATGGCAATGTGAGAACAAGGCCAGTACCAGACGCTCCTGTTGACTCAGAATCTTTCTCTACAAAGAAAGTTTCAGACGTGCACTTATAAATGCATACACATCTCTCAATATAGTATGCATACATATATATCTCTGAATATATTATGTTTGAACCAAGGGTCGTCCAAACAAAAAAAACAAAGCACAATCACAAGAACCAAGTAAGGCCAAAAGCAATATGTCATCCTATTTGGAGATCTGAACATCACTGACACTGTCAACTAGATGTCAGTGAAATAAAGGGTTTTATAGATGTGCTGTACTCAAAAACTGGGTATGTTTGTTATAGGGTGGAGTGCACAGGGCGTGCCATAGCCAGAGGAGCTCTGTGCATGAACTTCCTTTCCCTCCCATCAAGGTAATCTACCCACATTAGTCAGCGCTAGCCATGTCATAGTACTTTTTTTAAAAACTTGCAGCCATACTGCATAGCAGCTGTGCTGCAGTACAACATGGCTAGAAAAAATGACAAAGCAGATAGCTCTTGTGTAGACAAGACCTTGTGGCTTTGCCAGTGCTTGTTTAATTGAAGTGTCATGTTTTGACTTTGTTTAACCTTATGCAACTGTGATCTGCTCTCCATTGAAAGTGTTTTTGACTTGTTACAACACTCTTTCTTTTGCTGCAATCTTCTGCTGCTGCCTTGTTTTTCTGCTCATTTGGCCATTTTTGAGTTTCCTTTTCTAGATTACTTTGGATTCACAGTCTGTCAATTCATTTTATGCACTAGCTTTTTTCTTACATTAATATTACCATTACCATGTTTAGATTACACACTACACATTAAATTACCTGACTGCCGGGGGCGGCAGGCAACTCTGAGAGAGGGTAGGGAGGCAACACAGAGGGCGAGTTGAGGAGGTGAAAGAGCTCATTATGACGGCGGTGTCATAATGCTTTTTTGGCAGGTCTTGAGGACAACATGGATAGCTGAGAAAAAAGCAACACAGATGGCGGACAGAGAGGGTAGTAGGAAAACAAAGCAGGGAGGTTGAAGAGGAAAGCAACACCCCGTCCAAGCAGTAATAGATGGGGGAAGGGGGCAAACAACGACGGAGGACGGTGGTGGGTGGACTTCCTTCAAGCACAGGCACTGTTATGGAGTGCTGCAAATAAAGTTTAAAAAAGTAGCCCTGAAAGAGCGAGCAGTGGAAGGACACTATAAAAGGAAGCAGTTCTTGGGCCATCCTCCAGGGGAGGGACAAATGCATGGACAGGAAGTGAAGCCGGCATGGGCTGACCAAAGAGGAGCAAGGAAATGAGAGTGACAATAAGCAATGGGGGGTCTCTATTCCCCTTATAAGTAAACAAAAGTGTTTGCAAGCGACAGCAGATGCTCTGTCTTGGGTGAGACCTAAAAATTACCTTGAAAAGGCAGTACTTTACTTTTGATTAGTGCATTTCTTTTTCTTTTATTCAGAGATGCAGAAGAAGGAAGTCAGGTGGGAGATGTGAGTGGTTGATAAGGAAGGGGATTTCTCTAACAGTTATATTTGTTTTTCCTCCAAGTATTAGAAGAGATAAGAAAAAGTGAGTATACGGGCACTCCTTTTGCCACTGTAGGTAATATTACAGAAGTCATGAAAGCAGAGTATTCAGAGGGGGGTTTCCTTCTGCTTGCAGGCAACGGTTCCAGGACAGGAATTAAAAGTGTACAGGAACTGTGAGTACAAGTAACAAAATAAACGTAATCATTTGTAAAATAGGCAAACAAACTGAGCTATATACTTTCAAAATATAATACAGTTTCATAGTTTGCATTCATTTTCAGAGTAAAATCCTCTCACTTTTAGTTCAATAACTTAAACTTTTCAAACATTCAATCTTGATTTGTCCTCGGAATGTGTTGAAGTATGTGCCTGAACAAGTGGTCATAGGCTGAATTTAGCTGACCCTCTGTAGCAACCAGAATTAAAAAACATCACTGGCGTAACTAACCAGCCCATATTAATAGGTCTAAGGCATGCAGTGTTGTGTAGGCTTCTTGCTCATCCAGAAGACTTTGGTGGTCATTGTAGGAGGCTGGACTGACTTGTAGTGAGTACCAAGGGGTACTTACACCTTGCACTAGGCCCAGGTATCCCTTATTAGTGTATAGGGTGTCTAGCAGCTTAGGCTGATAGATAATGGTAGCTTAGCAGAGCAGCTTAGGCTGAACTAGGAGACGAGTGAAGCTCCTACAGTACCACTAGTGTCTTATGCACAATATTATAAGAAAACACAATACACAGATATACTAAAAATAAAGGTACTTTATTTTTATGACAATATGCCAAAAGTATCTCAGTGAGTACCCTCAGTATGAGGATAGCAAATATACACAAGATATATGTACACAATACCAAAAATATGCAGTATAGTCTTAGAAAACAGTGCAAACAATGTATAGTTACAATAGGATGCAATGGGGACACATAGGGATAGGGGCAACACAAACCATATACTCCAAAAGTGGAATGCGAACCACGAATGGACCCCAAACCTATGTGACCTTGTAGAGGGTCGCTGGGACTATTAGAAAATAGTAAGGGTTAGAAAAATAGCCCACCCCCAAGACCCTGAAAAGTGAGTGCAAAGTGCACTAAAGTTCCCCAAAGGACATAGAAGTCGTGATAGGGGAATTCTGCAGGAAAGACACAAACCAGCAATGCAACAACAATGGATTTCCAGTCGAGGGTACCTGTGGAACAAGGGGACCAAGTCCAAAAGTCACAAGCAAGTCGGAGATGGGCAGATGCCCAGGAAATGCCAGCTGTGGGTGCAAAGAAGCTGCTACTGGACAGTAGAAGCTTAGGTTTCTGCAGGAACGACAAGGGCTAGAGACTTCCCCTTTGGAGGACGGATCCCTCACGCCGTGGAGAGTCGTGCAGAAGTGTTTTCCCGCCGAAAGACCGCCAACAAGCCTTGCTAGCTGCAAATCGTGCGGTAAGGGTTTTTGGACGCTGCTGTGGCCCAGGAGGGACCAGGATGTCGCAAATTGCGTCAGGAGACAGAGGGGACGTCGAGCAAGACAAGGAGCCCTCTCAGCAGCAGGTAGCACCCGGAGAAGTGCGAGAAACAGGCACTACGAGGATGCGTGAAACTGTGCTCACCCGAAGTCGCACAAAGGAGTCCCACGTCGCCGGAGAACAACTTAGGAGGTCGTGCAATGCAGGTTAGAGTGCCGTGGACCAAGGCTGGACTGTGCACAAAGGATTTCCGCCGGAAGTGCACAGAGGCCGGAGTAGCTGCAAAAGTCGCGGTTCCCAGCAATGCAGTCTGGCGTGGGGAGGCAAGGACTTACCTCCACCAAACTTGGACTGAAGAGTCACTGGACTGTGGGAGTCACTTGGACAGAGTTGCTGGATTCAAGGGACCTCGCTCGTCGTGCTGAGAGGAGATCCAGGGGACCGGTGATGCTGTTCTTTGGTGCCTGCGGTTGCAGGGGGACGATTCCGTCGACCCACGGGAGATTTCTTCGGAGCTTCTAGTGCAGAGAGGAGGCAGACTACCCCACAGCATGCACCACCAGGAAAACAGTCGAGAAGGCGGCAGGATCAGCGTTACAGAGTTGCAGTAGTCGTCTTCGCTACTTTGTTGCAGTTTTGCAGGCTTCCAGCGCGTTCAGCAGTCGATTCCTTGGCAGAAGGTGAAGAGAGAGATGCAGAGGAACTCGGATGAGCTCTTGCATTCGTTATCTAAAGTTTCCCCAGAGACAGAGACCCTAAATAGCCAGAAAAGAGGGTTTGGCTACCTAGGAGAGAGGATAGGCTAGCAACACCTGAAGGAGCCTATCAGAAGGAGTCTCTGACGTCACCTGGTGGCACTGGCCACTCAGAGCAGTCCAGTGTGCCAGCAGCACCTCTGGTTCCCAGATGGCAGAGGTCTGGAGCACACTGAAGGAGCTCTGGACACCTCCCAGGGGAGGTGCAGGTCAGGGGAGTGGTCACTCCCCTTTCCTTTGTCCAGTTTCGCGCCAGAGCAGGGCTAAGGGGTCCCTGAACCGGTGTAGACTGGCTTATGCAGAAATGGGCACCAAATGTGCCCATGAAAGCATTTCCAGAGGCTGGGGGAGGCTACTCCTCCCCTGCCTTCATACCATTTTCCAAAGGGAGAGGGTGTAACACCCTCTCTCAGAGGAAGTCCTTTGTTCTGCCATCCTGGGCCAGGCCTGGCTGGACCACAGGAGGGCAGAAGCTTGTCTGAGGGGTTGGCAGCAGCAGCAGCTGCAGTAAAACCCCTGAAAAGGCAGTTTGGCAGTACCAGGGTCTGTGCTACTGACCACTGGGATCATGGGATTGTGCCAACTATGCCAGGATGGCATAGAGGGGGCAATTCCATGATCATAGACATGTTACATGGCCTTATTCGGAGTTACCATTGTGAAGCTACATATAGGTAGTGACCTATATGTAGTGCACGTGTGTAATGGTGTCCCCGCACTCACAAAGTCCGGGGAATTGGCCCTGAACAATGTGGGGGCACCTTGGCTAGTGGCAGGGTGCCCTCACACTAAGTAACTTTGCACCTAACCTTTACCAGGTAAAGGTTAGACATATAGGTGACTTATACGTTACTTAAGTGCAGTGTAAAATGGCTGTGAAATAACGTGGACGTTTTTTCACTCAAGCTGCAGTGGCAGGCCTGTGTAAGAATTGTCAGAGCTCCCTATGGGTGGCAAAAGAAATGCTGCAGCCCATAGGGATCTCCTGGAACCCCAGTACCCTGGGTACCTCAGTACCATATACTAGGGAATTATAAGGGTGTTCCAGTAAGCCAATGTAAATTGGTAAAATTGGTCACTAGCCTGTTAGTGACAATTTGAAAGAAATGAGAGAGCATAGCCACTGAGGTTCTGATTAGCAGAGCCTCAGTGAGACAGTTAGTCACTACACAGGTAACACATTCAGGCACACTTATGAGCACTGGGGCCCTGGCTGCCAGGGTCCCAGTGACACATACAACTAAAACAACATATATACAGTGAAAAATGGGGGTAACATGCCAGGCAAGATGGTACTTTCCTACAGTCATTTATCTCATATGCAGGTTCATATACTTCTAAGCATATATTTCTAAGCATATTGCTAATGGTTACAGCCATTACACTCAAGTCATTACATTCAAGAGAACAGAGGCACTGGATGTTGAAATAAATACCCAAAGATGAAAACCTTCAAGGTTCCATGATATCTTAGTGAACAGAACCCTTGAGTTATGTCTATTACAATACTTAAGGCCAGATGCAGAATGCATTTTTGTACTTGCAAATGTTCTGATTTTGGATTTTGGATTTCGGAGTTTGCAACTACAGAAATGCATCTTGGGATGTACAAGAGCCATTTTAGGAGTCAGGCTTATTTCAGATACCTAAGATGGGTTTAAAAATGGATAATGGATTGTTGCTTAGAAGAGGCATGTTGTTGGCGTCCCTCCCACATAGCGATTCCTATCCATGAAGTTCCATGCAAGAGCAGACAATGAACTCAGACTTGGTGAGTTACACAACTGACCACTCAGTATCAATCCTTCCCAAGGGCGCTAGCTTTCCATCATCACTGAGACACTCCAGGTCTGATTCTGTGACAGCACCACGTGTGCCCCACATTGCAACCATCTCATTGACAGCTACCTTACACATAGCACGCAGTGGTGCTATGTGAAGTGCAACCTCAAGTAAAGCTGCTGCACCCTTGTTGGCAAGGAAGGTGAGATCGCCTCAGGGTCACAATAGAAGTGTGCATTCCCCATATGGGATACTGAGCTTCTCCATTGTTAACTTTAATCCTCAGTGGGCTATTCAATCTTCACAGAAACTACATCTGCTGATAGAGGAGCACTTTACCACCCCCACAGTAGGTTGGGGGAAGGATAATTTGTAAGGGAGCAACACAACTACTGGAAACAGAGCTGTTCCCCAGAGAGAAGAAAAAGAAACCAAGAAAGATGATGCAAGCAATTTGCCACACAAATCACATCAATTCTGGAAATCAGCCCTTTTATTATCTGCATGTCCACATCTGCAGAAGCATACGTACAGAAATTGTGAGCTGATAGATTAGAAATATACTTTACTTCCACCTAGGTAGACAAAAACTGAAAGCAACACAGGTTATTCCACCTTGCAGAGGGAAGGTATCTATAAGCTGTCTCACAATTTATATGAGACGGTGCCGCTATTCACATTTGCCACCAATGGCATGACCCTCAACAGCTTCAAAGTAGCACCCACTCTTTACCAAAATCCCAATTTATGGTGGACGACCAGTCAGTAACTGCCATTATAGACACCGTGGCATCTATTAATATCAAGGCCTAAGAAACCTACGACACCCTGACCTACCAGCCCATCATGACACCCAGCAAAGTTGGGCACCAGAACCCACTTCCACTTGCTGGTGTGTTCTTGACCAAACTAACAGATGATGTCACTCTTCAACAAAGGACTAAGAAACCAATGAGGGTACAGGAATGCTCCTGAGTTGCCAGGTGGCTGAGAAACTATTCCTCATACAATTTGCATACTGAGTCCAAGGCACTGAACTCGTCAGCCTACTCAAAGAATTCGAAGACCTTTTCCATGGCATCTGCTGCCTGAAAGGAAAGATGGTGCAACTCCACATCAACAAGACAATGGCCCTCATTATGACACTGGCGGTAAATCCTGCTTACTGCCATGCTGACGGCCGCCAACTTACCGCCGCAGTGGCAGATATCTGTTCACCATATTATGACACACATTCACCAATCTGATAGAATTCAGCCACATACACAAATCCACCAGCCCAAAGGTCAGTGCAAAGGTGGCGGTCCCAAAACCCATACCGTTACACCATCAAAACAACGCCCATCACATTATGACCCACGAATCACCACAGTGGACATTCAACGGCGGTTAACCATTGGCGGTACATACCGCTGCGCTGAGAATGGACACCCACATACAAAACAACACTACATTGGCCAATACGAAAAATACACACCTGACAACCATAAACACACCACACCCACTCACCTACAACACTATAAAACACACACACAATACCCAGAACCCTTTACAAACAACAATTACTGCCCGGAGATCGACATTAACAGCACAGAGACAATTAGACACACACACCACTTACACGCATACACCTCTCTCGCACTCCGTATCACACATCCCACCACATTACCCAACACACTCTCACCAACACACATCACACAACACCCATGGTACCACAAAGGCACCCCTGTTTCACTGAGGAGGAGTTAAGGGTCACGGTGGAGGAAATTGTCAGGGTAGAGCCACAGCTGTTTGGAGCACAGGTACAGCAGATATCAATAGCAAGGAAGATGGAGCTATGGTGGAGAATTGTGGACAGGGTCAACGCAGTGGGACAGCACCCAAAAACAAGGGACGACATCAGGAAGAGGTAGAACGGCCTACGGGGAAGGTACCTTCCATAGCAGCAAGGCACCAGCTCGTCATACAAAGGAGTGGCGGTGGAACCCACCTCCTCCCCCACAGCTCACAGCATGAGAGGTGCAGGTACTGGTAATACTGCATCCTGAGGGACTCACTGGAGTAGTCGGAGGACTAGACACTGGTAAGTCAAAATTTACTACTTATCACCCCCCATACCTGCATGCCATCACACTCACTCCCATCACTCCACTCCATCCCACATACTGCACCTACACATATGACTATACTAAATCCTGCATGCCATACCAATGCATGGACAGCCCTCCCAGCCCTGCATGGACACCAATCACTAAAGCATTCACAGCATAGGGAAACTAACATAACCACAATACATCACCATACACAAGCAAAATGAGGCAGGACAACGCCAACCATAGAGGGGAAGCAACAGAAGTACAAATGTCAAACCCTTGAAGCATAATACATCATTTACATCCCCACACGTACCCCAGCCAATGTCAGTGGAGAGGAGGTGCCATCACCATCCAGTCCCACAACAGAAGAGGCCCCCAGTGATGACAGTAACTCTAGACTTCTGGATCTGGAGGACCTACCTGACCCATCAGGTACCACTGGACAGCCGGTCACCCAAGCCCATTCACAGACCACTACAAAGCCTCCTCCATAAAGAACCAATACCACAGCACCCACCCAGCGTACCCACATCTCTGTCCCCAGGACACATCAATCAGCAGTGTGCCCACCTGTACAGGGACCCCAGGCCACACCTCGCCCAGAAGACAATCAGGGACCTAGGGTCAGTGGCAGTGGGCACACCATTCAGGGGACAGAAGCACAGGCCAACAGGGACACTGGGAGGACTGCTGTGCACCATGGGGAGGGCAGGAGCAGGAAACCAACTGTCCAGTAGGCACTCTCTCAGATCCTGGGGGCCTACCAACATTCACAGGACACGATGGGCCAGATCCTTGACAATGTGCAGGAGAACAGGCAGCTGCAGGAGGGACAAGATCAGGGGATCAGGGAGGACTTGCAGGCCATCAACACCACCCTGATCTCCATTGCAGGGGTGCTGGCAGACATGGTCAACATCATGAGGGAGGCAACAGCACCCCAGCAGGCCCCTACCCCTAACCAGTAAACTGAGCAGCCCTCCTCTTCTGCTAGTAACCATGCCACAGGACCCACAGGCCACCAGCATCCCTCAACCTGCAGAAGGTGAACCACCCCGCAAACTTTCCCTGCAACTCAGACAGAAGCCAGAGACAATTGCCAAGACCACCGCCAGGAAATGATACTCTCCTGATTGTCCCCCTTGTGTCCCACTCATTCACCTTGTCCACCTTGAACTGCCATTGCTCCCCTTCCTATGTCCTCTTAGACACAGCACCTGTGCTACAAACAGGCTCGAACAATACCCTGGACTTTCCTCCATCATCACCCCATTCCATTGCACTTTACCCTCAATTTCTTAGCACTACAATAAACACCCTTGGACAAACGTCGACTACTAGTATTTCATGTATTGCAGATTGTATTGATTGAAACAGCTACATCCATTGCAAAAGAACTGTACATAGTGAGAGCATAGAATGAATGATCTGTTGCTGGTTGTTGTGTGATCACATCACAACATTATTGTCATATCATCAACATCTGTAAAATGATAATGGATAGGTGGCAGGTCTCACCTGTTTTTCATTGGAAGTACTGACAGATCACTAATGTTCTGTCATCCACATCCTCATCCTCTGCCTCCTCATCTTCACTGTCATTAGGGTCCACTACTGCCACAGGGGCATCTCCTGTCTCCTCCTGCAGAAAAGGTTCATGCCATCTGAGGGCCAGGTTGTGCAACATGCACCATGTCACTACTATCTGGCAGACCTTCTTGGGTGAATAGCACAGGGATCCACCTGTCAGATGAAGGCACCTGAACCTGGCCTTCAGGAGACCGAAGGTTCTCTCAGTTATCCTTCTGGTTCGCCCATGCGCCTCATTATAATGTTCTTCAGCCCTTGTCCTGGCATTCTTCACAGGGGCCAGCAGACACAATAGGTTTGGGTTGTTTTGTAGCCATTTTAGTTATAGTTCCATGCACGTTATTTTAGCACACTAGGCCTTCAGCTGTGCACTTTAACCTAGATATATTTTATTCAGCTTCATTTATTATTTTAACAGCAGCCACATTTGCGGTCTTGTTTTATTTCTCTCTATCTAGCTGTTCTTTGCTTAGGCCAGCACTGTGTTCTTAAACAAGCACTCTGTGCTTCTCTCAAGGCTACAGTAAAATAGTTTGCCGGTAGACGTGGTAAACGTTTTGTCTCTGGTATTCATAGAAACACACACATCCTTACGTAGAGACATTTTATCAGAACATCAGCTGTTTTATTATAAAAATTCTTCCCTGTCCCATACACGTTAGAGGGAGATACCAGCCAGATGACCACAACTGTATGCTGATTGCTGAATGCTTCGCTTATGCAGACTTCAGGCCTTTGCAGACTTCAGGCCTTTGCTCAGGTATAAGGGATGACGTCTTCCCAGGGGAACTTGAAGGGCAGAACTAGAGCTTAACATGCTGTGCTCTAATATAGCCTCAGTAGGAATTAGTCTATTGACTATGGTGACAATATGGTAGCGTTATTTCTATGCTTTACTCTCCTCCCCACAATGTTAATTTTGTAAGGCTTTATCATCCTGGTTATTGTTGCAGTACATGCTTTATTGTCTAAGATGCAGTTGCTTCATTAAAACCTTATGAAAACATATACTGCATCTGCTTGTCATTGTATATGTGAGACCAATGTAATTGAGAGAAACGGATGAGATCTGAGTGACCACGATTTCCCTGAGGAGTTAATTGTGTCATGCGCTCAGTTGCCCAATCATCCCTGACCTTGGGTAGCGATGAGGCACTGCTAGTTAGCTGGAGCAAAACCCGGATTGGGTCAACAGGTGTCACCTGTAGTGGGTTAAGAATCATTCTCCCACACAGCAGGCGATTCTGCCGCTCAAATCCAGTATCTCATTAGAATAATGAGAACCTACGCTACAGTGTAGCCATAGTCACCTGCAAGTATTGAGGGACAACATTTAGCCACACACTATCCAATTTGGCTAACAGAGAAGGCATACCCCAACATACACTGGGTGGGGACCAAGCCTCACCTATAAGCCACACCCTGTGCCTCTGTAGTTGGGCCATCACATTTGGGATGCTGCTACTCCTCAGGACAAAGGCATCATGCACCAACCCTGGATACTTAGCATTGATGGGGAAGATGTACTGGTCCGCCAGGCACACCATCTGCACATTCATAGAGTGGAAACTCTTACGATTCCTGTACACCTGTTCATTCTGCCGGGGGGGAGGGGCATACAATTATGTGTACCATCAATCACCCCAATAATATTGGGGATATGTCCAATTGCATAAAATCCGGCCTTCACAGTGGCCAAATCTTCCACCTGGGGGAAAGCAGTGTAGCCGCACATGTGTTTTACCAGGGCGGACAAGACTCTTGCCAGCACGATTGAGAACACTGGCTGTGACATTCCTGCTGCCAAGCCCACTGTCACTTGAAAAGAACCAGTTGCCAGGAAATGGAGCACTGATAGCACTTGGGGGGATCTCAGTCGGATCCCAGATAGCTGAGATCAAGTCAGGCTCCAACTGGGCACACAGCTCTGTGATTGTGGTCCTGTCCAGTCTATAGGTGAGTATAATGTGCCTGTCCTCCAGTGTAGGTAAGTCCACCAGGAGTCTGTACACGGGGGTATGCCTCCATCTCCTATTCATCCGCAGCGGTAGCTATCTAAGGGACACAAAAGTGAGTAGGCTGTCACTATTTGAACAACTATACCACAACAGCAGTCCACATCGTGCAATCAGTTTTGGGACAGTGTAAGTTAAATGTATGTGCCTATTTATCCTGTGATGCAGCAATTATCGATAGGCCTCTTCAACCCCCCTGAAATGGCGACCGCCTGTCCTGTGTGGAGGGACAGGTGGAAGTGAGGTAATTCCGCCGACGTTGTGGACAGTGGCGGTTGGCGGTCATGAACCGCCGTGCAATTCCTCAATGGAAAATATTAGGCATTATGGGATACAAGTGGCCAATGGGGATCTACGCTGGCGGTGACAGTAAACCCCGCAACCGGACGTGCCTGCCATTTTCTACCTCAATCCTCACTTGTTTCCTGACCTTCCACAGGAGAAGACCCACACTGCATGTGCTGCTGTGACCTGTGTCTTGAACCTACCATGGCCCATGTGACAGGGGAAAGGGCCCCAGCCTTCACTTCTGAGGAGTTGGAGCGACTGGTGGATGGGGTCCTACCCCAGTACGGACTGCTGTATGGGCCTCCAGACCAATAGATGAGTACACTGTGGGCACGATGCATGTGGCATGAATGCATGGAGATGTGTGTGAAGGCATCATGTAAGGATGGGTGTGGGGTGGTGGGATTGTCTGTTGGCGGTGTACATGTTGTGAGCTGGCCAATGTGTGTTGCAATGGTGATGGGATCAGGTATGGTGGGCCATTTGTGTGACAGGCTGGACTGTTTGTTTATTGGAGTTCTCCTGTATCTATTACCTCTGCAGGTCAGCGCCCATCAAAAGAAGGGATTATGGCGTGCCATCGGCAAGTACGTGCAGACCCTGGGGGTCTATGGAAGGCAGAGCACCCACTGTCGGAAACGGTGGGAGGACCTGAGATGCTGGGCACAGAAGACCATGGAGGCCCAGCTGGGGATAGCTTCCCAACGAGGAAGGGGTGCCCGTTGGACCCTGACCCCCCTGATGGCCAACATACTGGCGGTGCCCTACCGTGAGCAGGATGGGCACTTGAGGGAATCACAGCAGCCACAAGGGGGTGAGTACAGTGGGTATCATTACAACTTATGGCTTTTGGGGTGGTATCTGGGTGGTAGTTGTGTGTTAGTGGGTACCCCTAAGGCCAGGCCAGACATAGCAGCGTAAGTCCTCTGAAGGGTAATGATTGCATGGCAAATATGGGTAACCTAGCTTGTTAGTATTCACTTCTAGGGATGGCTGCTTGGGTCCCAGGTGTGCTGCAGTTGGCGGGGTGTCCTCCTCCTCATGCTTTGTTGACTAGCCATTTCGCTGCTAGTGCAGTGCATAGTGCATAGGCCTGTTCCCTGTGTGTGAGGGTGCTGTGCACGCTAATGGTGGTGTTGGTGCAGTCATTGACCCAGTGTATCCTTTGTCTCTCTGCCCCCCCTTTCTTGTTTTGTCATCCTGTCCTAGTGTGCATTAGCATCGTCTTGAGAGGCACCGGCGACAGAGGGAGCTGCATCACACAGGACCCTGGAGGCAGAGTCCACCGACACCGAGGGAACAAGTGGGACGGAGGGCGAGTAAAGCACCACGACAGAGACTGGAGGGGACAACACAGACTCTGATACCTCCTCTGATGGGAGCTCCGTGGTGGTGGCGGACACTTCTGTGACCACCGCAGCTGCAGGTACAGCTGCCACCCCCATACCAGCACCACCCTCCCAGTAGCCCCTCAGGAAGTTGCCCGTGCCTGCTCACCCAGGAGGGTGGGCATCTCCTTTGCCCCAGGCACCTCAGGCCCTGCCCCAGTCAGTCCTGCTGCCCTGAGGAGGCTATTGACCTCCTGAGATCCATCTCTGTAGGGCAGTCAACCATTGTGAATGGCATTCAGGGGCTGGCACCCCAGATGCAGCAATGCATTACGATCCTGGAGGGCAATAATGGAGGTTTGGCAGCCCAACGGAGATCGATTCAGGCTCTGGCCTCTCTAATAGCAGCCATTGTCCCTGTTTCTACCATCCCCCTCCAACTACCACTTCCCAGTACCATTCTCTTCAACCACAACCCATCCCAAGCACACAGACAGACAAGCATGCACACAAGGCAACTCACAGGAGTGGCACAGGCAAACACAAGTACCACACTTCATCCCACAGGCACTCACACAAACAGCATCCCGTTGCAGATACAACAACATCCACAGCCTTCACCGTCTCCCCCTCCTCCTCCTCCACCTCTCTCCCAGTTACGTCCACACTCACACCTGCATGCCCTACATCTACATCCACTATCATCATCACCACACCAAGCAGAACACACACCACACTGGCAGACACTTCCACAACACCCATGCATGCATCCCCTGTGTCCACTCCCACCGTGACTCTCCCCCCTCCTAAAGGACACAAACGCAAGCACTCAGACATTCAACAGCCATGCATCTCACTTCGGCATACAGCCCATGAACCTGCAGCCAAATCCAGCAGGCATACACCTCCAACAACCTCTCCCTCATCCTCCACTCCCTCCTCCTGCCCCACCATTCCTAAAAAAAATTCCTTTCTCAATTTGACCTTTTCCCTACCCCTCCCCCTCATCCTGCACGTACAGGCAGGGTACCAAGGACACAGCCCAGCACCTCAAACAGTCCATGGGGACAGTGGTAGCACCACCTACTCGTGGTGGTAAGGATACCAGACCTACAACACTGAAGAGGAAGGAGCCAGCACCACCAGGGATGAAAGGGAAGAGTCCTGCACCAGTTGTGAGGAAGGAGAGGGAGCCTCCACCAGCTGTGAAGAAGGGGAAGGAGCCTGCACCAGCTGGGAGGAAGGGGATGGAGCCTGCACCACCAAGCAGAGAGGGAAAGATCCCATCCACCCCTGCCAGGAAGGGTAAGGGATGCCTGACCCATGAACAGGAGGAGACGAGGCACTCTACGCCAGCAGAAGCTGTCAGGCTAACACCGCCACCACCACCAGCTGTCAGGGGTCCCCCACCGCCAGCTGTGGATGTGCTGCCATCAGTGAGTGCAGGGGCTGCCCAGGAGCCTCCTCAAACAACCATCACCATGCAGCCATCAGTGAGTGCAGGGGTGCCCAGGAGCCTCCTCCAACAACCACCACCATGCAGCCATCACCGCTGGCGGACCCCATGTAGTCCACCCTCCAGGGGCTACTGTGCGGCCTGCCCCCTCTGGAACCAGTGTGAAATACACCCACTCGAGAAACTGTGGCCTTGCACTCCCCAGGACAAAGCAGTGGGCATCTTGCCCCCTCCAAAACCAGTGGGAAAGACACCCACTCGAGAAACTGTGGGCTTGCACTCCAGGGGACAAAGCAATGGGCATGTTGCCCCCTCCAGAACCGTTGGGAAAGACACCAACTTGAGAAACTGTGGCCTTGCACTCCCCGGGACAAAGCAATGGGCATGTTGCCTCCTCCAGAACCAGTGGGCTTGTTTCCGCATCCGGCTGAGGTGCCTCCCCTCCTCGAGGTGCCTGCCTATTTGCAAACTGATGCCCCTGTAGTGTACTATTCAGATGTGGTCAGGACTCGAGATGGGCCCTAGACTGTGCCCTGTGGCCATGTGGGCCCTTTGAACATTGGACTGGGCGGTGTCCCTTTATGTACATGTAATAGTTTTCATTGAAAAATAGAATTACTAATTTTGATGTTGATCTGATTACAATCACTTTAGTCAATTCCTATTGTCCTTGCATTATTCTGCTGTTTTTCGGGGAGAAATTGTTTTTCTTGTGCAGCTGGTTGTGGGTATAGTGTGTGTGTGTATGGTGTGTGTGTGGTGCGTGTGTGTGTCACTCTCATTTTCCTCCCGCCCTCCCTTGTGTGCTAGCCGGCTGTACTCACCATCGTCGTCTTCATCAGCGTTGGTGTTCCAGGTGGAGCATAACGTAGAAGATCATTGGGAACACATGCAGTTTGGGTTCCATGGCGGCGTGTTTCTTCCCTGTGTCTCCTATGGTGAGTCCTTTATCTTCTAAGCTCTGTGTCCGCCAGGCTTTTGTTGGCGTTGGTACTGCCCTTGAAAAGGTGGTGGAGTGATGTGTCCACCTGATTGCTGGCGGCTCCCGCCGTGGTGGCTGTTGTTTCCGCCGGTGCGGTTGGTGTGGTACATTGGATGTCTAAAGGAGTTATCACCGCCATGGTCATAATTTGTCAGTACTTACCACCAGTCTGTTGGCGGTATTATCCCCACTTTCTTACCCATTGCCAGGGTCATAATGAAGGCCAATATGTCATACTGAGGAATCGCTGAGTGAATTTTCACCTTTGGCTAAAGGTGGAGGAAGAACTATGGAAACTGGAGAGGGCAGATATAGGGAAATGCCTCCAGTGGCATGGTTACCCCCTAAATGTTTGCCTTTTGTTGATGCCAGTTTTGATTGAAAGTGTGCTGGGGCCCTGCTAACCAGGCCTCAGCACCAGTGTTCCTTCCCTAAACTGTACCTTTGTTCCCACAATTGGCACAGCCCTGGCACACAGATAAGTCCCTTGTAACTGGTACCCCTGGTACCAAGGGCCCTGTGGCCAGGGAAGGTCTCTAAGGGCTGCAGCATGTATTATGCCACCCTGGGGACCCCTCACTCACTACATGCACACTGCCTCACAGCTTGTGTGTGCTTGTGGGGAGAAAATTACTAAGTTGACATGGCACTCCCCTCAGAGTGCCATGCCCTCAACCCACTGCCTGTGGCATAGGTAAGTCACCCCTCTAGCAGGACTTATTGCCCTAAGGCAGGGTGCACTATACCACAGGTGAGGGCATAGTTGCATGTGCACTATGCCCCTACAGTGTCTAAGCCAAACCTTAGACATTGTAAGTGCAGGGTAGCCATAAAAAGTATATGGTCTGGCAGTCTGTCAATTATGAACGCCACAGTTCCATGATGGCTACACTGAAATCTGGGAAGTTTGGTATCAAACTTCTCAGTACAATAAATGCACAGTGATGCTAGTGTGGGATTGTAGGAGGCTGGCCTGGCTTATAGTGGGTACCTTGTGGTACTTACACATTGTGCCAGGTCCAGTTATCCCTTGTTAGTAGATTAGAAGTGTTCTAGCAGCTTAGGCTGATAAATGTAGCTACAGCAGAGCAGCTTAGATTGAACTACGAGACATGCAAAGCTCCTACTATACCACTTATATCATATAGCACTATATCATTAGAAAACACAATACTCAGAGTTACAAAAAATAAAAGGTACTTTATTTTAGTGACAATATGCCAAAAGTATCTCAGAGGATATACTCCCTTGGGAGGTAAGTAAAATACAGAAAATATACACACAAACCAAAATCAGGTAAGTAAAACACTTAGAAAAGTAGTGCAAACACTGTAGAACACAATAGAATGCAATAGGAGACAATAGGCCTAGGGGCAACACAAACCATATACTCCAAAAGTGGAATGCGAACCACAAATTGACCCCAGGCCTAGTGGGTTGTGTAGGGGGTCACTGGGAGTGTAAGAAAACACTAAGGGTGTCCAAGATACCCCACCCCAAGACCCTGAAAAGTAGGAGTAAAGTTACCCTACTACCCCAGAAAGACAGTAAAGTCGAGATAGGGGATTCTGCAAAGGCAACAACTGACTGCAAAGCACTGAAGACGGATTCCTGGACCTGAGGACCTGCAAAGGAAGGGGACCAAGTCTAAGAGTCACACAAGTGTCCAGGGGGGGCAGGAGCCCACTAAACCCCGGATGAAGGTGCAAAAGGGTTGCCTATGGGTGGAAGAAGCAAAAGATTCTGCAACAACGGAAGGTGCCATGAACTTCTCCTTTGGTCAGAAGATGTCTCACGGCGTGCTGGAGGATGCAGAGTTGTTTCCACACAGAAAGACTGCAAACAAGCATTGCTAGCTGCAAGAGTCGCGGTTGAAGATTATGGGTGCTGCCAGGGCCCAGGAAGGACCAAGAGGTCGCCCCTTGGAGGAGGAGACAGAGGGGGTGCTCAGCAACACAGAGAGCCCATGCAGAAGCAGGCAGCACCCGCAGAAGCACCTGAACAAGCGTTCAGGAAATCTGAGCACAGTGGTCGTCTCAGCACTACAAAAGAGGGTCCCACGAAGTCGGAAGTCAACTCAGCGAGTTGGACAATGTAGGATGGAGTGCTGGGGACCTGGGCTGTGCTGTGCACGAAGGAAGTCTTGCAAAAGTGCATAGAAGCCCTAGCAGCTGCAGATCACGCAGTACACAGGATTACTGTCTGGCGTGGGGAGGCAAGGACTTACCTCCACCAAATTTGGACAGAAGGACCACTGGACTGTCGGGGTCACTTGGATCAAGCTCCTGTGTTCCAGGGACCACACTCGTCAAGATGAGAGGGGACCCAGAGGACCGGTGATGCAAAAATTTGGTGCCTGCGTTGGCAGGGGGAAGATTCCATCAACCCACAGTAGATTTCTTCTTGGCTTCCAGTGTAGGGTGAAGGCACAAAGCCCTCAGAGCATGCACCACCAGGAAACAGTTGAGAAAGCCAGCAGGATTAGGCGGTACAGTGATGCTGGTAGTCTTCTTGCTACTTTGTTGCAGTTTCGCAGGCGTCCTGGAGCAGTCAGCCGTCGATCCTTGGCAGAAGTCGAAGAGAGACGTGTAGAGGAACTCTGGTGAGCTCTTGCATTCGTTATCTGACAAGAAACCCACTAGAGAGACCCTAAATAGCCCTGAGAGGAGGATTGGCTACCTAACCAGGTAAGAGCCTTTTAGGAGGGGTCTCTGACGTCACCTGCTGGCACTGGCCACTCAAAGGTCTCCATTGTGCCCTCACACCTCTGCATTCAAGATGGCAGAGGTCTGGGACACACTGGAGGAACTCTGGGCTCCCCCCCTGGGATGGTGATGGACAGGGGAGTGGTCACTTCCCTTTCCGTTGTCCAGTTTCGCACCAGAGCAGGGGATAGGGGCTCCCTGAACCGGTGTAGACCGGCTTATGCAAGGAGGGCACCATCTGTGCCCTTCAAAGCATTTCCAGAGGCTGGGGAGGCTACTCCTCTTCAGCCCTTAACACCTATTTCCAAAGGGAGAGGTTGTAACACCGTCTCTCAGAGGAAATCCTTTGTTTTGCCTTCCTGGGACTGGGCTGCCCAGACCCCAGGAGGGCAGAAACCTGTCTGAGGGTTGGCAGCAGCGGTAGCTGCAGAGAAAACCCCAGAGAGCTAGTTTGGCTGTACCCGGGGTCCATGCTGGAGCCCCAAGGATGCATGGAATTGTCCCCCCAATACCAGTATTGGAGTGACAATTCCATGATCCTGGACATGTTACATGGCCATGTTCGGAGTTACCATTGTGAAGCTACACATAGGTATTGACCTATATGTAGTTCATGCATGTAATGGTGTCTCCGCACTCACAAAGTCCGGGGAAATTGCCCTGAACAATGTGGGGGCACCTTGGCTAGTGCCAGGATGCTCTCACACTTAGTAACTTAGCACCTAACCTTCACTAATTGAGGGTCAGACATATAGGTGATTTATAAGTTACTTAAGTGCGGTGTAAAATGGCTGTGAAATATGTGTACGTTATATCACTCAGGCTGCAGTGGCAGTCGTGTGTAAGAATTGTTTGAGCTCCCTATGGGTGGCAAAAGAAATGCTGCTGCCCATAGGGATCTCCTGGAACCCCGATACCCTGGGTACCTAGGTACCATATACTAGGGAATTATAAGGGTGTTTCAGTATGCCAATCAGAATTGGTAAAATTAGTCACTAGCCTGCAGTGACAATTTAAAAAGCAGAGAGAGCATAAACACTGAGGTTCTGGTTAGTAGAGCCTCAGTGATACAGTTAGGCACCACACAGGGAACACATACAGGGCACACTTATGAGCATCGGGGTCCTGGCTAGCAGGATCCCAGCGACACAGGCAAAAATAAACATACATATAAGTAAAAATGGGGGTAACATGCCAGGCAAGATGGTACTTTCCTACAGGGATTTATTGAAAAATGCACCCAGAGAGCATCTTAGAGATGACCCCTGTATACCAGTCCAAATCCTAGTGTTAGGCTGACCAGTTCCGGCCAGCCTGCCACAACCAGACGAGTATCTGGCCACATGGGGTGAGTGCCTTTGTCACTCTGTGGCCAGGAACAAAGCTTGCTCTGGGTGGAGGTGCTTCTCACCTCCCCCTGCAGGAACTGTAACACCTGGCGGTGAGCCTCAAAGGCTCATGCCGGTTGTTACAGTGCCCCAGGGCATCCCAGCTAGTGGAGATGCCTGCCCCTCCGTACACAGCCCCCACCCATCTTGGTTTAGAAGGATTCCCCCAGTAGGAATAGGGATGTGCCCCCTTCCCCTCAGGGAGGAGGCACAAAGAGGGTGTAGCCACCCCCAGACCTAAACGCACCCCTAAATTCAGTATTTAGGGGCGGCCCTGAACCCAGGAAATCAAATTCCTGCAACCTACAACAAGAAGGACTGCTGACCTGAAAGCCCTGCAGAGACGACGGAGGTGACAACTGACTTGGCCCCAGCCCTACGGGCCTGTCTCTAGACTCAAAGAACCTGCAAAGCAACACATCCAGCGGGACCAGCAACCTCTGAGGACTCAGAGAACTGGCCTGCACCTAAAGGACCAAGAACCTTGCGAGGACAGTGGCTCTGTCCAGAAACAACAACAAAACAGCAACAAGAATCCAACTTTAAAGAGACTCTCACTTCCGGCCAGAAGCATGAGTCTTCACACTCTGCACTTGACGCCCCCAGCTTGAGTTTGGAGAAACCAACACTGCAGAGAGGACTCCCAGGAGACTCCAACGACGTGGACACCCTGAGTCGACCTCCCTGCATCCCCACAGCGACGCCTGCAGAGAGGATCCTGAGGCTCCCCCTGACCCCGAGTGCCTGGTAACAAAGGAACCCAACTCCTGGACCAAGCACTACACCCGCAGCCCCAGGACTGAGAGGAACAACCTACCAGTGGAGGAGTGACCAGCAGGTGGCCCTCATCCTAGCCCAGCCAGTGGCTGGCCCAAGAAGCCCCCCTGTGCCCTGCCTGCTTCACCAGAGTGATCCCCCAAGTCCCTCTATTGTTTTCAATACAAAACCCAACGCCTACTTTGTACACTGCACCCGGCCGCCCCTGTGCCGCTGAGGGTGTGTTTTGTGTGCTTGTGTGTGTCCCCCCAGTGCTCTACAAAACCCCCTAGTCTGCTCCCCAAGGAAGCAGGAACTTACCTGCTAGCAGACTGGAACCGGAGCACCCCTGTTCTCCATAGGCGCCTATGTGTTTTGGGCCCTCCTTTGACCTCGGCACCTGACCGGCCCTGTGTTGCTGGTGCTGTGGCTTTGGGGTTGCCTTGAACCCCCAACCGTGGACTGCCTGTGCCCAGGATACTGACTGTGTAAGTGCTTTACTTACCTGAGAAACTAACGTTTACTTACCTCCCCCAGGAACTGTTGATTTTTGCAGTGTCCACTTTTAAAATAGGTATTTGCCATTTTACCCAAAACTGTGTGCACTACTGCTTTAAATCAAATTTCTATACTTACCTGTGTGAAGTACCTTGTATTTTATGTACTTACCTCAAATTTGAATCTTGTGGTTCTAAAAATAAATTGAGAAAATATATTTTTTCATATAAAAACCTATTGGCCTGGAGTTAACTCTTTGAGTGTGTGTTCCTCATTTATTGCCTTTGTGTGTACAGCAAATGCTTAACACTACCCTCTGATAAGCCTACTGCTCGACCACACTACCACAGAATAGAGCATTAGTATTATCTAATTTTGCCACTACCAACCTCTAAGGGGGACCCTTGGACTCTGTATACACTATCTTTGACTTTGAGATAGTAGATACAGAGCCAACTTCCTACATTGGTAGATCAGCAGTGGGGTCTAAGACTTTGCATTTGCTGGACTACTCAGCCAATACCTGATCACACAAATACAATTCCAAAAATTGTCATTAGAAATTGATTTTTGCAATTTGACTATTTTCCTACATTTTTAAAAGTCCTGCTAGGGCCTTGTGTAAATCCATGTTAGCATTTCTTTTGAAGTTTAAAAGTTTGTAAAAGTTAGTATTTAAGTTCTAGAAGTAGTCTTTAGATTCTTAAAAAGTAAACCCAACTTTTAGAGTTAAAATGAGTCAGACTGATGAGATGGTGATGGAACTCAACCTCACCCCTTACATACATATACATATAGGGATGTCAGAGTTAAGGTTTAAGGTAACCTCTAAGGGGAACCCTTGGACTTTGTGCACACTATCTCTCACTTTGAGATAGTATATACAGAGCCAACTTCCTACAACAGACATCAGAAAACTGGTAGAAGGACCGACCCGATGGGTGTCACCATTAGTGGTCATCCGTAAATCCTTGCAACCTGGAGAATTGAGACTGGGTGTGGATATGTGCATACCAAACTTAGCGATCAAGAGGGAAAGATCACCTAAACCTGACAGCAGATGTTCTGGTGAGTGAAATATATTGGTGTGCTGTTTCTCAAAAATTTACCTGAGCTACAGTTTTCACCAGATCCTATAAAACCCCCAGTCAATATACACCACACATTCGCTGCTGACATAGACGTCCACCATTACAAGTGTTTGGCACCTCTAGTAAAGTGAAAGTCTTTCAGAACACAGTTCAAAGACGTTTTCTCAGGTCTCACTGGAGTAGTAAATGTCATTGATCATATCTTTATGCTCAATCCCCTGATGTACACCATGCTCGACTCTGCAAAGTCCTACAGAGACCTCTGGACAGTAACTTCATTCTCCATTGAGAGAAATGTGAATTCTTAAAATGGCATACCGGCTTCTTTGGATACCACTTCATGGCAGAGGAAGTGGCCCCAGACTAAGCAGTTGTCCATCATCAAGATGAGGAGCTTCATCAGCATGGTTGATTGTTGTAGGTGTTCATCTGGAACCAGACTGTCCTCACATTCTGTTGCGAGAACTCCCAAAATCATCCAACAGATGGATGTGGTGTGAAACACAACAGACGCCATTCCAGAACAGCAAAGATGAACTCTTGGCTGAATCCAACCTGGTATACTTCAACCATACTAAGGACTCAGAACTGGTAGTAGTAGCCACTTCGCTCAGCCTAGGGGCAGTGCTGTCTCAGCATCACCCCGTGGAAAATGGGCCACAGTTGCCTAAGCCAGCTGGGCCCTTATCAGAACAGCAGCATTCCCTGATCAACAGAGAGGCAATTGATATCCGACAGGGGTGCCTCTACTTCAACCATTATCTGTATTGGCAAACATATATAGTGCATAATGACGCCATACCCCTGATCCCATTGTTTAAAGGTTTGGCATCAAAACCTCCACTGAGTCCTCCAACTACAGAAGTATTCATTTCTGATTAAGTAAAACCCTGGGTCCCAAAACCCTACAGCTACCCGTGCCAACACCCTCAGCCCCCCACTTTTTATGAAGAAGACCTGGCCAAGGAAAGTGAGGAGTACATAAGGGCCATTAAAGAACACTCTCCCCATGCCTCTGGAAGAGATCTGACAGGCCACCACTCGAGAGGAAGGTGTGGTTTCCTCAACTTGATGAAATGGTAGAAAGAGTTGTAAGGGGATGTTCCATGTGCCAGTCATGAGAGAGCATGGACCCACCAGTTGCCGTCATCACAGAAGGTCTCCTGGAAAACCTATGGGCGCAAGCCAGCATTGATTTTGAATGTTTGCCTGATGGGTATCAGGTACTCATAATTATCGATTACTACTCAGAGTACTCTGCAACTGCCCAGCTTACCTGTTGCCTGTACCAGTAGCTGGTCCTGCCCGAGGCCTGCTTGTCTCTGCTGGAAAGAACTCCTGACACCCAGGTGGTACCTCTTAGATCCTAGGACCCCTGGTGTGACATCATTTGAGCTCCTTTGAAGTTTTCCTCATGAACATGAACAGGCTTGTCTGCACCAAAACCTTGCCTTTTGCTCTTATCACAGAAGCGAAGTTCCAGGGAACCAACACTTTGCGCTCCAGCATTGATTGCTCGTGGGGACTGCCAGTGCAAATCGGCAGCGAGGATCGTTTGAAACGCCGACAGAAACTTGATGCTACAGCGATGACTGTCTGCCATGCCCAGCCTGTTCTCCACACTACTATTATGGCCATCTGCGAGGCTGTCTCTGCTTCTCACGGCCCCTTCCACCATGAATGGAACTAGTGGCACTGGACATGAAGGTAACTCTTTCAGCTGGACTTACCTCATCCCTGTAACCAGCCTGCACTCCATCGCAGTCAACCTGAACTTGTGACTTTCATCAGGTCTCACACGACCGTGTAGTTGCGAGTAGCTCTCGGTGCTTTTTGCACTATTTTCAATTAAATCTTTTTGAATATTTCCGGTTCTGCTAATTGGATTTTTGTCGTTTTGTTGTCAAATTATTTATTAAATTGTATTCTATTTTTCTAAATTGGTGTGGGATTTGTCTTGTGTTGTGTTTTTACATCATTATTGTTTGAAGTATTGTATAAATACTTTAAACATTGCCTTAACCCCTTGGCTGCTGCCCCCGTGCTGAGCCCTTTCTTGGCTATTTGGGTAGTTTGCGCTTAGGCTTTGATAACTTTTAGTCCACATAAGCTATTCACGCCAAATTTCCATCCTTTTTTCACAACATCCTAGGGATTCTAAAGGTACGCACAGGTTGTGGATTCCCCTGGAGGAGACCAAGAAATTAACCAAAATACAGCTAAAATTTTGTTTTTTTCAGACAAATGGTAAAAAAAGGGCTGCAGAAGAAAGCATGTGTTTTTTCCCTGAAAATGGCATCAACAAAGGGTATGCAGTGCTAAAATCACCAACTTTCAGGAACAGGCTTGAATCAGAAAACCACATTTTTCAACACAATTTTGGCATTTTACTGTGACATACCCCATTTTTACTATTTTATGTGCTTCCAGCCTCCTTTTAGTTAGTGACAGAAATGGGTGTGAAACCGATGCTGGATCCAGGACAGCTAAACAATTCTGAAAAGTAGACAAAATTCGGAATTCAGCAAGGGGTCATCTGTGTAGATCCTACAAGATTTTCCTACAGAAAATAACAGCTGAGATATAAAAATATTGAAATTGAGGTGAAAAAACTGCCATTTTTCTCCACCTTTAACTCTGTAACTTTTTCCTACGATGTCATATTTTCAAAAGTAATATACCGTTACGTCTGCTGGACTCTTCTGTTTGCGGTGATATATAGGGCTTATAGGTTCATCAAGAACCCTAGGTACCCAGAGCCAATAAATGAGCTGCACCTTGCAATGGGTTTTCATTGTATACCAGGTGTACAGCAATTTAGTTGGTGAAATATAAAGAATGGAAAATAAGTATCAAGGAAACCTTTGTATTTCCAAAATGGGCACAACATAAGGTGTTGAGAAGCAGTGGTTATTTGCACATCTCTGGTTTCTGGGGTGCCCATACTAGCTTGTGAATTACGGGGGATTTCTCAAATAGACATATTTTTTACACACTGTCTTACATTTGGAAGGAAAAAATGTAAAGAAAAACAAGGGGTAGTAACACTTGTTCTGCTATTCTGTGTTCCCCCAAGTCTTCTGATAAAAATAGTACCTCACTTGTGTGGGTAGGCCTAGTGCCCGCGACAGAAAACGCCCCAAAACGGAACATGGACACATCATATTTTTACATTGAAAACTGACATGTTTTTTGTAAAGTGCCTATCTGTGGATTTTGGTCTCTAGCTCAGCCGGTACCTAGGAAAACCTACAAAATCTGTGCATTTTTTAAAACTAGACACCTAGGGGAACCCAAGATGGGGTAACCTGTGGCATTCTCACCAGGTTCTGTTACCCAGAATCCTTTGCAAAACTCAATATTTGGCAAAAAAAAACACTTTTTCCTCACATTTCGGTGATAGAAAGTTCTGGAATCTGGGAGCAGCCACAAATTTTCTTCCACCCAGCATTCCCCCAAGTGTCCTGATAAAAATGGTACCTCACCCGTGTGGGTAGCCCTAGTGCCGGCGACAGGAATAGATCACACAATGGTCAATATTGGTAATTACATGAGGGCAACTGTTGACCCTGAGGTGATCCATTCCTGACGCAGGCTTCCTGCTCCGGTGGAGAAAACAGATAGTGACGTCAGCGCACCTCGCGGTGAGCTGATGTCACAAAGGGGTGGGTGGAGACACAGAAGATCTTCTGTGTCTCCCGGGATATTTTTTAACCCCCCTCCCTGGTGTTGACCACTGGTCGTGACCCGCACCAGGGAGGTAGTGTCCCGGCGTCAGCCAGTGGCTGATACCCGCACTGAAGTGGTTAAAGTTAAGTCTGACTGCCCTGTGCCAAGCTATCAGGAGGTTGAGCACAGCTTAATTTGGGACTTGCTTGTGACTTCCCCCTGACAGGATTGTGGATACTACTTGAATAGGGTCTCACCCCACTCAACCAGTAAGCCAAATTCCTACAGTCTTTCAGTCCCAAGTGAAATGGACAAATCACACTAAAGCCACCAATCTGTTCCCATGGGGGTTGAAGGTTGCTACTGCTTTAGTGATTAAATGTGCGGTCATATGCGAGAAGCAGCTACCCACACTCGTATTCCTCTTTTCTTTTCAACATCACAATGGTGTCTAGTGCACTTTTCTGCCTCATTAGGAGCAAACTGGGAGTAGCTGCCCAAACAGCCACCATAGAGCAAGAAAGGTCTTTATTTGCAAGGAGATGGGCCCTGAGGCCAGTTAGGTCTGGCTCCACTCCATATCTTTTTGTGTTTCTCAAGCATGGGTCCCTACATTATAGTGGCCATCTCAACCCCGCGAGAAGCTGGAGTAAAACCTATGATCTGCACTCTCACTCATCAGGATGGCTGAGAGATTAGTTGTTAGAAATTGGGTCTCTAGTTGGCAGAGGTATGCACCCTATCAAAGTAGGGAACACAATCCTAGTCAGGGAAAATCACAACAAAATCTAAATTATCCTGTGCTCACCATCCGGTAACTTGGCACAGAGCAGGCATCCTTAACTTAGAAAGCAATGTGTGAAGTATTTGTGCAATAACTCATAATGTAAGACAGAGGGGCCACTGAGGAGGAGATGCATCGAAAAGTAAAGCGGTGTGTCAATTTTTCTGGTGTGGCAGAGGCGATGCATTGTTTCTTTCCATGCTGTAAGGCGTTGCGTCTGTGTCCAGGAGTATAGCCTTGGTTCCTCACTGTGATGCTGGAATATTTTGATGCCCAGGGCGTGGAAAACCCAGAACGTGTGGAGTAGAGGCAACAGCCGCTGAGTCGATCCTGCAGGTGATGTGGTGATTTTTCAGCCGCGAGGCAGGTGCTGCATCGATCCTGCAGGCATTGTGTCAAATTTTGAGGCGTTACATCAGTTTTCTGATGCGCTGGATTTTCTTTTCTTTGGTGAAGTATCTGATAGTCCTGAGACCTCAGAACAGGAGGCAAGCTCAATCCAAGACCTTAGAAAGCACTTGAGGAGGAAGGCAGAGTCCTTCCATCAGAGTCAGGGGTCAGCAGGCAGCAGGGCAACAAGCAGGCCAGCAGTCATTCTGGCAAAGCAGTCCAGATGAGTCCTGTGGGCAGCACAGCAGTCCCTCTGACAGAGTCCAAGTGTCTGATTTGGTGGGGTCACAGACCAAGTATATATACACCCAAAAGTGCATTTGAAGTGGAAGAAACTCCTAAGAGTTGTTTTGAAGTGCATAAGTTCCCCTTTCAACCCAGCCCTGTCTACCAGGAGCCCTGTGGGGGGGGGGGGTGTTATCAGTCCTTTGTGTGAGGGCAGGCCACTGTCCTTTGAAGTGTTAGAGATAGCCCCTCCTCCTTTCCTTCCCAGGGAAACCCATCTATATCCATTAGCAGCTGAGAGTCCTGTTTTTATGACTGTCTAGGGGGAAGCAAAGGGGGAGCTATCAACCAGCACAGACCAGTAGTGCACTGGAGACAGACTGTAAGGCACAGATGGCAGTAAATGCAAGGAAATACTTACTTACAAAAGTGGCATTTCTGAACTAGTAATATAAAATCCAACTTCACCAGTAAGTAGGATTCTTACTACCATTCCAACCATACCAAATATTACAAGTCTATTCCTCTCGGATCAGAAATTACCACTTACAAGCATATTGGGGAATCTCTACTGCTGGCCTATGGGAGGAGCAGCTTCACAGTAATGAAAAACGACATTGGGAGTTTTTCACTAACAGGACATGTAAGACTTATAAGTACATGTCCTGCCTTTTGCTTAGCTTACATATACACCCTGCCCTACAAGTTACCTAGGGCCTATGGATGAAAGAAAAGGGGAATTTAAAGCTTGCCAAGTAGTTTTAAATGCTATGTCGAAGTGGCAGTGAAACTGCACACACACAGGCCTAACAACGAAAGACTTGAGACATGATTAAGGGGCTACTTATGTGGGTGGCACAATCAGTGCTGCAGGCCCACTAGTAGCATTTAATGTTCAGGGCCTGGGCACATTTAGTGCACTTTACTAGGGACTTACAGGTAAATTAAATATGCCGATTGGGTATGAGCCAATGTTACCATGTTTAGGGGAGAGAGCACAAGCACTTTAGCCCTAGTCAGCAGTGGTAAAGTGCGCAAAGTCCTAAAATCAGCAAAAAGGAGATCAGAAAAATGGAGGGAGACAGGTAAAAACGCTGAGGAAAGACCACTCTAAGGCTGTCAGATCTAACACTAGTACTGCCAGCAGTGGCAGAGGGAGATGTGGCTCTTGCAGGGAAACTATATATTTCTGAAAGACATTACTGGTGCGTCAAGATCACACACCCATTTTGTGATCCTTGAGCAGAAATCCATTGGGTAGAGATGCCACTGGAAAGGGGAGAATCCCCCCTTCTAATGCTTTGGGGGCTAAGCTGTGCCACAGGACATCTCTTCACTCACCTTTTTTCCCTTACTGGTTGTCCCTGTATAATGGCAACTTGCAGTACATAATAAAAAAAAAATACTCCTGGCAGAGTTGAGCTGCAGTGATTCTACTCTTGGCTGGTTTGGAGGTATAGGAGGAGAGGGCCTCTGATGGACGTACCGAGGCTCAAATGTGCTAAGATTTCACAGAGCGCAGCACAGTATCCAAATATAATGTGCTGCGTTGCACATAGGGAAAACATAGTGAAGTTCACTATCTACAAAGACTGGTATGCATCTTATGCCATCTCCAGCACTGATAAATGAACAGACTTGCGCCATAATGCAGAGGGGAGTGTGCTCACTGTTGCTGGGAATTTGTTCTGGATGCAAGCTCCTCCAGTATAAACTCCTTTGTGTAGACAGCCACAGAGAGTTCAGATGCGCCGGCACAAGCTTTAGTAACTCAGGGCCCAAGGATTTCCCCAGCAGGTTGGAAGGATGTGATGTTTAAAACTTCTGCACTACCCATTGACTCTCATGTGATTCAAACTAAAGCAGTGAATATAACATTGACTTGGCAAATTAAGGAGTGCTCGGAAACCCATAAGACCACTCGATTGTTTACTTGAGCTAGGCGAATGTGCCAAGTCTTGGGGCTGAATGAAAGCTCAGGTTCTGTTTCATTTCCAAAATCTCAGTCTTGGCTGTATTTGTGCAAATAAAGCTTTCTTTTGTCCAATGCAACACATGGACTAGGTGTTTGGTGAAATTCGCCCAGAAAAATACCTTTGACTGCTGCTATAAAAGGAAGAGTTTTACGTGATGCCTGACCTTTACAGGTTTGGCGTACATTGTAATAAGTACAGCATCCAGATATTTAATGATTTTAATTATTTAAGAAAATCCGATGAAACCATATAGGTACTGTTTGATTTTCCGATGGTTTTACTGAAAACATTTGACAGAGTTAAATTATCTATTAAGGAAAGTTGTTAATCTACTTTTCAACGTTCAATTGTTTTACCTAAAGGACATTTGAAACGTTTCCAAATATGTGAGATAGTTCCATGTAAATAAAGCTGAGTAAAGAGCCATAATGCATCATTTGGATGTATGTTTAAATATATTTGTATTTGCTATCTTAATTTGCATTTACAATGTAGAATATTAACTTGCTGCTTTGTTTTAATTTTTGAGCTAATATTCTAGTTTAAAGGACCTCTGTGTATTTTATTTTATATTATATTTGTGATGATTTATGATAGAATTGTGTGATTTTAATTGATCAGCCATAAAATTGAACGCAACTGTTTTGACTGCTAGGCTCCCGACAAGGGGAAGACTCACAGATCATTATCTAGATATGGCGTCCTCCATGCATTTACATTGCAGTTATGCTAGTAACCCGCAAACGCCCTAGTTCAACGCAACCTGGTTGGTTTAATCATGTTTGCGCTTTAGCCAATAAACATCTCAAATCGGCCCTGGGGGAGCATCCAGAAGACAAGAATAAATAAATTACTGCCAGGGGGCATCTAGCTTTTATGGATCTCACATGTGCCTTTGACACGGTGCAGTGCTTCAAACTCTGGGACAAAATGGAAGGCATAGGTATAGAAAAGGCTTTGATAGATTTGCTGCACCAGTTATATCTGGGCACCTCAGCAAAGATGCAGTTTAGCAATAATAGTGAACACTCTCCTCAAATAAATTCTACTGTAGGTGCCCACTGGGGCTGTATTAAGACTTCATTTTTACTCTTTCCGTATATCAGTGGCTTAGAGAGTTTTCTGTGTTGAATGTGGAAAGATCTGCTCAAGCTAGGCTCCCATTCAGTCTCAGTATTATCATACTGGCCAGAACTGCTAATGGGCTTCAGATTCTTCTTGATGTTTTTTGCAACTCCATGAACGGTCTGGGGCTGAAAACAAATCGCTCAAAGTTCTTTCTCATGAAATGTGGGTCTAAGCATTCCAAATCTAAGAAATTGTATTTGGTTGGGAAGGAAGTGGCAAAGGTCACACCTTTACCTAGTTGGGCATCCTGACAGATAAACAGAAATAATTGAGCATTTCTGTTATTATGTTGACTAAATACAAAAGATGCAAATACCTTTTTTGTGCAGACTTCTGGCCCTACCACAATCTGCACTCACCTTTTCATGGCATGCTGAGGTTGTCCCAGTACTTATGGAAGCCCATATTAAACTACATCCTCTATTGCTTTGGATCCGGGTGTTGACCAGTGGTGGATTGGGACATAAATGTTGGGTATGTCTTTTATATAGCGAGTGAAGCGAGCCAGCCTAATGGTCAAACGTGTGGTCCAGGGTGGGTCCTCCTCCCACGAAAAAACCGAGATCAGATGGACAAATGGTGGATTTGAAAGCAAATGAATTTAGTAAGAAAGCAAGGTTTATAAAGCAGTGCAAATGTTTAGCCTTTGAATGTTAAACACATTCAAGATTGCCCCATATCTTACTTCAATAATAAGTTCAACAGTAATTTTAATGGGCAGATTGAACAGCACAACAACTTCAGGCCCTCTAAAGTGTGTGCTTGCCCAGTGTCTTGCACTGCATGCAGCATCAACTTTGGAAGAAAATGTTCTAACCAGGCACTGAGAAGCACCCACAGCTGCTATCTGCAATCAGTCATACAGAAATATGTGCAGACAAGTCTTTAAGTGGGATGAAAAAAGTTGGAGCTCTCTAAAAGAGACATTTAGAATACATTTCTGTGATTCCCTTAGTATGCCACCTGGCCTGTGTTTGGTTTCTCTCGGAGATGTTATTGCATCCAGAAAAATAACACAACAACTAATATACACCTAAAACTTATCAGTCCAATTGGGTTTGTCAATGGTTATCTGTTCAAGATAAATGAGTAACAACAATGATTTCTTCAATGTAAATAATTAACATTGGAAATGTTTCAATTCTGAAACTGTGAGACTATAAATTAAATATTATTGAGGCCTGTGGAAGGAGAATGGCCTTATGTTATGTATGCTTTATGTTAAATATGTATGCCCTTGTTCTCTGCACTGCTCATCCATTTTCATATTTCAACCTCCTCTCTTTCCTCTGTAGCACACTCTTTTCACTCTCGCCTGAATGCACTTCCTCTCATCTCCCTCATTTTACCATCTCAAACATACACTACACTCATACACATTTAAGCTCTCTATTTCCTTTTGCTGTCACCTTCTAAATATTTCAACCTCTTTGCACAATCTTCGCACACATTTACACTGAATTTCAATTTTAACTGGAATACATGACCATTGTTCTGCGTGCTCTGCAGAATTGCCATCCCACTGACAGGCACTGTACTTTGCAGGTTTCAACCTCAGCTTCAGCACCAGCGCACTCAAAGTCCTTCATAAACACCTGGCACAAGTCAAAGTATGCACTATAGTAATATGATGCACAAAAAACAATACACAGCAAGATGAAGCAGTTAACTTTCTTGGAGAATGCAACATTAAGTAAAATGTGAAAAAAGAGAGGAACAAAATCACTGACACACATTACTTTAATATTTTTAACATTCATTACTCCCAAATCAATCCATGTTTTTGGCATTAAAGTTAAGGACAGGAAGATAGGGCCAGTTTTAGCACCATGCAGCCTTTCCTGCAAGCACATATTTCTCGCTTTGAGCTTGACTCGGATATTTGGATAAACTTTGCAAGGGAAATCAGAACCCTGCTCGTCTTTTGGAACAATTTAGCGGGAAAACAAATATAGCGGCTCCACTTCTGAAGGGGCTACTGATTTGCAGCCAGGGCCTGGGGTGTCACAGTGGGAGAGGTTAATGTGACAAATGGTCATGACAAGGAACCAAGTTACACATGCTTGCATCCATTTCAACTGAGTGACTAATGGGAAAGGGTGGGATCTATTTCTGTGAATGACAGTGACTGCCCTCACGCAGGGATGAAGACTCCAGTACCCGAAACCATGACGCTAAAAGCGTCACTGGCCGACAGTGGATGCCAATATAGATCAACATGGAAACAAAGGGCTTTAGAAAGCTAAGCCCGGCTCGAGTCACAGTGCAGAAAAGTTGATTTACTGCCTGGCTTCCACCTCCTACTTCAAAATGAGGTTGGGCAGGCAGGCAGCCTAAGAATGACAGCCCAGAGTTGAAGACATTGATTTGTTCAGAGATACAATTGTATCTCCAAACAAATCGATCTATTTAATATTTTTTAATGTAGATGTGCAGGACTTTCAGAGAGGCGAAGCCCCCTAGCCCTAAAGGAGAAATCGACCCTGGTGTCGAGTAATCCGGAAGCCTAGGTCACTAGAGCAGCAATTTCTGTATATATTAAGCAAACGTTTATAGACATGGAGGTCCCCAAACTGTATGCTATGTCAGAGAGCATTTCATCTAATTCAGACATGAAAAAATGCCAGGTCCTTAACCAGCGCCTCAATATCAGGAGGGAGGAAAGCCAAGCAACACAATCTGGTAAATCACTCTGGAACACAACAGTAATATCTGCCCCAGAAGCTTATTTAGCATTCATTTCCATTAATGGTTTCTTCTCATGAGGCTGTGCCACAGACGTCAGTTAGGGGTCACCAGAGGTCGCAGTTCTTTCCCCTGGCTTGCCCCTTGCGACCCCTGGCAATGACTTTGCGACCCCTGGCCTTAGCGGTGGCAAAATCTGTGTCAGGAAGACCGGGGAAACTCGTCCTTATGGACGTTGGTCGTGACTCCAGTTTTCTTGTTTTCTTGCAATTTTTATTACACTAATAGTGAATACTATCATAATATATTAGTCACTATTAGTGTAGTAAAGAATGGATTACAATTAGATGGAATATGACTCTCCCTGTAGTATCACGCTATTGACGTAACTGGTCGCGGTCACTACAGTTAGGCTAGTCATAATGTTGTGTAGCCATTTTAGCTATAGTTTTATACACCTTATTTTGGCAAACTGGGCCTGCTTCTGTGCACTTTAACCTAGATATATTTTATTTTAGCTTCGTCATATTATTTTAACAGTAGCTACATTTGCAGTCTTGTTTTATTTTCACTATCTAGCTGTTATTCACCTAGGTCAGCATTGCGTTCTTAAACGAGACATTTCTTTCACTCTGTGCTTTCTCAAGGATGCAGTAAGATTGGTTGCTAGCAAAAGTGGTGCACTTTGTCTCCAATGTTCACAGAAACATAAACACTCTTACGTGGGGATTCTTTCTTGGAACATCACCTGTTTTATTATAAAAATACTACTTTAACCCATGTATGTTAGAGGGAGATTCCAGCCAGATGACCACGACTGTATGCTGATTGTTGATTACTTCGCTACAGCTGCTTATATAGACCACAGGCCTCTTGTTTAGGTATGAGGGATGATGTCTTTGCTGGTGGAACCTGAAGGGCAGAATTAGAGTGAACATGCTGTGCTCTAACATAGCCTAGGTGGGAACTGTCTCTACACACTCTAGTGACAATATGCTAGGGTTATAATTGTGTTTTACTCTCCTTGTCACCCTTTTAATCTTATTGTGCTTCATCGTCCTAGTTATTGCAATACATGCCTTATTATCTAATATGCAATTATTTCAATAAAACCTTATTGAACTATACTTTGGCTCTAATTGTCCTTGCACATGTGAGACTAATGTAACTGAGAGAAAAGGATGAGATCTGAGTGACCATGATTCGCCTGAGAAGTAACTTATGTCATGCGACCGGTTGCCCAATCATTCTTGCTCTTGGATGGAGATGAGGCACTGCTAGTTAACCAGAAGAAACCCACATTAGGCTGACAGGTGTCACATGTGCGGGATCAGACTCAGTCCCCCGAAGTACAAGTGATTCTGCTACTTGAATCCAGTAGTCTCATTAGGATAATGAGAACCTATGTGACAATAAGTGAGGGGATGCCGGTTGGTTTCCTCCTTAAGATACTGTATTGTGTTGTGGCCCCGTGACCACGTGGGTTAAAGTTAGAAATAAAGAAGATCGGCAGGCATGGTCAGATAAGAACCAAAGGGCGAGGTGACCTGCATGCCGGCCGATGCTAAACCCACAACTACGTGCATGTGTCATGCACATGCTTAATCATGCTAGAATGGCTCAAGCATCACATACGTCCCAACACTCCCTAGCACCTAAGGTAAGTAATAGAATGCTTTTAGATGTATGTTGAGTGCATGCTTGTGGGTGAGAGTGTGTTTATGTGAGTGTGTGAATGTGTATCTATATGTGTAAGCACGTGTGTGTATGAGTAAAAGTAAAGGTCAAAAGGCATATGATGTCACTTTCGCTATCCCTGCCATTTTGGTGAATTGACTTTCATAAGCTGCGCTTTAACCTTTATTTTCTGTTAGCCTTTCCTACTCAAGCCCCCTAGTTTTCCAGTCTCCCTATGTGCCATGTGATGATCTCTCTTAGGCAAAGCACTACACACTTCATATTGTTTTGCACTCTCTACACTTCTTACTGTAAACATATTTTGATTCTCTTTTTCGCCACGCAAACAAGCCATTTTTAGCAGCAGCAATTGGGTAGCCCGCACGTCTGTTATGTCTTGATTAAGTTTATAAAATGCTCGCTCACTGAAAAAAAAGAATTGATATTGACATAGTACAATATACTCTTGGCTGGCTGGTCTGTTTTTCCAACGTTCTCTCGTATGAAGCTTTTATTGTTATCAATTTAACTCAGGATAGTATTAGCCTGTGCATATCGTTTTTAAGAATGCCCTTTGAATGTATTTTTATCGTTCTCACATTCTTTTAATATGTGCTTATTTATGTATTGATGTTGGTGTGTACTTTTAAGGCCGAATAAAGATGATTCGATGACGATGACTGCTAGATTGTTTACTTTGTTAGGCTGTTTTTACTGACATAATATAAACATGTATTTCAGCTGGTACTGTGAAGGAAAAGAACTTGAAAACTCACCGGATATTCAAATCATGCAGGATGGAAATGTGCACTCCTTGGTCATTTCTGAGGCTTTTCAGGAAGATACAGGGCGTTATTCCTGCTTTGCATCAAACATCCACGGTACAGATTCAACTTCTGCTGAGATTTACATAGAAGGTAATTCTAAATATGTACATTATCATCGGCACGATTATGGCGTTGAAAATGTTATATTTACTGAGGTCGTGTATGAGTCGGAAGACTTCTTCGAAATGGTATTGCCAATATAGTAGGGATTTTTTTTTGTTGCTTTTTTAAAAACATGTTACGAGGCAGTAGCTCGTAAACATTTGTAATACATTTTTCAAACTGATCTGAGTATCTTGAAAATAACACATTTGTTGCAAACCAAAAAACATATGGAGCAGTTACTGTAACAGAGTTCTGCAACAAGTTGGCAGGATTCTTCCACTCCAAAGTTATTAATATTTACAAAGAATTTGTACCCACAGATCAAGAACAGCATACTGACCCTTGCCCTGCCACCTACCAGCAGCAAAACTGCTCAACTACTTTTGAGGAAGAGATTCATTCTGCATCTCTGCCTTGTTTCCGCTCTTTGACTCGATCAAACGGAAACCTAACTTCTGAATCTAAAATCGGGATCTCCCTTGGAACCTTGTCCCTCTAAGATATAGTTCATCCTCTAACCGCCATTATGAGTAGAGCAATTCATTTCAGGTTCTGTCCAAGGTTGTGGAAAGAGGCTGCTGTTAGGCCTCTTCTCAAGAAACCCGGCCTTGACCCTAAGGACCTGAAGAACTATCACCCCATTTCCTTGCTCCATTTCCATCTAAGATCTTGGAGGAGCATCTTAACATTCATTTGATGGCACATGTGGAGCAACAGGGACTGCTGGACATCTCACAGTTCAGTTTCAGAAACCAAAATGGTACAGAAACTGCCCTTATATCTGCAACTGACAGTATGAGGTGCCTAGTTGATGAAGGGCAGGCCATGGCCTTGACCCTTCTGGATCTGTCCACTGCCTTTGACACCATCTCCCCTACCCTACACAGTGAATGCCTGCAGGCTTTGGGTATAGGAGATATAGCCTTGGAACTGCTCATGTCATTCCCTACGGATGGGTCCCAGATGGTGATTGTAACAGAATTCAAATCTGACCCTTTCTCCTTGCCATGTCAAGCCCCTCAGGGATCCTCCCTGAGCCCTATGCTATTATAGTAGTATTTTTCATCCTTCGCAGGATCAAATGTCCACTGAGGTCGATGGACCTTTGGATCCAGTAAGTAGTATTGTAGACCCATTGACAAAATTTCAAGAACCCCCACACAATGTGAACACCATGACCAACGTGGCCACAGAATAAAATTCCAATCACGAAAAACGTTAAAGAATTGATTAAGAAAACAATATCAAAGTAATGAAGACAATGCGCAAAACCAAATTATACAGCTACATAATCAGCAAGGGTTAATCAAGGCATCTAAATAGATTTAGGCAAACTAACATTAATAAAACTAAGCATTCAAGACAAATAAGACATACATCAATAAGAATACCTGAGACAGTGATATAACCCATTGATCAGAATCTAGAATTCGTCAATTCTGATGTAGCAGAGTCAATAATCTTTGGCTGGGCATAGGTCAACCCTACAGCCAACCAAATCAGGGAAATACATGTGTGGGGAGAAACACATGCGGGCAAAATACAATAAGCATTGGCATAGCCAATAGGTCTTGCCTTTGGGACCTTGTAAGTGTTTAGCCAGAGCTATTGGCTTTGACAATATTTTTAAGCTATGCTGTAGAAAATTGTAGCTGCTGTGCAGCACATTGAAAAGTTATAATAAAAAAGTGAATGGTGAGCTCATATATACATCTATATAGATGCATTAATAGATTCTCACAAACATTCGCACTTTCCCCCAAAGACACTCACATGCACAGACTCGCCAATCAATGAAAACACCATTGTTTAAAAAGGCAAACTTAAGGTCTCTGCTAATGCTTGCATTATTTTAATAATAATTGTAATTTTGTAAATCAGCGCTATTACCATTTGTTAAGCTTGTTTTGAAGTGCTTATTGTTCACAACAAGTGCAGGCGTGTGAAATGTGCTATGCCATTTAGGCAATTTTAAGTGTGAGAAAGAAAGCTTTGGGGTGGGGTGGGTTGGACTGCTGTGGGGTGGACTGGATTGGAGTAACATGTATTTGAGTGGAGTGGGGTGGATTGAACTGGACTGGAGTGTGGTGGTTAGAGTAGGGTGGATTGCAGTGGATTAGAATGGGGTGGGCTGGATGGATTGGATTGCTTTGAGGTGGAGTGGGCTGGATTGGAGTCGGGTGAATTGGAGTGAGGTGGATTGGAGTGGGTTGGGGCGGGGCGGATTGGACTGGACTGGAGTGGGGTGGATTGGAGTGAGGTGGATTGGATTGAGTGGGTGGATTGGATTGAGTGGGTGGATTGTATTGGAGTAGGGTATATTGTATTGGAGTAGGGTAGATTTTTTTTGTTATTTTTTTGTGTTCTTTGGCACGAATATGAAAATAAAGTGATGAGGACTGGCTTGTAGTAAGTATGGTACAAGAGACTCAATTATAGCAGCCTCAAAAAGTTGCATTTCATAGCTTAGTTGAAACACCCATAAAAATAAAATGTTCGAATGTTTTAGCCTTAATTAAAAAAACAAATCCATTGCAAACAGTTAAGTGGCTCAAAGACGCAACAGTAAAGCAAGACGACAAATCATAGTATCCAAAGTGCTATTGGGTAAACTGATAACACTGTGACATTATGTTCAGGGTCTCGGACCATGTTGTAATCATTTATGGTCATTAAAAGTTCTAACTGTAATTCCCTAAGAAACATCAATCCATGGCCTAAAACATAAGTGCATCATGCAATCCACTGATTTACAACTGAGCCCAAGGCACCTCAGCAAGGGAGATCAGCATGCAGGCCAGGGACATTGTAAACAAACAAAAGCATGTTAGTTGATAAGAGCTCCCTTTACATTGTTCCTGTGTTAAATGCTGTTTACATTGTGGTCGCAGCAATTAAGCATGTGTGACGCAAAGGAGCCATCTGTCCTACTGATGGAAGAGTTGTGGGCATGCTCCATCTCACTGGCTTAAGCACACAGCTGGACCAACAAATATGTTAAAAGACCCCGAGTTGTGTCTCCAGAAGATGAAGGGATGTTATTTATTAGAAACAAATAGTTAATGGAAAGAAATCACATATCACATTTCATTTATTACAGCTGATTGTTGGTTTTCTCTGCCCCTGGAGACTACAAAACATCCAGAATATTGACAAAATCATGCATTCCTCCTAAGCTGCCTCTATTTCTACATGCAATGGAATCGAGCAAACAAACAGATTCCCGCCTGAACTTGATTGCACAGATATATCAAATGTCGGGAGGGCTATGAATCTGCCAACAGTTTTCTTTAAACAAGTATAAAGTACAAATTACCCTTATTTGGTGTGCCCAAAATGAATGTATCGAAAGGATGACGCTCCTTGTTAAACTGAAACTAACCTAACTTTCAAACGTTGCTGTGTAAGACAGGCGTCCTGGTCTTAACTGTAGGCGTATTTAGAAATAAGCATGTCTGTGTATAAACAGGGACTAAGAATGATGGAGAAGTTTCAGAAAGCAGGAACACTATGTGGTCTGATAATGTGCTGGTAGATGTCCCGGGCAAAAAAGTGATGTAATGGGAACTCCAAAAAGAAACTCACACCACAGAGAAAGTCAATCTGCGTGAAAGTGCGCACTCGCTGAGGAGACTGTTCCTGTGTCATCATGACAGCAGCAAAGGTACTCATCCCTCAGCAGAGAAGCGGGAAGTCCTCTCCTGTGCCAGCTTCATTGTCCTAGCTCAAGTACTTACTTGCGTTGTTGAAATTCCGCGTTGCAGCTACCCACAGCCCAGCCCACTACTTCCAGGAACTCCTCCAATGGTGACGTAAAGTGTTGCCAGAGGGAACCAAAACTAGACTGAGAAGAAGTACGAGGAGGCATGCTGTCTGCTGTACTTTAACATCAGTGGATGGTAAAATAAAACAAGTAGCATAGCAGAAGGGTTGAGGGACAGGATGGGAGCACCAGGCACAAGGGGGAGTGGGAGGGGCATGCAGCAACATGGGAGGAGGTGGGAGGGAGGAATGCTATATCAGGATGCAAGCAACGACAGGAGCCTAAGCTGAACACAGGCAAACAGTAAAATGAGCAGGAAAACAAGAGAAAAATAGTCTGTCAAAGAACAGATAATGAACCAAAGCATAATCATACAGTACTTGGTCCTTGCTCCGTAAGAGAAAAAAGAAGGGACAAAGAAGCAGGACTGACCACTAGCAAGCAAGGATTTTTGAAGGACACTGAAACAAACAAATAAAATGACTTGAAGCCCACAAGAAGTATACTAAAGTATAAAAGTGGTTGTACGCTTACGGTCAACCTAGAAAGGACACAAATAATTTGAAAAAAAATATCTTGGACTGCATGTCACTAACTAAGTTCGACAAAAGATAAGTAAAACGGGAAAGCATCAGCATATCAGAAGCTCAGTAAAGAGTCTTGTGGATGGGAAAATAAAATTAATTCTAGGTCTAAAAAGGGCATTTGAAGGGTGAGGGCAAATGGAAGAGAGGGAAATACCTCTCCAAGCATACAGCATTCAGGGAATCTTCATCAGCAAGACATCAAATTCAGCAAGACATATGCAAGCATCAGGAGCTCTCTGCAAGCATCAGGAGCTCTCTGTAAGCTGTTCATGATTTCTCAGGACTGACCACAACTGCTCAAGAATACTCAAAGTTCAAATGTCCATCAGTATTTTAAACTTCACAAAAGATTTTGATTTGCCAAATAAATCAGTTCATGTCACGTTGAATAGGCATCCTCCAATGATGAATAATTGTATGACTCCAAAATGAAACAGCCCAATTTCTTCCTAGGTCTGTTGAGGAAACATCTCTCTTTCTTGTGACTCCAAACAGTTTTGAAACAAATGTATACAAACTCAGTCCATGTTCCTGCATTGCACTTTTTTCAAAGGCAAAAGAATGCATATTTCCATGTTTAAACAATGTGGGATATCACAAAAGGTCTGTGCTTCTCATGGGAATTAAATCTGAAAGAAGCCTTCACATTATAAAAATAAAATCACCACTTATCCTAACACAAAATCACAATAATGCATTTAATTAATACGCTTGAGTTAAACACATGTAATATGCAAACATAGAAATTCATCATTAATAACATTTCATCAGAATGGATAATACATTTCATACAAAATGGAAAAGCTTTGTTACTGCATTTCATTAAGTAAAACAGAGAAGTGCATTTCTCTCACTTTGCACATATTTTAAACTCATTAACCTTTTATTAATCACAATAAATTCAATATAATTTCTATATGTACTGGTAATCTAAAGTCTAAATTATGTTTTAACATCAGGTTTATCCTTCTAACGTGCTTTAATTCAAAAGGCATCTAAGTTGAACTTTGAAAATACAAGCAATTGCACATTTAACTTGCGTGTCAATGCAGCTTTCTACGTTAGTTTTTCACTCTTTTACTTTCATAAACTAAAACTGTCACATTCTGTGACATGAGGAACAGCACTACATTTTAAGCTCTCTCACTATTTAACTTGTACGTTTCTTCGCTGGCCAGACTTATTCACTCCTTTGGTTTACAGGTGGTGTCTTATGCTGACAACACACAGATCATTGTATCCATCTCAAAGGACATGAAGACCACTGAGGCCAACTTCAATAACTATATGAAGGCGGTGGCCTTATGGATGGGTAAAAAGTGCCTGAAGTTGAGTGGCACGACGACAGAGGTTGCTGATGTTTGGGAGTCGGTCACCAGAATTTGTGGTCAGACAGCCTGCAGTCAATTCAATTCAATTCATAAAGCTTTATTCGGCACATATAAATGACCATGAAAGCATGAACAAGGAAGAAAAAAAAGACAACAGTACATATTTACAAAGACATTGCAATTAAAACTTACAGTTATTAATTATAGTTAATGGCTCATTGAGTAATACATACGGTCATTCATAAATATATAAAATGAATAATAAAATACATTAAAAACTCATACTTTTCCTGGAATTGATGGACTGATTTAAAAAGGTGGCAGTATAAAAACAAATATCTGCCGATTGCAGATTAAAAATTAAAGCCATGGCATGTTTAACTGTACGTGTTCCGTATTTAACAAACAGAGGTTTCAAAAATACTATACGAAAACATGTATACAGTTTACAGAACAGCAGAAGGTGCACAGTGCTCTGTGTAGATACATTATCGCACCTACATGGCCCATTCGGGTGTTTCTTAATGTTTGGATGGGCTACTAAACAATGTGCCATCCCAAATCTTAGTCTGGTTAGCACAAATTTATGTGAATTGCTAGTCACCATAGTTAGGTAAGATGGAAAACCCTCCATTAGATTGTATCTATTATAAAAAATGACGGAGGACAATGATCCGGCTATGGTTGCTCGTTTCCTTTCTGCATAAGTTAGAAATATACTTTTCATTTCTGATTTGGAGATCGTGGTTGCTGCACTAGGATTATTTAAAATATTCAGATTAAAAATGTCTGAAAAACAGACAACAACATATTTAACCCAGGGAATATCTCGATATTTATCCAAACGTAAGCAATCCTCAACAATAGTTCTGTTAAGTAGCTTCTCATCGCCAAGCCAGAAAGACCGCCAGATCATCAATGGTCTAAGTGATATCAGATCAGTTAAATAATTAATGGCTAATTCACGGTGGCTTAATTCAGTTGAGGCAGAGATGGGCAAAAACAGGAGCTTTTTTAAAAACCTATTTTCCTCCAACTGTAAGTTGTAGGTACAGCTATAACCCCATACTCCTGCCCCATACAGAGCAATAGTCACACATCTAGCTTGGTAAATCTTGAGCATATCCCTGGTTCGACGATCCCCAACTTTTGCAGCAAATCTATAAATACCATAAGCATTTTTTGCCATTTTATTCTGGATGTTATTAAATTCATTGTTCCATTTCCTGTCGTTAGAGAAGGTAATACCTAGGTAACAAAATGTATCCACCTGTTGCACCTTTTCGCCGTCTATAAAAAAGGCATTTAACGTTTTGGCTTTAGCACCGCAGGTCATGGTATGCGTTTTTCCCTTATTAATTACTAGTTTTCTATCTTTAATAAAGGAGGAAAAACTATCCATTAGTCGTTGTAATCCAACAGGTGTTCGAGAGAGTAAAACAGCGTCGTCGGCATATAGTAACACTGGCACCGGAACACCGTTGATCTGAGGAGCATCAGCATTAACCTTTTTTAAAATATCATCAATTCCATTAATAAATAAAATAAATAAAAGAGGTGCCAAAACACAACCCTGTCTAATTCCTCGTGTAACACAGATTTTTGGAGTACATTCTCCTCTGGTTCCAAAACGTACATTGGTTTTCAATTTCTCGTATAACCTAGCGAGGAAAAAGATTATGCCTTCTGGGGCTCCTAAATTTAACAAAGTTGGCCATAAAATGGAATGATCTACCATATCGAATGCGCTGCTCAGGTCAGCAAAACAAAGATACAGGGAACCGGGTTTCGCTTCAGTATACTTCCCGATCAGTAGATCAAGATTGATGCACTGGTCGAGCGTACCTCGTCCCTTCCTAAAACCATACTGGCTATCAGCCAGTATGCTATCCTGCTCAGCCCATTCCTCTAATCTTACTAACATCACTCTACTCATAACCTTGACTGAAGAGTCAAGGAGAGAGATCGGGCGGTAATTCTTAGCGTCAGATCTACTTCCCTTTTTATGAATTGGCACAATGATTGATTCACCCCAAGTTACAGGGGCCTCGGCACACACGGCAACATTAAAAACAATGGTTAAAAGGGGGCCCCAGACATCTGGCGCAGCTTTATAAACGTCTATAGGTACCCCGTCCGGACCCTGAGCTTTCCCTCCTTTGCTAGCCCGTATACCATATTTGACCTCACTAACGGATATATCCAAAGGCAGAGTAGGCCACTTATTGGGACTAGGATCATTGACTTTATCAGAGTCAAAAATGCTAGAGAAATGTGCAATCCAACCCTCGCTAGAAACATTAGAGGTCAACTGTGGTGTTTTTTCATTCCTTAGAAAAGGCGAGTTGACCGTGGCCCAGAATAATGTACAATTTGATAATTCAGCAGCTTGGTTGAGGGAATCCCAAGCCTGTTGCTGCAGTTCACCCTTCCTCTGTTTGAGCGCACATTTATATTCCATTCTTAATTTATTTACCAGTTTTTTGTCCCTGGGCCTCGCTGCTAAAGCCTGCTTAAGGCCAGTTAGTGCGGAAGTGCAAAGGTGATTAAACCATCTCGGTCCGTTCCTACTTTGCCTACTATTGCAACTGGTAAACTTGGCATCAATAATTTTGTTAATTTGGTTAAAACAATATAAAACCCTCTCAGAGTCAGAACTATTTTTTAAAATAGAAGCAATGTCCAGCAGGCTCTCATTAATTATGGAGCTAGTTAAATCATCGGCTCTTTCACCAATCCATCTTAACCTTACACCGTTAGTCCTATGTGGTTCTACATTAGAAATAATAATTCCCACATCCACCGAACTACCAGCCCAAAGGGTAGTGTCCAGAATAATACGGTTGTGGTCACTTAGGGTAGTTACTTCAATTCTTGGTGGATCACAGTAAGAACTAATATTAGAAGATGTGATCACATGGTCAATGACCGAGCTGGTGTGCCAATTTTTAAAAGTGGGAATGGGTAAACCATTAACATCTTTACAGCACTCCACTATTTCCAGGTCATAGCAGCCCATGAACTTATGCAGTGCTTCCCCATAACTGTTATGTCCAAAATGCGGGACATCCCAGCCGGCACTGTTAGTGACCCCACAAACCCTTTGTGTAGACAAGTCGCACAAAGTAGTATTGAAGTCCCCTACCCAGATGAAGTCAAATACAACATTCTGTTCCAGACATAGATTTTCGACAGCGCCGGCTAAGTCTGTTACTACTTTGACCCGGGTAACATCAAAAATGTTATTATAATAGTTAATCAATAAAACATTATGGTCTTTGTCATCCACAAGCCAGAGGATCTGCACAAGGTCCCCTACAGGTATATACTTTTTAACCACAATAGGACGACAGATTGTTACAAGTATAAGGAGACCGCCTTTCGCTCTACCTATACCACCTCCCAACGCCGGTAAATTGTAAGAAACGAATCCCTCATAGTTAACTTCATCTTTACACCATGTTTCTTGAAGACATAAAATGTCATGGGCATTAACAAACGTTAACCATCACGGATCCCTCTCCTTCGATTTCAGCCCTGCCACATTCCAACAAACAATAGAAATAGTATCCTTACCCCTAACACAATTACTATCAGGCACCATACCATTGTTTCGTCCCCAGTTCGCATTCTGGTTTGAATTGCTTATGTCCCCACAATCAGGCGGTGCCCTTATATCCACCGCCAATTCAATTTCTGTGTTGTTGGGCATCTCTTGGGCCATGGTATTGTCTGCAGTCACTTCCAATCCCTACAAATGCAGCTAAAGACCTTGGCGTTTTCCTGGACAGCGACCTACCTCTGGACCTTCAGGTCAATTGTACTGTGGCGACCTGTTTCTGGATTATCAGAACCTTGTGGAAGATCTTTCCATTAATCCCCTCCATTGCACAGAAACAGGTGACCTCATCACTAATCTCATCTAGGATTGACTATTGCAACACACTCTACTTGGATGCCAGTAAGACTACTCTTGCCAAGCTGCAATTGGTGCAGAATGCAGTAGCCAGGCTGTCACTTGATATGCCTAAATGCATGTTAGTCTCAACAGGATTGTGTGAACTTCACTGGCTTCCTGTATAGAAATGGGTCATGTCATGTGCAAAAAACTTTAAAACCATGTTCCAATGGTACTTCTGAAGTAGACTTCTCAGATCGGCAGCCCATAACTTAGTTGTCATCCCCAGAGTTCGGAGAATGAAATGGGAAGGCACCGCTTTTTAGGTCATGGCTGCAAAGCTCTGGAATACCTTCCCTCCCCATCTGACCAGTATGAAATTGTGTATGCCTTTTAAGAAGGCCTAAAAAACCTTGCTCCTTGTAATATGGCCTTTTTCACCTTCCTAGATCTTGCCATTAGCAGAGTTACACTCTGGAGTAGCTGTCAGCGCCTTGACATCCTTGAACACTTTTTGCACTATATACATTTATATCATTCATTCATTCATTACTAATCGTGTGACACACAAATGGGTACATTTCCAAAAATCAGTTTATGTACGGTTCTTTATTTATTTATTATGCAGTTTTTGCAGTCTGATAAAGGCTATACATCTGCAGCAGGATTTATTAAAATACATAGGGGGTCATTACAACCCTGGCGGACGGTGTTAAAGCGGCGGTAAGACTGCAAACAGGCCGGCGAAAAAAAAAGGGAATTATGACCGTGGTGGAAACCGCCAACAAAGACAGCCACTTTAACACTCCGACCGCCACGGCGGTACAGACAAACAGCGGGGCGGTCACCGCCAACAGACAGGCGGGAGACAGAGTACCGCCCACAGTTTCACAACCTACCAATCCGCCACCTTTTCCGGGGCGGATTCACCGTGGATGAAAACACGCGGAAACAGCCATTTCAATGGGAAAACGCTCACCTCTACACACTCCACGAGGAAGGAGGACACCATGGAGCCGGAACTCCAAACACTCCCTGCGATAGTCTGCCTGCTCCTGTACGAACATCATCAACGCCGGCGCCGAAGACAATGGTGAGTACTGCACCTACGACATAGGGGAGGGGGGAGGCAAAAGTCAGGGACACACACACGCAACACCCCCACCCCCACCCCGACCCTCACCCACTACAACACACACACCAGTGCATATCCAAACATTACAGTACCAACCCCCAAACGCCCCGGAAGAATACAAAGACAAAAGGAAATGAGTGCAACCATTGTAATATATCAAAATACTGTAACCAAATATATACAGATATATATACACATTCAACAAAATATACATCACGATTAGTAGTGCAGGTAATGCACCATTCAATGTCCGTGGACCACTGGGCCCAAAATGCATGGGCGAGGCCCACACACGATACTTGAGCAAAACGGAGAGAACACTGCTGGGGCATCAGGTAGAAATACAACAGGCACCTCAGGGGGAAGGGAAGGGGGGGCACCTCAGCCGGATGACAGCACCACGCCAGATCCACGAGGGGGCTCCATGCCCACTCTTCAATCCTGGGGAGTGCAAAGCCATAGTCTCTCAAGTCTCTACAGTGGGTGGCTTGCCCACTGTACCATCCTGGAGAGTGCAAGGCCACAGTCACTCAAGTCTCTACAGTGGGTGGCTTGCCCACTGTTCAATCCTGGGGAGTGCAAAGCCACAGTCTCTCAAGTCTCTACAGTGGGTTGCTTGCCCACTGTTCAATCCTGGGGAGTGCAAAGCCACAGTCTCTCAAGTCTCTACAGTGGGTGGCTTGCCCACTGTTCAATCCTGGGGAGTGCAGAGCCACAGTCTCTCAAGTCTCTACAGTGAGTGGCTTGCCCACTGTACCATCCTGGGGAGTGCAAAGCCACAGTCTCTCAAGTCGATAACAGTCTCCACTGGTTCTGGAGGGGGGGACTGGTGCCCAGAGTGCTTCATCCTGTTAAGGACAGACGGAGTGGATGCTGTACTCCACTGGTTCTGGAGGGGGACTGGTGCCCAGAGTGCTTCATCCTGTTAAGGACAGACGGTGTGGATGCTGTTCTCCACTGGTTCTGGAGGGGGACTGGTGCCCGGTGCCCAGAGTGCTTCATCCTGTTAAGGACTGAGGTAGTGGATGCATGTCTCCACTGGTTCTGGAGGGGGACTGGTGCCCAGAGTGCTTCATCCTGTTAAGGACAGACGGAGTGGATGCTGTTCTCCACTGGTTCTGGAGGGGGACTGGTGCCCAGAGTGCTTCATCCTGTTAAGGACAGACGGAGTGGATGCATGTCTCCACTGGTTCTGGAGGGGGACTGGTGCTCAGAGTGCTTCATCCTGTTAAGGACAGACGGAGTGGATGCTGTTCTCCACTGGTTCTGGAGGGGGACTGGTGCCCAGAGTGCTTCATCCTGTTAAGGACAGGCGGAGTGGATGCTGTTCTCCACTGGTTCTGGAAGGGGACTGGTGCCCAGAGTGCATCACTCTCCCTGTGACGGTCCCAGTTCCGTCACTGCCCCTGCCACACATGGGCTAGCGTTGCTTGAGTTGGCGGTGCTTGCCCTGTTCAGCGGTGCTTGACTTTGCTGTCTCTGACCTGTTCAGCGGTGCTTGCCATGGCGGTCTTTGCCCTGTTCAGTGGTGCTTGCCCTGTTCAGCGGTGCTTGACTTTGCTGTTTCTGACCTGTTCAGCGGTGCTTGCCATTGCGGTCTTTGCCCTGTTCAGCGGTGCTTGCCGTGGCGGTCTTTGCCCTGTTAAGCGGTACTTGACTTTGCTGTCTCTGACCTGTGCAGTGGTGTTTGCCATGGCGGTCCCTCATTGCCCAGGGGTCTGTGGCTGCCGGGGCCCTCCTGGGCACTGACTCTGGCGGTGGCCTCCTGGCCACTGACGATGGGACTGCCCTCCTGGGCACTGACTCTGGCAGTGGCCTCCTGGCCAGTGACGATGAGGCTGGCGGTGGCCTCCTGGGCAGCGGGGATGATGGCGGGCTTCTCCGCCGTGCTGCTCTTTCCAGACTTTGGCGCTTTCTTCTTGGGAGGAGTCCCTGGGACCCTTGTGAGCGGCTTTGCCGGCTGGAGTCTTCCCCGTATCCCGTCGGGCACTGTCCAACTTCTGGTGCTTCACAGGGGGGGGGGGGACTGGCTGTGCTGTGGCTTCGTGTCACACTGGCTGCCCTGGTGCCCGGTGCACTCCACATACCTCTAACATGCACCACTGGTACCGGAGATTTTTTGGCTGAGGGGCTAGTACGGGACCTATGAATTGGAGGGGGGGTGGTGGGAAAGAGGTCAAGGTTGCTCAGGAAAAGTTTCTGACGAACACTGGTATGGGTAGCTGGAGGGGGTCTGGGAGTGGAGGAAGAGGAGGTGGTTGTAGGAGGTGTAACTTTTGTTGATTTGATTGCAGGTGCATGCGCTGGAGGCTGTCGTGAGGTGGATGGATGTTGGGTGGGTGTGTGCCTGCGTTTGTGTACTTTGGGAGGGGGCGTCACAGACACACTGGGAGAGGACACAGGGGACGTGTAAATGGTAGTGGGGGTGGTGAGTGCAGGTGAGTGGGGTGTGGTGGTGGGTGTGCTGGTGCGGGACCTAGTGGCTGTAGTGGGAGTGCATGCAGGTGAGAATGTAGACGACACTGGGAGGGAGTAGGGAGACGAGGAGGAGGGGGACACAGTGGAGGCAGTGGATGTTGCTGTGTCTGTATGTGTGTGATGCTTGCGTGAGTGCCTGTGGGATGTGTGGTGCTTATGTTTGCCTGAGCTTCCCTTGTGTGTTGACGTGTGTGCATGCTGGTCTGATGGTGTGCTTGGGATAGGCTGGGGTACAGGGGATTGGGTCTGGGTGGAGGAATTTGGAGGGGGGAGGCTAGAGACAGGGACAATGGCTGCCATCAGTGCTGAGTCCAGAGATTGCAGGGTTCAATGAAGGGCAGCCTGACCAGAATGAATGCCCTCCAGGAATGCATTACTGTTTTGCAACTCCCTTTCTACACCCTGGATGGCATTCACAATGGTAGACTGCCCAACAGTGAGTGACCTGAGGAGGTCAATGGCCTCTTCACTGAGGGCAGCAGAGGTGACAGGGGCAGGGGCTGAGGTGCCTGGGGCGAAGGTGATGCCCACCATCCTGGGTGAGCGGGCACGGGCGAAGGCTGAGGGGCTGCTGGGAGGGTGGTGCTGGTAGGGGGGGTGGCGGCTGTACCTGTAGAAGTGGGGGGCACAGATTTTGCCGCCACCACAAGGGAGCTCCCATCGGAGGACGAGTCCGTGTCGCTGGTTGCTGATCCTGTGACCGCCGTGAAGCTCCCCTCGCCCCCCGTCCCACTGGTGTATTCAGAGTCCGTGGTGTGGCCCTCCATGGCCATGTGGGATGCAGCTCCCTCGTGCTCCGGTGCCACTGTACCTCCGCCTGATGATGCTGATGCACAAAAGAACAGGGAGAGCACAAAAAGGGGGGGGGGGCAGAAGAAAGACAGGTTGAGTGCATGGCTTACCGCTACCGTTGGCGGACAATACAGACACAGCAGCCCCCTGCACTACGCCGCGGTGTTGGGCTCTACTGATGCAGTACCTGGGATGTGGCCTACATGGCTATGGTGGACATCAGCACACATAGATGACACAGGGGCATGTATACCTGTACTTGGCACTCTACAGAGGTGGGGTGGAGTGCCACATGGCCTGCATTACGGAGGGGCATAGCCTACGGAACTCACCCTGGCCTAGGGAAACCCACAGCCCTCCTCCCCCACCCAGACACCTTCACTGCGCGCAAAGTCCACTGAATGAGAGTGTACTCAACCCCTTGTGTCTGCTGTGATGCCCTCAAGCGCCCATCCAACTCAGGGTAGGCCACCGCCAGGATCAGGAACATCAGGGGGGTCATGGTGCGACGGGCACCCCTCCCACGTTGGGAGGCCATCCCCAGCTGAGCCTCCGCCGTCTTCTTGCTCCAGCGGCGAGTGTCCTCCCATCTTTTACGGCAGTGGGTGCTCCGTCTCTGGTAGACCCCCAGGGTCCGGACGTCCTTGGCGATGGCACGCCAAATATCCTTTTTCTGGTGGGCGCTGACCTACATGACATGTACAGGGGAAGAAGAGAAGTCATTACCAACTGCACCGTCGAAGTGAGTGGCCCACATCCCTACCCTTGCCATGTGGCACATGCATTCACAGTCCTTCATGCTCGCAGAACTCTGCCCCCTTCCTTCTTACAACCAGCCCTCTCCACCCAGGCAAAGCCCATACAATTTGCTCCCTGTGTACTCATCTGTTGGTCTGGAGGACCATAGAGTAGCGTGTACTGGGGGAGGACCCCGTCCACGAGCTTCTCCAACTCCTGTGCAGTGAAGGCAGGGGTCCTTTCCCCAGACGCACGGGCCACTGTCTCTTCCAGACCGAGGTCACAGCAGCACTTGCAGTATAGGTCCTCTCCTGTCGAAGATCAGGTATCGAGTGATTCAACAGATAGAAAATGCCGGTCCCGTCCGCGGCGGTGACGTCCGCGGCGGTGCGTATCATCACCGCCGGCGCACTTCGTCATTGGCTCCTGGGACCCATAGGGTCCAATGTTAACCAATGCAGCATTGTGCAGCGGTTTTCGACCGCCTACCGCAACGGTGTACAACGCCAGTGCAGTTACCTCACATCCCAATGTCCCAGTTTAGAGGTCAGGCAGCCACCATTTCAGGGGCCCACATGGCTTCATTTTAACTGCGTCGCACATACCTAGGCCTGGACTCAACACACATACAGACAACTTTTTGGATTATGTTTCGTGTTCTGTGTAGCTGTGGGTACATACCTCTATGTTGCTTGACTCTGTGGTCACTGTTGTCCTTCCTCAGCACCGTCAGCTGGGACATGTGAGGAGATGGCGTAATCCTCCGGTGTACCGACCGCTGGTGGACCTGTTGACAATGGAGGAGCGACATTTAATCATCACCTACAGGTTTGACCGTGCCACAATCCAGGAACTGTGTACCCAGTTGGAGCCTGACCTGATGTCAGCTATCCGCCATCCCACAGGGATCCCCCCTCAAGTGCAGATGCTATCAGTGCTCCATTTCCTTGCAAGTGGGTCTTTTCAAACAACAGTGGCCATGGCATCAGGGATGTCCCAGCCTATGTTTTCCAACGTGTTGTCCAGAGTGTTGTCTGCCCTGCTGAAACACATGAGGAACTACATCGTTTTCCCTCAGGTGGAGGATTTGGCTACTGTTAAAGGTGACTTCTATGCCCTTGGACATATCCCCAACATCATAGGTGCCATTGATGGGACCCATGTGGCTTTGGTCCCCCCCCCCCCACAGGAGTGAACAGGTGTACAGGAACCGGAAGAGTTATCATTCCATGAATGTACAGATGGTATGTTTGGCAGACCAGTACATCTCCAAAGTAAATGCTATGTTCCCAGGCTCAGTGCATGACGCCTACATCCTGAGGAATAGCAGCATCCCTTATGTGATGGGTCAACTCCAGAGGCACCGTGTGTGGCTATTAGGGGACTCTGGTTACCCCAACCTGTCATGGCTACTGACCCCAGTGAGGAATCCCAGGACAAGGGCAGAGGAACGCTACAATGAGGCCCATGGGCGGACTAGGAGGGTGATCGAACGCACCTTCGGCCTCCTGAAGGCCAGGTTTAGGTGCCTCCATATGACAGGTGGTTCCCTATTCTACTCACCAAGGAAGGTGTGCCAGATCATCATCGCCTGCTGTATGCTTCACAATCTTGCTTTGCGATGCCAGGTGCCTTTTCTGCAGGAGGATGGTCCAGATGACGGTGTTGTGGCAGCTGTGGAGCCTGTGGACAGTGATGAGGAGGAAGCAGAGGAAGAAGACATTGACAACAGGGACTCAGTCATCCAGCAATATTTCCAGTGACACACAGGTGAGAACACTTTCTTGCCTACTACAAGTACTTTCACACTTCTACCTCTATCCTGTCTGTCAATTTCAAGCAGTATTTGGTAACTGAGTTGTACATTTCCATTACGGTTTCACAGGTGTGGTTACCAACGTGTGTCATCTGCTTGCATTCTTCATGGACTTGTGATGTGTGACATTGGTATGTTGACATTACATTTGAGAACGGATTTTGTCACTGTCATAGCTAATACACATTTTCAAAATCACAGACTGACTCCAGATTGTTTTGTGCTTCAAGGGTGTTTATTGAAGTGCTAAATATTGGAGGGGGTGGTAAAATGGTGAGGGTTGATGGTGGAGGAATGTCCATGGCAGAGTCCAGTCTATTAGTCTCACAGGTGCACTGCCCATATGGGCATAGGAAGTGGAGCTGGGGCAGTTCCAATATGTACAGGGTTACAAAGTGGGACAGTGGGATGACAATCAGGGTGGTCTCATTTCTTGGCGGGGGTCTTGCCATCGTGCTCTGTCCTGTTCCTGGATCTCAGGGACCGTTTGCGGGGTGGTTCTCCGTCTGCAGGGGGTGGGGTGCTGCGGTGGTGGTCCTGTGGCGGTGACTCCTGTCCACTAGCGCCGGCGGAGGTGGTGGGCAGTTCATCTTCCATGCTAGTGTCAGGGGCCCCTTGGAGTGCCATGGTGTCCCTCATGGTGTTCAGTATGTTCTTCAGCACCCCTACGATGGTGCCCAGGGCGGAGCTGATGGTTCTGAGTTCCTCCCTGAACCCCAAATACTGGTCCTCCTGCATGCGCTGGGTATCCTGAAACTTGGCCAGGACCGTAGCCATCGTCTCCTGGGAGTGGTGGTATGCTCCCATGATGGAGGAGAGGGCCTCGTGGAGAGTGGGTTCCCTTGGCCTGTCCGCTCCCTGTCGCACAGCAGCCCTCCCAGTTCCCCTGCGTTCTTGTGCCTCCGTCCCCTGGACCGTGTGCCCACTACCACTGCCCCCAGGTCCCTGTTGTTGTTGAGGTGGTGGGTTATCCTGGGTTCCCTGTAGTGGTGGACACACAGCTGATTGACGTGTCCTGGGAACGGAGGTATGGGCCCGCTGGGTGGGTGCTGTGCTGGTGTTTCCAGAAGGTGGAAGGTCTGTGTTGGGCTGTGACTGGGTGTGGGGAACCGACTGTCCCGAGGCCCACGATGGTCCGGGCTGGTCATCTGGATCAAGTTGGCCAGAGCTGTTGTCATCACTGTGGGCTTCTTCTGTGGGTGGGATAGAGATGTCTGGACCCTCATGTCTGGTGACGTTGGGTAGTGGTCCTGCAGGGGTGTAAAAGCATGATTATTGCATCTGTGTGTGTCATGGTGTGCAATGGGTGGGTGAGCGTGTACCCCAGTGCTAGCATTCCTGTGTGGGGGCTTGTGTGATGATGGTTGGGGGGGTGTTATGGGTATCTGCAGTGGGCATGCTTTAGTGAGGGGTGTCCATGCTTTGTTGTGTCGTCCAGGGCTTGGTGTTGGGATGTGTGGTTTGTGTTATTAGTACATTAGTGAGGAGTTGGAGTGATAGGGGAGGGGGTGAGGGTGGGGGTCTGTGATAGCATGCAGGTAGGGTGGGGGATATGATAGTTAAGATTTGACTTATTTGACTTACCAGAGTCCATTCCTCCACCGACTCCTCCGAGGCCCTCAGGATGCATAATGGTCAAGACCTGCTCCTCCCATGTTGTTAGTTGTGGGGGAGGAGGTGGGGGTCCGCCACCAGTCCGCAGTACCGCGATGTTGTGTCTTGAGACCACGGAACGCACCTTCCCCCGTAGGTCGTTGCACCTCTTCCTGATGTCATCCCGATTTCTTGGGTGCTGTCCCACTGCGTAGACCCTGTCCACTATTCTTCGCCATAGCTCCATCTTCCTAGCTATGGAGGTGTGCTGCACCTGTGATCCAAATAGCTGTGGCTCTACCCGTACGATTTCCTCCACCATGACCCTGAGCTCCTCCTCAGAGAACCTGGGGTGTCTTTGCCGTGCCATGGGGTGGTGTAGGTGATGTGTGGGGTGGTGTATGTGGTGATGAGTGTGGTGATGTGTAGTGGTGTGTGGTGTTTTGTGCGTGAGTGTTGTGTGGGTGATGGTGTTGTGTGCCTCTGTGTGGTGGGGTTGTCTATGCTGTGCAGTCTCTCTGGCCTCCGTCAATATTTTTTGTTCGTAGGGGTTTGTGGTTTATGTGGGTGTGTGTTTTAGATTGTGTTGGGTGTGTGGGAGTGGTGTTTGCATGTGTATCAGGTGTGTGTATTTCGAATTGTTCAATATGGCGGTGTTTTGGAGATGTGTGTGTATTTTGAGCACGGCGGTGTGTACCGCCAATAGAATACCGCGGTTGAAAGACCGCCGTATGGATTCGTGGGTCGTGATAGCATGGGCGTGTTTCTGTTGGCGTGACGGTGGAGGATTTGTTTTCGCCAGTTTATCACTGACCTTTGGTTTGGCGGACTTGTGTGGGTGTCTGAATTTCGGCGGATTCCGAGATGTGGGTCATAATAGCTGTGGCGGATTTCTGCGGCCGCGGCGGTGTATTGGCGGTCTTCTGCACGGCGGTAAGCGGCTTTTACCGCCAATGTTGTAATGACCACCATAGTTTGCAATTGTTACAATAATCATGGATAGCATTACACAATATACCATTTGTCAAGGTTTTTACTTTCATAGGAATGTTTGTGTTATGAGCCTTGGCATGTACAATTAAAAAAAACTGATATCTGAGGTTAGGGCATGCAAAATGCAGAGGGTGGGGTATTCCATAAAATAAGTACTACTGACGTTTTTAATGAATTAGCTTAATGAATTTTGTAAATCAAACAACTGCACTCTACCAAAAGACTGCATTTTCCTTTGCTCTTAGCAGTTGTGACTTTACAGTGATCATTATATATGGAAGTAGACAGAAGCATAATTGCAGTAACGACCTACTAGATATTGGTTCCATAATGATTGCCTTTGACAACCCTTGCACAATCCTGATAAAGTAAAAAGTTCAAGGACCGACAAAACTGGATACCTGAGGGTTTGGAATGGTTAGGGAAGATGTATTACTTGGGAGGGTTTATTGATAATGACCCAATCATTTGGAAAGGGAATGAGTAGGAGCACCAGGACTTATTTTTATATTTAAACCAATGTGATTACAATATGAGGTTCATCTTCACATACAGTAGAACACAGATTACACTTCTAGACATTGAATTATATATCGAGGGTTAGAAGAAGGAAAGTCAGCTGTATGGTAAGAATATGGGGGTCATTCCATGACCGCCAGGGCCGGGGACGGAGGAAGCACCGCCAACAGGCTGGCGGTGCTTCAGGGGCAATTCTGACCGCGGCGGTAAAGCTGCGGTCAGAAAAGGGAAACCGGCAGTTTCCCGCCGGTTTTCCCCTGCCCCAGGGAATCCTCCACTGCGGCGCTGCAAGCAGCGCCGCCATGGGGATTCCGACCCCCTTCCCGCCATCCTGTTTCTGGCGGTTTTCACCGCCAGAAACAGGATGGCGGGAACGGGTGTCGTGGGGCCCCTGCAGTGCCCATGCATGGGCACTGCAGGGGCCCCCTAACAGGGCCCCATTAAGATTTTCAGTGTCTGCAAAGTAGACACTGAAAATCGCGACAGGTGCAACTGCACCCGTCGCACACCAGCAACTGCGCCGGCTCCATTCGGAGCCGGCTTCACCGTTGCTGGTGCTTTCCCGCTGGGCGGGCGGCCTTTTGGCGCTCGCCCGCCAGCCCAGCGGGAAAGTCAAAATGACCGCCGCGGTCATTTGACCGCGGAACGGTCTTTTGGCGGTCACCGCCTGGCGGGCGGTGCCCGCCGGGGTAGGAATGACCCCCTATATCTTGTAATTCTGTCTTACATGCTACCAGCTCACACCTGTATTCTCAGATCAGAGCCCTACCACTTGGGGAAATTACATTAGAGTGAGGAGGAATTGTAGTGTAAATATAGAATTTTATGACAGCATCACTGATATTCAAAACAAATTTCTTAGAAGGGTAAATGACTGTGGCTTGATGCAAAGAGCAAAGCCATAAAATTGAAATGTAAGTCCATCGGACTAGGAAAGGTTTCAAGGCACAAATAATTAGGTTTATTAAATGCTATGGTCAGGACGTGGGCAGACTGAGACAGCTTTTGAATAGTCTTTGGGATATATTGACTCATAATGATGCTTTCAAGGATGAGATTGCCCCCCATCCCAGTGACCCCTTTCTTAGGGGGAAGGCCATTAAGAATATGATCAGTCCAAGTTACCCAGTAAGTCATACTGGTTTGTGGGGCCAACTGACTGAAGGTTTCAATAAATGTGGATCAAGTGTGATATGCATACTGGCTGTTTGTAATATTAGATTCTTCGTGTGCAATGAATTGTGGAGTACAACATTCAGACAAATATTACATGTTTTTATAACTGTGTGATGTATGTTCTGATTTGTGCCTGCAAAAAATGTAGGGGGCAACACAATCAAGTATTTAAAAGAAAGGATCACAGAACATGTGAGAGCAGTCAAAAACAATGATTTTAAGTACCCTTTCGGCCATACATATTATGTTTTGTGAGGATGAAAATCCACATATTGTGTTTCAATTTCATGGGATCGAACAGGGAGTTACGGTTACGATGCCTGGATGCTATATGGATTTTGAAATTTAAAGCAGTGGATATGTGCTTCAATACAGATCATGAACTGCAGTACTTCATGGGGGATCAAAAATTATTGGTTGAGTGTACATGTGTCGTATCAACCATGTTCACATCGGAATTTTAACGATCTGCATCTGAAACCTTTAATGACACATACCATTTGTTTTCTTAGTGACATTGATCAACAGAACAGCTATCTAACTGTGGGTGATTCCTGTTTTATGATATTTCTTCCCTTGCCCACTTTTGATTGAGTTACTGTACTGTGCAAGAGGACATTTACAATATAAGGGTTTTTCTTGTTTTCTACACAGTTTTTATCCACTTTGTATTTTTGATGAGCGGCTTCATTTGGATATGCTGACCTTCGATTTGTATGTTATGTGATGATTACACCTGCAAAGGGATCATATTTTGTTTAGTCTGGCTTTCCATTTTTGATTAAGTATTCACATAGGTTGGCTGGGGTAATTTTGGTATTTGAATATAAGGTTAGAAATGAAGACTGTTAGTCTGTTTAAATAAGTGATTCTGTTACTTAAGAGCAATGGGATACTATCCTTAATTGGTCCATGTATAAATGGGGTGGGGGTGCCCTGACCTTTGATAGCCTCTCTTTTATCATTTTTGCTGGATATAGCAGCCAGTGTCAAGTGAGTTAGCCTTTGATTTCACATAGGGCTTTTTTCCCTTACCAAAGATTGCGCAGATGTGCACAACGTTAGAGTTTATGGGGGATTTAGTACTTTTTCTGTTTGATATTTAACGACCAACCAAGATGCTGGTGATGAAAAATGCCACAAGATTAAATTTGAAGTATAGTTGTACACATGCGCTCCAATGTCTGCCTGGATATGAGAAAGGGAGATATATAAAATCTTCAATGGGTGAGTGTGTCATACGGTATTCGTGCATGTTAACATCACGCATTTAGTGGCGGTGTGAGGCTCGCCTATGATTTGAGTTATGGAATTCTGTTTGGATGTCATTTTGAGACATGAGGTGACCAATATTTACTTTTTAGAACGTGAAATTATTTTTTGAAGGTTATATGAATCGTGAGGAGGAATCTTGCTACTGCTTGAAAATGCCTATAATATATATATATATATATATATATATATAATACATATAGGTAAGCATTTTCGACTTGGGGCTCATTTGATGCTTCATGCTTTTTTGTATATGTTCACTGCTGTTTGGGGCTGATTCGGGGAATAGTGTTTGAGATGGTTCTGAACACCTGTGATATTCATATGTACGGAGCTGGATGTTTAATTTTTTTCTTTGAGTTGAGATTTTTATAACACTACCAAATACATTGCAGCCAATACAGGAAAAGAAATAGAGACACATTGGATGTTTTGTGATCCTGCACATATAAAATGAATCTAGATGTTATTTTTATTTTGGGGTCGTCTTTAACAATTAAGCATGAGAATGAATCTGTTTGGTGTGACACATTTGGGTTCTTTTTAGTCTGCTCATATTGTGTCACTATATGGATGAACACATTTGCACACCTTCACTTCTGATGGATTCTAATTTGTTTATTACCTTAATGTTATCCCTGGAGATGGTTTTTAGATATGTAGACACTGATGTCTGTTGCTTCCTCTTTCGTTGGTGATGGGTACATCATCACTTTTGAATATGATGGTCATTTTTAGCTATGTTATGTGATTTTTCTAGTCCTGATGAAGTCACATCAAGACGAAAGATGTATTTGCTTGGGTGGTGGAATGAAGAAGATTTTGAATTTCAACACTGTTCGGAGTGAAGCATTATATATATATGAACTGCTAGAGACTTGGCATGCTCGAGGATACTCTTTGAACTTTTGGAAACTTGTTTTTCCTTTAGAGAGCATGTAGGTGGCCGCTGTCTTCCTCTGGGAGCACCAGGATATTGAGTTTGGGACACTATTGAACATTATGATTGTGACAGAGTGTGCCCACATTCTCCTAATCTGCCATATCTAAATTTGTTAAGTAAAAAATTACCCTCACTGACAGAATGTGCCAGCCCTGGAGACAAGCTATTGAAAAAATAGCTTTAGAACTCTTACATTTCCTATGCTAGTGGATGCATATGTACGTGAAAAGTTCCTGTCTGAACATATTACAGTTCTAATACCAGAGGGATACTTCTCTCCTGGCAAACCGATGGGCTGTGTTTACATAGGTAGAATCTCCGAAGAATCTCTCAGGGTAATTCTTTGACCATAGTAAAACAAATGTGGGATACTAGAGTTCATAGCCTTGTTCCAAAACCTCTAATACCGGTCCTCTCTGCTATGTTCTAAACAAGTATGTAGAAATAGGACAGCCCATATTAACACTTTTTTAGCGTCGCATTTGCGCCACTTTCTGATGCAAAAACGGCGCAAAATTACAAAATACAATTGTATTTTGCAAGTGTGCGCCGTTTTTGCGTCAAAAAATGACGCAAATGCGGTGCCAAAAAAGTATAAATATGGGCTTAAATCCGACACAAAATGTTCAGCAGTTCAAATATTAGTAAGACACATACGAAGCTTTATTAATGTTCAGTCCATAAATCTACCACAATCCAATGAACCTTTCATTATATTCTTTAGTTGGTGATTATTTGAATCCAAAAAGTCATAACTAGTTTCTCTTCAACTAAAGGTCTTGTGGTGTGTTAAAGTCACTGCTTCAACTAACATGTGCTTTAAGGAAAACTGCTTTTTCAAACCTATAATTAACTTTAAAAAACACATAGCACTATTCGATCATATTATGACAAAAGTTATCATAAGAATATTAACACAAATATGCCACCATATTATTTCAAATGATCCATCCTAATTCATTGGAAATATGTATTATTCAAATCCAGAAAAATTATGGGTTGGAATGCTACCCCAAGCGATTGCCAGTAGTTAGACTTATTGCAACGGTCCTCTCATCCCCTTTTTTGTATTTGATGTAAAGCCCTAAGTGACCAAGGGTATGCCCAGTTGTGGTTCCCCTTGCTCGCTGTACCACTGGAACCAAGCTACACTCGTTTGAAGAGCCCCAATCACTGGGAAACTGGTCTTGGGTTACCTGTGTTCTGGTTCAGGGAGGACCTTGCTTGGCAGTTTGGGCTGGATTGTTCCTACCTGTGCCCGCTGTAAGGGACAGAGACTGAGTGCATAAAGCGCCCCAGGCTACAAAGATATGATCTAGGAAGTGGCGGAGAGGTCGACCATAGAGAGGAGCGGCATTGGATCTCTTGCATGCGACTCACAAGAAAATGGCGGATGGTGCCCGGAGGCAATAGCAGCATGGTGCAGTAGGCCCACATGTGTCTAGCGATTCGTAGGAACATACCTGCCTTGGTGTGTGCTGGTCTGAGTGGCAGAGGCGGCTAGCGGTGAAGCCATCATCTGAGGGGAGTGACGGGAGGCATAGCAGTGACCCACTGAGCCCAGAAAACACAGTGCTGGGGGATGGCGCTGAAGCGCAGAGGAGGAGCTGCATCCAGGGGGATGGACAGGATGGCTCGGGAAGAGTGCTACTGGCCCAAGAAGCATGCTTCCATCTGTGGACGGGCGGTGCCCAGTTTCCTTCCCTGCTTGAGCCTACTCCTGTGAACTCCGGTCTGGAGGCCAAGCGAAGAGGGGGACCCGGCTGGAGCGGCAGCTCAGGACAGGCCTCCAGGGAAAAGATTCCATGACGAGGTAAGTCATCTGCCTCTTGAGTGATTTGTGTGCCCCCCCAGCCCCAACACCCACAGGGTAAATAATGTTGCACAGTGCTGGACTATAGTTGCCCGGGAGGGACCAATGACAACCACATTAAGGAACAGCTGAGCCCCAACTATAGGCAGTCAGCAGGGACCTCCCCGAATAAAATTAACACAACCCAGGCAACACTGCCAACTGCCAAACAAGATAGTGAGGGCTAAGTGCTGTAGCCGCAGGGTGTGCAAGAAGCACAGGCTCCCTAGTAAGTGGGCATTAGAGTGGCGTGTGCAAGAAATACCAGCAAAACCGGGTCATGGGGTAAAGGGCTACGCCCAGAAAATGGCGCAAGCTAACAGCCTCAACAAATACACAGTGAAACTGTCGACCTAGGAGAGGCAGCACGGGGAGCGGGTAATGGACGCACTGGTGAAGACCAACTACAGAGCGGCGAACCCTCCTTATGGTCCACAGTGGTGACCATTCAGTACCTCCGAGGCTCCATAACACCTATAGAACCTAAACTAGATGCAGTTCATCTCTTGGAGGCGAACTTTGGTAAAATCTCATAGAAAGTAGCCACGGCAGAGACACACATTGAGGGGTTGTTGTCCACAACGAAACGTCTTGAAGAAAAAGTGCAGTCCCTTACCAAGCAAAGCCCAGCTATGAAGGCCAGCCTGGAAGAACAGTGAGGCAGGGCCTGGAGAAATAATATAAGGGTGGTGGGGGTGCCGGAAGATGTGGAGGGCCCAAACACAGATCTCTTCCTGGAGGACCTTATCCATAACAAACTCACAACATTTTCCAACTTCTTCTCAGTAGAGAGGGCACATAGGGCTCCGGGCCCCCACCCTCTGAAACCATGGGCACCTCTGTGCACAATAATTGCTAAGATCTTGAAGTATAGAGATCATGACGCTATCCTGCAAATAGCTAGATCCCCATGGAGCCACACCGAGACAATGCAGTGATTTGATTCCCGGGTCACACCCTACAGGTGCAGCGCTAAGGAAAAAACTTTGAAGGAGTCAACAAAGCATTAACAGTGAAGGAAGTTAAATATATGATACTGTTTCCTGCCAAACTACGAGTCATAGCTGATGGCAAGACATGGCACTTCACTGCACTGGAGGAAGCGTGGGACTGGCTAGAAGGCTGGAAAGAGGCAAGTAAGAAGTTGCACAGAGATCGAAAGACACACTGGCCTTCCGAAAAAGGCAGGCACGAGAACTGAGGCACTGAATGGAAAACAGAACTGTGGCGCTCCTTGTCAGACTCACTGGTGGAGTCCCCTGGGATATCCTCTTGATAATCCTTAGCCCTGAAAAACACTGTTTAGGGCGTTTTTCCTTATAGCTGTATATGTTATTGCAAAAAGGCCCTCTGGTGGGTAGGGGGCTGGAGTGAGGTGCTCCGGGTATGACTAAATGAATGGCAAGCACAGGATACGTATCTCCTATATAAATGGGCTTTAGACTTGACACTGACTGTATATCTATCCATATTCTTAGCAAATAGGCGGTGATGGCCTACTCTAACCACTAGATGTTACATTTGGGGTGACAGGCGCTCTGCAAGTTGGGGTCGTGGGTAGTTCAGAACTCACAATGAGGAGTTGCTGGGAAGGGGGAATTGGTGGGCAATAGTCTATTGATTTTATTAATATCTGTTTTTTCATACACAGGATTTGCTCTTTGACAGGGGTTCTCTCTGAGGCTTCCAGGTATGGGAACAGAGGCAGACAGAGACAGGGAGGGGCAGCACAAGGCTCTCTGTAGTGCTACTGGACTACTCTTTTATTCATAACACATGATATAACCCATGGTCTGACCATATGGTCATGGAACGTTAATGGATTGAGCAGCAAAATAAAACATTTATTGGTTCTGCAACACCTGGAACGCCATGCCTCTGACATTATACTGTTACAGGAGACATACCTCACGGGTAAATACTATAAGGCGCAGGACAGGTTTGGTTATATACTAAGGACACATAGGTGGTCATTCTGACCCTGGCGGTCTTTGACCGCCAGGGCGGAGGACCGCGGGAGCACCGCCGACAGGCCGGCGGTGCTCCAATGGGGATTCCGACCGCGGCGGTAAAGCCGCGGTCGGACCGGCACCACTGGCGGGGTCCCGCCAGTGTACCGCGGCCCCATTGAATCCTCCGCGGCGGCGCAGCTTGCTGCACCGCCGCGGGGATTCCGACCCCCCCTACCGCCATCCAGATCCCGGCGGTCGGACCGCCGAGATCCGGATGGCGGTAGGGGGGGTCGCTGGGCCCCTGGGGGCCCCTGCAGTGCCCATGCCACTGGCATGGGCATTGCAGGGGCCCCCGTAAGAGGGCCCCTACATGTATTTCACTGTCTGCTGCGCAGACAGTGAAATACGCGACGGGTGCAACTGCACCCGTCGCACAGCTTCCACTCCGCCGGCTCGATTCCGAGCCGGCTTCATCGTGGAAGCCTCTTTCCCGCTGGGCTGGCTGGCGGTCTGAAGGCGACCGCCCGCCAGCCCAGCGGGAAAGTCAGAATTACCGCTGCGGTCTTTCGACCGCGGAACGGTAACCTGACGGCGGGACTTTGGCGGGCGGCCTCCGCCGCCCGCCAAGGTCAGAATGAGGGCCATACTGGCTACACTACTGACTCTAGAGGAGTGGGAATCCTTACTAAAAATTCCGTGGCATTCACCCTTCATCAGGTGTTACATGACACTAGTGGGCGCTATGTGGCACTGATGGGAACATGGGGAAGGCACAACATTAAACCTTTGCTCACTGTATTTCTCACTGACCTTGATTGAGACGCCTCTTCCAGAGGTGGGTGACCTATTATTGAGACTGCCTTCAGGCACACTGATATTGGGAAGAGACATGAACTCAGTCATTAGTGCTGAGATAGACAAGACTGGGGATACAGATACACTGGTGGTAGAGGATCGCTTCCCCAGTTTGCAGCAGCAATGGGTTTTCTTAACTTATGGAGAGAAAGCAATCCTCAGGCATGACACTACAGATACTACTCAGAGGCACATAAGAGCTTCTCCCATATAGATTACATCTTCACATTATGCACTCATGTGGCCAGGTTTGAGGCAGCCATTCACAAGGTGCGGGGGATATCCGACTGGTTGAGGTCCTCTTGAAGGGCCAATGCCAAGACTTCGTGCTACTGCCCAGGGTCGATTTTGGGAGCCTCTGGCACAGGGAAACACAGGGCAAACTGAGAGAGGGAGCCAATTTTTCCTTTAAAGAAAATCTGTGGTTGGAGCCATTGGCAAGTACCATTTGGGAGGCATTTAAATCTGCAATAGGGGGTCAGGCCCAAGCCCTGATAGGAGCAAAGAAAAAAGAAAAGATACTGGTATGTGCCACCATTGAGACAGACATAGCCTGGTTGGCGGCAATATCTCAAGCCAACAATGCAGCGTAAGACTGCTGCAACTTACAACTCCCCAGCAAGATTTGAGAGCCCTGGCAGAAAACCAGGCTAGAGAGTTATGTCTTAGCAATGCAGCGCCAATTATACAAAGTGGGAGAGAAGGTCAGCAAGCTCTTGGCCAGTTTAGAAAAGAGGGATAAAGAATGTTCATAGGTGTTTCAGGTAGTAGACGATGTGGGCACACTACAGACGACTGGTGAGGCCATTACAAAGGTCTTTGCCAAATACTACCTGGGACTGTATGCCTCCTCGACAAAAATGACTGCTGCAGACTATGCTGACTTTCTGGGTGATATCCCCCCACAGGGACTCCCTTGGGAAGATTGAGAAATGCTGGAAATGGATATGACAGAGGCCTACATTTGGGCAAGGCCCCGGGCCCTAAAGGCATACCAATGAAAATGTACAGAGGTATGGTGAGCATAGTGGCTAAACCAATCCCATGTTTAGAGAGGCCTGCAGGAAGGGCTGCCTTTCTGAAGACCAACATACAGAGACGATAGTGGTCCTCCACAAATAAGGCAAACCTCTGACGGCCTGCAGTTCTTACAGGCCAATGTCCTTACTGAAGGTAGAGGTGAAGGTAGTAGCAAAAATCCAGGCAACCGGGCTCCGAAGGGTCATTGCCTCACTCATCCATCCAGACCAATCTAGCTTTATGCCCAATAGAAACACTAGGCTTAACTTCAGACGCCTCTATGGAGTGCTTCACATGACAGCAGCCTCCTCGATGGAGCAGGCAGACTTACTGGCTCTGGGCGTGAAGATGGCGTTTGATTCCATAGAAAGGAATTATATATTCAATACCTTGGATAGATGTGCTTTCTGGCCACGGGTTAGGGTCTGAATTCAGTTGCTCTACAGCTCACCTGGGCGTGGGTGAAGGTTAAAAGGGTAGTTTCCTGTGATTTTGAACTGTGGAGAGGCACCCATCAGGGTTGTTTCCTATCCCCCATGCTCTCTGCTTTGGCACTTGAGCCATTGGCTGAATGGATTTGTCAGGATCCCTTGGTGTCGGGGATACAAGCCCCTGGGGGGTGGGAGGAGCAGACTTCCCTCTACACTGATGAAGTTCTTCTCTACGTTATGCAACTCTCCCACTCCATTGGTAGGCTAATGCAAATGTTTGGAATATTCAAGGACCATTTGGGTTACACTATCAAATTAGTCTAAATTGGTGGTCTACTCCCCCTTGGGTGTGAGCCTTTGACTGCACCAGGATTGTGGGGCACTGGTGGTTTTCTCTAATTGGGAATCTATATTACATGGGACCGCTGGGTATTCCTACATAGGAAGGTGTCATCCCAAATTGAAAGGCTCAGGTGGAGGGGTGGTGTGGGGGGGGGGGGCCGTATGTAACTCATTGTTGCAGCCTCCCATTGACCTTAATGAGTAGAGCGGCTTTATACAAAATGATGAACTTGCCACGATTTCTGTACGTTTTGCAGAATATACCATATAAGATCCCTCCACATGTATTCAGAAATATAGCAAAGGAGTTTTGCTTGCTCCTTTGGAATGCTAGCACACCAAGAATAGCCTTAGCTAAACTGCAGAATGGAGTATGTGACCGGGGGCCTGGCAGTCCCAAATATCTTGAAATACTACTGGGCATCACAGCACCTGGAAGTTAACCAATGGTTGTTCTCATATCGTCAGGATCCAGCCTACCGGGTGGAAAGAGACACAATGGGGTGGGGAGGACACAAGGCCTTACTGCATGATGTGGGAAGAGAGGGAGTGCCACGGTAGTCCGGGCCTGGAGACATGCTACTAAATATCTGGGCTGGAAGGGCAGACTCACAGGTATGTCCCCGCTTTGGCATAGCAATCTATTGCAGGAGGTGAGGGGTTGAAAGGGTTCCGGAAGTGGGAGTTGATAGGAATTGAGCATCCGAGTGATATTTAGAGAGAAAAGGCAGTAATCAGCTTCAAAGATCTACATCAGGAATATGACCTAGCTGCAACCGTGTTTTACAGGTACTCACAGCTGGGCCATGCCCTTAAGAAACACATAGGGAAAGGTGAAGAGATACTAGTGGCTTCCCCTTGGAGGAAAGGATACTGGCCGAGCCCTTTCTCGAAAAAAGGGATTTCACTCTACTGGAAATTGGTTAGTAACCCCCCAGACCAGATGGGTTGTTTGATGGTGGCATAGGGGGACGATGTGGGAGTCCTCAAAGACGAGGAGTGTAGGAGGCCCTTCAAGGTCCCCGGGAGATTGCTATATGTGCCTGTTTCCAACTAGTGCAATTCAAACTATTGCATAGATGACATTACTCTCGGACGCTCCTACACAAGATAGGCAGGGCAGCCATACAGTTGTGCCTGAGAGGCTGTAATGGGGAGCGCTCCTTCTTCCACTCACTCTCGGAGTGTCCACTAATAAAAAGAAAACTGATCCAAAATCGTCCAGGTAATGTCAAGGGTCTCCATGTTGGAGATTCCCCTAGACGCCAAGGGGCTGGTACTGGGTATTTCAGGGGAAACTACATGGCCCAATATCAAGGGACTGGGTTGAGATTGGCCGCAAGGATAGCTAAACGTAACAAAACCAGAGCCTGGGGCAAGACAACTGCTCCGAAATTGGCAGATTGGGAGTCAGGCATGGACTGGTGTTAGAGTGCGGAAAGTGCAGAAAGTGTGGACATTGTGGGAGGAATATAGGGGTTAGTGTTGAGAAGTGAGGTGGTGGGAAGGCTGGAATGAATGCTACACTGTGAATTCATGTCAGAATAATCCAATTACATGTGGACCGTAAAAGCACCGCATGTGCTCCGCTGGTGGAACTGCATGCCCCATTATAACAAATCAGTGTTTGTTCATCTAATGTCAGCATACTACTGTATTCCTCATGTATGAACGTCTCCTGTTCAATAAAAAGATTATTAGAAAAACGAATATTAACACAAATATGCCACCATATTCTTCCCAATGATCATATCTTTATACACGTGTTATTTAAATCCAGAAAAAAAAAAAAAACATTTTTGGGAAAAAACATTGCTCAAAAAGTTATTCACAATTGCACATATCAATCGTTTTATTAGATTCTGGTTCCAGAGATATAATTCATTAATGTCTCATTTTAACTCATTCATTTTCTTAAGTGTCACCTTTCAGTGTAATTGTTAAGTCTACCCAGAAATATTTAGCAGAATGTCCTAATTAATTACTCAGAATGATAACAATGAATAACACAATATTTTCAAAAATATACTATCTAATTATTATTTTATAACACTGTTTCAGTTCATTTGAAGTATCAATAATCTTCCATCAGTCCATAGCCAGTGTCACACATGTCTCCCTTTTCATGTGCTCCACAAAGTATTTTGATTTTAATATTAATGATCGTCACAGTAAGTCCCTGGTCAATGTGCAATTAGTGTTGTTTTAAAATTAGCAATAATTAAATGTTAAGGTAAAAGTAAAATGTTAAGAGATTTTTCATACAGAAAATAAAGCTCCTACAAGTAAGTAATACAACAGTCAAACCCTAAGGGTTCATAGACAAAAAACGGTTCGTGGGTCCCAGTGATTATTAAAAGAGGGGATATGACTTGTGTGCCTTTGATGTAGATTAGAAAGGAAAAGCGTGCAACAACAGAAGATTGAGGCCTGGTCGGCTTGCTGTATATTGCTTTGAAAACAAAAGGTAGTCCATGAAATGTAACTGGTGTGTTTTGCAGTAGCTGAACCAACAATCAAAGAAGCTGGATACAATGAAGAAAACCACACAGCCATGCACTTACACAAATAAAATTATTGATTTATGGAAATTATTCCATAACTCTGTCACACAGTTGCACACTGCATCAATCAACTGTTGCTTCGAGCTTTTTGGGAATTACATTTTATTCAAGACTTTAGGAAGTACAAATAGGAATGCCAGCCGTCTCACTTCTACTGCACAAGGAACTGCATCACTGCGGTTTGCCACGTTAAAGCTTTTCTGTATTGCTGAAGACTATTTCAGGCTCAAGAACCCCGGCTTCCCTCATTAGTCAAGTAACCTGATTTCATTGATTCCCCGTTTTCACACTAGATGAGTCACAGGGTTTGCCTTAAAAGCAGTCTGCATAGACTTGAAAGAAGCCTGCAAGGTTGCATGATGGAACCCCGCATGTTGTAATGTAACAACGCATGCCTTAACAACGCAGTCGGAACCACGACCGCGTCGATTCCACGCATGCCTTTACCACGCATCCCTTTACTATGAATTTCGTTGTAAAAGCATGCAAAGTAAAGGCATGTGTGGAAACGCATGCAAAACGGCAAGCGTGGTTCTTTCATGCAAACCCCTGCCCGCCCAGAAGCCCAAAACTACCCCTACCGCTAATACCTAAACTAACCCGACCCCCGCCCGCTCTGAGCCCTAAAAAAATACTATCCTAACCCCCACCCCTCTATAAACTAAAGTACCCCGACCCCCCACCTGCCATGAGCCCTAAAAAAAAGAAAAACTACTCCGACCCCCCAACCCCTGTACCCATAAAGGTAAACTACCCTGACACCCCCCACCCGCCAAGAGCCCTAAAAAAAAAAAGATCCCGACCCCCACCCTGCCCCTAAAAAGTAAACTTCCCCAACCACCCCACCCACACTGAGCCCCAAACAAAAAAAAACTACCTGACCCCTAAAAACTAAACCACCTGACACTCCCCACCCGCCTTGAGCCCTAAACCTTTCCCCCACTAATAAGTAAACTACCCCAGCCCCCACCCACCCTTAGCCCTACAAAAAACACTATCATAACCCCTCACTCCCACCCCTAAAAACTAAGTTACCCCTCACCCACCCTGAGTCCTAATAAAAAATGCCCAAACCCCCCACCCCTGCCCCTAAAAACTAAAGTACCCCAAAAACCCCACCCACCCTAAGCCTTCAATTCACCCCACCTCTAAAGTCGACCCACCAACCCTGCCCCAACCCCATTTACCTCACTGTGTTCTCTCCTGATCCTTCCTCCTCTTCTCTGCTCCCTCCCCCTTCCTCAAAAAACCACCCCGCCCTGTCCCTAAAGAAAAAAGAAAATAACCCCTACCCTAATCTCTTAAGAGTACCAAAACCCCCTCCCTCGCAACTTAAAATAAATAGCCCACCCAACCTCACACCCACCCCAATCCCTTAATCCACCCTCCACCCCATCCCCACTTACCTTACTCCGTCCTTGCGTCCTCTTCCAAAAAACGCATGGCTTTTTCTGTGCCTTAACCACCCATATGTGTAGTTCAGCACATGCGTGGTTAAGGCACAGAAAAAGCCATGCATTGTTCAGGCAAGTGCGGTTACGCTTGTGTGGGAAACGTCTGCCTCCTTAAGGATACGTTGTTAAGGACGGTTTGCGGGAACTTTAGCCTCTTAAACTGTGAGCCCTGCCCCGTATTCCTGTACTGAGCTTTGTAAACTTCCCCCCCAAAAGCTGTTTCCATGCCAAATATGTGTATTTTTTTGACTCACATATTGAGCATTCTAAAGGTAGCCGAGGTTTGTAGATACGTCTTGAGGGAACAGAGTGTACACAACCGGGCTGGAGACCCCAGGGGTGTGTCTGAGTGGCAGTCACTGCCGCTCAGACCAATCCAGGCGCTGCTTTCATGCAAGGTTTTGCATGAAAGCAGCGCCAGGATTGCTAGGGAGTCTGTGCTGGGGTCCAAGCAGTAAATGCTGGGACACCAAACAAAGAGGAGTGGGAGGCAGCAGGAGGTGACAGGGACAGAGGCAAGGTATGTTCTTTTTATTTTTTTAAATTTTTACCTTGCCTCTGTCCCGGTGCCCCTCCCCTTGTGTAATGCGCCAGCTTCCGCTGAGAGAAGGGCAAAAAAATATAATTGATACATTTGCAGCCTTTTCGATAGATGTGGACAATTAAGAATGTGCTTGCAATATAAAGTCACGTTGCTCCTGGATATCTTTATGAACCACAATCAAATAACTCAATGTTGTATAATGTATTGTATTGTAATAGTATTTATATAGCGCTTACTACCCCTGACGAGGCGTCAAATCGCTTTTCGGTGAGTAGCACGCTACTCTGGAAACCAACAAGAATTAGTGATGGATTACTATCGGGAAATAATGAGTACAGTTTTATTATTCTTATGAGTTAATTTGAGCTGCGGATATGAGAGTTTGTTAGTTAGATTGACTGGAGTAATGGAGGGGTGGAGGAGGAAAGAAATCCAGAAGTGTTAATTGGGAGTATATCCTTCATTTACTCAACCCAAAGGCTTGGGATGAGTAAAGGGGGATGGAGGAGGGAAGAGTATGTGGAAGGGTTAGGGAGAGCATAGTAGCAGGGTGAGATAAATGAGGAAGAATTTAGTAGGGTTGTGTGGGAGGTCATGGTAGTAGAGTGAGGTTTGGTGAATTAGATGTGGAAGCGGGGGGAAGAGCTTAGGCAGAGGTATTTAGGAGATGAAAGTAGTAGAAAGGAATTGGGATGAGTCAGAGAGGGAATGGAGGATAGTTTGATAGAGACATGACATATGATGATGGGTAGATACATGTGATAAGATGAGAGCAAGAATTCATAGATATCTAGTATAACAACCCACCCAGGAGCCATGCAATGACCCACGAACATGCCAAGCACAGAAACAACATATACACATACATACATATATATATACATACACACACACATACAAACACACATGAATACACACATATATGCACATACAATACATAATTAGAACCATGGGTAAATATACTTAGTCAAACAGGTTTAAAGAGTGTGTGTGTATTTTATTGTTATGACATAGTAGCGATAAATATTTTCTAAAGAACTATACATAACTAGAAATATACACATAATCAGAAAAAATATTTATCAACATAGGCATATGTAGTCCATAGTTGTTTGAATATGGTGGTTATGAAGGAAAGAGTCAACTCTTGGGTAGTTTTCTGAAGACAAAAAAGTTATCTGTGGCTCTTATAGTTGGGGGTAATGAATTCCATAGTTTGGCTTCTTGAACGGAGAAGGATGTACCACCTATAGTCTTTCATGTATACATTTATGATGTCTTATATGTAGGTAGTGGCACTTGGCATTGTGAAATGCAATAAGTAGAAATGTTCTTGGTAACATTTTGTGACTACAGGAAGTAATGTTGTCGGTCTAGTTTTTAACAGAGGGTGGTGGTATGGAACGATGTTTCCCTTTGAAAGGATGCTTTAATTTGCATGACTCTATTGCCCATTTGAAGGCTTCGGCCGAAACACATAGGCTATCATTTTTGCTCAGCACAATGCACTTTGGCAGAATCATTTTTTAAAAAAAAGATGATAAAAATAAACAAGCTCCTTGAAACGTACTGGATTGTGCCATTTTTCTGGCTGAGCCTGGGTGAAATATGGTAAGAAGATGCTCGAGACGTGAGGAGTTGGTTTCTTATATATATATATATATATATATATATATATATATATATATAATAGTGCCTTGGGAGCTAAAAGGACATTTTGGGCCTGATTCTAACTTTGGAGGACGGTGTTAAACCGTCCCAAAAGTGGCGGATATACCACCTACCGTATTACGAGTTCCATAGGATATAATGGACTCGTAATACGGTAGGTGGTATATCCGCCACTTTTGGGACGGTTTAACACCGTCCTCCAAAGTTAGAATCAGGCCCTTAGTCCTATTTTTATGCCTGTGCCCGTCCTTTTTTTTCTTGCTGGAAATCTGGTCAGCCTAACTTTCCACCTCACAGAAAATATTTTTTATCAGTTTTTTTCATTTTTAAGTCGAGCCTCTAAACAGTGCATGCACTCAATGTTGCAATGCGACTTCCCAACATATTATAGGGGCTAGGAACAGCTCTATTGCTTACCAGTTGTTGGCTTTCCTTGTCACCCTCTTTTGCCTGCTTCTTATTAGTGTCTCAGATAGTCAATCTTGTGCTTGTCCTTCCCATTTAGGAGTGCCTCGTTTCCGCCACTTTGTTTGGCCACAGTGGAAACATCACTGATTCCACTATGTGCTTTTCAATTTCTACTTCTCTCTTCCTGTGAAGCACTCCATGAGTGTTTCTGAACAGTGTCCGTTGTGTACTTATCTCCTTGTATTGACCTCTGTTGTCCAAGTGCTTCTCCCCGCCCCCTCCATATTGTGCTTTACGGTGTGCTTGTCCTCATTGCCCGCCCACATCCTCCATATTGTTTTGGTCTACAGTGCACTCTGCGTTGTTTATCCACCTTGCTTCAGTACTCCCCCAACCTCTCGTTGTTGCTTTAGCTTTCTCAAATGTTTTCTTCCCTCCCCTCTGTTGCTTTTCCTGACTTCCCTATCTCCTATGTTGCTTGGGATTAACCCCCCATTGCTTTCATTACCACCAGACACACTTGCTTTTAAAAAAACCCACACTTGGCGAGTTTAATTTTTTTTAGGTCTGGCGTTAGCCAATATCTTTTGATTTTGTAAAAAAACAGGTTCAATATAATTATTTAAAGGGTTTTTCAGCCACCTTTCTTCGTTGATTGGTCAGGTTGTGTCTCATTCGTCATTCACAGTTTGGTTCCACACCCTACAACAGTGGTTCCCAACCTGTGGTCCAGGGACCCCTGGGGGTTCGCGAAGTCTGCCCAAGGGGTCCACGACTACTTAGAAAATTAAATAATATTAACAGATTAGGCCCCCACTTTCAGTAATGACTCAGTGCGGGGGGTCCCCAGATTCCAATAAACATTCAGTGGGGGTCCCCGGGCTCCAGTACTGACAAAGTGGGGGTCCACAGAAGTCAAAAGGTTGGGTACCACTGCCCTACAACATAGAGTATAGGGCAGGGGATCAGCCCACTTCAACCACTGGATAGCTTCACTTTGAGAGATTGCATTTTTCTCCTTCAAAGAGATCATATGCACACAAACTAGTTCCCCTCTATGCCAATGTTTTTGTTTCTAATTTATTACTTTGATGTCCCCTTTGTGTTTAGGGTCTCAGGTGACAGCAGGACTCTTTATAGCAGTGAGCAGGTTTATGGCACAGGCCACAGTGCAGACTTTGAGATCCAATCTCTTGCCAGTGGTGTTGTGAAGTCGTTTTGAAGTGCCTTTTATCCGAATGCAAGTGTTTCACAGCATAACAGGCTGCATCCATTTGAAACTGTTCTGAATTAAAATGTTGAAAGCTGTAATATCATACATGTGAATTTCTAAGCCGACAATTCTTCAGAACACGTTTATTCTGGGCTCCATATCACCAATGGTTCTTTAATACATTTTGCCCTGGAAGAAAATCAGTGTTTATATGTTATGTTATTTGCTGCACTTAGAACCGTTTTTTATTTATTTTTTCATTCTTTCTGTCCTTTTTTCTTTATTTTTTTTTATATTCCTTATTTCTTTCCCTGTTTCATTCATTATTTCATCTCTTTTTCATTTCATTCATATTTCTCCTTCCCTTTTTTCTTGCTTTTTCTTTCATTCATTCCTTCTTTCTTTTTTTTCTCTCTTGCCTGCTTTCCATCTCTCTTTCCTTTTGTCTTGCTTTCATTCCTTTTGTCTTGCTTTCATTCCTTTTTTACTTCTTTCTTGCTTTGGTTACTATTTTATTGCATTTATTCCTTCTTTCATGCTTTCATTCCTTCTGTTCTTCTTTCTCTCTTACCTTCTTTCTTCCCTTTTTTCTTGCTTTTTCACTTGCTTTTTTCTTTTTCTCTTTCTGTCCTGCTTTCATTCCTTATTTTCTACTTTATAGCTTTCATTCCTTCTTTCCTTCTTACTTGATTTCTGTCTTTCTATCATTTCCTTCTGTCCTACCTACTATCTGCCTTTCTATCCTTCATTCTTTCTTTCTAGTCTTCCTTTTTTCTTGCCTTCTTTCTTTCTTGCCATCCTTTGTTCCGTCTTCTTCATTTCTTTTTTCTTTACTTCTTTCCTGTTTTTATTTCTTCGTGATTTCCTTCATTCCTTCTGAAAGGCATGAGGCTGGCAGCCACATGTACAATTGGCTTTTTTACGTCTGTGTTAGCCAACACCTTTTCATTTTACTAAACGTATGTGTATGACTTATTTACTTATTGGAATTTTCAGCCACACTTCATCCATTTGTCTGTGGTTGTCATCCACATTTTTCTCCAACCCACTCCATCATGCCTCAGGGAGCAACGTGTGACCCCACTTCAGCAATTGGCTGACTTCACGATGAGTTATGGCATGCTGCCCCTTCACAAGGAGAACATCCATATGTAAAGTATTTCCCTTCAGTGCCTGGGAGTACTAATGATAATGTGTGCTTTTTTGAGACTGAAAAAACATTTTTACCTTTATTCAATGTTTTTTTAGATTGACAAATGACAGACAACTTTCCAAACAACTAAGTTTTGCAAAGACCCTGAAAAAAAACCAAGAATTGTCAAAACGCTGGTGGACGATGCCAGGCCTATTGGATTTGCCAATGTTTGTTTCTTTATAGCTATCCATCCAATGTTGATCTGTAATTAAAAAGAAAAAAAACTTCTGCATCATTCTGTAGGCATGCAGATGCATGCTTCATGCACCTAAAAATGATGCAGTCGTCACATCAGTCCATTTTCTTTCTTGAGCTGTGCTGCACAGCATCAGGAATGCAGTCCAGTGTGTCTAAAACCTATTGGCAAACGCATTAGGTCAGAAAGACCTGTTAGCTTAGGCAGTGCTCGTTGTAAGTGGTAGACATTTTCTCCTGTTTTTTGTGGTTTATACCTACTTCCGGTTTGTGATAGAAGCAGGTGTGAAACCCAGAGTTGATCCTTGAAAGCTATACATATGGAAACAGGTGTGAAACCCAGAGGTGAACTTGGAAAGCTATACATTTCTGAAACGTATACACAATTTGGAATTGAGAAAGGCGTAATTCATGTAGATTACACATGGTTTACCCATAGGAATTTATTGGTCAAATACAAAAATGAAAATAAGTGGAAAATTAAAAGTAGTTGTCAATATTTTCATGTGTAATTGTGCCCCAGTGGCCGGGTCCCCAAGCAAGAGACATTTGGAATACTCTTTTAAGTACAGTTCACCCCACTTGTACTTCTTATTGTGCATGAATATCCGCACAGTAAAGGTTGTTGAAAATGTGCATTGTATACCTGTTGCAGTTTTACATATGTCTGCATGTGGAATGTTGTCTAAGAAAGCCACAGTGGCTCTCTTTATGCAAGCGGAATGTGCTCTAAGCACGGAGTGTAGTGTGAATTTTCTTTTCCATGACATACTTGAATACATCTGACATGTCATCTAGCAAGCTCCAGTTTGGAAATTGTTTTCCAAAGCTGGGGGATGGGGGTAGAGGGCAGGTTAAAGGCTACATAGAGCCGCTAGAGCTTCCTCATGGATTTGGTACAATCAGTGTAGTAAATGAGTGTTCTTATAAAATCTAACCTACGTAAGGCTCTTTCAGCAACCAAGTGAGGTAGGGGAAAACTTGGCAAATCAAGAGTTTGCTTGACATGGAAAGGGTAGATGAGCTCAGGAAGAAAACCAGGGCGTGCTCTATGGTTCCTCTTAGGTATTAGGGCTTGTGGTTCACTATGTGGAGGGAAGTTACTGCAGTGAGATAGGCTATTTTTCATGAATGGAGATGCATTGAACAATAGTGTAATGGTTCAAACGAAGTTCTCATAGGCTGTGTAAGAAAAATGTTTAGGGCCCATAAACGAATTGGTGGCATTTTAAAGCCTTCCATAAAGGCTTTAGGTATCTTGCAGATTGACTAGTGTTTTCTATTTTCTATATAAGCTACTACAGTGTCCAGGGATACCATTATGGAAGAGTTGCAAGCAACTGATGATGTCTTGCACTGAGGCCTGCAAGGGCTACTTACAGAGACTGTTATAATAATGGACAAAATCTTTCCATTTGGACAAATAGCAAACACTTGCATTAGGCTTTCAGACTTCACAAAAGTATCTGAAAGCACTATTTTGAAAGGTCAATGTACCCAAAGTCTGAGACTTCGGGAACCAAATTGCAAGATCCAGTACCCTGAGGTTGGGATCTTGCAGATGACCTTGGTGCTGTGTGAGGGGGTCCAGACTTAGAAGCAGAATGTGTGAATGTATGGATATTTCCAGAAGTAGCAAGTACTATGGGGGTCATTACGAGTTTGGTGGTACGAGGACTGCCATGTCGGCAAAGCAGTCGTAGAGCCAATGGGCCGACAGGGAAGACTGCCAAATTATGACCATGGAGGTCTCTGCAACAGAAGACAGCCAAACAACTGCCAGTGCTGTCATGCCACGACAGATGGCCGTAGCCACCTTCAGGCCGTCGGGGACCGTGTTCCCTCTGGACACATTACGAGGCTGCACACCGCCAAGGTTTCCGCCACGGTCGCACCCCCACGAAAAACCCTGGCAGAAACCAACGCTATGAAAGGAAACACTCACCTTCTGGAGCACATACCAGTCTGGAGGCGCTATGGAAGTCCTCCCACTGTTCCTGCTCGCACAACAGTTCTGGAACCAATGGCGAAGACAAAAACCATGAATACACACACCTACCTGACACTGTAGGAAAAACCCAAAGTGCACACACAACATACACATCCGGGGCAGCAGGCGATGGCGACACTCACATGTAGCCACACACCCATACGCACATACATACACGCACACCCATACTACACAGACCACAGCCAACACACACAGCAACTCGCAGATACACACTACTGACACAAGCAAACACAACAGTACACAACAGCACTGATTCACATAACAACACCACAGCCGTAACTACACAAACGCTTCATCAAGCGATTTCAGTATACACCTCCACATGACACCACATACATACTACAACACGTAACCACACCTGACAATGAAGATACACAATCAGTCATACGACGAAACATACGACATACCACGCTGACACAACACACAGCGCATCTGACATATCCATCACCACACACATGCACACCCAACAACCACAGAAGGGCACACAACACCACCATTACACATCTCAACAAAAAAAATACAGAATTAATACACATACATGCACGCACCAAACACAAACATTTTCTACACACAATATACAGCCATCACAGCGGGACAAAAGCCTAGGACCCACACACACACACACACACACATGAAGACCAGACACTACAGCTAGCACAACACACACACACATCACACACAAACCAAAGGTACCAAATACAATACAGCCATGTGGAAAGAAAGGCAAGACAAGTATGTTACCATTGAATCCAACAACAGATGTATTTAAATCGTTGTGTTGGCAAGAAAATAAATAACTATATACAATAATTAGCCCATTGGGCAGTCCAATGTGCCAAAGGCACAAATGGCACCTCTGTGTGCCCCTACTTGACTCCTGACTGCCAAATGACCTCCACAGGGTAGGGGCATCAAGGGGCAGGCTGGCATTTCAGGGGTTGCGTGGAGGGAGGGGTTTGGGCTTGGGTTTGGGGGGGTCTTTGGGATTGAGAGGGGAATCCTTGGGCTTGGGAGGGGTTGACTTCTGGGCAGGTGGAGGGGCATGGGTACTAGCAGGGAGTGCAGGGTAGGAGTTGGAGGTGGAAGGGCTGAACTTGGGGAGGGACACAGACCATTTGGGGTATAATAGGGTGGAAGAGGAGTAGGGTACAAGGAAAACTCCAAGAGGGAATGCTTTTTAGATACATACAGGCGGTCATGGCAAAAGGTTTGGGAGTGGTAGTAGGAGGTGTTGGTGTGAATGTCTTGGGTGCAATTGCGAGTAATGAATGCTTGTAGATGCTGGGTGTCTGTTTGGTGGGTGAGTGTGGGCATTTATGTGTTTTGGGAGGAGGAGGGGAGGAAGTGCTGGGAGATGGCATGCTGGATGGGTGACTTTTGGGGTGGTGTCTGCAGGTATGGTAGATGTGCTGCATGTGGGTGTGTCAGTGGTTGTGGTGGCTGCAGTTGTGGTGAGTGGGGTGGATGTCTGCGGGTCTGCTATTGTGCTGACGAACGGTGGGTAAGATGGGAGTTGTGGTTGGAGCTGTCAGTGTTGGTGTGGTGGATGCAGGTGTTTCTGGTGTAGTGTCTGTAAAGGAGGGGGTGGTGGGGGAGTCGTACAGGTAGTGGATTTTGGTGTGTCTGCAAGTGGGTGTTATTTGTGTGCATGCCAGTGGTAGTCTTGTGGTGCTTGTGTTTGACAGTGGTACTTTTGTCTGTTGAGGTGGATGCCTGCTTGTGTGTCTGTGTGCTTTCGCTGGGTTTGGGTTTCAGTAGAGGTAGGTGGAGGGGGGACGGTAGACAAAGAGCGACTGGCTGCTATCAGTGTGGAGGCCAGAGCCTGAAAGGATCACTTTAGGCTAGCCAGTGCACTGTGAATACCCTCCAGGAACGCATTGCTCTGCTGGACTTGAGCTGCCAGTCCCTGGATGGCATTCACAATGGTTGACTGACCCACAGAGATGGACCTCAGGAGGTCAATACCCTCCTCACTGAGGGCAGCAGGGCTGACTGGGGCAGGGGCAGAGGTGCCTGCAGTAAAGGAGACGCCCACCCTCCTAGGTGAGCTGGCACGGGCAACAGGGTGGGGAGCTACAGGGAGGGAGGTGGTAGTAAGGGGGGTGGCAGACAATGATAGTGCTGGGGTGGTCCCAGAAGGGTCCGCCACTGCCAGGGAGTGTCCACTGAAGTAGGATTCTGAAGATGACGTGGATGATCCAGTCTCCTCGGTGGCACTCCCCTCGCCCTCCTTTCCACTGGGTCCCCCACTGTCACTGGTAGCAGCACTCCAGGTTCCGTGGCCTGCAGCATCCCACTCACCTGTACCCCTTCTCCTTTGCCTGCCAATACTGATGCACAGAAAGAGAGAGAGAGAAGGAGGGAGGGAGAGAGTGGGTTAACACATACCTCACATACACACTTGTAAACATGCACATCTGTGACAATACATATCCTGCCTAGGCTATCTAAGGTGGCAATACACATGTCCAACATCATGTCACAACATGTCACCACTACCCACCCCTGTATGCCAACCCTCACACCAACATTAACATCCAAGTAAGTCTGCACGACTGGAGTCATCCACATGATCACCACCATTGCCATGTCTGCATGCACATCATACCCAGGATGTCATCCTGAATTCACATATGACCTCTCCATACTCCTATCACCTATTAGAACTGCAGCTGACTGAACCAAACACATCAGGCCAGTACAGTTACAACAGCTGATCAGTCCATGTCCTTTGTGTTATATCCATGACAGTGAATACAACTACACTCACACACCACACAGCACCAGCCTGTCAATTACATGGCTGACATAACACTCTGTACAATAGTGGAAATGTGTTACTCATTAAGCCACTATAGGTGAGACAGCCATACAGGTGACATCTGATGTGTACAATACAAGTAATAAGTACAGGCATGTGATTAGTCTAACCCAATCACAGAGATTGATCTGCAGACAGCAAACACATATGTATCACAAGTATTCACACATCTAAGTGCATCTACAATAGCCCATATTGTACATATTACACATCCATACCCAATCACTGACTCCAGCGTCACAACTGATAAACATCAGGAACACACATATGACATCATGGTCCACATACAAAACCACCACACATGCATTTTCATCAGTAGGACATCACATAATCACACCATTCCAGATTTTATAATACCTGTACCTCAGTCCTAACAACACACATCTCTGACAGTCAATACATGCATGCAAACTGCATACATGGCCCAACACCACCGCCTTGGCATTGACAACACATCACACTACTACATAGGGCTGCCTCAGCAGAGGAAATACTACATTCATTTCACATCAACATAACATCAGTCATACAGTACCCAATTGTGTCCTAATCACCCACTTCAGCTTGGTCATGGGTAGCTGACATGTTCACACTTCATCAGATGTGCCCCAAGTAACAATTGGGGCATGAAGTAGGCAAACAATAAAATGCTATGTAGCACTGTAATTGCTAGGGCATTGGCTTACATGGCATTAACATTACACATTGTGAATGACGAGTTATGTCTTGGCACTTACCACCACTAGTACTTAACCATTGTGTTCAAGCCTTCTTCCCCACAAGTCTAGCACTTAAAAATGCATGATGTTTGCAATCAGACCACTTCAATGCTACATTTCAAATGAGCCTACTTGACCAACCTTCACAAATTCAATAGATAGCGGATTACCAATATACGGGGATACAACTATCAAGCCATTAGTCCAGTCATACACAATCCGTATCTATGGTGGACATGTAATGGATGACTCACATGGAGTCAGCATCTTTACCAGTACCTGGTTTCTAATGTCCCAAAGATAAAAGCATAGTCACACAGTTGCATATAGAGATGTGCCATACAGATGGGACTGGACTGACACCTTAGAGCTACAAATACCCAAATGCAGAGGGATGGAGCAGGTCATACTCAATGGGTAGGGTGGTACACAAGCTCACATCCATAGTAAAGGCAGGCTGGAGTCACACATGTCCCAATATAATTTGAGCATCTCCACAATGCAGACATGTAGAATACTGGATATAGGAGATGTACATCGACTGACAGCAAACTATCAAATCAAATCAAATCATTAACATTTATAAAGCGCGCTACTCACCCGTGCGGGTCTCAAGGCGCTAGGGGGAAGGGGTTACTGCTGCTCGAAGAGCCAGGTCTTGAGTAGTCTCCGGAATGCAGAGTGGTCCTGGGTGGTCCTGAGGATGGTGGGGAGGGTGTTCCAAGTCTTGGCCGCCAGGTAGGAGAAGGACCTCCCACCCGCCGTGGAGCGGTGGATGCGAGGGACGGCGGCGAGAGCGAGGCTGGTGGAGCGGAGAAGACAGGTGGGAGCGTAGAAGCTGAGGCGACGGTTGAGGTATTCGGGTCCCTTGTTGTGGAGGGCTTTGTGTGCGTGGGTGAGGAGACGGAAGGTGATCCTTTTGCTGACGGGAAGCCAGGACGGTGTTTAGCGGTGGTTCCAGCGTAAAGGGTGTTGCCGTAGTCCAGGAAGCTCGTGACGAGGGCGTGGGTCACGGTCTTTCTGGTGTCGGCGGGGATCCAACGGAAGATCTTTCGGAGCATGCGGAGGGTGAGGAAGCAGGAGGATGATATGGCATTGACTTGTTTGGTCATGGTGAGAAGTGGGTCCAAGATGAAGCCGAGGTTGCGTGCGTGGTCTGAGGGGGTCGGTGCGGTGCCAAGGGCCGTGGGCCACCAGGAGTGGTCCCAGGCGGTCGGGGTGTTACCGAGGAGGAGGACTTCCGTTTTGTCTGAGTTCAGTTTCAGACGGCTGAGTTTCATCCAATCTGCGACGTCTTTCATTCCACCTTGCAGGTTGGTCTTGGCGCTGGTGGGGTCCTTGGTGAGGGAAATTATCAGTTGAGTGTCGTCGGCGTAGGAGGTGATGATTATGCTGTGTTTGCGTACGATGTCGGCGAGGGGGCTCATGTAGACATTGAAGAGTGTCGGGCTGAGCGAGGAGCCGCAAATGATCTCGGTGGGGTCTGAGCGAAAAGGTGGGAGGTATACTCTTTGGGAGCGGTTGGAGAGGAAGGAGGCGATTCAGTCCAGGGCCTGGCCTTGGATCCCGTTGGAGCGGAGGCGGGTTATTAGGGTGCGGTGACAGACGGTGTCGAAGGCAGCCGAGAGGACGAGGAGGATGAGGGAGACTGTTTCTCCGTTGTCAATCAGGGTTCTGATGTCGTCTGTGACTGAGATGAGGGCGGTTTCTGTGCTGTGGTTGGCTCGGAATCCGGACTGAGAGGGGTCGAGAAGGTTGTTGTCTTCAAGGAAGTTGGTAAGCTGCTTGTTGACGGTCTTCTCTATGACTTTGGCAAGGAAGGGGAGGAGCGAGATGGGGCGGAAGTTCTTCAGGCCGCTTGGGTCAGCCGTAGGTTTCTTCAGTAGGGCGTTGACTTCAGTGTGTTTCCAGCTCTCGGGGAAGGTAGCAGACGAAAACGAGGTGTTGATGATGGTCTGGAGGTGTGGGCGATGATGTCGTCGGCTTTATTGAAGATGAAGTGTGGGCAGGGGTTCGAGGGGGCACCGAAGTGGATGGAGTTCATGGTGGCTTTGGTCTCTTCTGTGTTGATGTGGGTCCAGGCGTTGAGGGTGATGGCTGGGGTTGTGGGTTCTGTGGTGGTCGGCTGGGTCTGGTGTCCGAAGCTGTCGTGTAGGTCGGTAATCTTACGATGGAAGAAGGTGGCGAGGGAGTTGCAAAGGTCTTGTGAGGGCGTGTTGGCGTTGGGGTTGGAGAGCTCTTTTACGATGTTGAAGAGTTCTCTGCTGTTGTGGCTGTCTTTGTCCAGTCTGTCTGTGAAGAAATTCCTTTTGGCGGCGCGGATCAGGTGATGGTGTTCGCGGGTAGCGTTCTTGAGGGCAGTCATGTTGTCTGCAGTGTGGTCCTTACGCCAGGCTTTCTCGAGGGTGCGACAAGTTTTCTTTGATTCCTTAAGGGTGTCAGAGAACCAGAGAGGTTTGTCTTGGAAGGCGTCTGAGGGGAGCGAGGTTGTCTGCGCAGTTGGTGATCCAGTTCGTGAGGCTGAGGGCTGCGTCGTTGGGGTCGGCGGAGAAGGTGGGTTGGTTGTTGATGAGAGTGGAGAGAAGCTGTTCTTCGGGGATTTTGTTCCACTGTCGACGTGGGATGGGTTGTGTGCGGAGGTGGCGAGTTTCGCGTCTGAAGGTGAAGTGGACACATCTGTGGTCGGTCCAGTGTAGAGCGGAGGCGTGGCTGAAGGATACGTGTTTGCTGGCGGAGAAGATAGGGTCGAGCGTGTGTCCGGCGATATGGGTGGGGGTATTCACCAGTTGCTTGAGGCCGAGGTTGGCGAGCAGGGCGGTGGTGTTGGGCTCGTTGTTCTGTTCCAGATGGAAGTTGAGGTCGCCGAGGAGGATGTAGTCCGGCGAGGCGAGGGTGTGCGGGGAGATGAAGTCGGTGATGGAGTCGCTGAAGAGGGCGCGCGGTCCGGGGGGACGGTAGATGAGGGATCCTCTGAGGGTGGTCCTGGGGTCTGTGCGGATCTGGAAGTGCAGGTGTTCGGCGGCGAGGGGGGGTCTTCGGTGGAGGTGGTGAGTTGATGGATTCTTTGAAGACGATAGCGATTCCTCCTCCTACTTGGTTGGTGTGGAGATCTTGTAGCCTTCGGGGATGGCTATGGCGATGTCTGAGGTCGAAGAGGCGTTCATCCAGGTCTCAGTGATGAAGGCGACGTCTGGTGCGGTGGAGTCCAGGAGGTCCCAGAGTTCAACGGCGTGCTTGTGGACGGATCGTGCGTTGATCAGGATGCATTTGAAGTGGTTGATGGCACGTGGGCTGGTGGTCATGGTGGTTTCGTGGTGGAAGGTAAGTTTGCAGGTGTGACATACAAAGGGTCCGTGGGTACGTTTCGGGTTTGCTTGGAAGCAGGTGCTGGAACGCCCTGGGTTGAGGGCGTGGAGGGTGATGGGGTCGTAGCGGTGCAGCGGGGTTTGTGAGTGCTGAGTGCCAGGGGTCGTGGCGCTGGGCGCGGGCCAGACGCGGACGGGTGCAGACGGGCTTGCCTTTGGCGCGCCAGCGGCGCAGCCTCACAGCGGCCGCCATAAGAGGGGTAGGGAGGGGTCAGCTGGGGGCGGGGGACGGGAGTGGGGTGACAAATGGGAGCTGGGGGGGGCGGGGGCGTGCAGGAGGTGGCGGCGGGAAAGCGGAGGGATGGGGGACAGGTAGAGGGGAGAAAAGATGGGGGAGGGGGTTTAAGGGTGGCGGGGAGTTTAGGAAGAAAGTTAGGAGGAAAGTTAGGAAGATAGGGGAGAGGGGGTTACAGAGGTGGAGGTGAGTGAGGGTGAGAGATAGAAGATAGGGGGTTGTGGAGGTGGAGGTGAGTGAGGGTGAGAGATAGAAGGGTAAAAAAATAGGAAGATGGGGGGGTTACAGAGGAGGTGGCGAGTGAGGAAGAAAGATAGAAAGATGGGAAGATAGGGGCGTTACAGAGGGGGTGGCGAGTGAGGGAGGTCAGAGAGACGAGTCAGGAGCAGGGAGGCAGACGCGGGAAGATCCAAGAAGAAGGTAAAAGAAGAAGAGGAGCAGAAGAGAGAAGAGCAGAAGAGAGAAGATCACAGAAGAAGATAAAGAAGAAGAGGAGCGGAAGATGAGGAGAGAGAAGATCACAGAAGAAGGTAAAGAAGAAGAAGAGGAGCGGGAGATCAGAAGAGAGAAGATCACAGAAGAAGGTAAAGAAGAAGAGGAGCGACGAGCAGCAGAGAGAAGAGCCAAGAAGACGGTAAAGAAGAGGAGGAGCAGAAGAGCAGAAGAGAGAAGATCACAGAAGAAGGAAAAGAAGAAGAGGAGCGACGAGCAGCAGAGAGAAGAGCCAAGAAGGCGGTGAAAAAGAAGAGGAGCAGAGGAGAGAAGAGCCTGGAAGAGGGACACAGAAGACATCTACAGCTGTTGCTCAGGCCGGGTGGTTACTACCCATTCCCCCCAAGTCTACATACATCTTGTATTGACTACATTGTCACATAAGCTATAGTGAGGCAGCTAATCTGATACAACTCAAGCCAAATCCCAGGATACAGTCAGTACTCACCCCCTTGTGGCTGCTGTGCTGCCCTCAAACGCCCATCCACCTCATTGTAGGCCACTGCCAAAATGCTGGCCATTAGGGGGGGGTCAGGGTCCGACGGACACCCCTCCCTCATTGGGAGAACATCCCCAGCTGGGTCTCTGTGGTCTTCTGGGCCCAGCATCTCAGGTCCTCCCACCACTTGCGACAATAGGTGCTCCACCGGCTATGGACCCCCAGGGTACGCACTTCCTTGGTGATGGCACGCCAGATCCCTTTTTTCTGATTGGCGTTCACCCGCATGGATGACACAAACAAAAGGAGAAACTCATGTACACTGGCACCATACTAACAGGAGAGGGCTATACACATCAGACTCACCAAGTGCCAAAACACACCTATCCTCTCTGCCCACATGCCTTCACTTCATGCCCTCTGCATGCATCTATACTCCCTCACCAGTACACTTATCCCATTCAACGTCATATGCACCCCTATCACACAAGACCATGGGATTGGGCTCACCCGTTCATCTGGTGCCCCATATAGCTGTCCATACAGGGATAGGACCTTGTCTACAAGTTTCTCCAGCTCTTCTGGTGTGAAGGCTGTGGCCCTATCACCTGCAGGACGTGGCAAGATGGCTTCCAGAGACAGCACACAGCACCTCAGGTCATGGAGGTCTTGCTGGCAACAGTGTCAGGAGTCAAGTGAGCAAGGCCGCAGAAAATGGTGGTCATGGCTGCCATGTACAAGACCGTCACCACCGACGGACATCCCCATTGGCCCCAATCCACCATAGGCAGCAATGATAAGTTTTATGGCGGTTGCGACTCCCTACCGCCATGATGACATACGCCAGCGGACGTAGGTCACTTCATCTGTCCAGTGCTGCAGGTCAGGCAGGTGCCATTTTGTGCACATCTCAAGCCTTGATGTGCTAATTTAAATGCGCCATACACATATGAGGACAAATTGGGGAGTAATCCCATATTGTGCCATCATGGTAGTGCTGACATATGTCAGTATCACAAAACAAAATGATGGACGAAGTATTGAAACTTTTCAACCCCTCATCTCCAGTCACAGATCTGGGTTTAATCCATTGTTATTTTGCTTGCCGTATCACCCCAGTTCGGACCTAGCTATATGCAAATCAGTCTTGACCCTGCTCTCAATGGGAGAAGTCCAGCCCGAACTGCCAAGCCAGGTCCTCCCTGGACAGGATTCAAGCATTCTGGGACCAGTTTCAGGGTACCATCCTTCCTCAGCCATGCCAGCTGGAATCAGGTGTCGCAGCAAGCAAGCGACCCACATCTGGGCATACCCGAGCCACTTAGGGCGCACAAGGCAATATGACAAAATAAAATGATGGACCGAGTGTTGAAACTTTTCAACCAATCATCCCCAGTCTAAGATCTGGGTTTAATCCAGTGTTATTTTGCTTGCCACATCACCCCAGTTCGGACCCCGCTATATGCAAATCAGTCTTGACCCTTCTCCCAATGGGAGCAGTCCAGCCCGAACTGCCAAGCCAGGTCCTCCCTGGACAGGATTTCCGATTCTGGGACCAGTTTTAGGGTATCACCCATCATCAGCCAGGCTAGCTTGAATCCAGTGGCGCAGCAAACAAGGGACCCACGTCTGGGCATACCCCTGCCATCTTGGGGCTCACAAGGCAATATCACAACTTTTCAACCACTCACCCCCAGTCACAGATCTGGGTTTAATACATTGTTACTTTGCTTGCCACGTCACCCCAGTTTGGTGGCGCAGTAAGCAGGGGACATGCTGACACATGTGACATGTGTCCTAAACAACTTACAGGTTCAGCATTGTGCTGCAAGGCTGGTGTCCAAACCCCTTCTGCGTGCCCATTTTTCTGTACGTCAGCAGTGCTACGAAAGGCCAACAGTGTAAGGTAGGTACTATTTTGACACGCACAGCTTACCTGTGGCAAGTGCATTTCTCAATGTACATTCTCTCCTCTCTACCTAGGCATCCTGCTATGAGGAGATTGAGACAACCACTAGTGTACCGTCCACTAGTTGACCTTGTAACCCGGGAGGACAGGCATATCAATCAAACCTGGTGTCTGAATCATCAGACTATCATGGATCTATGTACACGGTTTAAGACAGATGTTACCAGCCAGACGCAAACCCTATTCCATCCCTCCCACAGCACAAGTCCTGTCAGTGCTACACCTTCTTGCCACAGGATCCTTTCAGAATACAGTAGGCTTGGCAGCAAGGATGTCACAGGCAATGTTCAGTCTAGTGTTGAGGGATTTACTGTGTGCATTGTTGAAACACCTGGACAGCTACATCAGGTTCCCCCAACGTGCAGATTTGGCCTGTGAAGGCAGACTTTTATGATATGACGCACTACCCTCATGTGATAGGGGCCATTGAGAGCACCCATAAAAATCTTGTGCCTCGTATTGCCAAAGACCAGGTGTATAGGAACACGAAGAACTACCACTCCATTAATGTCCATGTGTCTGGTTGAGCAGTACATCTCACAGGTCACAGCCAAGTTTCCTGAATCTGTCCATGACGCCTTCATTTTGAGGACAGCAATCTCCCACACATTATGGCACAGCTACACAGAAAGAGCCTGGCTCCTTGGTATGTATGCATTTGAATGTGGTTCACTGTTATTGCATTGGTCATCATTATCTTCACAGTCGCTTTAGCTGTTATGTCACTGGTCCGACATTTATTCACACAGGTGACTTTGGCTATCCTAACTTTCCCTGGCTGTTGACACCAGTGAGGTACCCTGCCATGGATGGGGAAGTCCGTTTCAATGAGGCCCATGGGAAAATGAGGTGGGTAATTGAAAGGACATTTGACCTGCTTATAGCCAGATTCAGGTGCCTGAACCTATCTGGAGGTGCCCTCCTCTACTCGCCACAAAAAGGTTTGCCAGATAGTAGTAGCCTCTGCATGCTCCACAATCTAGCCCTGAGATGTGACATACCATTGCTAGCTGATGAGGGTGAGGCAGCTGGAACACTGGCTGGTAATGCTGACATGGCAAGTGATGAGGAGGCAGAGGAGGAAGGTGCAGCTGACTATAGGACTGAGCTCATCAATCAGTACTTCAAGTGACGCACAGGTATGATGATTGTGGGTTGTCAAGGTTGTATATCCACATGATTTCCTGACAAATGTCCTTCTGAGTTGACTCAGTGGTGGTGTGATTTGGTCCTACCCCTATGTGTGTGTTGGGGGAGTAGACTGTTTGTATGTCATGCCCAGTTAAGATTTCTCATATCTAACAAGTGTACCCACTGGAGTTTCATTGAATCACATCTCCAATGTACAAACCAGTAATGACCAATGTGGGCTGCATTCTCCTGTACTCATGTCATTCCACCTACTGACTGTGGTAAGAAAACATGTGCCTCTGCTACCTATGACTTGAGGCTTTTAGAGTCAATAGCCATTGCAGTATAATTTGAGAAATGAGAGTTGTAAATAACAGATGGCAGCTACAGTGCTTAATGATGATTATACTGTGACTGGTGTTGTATAGGTAATCACTGGGGGACTCTGGTTAGGGACGACCTCTATGAGCTGCATATGTGCTCTGTGTGCCTCCATGCCTTCCATCCTGATGGTACTCTGTCATTGTCTTTTTGCAGGTTTGCATGCTGACTATACTCTTCTGTGGGTCAGGATTTTGGACTGTCTGAAATGTGTCCTGGAACATATCTGTTGCACCATGTCTCCTACTGAGGATGCCTCCCTCTCCTGTCCATTATACTGCCTGTTGGATGTTGGTGTGCATAGACATCTCAAATATAGCAATCATGACTTTTGTTGATGCTGTGATGAAGACACATATGCAGTAGCTGTGTTCCATTGGTGTTTATTGTGCATATATTGATAGTGTAACAAACATATATGGTATAGTAGGTGGTACAGCTGTTGGTTGCACAGGTCCAGTGTCCAATTGCCTATGGCAGTGGTTCCCAACCTGTGGACCGGGGACCCATGGGGGTCCGCGAACCCTCCTCAGGGGGTCCGCGGCTGCTTAAAAAATGTAATAATATTAGGTCCCAGCTATCAGTAATGACTCCTTGGGAGTCCCTGTGTTCCAATAATGATTCAGTGGGGGTTCCCGGGCTCCAGTACTGATAAAATGGGGGTCCACAGAAGTCAAAAGGTTGGGAACCACTGGCCTATGGGGAGATGGAGTTATATTATTGAACAGTCAACAGGGTGTCTCAGTGGCACACAAGGGAGACAAATCAGGTGAGAGTCCCTACCTGGCAGTGGTGTGGTCTTGGCAACTGCTCCAGCCAGATGTCTGAAAGGACGTCCATGTTTTTTAGGGGGGTTCTTCATCTACAGAGGAAAGGAAGTCTGAGGGCTGTGGTTACCCTGGCAGGACCTCCATTCCGCTGGCTACCGCTGATGTGGATGTGTCTAATGTTATGTTGCTAGCGGAAGGGTTCTGCTGGTGGGTCAAGGTAGCACTCAGGGTGGCATTGATATCCCTCAGCACACCTGCAATGGAGGCCATGGTGGCATTGTGGGACTATCACTGCTGCATGACCTCCTGGTGGTTTTCCCTCTGCAGCCTTTGGTTGTCCCCCAACATGGTTATGATCTGGCCCATCCTGTCCTGGGATTGTAACTATACTCCCAGGACTTGGGAGATGGTAGCCTGGTCTGTAGAGTCCCTTGGGGGCCCCATCATCTGGCCCACAGCTTCCCTCCCTCGCCCCCTGCCCCCATGTGCCTGTGCTCCTGTCATGGTGTGCCCACTCCCAGTGTTCACAGGACCTTCATTGTCTAGGGTGTGAGGGGTTGATTCAGGTCCCTGAACTGTGGGGCACACAATAGTTTGATCTGTCCTTGGGACACAGGTTTGGGGCCGATAGGTAGGCTGTGATGTTGAGGCCACAGGGTTTGGGGGGATTGATGTGGGCAGGGTGAGGAACGGAGTGGTAAACTGAACAGGTGTCCCAGATGGGCCAAGTAGGTCCAGAGTGTCTAGACATCCAGGCATGTTGTCCTCACTGGGGCCTTCATCCTGTGGTGGGCTGGCAGTCTCTGGTATCCTCTCCATGGTGGCACTGGCAGGGGTATCTGTGGATGGAGTTGATAGAGGGAGTTAAATATCAAGGATGTGTTTGGTTAACTCCTTATCATATGCATACAGTAGCTTGACGTGATTCCCAGCAATTACAGTCACCGATGCTGCACAGCATACCATTTTTGTTAGGCAGTGGTCTGTGACGTGTACCATACTCCATTTAGGTTGGTGTCATTCAGGTTTAGTGCATCTGGCTGTGTGGGTGGGTACTTGTGCAGACTGATGGTTCACATGACAGTTCTGTACTGTTAGCTAGTGACAATTCAGGCTTGGTAGTTGTGAGTGGTAGAATGCTGGACATAGCAGCATGATGTCCCAGTGGGTTGAGGGTATTGGAGTATGCAAGGTTAATTCTGCTGTCTGTGCATGCCGTGCATGTGCATGGAGTCTGCCATCTGACATACCATACCATGGTGGCAGACTTTCTGTGTTGTGGATTCTGATTAGTGGCCAGTTCGATCAGTCACAGGGCTGCAGCTGTGATTAGCCTTGTTTGGCATTGTGTTGTACCATTGCATTGCTGTCATTGCCATGTTGTGTTCCTCAGTTGTAACATCTAGTTGGTATAGGTAGTCCAATAGGCATACATGCAAGCGTTGTGATGTGCACATTACAGGTATTCAGGTAGATGGATTGTGGGAATCGTAGTGTTAGTATTAGCCCGTGCTAGGGGTTCCTTTGCCAAAGGCTGTGTGTGCAGTTGGGCTGGGTAGAGGTGTGGTATGCAGGAAAAAGGCATTAGGTGGATAGGTGACGATGTGTAGTGAGACATGCAGTACATTGGGGAGTATTTGGGTGGTGAGGATGCATGCAGTACACAACAATTTGGTGACCTGGAGGTTGTGTGCACTTACGAGAGTCCAGTCCACCAGGTATTCCAGTCAGGCCCTCGGGATGCAGGATGTTCAAGACCTTCTCCTCCCAAGATGTGAACTGCGGGGGAGGAGGTGGGGTCCCACAGCCAGTCTTGTTCATGGCGATCTGGTGTTGTGATGCCATGGAATGCACCTTCCCCGTAGGACGTTCCACCTCTTCCTTATCTCCTCCCTTGTGCATGGATGGTTTCCTACTGAACTGACCCTATCGACTATTCTCTGCCACAGCTCCATTTTCCTGGCAATCAAGGTTTGCTGGTCCTGTGCTCCAAACAGTTGTGGCTCTACCCTGACGATTTTATCGACCATGACCCTCAACTCCCCATCTATGAACCGTGGATACTTTTGTGGGGACATGGTAGTGGTTGTGTTGTGGGTGGGAGGGGGTTGTGTGTGTAATGGTTTAGTGTAGGGTGACTGATGGGGTGTGGGTGGTGCATAGTGGATGATGAACGCTTGTGGTGTGTGTGTGGTCAATATGTCTGTTTTGTGTTGGTAGTGCAGTTGTGTTGTGTGTGGTGGATGGGATGTGTATCTGTGCCTGTGGTGTAATGGTGTTTTATGGGTGTATTTGCCTTCTCCTTGTGTATGTGTAATTTGAATTTGTAGCAAAGGATTGTGGGTTGTATTGAGGTGTGTTATATAGTGCTGTGAGTAGGTGTGTCTGGTGTGTGTATGTGTGTCAGGTGTGGGATATTTAAACTATTCAATGTGGTGTTTTGTTTTCACTGTGGTGGATTCTGAGCGCTGTGCTGATTTGTGGCTCGTAATCTGGTGGGTGGAAATGTGTCGGAGTGGTGGTGCTGGTGGTGGAACCGCCTCTTACTGACCTCCTGTCTCCTGGTGGTGTCGGATTTGTGGCTGTTTTTTGGCAGTCTTCATGGTGTGAGTTGTAATGCAGCAGTCGGATTACCGCCAACATGGCGGTCTTTTGGCAGCTGCCACCATGGCGGGCTTTCGAAAAGACCGCCAAAGTCGAAATGAGGCCGTATGTCTCCATTGCCCAGGTGGGTGCTCTCAGGATAGGCCTCATTGGCGCGTCCCAGATTTTCCTCACTAAATATGGGATACAAGCTGGTGGTGGAAAAGAGTAAGCAAATATCCCTGACCAGTTCATCCACAGAGCATTGCCCATAGATTGTCGGTGTAGATACCTGGAGGCAAAGCTTTGGTATTTGGTGTTCTCGAATGTGGCAGGCAGATCTAATACTGTTGGAAGTACTGTTGGATCGATTGGGTGTTGATTTCCCATTCATGTGTTCGCTGAAGTATCCTCCTAAGCAGCTGCACAAAATCACTGTTCACTTCTGTTAGGTATAGTACTAATGGGACCTGATAATGAATGTCCTTTTGCCAGATTGTCTGTTCTGTCTTGAACAACTGTGATGCTTGTGTGAGCCATTTGTTTTTCAGGTAGGTCTTGGTTGTCATGTTGTCTCTGTGAATTAGTCCTGTTTTGGTGCACAATAATTTCCATTGGCTCTTTGTTAAGAGGGCTGCACCATCACACACAGAACTTGAATCAGTCATAATTATAGTGTCAACTTTGAAGACGAGGTGCTTTTCCCAAACCTTGTTTCAAAGTATTAAATTCATTTTATACTCCACTCTCCAGTGAAACAACACCCCTTTTTTCAGCAAACACCTCACATTCTTATATTTATCAGCATAGTTTGGAATAAACTTACAATAATTCTCGTACATTCTCAAGAATTTTACTACTTCATCTTTGTTATTAGGACTTAGTATGTATTTTACTCCCCTGATCAATTCTCCTTTAGCTTCAAATCCTTTCAAGGTAATTTTGTGACCCAAATACTCTATTTCAGACATTTGAAATTTGCACTTCTTAGCTTTTAAACTGCGACCACTGCTCTTCAATCAAGATTAGATTTCACACACTCTGGTCATATTTTAACCAAATATTAAAACCTCATCTTGGGGTATCTTAACACTAGGTGCCCCTTTCAACACATTCTCCGTTACTCTTTTAAATAAAAATGCTGCAGTTATCAAAACAAGTGGCATTCTTGAAAACTTGAATGTTACAACAGTGTAACAAAAGCTGACAAGTCCTGTGATACGTAATGCAACTTCAGCTCATGGTAAGCTGAAGATAAGTAAAAAAAATGAGAAGCAAATTGCAGCCTTAATCATAGACATTTCTGAAACACTGGGAAGAGGGTAACGATCTACCACTACATTTTTGTTTAGTTTGTGCAAATCAACATAGTCTGGCTTTTCTACTGTCCCTACGTGCCATAACAACCAGAGCAGGCCACTCAGTTGCTTCTACCGCTTTTATCTTTCCATTGTTTTTAAGTTTCTCAGGTTCACTGATCGATACTTCTCTTACCATCATAGACACACTTCTAACTGTCCCAACATGAGGTACGTAGTTTTGTTTCAACACAATCTTATAGATATAACCTTTTTTCGACATCTAAGAGAACCTCGAAACACCTCAAGAAAATATGTTGTGCACTGTGATAGACACATAGCAACCTGCTTCATGTCATCTATCCCTTTCAACCTTACTGCAGGAGTTTCACTGGGGTCTATATATACCATCAAATCTTTTTGATGAAAATAGCTTATCAGTGAGTCCCCACTTAATTGTGAAATAAATCTTCCTTGAGGTATATCTTCCCTTAAAACAAATGCACCCCATGAAACAGCTCACCATATTAATACGTTCACTACAGTAGTCTTCGGGCCGAATATCAGGCTTGAACAACTTTACTTCTCCTCTCAATTCTTTCTAGAAAACGAGTTTAAGTGGTAATGAGGTTTTGTCTCTAGAATCAAACAACATACGCATCGTCACATTTTGAATTTAAACCTCCTCTATGGGTCCCTGCATACCTTGACCTAAAACTTGCATGACTGTCTCATTACAAGCAGACTCTTCCTCTTCAACAGAGCAAATATCCCTAACTCAGGGAACCAGCCTTACTAATTTTTGTCAAGTGTCCTTTATTTCCACATGCCTTCCATACAGCTTTACATCATAGACAATCGTTGTAATTTGGCATATGCTGATATGCACCACGACTGAAACAAGTTCTTTGAAAACCCTTGACACTCTTCACTTGAGTCTTTTCTACTTTCCTACACTTCAACACATGTAGCCTGCCACTATTGTTCTTGGGATCCAGATTATGATGAGAAATTTGAGTCTCGTCTTTTGTCATTTCTTCCACATGGGATTGATTACGTTCTCATGACTTAGCTATGGTCACAACCTCTGTTAGAGCGGGATTATTTTTTTGGTCAAATAATTTCTAGCAGAAACTGATCTCTCAGTCATTCTTTGTTCTTCATTATTAGTATCAAAATTACCATTTTTCCCATCTTTGTGGAGAAAGTTAAAACATGGCATGTTGAAACTGTAACGCAGATTGAGATGGTGAATTCACCCAAAGGCAGCGAGAAAAGTAAAAATTGCAGCATGCGTTAACTGAGTCACACCACTCCTGAATAGAGCTAAATCTTATAAAATTGTGCATGAAGTCCACAATTCACAGATGAGAAAATATGAAATCACAATACTCGTTGATCAACTAATTGCTCATACTGCTTGTAGGTGTTGAGGTGTCTCCATATATAGGTTCTTGTAACTCATCACCAAGTGTAATAAAAGCCTTGGACTTCCACAGTAGATTGGTTCCAGTTAGTACACTTCAACTTTCAAACAAATGCTCTTGTTCCTCTCCCTACCAGATTCAACTGAACACTCTTGAGTACTATATAATGCCTAGTTACATCATCCTTGACAATTCTAAAAAAAACAATACCACAGTAATGATTTGAACTGATAATACTCTAAGGTACTGGTGGTGCATCAGATTAACAAGGATGTGAAAGAATGTAGAGCTCAAGCGGCTCAATGTAGTCCCCCACTAAGAGCAGTGGAAGGAAATCTTAAAGATTTGTCATCTTAAAGTGCTCTGAAATGATGTACTAATTGAAAGGTTGAACTGTGAGTATTGACCTTGACATGATATTTTTTGTGGAAATGAAAGAGTACAGGGAACAGGCCCGAAGGTGTGGTGGGACCGGTTTATTTGCACTCCTTTGAAGCAACTCATTCACTTGTTCCTGCAGCCGCTTTTGGTGTTCTTGGCTGATGCTGTGCTGGCATGGTAGAATACTCAGTGGTGCAGTATTAACTTCCAGCCAATAGCCATGTTCAGTGATTCAGAATACTCGCTTGTCTGAGGTTATTTCCTTCTGCTAATGAAATTATAATCTTAGGTGTCCCTCAACAGATGTTGAGTGGTCAGGGGAATGCTTGGAAGGTCACTGCTTGGAGGCAGCTGTGCCCTTGCCTTGGGAGCCTCTGGCTTTACCATGGTTGTAACCACAAAAGCCACAGCAATGTCATGAGAGGAGAATGCTGGTGATAGTTTTTCTGGAGGTAATCTGTTCACTCATTCAAGAGATCGTGTTTAGGTGAGTAAATAAAGACCCTCATCACCCCTATTACTTTTTATTTTTACATCAAAGAGGTTGTTTAGCTTTTGTCTTTTTTCACTTTCTTTGTCTATTAGATCAGTTGTGACTCAGTGAGTATTGCAGTTGTGACTCTATGTGAATATTGCATGGTATGTCTTATACCTGGGCATAGACACATTTTGTTGTAATTCAAATAGGGACCTTCACTGTCCTCTAAAATTCCTTGATTATAGAAATCTTTTCTAAGGCTTACTCTGAATTTTGGCCCATCCTGATAATGATCAGGCATCTGTTATGTTTGATATGGTTGTTATTAAAACAAAGGCATAAGCTGGATAGGCTGCTGTGTTTTGACAGTGTTTCAATGAAGAGGTCATCTGCTTCCTCAACTATATGAGGCTTGACCTTGTGATGGTGTGTGCTCACAGGATGGCCACATGGTATGCAGTGGTGTCTCCAGCTAGGGATGGCTTGATAAGATACAGCTTTAAAAACAGATCTCCTGGAGGGTAAACTTTATAGTTGTGCAATGAGTCATCTGTGGGTGTTGTGTCTTCTTATAGGTCTAGGCTCTTCTCATCTGTTGTAAATCTATATGAACAGACTATGCTGGGAACGAGGACTCTGTGAGTGATGGTGCAGGTGGTTGGAAGGGCTCGGTAGGTGTTGTCTTTTTGGGAAAGATCCCCTAATTGTGTTCTCAAAAAACCCAAGGTGCGGCCTTTGTCCTAGGTATGGCTTCATCAAGGGCCTTAAAAATTGATGTTTTCTGGAGCTGGTGTCACTGGAAGAAATATATTCTGGAATCATCCCACTCTGGGGTCCCTGCAGAGCCAGAGGACCCACCGTTTTCACTGTCAGAGTAAGTGATCAAGTGATTGATGTTTCTGATGCCAAGTTTTGTTGCTAGAATGGGAGATCCTTGGTGCTGCATTTTATAAAGTGACCACTTCTTATCCTTTCATGGTCTCTTTACACTGACCTTTCAGGTCAGTTTTTCGTGGTCCTGCAGAAGACAGAGTTTGCAGACCTGATGCTGGTTTGACCATGGCAAACTACGTTGGCAGATAGAGCACAATTTAAATGGCGTATTCTTTCTAACACTGAATCTCTCGAGTGTTAGATCTGTCAGCCTTGGGGTGGTCTTGCCACAAACCTTTTGCCTTAACTGTCTATTTTTCTGAATGTGCTTTTGCTGTCCATAAGACTCTGTACATTACCAATGCTAACTGTGCTAAAGTGCTCAGATAGCCAAAATCCAAAACTTGTGACTTAAAACATTTTTGGCCAAAAACTGCTCTGAGAACCGAGAGGAGATCGGGATAAAACCTGCTTGTCTGTCCACCCAAGATACATAAGCAGTTGGCCTGACTTTGCGGCAGCTCATATGTTCTTCTCCACAGCAGCAAATTCTGTTGAGGGGTTCTTCGCAGAACGGGTACCCAGCCTCATGGAACCCTCATTGGCTACAGCTTCCACCTCCAAGTCTGAACGTAGAAATTTTCACTGTGACTTCGTCCAGCAGCTTCCCGGTGACAGCGCTTCCTCCTTGGACAAAGCCTTGTCTGCAAATTTCTTCTAAGCCTGAAGGTAACGACCCACCAGGCCAGGCCCAATCCACCTCATGTATCCAACTTGTGCTCCATCACGGTTGGACATATTTTGCAACTTTGGCCCTGTCTCGAGCAACTAGATGGCTGTAGTTGCGCTTTGATCTTTTAGGCTCTAGTTTTTACCCACATCTTTGAGAATTTTTGACTCCAGTTTTACCGTCACAACCTGATTTACAAACACACAATTATGAAGATTCTATATAAATATATATATATATCTTTAAATTTGATTAATAAGTCACAAAATTGCAACTTAACTGAATACCAAATAGCATTTTACAATCGGTTTGTGCTGTATATTTGCAAATTGCAAAGGGTCGGGAAAATGTACTTTTGCATGTGTTAAAAACCACCAAGTGGAAGCAAGAGGTAACCATGTGCAAGCTATTGAAGGTGTTTTTCCTACTGCAAAATGGCTGTGCTTCATGGGATGATGAGGACGATAAGGCTGTTGGCAATGCAGCATAGAAGACCCAGGAGAGAACATTTTGGGTGAGGAGAGGATCACAATATTTAACCAAACAAAGGAGGATGTCTATTTCAAATATGGGTTCAGTATATAGGTGATACATTCCTTCCTTGATGAGCTTGATCCAGTACTCTGACGAAACACCTAAAAAAGTGAGGTTGGAACCCCACATGTGCAGGTCCTACATTCATTGCCCTTCCTTGTCTTCTTCAGAGTATTGTTGCTGTAGAACGATGAGTGCTGCAGAGTGCCGTTTCTAGAGTTTTTCATAGTATGCTGGCTGCTATGGTCATTATTACTACCCATATTACATTTTCAAATAGAATAAAGTACAGTATATTGCTATAGAATTGCACATTTTCACGAAGTCAGAGGGGTGTATGACTGAGAAACATATCTCAATTTGTCCTGTCTCTGACACAGAATATTTTTACTTCAATAGAAAAAGTCAGCACTCCTCAATAGGTTGTTTATACTGCCAACAATGTAATTACTGACCTTGTAGCAAGATATCCTGGTGCCCTATTATTCTTATATTTTCCCCCCACTGAGGAATGTACAACCAGATGCCTGGAAGAGACTTTGGTGACACTTATGTATTCGGTAAGGAAGTAAAGATATAACAGGAAAATATCACCTATCTATTTTCTGTCACAACTATTTCTTTAATAATGTTTTAGTTAAGGGGGTGCATATCTTACCCTCCCCTGGACCCTGACCACATACCTAACTGCAGTTGCAACCAGTTAAAGACACTATATTATTGTACACAAGATACACATGTTCATTTAGCCTCCATAAGTGCAGGTTCTAGTGTTTGCACAAAATTGGAGGTGCACTGGAGTATTCTGAAACAGCATGAAAGATGCTCTTTCAATTATTGAAGAGAACACAGCTCTGATGAAGATGTTATTCCCCCCAACCACAAGATGCTGCAAGGGTTGCAGAAGAAAGGTTATGCCAATTTCAAGCAACCCCTTCTAAGATAAGATCAAAGTACATTACTTTTAAAAATAAATATACATTCACAGAGTTTTCAGAAATTATCAGAAATATGTTGTAATCACGTATTGATCTTTAAATGTATCCATACTGAATAACAAAATCAAAACTCTTTAAACAACCCTTTTTTCATATTACATTTTGCATCATTTGTTTCAACTGACACAAGCTCAAATGATTCCTACTGCGAATTTTAGAGTGCCACCCAGTGTGCTACACGGCCAGTAATGCACTGCTTATGCTAGAGGCCTCTGAAACCCTCCCCTGCAGAGAGTAACACTGCTTTGAGAAGACTGCTGATAGGTATGCAATAATGCAAGGGCAGTTGTTCTGTTGTCCAAGCACTTTGCTAAATCACGGCTGCAGTGTGCCATCGCTCTGTGTATGTTTGTTGCTTGTTGAAGGAGGGCACGGGGTGTTGTATCTATGGCTTCTTGGCCAATAGGGTGCCCAACAACTGCTGTAATTTGTCACGGGGCTTTCACAGCTCGGAAAATTCTGTATGAAACCTGCAGCTGTGAGCTTGGATAGAATGTTCCTTTCGTGCTCCTAGGGTCCTAGCTGTTACTCCTTCTCTCTTGAACTCCAGAGTGGCAATCATCTGTCTGAAGGTTTGTAGCTGTTGTAGCAGCTTTGTAAGATGGCCCAGGATATAGTCCACCACATGTTTTGTTCTCCCACTTTTTACTTTTCCATCATGGCTGTTTCTCCCTTGCTTTCTTCCTGACTTTCCCAATCCATTATGATTCCTGTCATGTAGTGTTTGATGTCATTTCCTTTACCTGTTCCTTTACTATTTAAATGCCTCAGCCTGGTTGGTGGAAAGCTGTGTTCCTTCACTTGTTTCCTTGCTCCCTCCATTTGATGATCTTGACTCTTCACTCTTGGAACTTTGTCACCTGCATTCCTGACTCCTGGTTTTCTCCAAATGTGTGAAAACTTAATCAACGATAAGGCTTCTCTTTCCATTGTCTTTTTTTCCCTCCTGAGAAGGTGGCAGCTTCTCAAGGGCACTTGCCTACCACATATTCTAGTGTTTGGTGACATTGTGGCTTTCTTAAACAGTCACCCTTATCTCAGATAGTGGAAGATCTGGATTATGAGTAAGCATCCAACCCTGAACATGGTGGCTGTGGCCAATCTATCATATCCCTTTCTAGTTAACAATGTGTTGAAACTAGAGCTTATGGGTTAAAGTCTCAAGAAATTAAAGTGCCACCAACTGTTGTGACAGCCTCCTTGAAGTAATTCATACTGCTTGTAATGTTAGTAAAACCATTGTTAAGTTCAAAATGCAGTACATCCTTATTTCCCAGGGCATTCAAGGTTTGGGGTTGTTTTTGTTGCACTATTGATGCTGACATTTCTAAAGCTAGAAGTTTTCCTCTAGTTGGTATCCCAATACTCTCTTCATCATGCGCACCTGTCCTTTGCAGACTAGCCCTGCTACACAGCAGTGCTCCATGCATGAATAGAAGTGACCTTGTAGCTGCATGGGGAGCCCAACCAGTGCTTGCCGAAGAGCCAAACTGAACTGTATTTAGAGGCAAACCTATAAAAACCAAATCAGATGGCCCCTCTCATGTGCCTCAAGCTTTCTGCTAGCAACTATCTCTTTTGTCCTGGAGTGCATATGTTTAGCCCTTTTAATGATGCCAACTAGCAACCTCTGTAGCCTTGAGTATCTCTCAAATGTTTTGTTATGGGTTATTTTGTGGCCTCAGGAACAGTTAGGGAAGGCTTCCTAAAAAGTGGGTCATTGTTGCTACACATTTTTCAACAAGAATGTCAAACTCCATTTCTCTAAACCTTTGCTTTCTTTTTCTGGTACCCAGACGCATCATAGCAATAGTGGTTGATCCGCATCTTCTCCTGATCTTCACTGAGCCCTCCTGTGATTTACACCATGGAAGTAGTGGGTCACTTCCTACTTGTGATGTCATTAGGAAGTGCCAGTTTGACGATGACTGAATATTAAATTTCCTAAATTGCAACTCACTAAAATGCAAATGATTAGAAACCACTAGTAGGAAATTGCTATTTGAAACAGAAAATCTGAAGAAAATGCAAATTCTGGCCCTCATTATGAACCTGGCGGTCGAGACCGCCATATAATGAAGGCAGTAGGGATCGCCACAGGTAGCCTTCCACCACCGCCAGTCTACTACCGACAGGCAGCCTGGTGATGGCGAAATTCTTCATCCTACAGGGCAGCGCTGCAAGCATGCGATTCACGGGCAGTGATCTGCGCGACGGGTGCTACTGCACCCGCCGCACATCGGCATTGACGACAGCTCCATGTGGAGCCGTCGGTAATGTCCCAGCCCAGCAGAATGTTCATTATTCGGCCAGCGGGGTCTCCAGGGGGCTGGCGGTCTGTGTTAAGACCGCCAGCATGAACACGGCGGGGATTTCCGCTGTGTTCATAATGACCCCCTCTGTCTAATATATGTATGTACACACAATTTTGGGAATTCGTAGTTGCAATTCCATTACATTTGTAGATTGCAACTTGTAAATTTGTATGTTCATATGGTCCTTAGTTCTTAATGAACCATTACCCTTTTTTCAGCAAGAGGACAAGTATGAGAATTTTGTTGTGTGGAAGTTTGTTAATGTTTTTAGAATATAATTACTTTGACAATAGGTAGGCTTTATTAATTTGTGTATGACTGTGAAAAGTTCATGCAAGCTGCTAATTGCTAGTCTGCAGTTTTTACTAGACCCGGGTGAAATGTCATTTATGTAGTCGTAAACTTGCGTATTTTCTGGCATTTTTTTGTTTCGATTGTTACACAAAATGCCTAGGATTATGTCATTACACCATCTTGCTTAATTGAGATTTTGTTTGAGTAAAAATCTTATAATGAACATGGGAAGAACGTAAAAGAACAGGACTAAGGACCAGATGAATGTAGTTTAATTTTTGCGATTTCCTATTAGCAGACTTTATCGATTCGCTATTAAGAAACAAACTGTGAGGTATAACAGTTTGTTTGAGACTGTCAGTGATTCGGAGTGGCTCGCAAATGAATCTGCCTCATCACTATTCATGAGGCTGGTCGTAATTTGCAACCTGTTGTGAATGGGTACAATCACAGGCATGGTGACTGTTTTAAATAAAGCAATCTTTCTTTTTTTAAATGCAGCTAGTTTTCCTTAAAGGGCATATTTTGTTGTTGCTAATCTATATTATTCTTTTGGAGTGTTTAACTTGTTCTGTGCCTTGGACGAGGTGATCTTGCCAAGGCACCGGTCCCCGGGTGCCTTGGACGAGATCACTTCGTCCTGCACCTGGGAACCCCTCCATGGGCCCCCCCACCCACACACCCCGGTCATGGATGGAAGAGGAATCCCTTCGCCTTCCACCCCCGACCCCCCCACCCCCCCTGTGACGTCAGCGCGCATCGCCGCTGATTGTCACAGAGGCCTCCTCCTTCGCGCTGGAAGCTCAGCTTCCAGCGCGCTCGGAAGAGAAATGCAAAGCATTTATCATCCGATCACGTGGAGGAGGCCGAGAGAGGCTTCAAAGGGAAGGAAACTAATTTCCTTCCCTTTGAAGTCTCTCTCAGCGTTTCAAAAGCCGGATTGTAAAGCAATCCGGCTTTTGAAACGCCCACTAGACACCAGGGATTTATTTTGAAAGCGGAAATTAGCATAAGGGAGCGACCCCTTAGGCAAGGGTCGCTCCCATGGGGGGATTTTTTTTTAAGGCCTTTTCCGCCCACCCCGGGGGCAGAAACCTCTAGGCACCAGGGATCATTTTTTTTTTTTTAGAGGTGGGGAACGACCCCTTAGGCAAGGATCGCTCCCCTAGGGGGCAAATTTAATTTAGCTCATTTCTGACCCCCTTGGGGGCAGATTGGCCTATTTTTATGAGGCCAGTCTGCCCCCAAGGAGGACAGAAACCACTAGACACCAGGGAGTTTTTTTCTTTATTTGGAAATTGGCATAAGGGAGCGACCCCTTGGGCAAGGGTCGCTCCTAGGGGGCAAATTACATTTAGGCCATTTCTGCAGATTGGCCTATTGTTAGGCCGATCTGCCCCCGGGGGGGGAGAAACCTCTAGGCGCCAGGGCTAATTTTTTTTGTGTGTTTTTTTTGTGGGTTTGTTTGTTTTTTAGCGATGGGGCGCGACCCATTAGGCAAGGGTCGCTCCCCTGGGGGGCAAATTGTATTAAGACCATTTCTGCCCCCCTTGGAGGCAGATCGGACGATTTTAGGTCAATCTGCCCCCAAGCGGGCAGAAACCACTAGGCACTGGGGATTTTTTGTTTGTTTGTGCCAATGTCACGCAAGGGGAGCGACGCTGTAGGCAAGGGTCGCTCCCCAGGGGGGTTGGGGGGCATATTTATGTCAGGCTATTTCTGCCCCCCCCCCGGGCCGGCTGAGCTAGAGGCCAAAATCCACAGGTAGGCACTTTGTAAAAAACACCTCTGTTTTCTGTGAACAAATGTGATGTGTCCACGTTGTATTTTGGGCCATTTCCTTTCGCGGGCGCTAGGCCTACCCACACAAGTGAGGTATCATTTTTATCGGTAGACTTGGGGGAACGCTGAGTGGAAGGAAATTTGTGGCTCCTCTCAGATTCCAGAACTTTCTGTCACCAAAATGAGAGGAAAAAGTGTTTTTTTTGCCAAATTTTGAGGTTTGCAAAGGATTCCGGGTAACAGAACCTGGTCAGAGCCCCACAATTCACCCCATCTTGGATTCCCCTAGGTCTCTAGTTTTCAAAAATGCACTTTGCAAAAAACACCTCTGTTTTCTGTCAAAAAATAGGAAGTGTGCACGTTGTGTTTTGGGGCATTTCCTGTTGCGGGCGCTAGGCCTACCCACACAAGTGAGGTATCATTTTTATCGGGAGACTTGGGAGAACATAGAATAGCAAAACAAGTGTTATTGCCCATTGTCCTTCTCTACATTTTTTCCTTCCAAATATAAGAGAGTGTGTAAAAAAGACATCTATTTGAGAAATGCCCTGTAATTCACATGCTAGCATGGGCACCACGGAATTCAGAGATATGCAAATAACCACTGCTCCTCAACACCTTATCTTGTGCCCATTTTGGAAATACAAAGGTTTTCTTTATAGCTATTTTTCACTCTTTATATTTCAGCAAATGAATTGCTGTATACCCGGTATAGAATGAAATCCCACTGCAGGGTGCAACTCTTGTAGGATCTACACAAATTACCCCTTGCTGAATTCAGAATTTTGTCTACTTTTCAGAAATGTTTAGGTTTCTGGGATCCAGCATTGGTTTCACGCCCATTTCTGAAAAGTAGACAGAATTCTGAATTCAGCAAGGGGTCATTTGTGTAGATCCTACAAGTGTTTCCTACAGAAAATAACAGCTGAAATAAAAAATATTGAAATTGAGGTGAAAAAAAACAGCCATTTTTCTCCTCGTTTTACTCTGTAACTTTTTCCTGCGATGTCATATTTTTGAAAGCAATATACTGTTACGTCAGCTGGACTTTTCTGGTTGCGGGGATATATAGGGCTTGTAGGTTCATCAAGAACTCTAGGTACCCAGAGCCAATAAATGAGCTGCACCTTGCAATGGGTTTTTGTTCTATACCGGGTATACAGGGAGTGCAGAATTATTAGGCAAATGAGTATTTTGACCATATCATCCTCTTTATGCATGTTGTCTTACTCCAAGCTGTATAGGCTCGAAAGCCTACTACCAATTAAGCATATTAGGTGATGTGCATCTCTGTAATGAGAAGGGGTGTGGTCTAATGACATCAACACCCTATATCAGGTGTGCATAATTATTAGGCAACTTCCTTTCCTTTGGCAAAATGGGTGAAAAGAAGGACTTGACAGGCTCAGAAAAGTCAAAAATAGTGAGATATCTTGCAGAGGGATGCATCACTCTTAAAATTGCAAAGCTTCTGAAGCGTGATCATCGAACAATCAAGCGTTTCATTCAAAATAGTCAACAGGGTCGCAAGAAGCGTGTGGAAAAACCAAGGCGCAAAATAACTGCCCATGAACTGAGAAAAGTCAAGCGTGCAGCTGCCACGATGCCACTTGCCACCAGTTTGGCCATATTTCAGAGCTGCAACATCACTGGAGTGCCCAAAAGCACAAGGTGTGCAATACTCAGAGACATGGCCAAGGTAAGAAAGGCTGAAAGACGACCACCACTGAACAAGACACACAAGCTGAAACGTCAAGACTGGGCCAAGAAATATCTCAAGACAGATTTTTCTAAGGTTTTATGGACTGATGAAATGAGAGTGAGTCTTGATGGGCCAGATGGATGGGCCCGTGGCTGGATTGGTAAAGGGCAGAGAGCTCCAGTCCGACTCAGACGCCAGCAAGGTGGAGGTGGAGTACTGGTTTGGGCTGGTATCATCAAAGATGAGCTTTTGGGGCCTTTTCGGGTTGAGGATGGGGTCAAGCTCAACTCCCAGTCCTACTGCCAGTTCCTGGAAGACACCTTCTTCAAGCAGTGGTACAGGAAAAAGTCTGCATCCTTCAAGAAAAACATGATTTTCATGCAGGACAATGCTCCATCACACGCGTCCAAGTACTCCACAGCGTGGCTGGCAAGAAAGGGTATAAAAGAAGGAGATCTAATGACATGGCCTCCTTGTTCACCTGATCTGAACCCCATTGAGAACCTGTGGTCCATCATCAAATGTGAGATTTACAAGGAGGGAAAACAGTACACCTCTCTGAACATTGTCTGGGAGGCTGTGGTTGCTGCTGCACGCAATGTTGATGGTGAACAGATCAAAACACTGACAGAATCCATGGATGGCAGGCTTTTGAGTGTCCTTGCAAAGAAAGGTGGCTATATTGGTCACTGATTTGTTTTTGTTTTGTTTTTGAATGTCAGAAATGTATATTTGTGAATGTTGAGATGTTATATTGGTTTCACTGGTAATAATAAATAATTGAAATGGGTATATATTTGTTTTTTGTTAAGTTGCCTAATAATTATGCACAGTAATAGTCACCTGCACACACAGATATCCCCCTAACATAGCTAAAACTAAAAACAAACTAAACACTACTTCCAAAAATATTCAGCTTTGATATTAATGAGTTTTTTGGGTTCATTGAGAACATGGTTGTTGTTCAATAATAAAATTAATCCTCAAAAATACAACTTGCCTAATACAGTACAGCAATTAATTTGCTGAAATATAAAAAGTGAAAAATAGGTATCAAGAAAACCTTTGTATTTCCAGAATGGCTACAAGATAAGGTGTTGAGAAGCAGTGGTTATTTGCACATCTCTGAATTCCGGGGTGCCCCTTCTAGCATGTGAATTACAGCGCATTTCTCAAATAGACGTCTTTTTTTACACACTGCCTTACATTTGGAAGGAAGAAATGTAGGGAAAGACAAGGGGCAATAACACTGGTTTTGCTATTATGTGTTCCCCAAAGTCTCCCAATAAAAATGGTACCTCACTTGTGTGGGTAGGCCTTGCGCCCACGAAAGGAAATGGCTCAAAACACAACGTGGACACATCACATTTTTTCACAGAAAACAGAGGTGTTTTTTGCAAACTGCCTAGCTATGGATTTTGGCCTCTAGTTCAGTCGGCACCTGGGGAAACCTAGCAAACCAGCGCATTTTTGAAAACTAGACACCTAGGGGAATCCAAGGTGGGGTGACTTGTGGGAATCTGACCAGGTTCTGTTACCCAGAATCCTTTGCAAACCTCAAAATTTGACCCAAAAAACACTTTTCCTCTCATTTCGGTGACAAAAAGTTCTGGAATCTGAGAGGAGCCACAAATTTCCTTCCACCCAGCGTTCCACCAAGTCTCCCGATAAAAATGGTACCTCACTTGTGTGGGTAGGCCTAGCGCCCATGAAAGGAAATGGCCCAAAACACAACGTGGACACATCACATTTTTTCAGAGAAAACAGAGGTGTTTTTTGCAGTGCCTACCTGTGGATTTTGGCCTCTAGCTCATTCGGCACCTAGGGAAACCTAGCAAACCAGTGCATTTTTGAAAACTAGACACCTAGGGGAATCCAAGATTGGATGACTTGTGGGGATCTGACCAGGTTCTGTTACCCAGAATCCTTTGCAAACCTCAAACTCTGACCAAAAAAAACCTTCCCTCTCTTTTCAGTGACAGAAAGTTCTGGAATCTGAGAGGAGCCACAAATTTCCTTCCACCCAGCATTCCCCCAAGTCTCCTGATAAAAATGGCACCTCACTTGTGTGGGTAGGCCTAGCACCCGCTAAAGGAAATGGCCCAAAACACAACGTGGACACATCACATTTTTTCACAGAAAACAGAGGTGTTTTTTACAAAGTGCCTACCTGTGGATTTTGGCATCTAGCTCAGCTGGCACCTGGGGAAACCTTGCAAACCAGCGCATTTATGAAAACTAGACAACTAGGGGAATCCAAGATGGGGTGACTTGTGGGGATCTGACCAGGTTCTGTTACCCAGAATCGTTTGCAAACCTCAAAATGTTACCAAAAAACACTTTTTCCTCTCTTTTCGGTGACAGAAAGTTCTGGAATCTGAGAGGAGCCACAAATTTCATTCCACCCAGCGTTCCCCCAAGTCTCCCGATAAAAATGATAACTCAATTGTGTGGGTAGGCCTAGCGCCCATAAAAGGAAATGGCCCAAAACACAACGTGGACACATCACATTTTTTCAGAGAAAACAGAGGTGTTTTTTGCAAAGTGCCTACCTGTGGATTTTGGCCTCTAGCTCAGTCGGCACCTGGGGAAACCTAGCAAACCAGTGCATTTTTGAAAACTAGACACCTAGGGGAATCCAAGATGGGGTGACTTGTGGGGCTCTGACTAGGTTCTGTTACCCAGAATCCTTCGCAAACCTCAAAATGTGACCAAAAAAAACCTTCCCTCTCTTTTCGGTGACAGAAAGTTCTGGAATCTGAGAGGAGCCACAAATTTCATTCCACCCAGCGTTCCACCAAGTCTCCCGATAAAAATGGTACCTCACTTGTGTGGGTAGGCCTAGCGCCCATGAAAGGAAATGGCCCAAAACACAACGTGGACACATCACATTTTTTCAGAGAAAACAGAGGTGTTTTTTGCAAAGTGCCTACCTGTGGATTTTGGCATCTAGCTCAGCTGGCACCTGGGGAAACCTAGCAAACAAGCGCATTTATGAAAACCAGACACCTAGGGGAATCCAAGGTGGGGTGACTTGTGGGGATCTGACCAGGTTCTGTTACCCAGAATCGTTTGCAAACCTCAAAATGTTACCAAAAAACACTTTTTCCTCTCTTTTCGGTGACAGAAAGTTCTGGAATCTGAGAGGAGCCACAAATTTCATTCCACCCAGCGTTCCACCAAGTCTCCTGATAAAAATGGTACCTCACTTGTGTGGGTAGGCCTAGCGCCCATAAAAGGAAATGGCCCAAAACACAACGTGGACACATCACATTTTTTCAGAGAAAACAGAGGTGTTTTTTGCAAAGTGCCTACCTGTGGATTTTGGCCTCTAGCTCAGTCGGCACCTGGGGAAACCTAGCAAACCAGTGCATTTTTGAAAACTAGACACCTAGGGGAATCCAAGATGGGGTGACTTGTGGGGCTCTGACTAGGTTCTGTTACCCAGAATCCTTCGCAAACCTCAAAATGTGACCAAAAAAAACCTTCCCTCTCTTTTCGGTGACAGAAAGTTCTGGAATCTGAGAGGAGCCACAAATTTCATTCCACCCAGCGTTCCACCAAGTCTCCCGATAAAAATGGTACCTCACTTGTGTGGGTAGGCCTAGCGCCCATGAACGGAAATGGCCCAAAACACAACGTGGACACATCACATTTTTTCAGAGAAAACAGAGGTGTTTTTTGCAAAGTGCCTACCTGTGGATTTTGGCATCTAGCTCAGCTGGCACCTGGGGAAACCTAGCAAACCAGCGCATTTATGAAAACCAGACACCTAGGGGAATCCAAGGTGGGGTGACTTGTGGGGATCTGACCAGGTTCTGTTACCCAGAATCGTTTGCAAACCTCAAAATGTTACCAAAAAACACTTTTTCCTCTCTTTTCTGTGACAGAAAGTTCTGGAATCTGAGAGGAGCCACAAATTTCATTCCACCCAGCGTTCTTCCAAGTCTCCCGATAAAAATGGTACCTCACTTGTGTGGGTAGGCCTAGCGCCCATGAATGGAAATCGCCCAAAACACAACATGGACACATTACATTTTTTCATAGAAAACACTGAAGTTTTTTTACAAAGTGCCTACCTGTGGATTTTGGACTCTAGCTCAGCCGGCACCTGGGCAAACCTAGCACACCAGCGCATTTTTGAAAACTAGACACCTAGGGGAATCCAAGATGGGGTGCCTTGTGGGGCTCTGACCAGGTTCTGTTACCCAGAATCCTTTGCAAACCTCAAACTTTGACCCAAAAAATACCTTTTCCTCTCATTTCGGTGACATAAAGTTGTCGAATCTGAGAGGAGCCACAAATTTCCTTCCACCCAGCGTTCCCCCAAGTCTCCTGAAAAAAATGGTACCTCACTTGTGTGGGTAGGCCTAGCGCCCACAAAAGGAAATGGCCCAAAACACAACGTGGACACATCACATTTTTTCAGAGAAAACAGAGGTGTTTTTTGCAAAGTGCCTACCTGTGGATTTTGGCCTCTAGCTCAGTTGGCACCTGGCCAAACCTAGCACACCAGCGCAATTTTGAAAACTAGACACCTAGGGGAATCCAAGATGGGGTGACTTGTGGAGCTCTGACCAGGTTCTGTTACCCAGAATCCTTTGCAAACCTCACAATTTGACCAAAAAAAACACCTTTTCATCTCATTTCGGTGACATAAAGTTCTGGAATCTGAGAGGAGCCACAAATGTCCTTCCACCCAGCGTTCCCCCAAGTCTCCTGAAAAAAATTGTACTTCACTTGTGTGGGTAGGCCTAGCACCCACGAAAGGAAATGGCCCAAAACACAACGTGGACACATCACATTTTTTCACAGAAAACAGAGGTGTTTTTTACAAAGTGCCTACCTGTGGATTTTGGCCTCTAGCTCAGCCGACATCTGGGGAAACCTAACAAACCAGCGCATTTTTAAAAACTAGACACGTAGGGGAATCCAAGATGGGGAGACTTGTGGTGCTCTGATCAGGTTCTGTTACCCAGAATCCTTTGCAAACCTCAAAATAGGACCAAAAAAACACTTTTTCCTCTCATTTCGGTGACAGAAAGTTCTGGAATCTGAGAGGAGCCACAAATTTCCTTCCACCCAGCGTTCCCCCAAGTCTCCCGATAAAAATGGCACCTCACTTGTGTGGGTAGGCCTAGCGGCCACGAAAGGAAATGGCTCAAAACACAAAAAGACACATCAAAATCATCAAATACAAAACTACCTGTTTTTGCAGGGGGGTGCCTGCGTTTTTGGTCCTGGACTCAGCAGCCTTCTGTGGAAACCTACCAAACCCAAACATTTCTGAAAACTAGACACCCGAGGGAGTCCAGTGAGGTGTGACGTGCGTGGATCCCCCAATGTTTTCTTACCCAGAATCCTCAGCAAATCTCAAATTTAGCTAAAAAATCTAATTTTTCCCACATTTCTGTGTGGGATCACCACACTGGGACACATTTCATACCGCCCAATGTTCCCCTCAGTCTCCCGGTAAAAATTATACCTCATTTGTGTAGGTGGGCCAAGTGCTTGTGAAAGGGAAGAGCCAACAACATGTCGATATTGAGAGGGAACAAAGGGGGTCCAAAAGGACAGTTTGCAAAAAAGATTTTTATGCTGACAAGTGCAGCAGAATTTTTATCGGAATAGATGAGACAATGCTGGGTGGTAGGAATTTTGTGGATTTCTGCAGATTCCGGAAGGTTCCATCACAAAAACGTGGGAAACATGTGTGATTTCCAGCAAAGTCGGAGGTTTGCAGGGGATTGTGGGTGCAAAAATGGTGTGGGGTGCATGTGAAACACACCAGTCTGGAATCACCCAGATGTTTAGTTTTCAGATGTGTCTAGGTCTTGTGGATTTTTCTACATGGCAGCGTCCCAAAGTCCACAAAGTGCAGCCCTCACCATTTCAAGTGGGACGATTTTGAGAGTAAGCCAAGTTCTCATGGCCCAAATGTAAAACTAAAACCCAAAGTAATCAAATGCCTTCTTGCTTGCTGTGGGATAAGATGTTTTAGAGTGCGGGGGAGAGCTGAAAGACTGTTACCCCCTTCAGTTGAGGTGGGGGCGTAACCAGGGCCATACTGGTTGGTAGCAACCACCCCAATATATATATTTTTTTTTTAATTCCCTTGCATCTAGTAGACTTTCTGCCCCCCGGGGTGTGGATCAGGGGTAATTGCCCTATCTGCCCACTAGTGGGCAGAACAACTTTGGCCCCATTTATTTGGGGTGGGGGTATGGCCATACCCCCACCTCTCCTCTTATTGTTGGAAAAAAAACTTCCCTGGCCTCTGATGGGCTTTCTGCCCCCCCTTAGGGCAGATGACCTTCCAAAAATAGGCCCATCTGCCCCCAATGGGGGGCAGATAATGCCAACAGTAATGTGCTCCCATGGGTAGCGACCCTTACCCAAGGGGCTGCCTCCCTAAAGAAAACACACGCATACACTCACACCAATCCCTGGTGCCTAAGGGGTTTCTGCCCCCAGGGGGGCAGATTGGCCTAACACAAATTGGCCGATCTTCTCCCAAGGGGGGCAGAAATGGTCTAAATACAATTTGCCCCCCAGGGGAGCGACCCTTGCCTAATGGGTCGCTCCCCATCGCTAAAAAAACAAACAAACAAAAAAAAAACACAATTTATTTTTAGCCCTGGCACCTAGAGGTTTCTGCCCCCCCCAGGGGCAGATCGGCCTAATAAGAATAGGCCGACCCGCCCCCAGGGGGCGCAGAAATGCTGAGCTGAGCTTCCAGCGTGATGGAGGAGGCCTCTGTGATTGTCAGCGCGTTATGTGCGCTGATGTCACAGTGGGGGGGTCGGGGTGGAAGGGGAAGGGATACCCCTTCCATCCACGACCGGGGGGTGTGGGTGGGGGACCCATGGGGGGAGCGCTAGCGCTCCCCCCGGTTCCCGGGTGCAGGACGAGGTGATCTCGTCCAAGGCACCCGGGAACCGGTGCCTTAGACGAGATCACCTCGACCAAGGCACCGTACGGGTTAAGCACTGATTTACCTACCTGCGCTTCCTGGTGAACCTGAATACCTACACAGTAGTATTTAGTAAAGTATGGAATCAGGGTCAAGTAGCATCCCTACATAGGTCTGCTAACAGCATGTTTCCTATTAAAACCACTGTGACTCCCTTTTAGTGAGTAGAATATGGATTAGTGGTAGGGTGCATGGTGAGTTTACCTTTCATGTAACAGATCTGAACACATCTAACAATCCATCTTGCAGTGCCTTCTTTACAGATTGGGTGGCAAGAATGCAGTGGTGCGAAAGCATCAAAGTGTTTTGTTTCCTGACTGTATGAGGATTGTCTACACAAAACAGGATAGTCCTTCCAAAACCTAAATTGTGTTGACATCTCTCTGTGAGAGGCTAGGGCTTATGAAAAAAGCATGGCACATTAATTGACTGATTGAAATGGAAAGTTAATGCCATTATTGATGGAAAACAAGGTTTTAAATACTATGTGGTGACTGGTACTACCTTAGGAGGAATTACACTTTTTAACCCAACCATAAAAGCCTTTATTACTGGAACATGAAAAATATATTGGTGCCTGCTGTTTTGAAGCAATGCCGCAGCTGCTGCTAGCTGAGCTCATATGGATGTGTATGCAATCTAGGTTTTACAAGGACAAAGGGTAGCTAATTGAATGTTTAACTGTGCCCATGAGTTGGTTAGCATTTAGAGCTGTGCAATAGCTGAAAAGGTCCTTCTATTTAAAATGCTCAATGGGGGGCTTTACTGCTACCTTTCAAATGTGCATTAATTCTTGTGGATTTTGTAAACAACCTAAATCCAAGACTTGAGATGCAAAATCCCTAGAATCAGGCCTTTGGGATCGAGCAGTTGTCTGTGATGAGGACTTGAGAAAATCTAGACAGGGAAGTCTTTGAGGTGGATGTATGGAGCAGAGGGTACCATGGTTGTGAGGCTTGCTTTGAGTAGGTACAATGAGTATCATTGTACCTACTTCACTTTCCACACCACATAAGGGATCATGGAACTCAGGGTAAAGCATATCCAAATGTTGCAGTCTAGTCTATCTAAAGTACATTCCGCGATAAGTTCTCCTGACACCTCAGCAGATGGCCCTACGGTACAGGCTAGGCTCCCCTCCTGATGTTCCCTCATGGAAACCTCCAGGCTCTGGGACTGGTTCACTGGAATCTTGGGACTCAGCCCACCCCCATTCCCTCTCCTCTGAGACTGGACATGGGATCCCTCATCCAACCCACTACACTGGGACAAACCTGGGACACTGAAAGCCTTCCCCACCTCACCTGGTTGGGAAATACCTAAGCCACTCCCTTCACAAGCACCTGCAAATGCCTCTTCAGACCCTTTGGTATTCACCCAGAGGTCTGTCTCCAGTGGAAATTCCCTCGGGTCAGAGAACGCACACTCCACCTGGTGTTGGCGTAGCTCTGGAGAACATGGACTGGACATTTCCTCACCAGCAATCGCATCACACAGCCCTTCACATGGTTTAACCAAACTACCCTCCACCTCACCATCCAGTGCCTTGAAAAGGTATCCCACATCACCCTCCTGAGACTGGTGAGATCTGGTGTATCTGACTATCCCTGACACTCAGCCCACACTCTTCTGGGGTGTCTCCATACCTCACAACCAGGACCTCTACCTAGGGGGAACCCCTCTCCCTGTCACTCTCACCTACAGCCAGTAGAGTGTCCCTCCCATCACTAGGAATATGATTCCCCATGCCAGTTCCCCAACCCACCTGTTCTGCTTTCCTACATATCTCCTATCGGAGCTTACAGAACCTCTCTGGAATGCACTTCTGAGTTCAAAGAAGACCTTTATTGTTGTTAATTCTCCCCCACCCACAAGTTCTTGAGAGACGAAATTAGTAGTTTTCAAGCACACGTTTAAAAGAGTAGTCGCAGCAATGAAAGCAAAATATATCACAGTACTTCTCAGTTGCAATGTACACAGCAAATATATATATGAATTGCAAAGCAAAGCATAAAAGTCAAAATTCATCACCGTATGGGCAAGTAGGGCCTATATTCAGCTTCATCTTTCTGGGGTCTGCAAGTTGATGACTCCGGTCAACTGCGAGAAAGAGATTATCTACCCAAACGGGAGACTGCCAACTGAAGTCTAGCTCCAGCCTGAAGTCAAGCAGATTCAAATCTAACTCACTGTAGCCCAGAGTCATCCTTAAAAGCAAACTCAGTGTGAGATCTGAACGACCTTGGAGAATGGCCAGTTCTCTTGAGCCATTCCGCTCTCAGACTGGATTGCGAGGTAAACACAAAATCTACGTGCTCTTATCAGCTAAGGTCTGGTGTGAAGAAAACAGCTTGGTCCATCTTGTGGAAAAACATAGCTTGGAAAAACACAGACATCTCTGCAATGTCTCAACTGCAATGTCTAACTCCACGTTAAAGCCAATAGACAGCTAACCTGAATATCAAATGTGATGTCTAATGTCATGTCAAAGCTAATAGGCAGCTAAGCTGAATACAAAATGTAATGTCTAATATCATGTCAAAGCCAATAGGCAGCTGAACTGAATACAAAAAGTAATGTCCAATATCATGTCAAAGCCAATAGGCAGCTGAACTGAATACAAAATGTAGGGGGTGATTCTCACCCTGGCGGGCGGCGGAGGCCGCCCGCCAGAGTTCCCCCCTCCAAAATACCGCTCCGCGGTCGCAAGACCGCTGAGGGTATTTTGGGTTTTGCACTGTGATGGCGGGCGACCGCCAAAAGGCCGCCCACCAGCCCAGTGCAAAACAGCCTTCCCACTAGGAAGCCGGCTCAGAATTTAGCCGGCGGAGTGGGAAGGTGCGACGGGTGCAGTGGCACCCGTCGCGTATTTCAGTGTCTGCAAAGCAGACACTGAAATACAAAGTGGGGCCCTCTTACGGGGGCCCCTGCAGTGCCCATGCCATTGGCATGGGCACTGCAGGGGCCCCCAGGGGCCCCATGACACCCCATACCGCCATCCTGTTCCTGGTGTCAGAATCCCCATGGCGGCGCAGCTCGAGGATTCTACAGGGCAGCGGGAGACCGCCGGTTTTCCCTTTCTGACCGCGGCTGAACCGCCGCGGTCAGAATGCCCTGTAGAATGACCCCCGTAATGTCTAATATCATGTCAAAGCCAATAGGCGGCTAAGCTGAATACAGAATATAATGGCTAACTCCATGTTAAAGCCAATAGGCAGCTAAACTGAACAAAACATATAATGTGCTACTAGTGAGCATTGAGCAACTAATATGCGCAGTGGTGAAACACAAAGTCATTGGTCAAACACAATTAATAGCATCACACCACCTTAGGGACCCTGCGCACCACTAGAGATACCTCATACCCCTGAACCTCCTGGTGTATGTCGTCCCCCCTCCTTCAAGTTGGGCACCAAGTCTCTGGGCATGTACACTTCTACTGGACATAAGACTTTTGCTGCCACCATTTGAACTGGACTCAGGCCTCATGGCTTCCAGCTTCAGCTCTTCACAGCTCAGTTCATGAGCTCCCAACATTTATTTTTCCTGGGCTAAGGCTCTCTCAGCCTCAGCCCTCTCAAGCTCTTCATCTACCTCTCTCAGCCTCTGCTCTCAAGCTAGACTCTATTCCTCTCTCTCTTCTTCCCTCTCAGGGCCACTGCCCTCCTCATCAGAGTAGTCCTTCTCCGCAGGATCATCTGGTATTGTTGCTTCCCAGCTTTTCATCTCATACTGAAACAGGGCTGTCTCAAGAACCCCCTTTTGGGACCTTCTCTTCACAGCCAGCCCCCTTTCCTTGCAGAAAACTTTGAGCTCCCTCATTGAATAGATCTCCAAGTGCCAGAAGTTGACTTCCTTTCTGCATAGGCCTCACAGGTATAACAACTAACCTGAGTCCCAAGTATCAACAATACATCCAAGAGGACACCAGAGAACAAAAAAAGGGAAAGCAGAATGTGGTTGTGTATTGGTCTGCACTGAAAACAGTAGTGTACACCAATCACTGTATGTCAAGTACAAATACAAGTTCAATGTTAGAAATGGGGCCTCTGGTTGGCAGTCAGTTTGCACTCTGTCCAAACAGGGACCCACACTCTAGTCAGGGCAATGGAGATACACACTTAGATAACCCCTGCTCACCACCTTAGAAGCTTGGCACAAGCAGTCAGGCTTATCTCAAAGGCAATGTGTAACGTATTTGTACGACCACACAGAGTAACACAGTGTAAACCTTACAAAATGGACATTACACCAGTTTAGAAAATAAGCCAATATTTAGCTAAATCAAACAAGACTAAACCGACAAAAATCCAACATACACAAGTCAAGATATGAATTTATAAAATAAAAAGAGTCTTACTCTATTGAAAACATGGAAACCTTGTTTTTACACAGAGTACCTGGTTTGAGTCAAAAATAAAGCCGCATGGGTGAGCGTGGTTCGGAAAAGTCAGTGATGCGTCGATTCCTTACTCACAAGTGAGGCCGTGCGTTGTTTCTTCTCCGGTCGGGTAGGCGATGCATCGTTTTTTTCTCCCACGAGAGAGCAATGCGTTGATTTCTGGATGGGGCACCTCGGATCCACGCAAGTTCACGTTGATTTTGACGCACAGCGATGACGCGCAAGAAATCCGGCTGCACAGTGATGCAAAACCACACTGTGTGGGGTTTGTGTCATTTCCAGCAGCTACGCATGGGTGTTTGCTTTGTTTCTCCAGCCGGAATGCAGTTGATGCGTCAATTTCCCAGCCGCTTTGCAGGTGGTGCGTTGATTTCAACCACAAGGTGGGTGGCATGTCGTTTTTACAGCTGCCTGCCATTGCAGGTGGCGTGTCAAAAGCTTCCCCGCACAGCATCCTGTGCATGTATTTCAGCCTTTTTCTACTAGCTTCACCTTTTAAGGGCCCAGGGACTGGATAGGGCACCACTTGGGAGGGCACGAGTCTCTGCAGAGAATCCAGGTGCTGGCAGAGGAAGTCTTTGTTGGCCCTGAGACTTCAAAACAGGAGACAAGCTCAATCCAAGTTCTTGGAGATTCTTCACAAGCAGGAATATACCACAAAGTCCTGTCTTTGTCCTCTTTCAGGCAGAAGCAGCAACTGCAGGCCAACCCAGCAAAGCACAGTCAGAGGCAAAGGGGCAGCACTCCTCCTCCAGCTCTTCAGCTCTTCCCCTTGGCAGAGGTTTCTCCTGGTTCCAGGAGTAATCTGTAAATCTGGGGTTTTGGGTTCACTACTTATACCCCTTTCTGCCTTTGAAGTAGGCACACTTCAAAGGAAAGTCTCTGTTATTCACAAGATCCTGCCTTGCCCAGGCCTGGCCCAAGACTCACACCAGGGGGTTGAAGACTGCATTGTGTGAGGGCAGGCACATCCCATTCAGGTGCAAGTGACCGCTCCTCTCTCCACTCTAGCCCAGATGGCCCATCAAGATATGCTGGCAACACCTCAGCTCCCTTTGTGTCAATGTTTAGAGGGGATTCACAAACAGCCTAACTGTAAGTCTGACCCAGACAGGGAATACAAAAGCAGACAGAGTCACGGAATGGTTTCAGCAAGAAAATGCCCACTTTCTAAAAGTGGCATTTTTAAACTGACAATTTAAAAAACAAGTTTCCCAAAAGATGTATTTTTAAATTGTGAGTTCAGAAACACCAAACTCCAGGTTTCTACCTGCTGCCAAAGGAAAACTGCACTTAAAAGATATTTATTTAAAGGCAGCCCCCGTGTTAACCTATGAGAGAGAGAGAGGCCCTGCAACAGTGAAAAACGAATTTGGCAGTATTTCACTGTTAGGACATTTAAACACATCAGTACCTGTCCCTCTTTTACCATACACTGCACCCTGCCCATGGGGCTACCTAGGGTCTACCTTGGGATGCCTTACGTGTATAAAAAGGGAAGATTTGGGCCTGGCAAGTGGGTACACTTGCCAGGTCGAATTGGCAGGGTAAATCTGCAAACACAGAGACTGCAGTGGCAGGTCTGAGCCATGTTTATAGGGCTACTCATGTGGGTGGCACAACCAGTGCTGCAGCCCCACTAGTACCATTTGATTTACATGCCCTGGGGACATCTAGTGCACTTTGCCAGGGACTTACTAGTAAATCAAATGTGCCAATCATGAAAAAACCAATCACCAATACAATTTAGACAGAAAGCATATGCACTTTAGCACTGGTTAGCAGTGGTAAAGTACCCAGAGTCCTAAAGCCAACACAAACTGGTCACAAAAAATAGGAGGAAGGAGGCAAACAGTTTGGGGATGACCCTGCAAAAAGGATCAGGTCCAACACACTTATTAAGGTTAAAAAACTTTTTTCATTTGCAGAATTTTCTTCTGTAGATCAGGGCTGTGCTTAGACTGAAAAGCAGTACCTATACGTCTAAAGCAGTGTCATGCAGAAAGATGAGGAAGATGCTTGGAATATCATTTTAGCATGGATTTACCTACCTGCACTTCCTGGTGAACATGAATACCTACTCAGTAGTATTTAGTAGAGTATGGAATGAGGGTCAAGTAGCATCCCTACATAGGTCTGCTAATGGCATGTTTCCTATTAAAGCCACTGTGACTGCCTTTTAGTAAGTAGAATACGTATTAGTGGTAGAGTACATTGTGAATTTACCTTTCATGTAACAAAGCTGAACACACCTGGCAACCCATCTTGCAGTGCCTTCTTTACAGATTGGCTGGCAAGGATGCAGTGGTGCAGAAGCATCTAAGAGTTGTTTTGTTTCCTGACTGGATGAGCATAGTCTACATAAAACAGGATAGTCCTTCCAACATCTAAATTGTGTTGAGATCTCACATTAATGGACTGATTGAAATAGAAAGTTAATATCATTATTGATGGAAAACAAGGTTTTAAATTCTAATTCACGACTGGTACTGACCTGCCTTAGGTCTAGAGCTCGCCCCCCACGTCCGCAGCACCACCCTGCTGTCTCCTGCCCCTGACCCCCGCCCACGCTGCTGCTAGCGTGTTCGAGGCCCTCCTCCACCCGCAGGCATCCTCCTGCGCCTCATCCCTGGTGTCTAGTGGGCTCTAGTAAGCTTCACTTGACCCGTGTGCCGCTTTTCGCCGTCCTGTAAGTGTTTTTCAAATTTTCAGTGCCTTGCCTCCTTGTGCTTCTGCCCCCGTTGTGCCCCTTCTGATTGTGCCGCTTTTCACCGTCCTGTAAGTGCATTTCTATTTTTTTCAAGCGCCTTGCCTCCTTGCGCTTCTGCCCCCGTTGTGCCCCTCTGATTGCTGTACCCCAATTGTAACTTGTGCCATAATTGTATTTTGTGCCTGTTTTTACTGTTTTGTGCCTTGCTTTTTCCCTGGTTTTCGCCCCTTGGGCGCTCCCCCTTGCCGATCTCCCCTTGCCGCTGCCTCCCTGCGGCCCCGCCCCCCTGGCGCCCCCATTCGCCGCTCCCTCCCGCCTCCCAGCTGCTCCTCCCTCCCCCTTCCCTCCCCCCTCCCTTCTTAATGGCTGGCGCTGTGCGTCCGCGCCGCTGGCGCTCCGGAGGCGCGCCGGAGGCTAGCCCGTCTGCGCCCGTCCGTGCCTGGACCGCGCCCAGCACCACCCCCCCTGGTCCACACACACCCCCAGCCTTCGATACTCGGCCAGCGAACTCCTCGCCCTCAACCCTGACCCCTCCACAGAATGCTTCCAGGCCACCCCGAAGCACACCAAAGGACCTTTTTCCTGCCTCACCTGCAACTTCACCTGCAACAGAACAACGAAGCCAGCAACAACCAACACAAACCACCTGCACTGCATCCTCCTCAACACACGCTCCGCACGAAAGCACGCCATTAAGCTCTGGGACCTGTTCGACACCACCGCCCCAGATGTAGCCTTCCTAACCGAAACCTGGTGGAACGACTCCTCGGCCCCAGACATCGCCATCGCCATCCCTGACGGCTACAAGATCACCAGAAGAGATAGCACCAACGGAATCGGCGGAGGAATAGCCATCGCCCACAAATCTACCCTCAAGATCCACACCCACACGGACGACACCCCCAAGACAGCCGAACACCTCCACTTCCAGATTCACACGGACCCCAACACTACCCTCAGAGGAACCCTTATATACCGCCCTCCAGGACCAAGAGCACCCTTCAGCGACACCATCTCCGACCTCGCAAGCACCCACGCCCTCGCCTCTTCAGACTACATCCTCCTGGGAGACCTCAACTTCCACCTGGAGAACAACAATGACACCAACACCGCATCACTGACCACCAGCCTCTCTAACCTCAGACTCCGTCAACTGGTCAACACACCCACCCACATCGCCGGCCACACCCTTGACCCACTCTTCACTGCAAGCAACCACATCTCATTCAGCCACACCTCCGAACTCCACTGGACCGACCACCACTGCGTCCATTTCACCTTCAAGAAAAACACCGAACACCACCGCACCCCTCTACCGCCTCACCGCCGCTGGGGAAAAGTCACCGAAGATCAACTAGCCAGCACCCTCGCCAAAAACCCACCACCCGACCCCACCGACCCGTACTCCGCCGCCATCAACCTCCAACAATGGATCCTCAACTGCGCCAACATCCTAGCACCACTCAAGAGACCCACCGTCAACCAAGAAAAGAAAAAAACAGCCTGGTTCACAGACGAACTGACCACCTCCAAATGCACCTGCCAGAAACTCAAGAAAAAATGGATCCTCGAGCGCACACCCGACAACCTTGCTACCCTCAAAGAAGCCAACCGCGAACACCACCAACTGATCCGACTCGCCAAACGCTCCCACTTCACAGAACGCCTTAACAACAACGCTCACGACTGCAAGGAACTCTTCTGCATCGTGAAGGAACTCTCCAACCCCAACGCCAACGTCAATGACGTCCCTCCATCCCAGAAACTCTGCGACGATCTCTCCACCTTCTTCTACCAGAAAATCGCAGCCATCACGACAGCTTCAACACCTCACCTCCACCAGACCCCACCCCCAACAACTCCTCCCACGCCGTCCGCATCACCACCTGAACCCAAGTAGACGACGCCGAAACCCTAAAGACCATGAACTCCATCCACTCAGGATCTCCCTCTGACCCCTGCCCACATCACGTTTTCAACAAAGCCGACGTCACCATCGCCCCCAAACTCCGTAAGATCATCAACCTTTCCTTCAACACCGCTACCTTCCCGGACAGCTGGAAGCACGCAGAAATCCAACCCCTCCTCAAGAAACCTAAGGCTGACCTCAACGATCTCAAAAACTTCCGACCGATCTCCCTCCTCCCTTTCCCAGCGAAAGTCATCGAGAAGATCGTCAACGCACCGCTCGCCCACTACCTAGAAGACAACTCCATCCTAGACCCCTCCCAATCTGGTTTCAGACGAAACCACAGCACAGAGACTGCACTCCTCGCCGCCACAGATGACATCAGACAACAAATGGACAACGGCGAAACCTCAGCCCTCATCCTCCTAGACCTCTCTGCTGCCTTCGACACGGTCTGCCACCGCACCCTACTAAATCGCCTCCACGAAGCCGGTATCCAAGACAAAGCCCTCAACTGGATCTCCTCTTTTCTCTCCGCCAGAACCCAGAGAGTCCGACTCTCACCCTTCTGCTCCGAAGCCACCAACCTCATCTGCGGCATCCCCCATGGCTCCTCACTAAGCCCAACGCTGTTCAACGTCTACAGGGCCCCCCTCGCACAACTGGCCCGCCAGCACAACCTCAGCATCCTCTCCTACGCCGACGACACCCAGCTCGTCCTCTCCCTGACCAAAGATCCTCTCATCGCCAAAGCCAACCTCCACGAGGGACTGAAATCCATCGCCGAGTGGATGAGCAACAGCCGCCTGAAACTTAACTCCGACAAGACGGAAGTCCTCATCCTCGGGCGCACCCCCTCGGCCTGGAACGACTCTTGGTGGCCCACCGCCCTGGTCCCCCCTCCCACCCCAGCCAGCCACGCACGAAACCTCGGCTTCATCCTCGACTCCGCTCTCACCATGTCCAAACAGGCCAACGCAGTCTCCTCTTCCTGTTTTAACACCCTCCGCATGCTCCGCAGGATCTTCAAGTGGATTCCAACAGGAACCAGAAAGACTGTGACCCAAGCCCTCGTCAGTAGCAGACTCGACTACGGCAACGCACTCTACACAGGCATCCCAACAAAAGACATCAAACGACTCCAACGCATTCAGACCGCATCCGCCCGCCTGATCCTCGACATACCCCGCCGATGTCACATCTCCCCCCACCTGAAGGACCTCCACTGGCTCCCCGTGGACAAGAGGATCACCTTTAAACTCCTCACCCACACACACAAGGCACTACACGACACCGGACCCACCTACCTGAACACCAGACTCAACTTCTACGTTCCCTCACGCCAACTACGCTCTGCCAACCTTGCCCTCGCCATCGTCCCCCGAATCCAGCACAAGACCTCTGGCGGCAGATCCTTCTCCTACCTCGCCGCCAAGACCTGGAACTCACTCCTGACCTCACTACGCCAGACCCAGGACCTCCTCACCTTCAGGAGACTCCTCAAGACATGGCTCTTCGAACGATAGCAGCTATTCAATCTAGGTTTTACAAGGCCAAAGGCTAGGTAATTAAATGTTAAACTGTGACCATGGATTGGGCAGCATTTAGAGCTGTGCAATAGCTCAAAAACTCCTCCCATTTAAAATGCTCAATGGTAGTCTTTAGTGCTACCTTTCAAATGTGCATTAATTCTTGTGGATTTTGCAAACAAAATCGCTAGACTCAGGCCTTGAGATTGAGCAGTTGTCTGTGATGCTGACTTGAGAAAACCTAGACAGGGAAGTCTTTGAGGTGGATATATGGACATTTAAAAAAGCAGAGGGTACCATGGTCGCGAAGTTCACTTTGATAAGTAGGTACAATGATTATCATTGTACCTACTTCACTTTCCACACTACATATGGGATCATTGCAACTCAGGGTAAAGCATATCCAAATCCTGATGGTGGCTACTTAGAAGCTTGGCAAAGTTCTTGAATTCTGCTGGCAGGGGCTCAGCTAGCAAATGTATTTAATGCTGTATTAACCAATGCCTAATCGCTTGGGGCATGGTGGACACCTCTAGAAAATCTGACCTGCCCCCCGTTCGTAATACATATTTGACATGTCTGTTCAAACTTTGAGTTCTTTGTTGTGTAGGTTCTTACAAAAGCTTCAAAGGCTATCTGATCTACATGAAATTGTAACACCCTGATGTAGAGATGCTCCTGAAAGGAACACTGACCTTGTATTGTGAAGCCATTGTGCACTGTTAGGGACACATGAGTAGTGATGGTCACCTGTAGCTCTAGAAATGATCTACCCAATAAAAGGTTGGCGTGTTTCACCACAGTAATTTGTATGGAACTTCTGGCTCTACCAACAATAGATGCTCCCAGTTTCTTGTCACCACTGTCTGTCTAAATATTCCTGAAAAGTGTGCACGTAGAATCAAGAACTGAGATCCAGTGCATTGCATAATGCCACCATCCTTACCAGTTCCTTTATCATTCTCAGTGTCCCAGGATGTGACATGCTGGTAATAGTGAAGCAACCCCTAGAATGCCCAAGCTCTTTCAAGCGTGGGATAAGCTCTGAATGTGATGGCAACAGGAAATCTTTGAGTTTACCGAGGATCGATTATGAAGCCTACTTGGCAAAAATATGAACCAGTAAACTCTTTCTAGAGTGTTCTTTAAACATAGAAAAAGAATCACCCACATTACCAGCCAGTCTGTGAGATAAGGGTATACAAGTATGTGTCTGCAATGAAAATTCACCTCTACAGCAGCTAGACATTTGATTACCTTGGAGACCGAGAGAACCTAAAAAAGGAAGGTCTTTGAACTGGCAATGTGCTCCGCTTACCACAAACATCAGGTATTTATGTGCACCTAATGGAGTGGGGTGTAGAAGTAGGCTTCAATATGGTCTAGTGCGGTCATCTTGAAGCAGATGCCAGTAACATAGCAGTTGAGTAGCTGAAGATCATGGATGGGGCAAAGATTTTCATCTTTCTTGAAGATTAGTTAAACCATTGCCCTTGCTGCTATAGAGGCAGTGTAAACATTACGAATTTCAAGTAAAGAGGCCATCTCTTCCAATGACAGCAAATAATGCAGTTGGTTGGTTTTGTGATCCTTTGACTATGGTGAAAAAAGCTCTCAGGTTACAGCCTACCATTGAAGACAGAATAACCCCAGACATCCCCTGACTGGTATTTTATCACTGGGGGCATGTACGGAAAGTCACAGCACCATTCATTGGCACCATTTGCAGGATCTCTTATGGACCTAGATTGGCCATTCCTACAAAAAGATCCACCATTTGAACTGGTCCCATTTGTAATGTTGCTGTGCCTCTGTAGGAAAGGGGCTCTTGCTTATTGTATGCTTGGAGTGGGCTTACTGTCCACACCTAGATTAAGATCTTGTTTTGCCAAGGAATTCAGAGGTACTGTTGTTATTGCAAGGCACCCAAACCCTTTGTCATTTCTGTGCCCACTGTTGTATCAAATGGTAGAGCACTTAGATGCTCTGAGGCGCTGAATGAGCACACTGGTGCTGGTTTGTTGGGAGGCTGTATCAGAAGCATCCAATGCGCAGCTAATACTTGCGCTGGAGATTACTTTGCCCTTCTGTCAATGTTTCTGAGCCCATTCACATTGAACATCCAGTAAATCTTGCAAATATTTGTCCATCTCCTCCCATTGGGGCTTTTCCTATCTTGCGGACAGGACCAATGAGTTGTGGCACCCACAGCTACCCACGCCATCGGCGTTAAGGTTTTTGCTTTTTTTACCTGGGGGTGAGGTGTCACCTATCCTTACAGATTGTTTTCTTGCTTTGAGCATGGCCAATTAGTCTTTAGGAACATGGTCTCTAATGAAAAATGGGTCAAGTGGGTCTGGCTTACACTTCCAGTGTATATGTGGTGTGAAGACCAGTGCTTTAACAGGATATTTAAAATTCCACGAGGAGCAGTTTAATGCCATGTTCTGTGTTGGGAAGTACTGTTTGATTTACTTTTTCTGTAGAGGGAACCTTTATATTAAATCATCTCTTACTACTTAACTTGCAACAGAATATTATGTTGGTGTGCTATGATGATAATAACTGTATGATGCACAAATGTTTCATCAGGTGGAGAAGCCTTTAGAGATATGGCTCCGATGGCTCATCATCATGAGCACTGACCATATAATACTATACTGCTTCATACTCATCTTCTGCCTTTACTGATTATTATTAGGGAAATAGTAAGCCATGTAGAACATGTTCTCATCCGTGTGAAGAAACACTGAGATGGAAGATGGAGATTTGACAATAGTCATCTTTTGTTTTTCAGGGTGGGACAACTTTAATGTCTAGAGATACAGCATCCTCATATGGAAGCTTGGGCTTCCTGTGGTGAGGCAATGAAGTGAATGGGGGCTACATCAAAGACTTTTGGAGGTATACTTGAATCCAAGGTTCTTTTGAATTCCAGACTTGCCTGAATGTCACACCCCCTCCATTACATAAGGGGCCTTTTTCAACCCAGAACCTCCTTGGTGGCTGCAATAGGCAATGATTAATAGTGAAGATGTCAATACCCTTTGTGAAGAGACTCCTCAATTAAAGCATAGCTGAGGCCTTTATGCATTTCTTCCTATTTAGGGCTGTTCTTGCAATGAATAGTTTTGCTTGCACAGGTTCGCCAAGCAAAGCACAGTAGACTCATGGAATGCAAATTTACAGTGGCTCATGTGCAGTGACTAAACACCCTACATGTCAATGAGAGAAACTGAGTTAATCGTTTTGGAGGGATATCCCTGCCAACTCAATAAACACAGTCTGGTTAGACTGAACCACAGTCCTTAGAAAATCTTTGCTAAACCCTGGTATCTATTGCACAAGAGCAGGCATCACAGGTTAAGGTCAATTAGTTACAATACTCTTACAGTCAAGAAAACAACAGAATAAAATTCCCAATGTAAGACAGAAAAAAATAGGAAAAATGTAATAAGCAAAAATACACCTAAATTATTTGAAATGTCATTAATTAACATGTACTATGTAATATAATATGTGAGGTCACAAGCAGAGCATGGTGGGGTTGCAAAATGTGTCAGTATAGTTTAACAGCTGAATTTCAGTGTTTTTTGTTTTTTTAAATTTTTCGTTTTTATATTATTGCAAGACTTAACTATAATGTCACTTTGACCCCGAATTTCTACCGTTTTTTTTAAACATCAGCTAAAATCTTATTAATAGACCTAACTATAAATTCACTTTAACATTTCTTTCAGTACATGTAGGGGGTTTCTTGATCATATTCACCCAACTCCCTCACTGAGCTCATCGTTAGGCCATGACCGGCAAGGGGTTGGCTCAGGTGAATGTACAAGAAGGTTCCCAATGCACTTTTTTCCAGTATTTTAAATTATTTTGACAAATTATGTTGGTGAGAACCTTGCAATAACAAACTTGAACAGAGCTAGGCTGAGAGGTGATAAAAGTGCCATGCTGTGTTTGCAGACGATGCAGTGCTATTTACATTAACTGAGCTTGCTATTGGACGGCTTTGAAGTCTTGTGTTGCGAAAACAAAACCATAAGTCAACATAACAATACAAAATTCCTAACCATGTTTTTCAGACACTAGTTGAAGCGTACCTTTAATATCAGGGGGATGGTCCTAGAGAGAGTTTCCAATTTTTATTATTTTTATTATTTGGGTATTAGATAGACCACATGTTGCCATGGATCTAGCAAATGGAACTTACATTGTTGAAACAAGGATTGACACTTAGCAACACCACTTGTACAACCTCCTGTGACTGCATGTAATGGAAACATTGAGTCACAGTGGAAACTGCACAGGTAAATTACCCAAGGCGCCCTGCAGGTATAAAGTTTATTTGCTACCTCAGCTGCTTCTTCATAGAGCAGATTAATTTGCTGCCATCAAAGTCCCTATAGCTAATAGTACGCATATTAATTCAGGAATAGACCTAGATTGGAGGGTCTTACATTTCTGAGTCTGGTGTATTCTTGGTATCTCGAGACAAAGAACAGGGCAATGTGATAGTGGTCTGCAGTAACAAAACACTGAGCACCCCACAGTATACATCTCATTCTCTAAGCAGCAAATCTTCATTCAGGCAATCGTTTCAATCTGTCTAAAGAAAAGAGCAGCTGGAAAGTGTGTTAAATGCCCTCCATTAACCTTTTATCTACTACAATATAAGCTTAACAATGAAAACATATGTTTATTCATGCTCATGCTTGGCATTTGGTGAAAACGGTTTGCTAAAGAGAAAAGTTTGAGTACTGAGAAATCTTACCTGCAGTGAGGTGACATATAGAAAAGTTAATTGAGCAAATTCATGAAAAGATGATAGAGAATAAAGTTAAGAGCCAGAACAACGGCAGGAATAATTGACAACATGAATCAAGATGGAAGGAATGGAATAAAAGCGCATTTCCTTGTACACATTGGAAAAACACCATCATTGGGATATTGTACAGAGCAAATGAGAAGAAAACACTGGTAACTAGTGAATTTTTAATTCTTTCTGAAAACATTGGAAAACATTGAAAAAACCCACCGTGGTTCACAATAAATTAAAACTGAGAATACAAAAATGTCTAATGTGACATTGTAAGCCAAACAAACACTATCATCTCTACTTAATGGAAAAATTCAAACTTCTACAGCCTGGTGAATTGGCCATTTTGGTAAACTTGGACTAAATATGGATTTTTTTAATGGATGTCCAGTTGTTTTAACATCATTTTGTTCACAAGGTTCAGTCTATCTATAATCTGCATAAACAAGACATACAGAATTATGTGAAATTTTACCTAATAATGTGGCCACTTCTGAAGGTGCTCATGACTAAGGGGGTCGTTACAACATTGGCGGTAAAAGCCGCTTACCGCCGTGCAGAAGACCGTCAAAACACCGCCGCGGCCGCTGAATTCCGCCACAGCTATTATGACCCACATCTCGGAATCCGCCGAAATTCAGACACCCACACAAGACCGCCATATCAAAGGTCAGTGATAAACTGGCGAAAACAAAACCTCCACCGTCACGCCAACAGAAACACGCCCATGCTATCACGACCCACGAATCCACGTGGCAGTCTTCCAACCGCGGTATTCCATTGGCGGTACACACCGCCGCGCTCAAAATACACACATCTCCAAAACACCGCCACATTGGACAATTACAAATACACACACCTGATACACATACAAACACCACTCCCACACACCCCACATAATATAAAACACGCACCCACATCACCCACAAACCCCTATGACCTAAAATCAGAGATGAAGGCCAGATAGACAGAGAGCACAGCAACTGAGAACCCCACCACACAGAGGCACACAACACCATCACCCGTACAACATTACACGCACAAAACACCACACACCACTACACATCACCCCACACATCAACACTTACACCACCCCACACATCACCCACACCACCTCATGTCACGCCAAAGACACCCCCGGTTTTCCGAGGAGGAGCTCAGGGTCATGGTGGAGGAAATCCTACGGGTAGAGCCACAGCTATTTGGCTCACAGGTGCAGCACACATCCATAGCCAGGAAGATGGAGCTATGGCAAAGAATCGTGGACAGGGTCAACGCAGTGGGACAGCATCCAAGAAATCGGGACGACATCAGGAAGAGGTGGAATGACCTACGGGGGAAGGTGCGTTCTGTGGTATCCAGGCACAACATCGCGGTACAGCGGACTGGCGGCGGACCCCCACCTCCTCCCCTACAACTAACAACATGGGAGGAGCAAGTCTTAACGATCATGCAACCAGAGGGCCTCGGAGGAGTCGGTGGAGGAATGGACACTGGTAAGTCAAATCTCAACTATTATATCCCCCACCCTACCTGCATGCCATCACACACCCCCACCCTCACCCCCTCCCCTATCACTCCAACTCCTCACTAATGTACTCATAACACAAACCACCCATCCCAACACCAAGCCCCGCATGGAAAAACAAAGCATGGTCAGCCCTCACCAAAGCATGCTCACTGCACATACCCGTAACATCCCCCTAACCATCATCACACAAACCCACACACAGGAATGCTTTCACTGGGGTGCACAAACACCCACCCATTGCACACCATTACTCACACACATGCACTAATCCTGCTCTTATATCCCTGCAGGACCACTACGGAACGTCACCACACCGGAGGGTCCAGACAACTCCACTCCACCCACAGAAGAGGCCCACAGTGACGACAGCAGCTCTGCCCTGCTGGATCCTGATGACCAGCCCGGACCATCGTGGGCGTCGGGACTGTCGGTTCCTCTTGCACAGGCACAGCCCAACACTGACCTTCCACCCTCTGGTAACACCAGCACAGCACCCACCCAGCGGGCCCATGCCTCCGTACCCAGGACACGTCAATCAGCGGTGTGTCCACCACTACAGGTAACCCAGGATAACCCACCACCCCAACAACAACAGGGACCTAGGGGCAGTGGTAGTGGGCACACGGTCCAGGGGACGGAGGCACAGAAACACAGGGGAACTGGGAGGGCTGCTGTGCGACAGGGGGCGGACAGGCCAAGGGAACCCACTCTCCACGAGGCCCTCTCCTCCATCATGAGAGCATACCACCACTCCCAGGAGACGATGGCGACGGTACTGGCCAAGTTTCAGGAGACCCAGCAAATGCAGGACGAACTGTATTTGGGGTTCAGGGAGGAGCTCAGAACCATCAGCTCCGCCCTGGGCACCATCGTAGGGGTGCTGAAGGACATACAAAAGACCATGAGGGACACCGTGGCACTCCAAGGGGCATCTGACACTAGCATGGACGATGAACTGCCCACCACCTCCGCCGGCGCTAGTGGAGAGGACGCCCTGCCACAGGAACACCACACCAGCACCCCACCCCCTGCTGACGGACAACCACCCCGCAAGCGGTCCCTGAGATCCAGGAACAGGACAGAGCAAGATGGCAAGACCCCCGCCCGGAAATGAGACCACCCTGATTGTCGTCCCACTGTCTCACTTTGTTACCCTGTCCCGATTGGAACTGCCCCATCTCCACTCCCTATGCCCATATGGGCAGTGCACCTGTGTGACTAATGGACTGGACTCTGCCATGGACATTCCTCCACAGTCCCCCATCACCATATCACTACCCCCCTCCATTTATGAGCACTGAAATAAACACCCTTGAACCACAGAACAATCTGGAGTCAGTCTGTGATTTGGTAAATATGTATTATCAATGACAGTGTCAAAATGCTTTCCAATTTTATAGCCAACATACCTATGTCACACATCACAAGTCCTTGAAGGATGCAAGCAGATGACACACGTTGCTAACCACACCTGTGAAACCGTAATGGAAAGGTACAACTCAGTGACCGAATACTGCTATGAACTGACAGACAGGATAGAGGTAGAAGTGTGAAAGTGAATGTAATGGCAAAAAGAAAACGGTTCTCACCTGTGTGTCACTGGAAATATTGCCGTATGACTGACTCCCTGTTGTCTATGTCTTCTTCCTCAGTGTCCTCCTCATCACTGTCCACAGGCTCCACAGCTGCCACAACACCGCCATCTGGACCATCCTCCTGCAGAAAAGGCACCTGGCGTCGCAAAGCAAGATTGTGAAGCATCGAGCAGGCGATGATGATCTGGCACACCTTCCTTGGTGAGTAGAATAGGGAACCACCTGTCATATGCAGGCACCTGAACCTGGCCTTCAGGAGGCTGAAGGTGCGTTCGATCACCCTCCTAGTCCGCCCATGGGCCTCATTGTAGCGTTCCTCTGCCCTGGTCCTGGGATTCCTCACTGGGGTCAATAGCCAGGACAGGTTGGGGTAACCTGAGTCCCCCAATAGCCACACCCGGTGCCTCTGGAGTTGACCCATCATATAAAGGATGCTGCTATTGCGCAGGATGTAGGCATCATGCACTGATCCAGGGAACATAGCATTTACCTGGGAGATGTACTGGTCTGCCAAACATACCATCTGTACATTCATGGAATGATAACTCTTCCGGTTCCTGTACACCTGTTCACTCCTGTGGGGGGGGACCAGAGCTACATGGGTCCCATCAATAGCACCTATGATGTTGGGGATATGTCCAAGGGCATAGAAGTCACCTTTCACTGTAGGCAAATCCTCCACCTGAGGGAAAACGATGTAGCTCCATACGTGTTTTAGCAGGGCAGACAACACTCTGGACAACACGTTGGAAAACATAGGCTGGGACATCCCTGATACCATGGCCACTGTTGTCTGAAACGATCCACTTGCAAGGAAATGGAGCACTGACAGCACCTGCACTTCAGGGGGGATTCCTGTGGGATGGCAGACTGCTGACATCAGGTATGGCTCCAACTGGGTACGTAGTTCCTGGATAGTGGCACGGTCAAACCTGTAGGTGATGAGTAAATGTCGCTCCTCCATTGCCAACAGGTCCACCAGCGGTCGGTACACCGGAGGATTCCGCCATCTTCTCAAATGTCCAAGCTGACGGTGCCTAGGAAGGACAACAGCGACCACAGAGTCAACAAAATCCCAGGTATGTACCCACAGATACACAGAACACGAGACCAAAGACAAAAATCTTCCTGTATGTGTGTCGAGTGTAGGCCCAGGTATGTGTGACGCAGTTGCAAATTAAGCCATGTGGGCTGCCTGACCTCTAAACTGGGACACTGGGATGTGAGGTAACTGTGCTGGCGTTGTACACCGTCGCGGTAGGCAGTCGTAGACCGCGGCGCAATGCTGCATTGGTTAACATTGGACCCTATGGGTCCCAGGAGCCAATGATGATGTGTGCCGGCGGTGATGATACGCACCGCCGCGGACGTCACCGTCACGGACGTGACTGCCATTTTCTATCTGTTCAATCACTTGATACCTGATCTTCGACAGGAGAGGACCTACACTGCAAGTGCTGCTGTGACCTCGGTCTGGAAGAGACAATGGCTGCTGCGTCTGGGGAAAGGGCCCCTGCCTTCACTGCTTAGGAGTTGGAGAAGCTTGTGGACGGGGTTCTCCCCCAGTACACGCTACTCTACGGTCTTCCAGACCAACAGTTAAGTACCAAGGGAGCACGTTGTATGGGCTATGCCTGGGTGGAGAGGGCTGGTTGTAAGAGGGAAGGGGGCAGAGTGCAGTGAACATGAAGGACTGTGAATGCATGTGCCACATGGCAAGGGCAGGGATGGGGGCCACTCACTTCAGCGGTGCTCTTGCTAATGACTTCTCTTCTTCCCCTGTGCATGTCATGTAGGTCAGCGCCCACCAGAAGAAGGACATTTGGTGGGCCATCGCCAAGGACGTCCGGACCCTGGGGGTCCACCAGAGACAGGGCACCCACTGCCGTAAGAGATGGGAGGACATTCGCCGCTGGAGCAAGAAGACGGCGGAGGCTCAGCTGGGGATGGCCTCCCAACGTGGGAGGGGTGCCCGTCGCCCCATGACCCCCCTCATGTTCCGGATTCTGGTGGTGGCCTACCCTGAGTTGGATGGGCGCTTGAGGGCATCACAGCAGACACAAGGGGGTGAGTACACAATCATTCTGGGGACTTTGCGCGCTGTTGAGGGGTCTAGGTGTGGGAGGAGGGCTGTGGGTTTCCCTAGGCCAGGGCGACTTCCATAGGCTAGGCCCCTCCGTAATGCAGGCCATGTGGCACTCCACCCCACCGCAGTAGAGTGCCAAATACAGGTATACATGCCCCTGTGGCATCCATGTGTGCAGATGTCCACCATAGCGATGTAGGCCATATCCCAGGAATTGCATCTGTAGAGGCCAGGAGCACGGCGTAGTGCAGGGGGCTACTGTGTCTGTATTGTCTGCCAACGGTAGCGGTATGCCATGCACTCAACCTGTCTTTCTTCTGTCCCCGCCACCCCTTTTTTCGGCTCTCCATGTTCTTTTGTGCATCAGCATCATCAGGCGGAGGTACAGTGGCACCAGAGCACGAGGGAGCTGCATCCCACATGGCCATGGGGAGTTGCAACACGGTAATGCATTCCTGGAGGGCCTTCATTCTGGAACCCTGCAATCTTTGGCCTTAGCACTGATGGCAGCCATTGTTCCTGTGTCTAGCCTCCCCCCTCCAACTTCCTCCACCCAGACCCAAGCCCCTGTACCCCAACCTATCCCAAGCACACCAACAGACAAGCATGCACACACCTCAATACACAAAAGTAGCTCAGGCAAACATAGGCACCACACATCCCACAGGGACCCACGCAAGCATCAGACACATACAGACACAGCAACATCCACTGCCTCCACTGTGTCCCCCTCCTCATCGTCTCCCTCCTCCCTCCCAGTGTCGTCTACACTCTCACCTGCATGCACTACATCTACAGGCACTAGGACTTGCACCAGAACACCCAACCCCACACCCCGCTCACCTGCACTCACCACCCCCACTCCCATTTACACGTCTCCTGTGTCCTCTCCCAGTGTGTCTGTGACGCCCCCTCCCAAAGTACACAAACACGGGCACCCACACACCCAACATCCATCCACCTCACGACAGCCTCCACTACCTGCACCTGCACCCAAAACACCTAAAGTGACACCTCCTACAACCACCTCCTCTTCCTCCACTCCCAGACCCCCTCCAGCTACCCATCCCAGTGTTCGTCAGAAACTGTCCCTCAGTAACGTTGACCTCTTTGCCCCCACCCCTCCAATTCATCAGTCCCGTAGTAGCGCCTCAGCCAAAAAGACTCCAGTACCAGTGGTGCGTGTTACAGGTGTGTGGAGTGCACCGGCCACCAGGGCAGGCAGTGTGACACTGAGCCAAGGCACTGCCAGTCCACCCCGTGTAAAGCATCTCAAGTTGGCAAGTGGCCGACGGGACCGGGTGATGACTCCTGGAGGCAAAACTACTCACAAGGGTCCCAGGGGGATTGCAGAGTCAGCTGTGACTCCTCCAAAGGCGGTGAAGTGCCAGAAGAAGTCTGCACAGCCTCGTGAGAGCAGCACGGTGGAGAAGGGCGGCATCCTCTCCAGCGGCCGGGACGCCACCGCCAGCACCGTCGTCACTGGTCCGGAGACCACCACCAGAGTCAGTGCCCTGGAGGGCCCAAGTATCGTCACTGGTCAGGAGACCACCGCCAGAGTCAGTGCCCAGGAGTGCCCAACTATCGTCACTGGTCAGGAGACCACCGCCAGAGTCAGTGCCCAGGAGGGCCCAATTATCGGCACTGGTCAGGAGACCACCGCCAGAGTCAGTGCCCAGGAGGGCCCAAGTATCGTCACTGGTCAGGAGACCACCGCCAGAGTCAGTGCCCAGGAGGGCCCAAGTATCGTCACTGGTCAGGAGACCACCGCCAGAGTCAGTGCCCAGGAGGGCCCCGGCTGCCACAGCCCCGCTGGGCAATGAGGGACCATCTTGCCACACACCAATGCACAGGTCAGAGGCCGCCATGGCAAAGCACCGCTGAACAGGGCAAGCGCCGCTAAACAGGTCAGAGACCGCCATGGCAAAGCACCGCTGAACAGGGCAAGCACCGCTGAACAGCACAGAGACCGTCATGGCAAAGCACCGCTGAACAGGGCAAGCACCGCTGAACAGCCCAGAGACCGCCATGGCAAAGCACCGCTGAACAGGGCAAGCACCGCTGAACAGGTCAGAGACCGCCATGGTAAAGCACCGCTGAAAAGGGCAAGCACCGCTGAACAGCCCAGAGACCGCCATGGCAAAGCACCGTTGAACAGGGCAAGCACCGCTGAACAGCCCAGAGACTGCCATGGCAAAGGACCGCTGAACAGGGCAAGCATCGCTGAACAGGGCAGAGCATCGCTGCAGAAGGAAAAGACCGCCACATCAAGCATCGTTATCCCATGTACAGCTGGGACAGCGACGGGACAGGAACTGTCACGGGGAGCCTAATCCAGTCTAGGCACCATTCCCCCTCCAGAACCAGTGGAGAGATCCATACACTACCTCTGTCCTTCACAGGATGAAGCACTCTGGGCACCAGTCCCCCTCCAGAACCAGTGGAGGCTGTTATCGACTTGAGAGACCGTGGCTTTGCACTCCCCAGGATATGGCAGTGGGCAACCCATCCACTGTAGAGACTTGAGAGACTGTGGCTTTGCACTCCCCAGGATATGGCAGTGGGCAACCCACCCACTGTAGAGACTTGAGAGACTGTGGCTTTGCACTCCCCAGGATACGGCAGTGGGCAACCCACCCACTGTAGAGACTTGAGAGACTGTGGCTTTGCACTCCCCAGGATATGGCAGTGGGCAACCCAACCACTGTAGAGACTTGAGAGACTGTGGCTTTGCACTCCCCAGGATAGGGCAGTGGGCAACCCACCCACTGTAGAGACTTGAGAGACTGTGGCTTTGCACTCCCCAGGATACGTCAATGGGCAAGGAGCTCCGGTGTTGGATCTGGCGTGGTGCTGTAATCTGGCTGAGGTGCCCCCCCCTTCACCCTGAGGTGCCTGTTGTATTTCTATCTGATGCCTCGGCAGTGTTCTGTCCGTTTGTGGACAGGTATCTTGTGTGGGCCTCGCCCATGCATTTTTGGCCCAGTGGTGCACGGACATTGAGATGTGCATATCTGCACTACTTCTCGTAATGTATATACTTTTGAATGAGCTTATATATATCTGTAGATATTTGAAACATGTATTTTGATACATTACAATGTTTGAACTGATTTAGTTTTGTCTTTGCATTCTTCCGGGGGGGTTGTAGGTTGTTACAGTGATGTTTAGAAATGCATTGGTGTGTGTGTTGTAATGTGCGAGTGTGGGGGTGGGGGTGGGGATGTTGCGTGTGTGTCCCCCTGACTTTTGCCTCCCCCCTCCCCTATGTCGTAGGTGCAGTACTCACCGTTGTCTTCGCTGCCGCCGGCGCTGGTGTTCGTAGATGAGTAGGAAGACAAGGGCAGGTGGGATTTGTAATTCCGGCTCCATGGTGGCGTGGAGTTTGTTAAGGTGAGCGTTTTCCCATTGCAAAAGCTGTTTCCGCTGTGTTTTTATCCACAGTGAAACTGCCCCGGAAAAGGTGGCGGATTGGCGGGTTGTGATACTGTGGGCGGTACATTGTCTTCCGCCTGTCTGTTGGCGGTGACCGCCGCGCTGCTTGTCTGTACCGCCGTGGCGGGCGGAGTGTTAAAGTGGCTGTCTTTGTTGGCGGTTTCCGCCACGGTCATAATTCCCTTTTTTTGTCCGCCGCCCTGTTTGCAGTATTACCGCACCTTTAACACCGTCTGCCAGGGTTGTAATGACCCCCTAAATGTGAGCAAATTGCAATCTTGGCCCGGAGAAAAGCAGAAGATAGGTCCTCTACATCTAAAATCTACAAATGTATATCACTTCTGGAGCACACACACACGGCTGAAGGCCATGGTAACCAGGCCTTGTGGTCTACCCACAATGTGCAGTGGAGATTGACCACTTGTGGAAGGTATGTCTCTCCTCCAACACACCACCATCTCATCACTTGTAAAGGGTGTGGTGCAGGACCTTGTGGAATGTCTGCTGCCTATGGCTAAAGGTCATGTGCAGCAGGCATTACCTACAATGCCAGGCCCATATGGCACTGCCTACTGCATATGGCCAAATCCCTTATGCAGCTGGGCTTGTCCACATGTTTAAGGTTATACGCTAGGACTGGCTGGGCATCTTCCCCTATTTACTGCCACAGACATTGCACATCAGTGATTATCAAGCTTACTGTGGGTTCAATTCAGGGCCTCACTAGAGACCAAGGGCCAGATGTATCAAACTCCCGGTTTGCATTTCTTATAAAGTGAATTTTAAGAAATCACTATTTTAGAAATGCAAAATGGGATGTATGAAAATTGCGAGTCTGTAATAGCGATTTCTTAAAATTTGCAATTGCTATTTTTCGAATTGCAAATACTGTATCGCAAAAAATAGCTAATCGATATTTTCAAATTGCAAATTGCGAAAACGGGAACCTGGGACAGCCTGATGACATCAAAACCAGGAAGTGAGTCAGCCCCTACTGGTTCCAGACACCCCACCCTCAAGCACCAGCGAGGCAGCCTTGAGAGCCAGGGAGGACCAAACAGGATCATGGCCACTGATGGGAATGTGAAGGAGAAAGGAGACAGGAAGTGCAAGCTCGAATTCAGTGAACAGGATTGGAGGTGCTCACTGAGGAGGTGGTCAGGAACCACAACAAACTCTTTGGGAAAAACTCACTACAGGTACCTGACAGTGAGAAGAGGAAACTGTGGTCAGACATCCAGACCGAAATATGTGCAGTGGGTGTTGTGCAGCGCTCAGTCGAGGAGATACGCAAGCGCTGGTACGACTTGCGTTCACGTGCCAAAGAGAGGATAGCCAGCAAGCTAAAGGAGGCAAGGAGGACCGAGGGAAGACCACCCACCCAGACACCGTCTACACCAATGGAAGACATGGTGGAGTCCACACTGCTTCCTGAAGATGTCAGTGGTGTCACTGACATTGACACCTCATGCACACCCAGCACCAGCAAAGGTAAGGGCAGTAATGATGTGTTTCCACATATGTGCAGGTACAAATGCCCCTTCGAAAATAGCTATTGGCACTATGCAGTGTGATAAGTAGTCCATGCCACATCTTACAAACAACACAACAATGCCTTATGGGAGTGGTAGTCCACACCCCTAAAGTGCAAATACCACATAAATAGCAAGATAGTGTTAAACCAAATAGTGAAACAATACAAAAGACTCTCAGTGATACTATGCCAGTGTACATTTAATACTATTACGCAACTATCTGAGTACTATTAAAAAATGTTCCGGTCCGTGACGCAGCAGAAGGTGAAAAATGTGGGGGATAGTGAAACTCAGCCACAGTCCGACTCTCCAACACCAGTGAGTCCTTCGTACAGGCACCAACTAGATGCAGGGCTAGAGTGCTACCTCTCCCTGAGTATAACCTGGACTCTGATGAAATGCCGGATGAAGAACCCACACCACCCACAGAGGCTAGAAGCACAGACAGACAACAGTCCCTGCCCCAGCGTCAGTCCACTCCCCTCAGGAGGCGTCGCAAAGCAGAGTGACAGTGCACAGAGGAAGGTGAGGGCCCATCACTCTTTGGCGGCCTTGAGGCTTCCATGCTGAAAGTCTAGCACCTGCAATGTAAACACATGAGGTAATTGCACAGGCAGTTGGTGTCAATCGATCATAACATGGGTGCAATGCACAGGCAGTTTGAGTCTCACAATGACAACATGGGATCAACGCACAAGCACGCGGATGCACTCAATGAAAACATGGGAGCAATGCAGAAGCAGTTCGAGTTTCTCAATGAAAACACAGGAGTAATGCACAAGCAGTTCGAGTCTCTTAATGAAAACATGTGCATGCTGCATGAGGGACAGCAAACAGCAGCAGAAAACGCAAAGGAGATGACAACGCCATTAGGAAACTCTGCACTTTGATGCAGCAGGAGCATGTCAGCCACTGTAGGCGCCATCACCAATTCATGGGCAGCTTGGATGGGTTCTGCAGATCTGTCAATCGGCTCACTGCCACATCTGCCTTGATATCATGACCTGCTGTGGGCATACAAGTGGAGATGGCACATTGCAGTCGGGATGTTGTACAAGGATTGGTGCAAATAACCAATGTTTTGGAGACAATGCAGACAGCATGGAGTGCTACAAACAGCAAACTGGGTGGTGAGGATAGTGAGGAGCTCTCTAGCCTCAGAAGTCTCACAGCCCATGTGATGGGTCCTAGGCGTTGCAGTACCAGAAACAGTACTGTCTTTGAACCCGCTACAAGAGGTGCCACTGAGCACTCAAGTGGAGTGCGTGGATGTAGGAAGTAATGTTGAGGGGTACAGGGGACTAGCTTAACATGTAGCAAAGCAGTTATACTATGATGCTAATAGTTTGACACTGTTACTCGCAGCTGTTTGTCTATAGTGCATAGCTATGTCAGTCAGTCAGTCAAAATTTCTTTATTCTGCAGAATGCCATAAAAGTACAGATACATTACAGTATACATAACATTTTAAATAATTAAGATACAATGCAAATAAACTGTAACAGTAATAGTAAAACATTTTCCACATAGAGTTGCAAAAGTAATTGCAGGACTTTATCAATGCTTCCGTAATAATACCTGAAAACAGTAGCAGAACCAGAATAATATAAAAAATCGCCATAATTAAACAACAAATAAAAATACAATGGCTTACATATAATAAATACCACAAGATCAAGTAAAATAGTGTACCATTCCGACGTGTATTAATATGCGGCTGCTTCCACCAGTTCGCATTGGTTCCTAATAGCAATAGTAGATCTGAAAACATTTAAAACTGAATAACCTATTTGTAGTGATTACAATTTTTGAACACTGATCAATGCTTCCTTATGAGAAGTAATCTGTAATTTGCGTAAAAGGGGCGATATAAAAGCATGTCTGGGAGCAGAATAAAGTGAGCAAAATAGAATAAAGTGACACATTCTTTGCTTAGAAGAAGTATCACAAGGGCAATTTGGGAGTGTTTTTTGCCATGTACATTGCTTTGGGAAGGCCATTCTAAAATGTATCAAATTTAATCTAAATAAGGCAAGAAGTGAATATGATGAAGAACTCATGAACCAGATTAAATAGGGTTCCATTAAGGTCGTAGTTGAAATCTGGACATAGGGATCAAAAATGTTCAGTTTCAGGGCCCCCTGGTGTCTGAGCTTCAATGTGTACTCCATATATCGATGTTTGACCAATTCCTTTGCATTAACAGACAAGGACTCTGGGTGAGTAAACATATTTTCCATTCCTAAATTCCAAAAGGAAATTTGCAAAAATGTAAGCCACAGGATTCTCTTAGAATTGGCCAATTGTATGCAGTTGGTCAAACAATCTTGTACCAAGCTAGTCGTAGAGTTTGACCAGGATTTCAGCCACAACAGAAGTGAGGCAACACCAGTCAAATCCTCAATATGCTGTAATCCCAATTCCTAATGGCAGATAATATTTGCTACATTCTTGGGTACCAGCAATAATCTATGCAGGAATTTGTTCTCTGCACTTTGTAGGGAGTCTGATTTGGTAGGACCCCACAAGCCCGCCCCATAAATGGCTGCTGATACGCACTTTGACTTATAAAGCATAGCAATCTGGTGGACTGGTCTATGGCCTAATTTACCAGTGAAGCGGAAAACCACTTCCAAGATTCTCACCATTTGTTCGGTCAGAGTGGCGAGATGGGAATTCCATGACGTGGAAGAACTTACATGCAAGCCTAAGTAGCAAAAATCTTTTACTTTGTTTATAATATTTCCTCCCATAGTGAAGAGTTTAGTTCTTGTATTTCGGGGGCCACCAGTCTTCGCATACGTCTTCGTAAAATTGACTTTCAAATCTAATTCCTGCATAAAGGTTAAAAAAAGATCCAGCAAACTTTGAAGATCATTATCTGTACGAGCAATTAAAACCGCGTCATCGGAATACAGAAGAATCGGAAGCTGTCTTAATCCCATCCTAGGGAAATCCTTTCTGTTTTTTACTAAAAATCCATAAAGTCCATTAATATATAACAAAAATAAAAACGGTGCTAAAATGCAGCCTCGTCTGACTCCTCGCATGGATGGAAAGGGAGAACACCAGTGCAGGCCATACTGAACTGAGACCATAAGATCAGTATATAAACGTTTAATTAACTAAAGCAGGTTCTGGTCAACCCCTAGTGATTCGTAATTTGCCAGAGCTTCTCTCTGTTCACCAGGGCAAAAGAACTTGATAAATCAATAAAAGCTAAATTAATAGATTCTCTCCTGGCAGCTACATATTTGCTAAGGATGAGGTTCAGGTTTAATGCTTGATCGACTGTACCTAAACCAGGTCTAAAACCATATTGGATTGGGGAAAGAATTTTTGTCTCCCCCACCTATTCCTCAAGCCGTGTCAGAATCACGCTCCCCAAAATCTTAGCAGTAGAATCTGTGAGAGAAATTGGCCTATAACAGGTTAGATCTTGCCTGTTACCCTTTTTGAAAATAGGGACAATTCTGGCCAATTTCCATGAGGTAGGAATGTTGCTTTTTACTACGCTTCTCAATATATTTGTGACTAGCGGGCCCCAAAGATCTGGCATAGACTTAAAAAGATTGACAGGGACCCAATCCGGACCGGGTGCTTTCCTGGTCTCAATCGTTTAATAGCTGTAATTACCTTAGGTAACTCAAAGGATAGATCAACTATATTCAAATTAGATTCTACGGGACTCAGATTGCTGCTATCCTCCCTTTCAGGTTGGAAATCACTTCCGGGCTGAAAAACCCTCGTAAAATGTTTCACCCAGACCGCTTCGGGAATCAAACAATTGTCCTCTTTATTGTCATGTTCCATAAAGTAAGGGTGATTTACCACCCTCCAAAATTGTGTAGTATCCTTCAATTCAGTAGCTGCCAAAAGTTCTTCCCATGATCTAGTTCTAATTCCAGTTTTCCTCTCTGCCAAAACTGCCTTGAGTTGGCCCCTTGCCGATCTAACTAAATCACGGGAAAAGGAAATAGATTTAAGAGCTATTTTTAAGTTTTTGTGGGCAGCTGCACAAGCGGAGTTGAATCATCGGCGGGTTATTGGGCCCTGCGGAGTCCTATTGTTCTCCGATGCCTCAGAAATAGCATAACCTAATTGTTCGAATTCCAATACTAGGCAATCATGGGTTGGCTGTGGCTACAGGCATGAGATAATAGAATCCAAATTTTGTTCAATAATTTTCTTATTAACATTTTTTTGATTTACCCTTTCCCATTTCATGCGTAGGCATAGTTTTTATTAAAAACAAATTTGCCTCTACATTCTCTATTAGTTGGAACCAGGCTATTGTTAAAAGCTAGGTTGATACATAAGGGGTTATAATCACTGGCACAATGAGGTATTATCTTAAAACCCAGAATTAAATGAAAATCAGAAGAACTAATTAGAATAAAATCAATGATACTCCCTTTGGAATTCCCCGTAAATGTAGGTATTTTTGAATATGTGTGGCAGCCTTCTCCCTTGCATATACAAGATCAAATTTATAAATAAAAGTATTTAAAACTTCGCCTTGGTTTGTATGAGTAAAATGAGTAGACATCTCTATGCCCTCTATGAAGGCACCGCACACATGTGAAGCTTCCTGGTTGCATAGTGACACATTAAAATCTTCTACCCATATAATAACTAGCTCATTGTCCTGGAGCTTTTCAAAAGAATCAAGGAAATCTGTTAGCTCCTCAAGACTTTCCTTCAAAGGATCACACAGGATATTATTATAAAAATGTATTAACAAGAGACCCTTACTCCCCTCAATCAGAAGTAGGATGACCATAAAGTATGCAGACGACCAGATCAAGGATGCCTCCATTTTAGGGAGTTGCAATGAAACAAGAACCAGAAGACCCTCACTTGCCCTACCCGCTAAGGAGGGAATTGCTGGTTGATATGCGGAATAGTAACTTTCCAGGTGGAAAGAGTCCCTTGACCAGGTCTCCGGCAAATGGATAACATCGTAAGTGGATATAAATTCCAGCCACTCTGGGTTTTTAGCCTTTGACTGAAGCCCTGCAATGTTCCAGCTAATTACTGTTAAAGATTTGTGACGTGACCCTACCGCTATCTCCTCGTCAATAGTAACACCTGCCAAGGCATGGGGGAGTATCTATCGCATCAAGCCCTTTCTGTGATAGAAAGATATTATACCCATCTCCCTCTACTGTCCCATTCAGGACACCTCTTAAAAACCTATCCGTATCCGCCTGTCAATCATTCTCATCTAGAGGGGTCAGGTCCTGACTGTGGCTAAAGGTAGAAGTATTTAATTGAGCATGTATTGTAGGCAGCCCTGCATTAAGGTCGCAGTGAGCTACTGTAGGACAAGTCAGCCAACAGACATTTAACTAAACAAGGATTAGCAAAGTTAATCACGACACAATCACCCTCATAGACTTTCTTTGAAAAGCCAACCCAATTCACTCTGTGCCATAAGAATCTTGTTATTTAAATCTTCTTGATAACTGGACTTAGACCTTAACCAATAAGCACATTTCCTCATTAATGCCTGCGTGTCTTCCTTATGGCAAGGATCTAGAGGAGGCACATTTGCTAAAACCAAGACATACGGCATACAGTCAGGTGGAAATTGCAAAGACTCTTTTCGGATGGAATTAGGGTGAGGGGCAGGTGGACATCCTAGAAGGGCTCCTTTTCTATTCTCCAAAAGGGACTTAGACTCCATAAATAGAGGACCATGTCTAACTGAAGGTTGAACCAGGGATAAACCGTTTTCGGTTAATCAGTGGTTTTGCAGTACTTCTCTGGTTTCAGGCACTACCTCCTGCATGTGGGAGTTGTCCGTGTTTGATAGACTGGTAACTGTTTGAGTGATCATCCTAATCATATTAGTATTGAATTGTTCCAGTTTTATACTTATCAGAGTAACACGTTTCTCCTCCAGGGCTGCACAGAAAGGTTTAAGCATGGAATCAATTATATGTATAGAGTCTTCCCGTGAAGCTCCCTTCTCTCTATTGTCAGGGTTTGAGTCATCAGATGGTGCTGATGATTGACAAGCAGGAAGGTCCAAGAGTGTGTGAATTTTTTTCTTAGTCTCTGGGATTCGTTTTGTACTTTTAGAGCGGCCTCCCGCTTTCCTCTTTTTCAATAGTGGGGAGACCACAGAGGAACAATCCGCATTAGGGGCTTGATGTAGCAAAGTCCGATTTTGCGAATCGGAAATGGCGAGTCGGTGCGGCGCAAAATTGGATGCAGTATGGTGTCTCAGACACCGACTGCGAGTCGCTATGGGGTCGCAAAGACCCACCTCAGTAATATTAATGAGGTGGGTCACATTTTGCGACCCCATAGCGAGTCCCTGCACTCACAGGGATGGTGGCCTGCTGAAGTCAGCAGGCCTCCATGTCTGTGACTGCTTTTTAAATAAAGCAGTTTTTTTTTATTTTGCATCCCGTTTTCCTTAAAGGAAAACGAGTTGCAAAATAAAAAAAATAACGAAACCTTTTGGTTTTGGTTTTTCAGAGTAGGCAGTGGTCCACTGGACCACTGCCTGCTCTGAAAAACCCTTATTGGCAACATTCACAAAGGGAAAGGGGTCCCATGGGGACCCCTTCCCTTTTGCGAATGGGTTACCACCAGTGTGACACTGGTGGTAACTGCGAATTGCTTTGCGACCGCATTCGCGGTCACAAAGCAATTTAGCATTGCGATGCGAGTCGCAAATAGGAAGGGAACACCCCTTCCTATTTGCGATTCCCATTCACAATTTGCGAGTCGGTACCGACTCGCAAATTGTGAATGTGCATCGCAAAAGGCTTTTTGCATGTCGCAAACTGCGATTCACGCAGTTTGCACCATGCAAAAAGCTTTCTACATCTGGCCCTAGGTTCTTTACATTCACTTGGGGTTTGCGTGCAGGAAGCACCCATTCCGGACTGAGATATGTCAGAGTTGGAGACAATCAAGGGACCCTGGTCCCCTTGATTGGACTTAACAAGAGCAGAGGGCTAAAGGGGTGATCTCTTTTGTGAATTTATGGACAGCCCCGATTTTTTCTTCAACCTGCACTATTTCAGATTCAATGGCCCCAATAACAGATGATAGATAACTAGTTATTGTTGGTTGAATAGGAGGGCCCTGGGCACCCTCTCCCTTTTGTATAATAATTTTCCTTTTGCCCATTATGTGTAATAGTTCTCACACACTGAGAGTCCTATATGCAACTGGGCAGTTAGTCCCTTCCCTAAGGTAAAGGATGAAACAAAAGGGCCACCCAAGTGCTGAACAAATAGTCTGTGTCACTCTTTGATGCCTTGAACATAAGGCCGGTCCCAGTCGAACAGCTTACCTCTCGTCTCCCCTGCAGGCAGTTCTCAGGGGTGTGGCCCAGCCTAGCCTCTTCCGGTCGCTGACGGGCAAAGGACGGGCCGCCCTTGGCCCGGACTTCACGCGGGCGCGGCCCGCGGTGCGGGGGGTCAGCAGTGCTTTATAGCGCACAGGAAGATGCTTGGCCCCGCCCCCTGGCCTCCTTGTTGTCTTCTGGGGCTTAGAGTCCCCTTTTCGGCAGCAAAAGCGTCCCGCGGTGTGGGGGTCATCAGCGCTTTATAGCGCATAGGAAGATGCCTGGCCCCGCCCCCTGGCCTCCTCGTTGTCTCCTGGAATGACAGAAGAATAAAATTAGTAATTGTTATCCGTGACATCACATAAAAATCAATGCGACATTGTCAACTATTACATTACCCAGTAGGCATCCTTCGCCGAACTCCCCGACAAGTAGTCTTGTGTATATTCCACTGTGCCGAAAGATGTAGGAGTTATGTGTGCTACCTGGGTATCTGGCCACGAGATCACTTATGATTTTGGAAGCATTGCTAATTACTTGTATGTTCATGGAGTGTGTACTTTTACGGTTCCAAAAAACATACTCTGTGGATGAGGGTGAACAGATAGCTACATGTGTCCCATCGATGGTGCCTATTACATGTGGGAATTGAGCAATGTGGTAGAAATCGAATTTTGTCTGTAGTCATTCCTGTGGGGTGTTAGGGAATCTTATGTGCTGTTGAATTTTGCTCAGCATGGCATTGAGAAATGCATTGAAAAGCGTGGGAGAATACTCTGTGAGACTCCTCCAGCTGCTGCTATGACCCCTTGATAGCTCCCTGAGGCTAATAGGTGCAGAGAGCATAATACCTGCAGATGGGTGGGTATGCTATTGGTCCTGTGTGTGTTGCGCTGCCGTATGGGTTGTAGATTAGCTATCAGGTCAAATATCATGGCATTAGCTTAACCTGTACTTATCATATATCTCCTCCTCTGTCTGGTCAAAAAGGGTAATGCGCACTCTAAAAATGCACTCCTGTCTCCTCCTCCCTTTCCTCAAACCTGTCAGGATCGTCATCCTCCTCGCCATCACATACAGTGCAGCCATTGTGGAAAAGAGGCTGAGTCATTCTAGGCCTCTTTATATAGGTTGCACCTCTTTACCCCCTGATTTCACGTTGTGGTAATTGCACATGCAAAAGGCCATTCTGCGAATATTCGCTATTTGCGAATTGTTGATGCATTGCATTGCGAGACGGAATTTGCAAATCGTATATTGCATATCGCAAATAGCAACATGATTTTGCAATTCGTATTCTGCGATTCGCAAATCCAGGTCGCAATTTGCGATTCACAGAATGCAATTCGCCAATTGATGTTGCTATTTGCGATATGCAGAATGCAACCCGCAAATTCATGTTGCAGTTGCAAGGAATCGCTATTTTAGCGATTCCTTATATTTGCACTGCGAATGCCTTTCATACATCGTGAAAGGCGATTTTGCATTCGCAAATGGTGAAATGTACCAATTTGCTCTGTTTGTGAATGCAAAATCCTTTGATACATCTGACCCCAAACCCTGTGATAAAATACTGCAGTACAATCCACCTCACTCACTTAGTTTCACAGATTTTGTCTCTGATTCATTAACAGTTTCACTCACCCATTGCTCCTCAGTTACTTAACTTGCACTGACTCTCATTCAGACTCACTGACTTACTAAACAACATAAGTGTTTATCCTTCTTTAAAACAAAGGTTGTTTAAAACCATTTTTTGTTTTTAAGTTTTTTTTTTTTACTTTTTAAGACTTTGGCCCTCATTACGACCCATGCGGGCGGTGATAAAGTGGCGGTATTACCGCCAACAGGCTGGCGGTAACTATCGCCAAATTATGACCATGGCGGAAAGATCTCCGTAAGACAGCCAATGTACCACACCGACCGCCAGGGTGGAAACAACAGGCATCACGGCGGTAGTTAGCAACATCCAGGCGGAAGTCAAAGTTCCGCCCACCATATTATGACCAGATATTCCGCCATCTTTTCTGGGGCGGTAACAACAACATCAAAAGCCTGGCGGAAACACTGCACAGAAGCGAAAGGACTCACCTTTGAAAACACAGGGAAGAACCACGCCGCCATGGAACCCGACCTACATGTTTTGCCAATATTATTCTATGTTCTGCTCCACCACGAACACCAACGCCGACGACGACGGTGAGTACAGCCACCTAGCACACAGGGAGGGGGGAGGAAAATGACAGTGACACACACACACGCACCATATATCCCCCCACACACACACACACACACACACATCATACACACAACCAGCTGCACAAGAAAACAAGTTAAAGCCCCTAATTCGGCTAAATAATGCAAGGCAAAAAGAATTTACCAAAGTGAATGTAATAAGATCAACACAGTATAAATAATAATTTAGGCAATGTAACAGATATATACAAAGGTACAGAACAAGGGACACAGCCCAGTCCTCAATTTGCGTGGGCCACATGGCCACAGGCCAAAGTCCAAGGTCTCACTTGTCACCTGCATCACCACGGAGCGAACACTGCAGGGGCATCAGTTGGTAAATAGGCAGGCATATCAGGGGGACGGGGGGCACCTCAGGCGGGAGCTGAAACAGGACCACTGGTTCTGGAGGGGGCAACATGCTTGTGCTTGGTCCTGGGGAGTTCAAGGCCAACGTCTATCAGGTGGGTCACGTTCCCACTGGTTCTGGCGCGGGCAACATGCCCTGTGCTTGGTCCTGGGGAGTGCAAGGCCACAGTCTCTCAGGTGGGTGTCTTGTACTGGTTCTGGAGGGGGCAACATGCCCGTGCTTGGTCCTGGTGAGTGCAAGGCCACAGACTCTCAAGAGGGTGTCTTGCCCACAGGTTCTGGTGGGGACAGGCCGCACAGCAGCCCATGGACGCAGGATTGCATTTCGTCCACCGGCGGTAGAGGCTGCACTGTGTTGGTGGTTGTGGGAGGCTTTTACACACCCTTGCACCCTTGGATGGATGCACAACCATGCTTGGCGGTGGGGGCTCCGTCACAGCTTCTGGCCCAGGCTCCTTGGCCTTCTTGCCTTTTGGTGTAGACTCCTTGCCCCTCTTGCCTGCTGGTGCAGGATCCTTGGTCTTCTTGCCTGCTGGTGCAGGCTCCTTCCCCTTCGTGTGTGCTGCTGCAGGCTCCTTGGTCTTTCAGGTGGCAGGTACAGGCTCCTTCCCCTTTTTGCCTGCTGGTGCAGGCTTCTTCCCCTTTAGGCTGGCTGGTGCAGGCTCCTTCCTCTTCAGTAAATGTGGCCTGGATTCCTTTTCACCACTAGTGGTTGCAGATGGAACTGGGCCGGTGGACTGTGTGGCTGAGGTGCTTGGCTGGGTTCATGATACCCTGGCCATACGTGCAGGACGGGGTGGGGAGGGGTAGGAAAGAGGTCAAGTTGGGCAAGGAAAAGCTTTTTAGGGACATTGGGGCCTGTAGAGGGAGAAGGAATGGGAGTGGAGGGTGAGGGAGTGGTTGCCAGAGGTGTATGCTGGATTTTGGTGCAGGTGCATGGGCTGTATGCTGTTGTGAGGTGGATAGCTGTTGGGTGTCTAAGTGCTTGCGTTTCTGTACTTTAGGAAGGGGGACAGACACTGTGGGAGAGGACACAGGGGACGTGTGCATGGATGTTGTGGAGGTGTCTGCCATTGAGGTGTGTGTTCTGGTTTGTGTGGACATGATGCTGGTAGGTGATGATGATGTAATGCATGCAGGTGTGAGTGTGGACATGACTGTGAGGGAGGTGGTGGAGAGGTAGGAGGGGGAGACAGTGGAGGCAGTGGATGTTGTAGTGTCTGCAACTGTATGGTGTTTGCGGGATGAAATGTGGTGCATGTGTTTGCCGGTGACACTTGGGTGTTCTCTTGTGTGCAAGCTCGTCTGTATGTGTGCTTGGGATGGGTTGGGGTTGAGGAGAATGGGACTGGGCAGTGGAAGTTGGAGGGGGGAACAGTAGAAACAGGGACAATGGCTGCCATCAGAGAGGAGGCCAGAGCCTGAATCGATCCCTGTTGGGTCGCCAATCCAGTGTGAATGCCCTCGAGGAATGTATTAGATTGTTGCATCTGGGCTGCCAACCCCTGGATGGCATTCACAATGGTTGACTGCCCTACACAGATGGATCTCAGGAGGTCAATAGCCTCCTCACTCAGGGCTGCAGGGCCTGAGGTGCCTGGGGTGAAGGAAATGCCCACCCTCCTGGGTGAGCGGGCACAGGCAACTCGATGAGGGGCTGCTGGGAGGGCGGTGCTTGTACGGGGGTGGTGGCTGTACCTGTAGCTGAGGTGGTCACAGAAGTGTCAGCCACCACAAGGGAGCTTCCATCGGAGGAGGTATCTGTGTCTGAAGTGTCCCCTCCAGTCTCAGCCGTGGTGCTCCCCTCGCCCTCCGACCCACTGGTGGACTCTGCCTCCTGGGTCCTGTGGGATGTAGCTCCCTCCGTCACTGGTGCCTCTGCTCCCCCGCTAGATGATGCTAATGCACATAAGGACAGGATGACAAAACAAGAAAGGGGGGGAGAGAGACAAAGGATACACTGGGTCAGTGGCTGCACCACCACCACTGTTGGCGTACACAGCACCCTCACACACAGGGAACAGGCCTACGCACTATGCATTGCAATACCAGTGATATTGCTAGCCAACAAGACATGGGGAGGGGCACACCCCTGCAAATGCAGCACACATGGGACCCATGCAGCCCTGACCAGTAGTGGATGCGATGCCTACGAGCTAGGTAGCAGGATTATCACTTCAGAACCCTTGCCACCAGGTGACCTACGCTGCAATGTCAGGCCTGGCCTAGGGGCACCCACTGACACACATCCACCACCCAGATACCACCCTACCATGCGTAAGTTGTAATGATAGGCACTGTACTCATCCCCTTGTAGCTGCTGTGATGCCCTCAAGTGCCCATCCAGCTCTGGATAGGCCACCGCCAGTATGCGGGCCATCAGGGGGGATCAGGGTTCGACGGGCACCCCTTCCTCGTTGAGAGGCCATCCCCAGTTGGGCTTCCGCCGTCTTCCGTGCCCAGCATCCCAGGTCCTCCCACCGTTTGTGACAGTGGGTGCTCCGCCTGCCATAGACCCCCAGGGTCCGCACCTCCTTGGTGATGACAAGCCATATTCCCTTCTTTTGATGGGCGCTGACCTGCAGAGGCAATACACACAGGAAAATACCATAAGACGAGTCCAGCCTGTAACACATATGGCCCACCATACCCGTTTCCACCACTATTGGCACACACATAGCCCAGCACACAACCTGTATGACGCCAAGAGGACATCCAACCAACCCCCTTAGACGAGGCATTCACATACACCACTCCATGCATCCTTCCCACATGCATCGTGCCGACAGTGTACTCACCTGTTGGTCTGGAGGCCAATACAGCAGTCCGTACTGGGGTAGGACCCCATTCACCAGTCTCTCTAACTCCTCCAAAGTGAAGGCTAGGGCCCTTTCCCCGGTCACACAGACCATGGTAGGTTCCAGACACAGGTCACAGCAGCACATGCAGTGTAGGTCCTCTCCTATAGAAGGTCAGGTAGCAAGTGAGGAATCAGATAGAAAATGGCATTCACATCCGCGGCGGAACATACCGTCACTGCCGCCGTAGATCACCATTGAACACTCTACCCCATAGGGCCCAATGTTAACCAATGAGGAGTTGCATGGTGATTCCTGACCTCCTCCAGTAACGGCGCACAACGTCAGCGAAGTTACCTCACTTCCACCTGTCTCTCCACACAGGACAGGTGGACGCCATTTCAGGGGGGGTGGCAGGCCTCTGGAATAATGCTGCGTCACAAGAGGTATTGGCACATACTGGACAAATCACACTGACCCATTACATGTTTACAGAATGCTAACTATTGTTTTAGCTCCATTGTTCAGGTTTGACTGGCTCCTCATTCTTGTGTCCCTTAGATTCCTACTGCTGCAGATGAAAAGGAGATGGAGACATACCCCCATGAACAGACCCCTGGTGGACTTGGAAACACTGGAGGACAGGCACATTATCCTCACCTATAGACTTGACAGGGCCACAATCACAGAGCTGTGTGCCCAATTGGCGCCTGACCAGATATCTGCTATTCGTCACCCCACTGGAATCCCACCTCTTGTGCAAGTGCTATCAGCACTTGATTTCCTGGCAACTGGTTCTTTCCATGTTACAGTGGGCTTGGCAGCAGGAATGTCACAGCCAATGTTCTCAAATGTGCTGACCACAGTGTTGTCTGCCCTGATAAAACACATGTGCAGCTACATTGTTTTTCCCCAGGTTGAGGATTTGGCCACAGTGAAGGCCGAGTTTTATGCAATGGGACATATCCCCAACATAATTGGGGCGAATGATGGAACACATATTACATTTGTCCCCCTCCCTCGCCAGAATGAACAGGTGTTCAGAAATTGTAAGTGTTTCCACTCAATGATGTTCAGATGGTGTGCTTGGCGGCCCAGTACATCTGCCACGTCAATGCTAAGTATCCTGGGTCAGTGCATGATGCCTTTGTCCTGAGGATTAGCAGCATCGCAAATGTGATGGCCCAACTACAGATGCACAGGGTGTGGCTAATAGGTGAGCCATAGTTCCCACCCAATATATGTTGGTGTATGGGTATGGTGTGGGCCATGTAGGATAGTGTGTGGCTAAATATTGTCCCTCAATATTTGCAGATGGCTCTGGTTACCCAAACGTATCATGGCTGCTGACCCCTGTGAGGAATGTCAGGACAAGGGCAGAAGAACATTATAATGAGGCACATGGGCGAACCAGAAAGATAATTGAAAGGACCTTTTGCCTCCTTAAGGCCAGGTTCTGGCGCCTCCATCTAACAGGTGGATCCCTGTGCTACTCACCCAAGAAGATCGGCCAGATAATAATGGCATGCTGCATGTTGCATAACCTGGCTCTCAAACGCCATGTCCCTTTTCTGCAGGAGGAGGAGACTTGAGATGCCCATATGCCAGCAGTAGACCCTGTGGACAGTGAGGATGAGGAGGCAGAGAATGAGGCTGAGGACAACAGAACATCTGTGATCCGTCAATACGTCCAATGACACACAGGTAGGACATTGTAACTTTTAATTTCAATGACTTTGGTTGTGTTCTGTGTGGCAATGTCATGTTGATATTTCCCACTTCTATGCCCACTTACTGTTCCCTCTGGCAGTTCATTTTGCAGATGTTGATGACTTGACATATACTCCTGGTGTGATCACTACAGCCAGCTACAGGTCATAAATCTATGCTCATTCTATGTACAGTTAAAATGCAATGTTTGTACCTGTTTCAATCAATACATATTTAAAATACATGACATAATCAAAATCGATTTTGATCCAAGGGTGTTTATTGAAGTGCTAACATATAGGGGGAAAGTGCAATGGGATAGGGTGATGATGGAGGAAAGTCCAGGGTATTGTTCCAGTCTGTTTGTAGCACAGGTGCAGTATCCATGGGGACATAGGAAGGGGAGCAATGGCAGTTCAAGGTGGACAGGGTGACAGAGTGGGACACAAGAGTCTCAGGAGAGTCAGGAGAGTCTCATTTCCTGGCAGGGTCTTGGCAAGTGTCTCTGGCTTCTGTCTGGATCACAGGAAACATTTGTGGGGTGGTCCACCTTCTGTAGGGGGAGGGGTGCTGGTGGCCTGTGAGTCCTGTGGCAGGGCCTCCTGGCCGCTAGCGGCAGTGGAGGTGGAAGGCTGTTAAGATGTCTGGCTAGTGGAAGGGGCCCGCTGGTGTGAGACTACCTCACTCATGAAGTTGGCCACGTCTGCCAGCACCCCTGGTATGAAGATCAGGGTGTTGTTGATGACCTGCAAGTCCTTCCTGATCCCCTGGTACTGTCCCTCCTGCAGCCACCTGTTCTCCTGCACGTTGTCCAGGATCTGGCCCATCGTGTCCTGGGAATGTTGGTAGGCTCCCAGGATCTCAGAGAGAACCTCCTGGAGAGTTGGTTCCCTGGGCCTGTCCTCCCTCTGGTGCACAGCAGTTCTCCTAGTGTCTCTGGTGGCCTGTGCCTCTGTCCACTGAACCGTGTACCCACTGCCACTGACCCCAGGTTCCTGATTGTCTTGTGTGTGAGGTGTGGCCTGGTGTCCCTGTAGAGGTGGACACACTGCTGATTGACGTGTCCTGGGGACAGAGTGGGTATGCTGGGTGGGCGCTCTGATGGTGTTTCCTGATGGGGAAGGCTCTGTGGTGGTGTGTGATTGGGCTTGGGTAACCGGCTGTCCAGTGGTCCCTGATGTGCCAGGTAGGTCATCCAGATCCTGAAGACCAGATTTGTTGTCATCACTGTGGGCCTCATCAGTTGGGGGACTGGATAGTGCTGGCTCCTTCTCTCCGGTGACATTGGCTGGGGTACCTGTGGGGATGTAAATGATGTATTATGGTTTATGTGTCTGGCGTATTGTACATCCATGCCTTCCCCTCTATGATTGGATTTGCCCTGCCAGCTTTCACTTGTGTATGTTAGTGTATGGTGGGATTGTTAGTTCTCTATAGCAGTGGTTCCCAACCTTTTGACTTCTGTGGACCCCTACTTTATCATTATTGGAATCCGGGTACCCCCACTGAATCATTATTGGAATTCGGGGACCCCCACTGAAACATTACTGTAAACTTGGGACCTAATCTGTTAACATTATTTAATTTTCTAAACAGTCGCGGACCCCCTGAGGAGGCTTCGCAGACCCCCAGGGATCCCCGGACCACAGGTTCGGAACCACTGCTCTATGGTGTGCATGCTTTAGTGATGAGTGTCCATGCAGGGCTGTGAGGGATGTCCATGCATTGGTACAGCATGCATGGCTTGGCACTGTAATGAGTGAGATGTGATTGTGGGATATAGTGGAGTGATGGGGGTGAGGGTCAGGGTATTTGATGGCATGCAGGTAGGGGGTGATAGTATTTGAGAGTTGACTTACCCGAGTCCAGCACTCCTCCAACTCCGGCCAGGCCCTAAGGTTGCAGTATTACCAAGACTTGCTCCTCCATGCTGTGAGTTGTAGAGGAGGAGGTGGGGGTCCACCGCCAGTCCACTGTATAGCGAGCTGGTGTCTTGCTGCTATGGAACGTACCTTCCCCTATAGGTCGTTCCACCTCTTCCTGATATCGTCCCTTGTTTTGGGGTGCTGTCCCATGGTGTTGCCTCTGTCCTCGATTCTCCGCCATAGCTCCATCTTCCTTGCTATTGATATCTGCTGCACCTGTGCTCCAAATAGCTGTGGCTCTCTCTGACGATTTCCTCCACCATGACACTTAGCTCCTCCTCTGTGAAACGGGGGTGTCTTTGTGGTGCCATGGGTGTTCTGTGAAGTGTGTTGGTGAGGGTGTGTTGGGTAATGTGTCGGGGTGTGTGTTGGGGAGTGCGTGAGTGGTGTATAGGTGTGAGTAGTGTGTGGCTCCAGTTGTGTCAGTGGTCATGGTGTCTCTCTGTTGGCAATCCTTTGTAGTCGTAAAGGGTTGTGGGTACTGTTGGTGTGTGTTTTATAGTGGTGTGGGTGTGTGAGTGTGGTGTGTGTATGGTTGTCAGGTGTGTGTTGTTTGAATTGTCCAATGTGGTGTTGTTTCATCTCTCGGCGTCCATTGTGAGCGCGGCGGTATGTACCACCAATGTTTTACCGCCGTTGAATCTCTGCCGTGGTGATTCGTGGGTCATAATGTAGTGGGCGTTGTTCTGTTGGCGTAACGGTGTGGTTTTGATACCGCCACTTTAGCACTGACCTTTGGGCTGGCGGATTTGTGTGTGTTGCTGAATTCTGTCGGATTGGTGTGTGTGTGTGTCATAATATGGTGAACAGATATCCACCGCTGCGGTAAGTTGGCGGCCATCAGCATGGCGGTAAACGGCATTTACCGCCAATGTCATAATGAGAGCCTTAGTTATTTTGTTTTTGAAGACATTTTTTTTTTTTGTTGAAACTAAAACAAAATTACAGCAATGAAAAGAAAAGACTGTGATATCATGCTGTGAACGAAGAACAGCAGCACACAAATCCCAATGTGGCATACTAAATACTGTAAGCCTTCAGTGGCATAACAGGGATCAGTCTTGTTCCTGGTGCACAATACCCTTTTATAACACCCACCAAGGGGGGTGGTGTCCAATAAAGCAGCAGAAGAGGTGAATGCTTCTTCAGAATCCCTTTTTTGGCACTGAATTATCGCCGATGTCACGCAATCAGATATTTATGCATGTATGACATGTCAAAGCAAAATTTCCCTTGGAGTCCCAAGACCAGGAGATTATTCCAGGGCATCCAATTTTCCAAATCTTCCATTTTGTGAGAGCAGGCTTCCTGGTGGTGTCTGCTGATCTATAGCCTTGGCTTTGTCCTCTTGGTTTAGTATTCACTGTTCAGCCTCAATCATTCTAGTGCTCATTGAAATAAGCTGTTTGGACATTCTGCGGATTTCCGTTTGCGTGTTTAAATGCAAGGTCTCAAGTGCAGCTGAATCCCTTTTATATTCTTCTCTACGCAGGCATAGAAGATTGTAGATTCAAGACAGAATAGGATGCTCCTGCTACTGTGGTTGTAATTCTGTTACATCTCAACTTTTAATTGCTGTTGTGTACTTTGTAGCTAAGAATGTTAGTATGGTTGCTTCCATTAGTTCATGCACCGTTATAAGAACCATTGCAGCTTGGATTCTTGCTCCTCCTCTCTACTTTTCAACCATGCCTTTGTTGGCCTAAGGTCCATCCTCTTATCTTTTATATCCGTCAAACTCTTTTCTCTCCCCTCCATACATGGGACTCAGAGTTCGCTATATTAGCATTGATTGAGTCATCATTGGAATAAATAGAAAGGAAAAAATATATTTAAAATATAAATATATCATATTTTTTGGGGAAAAATCACAACTTTTAATCATTTAGAATTACTTTCAATTAAACATATTTAATATATTAAACATATATGTTTATATTTTTACACCATATTTTGTTTTTCATTATTTTTTATATTCATTTTCATAGTTAGTAGTATTGTAATCTATATTTTTGTGTAAGATATTTTTTAACTTTAGAGGTGTTTGTAGGGCTCTGTTTTGGATGCAGTAGTTTTGTTTTAATTATAAATATAGGGTTGTCGATATTATATTTGTCTTTATTTTTACTTTGATATTATTGTAGGTCAATATTTTTGTTGTTTAAATAAAATAGAGTACAATCACCTCCTAATATATGATTCAAGATGGAAACAGCAAAACAGCAAAAGGCTCTACTTGTATTGGGAACCTAGAATAACATCCTGCTGAAAGACTCCAACTTTTTAAGGTCATCCAATGAGGGTTATCCTTGCCCCCTTCCAGAAAACATAGCTTTTGTTTAGAATGGGAAGAATTTCAATGTTTTATTTCCCCAGAAATGACTTCTGCAACCTTGCCATCGCTCTTTGTGGTTGACGCTCCAGGCATGTCACAGGCAACTGTTACAGTTGGGTTCCGCCCTTTCAGTATGGCCAGATTTTTTGCTTTTTTGATCACACGGTTTTGGACTTTTGCATCTTACCTATGGTAATTACACAGCAAAAAATAAGGCCACTGCGACACAACAAGGGTAAGGGGCACTTGGCTGGTTACCCATGAACACATGTTGACACATGTGGGCTGCACGTGGGAGATTACTGTTGTGCGCTGCCCGGTAACTGTGCATAGGTAGGATGGTGCAATGGGGACTCTGCAGGATTAGATGATGAACGTGGATAGGCCTCATAATGTTAGTGTACGCTACTAGGTAAAGTCAGTGTAATTTACTGCTTTGTCTGAAGTGACACTTTATTATATACACAGGGAGAGAGCTGCCTTAGAGTGTAGTTTTGCTTCTCGTTGGCCTAAAAAGGCCACTGACATCTCAAATTGGGGTGTAAATCAATTCTGCAATTTCCAAAGTGATATCTGTACACTTTATGGGTCATTGCGAATTGTCATATTTCCCTGGCTCAAATATGGATCAGAGCCCAGGCCTTTTTTCACTCTGTTGTGCCCAGTTAATTACAGTTTTCACCAGCAGCAGAAAAAAATGCCTCCCTACGCAAAAGGAGCAGTTAACAGTACTTCACCCTGCTCCTGAGGAGTAATGGGGTGGGGCAGAATGATCTGTATCAATCAATCAGCTGTCGCACTGTACCGGGAATGGGTCTGCCCAAGCCCACTGAACAAAGGGGGAAGTCTAGACAATTGGAGCCAACCCAGGAAGGTTCTCTCTTTGCCCTTTTGGTGTGCAACATCTTGGCAGTGATGTCAGTGAGGGGTGGAGCTGAGACCCCAGGAAAAGATGTGACCAATAACTCCTGGATGACACCACTTTGAACTGTCACAGCATTTTATGAGACACAGTTAGAGAGGTCAAATGGCACCCTAGGATTGACCATCAGTGATATCAGCAATGATATAATAAATTATGTCATAGAACTTGTCATGAGTTATGTCATATTTGAGATCAAAAGCAGTACCAGGCAGGGGTGTAAGTTATAGTTAGCGCTAGTAATTATAACTGGTGAATTTCTGTCTGTTTTTTAGTTACCTTAATCTTTGCTTTTTTCAGTGAATTTCTAGGATTGTTTTAATGTAAAGTAATTTTTAACAACCATACTGAAATCCAACCCCCATATAAAGCTCACCCTGAAGGAAGCCTTACCCACAACCCCACAGTGCACACGGCCTTTGGCTGTGCGAGGCAGGGGGTTGGTCACAAGACCTTGGGACCCCATCCCTAAGGGCCTTGTTTGTTTTTTTCAAAGGGGAGGGGTAGTCGCATGCCCCCTCTTCCCAGCCTCATTAGGTCCTGAGGACACCACTATCAAGGCTATATTTATTTTAAATGGGGGCCACATGGCCACCCTCCCCAAACCTCTTTAGTCCCTAGGGACCCTATTCCCAGGGCCTTTTTTAATAAAGGGGATGGGGGCTGTCCGGCCTCCCACCAAGCCTTGTTAGGCCCTGGGGGTTCCGTCTATCTGGGCCATTACTAAATATAAAGGGGAGGGGGTGCACATGGGCATAAACGAATGATGCAGCCTGGTACCGTTTTTTTATTTTTTATTATTTGATCCCGCAAATGTTTTGTGGGATTACAGCATATTTTTCCTTTTTTCATTCTGGCCCTCGGTGGGTCCTTCTAGGTCTCCCTTAATGGGGCCTAGGGGTGAGAGTATCCCTACCCTGCCCCCTAATATAATTTCTTTATTGTAACGTCAGGACAGGGGGCTAAGTCTCTGAGTCCTGTAATAGCTGCTAGCAACATTGTTTTCATGTGGCTGGCAACCAATCAGAGCGCTCACTCTCACAGAAGTCCGACTCCTGCTGGAGCAAGATGGCCCAAAGAAAAAAGCTCCCTGGGCCAGTCAGAATGCTCTAATTTTAAAATGGTGCTCCCAACTGCCAAAATATAAAATTACTTTTGACCCTAAGGCCCTCATTCTGACCCTGGCGGTCGGTGATAATGCGGCGGCCAAGCCGCCAACAGGCCGGCGGTCCAAAATATGCAATTCTGACCCTGGCGGGAACCGCCAACACAGCCCGCCGCATTAACACTCCGCCCGCCACGGCGGAACAAACAAACAGCGCGGCGGTCCCCGCCAACAGCCAGGCGGCAGACAATGTACCGCCCACCCTATCACGACCCACCAATCCGCCACCTTTTCCGGGGCGGGAGCACCGCCGATAAAAACACGGCGGAAACAGACTACGAACGGGAAAACGCTCACCTCTACGCACTCCACGCGAGATTCCGGCAGTATGGAACCCGAGTTGCAGGTCATCCCCGCACTCCTATACCTGCTCCTGTACCAGGAGCACGCCCGGCGGCGCGGAAGACATCGGTGAGTACTGCACCTACGACACAGGGGAGGGAAAAGAGTACCGGCACACACCCACCCACCCACACCCACTACAACACACACATCAATGCATTCCCACAGATCACTGTCACACCCACAACCCCCCCCCTCCGAAATAATGCAAAGACCAAAAGAAGAGATCATAAACGGGCAGATATATTGAAATATGGACACCAGTAATCCCAATAAATAAATAAACTATGTACAAAATATATACAGCTACTAAATGTAGTCCAACCACTGTCCGTGGACCACAGGGGTCCTGTGCAAAGGGGCAAGGCCCAGTCCCACGACAAGAACTCCACGGAGAGAACACTGCAGGGGCATCAGAAAGAAAATAGGACAGGCACCTCAGGGGGAAGGGAAGGGGGGGCACCTCAGCCACTTGAGTACACGACGCCAGATCCACGAGGGGACTCCATGACCACTGGGCCATCCTGGGGAGAGCAAAGCCACAGTCCATACAGTCCATACAGTGGGTGGCCTGCCCACTGGGCCATCCTGGGGAGTGCAAAGCCACAGTCCATACAGTCCATACAGTGGGTGGCCTGCCCACTGGGCCATCCTGGGGAGAGCAAAGCCACAGTCCATACAGTCCATACAGTGGGTGGCCTGCCCACTGGGCCATCCTGGGGAGTGCAAAGCCACAGTCCATACAGTCCATACAGTGGGTGGCCTGCCCACTGGGCCATCCTGGGGAGAGCAAAGCCACAGTCCATACAGTCCATACAGTGGGTGGCCTGCCCACTGGGCCATCCTGGGGAGTGCAAAGCCACAGTCCATACAGTCCATACAGTGGGTGGCCTGCCCACTGGGCCATCCTGGGGAGAGCAAAGCCACAGTCCAAACAGTCCATAACAGACTCCACTGCCACTGGAGGAGGCATGTTGGCCAGAGGACATCCTGCAGCCCTGCCCGAGACAGATCCTGCCCTGCCACGTCTGCCAAAGGGCCAGCGGTTCTTGCCTTGAAGGGCCCAGTTCAGCGCTTCTTGCCTTGAAGGGCCCAGTTCAGCGGGTCTTGCCTTGAAGGGCCCAGTTCAGCGGTTCTTGAGACGGCGGGGCCCAGTTCAGCGGTTCTTGAGACGGCGGTCCCCAGCGGAGCGGTGCTGGAGACGGCGGGGCCCAGTTCAGCGGTTCTTGCCTTGAAGGGCCCAGTTCAGCGGTTCTTGAGACGGCGGTCCCCAGCGGAGCGGTGCTGGAGCCGGCGGGGCCCAGTTCAGCGGTTCTTGCCTTGAAGGGCCCAGTTCAGCGGTTCTTGAGACGGCGGGGCCCAGTTCAGCGGTTCTTGCCTTGAAGGGCCCAGTTCAGCGGTTCTTGAGACGGCGGTCCCCAGCGGAGCGGTGCTGGAGACGGCGGGGCCCAGTTCAGTGGTTCTTGAGACGGCGGGGCCCAGTTCAGCGGTTCTTGCCTTGAAGGGCCCAGTTCAGCGGTTCTTGAGACGGCGGTCCCCAGCGGAGCGGTGCTGGAGACGGCGGGGCCCAGTTCAGCGGTTCTTGAGACGGCGGGGCCCAGTTCAGCGGTTCTTGAGACGGCGGGGCCCAGTTCAGCGGTGCTTGAGACGGCGGGGCCCAGTTCAGCGGTGCTTGAGACGGCGGGGCCCAGTTCAGCGGTTCTTGCCTTGAAGGGCCCAGTTCAGCGGTTCTTGAGACGGCGGTCCCCAGCGGAGCGGTGCTGGAGCCGGCGGGGCCCAGTTCAGCGGTTCTTGCCTTGAAGGGCCCAGTTCAGCGGTTCTTGAGACGGCGGTCCCCAGCGGAGCGGTGCTGGAGACGGCGGGCCCAGTTCAGCGGTTCTTGAGACGGCGGGGCCCAGTTCAGCGGTTCTTGAGACGGCGGGGCCCAGTTCAGCGGTTCTTGAGACGGCGGGGCCCAGTTCAGCGGTTCTTGAGACGGCGGGGCCCAGTTCAGCGGTGCTTGAGACGGCGGGGCCCAGTTCAGCGGTGCTTGAGACGGCGGGGCCCAGTTCAGCGGTGCTTGAGACGGCGGGGCCCAGTTCAGCGGTGCTTGAGACGGCGGCCGGTCTATGGCCAACTGCTCATTGCCTGGTGGTGCCCTCCTGGGCAGCGGGGATGGTGCTCCTTCAATGCCCACCTGGGCTGTGGGTGGTGGGGCCCTCCTGGCCAGCTGGGCTGGGTCCTCCCTGGCCAGCGGCTATGGGGGTGGTGGGCTCCTCCTGGGCAGCAGGCCTGCAGCCTGACCTCTCCGACTTGCTGCCCTTGCCCTCCTTAGTCGGGAGTCTGTGGCCCTTTCCTCCCTTTGGAGCTGTGGCTGGTGACTGTGTCTGGGTGGTGTCCGGGGGGGATGTAGAAGCCGGGCTCCTGCGGCGCCCCTTCCGCCTTCTGCTCCTCTTCCCAGGGGGTGGGCTGGCTGTCCCCTTGCTGCTGGGCGAAGATCCAGACATGCGGGCTGGTGGGCTCCAATACCCCTGCACCCTTGTCAAGGGGGCTGCAGGGCTGGTGGTGGCTGAGGTGCTCTTCTTACCCCGACGAGAAGGAGGGGGGGGCTCAGGGTCAGGAAAGAAGTTAGCAGTGGCGAGGAAGAGTTTCTTGGGACAATGGAGAGTGTTAGGTACAGTGGGAATGGGAGTGGAGGGAGAGGATGTGGTTGTAGGTGAGTCACTTTTGCTGTCTTTGGGTGCAGGTGCAGGAGGGATAGGCTGTCGTGAGGTGGATGGCTGTTGGGTGGGTGGGTGGCTGCGTTTGTGTGGTGTGGAAGAGGGGGTGACAGACACAGTGGGAGAGGACACAGGGGACGTGTAAATGGCAGTGGGGGTGGTGACTGCACGTGTGCGTACTGGACTGGAGGGTGTGCTGGTGATGGAAACACTGGCTGATGGTGAGGTGAATGGAGGTGTGAGTGTAGACGTCACAGGGAGGGAGGAGGGAGACGAGGAGGTGGGGGTCACAGAGGTGGTAGTGACTGTTGGCATGTCTGCATCGGAATGTTGCGTGTGTGAATGTCTGCGTGATCTGTGGTGCTTATGTTTGGATGAGCTTCTCTTGGGTGTTGAGGTGTGTGCAGGCTGGTCTGATGGTGTGGGTGGGACAGGCAGAGGAACAGGAGACTGGGAGGAGGGAGTTAGTAGAGGGAGGCAGGAGACAGGGACAATGGCTGCCGTCAGTGGTGAGGCCAGAGCCTGGAACGATCGCTGATGGGCAGCCTGACCCGAATGAATGCCCTCCAGGTACGCATTGCTGCGATGAACCTCCCTCTCCACCCCCTGGATGGCATTCAAAAGGGTAGTCTGCCCAACAATGAGCGTTCGGAGGAGGTCAATGACCTCCTCACTGAGGGCAGCGGGGGTAACAGGGGCAGGGCCTGAGGTGCCTGGGGCGAAGGAGATGCCCGGCTTCCTGGCAGAGCGGGCACGGGGCGAATGCTGAGGGGCTGCTGGGAGGGCGGAGATGGTGCGCTGGGTGGCGGCTGTACCTGTAATGGCGGGGGGCACGGATGGTGCCACCCCCGCAAGGGAGCTCCCTTCCGAGGACGTGTCCGTGTCGCTGCAGGGTCCAGTCGTCCCCGTTGTGGAGCTCCCCTCGCCCTCCGTCTCACTGGTCCAGTCAGACTCTGTGGCATGGCCCTCCTGGGCCATGTGAGATGCAGCTCCCTCCTGCCCCGATGCCACTTCTCCTCCGCCTGATGATGCTGATGCACACAAGCACAGAAAGACAAACAAAAAGGGGGGGGGAGAGAGAAATAAAGGGATATTGAGTACATGGATCTCCGGTACAGTTAGCGGACATGACAGACACAGATGCCCCCTGCACTAAGTTGCGCACTTGGGGTCCGCTACGCATTCCGTGGAACATGCCCTACACGCCTAGAGTTGACAACTGCACCCATGGATGACACGGCCCAGGGATGGCTGTACTGACACACTACTGAGGGTGGTGGCTGGGGACACAGGGGCTTACGGGGGTGCCCAGCCTACAGATATCGCCCTGGCCTAGGGGGACCCACAGCCCTCCTCCCCCACCCAGACACCTCCACTGCACGACAACAGAGTAGATAATGCTTGTACTCACCCCCTTGTGTCTGCTGTGCTGCCCTCACGCGCCCATCCAAATCAGGGTAGGCCACCGCCAGGATCCGGAACATCAGGGGGGTCAGTTGACGGCAGGCACCCCGCCTACGTTGGGAGGCCATCCCCAGCAGAGACTCGGCGGTCTTCTTGGTCCCGCGGCGGATGTCCTCCCACCTCTTGCGGCAGTGGGTGCCCCGTCGATGGTGGACCCCCAGGGTCCGGACTTCCTTGGCGATGGCACGCCAAATCCCGATCTTCTCATGGGCGCGGACCTATGTGACACGTACAGGGAGGGAGAAATACCACGTTCAAGTTTGTCTGCATTTTCGTTGCCAGTGGCCCAACGCCCCCCATCCCCGCCAGGCCCCCCACCATGCCCCCCGCCAGGCCCAACATGCCCCCCATCCCCGCCAGGACCCCCGCCATGCCCCCCGCCAGCCCCAACATGCCCCCCATCCCCGCCAGGCCCCCCGCCATGCCCCCCGCCAGGCCCAACATGCCCCCCATCCCCGCCAGGCCCCCCGCCATGCCCCCGCCAGCCCCAACATGCCCCCCATCCCCGCCAGGCCCCCCGCCATGCCCCCCGCCAGCCCCAACATGCCCCCCATCCCCGCCAGGCCCCCCGCCATGCCCCCGCCAGCCCCAACATGCCCCCCATCCCCGCCAGGCCCCCCACCATGCCCCCCGCCAGGCCCAACATGCCCCCCATCCCCGCCAGGCCCCCCGCCATGCCCCCCACCAGGCCCAACATGCCCCCCATCCCCGCCAGGCCCCCCGCCAGCCCCAACATGCCCCCCCATCCCCGCCAGGCCCCCAAGCCAGCCAGTGGCCCCAAATCCATATTGAATTAAACTCACTTGTTGGTCTGGAGGACCGTAGAGTAGCGCATACTGGGGGAGGACCCCATCCACAAGTTTCTCCAACTCCTCTCCAGTGAAGGCAGGGGCCCTTTCCCCAGTCGCAGCAGCCATTGTCCCTTCCAGACCGAGGTCACAGCAACACTTGCAGTATAGGTCCTCTCCTGTGAAAGTTCAAGTCGCAAGTGGATAAGTAGATAGAAAATGGCGGTCACGTCCGCGGCGGTGCGTACCGCGGCGGGGCGTACCGCCGCCGCCGGCGCCCTTCGCCATTGGCTCCTGAAACCCATAGGCTTCAATGTTAACCAATGCGGCTTCGCGCCGCGGTCTTCGACCGCTGACCGCCGCGGTGTGCCACGCCAGCGCATTGACCTCACATCCCATTGTCACACTTCACAGGTCAGGCAGCCGCCATTTCGAGGGTCCACATGGCTCAATTTCAACTGCGTCACACAGGCCTAGGCCTTGCATAGCCACTCAGACACGCCATTCACTGCATAGAGAATCGTTTACTGTGCTAGCTGTGAGTACGTACCTGTGGGTTGCTTGACTGTGTGCTCCATGTTGTCCTTCCTAGGCACCGTCCGCTGGGTTTGGCGAGGAGACGGATGAATCCTCCCGTGTACCGACCGCTGGTGGACCTGTCGACAATGGAAGAACGCCACATTATCCTGACCTACAGTCTTGACCGTGCCACTATACATGAACTGTGTGCCCAGCTGGAGCCCGACCTGATGTCCCCCATCCGCCAACCCACAGGGATTCCCCCTCTGGTGCAGGTCCTGTCAGTACTCCATTTCTTGGCAAGTGGCTCATTTCAGACAACAGTGGGAATTGCATCTGGGATGTCTCAGCCCATGTTTTCGAAGGTGTTATCCAGAGTGTTGTCTGCCCTGATGAAATACGTGAGGAGCTACATCATTTTCCCTGAGGTGGGCGAATTGGCTACAGTGAAGGGTGATTTCTACGCCCTTGGACATATTCCCAACGTCATTGGTGCCATTGATGGGACCCATGTGGCTTTGGTTCCCCCAAGAGACAGGGAGCAGGTGTACAGGAACAGAAAAAGTTACCATTCCATGAACATCCAGGTGGTGTGTTTGGCTGACCAGTACATCTCGCATGTAAATGCCAAATTCCCAGGGTCAGTGCATGACGCCTACATCCTGAGGAATAGCAGCATCCCTTACGTGATGGAACAGCTAGAGAGACACCGTGTATGGCTATTGGGGGACTCTGGGTACCCCAACCTGTCGTGGCTACTGACCCCAGTAAGGAATCCCCGGACCAGGGCAGAGGAACGGTACAATGAGGCCCATGGGCGTACTAGGAGGGTGATCGAACGCACCTTTGGCCTCCTAAAGGCCAGGTTTAGGTGCCTGCATATGACAGGTGGATCCCTAATGTACTCACCTAAGAAGGTGTGTCACATCATCGTGGCCTGCTGCATGCTTCACAACCTGGCTTTGCGCCGCCAGGTGCCTTTCCTGCAGGAGGATGGTCGAGACGGTGGTGTTGTGGCAGCGGTGGAACCTGTGGAGAGTGACGAGGAGGAAGACGACGGGGCTGAAACAGACAACAGGGACAGAATCATTGAACAGTACTTCCAATAGGACACAGGTAACAATTCAAAGATAATTTAGTAAATCTGAACTACTCTCCTGCATCTCTGCTGCCTGTCTATTTGCCCCAGTGTATGATGACTGAGTTGTGGCTTTTCCCTCCCTATTTCAGATCTGGGGTCCCCACTACGAGTCCTGTGCTTCGTTTCCCCATGGACTACAGCTTTGTGGCAGCTGTTTGTTGACTTCACTATGTACAAGGACATATTTGCACTGTCATGTCAATTACAATATTTTGAAATCACAGCCAGACTCCAGATAGTTTTGTGCAAAATAGGTGTTTATTTCAGTGCTCAAAATGGGATGGGTGGTTTCAAGTGGGTGGGGGCTATGGTGAAGGAATGTCCATGGCAGAGTCCAGAGTAACAGTCACACAGGTGCATTGTCCAGAGGCCTGTGGAGAGATGGAGCATGGGCAGTTCAAGGATGGACAGGGTGACAATGTGGGACAGTGGGATGACATCAGGTGGTATCCTTTGCTGGCGGGGGTCTTGACATCCTACTCTGTCTTCTTGCGAGATCTCAGGGCCCTCTTGCGGGGTGGTTCTTCTCCTGCAGGAGGTGGGGGTCTGGTGGGCTGCTGTTGTGCGGGGGCCTCCTGTCCACTAGCGCCGGCGGAGGTGGTTGGCTGTTCTTGGTCCTGGCTAGTGGCAGGGGCCCTTTGTTGTTGTTGAGTGTCCGTCCTGGTGTTGATGAGGTCCTGCAGCAGCCCGACCATGGTAACCAGGGTGGAGGTGAGGGCTCTGATGTCCTCCCTGTACCCCCGATAGTGTTCCTCCTGCAGTACCTGGATCTCCTGGAACCGGGCCAGTACCGTCGCCATCGTCTCCTGGGAGCGGTTGTATGCTCCCATGATGGTGGTGAGGGCCTCGTGGAGAGTGGGTTCCCTGGGCCCGTCCCCCCCCTGTCGCACAGCTGCCCTCCGAGTTGCCCTGTTTCCCTGGGCCTCTGCCCCCTGGCCGGTGTGCCCACTACCACTGCCCCCAGGTCCCTGTTGTTGTTGGGGTGGTGGGTTATCCTGGGTGCCCTGTAGTGGTAGACACACCGCAGATTGACGCGCCCTGGAGACAGAGGCATGGGCCCGCTGGGTGGGAGCTGTGCTGGTGTTCCCAGAGGGGTTTGGGTCTGTAGTGGCCTGTGCCTGTGTGAGGGGAATCGACTGTCCAGAGGTCCCCGATGGTCCGGGCTGGTCATCGGTGTCCAGGTCGACAGAGCTGCTGTCATCGCTGACGGCCTCTTGGGTGGGGGTGTGGAGAATTCCGGGCCCTCCGCGGCGGTGTGTTGACGGTCGGGTCCTGCAGGGGTATAGAGGTATGGTTATAGTTTCAATGTGTGGCATATGGGTGTATCTGTGGGTTCCCGTGTCCCCAAGTGCTGGCATTCGTGTGTGGGGGCTTTGGTGAGGGTGGCTTGTGGGGGGGATGTGTATATGCATTGGGCATGCTTTGGTGATGGGTGTCCATGCTTAGTGGACGCATGCAGGCCTAGGTTTTGGGATGTGTGGGTTGTGATGGTGAGACATTGGCAGGGAATAGGTGTGCTGGGGGTGGGGGTGAGGATGGTGGTGGGGGTGAGGATGGTGGTGGGGGTGAGGGTGGGGGTGAGGATGGGGGTGGGGGTGAGGGTGGGGTTCGAGGATGGGGGTGAGGGTTGGGGTATGATTTGGCATGCAGGTGGGGGGGAAGCAGTAGTGAAGCTTCAACTTACCAGTATCCATTCCTCCGCCGACTCCTGCGAGGCCGTCAGGATGCAGGATGTTCAAGACTTCCTCCTCCCATGTTGTAAATTGTGGGGGTTGAGGTGGGGGTCCTCCGCCAGTCTTCTGCACGGCGATGTTGTGCCTGGATACCATGGAACGCACCTTCCCCCGTAGGTCGTTCCATCGCTTCCTGATGTCTTCCCGATTTCTGGGGTGCTGTCCCACAGCGTTGACCCTGTCGACAATCCTCTGCCATAGCTCCGTCCTCCGGGCAATGCTGGTGTATTGGATCTGTGTGCCGAACAGCTGGGGCTCTACCCGAACGATTTCCTCCACCATGACCCTGAGTTCTTCGTCTGAGAAGCGGGGGTGTCTTTGGGGTGCCATGGGGTGGTGTGTATGATGTGTGGGGTGGAGTATGTGTAGTTAAGTGTGTTGAGTGTGGTGGTGTGTGTTGTTTTGTGTGTGGATATTGTGTGGGTGATGGTGTTGAGTGGCTGTGGCTGCTAGTTTGTGGATGGTGGTGTCTCGCTCTGGCCTTCTTTCTGAATTTTTGGTCGTAGGGGTTTGTGGGTGATGTGGGTGTGTGTTTTATATTGTATTGTGTGTGTGGGAGTGGTGTGTGTATGTGTATCAGGTGTGTGGAATTCAATTCGGCCAATGTGGCTGAGTTTTGTCGTTTGTGTGTATTCTGACCGCGGCGGTGTGTCCCGCCAATGGAAAACCGCGTTTGAAAGACCGCCGCGTGGATTCGTGGGTCGTAATGGCATGGGCGTATTTCTGTTGGCGTGACGGTGGAGGTTTTGTCACCTCCACTTTTCTGCCGACCGCTGGTCTGGCGGTCTGTTGTGGCTGTCGGATTTTCGGAGGTTTGGCTGCTGCGGGTCAGAATGACCGTGGCGGGTTTCCACGACCGCGGCGGGATTATGGAGGATTTCTGACCGGCGGTAGGCGCCTTTTACCGCCGAGGTCAGAATGACCACCTAAATGTCTCAAAAATTAATGAACAGATTTATTTCAAGCCACAAAAAAGCATAATCTGCAGGCCAAGATCCAGGGGCCATATGTACGAAAGCTTTTTCCCATAGACACAGAATGTGTAAAATTCTTTGGTACATCTGGCCCTAGGTTCCTACCTAATTTGGTGTAAGTCTGTTTGTCAGTTTTTGCTGTTGCCCATTTTAAAGAAGTCTATATAAAATGCATGGGTGTTTGGGTTTTGGTACCCCCACTTTTTCTCAGCATCCGCTTGACGGATCACCCTGAAACTTTCCAGGAAGGAGGTGAGGTGGATAAACGTTTTTGGGAAGGTTCTGTGAAGATTCATCAAAGCGGGCCAAAGTTACTAGCAAAACAAATCAAAGTTACTAGCTAAGCAAACCAAAATATGCTCTCTCTATTAACTATAACTACCTAAAATATATGTATATATAAATATACAGGGAGTGCAGAATTACAGTATACTGAAAACACAAAGGTTATAGGAATGTTACAGTTAGGTTCTGAATACCCTTGCGACAAAACCATAGAAATTCAGCAGTTCTAGTTATGGTTAACTCAAGTAACTACTTGTGGAGTATAGTGGAGTGGCCTGTCAGAGTGACATGTTCTTCAGTGTATTTTTATTGAGTGTGTTACAGTGGAATGGTTTACAATTGAGTAGAGAGAAGTAGATTCAAGTAGTGGAGTACAGTAGAGTAAAATGGCGTGGAGTGGCAAGGAGGGAGTTGTGTAGAGTGTCGTACACTGGAATACAGTGCCGTAGAGTGCCGTCGAGTACAGTGTCATAGAATGTAGTTGCATAGAGTGGAGTTTCAGAGAGTGGAGTGTCACAGATTGCAGAGTTGTAGAGTATTATGGTGTACAATATTGTGACATAGAATGTTGTAGTGCACAGTGTTGTGGCATACAGTGTCACAGCGGTTAGTGGCGAGGAGTTGAGTGGAGTGACGTAGAGTGGAGAAGGGAAGAGCGGGTGACAGTGGCATGTTAGAGTAGAGTTGAGTGGCATGTCATAGAGTGGCATGTCACTGACTATCATAGAGAGGAGGTGCACTAAGTGGAGTGCTTTAGAGTGGAGTGGCGTGTCGTAGAGTGGAGTGGAATGTCATACAATGAGGCGACGTCTTGTAGAGCTGACTGGCGTAGCATGTCACAGAGTTGAGTGGAGAAGCCTACAGAGGTGAAGTAGCATATGGTGTAATGGAGTGGCGGTGATAGGGTGGTGTGGCGTGTTGTCACAAGTAGGCCTGGGAATAACTTGTGGAATTTCACTCAGTGGAATTCCGCAGAGTTACATAAAACTGTTCCAGATTCATGGGGTTCCGCAAATGGGCAGAAAATGCACATGTGCTGCTTATGTTGTGATTTAGCTCCATTAGCTTGTTCCGTACTGAAAAATCAGCACGAACAGCAGCATGCAGTACACAAGCGTTCACCCATTCTTTTGCATGCTCTTGCCAAGCTACCTCCCTCCTGCTTTTGTTTCCCAACTTTCCTATCCTATCCAGTCCACTCCATCTGATCACCCACTTCCCAATTCCCCTTTTCTTTACTTTTTTTATTACTGACTGGCTTTGAGTGTATTTACCTTTATGTGTGTATTTTTGAGACTGTTTGTACTTAGTTTTTTGTTTCCCTGTCCTGTCTGTCCTCCTGTTTCCTTCTGATCCCTGTCCGACTCCCTCCCATCTTGGATGTCAGAAAAAGGCACTAACACAACTGAGTCTGACCCATCACCCTCATCCTCCTCCTGTTGTGTTTCAGAAACAGTGTAATCCTGTGGCATGAGGTGTTATTTAATTTCAATCATTGTCAATCTCTCCACGTTTTGAGGTGAGAGACTGGTCCTTCCTACTGGCAACTGTGCCAGCTACACTGAACATGCACTTAAAAGACATACTGGAGGTGGGAGAAGCCAGATACTTTAGTGCCAGCCAGCTGAGCTCTGGCCATTGTCACAACTTCCCATACCAGTAGACCAATGAGTTTTGATCTAGGTAGACCTCTTTTGGGTCATCCGGATAATCTTGGACCATCCTCTGAATGGTCATTGCCAGTTGCTCAATCTCTGTTGCCTTCGCCTCTGTACTGGACTTAAGCCCTACCACCTGAAACCAAGCCACTGCAGAGGTTGAGTCCAACATTTCTGGTGTTGGTGTTGCTGGTGATGATGGTGTTGGCTGTGTTCGCTGGATGCTGCACACCTGAACTTCTGCCGGGGCTTTTAACTTCCAGAAGTTCTTCCTCCAGATCTCTCTCTTCATCAATAATCCAAATCTTATAAAATGAAACATCCCTTTCTGAAAAAGAAAGGAATATGGCCAGTATTTTCTGTATTGTGGATCAAGTACTGTGGCACATACGTACTCTCTGGAAGACACAATCTCTCTTGGCAGTTTAGGATTAACAAGCCAAGTGACGGATTAAGCTATGAACCAACCCATAAACTAATTCATTGACACCAGCAACCCTTTATGACTCCTTGTTCAACTGGTCCTACAACAGACAACAACAGGATTGGACTTCTTGCATGAAAGCCCCAAAACAAAGTAGCATTTGTGTCAGACATTTGACCAGCCCCCATTTGTCCATCTCCTTTGTCATGCTTTTCTTATTTGCATCCCCTCCTCTCTGAGCAGTGTACAGACTGATCACCAACTATGTACTTCAAACAGACGTTGCAACATGTAGTAGATTGAGCTCCAACATGTTGACATCTCCTGTCTACGGGCTTTAACTGGTATTCTATCAGCATGCTGAATGATCCTCAACTGCTTCCAAGATTTAAAGGACTGATGAAAATGAGTGTGAATTCCTTGGCAGGTGGCCAGTATGTTGCTGATCATGTCTTCTTTTTGAGAAAGTCCTGCACAATCAGGTTGATGCAATGTGCCAAACACAGGACCCTGAAATGTCCACCATTTGCCATGGCCTTGACTGTATTACTGCCAATGTCCATGGCAACAAATGCAATTCTTAGACTTCTGGGTCAAAGCAATTCTAAGACCTTGCTGTTAAACTCTTCCAAGATGTTTGAAGCTGTATGGGACGTCTCTATGGTAAAGACTGCTACTATTGCATGCTGCCAAACATCCTTACAACTTTCTTCAGAGCTGAGCCCTGCAGATAGCTGTTGCCTATCTCACACAAAAGAGATCCAGTGTGCAGTGATACATATGTAATCAGTTGCCTGACAACTGGTCCACATGTCTGTCATCAGGTGGTTAGTGTGACCAGCACTCTACTGCATAACTTGGCCAACCAATTGCAGCACATCATGATGGAGCCCTGGAATAGCAACCCCGGCAAAATAGGTCCAGCTGGGAACCTTCTATTTCAGGCAGATGAGTGCACAAAATGTCTACTTCTAAAATTCCCACTCCTTCCACAAAAGAAATAGGGTTGATGTCCAGCGCTAACATTTTAGACACCTTCCTATTGTACAAACATGCCACTGGGTGGTTGTGTTCGTAGGGCCTCTCTTGTCTAAACATGCCTGTAATAGTAGTTTTCTTTTGTGCTGCCACTGACACAGGCGACTTGAGGAGAGAAGCAAGAGGTGGTAGACTCAATTGGCATCTTGGGGAAATCACTGTATGTGGTGAAGGTGTCTGCATCTGAGTCTTGTGCCACTTAGAGGTTGTTGATGAAGGTGATACTGACACACTACAGAGGACAGGGCTGCTTTGTGTAATAGCGTCATCCTCTTCTTCCTTATGACCACGATCTTTTTTCTATCACCATGCACTGAGCTCCTTCTTCTCTGTTATCACCACAAGCACCTACCTTTTCAAGGTGCTTCTCCCAATGGACTGTATGATGTTTTTTCAAATGGGACGTTCAGCCTACTCTAGTGTGAAACTGGTTTACCTTGACAAAAACTAACATGGCAAATGGAGCATATTGTAGACTTATCTTGCTTGCTAATCAAAAAGAAGTCCCAAACTGAAGGGAAATACATTTTTTAGTGTGCTACTGCCAACGCCTGAAGAACTGGTGGTAGGCGGCTATGTTGTTTCCCTCTCTGTTGGGCATATTTCGACTGTGGTAGTAATGGATGCAGGTCTCAATGGAAGTTTTACAAATATGGAATCCGGTGGTGGTGGAACCACATCCCTCTGAGCAAATGGAATAGTAAATAGTAGGGGGTCATACTGGTCTCCTCTGGGTTGCCCTCCATACTGACAATCACTGGTTCATCATTATCACTGTCACTTTTCATTATTCTAAGGCTTTCAGGAAGATTCCTGCCTTGTCTCTCAGGGCGGGTCTCTGGCTCGGCCGGGGTCCAATCCATGTCCAGAAGATCAGAAGGGGGCCATGGAGAAGATGGTGGAGTACCCTTTCTTTTTCTTGCTGGACATCAGGACGCCAATGGTTAAGAAGCAACATCTTGCTCAGCAGAAAGCTCAACCTCCTGTTCTGCTCATACTTCGGGAAGAACTGTTGTCTGCTGTGGCTCCTGTTGTCCACTATCCTGCAGCAATCGGGTACTTTACAGCTGAGACATATCCAGCTCAGACACAGAGCCTGATTTAGATCATACTACCAATCCGCGGCGGACCCCCAAAGACCATCGAAGGTGATCCGCCCTCTGTATTTAGATGTATTGCATGACAGAGTGAACTCCATCGTGCCAGCTGCATCCCACAGCCGATGCTGCAGACTCCAGTGCTGACAATTAGCACACTGTCTCGTCACCTTCTTGATAGTGGTATCTCGCAGAGCTGTTTTAGATAACATAGTTGTGCTGGTGGTGTATCAGCGGCGGTGTCATGACAGTGGGAGTCCGTCACAGAACCTGTTCAGTATAGTACTATGGCTGTGGCAGTTGGTTGGATGCTAGCAGCCCACATCTGTTGTATATTGGACAACTGAGAACACCTGCAAAACTCATTGTAAAACACACTCCATTTCAGACCATGATTCTTTGCCATCCCACTACAGCAGACCCTTTTTGCAGCAGAAATTGCCACACAGGAGACAGTTTTTTTCAGTTTCTCTCCCCCTGTGTTTTTTGTTAATATAACTTTTTTTGATTATCATTCACCTTTTTAGGCACTATTTTTGTCACAAATAACCACAATCACAGAGAGGAGAAATCCACATTTCACAGAGGGAGAGTTGTCAGTCACTGTGGATGAAATCATTAGAGTAGAGCCACAAATGTTTGACAATTGTTTGGAGCACACTTACAAAATACAACCATAACTCAGAAAAGGCAAATGTGGGCCTAAATAGTTGACAGAGTAAATGCTGTAGCTAACAACCTGCACACACAGAAGTAGATTAGGAAGAGGTGAAATGACCTGCGGGAGAGAGTACATTCCCAGGCCTCCAAAGGTCAATTGGAGGACCAAAGGACTGGTGGTGGTTCTCCCAGCCCCACCTTGCAACTCTTTCTCTGGAAGGAGATGGTCTTGTAGATCCTACATCCTGAAGGCTTTATAGGAATCCCTAGTGGAGTGGAGAGTGGTAAGTTACACTTAGCAATGTCTCAACAGTCACAAATGGAGTCCTGCACTTAAAGTTCAACATTTAGAATGGTTCAACATTCTTATCAAAACAGATATATCTAAACTTGACACTAGCATCATGGTTGTATCTCTCTAACAATGTGCAATATGTTTATTCAGATTGTGTGTTATGCCCAGTGCTTAATTTGTGCTTGTTATTTCCGGTGCTGAGCACCGGTGCTTGTTTTTGAGGGCCGGGGCTTATTCTTCTGCCTCAAGCATGTGCTGCAGGCAAAAGACACATATGAGAAAGATGGAGGACGAGAAAAACAAAAAAGTGTCAGAAAGGGGAAAAGCAGAAAGTTGCAAGAGCGAGTTGTAGGGGCAGGGAGTGGCTTTATATGGATTGAAGAGGCCCGAGATGGCTTCAGGATTACGCTGCCTCAGTATTCCGTGTTCGCACGTTTAATTGCAGCAGCCGCGTGTTTAAGAGGAGAGCTTTGGTCACTGGCACCTTTTTATTTACAAACTAAGCATTGATTATACCCCATGGACCATCCCTTGCATCTGCTTAGCCCCTTGCTTTCTATCAATGTGTGTTGTTTTTCTTACACAAACAGATTCAAAACTCCATCCATTTTCATATGAAGGTATACTGCTTGTAAGTGTTATTTCACAGATTCATATCATACTCATATGTGTTTACTTGTTGTAAATATGTGTTCATCTCCACTATAGGTACTGAAATACATATGTGCGTAACTCACTTTTCAAAAACTATTGTCTATGGTGTCAACATATTACTACAACTACCATGATGCCCTGTTTTTGTAACTGCAAAACAACAGTACAATGTAATGCTGCTTTACTTTCCTTTACTTACATATGTGCACACATCTAAAAAACGTGTGCATTTGACAATCACCATGTATGGATGAAAATGTCATTGTTGTGTTCCTCAAGCATGTTGACACCTTCTCATAGCTACATTGAATTAATGTAAATGCTCACATAACTCATAGTCTGTTGAATCCAAGGTGTCCCACCCTATGATGTGGCATGCTGAATAGACATAGTATCCACACACAGTTTACTTTGCACTGTCAATACATTATGACCAATGGCAGTTTTTCTTTTAAGTTGAACCACAGTTTGTCTAATGTTTTAACTTGCTAGGCTTTGGAATGGTCTAGCACTCTAATCTACTCACCACTGTGTTGGGTTGAATGTCTGGTACATGTAATATACAATTCAGAAGTAACATTTTGCATTTCAGGACATCTCTACCACATCATCATTGGAGTTTGCATCTATGTAAATCAGCCTGCATGTGTAAAACAATTATAAACATACAATGACCTAATCATTCTGTCAGTCTGATATTACTTTTTTAGGTTGCCTCATTTGTGGCTGACAACACATATGAGGTACAAACCAGATTTTAATATTATAGTGTCTGCTTTCTTCTCAGGTCCTCCAATTGCCCCCCCCCACTCTTCCCCACACTCACGGGCCAGTGGACTACCATCTGCCCACTCCAGACCGGGATCAAGCCTTCTGTGAGGACTCCACTCCTTCAAGTCTGGATGATCGGGAGCAGCGTGGTCCATCTGGCCATACAGCTCCAGAAAGAAGCACTCAGCTCACACCTACACCCTGCCCCAGCTGCAACCATATCTCAACATCAGTATACCTCTGCTTCTTGTGTAGAGAGAAATCTTACACCAATCTTGTGGCCCCCAGTCCTGGCTGCGGTTGAAGCAACGCCAACACCACCTCCAGTTGTGCCAGGGCCCAGCGGGATGGGGCACACCATCTCCAGGGAACGGGGTAGTGAAGGTATGAGTCACAGGAAAGAATCTGTGGGCCAGCAAAGTGGAGCCACTGGCATTTGGCCAGACCACCACTGACCGAGACCTTGGAGCAGAACAAGAGTCCCAAGATGTGATGGGCCAGGTTGTAACTGAGCTCAGGAAGATCAAGGAGGTGCAGAGAGAGCTCATGTTGGAATTATGCAGCCGCAATGACAAAATGAACTCCCTGACAGAGGTGCTTTTCAACATCTATCACCACATGTGCAGGACTTTTCCCATACAATTTGCCCTTGTCGGTGGTCCTTCTACATCTGGACCAAGTACACCACTGCCAGCCACAGACAGAGAGCCCTGCCACATGGGGAGCCTGCTCCTCCTACCTCAGTCACTGTACCTGTGCCCTCACCTTCTCCCCAGAGGGGATGGTTATCCAGACCACCAAGAGAGGATGGCAAGACTGATACCACCACCTGCAAAAGATGCAGATCATAATTTCCCTCCAGTGTGTTTCTACCATTCCATCTGTGGACTATTTCAGGGATACTTTTACCTTTTATGAGGACAATTGTATTTTGTACATTGGACCCCATTGCCTCCAGTACTATACTTTCATCCACCATGACAGACTTTTTTAGTTCATTTTATCATTGTTTGAAACTCTTTTCAGTTCCTTTGTGTCATGCAAATAAATGATATGGTCACAAACTACAGGTCTGTTGTTGCATTTATTGTGGAGTTACATTTTTCATGTCTGTCTTCCACCATAATTTAGTGAAATATATTGAACACTTACTTGCAAAGCAAAATTAGAAATGACAAAGAGGTATGTGTTACCCATTTCGTTCAAACAAAATGTATTGGTGTCATACATATGTAGGTAACATGTCTTAGTCGCAATCAGAGCTGAGTTTCACAAATCATGCATAATCCTAATAGTCTGTGCCATTTAGATGTGTACACTCCACAACCTGGTCACGATGGGAAACAAGGAATATTAACTAGGATCAAATGAAATAGGCAAACTGGTATTGATACATGACCTCAGCCGGGCCATACTTCTTGCACTCACAATAGGAATCCTTCATCAATAACACCAATAGCCCATATCATGGCAGTAACACGATTTGAGGCCACATGACCATTACTGGACACTGTGGCAGTATCTGGTGCATTGTCACAACCACCATTTAGTGGTGTGAGACACACCAACACCTACCTATACTGAACACAAATTGAAGATTTAGCCAGTGTGGAGGAAGATCAGTGTGCTGCGGCTTGACATTTGAGCAAGTTAAGTCGCACATATTGCCTTGATGGCAACATCCCACAGAAAACAGGTCTGATACAATCTCAATATCGTCCATTCAATCACAGTGCAAGTTGCTCTATACAAGATCTGTCCATCCCAATGTATGTATTCACTTTGTGCTTTCAACAGCAACATATCACTGCAAATGTCACAACTTTGAAATGTCCAAATGAAGATGACATAGTGAAGGAGTCTAACACAGAATAACAATGGGTAAATTAATGATTTCACACATACAATCTAACTCAAATGATAAGCACACTTAGTAAAGTTAATCTGTGTCATAAACCACAGTAGTCAATGTAGGGAAACTGTGACCCACAAACATCATTGCCTTGGACTTTCCTGAACTGACCATTCCTACTACCAAAGTACCATTGCAGAATGATATATCCACTATGTCCCAAGGTGTTCTGACATTGGAGATTACAATATGTAAAGGCACACCTACACTTAGGTGAAGAAGTGGTCCATGACATCTTGACACAGCTCAGTTCCTTTTTCGTCACCACTGTCATCTTCATTGGGATTTAGACATCCTCATCCAGTAGCTCTCCATGGTCTCCATCCTCTGCAATGTTTGGGATGTTCCATCGCAGGCTGATGTTGTGGAACAAGCAGCAGGTAACCGTGATTAGGCACATCCTATTGGGTGAGTAGAGGAAGGCTCCACCGGTCTTGTCCAGGCACCTAAACCTGGCCTTCAGGAGCCGAAAAGCCCGTTCCACTAGGCTCCATGTTCTTCAATGGACTTCATTGAAGTAGACTCACTCTGGCGTTGTATTCCTCAACGGTGCCAACAACCATGGTCTGTTAAGATAAGCTGAGTCTTTTACATGGAAGCAATATTTCAATTGATTAAAATCATATCAAGCCGTTGGACCTTCCTAAACTAGGATTAAGCAAATTATACTCAAGTCATATTGTACTTACCGACAAGCCAGGCCCTCTCAGGTCCAAGTTATGGCAATTGCAGGGTTATGGTGCTGTTCTGTAGTACAAATGAATCATGTGTTTACTCAGGGAAGTGGGCACACACAGTTAAGATGTATAAATCCAATAAGCAGACAACTTGTACATTGATGGAATGGAAGTTCTTTTAATTATGGTTGACCTATTCCCTTGTGCGTGGTGGCATGAAGGCAATTTGCATGCCATCTTTTGCTCCAACCACATGGGGTAGGCCACCAAAAGCATAAAAACCTCCTTTCACAGTGGCCAAATCCTGTTGTTGTGGGAACTAGATGTAGCTCTTGATGCATCTCAGCACTGAAGAATGGACCTCTTGTAGCACAACACTGAAGGTTAGGTGGGACATGCCACTAGATACTGCCACCATATATTGAAAAGAGCCAGTGGCCACAAAATGAAGTACTCCATAAGTTTCACTTTTGGTGGTATTGCTGTTATATTCCTATTGTGAGGCAGGAGACACAAATCCAGGATAGTTTGCCTATTTAACTGAAACATCTTAATGACATCCCTTTCCTTCTTTGTAGCAAGGTCTGGAAATGGCCTGAAGACCTGAGGCCATCGTCTCCTACCCATGCCAGGGTTCAAATATCTGCATGTATGGAAAAGAAAATATCAGTTTAAATCGTCACATCATACTTTGATAATCAACACACATCTTAAGTCTTGGTAACATTAGGAATCTCATTATGTCATATATGTATATACAATGTTGTTATAATATTTTTTAATTCAAAAATCACTTTTTTACATGTCATTTTTTATTATGTTGCAAATAATACATTTTACATGTATTATTTGCACATAATTCTTTTATTATTTTTTTAAGTACCGTCAACAGAGGTATTACTTCCCCGCGGAATTATCAATGTCAAACACAATCACAGTTCATTTTTTAATATCTCATATCTTTCCAAATACAGTGTTGTTCATATCTGACATTTGTATAGACAGTAGCCTCCATTCTGAGTGCTGGTAATGCACTAACAAATTAAAAATACACAGCTTCACACCCTAAAATGGCAGCTGTTTGACCTTCCTGTCGGGACATTGGCTACCCGACGGCCCTCTGCGGAAGTTGACGCCGTAGTAGGTGGAACAGTCCACGACAGACCATGCCATAGGCTAGCGTGTGATGGCTACACATGAAAGCCAATGACTGTGTCCATCTCTTTCACTGATCACATCCACCGTGTACTTGTACACGGTGTTTTAAAAAAATCACATTTACTTATTAATACTGCAACCAACGGGACCTCCTAATTTTTTGCTGCTGTTACCGACCTCTGGGAGCGAGGATGCCGGGCAAAGCAGGCAACAGGGCCTCTGCCTTCTCCCCGGAGTAGCTGGAGATCCTCACTAGGGAGGTCCTGTCCCTGTACAGCCAGTTTTATAGGACTCCGGAGGAACAGGTAAATGTTTGAGTGGGAAATGTTTGCCAAAATAACTTGTTACCTCTTTGGCCACAGGATATTTGGTCCCCTTTTTGTTCATGACTTAAGTGGTGTGATTGGAGGGTAGTGAACTCAATGAATTACCTGGGTATTGGGTGTTGTTTGAGGATGTTAGAAATGTCTGTGTATTGAAATAAAAATTCACCTGTAAGAATTAGCTGAGTATTCAATGCATGCTGCTCACAATTCCAGGTTTAATGAGACAAAATGCAGGTCCCTTACTACCAGTGGCTAGTAGACACTGTACTACCAGTTTAAGTGGAAACATACAGCCTAGGTTGAAATGGTAGAAATTGAAATCCCAAGTAGAATCTTCATAGTTATCGAGTTGTCTGATGCCGTTCTGTCAAGTGAATGTACAGGCCAAATTTGGTAATTGGAGTAACCTTTTGTTTTAAACATGTCATGGTGCCACATATGGGGAATGATAGTGCCTGTGCTGCAAGTCTAAATGACCCAGACTCACAATTAGCCATACAAGTATGTCCCATTACCTCACACACTTACATCAACCCAAACCATGCTCTCTCTGATACATGGCAGCCCTCCCATACTACCCTTAGTCACTGTATGTAGTGCAAACCATAGTATCTGACTTTTAAAAGGTTAGGCATTAAGCTAGTGTAGCTGTGCGAGTGGTTATGTGTACATAATGTACAGGTTGTTTAGCCTTTAGTAGCCTCACAATGTGTTGGACTAATCTGGAGTGGGTCTCTCTACATGACAAGCTCCCTAACACTTAAATGGTGTTTGTGTCCTGTATTGGTAACATGAAGTACAAAATGTTGAGGCTACTCTACAGATCACTGTAAATTAGTGTTTCTAAGGAACTTTGGAAGGTTTGTGGAGAATCTGTACTGCCTGTTCCGGGAATGCTTGTGATAGCTGCTACTAAATTGTGTGATTGCACTACAGACAGCCAAAACCACTCAAACTTTTTTGTTGCCATTTGTTCTCATCCATACAGGTCAACTCCCATCAGAAGTGTGGTTTGTGGAAGGCTATCACAAAGAAGTTGTGGACCCTGGGGGTCTTCACGTGGTGCAGCCCACATTACAGGAAGAGGTGGGAGGATCTTCAACGCTGGACCAGGACGACCGTGCAAGTCCAGCTCAGCCTGGCCTCCAGGCGAGGCAAGATGGGACCAGCAGACTGCCGCCCCATCTCCCCCAATAGCCTGCACCCTTGTGGTAGCCTACTCGGTGCTTGATGGGCAGTTGAGGGCCCAAAAGGGGGTAAGTTATTATATGTAGTTAATATCATTGTTTAACCTTTATAATTTACAGCAATGTTGTTTGCCATCAACATGATGGTTCATACACATCCAATGCAGACGAGGATTTCTGTAGGTGTACGTTTTTCAGATGGTGTCTGATGCTGTGTTTAGAATTTATTTTTGTACCAAAGTTTGTCACTAGATTCCTCATCACAAGCCAAACACTGTTAGAGTAGACACATGGCAGCATGCAAAAAAAGGGATACCTACATTTCTCCATTTAATGAGGGATATTTGAACCAAACATGCGCCATTTGAGGATTGGGTCAGGTGTGATGCTCTATCAAAGATGTGAGTAAGTAATGTAGGTCCTATTACTTTTGACACAGCTTAGTAAGCATTCATGAGACAGTAACAGTTTAAGACTTTACATTGGTAAGTTGGTACAATGAAAATATGATCATGAGCATCTGCACCGTCAGGACTGGAAACATGTGTACAGAGGCATCATTCCTTATCTGAAATCTGTTTGATAAATGTTTCAATAGCAAAAATCAGTTCATTTCATGTAGTCAGGAAAAGGTTGTCATGAAGCCTCATTCCTTCCCAAATGTGCATGTGAGCCAGTCTGAGTCAACCAACATGACTTTTCATGCCAGAATGTATTGACTGAAACAGACAGGAATGTGCCATATTGGTGAGCAAAGTGATACTTGAAATGACAACTGAAGATGGAAGGTTCCATCACATAGATGTTGGTGTATTCCAGATTGATGAGTCAATATCTGGCCCAAAACATGTATCTTTTGAAAATGTTGAACAGTTTTTGCTCTGTACTGCAGTGCCTTAGGGACGTATCCGGGCCTCTGTATTTACTAATGCTGATAATGCTATTTGTCATGCACAGATATAAAAGTTGATAAGTGACAAAAGGCATACATGGTATGGGAGCTAGCATTGGGAATATCTAGACTGTGAGTGGATGGTTTGTGGAATTATTCCCGCATGCATGAGATATTGATGATAAAGAAGCCATGTTTGAGTGTCTTCAACCTGTTGTAAACTGTAGACTTGGCAAGTGTTTTCTGAGCAAACCTCATGTTAAACTCCATATGTAAACATACCCTCAAACTGTTGTATCTGTTTTTACAGCGTCATCTGGGCAAGGCTAAGGTGACAGCAGCCACGTCAGCGGGAATGGAGCTGGGCACTGTGTTCCTGGTGCAGAAACCACTGACACCAAGGGAACCAGTGCCACAGAGGGTGAGGGGACTGGTGCAGATGCCACAAGTGACTTAGCTTCTTTAGAGGCCTCCACAGATGACCAGGCCCTAGTGGTGACGGACCCTGGTGCAACTACTCCTACTACATCGCCATCCGCTGCCCACGTTCTAATCTCCACCCTCCCTCTTGCTCGCCCCCCATTTGGCCGTAGCCGCTCCACTAAAAGGGGTGGCGTCACCTTCTCTGCAGGCACCTCCCCCCGCCCTGCTCTCCCAGTCTGCGCTCAATTTGGTGGCTGTTGTTCTTTTGAGGACTATCCTTGTAGGCCAGACTGCACCATTGAATGCCATCCAGGGGCTTGCTGGTCAGAAATCCCAGATGCTGGCTTGCCTTGTTAGCAGTCATGGTACCCTGTCTAGCCTACAGCAGCCATTTCAAGGTCTGGCCTCCTCACTGACTGCAGCCTCCCACCTCCCCAACCTCGTGCCCTTACTCCCAACCCTTCCCCATCCCAGGTCTCTCTTCCCACCCCTATCTAGAGCACAGGAACACCTTTAAACAAACCCATTCCAACACACAAATTCAGACACCACGCATCCCACCACCACCACAATCACAAGCATACTCACAGACACATACCCACCATGACACACCCACCCACACAGACCACCAGCAGACCTGCAGATATCACACCCACCACTTCACACAGCACCCACACACACCACCAGCTCACTGCAGTCACCACACCTACCATGACACACACATGCACCTGCACACCCAGACACCACAACCACACACACCACCTCCACAGTACACACACACACACGTAGTGCACACCAACGCCCACACTAACCCACACAACAGACACCCATTAAAAAACAGAAAGCAAAACATACACCAGACCCTCGGACACCCACACCATCAACAGACACATGCACAACATCCACTGACACTCCCTCTATCTCCCAACCCAAACTCCCTCCATTTCCCCAAGGAGGACCTTATGTTTGCTCTGTCTCAGATTCCTTCTTCATCCAATACCACCCCTCCCAAACCTAAGACAACCCCACCCAAATGTCTTTGTACCCATTTCACAGCCCAACCCACCCTTTCTAAATCCCAACCTACCCCTTCAAAATCCCAACCTACACCTCCCAAACCCAAACCCCCCCCCCAAAGCAAAGGACCCCTCCACCACCACTACAGTAAGATCATTGAGGTACCTGCTCTCTGCCCCATAGATGCACGTTCTAGAGGAGGTTTATTCTGGCAGTGCAATTAGGAGGCAGGTTATGGGCATGCAACCCATATAATGGACTCATGGCCTAAAGCCTTTGGTAATTATTTGTACAAATATGTGGCAAATGTTATGAGTGAGTTATCTCATTTATATAACACTATTATATATACCTTTGTTGTGGCCTTATTTTTGGATTGTTACCAATTGTTTGCTGATGATGTTATTTCTGCTAATCTGTGTTCCACACACTTACTCTCATTTGTGACAGTGACAGGTACAGGTTGTATATTATAGTTATTTTTTAAATGCATACATGTTAATTTTGGTGGAAACATTTATCATGTTACTGGACACTTACACCAAAATTATATGTGTTTCTCTTATTGTGACTGGAAAATGCGTGTGTGTTTATTTTGACGTGATGTCTCAATTATATGCATGTATGCATTACACAGGGAACATAACCCTTTACAGTTAAATGACATCTCATGATTTCATAAATTGCACAATCCAAGGGGACATGTGACCTTCATACATCTCTGACTTGTTTGCAGTTCAGATGTAAGATTGTATGTACATTCTGTGTACACCTACTTGTAGCATTTTGTAGTGCCATTGCTAAGCATCCTGGATTTGAGAATATCCTATTGGGTGTACTGCTAATGTATTTGATATGGTAGTTCAGGGCACATTATTGCGCACGCCTGTATGAAAACGTTTTTCTTTGTGATTGGTTTTTATTGCCATGAAAGCAGTTAGTACTGGACTGGTGGGTGCTGCTAATTTCTCGGTGTGTTCATAGACAGTTTTCTAAGTATGACATTACAGAAATATGCATTGCACATCATTGTACTGTTGTTTGCAAACCTTTGTTAAAAAAGGTGGAGTGCTACTGTATAGTGACAATTTACGAGGATGACAGGTAAAACAGTGACTTACCTTCTGGTCTGACGACGACGGTGTTAGCACATTTGACCTCAATGAGTTAACTTACAAGGATATGCAAATAGGTCGGTGAACCTTTTGACTCGCAATTAAGAGGTTCTTACCATAGATCCAGTACATAATCAATAATTAATACACAATAATTAATCATTAGTAATTAGCAAAATCAATAATCAATGGAGCCAGTAACTTTTACGCACCATGACCTTTCAGTCATGAATAACCACACCTTTAGTAAAAGTTGTGAATGTTTATTTCCCTATATTAACAATGCTACGGTCATGTAGATTAACCTCAAAATCAGATGAAACACATACAGAAACAACACTGGTTGTTCAAAGCGGCGGAACAACTGCAATCTAATCAAAGCTTGAACTACAACACATTCTAAGGTTACGGTGCAAATCAATAATAAAGTCAACTGTGTCAGTGTGATAACATACATGAAGTTTAGCAGAGAAATTCACCAAACATTAGTCCTTGTTATCATAAGTCATTAGTGAGAATCCTTAACTAACATCAAATTAGCATCAGCATGTTGGACTTCATGCAAAGCAATTTAGTAATATAAATTTGGAAAAATCTAACTATGGTTCTATCAAAACAACATAATTGTTACCTAGAAAGAAAAAGCAAATATGCATGGTAATCAAAATTTGGATATACTTATCATCAGGGTGGATCAGCAAAGCAGAATCAGTCTTCATCCGCAGCAAGGCATCAAGATTCAGCACCAGAATTTAACAAGGGGCAAAGTCTTTAAGCGTTAAAGATTAGCACATCTCTCGTCAAGATGCATAAGAAAGTAGTAACCTCTCAGTCAGGAAAAATGGGCAATAATGGTTGTCATCTCTCATAATGACCATCTTCCCTCTGTGCAGTGTCTTTAAGTCAAAGTTACCTAACCTACCCCCCAAATCCCGTTTGTTCAGTTAATCGTATGACCGTACTCTGTCCAATACAACTAAAATCTAAAATCTACGAATTCTAATATTACTCTGTTCACATGTTGTTGATTGGCTTGTCTTACGATGTCCTCATCATCCGGCTTGTCAGGTAACAATATTGTTGCAGCTTTCACTCTAGTCAGAATCTTCATTGTTCTTGTCCTGGGAAAGTCAGTCTCATACACATCACATATAAAATGTTGCATTAGGAAGAACATCATCCTAGCAGTCGGTTCACACAAGAAGCTTCTGTCATAAGCACATTTAAACAACACAATATAGATTCACAGTTTAATTTTCTCTGGTCAGCTACTTTACTAAACGCTAAGAAATACAGCTTTTGTCGATGTGGGTGGAGATTCTTGGTGGTGACGGGGGTCATCGGCGGTCTTTCTCCTATGCTCCCGCTAACATCTGAATAGGGCCGGTGGACCGTCATGGTGGCGGACAAGTATTCTGACGGAAAACTGACGGCAACACCGTTACTGCCAAGATCTAAATGAAGCCCTCAGTGTTTGTCACCATGACCGCAGTGGCTGCACGGCTGAGAGACATAGGCTTGTGCTTAGCCATAGGCTGGGGTGGTGCTGTTGATGATGCAGAAGTGCTGCTCCCATCTTTTTGCTGCCCAGAGGAGGGTGCCGCAGGTACACATATTTCCTGAAAAAGGTGTTGGGAAGCACACCAGTGGTGGCACTAAGCTTCTTTTTCCATTACTCAATGGCAAGTTACTTGGCAGTAACACTTTTCTTAGGGGCCATCTTAAAGTTCTTTATTAGCTCTGGTAGTTGCCACTTAACTGCACAAGCAGAAGCAGAGAAGAACTCAGGTAGAATAACTGCCAGCCTGCTGTCTGGCAGTACTGTGTGTGATGTCACTTGTCCACCTAAAAGCAAACAAACAAGAAAAAAATTCAGTGAAACGTGGCATTTGCAGATTCATCTACAGGCAAAATAATTTACCGAGATAACAAATAATTAACAATAGTGTATCCATTCCAAACCATAACATAATATTTAAAAAACATACAGACTGAAAAGTTTATTTTATGTGCCTTTAAGGCCAATGAGACACTTGTGGCAGGCAAGTGGTGCAGGCAAAAATGGAACAATAATCCTTAAAATTGCTGGTGTGTGCATATGAGACACCTACGGCAGGCAGAGGGTGCAGGGGGGAAAAAGGAATAATCCTCTACAAAATTATTGCTGGTGTGCACCAACAGCAAGTAAGGGGCACCAGGGACAAAACTGAATAATTATTGAGTAAATTTATTGTTGTTATGCGCCTGTGTGACACCTGTGGCAGACAGGGTGTGGAGGGCCAAATGGAATAAACCTTAAAAAATATATTGCTAGTGTGCTCCTATGGGACACATATGGCAGGCTGGGGTGCAGGGGGAAATGAAATAATCCTTTTAAAACAATTTGGCTGTGTGAGCTTTTTAGTTACAGCAGTCAGAGTGTGCAGGGGGAAAAAACCCGAATAATCCTTAGGAATATTATTGTTGGTGTGCGCCTATGGCCTAGAGCAGTCATCTAGTTCAGGGTGAAAATTGAATAATCCTTAACAAAAACATTGCTGGTGTGCGCCTAAGGCCTTTTTCAGGCAGGGGAGGCAGGAAGAAAATGAAGCAATACTTAAAAAATGATTGCTGGTACACGCCTATGAAAACACCTTTGGTATGGAGAAGGCACTTTCAACAAAGAATACATGCAGGTCTATGCAAAATCCAAGCACATTGGCTATATAACATGGCTGCTGTGGCACATGGCCACCAAGGGCGAAGGATGGACAATAAACAACACATGCAGGCTTATCACAAAAGCAAAGCACACTGGCTACATTAAATGGACGTCCTACCGCATTTTCCTCTGCACATGGGTGCAGAGGAAAACAGAATACCCCCCTTAAAAAATATATTGCTAGTGTGCACCTAGGCGACACCTACGGCATACAGGGATGTCGGAGAAAATTGAATAATCCTTATCGAAATTATTGCTGTTGTGCGCCAAAGACAGGCAGGGGGTGCACAGGACAATGGACTAGTCCTTGAAAAAAATACTGCTGGTGTGCGCCTATACCTATGGTAGGTGTGGGGTTCAGGGGGATGATGCAATAATAATAAAAAAATTGCTACTGGTGTGCACCTATGAGACACCTATGGCAGGCAAGGGGGGCAGAGGAAAATGGAATTACCCTTAAAAAACTATTGCTGGTGTGCTCCTATGACCTATGGCAGGCGGGGGGTGTGGGTGAAAATGGAATAATCCTTAAAATAGTATTGTTGGTGTGCGTCAATGCAATACCTATGGCAAGCAGGAGGTACAGTGGAAAATGGAATAATCCTTTAAAAAATTATTGCGACGTGTGCTTATGAGACACCCAAGGCAGGCAGAGGGGGCAAAAAAAAGATGGAATAAATACTCAAAAACATATTGCTATTGTGCACCTATGGCAGGCAATGGATGTAGGGAGCAAAACTGAATAATCCTTCAATCAATCAATAGTTTATTCGGTCCAAATTTGGGCCATTTAAAAGGTTTAAAAATATATACATACATACAGAAAGATAAAAACCATAAACCAATACACAGTAAAAGGAACAGTAGTAAAAAAAAGTAGGGGTCCAGTAGCTGCCTGAGAAAGATTTCATAAATAGGTGGAGTGAAGGAGGTGCTCGGAATAGTCTTTGGATCTTACCCTGTACATAACCCTGAACAGTAAAATAACAATAACGTAAAAACTGTTGTGTAGCACATCTCTATATAAAATCAGGCATTGAAACTCCAGACAGTAAAACCGATTAAAAATTTAAGAAGTCAGACAGTGGTAGATGATGCTCTAGGTTAATTAGTTCTTTTGGGTTAATTAATCCAATAAATTGCATCTTGACAATTATAAAATTAAGTATAATTTTAAATTTATAAAACACTTTAGTTAAAATAACTCAATGTAGCACTTATTCAGAGATACGGTCTTTTGGTCTCAATAAGTCGCGGTTTACAATTAGAGCCCAAGGCTAATATAACAGGATGCTGATTTACTATTTTCTAGACAGCTCTTCAAACAGTGAGTTAAAATCTAAAATAGTCCTATTACGAATTTTCCATGCTGCTGCCAGATATTTAGAAACAGCGCTGATTATCAGTATGGAAGTGTCGTATTTACATATTCTGAATAGACTGTTGCGGGATAGTGGTTGGAGTGTTCTGCACAAGGGAATAATCCACTTCCCTCGGGGACCTTTGTACAGAGGGCAAAAAAAATAGGACGTGTTCAGCAGTTTCCTTGCATAAGTGACAATTTATGCATTTGTCCGATGGGGAACTGTTAGTCGACCAACCAGCCGTGTAGCTATTGACCGCCAATGTCCCGTACCTGAGCTGGAGTAATAGAGAGCGAGCACGGGCTGGTATGGGTAGATCCAGGGAGCTTTCAGGGAAGGGAACGTGTTTGACCAGCAGGAATTCTGCTGTCAGCCGACCTGACCCATTTGGACCGAGAGATTCCTCGTTGATTTTTGCCCAATAATGTTCTTTGATCAGGCGTTTAGCACTGCCAGGAATCATCTCGGGGTTCTCCCAGTACTGGGATAGACTCAATTTGGCCCATGCCGCTTTCATCTCCCTAAGCCACCGTACTTTTTCCCATCCGTGATGAGGTGGTAATAGTTCTTTGACTGCTGCCCTGTAGGGTTCAAGTTCATCTGTTTTCCATAGTCTGACCCAATACAGGAGTGGTCTTAGATATGCTATGTCTTTGATACTATTTAAGCCCAGGTCCAGTCTGAGGGGGAGCATTGGCGTGCCCCTCCCCAGTCTAGATATGTGTCTAAGGAAGTTATTTTCTTTGATTTGGAGAGTATCCATCTGTCTGTGTAATCCCCAAAGTTCTGCTCCATATAGGGCCGCAGCACGGATTTGTGCTTTATATATTTCAGAGATAAGGATCAGAGGGGGGCTTGTAGCAGTACTAGCTTTGCGTCCTATTACTCCACATCTTTGGCTAATTGTTAGTGCCCCTTTCCTTATGGCTGGCTCCCAGCTGCCCTTGTCAGATAGTCTAATGCCCAAGTAGTCATATTCCATTACTCTCTCCAGGGGAGTTAAATCCATCTTTATGTTTGCGCTGAGCTTCTTGTTCGGGGCGCTGTATATCATAAGTTTAGTTTTCTTATGGTTTATGTCTAATCCATAGTTTCTGCAGTATACACCAAACTGGTTTACCAAGTTTTGAATTCCCATGGGTGATTTAGACAAAAGAATAGTGTCATCTGCGTAGAGTAGGCAGGGGACTTTGGTTCCAGCCTGCTTGGGAGAATCATTTGTGCAGTTTACTAAGTACTTGATACAGTTGTTTATGTATAATAGAAAGAGAGTTGGGGCCAGGACGCACCCCTGTCTAACTCCCCTCTCAATAGCCACTGGTTCTGTGAGATCACCCTTCTTGCCGTTCCTGATTTGGGCATAGGTATTTTCATGTAGGCGGGTAATAAGTTTCAGAAGGCCATGTGGGACACCCATATTGGCTAGCGTCAGCCATAACTGGTTTCTGGGGACCAGGTCGAACGCGGCTCTGAGATCGATAAAAACTACGTAAAGGTTACCCCTTCCTATTTCTACAGTTTTCCATTTTATTGTTAAAAATCTTAGCACCTGATCTATAGTACTGACTGCTGGTCTGAACCCTGCTTGTAGATCAGAGATGGCATTTGTTTCTAAAATCCAGTCTTCTAGACAGGACAAAATTTGCTTTGCAAAGATTTTTTGGAAGTTGTCGAGTAAGGAGATTGGGCGATAGTTGGCAGGGTTAGAGGGGTCGCCTTTCTTAAAGATGGGGACTATCTCTGCTCCCAACCAGGAGCTCGGAACAGGTGCTCCAGCAGCTATCTCATTGGAAATGAGGTTTAAGTATGGGGCCCATACATCTGGATTCGTCTTGTAAAGGTCTCCTGGTATTTTATCAAGGCCGGGGGCCTTTCCCCATTTCATTGAGGCAATCGCAGCCTTGGTATCTGCCAAAGTGAATTCAATTTTGGGGGTCTCGGTGGTCATGATATGGATCAGATCCCGGGAAGCAGCATCGGTGGTCCCCAGGTATAATTGGGAAAAATGGTCGGACCATTCTGCAGGGAGTATTGAGGCACCAGGCGAACGGTGTGGTTCATTGCTGGCATCAGCTACCAATTTCCAAAATTTCGTGGTGTCGTTTGTTTTAGCAGATTCCAGGAGGAGGACCCATCTTGATTCATCCCATTTCCTACGGGCTCTACCTTGTTCCTTTTTGTAGTCTTTTCTAGCTTCCCTTATATAATCCATCTGGCCACCTCTTAGGGCTCTCAGCAACTTATGCTGTGCTTCTCTGCATGCAGTGTTGAACCATCTTGCGTTAGAGTTCTGTTTAGGCTCTGTTGCCGACTCTTTAGTAAGTAGGGTTTTTAGAGAGTTAAAAAACAGTGTGTGGGCTGCTATAAGCCCACCACTATCTTTCATGGGTTGAAGTATATATTCCATATGATCCCCCAGCTGCCTGTACACTTTTGCCAAAGTGGTTATGTCAGTGTTCAGGGATTTCCATCTAACATTTCGCCTGTTGTTGGTCAGTGCGAGCTGCTGTCCATAGGACTTGGGGCAGGAGGCTTCAAGTAGGGGTAGTAGGTTCCTGAGAGATAAAATCAATGGTTCATGGTCGCTTTCCTCATGTTCTGTGATGTTCATATCGACCATGTGGCCCCAAAGGCGGATGTCGAGCAAGATGTAATCAATCTGGCTCTTCTGCAACCCACGCCTAAATGTGGGGTGAAGGTTAAGATCCGAGCGGGAACGGCCATTGCAAGCCCGGAGGCCGTGTGCCAATGTAATGTCCATAAGCTGGTATGATAGTCTGTTGATTTTAGGTCTTTTGCTTGACACCAGCTGGGGGATGCCCCAGTGAGCATCTTCATCTTTATATAGTTCCTGGGCCAGCGAGTAGGGTTCAAAAGTGGTGTTAAAATCTCCGGCAATGAGAATAAAATGAGAGGGTGATTTATCGGTGAGAAAATTGTCTAAAATAGTCAGTGCGTTGGACTCATATTTATTGCCCAGGCTCCTATTATAAATGTTAATTATTAAAAGTGGTTTCTCTCTAAGGGATGGTATTGATAGACCCATTAGATCAGGGCAGCCCAAGTCAATTGGTTCAATTTGACATTTGAGAGAACAGCTAAGCCATATTAGCAGGCCACCTGAGGGTCTCCCTGAATTCGCCTTATTTGCTGGAACCCAGTAGCTTTTGTAACCGATTCTATATTTAGGCTCCAGCGCCCATGTTTCTTGGAAGAGACATATTTTATGTTTGTCTATAAATTTTCCCCATTCAGGGTTGTTCATTTTACTCTCCAACCCGGCAATGTTCCAACTGAGGATGGTATCTAAGCCATCTGGTTTGTTATGGGGAGCTTCAGCCACAGGATTCTCTCTTGGGGCTAGGGTACCGTGGGGAAGCATTGTGCCCTTCTCAGTCGTGTCTAGGGTGCTTCCAGCCCCATCTAGGTCGGGGGGTGGCCTAAGCCATTCAAATACCTGGAGTAGAGGTGGGTCTGCGGGTTTGCTGTGATCTAGTGGGTCTGTAGCTAAGTTAATCTCAATCGCCCTGCGCTCCTTATCTGTTCCCCCGATATGGATTTTAGAACATTTAAGATAGTCTGACTGGGCGAGAGCGGGAGTTAGAGTAGACTCACTAGTGTTGCTAATGGGAGTATATTCGGCCCCACAGTTGATTTGCCCTGTTTTATAAGTTTCATTTTTCCCAGCTATAGGATAGTTTTTGTTCCAGTTGCTTAAACCTCGGGAAATAGGAAAAGTCATGTGTAATAGTCAATCGTTTTCGGAGAGTGTGGGCGAGGCAGCATTGCAACTTGGCTGGAAATCAGTTGGCATCTGAGCCCTAGGAAAATCTCTGGATGTCATTGCCACCCCCTTGAAGCCTGGTGCAGCTTTATGGGGGTAAAAGGCCTGAAGCCTGCAAAGTGAAGTGGCCCCCCCTAGGGGGTTGGGATGACATGCATTTAGGGAAAGCTGTTCGACAAGGGAAGGCGCATTAAAGTTAATAACAATACAGTCCCCAGTACCAGGGTTTTTGAGTGGACCCACCCAACCCACCCTCCTCACCATTAATATTGAGGGTATCATATGGAATGCGAATCTAGCATGTTTATGCAACCAATGAATAACCTTATTTTTCAGTTCTGTGAATGATTCTGGGATGATGGACTTGAGCTTAGGGACATTCGTAATAACAAGCACGTAGGGGCAGGCTTCTGGTGGTAGATGTAAAGTTCCCATGTTAGTTCCTGGGTCCCTGCGCATCCGATCTACTGGGATATTTGGGTGGGTTCTATGGAGTTTGGCGCCCGTGTTTGTGGAAGGGGCAATTTCACCAGTCCGCCTTAGGTAAAAGGAATCGATCTTTGGGTACCACATTTTAGGGAGATTAGCCAGACTAGGTGTAGAGAGCTTCGCTGGTTGATGTAGTGAGTCAGAGCAAGGTGGTTTTGGCTTGTGAACCATAGGTGGTGGGAGAAGGGGACTACTGGCATCATTGACAGGGGGGCCAAGGATAGGGTGTTGTCGCAAGCAGTGCAAACCCGATGGGGAAGGGGGGATTGGCTGGCTGGGTTTAATGAGGGCATCGAGTTTCTCCTCGATGGCTGATAGACGGATTGTTATAGGATGTAGTTGTTTTAGAAACTCATCTTTAATAAGGTCTGTGATAGAAGTAATATCCAGATTGCCATAGTTGGTAGTTTGGGCAGGTATATGATCCTTAGATCTGGTAGGCACGGCATGGACAGAGGGGTCCAGGACACGGGCCCGTTTGTTCTTTAGATTCGTCTCCCCCCGTTTCCTTTTGCCCTTTGTGCCATGATTTGGGGAGGGTGTAGGCCTGTTTGGCATAGGCTGGGTAGATCCCGAAGAATGTATGGTTCTGTCCAAGGGCTCTGCGTTGAGTGTTTGAATTGTGAGGGTGGTTGGTGCTGGTGGTTCTGCAGAGGGGGACTGGGAAGCTGGTGAAAAGAAAGATGGGGGAGCAGTTAGACGGCGCTCGACCAGTTCAATTTCTTTTTCTAGTGCCCCTACCGCTTTTTGGAGGAAGCCGTCTAAGGTCTTGTTGTTGCCTGCTTCTTCCAAAGGTATCCCTCCCTTCCGTCTACCCATCTTGTTTTGGTAGGACACTCAGATCCTGTGCAAAAGTTTAACAATCTATTTCCTGTGAGCACTCTCCCTCTCTTTTCCTCACCCTGTTTAGCTCTGCTGAGGTTTATGTTAGGGAGTGCTGAGATGCCTAAGAGGCATGAAGAGGCATGAAGGGCTGTTCACCTATGTTTGAGAAGGTGTCCGGGTAGGTAGATAGTTGTCAGCCACTGCCCAAGTCCTGCATCTGTGGAACCTGTTTAGGGCGTTGGAGTTCCGAACTGTTGGAGATCTTTCTGGGTGCCTCACTCCACCCACAGCACCATATGGTGCTTCCTTCAGGCAGCCTTTACCTATTACAAAATGTCAGGGGGGTGGCCCTGCCCTGGCTCTTCCTGGCAATGACGGGCAAGGACGGGCCCGCCCTTGGCCCGGGCTTCGCCCGGGCCCCGCCCGCGCGCGTCCCGCGCGGCGGGAGCGCGAGGAAAATTTAAAGGGCTCCTGCCCTTCTAATTGGACACTGGGCTCCTGCCCCTCCGGTTGCTCTGACGATACGCGCTTCCCGCGACGGCGGGAGCGCGAGGAAAATTTAAAGGGCTCCTGCCCTTCTAATTGGACACTGGGCTCCTGCCCCTCCGGTTGCTCTGACGATACGCGCTTCCCGCGACGGCGGGAGCGCGAGGAAAATTTAAAGGGCTCCTGCCCTTCTAATTGGACACTGGGCTCCTGCCCCTCCGGTTGCTCTGACGATACGCGCTTCCCGCGAAGGCGGGAGCGCGAGGAAAATTTAAAGGGCTCCTGCCCTTCTAATTGGACACTGGGCTCCTGCCCCTCCGGTTGCTCTGACGATACGCGCTTCCCCAATCCTTCAAAGAATTATTGTCAGTGTGCTCCTATGAGACACCTATGTCAGGCTGGGGTGCAGAGGAAAATTGAATAATCCTTCAAAATATTATTGCTGTTGTGCTCCTATGGCAGACAGGGGGTGCACTGGACAATGGAGTAATCCTAGAAAAAAATGATTGCTGGTATGCGCCTATGGCAGGCAGGAGGTGCAGGGGAAGAATGGAATAATCCTTATAGAAATTATTGCTGAGGTGCGCTTATTGGCTATGGCAGTCAAGGGGTGCAGTGGAAAAATGGAATAATCCTTAAAACTATTATTGTTGGTGTGCGCATGTGACAGGAATGGGGCTCAGCATCTGGATAATGGAATAATCCTTAAAAAAAACTAATGCTGGCGTGCGCTTATGACTTATAGCAGGCAGGGGATGCAGGAGGAAAATGGAATAATCTTTATAAAAATATTGCTCCTATGACCGATTTCTGGTTTATGCCTATGGCAGGCAATGGTTGCAGTGAGCAAAACAGAATAATCCTTAAAAAACATGATTGCAAGTTTGTTCGTATGAGATACCTATGGCAGGCAGGGGGTGCATGAGAAAATGGAATAATCCTTAAAAAAATTATTGCTGTTGTGAGCCTATGGAAAGCCGGGTGCGCATGGGATAATGTACTAATCCTCAGAAAAATTATTGCTGGTGTGCCCCTATGGCCCATGGAAGGTAGGAGGTGCGGGGGGAAATGGATTAATCATTATGAAAATTATTGCTGGTGTGCACCTATGAGATACCTATAGCAGGCAAGTGGTTCAGTGGAAAATGAAATAATCTTTAAAAACGTTTTTGCTGGTGTGTGCTGATTGGCTACGGCAGTCCAGGCGTGCAGTGGAAAAATTGAATAGTCCTTAAAAATATTATTGTTGGTGTGCCTCTGTGGCTTAAGGTAGGCATGGGGTTCAGGAGGAAAATTTAATTATTCTTAAAAAATGTTTGCTGCTGAGCACCTATGTGACAGCTATGAGAGGCAGAGGGTGCATAGGAAAATGTAAAAACCCTTTAAAAACTATTGCTCTTGGATGCTTATGGCGTGCAGGGGATGCAAGAAGAAAATAGAATAATCCTTAAAAAATATTGCTGGTGTGCTCCTATAGCAGGCAGGGTGTGCAGGGGGAACATTGAACAATCCTTAAAAAATTATTGCTGGTGTGCATCTGTGCAACCCCTATGCAGGCAGGGCTGTGCATGGGAAAATTGAATAATCCTTAAAACAATTATTGCTGGTATGTGCCTCTGGCCTATGGAAGGGGTGGGGTTTAGGTGGATAATGGAATAACCCTTAAGAAATTGTTGCTGGTGTGGGCTAGTGAGACACCTATGGCAGGCAGGGGGTCAGAAGAAAATGGAATAATCCTTACAAAAATGATTGTGGTGTGTGCCTATGGCAGACAGGGATTGCAGTGGGAAAATGGAATAATCCTTAATAAATATTGCTACTGTGCACTTATGAGACACCTATAGCAAGCAGGGGAAAAGGAATAATCCTTAAAAACATTATTGCTGATGTGCACCTATAGCCTGTGGCAGGCACACACTATGGGGGAGGGGGGGGGGGGAATTGAATAATCCTTACAAAAATGATTGCTGGTGTGTACCAATGGCCTATGCCATGCAGAAGGTGCAGGTAGGAAATCGAATATTCCTTAAAAAATGATTGCCGGTGTGCATCTACAAGACATTTGTGGCAGACGGGTTTGCAAGGGGATATGGAAAATCCCTTAAAAATGTATTGCTCGTGCGTTCCTATGAGACGCCTATTGCTGTTGTGTGCCTATGGCAGACGGGGTGCACTGGACAATGGACTAATCCTAGAAAAAATAATTGCTGGTGTGCGTCTGTGGCTTAAGGCAGGCAGTGAGTGCAGGGGAAAAATTGAATAATCTTTATAAAAAATATTGCTGGTGTGTGCCTATGAGACACCTATGGCAGGCAAGTGGAGCAGGGGAACATGAAATAATCTTGAAACAAATGTTGCTGGTGTGCATTTATTGGCTATGACAGTCAGTGGGTCCAGGGGAAAAACGGAATAACACTTAAAAATATTATTGTAGGTGTGCACCTATGGCAGGCATAGGGATCAAGGGAATAATGGAATAAAAGTTTTTAAAAAAATTATTGCTGGTGTGCTCCTATGAGACACCTATAGCAGGCAGCAGGTGCACAGAAAAATTAAATAACCGTTAAAAAATTATTCATGTTGTGCACCTTTGGCAGGCAATGGACTAATCCTTAAAAAAAATAATGCTGGTGTGTGCCTATGACAGGCAGGAAGTGCAGGGGGGAAATGGAATAATCCTTAAAAAAAGTATTGCTTTTGTGCACCTATGGAAGGGAGGGGGAGCAGAGGGAAAATGGAATAATCCTTAAAAACATTATTGCTGGTGTGCGCTTATGGCAGGCATGGTGCTCAGGGGGATAATGGAATAATCCTGAAAAAGAACCTTGGTGGTGTGCGCCTATGTGACACCTATGGCAGGCAGGGGGTTCAGGGGAGAATGGATTAATCCTTTAAAAAAATTATTGCTGGTGTGCGTCTACAGCAGGCAGCGGGTGCATGGGGATAATGGAATAATCCTTAAAACAATTATTTCTGGTGTGCACCTATGGCAGGGAGAGGAAGATGGAATAATCCTTGAAAAATGTAATACTGGTGTGTGCCTATGGCAGGAACGGGGTTCAGGGGGGAAATGGAATATGCCTTAAAAACAATTACTGCTGGTGTGCGACTATGGGACATCTATGGCAGGCAGTGGGTGCAGGGGAAAATGGAATGTTCCTTTAAAACATTATTGCTAGTGTGCCCCTATGGCGAGCAGGGGGTGCAAGGGAAAATGGAATAATCATTAGAAAAATTATTGTTGGTGTGCACCTATGGCCTTTGGCAGGCAAGGGAGGCAGGAAGAAAATGGAACAATTCTTTAAAATGATCGCTGGTGTGCACATGCAGGCCTACGCAAAAGCACAGCACATTGGCTATAAATATGGCTGCCCTGGCACCTTGACACCAAGGGCAAAAGCATGGACAACAAACAACACATGCAGGCTTATCATAAAAGCAAAGTACACTGTCTACATAAAAGGGACGACCTGCCACACGACAAGTGGGCACCAAGGCCAAAGGCATGGACAACAAAGAACATCTCCAGGCCTATGGCAAATTCACACTGACTACACAAAATGTCCTGCAGGTCATATGTTCAAACAACAAGGAAGAAGGCATGGACAACAGAGAGTTAGCTTTTTGCTATACGCCTGCATGCATTCGGTCTACACAAAATGGCCACCTGGAGAACATTGACAAATTACTAGCCTATGGAAAATACACACACACTGGCCACACTAACAATGTCCAGCAAAGAAAGGAGGTATGGTAAACAAAGAAGAAAACCCTACCATTAATTCAACAATGCCAAAAACGAAGATGATGTCAACTTTAACATTTCACCAAACACAAACATTCCAAGGCATCATAAAATACCCCATCAAAATTCTTCAACACGTAACAATGTAAAATACAAAAAAGACACATTTTGCATTTAATCCAGTGGCATTCCTATATCAATAGATGTTTTTTAAAAAACATATAACACGGAACAGTTAAATATATATAAAAATGCCTAGTAATGACTGGTTGGCCATAGCCTGTTGATAGACTAGGCCCCAACAGTAAAATTAGCAGAATAGTGCAGAACTCACTACACAACACACAAGAAAATGGAGGAAAAGTACTTTTAAAGTTTTAAAACCAGGCCCCATGCCCTCCCAAAACTGTGCAAATATTTCCCTTAGAAAAAACTAAACTCCTTAATGCAAAATAGGGCTTTACTGCAACTCCAGGCCAGACATAATCAAATTTAAAAACTTGAAGAAAAAACAAAGAAGATAAATTAATACTGGCGCATACTCTCCATCAAACAACAAACTTATCTAAAATTTCTTTAGCTTACTTAATTTGTCACAAGCAATCCATAAAATCCAATGGTATATGCAGCAGGGATTGCACCAAAAAGTAGAGAGTGATTCTTTCCCCTCAGGATCCAAATTAAAAGTGACACAGGGATGCACAGAGACATGGAAGAAGCCTTCTGATCAGGAAGAGGAAGTTAGAGTTTCTGTGGCATTTCCTGTTGAAAACAAAAAGCAAAATATAAAAATGTGTCTCACGCTAAAAAGAAACTACCTGAACCATTAGTTGAGGTAGAATAGTTACTCGAACATCCAATTTCAAACCGATTTTACTGCTTCTCAAGTAGAAAATCTACTTGAGAAACAATCCTCAGGACGTGACAGCTTGCGACTGCCCATGTTGGAAAATGGCACCGGAAGGCTAAATCGCACTGGGGATGCCAAATCTTGCTCCTACTCGCCAATTCGCTTCCTGGAGCCTCTTGTTGTTCCCGTTGTCATTGCACTGGTCAAATGGGAGCAAAATTCTGTAATTTGCCGACTGGCAGATTTAGTCAGAACTGCGCATTACAAGTGTAATGCGAAAAGATGAAATACTGACGATTCTGCAACAGGAATGAAATTTTTCACCTGGGCCTAGTTAAAAGGAGTACAGTGAAGTGGCATAAAGTGGCGTGTCTTACGGTGTTGTGGTGTAGTGTCATTGTGCACAGTGGAGTGGTGTGCAGTTGAGTGGCATATTGTACAGTGCAGTGGCGTTTTGTAGAGTGGCGTGTCACTGTGGAGTGGTGTGTTGTACAGTGGATTGGTGTGTTGTACAGTGACATACAGTGGGATAAAGTGGCATACAGAATGGTGTGGAATGGCATAGAGTGGCATGTCATACAGTATCCAAGAGTGGACAGGCGTAGATTCGAGTTGCATAGAGTAATGTGGTTCATCATAGAGTAAGTGGCATGTCGTAAAGTGGACTGACGTGTCGTGGGTTGTCATACAATTAAGTGGATTGTCGTAGAGTGGAGTGGCATATTGTACAGTTGAGTAGCATGGAGTGGGTTGTCATGCAATAGAATGGAGATCTGTGTCATACATTGCTGTGTGGTAGTGTTTTTGAATGGAGGGGCATAGAGTGAACTTGGATGTTGTAGAGTGGAGTGGTTGGTGTACAGTGGTGTGGTGTAGATTGTACTAGCATAGAGTGGCGTGGCATAGAGCAAAGTGGTGTACAGTTGAGTGGCACGTTGTACAGTGCAGTGATATGTAATTGAGTCACATGGAGTGTTGGAGTGTAGCATTGTAGAGTGGAGTGGAATAGAGTGGCGTACAGTGGAGGAGTATAAACGAGTGGCAAGTTGTATAGTGTGTTGAAGTGTATTGCCATAGAGTGTCAAAGGGCACAGTTGCATAAAATGGTGTAGAGTGGCGTGGCATAGAGTGAACTACTCTAGTACATTTGATTATAGTGTAGTTATGTGCCATAGACTAGAATGGAGCAAAATGGCATCAAGTCGAATAGAGGGAGTTGCCTAGAGTGCAGTAAAGTGTTGTAGAGTGGAGGAGCGTAGCTGTAAAGTGGAGTAGGGTGTGGTAGAGTGGCATAGAGTGGAAAAGTGTATCGTAGAGTGGAGTGGCATGTAGTAGAGTCGAGTGGTTTGTCATATAGTCGCATGTGGTACAGTGTCAGAGTGGTGGGGCGTAGTGTGAGCTGAGATGTTGTAGAGTGGAGTGGCGTACAGTATCTTTGTGTAGGTTAGACTGGAATAGAGTGGTGTGGCATAGAGTGGAGTAGAGTGGTGTACAGCTGAGTGGCATGTTGTACAGAGCAGTGGCATGTTACAGGATGAAGTGGAGCATTGTAGAATGGAGTGGCATGTTTTAGAGTGAAGCGGGATGTCGTACTGTGGAGTAGAGTGTTATACAGTGTCAGAGTACAATGAAGTAGAGTGGCATACCGAGGAGGAGCACATAATGGAGCAGCATGTTGTAGAGTGGAGTGTGGTGGAGTGGTGTGGTGTACAGTGTGTTAACATGGAGTGGCATACGCTAGTATGCAGTGGCATGGCATAGAGTGGAGTAGTGTAGTACAATGGAGCATAGTACAGTAGTGCGTCACAGACTAGAGTAAAGTGGTGTATAGGGAGTTGCACAGAGTGCTGTAAAATGGAGTAGGGTGTCATACTGTGTCAGAGTGCAGTACAGTGTTGCAGAGTGGCATAGAGTGCAGTAGAATGTTGTGGAGTGGAGTAGTGGTGTAGAGTGACCGAGTGAAGTGGCATAACATAGAGTGGAGTGGCATGTAATAGAGTGGCGTGGCTTGTCAGAGTGGAGTGGCGGGTTGGAGAGTGGTACAGCGTGCCAAACAGAGGAGTGGGGTGTCGTAGAGTGGTGTGTCATTGGGTGGAGAGTTGTAGAGAGGAGTGGCATGTCGTTGAGTGGTACGGCATGTCATACAGTGGAATAGGACGTCACCGGAGAGGTGCGTGTTGTATGGTGTCGTAGAGTGACATGAAGTAGAAGGGCATAGAGTGGAGTAGAACGTTATGAGTGATGTGGTATCATATAGTAGAGTGAAGTGCTGTGTCATAGAGTAGCATGTCATATAGTGTCTAAGTGGAGGGGCATAGATTGGAGTGGTATAACGTGAAGTGTGATATTGTAGACTGGCATGTGGTAGACTGGAGTGGCATTGAGTGTCATACAGTAAAGTGGACTGTCGTAGAGTGGTGTGGCGTGTCGTCCCGTGCAGTAGCATAGAGTGAAGAGGCATGTCATACAGCAGTGTGTGGTACAGTGTCTTAGAGTAAAGGGCGTAGGGTGAACTGAGATGTGGTAGAGTGGAGTGGCACACAGTGTTGTTGTGTAGGTTAGAGCGGGGAAGAATGGCGCAGTGTACAGTTGAGTGGCATGTTGTACAGTGCAGTAGCATGTTGTAGTGTGGAGTGTCATAGAGTGGCATGGAGTGTCAGAGTGGAGTGGAGCATCCTAGAGTGGAGTGATGGGTTGTAGAGTTGAAGTGTGGTGTTGTATTGTGGACTGGTGGGTTGTACAGTGTCACAGAGTAGAGTGGCACATAGTGTACAGTGGAGGGGCAAATAGTGGAGGACAGTGTTGTAGGGTAGAGTGGTGTACAGCGGAGTAACATGCTATACAGTGTGTAAGAATGGAGGGGCATGAAGTGTCGTAGAGTGGAGCGGCATACCGTGGTGTAGTGTAGTTAAATGCTAGTCACCAGGCCATGGACAGGAATACCTAACGCCAGTTGCAGCAAACCTGAGACCCACAGATCCCTGCCCAGTTGTGGATGCCCACTAGCTTGTTTGGGGGTGGAGTGCATCAGCCCCTGCCCAACATGGAACCTACCCTGCAATGTCTGGCCTGGCCTAGGGGCACCAACAGGTGCACATCCCCCACCCAGAGACCACCCCTTCACGCGCAAGTAGTATATTGGAAACTGTACTCACCCCCTTGTGGATGCTGTGATGGCCTCAAGCGCCCATCCAGCTCCGGATAGGCCACCGCCAGTATGCGGAACATCAGGGGGGTCAGGGTTCGATGGGCACCCCTTCCTCGTTGGGAGGCCATCCCCAGCTGGGCTGCCGCCATCTTCCTTGCTCAGCGTCTCAGGTCCTCCCACTGTTTCCGACAGTGGGTGCTCCACCTGTCGTAGACCCCCAGGATCTGCACGTCCTTGGCTATGGCACGCCAAATGCCCTGTTTCTGATGAGCACTGACCTGCAGAAAAAGAAACATAGAAAAAAGTATCCGTCATACCATCTGGCCTGTTAAACTCATGGCCCACCATATCATTCCCATCCCCTTACGCACATACATTGCCCACCATGCATGCTGCCCAGTACCGCTCAACCCCCCCTTACACGAGGCCTTCACACACAGCACTCCATGCATTCATGCCTCATGCATCGTGCACAAAGTGTACTCACCTGTTGGTCTGGAGGCCCATACAGCAATCAGTATTGGGGTAGGACCCCATCCACCACTCTCTCCAACTCTGCAGCGGTGAAGGCAGTGGCCCTTTCCCCAGTGACTCGAGCCATGTTTGGTTCCAGACACAGGTCACAGGTCCTCTCCTGTTGAAGGTCAGGTAGCAAGTGAGTGAACAGATAGTAAACTGCAGTCACGTCCACGGCAATGCGTACCATCACCGCCGGCGTACATCACCATTGGCTACTGTAACCCATAGGGCCCAATGATAACCAATGAGGAGTCAACCGCTTCCCGCAACGGCGCAAAACATCAGCGGCATTACGTCATTTCCACCTGTCCCTCCACACAGGACAGGGGTCCGCCATTTCAGAGGGCGGGAGGCCATGCCATCTATCTGCGTCACAGCAGACATAAGCCCATATTGGGACTAAACATCAACATACTGTTTCTTTCACAACATGCAGTGTATTGTACATTGACGAAATGTCGGAAACTGACCTGTTGCTCATCGTTTTGCCACCTAGATTACAACCGCTGAGATGTATAGGAGATGGAGACATCCCCCCATGTACAAGCCCTTGGTGGACTTGGCAACAATGGAGGACAGGCACATTATCCCCACCTACAGACTTGATAGGGCCACAATCCAAGAGCTGTGTGCCCAATTGGACATTGATCTCAGCTATCCATCAGCCCACTGGGGTCCCCCCTTCTTGTGCGAGTGCCACCTGTGCTCCATTTCTTGGCAAGTTGCTCCTTCCAAGTGACAGTGGCCTTGGCAGCAGGAATGTCACAGCCAATGTTCTCAAACATGCTGACCAGAGTGTTGTCTGCCCTGATGAAACACATGCGCAGCTACATCGTATTCCCCCAGGTGGAGGATTTGGTCACAGTGCAAGCTGACTTCTGTGCAATGGGACATATCCCCAACATTGTTGGGGCAATTGATGGTACACATATTGCCTTTGCCCCCCCACCCCACGGAGAAATGAAAAAGGTGTTCAGAAATCGAAAGAGCTTTCACACGTTGAATGTTCAGATAGTCTGCCTGGCAGACCAGTACATCTCCCATGTGAATGCAAAATATCCTGGGTCTGTGCATGATGCCTTTATCCTGAGGAATTGCAGCATCCCATATGTGATGGCTCAACTCCAGAGGCACCAGTGTGGCTCATAGGTGAGCCCATGGTCCCCACCCAGTGTATGTTGGTCAATGGATGTGGGGTTGGCCCTAAGGGTGAGTGTGTGGCTAACAGGTATCCCTCGATATTTGCAGGTGACTCTGGTTACCCCAACCTCTCATGGCTACTTACCCCAGTGAGGAATCCCAGGACAAGGGCAGAGGAACGTTACAATGAGGCACATGGGCGAACAAGATGAATTATAGAGCGAACCTTTGGCCTCCTGAAGGCCAGGTTTCGGTGCCTCCATCTAACAGGTGATCCCTGTGCTACTCACCCAAGAAGGTGTGCCAGATCATCATGGTAGGTTGCATGTTGCACAACATTGCCTTGAGACGTCAGGTGTCTTTTCTGCAGGAGAATGAGTCTGGGGGAGGTCGTGTGGCAGCGGTGGAGCCTGTGGACAGTGACGAAGAGGAGGCAGAGTATGAGGATGTGGACAACAGAACATCTAGCATCTGACAGTACTTCCAGTGACACACAGGTAAGACACTAACTTCACTTTCCATTGCAGTTTTGTGTTGTATATTTTCACTGGTAGCTGCTGTTTCCACTACTTTTCCCAGTTACAGTAACCTTTGACATGTCTGTTCACAGATATCTGTGCCCTTCTCTGGCTCCTGGTGTATTGACTGCAGCACAATACTGGTCATACCTATGTATACATTACTTTACAGTCTAATTGCAATGTCTACAGATTGTTAAAGGAATGCATACTTAAATCATTTGACATACTCCATACTTGTATTTTTTCATAGGGTGATTATTTAATTGCTGAGAAGTAAATGGGGATGTGCAGTGGGCTTGGGTGATGGTGGAGGAGAGTCCAGGATAGAGTCCATTCTCTTTGGATCACAGGTGCATTGTCCAAGGGGGCAATGGAAGGGGAGCAATGGCAGTTCAAGGTGGACAGGGTGGCAGAGTGGCACACAAGGGTGACAATCAGGAGAGTCTTATTTCCTGGCAGGAGTCTTGGCAATGTTCTCTGGCTTCTGCCTGGATCGCAGGGACCGTTTATGGGGTGGTTCTCCTTCTGCAGGGGGAGGGGTGCTGGTGGCCTGTCGTTCCTGTGGCAGGGCCTTCTGTCCACTAGCATCAGCGGAAGTGGAGGGCTGTTCATCGATGTGGCTAGTGTCAGGGGCCCGTTGGTGTGCCACTGCCTCCCTCATGGTGTTGCCCATGTCTACCAGCACCCCTGCAATGGTGACCAGGGTGGTGTAAATGGACTTCCAAGTCCTCCCTGATCCCCAGGTACTGTCCCTCCTGCAGCCGCTGGGTCTCTTGCATCCTGGCCAGTATCTGACCCAGCGTCTCCTGGGAATGGTGGTATGCTCCCAGGATGTTGGTGAGTGCCTTGTGGAGAGTCAGTTCCCTGGGCCTATCCTTCCCCTGTCGCACAGCAATCCTCCCAACTCCCCTGTTGTCCTGTGCCTCTGTCCCCTGAACCGTGTGCCCACTGCCACTGGCCCCAGGTCCCTGATCGTCCTATGATTGTGGGGTGGCCTGGGGTCCCTGTAGTGGTGGACACACTGCTGATTGAAGTGTCCTAAGGACAGAGGTATGGGCCCGCTGGGTGGGTGCTGTGGTGGTGTTTTCTGAGGGGGAGGCTCTGTGGTGGTATGGGACTGTGGCTGGGTAACCGACTGTCCGGAGGTCCCTAATGGGCCAGGTTGGTCATCCAGATCCAGACGAGCAGAGCTGCTGTCATCACTGTGGACCTCTTTTGGGGATGGGCTGGTTGTTGCTGGCACCTAATCTCTGGTGACGTTGGGTGTGGGACCTGTGGGGATGTAAATGCAGTGTTAATGTTTCTGCATGTGACATCTTGTGCATTGAGTGTCCTGTCAGCTTTGCCTTGTGTGAGTAGTTATTTTGTGGGCTAGGTGACTCTCTCTAGTTTGCATGCTGTGATGATGGGTGTCCATGCAGGGCTGTGAGTGATATCCATGCATTCGTGGTACATGCAGTGCTGGGTCCTGGGATGGGTGGGCTGTGATGGTGGGGTTTTTGTGAGGTGGTGGGGTGATGAGGGAGAGGGTAGGGGTGGGGTTATGTGATGACATGCAGGTAGGGGGGTGAAAGTAGTAAAAAGCTGACTTACCAGAGTCCAGTCCTCCTGCTAGGCCCTCAGGATGCAGTATTGCCAAGACTTGCTCCTCCCATGTTGTTAGTTGTGGGGGAGGAGGCGGGGGTCCACCGTTTATCCTTTAAACAGCTATCTGGTGTCTTACAACCACAGAACGCACCTTCCCCCGTTGGTCATTCCACCTCTTCCTAATGTCATCCCTTGTTCTGGGGTGCTGTCTCATGGCTTTGACCCTGTCCATGATTCCCCGCCATAGCTCCATCTTCCTTGCAATGAATGTCTGCTGCACCTGTGATCCCAATATCTGGGGCTCTAGCCAGATGATTTCCTCCACCATGACCCTTGGCTTCTCCTCTGAGAACCTGGGGTGTCTTTGTGGTGCCATGGGTGTAGTGTGAGTGGTGTGTGTGTGGGTGTGCGGGGTGATGGGGTGTGTGCTGTGAGGTGCGTGGATGGTGTGTGGGTGATGGTGTTCTGTGGCTCTGGTTTTGTGGGTGCTCTTGCTGTATCTCTCTCTGGTGGCAATTTTTGATAGTCGTAAAGGGTTGTGGGTAATGTGAGTGTGTGTTTTATAGTGGTGTGGGTGTGGTGTGTGTATGAGTGTCAGGTGTGTGTAGTTTGAATTGTACAATGTGGTGTAGGTTTGTTTAGTGTGTGTATTTTGAGCACAGTGGTATGTACTGCCAATGGTTTACCGTGGTTTTATGTCCGCTGTGGTGATTCGTGGGTCATAATGCTGTGGGCGTAGTTCTGTTGGCGTAATGGTGTGGGTTTTGGTACCGCCATTTTATCACTGACCTTTGGGCTGGCGGACTTGTGTTTGTGTCTTTATAGTAATGGATTGCTAAGTGTGTGTCATAATATGGGTAGCGATATACCGCCGCGGTCGCGGTATGTTGGCAGTCGGCATGGCAGTAAGCGGGACTTACCGCCAATGTCGTAATGAGGGCCTAAATCTTTTTTAATGAGTGCTTTTAATGTATATTTATTTGGTTTTGTTGAAGTTGGAGTCTTGCTCCCAAGTGAGATTGCTGGTTTAAGGATGACAGCACTATTTTTTGTAGGCGACAAAGCCCTTCCTACAACAAGTTGCAACTGTCTACCCAAACCTCCCGGCTCACAAACAGTAGTACCTCAGCAAAACTCAGAAAGCAAAGGTGATTTCTGGCAGCCTTACGCATGGACTCTAGATAAGACCTCTCAGGGAAGTCATGGTGGAACGGAAGGTACTCTTTTCTCTCGTTAGCAACAAGTCTCAGTCACACGCAGGTAAAAAAAGGAGATGCAGGAGAGTTTTCAATATATTTATTGATAAGACTGCAATTTTTGATAAAATGTCTGTGCTGCAATGATTAGGCTAAGAAACAGTAAAAGACGCAGAATTGTGAAGATGAGAGTTGTGAATATAAAACCCTCCACCAGCTTCTCAAGACTTGGCTGTTCGAGCAGTAGCAGCACCTCCCCCATTCTCCCCCCCTCCTCAGTGCTTTGAGACCCTCACAGGGGAGTAGTGCGCTTTACAAATTCCTGATTGATTGATCTTACAACAAACATGAGATATAAGATTCCTAGCAAAGAGAACCCAATTTCTACCCTAATGAGAGCTAGGTATAATAAACCTAATCTTCCAGTACCATGTACCTGAGATACGCCCCGAACCCTCATTACTTTGGTATGAGGTCTCTAGGTCAGACTCCGTGGTGACACAAAGGCTGAGTTCTACAGCAAGGTGACGTGCAGCATAGATGGCATCTGGAAGGGCCCCCTCTAACAACATTTTCCGCGTGAGATGTATTTATACAGATTATGTAGGTCCCTGATGCAGGTATGTTCCTAAACAACTTTTAAAGAAGGAAGACTTGTGGCAGAAATTATATAAACAATCCCCAACAAGTGCACATTATGTTCCTATCACACGTGAGTGAAAAAGGAACATGATGACAATAACTACAAATGTCACTGATCATGACGCTGATAATGACGCCTTTACAGAGTGGCTCTGATAATGCAAATCAAAGTTTTTAAATAAAATATAAACAACGGCTGCCATCTTAGAAGAACTAATCAAATAAAACAGAGCAAGCTAAGTAGGTTAAAAGTCACTAGGTGATGGGGCACAGGCCTGCAAACCAAAGGCTAAGCTAAACTCCGGTGTCCCAATAGGCAACTAAAATGGAATCGCCACACCCTCCCCATTGCCGAAACAAGGGTGCTAACTCAATAACGAGGGTGCATGAGTCCAACACTAAAATGCTCTGTTTTAAAAGTCTAAAATCTGAATAAAAACTAAGCTAAAAGCACACTAAGAAATATAATGTCAACCATGACAAGCACAGCAGACCAAATACGAGCTGAATTACTAAGGCAATTTGTTGTCAAATTTAAAAATTTTGAATAGGGCTAATGGTCGAATCATTCAACAAGAATCACATTCTTGAAGAATGTCTCCACGGTCATCAAATGGGAGTGCGTCCAAGAAGGACTCCACAACGCAGATGTCAGATTGATCACACGATTGGCAGACTAGACGGATCCATGGAGCAGAAGTGCGCAGATGCTACAGATGCAGCGTCTCCAGACAAATTGTCCACAAGCGGTGGCTCATAAGTGGCCTCACAAATCAACTTTAGTCTCATTGGGGATGACCGTGACTCAACCCTCATCTGGAACATCAGCAGTTCCTTGACCACAGAAGGCACTGGCTGAACAGCAAGACACATTGAAGGTAGACACTTGAAGAGGCACCAGGTGCAATGAAATACTGGTTGCACGCACCACAGGACTAGTTGGAATGACAATGACCAATCATGCTCCAATTTCTCCAGCAACGGAGCACCAAAGAACTGTACCATGGGATCACAACACAGCTGGGCTAGTGGTAGCTCCATCGCTCCGCTTTGCTGAGAAAGCACAACCACTGCATATTAGGAATAGCAGTAGCGGTATTCCGCCAATCAGCGTTAAAGTTACAGAAAATATGCGAAACACACTCAAAAAGAGTGAATGGATAGCTGAAGGAATGACTCCAAAGACTGTCTGGAAGGTGGAAACAAATCCAGAACCAACAGCCTTATAGAAATGTACAATCCCTGCAGTGCTCAAGGCGTTGAAAATTCTGAAGACCAGCGCTCCAAAGTGCTTGGGGAAGTTGGTAATTAATAAGAATTGTATCTCGGCTGATGATCTCTCTATCTGGAAAGCATAGCTCGCCTTGGCCAATGTCAACGCCACTTGTTTTTGGAACAGTAGCACCTTTAGTCTGCTCAGCTTGTCAAAATTTACATTAGAAGTATCAATGTGAGTTCACATTTCTGCTACTCTTATCTCTTGTGTGGGGGGGAATAAAACATGTCCACAACAAGTTACAATTTGACATAACTTCCATTTGAAAGTATATTAAATACTGGATGAATCAACAGGACAGGACTGTAGTGTGGTTAGTTTTTCGTATCCTTTGAGCATTAGCTTCAGGCTTTAGGCCTTTGTGCACTTTGCCCTGGATGTATTTTATTCATTTGCTTGCAGCTTAGAGCCTCTGTGCACTTTGCTCTAAATGCTTTTTATTAGGCTTCGTACTGTTATTTTTCAAATAGCCAGTTCTACGGTCTTGTTTTATATTCATATCACACTGTTTAGCCTACTTCAGCACTGGAGTTCTCCATAGCACATTCTTGTTCACTCTGTGCTTCAGTCAAGGATACAGTCTGGTACATTGCCGATAGACGTGGTAGGAGTTTAGTCTTTGGCATTCCTGCGTTGGGACATTTTGTGATCACGCTGACATGTTAGTTATAAAGACACTTCCTTGTCCTGATACACGCAAGAGGGAGATTCCGACCAGGGAACCACAACTAGACGCTGACTGCCTCGTTGCAGATGCTGAACCAAGATCACAGGCCTTTGCTCAGGTATGAGGGCTGATGTCTCCCCAGTGATTCAGAAAGGCAAGTTAGAAGCTTAACATTCTGTGCTCAAAATAGAACAAGCAGAGGGAGAGTAGAAACTACTAGACACGATGATAGCTTTGTTCTTATGTTTTACTCTCCTGGTGACTATTTCAATCCTACTGTGTTGTGTGGTTCTGGTTATTGCGGCTCACGCCTTATTATCTAAAATGCAGTCGTTTTATTAAAACATTATGTAAAACTTATACTGCCTTTGTCATTTGTATATGAGATCATACCGTAAATGAGAGAGTTGGTTTGGATCTGAGTGACCACGACTTCCCTGAGAAGTTCCAAAGATGTCATGCGCTCGGCTGCCCAATCATCTCTTCCCCATGGGAGAAATGCGGCACTGCTAGTTAGCCGGAAGCAAAAAACGGATTTAGGGTGACAGAGTTCCTTACACGTGGGTCAGACTCAGTCCCCCACACCGTTATCGATCCTGCTGCCTAGAAATCCAGTAGTCTCATTTAGGATAATGAGAGCCCACGCGACATGGTGCCGCCAACGATTGGTCTGGCTCTAATTTTTAGGTCCGGCTGACTCTCTCGGTCTCATATATATATATTGACTCCTCGGTTCCGTAAGCGGAGACGTCCGTGGGGCTGAGGATTTCCGCCACCACGGGATAGGCATCCTATTACTTAGTGATTGGTTGTTCAAGCTTGAACTTTGAAAGGAAAGCCCCAATATTGGTGTGCCTTCTCTGACCTGGTGCTGTTTTTACAAATGGCGAATCCTAATGTAGTGAATTTAGCGCCTAATATGCAACACCCGCTCACAGGACATCTGATAGCACATGGACTGACGGTCCAGGGGGTCCGGTCACTTTTGTGGTGGACGCCCATGCAGCCTATAGAACAGAACTTTTTTATTCTTGGGTCGCATTTGCAGCTGTTGATGGGGGTACAAACACTTTTCACGAATACACTGTTGCGAATGTCCCTGGACAATACAGGGCTTATGCATACTTAGAGATACCTTTATCTTATCAAGAACACCATAATTGGCTTGATGGCGCCCTCCCACACACAGTAGCACAAGTAAGGTTAGGTCCACTGAGTAATGATGGTCCAACCTGACCTTTATTGGCTACTTACACACCATATCCTGCGGTTGCTAATTTGGCAGTGGCTGACGTGAGTCGTTTATATATAGACTTAGCAACTACATACAGAAGACTGGTTCAGTTTGTAATGCAGGCATTAAATACTAATGCAGATCGTGCTGCTCCGGCGCACCCACAAGCAGTGGTTCCGGGTATTAATCCGGCCACTGTACACTCAGTTATGGGTAAAGTACCGGCTAAACGTGAGGAAACTCCATTTTGGCTGGCGCAAAAAATTAATACGCTGGAAGCAGTATTTCCCCATATGGGACCTCAGGATAAACATAGAATTTTGACGATGTGTTTGCCGTATGGGATGGTTCCTCCGGTGGACCTTTGTAATACCTGGGGCACGGTGTTTGCCGCGCTCTACACTACGGCACACGGTACACCAACATTAGCTAATTTACCGGAGGTACTTAAACAAATTCAAGATGAATATGGGGCTGCCCCTGCCTTAGATTTGGGCATGCAGTTGATGGGCAATTTTGCCGCAGTTTCTTCTATTATTTTGAGTAATCTCAAGGGAGAGGCAGTAGCACTAGCAGTGCGAATGTGTCTTCGGGACGTTCCGCAGATTAATCAGGAGCGGGAATTCCTGAGAATAATAGCAGAAACATATTCCAGTATTGGTTGCGATAGCCTAGGGGCTAGACCGCAAAAACCACAATTACAGGGTAAAAATAATAAAGATAATGCTAAACGACAGCAACCTGAGGGTTCTAAAAAGCGCTGGGAAAAGAAACAGCGAACACCTAAGAAAGATGGGGGACAGTCTCTGCAACCGGAGACCCCGCAGAATAGGTATAATCTCAGGAATAGGGATCATTTGAAGACGCCTGATAGATATCAATATACTGATACACGCCAATCTCGTTCCTTTCAGGACTCCTCAGACAAGAGAAGTGAGAGAGGTGGGCGGTCTGAACGCAGAAATGAGTACGTGAAACCGAGACAGGACTCACAACGCTCAACAGAGGTTTCTATTAAACAAGAAGAGAAACCACTGCAACAAAAACAACAATTTAAAAAGAAGAAAGTGGCAGCAGTCTCAGTTAGACATGCCGCTCAAGAAGAGAGTTCTCTTCACGAACAAGACATGGGCGTTAGCGCTGTTAGACAGCGCGGCAGAGGTCACAATAGTTCGCCGGAGTCTTCTAGAGCATCTGGAGGTGAAAGCAACTGATGACTTCATACAAGTCGAAATGGCAGATATGCGAGTCTCTGATCCTGATAGAATATATAAAGTAACTCTGCGATTAGAAGGGGACATTGACCGTATTGTACACGCCATCTTTTGGGACCATGTGGTAAAATCATATGACGTTCTGCTGGCCGAACAAGATTGGCCGCCTGACTTTGTTCGCGACTGTCCGGTTGGGGAAGAGGTTATTACACCTTCCTTCTCACCACTTGTTCCGAGAGAACTAGCGGAGTCCTATAGTAAAACATGGGCTCTAGCACAGGCCCCCACCCTATATAGAAATAACGTGGGGTGGGATAGACAATCACCTTATCATGTAATTCCAATAAAGGGCGAACCTCAGCCGCAGCCTCAGTATCCTATCAAATTTGAGGCAAGGGCATCGGTTAGGAAAATTCTTACACAATTGGAGTACCAGGGTGTAATTGAACCCTGTGTCTCGCCGATGAATAATTCCTTATTTCCAGTTGCTAAACCGGACCATTCATATAGGATAGTGGTGGATTACAGACACTTAAATGGACATACACGCACATATGCAATACAGAATTCACACAGCGCAGCGCTTATGAATAATATTGTGCGTAAAAAATACAAAACAACATTAGATATCTCGAATGGATTTTTCTGCCAGAATATAGCACCCGAGAGTCGGGACTATACCAGTTTCAGTGCGTTTGGCTCTCAAAAAAAGTTTTTTCGTTTGCCTCAGGGGTATAAGAATAGCCCAGGACTATTTTCGGCTCGTGTGACTGAAATTCTGCACGAGTTGGACCTTGAGGCGTTATCATATGTTGATGATATATATTTGACAGATGATGAGATTCTGCAACATCTAAGGCGTGTAGCACGCATTGTTGTGGGGTTTGCTGAAATTGGCTATAAGTTTAATTTTAAGAAATCAAAGATTGCCTTCCTCAGCGTCATTTTCCTGGGATATGAGTTGTCGAATGAGGGCAAGAGCTTAGCGCCACATTTTTTGGAGAAATGTGCTCAATTGGAGCCTCCTAATACGGTTCGGAAGCTCCAGTCATTGTTGGGGTTTCTGAATTTTGCCAGAACTTACATTCCTGATTATTCTACGCGTATAAAACCCTTATACGAGTTGATTCGCCCGAATTTTTCGAGTAGATTTTGGACGATTGAGCATACACATATACTACGAGATTTGCAAACTGATCTCTTAGCAGTTCAACATTTACACACACGGGACAATAAAACGCATTTAGTCATCAGGGTGATACCTGGGGCTGTTGGGTTTACATATGTCACCTTTAATGAGGGTGAGACAGTCCCGATTGCATACAAGTCCCACTTGTATTCTGCTGCAGAACAACGATTTGCACAAACTGAGAAAATACTCACTGCAGTACAGATGGCTGTGATTAAAGAAAGACCGCTTGCCCAGGGACAACGCATTATTGTCGTTTCCCCGATTCCAGCCTTAGAGGCTGTTACAAAAGCGAGTGTTCCTAATTCGAAAGCTTTACACCCGCGATGGATACAATGGGCTACGTCTTTGACTGCCACTGATGTAGATTACATATTTGACCCTAAACTGCAGACTCAAGTATTTCTTCAATATGAAATGGAGTACCCAGTTCCTGCTGGCACATTGCCTATTGATCAATATCAGATGGTCATGTATACCGATGGCTCTGCGCAACCAGCGGTTGGGACTAAACAACAATATTCTGCTGCATGTGCGGTGGTGAGCGGCACTATGGAGGGGGAAGTGTTCTGCCCCCGACATACTTATACTCAAACCTTGGGAGATTGTACGGCACAGCTGGCTGAGCTCAAAGCTCTATTGTTAGCATTGGAACACGCGGATCCAGCGACTTTAACTTTGCTGGTCTGTGACTCCTACTACTGTGTTCAGTCTTTCAATGAATATTTACACTATTGGAAGTTGAATGGGTTCAGAGATTCTAAAGGCAACACCGTTAAACACAAAGGGGGTCATTCTGACCCTGACGGGCGGCGGAGGCCGCCCGCCAGAGTTCCCCCCTCCGGAACACCGCTCCGCGGTCATAAGACCGCTGCGGTGATTCTGGCTTTTGCACTGGGCTGGCGGGCGGCCGCCAAAAGGCCGCCCGCCAGCCCAGTGCAAAAGAGCCTTCCCACGAGGACGCCGGCTCAGAATTGAGCCGGCGGAGTGGGAAGGTGCGACGGGTGCAGTGGCACCCGTCGCGTATTTCAGTGTCTGCAATGCAGACACTGAAATACAATGTGGGGCCCTCTTACGGGGGCCCCTGCAGTGCCCATGCCGTTGGCATGGGCACTGCAGGGGCCCCCAGGGGCCCCACGACAACCCATACCGCCATCCTGTTCCTGGCGGGAGAACCGCCAGGAACAGGATGGCGGTATGGGCTGTCAGAATCCCCCATGGCGCAGCGGAAAACCGGCGGGAGACCGCCGGTTTTCCCTTTCTGACCACGGCCAAACCGCCGTGGTCAGAATGCCCTGCGGGGCACCGCCAGCCTGTTGGCGGTGCTCCCGCCGACCCTGGCCCCGGCGGTAGTGAACCGCTGGGGTCAGAATCACCCCCAAAGTGTTGTGGGGTAAGGTTGCGGATCTGAAAGAAACGCTTCCTAAGGTCCATGTTGTACATACACTTGGACACCAGCGCGTTGGAATACACGTTGCTGGGAATACTTTGGCTGATGAAGCCGCGAAGTCGGCAGTGGCTGTCGCAACTGTGGCCGCAGTGACTCGTTCGAGTTCCAAACCAGACACAGAGATTTCGGCTGCCATAAAGGCTACGGCTGATGGCACGCCCTTTCCTAAAGGATTTCTTTCTAAATAAAGTTACTGCTTGAGTAGTGCGCTAAATGCTGTTGTTAACATTCCAGGCATTGGTGTACGTGAAATGCCCAATAAAATTGAGAGACCTCGATTAATTTCTGCAGCACATGAAGGGGCGGCATCTGCACATGCTGGTGTGGCTGCCCACGATTTCACTTTTACAGGCTCGTTACTGGTGGCCTGGTCTCTATAAAGAGACAAAGCAGTATGTCCTTTGTTGTGACGTTTGTCAACAAATTAAAGCTTCGTCGGCTAGATGCCCGCAGCAGACGCCCCTTCTGATTTCAAATAAACCTTTACAGTGTGTGTACTTGGATCATTGTGGTCCGCTGACACCAGATAGTGCATACAAATATATTTTGATTGCTGTAGATTCGTGCTCCAGATTTGTGTGGGTCTGGCCACAATGCTCGGCTGACGCTCGAACTGTTATTAAAGATTTGCGCATCTTTGTCGATACATTTGAAGTTGCGGCTTTTCATTCGGACCAGGGCCCTGCTTTTGCCTCTAAGGCATTCAGGGACACCATGGCTTCGTTGGGGGTCCAACTCCAATTCTCGTCTCCATTTCATCCTGAGGGAAATTCTGTCGTGGAGCATTTAAATCGTGATTTAAAGCAATCCTTAACGGCCAGAGTTATAAGTACGGGTCGTGGTTGGCTAGCCCACCTGTATGGAGTACAGAGAGCACTTAATAACTTGCCTAGAAGGTCACTGAGGGGTCCTACTTCATATGAGTGCCTGTTCGGAACACGAATGTATGTTCCTGATCTAGATGGTCCTGGTGTGGAGTCAGCAGATACGCCTTTTGACATAAATGATTGTGTCACTGTTTTGCAGGATTTACAACAATTCTGTGAAGATAACTCTTTTGCAAGTGCTGCCTCCTCAGGAATTAAGGATGAGCCAGTAACACCTAATGGTTGGATACCCAGGATTGGGGATCTAGTGCGTGAAAAGGTCGCAGTAAAGAAAGAATTTGGTCCTTCTTATGGAGCACCAGTCCCTGTATTAGGGGTTAGCGGCACGAGAACTGTAATTTTACCGCCGCTGCACGGGGCCAAAGGAAATCGCTTTGTTTCCATTGATAATGTCAAGTTACAACATGTGGCCGATTCTGCACAGCAGACCAAGAGGGACACCCAGTAGTTCCGGAATCCCTCTCACTACTGGGGAAGAAGTCCCGCTGCAGGTGATTTGCACCGACGCTGTTTCCTCTCCGGGCTTGGGGAGGGTGGAAGATGATCTTGCGATTGTTCCACAGACAACAATTAATTTGGAATCTTTTGATCAAGTTGCTGTACGTTCTACTGATGTTTCTGAACATGTGGTTTACAGTGTGCCAAGGCGAGAGCCTCCATCTGCTTCTTTGTTCACAGTTGCACCTTTTGCAAGAACTGCCTCTGGCTGCTTCAACGACACTGATGATGCTGTGTCAGGCTCCTCGTTCTCACTATCTTCAATCCGAGGTCCACGTAAGCTGCTGTGTTGGCTTAAACGCACATATTTTGTTTTTCCTTGGAACTATTTGTGGCTTTTTATGGCTGTAATGACTCTTTTTTTGTGGTTGGGATTTGTAGTTACTTTTTTTCAAGTAACACATGGTCATTGTCTTCCTGAACGATCTGACATTGAGCACGTGGAGACTGTGTTAAAACCACATTTTTCGTCTCATATGGTTCGAAGAGACTTGTCCAATGTAAACATTTCTGCGATACCGATTCCGGATGGGATTGTGTGGGATAAAGTAATGTTTGATATATATGGTCCCACTGAATTGATTCAAATACCGTATGTTCTCAAGTTATCAATGAATGATATTGTTATACCAGGCATTGTTTCTGATAATTGGGATGTGAAGACAGTAGATTCTATGCTGACAGAATTGCAATATTATACTGTTTATGACGATGAAGATGCTTACCTATTTAGAGATAATCATGGTGACATGTTTTGCTACAACTATTAAGGACACCACTTTATTCATAAAGCAAGTAGCCCTAAGTCCATATTTGATTATGTGCAATGGGAACATTGCCCGACTCCTCCACAGGGGAGTTCAAAAACATATTATGATAAATTTGCATATTTTTCTGGGCATAATCAACAAAATGCTAGGTCTTACTATTTTAAAGTTACTCCGTATGCTAATAAGCAAATGTTATTGACCGATACTAAATTACTGTATTCTAATTTGTTTGTATCTAAACTTTCAGTTGAGGGGTATGAATATTGGTTTAAGACTGTTGACTTGAAAAGTGTCTGGGGAACGAAAAATTGGCAGATGCAAGGCAGGGACACATTATTTAGAGCATGTATTATCCGTGTGCAGATGATTTTCCTAAATGACACAGTACAACAGACTAGCTGTTTGGGCTTGGCAACGATTAGAGAGTTAAATTTGCCTAGTATACCTGTCCCTTCCAAATTGAACAATTGGCAGCGATATGTTAATGCTACGTTTAGTGAGTTTACACACTGGGCCCAGAATGGTACACTTGTACACTTGTACAATGGTACAATGGTACACTTCATTGGTACATCCGGGCGGGTGGTTATTATGGCCTGTAGACACTAATAAGTGTCATCAATGTTTTGTCACCTCTTCATGGGGGTTCAGGACTAGTAGGGCAGACCCTTGCTACATTTCACCAGAACATACTGATATCATAACTACATACAGCGTGGGAAAGCTTTGTCAGCAATGGTTGAAATCATCCACGCTGGATGCTGTTAAATCACATCTCACGTTACTGTCTAATGATACTGACTTACAAGATTTTTTGTCAGGACCTAAGTGTAGGAGGCTGGACTGGCTTGTAGTGAGTACCAAGGGGTACTTACACCTTGCACCAGGCCCAGTTATCCCTTATTAGTGTATAGGGTGTCTAGCAGCATAGGCTGATAGATAATGGTAGCTTAGCAGAGCAGCTTAGGCTGAACTAGGAGACGAGTGAAGCTCCTACAGTACCACAAGTGTCATATGCACAATATCATAAGAAAACACAATACACAGATATACTAAAAATAAAGGTACTTTATTTTTATGACAATATGCCAAAGTATCTCAGAGTGTACCCTCAGTATGAGGATAGCAAATATACACAAGATATATGTACACAATACCAAAATATGCAGTAATAGTATTAGAAAACAGTGCAAACAATGTATAGTTACAATAGGATGCAATGGGGACACATAGGGATAGGGGCAACACAAACCATATACTCCAAAAGTGGAATGCGAACCACAAATGGACCCCAAACCTATGTGACCTTGTAGAGGGTCGCTGGGACTATTAGAAAATAGTAAGGGTTAAAAAATAGCCCACCCCAAGACCCTGAAAAGTGAGTGCAAAGTGCACTAAAGTTCCCCAAAGGACATAGAAGTCGTGATAGGGGAATTCTGCAGGAAAAACACAAACCAGCAATGCAACAACAATGGATTTCCAGTCGAGGGTACCTGTGGAACAAGGGGACCAAGTCCAAAAGTCACAAGCAAGTCGGAGAGGGGCAGATGCCCAGGAAATGCCAGCTGTGGGTGCAAAGAAGCTGCTACTGGACAGTAGAAGCTGTAGGTTCTGCAGGAACGACAAGGGCTAGAGACTTCCCCTTTGGAGGATGGATCCCCCACGCCGTGGAGAGTCGTGCAGAAGTGTTTTCCTGAAGAAAGACCGCCAACAAGCCTTGCTAGCTGCAAGTCGTGCGGTAAGGGTTTTTGGATGCTGCTGTGGCCCAGGAGGGACCAGGATGTCGCCAATTGCGTCTGGGGACAGAGGGGGCGTCGAGCAAGACAAGGAGCCCTCACAGAAGCAGACAGCACCTGCAGAAGTGCCGGAACAGGCACTACGAAGTGGAGAGAAACGGTGCTCACCCGAAGTCGCACAAAGGAGTCCCACGTCGCCGGAGGACAACTTAGGAGGTTGTGCAATGCAGGTTAGAGTGCCGTGGACCCAGGCTGGACTGTGCACAAAGGATTTCTGCCGGAAGTGCACGGAGGCCGGAGTAGCTGCAAAAGTCGCGGTTCCCAGCAATGCAGTCTGGTGTGGGGAGGCAAGGACTTACCTCCACCAAACTTGGACTGAAGAGTCACTGGACTGTGGGAGTCACTTGGACAGAGTTGCTGGATTCAAGGGACCTCGCTCGTCGTGCTGAGAGGAGACCCAGGGTACCGGTGATGCAGTTCTTTGGTGCCTGCGGTTGCAGGGGGACGATTCCGTCGACCCACGGGAGATTTCTTCGGAGCTTCTAGTGCAGAGAGGAGGCAGACTACCCCCACAGCATGCACCACCAGGAAAACAGTCGAGAAGGCGGCAGGATCAGCGTTACAGAGTTGCAGTAGTCGTCTTTGCTACTTTGTTGCAGTTTTGCAGGCTTCCAGCGCGGTCAGCAGTCGATTCCTTGGCAGAAGGTGAAGAGAGAGATGCAGAGGAACTCGGATGAGCTCTTGCATTCGTTATCTAAGGAATCCCCAGAGACAGAGACCCTAAATAGCCAGAAAAGAGGGTTTGGCTACTTAGGAGAGAGGATAGGCTAGCAACACCTGAAGGAGCCTATCAGAAGGAGTCTCTGACGTCACCTGGTGGCACTGGCCACTCAGAGCAGTCCAGTGTGCCAGCAGCACCTCTGTTTCCAAGATGGCAGAGGTCTGGAGCACACTGGAGGAGCTCTGGACACCTCCCAGGGGAGGTGCAGGTCAGGGGAGTGGTCACTCCCCTTTCCTTTGTCCAGTTTCGCGCCAGAGCAGGGCTAAGGGGTCCCTGAACCGGTGTAGACTGGCTTATGCAGAAATGGGCACCATGTGTGCCCATGAAAGCATTTCCAGAGGCTGGGGGAGGCTACTCCTCCCCTGCCTTCACACCATTTTCCAAAGGGAGAGGGTGTAACACCCTCTGTCAGAGGAAGTCATTTGTTCTGCCATCCTGGGCCAGGCCTGGCTGGACCCCAGGAGGGCAGATGCCTGTCTGAGGATTTGGCAGCAGCAGCAGCTGCAGTGAAACCCCGGGAAAGGCAGTTTGGCAGTACCAGGGTCTGTGCTACAGACCACTGGGATCATGGGATTGTGCCAACTATGCCAGGATGGTATAGAGGGGGCAATTCCATGATCATAGACATGTTACATGGCCATATTCGGAGTTACCATTGTGAAGCTACATATAGGTAGTGACCTATATGTAGTGCACGCGTGTAATGGTGTCCCCGCACTCACAAAGTCCGGGAAATTGGCCCTGAACAATGTGGGGGCACCTTGGCTAGTGCCAGGGTGCCCACACACTAAGTAACTTAGCACCCAACCTTTACCAGGTAAAGGTTAGACATATAGGTGACTTATAAGTTACTTAAGTGCAGTGTAAAATGGCTGTGAAATAACGTGGACGTTATTTCACTCAGGCTGCAGTGGCAGGCCTGTGTAAGAATTGTCAGAGCTCCCTATGGGTGGCAAAAGAAATGCTGCAGCCCATAGGGATCTCCTGGAACCCCAATACCCTGGGTACCTCAGTACCATATACTAGGGAATTATAAGGGTGTTCCAGTAAGCCAATGTAAATTGGTAAAATTGGTCACTAGCCTGTTAGTGACAATTTGAAAGAAATGAGAGAGCATAACCACTGAGGTTCTGGTTAGCAGAGCCTCAGTGAGACAGTTAGTCATAACACAGGTAACACATTCAGGCACACTTATGAGCACTGGGGCCCTGGCTGGCAGGGTCCCAGTGGCACATACAACTAAAACAACATATATACAGTGAAAAATGGGGGCAACATGCCAGGCAAGATGGTACTTTCCTACACTAAGGTACCTCTGAGTCGACTAAAGGCTTTATTGTTTCAAAAGCATGTGGCCCTTACATCTGCTAGCAAGACCTCTGCACTTCAGGTGGCAAGGTCATCAGCGGAAATACAGTCCCTTTTGAATACTAACTTTCCGAGTCACTTTGGTGAACTTGTGGGACGTATATTTAATGCGTCCAGCACTGCTGGAATTGCACATTTTTTCAAAGCAGTTGGTGTTGGTTTTGCTCACACCTTCTCTTCCATATTCGGTTTAATACCTTCGGCTATACACTCTATTTTCGGAAGCATTTTTGGGGGTTTCCCGATTACTTTGGCTTTATTAGCTGGAGTTTTGCTGTTGCTGCTGTTCTTCCGCAATGGCTGTCCCGCCACAACGAGATCCTATATTGCTGCTCCCGTCAGCGCAACTGTGTCGTGAACGCATGATGCAGTATTTTGGAGCAACACTCCTGGGACATTTGGAGTGTGACTGGTCGCTGTCATTCCGACCAGTTTTGGATTGTGTGCAACCCGTGTTTCGGTGCCTTTGGTGCTCGTTTGAACATGCACTGGCTTTCTGTCTCTCACTGCAGCGCCCTCCAGTGGTCGATACTGATCTGTTGATGTTCCCGATTAGGGCTCATTCCCAGACTTGTGCACTACGGTTGCGTTTGCTTCGTGAGGCAGTTTATGAGATTCCCTTCCTGGAGGAAGATGGTATTGTCTCATTCATAGGCCCTGCACGGGGTGCCGCCCTGAATGGTTTTGGGGCTTTGGAACACACCTGCTCCATGGTACTTTTTGGCGTGGATCTTCCGATATTAACATATATCGAAGTGGAGGAGCTCCTGCTTTCTATTGCTTCTGTCTGACAATTGGATTTTTTTTTCTCTCCTAAAAAATGTACATTATATTGAATTTGGCTTTATCGTCACATGTTTCCCAAATTTATGACTTTGTTGTCTTCTGACCTTGTCGAAATATATCTTTTTATGTATTGTTTATATCTGGGGCATACTTTTATGTTATTGGAACCACTTGCTACCGGTGTGGTTAGTTTTTCGTATCCTTTGCGCATTAGCTTCAGGCTTTAGGCCTTTGTGCACTTTGCCCTGGATGTATTTTATTCATTTGCTTGCAGCTTAGAGCCTCTGTGCACTTTGCTCTAAATGCTTTTTATTAGGCTTCGTTCTGTTATTTTTCAAATAGCCAGTTCTACGGTTTTGTTTTATATTCATATCACACTGTTTAGCCTACTTCAGCACTGGAGTTCTCCATAACACATTCTTGTTCACTCTGTGCTTCAGTCAAGGATCCAGTCTGGTACATTGCCGATAGACGTGGTAGGAGTTTAGTCTTTGGCATTCCTGCGTAGGGACATTTTGTGATCACGCTGACATGTTAGTTATAAAGACACTTCCTTGTCCTGATACACGCAAGAGGGAGATTCCGACCAGGGAACCACAACTAGACGCTGACTGCCTCGTTGCAGATGCTGAACCAAGATCACAGGCCTTTGCTCAGTTATAAAGGCTGATGTCTCCCCAGTGATTCAGAAAGGCAAGTTAGAAGCTTAACATGCTGTGCTCGAAATAGAACAAGCAGAGGGAGAGTAGAAACTATTAGACACGATGATAGCTTTGTTCTTATATTTTACTCTCTTGGTGACTATTTCAATCCTACTGTGTTGTATGGTTCTGGTTATTGCGGCTCACGCCTTATTATCTAAAATGCAGTCGTTTTATTAAAACATTATATAAAACTTATACTGCCTTTGTCATTTGTATATGAGATCATACTGTAAATGAGAGAGTTGGTTTGGATCTGAGTGACCACGACTTCCCTGAGAAGTTCCAAAGATGTCATGCGCTCGGCTGCCCAATCATCTCTTCCCCATGGGAGAAATGCGGCACTGCTAGTTAGCCGGAAGCAAAAACCAGATTTAGGGTGACAGAGTTCCTTACACGTGGGTCAGACTCAGTCCCCCACACCGTTATCGATCCTGCTGCCTAGAAATCCAGTAGTCTCATTTAGGATAATGAGAGCCCACGCGACAGCACTACCCTTCACAAAGCATGCCAAGTTGGCGCCCTCCCTCATTGCAGAAACTGTGAAGTGACATCTGCTAGCAGATCACTGAATGACTAACAGTAGTCTCACATTCGCGGTGCTCCCTTGGGCATTCTGACCGCGGCGGTACAGCCGCGGTCAGAAACGGAAAACCGGCGGTGTACCGCCGGTTTTCCGCTGCCCTGGGGAATCCTCCATGGCGGCGCAGCTTGCTGCGCCGCCATGGGGATTCCGACCCCCATACCGCCATCCTGTTCCTGGCGGTTTTGGCCGCCAGGCAGAGGATGGCGGTATGGGGTGTCGTGGGGCCCCTGGGGGCCCCTGCAGTGCCCATGCCAATGGCATGGGCACTGCAGGGGCCCCCGTAACAGGGCCCCGTCAAGATTTTCAGTGTCTGCCATGCAGACACTGAAAATCGCGACGGGTGCAACTGCACCCGTCGCACCCCTTCCACTCCGCCGGCTCCATTTGGAGCCGGCATCCTCATGGAAGGGTGTTTCCCACTGGGCTGGCGGGCGGCCTTCTGGCGGTCGCCCGCCAGCCCAGCGGGAAACCCAGAATACCCGCGGCGGTCTTTTGACTGCGCAGCGGTATTCTGGCGGTCCCAGCCAGGCATCAGAATGACTCCCAGAATCTTTTCTGTGGGTGCAAAGTGTTGTTCTCCATTGGAGTACAAATGTGATTTGTATACTATGGGCACCGTGTCACCTTCATTAAAGGTGACATAGGTGAACCTGATGGCATCAGCAATTATTCTGATGACCAAATTTTATTTGTTGTCACATGTGTGTAAGTGTTTTGCTTCTAGCACGTCTTGCTGCTATCCTCTAAGAATGCGCATGTGTTCATCTGTCCAGTGTCTGCTGGAAATATCTGGGTGAATTAAATCATAGAGTGGTTTTATGCATTGTGCATAAGCTGGAATGTAAGTTCTGTCAAAGTTAAAGAAACCAAGTAGTGACTGTAGTTTCTTGATGGTATTTAGTGTTTGAAGTTGAGCACATTTTTCTAAAAAGTGCGGGGCCAAGTTCTTGCCCTCATCTGATAGCTCATATTCCATGAGCAATACACTGAGAAAGGCTATTTTAGTTTTCTTAAAATTTAATTTGCAGCCAAGGGCTGTGAACCCTAAAGTGATCCGATTGACCCTGGCAAGATGAGTGTTGAGGTCTTCATCAGTGAGCTAGATGCCATCCACATAGGACAAAGTCTTGAGATTAATTTAATGCAATATTGGCGTTACACAGGCAGAAAACAACCCTGGGCTGTTCTTATAGCCTTGGGGCAAAGGCAAAACCGTTTTTGTGAGCCAAATGAGAATGCACTCAAGTCCCGACTTTCATGTGCTAAGTTTCTATAGAAAAAAACATTGAAAATGTCCAAGGTTGTTTTATATTTGTACGCACTATATATATATTTTTTTAAACCAGATTTTATTGATTTTATAAACTATTCAAAACAGCTTACACTTTACTTCCATCTTCACATCTCTCTGTTCACATTTGTCTTATTTATTTGCGCGCCTAAACTGGTAGGGATTGATTTTTAGTAAACATTATTTATTTGATAGCAACAAAATCCAACTCCCCCCTCCCCAATCCCACCCTAACCCCTCGGTCCGAGTACTTATTTAGTGATATTACATTTGCATCAGAAAAGCTAGAGACTTTCGATTAACTCAACTGAGTCTTTGGGAGTTATTTGTATGTGTAGGGGTCTTCTGACTTTGTCTATGGGAAGGCCTTATTCTGTTTTTGAGTGTTGAATGTTTTTGTGTATTCCTATAGGTAACTTGGACTTGGTTATGGAGTGTTGGGGGAGTACTGTATGGTTAGCTCAGTTCTAAGTGAATCCATAATTAATTCCCAGTTTTCTGATATTTCAGGAGGTCTGATCCCAATTTTGGCTTCTTTTTGCAGCAGTGTACCCTCGGCAGTAGCCCACCTAAGTAGTTCATTTTTCCAGTTTTTTAGTTTAGGGCCCACAGGATTTTTCCAGTTGCTGGCTATTTCTCTTTTTGCTAGTGTTAGGGCTAAGTCTAGAAATCTGTCTGAGGCTTTATGTTTAGTAGAATGTGTAAATGCATGCAAGAGACAGGTGTCAATTGAGCATGACACAGTCTTACTTAGTATCTGGGACAATTTTTGGCAAATCTCAGTCCAGTAAGATGTCAGTGTTTGGCATTCCCAAAACATGTGATTAAATTCTGCATCTATTAATCTACATCTTGGACAACACTCTGTGGTTTTACTGAAGTATTTGTTAAATCGAGCGGGTGTTAGGTAGGCTTGATGTAGGACATAAAAATTATTCAGTTTAAATCTGGCATTCCGCTAAGCTTTAGGCAGGTTCTGTAATATACGTTCCCATTCTATTTCAGAGATGTCTCGGTTAAAAGTTTTTTCCCATTGTTGTTTTACATAGGGAAGGGGGACTGTATTATCTGCTCTAATCAAAGCATACAAAATAGAAATAACCCTAGTCTTGGGAATTGAGGATGCCAGGTACATACATATTTCTTGTGCTGCTGGTTCAATATTTTTTGTTCGCCAGTGATTGCATATACTAGCTTTTATGGTCCTGTATGTTAAAAAAATATTTCGCCGGGATGTCATATTGTGCTCTAAGGGTCTCAAAACATTTCAACGTATTGTTTTCGAATAATATGCCTACCGTATTAATTCCAGCCTCCAGCCAGTCTCTAAGCTCAAATTCAGCCCTCTTCTGAGTTATTGCTTGCAGCGCACTGAGAGGAAGTTCCGCTGAGTAGGGAGTCTTAGTTTTAGTTTTGTGTAAGTATGATTTCCAACATTTAGCGATTATTTTCACTTCTGGGCTGTCTTGCTTTCCTTCTTTTGTGGAGCCTAGTAGTATTTCAAATAGTCCTGCCTTCTGCGGCAAGGAGGTCTCTGCATTAGGTTTTAACACCAAGCTGTTAGAGATCCAGAGTGTCAGCCATTGTAATTGAGCCGCAAGGTAATACGACTCGAAGTCTGGTGTTGCTAGGCCCCCATTTGACATCTGTCTTTGGAGCTTTGTTACAGCCACTCTTTTCCTGCCGTTACCCCATATAAATGAGCTTACTGTTGAATTCAGGTCCCTGAAGAAGGACTTAGGAATCCATATCGGAAGGGCCGCGAAATTGTATAACAGTTTCGGTAGTGCTATCATTTTAAGAATCGCGATGCGACCTATCACCGATAGAGGGAGTGTTTGCCAGAATGTCATGCAGGATTTTATGGAGCGGACGGCGCCGCCTAAATTTCCATCAAGAATGTCTCTGGTCTCATGATATATTTTTACCCCTAGATATGGGAGCCCATCAGGTATCCATCTAACCATTCCTAAATTCAGTGGGGGTTGATGATGCTTCACCAGGGGGAATAAACCTGTTTTGTCCCAGTTTACCTTAAGGCCTGAGTGTTTTTCGAAGTTAGATAGCATTAGTTGAGCCACGGGGAGATCCCTCTGTATATCGCTCAAAAAGATCAGGAGGTCGTCTGCGTACAGGGCTATGAAGTGTCTTACGTTTCTGACCAGTATCCCAGGTCCTCCCTGTCCCGCCCTGACCGCCGTGGCCAGAGGTTCCATTGCCAGTGCAAACAACAGGGGGGAGAGGGGGCAACCCTGTCTCGTCCCGCGTTCCACTGTGTATCTGGGCGATACTATACGTCCTGTACGGACTCTAGCTGCGGGGTTAGTGTAAAGTAATTTCACCCATGCAATGTATTCAGGGCCAATTCCCATTTGGGACATATCCTTATAAAGGAATTCCCATTCCAGACTATCGAAGGCTTTTTCGATGTCTACTGCCAAGATGCCCAGAGACTCATTTGTGGGGGTTATTCCACTCATAACTGCGATGAGCCTGCGGATGTTTCCTGCTGTGTTACGTCCTGGAATGAAGCCTGCTTGGTCTGGGTGGATGAAAGAGGGCATCAGAGGGAGGAGTCTGGTTGCCAAGATCTTGCTGAGTATCTTATAATCGAGGTTCAGCATGGAGAGGGGTCTGTATGCCCCCATCCCAGTTGGATCCTTGCCGGGCTTAAGCAGCGGGACTATAATGGCTTCCCTAGTAGTTTCGGGTAACAGGCCTTGGTCCTTGGCGCATTTAAACATTTTTTCTAGTCGGGTGCGAGTATTTCAGTAAAGGTTTTGTAAAACTCAGCCGGCAGTACCAGGTGTTTTTCCTCTTGCCAGATCTTTCACAGCCCCTTTGATCTCATCTAGTGTGATATTTTCTTCTAGTGCGTCAGTGAGTGTTGGTTCCCAGGGTTTTAAGTTTATTGTTAATAAATATTGCTCAATTAGGTCCCTGTTTAGGTTGGATCTTTTTTGGTATAATGATTCATAGAAAGCCAAGAACTGGGTGTTAATCTGTTCAGGGTCATGTATTTGGGTCCCAGCTCTTGTTGTCAGGCTCATTATGGGGGGGGATTTTTCTGATTGCGATACTACCCAGGCAAGCAGTTTACTTGCTTTATCTCTTTCGCCATGCACTCTTACCAGATATTGCTTATGGTCGAAACATCTGAGACGTTCGACATAATGTGCAACTTTTAATCTGTTCTCTTGTATTCGGGGTTGTAAATGTGGGTTTCCAGGCCTATTTTTCTCTGTTTATCCCAGTATAGCCTCGGCTTTCTCAGTTTCTCCTAATAAGGTCCTACGAATTCCTACTGTTTCGGCAATGCATCTCCCTCTTATTACTGCCTTAAAGGCGTCCCATTCTACCAGTCCGTTAGTCGTGGTGCTGTCATTGTCTTCGAAGTAACGTACTATGTCTTGGCGAATATCATCTCGGAAGGGGGGATCCTCTAGTAATTCGGGTCTAAGTCTCCACGTGGGGATACATGGGATGGGGGACCCCCACCCTAAAGACAGCAACTGGGGGTTATGGTCAGATATTGTACGAGACAAGTATTCTGTGTTTGATATAAGTGAGTGTATGTCTGGTGAGCATAAGAAGGAGTCTAATCTAACATGGAGCTCATGGAGGGCAGAGAAAAAGGAGTAGTCTTTGGTATTAGGATGCAATTTACTCCAGGCATCAATGAGGCCCCAGTTCGCCTGCCAAGTGGTGAACTGTTGAGCTATTTTCACCAATGGGGAATGCGGTAGGGGAGGATGTGATCTATCTGCGTTGAGGTCGCTTACACTATTAAAATCACCTCCTACTATTACCGGTGCTTGCAGGTATGCCACCAGCAAGTTGGATAGTCGAGTGAAGAAGTCACCCTGTCCTGTGTTGGGGGCGTATACATTAATTAGAGCCAGGTCTTTCCCCTCCAGTCTGCCTTTGATCGCCACAAATCTCCCCTCTGGATCTATGAGGCTATCGGTCAACTGAAAAGGGACCCCTGCTCGGATCCAAATCAGGGTGCCCCTCGAGTATGCTGAGTAAGTAGTATAGAATGCCTGACCTCTCCATCTTTTCTGTAAGGCTTTGCCCTCTTTTGATGTTAAGTGAGTTTCCTGTAGCATGGCTATTTGAATACCCCTTCTCTGCAAATAAGATGATATCTTATATCTCTTGACCAAAGAGTGCATACCCCTGATGTTCCAGGTGAGGACCTTATATGATTTTGGTGTAGCTATAGTGGTGTTTTTGTTGTTCTACTGAGGGGTGGTTTCTGGTAGCCTAGTGTTAAGATGAGTTCCCTCGTGATTTCCTGCTCCCGCTCCATTTTGCAGTTTCTGTGATGATTCTCGAGCCGATATTAAACCCCAGAAAATTCCCCAGCATATTAACTACCCAACTCCCCATCCCTAGGACAAAAGTCAAACCTCTCTCGCCCAAACTTGCGTGAAAAATGTTAACTGTCCAACAATGTGGGGGGTGCTTCAGATTGGAAACCGAAACTCAGCAGGGCGAATTCTCCACGGCCCCTAGGTGGAAGAAAGACTGGAATCCAGTGGCTCCAGGGTTTCGATTATCGGGTATAAGTTGGCCAGTCTCCTCTTTCAGTTTTTTATGCAGTTTCAGAAGCTGTAGGTGTAATCCTGATTATTACATAGGTTTACGTAGATCATAACCCTTAGGGACTCTGTTTATAAGTCAAGATTGTTCTTCAGATTATGATGTCTGACGTCCCTGGGGTTACATCCGGGCCCTTCTGGTTTGGTGTGAGTGATAGATCCGATTCATGTTCCGAGTCTGATTGGTTTGCGTCTCCGTGCGTTTGCTTAGGTGAGCTCTGTTCAGAACAGCTGAGGGACGCAGCTGCTGCCACTGCTTTTTGACGGTCGTTTAGGATCTCCAGAGGGGATGGGCTAGAGTGTCTTGTAGTTTTACTGCTGCTAGATTTTCCTTTAAGGTTTAGATGGTGCTTTTCAGGGTTAAGTCTTTTCTCGTTGAGATGTTGTTTGTCCACCCAACTCCAGACCTCCTCCGCCGAGTTAAAGAACTGTGAGCCTGTTGTGGTTATTATTCGGAGTTTGGCTGGGAATAGCATCCCGTATTGAATCCCCAGATTTCTGAGTATTTGTTTGGCCTCCCTGAAAGAGGCCCTCTGTCTTAATACCTCTCGAGAGAAATCAGGGAAAATTCGAATCACTTGGTTGTCCAACGTGCAGTCTCCCTTTTTCCTGCTTTGGGTGAGTAAGTGGTCTCTGTCTTTATAGAGCAATAGTTTAGCTATTACAGGTCTAGCAGGGGCGCCCGGTGGGGGAGGACGTGCCGGGACTCTGTGTGCTCTCTCCACTGCAAAAAACTGGGATAGGCCTTCCTCTGCTATATTTGCCTTCAACCATTTTTCAAGGAAGTCAACCATGTTGGTTCCTTCGACTTTCTCAGGTAGCCCCATGATCCTGATATTATTTCACCTCGATCTGTTTTCAGCATCTTCCGCCCTCAGCTCCAAATCCTTTATTCTTTTCTCCATTTGTCTCAATGTTTTGGAAGCGCCTTGAAGCTCGGGCCCCAGTTCCTTCAACTGTTTTTCTGCAGAGGTCACTCTTTCTGCTAGGTGCCGGTGATCATCTCTGAGAACCGAGAAGTCTGATGCGAGAGAGTCTATTTTCTCCTCAAGAACAATTCTGGGGGCAGTGATAGCTTGCATTACATCCTGCAGGGTAGGTTCTTTTGGAGTTCTTTCCTCCACAGAGGAAAGATTCCTCACAACCTCTTGTTCTGGGGGTGTACTGTCTGAGATATCCCTGGTATTATCGGCTTCTCGCCTTCTGCTTGGTTTGCCCATCTCTGGAGATGTGCGTCACTTTTGCTGGTGGTTGCTTATTTTTAAGAGGATGCAATTCTCTTGATAATGTAAGGGCAGTATGGAGCCAATGATAGTGATTATTTATCTGTTTTCCAGATGTTGCTGGGTGCAGTGAGGGCCCACCAGGGGGGCAATGATCCAGCACCTGGGGGGAGGTGGCCTGTCTTTTATTGAGCCAAATGGCCTATATACAAACTGTTAAACTGGTCCGATGAATAATCTGTTGGTCTATCAGATTTGAGCTGTTGGCTAGTTTTATCAACATATTGGATTCTCGGGGTCAAACGTGGAACCAGTCCGTATTTTTTAGTTACGCCATAATTCCCTTCTTTATTCGATCGCTAGTTCTTTATTGGCTCATCTATTATGGTCTGAATCGGTTTTGTTAGGCCGGTATTGTCCCAGCGAACGTCTCTCAGTGTTCTAGCTTGGGGGGCGCCCCTCTGCTCCGGCTCCCCGGGAACCCCACATGGCTGGCCCGGCCAGTCTCCCACGCTCTCTCCAGCGGCCTCAATCTGGATGGGTTTCAGCCTCGCCAGGCCCCTCCTCACCTTCAATGGCTTTCTTGCTGTTCAGGTCCCCGGGCTACAGTACCCCAGGCCAGCTCCCCCTGGCGGGTTTATCACGGTCTGCTGTGTCAGATGGTCGCGCCTCTGTTCCCGATTTGACGCCGGGCCTCCTCACCTCCTTTCGCAGTGTCTCTGCTTTGTCGGGCCGTTTCCTCCGACATCATCCGGTCTGCTTATCCCTTTCTTCTCTCTGCTCGTCTTGGATCGGCAAGGTTTGATCTGGGCCGCCGTGTTTCCCTCTGTCAGCCGACCGCCTAGGCCTTGGAACACCCGGCAGCCGCCATCTTGTGTCCTGAACACTCCTCCACCTTGCATCGAGCCCGCTCATGTCGGAGCCCGAATCAGTGGCTTCTGGGGGGTCAGAAGCCGAAAAGCGTTAGCCCGGGGGGGCACCACGCATTCTGCTCCCTCTGTGTGGAATCTGGAGCCGAACTGAGTGTTATAGCCCCACGGGCGAGGAGAGAAGGGCGGGAGCTCAGGAAGAAGCTGCTACCGCCATGGCGCCAAGCCACGCCCCCCCTTGTACGCACTATATTGTGAATTAGTATGGGGTTGTGTGCATTTTTTACCACGTATGTGTGTGTGTAGTTGTTTAAGTGTTTGTAATTTATTACTATGCTATATGAATGGTCTGGTTTTGCAAAGGCGAATAACGGGTTATTCACTACAGAGACATAGGGCTCTATTACTCCCTGTTTTTTGAGCTGAGTGAGGATCTGTCTCACTGGAGCTTTAGCCTCGTGTTTAACAGGATATTGGGGCTGAAGCTGGGGTGAAGACCTGATAGGTAATACATGGTAGGGGGAATCCTTATCCCACCCTACCTGGCTGCGGTATAGCGCCAAAGCCCAGTCCACAGCATAGGCTTTTTTGTTTTTTACCACATCCAGAACAAGATCTGAGAAAGAAGGCGAAATGGCATCTTCCGCATGTGGGAGCTTGCGAATGTACTCAGGTGGCCAATAGGATATAATGATTAAGTTCTTCCCAAAAAATTACACTAATAGTGAGCTCTACGTCTTCCTCAATTTGGATATTTAAATCATAAACCCTGTTAGGTGGGAGAACGCGCCCGCCTGCTGTCTCAGGTCCGAGACAGTCGTTAGTTGCTGTCACATGCAGATGATCTTTCAGACCCTGGCGACATATCATGACTTCTGCCGCGCTGTCCAGCAGAGTCACTGCCGACGACTGGTTCTTCAGCAATGTTCTCGGGTTTGCTGGCATGTTTTATTGAAATTGCTGCCACCTTTTTCTTTTTAAATTGTGGCTTTTGTTGTGGGGATTTGCCTTCTTTCTTGTCTGATGACCGCTGTAAGTCTTTCTTCTGTCTCACGAGTCAGTACATTGCTCTGACTGGCCCACTCTGCCACTCCATCTATCCAGTGTGTCCTGGAAGGAACGAGAGGGATGTGAATCAGTATATCTATCAAAAGCCTCTAAAGTTTCTATATGCTATTATATTTCCTTTCAGAGCTCTCCAGATGCGGAGTGTCTGCTCTCTGACTTCTTCTGTCTTTATTCTGTTTTTGTTGATCTCAGCGCTTTTTAGAACCCCCCGTGCTTGTTTAATACCTTTCTTATGGGTGGTACTATGAATTTCAGGCTTCTTCGGCTTGACTCCCTAACTATCATGTCCTATACTAGTATAGGTTTCGGAAATAATTGTCGGTAGTTGATGCTCCTGTTCCAACTGTGGAATTTCCCAGAGCATCTGGCGTATAGCCAATGCTACCACTTCCCCTGTAATGTTACTTAGTATTATTGTGGCGACTTTGTCAAAGGTACACATCAGTTTCATTCCCAAATCTAGAGCTGGAGAAGCCCTGTGCTCATTTTGGATTTGTTTGAGCACTTTCTGTAAGTTGGCAAGTGTCAGGGTATCATGCGTGGTAGTGTAATGTGGTGCAGTCGTCTAATGAGGGAACCATTGCAAATGGCAAGCGCATAGTGAGAGGAGTATGTTTATCTTGGGATCACATATAAGGAAACACTGCTTCCAGCTGGTTAGTTTTTTGTGCTCACTAGAACGGAATCTGCTTGCGTTCCGTGGGCACCATGGCCATCATAGAATGTACTGTTTGTGGGTTAATCCTAGTAACAGTCAATTGGTGACCAGCTGATGCAGCCCGTGCTGGGGCGGTATTCAATGTTCGCATAGCGAATTGTATCAATCGTCTGTAAAGTTGTACTAGCTCATTAAAAAGTACACGTACATCAGCTATTTGCATTGCCTGTATGCCAGAATTTAGTGTGTACGTGGCAAACATGGGCCACATCTGTTTGTCATTAGTTAAGGGACCTAATCTTACAGATTTTATTACATGTGGTAGGGCACCATTGAACCAATTTTGATGGTCTTGATAAGATATTGGTATCTATAGATATCAGTAAACTTGATACTGCTGCTGTACATTTGCTATTTTATACGTGGGAAATGTATGTGTTGTGTCATCTTCTTGAGGAAACGTGACCCAGGAATAAAATGTTTCTGTTTGATAAGCATCATGAGCTTCCACGATAAATGTGATTTCCCCGCCCTTATCTGTTAAGCCATGGGCTACTAGATGTTGTGTCAATGCATGTCTCACATTTTCTGAAATGTCTATGGCGTTAGCCTTGTTGAATAATGGGTACAGAGAAGGAACACCAAATGGGGAAAATCCTTTTAAAAGTTTCAAACTTAAACATCCTACAGCCTAGTTTAGTACTCCCTAGTCAGCTGAGGAGGATGATCCCTAAGACCATGGACGTCTCCGTACTTAGGGTCCCTGCTGTTTGTGAGACAGAGATACTCAGGATATCCATAAATTAATGCGAAACACCATTGTTGGTTGTGCCATGTTGTAGTTGGACTCTCGGTCCCAAGTGAGACTGCTGGTTTAGGGATGACAGCACTTTTGTTTGTAGGCAACAAAGCCACTCCTACAAGTCGCAACTGTTGGCCCAACCATCCCGGCTCACAAGCAGTCCCTCAATAAAACTCAGAAAGCAAAGGTGATTTCTGACAGCCTTACTCATGGACTCTAGATATGACCTCTCAGGGAAGTCATGGTGGAACAGAGGTTTCCCTTTTCTCTTGTTAGCAACTAGTCTCAATCACACACAGACAATGAAGCCGATGCAGGAGAGTTTTTGTAGGAGGCTGGACTGGCTTGTAGTGAGTACCAAGGGGTACTTGCACCTTGCACCAGGCCCAGTTATCCCTTATTAGTGTATAGGGTGTCTAGCAGCTTAGGCTGATAGATAATGGTAGCTTAGCAAAGCAGCTCAGGCTGAACTAGGAGACGTGTGAAGCTACTACAGTACCACTTAGTGTCATATGCACAATATCATAAGAAAACACAATACACAGTTATACTAAAAATAAAGGTACTTTATTTTTATGACAATATGCCAAAGTATCTTAGAGTGTACCCTCAGTGAGAGGATAGGAAATATACACAAGATATATATACACAATAGCAAAAATATGCAGTATAGTCTTAGAAAACAGTGCAAACAATGTATAGTTACAATAGGATGCAATGGGGAAACATAGGGATAGGGGCAACACAAACCATATACTCCAGAAGTGGAATGCGAACCACGAATGGACCCCAAACCTATGTGACCTTGTAGAGGGTCGCTGGGACTATTAGAAAATAGTGAGAGTTAGCAAAATAACCCACCCCAAGACCCTGAAAAGTGAGTGCAAAGTGCACCAAAGTTCCCCTAAGGACAAAATAGTCGTGTTAGAGGGAGAATGCAGGGAAAACACAAATCAGCAATGCAACAACGATGGATTCCTGTCTGAAGGTACCTGTGGAACAAGGGGACCAAGTCCAAAAGTCACAAGCAGCTCGGAAATGGGCAGATGCCCAAGAAATGCCAGCGGTTGGTGCAAAGAAGCTCTTACTAGGCTGAAGAACTGTGAATACTGCAAGAACGACAAGGGCTAGAGACTTCCCCTTTGGAGGATGGATCCCCCACGCCTTGGAGAGTCGTGCAGAAGTGTTTTCCCGCCGGATGGACGCCAACAAGCCTTGCTACACGCAAATCGTGCGTTTGGCGTTTTTGGACGCTGCTGAGGCCCAGGAGGGACCAAGAGGTCGCAAATTGGACCTGCAGAGAGAGGGGACGTCGAGCAAGACAAAGAGCCCTCACTGAAGCAGGTAGCACCCGGAGAAGTGCCAGAAACAGGCACTACGAGGATGCGTGAAACGGTGCTCGCCGAAGTTGCACAAAGGAGTCCCACGTCGCCGGAGACCAACTTAGAAAGTCGTGCAATGCAGGTTAGAGTGCCGTGGACCCAGGCTTGGCTGTGCACACAGGATTTCCGCCGGAAGTGCACAGGGGCCGGAGAAGCTTGCAAAGTCGCGGTTCCCAGCAATGCAGCCCAGCGAGGTGAGGCAAGGACTTACCTCCACCAAACTTGGGCTGAAGAGTCAATGGACTGTGGGGGTCACTTGGACGGTGTCGCTGGATTCGAGGGACCTCGCTCGTCGTGCTGAGAGGAGACCCAAGGGACCGGAGATGCAGCTTTTTGGTGCCTGCGGTTGCAGGGGGAAGATTCCGTCGACCCACGGGAGATTTCTTCGGAGCTTCTGGTGCAGAGAGGAGGCAGACTACCCCCACAGCATGCACAAGCAGGAAAACAGTCGAGAAGGCGGCAGGATCAGCGTTACAGAGTTGCAGTAGTCGTCTTTGCTACTATGTTGCAGGTTTGCAGGCTTCCAGCGCGGTCAGCGGTCGATTCCTTATCAGAAGGTGAAGAGGGAGATGCAGAGGAACTCGGCTGAGCTCATGCATTCGTTATCTAAAGTTTCCCCAGAGACAGAGACCCTAAATAGCCAGAAAAGAGGGTTTGGCTACCTAGGAGAGAGGAAAGGCTACTAACACCTGAAGGAGCCTATCACAAGGAGTCTCTGACGTCACCTGGTGGCACTGGCCACTCAGAGCAGTCCAGTGTGCCAGCAGCACCTCTGTTTCCAAGATGGCAGAGGTCTGGAGCACACTGGAGGAGCTCTGGACACCTCCCAGGGGAGGTGCAGGTCAGGGGAGTGGTCACTCCCCTTTCCTTTGTCCAGTTTCGCGCCAGAGCAGGGGCTAAGGGGTCCCTGAACCGGTGTAGACTGGCTTATGCAGAATTGGGCACATCTGTGCCCAAGAAAGCATTTCCAGAGGCTGGGGGAGGCTACTCCTCCCCTGCCTTCACACCATTTTCCAAAGGGAGAGGGTGTCACACCCTCTCTCAGAGGAAGTTCTTTGTTCTGCCCTCCTGGGCCAGGCCTGGCTGGACCCCAGGAGGGCAGATGCCTGTCTGAGGGGTTGGCAGCAGCAGCAGCTGCAGTGAAACCCCAGGAAGGGCAGTTTGGCAGTACCAGGGTCTGTGCTACAGACCACTGGGATCATGGGATTGTGCCAACTATGCTAGGATGGCATAGAGGGGGCAATTCCATGATCATAGACATGTTACATGGCCATATTCGGAGTTACCATTGTGAAGCTACATATAGGTAGTGACCTATATGTAGTGCACGCGTGTAATGGTGTCCCCGCACTCACAAAGTTCAGGGAATTGGCTCTGAACAATGTGGGGGCACCTTGGCTAGTGCCAGGGTGCCCTCACACTAAGTAACTTTGCACCTAACCTTTACCAGGTAAAGGTTAGACATATAGGTGACTTATAAGTTACTTAAGTGCAGTGTAAAATGGCTGTGAAATAACGTGGACGTTATTTCACTCAGGCTGCAGTGGCAGGCCTGTGTAAGAATTGTCAGAGCTCCCTATGGGTGGCAAAAGAAATGCTGCAGCCCATAGGGATCTCCTGGAACCCCAATACCCTGGGTACCTCAGTACCATATACTAGGGAATTATAAGGGTGTTCCAGTAAGCCAATGTAAATTGGTAAAAATGGTCACTAGCCTGTCAGTGACAATTTGGAAAGAAATGAGAGAGCATAACCACTGAGGTTCTGGTTAGCAGAGCCTCAGTGAGACAGTTAGGCACCACACAGGGAACATACACATGCACACCTATGAGCACTGGGGCCCTGTGTGACAGGGTCCCAGTGACACATACATATAGGCCACAAACCTATGAGCACTGGGGTCCTGACCAGCAGGATCCCAGTGACACATAACAACCATACTGAAAACATGGTGTTTTCACTATGAGCACTGAGGCCTGGCTATCAGGATCCCAGTGAGACAGTGAAAACAGTGACAAACACCCTGACATACACTCACAAACAGGCCAAAAGGGGGGGTAACAAGGCTAGAAAGAGGCTACCTTCTCACACAACCCCCCCCCAAACGAAGGACAATAAGGCTAACCTTGGCCAGTTGAGACTTTATTGTCTAAGTGGTGATAAGTAGAGAGTAGCTCTGCAATAGACTGGTTACTCCCTTTATCATCCACTATATGGTTACTTCCCTGTGGGGATGTAAACCACCCTGTTTGAAGTTTTTTAGCTAAGCAACAATGTGAAGATGTATTTTCAGAGTTTCTATCAGTAAGTTTTAGTTTAGAGCAGTGGGAATTGTCCACTGAACCTATTTGTAGTGATGGAAATGCCAGACAGGGATGCTGTCTCAGAAAAGCCATAGCTGGGCAAAAACTTTGTCCATCTGGCTGGAAGAGAGAACAGGGATGCTGTTTCTCTTGAGTTGGAGCAGGGCAGGGATGCTGTCCTATGAGCTCCACACTAGGGCAGGGATGCTGTCCTAAGTGTTGTGAGGTAGTGCAGGGTTTCTGCACTAAAGTTTCTCTGGAAGGGTTGGAGGGATGCTCCATGTTAACTAAAATGGTGCTGTTTTTCTCACCAATGTTAGTTATCCCACAGAGAGGTACTTCCACCTCAGGGAGTCCAGCTTTGCCAGCTGATGATTCCCTTAGAACAGGTGCCACCCCAGGAGAGGTTTCTCCCACCACAGGAATAGTATCCTGAATGGTAGGGTGGTTAGGGGATACTGTGATACCCTTTTTACCTGTTGATGGAGAGGGATCCTGAGTTTTCAGGCCTTCTCTCCTTTGCTTTTTCATTTCACTTGAAATGAGAGGGAACAATTCCTCAGGGATGCCCAGCATGGCTGCATGGGCATAAAACTCTACATCAGCCCAACCTGAGGCCTCTAGGTCATTACCTAAGAGACAGTCTACAGGTAAGCTAGGTGATACCACCACCTGCTTAGGGCCAGTAACTCCACCCCAACTAAACTGAATTATAGCTAAGGGAAGAAACTTAGTGGAGTTATGGACATCAATAATCTTATACTGTTGTCCAATGATGTGTTGTTCAGGAGGCACTAGGTTTTCAGTCACCAAAGTGAAACTGGCACCTGTGTCCCTGTAGGCCAAGGCCTCAACACCATTTATTGAAACTGTCTGCCTGTACTTATCCATTGTAAGGGGACAAGCAGCCAGTGTGGCAAGGCCAATGCCACTAGGTGTGACAGAAACTGTCTTGGGACTGATTACATCAGTTTCCACTATGGACCCATAAGTGAACCCAACTACACCCTTTGCTTGACTGTTGCCAGCAGTCCCACCACTAGTACCACTACTGCTAGGGGCACTAGAGCTTGATGTATTAGTGGTGGTAGGCTCAGGGGGTTTACCTGGACAGGACTTATCCCCTGGCCTATGGCCTCTGTTTTTACACACAAAGCACCAAGGCTTTTTAATGTGTGCAGGTTGGGAAGAAGAGGAAGAATTTGTTTTATCCCCACCCTCTGAAGAGTGTTTAAGATTTGAAGTGGGATCTTTGGTTTTACCCTTATCCCCATGCTTATCTTGAGATTTTTCACCATCTTTCTTCTTATTGCCATCTTTGTCACCCCCTGTATGAACTTTTCTGTTCACCCTTGTTCTGACCCATTTGTCTGCCTTCTTTCCCAATTCTTGGGGAGAGGTCAGATCAGAGTCTACCAGGTACTGGTGCAACAAATCAGACACACAATTATTAAGTATATGCTCTCTCAGGATTGTGTTATACAGGCTTTCATAATCAGTAACTTTACTGCCATGTAACCACCCCTCCAAGGCCTTCACTGAATGGTCAATGAAATCAACCCAGTCTTGTGAAGACTCCTTTTTGGTCTCTCTGAACTTTATCCTGTACTGTTCAGTGGTTAAGCCATAACCATCCAGGAGTGCATTCTTAAGAACTGTAAAATTATTGGCATCATTTTCTTTCACAGTAAGGAGCCTATCCCTACCTTTTCCACTAAATGATAGCCATAGGATAGCAGCCCACTGCCTTTGAGGGACATCCTGTACAGCACAGGCCCTCTCAAGTGCAGCAAACCACTTGTTAATGTCATCCCCCTCCTTATAAGGGGGAACTATCTTGTGCAGATTCCTGGAATCATGCTCTTTTGCAGGATGACTATGGGGAATACTGCTGCTGCCACCATGGGTATCTAAACCCAACTTCTGTCTTTCCCTCTCTATTTCTAAAGACTGTCTATCCAAATCCAGCTGTTGCTTCTTGAGCTTCAGTCTGGTTTGTTCCACTCTCAATCTATTGAGCTCCCTTTCTAACAATCTGTCATCAGGGTGGGTGGGAGGGACATTTCTAGATACAGAGGTATGATGGGAATGAACAGAAGGAGACCTGTCCCTTACAGAGGGCACCCTAACAGCTTGGCTACCAGTATAATGTGAGAGCACATCATCAGTATGATGTGATTCAACCTCTGTACCAACTATGCTAGACTGTCTAGTAATGGGCAGGCTGAGAAGTTTCTTTCCTGAACCTTTTCCTGGGGGAGTCCCTGGATCAGATTGAGAACCATTAGCTACTTTTTCTACAGATTGGGCACTTATGGCCTTATCCTGTACTCTAAGCATATTAATTAACAGTTCTAAGGAAGGATTCTTCCCTACACTCAAACCTCTCTCTATGCAGAGACTCCTTGCTCCTTTCCAGCTAAGGTGATCATATGCAAGTTTGGACAGTTCAACTTTTTGGCCTGTGCCAGACATTTTTTTGAGAGAGTTAAAGTGATAGCAAAAAGAGAAAAAAGTTTTCAGAACTTTTTGGAAAGACAGAAAAAACTTTTTAAACTTTTAAGAACTTTTTGAAAGTTTAGAAGTACTTTTCAGCACTTAGAAAAGAGTGAAAAGAGGAAATGCAAAACTTTTTGCTATGTGTATATACACTGACCTTGTTTTGTATATTTTTCTCTTATGAAAAGTACAATGACAAGAGTGGTAAGCAGTCTCAAGCACTTATCCCACCACTGCACAACCAATGTAGGAGGCTGGACTGGCTTGTAGTGAGTACCAAGGGGTACTTGCACCTTGCACCAGGCCCAGTTATCCCTTATTAGTGTATAGGGTGTCTAGCAGCTTAGGCTGATAGATAATGGTAGCTTAGCAAAGCAGCTCAGGCTGAACTAGGAGACGTGTGAAGCTACTACAGTACCACTTAGTGTCATATGCACAATATCATAAGAAAACACAATACACAGTTATACTAAAAATAAAGGTATTTTATTTTTATGACAATATGCCAAAGTATCTTAGAGTGTACCCTCAGTGAGAGGATAGGAAATATACACAAGATATATATACACAATAGCAAAAATATGCAGTATAGTCTTAGAAAACAGTGCAAACAATGTATAGTTACAATAGGATGCAATGGGGAAACATAGGGATAGGGGCAACACAAACCATATACTCCAGAAGTGGAATGCGAACCACGAATGGACCCCAAACCTATGTGACCTTGTAGAGGGTCGCTGGGACTATTAGAAAATAGTGAGAGTTAGCAAAATAACCCACCCCAAGACCCTGAAAAGTGAGTGCAAAGTGCACCAAAGTTCCCCTAAGGACAAAATAGTCGTGTTAGAGGGAGAATGCAGGGAAAACACAAATCAGCAATGCAACAACGATGGATTCCTGTCTGAAGGTACCTGTGGAACAAGGGGACCAAGTCCAAAAGTCACAAGCAGCTCGGAAATGGGCAGATGCCCAAGAAATGCCAGCGGTTGGTGCAAAGAAGCTCTTACTAGGCTGAAGAACTGTGAATACTGCAAGAACGACAAGGGCTAGAGACTTCCCCTTTGGAGGATGGATCCCCCACGCCTTGGAGAGTCGTGCAGAAGTGTTTTCCCGCCGGATGGACGCCAACAAGCCTTGCTACACGCAAATCGTGCGTTTGGCGTTTTTGGACGCTGCTGAGGCCCAGGAGGGACCAAGAGGTCGCAAATTGGACCTGCAGAGAGAGGGGACGTCGAGCAAGACAAAGAGCCCTCACTGAAGCAGGTAGCACCCGGAGAAGTGCCAGAAACAGGTACTACGAGGATGCGTGAAACGGTGCTCGCCGAAGTTGCACAAAGGAGTCCCACGTCGCCGGAGACCAACTTAGAAAGTCGTGCAATGCAGGTTAGAGTGCCGTGGACCCAGGCTTGGCTGTGCACACAGGATTTCCGCCGGAAGTGCACAGGGGCCGGAGAAGCTTGCAAAGTCGCGGTTCCCAGCAATGCAGCCCAGCGAGGTGAGGCAAGGACTTACCTCCACCAAACTTGGGCTGAAGAGTCACTGGACTGTGGGGGTCACTTGGACGGTGTCGCTGGATTCGAGGGACCTCGCTCGTCGTGCTGAGAGGAGACCCAAGGGACCGGAGATGCAGCTTTTTGGTGCCTGCGGTTGCAGGGGGAAGATTCCGTCGACCCACGGGAGATTTCTTCGGAGCTTCTGGTGCAGAGAGGAGGCAGACTACCCCCACAGCATGCACAAGCAGGAAAACAGTCGAGAAGGCGGCAGGATCAGCGTTACAGAGTTGCAGTAGTCGTCTTTGCTACTATGTTGCAGGTTTGCAGGCTTCCAGCGCGGTCAGCGGTCGATTCCTTATCAGAAGGTGAAGAGGGAGATGCAGAGGAACTCGGCTGAGCTCATGCATTCGTTATCTAAAGTTTCCCCAGAGACAGAGACCCTAAATAGCCAGAAAAGAGGGTTTGGCTACCTAGGAGAGAGGAAAGGCTACTAACACCTGAAGGAGCCTATCACAAGGAGCCTCTGACGTCACCTGGTGGCACTGGCCACTCAGAGCAGTCCAGTGTGCCAGCAGCACCTCTGTTTCCAAGATGGCAGAGGTCTGGAGCACACTGGAGGAGCTCTGGACACCTCCCAGGGGAGGTGCAGGTCAGGGGAGTGGTCACTCCCCTTTCCTTTGTCCAGTTTCGCGCCAGAGCAGGGGCTAAGGGGTCCCTGAACCGGTGTAGACTGGCTTATGCAGAATTGGGCACATCTGTGCCCAAGAAAGCATTTCCAGAGGCTGGGGGAGGCTACTCCTCCCCTGCCTTCACACCATTTTCCAAAGGGAGAGGGTGTCACACCCTCTCTCAGAGGAAGTTCTTTGTTCTGCCCTCCTGGGCCAGGCCTGGCTGGACCCCAGGAGGGCAGATGCCTGTCTGAGGGGTTGGCAGCAGCAGCAGCTGCAGTGAAACCCCAGGAAGGGCAGTTTGGCAGTACCAGGGTCTGTGCTACAGACCACTGGGATCATGGGATTGTGCCAACTATGCTAGGATGGCATAGAGGGGGCAATTCCATGATCATAGACATGTTACATGGCCATATTCGGAGTTACCATTGTGAAGCTACATATAGGTAGTGACCTATATGTAGTGCACGCGTGTAATGGTGTCCCCGCACTCACAAAGTTCAGGGAATTGGCTCTGAACAATGTGGGGGCACCTTGGCTAGTGCCAGGGTGCCCTCACACTAAGTAACTTTGCACCTAACCTTTACCAGGTAAAGGTTAGACATATAGGTGACTTATAAGTTACTTAAGTGCAGTGTAAAATGTCTGTGAAATAACGTGGACGTTATTTCACTCAGGCTGCAGTGGCAGGCCTGTGTAAGAATTGTCAGAGCTCCCTATGGGTGGCAAAAGAAATGCTGCAGCCCATAGGGATCTCCTGGAACCCCAATACCCTGGGTACCTCAGTACCATATACTAGGGAATTATAAGGGTGTTCCAGTAAGCCAATGTAAATTGGTAAAAATGGTCACTAGCCTGTCAGTGACAATTTGGAAAGAAATGAGAGAGCATAACCACTGAGGTTCTGGTTAGCAGAGCCTCAGTGAGACAGTTAGGCACCACACAGGGAACATACACATGCACACCTATGAGCACTGGGGCCCTGTGTGACAGGGTCCCAGTGACACATACATATAGGCCACAAACCTATGAGCACTGGGGTCCTGACCAGCAGGATCCCAGTGACACATAACAACCATACTGAAAACATGGTGTTTTCACTATGAGCACTGAGGCCTGGCTATCAGGATCCCAGTGAGACAGTGAAAACAGTGAAAAACACCCTGACATACACTCACAAACATGCCAAAAGTGGGGGTAACAAGGCTAGAAAGAGGCTACCTTCTCACAGTTTTCAGATATATTTATTGAAAAGACTGCAATTTACGATAAATTGACCATGCTGCAATGATTAGGATAATAAACTGTAAAGAAGCAGAAATGTGAAGATGAGAGTTGTGAATATAACCCCCCCCCCACCATCTTACAATAAACATGAGTTATATAAGTCCTAGTAAAAAGAACCTACTCTCTACCCTAATGAGAGCTAGGTATAATAAACCTAATTTGCCAGTACCATGTCCATGAGAAGCACTCCCCACCCCTTGTTACCTTGGAATGAGGCTCTGTGGTGACACAAAGGCTTAGTTCTGCAGCAAGATGATGTGCAGCATAGAAGGAATCTGGAAGGAACCCCTCTAATTACATTGTTTGTGTGAGATATCTATACAGATCATGTAGGATCGCCGACGCAGGTATGTTCCTAAACAACTGATAAGGAGGCAGACTTGTGGCGGCAATTCTATACACAATCCCCAACAAGTGCACATTATGTTCCTATCACACATGAGAGAAAAAGGGACATGATGTCAATACCTACGTGCATCACTGATCATGACACTGATAATGACGCCTTCACAGAGTGGCACTGATAATGCAAATCAAAACTTAAAAAAAAAAAAAAAACACAACAGAAGCCATCTTAGAAGAAATAATAAAATAAATGAAATAAAACAGTAGGTTAGAAATCACTAGGTGACGTGGGTATAGGCCTGCAAGCCAAATGTTAAACTAAACTCCTGTGTCCCAATAGGAAACTAAAATGGATTCACCACAGTTTCATGCACTGATAGTTATGAAAATCAGCATTGTTTTTTTGTGTTATATTATTGCATTAAATACAATACTTCCTTCTGTTCTGGATCAGCTAGACCTATAACCAATCTTTAGCTCACCTCCTAAATCCACAGCAGTGCCCTCAGAATGTATTTTTTTCTTAATGTTGCATTCTTGATTGTTTTCCTTACCTGTGCATGCACTCCACCCAGTATTCAGGACAACTCTAATCTCTTTCTTAATACTACATTTCAAATACCTATAAGGATCCGTAGCCGACTGGTGTGGGTGGCATGGGCTCCAGATCCCTTCACCCTGCACCAAATGCAGTCTACTACATTCCTGACTGCCCTGTACTCTTCACCAAGATTTCTGCAGTCCTCTCAGTGCAACATGAAGCACTACTCATTTCTTTCTTGTGTGTGTTGTAATTCTTTATTGCATAGAAGTAAAACATCAGAAACATCCACATCTTAGCATGAGTCCTCCCGGAGAGGCTATACAGGTGAATATTCATACAGAAAAAGAATGAGCATACGTAAACATGAAAACCTTCCAACTATAATTCTGCGGAGCCGAATCTGGCACCAATAGCCCATGGCAGAACCAATTGTATGTCCTTTAGGAGTCTCACCTGTATGGGGCAGTTTTCGACAGAAGACCCCAGGAGGGAGGGACTAGGGGGTTAGAATCATCTGCCCCTCCATCTGCCCAGCATGGATCTCCCCGGGGTGGTGGTTAAAGTGATGTGGGGGGGAAGGTAACAGGGGCGTAGTGGGTGAGGCGAGCAGTTCCTAGCCCGTCTGATGTAATGCAACTGCCCGGGCAATGTATAGGGGTGATAGGTTTCGGTATTGCACATAGACAAGGAAACAGGTTGGAGGCGGAGATCCGGGAGGAGAGCGAGAAAGATAGCAGACCAAGGATGTGTGGTGTGAGAAAGTAGCCTCTTTCTAGCCTTGTTACCCCCACTTTTGGCCTGTTTGTGAGTGTATGTCAGGGTGTTTTCACTGTCTCACTGGGATCCTGCTAGCCAGGGCCCAGTGCTCATAGTGAAAACCCTATGTTTTCAGTATGTTTGTTATGTGTCACTGGGACCCTGCTATTCAGGACCCCAGTGCTCATAAGTTTGTGGCCTATATGTACGTGTTCCCTGTGTGGTGCCCAACTGTCTCACTGAGGCTCTGCTATCCAGAACCTCAGTGGTTATGCTCTCTCATTTCTTTTCAAATTGTCACTAACAGGCTAGTGACCAATTTCACCAATTCACATTGGCTTACTGGAACACCCTTATAATTCCCTAGTATATGGTACTGAGGTACCCAGGGTATTGGGGTTCCAGGAGATCCCTATGGGCTGCAGCATTTCTTTTGCCACCCATAGGGAGCTCTGACAATTCTTACACAGGCCTGCCACTACAGCCTGAGTGAAATAACGTCCACGTTATTTCACAGCCATTTTACACTGCACTTAAGTAACTTATAAGTCACCTATATGTCTAACCTTTACCTGGTAAAGGTTAGGTGCAAAGTTACTAAGTGTGAGGGCACCCTGGCACTAGCCAAGGTGCCCCCACATTGTTCAGGGCCAATTCCCCGGACTTTGTGAGTGCGGGGACACCATTACACGCGTGCACTACATATAGGTCACTACCTATATGTAGCTTCACAATGGTAACTCCGAATATGGCCATGTAACATGTCTATGATCATGGAATTGCCCCCTCTATGCCATCCTGGCATAGTTGGCACAATCCCATGATCCCAGTGGTCTGTAGCACAGACCCTGGTACTGCCAAACTGCCTTTCCGGGGTTTCACTGCAGCTGCTGCCAACCCCTCAGACAGGTTTCTGCCCTCCTGGGGTCCAGCCAGGCTTGGCCGAGGATGGCAGAACAAAGGACTTCCTCTGAGGGAGGGTGTTACACCCTCTCCCTTTGGAAAATGGTGTGAAGGCAGGTGAGGAGTAGCCTCCCCCAGCCTCTGGAAATGCTTTCATGGGCACACATGGTGCCCATTTCTGCATAAGCCAGTCTACACCAGTTCAGGGACCCCTCAGCCCTGCTCTGGCGCGAAACTGGACAAAGGAAAGGGGAGTGACCACTCCCCTGACCTGCACCTCCCCTGGGAGGTGCCCAGAGCTCCTCCAGTGTGCTCCAGACCTCTGCCATCTTGGAAACAGAGGTGCTGCTGGCACACTGGACTGCTCTGAGTGGCCAGTGCCAGCAGGTGACGTCAGAGACTCCTTCGGATAGGCTCCTTCAGGTGTTGCTAGCCTATCCTCTCTCCTAGGTAGCCAAACCCTTTTTTCTGGCTATTTAGGGTCTCTGTCTTTGGGGATTCCTTAGATAACGAATGCAAGAGCTCATCCGAGTTCCTCTGCATCTCTCTCTTCACCTTCTGCCAAGGAATCGACTGCTGACCGCGCTGGAAGCCTGCAAAACTGCAACAAAGTAGCAAAGACGACTACTGCAACTCTGTAACGCTGATCCTGCCGCCTTCTCGACTGTTTTCCTGGTGGTTCATGCTGTTGGGGTAGTCTGCCTCCTCTCTGCACTAGACGCTCCGAAGAAATCTCCCGTGGGTCGACGGAATCGTCCCCCTGCAACCGCAGGCACCAAAGAACTGCATCACCGGTACCCTGTGTCTCCTCTCAGCACGACGAGCGAGGTCCCTTGAATCCAGCAACTCTGTCCAAGTGACTCCCAAGGTCCAGTGACTCTTCAGTCCAAGTTTGGTGGAGGTAAGTCCTTGCCTCCCCACGCCAGACTGCATTGCTGGGAACCGCGACTTTTGCAGCTACTCCGGCCTCCGTGCACTTCTGGCGGAAATCCTTTCTGCACAGTCCAGCCTAGGTCCACGGCACTCTAACCTGCATTGCACGACCTCCTAAGTTGTCCTCCGGCGGCGTGGGACTCCTTTGTGCAACTTCGGGTGAGCACCGTTTCACTCCACTTCGTAGTGCCTGTTCCAGCACTTCTGCAGGTGCTGCCTGCTTCTGAGAGGGCTCCTTGGCTTGCTCGACGCCCCCTCTGTCCCCAGATGCAATTGGCGACATCCTGGTCCCTCCTGGACCACAGCAGCATCCAAAAACACTAACCACACGATTTGCAGCTAGCAAGGCTTGTTGGCGGTCTTTCTTCAGGAAAACACTTCTGCACGACTCTCCACGGCGTGGGGGATCCATCCTCCAAAGGGGAAGTCTCTAGCCCTTGTCGTTCCTGCAGAACCTTCAGCTTCAACTGTCCAGTAGCAGCTTCTTTGCACCCACAGCTGGCATTTCCTGGGCATCTGCCCATCTCCGACTTGCTTGTGACTTTTGGACTTGGTCCCCTTGTTCCACAGGTACCCTCGACTGGAAATCCATCGTTGTTGCATTGCTGGTTTGTGTCTTTCCTGCAGAATTCCCCTATCACGACTTCTATGTCCTTTGGGGAACTTTAGTGCACTTTGCACTCACTTTTCAGGGTCTTGGGGTGGGCTATTTTTCTAACCCTTACTATTTTCTAATAGTCCCAGCGACCCTCTACAAGGTCACATAGGTTTGGGGTCCATTCGTGGTTCGCATTCCACTTTTGGAGTATATGGTTTGTGTTGCCCCTATCCCTATGTGTCCCCATTGCATCCTATTGTAACTATACATTGTTTGCACTGTTTTCTAATACTATTACTGCATATTTTGGTATTGTGTACATATATCTTGTGTATATTTGCTATCCTCATACTGAGGGTACACTCTGAGATACTTTGGCATATTGTCATAAAAATAAAGTACCTTTATTTTTAGTATATCTGTGTATTGTGTTTTCTTATGAAATTGTGCAAGTGACACTAGTGGTACTGTAGGAGCTTCACTCGACTCCTAGTTCAGCCTAAGCTGCTCTGCTAAGCTACCATTATCTATCAGCCGAAGCTGCTAGACACCCTATACACTAATAAGGGATACCTGGGCCTGGTGCAAGGTGTAAGTACCCCTTGGTACTCACTACAAGCCAGTCCAGCCTCCTACATTGGTTGTGCAGCGGTGGGATAAGTGCTTTGAGACTACTTACCACTTTTGTCATTGTACTTTTCATAAGAGAAAAATATACAAAACAAGTTCAGTGTATGTACACCTAACCAAAGAGTTTTGCATTTCTTTTCTCACCTCATTTCTAAAGTGCTGAAAAGTACCTCTAAACTTTCTAAAAGTTCTTAAAAAGTCTTTAAAGTTTTTTTTCTGTCTTTCTAAAAATTCTGAAAAACTTTTCTCTCTCTTTTTCTGTCACTTAAACTCTTTCTAAAAATGTCTGGCACAGGCCAAACTGTTGATCTGTCCAAACTTGCATATGATCACCTTAGCTGGAAAGGGGCAAGGAGTCTCTGCATAGAGAGAGGTTTGAGTGTAGGGAAGAATCCTTCTTTGGAATTATTGCTTAACATGCTTAAAGAACAAGATAAAGCCAGAAGGGCCCCATCTGTTGAAAAAGTAGCTAATGGTTCCCAATCTGATCCAGGGACTCCCCTAGAAAAAGATTCAGGAAGGAAACTTCCTAGCCTGCCCATTACTAGACAGCCTAGCATAGTTGGTACTGATGTAGAGTCACACCATACAGATAGTGTTGCCTCACATCATAGCAAGAGTATTCCTTCTCACCACAGTAGAAGTGATGTTTCTGTTAACCAAGCTGTTAGGATGCCTTCTGTAAGGGATAGGTCTCCTTCTGTTCATTCTCATCATACTTCTGTTTCTAGACATGTCCCTCCCACCCACCCTGATGACAGATTGTTAGAAAGGGAGCTCAATAAATTGAGAGTGGAACAAACCAGACTGAAGCTCAAGAAGCAACAGCTGGATTTGGATAGAGAGTCCTTAGAACTACAGAAAAAAGACAGAAGTTGGGTTTAGAAACCCATGGTGGCAGCAGCAGTATTCCCCATAGTCATCCTGCAAAAGAGCATGATTCTAGGAATCTGCACAAGATAGTTCCCCCTTATAAGGAGGGGGATGACATTAACAAGTGGTTTGCTGCACTTGAGAGGGCCTGTGTTGTACAGGATGTCCCTCAAAGGCAGTGGGCTGCTATCCTATGGCTATCATTTAGTGGAAAAGGTAGGGATAGGCTCCTTACTGTGAAAGAAAGTGAAGCCAATGATTTCAAAATTCTTAAGAATGCACTCCCGGATGGTTATGGCTTAACCACTGAACAGTACAGGATAAAGTTCAGAGAGACCAAAAAGGAGGCTTCACAAGACTGGGTTGATTTCATTGACCATTCAGTGAAGGCCTTGGAGGGGTGGTTACATGGCAGTAAAGTTACTGATTATGAAAGCCTGTATAACTTGATCCTGAGAGAGCATATTCTTAATAATTGTGTGTCTGATTTGTTGCACCAGTACTTGGTGGACTCTGATCTGACCTCTCCCCAAGAATTGGGAAAGAAGGCAGACAAATGGGTCAGAACAAGGGTGAACAGAAAAGTTCATACAGGGGGTGACAAAGAGAACAATAAGAAGAAAGATGGTGAAAAATCTCAAGATAAGCATGGGGATAATGGTAACACCAAAGATCCCACTTCAAATCTTAAACACTCTTCAGGGGGTGGGGATAAAACAAATTCTTCCTCTTCTTCTCAACCTACACAATTTAAAAAGCCTTGGTGCTTTGTGTGTAAAAACAGAGGCCATAGGCCAGGGGATAAGTCCTGTCCAGGTAAACCCCCTGAGCCTACCACCACTAATACATCAAGCTCTTGTGCCCCTAGCAGTAGTGGTACTAGTGGTGGGACTGCTGGCAACAGTCAAGTTAAGGGTGTAGTTGGGTTCACTTATGGGTCCATAGTAGAAACTGGGGTAGTCAGTCCCAAGGCAGTTTCTGTCACACCTAGTGGCATTGGCCTTGCCACACTGGCTGCTTGTCCCCTTACAATGGATAAATACAGGCAGACAGTTTCAATAAATGGTGTTGAGGCCTTGGCCTACAGGGACACAGGTTCCAGTATCACTTTGGTGACTGAAAACCTAGTGCATCCTGAACAACACATCATTGGACAACAGTATAAGATTATTGATGTCCATAACTCCACTAAGTTTCTTCCCTTAGCTATAATTCAGTTTAGTTGGGGTGGGGTTACTGGCCCTAAGCAGGTGGTAGTATCACCTAGCTTACCTTTAGACTGTCTCTTAGGTAATGACCTAGAGGCCTCAGGTTGGGCTGATGTAGAGTTTTATGCCCATGCAGCCATGCTGGGCATCCCAGAGGAATTGTTCCCTCTCATTTCTACTGAAATGAAAAAGCAAAGGAGAGAAGGCCTGAAAACTCAGAATCCCTCTCCAACAACAGGTAAAAAGAGTATCACAGTATCCCCTAACCACCCTACCATTCAGGATACCATTCCTGTGGTGGGAGAAACCTCTCCTGGGGTGGCACCTGTTCCAAGGGAATCATCAGCTGGCAAAGCTGTACTCCCTGAGGTGGAAGTACCTCTCTGTGGGATAACTAACATTGGTGAGAAAAAGAGCACAATTTTAGTTAACATGGAGCATCCCTCCAACCCACCCAGAGAAACTTTAGTGCAGAAACTCTGCACTGCCTCACAACACTTAGGACAGCATCCCTGCCCAAGTGTGGAGCTCATAGGACAGCCTCCCTGCCCTGCTCCAACTCAAGAGAAACAGCATCCCTGTTCTCTCTTCCAGCCATATGGACAAAGTTTTTGCCCAGCTATGGCTTTACTGAGACAGCATCCTTGTCTGGTATTTACATCACTACAAATAGGTTCAGTGGACAATTCCCACTGCTCTAAACTAAAACTTACTGATAGAAACTCTGAAAATACATCTTCACATTGTTGCTTAGCTAAAAAAACTTCAAACAGGGTGGTTTACATCCCCACAGGGAAGTAACCATATAGTGGATGATAAAGGGAGTAACCAGTCTATTGCAGAGCTACTCTCTACTTATCACCACTTAGACAATAAAGTCTCAACTGGCCAAGGTTAGCTTTATTGTCCTTCGTTTTGGGGGGGGGGTTGTGTGAGAAAGTAGCCTCTTTCTAGCCTTGTTACCCCCACTTTTGGCCTGTTTGTGAGTGTATGTCAGGTTGTTTTCACTGTCTCACTGGGATCCTGCTAGCCAGGGCCCAGTGCTCATAGTGAAAACCCTATGTTTTCAGTATGTTTGTTATGTGTCACTGGGACCCTGCTAGTCAGGACCCCAGTGCTCATAAGTTTGTGGCCTGTATGTATGTGTTCCCTGTGTGGTGCCTAACTGTCTCACTGAGGCTCTGCTATCCAGAACCTCAGTGGTTATGCTCTCTCATTTCTTTTCAAATTGTCACTAACAGGCTAGTGACCAATTTCACCAATTCACATTGGCTTACTGGAACACCCTTATAATTCCCTAGTATATGGTACTGAGGTACCCAGGGTATTGGGGTTCCAGGAGATCCCTATGGGCTGCAGCATTTCTTTTGCCACGCATAGGGAGCTCTGACAATTCTTACACAGGCCTGCCACTGCAGCCTGAGTGAAATAACGTCCACGTTATTTCACAGCCATTTTACACTGCACTTAAGTAACTTATAAGTCACCTATATGTCTAACCTTTACCTGGTAAAGGTTAGGTGCAAAGTTACTTAGTGTGAGGGCACCCTGGCACTAGCCAAGGTGCCCCCACATTGTTCAGGGCCAATTCCCCGGACTTTGTGAGTGCGGGGACACCATTACACGCGTGCACTACATATAGGTCACTACCTATATGTAGCTTCACAATGGTAACTCCGAATATGGCCATGTAACACGTCTATGATCATGGAATTGCCCCCTCTATGCCATCCTGGCATAGTTGGCACAATCCCATGATCCCAGTGGTCTGTAGCACAGACCCTGGTACTGCCAAACTGCCTTTCCCGGGGTTTCACTGCAGCTGCTGCTGCTGCCAACCCCTCAGACAGGTTTCTGCCCTCCTGGGGTCCAGCCAGGCTTGGCCCAGGATGGCAGAACAAAGGACTTCCTCTGAGAGAGGGTGTTACACCCTCTCCGTTTGGAAAATGGTGTGAAGGCAGGGGAGGAGTAGCCTCCCCCAGCCTCTGGAAATGCTTTCATGGGCACACATGGTGCCCATTTCTGCATAAGCCAGTCTACACTGGTTCAGGGACCCCTCAGCCCTGCTCTGGCGCGAAACTGGACAAAGGAAAGGGGAGTGACCACTCCCCTGACCTGCACCGCCCCTGGGAGGTGCCCAGAGCTCCTCCAGTGTGCTCCAGACCTCTGCCATCTTGGAAACAGAGGTGCTGCTGGCACACTGGACTGCTCTGAGTGGCCAGTGCCAGCAGGTGACGTCAGAGACTCCTTCTGATAGGCTCCTTCAGGTGTTGCTAGCCTATCCTCTCTCCTAGGTAGCCAAACCCTCTTTTCTGGCTATTTAGTGTCTCTGTCTTTGGGGATTCCTTAGATAACGAATGCAAGAGCTCATCTGAGTTCCTCTGCATCTCTCTCTTCACCTTCTGCCAAGGAATCGACTGCTGACCGCGCTGGAAGCCTGCAAAACTGCAACAAAGTAGCAAAGACGACTACTGCAACTCTGTAACGCTGATCCTGCCGCCTTCTCGACTGTTTTCCTGGTGGTGCATGCTGTGGGGGTAGTCTGCCTCCTCTCTGCACTAGAAGCTCCGAAGAAATCTCCTGTGGGTCGACGGAATCGTCCCCCTGCAACCGCAGGCACCAAAGAACTGCATCACCGGTACCCTGGGTCTCCTCTCAGCACGACGAGCGAGGTCCCTTGAATCCAGCAACTCTGTCCAAGTGACTCCCACAGTCCAGTGACTCTTCAGTCCAAGTTTGGTGGAGGTAAGTCCTTGCCTCCCCACGCCAGACTGCATTGCTGGGAACCGCGACTTTTGCAGCTACTACGGCCTCCGTGCACTTCCGGCGGAAATCCTTTGTGCACAGTCCAGCCTGGGTCCACGGCACTCTAACCTGCATTGCACGACCTCCTAAGTTGTCCTCCGGCGGTGTGGGACTCCTTTGTGCAACTTCGGGTGAGCACCGTTTCACTCCACTTCGTAGTGCCTGTTCCGGCCCTTCTGCGGGTGCTGCCTGCTTCTGAGAGGGCTCCTTGTCTTGCTCGACGCCCCCTCTATCCCCAGACGCAATTGGCGACATCCTGGTCCCTCCTGGACCACAGGAGCATCCAAAAACCCTAACCGCACGATTTGCAGCTAGCAAGGCTTGCTGGCGGTCTTTCTTCAGGAAAACACTTCTGCAAGACTCTCCACGGCGTGGGGGATCCATCCTCCAAAGCGGAAGTCTCTAGCCCTTGTCGTTCCTGCAGAACCTTTAGCTTCTACTGTCCAGTAGCAGCTTCTTTGCACCCACAGCTGGCATTTCCTGGGCATCTGCCCATCTCCGACTCGCTTGTGACTTTTGGACTTGGTCCCCTTGTTCCACAGGTACCCTCGACTGGAAATCCATCGTTGTTGCATTGCTGGTTTGTGTCTTTCCTGCAGAATTCCCCTATCACAACTTCTATGTCCTTTGGGGAACTTTAGTGCACTTTGCGCTCACTTTTCAGGGTCTTGGGGTGGGCTATTTTTTAACCCTTACTATTTTCTAATAGTCCCAGCGACCCTCTACAAGGTCACATAGGTTTGGGGTCCATTCGTGGTTCGCATTCCACTTTTGGAGTATATGGTTTGTGTTGCCCCTATCCCTATGTGTCCCCTTTGCATCCTATTGTAACTATACATTGTTTGCACTGTTTTCTAATACTATTACTGCATATTTTGGTATTGTGTACATATATCTTGTGTATATTTGCTATCCTCATACTGAGGGTACACTCTGAGATACTTTGGCATATTGTCATAAAAATAAAGTACCTTTATTTTTAGTATATCTGTGTATTGTGTTTTCTTATGATATTGTGCAAGTGACACTAGTGGTACTGTAGGAGCTTCACTCGTCTCCTAGTTCAGCCTAAGCTGCTCTGCTAAGCTACCATTATCTATCAGCCTAAGCTGCTAGACACCCTATACACTAATAAGGGATACCTGGGCCTGGTGCAAGGTGTAAGTACCCCTTGGTACTCACTACAAGCCAGTCCAGCCTCCTACATGTGGTGACAGCAAGAATGAAATAAAGAGACAAAGATACGGAAAAAAGAGAGATGGGGAGAAAAGAGAATAGGAGCAGGGAGAGGAATAGGCGTCAGTGCAGTTAGTCGATGACCGAGAGGGAAGGAGGGAGTACCATGACATGGATGAAGTGACAAGGTAGGGTGAAGGGGAGAGAGGGGTGAGAACACTGCTTGAGGACATTCAATCATAATGATCAATGGGATGCTGGGTGGTGAGGACTAGTAGTGCTGCATGCGGGAGGGCCTCTGACTTGGGGCCTGCGATTCAGTGACCCTCAAATAGAAGCCATCAGGCCTCAGGGGTAGGGAGAAAGGGGGCCCAAGTCCGTAGGAACACCTCCGTCTTGTCCTGTAGGCCATATATAAGTCTTTTGTGCGAGGCAGTTTGATACATTGTTGAGATCCACTCGTCATGGGAGGGGGGTGTGGGTGCACGCCAGTGTCGTAGCATGCATAGTTTGGCCGTTGCCAGCACAGTGTGCAGGAGGCGTGTTTGAGGACGGGTTAGTCCTTGAGCATCGCCAGCATTGTGCAGTAGAAGGGAGGGGGTAAGAGAGGGCAGGAGAGGTAGAACCTTTCTAAGAGTGTTCCTCCTAATTGCCAATAAGGTTGAATGAATGGACAATCATTCAAAATATGTAGCAGGTCGCAGCAAGGGCGTGAGCAGCACCAGCAGGAGGCATGCAGCAGCAACCCAGCAGCCCGAAGTCTCTTGGGTGTCCAGTACCACTCATGTAAAGACTTGAAGAGACTGAACTTCAAGCGGGCCTCTCATGCCCCACTGTCTCATGCCTCCGGTAGGTCAGCCCAATCCTCTAGCTCATATTCTATCTGTAGTCAGGCTTGGCATTTAGCTTTGAGGGAGACCAAAAGGGGGAGGGAGTACAGGTGGCGGTTCAACAGGGCATGTATGCCTGACACAACTCCTCGGGAAAGACTCCATGTTTTCAAATAGTGGAATACAGGGGAGCGGTGAAGCTCCCAAGGAGAGCTCCCTAAGCGACGATGCAGACAGTGTTGGAGCTGCAGATAGCGCCACAAGTGGTGGGTGGGCAGAGCAAATTCTTCTCAGAGGGTCACAAAGGATTTCAGTTGGCCATTGACTAGGAGTTGATCTATGCGTAAGAGGCCTTTTCAACCCCACTCTTCCCAGTTTATTGTTTTCCCTCCGATAGACAATCCTGCTCTACGCCATAAAGGAGCCCTATCATGCAGCAAGGGATCAACCCCCAGTAATCGGTGCGTTAGTTTCCAAGAGTACCACATGGCGTGGATCATGGGGTTGATGGGTCGAGGAAGGGAATCTCTTGTGCCGTAGAGTACATTGAGGCCAGGCAGTGAGTGTAGGATCGTATGTTCCGCCATCACCCATAATGGCGGATCTGGTGCCCCCGCTAGCAAGAAGATGAGTTGCGAGAGGTGCAGCTCTAGGGCACAGTGTTCCACCGAGGGAAAGCTGAGTCCACCACATTCGCACCTAGCAAGTAGTGTAGCCTTGGACAACCTAGGATGCATGGACCCCCAAACAAAGGCCCGTGTGCGACGGTCCACCTCTCTAAGGAGAGTCAGAGGGATTTGCAGGGGAAGCATTTCGAGAACATACAAGACCCTTGGCAGGGTCACCATGCGTACCGCCTGTACTCTTCCCCACATGGAGGGACTGAGGTGTGACCATTTGTTGAAGTCTCTCATTGTGCTGGATCAAGATTGTCTGCCACCATACAGTCCAGGCCTCTGTTAATATAGATGCCCAGATATTTGAGGGGGGATTGCTTCCAGTTAACCGGTAAGCCCTGTATGGTCGCAGTAACTGTCACTGTGGAGAGGGGGAGTGCTTCGCTTTTATCCCAATTTAATTTGTAGCCCAAGAGTGTTTCGAAGTCAGCTAAAATTGATCAGAGCACCGGAAGCGACTTAGCTGGGTCAGAGAGTGTGAGCAGTATATCATCGGCGTACAAGTATATGGTGGAGCAGCCGCCCGGGTGGGTATGCCGGTGGTGAGTTACAATCCACAGATAGCAGCCGCTAAGGGCTCCACAGCTAGGAGAAATAGTAATGGCGAGACAGGGCAGCCTTGCCGGGTCCCTCTCCTTATGGGAAACACATTGGACAGAAAACCCCCGCAGTTGACCTGTGCTGCCGGGGAGTCATACAGCAAGCGGACCTTATTGATGAAGCCCAAATCGAGTCAGAGTTTCGAAGAGGTACCACCACTCTATTCCATCAAATGCCTTTTCAGCGTCAAGGGATAGGATGAGTCCCGTGCCGACCAGAGGGAGTGCAGGAGGGTTCTTAGATGATTCCGGGAGGAGTGACCAGGTGCGAAGCCCACTTGCGTATGGTGGATAAGGGATGGTATAACTTTCTTGAGGCGTGTTGCCAGAATTCCCACCAGGATTTTAATGTCCCCATTGAGGAAGGAGATGGGGCGGTAGCTGGCACATAGAAGAGGGTCCTTCCCTGGCTTGGGTAGGACTGCTATTGAAGCTTAGTTAGAAAGGGGGTGCAAGGAACCTGTTCGCTCAGCCCTGAGGAAGGCCTCGTAGAGAGAGTCCACTGTTTCTTCCCCAGACCATTTATAAAATTCCACCGCAACCCCGTCCTCCCCCGAGGCCTTGTGATAAGGTGTTTCATTATTGCTTGCGCAATCTCTTCCCTGCTGATCTCCCCCTCCAGAAGTGCTCTTTCTGCCTCCGAGAGACGAGGTAGCTGTGCCTTCTCAAAAAAGGAATCCAGTTTATGGTTGTCTACAGCTGTTTCAGGGGTATACAGATTTTGGTAAAATCGCCCAAACTAGTCAGCTATCACCTGGGGTTGAGTGAAGGTTGCACAGTCTGAGCCACTGAGGGCTGGGATAGCTAAGGCCGCTTCTCTTTGGCGGAGTTGAGCAGCCAGTAAGCGCCCCATACAGGTCCTTGCCATTGGGGGGGGGGGACAAAAGAGGGGTAGAGGAGGGAAGGGCAAGAGGTACAGAGGGGAGTGTGCTACGTCCATACAGTAAGACCTGTGGGTTTGGATGGAGGAGTGACGGACTCCTGTGCATCGATGGACTGCAAAAGAGCGGCCGGAGAATAGGCAGCGGGCTGGGCTGGAATGCCATGCCAAAGAAATAGAAAATTCCAAATAGGAATCCTACAGCAAGTACCCCGCAACCAGAACCTATCAGCCGTTGAAGTGTAGATGTGGTTGCGAGTCCGGTCCGGTGTATAGGATGCGGGGGGCAGACCTTCACCCAGGGCAACTAAGATGGAGGGGTGGGGAAGGAGGGGAGGACCGCAGAGTGGCCAGCGGGGTGGGGGTATGGGGGAGCAAAAGGATCTCAAATCCAAACCCTGTGTGCCACAAGGTCCCCCCCACCACTACGGTCTGTGTCGGTTCAGGGGCAATACGCGCTGCAGGGAAGGCATGTGTGGAGCTTGGCCGATAGCGGGGGTTGTGCCCTCCCATCGTAATGTGGACATCAGAGACATAATAGCTGAGAAGGTGCATACCCTGCCCAGGATGACAGGAGGTCGGAAGCGGATGGGATATGTACGACATGTGCGGATCCGCACCTAAGAACAGTGTCATGGAGATAATAGAGCCTACACATACAGTCATTCGTTGTGGCAACCAAATATGCAAATTGAAAATAGAAGAACTACATCAATAGTAATGATAGAGCAATAGAGCCATAAACTATGGTTATAACAGAAACAGTCACATTTGGAGGATATGAATGGGTTACTTAGCCGTCCATTAAGCAGACACTCCAGGTGTACCGTCGGAAGACCTCGGACACTTCAAGAAGTCCCTCATTGCGGTCAGTCCAGAGGAGGCGTTGGTTTCAATGGGGAGTGGTACTTGTCCCTGCCTTGGTCCTGGGTGAGGGCAATCACAGCCTGAAGGGCGTGCTCTCTACCTTTCTGTGATTTTTGTGAGCAGTCGTAGGTTCTGCCCCTCTTTTGCGTAGTGGTGTGTGCCATAGGCTTATGAGAGTCCAAATGAGAAGAAGAAGGGCCATCTGGGGCAGGCGGGTTTGACAGCAGGGGTGTAGGTGAGTTGTCCATAATGTGAGTTGCAAGGCGTTCCAGAAAAGAACATAGGTCCACTGGTTCTAGGAAGTCTCTGGATTTGCCGTCCTGTGTAATCCACATGTGAGCTGACTCGAAGAGGCCGAATTTAATGTTTAGATTCCTTAGTTGTGGGCGAAGGGCCAGGAAAGCTTTCCGTCTCTCATTCGTTTCTCGTGAGAAATCCATGGCCATTTGGATTTCATGGCCCTCCAGAGAATAGGGGCCCTGGGACCTGGCTGCAGATATAACCTGTCGGGCCTGCTTGTGGAGTAAGAAACAAGCGATAATAGGGTGAGGTTTGTCCACTTTGGCCCTATGGGGGGGGGCGATCTTGTGGGCCCTTTAAAACTCCAACAGTGGAGAGAAGGCAAGGCCAGTGAGAGCAGGTAGTAGGTCCCTGAGAAAAGCCCTGACGTCAGAGCCCGCCTTGTGTTACGGTATGCCACAGAAGCGGACATTGTCCCTCCGAATCCTATCCTCTAGGTCTGTGATTTTTGCCCTGAGGAACTGCAGCTCTGAATCTCGCTCCGGCAGTGTTGCAAGGTGACCTTTGACAGATGTGAGACCCAAGTCTAGGTCCGTTACTTTGTCTTGAAAACTGGCTATGTCGGCCCGAATGGAAGTGGATGCTGTTGAAAGGTCCGTGATCTTCAAGTCCATGGCTTCTAAGCAGTGACCTATGGCAGCAATTTCCTGGAGTATGTGCTCTGTGGCATCAACCGGGCGAGGGTAGGTAGGTGGAACTGCAGAGCTGGAAGAGGTCTTTAGCGATGCAATGGGTTTAGGCTGTGTGAGAGCTTCCGAAAAAAGCAGTTGGCGGAGTGTTTACCCGTTGGTTTGCCGGTGGGCATCTCCGCCCAATAAGGAGGATCTTGCAAAACACTGGAGCCGCACTATGCTGGCAGGAAGATGGCGTAGTAGCGTGGGAACTGGTAGTGGTCCTTTGCGCAGGACAGCTGGTGCCAGGGCTGCTCTGCGGACGCTGAGAAACAGGGTGGGCGCAGGGTTCAGGTGGTGTTTGATGCCAGGTGACCCCCCTGGCGATGCCAGATAGAGTGCCCCGTTAGCTGCCCCCGATCTTCGTCAGCTTGCTATCAGGCCTGATGTGCGGGCAGAAGACAACACCATTTAGGTGCTCGGTTTCGCTTGGCTCCTGGGATCTGGTGAGTCAGCTCGTGGCACGGGGCCAGCGCACAGGCCGACAAGGCTCACCTCTTGCAGATGCCAGGCCCTTCAAACAAGAGAGGTCTCCAGGAAGCTCGAACTCCAGGCGACTGCGACAAGGGCTGGCGGACCGAGGTGTAGGGGTTCAGCCAGTCCCTTCCGCCGCAGCCATCTCTCCGAGGGGTACCCCACCGCGTAGACCAGCGGCCCCTGGGCGACTGGTGATGGCGGTTAGTCCATGCCAGGGGGAAGGTGGGGGCAGAATGTGTTGTGGGGAAGGGCCCCAGATATGGCGTCAGTGGCTCAACTTGTCCCACAGCCATGGCTGGGATCGTATGTGGCACGTTTTGCAGCCGTCCCCGAGAAGGTCGAGTGTAATGTCCAAGACGGGAGGCAGCGGGCTGCCTGTCCACCACAAGGCTACCTCTCAGTCTGTCGTTTATGGGCCGCCACGGGACCTGTGGGAATGGCGGACAGCGTCCTCCTCCGCCGCGGCCGGGTGTAAGCCGTCTCTGCAGGACCGCAGGCAACGCTCACCACGCCCCCGGAGGCGAAATTAAGGGCGCGGTCCACCGTGAGGCAAATGGCCGCAGTGTGCCGTCATCTCTCACGTCCCCGCAGGGGAGCAATAATCCAGGCGGCTGTCTCTGCTGGGCCAGGGAGGGAAACGAGGGGTTCTGGGAACACTCCCGACGGGCTATGGCCCCTCTGTCCTCCCCCGGCAAGATCCGACGAGCGGAGCTCCTAGATCAGGCGGCCATTTATCTCTGTAGCCAGACCACGCCCATAGCACTGCTCATTTCAACAGAAGCAACAGCTTTAGGATGGGACACAGCCATGTGCCTGGTCTCCTCCCTAAGAGAAACTGGGAGTGCCTAAGACAGCTAGAGGACAGCAGATACACATGAAGAATGTCACTCTGCCCATAAAAAAACAGGGCCTTTATATAATCTTACAAAGGCATGTACTCACTTTTGGAAGAAAATTCCTGTGTAAAGGCATGCACTATTTGGCTAACATTGAGTTAGCACTTGCTTGACTGGGAGAAGAAGTGCCCAGAAACAGTGGTGAGGCCTCCATGTTTCCAGTTGTACTGTCAACTGCATAGTCTCAAACTCACACTGTTGCTGAATTACTGGATGCAATTTAGACAGTGCAGCTTCTTCAGAAATAGGCACACAGCCTCCATCTGCATATGTGTGCAGACAGTGATCATGACATGGTCACAGAAGCTCTTCGATGAACCCAGACCTGTGGGATACTCCTAAATTCAGGAAGGCAGACGGGTAGATGGAGTAGCTGGAAAATTACACAAAAGGTAATGGCTACTGATCTCTTAGATTTTACATGTGATTGCTCTCTGGACTCACCTGGTTTATGCAGCAGCATTACCAAAACTCAATTTGAATGAATAACCACAAATATTTGTCATACTAATTTCTTTATTTCATTATGGGAGGAGATGTGGCCTAAAGGCTTGAGCTGCCAAGTTCAATAAGGCGTCAGCTCAACATCCTGTGATTCTGAACAAATAACTTAATTTCCCTATGCCTAAAAAAAAAAATCTGACCTTGTTAAATGTAATCTGTAAGGCGCTCCAATGCCTTTCAGCTGAGCTCACGCCACGTAGAACTACAAAAATTTAACCTTTTTGTAGTGCACTCATAGGTACTTGAAGTAGCTGTGCAGGGAGGGAGGAGCTGCTGCAGCACCTCCAAAATAACCATGCTGAAGTTCAGAAGGTGAATGAGCAATAAAGATGTCTTTTAAATTGTTTTCATTTTGCCACTTGTGCTGTGCTTTAAAAGTCAGAGGTGGGATGTCAGGCTATGTCTACTGACACACTGCTGCTTATAATTTTAAAATGGAGAGTAATGTTTACTTTTCTTTCTCTGACTGCAAAGTGATAGGATTTTGAACTATGTGACAATCTTCCTGTGTTACATGTAGTGTGAAAGAAAAGCCTGTAGATGTTATTTTGTTTCCTAACACAGAGAAATATAAATACCTGTAAATGAGCTGGTCGTATATTCTAAAATATATCATCATTTAGAGGAGTATAAATTAACCACATTTTTTGTACTACTGAAGTGTGATGGAAGTAAAGATTTTAATAGGATCAAAACAAATCAAGACACCTAAGTGGGTACGAATGATAAACATTTGCTTAAACCTAAGTATTTGTTATGATTAAATTGATTATTATGTTCCACTTTAATTTTAAATTTTTCCTACAGGAGCATCTTCTTCTGAATCGGAAAGTGATCATAGCAAGGAAGACATCGATGAGTAAGTGTTTTTTTTAATCTGTATGCAAAGAGAATTCAGAACAAAGGGTGGTTTAACAAGCATTGCTAAAAGAAGAGGTACTCAACAGGTTTAGATTACCTGTTCCAATTCATTCCTAATCCGCAGTGCTTAGTTATGAAAAACTAAATATAAATAAATAAGTGCAAAGGTCCACATTTTTTTTTAAGAGGCCTCCATCGGTGATACCCACTGATGGTGTAAGCTTTGCAACTACGGTGGTGAACACAGCAACCTCATTTGGTGCCAGCACCATGCATCTTCTCATGCCTCAATAGACCAGCCTTCCTATTGAGCCTAACTCAGTATAACCTCCCTTTGGGACAGCACCTTCGAGTCATCCATAAGGAGATTGACAACTACGGAAAGCACTATTGCACCACCTCCTCTTCTATAGTAAATAAATAGGCCTCTCATCCCTAAACCCTAGAAATGTAATAACACGTAGATTAATTAATTCACTCAGTCAAATGAAATAAAAAAACATTTAAAAGATGAAAATATTTTTTTAAATATTTATCTTTTTGTTTTAGGCCCGAACACTGTTCTAAACTGAAATTTGTCATAAAGGGTTCTGATCTAGAGATTAGATTGTTTAGTGTGGAAGATGTGAGCTTTTATTCTGGGTTCTGCTTGACTAAAAAATGCATGCTTCGACAAATCATTATTATGTAGGATTACTATATTGACCTAATATCAGGGGGACAGCTTGTATACAGTTCCAAACTTTGTTTTTACAATCACTGCTAATAGATATCATATTACAAGTCATTGTTAAGAATGATAGACTGGTTGCTTCAATGAAACAAGCAAAGACTACATATCCCCAAACACATCTATTTCTTAATTGAAAGTCCAGAATTGACTGCCTGATGTCTACATCACCTGGAATGGTGTGGCCTTTCTTAATCTCTCTGTGCCACAATCCCCTTATCTAGCAAAACTGGGATTGGAAACCACTAGGAACAACCTACCTGCACAAGTAAATGCTACACAAAGCTCTGAATTTACATAATAACAATAATAATTAGGAATTAGATGTATCAACTGAGTACAAAATATAAAGGGAATATGATGATTAACCCCTTAATATCTTGGTATTTGTTTTACCTGCCAATGTGAACAATGTTTTGAAATCCTACTATTTTCATATTGAGAACATATGTATTTGCTTTCTATTCTAGTCACAACACATTTCCCTCATGACAGAGAGATCAAAGCTCATTGTGTGGTACATCATGGCTGACATTTGTCTGTTCCTGAGGTGCAGTTGTAGGACATCAGAATTCTGCTTTCTCTTCTCTCGTAAAAGGCAAAAAATATGTGTTAAGCATTAATATCTTTTTCATACAGAGACCAGGAGTCTGTTTCAGAACCAGATGCTTCTACACAGTTCTCACTTCCTCTGAGCTCTTCAGTCATTCACCAAGAAGTGCATGAAGATTTGCAGGTAACACAGAGAGCAGTGAGCCACGGTCAGCAAAAGGTGAGATACTTCAGCTTGCCAAGTAAATGAATTCAAATTAAAAATCCATTAATTGATCTAAAACTACATAGGAAACACAAATTAAGGTAGGGTGGTAAACAAATCCATTCACAAATATGAAGTAGAGCGTGCATAATGTATCTATAATATCAAAATGTTTATAATTTGAAACCGATAGCTTACTTTCCTAGGTTACAAATCTAAAGCTAACAAAATTGTATTGAACTAATAACGATTACGGCATTCTTTCCAAATAGCAATTCGTTAAAGCATGGATCAATATTTTGCAACTGAAATCCATTTTCAAATCATTTAAATTTGAATGACACTCGAAGGTGTTGTTAAACCATTTGAAAATTGAAAAGTGTCTCTGTGGGACCCATTTCACTTTGTTAAATTTAAAAAAAGTTTGTTGGGGAATAGGCAGTGGTCCATTGAATCCAATAGCATCCAGTCATAGTGAGTCACAATTGACTATCTACCTCATGAATATTGGTAAGGTAAGTCAGATTGCTGCCCACTAAGATTTGAGTTTTTGTGAACTGACCTGTTTGGTTTGGAAAATTCCTTTCCATTTGCAAAAAGTCTGTGAACAATTTGCAACCATGTCTTGCAAATGGTCATTTCTTTACACTATGCCCTAGAATACTCCATTTCATTTCATATTCATAAAAGTAGATACTGTACAGGCCTCGAAAATTCCATTCAGCCATTTGCTATGGCGAGTCATATTTCATCAAGTCCAGCTATTTTTAAGACCTATTCGACCCTTCTGGTGAGTTGACAAAGAAATGGTGTTCTGTTCAGTCAGAAAGTGAAGGGGGCCTTTAAATCTTCTTCTTGTCACATTTGCTCTGTGTTCAGAAACAGAGGTCAAAGGTCAGTTTATCTTACAATTGATTTTCCTTCTGACTTCAGAGTTCCAGGATTTTGTCAGTTTCTTTCTTAACATCAATTGTACAAACATTTCAGAATATATTTCAGTAGTTGTGAAAGCCCATGTTTCTACTTCGGTGTGATGAAAAAAATATGTTAATAGGATGAAAACAAATCAGAACACTTTACTTGGTGATGCGCAAAGAATAAATGTTTTCTGAAACCCAGTTTTCATAGATTTGATAATACATTGTATAGTTTTATCAGTAAAGCTGCAAGTTATTGGGCAGATTTTTGGACATTTCATGGAAATCTTCTCTCTGTAATTGACAGTGTGTGACCACATCATGGTTTAGTAATATATTTATACTTTTTTTAAAAAAAATTAGTGTTTAAACATAAACCAAGAACCAAGAAACACTGAAGCCCTGGTAGCAATGCTATTAGTAAACTAAGAGGCAAGTAATGGATCATGTGGGCTAGATTATTTTTATATATGGAGCACATGTTTAGTCCATTTAATCAAACAAAGAAGTTTTTTGTACAGAAGAAATGCTGAGCTCACATATTTGAAGGTACACTCATGAGTATGAAGAAAAAGATAACCCTGTAAAGTAAAATATTTGCCTAGGATCACACAATTGAGACTGGTCAAGTAGATTATTCTAGTTACTCGACCTGCAGGTCTAGTACATTTTTATGATTTTTCAAGGCCTGCTGTACTTGGGTGATCCTCGGAGAGCTTATTCAACATAGTGTTTTGCAATGAACTGTGTCTGGTCACTCAGTTTGCACATTGCAGGCCTAAGAATAAGGATAAACCAGTGTCCCAGGTGGAATTACTGTCCTTGTGGTTAGTTAAGCAGCTAGCATTTATCATTCACATCACATCTGATGTTATTTTTGTACTGTCATCCAGTTTTCTCTGAAATAATTTAAGCCAGGCAGTGCATAGTCCAAGGTTGAGTATCAATACATCTTAATTTCTGTACATCCCATGAACATGTTTTACTGCATGTGATGCTTTGTGTTTGCATTGAAAGTAAACACCAGGTAAGAAAACAAACGTTTGAGTGGGGCCTCGTAAATGGAAATAAACAAAATAGTTACTTAGGATACTTTCTCATGTTCAGATTTAGGGACACTAAAAAGGTAGGACAAGTCACATTTTTTAACATCTGTAAAAAGTATGTTTTTAAAAATGTTGATCTATAGGTACACACGCATACCTGTCAAGTGGCCCTTTCACAAGCAACACCCTCCACTAGACATGGCTTTGTAGCCATAGCCATTTACATGCTGGAACTTGTAATTTTGCTTTTGTAGTTTTGCGCTTAACATTAAGAGCATAGATTTGAAAATTAAAGCACACCAAAGGTTTCTAGTCAAATCCCGGTATGTCTGATGTTGGACACGACTTAGCTTGGGCATAGTCCATGATCCTTTAAACTAGTGTTTCCCAAACTGTGGTGCGAAAGTCCAAGCAAAAAATAAACATGCCTTCAAATTCTGTTTTATCTTGTCATAGTTGCTGCGCTTCAAAAAACGAGACCAAATGTTACGATATGTCAGGGCTGAAAAACTTATTTTTTAACGTGGTGATTGGGGGTTACAAACTCCTCCCACTTTGAAGTCAGAGAAAGGAAAGTAATGTGAATTATGTGACAATCTTGCTGGGGTACAGAGAGTTAGAAAGGAAAAGTTTTAGGATATAATTTTTTGTAACACAAAAAAATGTAAATGCTGGTAAATGAACAGTACACATTTAGCAGAGAGAAACACAAAAATGAAGCTCATTTTTCTCTCATTCTGAAGTGTGATGTGAACGAAGATTGTAATAGGATCAAAACAAATCAAGACACTTTACTTGGTGATGCACAAATTATAAATATTCACTGAAACCCGATTTCCACGTATTATCATGTGCGTGCAATATAGTGTTATCTGTAAAACTGTATGTTTTTGCACATTTAGTGGCCATTTCAATGAAAATATGCTGTATGTAAATGACAGTGCGCTACCACACAATGCTTAGGGTACATTATTAAATTGCCCGCCTCATGTCTATTAATGCTAGACGTTTGTTGTTTGAAAAAGTGGGTCAGAGTTCTAAAAAGTCTGGGAATCCCTGTTCTAAACAAGCACTCAATTAATTAGACGGAAGAGCTGAAAATACACTGCTATGCCTCCCATTATAGAAGTAGAATGGCTCATTATGCAATAATACTTTAACAAGAAATCCTGTTACCATGGGTGTGTTAATTGATGTGTGCAGTATTAACACATTATTAGGAGTTTTCCCCGCAGGACTGGGGAAGTAGAGAGAAAACCAGTGTTTCTGAATTGTAGTGAGCAGTTTGTTGCCAATTACCTAACTGTTTTCCTATAACATATTCCATCAGATTTTTCAAGAGAAATTTGTCTTGGGAAAACCTGAGGGTGATTATACTGTGTGGTTCAATGCCTAATATCTCCGATACTGAGTTAAGTGGAAACTCCAATTTCTGCTGATATCACAAAATCCAGACTACTCAGAATGAGGTCCTTTACCTTCTAGAATGTCAGGTACGAGTTGCTTATATTGTAACAATATTTTTTTTTGCATTCTGAGATACTTCTAGATTTGCATTTAAAATTATAAGAATTCCACAAGCCCTAAAATGCAAAGAAGTGTCAGAGTTGGATGAGCTCCTCATGCTTGTCATAAGTCAACTTTAAACCTGTCAGGATTCATTGCTTACTATTTTAAACTCAATGGGTGCAATACCCAAGACCTATTCTTTTTCATTTCTGGGAGGGAAAGGCTGACTCAGAATCTCAGTGCTGCTTGTTATATAGGCTTTGTCTCTGGGGAAAACATATTCCGCAACAGCTCCAGATAACAAATCTACTTTGCCCGGATTCCTTTAACTCTCACGTTTTAGATCGTGGCAGCCACACTAAAACATTAAGGCCCATATTTATACTTTTTGACGCAAACCAGCACTGGCGCTGTTTTGCGTCAAAAAATGTACTGCCGGCTAACGCCATTCCTACGCGCCATGCAGGTTCCATATTTAAGGATTGACGTTAGCCGGCGCTGCGGGCTGGTCAGAGTAAAAATAAATGACTCAAACCAGGAAGCGCCGGCGTAGGGGAAAATGGGGGTTGTGCGTCAAAAAATGGTGCAAGTCAGGTTTGAGTCAAACATCATAGCTCAAACCGGACGTGCGTCATTTTTTGGCACACAACCCCCATTGAAAGGACTCCTGTCTTAGCAAAGACAGGAGTCATGCCCCCTTGCTCAGAGGCCATGCCCAGGGGACTTCTGTCCCCTGGGCATGGTCATTGGGCACAGTGGCATGTAGGGGGGCCCAAATTAGGACCCCATGCCACTTTAAAAAAAAAATATATATATATACTTACCTGAACTTACCTGTACTTACCTGGGATGGCCCCCCCCATCCATGGGTGTACTCCAGGGTTGGGCGAGGGTGGCAGGGGGTGTCCCTGGGGTCAGGGAAGGGCACCTGTGGGCTGCTTCCATGGACAGAGACCATGGAAGTGAGCCCACAGGTCCCTTAACGCCTGCCTTCACCCAGGCGCTAAAAAACGGCGCACATCAGGCTGGTGCTGTTTTTTAAGGCCCGCCTCCTCCTGTGCGTCAGAATGACGCAGGAGTATACATAAGGCGCACAGGCCTTAAAGTCATTTTTTGGGGCGGGAACGCCTATCTTGCATGTCATTAATGCAAGGCAGTTTCCCGCATCCAAAAGGTGACGCACACGGAGGAATTTGGACGTCCGCGGGGTCGGGCGTCATAGTATAAATATGATGCACGTTGTGCGCCGAATGCGAGTCAAAATTTTTGAAGGGCTTCATAGTATAACTATGGTGCACATTTTGCGCTGAATGTGCGTCAACATTTTTGACGCACATTTGGCACAAACATGGTATAAATATGCCCCCAAGTGTTAGTTTCCTCATTTTTCACAGCATTCTTTCTAGGCAATCATGCTACAGTGCTGCTGCCAACAGGACTGTGCTATTTGGATTTGTGATTTCTCTTAAAGAATGGTTACGTCCATGTGAGACTTCTTGAGAACCTTTTGTGGCTACACAGAAGTCTTCTGAAATAGTCACTTTGGGAAAACAAACTTTGAAACTATTTTTGGACAGTGATTTTAGTCATTGGAGACATCAGAGAAATTGTTTCATATGAAATCTGGGTTATTTCTCTTGAGCTTATCACATGTACATATAAATATGTGCAAAAGCTAAATTGGTGTTAGCACGTAGTAGCTGATCTAACAAGCAGACCAGCTATGCACTAAATTCTATTAATGTCAAAGACCAGATGTTCATGAAATTGAATATAGTTATCTAGTGCACAAGGAAGGAAGGTTATTTAATATTTATCCAGTAACTAAAATCTTGTTATGCTTCAGTTTTCAGAAATACCACCTTAACATCAAAACTCATAAAGATGGTTACACACAGAAACTATTAAGGCATACCATTTTTACTTTTGAAGTTAGATACAACACCATAATAACAAATTAAGATATCTCATCTTGCCTTTAGATATCCACATTCACCAGCAGATGTAAGTGTTCAGCAAACTGATAAGTCATAGTGGTGAAATTCAATGTGTCAGTTTTCCCTCTCTTATCACCTTTCCAATTATTACTATTGGCTAGCATTTTCTTCTTGTGTGTGGTTTGTGGTGAATTGGGGTTGGAGGGGGCTATAATTGCATCATCCCTGTTTAATCCAGAGTACAAGGTTAGTGCTTTCTGACTGTACTTCTATAACATGGCCCTGTACATATTGTTATGATTTTCAAATGTATGTAGCTCTAATGTTACAAATTGGATTTCTGGTTGGCAGAGGTATGTACACTGTCAAAGCAGGAACCACAATCCTAGTCAGGGTAAGTCAGATACACACTAAAAGTTAACCTGTGGTCACCTTCTGGTAGCTTGGCACAGAGCAGTCAGGCTTAATTTAAGAGGCAATGTGTAAAGTATTTGTGCAACACTTCAAACCACAAAAAAGTGAAAACACCACATCAGGTTAGAATAATAGAGCTTAATTTAATAAACAAAACAAGATCATAATGACAAAAATCCAATAAGCAGAAGTTGAGATATGATTTTAAAAAACAAAATGTGAAAGTAGCGCTGAGAAGCAGTAATCACCTATTGCGATATCTGCTGGCACTGGACCGGGACAAATTGAAGGGTTCAGGCACCCGGGATGGAGCACACGCCAGCTACAGGGACCACGCAGAGCCTGCTTTGCAACAGTACCTTAATCCTTGATGCTGCATAAGATGCGTTGTTGATTCCCAGACAGTTGGGGTATTGAACTGGATTTCTCCATGCAACAGCGGTGATGCGTCGATTCTGAGTTTGACGCACCAGTTCAGAGTACAGCAGTTCCAAATGCAATGTGCGGGATAATCCACACTGGAGCGGCGATGCGGTTCTCTTCACGCAGTGGCAGCAATGCATTGGTTCCTAAGCAGTAGTTTCAGAGGTAATGCAGCAGTTCTGAGTGCAATGTGCGGGTCCCTGCAGCAGTGATGATGCATTGACCCCAATATCACAGCAGGAGATGCATTGGCTCCCATCGACACAACAGCGTTGATATGCAGGTTCTGGCAGATGCCACACTTTATACTGACTTTCAAGGGCCCTGGACTGGGTTGGCACCAATTTGCAGAGGAGGACTTGCAGCAAGCAAAGTCCAGGTGCGGTTTGTAAATTGAAGAGAAGTTGTTGATGTCCCTGAAATTTCAGAACAGGAGACAAGCCCTTGGAGTCACTTTGGTTCTGGGATGAGCGGTGCAGGCCCAGTCCTTCTCATTCCCAGGCAGGAGGGCAGCGGGTCAGCAAAGCAGGAGTCCTGCAGAATAGCAGCTTAGCAGAGTTGCAGTCTTTGAGGCAGCAACATCACAAAACAAAATGAAATGATGGATGGAGTGTTGAAACTTTTCAAACACTCACCCCCCAGTCACAGATGTGGGTTTAATCCATCGCTATTTTGCTCGCCACGTCACCCCAGTTTGGACCCAGCCATATGCAGAACCGTCTTGACCCTGTTCCCCATTGAGGCTGCACAACAGTCCTTCTTCCTGGCAGAGTATCCACAGGCCCAGTAGTGTACTGTGTTGGTGGTGTCAAAGGTCCAGTACTTATGCCCAGTTGTGCCTTTGGAGTAGGGGAGTCTACAAAGAAAGGTCTTAAAATTGCACAGGTTCTCCCTTCCTGCCCTGGCTCCAGAAGGACTACAGGGGGGTTTGCACCCTTTGTTAGTGGCAGAACACTGCCATTCAGGTGTGTCAGCCACTCACTCCCATCCTGCCTAGGATCAGCCTTTAGGATGTTGATGGCTTATCTGTCACACTTAAGCTCCCTTTGTGTGTGGCTGTCTAGAGAGATAGGACAGGCCGAGCTGTCACCCCACCTTAGACGTGTATTGGAGACAGACAGTAAGCACCAAATGGCTAAAGTAAGAAAATGACTTTTCTAAAAGTGTCACTTTCAGAACTGCAATGTAAAATCCAACGTCACCATAAGCTGTGCTATTAAATTGTGTGTTCAGAGACACCAAACTTGTATCAAGGTAATCACAGTGTTACCGTATGGGGGAGAGAAAGATAGAGACCATGCAGTACTGAAAAACAAATTTGGGAGTTTTTCACTTCCAGGGCATGTAAAACAAATGTACATACGCAGCCTTGTAAATACAATGCACTCTGCCCCGTGGGTCACATAGGGCGGACCACAGGGGTGATTTAAATGCATAAGAAGGGAAGGTTCTGGTCTGGCACTTTCCAGGTCAACATACTAGTTTAGAACTGCACACACAGGCTCTGATATTGCAGGCCTGAGATGTGGTTAAGAGTCTACATAGATGAGCTGTACAATCAGTAGTGCAGGCCTACTAGTAGCATTTAATTTACAGGCTCTGGACACAGGCAGTGCACTTTGCTAGGGACTTATAAGACATTACATTTGTCAGTTGGGTATGAGCCATTGTTCCCATGGTTTAGGGGAGAGAGCACAAGCACTTTACCATTGGTCAACAGTGGTAAAGTGAGCAGTGTCCTAAAACGAGGTCAGAAAATGCAGGGAGGCAGGCAAAAGGTTGGGGATAAGACCACTCTAAGGCTTACAGGTCTAACAACTGTTATTATGGCAGATCTGGGAATGCCATTATTTAGATTGGTGAAAATATTAGTCTATTCTTTTGTTGGGGTGTGTGTGTGTGTGTCAAGTAGACAATTTACACAATTTCTAGTTGCAAATGTTTTGCATGAGCTATTGTGAAAGTACAACAAGACTGAGCCAGGAAGATATTTATGTTTTTTATGTGTTTAGGTCAATGTGATGAAGGGCTTTGTTTTCCGCTCAAGGATTTCAATTGCTTGTTTCACATCTAGAATATATTATATTAATATTATAACCCAAGATGGAGTCTTATGCTGCATTCCAGGCTGTCTGTTGTTGTGGTGCATGACAGTGCTATTGATTTGGAAGTGCTTTACCAGTTATACAACTCTATTGTGTGTAAGAAGATGAGGGAATTTTATCTGGCTTCTACTATCTTAGTATGACCATTTGTACGTGTGGTTTATTGTTGGACACAGAATGGGTTATCGGAGATGTGTTGGTTGCATGTGTGGCCTTTTATTATGACTTGACTGTAAGTTTGCTGGCCGGGTTTCAGTATAGGTGAGTGTTCACAGAAAACATTTTCTTTTGCAAAAATAGGATCACTGTTAAACATTAGTGTGATATGGAGTAAAACCCACTGAGTGCAGAGTGGGCAGCCCTGGTTGTGCTTTGAGAGACCAATTAAAGGAAAGAATGAAAAGGAGGGTGCAATACAGTCTTCACAGTTTGTACTGCATTCATTTGGTTAGGCTCAAGATATTAATAAATATAAAAAGCTAATTTGTAAACATTAGAAGCTTTCCTTTTGACTTTAGTGCATTCATGGTATGGAAATTCCTAAGTGCGGCCAATCTTCAGATGCATGACATGAGTAATGTTTTCAACAAATAAATAAGAAGCTGAATAGCTTGGTTGATTTGGGACTCCTTTTCTTATGGTTGTGCTGCTGGTACTTAAAAAAAAAAAAAAGAAAAACTGCAGAAGAAAAAGACAGGATAAGAGAAAATGAGAGCGAGAGGTGGAAGGTAAAAAAAAGGAAAGCCTACTCAAGTTGAGTATTTGCATGTGCATCGGCATGGGAGTGCATGCGTTTGTGAGAAGTTTAAATCCAATGGTAGTATGTTATGGAGAGTCTAGGCCCAAGAGAACCCCAAGGGAATAAGGAGCAAGACCTCCTCTCCCTCTCACAGTATCAGCATTCAGGCCACATCTAGCTGTCTGTCCATGTTTGAGACATTTACCTTTAGAGCCTGCAAATGTAGGAGGAAAATGTGGGAGTTAGAGTTAAATTGTGCACTGGCCTTCATTTCCCTGGGTGATCTGGTTTTTGTGAAGGCAAAGATGTTGGGGTTTGAGGAAGCACAGTTTTAAAGGTGCTGAAGTCACTGTCCTGACACTCACCTAGCTTAAAGTGGCCCTGGCCAGGCTACCAGAGTTACCCTAGGTTACCTTGCCTCTAGTGGACCTCCTATGTTCTTGGCCCTAAGAAGAGACACAACCAACAAGGGCATTGGCTTGGATGTGAGCACCTTTCTAGATTTACTAAGATTTTGCATCAGGGGTGCCACTTTTTTGCGCAGCCACAACGCAAAATCTATTTTGAGATTTACAAATCCCCGTAAAGCCAGATTTGCGTGACTTTCTAAAAAAACAAAAAGCAACTTAATGCAGACATGCTGTAGTAAAGAGTAGCAATGGCAGATAGAATGCACCTCCCATAAGTGTCCCGCAGTACTCAGGCAGACTAAATGTATATTCGGAGTGTCTACCAGTAGTGCTTTAGGGTTGACTACCCTGCCACCCACGGGTAGAAGTATGTATTCTTGCGTTCTGACCAATTCTTCATTATAGTTGATTCATACTTGACAGCTTTATTATAGTTTTTCGTACTTAAACAGCCAACACCTGTTTTGTCACAAGGTAGTGCAATGTGTGCATACAGCAAACTGTAGGTATCTACTATGAAAACTAATGCCTGTGAGGAAAGAACACAGATGGATAGGTGTCAGGATAGAAAACACCTAAAGTGAATATTTAGAAGATGAAGAGGGGAAAAAAAAGAGTTCAAGATGTCAACTGTTTACTGTCCTTAGTGCACTACGTCCCCATAGTAAAAAGCAGAGCGATATAAAAATGGAATACAATAACTTAACCAACCCGTATTTCAGTAATGTCCATGGCGTCATATGGTAGCGTCTGTATCTGATTTCCACAGAACGTCAATGTCGTAAGTAGTAACGGTGTGTATTATTACACAAGTATATGTGGAGGGATCTGTTTCGACCATCTTTCAAAGGGTCACATCTCCAAAAGTGTATATAGAGATAAAGTAGGTACGGGCCACGATACGCCCAAAAAACTGTAGGTGAGAAAATACAGGATAAGCTGACAAAGGGGAGACCCTGGTAAATAGACCATGATTGGTTATGTTTTGACCATATTTGAATCCAAAACGAGTATTATGTACTAGGAGAGTTGTGTAAAACCTATAACCTTTATGGTAATAGCATGACTAAGGTATAGAAGACACAAACACATCCCCTGTGTAGTGTTCATAACTAGAAGTAAAGAAAAAAGGAAGTGGTGAAGATACGCCCCGCATTACTGACTGCTATACGAGTGCATATATACATAAAGACGGTAAATCGGTCCATCAAAGAATACATATTATTTGTATTAAAAGGTTTTGGTGATGAGAGTAGTGCACTCTCATAGCGTGCAATCGTCCACCTATATTTCTCACTGATACTTTAAGAAAAACAGTGGTCACCGCAAATAAAGTCCACAACTGTGGTGTGCACAATTAGCGTCATTAGGTATGCACTGTCAACAAAATCTACATGACAATTGTTAGTGTTTATAAAAATGTGCGTCACTCATTAAAAATGAGGTAGTAGTCATACTGAGACAGTTAATAATAACCAGAAGTACAGCGAGGTCTAGTAGGAAGTGTACCACATCTTCCGCGTTCCAACCGTGTGCAGTCGGGAATTCAGATTTTCCTAGCTTTAGTGAAGGAAAGTCTAGATTTTATTAAAGACACGGAGGCGAGTATTATGCTTTCCTTTCTTGCTTTAATCGAATAGCAGCCAAGATAATATATTACAAAAACTACATATCCCATGAAACATGAGGAAAAAAAAAAGGTCATTGATGATGTCACAAACAAACAACCAATAATAAATGTCCAATCCCAATAACTATCTTAACTACGAGCAACAAGTCCTCTTTTCTTGCAGGAGCAGGTCAAAACGAACGGAATAACGGAATTATAACCAAAATAATGGAAAAAGCCATTAATAAAGTGAAAAAGTCTTTGGCAAAGTCCAGAGAAGAGAGAGGAGACGGTTCCATGCGGATATCACAACATCCGGATCGCGGTAAGTGGTGAACATGGGAAGTGCCAGAAGAAAGATGGCTCCGAAGAAGGGCCTCACACCCGGAATCGGTATCTTCAGGATGAGACGTGTGGTTCAGGAGGAGCCGGCACTGAAAAAGAAAGGGTGGGTTAATAAAGCGGTGGGATAATACTCGCCTCCGTGTCTTTAATAAAATCTAGACTTTCCTTCACTAAAGCTAGGAAAATCTGAATTTTATTACAAGAACAGAGGCTCCTATTATGCTTGTTTAAAGCATATTAACAACTGAATCAGCCATAGAAGAAATAGGTTTGCAATAAAAGGTCCTAAAGGTAGTAACATTAGACCAATCCGCTGATCTAAGAATGTCCTCCAAGCGAGCTCCAGCCCAAAAAGCCTTAGAAGCCATGGCGCCTCTAGTAGAATGAGCTCCAAAAGAGGTAGTGTCAATACCCGCAAGGGTCATAACCCATTTAACTCAACGAGCTAGGGTTGGAGAAGAAACGGGTTTATGAGGTTTAGAAAATTAAATCAATAACTGGTGAGAGGAGGACGTTCTTAAATCTGCAGTTCTGGCAATATAAACTTTTAAACATTTACCCACACATAGCTTAGGATTCAAAGGAAAATACGGATAATTAATTATAGAAATATTAGTTTTAGTCCTCCTATGAACTCTAAAAGATACGTTAGAAGGAGAAAACTGGACGGAAGATATGTCCAAAGCTCTTACATCAGAAACACGCTTCAATGAAACTAAACATAACAACATAGTTAACTTCGCAGAAAGACACTTTAAAGAAAGTAAATCATTATCGAGCCAAGAATTGAACAAATTTAAAACCAAATTCACATCCCATAAATGCGTGTATCTAGGAGTAGGGGGATTAGAAAATCTTACTCCCTTCAAAAGACGACACACCAGAGGATGTTCCCCAACCGGCTTACCATCGATTCGAACATGTTCAGCAGAAATGGCGGATCTATAAGTATTCACTGTTCTATATGCCTTTCCCTGGGAGGCAAGAGACGCTAAAAAATTAACAATTAGAGTCACATCGGCTGAAAAGGGATCTGAGTTCCTGTCCAAACACCAGCCACACCAGACCAACCAGGCAGACTTGTAGGCCTTGGATGTTCCTGGGGCCCAAGAGTGGCGGATATATTGAGCAGCTTCTTCCGAAATTCCTGGGGTTCTCCAGGCTGACCCGAAATCTTCCATGCTACCAGAGTTAAGGATTGGTCGAGAATCATGTCGTGAGGAAGACCTTCTGGATCGAGGAGGAGCTCCGGGAAGGAAGGAATCAGGACAGGGAAGTCTATTGACAATTCTAGAACCGAGGGGAACCAGGGTTGGGTTTGCCAAAAGGGGGTTACCAAAACCAGGGAGGCTCGTTGACGACGAACCTGGGCTATAACTCTGGCAATCATCATAAAGGGAGGAAATGCATAATTGAACTGAGGAGACCAGTCTTGGAGAAAAGCGTCCGTATCGAGAGCCTGGGGATCCGGTCTCCAGCTGTAAAATCTTGGGAGGTGAGAATTCAATCGTGAAGCGAACAAATCTATCGACATGAGGCCGAATTTTGAAGAAAGTTTGTTGAATACTAAAGGATGAAGACGCCAATCGCTGGAATCTTTTAGGTAGCGTGAGCACCAATCTGCTTTGGTATTCATTTTCCCTGGAAGGTATTGTGCCGTGACCGACAATTTTCGGAGAAGGCAAAACTCCCAAAAGCTTTTGGCTAGATCGGCAAGGGGTTTGGATTTTGTTCCCCCTAGATGATTGATATATTTTACGGCGGAAATGTTGTCCATCTTTAGGAGAATAGAACAGCTTACCTTGTCCTTCGCGAAGGTCTTCAGAGCAAAGGAGCCTGCAAGCATCTCTAAACAATTGATGTGCAAGGCAGACTCCCTCTCTGACCATACGCCCCCAGTCGAGATGTTGCCACACCTTGCGCCCCAACCTGTCCGACTTGCATCAGATTCTAATACTAGATCTGGGGCCGAAGAGAAAATAGCTCTTCCGTTCCAGGCTTCCAAATGATCGAGCCACCATTGTATCTCTGCGCGAGAATCCTGATCTAACCGAACAACGTCCGAGTACTGAAGGCCCATGCGGAGATGACGAATCTTTAGTCTTTGGAGAGCCCTGTAATGTAACGGTCCTGGGAATATGGCCTGAATGGATGAAGCCAGTAGGCCCACAATTTTTGCTAAGGATCGCAGAGATAGATGAGAGAGACTGAGGACCTGCCGTAACTCGTGCTTTATACGACATACCTTCTGATGGGGAAGGGACAGAGATGTGGTTTTGGAATCTATGAGGAAACCCAGAAACTCCACTTGAGTTGAGGGAACTAGAGAAGATTTTTCCATATTTACTAGAAAGCCAAGGGACTGTAGTAGATGAAGGGAAATGTGCAAGTGTTGCAACAGGGTATCCTTGTTCTGAGCCATTATGAGAAAGTCGTCTAGATAAACGATCAATCTTATTCCCTGAGCTCTTAAAGAAGCTACCACTGGTTTCATCACTTTTGTGAAGCACCAAGGAGCCGAAGCTAGACCGAAAGGGAGTACTTTCAACTGGAAAATCGAGTCTTCCCACTGAAACTGTAGGAACTTTCTGTAAAAGGGATGGATAGGAATCGCAAAATAAGCGTCCTGAAGATCCAGTCGAACAAACCAATCGCCCTCCAACCGAATGTCTCTGAGATGCAGGATCGTTTCCATTTTGAAATGATTGTAAACAACGTAGTTGTTGAATAGTTTTAAGTTTATCACTGGGCGAAATTTCTTGTTTTTCTTTTGTACCAAAAATATGGTGCTGAGAAAACCAGAGGGATGGAAGCAAGTCTCTTCTATTACATTTTTTTAAATTAAAGATAAAATCTCTAGATTCATCAAACGAGATTGTTCTTGAGAGAACCTTAGAGGAAGAGGTGGAGAAGTTTGGCTGGGAACCTGATAGAGATCTATGCAGTACCCCTGAATGGTTTGAAGAACCCAAGGATCTGCGGTAATTCGGTACCAATTTGACAGAAAATGGGCTAATTGACCACCTACAGGAAGAGGGCCAAAACATAAAATTCTTACCTGAGACCTGTCCTCCCCTTTGACGGAAGCTTCTGCTCCTGAAGCCCCTCCCTCTTTGGGGGTAGAACTGAGGTCTGAAATCCGTGGAGTAGATGGAAGAGCCTCGGAAACTGCCACCGCGGGTGGCGAAACGGCCGGTAAAGCGGCTCCTTCCTTTACCGGCCCTGGCAAAAACTCTGGAGTTAAAGATCTTTTTCATTGAAAATTGAGCCTTGTCCAATGTCGCAAAGGTAGAAACATATCTACCTAGCTCCTTAATGAATGAGTCTCCAAAAAGAAGGCCGTCCGCCTGCTGTCCTTCTTCCCTGGCTGCGAAACTGCCCAACTTAGGTTCTATCTTGAGTAAAAGACTCTTACGTCTCTCCTGAGAAATAGCAGTGTTTGCATTTCCCAACAAACAGATTGCCCGCTGGGCCCAATTGGACAGAGCTTCAGGATCAATCTGTGAGCCTTCCAACCTGGCATCCTCAGCTAAATCGAGAATCCTAGTTAAGGGACCAACCAAATCCAATAATCGGTCCTGGCAAATGGACCACGCACGGTCGACCCCTTTCTTAGGATCCTTACCGAACTTGGAGAAGAATAACACCATGTTAGGATCAATTACAGGAGTGGAAGTAATTTTACAAGGAAGGGAGGGACGAGGACATTCAGATCGTAGTTTATTTCTCGTGGCTTTATCTAACGAGTGTCTTAAATGACACGAAACATATTCCGCCACGTGATCAGACGGGAACCATTCTGTAGAGTTTGGGTGGTGTATTAGAGTCGGATCAAACATTGGTTCCCCCAAAGCATCAAGTACTGTAAAATCATTAACCTGTGAAGGATTTGTATCAGAAAGAGAAACTTTCAGCCTCTTCTCTAAAGGCCCTTTCCAGAGGTCGTCAGAACCCTGTAAATCATCATCGTCCCCATCATCATAATCCATGTCATCATCAGTATCCCTCAACTGAACAATATTCAAAGGAAAGGGACCCTTTTCCACCATTTTGGTTTCCTTATGGGGGGAAGGACCAGCCATCTGGGGAGATTCATTAGCGCTCGATTCCACGTGAACTTTGGAAAATATGCGCTTTTTACCTTTAACCGGTTCCGAAACATTGGAACCCTTAGAGGACATTTTCTTAAAAGACAATTCTAATTTTTTTGACATCTGTAACATAGACAAAGATACAGCCTGTTGTACTGTTTCTTGAATAAAAGAATTTAAATCAGCACGTAAATTATCCATATCTATATCATTGGAATGATCAGCTACTTGTTTTGACATAATAAAACAAATAAGTAATTAATAAGGATGCCAGGCAGAAAAACTCCCAAATTGAAATAAAAAACTGTTTAAATTTTTTAACAGTTAACTAAGGGTTAAAAATATTGTGGGCGAGCAAGGGATTGACAGCCAAAATTCAAGGAAAAAAGAAAAAAGATACTGAAAGGGGGCGTGTCGCGCCCTTCGCGATGAAGCCGAGACTCTCAGCTAACAGCTGGAAGTGAAAACGGAGCCTCCCGATCACAGGGGGAGGTTTCCGTAGCGACGCGTCAGTTTCAGCCGAACTCCTCTGAGGAAACACGTTGAAGTGAGACGCGCTCCTCAGAGGAAAGCGGCGGGAGAGCCGAACGTTCGAAAGAACGCTCGGCTCAGCCAGTGAAGCGCGAAGCAAGCGCTGAGAGGAAAAGCGGCAAGAAAATTAATAAATAAATTAAAAAGTTAAACATTAAAAGCAATATTCTTTCAGAACATTAATATAAAGAAAAGTTAAATCGTAATACAAGAAATACACAAAGATAAGAAAAATGATATGAGGAATGAACTTATCTTGACTGCGAGCAGCAAGAAAAGAGGACTTGTTGCTCGTAGTTAAGATAGTTATTGGGATTGGACATTTATTATTGGTTGTTTGTTTGTGACATCATCAATGACCTTTTTTTTTTCCTCATGTTTCATGGGATATGTAGTTTTTGTAATATATTATCTTGGCTGCTATTCGATTAAAGCAAGAAAGGAAAGCATAATAGGAGCCTCCGTTCTTGTAATAAAATCCATGATGAAAAATGCCAACAGCCGGTTAAAAGGAAGTGAGTTTGAAACACCGCAAATAAAGTCCACAACTGTGGTGTGCACAATTAGCGTCATTAGGTATGCACTGTCAACAAAATCTACATGACAATTGTTAGTGTTTATAAAAATGTGCGTCACTCATTAAAAATGAGGTAGTAGTCATACTGAGACAGTTAATAATAACCAGAAGTACAGCGAGGTCTAGTAGGAAGTGTACCACATCTTCCGCGTTCCAATCGTGTGCAGTCGGGAATCCATGATGAAAAATGCCAACAGCCGGTTAAAAGGAAGTGAGTTTGAAACAGAGGTAGGACAAATTACCCCAACCAAAAGTGGCGGCCATCTTAGATAAGGAGTTGTACAAAGGAAAAGTAAAGGTAAGAGTGAAAATTTAGACGTCTCTTTCATGGTGCCAGAAACAAGAGAGACACATATAACTTATTTAAAGTCACTGTTACATGGAAAATAAGAGAAATCTACATATTGCAACCATGTCTCAGAATGTATTCCAAAAGTGCTCAGTTGCAGCGAAAAGTGGAGTGAGCAGACCATATCCGTAACGGCGGCCATCTTGGAAAGAGAAATGCCATACAAAAAGTGAATCGGGGCAGAAATTGACAGATCCCTACCAGTAAGGGAAGAGAGAAGCGTCAGATACGTAGATTGCTAGTAACAGAAAGAATGAGTGACTGAAGACGTATGTTGTCAGTAGTAAGCCAATAGTGTAACCGATGCCATGAGTATTGGATAGCAGGTGAAACATGCAATAGTTATGACATGCTCACCCAGGTCAAAGAGGATTACTTTAGAAGCCATCTCAGAGTCATCCGATGATCATTGAACTACCTTAGAAGTCATTTCCTCATCATCAGACATCATCAAGCTCTTGAAGTCATCAGCAAAGCTTAGAAACCAGAGACTGATGATCTGAAGATGACTTGAAAATGAGTATTTGATGACTTGAAATGGGATTGTTCCTGATGATTTGAGGATGAGTATCTGATTACGTCAGAAGAGGAGAATGTTCTTGATGACCTGAGGATGATTTGAAAATGATTTGTTGATTACTTCAAGAGAGCTAACATTTTGTATTCATTCAAACCTTTTTCAAACAGGTAAAGAAAAAAATGTTTATGACTTTACAAGCATATCAACATTTAGGTTAAGCTTATATTAAAGTAGAACGTGTGCTGAATGTTTTCAGAAATGCTCACAAAGTAATTTACTATGGGAGTTGTTTTGTATTGTATGCAAAAAGAAAAAAGTACTGTTAAAATCTCTGTAAACTTGCAGGTCACATGTCCAATCCTATGAAATAGCTTACTGGGGGAAGGGAATTAAGTTTCTTCAGGGGACCTTCTGTAACATATAAACTACAAATTCCTCCAAGCAAGGCAGCTCAGTGTGCTTATTGTCTGCTGCATCCACTTCTATGTATCCTTCATTCTTTGGTTCCAACCACAGAAACATTACCTGCTGCAGAGATCGATTTGTACATTACAGGTGCATCTCCGTCTAGTTACAATATGTCCATGAGTTCATTATGAGATACAGATATCTGTTTTTAATCTGTGGACTTCATATTTATGTAGGAGCAGCATAGTTGGACCTGCTGCAGAAAACAGTTGATAATCTGCAGGTGTCTTTCTTTTACTAAAATGATACATGTACACTAGTACAGAAATTGCTGTGTAAACTCCAGCTAGTGTTGTAGCCTTAATAAAATAGTTCATTTCATCAATGCTCAACCTGAAGAGAGGTAATGAGATGCTAGTCTCACTCAGTCCCATTAAAAAGGCTAGTGACTGAGGGTAAGATACAGTGATTTCCAACCTTCTCAGGTTGTCTGCTGTCTGACACAGAGGCATCTGTATCTCTAACGCTTGACTTCTAGCGAAGCAGAGTATATTTAGATCTGTTTTGCCATGGAATAAAAGAGTGGCATGACTTTTGGATCATTTCTGAAATGGCACATGCATGGCTCTGCTCGTTAATGGACTCTGAGAGCCAAGCCACACCACTGTCTTTGCTGTCATATCAATTTGTTAGCTCGCCTGTCTCTGCTTTTATTCTAGGCAAGGCCACTGCTGCGCTGTTTCACATTAGGTGCCTTCTAATCACAAAAAAGTACTCAACACTCTTTTCTCTTGGAAATGCCCATTTCAGCACACGTAGACTGTGCATTGAAGTTGGGAAGGCAGCTGTTTTTTTTTAGTTAAAACATCGTGACTTTAAAGAGACAGAAACAGTCGGTGGGGACCAGGTGGTCAATGTGTTTCGTTTTAAGGTGTTGTCACTGCTCTGCAGCTAATAAGCGTTCAATGGAAGGTGTGAAAGCATGATGCCCGAAGGTGGTGGAGGTGCATTTTCTAAATGGCCAGCTATACCTTAAGCATCAGCCTTGCTGCTTGGACTTGTGACTTTTCTTTAGACAGGCAGCAATTAGTAAACACCATTTCTCGTTCTTCTCCAACTCTCCTACATGCCGACCCCACCTCCAAACAAGTCTCCCTAAATGTTTGGAAAGGTCCCTCTCTTTCCTTCTTGGTTTTGTTTGGGGCTCCACTCACTGTTACGATAGAAAGATATATCGTGCTTTGCCCAGAAGCACACTGTTAGGACAATTGGGCAAGCCATGACTGCAGCACAAACTTCCTGGAACTAAATGGTTGACTTGGACAGCAAATCCCCGCTCTAAAATTTAGCGACGGCACATATAAAAATAAATGTAATAAATACATATGCAGTTATATCACATAGGGGGTTATTCCAACTTTGGAGGAGGTGTTAATCCGGCCCAAAAGTGACAGTAAAGTGACGGATATACCACCAGCCGTATTACGAGTTCCATAGGATATAATGGACTCGTAATACGGCTGGTGGTAAATCCCTCACTTTTCCGTCACTTTTGGGACGGATTAACACCTCCTCCAAAGTTGGAATAACCCCCATAGTCTTTTAACATATAATTACATCTCTCCTAATGTATTTTTTGCTGTTTTATACAGGCAGCACGAACTTGACCTGAAGGTATTTTTGACGCCAGTAATATTATACAAGGGCACATTCATGTTTTTTTAGGGTCAAGGAGTTAAAGTGATTTGCAAAGAATCACAGGATGTGTAGCTGACACCGAGTCTCGAACCTGCTTCCCTAGTTATAAAGAGGGTAGCTCTGGCATTAGCATTCAGGATGAGCTCTGATTTTTTGCAACTATACCGACAGCTCCACTAAGGAAACTGTATTATAATATTCGACAATGAGGACAGAATAGTTTTCAAGCTAAGAGCCAAAGCGATGGCAAGCTGCAGATGAAGCACTGCAGAGAGGGATGAATGTGTGTGCAGAAGTAGGGATGAACGGAAATGTAGTTGGATGGATGGAGGGTAGATGCACTGATGGGTGGACAGTCTGATAAGTAAGTGGACGGCTGGGGTGATGAGATGGTAATTAGGTGTGTAAATGAATGATTGGGTGGTAAGCAAGTGAATATGAATAACTCTCTTCTGTGATCGGAATCGCTTCAGTTTGCCCGGTAGGGCAGTGGTGCCGTCACCCAGAGGGTTGTCCGTTGTTTTCTCACGTTTATAGAACCATGCACCAATGTCCATTAAAGGTGTCTGTATGCGTGTATTGTTCAAAAAGCAATGAACACAGATGGCGGTGGCATGAAATCCTTTAGTGCACAGTGTCTAGAATGTCTCAACTTGCTGCTTAAGATGGTCCAATAAAATAAAGTACTGTCACCAAGGAATTTGTATTTTTCCTCAGCCAATGTGTCCAAGCAGCCTCCTGATTTTTAAACATCACATTGTCGTACGTGAGTTAACGCACGAGGCCGGAGGGACAGAGCTAGTCTGTCTTCTATGTTTAGACGCCTCATGACGCCACGACCAATCTGTAACGAGGACGGTCGTGACGTCAGGGGGCGGCGCGGCGGAAAGGCAGAGGCGCGAAGAAAGCGCGGTGTTGCGGCCGGCCGGCTGCTCGTGGGCCTTATTTCTTGTGGCAAGAATAAAAGATATTAACATGAAATCTGCCTCCTTCGCATCCTTCATACTTGCCACTACAAATGGCGACGAGGGTCACAGCTTCTACCAAGGCCCACGAGTGTAGCCCACCTTACCTGGTGTTTCGGGAGGCCAGTGGAAAGCGCTGATATCTCTTCACTGGGACTACGTGCAACCCCTAAGGCGCTGATGCTGCGGTCTCCACACGATTGACTTCGACGACTCCTACCGTTCTGCGCAGCCCAGTAGCCTCCCGCTTTCCGGCCATGTCGCAGACAGGTCATATCTGCGTACCTCCTCTCTTCCTGGACTCTCCCGGTAAGCCATGCATGAAGTGGAAAGGATGGCTGCGCGCATTTGAGAACTATATTATCTCAATTGATGGTCAGGGGTATAGCCCCGAACGGAAAAAGTCTTTGCTATTCGGACTGTTGGGGAAGGCTGGACAAGAGGTTTTCGATAGCCTGCCGGTATATGTGAATCCCCATGGAGCCACAGCTCCGCTGAATGAGTACCAGGAGGCTGTGCGGCGGCTTGAGCTGCAGTATGCAGAGGAGTGCAACATCATGGTGGGGCGCCATAAATTCGCACTGCGGAAACAAGAGGAAGGAGAGACTATCGAGGAATATATTGCATGTCTACGTGTCCTAGCTCAAGATTGTGAATTTGCAGTGATGACTGATACGTACATTAGAGACCAGGTGGTGTTCTACTGCCATTCAAAGAAAGTGCAGGAACGTTTGCTTTCATGCAGGAATCCTTCGCTGAAGGACGTAATTGCCATTGCAAAGGCAGTGGAACGCTCCATGGTATCTTCCAAGGAACTGGCGAACACTAGTCAGGCTTCAAATGTGTTCTATGTACAGGACAGCCGTAAACATGTGCCCGGAAATTCAGAAAGGGCAGCGAGTGATAGAGGGGGAGGCAGGAGGCAGCTCGTCTGTTATAGATGTGGGTCAAAAGATCACTTAGCGGATAGCAGGGCCTGCCCTGCCGTGCACAAAAGCTGTTCTAAATGCAGGAAGTTGGGCCACTTTGCGGCAGTATGCAAAGCAAAAAAATATAATACGGGCATGAAAGTGAGCTCGGTAAGCGAGAATGATACTGATGCGGATGCGGACATGGTGTTGTCCATTGATGGTGAGGACGGTAGAGTGAAGGGTCCCATTGGCTCCGTCATGATTGGTGTGATAAAATTGCCATTTACGGCTGATTCTGGTTCCCCCCTTACCCTGATCTCTGATAGGACATTTGATTCGAAGTGGCAAGATGTACGACTGCACGAGACGGATGTGAGTCCAAAGGCCTTCGGGGAACACGACATAGTGATGAAAGGTTACTTCTGGGACTCCCTCACCTTTCGAGGGCGCACTGTGAGAACAAAGATATATGTGGCTGAAAATGGGAGGAGCCTTGTAGGATGGAAGGACCTGGCGAAGCTAGGTGTGATGCTAGTCCCTGGGGCGGAAGATCCCATAGTTCTGAGAGATAACTGGGTCAATTATGTGCAGCCTGATGATTTACATGATGGATTAGCTGAGGTCCTCGAAATGTTTGACTCCGTTTTTGAAAACAAGGTAGGGTGCGTAAGAGGATTTGTGCATGCTATACGGCTAAAAAAGGGTGCCCTACCCATAAAACACAAAGTCAGAACAATTCCTCTTTCAGTAAGGGGGGAGCTTAAGGCTGTTCTTGATAAGCTGAAAAGGGAAGGAGTAATAGAGGAAGCAGGTGCATCAGAATGGGTGTCCGCAATCGTGGTGTCCAAGAAGAAGAGGACAGGGGACATTCGGTTGTGTGTAGACCTGCGATCACTGAACAGAAATATCCTGGTGAACTGCCATCCACTGCCCAACATTCAGGAGATATTGTCGGCCACAGCAGGATCGAAGTTTTTCACCCTGATAGACCTGAAGTCTGCATACCACCAAGTATGTCTCACGGAGGAATCCAAGGAACTTACCACCTTTATTACCCCGTTTGGAGCATACAGGTACATCCGTCTTCCATTCGGCCTTGCATCGGCCTCGGGCGTCTTTCAAAAGCTAATGGACCTCCTCTTCTGCGATATGAAGGGGGTTGAAGCATTTCAGGACGACATTCTGATACACACGGAAGACGAGAAGGGGCACTTAGAACTGATGCGCAGAGTGTTAGAGGTGCTACAAAAAAGGGGGATGACAGTCTCCAAAGACAAGTGCAAATTCATGAAAAACAAGATAGAATACTTAGGGCACGTGCTTACCCCTAATGGCATCGCGCCGAAAGATGATTTAGTGAGGGCCATACGAGATGCCCCTTGCCCAGGAGACAAAGACACCTTGCGATCGTTCCTGGGACTCAGCGAATACTATTCCAAGTTCATGCAAGGATACGCAACCACTGTGGAGCCTCTAAGGAAACTGCTACGGAAGAACGAAAAGTATACGTGGACACAAGAACAAAGCGCTGCCTTCGAATCCGTCAAGCAGGCAATCGCCGCGGCCCCAGTATTACGACCGTACAACAAGGACCTCCGGAATGTAATCACGGTTGACGCCAGTGCCAAGGGAATCGGTGCAGTATTTTGCCAATTCCAAGGGAAGAAGGAGAACACTGTTGCATTCATATCGCGGTCATTGAGCGAAGCAGAGGAGCACTACAGCACCATCGAGCGGGAGACGCTCGCGTGCGTCTGGGCCGTGGAGAAACTGAGAAAATATTTGTGGGGCAGGGAGTTCGAATTAGTCACCGACCACAAACCCTTGATATACATGATGGACGGTGAAGGACGTGGCAATGGCAAAGCCAGCTCTAGGCTCCTACGTCTACTGTCTAAGTTGCAAGAATATCACTTCACCGTCAGACACATCAAAGGGGGCCTCAACTGCAGGGCGGATTGCCTATCTCGCATACCGATCCCGGACGAGGAGAATGATTCCCTGGACGACACGGAGTGCGTTGTGGCAATGGTTGACGCAACAGCCATGTGCGAGGGATCCATATCAGAGGAAGAATGGTTGACGGCTCAGGAGAAGGACGGGACTATGCGGAGGGTGATGGACCACATGAAGGCTCATTGGCCCCCTATCCGGAACTTGCACGGGGCACTCAGAAGTTTCCAACAGATTAGTCCCGAACTCACCATCGAAGGCGGCTTTGTGAAGAGACACGAGCTGTTCGTACCTCCGGAAAGCTTAAGAGACAAGCTAATCAGGATTGCCCATAAAGGCCACCCGGGCAATACCGCTACAAAGAATCTCCTCAAGCAGTACTACTGGTGGCCAGGGATGTGCAGCGATGTCAGCAGATTCATTGATCGGTGTGGACCGTGCTTAAGGGCCGATAAGCACTGGAAGACGACAAAAGGAGAGTTGCAGCTGGTGGACATACCTGCCGGCCCGTGGAACAAGATTGCCATTGATTTTGCGGGCCCATTTACAAGGCTACCTGACGAGTGTAGACATCTCATCGTCCTTACGGACTACTTCTCCAAATGGATTCACTACAAGTTCGTCAGGGAAGTTACCACTGAACGAGTGATCAAGGCATTGACGAAAATTTTCGCGATTGAGGGACAGCCGAAGATCATGGTGTCGGACAACGGCACCCAGTTAGTGTCCAGGCGGATGACGGATTTTCTGTCCAGGTTGGGGATTAAGCAAGAGAAAACCCCGCTGTACAGCCCGAAGAGCAATGGGCAGGTTGAGCGTATGAATAGATTCCTCAAAGAGGGCGTGCAACAGGCGATCGCTTCCAACATGAATGTGAAAGCGTTTCTGGCGGACAAGGTGAACACTTTCCACAACACGCCCAGTGAGGTTACTGGACACACTCCGTTTTATTTGATGAGAGGGAGAAGATGCATGAGTGAGCTTACCCCCAAATTAAATAAGTGGTATGACATGAACCGGGAAATTGAGGCAGAATCTGATGAGAGATTGAGAGTCAAAGCAAGAATAGTGGCCAAACAGGAAAACAATAAGAGGTACGCTGACATGGTGAATAGAGCCAAAACAAAAAATATAGCGCAAGGGGATTGGGTATTGGTGAAGAAACCCAACAGGGTGATGAAGGGGGAGTCTGTGTTTCAAACCCCGGTGCGTGTGCAAGGAGTGACAAGAGGGGCAGTCTGCCTGGAAGGAGCGGGGTGGCGGAGCAAGGACGACATAGTTAGGCTCAAGGCTGGGCAAGAGAAAATCATCATGAAAGATGTCCGTGTGGATGGGGCCGAAGGCACGGATGATGTTGATGAGTGGCAAACTCACGAAGCCAGGGATGTAGTCATTGATGAGGAGGAATGTGTGAATACGCCTTCCAGGCCAGGAATAAGTGGACAGGCGAGTGCGGAGCGATGCGAGAAGGCATGGCGTGGCTTGACGGCTGCCTCAGGACAGAATGGCTGCAGGCCCGAATCTGTGGAGAGCGACAGTCACAATGTAATGGGGTCAAGCCTAGAGGATGCGTGCGCCGTCAAGGCGAATTCACTTCAGTATGTTACTCCGAGCAGGCCAATTAGGCGTATCCGAGCACCCAAGAGGTTCGAAGATTTTGTTATGAGGTGAAGTTCCTTAAGTTTCTTGTTCTGTTGAAAAGGGAGATGTCGTACGTGAGTTAACGCACGAGGCCGGAGGGACAGAGCTAGTCTGTCTTCTATGTTTAGACGCCTCATGACGCCACGACCAATCTGTAACGAGGACGGTCGTGACGTCAGGGGGCGGCGCGGCGGAAAGGCAGAGGCGCGAAGAAAGCGCGGTGTTGCGGCCGGCCGGCTGCTCGTGGGCCTTATTTCTTGTGGCAAGAATAAAAGATATTAACATGAAATCTGCCTCCTTCGCATCCTTCATACTTGCCACTACACACATATTGATGCTACGGTGTTTGCCTCTATATTGCTACCTTATATCACTTAAGTAGATATAAAAAAAAGTCAGCAATATGACGTAGTGGAAACCATTTATAACGAACTAATATGGAATTTCCACTGTTAAAAAAAAAAGCAATTTGTCCAAGACCACTTGCAGACAAGTAGACAAACCGTATTTGGAATTCAGGTCACTTAGAAATACTGCCTCGCTGTACAGCGCAGGCAGTGCATAATTTGTGTTTGTTGATTCCGGTGCGGAGCACCGACATTTATTTTTGAAGGTCGGCACTTATTTTTCTACCTCAAGCATAAAGACATATGGAAAGACGCAGGAAGAGAAAAACGAAAAAGCATCACAAAGGAAAGCAACAAGAGTGAGCTGAGGGAGCAGGAAGAGGCAGTGAATGGATTAAAGCCCTGGATGGCTTCAGGAGTCTGTTGGCTCCGTATTCCGTGCTCGCACCTTTAACTGCAACGGCCGCTTGTTTCAGAGGAGAGTTTAGGGCACTGGCACTATATTATTTACAAATTAAGCATGTATGCAAATGTCCTACTCTCTGAGAATCAACAGGTAGCCCCTCCTGTCCTGGGTATTCAGTCAGATCACAGCCAAAAAACCGGTGTGATGGGAGTTCTTGTGAAACCATTTGATGAAGTTTTAATTTTTATATAGTGCAAACTCTACCGAACGTATGGGAGCTATCTACATGAGCACCAGTCACTTTATCCACTGACATTCATTTTCGGTAGGCACTTGGGGGAGATTAAGTGATTTGCCCAGAATCACAGGATTCTAAGCAGACGCCGAGACTCAAGTCTGTCTCGAAGCGCGTAGCTCTGGCAGTGAGTCACATTTTATTGCCCTTCAGACGCAGCTGTGCATAAAAACACAAAAAAAGTTTGCATTCTTATGAAGGTGATTTCATCTTCTTTCCAGGCACCAAGTGTACAATATTTTAAATGATAGGCACATTCTTGCGATTGTTTTTTTTATTCTTGTTAATCTCGTGTTTCCAATAAAGATTGTTGAAAAGAAATGGGCAAGTGCTTTCCTGCAACCACCCTTTGTTGACCTGTGTCCACCCCAGACCATTTGGCCAATCAGCAAGGGGATGTTTTGTCCAAACCAGCCATCAGGTTCTTCGCGCTAAACTCGTGCAGCTCTTTGTCCCCGTGTTGAACACTTGCATCGGAAGGAAAATGCCGAACAATTAGAGCGGCGCATACATGGAGCTAAAACAGATGGGATTGCATCAGGAGTTCTATTTACCTCTTTCGAAATAACGCCGAAGGAAGGTGCAGGGTGTTAAACCGAGTGCAGCGTTGTGGCAGGAGGGAAAGGTGTTTATAGATAGCAGGGAAATGAACTCGGTGAGTGAGGCAGGGAGCCTCTCCCTAAGCGAGAGCTTGACCAGTTTCGTTTTTTTAAATAGGAATGGATGGGAATGCCTCTTAATCCTAATCCTTTCAGCATAACTTCTTTTTCTCCTATCAATACATTCTGTTCTTTGGTTTCACACCATATCCCTCTCCATCAGGTTTCTGTTCGTTTTCTCCACCTTTTGTTCCTCGCGCATTTTCTCTCTGTAGATCCACTTCTCTGCTGTCTGTACTAATGTGTTTTAAACTACCTTTACACATCCCTCCAACATTCCCATCGATACATCCACTGATTTATTATTATTTATTTTCAATTTTTGTATAGCAAGAACTCATACCCAAGGTATTGGAGCACTTTTCATGAGCACCACTTAAGTTACACAAGGATATATTGATATGCACACGCTTTTCCTCCGTGTATGCTGGTCTCCAACCTCCATGGAGGCAATCCACTCACCACATGCACTCTCAACCCTCCACAGCCATTCACCACTGTATATTTATAACCTGTATACTCTTTCTGCACTCAGCCCTCCATATGAATTCCCCCCACCCAATCCGTGTTTACTCGACATGTCCCGCTCTCCAAAATCCACATTCTCTTTCTATATCTTCTCCCAGTCTGTCACTCTACCTCAGGCATGTGATCTACACTCTCCTTGTCCTCTTTACCCTCTATTTATATTCTTCACCCTTTCCTCTCTTTCTTAATACATTTTCTCTCACCCCTGCATGGGCACTTTCCATTCTCAGCATTTTCCCTCCACCTCCGCTGTCCACCCTGTGTATTGCTTCCAACATTTCATATGCACTCTCCCCCTCCGTGTGTGGCCAACCGCCCTCAAATACGCTCTCCATCCGCCACATGCTCTCTACTCTGTACGCCAACTCTCCACACTCCATATGATCCACACCTACTCTATATCTGTTCTCAACACCACTTCCTTACATCTGCTGCCCCGACTACATCCATTCTTCACCATGTACATAGGCATTCAGTGGTCCACAACCACTGGATATCAGACTTTACAGCACATGTGTTTATAAGGCGTACCTGTACGACACATGTAATACAACTCATTGGCCTTTACAACACATTGTTTTAATTTGATGTACTGTTGCAACAAAGTTTTGGTTGTGAAGGCTGAGATATATATATATATATATATATATATATATATATATATATATATATATATATATATATATATATACACAATCTTATATAAATGTCCAGTTACACTCATAAATATTTATACATATGTGTGTGTGTATATATATCGCTATATCTTTATTTTGTTTGTTTGGGGGAAGACCTCTCAAACCTGCCTTAAATTTTTATTTGTTACATTTTTACTTATAATTATTCACACATTTTATACACATATACATTTATTCTTTAACCCTACCTTTACCCACCTCTAAAACCCTTACTTCCATTTTCCTCTACGGAACCCTGAAACATCATACCTTTCTTTGCTTCAGGGGTTTTCAGACCTGGGGGCTGGCACCCTAGGGGGGGCTCAAATGTTCCCAGGTCGGGCGCCATGCTCTGGCCAAAGCAAGAATTATGCTGACAACAGGGCTTCATTTTAAGCTGAAAACATGAGCAGCAGTAAACCGCTCTGTAATTGCCATCACTAACCTGTTTTATCTTTTATATCCAGCTGGGACTATGTGTCAAAAGGGAAGAGACTCCAAATACGCTTCAAAACCCCCACCTCTAGTAATCACACTGTGGATGCTCTTACACATTAGTAAGTCCTGTCTGACCAGAATAGTATGTTTGGCATCATGTATTTGATTGCATTTTTAAAACAGTAACAGATCTTAACCCAATTTCATAGAATAATTGTGAAAAATTCAGAAAGGGGCCCCATTAATGTTTTTCCACGGGGGGAGGTATCTAGGGCACGTGGCGGCAGAGTTAAGGGTCTGGCATTAAAATCTTTGAAGACCATTGCTTTACCTCTACCTGCAACTGAATCCTAAAAAAAGCCCTTACTTACTTTACCTCCACCCAATGACAAACCGCGTAACCGATACTCAACCTTGAACCTTGAGAAACCCTTATTTTCTGTACCTCTATCCACCCTTGAACCATAAAAACTCCTAACCTCTACTCTCCCCTGAACTCTAAAATCTCCTTACTCCCCGTTAAGTCTGCCCACCCTTTGAATTCTTATTAGCCTTTTACCTCTATTTGTCCCTGAGCCATGAAAACATCTTACCTTGTTTTATTTCTGCCTACCCCTGAACCCAAACCATCCCTTACCTTCCTTTACCTCTACTGGTACCCACCTCTGAGCCCTAAAAATCCCTTACATCCCTTTACCTCTCCTGGCCCCTAAAACCTAAAAATCCTTTACTCCCTCTACCCACTCTACCAACCCATGAACCCTGACAAACCCTTACATTTCTTTACCTTTGCCCACCTCTGACCCCTAAAAACCTCTTACCTCCCTTTTCCTCTACCCACTACTCAACCCTAAAATCCCTTACTCCCTTTACCCCAACAAATCCCTGAACCATTGTAACCCCTTATATTTCTTTACCTCTACCCGACCTTAACCTGTCTCCCCCCAACCTTAAAAAACTCTGCCTCCTTTACCTTCCTCTGATCCTTTATTACCCCATCCCTTAACCCTTAGGCACTCCCTTTTGGGGTGGTCTCTTTGAGACCCTTTGTTTTCTATCAGTGGGCTTAGATATTGCCCCTTACCTTTAGTTGGCTTCACTCTCACTGTCATTTGCTCACTCCTTATTGGTCAGCTGCTGAATGCTTCCTTCGTCTTTGTGTGCTCATCCCTCCCCTGCAGCATTGACACATGAATTGTCATTGCACTGCTCATTTATGTAGGCTCTCGTTTTATCACTCTACCAGTCCTGGCCATGTCGTATCCCATGTTCTTAACTTTCAGCCACGCTGTTGTATTGCATGAATAAAACATATAAAAAGTCAATACCTTGTGTAGGCAAGACCTATTCAAGTTGATAATGCTTGTTTTTAAGTCACATAAACATTATGTCACAAATAAAAATAGTTACCTGAGTTGTAAAATGCCTAAAAAGGTTCCTTGTTATACTTACCTGCCTTGTAAAGAATTGCGTTGTCATGCCCATCCTGATAAACACCTTATTGTAAATGTTAAATGCCACATCCAACATCTGTGCTCTGCATCCATTTTCCATAGCTGCACTCAAACCCCTCACCACACTGTACATGCATTCTCTGCCCTGTTCATCGTCTTTTCCGTGTCTCCTCTCCACCATCTACATGCACTGTCCACCCAAGCTCTCCACCCTGTACATCTCCTCTCCACCCTCCATTTGTGATCCCTATGTGTACTCTCCATTCTCCAGATTCTCTCATCCTCCATGTGCCTATCCTTGTGCAGGGGAGTAGCTATCAGTAGTGCAGCAGACACAGTGTCACTGCATTCCAGGGAGGAATATCAAGGGTCCAATGCACCCTGATTATGGATGTTTTTCACTACCTTAACAGGGGCTAGGATGCCCGTTTTCTGTTTCTACTTTAGGACCCATGGCACTTTGGCTATGCAACAGTCTATGTGCAATATCCACTGTTCAATTCCTTTGTCCTCCCTTTGCATTCACCTTCCACATCTTTACTCCACTATATAAATCCATTCAAAACCCTCTGCACCCACACTAAGTTTCTCCTTCACTTTCCTTAATCTACATCCGCTCTTTCTTGTCACTGCATAACACATCCTCCGTCCAAGCACTGCAACCATTGTGCATCAGCTCCACCTTCCCTTCTCTCTTTATCCAGACTGTACACCTGCTCTCCACTCTCCAAGCCTCAACTCCACTTTTCACTGTCTACATTTGCTTTCCATGTCCACTTCCTGCAATGCTCTATTCTCTAGCAATATGCATCCTTTCTTAGTGCTTTTATTTTCAGTTGTCTTGTACACCTCTGGTCACTCTCAATATATTTGTCTACATTGGCTCTCCACATACTCATCTGCCTGCTGCATCCACTCTTCACCCTCCAACATGTGCCCTCTGCCCAGAACATTTACTCACCATGACTTGTCTCTTCCCTCAAATCTGCTCTTCAACCTGAACATCTGCTCTCCACACGTGCTACTGATACTATATATGTGCTGTCCATCCTCTGTTTATCCTCCACTAAACGCATCTACTCTCCACTAAGTACACTTTGTCATTTCACTAAGTACATCTTTTGTAAACACTTTGCATGGGTTGTACACACATTCCTCACCCTGTACATTTTCTCTCCAGCCTATACATCTTCACTGAACCCTTGACATGCTGCCTCCATCCTTTAGATATGCTCTCTACACTCAACCATTCTTCACATCTGCCCCCCAAACTATACATCCGTACTTCATGAGCTCCTCAATCTGCATATCACTCTCCATGGCTACAAACCTCCACTTGTCTTTCCACTCTGTACTTGCGCTCCTACCCTCCAGCTATTCTTTCCATCCTCCAAATATAATCACCTCTTGCTAGGTGCATTTTCCACCCCAGCCCTAACATGCTCTCCAAGTGGCCACCTAATACTGCCTTCTTTATCCTGTACATCATCTTTCCACTCTGCACATGCACACTCCACTCTGTAATCCAGAGTCCAAACCCTTCCTTCTGTAAGTTTTTTCACACACCTCAGCATTCTTTGTGTGCAGATTCTGCATCCTCTTTCCACCATGTGCATCCTCACTTTACAGCCCGCATCCGCTCTTATCATGTTTCAACTCTTCTCTTCACATCTGCTTTCCATTTCCCCCATGATATTGTGTATTTACTGAATCACCCCCCATCCCGACTATCTACTTGATACCAGCTACTTTGACACCAGGCACCACAAAACGTCTGTACTTTGCTGTTATCTCCACACCAGCTCTTCATCCTTCATTTTGGAACTCCACCAGCTATATATGCTTTCCACCCTGCACTTGTACCATCTATTTGTCCTTCCTCTCTATCAATTCTCTACATCTGTGCCTCCCCTTCCAAGCAGAGCTCTTTGACTCAACTGCCCAAGTTCCAGGTCCTCACTTCACCCTGTACATTTGCAGTTCCAATCTGCTTTATCGATTTTACACATACCACTTCTGCTTTCTGTGCAGTAGATCCACGCTGCATTCCTTGTAAATCATTTACATCTGCTTCCTAACAGTTGACTTTTAGCCCTCTTCATTGTCTCTCCAGGCTTTCCATAGGATATCCATCTTTTATATCACTCTCTGCATAATTTCTGTAGATAACCGTATTTGCTTGCATGCTACCGACTACATCACCTATGACTTTCAACATCTTGAAAATGCCGAAAGTAGGTAGGACTGGCCCAGGAAACATTTATCCCATTGGCTACCGCATGCCCAGGAGTCATTCCCACCAACAAATTAGTGCCATGCATAAATGTGGCATCTCTAGGCATCCTCTTCATAAAACTCCCAGACCTGAGGAAGATAAGAAGAGGACTAAAACTGCTTTCTGAGCCCTGTGAAAAGCAATGAAGGAGTGGACCTGCTCTCTCTTGTACCCAGGACAAAGAAATTGACTCCAAGGATTGTAAGGCTGACATGTTCAAGCCACAGGGACACAACAAGCTACAAGAGCCTTTTTCCTGCAACTGCCAAGCTGACCAGTGGCAACTGTACCTGGTCTGGACCCTGCTGTTGCCTTTTGCCTGGTACCCTGTTAGTCTCCAAGTGCCTCCCATGAGGTCCTGGGGATCTTTAGACATACTTCTGTGGTGGATTCAGATTAAAGGAGTAAGTCAGAAGGTAAAATCTTTCTCCAGGACGAACTCGGTTGGTGTTCTAACCAATTCTTTATCGTGGCCAGCCTCAAATTGCACTTAAGTCGGGATCTACTGTGACATTGACTATCATGTGCGCTTTGTGCTTCTTCTTGTGCTATTCCTACTTATAAGTTTAAAAAAATGTACGTCTCTGGTTCCCTTATTGGATTTTTGCATTTTGTTTATTAAATTTTACTCTATTTTCATAATTCAGTTTGTGTTTTTTATTGTTTTCCATACTGTTTTGGGATTGGCTGTTTTGCCCAATTTACACATTGGGCATGGTTAAGCTTGTCTGCTCTGTCATACCTGCAAGGAGATGATGCTTTGGTTAATTTAGTGACTTTAAGGGTTCAGCCTGACAAGGGCTGTAATCGTTCTTTGAGGTGGGTAGTCACCCACCCCAAATAATCCAATTTATTAAAATTCATAATCTCTATTCATACTTACTAAGCATCTCTGAGCACATCTTCTTATCTTAAACCTTGGCTAGATCATCATTCACACTTTACCCCATCCACTTGCAATTAAAACCAAGTCTTAAGTAAAGATCACATAAATAATTATACCATTTAAATGCTGCCATTTAAAACGCTTCCCATCGTAGCTCACTGTCAGGTACTTGTACAGCACTCTCACTGCTTACTCATCACCCACAGTACTTAACCCGTACTCACATGCAATACATATTCACCTACAGCCACTTCTGTGATATACTTGCCACTCGCTCTTTCTAATGCAGTGCCACTCACAGTACTACCTGATAGGCCACTCTTATCACCACTTGCGAAGAAGTACTTACAGCACCACTCCCAGACACTCTAAACCAACAGACAACCGCCAATGCTACTTATTCATTCCATCCATTTACTACAACTCACCATTCACACTAAACACCCACATCCACTTGCTGTACCTCCATTTTCCTCAGTCGCTCAGTCTGTGAACATAACAGTGCATCAATGTTCGCATCACACAGTTACTGAGTATCTCTCTTAACTTCTGAACACCACTATTTCACACCAGTCTCTAGCACACACTGATGAAATACCCACTGACCACTCTTCAGTGATTCACATTCTTCTAATTTGACCACTCAAATCCCTCACTTTCGCTACCATTCTCTTTTCCCTACTCACACTATCCACTTAATGACACACACAATGCTTTTCACATATCTTACTACACCCCAGAAACTCACTTAACCCCAGAAACCTGTAAGTCAGTTGACCAGCCCCTCATCCATAGCTATTCACAACAAAACTATCATCTGTTACCCCACTCCAACTGAGAGTATTAACTACTGGCAGAATTCAGAAGTAATTTGATATCCACTAACAATGCTTATCCACACCCTTTCACTCATGGCTTCTCAATGTTCTCCCACTGTAATTACCATTTACCCATCACTGGTCACAGTCAGCCAACAAGAACAAAACGAGGGGATGGTTATTAAGACTGAGATAAGTATGCTAAAAATATTTAGTTCTCTCTGGCCCCTGTAAAAAAATGTTATAAGTGCAAAAAACCATGTTGTTTATGCAGTATGTGAAATTCATTCATTTAACATGATTATTTCAGTTTAGTCTAAAGTGATGTGACTTCATTTAGAATTGCAGTGATTCTATTTTACTCCACTGAAAGCTGCTGCTAACTATGCAACTTGAAATGGGGCTGACATTTCAAACCACACTTAAAATCATGTTATTCCCCATTTAAATCTGCATACACTTGGTGGAATTGTAATTTTACAGCAACAGTATGTCAGGTTGGTTTCGGACATAAACTAATTCAGGCCTTGTATGTTTATGCATAACAGTACGCTTCAGTTGGAGAGAAACCTAACACTGAGAATTACTTAAAGCAATCATCTTGGATTCTGTTATGAGTAGAAAAAAACATATCCAGAAGTCCTCACGGAGTCACCTTGAAGCAATGAAACCACACCCTGAAATACTCATTAATTTATTCTGTAGTAATACAAGTACATCCTGAAGTAGTCATGAAGTAATCTGCTCCGTCCCCTAGTTGTCATGGGATCATCATTAAGTAATCTGCTCCCATCCCCTAGTTGTCATGGAGTCATTGTGAAGTAATCTGCTTTCATCCCAGAGTTGTCAAGGAGTCATTGTGAAGTAATCTGCTGTCATCCCCTAGTTATCATGGAGTCATCATTAAGTAATTTGCTCTCATCCCCTAGTTGTCATGGAGTCATTGTGAAGTAATCTGCTTTCATCCCTGAGATGTCAAGGAGTCATCGTGAAGTAATCTGCTGTCATCCCCTAGTTGTCATGCAGTCATCCTGTAGTAGTTAGAGATAATCACACGTTTTCCAAGGGAGTAATCACAGCATCATCCTGGAGTTCTTGTTGTGATGACTCTGGAGTCATCTCATTTAAATATTTCGCCCTATACACATACTTCAGGATGGCTTGGGATGACTTCAGCAGATAATTACAGGAATAGCCCAGCTGAAGTCATCAGATGACTTCAGAATGACTCCAGGAAGATCTTCCTTTTTGACTTGGGCAATTTTGTGGAGGTCGGGTACCAATCAGATCCCCCAATGTAAGAGTAAGTTGTATATAGCATATCAAGTAATTTCCACATATATAGGCATTTTCTACAAGCAAGCGGAGCGATGTATGAGATTATGTTATATATGTCATGTAGGGTTAATCAAAGATCTAATATAGACACCCTTGGTCAAAGGAGTAATGTAAGAGGGTTTGTGGTATGTTGTACGTACAACAGTTTTAACGCATTTGCAAACATATGACACATACAAAAGAATTCATATACTTATGTCATATACGGTCAGTAGAACATTAAAAAAAGTCAAAGTCGAACAAATGTAGAGAGTATGTACATATGTCATAATGGGTCAGTTGTATTCCTGGTCATAGCTGCAGTGCGACTCCTTTTAATAGTCCAAGAGGTTTGTATATATAGTTGATGTTGATGTTCAATACTATTGGTCAAATTAACCATAAGGGAGAAGAGAACTGGTTAGTTAGTCCAGCAATACATATAGACCCTCATTACAACCCTGGCAGTCGGTGATATAGTTGCGGTAATACCGCCAACAGGCCGGCAGTAATAAATATGAAATTATGACCACGGCGTAAACCGTTCAGACAGACAGCCACTTTAACACACTGACCGCAACAGCCACCACGGCGGTAACCGGCGGAAGACAATGTTCCACCCACTGTATAATGACACACCAATCCGCCACCTTATCTGGGGCAGTACCAACAACATCAAAAGCCGGGCGGAAACACTGCACAGAAGTGAAACAACTCACCTCTGGAGACTCAAGGAATACCCATGCCGCCATGGAGCCCGAGTTGCATGTGTTCCCCATGCTCTTCTACGTTCTGCTCCACTACGAACACCAACACCGGCAAAGTTGACCACAGTGAGTACTGCCGCCTAGCACACAGGGGAGGGGGGAGGACAAAGAGAGTGACACACGCAACACCCCCACCCCCAACACAATACACACAAGCAGATGCACTAACATTACATATTCACCCCGTACCCCCCAAGAATAATGCAAGGACAACCAAAATAGAGTAAAAGGAGTGTAATAAGATAAATATATTAGTAATATGTGCATCCAAATCAAAAAGTATATACATATTGCAAAATCAAGGGAAACTGCCCAGTCCTCAATGTTCATGGGCCACAGGGCCACATCACAAAGTCCAAGGCCCCACCTCACTCCTGCAACAACATGGAGCGAACACTGCAGGGTCATCAGGTCGAAAATAGCCAGGCACCTCAGGGTGATGGGGGGAACCTCAGCCAGAAGATGATACAATGCTACTGGTCCTTGAGGGGGCAACATGACGTCTGCTTGGTCCTGGGGAGTGCAAGGCCTCAGTCTCTCAAGTGGGTGACTTGTCCACTGGTTCTGGAGTGGGCATCGTGCCCAGTGAGCTTCATCCTGGGGAGGATGGGGTGAGTGGATGGCTTCTCCACTGGTTCTGGAGGGGGCATTGTGCCCAGAGAGCTTTATCCTGGGTAGGATGGGGTGAGTGGATGGCTTCTCCACTGGTTCTGGCGGGGGCATTGTGCCCTGTGATGCAGATCTCGGGGAGTGCAAGGTCACAGTCTCTCACCTGGGTGTCATTCCCACAGGATTTGCAGGGTCCAGGCCTCACAACAGCCCATGGACGCAGGACTACACACTGTCCACCAGTGGTGACGGCTGCTCAGTGGTGGCAGTGGTGCTGCTGCTGGTGGAGCTGGCAGTGGTGGGGAAAGGCTCCAGCCAATCCCCTGCAGCCTCGGACGGCTGCCCACTGGGGCTGCTGCTGCTGGTGGCGGTGCTGGCAGTGGTGGAGGAAGGTTCCAGCCCATCCCCTGTATCCTCGGACGGCTGTCCACTGGGGCTGCTGCTGCTGCTGGTGGCGGTGCTCGTGGCGGTGGGGGGAGGCTCCAGCCCATCCCCTGAAGCCTCGGACGGCTTGCCACTGGGGCTGCTTCTGCTGGTGGCGGTGATGGCAGTGGTGGGGGGAGGCTTCAGCCCATCCCCTGAAGCCTCGGACGGCTGGCCACTGGGGCTGCTTCTGCTGGTGGCGGTGCTGGCAGTGGTGGGGGGAGGCTCCAGCCCATCCCCTGCAGCCTCGGACAGCTGCCCATTGGGGCTGCTGCTGCTGGTGGCGGTGGGAGGGAGGCTCCAGCCCGTCCCCTGCAGTCTCGGACGGCTGGCCACTGGGACAGCTGCTACTGGAGGCGGTGCTGGTGGTGCTGCTGGCAGTGGTAAGGGGAGGCTCCAGCCCATCCCCTGCAGCCTCGTACGGCTGCACCATCATGGTTTGTGGTGGGGGCTCCGACTGAGTCCCACCACCAGGCCCCATGTGTCCACTGCCTGCTGTTGCAGGCCCCCTACCCTTTTTTCCAGCAGCTGGGGCTGCCTCCTTGCCCTTCCTTCCAGCAGCTGGGTCTGCCTCCTTGCCCTTCCTTCCAGCAGCTGGGTCTGCCTCCTTGCCCTTCCTTCCAGCAGCTGGGGCTGCCTCCTTGCCCTTCCTTCCAGCAGCTGGGGCTGCCCCCTTGCTCTTCCTTACAGCAGCTGGGGTTGCCTCCTTGCCCTTCCTTCCAGCAGCTGGGGCTGACTCCTTGCCCTTCCTTGATGCACTTGGGGTAGGCACCCTTTCCATCTGGCTGGCTGGTGGCTGGGATCCTTTCCCACCTGGAGTAGCTGGGGACACTACTGTACCCATGGACTGGGTGGCTGAGGTGCTTGACTGGGTTTTGACCACCCTGGCCTGACAAGAGGGATGGGTGGAGGGCTAGGGAAGAGGTCAGTGTTGGTGAGAAAAGCTTCTTAGGGACATTGGGCGGGAAGAGGGAGATGGTTTGGGAGTGGAGGAAGAGGGAGTGGTTGTAGGAGGTGTCAGTCTGCTGTGTATGGGTACAGGTGCATGGGCTGGATGCTGTTGTGAGGTGGATGGCTGTTGGGTGTTTGAGTGCTTGCGGTTGTGTACTTTGGGGAGGAGGGGGCACAGACACAGTGGGAGAGGACACAGGGGACATGTGCATGGATGTGGGGGTGGTGACTGCCAGTGATGGGTGTGTACTGATAGGTGTGCTGGTGATGGTGGTAATGGATGAGGATGTGGTGCGTGCAGGTGTGAGTGGAGACACAATTGGGAGGGAGGTGGAGGAGGAGGAGGAGGACACAGTGAAGACAGTGGATGTTGGTATGTCTGATTCTGGATGTTGTTTGTGTGAGTGTGAGTGGGATGAAGTCTGGTGCTTGTGTTTGCCATGTCCACTTTTGTGTGTTGTCCTAGGTGCCTGCTAGTCTGCCTGTGTGCTTGGGATAGGTTTGGGTTGAGGTGAAAGGGATTGAGTGGAGGAAGTTGGAGTGGGGAGGGTGGAAACAGGGGCAATGGCTGCCATCAGAGAGGAGACCAGAGCCTAGATTGATCTCTGTTGGACCGCCACACCAGTGTGAATGCCCTCCAGAAATGCATTGGACTGTTGCGTTTGGGCTGCCAGCCCCTGAATGACATTCACAACGGTTGACTGCCCAACAGATATGGATCGCAGGAGGTCAATAGTCTCCTCACTCAGGGCAACAGGGCTAACTGGGGCAGGGCCTGAGGTGCCTGGGGTGAGGGAGATGCCCACCATCCTGGGTGAGCGGGCACGGGAAACTCGCTGAGGGGCTGCTATGAGGACGGTGCTGGTACGCGGGTGGCAGCTGTACCTGTATCTGGGGTGGTCACAGAGGTGTCCGCCACCACCAGGGAGCTCCCATCGGAGAAGGTATCCATGTCTGAACTGTCCCCTTCAGTCTCTGCTGTGGTGCTCCCCTTGCCCTCCGTCCCGCCACCCTCGCCGTCGGTGGATTCAGCCTCTTGGGCCCTGTGGGATGCAGCTCCCTCCATCGCCAGTGCCTCTGCTCCTCCGCCAGATGATGCAAATGCACATAAGGACAGGGTGACAAAACAAAAAGGGGGTGGGGAGAGATAAAGGATACTCTTGGTCAATGGCGGCACCAACACCTCCGTTGGCGTACACGACACACACACAGGGAACAGCCCTACTCATTAGGCAATGCACTACCAGTCACAATGCTAGTTACCAGCCCATGGATAGGGACATCTAACGAACATTGCAGCATACCTGAGACCCACAGACCCCTGCCCAGTAGTGAATGCCTACTAGCTTGGTTGGTGGACTTTCACATCAGAACCCTGCACAACATGGGACCTACTCTGCAATGCCAGGCCTCGCCTAGGGGTACCCACAGGTCCCACACCCCCAACCCAGTTACCACCCCATCAGGTGTAAGTTGTAAATTAGGGCTCTATACTCACCCCCTTGTGGCTGCTGTGATGCCCCCAAGCGCCCATCTAGTTCTACATAGGCCACCGCCGGTATGCAGGCCATCAGGGGGGTCAGGGTTCGACGGGCACCCCTTCCTTGTTGGGAGGCCATCCCCAGCTGGGCCTCCGCCATCTTCCATGCCCAGTGCCTCAGGTCCTCCCACTGTTTCCGACAGTGGGTGCTCCACATGCCATAGACCCCCAGGGTCCGCAAATCCTTGCGGAGGCACACCATATACCCTTCTTTTGATGGGTGCTGACCGGCAGGGAAATAGACACAGGGAAAGGTATTACTCCCGCTGTCCTGCCTGTTACACTCATGGCCCACAATGCCCCTTCCCATCCCCATTAGCACAGACATGGCCCACCATACATGCTCTACGCTGCCCAGGGCCCATCCACTAACCCCCCCCACATGAGGCCTTCACAAACAGCAATCCATGCACTCACGCCCCATGCATCGTATTCACGGTATACTCATCTGTTGGTCTGGAGGCCCATGCAGCAGTCAGTACTGGGGTAGGACCCCAATCGACCAGGAGCTCCAACTCCCACGAGGAGAAGGCAGGGGCCCTTTCCCCAGTACCACGAGCCATGGTCGGTTCCAGACACAGGTTACAGCAGCACCTGCAGTGTAGGTCCTCTCCTGTTGAAGGTCAGGTAGCAAGTAAGTATACAGATAGAATATGACGGTCACGTTCGCAGCGGTGCGTACTGTCACCGCTGGCGTATATCACCATTGGCCACTGGACCTCATAGGGCCCAATGATAACCAATGAGGAGTTGCACTGCAGTTCTCGACCGCCTCCCGCAGCAGCACACAACGTCGACAGAATTACCTCATTTCCACCTGTCCCTCCATAGAGGATAGGTGGACCCCATTTTCTCCTCTTTTTTGCTAGTGCCGAAGAGCCCTGGCAAAATCATTGGCAAAGCCTAAACATAAGACATATTTGCTTTGCCAGTGTTTGCTTGTATGATATTGCTAGGACCAAAGGTGACTGCTAACAAAAAGCAGCTTGATGAAATGCTGATTACCAGTACAAACCATACAAATGACATTCTTGCCATGGCAGGTGAAATCAACAAGGGTTAAGTACAAAGGGTCATTTTACTACTGCATTGTCTCCAAAAAGTTGTTCTAGCATCTAAAAAGAGCAAATATGTAATTTGAAACACAGATGTTTTGTCCACTGGATGGGATACAATAGAGATAAGACCAGTGTAAAGAACTGCTTGCAGGACATGAATGAAGCTCTGCCCATGGGGAGTTAAAAAAAAAATGTGATACACCTCTAAAAGCTGCAATGACCTTCATTATATTAGTAAAGGGGAATATGTAAGTATTATTTTCATGCATCCTTTTCAAATATCTCAGCTCATTCTCATTTGGAGGACGCCAGAGTTCTCCGAATCAGCAGCACACTCTCACAAAACCAAACACTCCCTATTAATGGTAATAGGATCACCATTTCAAACAACCATGGTAACATACAAAAAGTATCAACTGTTTTCCATGTGCTCACCTTTTCAAAATATATTATTTTACCCTATTTGGAGTTTCAATGGATTGGGAAATATGCCATTGATGTTATTTATTTAAGCTGCGGGGCACATATACAGTCCCACGGCAAGACCTCACTTTCTGGGAGGATAGCCCAGTTTATGCCAGAGAACACTTAGGTGTTGCAAGGTACATGTATTCTGTTGGCCCCGTACACACATACATACTCACACAAAAGGGCACTTGGGTCACACGCATTTACAAAGTCAACTGGATCACTCATGCATTGCGACAATTGGATCTCACACACTTTGGACAGCTGGTTCACCACCACACACCCAGATGGACCACTTACACATGCATAAGGGCATCTGACAGACATGATTGGGTCATCTGGTTCAATCACAAGGGACCTGTTTGGTGGCAGGCTTGTACTAGGAGAGCTATGAGTAAGTGTTTTGCAACAAAATGGACTCAGAGGAAACAGAATCACATAAGGCGCACAGGGTGATATTTACAGGGTCACACAATGCAGTAGAGTCAAAGATCTAGCACATACATACACTCCTGATGAGTAGACCCATTCAAGTAGGGAGCATTACTGTTGATATCACAGGAAATGCTCTGATTATTTCTGTTCTTCATTGCTCTTCGTTCAAGTTTTCCTTGTCACAATCCTTACTATATGATCATTTCCCACTCTTGAAACAGTAATGTACTCTACTTTAAACCCCATTTGAGCATTGATTTAATCAAAACAAGTTTACCTGTGCTTCTTTTGTATTTACCAATAGTTCCCTCGCCCAGTATCCAAAGACCAATCCCTCCTCAGTGCATTTTGTATACTACCAAGCATCTTATGGCAGCTAGTGGGTAGATGAGAAGGTGATCCTGCACCGTGATGAGAAAGAATTGCACTAAGCGTAAAGAATATTAGCAGTAAGTAATCAGCTCATTACCTCCACGTCCCATCTTCCTCATCACAGCCCATACCGTATGAGACTTACCAAGCAAAAACAACAAATAATGCCACAAAATATGGATTAAGCACATACCATTTATTTATACTGCTCTAATAAGTAATTTCAGCACTCTTTTGTGCAGAAAAAAAGACAACATAATATAAATTAAATGTAAGTGAAGCACACAATAAAACACCTTCCAACAAACATTTAGAATCATGAGAGCGTATTTGTAAGTTATTGTGATTTACAAATGTATGTGCAGAAGACCTCATTGTAGTGCCCCTAGTTTTTGCCCACAAAGCTCCCACTGCTCTGGCGGAAGAACTGTAGATACAACCTGCCATTTCTTGTTTGGAGGTTCTAAACACTGAAAGAACAGCAAATGCCACCCACCAACTCATGGTATTAGTGGATATTTTTCAATCTTTGTTACCTGGACCAAAAATAACTACAAGGCGGTTATACTAATGCAGATTCTCAGTTACTAAGATATATGTGGCCAGCTCCCTTTACATTCTTTGGGACCCAATTCACAAAGGTAAAGTTACACCAAAAGTCAAAGTTTAGACCAAACATCTAAGTTTAGACCTAAAGTCTATCTTAACTCATAGTAAAGTTAGACTTTTGGTCTAAGTTTAGACTTTTGGCCTTAGTTTAGATCAAAAGTCTAAACGTAGACCAGAAGTCTAATTTACTATGAGTAAAGCTGAAGAGATGGCTTCCTAATTAACCAACCTACCATAGGTAGGGTAAGGCACACACACCTGCTCAATGTGAGGATACCTTTGTGGGTGATGGTGTGATTTACTCATACACATAACATAATATAACAGTCTAATGTCCTAAAAAGATTACAGCAGAGACAGTCCAAACCATATTCTTTACACACTTAGACAAACTTGGCCAATATTTGTCATGAGAACTTTGGTAATCAGATACTGACTTTCTTGTACGGAGAATGCCATTGCCTCCGAGCACCCCAGCTTCCTTACAGCTAACCTTTCAATATCCATGCATTCAACAAAAGTGAAACCCTGAGATGGTACATCAACCAGAAAACCTCTTTCTATTGAACATCCAGACAGTCCTCTACAGCCGTCACATTCTTGCTGAATTTCACACGTTTGCCTTTCATCTGATTATGTTCATGTCTGAAGAAACATCAGAACACTGCTTTCACTCACAACATCACAAAAACATTGTCATAACTGTTAAGATGTTCAATTTTGGGTTGATGTACTATCTTGAACTCAGGCCTTCACTTTTGTTTGAAGAGTTAGGGCCTGATTTAGATCCTTGCAGAGGTGAATACTCTGTCACAAAAGTGACCGATATCCCGTCCGCCCTATTACCGTCCCATTATATACTATGGAGATCATAAAACGGCGGTGGAATATCTGTTGTGTTTGTGACAGTGTATATCATTTGCCAGAATCTAAATTAGACCCTTAGTTCTTCATTGAACTTAACAAATGTGAAGAATGCGGGAATAAACTATTGTGAGTAGGAATACGTATACTCCATACAGAAGTTTTGAATGAGGAAAATGAGTGGAAGATTCTTCTTTGAAGAAGCAGGGATACCCGTGAAAAATCTCAGCCATGAAACATGTTGGCTGCGATCATCACTACATCATCACATGTATTTTGTGCAATATTATTCAGAAACTTCATAAGCTCCAAATTGTATTCCTTGTGAAAGCTATGAACTTTTTTTCTTCTTATGATGGAACAGAAGTATGAATCGATATAATTTAATTGAAATTTTCTTTTTAAAGATTAGTATTAAAATTAGAAGTTTGTAAACATAAGCCACAGAAAAATTAATTCAAATGTCATATAGCACTTGAAGGATGATCCAAAAGGATTTGAAGTGAGTGTACATGCAGGTGTAAAAGTGACTTTAAATATTAATATTTATTAATAATATTTAATAATTAATATTTATTAATCCCATACTGTCCGGGAGCTTTCCCCGCCCGGCATCTATCTTTTGCTGCAACCACCTGGCTCAGTTCAAACCCCAGCCCAAATATAAATGTAGTTGAGGGTTGAGATTGGGGGAGAGGGGACAGGGGGTTTGAAACTGATGATACTAAAGGTAAAAAAGTATAAACCACTGTGGCAGTTAGGACCTCCCTTTGGTTAGAATTTTAGTAGAGGTGTGTGAAGTGAGCTACCCACTTTTCCGGTTGGAATACAGTGTCAATGTTAGTTTCCTGGGCATTATCAAAATAATTACAGTTAACCACTGCCCAAAAGGCACTGCTGTCCCAGAGTTCGCTAGCCTGTCTTGTGGAATGGTATGCTTCCTCACTAATGAGATTTTTCAGGGCCCTTCTGACCCTCTTATACAGAGTCCTACAGCCACTGACACGTTCTGGGTCCCTACGAACTTCTTTGAGTACTGCTTATAACTGTTTGTGAGCCTCAGTACAGTTAGCACCAAACCATATGCGTAACTTTCTATCCTTGGAGACAAATGGAATTGTAAGCATGTCACAAGCGGTATTGCAAATTCTATGATACCCCACTGTTAAATTTGTGCCTCCCCCACGAAGGATGTTATCACTTAGGCAGGTCATAAAGTCAGGTAATGCTGCACCTAGCAGAACAGGCAAAAAGAAGTATTGATCCACTTTTGTCCAGCTCATGCTCAACCCTTTGTTTTTAGAATAACTCAGTGGCAGATGACTAACCTGTGGCTGCCTCTTGGCAAAGAGGGATTTGTAGAGTGATATATCCAGGAGCCTATGATTGCTGAAGGGAGATTCTGCAAGGGTATAATCTACTACCCACTCTCATATTCCCTTTGCGAATAAAACTAAGTCAGTTTGGCTCTGGCTACCCCTCACAATAAAAGTGGAGGGAAGTGATTGGGTCAAGGCTGGAGGCATGAAAAGCAAAAAATAAATAATATTTCATAAACACACAATTGAATTTGTCTCCCAGCAGGCTGAGAACAAAATGAGGAATAGAATCCCCAATATGATCCACCAACCCACAATACTTGGTAAAAGGTAATGGGCAGTGCCTAGTGTTGGAAACCCCCAGGAGCACAATCGCATATCTGCCACAAATGATAGTATTTACACAGCTAACCATATCTTCAAACAATGATCTTGGCAAAATAATATTACTTGCATCAAATAAATTGTTGTCGATGTTTATCAATAACGACTGCTTATTTAGACATTGCAACAAAATCAGTTCATAGTGAGCAGAACCCAGGCTTGACCATATGGCGTGAGCTGGTAGTACAAGGGAGATACAGGTAATGAGGCCTCCCTTTGCCCTACTCATAAAGCCTGGGACTGCCAAGGTAAAGTAGGTGGCAAAACTGTGTAAAAGCCACAATGTCAGTTAGTAAGTCTCCTGTAGACAAATAACTGAGTAGCGTTTGATAAATGTGTGCCAGTCTGGATTATCCAGTTCATTAGGCAAGCCAGCCACATTCCATGAAGCTATCTCCATCTGTTTGCCCACTTCACCCAAAGCATTGCCTAGTCAAGGTCCCAGGGTGCTTCAATCACGAAGGGAGAAAGAGTTGATTTGGACTACTTCTGGCACTGCCAAGTTATGGGAGGAATCTGAACATGAATGTTTAAAGGTGGTCACCTCCACACATAGTCAGTCCAGATAGTCAAGCTGGAAAAAAGGCGTAAACCTGTTTGAAAGCGCTTCGACAATCAGTTAGGTGGGGTCCGTAAAAATGAGCTGGGATAAGATATCTTTTGTTAGCATTCCGTTTTTAAAATTGATTATGATACAGTCATTATTGTCATGCTTCCTGGTGTTGCCTAGCCAGGCCACTCTCCATACAAGGTTAATCTGGTTATGAGATAGTGCTGGACTCCCCAGCCTTCCATTAACCCAGTGCACCACCTAATTTAGCAGTTGATCATGGCCCTCATGCATATCTTGTCTCAAAAGGGGTACACCTCTCAGATCAACAGAAAGGGGTGGCTTCGGGGGGATGGTTGCAAGATAGGAAGCTTAGAGCAGGGCGGCTCTTGGGAATGTTCAAGACTTTTCTATGATACAGCAGATATTTAGTTAATTTGTACAGTGGCCATTCTCGCCTTGACCATCTAGTAGGTAAACTGGGCCTTTTTTGCATAGGTTCACGCGTGCCCCCTTCTAAGTGGTCGTCCAGCACGGTAGAAACACCACCCAGTTTTAGTCTTGCATGTGAAGCAGTAGTTGGTGGTAAGGTCGAAGAAGGCCCCAGAGCCAAAGAGAGGTGGTACGATGAGCCGTAAGCGCTAGTTTCAATTTTATTAGCACTTCCTCATTTTTCTCTAGTCAGAGCAGTATCGGCCTCAAGGTAACCGTAACTGACGTTAACAAGCCCTAGAGATCTTGGCAATTAGATGAGATGTTTGCACCCCTGAATGGCTAAGACTGTTAATGTTAGGATCCTGCCCTGGGCATTCTTGTGGCATAGAGAGTCTAGGTCAAGGCCTCTTGGGTGTAGCCTCCCCCTCCACTATCTTCCTCTCCCCCCTTGCTTTGTTGGTTTGCCCCTGCTAGCAGATATTGGTACTTGAGGTTGTATCTTCCCCTTGGGATGACAGGCGGGCTCTGCATGAGCTGAAGACACATGGGTAGAGGGACATACAGAAGTATTCAGAGTCCCAGGTCTCACATCTGGGAAATGTACACTGAAGCATTCTTTGATTGCAAGCTTACCAAGAGATGTGTGAAGATTAGGTGAAACAGCAGCAGCAGCAGACAAATATAAACGCTGCTCCACCAACACAGTCTCCTTGGTGAGCATCCCCACTGCTCACTGCAGATAGCAATTCAGGGTAGTGCCAGTCGCAGGCACCAGGGACAGGGCTTTCTGTTTCCCCATCGTATTAACTCAACCATTGCTTTAATGAATGCCCAATAAGCAGAAGATCAAATCAAGAGTACCTGTAATACCTTGTGGGGTGAATGAAAAGGAAGGCGGCCCAGTCCAGCTTCTTTTGGGTGATGATGGGCGTAGAAGGGCCTGCCTTTACCCAGGTGCATTCCCAGGTCACCCCGCATGTCCCACCCTGTGGGATAAGTCCTGGCTTTTAGAAGCAAGGCGGCGAGATGGAGACTTTTTAACTCGCCTTGTTCCTGGGATAGCTGCGACACATAGTCGCACCCCAGCCATGGGCGATGCAGTCTGCGGTAATGCAGACCAGGAGCTGCTACTGAAATTGACCTGTGATGCGGGAGCAGTGGAGTGGCAATGCAGGCCGGTAAACACTCTTCAGTTTGATCAGATTGACAACGCAAAATAAATTGGACAATCTACTGCATGTTTTTTGCTTGTGAAAGATTTATATGCTTGACAGAAATAGTTTATAGTTTCTCTTGCGGATGTTGTTACTATACATAAATCACAAGGTTTAAGTTCAGATGCAAGATTTATTAATATTGGCAGTACAGTGTTTAAGGAACGCATGTCATATGAGCTTTGTCTCGAGTTAAAACATTAACTGGTTTGTACAATATCTAGTTCCATTTGATGAAAGCAGAGGAGATGCAGACTCAAGTTGTGCTAAAGAATACAACTGATTAAGAAATCTGTATGCTCCTCATTTAGGACTGTATCCAGTTTAGAAGAAATCTTCCATTTGTCCAAAGCAGTATTATGATGGTGTTGCAAGGAAAGAAAGGAGAGAAGAAAGAAGAAACAAAAAAAATGAAAATGAGGGCAATATTTTTTGTAAATATTGTGTCAAACTCCTCTAGTGTGAACTGCTATACTAATGTGGTAAAGGTATTGTTTGCATCACCTCGTGTTGTAGATGCAATTCAAGAGAACAACAGAAGGTAGTGTGTTCTGCATTGTGTGTTTTGTTGGACGGTCTGAGTAGTGAAAGAACTAAAATACATTCTGCATCAGTAATTTGAGACCCTGTAGGTATATGTAGTTGATCTGTACAGTTTACTCAAAATACTCAGGAGGATGCATAGGAGTTTCTAATGGTGATGTTTGCTGTTTTAGAAGAAGGGGAGGTGTCTGTTTACACGTTATCCAGGCTTAGTTACTCATGGCAACATGAATGTGAAGACTGCTCATACACATCAATCGTACAAATTAAATCAGAGGGTTTTATGTTTTTAACATTACCAGATTTCAAAAGTGTGACTTTTAAGAGATCACTGAGAAAAGATACACAAAATAATGTATGTACAAACAGTTCAGTATTTGACTTTACATCTAGCAAGAACTGGAAAGTATGTAATTTTATGCTACAGCGATGCATAGGAGATAGCAGTAAATTAGATACTGAGATTACTAACTTTAAAGCAGGACAAATATCTATTTCTGGTAAAGCATACACTACTATTGCTATATTTTCATGAAGGAGTTAGCATTAGATCTGGTCAATGTACTGTCTATCTAAAAATAAGTGGGTGAAGAGAATGTAATGATAGGAACCTTAAATTCAGGCAAAGATTGTCTTGGAAGTTACCAAGGGCCAGATGTATCAAAAAAATTTGCACTCGCAAACAGCAACATCGGCCGTTTGCGAGTGCAAAATAGTGGTCTGCAATGCATCAAAGGCATTCGCAGACCACAAAATAGAAATCGCAAAAATTGCGATTTTTTTGCGTTGCGACCTGGATTTTGCGAATCGCAATTTGCGATTCGCAAAATCCAGGTCGCAAGGCAATTCTGAAAAAAATCGCAAATTGCGATTTTTCACAGAATGGTATTTTGCACATGCAAAATACCATGGTCTGCAACCAGGTGGTAACCTTGTGCAAAATTTAAAAATGCAGTAAAACTGCATTTTTAAATGTAACATGTAAAGCACACATGCCCTTTTGGCATGTGTGTACTTTACACGTTAAAAAAAAAAAAATTGGGGTGCAGGAAAGGGGCCTTAGGCCCCCAGCACCCTGCCCTTTTGCATTTCCAAAATTGCGATTTCTGGTTCAGAAATCGCAATTTTGGAAATGCTAAAAATTTGCAGCTATGGACCAACAGGCCCATAGCTGCGAATGGGGCCAGTATCGCAATTTGCGATTCGGTAATTGCATTTGCGATTTTTAAGAAATCGCTATTACCGATTCGCAAATGTGATACATGGCCCTTTGCGATTCGGTAATAGTGATTTCTTAAAAATCGCAATTACCGAATCGCAATGGGCCAGAATCATACATCTGGCCCCAAATTCCTATCTTTTGTTTTGGGAACCAAAGTTGTAAGGAAGGTGACAGTTGTAAAAGTGGAATGATCTAGTTTTTATAGATGCATTATCGGGATTTATGACATCATACAAGCACACCATCAGAGTCTAAAGACCAAGGGCCAGATGTAACAAACATGTTTGCATTCGCAAATGGTGCGAATTGCAAAATTCGGACATTTGCTAATGCAAAAATGCCTTTCAAGATGTATGAAAGGCATTTGCAATGCAATTTCAAGGAATCGCTAAAATAGCGATTCCCTGAAATTGCGACTCCGTTTAGAGAATCGCAAATTGCGTTTCTCTAGATAGGGAATTCGCTATTACCGAATCGCAATTTTCATACATCCCATTTTGCATTTCTTAAATAGCAATTTCTTAAAATTTGCTATTTAAGAAATGCAACCGGGAGCTTGATACATCTGGCCCTTAGACTCTGCTGGTGTGCCTTATATATCCAGTAGTGCTACTGTAGCACTTCTAATGATGAAGTTCTCATTTTCAGCATATAAATCTTTGGATTCGTGCTGCAAGTATGAACAAAATGAATGTTGAAAAAATGTAGTATATGTAATGCATTGTGTTGCTTATTTGCAGTGACATACCATGTAGTTGTGTTTTTTTAATGCAGTCTTTATGATTGTTTTTCCCCTTTTAAGGATGATTTTTTATACAGTACATTATTTTATGTTTTATAAGTCTAACATCTGAGACCAGTAAAAAAGGGAAAACAAAATGTTGCTTTTTATTGTAACATAGCTTTAGAGCATGGGAAATGGATAGTGATTTCTTGCTTTTATAAAGTCATGCTTTGCTGAAATGTCTAAGTTTAATGGATAATTTTATAAATTGTAACACTAATTCATATTTGTTTTTGTTCTTTTTTTAAAAATACAAATTAATGCCATCATCCCTTGAAGCGATGTGGTTACAAATTAGTTCTCCCAGTGTCACACACCCACACAGCACACTCAGAAGCCCACTCATACAACCATACAGCCACTCTCTCAGACTCAGAAACATATTTACACACCCACACAGACATTTACATCCCCACTAACAAACCCATACAGTCACTCACACAACTAATGACACAGCTATCAATTCACACATCCATACAGGCTCTTGCATACCCACTCAGAGATCTACACTGCTACTCTAACTTTCATGCAGTCACTCACATACCCATTTACACATCCATTCACCTACTTACACTCATACACTCATACAAATGCTCACACACACAAATACCCACTTAGACATCCATACAGCCCCTCTCACACCCACTCACAGACCCACATAGGCACTCATACACCCACTCACACACCTACTGACACACCTGCACAAACATTTACATCCCCACTGGCACACCCATAGTCACTGACTCAGCTACTGACACACCCACACAGCCACTCACACACTCCCATACAGTCACTTACTCCCATATAGTCACTCACAAACCCATTTACACATCCACACACCTACTCACAGATTCATACACCCATACAGATACTCACACACCCACACTGCCACTCGCAGACCCATACAGATGCTCACATACACCCTTACACACTTACACAGGCATTTACATTCCTACTAACACACCAGTCACTCACTCAGCAAATGATGCACCCATACAGCCACTTAGACACCAACTCATACACCCACTCTCACACCCACTCAAAGACCTACACAGCCACTCACACACCCAAACAAACACCTACACAGACATGTACAACCCCACTAACTTACCCAGTCACTCACACAGCTACTGCCACACCCACACAGCTACTAACACACCCAGGCTCACACACCAATTTACACATCCACACACCTACTCACATATTCATACATCCATATAGATACTCACACACTCATGAACTCACCCACAGAGCCACTTAGACACCCATTCATAGACCAACACAGCTACTCACCCAGAGAGCCACTTACACAAGCAGTAATATACCCATACATCCACTGAGACACCCATACAGCCACTTAGACATCCACTTCCATTTTAGTATTCCATATGATATTGCAAAACATTTCCTAATGACTTTAATACTTTATAAGTTTATTCCCCTTGGTGAATATTAAAGTAGCCAGATGTGCTACTTTGATTCCACGAATGTGGGACATGATAAATGTGTACAGAGAAAACCTCACATACAATAAAACACACAATTGTACAAAAACATAAAGCATGTACTTAGCTATTTCTTTGACCAGGTGAAGTGGTTCTAAAAATAACTATTTTTTTCAGTAGGTTGATTTTCTGAAAAAAAGTTTTATTTTTTGGCTTTTTTCTTACAGAACAAAAATAATGATAGTGAAATTAGTATATAACGAGTAAGGGAAGGCAACTTAGAAGAAGCAACTGGCTTCAGTCTTTAAGAGGAAAGGAAGGTGTAATGGTGAAGTAGAAAAAAAACAATTATGCTTTTTGACAGCATCCATAAACTGAGCAACAGATGGCATTTTTAGGTCCACTGGCATATGGCATTTGCCACAATGAGTCATCATATCTTTCAGTTTTGATGAAACAGCTGGAATTGTAATGATCTGGTTGTGTGGTAAGGTTCCCACAATTGGTACAGCTCCTGATGATGATGTGCCACATTCCCTCTCTCTGATCCTCTCTTACTCCTTGTATACATGGGTTTGAGATGCTTCCCCATAGAGGATGTGCCATGTGATATTTCTTCCTTGTACCTCACAACAGTTTTTTGCTGCATAAATTGCATTGGACAAATGGAAAAATGTTTCCAAACATTGGAGGCCTTCTTCCAAGATGGGAAGCCTTTTTCTTCTTCATGCTGCTCTTCCCCATCTCTTGTATCTTCAGTAGAAGACATCGTTACTTTCAAACTCTGTTCTTATGATGGAAAACCAAAATAATTATGGAGCTGTGGTTCTCAGTCTGTCTCCAGAGAGATGCGACACCCAATTAACTGATTTAGGGCATGGTTTTCAATGTGCATTGGTGGGGAGTTACTGTATCCAGTGAGAAGTTTAGGTGTGGATGTGTTCGTGGCATTGTGGCGGATCTGCTGTGCTATCCCAAAATTACATTTTGTGTGGTCTGTAAATGGCATTTATACATTTTCTTAACCCTTTGTCGAATTTGCGGATCCACTGTGATTTTGTCACAGGAACTAGTAACCATAGAGTACTCAAATGGACTCCCTTCCGTGGATCAATAAAAATGAATAAAAGAGAAAAACTTGGTGTATTGCATTTACAGAAAAGACTACATGAGTTACTTTACCTTGATTTGTTAATTGTTACTTTTAAAATGTATAAGAATAAATGTGTGAATAAAATGTTTTTATGAAGTTGTGAAAATGTATATCACTAAACTGAACTTGTGTGAAATTGTAATATAATTTATATTGTAAAAAAGATAAATTCTCTAAAAAAACTTAAGGTTACAGGTGCCTTATAGTTAGGAAATAGCATTAAAGATCCGTAGAAATTCACTGAAAAAAACAAAAGGTACAGGCACATTATAGTTAGGAAATACAGTTAAAAAAAACTTAGGAATTCACTGAAAAAACAAAGGTTACAGGGACATTCAGCAGTTATAGTTATCTTAGCTAATTATAACGTATGCCCCGCAATGCACTGCTCATGACCTCACATATTATATTGCCCATTCTCCCTCATTTATCTCACCTTTGACTCATCCAAAACCCCTCCTGCTACTATGATCTCCCTCACCCTTTCACCCTTTCCACAGGCTCTTCCCTCCTCCATCTCTCCTTTACTAATCCCAATCCTCATCCTATTACTATAAACTCCCAATTAACACTTCTGGATTCTTTCCTCCTTTATCCCTCCATTACTCTAGTCAATCCAACGAACAAACTCAACTATCCTCTGCTCAAATTAACTCATAATAATACTAAAACTGTACTCATATTTCCCTATACTAATCCACCGCAACTTCCTCTTGGGTTCTGTAGTAGCGTGCTACTTGCTGAAAAGCACTTTGACGCCTCATCAGGGGTAGTAAGAGCTATATAAATACTATTACAATTACAATACAGGTTAGTGTATCACAAAGCACAACAACATTATTTGTCAACATGGAAAGAGGTTTTAGAGCAGACATCAGTTTCACACAAACCACTACAACACACAGTAGACAGGTCTTAGCAGACATGACACTGTGTCCCAAACCACTAGTAAAATTATTCTTCATCCTGGAGAAAGGTGTCAGCAGAGAGGCCAGGCTGTTGCAAACCACTGCTAAAAAGAGCCATCACCCTTAAGAGCGGTCTTAGTGAACAGACAAATTTATTGCAAACTATTACTACTCTCATTCATCACAAATGGGAGACGTCTAATCAATGTGGTCAGCATCTCGCAAAGCCCTACTACACACTACCATACACATACATCAGCATGGGACATGTGTAAGCACAGAGGCTAGTACACTCATAAATAGTACACCCATTTTAAAAACAGGATTATATTTCAGATGATATATGTGAGAAATATTAACACTTAGTAGTACAGAAAGAAAAGTAATTTAACTTGAGCAGTAGCTCAGTATATATTTCTTTTAGTATAAACTTTTACAAAACACTCACTGGATGATATCATCAGTGATGTCATTGGAGATGTCATCAGAGTGGCAGTAGCCACTGTGTATTTATGGTTAGGATTCCAAGAGATTGGAATTCCTCTGAATTTTGATTGGTAATAGCTTTGCCACTGTTTGACAAATCTCCACAAACCTTTTTCTACATTGGCTGATGCTGCAAAGTTTCATGGTAATTAGTTAGGGAGGTGCAAAGAAAAATGGGGGTGGGGGTTCCCGAAACACAGTTTTCTATTAATGCTTTTCCATAACGTTTTTAAACAGATATAGTGGCAAAGGTCTGTGGGGGCTTGAACCTGCAAGGAACTTGTTGCAACTATTGCTGAGCACTGAATTGGGGTCATCTGAGTCCCACACCATTGTCAGCATGGGCACATCAACGCAGGTCAGAAAGGATGACTACAACGCCCCAGGTGCACTGTGGCAGGACAATCACAGGTGCAGCACATTGGTAGCAGCGGGATAAAATGGGCTGCTCACTCCCAGCAGCACTGGACTCGCCAAAACTCTGTGGGAGCTCAACCTGCAAGGAACTTTTTGCGGGCATTGACTTGGGGTCATCTGAGCCCGACACCATTGACAGCGCTGGCACATTGATGCAGGACAGCAGAGCTAACTACAACGCCCAAGGTGCAATCACATGTACCACACATTGGCAGCGGCAAGATAAAAGGGCTGTTCACTCCCTGCGGTGTCGGGTGCACCCTGGCACATGCCAGGGCAAAGAATGGGCCAAGTGCAGGCCTGTCTGCACCTGTCAGGACCAGAAAGGAGTGCAGCCCCTTGGCACTGCAGTTGGACATCAGCAAGATATTCTGTGAGAAGATACTTTCTGAAGCCTTGGCACTAAGCAAAACTGTTCAAGACTGTGCCTATCTTATATTATATAGTACACAGCATTACAAAAAGAGCTGTTCCATCTAGGCAAATTGGTCAAAGGGAGGGGCACGGACAGGTGGGAGTTTGAATCTGAATTTAACTCTGTGAGGCATGATTTCTCTCCCTCCTACTTAAACACCAAAGGCTATAGACATCCAGGGTGCAATGGTTGGGTATTGTCCACAATGACAGGTGGGGCTGTCCTCTCTCTCTCTCTCTCTGTTCCCTTGGCATGCTTTGCCTTGTAGTTACCTTTATGCTTTCCTATCCATCATAACCTTGTTATCATCTGTTAGGATGGGCAAGTGAAAAGCTTTGAAAAATCACTCAACTGCCAAGAGCACCTCCTTCAACAGAATGCTTCATAGAGAACTTGGGTAATTAGTACCAAAATTGAACTTACTGAACAACAGCTATCCTTGCAGTCGGGGCACTTTCAAGGCTCTGCTGTAGCCACTGCTTCACCCCTTTACACTTCGGCAGAGTCCATGCACATTACACCTAGCCACCCTATGAGTGAACCTGCTTTGGGACCTGTGCCTGCATTGGGGCCCTCTAGGAAAGACACTCTAGAAACTGCAGGGAGACCCAACAGAACTAGACAAGTAGCTGAACAATCCAAAAAGGCTGCCAAATATACTACTGATAGTTGCACGCAGTCTAGCAGGGCTCCATCAGGGGTCTACTAAACCTGCTAGCAAAGCCCAACTATCCAAACCTGTCTGGGTAGAGCAACTTATTGTCGATTGTCTAATGAAGATTAAAGATGTTTTCCAAGATTAACTTACCCCTATTCGAAGATAGGCCCAAACTCCACCGATGCCCTTCCCATATCTATCACCAGGGATATCAGCTGTCTGGCAAGGATGGGGAGTCGACCAAGGGTCCCATCACTGATGGCGAATTTAGCCAGAACAGTAATGTGGGGTTTGTAGGCATCCAGGGGTGAACTTTTCCCCGGCTTCCTGCCCATACATAGTAATACTTACTAGAGTACTGCACTTGCATTCAGGATAGAATGAGACGCATGAAGGGCGTTTCAACAAAACTCTGGGGTGGCTTGCGCAGCATAGAGGTTTCTGTCTGTTACGGGCCAGCAACATACTCAGCACCAGAAGGGTCACATGGATAAGGCCTGGTAAAGGGGATCGCAACAGTGACTGCATTATTGTCAACTTCAGATTCCCCTTTCTTGCCCATAAGGTGCTCTACAGCTGCACATGTAACAACCTTCTAGTGAGCAGCCATATAGTGCCTTTGCCCCTGACCTACTTTTATAATCCATTTGCTCAACAAAATCACCCCACTTTCCAGCAGAAGCAGAGGAGTGGCGACACCTTCTCAATCTCATCTCACAATCGCTATGAATTATTTGATGGTGTAGATTGATTCATCGATCTCAAAAGGCAGACATTCTATGCTACTCAGCTTAATCCCTCAGAGTTGGGTCCTTCTGTATATTCTGCTCTCTGGTCACAACCTGCATCTTCTCCTTGCCTAGAGACAGCTGAGCCTTCTAATCCTAGTTCACAACCTGCACCTTCCTCTAGCTTAGAGATGGCTGTGCCTTCTAATATAGTTCTTATTCCACAACCAACTGGTGTTGTGAGGAGAGACGCCCTCTCTGCTTCAAAAGGTATTAACCATGCTCATCTCTTGGAATGTAGTGGGACCGGCCTCTAAACTAGCACACCCAAAGTGGTGGTAATTCATATTACAACATGACCTATATCTTTTCCAAGAAACCTATTCCTTGTTCCCCTCCACCATGCAGGATATGTGAATTTTGCCAAGACAGCACTAACCTCAGAGTTGTGCAGGCCTTCAAGGGGCTTAGTGATATGGGCAAAAAAATACCATTGCTGGCTCCTCCCCCATGGCCTTGCTCGTGCCACCCTATGTGCCACATGTCTTGGAAGCCACGTCAGGGGAGGCCGTGAGGAGGATGGCTGCTGCTGCTCAGTGATGGGTTGGACGAACAGATCTGTTTCAAAGCCCAATTCTGGGAGCTTCCTAGGACTGCCTAATCCTGTGCTCTTCACATTGTGGTCTTTTGGTGTGACAGCAGGAGCTGCGTTCCACCCGCTGAGGTTTCTGCCTGTCTGCCGCCAATATGCCAGGCTAGCTTGTGGAGATGTGCAGGTCTACTGCAGGGTGGCAAGTGTTGACCTGCACTGCGGTTGTGGCCACAGGGTCTCCCACAACAGATGAGAAGGCACAGGAGGTGCACTCATCGTTTTTCCCAATTGAGTTCTTCGACTTTGGGCAGGATTCCTGCAGGATTGTAGCAGGATTTCAGGATATTACACAGACGCCTAGTGACACTTTTTATTGGCCCATAGACTCTTTGACCTATTGATTTCCCATCCACCGTGAAGCAGCTTGAGGCTGTGTGACGGTGGGTGGAAGCGGTGGCTTTCCGGAGAGATCAGTGGGCAGAGGTAAGTGACTGCTGCTGTTTGGCCATTGTGTGCCTTGTTAGTTGGCATACTGGATCAATCTGGATTTCGTCCTAACACAGCTTTAGGTATCAGACTGTAGTGTTATTATATTGCTGCATCACCCTGACACTAAATTTGCCCCTGCTTTTCATATTCAGCTTTATCTTTGACATACGTGTTGTGAGTGACTTCAACACGTTTAACCTGACTTAGTAGACTGTGGGGTGAGGCAGTGTTGTCAACTGGTTTCAACTGCTGTAGGGGCGTTTTGGGTTTCGTATTTTGGATTCGCTTGATTCCTTGCTCCCGAGACCACTTCACAATGATTCTCCGCCATTGGTTTTGGTTTGTGGAGACAGCTGCCAAACATCACAGCTGCTGGGGGCCAAAAGTCTCAGAATTCTTCTTTGGATTTGCAGCTGATTTTTTTAGTGCTATCTAAGATGTGCTGCAGTCTGAAGGACGTCCAAAGGCCATTGGGACATGGAAGAGCAGGGCTGGGTCAACCCCTTTGATATTGATTTTTTCACCGGATTGAAGTGAGTGCCTCATATTTTTGGACATTGGCTTTGCTTATACTGTTACCTTGGACTCTTTACTAGTGACAATCATCAAAATAAAAGTTACAAGGGGATACAATAACTACTTCAAAATCACCACGTTCTACGCATTCCTGACTTGCGCTGGAAGTGTTCTAGACAAGGAGATTGTTCTAGCAGAGTGACGCCTGTCATTGGAGATGAGAGATGGGGGGCTTGGTCCCTTAGGCCCTCTGGAAGCACTGTGAAGGATGCTTTACCAATTTGTTCTATCCACCAGCCCATTGTGCCTGCCCTGCAAATTCAATCACCCCCGTTTAGTCAGTATGACATGAAATATTGACTTTTTGGTTACCAGTGAGAGGGGGCCTCCTGCTAAGCTTAAAAAGTATTAAAAATGACCAGGTCGCTCCAAGCCTAACAGGTCTGTTAGGGCTCTTAGTTCAACAACTAACACACTTATCTCACACTCAATGGGCATTGCAACCACCTCTTCTAGTTCAGGGTCCACAGAAGTTTTCCCTGCTCTGGATCGGGATTTCCTTTTTTAAAGATTCCAGAGGATGATGGCTGCAAGTTTGTCCCGTTGATTGACAGACTCTGTAAATTGGAAACCGCAGTGTCACTGCTAATTCAATCCCATGTTAACACACTGTTCCCAGGGCCCCCAGCCCAAGTTTCTATGGCAACTAATAATCCCCCGAGTTTTGCATCTGACCCAGTTACGACTCAGAACTCAACTTCAACTCTTCTGACCACTCAGTGTCCTGGGTCTACTTCTCCAGAAATGCAGGTGGCACGTTTCAAGGGAGAAAGCAACTCAGGCTACTAGTGACTAGGGAATGAACGGAGGAAATTGAGATGGTGGAGCTCCACTAGGCAGTCCAACTGATGCTCTTCAATCAAAGTCAAGGCAACAACAGTTTCTCAATCAAACATGACTAAACTTTCCTCCAGACTGCTGCCCTTATGTTTCTGTTTTAACAATCTTGCAGCCTTTAAACTCCCGCAGAGAAGAATCTAGGCCCAAACTGAAAAAAAAAGTTTGCAACTGGCTGTCTTGCAATGCTGTTTAAAACCTTAATGAGTCCAAGGACATTTCGTTTGTAGGCCAGGTCGGGTGGATTGGTCCCTTGGCCAAACAAATGAGGGGGGATTGCCAAAACCCTAATCTTGCACAGAGCTTGATCTATTGAGGGACTAGGAACCCGGACGAGGGTGCTGTATCTCATATTTACATCGTCCCACTTGGGTTTTTCTATAACCACCTCAAACTGTTTCATCTTATGGGCAACATGGGAAATCACTATTCTCTTGAGTGGCCTGATGAGCCAGCAAGTTTCTCTGTCCCCATTTCTAACAGGTTCCATCTTCCCTCATGCCTGGCAGATATAGATGGCGCCCAGCAGGGAAGGGAATTAATGTAAATCTTGCTCAATGCCGAGTTGCTCTGGGTCAGGTGACCTGTGAGCAGGGCATTCCCCGAAATGCAATTCTGCAGCCAATGGTCCAAATTCATAAGAGTTCTCCACCCACTGACAACATCACCTGCAGTCTCTCAGTGTAGCTTTGCATCTCTCATTCTTTCCCAAAACTGACTATTAGTCCAGAATTACAGCTAGTTAACAGCGAACACACCCTGAATCTTCTGCTCAGCAGGTCTTTAACCGGTTCTGTGCCGAGGACGTAGTGGTTACATCCTTCGGCACAGTGCTGCTGTGCCGAGGACGTAACCACTACGTCCTCGGCACACAGCCCAGAGGGAGTGCTCTCGCTCCCTCTGTGTGCTTCCCCCCATCCCTCCAAAGGCAGGGATGGAAGGGGAAGCCCTTCCCCTTCCACCCCCGCCCCCCGTGACGTCAGCGCGCGAGCGTGTGCTGAATGTCACAGAGCCTCCCCCATCACGCTGGAAGCTGAGCTTCCAGCGCGATCGAAAGAGAAATGCAAAGCATCACGTGGGGGAGGCAAGGATAGGCTTCAAAGGAAAGGAAATGTATTCTCTCCAAGCGTTTCAAAAGCCGTATTGCTTGCAATCCGGCTTTTGAAACGCCCACTAGACACCAGGGATTTATTTATTTTTTCTAAATGGACATAAGGGAGCGACCCCTTGGGCAAGGGTCGCTCGTAGGGGGGCATTTTTTGGGAAGGCCTTTTCTGCCCCCCCCCCCCCCCCTGGCCTTTTTCTTCTGTTTTTTTTTTTTTTTTTTTTTTTCAGAGATAGGGAGCGACCCATTAGGCAAAGGTCGCTCCCCTGGGGGGCAAATTGTATTTAGACCATTTCTGCCCCCCTTGGGGGCAGATTGGGCGATTTTAGGTCAATCTGCCCCCAAGGGGGCAGAACCACTCGGCACCGGGGATTTTTTTTTTGGCGCCAATGTCACGCAGGGGGAGCGACCCCGTAGGCAAGGGTTGCTCCCGAGGGGGTTGGGGGGCTGGGGGGGAATTTATTTTAGGCCATTTCTGCCCTGCCGGTCTGCCCCCAGGGGGGGCAGAAACCTCTAGGCGCCAGGGCAAATTTTTTTGTTTGTTTTTTTTAGAGATGGGGAGCGACCCATTAGGCAAGGGTCGCTGTTGGGGGGGTGGGGGTCAAATTTATTTTAGGCCATTTCTGCCCCCCCTGAGGCTGGCTGAGCTAGTGGCCAAAATCCACAGGTAGGCACTGTTTTCTATGAAAAAATGTGATGTGTCCACGTTGTGTTTTGGGCCATTTCCTGTCGTGGGCGCTAAGCCTACCCACACAAGTGAGGTATCATTTTTATCTGGAGACTTGGGGGAACGCTGGGTGGAAGGAAATTTGTGGCTCCTCTCTGATTCCAGAACTTTCTGTCACCAAAATGTGAGGAAAATGTGTTTTTTTAGCCAAATGTTGAGGTTTCCAAAGGATTCTGGGTAACAGAACCTGGTCAGAGCCCCACAAGTCTCCCCATCTTGGATTCCCCTGGGATTCTAGTTTTCAAAAATGCACTGGTTTGCTAGGTTTCCCCAGGTGCCGGCTGAGCTAGAGGCCAGAATCCACAGGTAAGAACTGTTTTCTATGAAAAAATGTGATGTGTCCACGTTGTGTTTTGGGCCATTTCCTGTGGCGGGTCCTAGGCCTACCCACACAAGTGAGGTATCATTTTTATCAGGAGACTTGGGGAACGCTGGGTGGAAGGACATTTGTGGCTCCTCTCTGATTCCAGAACTTTCTGTCACCAAAATGTGAGGAAAATGTATTTTTTTAGCCAAATTTTGAGGTTTGCAAAGGATTCTGGGTAACAGAACCTGGTCAGAGCCCCACAAGTCACCCCATCTTGGATTCCCCTAGGTCTCTAGTTTTCAAAAATGCACAGGTCTGGTAGGTTTCCCTAGGTGCCGGCTGAGCTAGAGGCCAAAATCTACAGGTAGGCACTTTGCAAAAAACACCTCTGTTTTCTTTGAAAAAATGTGATGTGTCCACGTTGCGTTTTGGGGCATTTCCTGTCGCGGGCGCTAGGCCTACCCATACAAGTGAGGTATCATTTGTATCAGGAGACTTAGGGGAACGCTGGGTGGAAGGAAATTTGTGGCTCCTCTCTGATTCCAGAACTTTCTGTCACCAAAATTTGAGGAAAATGTGTTTTTTTAGCCAAAGTTTGAGGTTTGCAAAGGATTCTGAGTAACAGAACCTGGTCAGAGCCCCACACGTCACCCCATCTTGGATTCCCCTAGGTCTCTAGTTTTCAAAAATGCACAGGGTTGGTAGGTTTCCCTAGGTGCCGGCTGAGCTAGAGGCCAAAATCTACAGGTAGGCACTTTGCAAAAAACACCTCTGTTTTCTTTCAAAAAATGTGATGTGTCCACGTTGCGTTTTGGGGCATTTCCTGTCGCGGGCGCTAGGCCTACCCACACAAGTGAGGTATCATTTGTACCAGGAGACTTGGGGGAACGCTGGGTGGAAGGAAATGTGTGGCTCCTCTCAGATTCCAGAACTTTCTGTCACCGAAATGAGAGGAAAAACGGTTTTTTTTGGTCATATTTTGAGGTTTACAAAGGATTCTGGGTAACAGAACCTGGTCAGAGCCCCACAAGTCACCCCATCTTGGATTCCCCTAGGTCTCTAGTTTTCAAAAATGCATAGGTCTGGTAGGTTTCCCTAGGTGCCGGCTGAGCTAGAGGCCAAAATCTACAGGTAGGCACTTTGCAAAAAACACCTCTGTTTTCTTTGAAAAAATGTGATGTGTCCACGTTGCGTTTTGGGGCATTTCCTGTCGCGGGCGCTAGGCCTACCCATACAAGTGAGGTATCATTTGTATCAGGAGACTTAGGGGAACGCTGGGTGGAAGGAAATTTGTGGCTCCTCTCTGATTCCAGAACTTTCTGTCACCAAAATTTGAGGAAAATGTGTTTTTTTAGCCAAAGTTTGAGGTTTGCAAAGGATTCTGAGTAACAGAACCTGGTCAGAGCCCCACACGTCACCCCATCTTGGATTCCCCTAGGTCTCTAGTTTTCAAAAATGCACAGGGTTGGTAGGTTTCCCTAGGTGCCGGCTGAGCTAGAGGCCAAAATCTACAGGTAGGCACTTTGCAAAAAACACCTCTGTTTTCTTTCAAAAAATGTGATGTGTCCACGTTGCGTTTTGGGGCATTTCCTGTCGCGGGCGCTAGGCCTACCCACACAAGTGAGGTATCATTTGTACCAGGAGACTTGGGGGAACGCTGGGTGGAAGGAAATTTGTGGCTCCTCTCAGATTCCAGAACTTTCTGTCACCGAAATGAGAGGAAAAACGGTTTTTTTGGTCATATTTTGAGGTTTACAAAGGATTCTGGGTAACAGAACCTGGTCAGAGCCCCACAAGTCACCCCATCTTGGATTCCCCTAGGTCTCTAGTTTTCAAAAATGCATAGGTCTGGTAGGTTTCCCTAGGTGCCGGCTGAGCTAGAGGCCAAAATCTACAGGTAGGCACTTTGCAAAAAACACCTCTGTTTTCTTTGAAAAAATGTGATGTGTCCACGTTGCGTTTTGGGGCATTTCCTGTCGCGGGCGCTAGGCCTACCCATACAAGTGAGGTATCATTTGTATCAGGAGACTTAGGGGAACGCTGGGTGGAAGGAAATTTGTGGCTCCTCTCTGATTCCAGAACTTTCTGTCACCAAAATTTGAGGAAAATGTGTTTTTTTAGCCAAAGTTTGAGGTTTGCAAAGGATTCTGAGTAACAGAACCTGGTCAGAGCCCCACACGTCACCCCATCTTGGATTCCCCTAGGTCTCTAGTTTTCAAAAATGCACAGGGTTGGTAGGTTTCCCTAGGTGCCGGCTGAGCTAGAGGCCAAAATCTACAGGTAGGCACTTTGCAAAAAACACCTCTGTTTTCTTTAAAAAAATGTGATGTGTCCACGTTGCGTTTTGGGGCGTTTCCTGTCGCGGGCGCTAGGCCTACCCACACAAGTGAGGTATCATTTTTATCAGGAGACTTGGGGGAACATAGATTAGCAAAACAAGTGTTATTGCCCCTTGTCTTTCTCTACATTTTTTCCTTCCAAATATAAGAGAGTGTGTAAAAAAGACATCTATTTGAGAAATGCCCTGTAATTCACATGCTAGTATGGTCACCCCGGAATTCAGATATGTGCAAATAACCACTGCTTCTCAACACCTTATATTGTGCCCTTTTTGGAAATGCAAAGGTTTTCTTGATAGCTGTTTTTCACTCTTTATATTTCAGCAAATGAATTGCTGTATACCCGGTATAGAGTGAAAACGCACTGCAGGGTGCAGCTCATTTATTGGCTCTGGGTACCTAGGGTTCTTGATTAACCTACAAGCCCTATATATCACCGCAACCAGAGGAGTCCAGCAGACGTAACGGTATATTGCTTTAGAAAATATTACATTGCAGGAAAAAGTTACAGAGTAAAACGTAGAGAAAAAGTGATGCTTTTTTCACCTCAATTTCAATATTTTTCTTTTTCAGTTGTTATTTTCTGTAGGAAACCCTTGTAGGATCTACACAAATGACCCCTTGCTAAATTCAGAATTTTGTCCACTTTTCAGAAATGTTTAGGTTTCTGTAATCCAGCATTGGTTTCACACCAATTTCTGTCACTGACTGGAAGGAGGCTGAACGCACAATAAATTGTAAAAATGGGGTATGTCCCAGTAAAATGCCCAATTTGTGTTGAAAAATTGGTTTTTCTGATTCGAAGCTGCCTGTTCCTGAAAGCTGGGAAGCTGGTGATTTTAGCACCGCAAACCCTTTGTTGGTGCCATTTTCAGGGAAAAAAACACAAGCCTTCTTCTGCAGCCACTTTTTCCAATTTGTTTTAAAAAAAATGAAATGTTCACTGTATTTTGGCTAATTTCTTGGTCTCCTTCAAGGGAACCCACAAAGTCTGGGTACCTCTAGAATCCCTAGGATGTTGGAAAAAAAGGACGCAAATTTGGCTTGGCTAGTTTATGTGGACAAAAAGTTATGAGGGTCTAAGCGCGAACTGCCCCAAATAGCCCAAAAAAGGCTCGGCACAGGAGGGGGAAAAGGCCTGGCAGCGAAGGGGTTAACCGCTCCCACGGTATCCAGACATCCCCCATGCCTAGCTTTTTCAATACTTTTACATTGGTCACATGGAATATATCGGGGCCTGGAAGTAAACTTGTTCAGAAAGACTGGGGGTTATCCATTGACCAGGATGATAGTATGTATCAGGAAACGTGGGAAATCACCCCCTCATGTAGAAAAGGCTACAAGCCCTTTCATATTCCAGCTCATAGATCCCGTGCTGGTAGACTCTTGGGGGGACTTGCTATATGGCCCAAGATTACTTCGGGCTGTCAAGTCACGCAATTACTCCCTGATTATCCCGATTTGATGGGTCTTGAAATTCTAGTAGGGAATACGGTCCTTTTATTACTCCTCAATGTTTACAATAGATGTCTCCCTAAGTCAGCCAAATCTCTGGTATTATGTTTCCTAAAAGTCACCCTAACCAAGGCCAGTGAGGAGGCTACTGTTATTGGGGGGAGGGGGATTTTAATATGTGCTTTTAACCCTCATCTTAAAGGAAGTTGTCAGTGAAGAGGACTCGTACTGGGGCACATCCAAACTCCAAAGTCCTTACCCTCATACCCTTCCTAAGGCAGGCTTACAGATGCTGGACCTCTGTGTGTGATGTCATCTGAGAGTCAGTAATGGCAGAACAAAGTTCGATTTAGAGAGGCGCCCTATATTCAGAAGGAGTACTAATCAAAGTCATATCAACTACATTCTCATAAATGTTAGTTTTTGGTATATCATACTCGATATGGAAGTTCTGCCCTCTTTTGATAGTGATCATTTTCAACTGACTTTCACCCTTCGGGGTAACTTAGAGAGGGTGACCCAGAACCAGTCTCAGCCAAGTGGTAATCTAATGATTAGTAATAACAGGAGGAAGGTCAGGTGGGATTATGTGACTAATAACGAGAGTGCCCGCACACAGTTATAGCAAGATTTTATCCCAGTTTTGCTTACTCTTTCTGAAACAGATTTAGCCCCTCATAAATCCTTGGACGTCCACAATAAGTGGTTTGAGGAACTAAAATATGCTTCTTCGCCAAACCACCTTCTGACAAGAGTAAGCCCACTATTGTAAATTCTTCCCGGTTTAATAAAGAGTGCATGGAAAAAAAGAGTCCTCTAGTGAATGCCCTAAAATTAGGCTCCCCTGCAGATAGTCAGTCTGCAAGACCTCCCTAAAAACGTACTTTAAAGAAAGCACAAACCATGTGGGAGCCTTCCATCTGTACTGACATCCTGACTGCTGTATGATCAGGGGACCAGCGTGCCATCTGGCACATAAATTCCAGTGGGGCCATGACATCTAACTCGAGACCTGAAGTTAATATACTCCTGCATGAATGGGTTAGCAACTTCCACTGGCTTTATGGTGATCCTGGGGTTTCTTCCCCTTCAGATCCCAAGGATCTGCTTAATATAGCATATGTTTCTTCCTTAACACATAATTTGATTTCATCAGGCCAGGATCTAGGAGATGTGCAGGGCTTTTTCACCTTGGAAGAAACTTATTTGCCTATTTGTTGCCTGAAACCTGTCAAGGCCCAGGATTGTATAAGTCCTGGCTGACATATTTATCTCTGAGCCAGCTGTTTGGGTACCCTATCTTAATCGAATGGCCAATGCAATAATGACGGGTGTTGCAATCCCTGCCACCTGGAAAGGTGCAGAGATGATCCCTATCAACAAGAAGGGTCCCAAGTGTGCTCCAGCTAATTATCTCCCCATTAGGCTTATTGACTCCACCCAAAAAATATTTTGTAAGCAGGTTCTGGACCGTTTGCAGCCTGGATTGATGACAATAGGATTTTATCTCAGTTCTAGGCTGGGTTCCACCCAAGGACCAGCACGGTTGATCGAGTCTTTAGGCTTCAGCTCATTAGATGGAAGGAGGTTGATATCAGCAGGGGTCACTTATACATTGCCTTTATTGACCTCAAGGAAGCGTTTGATATGGTCCCAGGGACTAAACTTTGGTCAACACATAAAGATCTAGGTCTTCATGGCCCCCTGTATGACATCATAATTAGACCCCATAGCAATAATTATGCCCAAGTCTGCTGGGGATTTAATGGGGAAACCACTGATCATTGTGGGGTTGATAGGGGAGTTAGGTAGGGATGCATTCTTGCCCCTAACCTATTTCTTCTTTTGATCACATTTGTATTGATTTCCTTATGGACTGCAACAATGACTCCCTGGTGCTTGGGGAAACTAACATTCCAACATTATTGTTCGCAGATGACATACTGCTTATCTCTAAAAACTCCTATGGGCATAAAAACCCTCCTTCCAAGGTTCCAGTCATTTTGTACTACCTCTAGCCTAGCCTGACTATTAATGCATTCAAAACTAAGTTAAGGCAATAAATCCTCATAGGGTTTAGAGAAGGGCACTAACTTTAGAGGGGTTAGAATTGGAGAGAGTCCTTGACCTTGATTATCTTGAAATCCGGCTATCCACCTCTAACAGATGGGACAGCCAAGTTTCCAATAGTGCGCTCATTCTAAACCATAGGGCAGCTGCTATCTCAAGAGCTGCTGGCAGAACCTCTTTCCACCCAGTTTCCCCACCGCTAGCAGTCTGGAGAGACAAGGCAGTAGCAGAACTCTGGGGACACAGTAAAATAGATGTGTTGGGTACAATTGAAAATAAATTGCTGAGAATGGCCCTTACATTGCCCCAAAGCACCCCTTTGAGCTTTAAGCAAGATCTAGGTATCCACTCCATTATCCCTCTAGCGCGGCTTGAATCTCTTATTTACTGGTTCTGTGTCTGGTCTGTTCCTGAGTTGTCATATTATAAAGCAGGCCTAAGAGATATTTCGGACAGGCAAAAAATAAGGTCTTTATTACCATGGCTGAGTTATATCAAGCAGACCCTCTACTCTCTAGGGATGCAAGAGTCTTGGGTAGACACATCAACCATTACATCATCTTCCGTCAATAAGTTTAAAGTGTTGTGTAAATGAAATATAAACGCTACACATATAAGTTTACATTTTTAGAATTATGTGTGCACTTTAAATGTGGTTTGTAGATTTAGAATAACTAAAGTTATGGTCATTTGAAGCTGGTTTGTAAATTATAAATTAAAGGTATAACTATAAGTGTAGAATTTGTACTGTTTGTATTGTTTGGTTTGTATAGAAAGAATAAATAGTTTCCCTAACTAATACAAAGGTGTAAACATTTTTTTTCACTGAATTGTAATGTTTTTTAAAATAAAAATGTTTCAAATCGTAAAGTTTACTATAGTTGGGTGGACTGTAATTTAGTGGAGTATGGGACGGTAGAGTGGAGGAGATTGTCAGAGTGTACTGTTGTAGAGTGGAGTAGAGTGTGGTACAGTGGAGGGATGTACAGTGGAATAGTGTACAGTGGTGTGAAGTGGCATACAATGGAGTGTTGTTGAATGGGGTTGAGTAGAGTGAGGTAACCTGTAGGGGTGTAGAGTGGATTATTGCATAGTGAAAGTGGGGTAAAGTGTTGTGAAGTTGAGTGAAGTAGAGTGGACTAGCGTAGAGTGGAGTACTGTGTTGTAGAGTGGCACAGAGTGGAATAGAGTGGACTGGAGTAGCATACAGTGGAGTTAATTGTTCTAGAGTGGAGTGGTGTGTCATACAGTGAAGTGGACTGGCATGCTGAAGAGTGTCACAAAATGTTGTGGAGTGTGTTAGTGTACAGTGCTACAGAGTGGATTACAGTAATGAACAGTGTAGTGACATGGAGTACAGTGCAGTATGGTAGAGTTAAGTTGTGTAGACTGGCGTGGCATAAAGATGAATAGTGTACAGTGTAGTGGTGTAGAGTTGGTTGGCACAGAGTAGAGTGTGGTAGAGTGGGGTGGCATTAAGTGGAATACCGTACAGTGGAGTGATGTACAGGGGAGTGGCGTAACGTAGAATGGCATATAGTGGAATAGTGTACAGTAGAGTAGAGTACGCAGAAATAGCATAGAGTGGAATAGCATACAGTGGAGTGATGCACACTAAAGTGGCAGAGACTACAGTGGTGTAGACTGAAATAAAGTGCAGCAGAGAGGCATAGAGTGGAATGGCATAGAGTGGAGTAGCGTTCTGTTGAACAGTTTACAGTGGAGTGAGGTGGAGGGGTGTAGAGTTGAATAGCTTAGAGTTGACTGGCATGTAGTGTAGTTGCCTAGAGTGGAATAGCACATAGTGGAGTGGCGTAGAGTGGAGTTGGATTCAGTGGAGTCACATACAGAGGAGTGGCATAGAGTGGAATGGCGTAGAGTGGGATAGATACAGAGTAGGGTTATAGAGGGGAGTGGTATACAGTGCAATAGTGTAGAATGTGGCATAGATTGTGGTGGTGTAGATTGGAATAGCGTATAGTGGAGTGACATACAATGGAGTGGCGTAGTGTGGAATACCGTAAAGTGGAGTGGTATAGAGTAGAGTTGCATACAATGGAATAGCGAAGAGTGGAGTAGCATATAGTGGAGTGACATAAAGTGTAGTGGCATAAGTGAAATAGCGCTTAGTGGCGTGACATCGAGTGTAGTGGCATAGGATAGTGTGGCATACAGTGGAAAAGAGTAGAGTGGAATAGCATACAGTAGTGTGGCATAAAGTGAAGTAGTGAATAGTGTATAGTGAAGTGGTGTAAAATGAAGTGGCTTACATTGGAGTGGAGTAGCGGTGTATCATACAGTGAAGTGTTGTAGAGTGGAGGGACGTGGAGTGATGTACAGCGAAATAGCATACAGTGAAGTGGCGAAGAGTAGAGTGGCATAGATTGTAGTGGAGTAGAATGTAATAGCATACAGTAGAGTAGCATACATTGGAGTGGTGTAGAGTGGAGTGGCATAAAGTCGAATGAGGTAAAGTGGGGTGGCATACACTGAATAGCATGGAGCAGCATAGAACGGAGCGGCATAAAGTGCAATAGTGTATCGTGGGCTGATGTACATTGGAGTGCCGTAGAGTGAGTGGCACAGAGTGGAGTTGCATCCAGTGGAATAACATTAAGTGGTGTACAGTGGAGTGTCATACAGTGGAATAGCATACAGGGAAGTGGAATACGGTGGAGTGGCATAGAGTAGAGTGGCGTACAGTGGAGTGGCATTCAGTGGAATAGCGCACAGAAGAGTGTTGTGGAGTGCAGTGGTATACAGTGGAGTGAAGCAGAGTGTAGTGGCATCCAGTGGAGTAGCATAGAATGGAATGGCATAGAATGATGTGGCATAGAGTGGAATAGAGTGTAGTGGAGTGGCATAGAGTGGAGTGGCATAGAGTGGAGTTGCATCAGTGGAGAAGTATAAAGTGGAGTAGCATACAGTGGAGTGACAAAAAGCGGAGTAGCAGAGAGTGGAGTGCAGTAGAGTATAGTGGCAAAGAGTGGAGTGGCGTAGAGTGGCATGGCATACAGTTGACAGCGCAGAGTGGAGTGGCGTACAGTTGAGTTGTGTTCAGTGGAACAGCATAGAGTGTAGTGGCATACAATGGTATGGCGTACGGTGGGAAGGTGTGGAGCAGAGGGCCATAGAGTGGAGCGATGTAGAGTGGAATACCATACAGTAGTGTGACAGAGTGGAGTGGGGTAGAACAGTATAGCCTCCAGTGAGGTGTTGTAGCGTGGTGTGGCGAGGAGTGGTGTGCAGTGGAATAGCATACAGTAGAGTGGTGAAGTGTGGAATGGCATAGAGTGTAGTGGGGTAGAGTATAATAGCGTACAGTGGAGTAGCGCAGATTGTAGTGGTGGAGAGTGGAGCAGCATACACTGTGGTGAGGTAGAGTGGAGTAGCATATACTGGAGTGGCATATGTGGAGTGGTGTCAAGTGGAATAGCATATAGTGGGCTGACGTACAGCTTCTAGTGCAGAGAGGAGGCAGACTACCCCCACAGCATGCACCACCAGGAAAACAGTCGAGAAGGCGGCAGGATCAGCGTTACAGAGTTGCAGTAGTCGTCTTTGCTACTATGTTGCAGGTTTGCAGGCTTCCAGCGCGGTCAGCAGTCGATTCCTTGGCAGAAGGTGAAGAGAGAGATGCAGAGGAACTCGGATGAGCTCTTGCATTCGTTATCTAAAGTTTCCCCAGAGACAGAGACCCTAAATAGCCAGAAAAGAGGGTTTGGCTACCTAGGAGAGAGGATAGGCTACTTACACCTGAAGGAGCCTATCAGAAGGAGTCTCTGACGTCACCTGGTGGCACTGGCCACTCAGAGCAGTCCAGTGTGCCAGCAGCACCTCTGTTTCCAAGATGGCAGAGTTCTAGAGCACACCGGAGGAGCTCTGGACACCTCCCAGGGGAGGTGCAGGTCAGGGGAGTGGTCACTCCCCTTTCCTTTGTCCAGTTTCGCGCCAGAGCAGGGCTAAGGGGTCCCCTGAACCGGTGTAGACTGGCTTATGCAGAATTGGGCACATCTGTGCCCAAGAAAGCATTTCCAGAGGCTGGGGGAGGCTACTCCTCCCCTGCCTTCACACCATTTTCCAAAGGGAAAGGGTGTAACACCCTCTCTCAGAGGAAGTCCTTTGTTCTGCCATCCTGGGCCAGGCCTGGCTGGACCCCAGGAGGGCAGATGCCTGTCTGAGGGGTTGGCAGTAGCAGCAGCTGCAGTGAAACCCCAGGAAAGGCAGTTTGGCAGTACCAGGGTCTGTGCTACAGGCCACTGGGATCATGGGATTGTGCCAATTATGCCAGGATGGCATAGAGGGGGCAATTCCATGGTCATAGACATGTTACATGGCCATATTCGGAGTTACCATTGTGAAGCTACATATAGGTAGTGACCTATATGTAGTGCACGCGTGTAATGGTGTCCCCGCACTCACAAAGTCCGGGGAATTGGCCCTGAACAATGTGGGGGCACCTTGGCTAGCGCCAGGGTGCCCTCACACTAAGTAACTTTGCACCTAACCTTTACCAGGTAAAGGTTAGACATATAGGTGACTTATAAGTTACTTAAGTGCAGTGTAAAATGGCTGTGAAATAACGTGGACGTTATTTCACTAAGGCTGCAGTGGCAGGCCTGTGTATGAATTGTCAGAGCTCCCTATGGGTGGCAAAAGAAATGCTGCAGCCCATAGGGATCTCTTGGAACCCCAATACCCTGGGTACCTCAGTACCATATACTAGGGAATTATAAGGGTGTTCCAGTAAGCCAATGTAAATTGGTAAAATTGGTCACTAGCCTGTTAGTGACAATTTTAAAGCAATGAGAGAGCATAACCACTGAGGTTCTGGTTAGCAGAGCCTCAGTGAGACAGTTAGGCACCACACAGGGAACACATACATATAGGCCACAACCTTATGAGCACTGGGGTCCTGACTAGCAGGGTCCCAGTGACACATAACAAACATACTGAAAACATAGGGTTTTCACTATGAGCACTGGGTCCTGGCTAGCAGGATCCCAGTGAGACAGTAAAAACACCCTGACATACACTCACAAACAGGCCAAAAGTGGGGGTAACAAGGCTAGAAAGAGGCTACTTTCTCACATGGGGGACCTAATATGCTAATATTATTTAATTTTCCAAGCAGTCGCGGACCCCCTGAGGAGGCTTCGCGGACCCCCAGGGGTCCCCGGACCTCAGGTTGGGAACCGCTGCAGTAGAGTATAGTGGCACAGAGTGGAGTGGCGTAGAGTGGCATGGCATACAGTCGACAGCACAGAGTGGAGTGGCGTACAGTTGAGTTGTGTTCAGTGGAACAGCATAGAGTGTAGTGGCATACAATGGTATGGCGTATGGTGGGAAAGTGTAGAGCAGAGGGGCATAGAGTGGAGCAATGTAGAGTGGAATAACATACAGTAGTGTGACACAGAGTGGAGTGGGGTAGAACAGTATAGCCCATAGTGAGGTGTTGTAGAGTGCCGTGGCGAGGAGTGGTGTACAGTGCAATAGCATACAGTAGAGTGAGGAAGTGTGAAATGGCATTGAGTGTAGTGGGGTAGAGTGTAATAGCGTACAGTGGAGTAGCACAGATTGTAGTGGTGGAGAGTGGAGCAGCATACAGTGTGGTGCGGGAGAGTGGAGTAGCATATACTGGAGTGGCATATGTGCAGTGGTGTCAAATGGAATAACATATAGTGGGCTGACGTACACTGGAGTGCTGTAGAGTGAAGTAGAGTGAGTCATGAAGAGTGGAGATGCATACAGTGGAATAACATTAAGTGTCGTAGGATACAGTGGAGTGGCGTAGAGTGGAAAGGGGTAGAGTGGAGTGTCCTACAGTGGAATAGCATATCGGGAAGTGGAATACGGTGGAGTGGCACAGAGTGGAGTAGAGTGGGGTACAGTGGAGTGGCATTCAGTGGAATAGCGCACAGAAGAGTGTTGCGGAGTGCAGTGGTGTACAGTGGAGTGGTGTGGAGTGAAGCAGAGTGTATTGGCATCCATTGGAGTAGCATAGAATGGAATGGCATAGAGTGGACTAGAGTATAGTGGAGTGACCTAGAGTGGAGTGGCATAGAGTGAAGTGGCATTGAGTGAAGTTGCATCAGTGGAGAAGTGTAGAGTGGAGTAGCATACAGTGGAATGACAAAAAGCGGAGTAGCAGAGAGTGGAGTTGCTGAGAGTGGAGTGCAGTAGAGTATAGTGGCACAGAGTGGAGTGGCGTAGAGTGGCATGGCATACAGTCGACAGCACAGAGTTGAGTGGCGTACAGTTGAGTTGTGTTCAGTGGAACAGCATAGAGTGTAGTGGCATACAATGGTATGGCGTATGGTGGGAAAGTGTAGAGCAGAGGGGCATAGAGTGGAGCAATGTAGAGTGGAATAACATACAGTAGTGTGACACAGAGTGGAGTGGGGTAGAACAGTATAGCCCATAGTGAGGTGTTGTAGAGTGCCGTGGCGAGGAGTGGTGTACAGCGCAATAGCATACAGTAGAGTGACGAAGTGTGGAATGGCATTGAGTGTAGTGGGGTAGAGTGTAATAGCGTACAGTGGAGTAGCACAGATTGTAGTGGTGGAGAGTGGAGCAGCATACAGTGTGGTGAGGTAGAGTGGAGTAGCATATACTGGAGTGGCATAGGTGGAGTGGAGTCAAATGGAATAACATATAGTGGGTTTACGTACAGTGGAGTGCTGTGGAGTGAAGTAGAGTGAGTCATGAAGAGTGGAGATGCATACAGTGGAATAACATTAAGTGGCGTAGTATACAGTGGAGTGGCGTAGAGTGGAAAGGGGTAGAGTGGAGTGGTGTAAAGTGGAGTGTCCTACAGTGGAATAGCATATAGGGAAGTGGAATATGGTGGAGTGGCATAGAGTGGAGTAGAGTGGGGTGCAGTGGAGTGGCATTCAGTGGAATAGCGCACAGAAGAGTGTTGTGGAGTGCAGTGGTGTACAGTGGAGTGGCGTGGAGTGAAGCAGAGTGTAGTGGCATCCATTGGAGTAGCATAGAATGGAATAGCATAGAGTGGACTAGAGTATAGTGGAGTGGCATAGAGTGAAGTGGCATTGAGTGAAGTTGCATCAGTGGAGAAGTATAGAGTGGAGTAGCATACAGTGGAATGACAAAAAGCGGAGTAGCAGAGAGTGGAGTTGCTGAGAGTGGTGTGCACTAGAGTATAGTGGCACAGAGTCGAGTGGTGTAGAGTGGCATGGCATACAGTCGACAGCGCAGAGTGGAGTGGTGTTGAGTTGTGTTTAGTGGAACAGCATAGAGTGTAGTGGCATACAATGGTATGATATACGGTGGGAAAGTGTAGAGCAGAGGGGCATAGAGTGGAGCAATGTAGAATGGGATAACATACAGTAGTTTGACATAGAGTGGAGTGGGGTAGAACAGCATAGGCTACAGTGAGGTGTTGTAGAGTGGCGTGGCGAGGAGTGGTGTACAGTGGAATAGCATACAGTAGAGTGGCGAAGTGTGAAATGGCATAGAGTGTAGTGGGGTAGAGTGTAATAGCGTACAGTGAGGTAGCACAGATTGTAGTGGTGGAGAGTGGAGCAGTTGACAGTGTCGTGAGGTAGAGTGGAGAAGCATATACTGGAGTGGCATATGTGGAGTGGTGTCAAGTGGAATACCATATAGTGGGCTGACGTACCGTGGAGTGCTGTAGAGTGAAGTAGAATGAGTCATGTAGAGTGGAGATGCATACAGTGGAATACCAGAGTGGAGAAGCGTATAGTGAAGTGTTGTAGACTGGAGCAGCATAGAGGGGAGTGGGGTAGAGTGGAGTGGCATAGAGTGGAAAAGAGTAGAGTGTAGTGGCATACATTGGAGGTGCACACAGTTGACTAGCGTATAGTGTAGTGGTGATGGAGTGGTGAACAGTGGAGAACATAGTGTGGAATGACATGCAGTGGGATAGCGAACGTACAGTGGAATGGTGTAAAGTGCAGTGGCATAGAGTGGAGTGTCATAGAGGAAATTGGTGTATCAGAATAGGATACAGTGGAAAGGCATTGAGTGGAGCGGCGTACATTGGAGTGCATAGTCTGGAATAGCGGAGTGGCACAGAGTGGAGTGGCATAAAGTGGAGTGAAGTAGACTGAAATGGCATACAATGGTATAGCATAGAGTAGAATAGCATTCAGTGGCATGGCAGTGAATGGAGTGCCGTAGAGTGGAGTGGCCTACAATGAAATTATGTAAAGTGTAGAGTAGAGTGCCATGTAGTGGAGTGGCATACACAGGAGTAGCATGGAGTTGAGTGGTGTATAGTGGAATATTGTTGAGTGCGGTAGAGTACAGTGGAGTGTCATATAGTGAAACAGCATACAAAGGAGTGGCGCAGAGTGGAGTGTGAAAGAGTGGAATGGCATACAGCGTACTACCGTAGAGTGGAGTAGAATACAGTAGAACGGTGTACATTGGAGTGGTGTACAGTGTAATAGGGTACAGTAGAGTATCATAAATTGCAGTGGCGTATAGTAAACTGGTGTACAGTGAAGTGGTGTACATTGGAGTGGCGTATAGTCGATTGGCATTGAGTGGATTACTGTAAAATGTAGAGGTGTGTACAAAAGCATAGAGTGGAGTAGCATAGAATGGAGGAGCGTACAGTGGAGTGCAATAGCGAACAATGGACTGGTGTAGAGTGGAGTGGCTTAGAGTGGAGTGGTGTGGAGTGGCGTATACTGAAGTGACGTAGAGTGGCGTAGCATAGAGTGTAGTACTATACCGTGTAGTGGCATAGAGTGGAGTGGGAAAAAGAGTGGAGTGGCATAGAGTGGAGTGTGGTACTTAAACATAGCATGAAAGTGGGTGAATGTATTTAAATTTAATGTTGCAGGAATATAGATTATGAGTTGTAAATATTTTTGGTAGTATGTGTAAATAGAGTAAGTGGTGTTAAAGTAATAAGTGTTAAAATACTTAGTTATATATTCTGCCACAGTATACTGAGGTAACTTTGCCGATGTCGATGAGAAGGCAGTGTGTAATTGGCTAATGGCTATCTCTACAAAACGTAAAAGACAGCCATGTATTTTTTAGCACACTTTTGCTGCGTCTGGGTTAGGATCTTGTGTTTAGGTAATGGGTTTTATTATTGGCCCCTATTTTTATTAAAGTGGCAATAGGTAAAGAAATGTATTTACATTTTTCTAAATATTTTCATTGCAGATTACAAAGAACCATGCTTTAAAAAAAAAAATACATTTGCAGTAATTGTTAAGTATTACCGGAGTAGTACTTTTTTTTCATTACAGTGCAGTGTATTTGTAATTTTTTAACATTTTTTGAAAATTCTTTTTCATTACTGCAGTAGTTCCTAGGAAGTACTGCCGAACTCCATACATTTTATTTTTGATCTATTGAAACTTATAAATAATTTTCCCTACCTATCACCACTTCAATAATATGGTAATAGATAGGGAAAAAATATAAAACCTAATACTTACCTATATGTAAGGGCGTAACGCAGAACACAGCCAAAGTGTAATGAAAACAACATGGCTGCCTTTAAATTTTGTAAATGCAGTCCATAGCCAATCATATAATGCCCTCCAATATTTCATGAAACTACCCACAACAAGAGTTATCACGAAGTTTAAGTTTTTTATAACATAAAAAATACTTACAGAAAAATGTCATCTTCACATAATAATGTATAATCATGCCAAATTTCAGGGAAATCCATTCAGAAATGTTTGTGCTGCATCCAATACAAAAGTCTATGGAAAATGCATTGGTAGAAAAAAAAGTTTTGCTGCCCACCGTTTATCATTGTACCCACCTTGACCGCAAAACTTTCCATCCTCTGCCAATTTAGACAAGCTATAGCTCTGGAACGTTTTGTAGACAATCATCAAACGGTGGCAAAGTTATTGGCAACCAAATTTCAGGGGACATCCTATACCATATCAATATATATATATATGTATATATATATATATATATATATATATATATATATATATATATATGTATATATATATATATATATATATATATGTATATATATATATATATATATATATATGCACACAAAGGGTCAGAAAAAGTTCTTGGCAGCGCACTCTTGTTGCGTCCTTGAAATATTCATGAAAACAAGAAATTCACTGCACTTTACAGAGTCCTGTGTATCACTTTTATTGAAGCATTCAGTAATCACCAACGCGTTTCAACTTATTACAAGTTTTGTTCACGGCTAGTGAGTCCCTCTGCTATTTCGTTTAAATAGTAACACCGTGTCCTGCTCAGAATGGTGCATTCTGGACAACGTAGTTCAAAAAACAAAAATTACTTAAACAGTAATCACAAAAATTAATAATGCATTCCAAATGTACTGTTATATATGTTCTCGACGCTTTAAATGATCACTTGATACGACTCCTATATTTATGAGAGACTTATGACAATCTAATCGAAAAATGCTGATAACAATTATATTTCACACCATATGCCGGCTTAGTGCCCAAACCTTCAACATGACTGTCTGTAATAGACATGTTTGTTAAAGAAAAACATATCATCTACTATATATTGGTATGGCATATCCCATTACTCAGTTATAAGTGACGGCTAAGTGCCTATGCTTTCATATACGTTTGTTTAACATGTTAATATCAGCAAAATGTTCTTTTTATATGTGATGACCCACATTATACAGATGAGATCTGATCCATGGAACACACCATGTTATTGCCTCTATGTCAAGACCCTCCCATGCTACTTATGATATACAAATCTCATAATGTCATGAAAAATGTTCAGTTGTTCTCAAATTACAGCTCATTTCAATGTCCTCCTCTATAGATGTACAAAAAGTTCCTCGTCAATGTTGAGCCCATAAGGGATCTTGGTTCTGCGTCGGAATATGAGTTTACTTTTTTAGTTGGTGCAATTTCAATGTTCTATTGCCCCCGTGTTCATTGCTATTGATCCTGACCAAACCAAAGAACCTAATACTTTTCCAATTTGTGGTGCATTGGTTGTTGTTATGCTTGGCCAGAGCATAGCTATGGTCATGGTTCTGTATAACTCTGATGTGTTCCAATATCCTATTTTTTAGTGGACTCATAGTGCTTCCTGTATACTGCAGGCCACATTTGTAATCTAATAAATAGACTACGTATTGGCTGTTACATGTTATTCTATGGGAAATCTTGAATTCTCTTCCTCTGTAATCTGAAAAGCTCTTAATATATTTGGCCACTTGACATGCTTTACAGTTGTTACATTTGTAAAAAACAATCGCTTCTCTATTTAGCCAAGTTTTTGTTGGCTGTTTATATAGTGACTTCCTACCAACATGTATTTAATAGAGCGTGTTTTTCTGTAAGTGATTTGTGGTCTCATACCTATTGATTGGCTAATGTCTTGATTATTTTTCAGTATTTTCCAATGTTTCTTAAAAAATTTTGCAATTGCCTTGCTTTCTTTGCTGTACGTGAGTATCAGTCAAGAACATACATTATCTTCCTTTGGAATATTTGTTGATGTCTCTATGAGAGTTTGGTAATGTCTCCTATCTCTTGCTTTTTTGGCACCCAACTCAACCCAACAGCCTTTCTCAATCTGCATAAAGTGCACCAGTTTTAATGCTCTATATATCCTCCCCCTATAGACAAAGGGAAGAAATATTATTTCTATTCTCAAAGCATTCATAACAATTTCAACTGTGTTTTCAAGAGCAGAAACGCACATTTCACCACTGCACAATAACATTATTTCACTGTGCAGCAATATAATTCCTAAATGGTCATACTTCCATTTCTAATAGATATATACAAGTTAGTCAATTTCTTCCGCACTCCATTCCACTTATGCAAATTAATGCTCTTTGAGGAGTTCACGCGGATAGGATTACTTGGCCTTGCATCAGTACATGGCAAATAGATGTCCGTGCGTAACCCTGCTTTCAAGGTAGCAAAGATTCTGTTTATATCTGCATTTGAAAAACACTTTACTTTTTAACCCCATTGGCATCATGACTTAATCATATCTTTATTGGGGGCACAGTAAACAGCTTCCAAAGTAAAAGCTGCCAAAAGCTAATCCATTCCTCACTTTGCGTATCCAGCTGCATCCTTTAGGTATCCATGTTAACTTTTAATATAAATATATATAACATGCTGTTACAGGACTCTGGGACATGAACTCCATTGTAATGCATTGAAGGGCAGGTTTTGACGGTCACAAAAAAGAGAACGTATGAAGGGTGATAACAGATTTTAGTTGCAATATAAATCATTTGTTTATGTTACCACCATACTATGTTTAAAACTTCTGGCATGTTCTAAGGTGATTTTACCCTATGTAAAAGCCTTCTGCTGGGATTTCATGAATCAAGTTTGAGAGAAAACTGTTAGCTCATGATTTTCCAATAGATGTAATAGAAGGTGCTCCTGAGGATAAAATAAGAGCATATTATCTGTAATTCACTCTAACTTTCTAATCCATATGAGAATTAACTTTGACATTCCCAGTAAAACACGTACTTCCAACAGGAGCAGCCTGCCAGTTGATTCCTTTGTGTTCTTCTGCAGCCTCCCAGGGTGTTCTAAAGAACAACTAGAGTGCTAACAGACTTACTTATGACAAAAGTATGGCACACCTGATCGTGATTGAACCAGCTGGTAAAACTTAAAACATTTAATTTAGAAAGCAACAAAATGAGGGGGTTCATTTTGTCACAGAAATCATGGTTAGTGCTGTAGAAAGAAAAATGTGGACACTTTTTATGTGAGTTCTCAAATATCTTCCTCTTCTATTTCATTTAAACATTCTGACACGCAGACTGAAACATGCACTTTCAAAGCAAGCAGCAGACTCTGCCAGTTAACTCCCTGGTGATCAACAGCTTTACTACATTGTTCTAATGAGCACCTAGAGTGCTAGCATTCTAAGTTCAAGCCAAAATCTTGGCACTTCTGAACACCATCTTGATGGAATCAAAGTGGAAAACAGAAAGCATTTTCTACTGAGGACACTGCAGTAAATGAGGAGCTTTATTACAAATATGTTTCCAAGATGGCCACCAGAGAAAAAAGAGCCCAAATGTAGCACAAATATCACCCACATGTAGCCCAAGTATAGCTCTATGACAGAGGTGTCCAAAACATTTAACTTGTTTGTTTTGCATTTTTATATAGCACAGACTTGACCTGAAGGCACTGGAGTGCTTTACATGAGCATCAGTTAAATTACACAAGTTCACATTCATTTTGGTTTTAGGCATGGGGAGATTAAGGGGCATATTTAAAAGCCCCTAGCACCACCTTGCGCCACCCTAGCATAAAATTTTTGTTTACGATAAGGCGGCTTTAAGGAGGCTTTTCCTGCGCTGTATTTACAAAGTGATGCATATTTGTAAACCCCTACACCACATTATGCTTGTGCCAGGCATTATGAATGCAAGGGGGGCGTTCTGATTCATGGAGGCCCAAAAAAAGGGTACAGTGAAATTTACAACATTTTACTGTGCCGTTTTTTGTGTCATTTTTAACGCCTGCTCAATAAAGGCGTTAAAATGACGCACCCATTGTAATCAATGGGCTTCCATGTGCTTTGCTGCACTAGTGTCAATTAATTTTTGTCCTAACGACCGCCATGGTGCACCACTTTGTAAATACGGCACAACCATAGGGTCGTTAGGTAGGGTAGGGGTGACGCAAGAAATTAGGCACATCTGGACCAATGCACCACATTTTTGCAAATATGCCCTTGAGTGACTTGCCCAGAATCACAGGATGTCGAGATGACTCTGAAGCTCATACCTGGTTCCCCAGTTGCAAAGACTGCAGCTCTGGCTGTAACGCCACACCCTCTCCCCTAAGTGTAACAGATAATTAAGTGATCAACTGGATAAAAAAAACGAAGATAGCAAATAATGTAAGAGTGTTTTGTCGCTATTTGAGAACTCAGAAAAATATGTCCTCATTTTATTTTTTTAGAGCACTAACCATATTTCTATGGGAATAAGACCCTCTCATTTTTATAATTTCTGATGCAAATGCTTTGGTATTACAGTTTTGATTACATCAAGATGACGTCAGGACTGCCACACTTTTGTAATAAATTTGGAAGATTAGCAATCTAATTGTTCATTAGAATATTGTGGTGGGGCAGAGTTCAGGGGCACAGTCTTGGATAATTGAGGCAGGAAGGAGGGTGCAGAGGCAACAAGTTGACCACACTGGGCAGGCGGGAGGGGCAGTGGCAGTACAAGGTACCATGGAGGGCAGGGGAAAGTGGGGCAGGGGCATCAAACCAACCGTGCAGGACAAGCAAGAGAGGCTGTGGTAAATAACAGATCGTTGTGGGCAGAAGGAAAAGGCAGAACAACCATACATGCCAATAGACCCGCTTCACGCAGGAGACTCCTGATGTTTTTAAACCCAAAGGGGCTTTCTTTTATCTGTCTCCTACCCAACATCTCCTCTTTTTCAATGTAAGTCAATAGGGAAAATCAGTTCTCCAGGTTTTTTCCAAACCTCCCTCTTACCAAGTTCAAAATGTTGCCAATTATGGTACTTTTGTTCAATGAGGGCCGAAGGATTGAGTAGGGATATGGACTCGGATAACATAGGGCAGACGGGAGATGGGCAGGGGCACTAAACTGACCGTACAGGGAAGGCATCTTGGGTTGCAGCAGCACAATAAACCACAAAAGGCAAGCAGGACAGTAGTGCAGCACAGCGGACCATGGAAAGCAATAGGTAGGGGACTGGGCCATGCACATGAACAACAGAGAGCAAAGGGGAAAGAGGCAAGGGCAGCAAGCAGTCCATGTCAGATACACAGGAGGGACAGTTGCAGCATAACGGACCATGAAGGGCAGGAGGGAAGGGGTAGGGGCATGACAACAGACCAGACAAGGCCGGAGGGAGTGGTTTGGGACTTTTACATGGAAAAAGTAGGGCAGGGGGCAGAGGGGCAGGGCAGAACTTGGGGGGGCAGAAGGGATGAGCATTAGCAGCACAACACACCATGGAGGGCAACAGTGAGCCTATAATGGCATGCACAAAGACAACATAGGGAAGGTGGGAGGAGGTCAGGAAGCTAACCACACAGGGCAGGTGGGAGTGGTTGTGGCAGAACACCAAAGACAATGTATGGCAAGCAGGATGGTTAGTGGCAGCACAGCAGCCATGGTGGGCAAGAGGGAGGGGGCAGGGTCTTTCAAAAAGGACCATGGAGGTCAGAAGGGAGGGGTATTGACTTGGCACAGAAAAGAGAGGGCAGGGAAAGGGGCTTCACAGTAGACCATACAGGGCAGGTGGGATGAGCAGTTACAGCACAGCAGGGCATGGAGGGCAGAAGGGAGTGGCAGCAAAATCGACAATGAAAGACTGAAGAAAGGGGCTAGGTTCATGGAGCTTGGACAGGCAAAGTGGAGGTGGCAAGGTCAGACGGCAGCCATCTGACCATGCTGGGCAGGTGGGAGGGGCAGAACTCAACAGCACACTCAGAGTAGATAGGAAGGGCAGTCGCAAGTCCATGGAACATGGTGGGAAAAAAGGAGGGAGCGGGGCATGCACAGGCATTGGAGGGTGGGTAGGGGCAGGAGGAAGCTAAGCACAGAGGCTAAGAAAGAGGGCAATTATGGGGCATATATTTGGGCAATGCAGTAGGCAGTGACATGAAGCTAAATGGTGGGCACTGGCAGCAAAACGGACTATCCAGGGCAGGAGAGAGGGGGCTGGTGCATGTACTGGGACAACAGAGGGTAGGGAGGAGGTGCACTTCACAGCAAGCTAACTGTTCAAGGCAGACGGGATGGGCAGGGGCAGAACAATGGCCACACAGGGCTGTAAAGATGGAACAAAGGCATGGACTTGGGCAGTGGATGGCAAACTAGGCCCTGTGTCCAACCTCTCACCTCCTTGCATTGCGATGGGCATCTTACCTAACATTGAAAAAATAATAAGGAAACAGAATGAAAAACCTTAGAAATTCAGTTAAAAAAAAAACAAAGGTTACAGGGACGTCATAGTTAGGTTCAGAGTCTACATGCACAGCACCATAGAAATTCAGCTGTTATGGTTAGTTATTTCAAGTAACTATGGCTCTCATTCCGACTTTGACCGGCGGCGGTCGCCGCCGGCCTGTCGGGGGCCGCCAGAATACCGCTGCGCGGTCAAAAGACCGCCGCGGTAATTCTGACTTTCCCGCTGGGCTGGCGGGCGGCCGCCTTCAGGCCGCCCGCCAGCCCAGCGGGAAAGATGCTTCCACGATGAAGCCGCTTCGGAATCGAGCCGGCGGAGTGGAAGCTGTGCGACGGGTGCAGTGGCACCCGTCGCGTATTTCACTGTCTGCCAAGCAGACAGTGAAATACTTGTAGGGGCCCTCTTACGGGGGCCCCTGCAATGCTCATGCCAGTGGCATGGGCACTGCAGGGGCCCCCAGGGGCCCCGCGACCCCCCCTACCACCATCCGGTTCCCGGCGGTCGAACCGCCGGGATCTGGATGGCGGTAGGGGGGGTCGGAATCCCCTCGGCGGCGCAGCAAGCTGCGCCGCCTTGGAGGATTCAATGGGGCGGCGGTACACTGGCGGGAGACCGCCAGTGTTGCCGGTCCGACCGCGGCTTTACCGCCGCGGTCGGAATCCCCATTGGAGCACCGCCGGCCTGTCGGCGGTGCTCCCGCGGTCCTCCGCCCTGACGGTCTTTGACCGCCAGGGTCAGAATGACCGCCTATAACTTGTGCCCTAAGGTAACTAACTTGTGCACTCGCCATGCACTGCTAATTACCCCAGATATGACATCCCTCATGACATCTTCTATGACATCACTGATAATATCACTGTAGCATTTGCAGTAAAATTATTGATGAGGAAACTGTGCATCGTGAGGGGACAACTTCTAGTTACCTCATTGAGCTATATTTACTTGAGATAACCATAACTATAGCTGCTAAATTTCTATGTTTTTTTGCGTGTAAATTCAAGCCTAACTAGAACATCCCTGTAACCTTTGGTTATAACTCATGCCCTTGCCAACACTGCTAATTACCACACATATTAAATCACTAATTATATCTTTGCTAACATCATTGATATTATCAATGTAACACTTGCAGTAAAATTATTTAGGAGAAAACTGTGGATGGTGGGGGCACAAGTTATAATCCCCTTAGGGCATACACAACATCTCTAGTTCACAGTGTGCTATATGTTCTCTTGGAACAGAACACAGACATTTCGACAGTGCAAATGTTACTTGATCTCTCTGGTTGAAGGTAGCCATAATGGAATAGGTGAACATTGCTTAGTATAAAGGAATAATACATGGGTATGCAACAATTTTTCAACAGTATTCACATAAATAAAGACTGGGTAATGTATTTACAGTCATGGCAATCAGTAACAACTGCATTTAGTTATTTAAGTTAAAATGTGTTTCATGCACAATTCGCTCTTGTGAAGCAACGTTATTTATGCCATCACAATGAGCTCATTGTTAGTTCAACATCAATGATTAGTGTATTGATGTCTCTAACTATTTCCTTATGTCTCAGATTCTGCATAGAAAAGGGTATCTTACTATATATATATATTCTTATTCGCAAAATATAGAAATAAGGATATTTGAAAAGTGAACATCCTAGATTCCCCATTTCCTACATACTTCTCAAACTACATAAAACCTTATAAACTTACCAGTAAGTCAATTCTGTAGTAAAATTGTAGCTTGTTAGAATATATCTCCAGATATACAGATCATTTCATAAGCCCTTTTCTCAGTACTTTATCTTCCTGCATTAAGAGTAAGTAGAGATTTCCTATCTATAATAAATGGACTTACATAAGAAGTGAATTCTTGCTCATGACCTAGGGTGTCACAGCTTTGTATATCCGTATAGAGCATGAACAATGAACTAACGCTTTAGGTCAGTGCTTCCCAAATATTTTAGAACCAGTACCTACTTTTTAGAACGACAACCTTTCACACCCCACTTAGCTCTATTGGAAATGAGGTGGGAGATTTATTTAATGTAACTTAAGCATCGTGTGGTAGAGTACTGCCGTTTACAGACAGCACACTTCCATTTAAAGTACCTCTAAATGTACACAAACATATTGTTTTCCTGGAAAAAATATATTGTACACAAATGATAATGCGTGGAAGTCGAGTTTCAGTGAATACTTGCCATTTGTGCATCACCAAGTAAAGTGTCTTAATTTATTTTGAGCCTATTCAAATCTCTGTTTCCTTCACCCTTCAGAATCGCAAAATAACGTGCTACTTACAGGGCTATTTGTATGAACTCATTTTCCCATAGGCACAGAATGGGCAAGACCTTTTGATACATTTGGCCCTTAATGACTAGAAAAAATACAAGAAGAAGATCATACTACAAAAACGTTGAAGGATTCTTAAATGTTACAACATCCTGGATAATTGTAGATGCAGAAATCCTAAGCTGACATATAAGCGAAGCTACTCTTTGAAAGACGTGTTGGTTGGAAACAATATCATCACTAAGAGAACAGACGTGATGAAAGTAACGTTTTTTTATCTATAGAAATTGCAAATCATGTACAAACAGCTAAAATATCATTATCAGGTACCCCATATGCAAGAAAACGGGGACATAAATATATTTCTCACATAAAGCACAGAATATGTAATCTAACTGTTAAAGTGCCTTCTCAATCGACTGTGTGTCGAAGCATGATTCATCTAGTTGGAAAATAGGTACGAGGCACTTCCATGACTTGCTGTTTGGTAGTAGCATTCTTCTTAGATCATTTGCAATTGATATGGTGGCATATGACAACATGGAAGGAGACAGAGAGCTCTGTCTAAGGAGGTTGAAGTCCCGAAAAATCACAGAGTTTAGAAAGTTTAGAAAGCACACCTCCTTGGTTTGCATTATAGAACTCGCTGTGGATGAAATATATATTACTGCGAGGATTTTGGATGTACATGTGTCTTAAAAACTTCTACATGGGGCATTGAAAACATTTTTCTTTAACTTGTACTTTCTGTATCCTTGACTGCTTGTGTGATGGACATAACGAAAATGGTAGAATATGATTTGATTTATTTTGAAGATTGGAAGAAAACCCTTGGTGGTGTGAATATTGGGTATATTTATCTGTAGATTAACTTGATGTTATGCTCAGAATTATTACATTTGACACTAAATGATCATCATACACACCAGGTTGTAGTTCATTGGCTAAGAAGTGAAATTATCTAAAGCTTGAAAGTAGTTATACAAAGATACACAGAATATGTTAGCAGACTATAAAAGGAAACTCCACCTGGGCATGATACAAATATCAGATGTTCATAATATATTACTATAAATGATCTCTGAATTTAAAATGTGTATGGAACTGTTAACGCGTCCCTTTATGATAATTTATTACACATTAGGACTCGTTTTAGGCCAATGAATCTTTTGACCCAGTTGAGAGACACCTTAGGACGAGATAGCTAATCAATATGTCAATCAATATGTCTATGATGTCATCAATATTTATCATAACAATACATTTCACTTTAGTCAAAGTCATTAATCAATTCAGAACACTACCATGACCTTTCAGTCATGAATAACCACACCAGTTTAGTAAAATGTTATGAGTTTTATTCCCTATTAATTACAGTCTAAGAGTAGATGCGTTAATCTCAAAACCAAGAAACATAATAGCATAGTCACAATATGGCAACTTTGGTAAGACTTCATTAAGGCGAGAATCACAAACATCAGAATATAACACAGCGTGAACATAAATCAATTTAGCAGAATGTCAATAACACGTGAGTTCAACAAAGCATAGTTCCGATCGTTTGTCTATTTGCGTCAGTTTGGTGAACACCTGCCCTAACCACTGCTTAACATTCGCATGTTGGGCTTCATGCAAAACAATTTGGAACACCAGTTTGGAAAACATCTACCTATGGTCTCTGTCAAAAGTAAGCAGTTGGTACCTAGAAAGGAAAAGCAAACAGACAAATTACAATTGCATTGCCATGATTACCCTCCAAAGTTTAGGTCAGCGCACAGGTTCAGTCTTTGTCTTCAGGACATCAATCAAATCGCCATCAGTCAGAACTCAGCTCCGGGGCAAAGGGCACTTCCCTCATAAGGAGGTAAAGTGTGAAATGGACAATTCTAAGGGCGAGGATGGTTTTAAGTAAAGCAACAAGTCACCAAGCAGAGTGACAAAGTTTCTGGATAAAATCAATAGCATTCCCTAACCCACCTAAATGACTCCCTGTGACATCAGTTTTTATCCCTTTTTCGTTGTACATTCCCCCAAAATTCTATTAGACATTTGTTATACCCCACTATCTTTGACCTACCAGAATACACATTAGGTCATCTAACTCTTCACCCCATATTATTTTACAGACATTTTATTGGTCTCCATAATTGACGTCTTCAGAGGTGGACATCTTCAGAGGTGGCACGTATGATTTAATCTTTCTGTAATTCTTTGCACATCTTTTGGTCAGTAGCTCCATTGTCTTCTCCGGTTTGAATGACCTTGTACATTACATTAATCTACACTGTTTCTTTTCGTTTTTTACATTTGCTTTGCAAGCAAGGAAAGCTATTAGAACGGATCTAACATGGTTACATTCGTCTTCTAGTTTGGAGAAAAAAATAATAAGGTTGTGTCCTTTTTGTGAGTCAGCACACTGCAAGATGGAAAAATACATTTAATATGAGAGCCAAGCAGCTAAACTTCGGCTCATGCTAACTTAAGGCCTATAAGGATTTTAGCACAGATTCAATAACGCAATTATTAGTACAAACTTATTTGAACATAATATGAACATTTTAGTCATTATTATTAGTCTACGTATACATTGGCGGCCACTCCCCGTGGTCACATTTCAGGTGCAGGTTTTAAGCAAAATTATCATTATAGTTTCTATGCAGCATTATCACACATTAATTCATAAACATTTCATCTTAATATAGATTATATAAGCTACGCTCTCTCAGAACGATTTTGCAAAGCATGAATTGCGTATGTAGAATAATATGAATAAAAATGGAAATCCTAAACTGGCTATTTTCATGCTGGGGGGCAGATTTAAGGAGTTCATCTATAAACACCTATTGTGCTAATACCTGCCAGAGAACAAATAATGAGCCAACTGGGGCGGCACCAATAATGCTGAACGACAGCAATGTTTTGTGCATAAAGCATGTTTTAATTTGAATAGCTGAACAGAGTCAATTGATAAAGTTCACAAATAGAGAGATCCATTATTTTCATCGGGTTCGCACTAAGGCCTGCAATAAATTCAGTGGTAATTGTCCCCTTGCTGGTGTAAAAGAAAAGAGACACCCAGGGAAGCTCATAGTCTACCACACGTTAATGCACATATAACCTAACACAAGTTAATGCACATATAACCAGCAACAGTCAAATATTTTAGGGGAAAATTGCCATTTCAACAGACTAGAGCTTCACCGCTCAGGTCAGATGAAACCTGTAATGCTTAATTCTGTATATTCAGGTGCGACATTTGTACACTTTTTCCTCGATCAAATCCAATGGAGAAAAGAACATGTGCTAAAATTGAAACTACAAACGTTAATGAGCAGATGCTGGGCTCTTCTTGTGGGAAGAATGTGAAAAGACCATGAAGGCGGTATAGTAAGCTACAGGAAATAGTATAACTTCACAAAATCCGCAATTGTTGCTTCGTTGTGCCAGCTTCAGAATAAGGCTACTGTTACTAGAGCCTGTACAACACCAGGACTAGGAAGGCAGGTACACAACATACCCTACTTCCATGTACCCCATTTATTTATTTTTTTATTAATTTTTTTATTTGCTTTTAAACCCGGACACAACGAGTCCGGCAAAATAATATAACTCAGGCAGTTACTAGCAATCAGATACATGATTAACATTTTTGTTAGAAACACAAAAAGAAGCTTCCCCAATTCCCACCTCCTCTCAACATTTTCAAAACACATTCCTTTCAAAAGTATACCTTCTTGCAGTGTCTTCCCATGTCTCCCTATTCTATTTCGGTGTGGGTGCGCCTGAAGTGTCTCTGACCAACCCACATGACCCCTGTACTCTGGACGTTTCTGACTATACTTCCATAGAGTAGTATGTTATCCAGTCTCCCCATATCTTTCGAAATTTCTGCGGGCATCCCCTGTTTATGTATGTCGTTTTTTCTCCCATCATAACTCCATCCATCCCTCTTCTCCAAGTATTCAGGTTTGGTCGGGCCTGGGATCCCCACTGTCTAGCTATGTCTCTTTTCGCGACCATCAGTCCAAGTCCGCACAGCATAAGTTTCCTTCTGGGTAGATCTATGTCGTTGGGGATGCCCAAGAGTATGTATTTGGGATCTGGGGGGATCGTCTCGCTCAACACCCCAAGAGTTCTCCCAGTACACCTTCCCAGAACTCTCTTATCACCGGACATTCCCATATTACGTGTATGAAGGTACCAGTTTCACCTTGGCATCTAACACATTTTCGGTGTCTGATCTTTCCCATTTTGTGTAGTCTGTTTGGGTCATAATACACTCTGTGCAAAATTTTTAATTGGATCAAGCGAAGTCTTGCCCTTATTGCCACCTCTCTCGGAAACATCAATGCAGCCTCCCAGTCTATTTCTCCAAATTGTCCTACATCTTTCTCCCATTTGCTACGAAGGTTTGTTAGTGTATTTGGCATGTTGTTGTTAATGGTTTTATATATCAGTGATACTGATTTCTCCATTATTTCATTTATTAACAGGCGGCTCTCAAGGGGGGAGAATTCCACAATTTCTTGTCCTGTTAGCCCCTCCTTCCCCCACGCATGTTTGAGCCTTATGTATTGGAAATACTGTGTCTCGTTTAGTGCATATTCTTGTTGTAGTGACTCAAAAGGCTTGAGTCCACTGTTTAACATCAGGTCTCCAATCTTGGAAATCCCAATCATATCCCAGCCCCTGAAGCCCCTAAGCTTCTTGATTTCCTGTAGCCAGTTTCCCTCCCATAACGGGGTCTCCATGGTAGGGCGTCTGTACCATCCTATCTTTTTATTAGCCCTTTTCCATGCCTGCAGGGTCACCTCCATGGCAGGAGCTAGGTGACTAGTTCCCTTTCCTTCATATAAGAATTGCTTACAGGATCTCCCTTCCCATTGCAGCCTCTCCAATCGAAAGGTGGGATGTTCATCTACAGCGAAAATCCAGTCATTGACATTGGCTAGGTGAGTCGCCCAGTAGTAAGCCTCAATGTCCGGCAGTGACAAACCACCCGCGTATTGGTTGCGTTGTAGCGTGCTTAAGGCAACTCTCGGGTGTTTCCCCTCCCGTAAGAAGAATCTAATATCCCTGTCTATGTTCTTGAATTGGTTGTTGGGGATTTGGTAGTATGTGTTTTGTAGCATGTACAGTAACTTTGGTAGCGCAATCATTTTTATCATTGCCACTCGGTCCATTAGCGTCAGGGGAAGCGTTTTCCAACTATTAAAATCGTTACTACATTTTCTCGCTACCCTCCCTATGTTACGTTCGAGGCCTCTATTGTCTTCATGGGTTACATATATCCCTAGATATTTCAATCCTCCCTTCGTTTTTTGTAGTTGCATCGGCAGAGGTGGGAGGGATGTCTCCTGCTGTGGTATATATAATACCGATTTGTGCCAATTGATACAATAACCTGAATGCCTGCCGTATTCCTCTATCAGGAGGAACAACCTCGGGATTGTTACCTCTGGGCGCATGATATATAGGAGAACATCATCCGCATATAGCGAGATGCGTTCCTCCTCTTCCCTTTCAGGTCTCAGTCTAAAACCAGTTATGCCGCTGAAGAGTCTAATCTTGCACGCTAGGGATTCCAGTGTGAGGGCGAATAGCAGGGGGGAAAGGGGACAACCCTGTCTCGTTCCTCTTTCAATAGGGAATTGTGAGGAGATAACTCCATTTACCCTAACCACTGCTACCGGTCCTGTGTATAGCAACTTTACCCATTGAATATATTTGGGGCCGAAGCCGAATCTTCTCAGGGTCTCCATCAGAAATGGCCAGTGTACTGCATCGAAAGCCTTTTCCGCATCTAATGCCAGGAACAGGTGGGGCTCTGAGCGGTTTAACACCGTGGCGAGCCACATGTGTGCCCTTCTTAAATTATGTCTTGTGGATCGTCCCGGTATAAAACCGGTCTGGTCCATGTGTATAAGTGAAGGGATGTTTTTGATGATCCTGGTTGCCAGCACACTGGCTAGGGCCTTTACTTCCACATTTAGCAGGGATATCGGCCTATAAGAGGAACATTTATCTTTAGGTCTACCTTCTTTATGTATTACTGCTATTTCAGCCCTTTGTAAGTCTGGGGGGAGCACCCCTTGTTCTCTGGCCTCTAGGTACATATTTAATAAATGTGGAGCCAGTATTTCCCTAAAACTTTTAAAGATTTCGTCCGGGAATCCATTCGGGCCCAGCGCCTTACCCGGTCTTAGTTTCGCCAGTGCGGCAGAAATCTCCTCTACTGTGATATCTTCCTCTAGCTCCTCTCGGTCTTCCACGTCTAATCTCGGCAGGGCTATCTCATTTAAGTATGTAGTAATGGAGTCCATTCCTGCCAATGGTCTAGCTTTATAAAATTCTTTATAGTAGCCTGCGAATGTTTCCGCTATGTCGCTATCTTCAGTAGCCCTGGTTCCATTTTGGGTCTCTATTTCTTGGACCCATCGCGCTTCCCTTTCCTTCTTCCCCAGCCATGCCAGTAGCTTCCCAGCTTTGTCCCCTGTTTCATACAGTCTACATTGCGTTGCTCTCAGGTGGGCCTCTGCCTCTTTTTCTGCTAGTTCCCTGTATTCAAATTTTGCTAGTTCTAGTTGTCTCAGCAATGAGCCTGAGGGCATATGCGTCGCCTTCTTTTCAGTCTCTAGAAGTTTGGCCTCTACTTCGCCTATTTGTTTATTATCTCTCTGTTTCTTTTGGGCAACCAGGTTTTGCGCACTATCTCTAAGCACTGTCCTATATGCCTCTCATAAAATCACTGCTGATTCCACCGACCCTTCATTTTCTTTAAAGTAGAGGTCGGTGTCTAGTCTTAAACCTCTTGCCACATCCTCGTCCCGCATGTCCCATGGATTCAATCTCCAGCTCCTTCCTTTCTCCGATTTCCCTCCTACAGTGACCAGCAGGGGGGAGTGATCTGACAAGCCTCTAGCGAGGTATTCCGCTCCTTGTATCTTGCCTATTTCCCCTGCTGGCGCAAAGATATAGTCCAGGCGAGAGAATACCCTATGGGCTCCAGAGAAATACGAGTATTTCCTCTCCCTTGGGTGTCTCCATATCCATATATCTGTTAGCCCCAGGGCGACTGTAAAATCATGCAATGGGGTGCCCCGACTTACTGTCTGTTTTCCACCTGTTCTGTCTAGTGTTAGGTCCATTACATCATTAAAATCTCCTCCTAGGACATGCAGGGTGGCAGAAGACTGCAGTAATATCTTTGCAGTCTTTTCCAGGAGAGGGGCTTGAGGTCTCGGAGGAGCATATGTGCTCATGAGAATGACTTCACGTCGTCCCCATACCCCCTCCACTCCTACAAAGCGTCCATCTACATTTTCCCATTTATGAGTGATCCTGAAAGGAGGGGTCCTACGGATCAGTATTGCAACCCCCCTAGAACCGGATGTGTAGCCTGCATGCGCTAGTACCACATAGGGGCCTCTTGCCAGAAAACCACATCTTGTACCTTTCAGGTGAGTTTCATGTAGGAGTACTATATCTGGCTTTTGTCGCTTGATATATTGGGAGACCAAACCTCTTTTGACTTTATCCCCTAGTCCATTAACGTTCCATTTGAGGACGGAGAATCCTCTTTCTCTCTCTGGGAGCGACACTCTATTTCTATGTCTTGGGGTCATCTTGCCTTGTGAATTTTCCCATTTGGGGTGTTTAACCCAGTATGATCTCCGGCGTCCCCCTTCTGTGTTCTATAGGGAATCCCTCTTTTGTTTTGAAATGGTGCTATCACAGCCTGCATGTTTGAGCTAATTAAGAAACTTAACCTAATCAATATATTAAACAACCGTTGAAAACTAGATACCCCTCCCTCCCCCCACCCTACCTCCCATAGGTCCCTGTGAGCTTGTTTTCCCATGTCCCAATCCCACTCGAGTCCGGAGGTCTGTGGCCCTCCCTTTCACCCCTTGTTATCCCTTACTATGTATGACTAAGAAAATAGTTCGAACCACCCCTATTTACAGGGTTGTGTTTTGGTGGGTTCGGAGGAGGGCAGAGACGGCTGCTCCCTTCCTTAACCTCTTGGATCTTGCAGTTGCTCCTCCGGGTCTCCGATCGTCAGTGTGTGTCTTTTTCAACTTCCATCCTGTCTATGGCCTCCAGTAATGGGTGCGGGGAACTCTCTCTCAGTCCGGATCTTTCGTTTGGGGTTTGCTGATCTTCGTCATGCTGCTTGTTTTGTGACCAGTTCCTCTTTTCATAATTTCCCTCTGAGTCAGTAGTGTCTGCTCTTCCCTCAGCTCTCCTTGGATTTCTCCAGGGTGTGTTTCTACTTGTCCTATGTCTTCTTCTGCCTTTGCGCACCAAGAGGGACCAATCTTTTGGTCTCGCTCCCTCAGTTCCTTTAGGTGTCCTGTTAGATTCGGCAGTTTCTTCTTTCCTGAGCCTGGGTCGTTCCTCAATCCAGTCCCAGGCTTCTTCTGGGAACTGTAAAAAGAAGGTTTTCCCTTGGAACATGACCTTTAGTTTTGCCGGGAAGAGGAGCAATATATCTGAGCTGGAGGCCATGTAGCCTGGCCTTGACCACGTCAAAGGCACGTCTTTGTCTTTGTACTTCTCTAGTATAGTCAGGGAAAACTAGTATCTTCGAGTTTTCGTGCTTTATTTCTCCCATCTTTCTGGCCTCTGTTAAAATTGTGTCTCTGTCCTGGTAATTGAGAAAACGGCCTATCACTGGTCTGGGGGGGTTCCCGGGGGGGGGGAGGACCACCCAATGCTCTATGGGCTCTCTCTATTATGAAACATGTCGACAACTTATCTGGTGGCAGTATTTTCTTCAGCCATTTCACAAGGAAACCGTTCATGTCCGTACCTTCTATCCCTTCAGCAAAACCCACAAAACGAAGGTTATTACGGCGCGCTCTGTTTTCCGAGTCTTCAAGGCGCCACACTACATCCTTGTTAATTACTTTGAGCACGATACATCCTTCCTTAGACTCCTTATAGTATCTTCTACTTCTGATATGCGAGCCTCTGCTGTTGTGACCCTCTCAGCTATTTTCTGCCAGTCCTGTCTTAGCAGTGTTACCTCCGAGTGCACCTCACCCATTCGTTCCTCCAGGGCACCCCTGGAGGCCTGTATTGCCACCAAAAGCGCATTGTTGTCCGGTGCAGGAGTTGCATCGGCGACCGGGACCGGCGGGGTTACCACTTTTGTGTATCTATCCATTTTGCCCTGGCGGGGGGTTTTGGGGTTTTTGTCTCGTGCCATCCAGTGTCCGCCTCCGCCTTGGCCAAGAAGTTCTGGGCCACAGGCCCTAAGTCCTGTACTATCTCTTACCTAAGGCACTGTCTATCTAAAGCCGCAGTGGGTCCGTTCCAGCTGAGGATACCAGGCCTCTAGAACTTTGGCAGAACCCGGTTCTCATTCCTCCCTTTTATTCTTGTGGGTTTGTTTGTTCAGATCTTAGTTCGTCATAAACAAAGTACTTCTCCCGATGCTGCGTCCCTCTGACCACCTTTCTTTCTCTCTCTCTTTCGTTATATTCAGTTCCTTTGGTCACTTCGGGCCGAGTCGAGGGGGGAGGGAGTCCTCTACCGATCCCACATCAGTCAATTGTATACTCCCCTGGGGGGCCTTTTACATTAATCCCCAGAACTGCCAATTCCCAGCTCCGATCGTCGCTTCTTACTTCTTTTCTGGGGCGCCTCAGCTCATATCAAATATTTTCCCAGTCTTTCCCCCCTCCAAGGTCTCTTGTCTGAATTTTTCACCTGTGCTCCAGGCGTCGTAGGATCTGGTCTGCTGTCTAAGGGGTCTGCCACCTCGGTCGATCACCGGGGCCCCGTCCCGGTGCCCGCTAATCTTCGATCCATGCGGGGGGGGCTTCACCGCCCCAGGGGCTTCTCATTTATTCCCTCGTCCCGGGTTCCTCTTCGATTCTAGGGCTCCTCCCTATTACCGATGCCGATATCTACATCTTGCCGGGGCATGCCTTGGCGAACTCACCTTCAGGCCGTTTGTGGGGCACTCAGGGCCTTAGTGCCCCTTGTTAGACCCTTTCCCATTTTGAGGCATCTCAGGAGGCTTGGATCTCCCGTCAGTTTTGCTTCTGTTCCCCCCCGTCGTCTGTGCCAGTGTCCGCTCCCCGCTTAGCGCTGCTTTCGGATCTCACCTTCAGGCCACCTTCGATCATTCAGCGGTCTTCTTGCCGCTTTCAAATCCCTTTCTGGGTGATGGCGTCTCTGAGGGTGACCTCGGGATCCTGTCACCCCTTCTCCCTGCTTTCTCCGCTCCGCTATTGCTTCCCTCTACGCACCGCTTTTATTCAGGCCCTGTCCGGCCCAGTCCGCATTTTCTTCGATTCTTTTCGAGGGCCGTTTTCCGTTTCGTGGCCGTTCTCTCAGGATCTGTGGTGACTGGGGAGTACAGGGACTTTTCTTTTCTCAGTTGGCGGTCCCCGGAGGGTGATTACTGCATGTAGGATCTCTTTTTCTGGAGGCCGTCTCGGAGCTCCGCAAGACGCGTCCGACTACGGTGCCATCTTGGCTCCTCCCCTCATGTACCCCATTTTTAATCATACCACCACTAGCGTAGGTATTAAAGTATTGTAATATCTAGTAGGCAGGTATTTTTAACCACTCTATGACCCTCTACCACAACTATCTTTTCTTCCACCGGACTTATATAGACTATAGATTTCAAAAGTGCCCCCACGTAATCCGTATGTTGCAGCAAGCCCAGTTCCGCAGCAGAACGGGAAGAACCCAATGATGAAGTATGCCACCAAGGGATAACCCAAGTGGGTGAGGAAAATGTATGTTTTCCCGTTCTTCGGTGGAGACTCTATTCCTGCTGGGGTTTCATGTTATGTTACATTGTACAACAGGTACAAACAAAATATCAGTGCATTTAAAATACTTGCAAGTGTGCAATAATGCTAAATCTTCAGTGTGTTTAAACAAATTTGCAGTTGTTAATACATTCAGAAAGGTATATGCTTTTCTCACGTCCTTAGGTCCCCTTTTCTCACCATCAGGTAAAAACTCATAACAGTTCTCCAACCCATAGCCTGATCTCTTTAGTTTTAAATTCTTCAGTTACGTTTTTTATCATCATCCTTGACTATATCAAGTGGATAAGCGTGGACAATGCCTTTATTAATGTAAGCGTGTTGGATGATGGACAGACTGACTTTATTCAATACATGAAGGGTTAATACAGCAAAAATAAATGCTATCACTTTCAAAAATCTTCATTTCCCAAACATCCCTGTTATCCAAGGCCAGATGCCACTCCTGCTAAATCTAAGGTACTCTGAAACTCCTGCAATTCGCTTACACTGCTTCTAATATGGTCTATTTGTTCATGGATACAGATTGAGGTGTTGGGTAGATGAGTACAACATTCCATGACTATAATGGTGCACATTTCTCACTGGGCAATGAAGACATAGTACAAAGAAATAGATGGGGCATTGGCTTTGTCTTCCATTGATTGAGCATTGTGTCTTGCCTCTTTTAAGGCCTGCCCTAAACTATAGCTGGGGGACAACACAGAGAAGAATCTCTTAATTTTGGAAACTTCTTGGTGCACCAGCCGGTGTTGAAGGGGTTGATTGTTAGCATGTTAAATGACTGGAACCGCATAATTTGCATAACAGCGCCCAGCCCAGCCTCAGGCAGACAGCCATAGCTTTTCTTCTTCTGATTAAAATGTGCATATTCATTTAAGTCTCAGGTTTCGTGAAACATGTTGGTGGGAAACCAGTGTTCATAGGAGTTTGCTTTGTGAAGTATGGTCGCTAAAACTTTGTCCGACAAACGTATTCCAGCTAGTTGGTTCTTTGTATTAACTGACTGCCAACTAGAGACCCCATTTCTAACAAAGGTAATACAGGTATTTAGAGCACAGTCGACACATCTCAGGCTGCCCCAGTATATGGAAAAAGGTTTCTGTATGACATGCTTAATTTCCAGTGAACTGTTAAGACAAGGCACATTTGAAGAAGCTTTAGTTCAAACCCTTTCCAATGTCCCAACTGTCTACAGCTAAAACATGATCCTCTTGCACAAGGGGCCTCTCCTCTCCACTTCAGTATCCCCCTCTACACTCCCTCCAATCTATCCCCTTTTGTTTTCCATTGTGGAGACTCCCTGTCCGCTTCTGTTTACATATTGGTCATATTTTGTAGTTTCAAAGACATCAGTTTGAATTCAGCATTCTCTTTCTTTTGTTCTTTTGAGGAGCCACAGTGGTTTGCGACAAACTCAGCCAGATTTTTCAGATGCCATCTAATACAAATAGTCATTAATTGATTTTGCATATTCTGTAGTAATCTCTGCATAAAAGCAGCATCTACTTAAACATCTCCATCAGTTAGGCAATCTCCAAATATTCCTCAAACATATCTTTAAGCCTTTTTAAATAAGGCAATGGTGATTCACCTTTATTTTGCTTACAATTCAATATTATAGTCCAAGTCGATTTTACAGGGCACACATCTGCAACCACATCCAACTGGTTTGGATAATTCTGCCCACCAGAACTTTCAGAACATATACTGTATTGCTGCAGGTTTATTGTTGACGTTTTTCTGATCTGGACTGAAGGTACTGATCTGCTGCTTAGATGTATTTACTGTCTCAACACCAATACTTGCAACATCACTTTCCACAACATCATCATTAGAGCAAAACACATATGGAGAAACTGGATGTTGTTTTTATGCGGATGGGGACACAAAGTGCATCTAAACCTTTTCGAAAACATAAGGGATCTAATTCTATTTTACATGCCACAAGCTCTCATCCTAAATCTCAGATACAGGCTATAACAACCAGAGAAACTATTGGTGAAACTGCAGTGCCGACCAAATATTTCTTAAAGAACCTAAAGAAGCTGGAGGACAGATTCTTAGCAAGAGGCCTTCCTAGTGACGTACTTTTCATTGTCAAACAAAATATTTCAAGGACTGAAAGGCATACTCCACTTTCTAATAAAGTAGGAAACAAACCATTGCAAGCAGAGTTCCGCTCCTCTCTGAGCCATTCACTATATAACATTTTGTATAATCATTGGCATCTACTGGACATAGACAGCACTCTCAAATATCCTTCTTAGGAAACCAGCTGTGATACAGAGTAGGTGTAGGACATTACATAATATACTTCGTCACAGTTTCATGGACTCCCAGCCTACAAACAAGCCACACATGATTACCTGAACCACCAAAGGGATTTTATAAGTGTGATCATTGTAACGTTTGTTAATATGCATGACACAAAACAGTCAGTTTTCAATATAACACTAATAAGAAGTAACATTTGGATCATTTTACCATTGTAATACAAGGTTTGTAGTTTGCTGCATCATATGTCCAAGCTATCAGATATATACAGGTAGTACTACCCGGCTGTTGAAAGAAAGGGTACAAGAAGGTTAGGGCAATCAGAAATAGGGATATGAATTACCCAGGAGCAGCTCACTACAATAACCAACATGCCTTGCACAAGACCTTGAATTTGAGATTTCCTGCCATTGCTGTGTAGAAGCCCAATCCTAGGGGACACATACTGGATCATTAAGCAGCACAGAGCTATAGATAAAGGCCTCACCCAATATAGAGAGCTACATGTGTGTCTGCCAAATTAGATTATATCCTGTGCTGCACTGTTTGACAAATGAACAATGACATATAAAACTTGATTTTAATTGTGTTAAATGTTGCTAATGGGCTACAAATATAAAGCATGCCGTTGTTACACTTTGGGCTCTGATATATATATCTTTTTCAGTACCGTAATGGAATTACATGCTTTTAACCTTCTTACATTTGGCTTTTTAACATTTGCAAGTATATTATAGAAACAATAACCCTAGTATCTCATTAAGATTCTGGCTTATCATTGCCTTTGCTTAAACCAAGAGAATGACTATATCCATTACTTTGTTGGCAAAGAAAACACAGGTTCTTAAGGTTAGGCAGCATTCCTCATGGTACTAATGTTACTGTGACTGTCTCCCTTATTTTGTAGTGAGAGTGTCCATTATGTATGTGTGTGTATATATATATATAAGTAAGTATCACACCAAAGTGGGTTCAATTTAAAAAAATACTTCATATTAAGACTACGTCCCTGATTATTTCCTCAAAGGGTTTATCTTATGCATAAATCCTATATACCATCTTGGGATTCACATACTCAATACTTTCATATTTTTCTCTGAGGTTCACGTCTTACCTTTGTCTTTTTAATTTAAGACTTCTATACAACGTCTGTTTTGTTATTATTTCAGTCCATTGTCACTACTTTATGCCGGGACATAACTCAGGATCATTATTCACTACTTGGTGTGCATCTTTATTACTTTGTAGTCCTAGGGGGTCATGTGGGTCTTATCACACCACCTCAACCTTTGGACACAGTGTGTGTCTACTGGCACTAATGTTACTTTTAATCAACGGGTTCCCCCGTGTGAACTTTATCACATCAGGTACATATTCATGTCTCTTCTTTCATACACAAGTCATTTCATTTTGGCATTTCTTTAATATTAATGTGAATACTGCCCACAGGGGATGAACCTCACAGACCACTTAGACTACATGTTAAACACACTCAGAGATGACTCGAATTGCAAGAGTCAGTCACTGTTATACTGATTCATTTTATAAATCAAAACCACTTTTATGTAGGTGCCTGTGCCTTTTTCTGTCCCAGTTCAACACTGCCCAGGATACTAGCAGTAGACTACCATGCAATGGAAGTCTCAAATCACTCTTCCCGGTTATTAGAATAGGAGACAGGCAAGAAACTGGTAAAGGGAACATGCAGACTGGACACTTGAGACCTTAGAGGTGAAGGCCTAAAACACAAGCATAGCAAGTACCATATGGGAGGCTTACAAAGCAATAATCAGGGGACAGTCTTACTGCAACATATACCACAAATATAAGAGAAGAAATAATAAAGCCTCTAGAAGAGGAAGTTATGAGGTAAGAAAATGAGATGGGTGGCCTGCTACAGGAAATAGCTCACCGCCAGCGGTAAAACTGGTGGATGAGTGCTTCTATTGCTGAATTTCAATCCTGAATACTGAATGTACAAAGTAGGCAAGACACTGTTGTATAGGCTAATCAAAGTGATCCATGTGATTAAATCTGAAGCAACTAACATAACTGGAGTGTCAGGATAACAGCATGTGTGCATCAGATTAACCTTAGAAAAGGAACTGGGTATGCATAATAAAGGGCCTACAAAATCTTCTAAAGGATCTCCTCACACAAGGGATAATTGAGATAAAAGAATCCTCTGAATGAGTTCCACTCATTGTATTGACAAATAAAACAATGGAAGTCTCCACTTCTGTGTGGACCCGTGGGCACTCAACTCTAACATCATCATTGACAAGCATTCTCTAACTAAAGTGAATGAGTTGATCTCCTTACTGGATGGGGCAGTGAACTTTTCAACTCTGGATTTATTACTAGCATATCATCAGATAGAATTGCCAGAAGACTCCAAACCTCTAACTGCTTCCATCACACTTTTCATTCTATTCTAAAATAAACGGATGCCCTTTGGTTAGGCGTCTGCAGCCTCTGTCTTCCAAAGTGCCATGTATCACATGTTTAAGGACATGGAACAAAATGTGAAATGGTTCTAAGATGACATTGAGGTGTTCTCGAAGAACATGAGTCAACATATTGAAGCCCTACAGAGGGTTTGCGCACTGTTAAAAATTAGTGGGCTCATCCTCTCTACTGACAAGCACAATCTGTTCAAGGAACAAATTGAGTATATTGGACACAAACTAATGCAGAGGGTGCTGCACCCAAGGAATTCCAGGTGGGAGCAATCATCTTGGCACTCGAACCTAGCAACAGGGAACATCTTCTGTCCTTTTGTGGATTATTTGAATATTACTCAAGGTTTATTAAAGATTTTGCCACAGTCATGGAGCCACTGAAACTTCTCCTTCGTAAAGATCAAGAGTACGAATAGGGAACAGAACACGAAGTAGCTTTCAGATTAGTGAAACAGAACATATCTTTCAGATTAGTGAAACAGAACATATTTGGTTCTACCGCCTTTAGACCTTTTACCTTCGGCAAAAAATGCACCATCACAATTGATGCCATTGCCTACAGGCCAGGACATGCAGCTCAACTGAAAGGTGATATGCTGTTATGGAATGTGAACTGTTAGCTTGTTTTTGGGCTGTGAATCACTTTAGACATTTTACCTAGGGAGACACGTTTGTCTTACATACTGCTTGTTCATATACTGTCACCAGGAGGAAGGTTAAAGTCTACAGTAGGTATTGCAAGGTTGTGCTCAAAATTGCAAGAGTACAGTTTTAAGGTTGCACATGTACCACAGCAAAGTAGCAAATGTGCAGACTTTGTATCTAGTTCACCCTGCCCCAATTCAGATAAAGAAGGGAATGAGGAGAATGATGTGAATGAGGTTGCTAGGGTGAATGAGGTTTGTGCACTTCAAAACCTACCATTGACAGCAATAATGTGGTTCAAGACTCAAATTGAGGACGATGCACAGAGTAATATCAAAGAAAACACAATTTCAGGTCACATATCAAGCACCTGAAGGAAGAGTTGCACTCCTTTGTCCAAGTCTCTGTTAGAAATGGGGTCTTTGGTTAGCAGTCACGTTTCCCCCCGTCCAACCAAGGACCCTCACCCTAGTCAGGGTAAAAGAGAATCACACTTAGGTAACCTGCGCTCACCCTCTTGGTAGCTTGGCACGAGCAGGCAGGCTTAACTTCAGAAGTAATGAGTAAAGTATTTGTACCAACACGCACAGTGACCCTGTGAAAACACTACAAAATGACACAACACAGGTTTAGAAAAATAGGTAATATTTATCTAAACAAAACAAGACCACAATGACAAAAATCTAACATACGTAAGTCAAGGTATGAATTTTCAAAAGAACAGAGAGTCTTTACCCTTAGAAAACAGTGAGAATGCTGCTGTTACACAAAGTACCTGGTTAGCGTGAAAAATAAAGCTGCATGGGTGAGTGTGTGCCGGAAAAGGGTAGCAATGTGTCTATTCCTTACTCACAAGTGAGATCGTACATCGTTTCCTTCTCCGGTTGGGTCGGCGATGTGTCAATTTACTCCCTCAAGAGAGCGATGCGCCGACTTACGGACGGAGCACCTCGGATTCGTGCAGTCAGGTTGACTGACGCTCAGGGATGATGTGTGGAAAATCCAGTCGCACAGTATCAAGAAACCGCGCTGTGTGGGGATTGCATCGTTATCTGCCTCCGTTAGCGGGTGTTGCGTGTTGTTTCTCAAGCCGCATTGCATTGATCTTCCAACGATGCAGATGGAGTGTTGATTTTAGCCGCGAATCCAGCAGTGCGTCGTTTATCAGCCGCGTCACGGAATGTGCGTTAAACATTTCCCCGCACAGCGGTCTGAGCGTGGATTTTCAGTCCTTGTATGCCAACCTCACCTTTCAAGGGCCCAGGAACTGGATAGGGTACCACTTGGCAGGAGTCTCAGCAGAGAGTCCAGGTGCTGGCAGGGGAAGTCTTTGATGGCTCTGAGACTTCAACAACAGGAGGCAAGCTCAGTTCAAGCCCTTGGAGATTCTTCTCAGGCAGGAATGCACAACAAAGTTCAGTCTTTGTCCCCTTTCACAGGCAGAAGCAGCAACTGCAGGATAACCCAAAAAAGCACAGCCACAGGCAGGGCCAGCACTTCTCTTCAGCTCTTCTCCTTGGCAGAGGTTCCTCTTGGTTCCAGAAGTGATCTAATTTTCAGGGGGGTTTGGGTGCCTTTCTTCTATCCCTTTTTGCCTTTGAAGTAGGCCTACTTCAAAGAGAAGTCTCTGTTGTTTTCAAGATCATGCCTTGCCCAGGCTATGCCCCAGACACACACCCTGGGGTTGGAGACTGCATTGTGTGAGGGCAGGCACAGCCCTTTCAGGTGTGAATGACCAATCCTCCCCTCCCTCCCAGCACAGATGGCTCATCAGGATATGCAGGCTACACCCCAGCTCCCTTTGTGTCACTATCTAGAGACAGGTGCAAACAGGCTAACTGTCAAACTGACCCAGACAGGGAATCCACATACAGGCAGAGTCACAGAAATCTTTAAGCAAGAAAATGCCTACTTTCTAAAAGTGGCATTTTCAAACACACAATCTAAAAACCAACCTCACTAAAAGATGTATTTTTAAATTGTGAGTTCAGGGACCCCAAACTCCACATGTGTAACTGCTCCCAAAGGGAAACTGTGCTTTAATAATATTTAAAGGTAGCCCCCATATTAACCTACTGGAGGGATAGGCCTTGCAACAGTGAAAAACTAATTTGGCAGTATTTCACTGTCAGGACATGTAAAACACATCAGTACATGTCCTACATTTTATTTACACTGCACCCTGCCCATGGGGCTACCTCAGGCCTACCTCAGGGGTGCCTTATATGTATAAAATGGAAGGTTTGGTCCTGGCAAGTGGGTACACTTGCCGGCCCAAATTGGCAGATTAAAAATTGCACACACAGACACTGCAGTGGCAGGTCTGAGCCATGTTTACAGAGCTACTCATGTGGGTGGCACAATCAGTGCTGCAGACCCACTAGTAGCATTTGACTTACAAGCCCTGGGTACCTCTAGTGCACTTTACTAGGGACTTGTAGTAAATGAAATATGCCAATTATGGAAAAGCCAACTACACATACAATTTACACAGGGAGCACTTGCAGTTTAGCACTGGTCAGCAGTGGTAAAGTGCCCAGAGTACCAAAATAAGGAATAACAGAGTCCAGCACATAGTAAAAACATGAGAAGTAGAGGCAAAAAAGACTTGTGTGAGGTGGTTCCACAGTTATGCTTGACACCAATTGAAACTTGACGAATTGTACTACTTGTTGTCAATATATCATATGAATGACAAATTATTTTTACTCCATTTCCAGGTTCCTGCTTAGATTACCATATCAACAATTAATCATATGGTATGTGTCTACATGACGGTGAGGATTAGGTTGCTTTCCCATAGGTCCTGACAAATCGTGAATAGATCCTTAAGACTACCAGAGCGAGAAACATGTTGACCAGTTTTTGACGGGCAGTGTAGGAACTACCAACACTTGACCTCTTATGTCAATCTTTAGATTGGGGATACATGACACATAACCAGACCTACCTGGAGGGGAATTGTGTCATTATATCTAGCTTCCCCCACCTTCTTTGTTTTTAACTTTGAGAGGGGTTCCAACTTCATAATAAAGGTCAGTCCTCTGGATCCCCCTAGTAAATTTTAACAGCTTTTCCTCCAATCCCACTTTCTTGCACACACCATCGGCAATTATTTCAAAAAGATCTCCAGCAAAGAGCCCCCTTGAAGTGCCCGTCAGGCACTGCAACGCCAGCCTGTCGAGGAGCCTAGCCCGATGATAAAGCATGCCACGAGAAGGTGAGTGAGGGCTCTTGTTACGAGTAAATCATGCTTGTAGGGACCGGCTGACTTCTCCCCTAATTGGTAGTGAGGGTCCGCATTTCCTGTGGAACTGTGCATTCTTTTTTGTTTTGTGTGTGGCAGGAGTATAATGCACAGGACCAGATAAATCTCCCAGACGATTTCCCCCCCCCCCTTTTTTTCCTTGTTGCAGGATGACATTCAACCAGATTGGCATTCTGGACATACCTACCAGCGTTTCAGTGTGTCCTGGCTTGCTTCCAGGTACTCTTGAATGAGCTTCCTGAAGTGGGCTGTCGGGTTCCTAAAAGCCAAAATGTAGCTAAATACATCCTGGTGGGCTTACTGGAGGCTTTCTCCAAGCCTTCCCTAATCAGACTCGGAGGTCCACTCACAGGAGGGCCATAAAGCAACTCAAAGGGGCTAAAACCAGGTCCCTTCTATGGCACCTCCCTGTAAGAAAACAGAAGGAATGGCAATAGGACATTCCATTTCAGCCTCATGGGCTCTGACAGGCCCATAATAATGCCCTTTAAAGTTTGGTTGAATGTCTCAACCAATTTCCTTAGGGGTAGTAAGGAGTGGTGAACTTGTATGTCACCCCACACTCCATCCACAGAAACTTCATATAAGTAGATATGAAGTTGGACCCCTGTCAGATACCACCTGCTTGGGGAACCCACGCGGGGAACCCCCCCCCCCCACCCCCCCATCATAATCCCAATGGTATTCGGGAGAGATAGGCTTTGCAGTAGTGAAAGACAACTTTGGGAGTTTTCCACTACCACAGTATTTAAAACTTAAAAGTACATGTCCTGACTTTTAAATACGTTGCACCCTGCCCTCTAGTATGTCTAGGAACTAGCTTAGGGCTCACTTAAATGGATGAAAAGGGAAGGATGGGCCTGGCATAATGGTTATTTTGCCATGTCGACATGGCAGTGTAAAATGAACACACAGGCTCTGCAATGGTAGACGTGAGGCATGGGTAAAGAGCTACTTAAGTGGGTGGCACAATCAGTGCTGTAGGCCCACAAGTAGTATTTAATTTATAGGCCCTGGGCACATGTAGTGCACTTTACTAGGGACTTATAAGTAAATTAAATGAGCCAATATTAAAAAAAAATCAGCAGAGAGCACAAGCAGTTTCACACTGGTTGGCAGTGGTAAAGTGCAGAGCCCTAGAGCCAACAAAAAAACGAGGTCAGAAAAAATAGGAGGAGAAAGGCAAAATGTTTGGGGGTAACCCTGCAGAAAGAGGCATTTTCCAACATTGCGTCTGTGCAGTATTGCGGGCGGGGGTGAACATCAGGACCATATTGAAGGATTTTAAATTGATAAAGACATCCAGAAGTATAAAAAGCAGCCTTATTAAAGTCCGTGGTATAACGTGGTACCTGCCAATATGCTTTCATGAGACAGAGGTACTGCTATACACTGCTGTCGTTCAAAAAGTTCTCTAGGAATTGAGTATGCATCAAAATTGAGTACGCATCAAACTTGGAGGAGCTATTCACTTGACAAAAGTTGGCACAAAATCACAGAGAGGGATCTAGTATTCTTATTCTAGTATTCTTACAGGGACTGTTGGTAATAGTAATATCAAAATGTAGCCTATTTTTGTCCTGTTCTCCCACAGCTTTTCTTTCCTTCTGGTATCACATTTTAACTTTTAATGCCAACTTTGATGTTAATTTGATGTTCTACTAGATTAGTTTTCCTTATAAATCTAGAAAGCACAACACCTAATCAGTTGGTTTAACTATGACTGGGTAACACAATTCAAGCAAAACAAAAAAAGTTGTCAAATAGTCATATAAATGAGCACCAGTGGTCCTACACTTACGAAAAGTTTCCAGAAACTGTGAGGCATACTTGTCTGACCAATATGAACTAATATTCTCTACCACATGCTTTAAGAGGTCCAGCTAAATCCACTCCTATTTTACTGAACTCAACTTGAATACGTGAAAAAGGTAGTAATTGCGTGTGAGGAATTTATTTCTGAATTTTAAACTGGCAACCAACAGTTTTTGCAATGATTTTTTGTTTCTACATGGATGCCGACTGGAAAAATTGGTCAACTCCTAATTGTTGCTATTTTTTCCACCCCAATGCTCTCCCATAAGGTGGATATCTGCCAGTTCTAAAACAGCCTTCTTGTAGGAAATGAAGACTTGGCTGGTTCTACTTTGTTTCTGTTAAGTGAGATAGACAAACCTTTTCTTTTAGAATTAGGGCTCTGGGGATATCTTGCTTTCCCCCAGGCACTTAAAAGATCAGGCCGTAAGGCATTGTCTTCATTTTGTTAATGTCTAAAGGTTGTTTATTTTTCGATAGCCTATCTACTTTAGCGTCCAGGTTTTGGGCGGCCATCAGTTGGTGTGGTTGCTTCCTTCCTTTTTCGTCTGACCTTATCCTCCTCCATTCTTCCGGTTGGATTGGCTCTGTGAAAAACATTGGCTTCCATACAACTGGTCTCATGTTCCTCCTGCCTATAAAACAATGAATTAAAATTAAGAATATGTTTTCCTAGTTTGTTTAAATGGGGAAGCATAGCAAAGGAACAATCGAGCAACTTACAAATTGACTCTTTAGTTCAGGAAGAAATGGACATTCCATGTAAGCATGTAATGAGAATGACCCGCCCTGTGTTTTCCCTGTACCCACATCTGGAGAGTGATCAATCTTCAGAGGCATCCACTGTCAACCAGATCTCTGATTACCTGCCCGTTATTATTTTCAGGCCTATAGATAGCTTTGGAGCTGGGTCTCCCATAGCAAACAGCAGTGGAATTGTTCCATAACTTCACTTTGATTTTCGTTTGTGGAAACAGAGGGCCTGATTTAGATATTGGCAGATGAGTTACTTCATCACAACATTGACGTATATCTCTTCTGCTGAAATCTGAATGCTATAGGATATAATGGGATACAGGTTTTGGCGGACAGAATATCCGTCACCGTCGGAGTAATTCGTCCCCCAACATCTAAATCAGGGCCAGAGTCTCTATGACCCCGGTTCCCACAGTCGTATTACTGTAGCCGTTTGGGTTAAATAACACCATGACTCATACATCTTGTCAAAACTGTCTCTCGAAGTCAAGATTTTGCTCCTTGTCCAATTTCTTCACTGTTACTAGTTTTTAGCCTGAGAGGTGTTTTTTTCTTCCTACTCCCCAGCCCCTTCAGTTCAGATTTGGAACTGCTGCAGATGATTTATGACTGGAAGTGGCAAGAAATGCTAAGGCAATAGCCATCTCTTTCTGAAGATATGTATTTAAATGCCACTTTACCCTGTGTTGCATTGCTGGAAGTAGGACCTCGATTCAATGTTCCAAAACTATTTTTTAATAGATTCTCTCTTTAGAAGCCAATAGTGTGTGCAACCAAATACCTGTAACCTCTTTAATTCTGTTGTTTTATTTGTGTGATGTCTTGCTGGTTTTTAAATGAGACCAGGGAGCTACCGTGCCCTTATGCTCCAACACAAGTGAAATATGTCAAAATTCTAGAGTCGTGGAGGGGTTTAAAAATATAGATTGGTTTTCATGAAGCACCCAATTCCAAATCAAATGGGTATAACATCATTACATTGTAACCCCAGGAATTCACAGTTTATAACTGGTCACAGCAAGCAAGCCTCCCCCTTGTTATTAATTTGAGGTTTGGGGTTTAGTCTACTTCCCAAAGAAGGAATTGCAGGTGTATCTCTGACCTGTAATTCACCCCCAACTGATTGGTTGGTGCCACCTGGGTTTAGAGTGGCTATATCTTGCTGGACTTCAAGGGTGAGAATATAGGTTTGGTCTTCCCTCTTTCTGATCCCTTTTTCCTCTGTCCTCTGCGTTAGTGACATGACAGCTACAGGTGTGGTATGAAAAGAGTGAGGTGAACATGGTCTCTATTCCCAAGATGCCAGATTATCTCTGCTGTTTGTTTAGGGTAAGATTCCGTTACTGTGCATATAGGCTGGGGTCCACTCCCAGGAGCCAACCAGCATCACTGTAGTCCTCTTTAGAATACGGCCATGTACCACCGTACAATTCTACTGTGATGATCCAAAAGGTCTTTACAAGGAAAAGGAGACACTCTGTAGCAGTTTCCAGCATGTCCTTATCAGGTAATGCTGGACTGGAGACTGGCTTTGCAACATCTTCTTTTGGTAGAAGTGGGTGTAGTGTCTTGTGAGTTAGCAACAATGGGACCCTTTTGGTTCCTGATGGACACCGTAGAAGTGTGACGTAAGTGGTAAGGTGTGGTCACACTTGCACCCAGAAGAATAAAGACATATAAGACCAAGCTCTGTGTATGGCATATTCATTTATGACTACCCAGGCTGGAAAGGATGCTACAAATGTCAACAAGAAAGGGAATACATAATTCGAAGAACTGAGAGTGCTCTGCCAGACATTTGTCATGGTCCAGCAAACTGCTCATGCATACCACAGTCGAAGTAAAGATCGATGTTAGGCATATGTGGAATAAAAACTCCACTCCAGACAATGCCAAGCTTTCAAAGAAGACAAAGGCCCTACGGAGAAATTTGTCTATCATTGGAAAGGAATCTCCTGGTGATGCCGGGAGAGGGGTACCACGCAACAACACAGCACAGAGCTATAAGATATAAGGGCGAAAAACACTAAAGGCAGTGATCGCCAGGTACAGAGAAGTGCTAGAGATAGCAACAGCTGAGTACAGAGAAACAAAAGTAACAGTCAAATATGGAAAACACAGTGACCAGCAAGAGACAGGTGCAAGAGGACACCGAGTAGAAGCAGACAAATGCAGGGAAACATTAGAGGTGGTGATAATCAGATATCTAGAAAATATGATTAAGCTTACCAAAACTGGAATAAAGAGAGCCATCCGACCTCAGCAACAGGTGCCACAACCTAAGTGAAAGCACAGGGGTTGTGCTTACAGAGCAGTCAGTCCTTCAGGAGGCAAACAGAATTGCTGGGTGGGGCTCAGTACAACTCAAAAAGTCTTTGAGAAGTTGAAGGGTTATAATGGTCATGAAGAAAGAGTCCACAAGACTTCAAATCGTCCATGACGACCCTGATGCCAGCATGTCCTAGAGCCTTGCAGATGGTGTGAGTTAAGCAGGTCCCAGCAGACAGTGCTGGAGAGAACACCATTTTCAACATCAGTAAGTTCTATACATTGTTATAACGCTTCTTCCTTCCTAAAACCACCAATTCCATTCCATAACACTAAAATGCACAATTTTGGTGACAGATGGACTGCCTGTATAGAATCGATGCAGTGGACAAAACAGATAACAAAACGATTGTCAAATACCTCAGGGATCTTGAAGGAGAAGGAGTAAAAGAAGTAATAAAATACCACATGCTGATGAATTGTCATACCGTCAAATCAAAGAAACGCTAAATTCAATTCAAATGTCAATCATGAAAGCTAAATTTTCAGTCAGGAAAGACAAAGAGCTGGTGAAACAATCTACAAATCTGTTGAGAGTCTTGATACGCTCCTCAAACAATGCAAGTTCAATTAGTTCAATGATAAAGGAGCCAAACGTCTCTGACTTACAGATAGCTTTGTGTCAGATTAGTTCAGATGATGAATGCTAAGAGAGATACTTAGGGCCCTATTACGGGCCTCCGATGTCCGCCTAACTCGTACTGCCATCAAGCCGCCTATGGGGCCTGATCACCGCCGGCCCTATTAGGAGTTCACCGCAGGGCCGGAGGGCAGTAACAGTGTTTATGCCTGTGTTGAACAGGGCCTTAGCTGAAGCCAATGTGGTGATGTGAGGGTGCAGCAGCACCCGTCACGCTTTCTAATGCCCCTAATTTGGGCAGTGGAAAGTGTGACGGGGTTGTCCATGGGGCAAGTGCATGGGCAGTGCAGGGGCCCCCAGCACCCCCTTTCCCCCAGCTTTTGCATACCGTGGCTATCGCCATGCAAAGGCTGGCGGAAAGGGGGCTCGTAATCCCCAGGGGAGCGCTGCCCTGGTGGATTACAATGGCCGAGACTGCCAGGCTATCACCTGGCGGCAACCTGACAGTGCCAGCAGTCCGACCTTAGCGCTTTCACCACGGTCGTAAAGTTGCGGTCAGACCGCTGACAACTGGTGACTGCCAGGGTCATAATTAGGCCCTTATTCCGGAGTGAGTATTCATGGCTGCCAGAGCTGAGAAACCTGCAGATCGGCAGGTTGCTGACATGGAGGTTGAGGTGCCCGGAGTGAGTCAGTCAGCAACATGAAAAGTAAGCAAGAACCCAAGGCTGAAGGACACAAAGTGATATCTCCAAAGAAAAAGAAACTGTGCTTCAGTTGCAGATGATCATTTCCACGTGAAGTGAAATGTCCCGTCATTGGACAAATATGTAAGGGTGGTGGGAAAGAGAACCATTCTGTAATGTTTTGCAAGGCAAAGGAAACACTAAGTATGTCATGCTGAGAAAAGAAAATGGACAACAGAACATTCCAGAAGCAACCCTCTACATGCGCCCACAAGGCCTAGGAGCAACATCAGCTGAGGCAAATTGACACTAAAAGAAGTGAATCGTTCTTCAGTTTCAGTGTCAACGTCGAAGAAATCTTAATGAGAAAAATCACAAAAGTCATTCAAACTTTGTCTGAAAATTACACTAAAGATAAAGGGCTGTTCCATACCTTTTATTATTGACTGGTTTGTCAGTAAACATTATGCTTGAGTAAGAAATAACAATGAGCTATCTCAATTGCCCTGCTTCACACTGTCAAAAAACAAAGTTTATACGTAGGCTGCATCAATGTAATTAAAAGTCAGGGTTCATTCGTAGCAACCATGAAACACAAAAGACAAAGTTACTGTAGGAAAGTACCCTTTTTGGGAGGGTTACCCGCACTTTTTGCCTTTCAGTGTGCTTACACTGTCTACTGGGATCCTGCTAACCAGGACCCCAGTGATTGTGCTCTCTCCCTCCAAATTTGGTTACCTTGGACCTTTGTGCATTCCACAATTGGCATATTGGTGTCACCTTATAAGTCCCTAGTATATGGTACTTAGGTACCTAGGACATTGGGACACCAGGGGTCCCCCACGGGCTGCAGCATTTATTATCCCATCCATGGGAGCCCATGTAAAATGTGTCTGCAGGCCTGCCTTTGCAGTCTGCGTGAAAAGGTACAAGCACCCTTTCACCACAGGTCACTACACCCGGTCACTGTAAGTCACCCCTATGGTAGGCCCTTACAGCCCAAAGAGCAGAGTGCAGGCCCCTGTGTGTGAGGGCACCCATGCATGAGCAGAGGTGCCCCTACGAATTCCAGTTCCATTGCACTGGACTTCGTAAGTGCGTGGAAGCCATTTTACCTGTTAGTGGACACAGGTCACTCACTACCTATGTCCAGGTACATAATGGTAAGTCTGAACCTGGGCATGTTATGTATCAAACATGTCGGAATCATACCTCAATTCTAAATCCAGTATTGGTTGTATGATTCTATGCACTCTGGGGGCTCCTTAGAGGACCCCACAGTATTGCTTCTACCTGTCTTCCATGGTTTTCCAGGCATCCTGCCCTGCTGCAGCCCCTCAAACAGGTTGCTGCCCTCCTGCTGCTTGACCAGCTCAGGCAGAACAAAGGATTTCCTGTGGGAGTGGGAGGCAACACATCTGTACCTCTCCAAGGATTCCTCTGCACCTCCTGGACTCCACAGCTGTCATTTTCTTCCCCCGTCCACCTGGATCTTTACCCTCAGTAGGGTGGGTAGTGGCTCCTGCCCCAACAGGACACTCCATCGTGGACTGGACACTGTCCCCTTTCTTTTATAGCTCCTCTTCTTCCAGAATCCACTTTTGGCTTCCTCTGGTCCTGTTCTTACACAATCCAATTTCTGAGTCCTCGTTAGTTCTTCGGAAAATTAGTCGCTGGGGGTCACTAAGGTACTCACCTCTTGGGGTCCCGATTTCTCCTAGCTCCCCTCTAACTACTCCATACCTTTGGGTTGGGGACTTCACTTCACATTCAACTATTTTAGTATAAAGTATGACCCTCCCCTAGGGCCCTAGCTATTTTCTAGATTTCATGCTAATGCCTGTTGTTTCTATGCTAATTTCTGATTGCTATTACGTGTGTGTGTGTGTGTATATATATATATATATATATATATATATATATATATATATACATATATATATACATATATATATATATATATATATATATATATATATATATATATATATATATATATCCAAGAAAGAAGTGACTCAAACAGATGATCTCATTAAAGAACAAAAATATATTTCTACTACAACGTTTCAGCTTAGGAAGGCGGAAGCTGAAACGTTGTAGTAGAAATATATTTTTGTTCTTTAATGAGATCATCTGTTTGAGTCACTTCTTTCTTGGATATTACATTTTCTTGTGGCTCTTTGTATCCTTTGGGATCCAGATTTTTGCCCTGGCTGGCTGTTGTTTTCTTGTGATCCTGCATCTTCCAGTATATATATATATATATATATATATATATATATATATATATATATATATATATATTGTATACTTACCTCCGGTTGGGGGGGTCTGCCTAAAAGTAATAAAGTACCTTTATTTTGTAACCCTGTGTGATTCCTTTTATGTGTGATAAGTTACTGTGTGACTATTGTGGTATTGCATAAGCTTTGCATGTCTCCTAGATAAGTCTTGGCTGCTCATCCACAGCTACCTCTAGAGAGCCCTGCTGTCCTAGACACTGCCTACATTCACTAATAGGGGTTGCCTGGACCTGGTATAAGGTGCCAACACCATAGGTGTCCACCACACACCAGGCCACCTTCCTACAGGTACAAGCACCCATTCACATAATTCAAGGTACTGGTTGAATGCCTGTTTACTCAGTTTCAATACTGCTGCTGATATGGGACTGATATCTGTAAACTACTCCATGAATGCTCATCAGAAAATAGTAATTTGATTCCCTTCATTAGTCATTGGGAGAGCTTAAGAACATGAAAGTAAAATCACATATCTATGAGGACATTCAATCCGTTGCTCCAATACATAGACAAATTGCATTTCATTTACAAGAAGCTGTTGAGAAAGAGCTTGAAACATTACTAAAACATGATATCATTGAGTGATCTACAGGTAGTAATCCCTGGGTTTGACCCATGGTGATAGTACCCAAAAAGGACAGTGAAGGAGCTGTACGCATCTGTGTTGATATGTGTCAAGCCAGCACAACAATTGAAAGAGAATGACATCCCGGTCTACACATTGCCGACATGATCACACAGTTAAATGGTGCCAAAGTCTTCTCTCATCTTGATATGAAAAAAGGGTATCATCAATTGGAACTTGAAATAAAATGCAGGTACATTACTACCTTTTTTACTCACATTGGTCTATTCAGACATAAAGATTAAGTTTTGGTTTGTCATCAGCTGCAGAACTTTTTCAAGATGTCATTTGCCGTATAATACAACTTGTCACAAATGCTTTCAACTACAGCAATGACATATTAGTCTATAGGGCCCCACAAAAACAACATGATAAAGCTCAAGTTCTTTAGCCATATCTTTTCTGATGGGATATAACGCCAGATCCTGCTAAAGTACAAGCCTTGTCAGCCACCAGTAACAAGATGTTACTATGTTACGTTCACTCCTTGGCATGGCAAGTTACTGTTCTAGATGGTTATATCTCGGAACCACGGGTGCCTAAACCACCCGTGGGTCAACGAGGTCAGAACAACAACATCCTTCTAACCACTAATGCCTTTACCACGAATACGTTTGCAACGATTTTACCATTGTAAACGCATTCCTGGTAAAAGCATTAGCAATCAGCATGCACGAACCAGCATGCTTCCACCCAGCCCCCAACCCCACCCCTTTAACCTAAACCCTTACCCCCTTCTCCCCCTAAACCCTAATCACCCCCAGCCCCCACCCCACCCCACATACTAAAACTACCCCGAGTCCCCACCCTGCCCCTAAAACCTAAACCCTGCCCCCCAAACCCTAATTTCCCCCAGCCCCCCTCCCCCAAAACAGCCCCAGTCCCAGCCCAACTTACCTCCTCCTTCACCGCGTCTACTCCGACTCCATTCTGTACCTTAACCATGCATGTAAGTTTTTCAGACATGCGTGGTTGAGGGACCAAAACCAGGAAGTCGTGGAAAACGAAAGTGTTGTTTCGCTTTCGTTTTTCACAACCTTGTGGTTCCGGACTCGTTCTTCCGGGTGTTCCCCGTTCTAGATACATATATGACTTTGCCACAATAAGTTCTCCCTTAAGAGACTCAACAACAACATATACTCCATTTTAATGGTCAACAGCACCTGGAGAACCCGCACAACCACACCTCCTCATCCCTTATTGATAACCTCACGAAACTCGGACTCAAACAACTGGTCACAGCACCCACCCACTCAGCATGACACACACTAGACGCAATCTTCACCTCGAGCAACCACATAACCTACACTCACACCACCGAACTCTACTGGACTGACCACCACCGCGTCCACTTCCCCTTCTCCAAACCCCCCACACACCACCACCAACACACCACACCCTACCGCATCTGGGACAAGATCCCCAGAGAACGCCTGAACTCCCAACTCGCGCAGAACCCCCCCCCCCCCACACCAACGACCCCAACATTGCTGCCCATAACCTCACACAATGGATCACAACCTGTGCAGACTCACTCGCCCCTCTTAGAAGAAACATCACCACCCGCAACATCAAGAACGCCCCATGGTTCACCACTGAACTCCAAGCCTCTAAGCGTGAATGCTGCAAAGCAGAGAAAGCTTGGCGACAGGAACCCTCAACCACTAACTTCTCCACCCTCAAAACCACCACTCACAAGCACCACCAACTCACATGCACCACCAAAAAAGCATACTACAAGGAACGCATAGACAGTAACTCTCACAACAGCAAGAAACTCTTTACCATCATCAAAGAGCTCTCCAAACCTGAAGATCAACGCCATCACCTCCTCCTGTTTCAACACTCTCCGCATACTGCGAAAAACCTTCAGATGGATTCCCATAGAGACCAGAAAAACCGTCACCCACGCACTCATCAGCTGCAGGCTAGACTACAGGAACGCCCTCTACGCCGGCACCACACTCAGGCTCAAACGCAAACTCCAGAGGATCCAGAACGCAGCTGCCCGCCTCATCCTGGACCTCCCACGCCATGAACACATCTCCTTACACCTCAGATCCCTTCACTGGCTTCCGATCGACAAGAGGATCACCTTCAAAATCCTCATCCACGCACACAAATCCCTCCACAACACTGGACCAACCTACCTCAACGAAAGAGTGAACTTCCACACTCCCGCTCGCCACCTCCGCTCCGCTGACCGTGCACTCGCCACAGGCCCCCGCATTAAATGCACCACCACCGGAGGCAGATTCTTCTCCTACCTCGCCCCCAAAGCCTGGAACTCCCTCTCCACCAACCTCCGCAAGACTCAGAACCTCCTGCTCTTCAGAATAAACCTCAAGACGTGGCTGTTGTTTTAGAAAAATCTAACATACAATTAAGAACCCCAATGAAATGGCCTATTTTGGTCCAAAGCTACATACAAAAGTTGTTGGTGACGTAACTGATTAAAGAGGAGGGAACTGGGATACTTTGGCCGGTCCAGTGTACACTTTCTTACTGTGATACAAATAATATACAACACGTACATTGTTCGGAAGTAACAACTCCTCAATGTTACTTTGTACGAGGGGTCAGGGTCACTCAAAGCATTTGTTTATTGGGAGCAAGAGCCCTTACTCACCATTAAGATGCATGCTTCATCACTGGGCTAGCTTCTTATCGGTCCAGCGATGCAATGCACAATGGATCCTGTGAGAGGGCTCTTTCTGGGGAGATCTTCTTGATGAAAGGTGCCAGAAACTATGCCAGGGCTGCTGGGAGTTCCATGGTCTGTGATTGGTGAGGGACTAGAAGCGGAGTGTGTTAAAAATGACTTTAGGTGCTGATGCTGTAACTTTACTCTAAGCGATGGTACCTATATCAAGGTTAAAAACAAAGGATGGGAATTAGCTGAGATAATGATCAGATATTCCCTAAGCATGACTATCAACATAGAGTCCCTATACTCTGGGAATACAGCTGAATTAACTGTGTATGGTGTTATCTACACGACAGTGATGTGGTCGACATATTTCACGCTCACAACAGATCTAACAGAGTTTCATCAGGAACTAAATTGATAACTGTAAGGAAATGCCTCCTTGGCATGGTTACCCCCTGTCTTGTTGCCTTTGCTGATGCCAAGTTATGATTTGAAAGTGTGCTGAGGCCTGTTAAACAGGCCCCAGCACCAGTGTTCTTTCCCTAAACTGTACCTTTGTCTCCACAATTGGCACACCCTGGCATTGAGGTAAGTCCCTTGTAACTGGTACCCCTGGTACCAAAGGCACTGATGCCAGGGAAGGTCTCTAAGGGCTGCAGCATGTCTTATGCCACCCTGGGGACCCCTCACTCAGCACATACACACTGCTTGCCAGCTTGTGTGTGCTGGTGAGGAGAAAATGACTAAGTCGACATGGCACTCCCCTCAGAGTGCCATGCCAACCTCACACTGCCTTTGGTATAGGTAAGTCACCCCTCTAGCAGGCCTTACAGCCCTAAGGCAGGGTGCACTATTCCACAGGTGAGGGCATAGGCGCATGAGACTATGCCCCTACAGTGTCTAAGCAAAACCTTAGACATTGTAAGTGCAGGGTAGCCATAAGAGTATATGGTCTGGGAGTCTGTCATGCACGAATTCCACAGCACCAAAATGGCTACACTGAAAAGTGGGAAGTTTGGTATCAAACTTCTCAGCACAATAAATACACACTGTACATTATATTGTGAAATACACCCAGAGGGCATCTTAGAGATGCCCCCTGAAAACATACCCGACTTCCAGTGTGGGCTGACTAGTTTTGCCAGCCTGCCACACACCAGACATGTTGCTGGCCACATGGGGAGAGTGCCTTTGTCACTCTGTGACCAGTAACAAAGCCTGTACTGGGTGGAGGTGCTTCTCACCTCCCCCTGCAGGAACTGTAACACCTGGTGGTGAGCCTCAAAGGCTCTCCCCCTTTGTTACAGCGCCACAGGGCATCCCAGCAAGTGGAGATGCCCGCCCCCTCCGGCCACTGCCCCACGTTTGGCGGCAAGGCCAGAGGAGATAATGAGAAAAACAAGGAGGAGTCACTGGCCAGTCAGGAAACCCCTAAGGTGTCCTGAGCTGAGGTGACTCTGAATTTTAGAAATCCTCCATCTTGCAGATGGAGGATTCCCCCAGTAGGATTGGGGATGTGCCCTCCTCTCCTCAGGGAGGAGGCACAACAAGGGTGTAGCCACCCTCAGGGCTGGTAGCCATTGGCTACTATCCCCCAGACCTAAACACACCCCTAAATTGAGTATTTAGGGGCCCCCAGAACCCAGGAAGATAGATTCCTGCAACCTGAAGACAAAGAAGGACTGCTGACCTGAAGCCCTGCAGAGAAGACGGAGACACCAACTGCTTTGGCCCCAGCCCTACCGGCCTGTCTCCCCACTTCAAGAAAAACTGCAACAGTGACGCGTCCCCCAGGGTCCAGCGACCTCTGAAGCCTCAGAGGACTACCCTGCATCTAAAAGGACCAAGAACTCCCGAGGACAGTGGCTCTGTTCCAAAGAAACTGCAACTTTGCAACAAAGAAGCAACTTTTAAAGACCACACCTTTCCCGGCGGAAGCGTGAGACTTTCCACTCTGCACCCGACGCCCTCGGCTCGACCTGCGGAAAACTATCACTACAGGGAGGATTCGCTGGCGACTGCGAGCCCGTGAGTAGCCAGAGTTGACCCCCCTGAGTCCCCACAGCGACGCCTGCAGAGGGAATCCAGATGCTCCCCCTGACCGCGACTGCCTGCTTCAAGGAACCCGACGCCTGGTAAAGACACTGCACCCGCAGCCCCCAGGACCTGAAGGAACAGAACTCCAGTGCAGGAGCGACCCCCAGGAGGCCCTCTTCCTAGCCTAGGTGGTGGCTACCCTGAGGAGCCCCCCCCTTGCCTGCCTGCATTGCTGAAGATACCCCGGGGTCTCCCATTGAAACCTATTGCAAACCCGACACCTGTTTACACACTGCACCCGGCCGCCCCTGTGCCGCTGACGGTGTACTTTTTGTACCTGCTTGTATCCCCCCCGGTGCCCTACAAAACCCCCCTGGTCTGCCCTCCGAAGTCGCGGGTACTTACCTGCTGGCAGACTGGAACCGGGGCACCCCTATTTCCATTGAAGCCTATGTGTTTTGGGCACCACTTTGACCTCTGCACCTGACCGGCCCTGAGCTGTTGGTGTGGTAACTTTGGGGTTGCCTTGAACCCCCAACGGTGGGCTACCTTGGACCCAACATTGAACCCTGTAAGTGCTTTACTTACCTGTGAACATAACAAATACTTCCCTCCCCCAGGAACTGTTGAAAATTGCAGTGTCCAATTTTAAAATAGCTTATTGCCATTTTTGCCAAAACTGTACATGCTATTGTGATGATTCAAAGTTCCTAAGATACCTGAGTGAAATACCTTTTATTTAAAGTATTGTTTGTAAATCTTGAACCTGTGGTTCTTAAAATAAACTATAAAGAAAATATATTTTTCTATATAAAAACCTATTGGCCTGGAATTGTCTTTGAGTATGTGTTTCTCATTTATTGCCTGTGTGTGTACAACAAATGCTTAACACTACCCTCTGATAAGCCTACTGCTCGAACACACTACCACAAAATAGAGCATTAGAATTATCTCTTTTTGCCACTATCTTACCTCTAAGGGGAACCCTTGGACTCTGTGCACACTATTTCTTACTTTGAAATAGTATATACAGAGCCGACTTCCCACAATAACCTAGTCAAGGGCCGATTTAGTGCTGGTGGCACCCAGTGCAGCAATCTTTTTTGGCGTCCCCCCATTCCATTACCATCTCCTCAGTATCCCGCACTACCACCCGCCAAAGTGCCCCTCAACTTTCCATGGCTTTTTCTCACATACATTTCATTTGTTTTAAAGCGCTTTACTAATCCACTCAGACATCCACATAAAATACAGATCTATTCTTTTCAGCAGGCATAGTAATACTCTGTGCTACTATATGGAGAGTCAAAACTGTCACAAGTAAAACTCGGATCTCTCTTTCTAGCAGGAACATTAATCACAAGAGTTACCTTGACAGTTTTTAGTGCTTTCTGAAGGAACTTTTCAGCAGGTGCTTTTAAATTGCAAGTTTGGTAAGTTATTGCTAAACACAGCGCCCACCTGATGTTAGCGCCCCTCCCATCCAGTCAGCACCTGGTGTGGCCGCACAGGTCACAGGTCTAAAGCTGGCCCTCAACCTAGTCCTCACTAAAAGAGAAAAAGCGCTCTCATATTCATTAGTGCCTACAGCCTACCGCATAGCTATGTGTGTCGCCTAATTTTGGTAACCTGTAATGAAATAAAGCATAGAGAAACAACTAATTGAAAATATGGGCGCTACATGAAAGTTCACAAGGTGTGTCCACATGCACATACTAGTGAATCAAACAGGTTGTGAACAAAATACGGCAAACTCATTCATTCACAGCAAATGAATGGGTTGAGGTATGTCACATTGTGCATATCGTACAAAGAATGTCATATAACTCAGTACAGAGCAAACTGAGAAAACTTCTTATCCTCCTAGATTCAGGCAAGGACCCCTTGCGATATTGTGAATGCTGCCGCTCCTATAGAATTGGTAGTGTAAATGATATAGCCTTTGAGCCGACCGTAGAGGGCTCTATCGGCCATTAAAGGCCCGCTTCAGCGTTAAAGGCGAGGGCCTTTAACAAGGGAGCAGGCCTTTAATGGCCGGTAGAGCCCGCTACTGTGGGGTCTAAGGCTATTAGAACATTCTGTTACTAAAGTGCAGAATGTTCCAGTAAATAAAACAAAGTCCTTAGGGGGCCCGAGGGGATTAAAATCCCCTCAGACTCCGTGAAGTCTTTGTTCACCGCTGTTGCTGTGAAGAAAGAGAACATTGCAATGTTTACCAGCCAGTAAAAGCCCGGTGGACTCCATTGTCTGAAATGGGGCACCCATCATTCCAATGTTCTAATAAGGGATAAATCTATGGTGCCTGAACAGTCTCAGTATGACTCTTGTTATGGTGATAAGTATGTATGTGTCATAATCAATTTAAAAAGGCCCTAACAAAAAGATGAGAACTTAGGAAGAGTTTAATGTCCTCTAATATCAGCATAGGGGAGTAGAACACTGTCCTCAAAAAACAAGGTAGATACACACAAGATATGCCATCAGTCGAAATTGTCAAGGAGTGTGTGGGTAAGTATGAATCTCATAGAGGTTACATGATTTGTTGAGGGCATGGGGCATATCATAGTAGATGTGCAGCATAGTGGGTAAATACATCTGCCCCAGATGTGATGTAAAGCACATAGCAGTTGGGTGTAGATAAAACGAAACTATGCTTCCACCTGGAACAAAAAAAAAGATAATCATAATAAATAACATCACACTCAGGTCATGTTGAGCTGTGTATAATGTAATTCAACCATGAAACAAAGCTCACGCCAGCGGCAAAGACTGGGTATCAATTACTAAATGTGTTGTTGAAAGATCCTGAATTTTGTATGAGCACAAAGAATTATGGTTATTAATACGTATGGTCATTAATGAAGGACCATCCTGCTCCAAAGTCAATGCAAAACAATCTGAACCGTACTAAACAAGTGTGAAAACGCCCTGCCGTCAGTGCAAATAAAGTTGACAGAAAGAAGTTCAGTACTGCCAGATTTTTGTCAGAGGTCATTCCATTTCAGAATACAGACAAATGTCGGGTGACCAGGTTAGGAGGCATACACATTACCAAGGTTCCAAACTGTCCCGAGATAGCCCCAGTCACGTATAGTGGTTGGTCGCATTGTGCGGGTACAACCGAAAACATGCTCTCGTCAGCGGTGAATTTTTTTTTTTTAAAAAGAATCCTCAGTAATGCAATCGCTGTCACACAAAGGCCACAGGGCAGCTTACTAAATACCCAGAAGCTGAGAGCCACTGACCTACCTTTTGTCCATGAACCTGGAGGCCTCCGGGCTTGGGAGATGTTAAAAAGGAGGAGACCAGAACTTGTCTCCCGCTATGTTTGACAGTCTCTTCAAGACACAGAAGAAGGGCTACCTGTCAGAAGGCTCATCCCTTTGTACAGTGGTGGCCATAATTCAGTGGTGCCAAAGAGAGTGATGAAGGAGCTAAATGTACCCCAAATTAATAATGTGTACCTAATACATAAATGCAAAGATGCTAAGGAGATCTCCATGTTAACAGCCTGCGAGTAGCGAAAAACAGGTTGGTTAGCCGTATTGCAAAAACCCCAAAACAAATTTTGGAGGCTGGGGCTGTTTCTGAGAAAAAAAGTGTAGGGTAAAATAAACAATAATAAATTAAATAAATAATGGGGGGGTGGCAACATAAAAGTATCCATAGCTGGAAAATATGTTATAACAACAGAAGGAAATCTTCATTAAAGTGGTGAAATAAACAGTTCAATGCTGAAAAATAGGCTAAAGGCCTTCACAAGGAAACACTGTAATATGTGATAGCCTGATCGGGAAGGCAACAGTGTGTGGGTGTTGCTACACCTGAGATTTACATCAAAGGAATAGCATGTACAAACTGGTCCATATCCAGGTATAGTAACTTAACGCTAATTAAAAAAGGTTGGTCTATTAGGTGGAAAATTCTAACCATAGTATGTCGTCGTTGAGTCCTAGGGCATGTGTGACAACGATTGCAGTACTGGGAATTCATGTTTTTATTTAACACTTCTTTTCCGCCGCTGGCAGGAGCATGTTTAAGGGTGGACTTGGCCATCGCGCTCCTACCATACTTGATAAGGGCTATTTTGGGGCATGTTATAAACTAGTTAATGTCTATACTTCCTATCCTTACCCTACAACATTTATCTTTGTCACAAGTGTTGGAAAAGTGTTTTCAACACTTTTCCGCCGCTGACAGGAGTATGTTTTCAGGTGTACCTGCACAGTGCAGCCCGACACCATACGTGATTGAGGCTATTTCGGGACAGTTTGGAACCTTGCTAACATAACATGTATACCTCCTACCCTGATCACCCGACATTTGTCTGTATTCTTAAACGGGGTGACCTCTGACAACAATCTGGCAGTACAAAACTTCTTCCTGTCAACTTTATTTCCGCCACCGGCTGGGACATTTTTACACTTGCTTTGCATCAACTTTAAACCAGGATGGTGCCTCATTCCTGACCAGACTTATTAATGAAAATAATTATTTGTGCTCATACAGATATTCGGCATCTTTCAACAACACATTTAGTCAATGATCACCGGTCTCCGCCACTGGAGGGAGCTTTGTTTTGTTCTGATTGTATTATATTCGGCATAGCTCTCCAAGAACCGAATGTGATGTTATTTATTATGAATATCTTTTTACTATGTTACACATCTGTTATGATATGCCCCATACCCTTGACAAATCATGTAACCTCTATGAGAGTCATACTTACCCACACACTCCACTAAATATTTCGACTGGTGACATATTTTGTCTGTACCTACCTTATTTTTTTAGGATAATGTCTTACCGATAGTACTAGTATCAACATGCTTTTATACAGACCATGATTTGCTATTCCCCTGTGTGGGCATTAGCAAACATTATACTCTTCCCAAGTTATCTTCATATAAGGGCCCTACATACATATGTGGCACACACACGCCCTCACATACCTATTTATTTTTATTATGACACATATATACTTCTGGCCATAAAAAAGGTTCTATACGGAGACTGTTCCAGTACCATAGATTTATACATTTTTATTTGCACCAGCAGTAGTATAGGAGCTGTAGCATGTACTATACCCCAAGGGTCCCTTTAGGTCCTGATGAAACGCCACTAGATCCTTTGTGACTATATAGGTTGTAAAACATGTCGGCCACATCACTGTAGTGTAGATAAAATCATACACAGTTAATTCAACTGCAACCCTAGAGGATAGGGAATCCACATTGGTATTCATACTTAAGGACTATCAGATCATCATCTGTTCTAATTCCCACCCTTTGTTTTTAACCTTGACATAGGTCCCACCGCTTAGAGTAAAGCTACAGCATCAGCACCTATAGTCAGTTTTAACACATTCCCCTTCCAGTCCCTCACCAATTACAGACCAGGAAATTCTCAGCACCCCTGGCCTCACTTCTGACACCTTCCATCATAAAGATCTCCGGCAAAGAGCCCTCTTGTAGGGACCATCGGGCATTGCAGCGCAGACCCGACGAGCTAGCCAGACGATGAAGCATGTCACCTAATGGTGACTGCTCTTGCTCCTAATAAGCAAATGCTTTCAGTGATACTGACCCCTCATTCAAAGTGGCAATGAGAAGTTGTTTCTTTGGAAAAGTGTACATGTTGTATATTTGCTGTTGGTGCAAGCCTGGTCAGGTTGGGTGCACTCCTTGTCCAACGCAAAGGACACTCAAATGCTAGAAGGCATATTTGTGGAGAAGATTAAGGCCCTCATTACAACATTGGCGGTAAATGCCGCCTACCACCGTGCTGACGGCCGCCAACATACCGTAACCACAGCGGTATACCGCTATGGGTATTATGATCCACACAGAGAAATCCGCCACTATACAGACACCCACACAAGTCCGCCAGCCCAAAGGTCAGTGATAAACTGGCAGTACCAAAACCCACACCATTACGCCAACAGAAATACGCCCACTGTATCATGATCGACGTATCACTGCAGCGGTCTTTCAACCGCAGTAAACCATGGGCGGTACACACCGCCACGCTCAAAATACACATACAAAACAACACCACATTGGACACTTCAAAATACACACACCTGACACAGATACACACACCACACCCACACACTCAGTCCACTATAAAACACACACCCACATTTCCCACAACCCTTCCTAAGAAAAAAAAGATTGCTAACTGACAAAGAGACAAGCCAGGAGCACCCACTCTATCTGAGCCACAGAACACCATCACCCATACACCATCCAAGCACCTCAGAGCACATACCCCAAAACATCACCCCACACACCCTCACACATACCACTCATACCACATCCATGGCACCCCAAAAACACCCCAGGTTTTCAGAGGAGGAGCTAAGGGCCATGGTGGAGGAAATCATCCGGGTAGAGCAACAGCTATTCGGTTCACAGGTGCAGCAGATGTCCACTGCAAGGAAGAGGGAGCTATGGCGGAGAGTCGTGGACAGGGTCAACGCCGTGGGACAGCACCCCAGAACAATGTTTGACATCAGGAAGTGGTAGAATGACCTACGGGGGAAGGTGCGTTCCGTGGTTGCAAGACATCAGGTAGCCATACAGAGGACTGGCCGTGGGCCCCCACCTCCTCCCCCACAACTAACATCATGGGAGGAGCAAGTCTTGGCAATAATGCATCCTGAGGGCCTTGCAGGAGTAGCAGGAGGACTGGACTCTGGTAAGTCAAATCTTTACTACTTTCACCACCCCTACCTGCATGCCATCACAAACTCCCACCCCTACCCTCACCCCGAGCACTCCACCACCTCACAAATACCCCCACCATCACAGCCCACCCATCCCAATACCAATCCCTGCATGCCACACCAATGCATGGACAACCATCACAGACCTGCATGGACACCCATCACTAAAGCATGCACATTAGAGAAAATCACCTAGCCCAAACAATCACCACTCACACAAGGCAAAGCTGACAGAGCAATCACAACCATACAGGGAAACACACCCATGCACAATATGGCACACGCAGATACAATAACACTGCATTTACATCCCCACAGGACCCCCACTCAACGTCACCAGAGAGGAGGTGCCACCAACATCGAGTCCTCCAACAGAAGAGGCCCACAGTAATGACAGCAGCTCGGCACGCCTGGATCACGATGACCAACCTGGCCCATCAGGGACCTCTGGACAGTCGGTTACCCTGCCGCAGTCCCAACCCTCCACAGAGCCTCCCCCCTCAGGAAACACCAGCACAGCACCCACCCAGCGGGCCCATACCTCTGTCCCCAAGACACGGCAATCAGCAGTGTGTCCACCACTACAGGGACCCCAGGCAACCCATAAACACAGGATGATCAGGGACTTGGGGTCAGTGGCAGGCACATGGTTCAGGGGACAGAGGCACAAGACAACAGGGAAGCTGGGAGGACTGCTGTGCGACGGGGGAGGACAGGCCCAGGGATCCCACTCTCCACGAGGCACTTGCAGGGATCCTGGGAGCATGCCAACATTCCCAGGAGACCTTGGGCCAGATACTGGCCAAGTTGCAGGAGACCCAGCGGCTGCAGGAGGGACAGTACCTGGGGATCAGGGAGGACCTCAAACACATCCACACCATCCTGGTCACCATTGCAGGGGTGCTAGCTGACATGGTCAACACCATGAGGGAGGCAGTGGCACACCAACGGGCCCCTGACACTAGCCACACCGATGAACAGTCCTCCACCTCTGCCGGCGCTAGTGGACATGTGGCCCCGCCACTGGACCAAAAGGCCACCAGCACCCCACCCCCTACAGAAGGAGAACCACCCTGCAAAGGGTCACTGCGATCCAGGCAGAAGCCAGAGAACATTGCCAAGACCCCCGCCAGGAAATAAGACTCTCCTGATTGTCACCCTTCTGTCCCACTCTGTCACCCTGTCCACCTTGAACACTGCTCTTGCTCCCCTTCCTATGCCCAACTGGACAATGCACCTGTGATACCAATAGACTGGACTCTACCCCGGACTTTCCTCCATCATCAACCCAGCCCAGTGCAATACCCCCTCCACTTATTAGCACTTAAATAAACATCCTTGGAACAAATACAAGTTTGTGGTCTGTCAATTGATTCAAATATGTATTCGTTTAACAAGCTGTAAACATTGCAATTCAACTGTACAGTCATGTATACATAGGTATGACCTCTAGTGGGCAGCAGTAAACACATTAGGAGCCAGAGTGGGGCACAGAGATCTGAAAATAGAGATGCCAAAGGGTACAGTAAGTGGCCATAGAAATAGGGAAATCAGGCTGCCATGTTCAATGTCAAACACAAAACTGCAATGGAAAGTGAAGTTACAGTGTCTTACCTGTGTGTCACTGGAAGCACTGTTGTATGAGGGATCTTCTGTTGTCCACATCTTCTTCCTCTGCCTCCTCTTCCTCACTGTCCACAGGCTCCGCCGCTGCCACAAGACCATCTCCAGGATCATCTTCCTGCAGAAAAGGCACCTGCTGTCTCAATGCCAGGTTGTGCAACATGCAACATGCAACGATGATCTGGCACACCTTCTTGGGTGAGTAGTACAGGGATCCTCCTGTCAGATGGAGGCACCGGAACGTGGCCTTGAGGAAGCCAAAGGTTCTTTCAATTATCCTCCTTGTTCGCCCATGTGCCTCATTGTAACGTTCCCCTGCCCTTGTTCTGGCATTCCTCACTGGGGTCAGCAGCCATGAGAGGTTGGGGTAACCAGAGTCACCTGCAAATATTTGTGTGATACCTGTTAGACATACACTCACCCTTAGGGACAACACCACACCCATATACCTACATCAACTGGGTGGGGACCATGGGCTCACCTATTAGCCACATCCTGTGCCTCTGGAGTTGAGACATCACATATGGGATGCTGCTATTCCTCAAGATGAAGGCATCATGCACAGAGCCAGGATACTTGGCATTCACATGGGAGATGTACTGGTCCGCCAAACACCCCATCTGCACATTCAGAGAGTGATAGCTTTTCCTATTCCTGAACACTTGTTCATTCTTCCGGGGTGGGACAAATGCTACATGTGTACCATCAATGGCACCAATGATGCTGGGGATATGTCCCAGGGCATAGAAGTCAGCTTACACTGTTGCTAAATCCTCCACCTGTAGGAATATGATGTAGCTGCGCTTGTGTTTCAGCAGGGCAGACAACACTCTGGTCAACACATTTGAGAACATAGGCTGTGACATCCCTGATGCCATGGCCACTGTCGCTTGGAAGGAACCACTTGCCAGGAAATGAAGCACTGACAGGACCTGCACTAGAGGGGGGATACCTGTGGGGTGGCGGATAGCTGAAATCAGGTCTTGCTCCAATTGGGCACACAGTTCTTGGATTGTGTCCCTCAAATCTGTAGGTTAGGCTAATGTGTCTGTCCTCCATTGTCGCCAGGTTCACCAGGGGTCTGTAAACTGGAGGATGTCTCCATCTCATATTCATCCTCAGCGGTTGAAGTCTAGGGAGACAAATAGTGAGCAGAGGGTCATATTCACACATCTGTTGAAATAATGATGCATCTTTTCATTTACAGAACCAGTATGTATATCCGAGAGTCAGTTGATGTGCCAATGTCTGCTGTGATGCAGTTAGGTGCCATAGCTTGTGGACCCCTGAAATGGCGGCTGCCTGACCTGTGAGGAGGGACAAGTGGAAATGAGGTAATTCCGCTGGCGTTGTGCACCGTTGCGGTCAGCGGTCGCGCTACTTCGCATTGGTTAACATTAGACCCAATGGGTTCCAGGAGCCAATGGCGATGTACGCCGGCAGTGACGGTACTCACCGCCGCGGACGTGACTGCCATTTTCTACCTATTCACTCACTTGCTACCTGGCCTTCAGCAGGAGAGGACCTACACTGCAAGTGCTGCTGTGACCTGTGTCTGGAAGCGACAATGGCTCATGTGTCTGGGGAAAGGGCCCCTGCCTTCACTTCGGAGGAGTTGGAGAGACTGGTGGATGGGGTCCTTCAGACAAACAAGTGAGCACACTGTGAGCATGATGCGTGGGCCATGAATGTATGGAGTGCTGTGTGTGTAATCCACTTGTAGGGGAGGCTGAGGGGTCCTGGGCAGAGTGCTGCATGTATGGTGGTCAATGTAGGGGGATGGGAGGGATAATGTGGGTCATGAGTATGACAGTCCGGACGGTATTACTAATTCCTTTTCTGCTGTATTTTTCCTGCAGGTCAGCGCCCATCAGACAAAGGGTATTTGGTGTGCCATCGCCAAGGAGGTGCGGACCGTGGTGGGGGGACCTGCGCCGCTGGTGGAAGACGGCAGAGGCCCAGCTGGGGCTGGCCTCCCAAGGAGAAAGGGGTGCCCGTCGTACCCTGACCACCCTGATGGTCCGCATCCTGGTGGTGGCCTATCTGGAATTGGATGGGCGCTTGAGGGCATCACAGCACCACAAGGGGGTGAGTCCAAATTCTGAATCATGACTTTGGACTACCTGGGTGGGGTTGTGGACTGTGGGTGCCCCTAGGCCAGGGCGAACATGGCAGGCCAGGTTAGGTCCCTTGTTAGGCAGGCTCTGAAGCACTCCAAACCCAATGGTGTTAGTGGCCATCTACTACTGGTCAGGGCCCTGTTTGTTTCAGGTGTACAGCTGATGGCGTTATGCTATGTATCCCATGGGCTGGTGACTAGCATTGTAACTGGTAGTGCATGGCCTAGTGCATAGGGCTGCTCCCTGTGTGTTGTGTACGACAACGGTAGTGTTGTTGCTGGCATTGACCAAGTGTATCCTCTGTCTCCCCCCCTTTTTGTTTTGACACCCTGTCCTTGTGTGCATTAGCATAATTTGGTGGAGGAACAGAGGCACCGGCGACAGAGGGAGCTGCTTCCCACATGGGCCTGGAGGCCAAATCCACTGAAGGTGAGGGCACCAGTGGGAAGGAGGGCGAGGGGAGCACCACGACGGAGACAGGAGGGGACACTACAGACAGCGACTCCTCCTCTGATGAAAGCTCCCTGGCGGTGGCGGACACCTCTGTGCCCACCTCAACAAAAAGTACAGCCGCCACTCCCCCTACCAGCACCGCCCTCTCAGCAGCCCCTCAGCGTGTTTCCCATGCCCGCTCACCCAGGAGGGTGGGCATCTCCTTCGCCCCAGGCACCTCAGGCCTTGTCCCAGTCAGCCCTGCTGCCCTCATTGAGGAGGCTATTGACCTCCTGAGATCCCTCACTGTTGAACAGACAACCATTCTGAATGCCATCCAGGGTGTCAAGAGGCATTTGCAATAAACAAATGCAAACCTGGAGGGCATTCACTCTGGAGTGGTGGCCCAACAGAGAGCATTTCAGGCTCTGGCCTCAGCACTGATGGCAGCCATTGTCCCTATCTCCAGCCTCCCCGTGAACTTCCTCTACCCAGTCACAATCCCCTCAACCCCATCCTATCCCAAGCACTCCTTCAGACCAGCATTCACCCAAATCAACACACAGAAGTGGCTCAGGCAAACACAAGCACCACACTTCATCCCACAGGCACTCACACAAGCACCATCCCCATGTAGACACACCAACATCCACTGCCTCCACTGTGTCCCCCTCCTCGTCATTGTCCGCCTCCCTCCCAGTAGCATCTCTACTCACACCTGCATGCACTACATCCTCATCCACTACCTCCATCACCATCTCTACACACCTCTCACTGGCAGTCACCACCCCCACATCCATGCACATGTCCCCTGTGTCCTCTCCCACCGTGTCTGTGAACCCTCCTCTCAAATTACACAAACACAAGCACACACCCACCCAACAGCCATCCACCTCATAACAGCATCCAGCTCATGCAGCTGCTCCCAAACACAGCAGACTGACACCTCTACAAGCAATCCCTCTTCCTCCACTCCCAAATCTTCACCCTCTTCCCGCCCCAATGTCCCTAAGAAGCTTCTCCTAGCAAACATTGACCTCCCCCCCCCCCCCCCCCCCCACGTCCTTCACCTCGGGCCAGGGTGGCCAGAACCCAGCCCAGCACCTCAGCCACAATGTCCACGTCCGCTGTGTTTTCTGCAGCTGTCAGAGGTTCTAAGGGGGCACTTGTCAGCCCAGCCAGTGTGCCACCAACCCCTGCCAAGGCCAAGAACATTCTGCCACCTGGCAAAGTGAAGAAGGGAACAGCATCCAGCAAGGGGAAGGAGCCACAACCACCCAGCAAGGGCATGTCAGAGACTCCAGCTGGCACACCCAAGATGACTCCACCATCTGGCAAGGGCAGGAAGGGATACAAAACACCAGCCAAGGCACTTCAGCCGTCCGAGCCTGCAGGTGAAGGCCTGGTGGCTACCAGCTCAACCGCCAGCACTGCCAACTGCACCGCGGCCAGCACCGCCACCTGCACCGCCGCAAGCACCACTTCTGTCAGCAGCCCCAGTAGGCAGCTGACCGAGGCTGCAGGAGAAGGGCTGGAGCCTCCCCCACCACAGCCAGCACCGCCACCTGCACCGCGGCCAGCACCGCCACCTGCACCGCCGCAAGCCCCGCCACCTGCACCACTGCCAGCAGCAGTAGCTCCAGTGGGCAGCCGTCCGAGGCTGCAGGAGAAGGGCTGGAGCCTCCCCCCACCACTGGCAGCACCTCCACCAGCACCGGCACTACCACCACTGTGCAGCCATAGCCGCCGGCGGATGGACTGTAGCCCTGCCTCCATGGACTATCATGCATCCTGGCCACTGCAAATCTCGTGGCTCTGACACCCAGGTGAGGGACTGTGACCTGGCACTCCCCAAGTGCTGCATCACTGGGCACAAAGCCCCTTCCAGAACCAGTGGAGAAATGCATCCGCTCACCCTATCCTTGGCAGGATGAAGCACACTGGGCACAAAGCCCCCACCAGAACCAGTGGAGGAATGCATCCACTCACCCTATCCATGGCAGGATGAAGCACACTGGGCACAAAGCCCCCTCCAGAACCAGTGGAAGAAGTCGCCCACTTGAGTGACAGTGGCTTTGCACTTCCCAGGACCAAGCAGTGGGAAAAGCACCCACTTGAGAGATTGTGGCTTTGCACTCCCCAGAAGCAAGCAGTGGGCAAACCACCCACTTGAGAGACTGTGGCTTTGCACTCCCCAAGACCAAGCAGTGGGCAAACAATCCACTTGAGAGACTGTGGCCTTGCACTCCCCAGGACCAAGCAGTGGGCAAACCACCCTCTTGAGAGACTGTGGCATTGCACTCCCCAGGAGCCTGCAGTGGGCAAACCACCCACTTGAGAGACTGTGGCTTTGCACTCCCCAGGACCCAGCAGTGGGCATGGAGTCCCCTCGAGGAGCAGTGGCGTAGTAACAACTTCTGGCTGAGGTGCCCCCCTTCCCCGCCCCCTCGAGGTGCCTGTGATTTCGACCTGATGCCCCTGCAGTGTTCTCTCCGTTTTGAGGCAGGATTCAAGTGTGGGCCAGGTCCCAGGTGGGACAGGCTCCTTTTTAATGGGGGGGGGGGCTCCTGTCCCCCCCCCACAGAGACCACAACCTCCAGGGACGAATAATGAAATATGACCGGGGGGGGGCGCCAAGCCCCACGGGGACCACCCCCCCCAACGGGGCAATAATGCTTTTAATATGGGGGAGGCGACCCAATGGCCTCCCCCATATCCCCGGGGGCCACCTCCTCCTCAGAGCTATAATGAAATATGAGCGGTGCCCCGGGGACCACCACCCCCGGGGCAAGAATGCTTTTAATATGTGGGAGAGTCCCCATGGTCTCCCCACAGCCCTGAGGACCACAACCTCCCTGGGGATGTAATGAAATATGAAGGGGCAGTGTGGCCCCCACACGCCCTTGGGACCACTACCCCTGGGGCAAAAATGCTTTTAAGTCCGATGGCCTTCCCCAAACCCCCGTGGAACACCACCTCCCCGGGGCTAAAATGAAATATGAGCGGGGCGCGTGCCCCCCACCCCACACGCCCAGGGATCACCTGGGCACATACTAAATAATGTAAAGGGGGCCTGTGAAAGACCCCAATTAGCTTTGGGGACCACCCCCCTCCCTAGGGCTTTGCCTAAGTTGGAGGGGGGCCCTGGGGACCGCCAGCCCCAGGGGAGACTTCTGCTATGTCTCGGGTTGATATAGAGAGAGAGAGAGAAAGTGAGAGGGAGAGAGCAAGTGAGAGTTTTTTAGGCTTTGATATATGATGTACTTAGAATGAGATATTTCTGGACCAATTGAAAAGAAAAATATATTTGTCATTCAAGAAGAGTAAGATCAGTATGAGCCTTAAGCATTTGTAGTTACAACACAAAAACATAAACCAGAAGGAAACAACTCCGGCTGGACTCGAACCCTCAATGCTCGGGGTGAAAGGTCTGTCACCTTCACATTGAGCTATTCATTTTTCCCCCGGGGTCCCTATATGTTTTTTTTAAAACTATTTTATTTATTGTAAAACAAGCCCTTTATGTGCTGAGACCGCGGGTGAACCCTCAAGGCCTCCTCTCTGTATATATATATATATATATAAATATATATATATATATATATATATATATATATATATATATATATATTAAGGTTTGTATTTTTTTAATTTAACAAGGGGGGAGATGTTGTCTCTTGTGAGTTAGCGATGATGGACAGAGTTCAGTTCCTGATGAACTCCGCAGAACTGTGATGTAAGTGGTAAGGTGTGGTGAATAGATTTCATGTTTACAATGTTGAGTTCGCTCTTGCACACAGAAGAATAAAGACTTGTATGACCAAGCTCAGAGCGTGCCATATTTATTTAGGAGTACCCAGGCTGGGGAGGATGCTACAGTGGGTTCACCCCTGTTCCTTTTGAGACCAAGCAGGTTTGCAATCTGTTTTTTCATCCACAAAGCCTAAGCAGTATTTCTGTCTGTGGTGGTGGTAAAGGATTTGGGTCAGGTCTGGGAGGGCTCACAAAGGGCTCAGTCAAAGAGGAATGAGTGGGTTTTGGCAGTGGTTAGGCCTTACATTTTGACATGATTCACAACATTCTGGTGTAGTGCCCACTTCCTGGCTAAGTGCCTAGGTTCAGAAGGTGCTGATGCAAGGAAACCCCTGCCATTCTTGAATAACCTATTCCTGCCTGTGATAGGAATTGGTGGGGATAGGAATGAGAAAGAAATACTAGACTGAAGTGTGCTCCTTGTTGCAGAATTTTATCAGGAGGGAGACTGCATACCTAAGTGTTGTGGAGGTAAGTCAGAACTGTACCAGCTGGAAAACAGAGGATGATAGGTAAATAGATATGACCAACCGAATTTGAAATGCAACACAAAAATAGATTTACAAACATCACCAGTTTATGCAGCCAACGTTGCTGTGAAGAGCCTAGAGCCAACCTGGATCTCAGCCAAAACCCCAGGACTCTGCTCCAAACAGACTGGGCATGACCAAAAACACATACGGAGGCAAGACATGGGCAGCTTGGCCAGCATGGCTGAATTGTATGTACAAATTTGAAAAAGTAGTATTACATTGGTTCACAATGAAAAAAGATTAAAGTTCAATGTAATCTCAGAAGTACATGAGGACGGAATGTTTACGTTCTAAATCTACAATGCATCGTTTAGGCATTGCTGAATACTACAGAAGTCTCTACAAGGCACATCTGAATGAAACAAGAGGGAAAATAGATGAACTCTTCTTTCTCTTCCTGGTTGCCGTGGGGACACGGACGCCTCTCCCTGCTTGGCCCGCCCTCTTTCCAGTTATTTAAAGGCATGCCCATCACGGGACGTGGAGAGACTCTTCCTGGTTGCCGGGGGGACACGGACGCCTCTCCCTGCTTGGCCCACCCTCTTTCCAGCTATTTAAAGGTGCGCCCCTTGCTGGACACACCCGGGCGTACGCCCGGGCGAAGCCCAGGCCAAGACGGGCCCGTCTACACCCGTCTTCGACCGATTGAGGCTGGGCTGGGCCCATTCTTTTTCACCTTGCTGACTTATTCACCACGTAAGATTTATAATATTTTAACTTTCTTGGTACTGTGTAGCTGCTACTTCCCCGGTTCCATGGGAAGAGGAAAGCTGTTGATCCTCTGGATCCATTGACTGACTGTAAAAAGCAGAAAAAGCGCTCCCTCAAACTTGTTACCAAGCCCAAAGGAAGCACCCATAAACCTTTTGAGGAGATTGATCAGTTATTTGAAGAGGTGGAGGCGATTTTAAATTGTACAGCCGGCTATAATGGCGCCCCGCCTCCAAAAAACGCTTTAGTCCACCCTGGGAGGATCCAAGATTTCTTTAAAAAAAAGACGAAGGATCAAGGCTCGGATCCAGCTTCGACTAATAGCGGAGTGGTTCCACTAACAACACATTATTCAACTTCTTTCCCCTCTAATGGTTTAACAACTACGGTTAGTGATCCTTTACTCAGATGTGGGTCTCCTCAAGTGGAAGCAGAGGGAAGCATTCCTAATCCAGCCATTCCATTGAGCTCCATGATAAAATTGATTCCAAACATACTCTGTAGGAACCGGTTTTAGGTCCTAGCTGAGGAGGATTAAATATCTAGGGCTTCCAATCCCCCGCAGCCGATCTCAATAAAGAGGATACCCCTCGTACCTTTGTTCCAGTCTCTGCTTCTCTCTTGGAGCATCTCCCCACTGAACCTAATGTCTTCCTTATATTCCAGAGAGTGGAAGAAGTTAGGTCCCTGGTGTTGCAATTGGCAAAAACTCTGCAGGAAAGACCAGAGTGTGGATGCAAACGCCACCTAAGAGATGAAGGGGCGAAGGGAGGTCATATAGCATCTGACTTAACTCCATTCACTTGGTCTGCACAGGGGGGTCAAGCCATCGATCACTAAAAGAAAAATGCATATATGGCTGGCACAGATATGAAAACAATATGTCCTGTAGAAAACCTCACACAGGAGCAACAAGCTAGCAAAAAGGTATCCATTGAGGGGGCCACTATGATAACACATTTTGCCCCCAATAGCCACCCCCCAGATTTCTCAAACTATTTGTCAACCAAGAGGTGCAAAGTGACTGACAATCTTTCATTCAAGAAGGTCTGTGTTCCTTCTAATGTCAGCAGGCCACTCTCTCCTATATCCTCCTCCGATTCCACTTGTGACACTCCCTCTCAGAGAATCCCTTGTGGCCCAGTTACATTGCCAAATGTCCAACGCCCCAAGTTCGGGACAAACACTCTTTTCCTGAAACAAGTCCCGAAGCTGCTACCGGGGCTTATCGAGGACCATGAGTCTAGGGTCAACAAGGTTACTCACTGGCTACGACACCAACGGAACTGCTTATCAGTCATACGCTCGGATATTCGCAATGTCAAACGGTGGAGCCCCCCAGGGTTGAACCATGATGTAATCTCAATCGAGTTCCACAACAGAACCTTGGTTGAGAGCCTTATTGCGTTTAATGACCGTACCCGCCTCCTTATGGAATGAAGAAAGGGATGTATCACTCAAGAGACAGTATTAGAGGAAGGAGGCCAGATTCAAGTTCATAGCCACTTATGCCGCAATGCTACAAGTAATCAACTTGGGTGTGGTGATCCTACCCAGATTAATCCTGTATGGCTGGCCATAGCCCAGGAAGCAACCCTAGGGGCTGATCCAGAGGAATCTATTTTTATAGATTTCGATGGATTTACCACTAATGAGTTGATTCCTGAGAAGACCAACTCTCAGACACCAAGTCCTGTCCCTGAGAGAAAAGGCTTATCAATAATCACATGGAATCTAGCCGGCCTTGGAAGAAAATTAGACAATATTGACTGGTGTTCATACATAAATACCAAAGATATATGCCTCTTCCAAGAAACATGGGCAGAGGAGAAGATTACTATAGATGGGCTTCTTTCCTTTAATTTGGTTGCCCAACCATCTGCAAAGTCGACAGGTCGAGCAAAAGGGGGTCTCTTAATGCTATCAAACAAAAATGTGCAATGTGTATACAAGATTTTAAAATTTGATTGTCCAGATCTGATGGGGTTACAAATCACGTTTCAACAGATGAACCACCCACTGTAGAAGAGGTGTTTGAGGCTATGGGAACCATGAGAAATGGTATAACACCAGAAACCAAAGGTGTTCTGACTGAGCTTTCCTTCCTCACATTTATTCGAGGTAGCAACCTGTGGACGTGTGTTCCGGCACCATAATAGCTGTGTCCCGAAAATAAGACAGCCACTATAGCACAGCTTGTCCTCTCGTCTCATATCCCCCATACATAGGGAGACCTAAATAACTGGTTAACCCCTGGTGATTTGATTGGAAACTATGATCATTTCACTGGTTGATTTGTGTGTAGGTGCTACCAATTCAGAAAAAAATCCCAGTCTTGATGATGACCTGTTTGTGATTTATGTCTCTATAAGGGTCGAAATGTTGACATAAAAATTATTGATGTGGATTGATGTAGAAATAATATAGTGACTTCAAGACTCCTGGATTGAAGGAATCTTTTGGAAGTTCACTGGTTGCTGTTTTTAACCACATTTTTGTATATATTGTATATAACACTGGCACTTTATGTATCACAATATTCACTTTCACTGTGTTTTTTATTTTAGGAACACCTAGTAATTAATAGTTAAGAGTTAACTTAAAAATTTCTGTCTAGAATATATGTTTTGGAACTAAAAGGTCATACTGAATGTTGTTGAAAAGAAATAAAATATGTATCAACTTAAGAATACGATAGTGAGTAGAATCACTTAACCTTTACTGTGGAAGTCTAGGTATAAACTACCCCCTTTGTTTTACCAAACATTTGTGTTCACTAATATTTATCTACCCAGGTCCAAAGGTTATTTGGTGGTGCCTTATTTTACAAAAAATTGTTGCGCAGCCGGCGGGCTGTGAAGGCTTTCATTGAAAAAATACAAAACAGAAACTAATAGGTTCCCTTTACAAACTCTCTGTCAATAACATGACAGACAAAGATACATTATCCTACACTGAGGACTATATAGATAGGATATTGAGTGTTTCGTCTTTAATTGATGCAATACCAACATGAGTGGTGGATGCCCTACAAGAGAAAATAACAAAGTTAGAAAGAATAAATAAGAAATTGGTGAGAACACAATTACATGGACATCTCATGAAAGAGTATTTGTGTGCAAATTTCATTCCCAAGTGAAAAAGGATCCAGCAATTTTTGTAGAGGATCCTAAATATAGAAATAATTTTAGTTTTGTAGCCAACCAGTGTTCTCGACACTGGATGGTTTTGGGGATTGACACAGCATTAGAACATATAGCAAAGATTGAAAAAGAAATTGCTGAACTAACAAAATAAATATTAGAAGACACTGCATTAACTAATGCACAACAGGCCCTAGAGGCTCTTGCGAAAACATCAGGCGAGTTCACAATAATAGCACAGCGAAAGAAGCTTGATAAATTAGCAAAAGACTTAGCTAAATATAACAAAACTGTGACATACCCATATCTCCAGGAGGATTATTATATGCAAGATGATTCCCGGAGGTATGTAAATAGAGGCAGAGGTGGATACAGGAGATATACCATCTTTTCAGAAACATCTGCTTCAGAAAGCTCAGACAGTGAGCAACAAGGGCCCAGTTCCTTAGCTAACCGACAAGATCCTGAAGCTTTTTTAGGGAGGGGACAAGGAGAAGGGAACAGACAGAGAGGGAGAAGGGGGAGAGGCAGGTGGCAAAACAGAGGTCGAGTTTACTTTCAGGAATCTCAGAGAATGACAAACAAGGTGCCAGCAATACTCCTGGTAAATGAAAATACGACTGCTATGTCAGTCGAAGTTGTTAAAACACCTTCAGAAGCAATTGGCTCTGCGATATCGGACCCATTACTCCTACCTGCTGAACAAATCACTGTCTGCCCAGTAAATATGGCCCCTATCTTTAATCTTTCAAAATATAAACTTACACTGGATGAACTGGCGGTACTTAGTAAGGGCTTGTCATTTGTACCAACAGTCTGTACACATTTTTTCGAGGTGAAATTGGAAATGCAAAGATTTTTTAGGAGCGTAGGACTTAGTAATTTTTATAAGCAACGCCCCAGTGAAAATCGAACAGATGCGACTGGGTTGCAACCACCATCCTCCTTTACACCTTCGACACATACAATGCCGACAAATATTGACATTTGAAAAAATGGTCATGAAAGACATTGACAATTTGAATAAGAAACCGAAAAATGTAAAATATAATCCTACATACAATGAAAGCAAAGCCCTAAAAGGGCTAAAAGATAAACAGAATGTAGTAATAAAAGCAGCTGACAAAGGAGGTGGTATAGTCTTGAAAGACACAACAGGAAATTCTAAACCAATTGAGCAATACAAACTGTTATCAAAAGATCAGGATAGATCCTACAAAAGAATTAAAGATAAGGATTGCCGAGTTAACGCAATTGGGATTAAGTCAGGGATTCCTAAGTAAAAATGAACATCAGTTTCTCAATAAAAAAGATCCTAGAACCCCAGTTTTATATACTTTACCTAAAATACACAAGAGGTTGGAGAACCCAACAGGTAGGCCTATTGTGTCAGGATGTGGTTCTCTTTTGGAACCTCTATGCCAATACCTAGATTTTTTTTCTAAAACCCTTTGTACCCATTACAAGAGCATATGTGAAGGATAGCATGCATCAGATTACCATGTGTGAAGATGTAGAATTTTCAGACGATACAGACATTTTGGTCACAATGGATATACAATCCTTGCATAAGAGCATCCCTCAGCAGGAGGCTCTTAGAGTAACAACAGAAGTATTGGATTCCCGCACCCAACCAATGCTAGTACCGACTTGGTTTTTAATCTCCTTGATGGAAATAGCCATGGGAAAAAACTATTTTCAATTTGACAATTGATTTTACTACCAGGTGAAAGGTGTAGCCATGGGAGCAAGCTTTGCACCGAATTTGGCAAACCTCTTCATGGCAGATTATGAGACCCATAATATTTTCAATCATATAAATCCTTTTTCTAAAAATATAAGGAAATGGTCCAGATACATTGATAATGTTTTTCTCATCTGGCGAGGCTCCAATATAGAATTACAGGAATTCCATATGTGCCTTAACAAAAGGTCAACTGATATACAGTTTACAATGGATTACAGTAAATAAAATATTCCTTTTTTAAATCTGAAAATGGGAGTAGACGAAGACAAGCTATTTGTCTCTCTTTATCGTAAACCAACAGAAAGGAACACCTTGCTACAATTATAGCAGTAATCATCTGAGAAGTCTGAGGGATAATCTCCCGTTTGGGCAGTTTCTCCGGATCCGGAGGAACTGTACAAAACAGTCAGATTATTTTAAAGAATCAAATACTCTCATAGAAAAACTTATTGAGAGGGGATATCCAAAAAGACTGGTAGAAAAAGCAAGAAAGAGAGCATTGTATAACCATAGAGCAAGTCTTTTAGAACCCAAACGCACAAAGGAGAGTAACAACAGACTAGCTTGTGTTACGACATTCAGTCCAGCTAGTAATGGCATTAAAAAGATCATTATGCGTCATTGGGAATTAGTCAAAGAACATCTTACCACACAAGATTCACCCCTCTTTTCCTTTAAAAAAGGAAGGAATCTAAAAGACACACTGATAAGGGCATCATTACCACAGACACCAAATACACAAAATAATACACTATGGGGTCTTCCAGCCATATTGGGACATTATAAATGTGGACAGTGTGCAGCATGCTAATTCAGTTTTACCACAACTGTTTTTTGTTATAGAGACAATACATTCTCTTTGAGTTCATTCACAAATTGTAATACAGTTGATGTCATTTATGTAATCTGGTGTCCCTGCGATCTTATGTACATAGAAAAAACGACACAAAAAGCAAAATGCAGGATCCTGCAGCATAGAAGCAGAATCAAATGTAAAAGTGTGGGGGCTCCCCTAGTGGAACATTATCAGAGGTCTGAACACAATAGTAATGAGTTGAGATGGCAAATCATTGAGCAAATTATCTTGGGTCCGAGAGCAGGGGACAAAAATAATCTCCTAACCAAACGTGAACTGTGTTGGATGGAAAGAAGTGGAACTATAAATAATGGCCTTAACACTCTAGAGGACTGGAGACAAGCTTCAGCAATTTAATCAATTTATCTAGCTACCCACATGTTAGCAACCTTTAAAAAAAAAAAATACATATAAATCCGATACGCGAACATACATTTGCCATCATTACCTAAAAGTAACTCTTTCTTTGAATTATATGAATGATATGGCCATCATAATATAAAATAGAGAAGAAAATATATTAGTTGACCATTAAAAACTGGAAACGAAATAAGCCTGAAGTAAGAACTGTGTCACCCTTAAATCATAAGATATTATTATGAGTTAGAATTTCTTCACTGAGGAACGAAGGGATAATGTTATGTAGGTCGCCGTATCTGCCATGTGGACTGTAGAGGTAATATCAAACTAGGGCTTAAAATTGTTAATAAAGGAATGATTCGAACTGTGTCCCATGAGAGAAAAACAAATTTAGTTGCCTCCCTCCCAACACCACCCCCCCTTCTTTAAATCTTGGGCGGACCGGAAATGACTTTGTGATTTAGACGCAGACATATCTTATGTTTTCTATCCATGAAATAATCTATAACACAGTTTAGCTGGTCATTAATATTGGAACGCCGTCAGGCTGGGTCACAGTTTTGCAACCAAAGGAACGATTCGAACTCGTAAAACAGATTCAGCCTTAACTAATCCCGGGTGGACCAGAGAGGGCACCGCTATTTTTTTACACAGATGCCGGATCCGTACAAATGGATACAGACCAAAAGCCAAATACTTTTCACTAACCACCAACATTTAACTATGTGGATTTCTGGAATAAGGAAAAGAAATGTTACATTTCGATCAGTGTCGCAAAAGCAATTACACCAAATCTCAGGTGGACCAGAGAGGGCACTGTTATACCTGAGCTGTAAAGGCTACGTAAGACTGCTTTCTATTTAAATGGCGTCCTCCCGGAAAGAACACGAGTCGGTGTACTGCAGCGCATCCTACCTATTTTCAATGAAGTCGGAGAGTAAACATAACGTTTACGTTCTACCTAATGGTCTGTTACTTAACTTTGACTATATTTGATGAGTCTTCCTCTTTTTTTCAGGGAATAGGAGATAAAAGCCTCGACGTTTCACTTCACTTCAACAGCCAATCCAAAAATTCATAGATCGCTGCTATATGAGGCAGTAATTGACGCGCCCTGTTTTTTCAGGGTTGAGGCAGTGTGGTCATTGTGTCCCACATCGTTAAGAAGGCTATATTCCGAAGACAGATAGATCTTAATCTCAGACCTATGTAAGTTTTGATGAATCTCATTAATAATATCTAAACCTCATAAGGAGGTCACCTCTATTCTGTTGATTTTTGAATTCTAAAATAAAATTATTTAGTATCCAACTGAAAGATGGATAACAACATACTTTGACGATGTTAGAAATAAGACTCAAAAGGCTTATTTACTTTTATTAGGAGAAGGAGTAATACTGTTGTCAACTTTCATTAAGAAATAAGATTAGATGATCTTGGAACGAAGAGGTGAGTGGTGTACTGCCTTGAAAATTATATGAACCAAATAAGAAAAAATTCCAAAAATGTTTCACTCTGGCAAGATTATAAAAGATATAATTTTCCTTGTCTCTAGGTGCTACCAATTTAGAAAAAATTCCCAGTCCTGATGAAGATCCGTTTGTGATTTATGTCTCTACAAGGGTCGAAATGTCAACATAAAAATTATTGATGTGGATTGATGTAGAAATAATATAGTGACTTCAAGACTCATGGGTTGAAGGAATCTTTTGGAAGTTCACTGGTTGCTGTTTTTAACCACATTTTTGTATATATTGTATATAACACTGGCACTTTATGTATCACAATATTCACTTTCAATGTGTTTTTTATTTTAGGAGCACCTAGTAATTATTAGTTAACTTAAAAATTTCTGTCTAGAATATATGTTTTTGAACTAAAAGGTCATACTGAATGTTGTTGAAAAGAAATCAAATATGTATCAACTTAAGACTACAATAGTGAGTAGAATCACTTAACCTTTACTGTGGAAGTCTAGGTATATACTTCCCCTTTTTCTACCATAAATTTGTGTTTACTAACTTTTAGAAAGTTGCCATTTTCTTGTCCTAACCATCTGGTGCCTGCGCCTATGTCCTGGGTCACATGACTGTGATTTGCATGACAGCTGGTCCCTGCATATCCCTCCCAGACAGTGATACAAAGGGAGGCTAGCTGTTGGCAGGATGGGCTATTCTGCTAGGATGTGTGGGGAGGAGCTGTTCCCTGCTCCACTTACTTTTCAAAGAAGCTACCTCAGCACACTCACAAACAACTTCACATTAGCCTATTGTCACCCCAGATCCCTTAGAGCCTGAGCAGGGCGGAAGAAAATTCCAGAGCCATCTGTGTGTGTGTGTGGGGGGGGGGGGCTCCAGAAGTTTCTTCCACTTCAAAGCTGTCACCGGGTATAAAAATAGGGCCCCCAGAGCCACTCATCAGTTTACTCCTCAACCTAGGGAGGCTTGTACTTCAGAGGACTGCCCTGCTGGTTGAGGCCTGCTTTGTACTTCAAAGGGCTGTACTGCCATGACCAGAGGACTGTGCTGCTGATTGAAGCCTGCCTTGTACCTTCAGATCCCAAGACTACCAGAGTGACTCCAAGGGCTGGGTGGGTGGCCAACTGTTCTGAGCTATAGGGACATAAAAAGTCCGAACAACTTGAACCCTGCACTTAGAGCCTGCTTCAAGTGAGTATTGCCCTCCAGTGGGATGCCAACCCAGTCCTGGACCCTTGGAAGTGGTTGTAAAGGTGCCCAAACAGCCAAAACCCAAAACTTGGGTCACCATTTTCCATAAAAAAGTGCACTGAAGACCGGCAGGTGTCTGGGACCTACCTCCTTGCACATCCTCCCAAGCTGCATCACCCCAGCTGGCCTGACTTTGCAGTAGCTCCGTTTATGTTTTTCTCTGCAGCAGCATATTCTGTTCAGCTTTTCAGAAGGTAATCCGGACTTGTGGAGCCCCCAGCTTGCTGCTTTGTCCCGCTGGAGATTTTTGAGTTCCAAAAAAATGACTAATTTGGAACACAGAAATCTTCACTGTGACTTTGCAATTTTTCTTTTTTTGCAACTTTATCACTATTTGAGTGCTGCATACAAACTTAACACATAGCCTCCAAGTTAAGCCTGACTGCTTTTGTGCCGAGCTCGCCAAGGGTTAAGCACAGGATAATTTAGTGACTTCTGTGGTTCACCCTGCTAGCGATTGTGGTTTCTGTTTGAGAAGAGTTCTTACCCCAAACCCAAAAGCCAATTTCAAACATGTCTATTTTCTCTACATAGACCCATTTGTGTAGGTGTGGGGCAATATAATAATAGCTTCCGCATTTCCTATTGAAAGACGTACCCACCAGAGGTTCCCCCTCTCCCTGTTGTTGTTTGCCCTGGCTACGGATCCTTCAGCCCCATGGATTTGTATTGAAGATTTGGTGCAGGGGGAGAGAGATTGGGGGGAAGGTGGGGGGGGGAGGTGGAGTGACAGGGCTAACTTTGTGACTCGCTGTGTGGATGATCTTATATATGTAATGTATTCCAGTTGGTCAAGTCAAAGGCTAATGGGAATACTGGGAAAATTTGGGTTGATATCAGGTTTAGTTGTCAACTGGGCTAAATCTATCATTTACCTGTTACGGGAGAGACAAGGCAACTAACTGGCAAACCCACTTGAGACAAGTGCAGCAGAACTTGATATACTTTGATGTATACGTCACTAGCGATCCGCAGCAGCCCTAGAAGGTGAACATGAACCGCTGCTTTAGACAACTTATGCTATACTACAATGGAACACACTGAAATTATCGACTGCTGCCAGAGTAGCCTTTCTTAAGATGGTTACTGTGCCAACATTATTATACATTCTCCATAACTATCATTCCAGAACCTCGCAGTATATCTTTCAAAAGACAAAGGAATACACTCAAACGTTTTTAGGGACACACAACACGGCCAGATTGGTCTTTGATAAGTTTGTGTGTTTCCCGGAGTCTTGGGATGGGGGCACATGGCAATATGTGGCACATTTCAATTAAATGCTCTAAATGTTTAGCTAATTGGGAGTAAAGAGGAACCGCCCTCATTGGTAGGGTTACGAGAACTGACTGATCTGATTTTATTGCAGGCATAAAATGGAGGCCTAGTACTTGAACACTCCCTGCATAATGAAGATACAGTCCTGACCTACTCGAAAAAAAATATTTAAAATTAATAGGTTGGGTTAGAAGATTATCACCCGACACTCCCCATGGAAACAGGCATGTCTTCAACAAGCTAATAATTTGAAAGGATTTGAGGGCTGGAGCATCTGCAGAATTTCAAGAATTGGGGATGTTAGGGCAACAGATCACATTAACATTAACTCTTTCCAGGATACAGTGAAGACCTTTTAATTAAATACAACTCAATTTTATAACTACTTAAAAATGCGTTAGAGGACCATAGGGAGGCCCTCCTGTTGGTACCATAATATAATACACTAGAAGCTAGAGAAGTTATAAGTACTCTGTAAAGTGAAAAGATGTCACAGGTGTATCACTGTTTGAAGAGCCTAACATGTTTAAACGTGGCATGGGACGTTGATGTAGGCCCTCGAGGAGAATCAGTAGAGGGAAGTAAAAATGACAATGCACGTGATTGCAGTACTAAGCTTTAGATCACACATTTCAAATATATGCATAATCTATCACACACCACTGCGTCTACAGCACACTGAAAGAATTCCGTTCTTCAATTGGTTTACATGTGGGGCACACAAAGGATATTTTTTCCATGTAGTACGGATTAGTTCACCAGTCCAAAAGTAATGGTCTGCAATAGAGCAGACTTTATCGCCAATTCTACACATCCCAGTTGCCCTCTGCACAAGAGTGGCTCTGTGAGGCATAATAGAGGAGGAAGGTTTTCCAAGGTATGCTAAGACATTGATTGGTGTGTTTTTTTTGGGCTGAGTGAGATATAGCGTGGCTCTGCATGGCTTAGTAAATCCAAGGTAACTCAAGGCAGCGCATTTTGCTGCTTGCATTACTTTGTGACAGGGCGGCTTTTCGTGGGTGGAGTGTGAGGGTTTCTAGGCATCCACCCATGGAGTTTGGCACAAAAGAGTTGTAAATCTAAGAATGAGTCTAAATGGTACACCTTCCAGACCCAGGTGTAACATGCAGAAATATCTTTATTTCTTCTTGTTACATCCTTTTTCTATGTGTGATGCATTCCTTGTCACTCTTTGAAAAAGGAAAATTCCTTTACGGATTATGGAACCCTTCCCAGTCCTGCCCTGTCAGTAGAGTGGGACAGAGGGACTCATGTATTCTTTACAAAAGCAGCAGTGCTTCACCCTCCCCCATTCCCGCCCCTCCCAACCAAGAGGCTGGTCTGACAAAATTGCCAAGGCTGTTTTGGGTTTCCAGTCAAACCCTGGCACCAGAGAAAGGAGGCAGCAAAAATGTGCCATATCTTTGTAAATATGACACATTTCTGATGTCTCCCTTTCCATGCAATCCAGTGCAGCACGTTGCCTTGCTGGGGACCGTTGCTTGAAATGTGATTCCATCTAACCTTTGGCTGTTTGAGGCCCCAGTAACAAAGGAATGGCTTAGGGAAACGGACAGATGTGCCACAATGGAAATTATTATTGGTCAAAAGGATGCCACCATAAGCTTGACAGATTTAGGGGCCTTTGGCCATTCACTTAAATTTGTATCTATGAAGCCAAAAGTAGTGATAAATGAGTAATGATCAGTATGCATACTATTATAAAAGAGAATGTCTATTAATGATATATAGAGGGGAAACAAATTCCTTTACATGGTAATGAAAATAATTATTTCCAATGCATTTCCAATGCAATTGGTCTCGCACATTTCGAACATGTTAATTGTCATCTTTTGAGAATTTGCGCCCACAAGCAAAAAGAAAAAGAAAACATGAGAAGAAACTGAGGAAAGACAACTTGGCAACATAAAATAAAGTTAGCTTTAAAAAATAAAACTTTGCAATTTTGTGCCTGCTGGGCACGTTTTTGCCAGTCACAAGCTTTCTGTTTGATGGTCACTCGAAGTTAAAAACAACAAATAGTACCTCGATCTCGTCAGGAGCAGTGGACGGGCACTAATTAAGTTACATTAATCAGTGCTTGATTCCTGGCCACACAGAGAAACGGAAGTGATGCGAGGCGTGCCTTGACAAATTACAAGGCTGTAAAGAAGGGTGCCACTCAAACCAACAAATGGTGAGTGACAGGCAGGCTCCAAACCCTGTACTGAGCACGGCAGTCTCTCGCAAGCTAGCTAGCGCATGCCCTCTCAGGCTCGACCCTAAAAAGGTGGCATGGGACACCAACAAAAGAAGGCAAGGCAAAATTGAACTTGTGGAAAATTAACAGAGAACTGAATGTGAGAAAACATTACATGTGAAGTACAGATGCAAGTGTGAACTGGTATGTGCACAGAGAGCCAATGCAAATAGTGATAGGTTGCCAGACAAATACCATGAGACCTGACTAGCTTTATACAGGGCACTGGTATTATTAATCCAGACTTGACGTTAACTCCAGGAAGTGGTTGAGTGAGTGAGTGATAATGCAGATAGTGGTCTAGTGTTCAGTTCCCATTAGTTTCCATTAACCTGTTTTCCATCATTTCCAGCCTGGAGCATTCTAGGCTGTCTCTGTTTGCCTTGAATCCTGACACCCAGGGACCCTTCAAAATGGTTGGCCCTCCTCGCAGAACTGGTTCAGATGATGGTGGGAGCCCTGTTCTCCAACAAAGTTTAGCCTTGGGATATGGTCATCTATGTTCCTGGAGTTGATGTTCTCCAAGCAGTACCGGCTGTTTATCAGTCTAAAGGCAGCTTAAATGCAACATAAGAATGGTGCATTTCAAAATGTACATGTTGCAGCAGACTATTTCATTGATTCCCCTTGGGAGTGGTTGGTGGCCTTCAATCTTCAGGATGAGTACCTCCATATTTATGTTTATCCATCCTATGAGAAGCTTCTGCAGTTCTGTGTTATGAGGTGCCATTGGCAGTAAAAAGCAGCCAAACAGTGGATGTCAACACGCAACAGAGTGACTATATCAGTGTCTCTATTTTACGTTCTTATTTCAGTGCTGCTTCCCCTCGTTTACTGCTTATCAATACATCCATATTGTGGATAATGAAAAGTGTGAAAATGACATTGCTCCAGCTGAATCTGTGATTCAGGTTGTTGCAGTCCAACAACATCTTCTGAACATTTGTTCTCTTTGCAGAACTGTGCTGTACCTCCACAGAACTGGCCTAAAGTTGTCAGATCTGTGCAGCAACGTCCCTTTAAACTTTGGGTGGAGGTAGCATTCTTGTCACTTGCCATTCTTCCTGGAGGCCATCATGTCCACTCAGAGACTGGGTGAACTGAGTGTTTTAGCTGTCAGAGACCCTTTCTGAATAAATATCCTTCCTGTAGATGTTACTTAGGCAGTTGATATTACACTTGAGGTCACATTTAAGCTTAAGGCACTGTTAAATTTTCTTCAGGACCAGGAGATTCAGCTTCCTTCAATTTTCCTGTGACATCTCAGAGGTGTGAAGCACGATTATGGGGCCCACCTGCAGAATGTTGTGAAGTCCCCCAAAACACTCAGAAGTAGCAGATATGCAAAGGGTTTCCTTAAAGGGGAGCCCCCTGCATTGCAAGGACTGAAGGGGCCAACGTTACGACCTTGCACAACCCTCCAAAGAGCAAGAGGCTTGACACCTTTTTATGTATTGGGACATGCTTTTTTACCTTTCCTGGACTACTGATTACAGACTATGCCATTGCCTATTTAGCAATTTTTGGAGTAGTGCCTCAGGTATAAGGCCTCCATTTCCTCACTGAGGGAACTGGAGGTCACTGCGCTTTAGTACCAAAATGATTGTGTCTCGTCTTCCTGACTGAGCTTCCTCCTTAATGCTGTTGCCATTATTAAAGTAGCTGTGTTGAATTACTTCTGGAGTTTCTGTGTTGTTTTGGGAATCGGTTTGTGGACTTTCTACTCTGGTATTTATTAAGGACTAGGATGAGGAAGTGTTGTGGGGTAATATGTTGACTAATTAGTTGTAGCCTCTATTATTCAATTACTGTTTCTTGTTCCCAGTACCTGCCACTTCAACAGCCAATCCAAAAATTAATAGATCGCTGCTATATGAGGCAGTAATTGACGCGCCCTGTTTTTTCAGGGTTGAGGCAGTGTGGTCATTGTGTCCCACATCGTTAAGAAGGCTATATTCCGAAGACAGATAGATCTTAATCTCAGACCTATGTAAGTTTTGATGAATCTCATTAATAATATCTAAACCTCATAAGGAGGTCATCTCTATTCTGTTGATTTTTGAATTCTAAAATAAAATTATTTAGTATCCAACTGAAAGATGGATAACAACATACTTTGACGATGTTAGAAATAAGACTCAAAAGGCTTATTTACTTTTATTAGGAGAAGGAGTAATACTGTTGTCAACTTTCATTAAGAAATAAGATTAGATGATCTTGGAACGAAGAGGTGAGTGGTGTACTGCCTTGAAAATTATATGAACCAAATAAGAAATAATTCCAAAAATGTTTCACTCTGGCAAGATTATAAAAGATATAATTTTCCTTGTCTCTAGGTGCTACCAATTTAGAAAAAATTCCCAGTCCTGATGATGACCTGTTTGTGATTTATGTCTCTACAAGGGTCGAAATGTCGACATAAAAATTATTGATGTGGATTGATGTAGAAATAATATAGTGACTTCAAGACTCATGGGTTGAAGGAAGCTTTTGGAAGTTCACTGGTTGCTGTTTTTAACCACATTTTTGTATATATTGTATATAACACTGGCACTTTATGTATCACAATATTCACTTTCAATGTGTTTTTTATTTTAGGAGCACCTAGTAATTATTAGTTAACTTAAAAATTTCTGTCTAGAATATATGTTTTTGAACTAAAAGGTCATACTGAATGTTGTTGAAAAGAAATAAAATATGTATCAACTTAAGACTACAATAGTGAGTAGAATCACTTAACCTTTACCGTGGAAGTCTAGGTATATACTTCCCCTTTTTCTACCATAAATTTGTGTTTACTAACTTTTAGAAAGTTGCCATTTTCTTGTCCTAACCATCTGGTTCCTGCCCCTATGTCCTGGGTCACATGACTGTGATTTGCATGACAGCTGGTCCCTGCATATCCCTCCCAGACAGTTATACAAAGGGAGGCTAGCTGTTGGCAGGATGGGCTATTCTGCTAGGATGTGTGGGGAGGAGCTGTTCCCTGCTCCACTTACTTTTCAAAGAAGCTACCTCAGCACACTCACAAACAACTTCACATTAGCCTATTGTCACCCCAGATCCCTTAGAGCCTGAGCAGGGCAGAAGAAAATTCCAGAGCCATCTGTGTGTGTGGGGGGGTGGGGGGGCTCCAGAAGTTTCTTCCACTTCAAACTGTCACCGGGTATAAAAATAGGGCCCCCAGAGCCACTCGCCAGTTTACTCCTCGACCTACGGAGGCTTGTACTTCAGAGTACTGCCCTGCTGGTTGAGGCCTGCTTTGTACTTCAAAGGGCTGTACTGCCATGACCAGAGGACTGTGCTGCTGATTGAAGCCTGCCTTGTACCTTCAGATCCCAAGACTACCAGAGTGACTCCAAGGGCTGGGTGGGTGGCCAACTGTTCTGAGCTATAGGGACATAAAAAGTCCGAACAACTTGAACCCTGCACTTAGAGCCTGCTTCAAGTGAGTATTGCCCTCCAGTGGGATGCCAACCCAGTCCTGGACCCTTGGAAGTGGTTGTAAAGGTGCCCAAACAGCCAAAACCCAAAACGTGGGTCACCATTTTCCATAAAAAAGTGCACTGAGGACCGGCAGGTGTCTGGGACCTACCTCCTTGCACATCCTGCCAAGCTGCATCACCCCAGCTGGCCTGACTTTGCAGTAGCTCCGTTTATGTTTTTCTCTGCAGCAGCATATTCTGTTCAGCTTTTCAGAAGGCAATCCGGACTTGTGGAGCCCCCAGCTTGCTGCTTTGTCCAGCTGGAGATTTTTGAGTTCCAAAAAAATGACTAATTTGGAACACAGAAATCTTCACTGTGACTTTGCAATTTTTCTTTTTTTGTAACTTTATCACTATTTGAGTGCTGCAAACTTAACACATAGCCTCCAAGTTAAGCCTGACTGCTTTTGTGCCGAGCTCGCCAAGGGTTAAGCACAGGATAATTTAGTGACTTCTGTGGTTCACCCTGCTAGCGATTGTGGTTTCTGTTTGAGAAGAGTTCTTACCCACAAACCAAAAAGCCAATTTCAAACATGTCTATTTTCTCTACATAGACCCATTTGTGTAGCTGTGGGGCAATATAATAATAGCTTCTGCATTTCCTATTGAAAGACGTACCCACCAGAGGTTCCCCCTCTCCCTGTTGTTGTTTGCCCTGGCTACGGATCCTTCAGCCCCATGGATTTGTATTGAAGATTTGGTGCAGGGGGAGAGAGATTGGGGGGAAGGTGGGGGGGGGGGGGGAGTTGGAGTGACAGGGCTAACTTTGTGACTCGCTGTGTGGATGATCTTATATATGTAATGTATTCCAGTTGGTCAAGTCAAAGGCTACTGGGAAAATTTGGGTTGATATCAGGTTTAGTTGTCAACTGGGATAAATCTATCATTTACCTGTTACGGGGGAGACAAGGCAACTAACTGGCAAACCCACTTGAGACAAGTGCAGCAGAACTTGATATACTTTGATGTATACGTCACTAGCGATCCGCAGCAGCCCTAGAAGGTGAACATGAACCGCTGCTTTAGACAACTTATGCTATACTACAATGGAACACACTGAAATTATCGACTGCTGCCAGAGTAGCCTTTCTTAAGATGGTTACTGTGCCAACATTATTATACATTCTCCATAACTATCATTCCAGAACCTCGCAGTATATCTTTCAAAAGACAAAGGAATACACTCAAACGTTTTTAGGGACACACAACACGGCCAGATTGGTCTTTGATAAGTTTGTGTGTTTCCCGGAGTCTTGGGATGGGGGCACATGGCAATATGTGGCACATTTCAATTAAATGCTCTAAATGTTTAGCTAATTGGGAGTAAAGAGGAACCGCCCTCATTGGTAGGGTTACGAGAACTGACTGATCTGATTTTATTGCAGGCATAAAATGGAGGCCTAGTACTTGAACACTCCCTGCATAATGAAGATACAGTCCTGACCTACTCGAAAAAAAATATTTAAAATTAATAGGTTGGGTTAGAAGATTATCACCCGACACTCCCCATGGAAACAGGCATGTCTTCAACAAGCTAATAATTTGAAAGGATTTGAGGGCTGGAGCATCTGCAGAATTTCAAGAATTGGGGATGTTAGGGCAACAGATCACATTAACATTAACTCTTTCCAGGATACAGTGAAGACCTTTTAATTAAATACAACTCAATTTTATAACTACTTAAAAATGCGTTAGAGGACCATAGGGAGGCCCTCCTGTTGGTACCATAATATAATACACTAGAAGCTAGAGAAGTTATAAGTACTCTGTAAAGTGAAAAGATGTCACAGGTGTATCACTGTTTGAAGAGCCTAACATGTTTAAACGCGGCATGGGACGTTGATGTAGGCCCTCGAGGAGAATCAGTAGAGGGAAGTAAAAATGACAATGCACCTGATTGCAGTACTAAGCTTTAGATCACACATTTCAAACATATGCATAATATATCACACACCACTGCGTCTACAGCACACTGAAAGAATTCCGTTCTTCCATTGGTTTACATGTGGGGCACACAAAGGATATTTTTTCCATGTAGTACGGATTAGTTCACCAGTCCAAAAGTAATGGTCTGCAATAGAGCAGACTTTATCGCCAATTCTACACATCCCAGTTGCCCTCTGCACAAGAGTGGCTCTGTGAGGCATAATAGAGGAGGAAGGTTTTCCAAGGTATGCTAAGACATTGATTGGTGTGTTTTTTTTGGGCTGAGTGAGATATAGCGTGGCTCTGCATGGCTTAGTAAATCCAAGGTAACTCAAGGCAGCGCATTTTGCTGCTTGCATTACTTTGTGACAGGGCGGCTTTTCGTGGGTGGAGTGTGAGGGTTTCTAGGCATCCACCCATGGAGTTTGGCACAAAAGAGTTGTAAATCTAAGAATGAGTCTAAATGGTACACCTTCCAGACCCAGGTGTAACATGCAGAAATATCTTTATTTCTTCTTGTTACATCCTTTTTCTATGTGTGATGCATTCCTTGTCACACTTTGAAAAAGGAAAATTCCTTTATGGATTATGGAACCCTTCCCAGTCCTGCCCTGTCAGTAGAGTGGGACAGAGGGACTCATGTATTCTTTACAAAAGCAGCAGTGCTTCACCCTCCCCCGTTCCCACCCCTCCCAACCAAGAGGCTGGTCTGACAAAATTGCCAAGGCTGTTTTGGGTTTCCAGTCAAACCCTGGTACCAGAGAAAGGAGGCAGCAAAAATGTGCCATATCTTTGTAAATATGACACATTTCTGATGTCTCCCTTTCCATGCAATCCAGTGCAGCACGTTGCCTTGCTGGGGACCGTTGCTTGAAATGTGATTCCATCTAACCTTTGGCTGTTTGAGGCCCCAGTAACAAAGGAATGGCTTAGGGAAACGGACAGATGTGCCACAATGGAAATTATTATTGGTCAAAAGGATGCCACCATAAGCTTGACAGATTTAGGGGCCTTTGGCCACTCACTTAAATTTGTATCTATGAAGCCAAAAGTAGTGATAAATGAGTAATGATCAGTATGCATACTATTATAAAAGAGAATGTCTATTAATGATTTATAGAGGGGAAACAAATTCCTTTACATGGTAATGAAAATAATTATTAAACAAGCATTTCCAATGCAATTGGTCTCGCACATTTCGAACATGTTAATTGTCATCTTTTGAGAATTTGCGCCCACAAGCAAAAAGAAAAAGAAAACATGAGAAGAAACTGAGGAAAGACGACTTGGCAACATAAAATAAAGTTAGCTTTAAAAAATAAAACTTTGCAATTTTGTGCCTACTGGGCACGTTTTTGCCAGTCACAAGCTTTCTGTTTGATGGTCACTCGAAGTTAAAAACAACAAATAGTACCTCGATCTCGTCAGGAGCAGTGGACGGGCACTAATTAAGTTCCATTAATCAGTGCTTGATTCCTGGCCACACAGAGAAACGGAAGTGATGCGAGGCATGCCTTGACAAATTACAAGGCTGTAAAGAAGGGTGCCACTCAAACCAACAAATGGTGAGTGACAGGCAGGCTCCAAACCCTGTACTGAACACGGCAGTCTCTCGCAAGCTAACTAGCGCATGCCCTCTCAGGCTCGACCCTAAAAAGGAGGCATGGGACACCAACAAAAGAAGGCAAGGCAAAATTGAACTTGTGGAAAATTAACAGAGAACTGAATGTGAGAAAACATTACATGTGAAGTACAGATGCAAGTGTGAACTGGTATGTGCACAGAGAGCCAATGCAAATAGTGATAGGTTGCCAGACAAATACCATGAGACCTGACTAGCTTTATACAGGGCACTGGTATTATTAATACAGACTTGACGTTAACTCCAGGAAGTGGTTGAGTGAGTGAGTGATAATGCAGATAGTGGTCTAGTGTTCAGTTCCCATTAGTTTCCATTAACCTGTTTTCCATCATTTCCAGCCTGGAGCATTCTAGGCTGTCTCTGTGTGCCTTGAATCCTGACACCCAGGGACCCTTCAAAATGGTTGGCCCTCCTCGCAGAACTGGTTCAGATGATGGTGGGAGCCCTGTTCTCCAACAAAGTTTAGCCTTGGGATATGGTCATTTATGTTCCTGGAGTTGATGTTCTCCAAGCAGTACCGGCTGTTTATCAGTCTAAAGGCATCTTAAATGCAACATAAGAATGGTGCATTTCAAAATGTACATGTTGCAGCAGACTATTTCATTGATTCCCCTTGGGAGTGGTTGGTGGCCTTCAATCTTCAGGATGAGTACCTCCATATTTATGTTTATCCATCCTATGAGAAGCTTCTGCAGTTCTGTGTTATGAGGTGCCATTGGCAGTAAAAAGCAGCCAAACAGTGGATGTCAACACACAACAGAGTGACTATATCAGTGTCTCTATTTTACGTTCTTATTTCAGTGCTCCTTCCCCTCGTTTACTGCTTATCAATACATCCATATTGTGGATAATGAAAAGTGTGAAAATTACATTGTTCCAGCTGAATCTGTGATTCAGGTTGTTGCAGTCCAACAACATCTTCTGAACATTTGTTCTCTTTGCAGAACTGTGCTGTACCTCCACAGAACTGGCCTAAAGTTGTCAGATCTGTGCAGCAACGTCCCTTTAAACTTTGGGTGGCGGTAGCATTCTTGTCACTTGCCATTCTTCCTGGAGGCCATCATGTCCACTCAGAGACTGGGTGAACTGAGTGTTTAAGCTGTCAGAGACCCTTTCTGAATAAATATCCTTCCTGTTGATGTTACTTAGGCAGTTGATATTACACTTGAGGTCACATTTAAGCTTAAGGCACTGTTAAATTTTCTTCAGGACCAGGAGATTCAGCTTCCTTCAATTTTCCTGTGACATCTCAGAGGTGTGAAGCACGATTATGGGGCCCACCTGCAGAATGTTGTGAAGTCCCCCAAAACACTCAGAAGTTGCAGATATGCAAAGGGTTTCCTTAAAGGGGAGCCCCCTGCATTGCAAGGACTGAAGGGGCCAACGTTACTACCTTGCACAACCCTCCAAAGAGCAAGAGGCTTGACATCTTTTTATGTATTGGGACATGCTTTTTTACCTTTCCTGGACTACTGATTACAGACTATGCCATTGCCTATTTAGCAATTTTTGGAGAAGTGCCTCAGGTATAAGGCCTCCATTTCCTCACTGAGGGAACTGGAGGTCACTGCGCTTTAGTACCAAAATGATTGTGTCTCGTCTTCCTGACTGAGCTTCCTCCTTAATGCTGTTGCCATTATTAAAGTAGCTGTGTTGAATTACTTCTGGAGTTTCTGTGTTGTTTTGGGAATCGGTTTGTGGACTTTCTACTCTGGTATTTATTAAGGACTAGGATGAGGAAGTGTTGTGGGGTAATATGTTGACTAATTAGTTGTAGCCTCTATTATTCAATTACTGTTTCTTGTTCCCAATACCTGCTTCTCACTCACCTTTCCCCAAGTCATACCACCTTCCATGTATAGTGGTGTCTCTTGGTGTGGAGGGGTGAGAAGGAAAGGACAGCGGAGGGTGGCCCTAATGCCTCTTTTTGTGTGTGTGAGCTGGGTCGTGTGATGCCTGGGGTGTGGGGGAATGACAGCTCATTTAGTAAGCACTGGAATGCAGAACAATAATCAGAATAGTGAATATTACTGGTAAGTAAGCAATGCATTTCTAGCCCTCTTTGATCATGATGTCTCTCCCATCGCCAGTGTACAGTACTCACCCATTAAATAGAGACCTGTTACTTTGCTGCTCGGTGACCTTTCTGTTTTCTCAGTGATTCCAAAAGTTCTGAGTTGTCTGAATAAGGCAGTGAATTTAGAGGACCGCATATTCTTGTTTGATTATGACAATAACAAGCTCTTCACGTAGAACTTGCATCACCATTCTCCTAATTGCCGTCTCTTTGTCCCCTACTCTTTATAGTCTCTTTAGTGTCAATCAGATGTTACTGTAAATTTTCTAAATGCCCCAGTGAGGGCAACACTGTTTTGTTAGGGCTCCATGGCTGTCGACATTGTGACCTAACACCCGTCTCGAAACTTCTTGTGCCACTCATCCAAACATGTTTGATTACATTACAGTGATTTCTTTAGGTGCGAAAAAAATGAAATGCCAACTCCAAATTGTAATGACATTTCAGGGAATAATCCTTGAGGGTTACATTACCGGGTAATGTGTACTACCTGATTCCAGTATCGACTTTAATGTTCTTCTACGTATCTGTGATGTCTCAAGTGGCTGACACCAACAGCTTAGGCATTTGCTGTGGCATTAGTTGTGGATTTCAGTTTCTTTGTCAGCGGCACAGAATTCCATAAAAGATCGATTAAACATTTCTAAAAAGCACCCTTGAAAGAATTTGCACAGAAAGATCAATTGAAAGTCTGTGGGGCAGCCACCCAATGTCATATGCTATTAATAACTCGTCAGTAACGAAGCAATGTAAGACAAAACAGCATTGATATTTGTTTGTACGCTTACAATATGTTCTTTTCATTACAGGATCCAAAGTCCACCAAATACTTGAAAGGAATTGATGGGAAACCGTTAATAGCAGCACCTGTTTTCACAAAGGTAAACTGTTGACAAAAATAATTACGTATTTAACAAGGAATCCAAAACAAGCAAAAAGAATACAACACAAACCAGAATGAATTTAACATATTTCAAAACCAATGTGAAACATGGCAGAACCAATACATCATCTAGCCTAACAAATCCGGTAAACAGCAGAATGAATACTTTACTTAATGAATGATATTAATGCATAGTCCAAATTGAGTGAAACATACACTAAAACATATTTCACTTGTACGAAAATAAATATGCCTTTAATTTAAAGAATGTATCAAGCACTGAAATGAATAGGACTTTTGTTAAAAAGAATACAATATTTGCTGAAGTGACTGACGTGTTAGAAGAAATAAGACACATTTTGAAAAGATTATGGAGTTCTGAAATGAATTTAACCTTCAGTGAAATGCATATGACATGTTAAAATAGGTTTATTATATTTTTAAATGAATACAAGTTGAGAATATGATGCAACTTGAAATGAACATTACACATACCGTAATGAATATGACTTGTTGAAATGAATATGACTCACATTGAAATGAATATGACTCGGAATGAATGACACTTTAAAATGACTATAACGTATGTGAAATTTTTTACGAGATATTTTAAAATGAATATAGGCCACATTGAAAAGGAATATGACATGTTCAAATGAATATAACATTTTCTGAAGTATGCACAACAAGTTAAAATTATTGTGACCTTCAGTTAGCTTGATTTGCACTGGAATCAATATGGAATGCATTGAGCATGACACACTAGGAAATTATTTTGGCATATGTTGAAATGAATATGAGATGCACTGAAATGATGAGAAACACTAAAATATATATGACCACTGCTTAAATCATTATTATCTATACTTGAATGACTTTTACATGCAGTGAAATTAACATGATCCATGTTGAAATATGACATGCATTGAATTGATTGTGATATGTATTTAAATGAATATGCCCTTTCGTCAAAGGACTATGATACATATGAAAACAAATATGGCTTAAGCTGATTTAGATAAACATCGAAGTATATAAAACAAAATGGAGGGTGGAATGCTTGAGTTATTCTGACCAATGGTAATTACTTGTAGTCGGTTTGTAGTCCATCCTTATTTTGTGCACCATGCACCATCTCAGTTTAGACAGTCATATGGAAATAGTCTTGACCCTGCTCCGGTGGGAACAGTCCAGTCTGAAATGCCAGGTCAAGTCTTCCCTGATCTGGCACACAAGCAAGCCAGTACTGGTTTTCCCTCTATTAGTGCTCATCCACTTAGGGCATCACAATGAAGTGCTTAAAAAAGTGATGGATGGAATGCTTGAATTAAATGCAGCCACTGATAATTACTAGGGCCATATCCAAGGCATCATTAGTTTGAACACAATGACACCTCATTTTAGTTCCAGCCATTTACAAATCAGTCTTGACATTGCTTCAGTGGGAACAATCCATCCCGAACTGCGACGCCAGGTCCTTTCTCAAACAGCACACAGGCAACCCAGTACTGATTTAGCCTTTTATTAGGGCTTATCAGCCGAGTATAGCACAGTGCCAGTGGCACAGTGTGCATAGAATCCACATGTGGGCATACCAGTCACACTTAGAGCGTCACCCTGAAGTGTACTTAAAAAAAGTGATGGGGAAAGCTTGAATTATTCTCAGCCACCGGTAATTACTTGGGGAAACATCCCAGTCCATCATTAGTTTTCACATGTCATTTCAGTTTGAATCCAGCCATATGCATATCAGTCTTGGCCCTGGGGACAGTCCAGCTCAAATGTCCATGGCAGATCCTCCCTGAACCGGAACACAAGCAACTCAAGACCGGTTTTGCCTTTATTGAGTCTCAACAGCCATGCATATTTTGGTTCCAGTGGCACAATGTGCATGGGGCCCATGTCTGAGCATACCCATCCCACTTAGGACATCACAGTGAAGTATACAAAAAAGAGATGGATGAAATGTTTGAATTAATCTAATATGAATAAAGATGGCATGCATTGAAATTAATAGGATCTTTGCTAAAAATAATTTGCCATGCCTTAAAATTAACATGGGCTGCACTGAAATGAATGTAATATATAATGAAATATATATAGCATGCATTAAAAAGTATATGACAAATATTGAAAATAATCTAACATACCTTGACATGAACATGACAAGGGTTGAAATTAAAAAGGCAGGTTAAAATGATTATGGCACCTGTTGAAATGAATATATCCTGTGTCAAAATGTACACGATGTACATTAAAACAAATAAAACAATCCTAGAAGATCATCTGAAACCCTTTGAGATGGATGTGGCATGCAATGAAAAGAACACTGATCTAGACTCAGCAGTTTGCAGACTGCAAACATCAGACTCCTTGGGTGTTGGGTTCAGCTGGTAGCAAGGAGGAGGGGTTGCAAAGTGCTCTAAAAGTCATCTTGCTGTTCTGCAGCACAGGATGCCAATCTACATTCAGCAGCTTGTGGACTGCAAAAACCAGACTCCTTAGATGTTGGGCTCACCCGGTGGCGAGGAAGTGGGGCTGCAAAATGCTTGAAAACTGAGCGTGTTCTCCTGCAATGTGACATACCAATCTACACTCCGCAGCTTGAGGACTGCAAAGACCAGACTCCTTGGGTGTTAGGCTCACCTTGTGGCAATGAGGAGACATTGCAAAGCACTTGAAAACTGACAGCACACTCCAGCAGTGCGGAATGCACCCGGGTTGTGCCCGGTGAAGAAGAGTCCAATTACATTTTTGGACACTTGCATCACCCATGGAGGGAGAGGCTACAGCCCACAAACTGCACCTGGTGTGAAGGAGGGGGCCTACACCTTCATAGCACTACAAAGCATGTCTGCCTTTCGTGCCCGGGGGATGCTTGCATCACCTATGTAGGGAGAGACTACAGCCTCCAGACAGCCTCTCCTATTGAGGAGGGGCCAAAACTATTGTAGCACTACAAAGCCAGTCTGCCTTTTGCTCCTTGTGGGATGTGCCCGCATATGGCCCGGACGAAGAACGGGCGCGTCATCAACTGGAAGAGGCCAGGTCACCCCTCTTGGCTCTGGTTTTCAACAACATCAGCCACGACTGGTGAGCGTTATTCTGCTGGGGAATTTCAAGTGGGGCTGTATGTATCTAGATCCTGACTTTTGCCATGGGACGCCCATTGCTTTATTTGAGATTCATCTATAAAATATATATATTTGGGACTTAACCCCTGAACAGCATGGGTAAGCGTCAAGTACCTGGGATGAAGGAGAAAACCAATAAGCCACTTCAGGGCACCACACTGGATTCTTTTTTAGCTAGTGCTGTGGGGGTGATCTCCAAGAAGATTGACCTTGCAGACAGACGTTTATCTCTGGAATCTCATGCATGTAAACCCCATGACTGGTATTCAACAGGCTGCCTATGAAGCTCCAATCTGGACTGGGGCTTTATTCTGGATAAATTTAAATCTATGTAGTTCACTCTGTTACTCCATTGGTGGACAGAATGCATAATCTAGAAATCGCTGTTTTTGAATTAACTAGTTTTCTGTTTTTTTTTTATGATCTTTAATTAAGTTTCTTATGGTACAAGATGTAATTATAATAGGTGATTGGTATACAATTCAACATCACAATGTTATCTTCAATGTTATCAGTACAACAAATCCCCCCTCCCACCCCAGCTTCCCCTGCATGCCCCCCCCCCCCCCCCCACCAACTGCTGTCATGTCAGGTCTCATAATAAGTAGTAAGGGATAATCTCGTGTGGATGGATTGTGAAGGATTGTCAGGGAAAGCTTGACTCCCATCGGGGTCCCACCTCTCCCGCTAGTGTGGTGACTATATGGCCCCTGGGAGCATCACTCTACTGGCGTCTCTGAGGGGGCAGCATCTGGAGGGTTCTTTCAAATCAGACAGCAAGGCTGCCCAGGCTCTGAGGTCATCCTTCAATTTGTCATCTTTACGGACATGTTTCATGCATATTTCCTCCAAAGTCACCCATTAAGAAACACCCTGAGCCAGTCTGAGTGCCTCGAGGATCCAATCCCAACCATTTAATAGCTATGTGGCATTTCGCCAACAACAGGCTTAGTAAGATAAACTTTCTCCTAAGTTTTCTATAGGTAGGCAAGTGGATCAAACCTAGCACTACCTGCTTCAACTTGAGCTGTATATTCCACTTAGTGGCTCTATTAATATCTCTCAACACCGTCTTGCAGTAGGACATCAGTGTCACACAGGACTAAACCATGTGGATAAAGTTTGCCTCTATCTTTCCACAACATGGGCAACTATCACTACTGGTATTGTATATGGTATGTAGTGTTTTGGGAGAACGGTAAGTTTGGTGAACATACTTTTATTGTAATAATTTAAATTTGGAATTGGAGCTAACCCTCTTCACTCCTTCATGTACCCATATCCAGTCTTTTGCGGTCATGTGGTACATCCTCCATTTGGTCTGGACTCCACAGTCAGAATGTCAGCTTGTTGGGCCTTGTATATGTAAGAAATCTGTCTGCGTTCCTCTGCCATGTTCAGCAGCATCACCCGTGTATCGGAGGGCTGTGGTGCATCCGGAAAAGTAGGCCAGAGGTCCTGGGCAGTTGCCGAGATCTTCATATATTGCAAATATTGGTCCACTCTTAGTGTAAAATATTCCACAGTGTTAGCTTGCGTAATAAATCGCCCTGCGTGGTATAGATCCACTAGTGTGTTACAGCCCCTGTCTTTCCATTTCTGCACTGACATAGATTCTGCTATTTCTAAAAAGGGTTGGCGGGATCATAGCTGTATATCTGGGGCATTTGGTGCTCTCCAGAGTACCTGCATGACTGCCAATTCCCACAATTTGCATACCTGGTGCATTATGTAGGGTATAACCGGGGGCACCCTCACACCTCCCCATCAACAGGATGGGGAGTGTCCTCTCCCAATGTGAGCCTCATAGGAGTTTCTTCTCCAAGTTATCATTTGGGTCTAACAATTGAACCACATGCTGCAGATTTGCAGCCATATAATAGAGCTCCATAAGAGGGAATTCAAGCCGCCTGACCCAGGTCCTTATAGGGTAGATAGGCTGGCACACGTCTGCCTATTAGCCCACAGCAGCTCCACCACTAGGCTGTCTATGGTTTTAAAACAATGTCAAAGAATCATGTATAGGCTTCCCTGGAGGACATATAGGCATCTAGGGAGCATAATAATTTTAACAATAGCTACCTCACCCACTGAGAAGAGGGGGAGCTCTTTTCCAAAATATATTGAGGACCGTAGTCCGGCAATCACCCTCCGAGATTCATATCAGGACATTTTGTTCTGAATGGGCCAATCTGATTCCCAAACACCGCATGGCATCTGATTGACAGGGGAGTCCCACCTGTGGGAGTTCCTCCAGCGGTAGGTTCACCAGTTCCCCTAGTCGGAATGGCCTGTAATTTGCTCGATTAGACTGGAGCCCCAGCATCTCACAATACTCCTGCATCACATTTAGGAGTATCAGTATCGAGTATTCTGGTTTCCTCAGATATATCAGGGCATTGTTGGAGTAAAAGGAAATTACATGGCTGTTCACTCCCACAGTGAAACCCCAGGGATGTAGGGTTCTGCATAGCCTCTCCGCCATTGGTTCCGTTGCAAGAGCAAAGAGGAGGGGTGACAATGAGAATCTCTGCCTTGTTCCCCTGTGCAGCAAGAAGGCTTTCGGCACCTCCTTCCCAGATCTCCTTGTGGTGCGTGGGTAATGTACAGTAGTTGGATCCACTGTGTATACTTAGGGCCTATGTCCATCTTACACAGCACCTGTCACAGGTAATTTCAACCTAATGAATCAAACGCCTGTTTGATATCCGGGAGAGCTAAGGCATAGGCGTCCTATTGCAATTATGGGATGTGATACACAAGCAAGAGTGGTATTAGATTATGGCGGTTACTCCGTTGAGGAATAAAATCTGAGTGGTCTGTGTGAATTAGGCTTGGAAGATGAGGGAGCAGGAGCGCTGCCAGCATATTAGTAAGGAGTTTCACATCCACGTTTAATAATATTGGTCTGTAAGAGGAGGCTTCGATGGGGTCCTTGCCTGGTTTATGTACCATTATAATTAATGCCTTGTGCATTTTTTTCCTGGAGGGTCCCTTTCTGGAGAGTCTCCTGATAGACCTCTATCAGTTTATCACCCATTTGGTCTGCACATTGGCAGTAGAACTCGGCTAGTAGCCCATCACTGCCTGGAGGTTTTGCAGTTTGCATGTTTTTGATTGCCACAAGGATCTTGCCTCGGGTGATGGATCTATCTAGTTGATCACAATTGCCAGGATTTAAGGTCGGGAGTGGTATTGTGGAGTTTGAATACCTGATAATTGGCCCCCTGGGTGTAAAGCAGTGACCCCTGATGGACAGTATGGGTCCTATTGAGCTTCCTGTGTCGTCAATCTGACAAGCATCACTTCAGTTTTGTCAGCCTCTGTATGCAAGTGATGTCGATATGCTGGGTAACTATGTTTCTCAAGACAGCACCAGTCATCTAGTAAAATCCTATGGCCCTCCCACCAGTCTTCCAATCTTTCTGGGTTATGTGTGCATCCCTTTCTCTATGGTATCTAAGTCTCCATGTTTCTGAACATCCCTTCCCAGTTGTTGTCTAATCGTTGTTCTTAAGCATACCCCTCTCAGCACCACTTTCTATGCCTCCTAGTCCAGTTCTTTCTCTGCCCCAGTTCTCCTCAAAATAGCTTGACAGTGTCTCTTGAACCATAACCTCAAACAAGGGGGTTCAATAATGCTACTGCTCTCAATCTCCACTGTGTGATTGAGGTGCGCCTACGATCTCTTGTAAGCTCATTAAAACTAGGGAGTGGTCTGATATATAGTGGGTTAAGTAGGATTTCTCCTGAACCTCCTGCGCCAGGTAGCTGGAGACTAAGCAGTAGTCCAACCAGCTGTGGGTTCCCACAGCAGATGTGTAACAGGAGTATATTTTCTTGGTCTTTCTCACCACACATTTAATAAGTGGATACCCTGCATTGTGTTATGTAAGGTTCTAGTTGTGTTAGGCTTTGGTGGCGTCTATGTGGGTCTCTATTGAGCGTCGCAGTCCCCCACCATTATAATGTCTGCATCAAGGTACCGCAACGCGGTCGTGGGCACTGTAGTATAGAAGTCTGGATAGTCAATTTTTGGCGCATATACGCTCATGAGACATAGTTCGCATCTTTTCCGGTTGCCATGCAAGAAGATGTCAAGGACATGGCTTCTGTATTGAAAGGGGACCCTCTGAGCTTGGGCAAACCCAGAATAGGATGTAGCATAGAGTTGTCCCCTCCACCTCTTCCGAAGGCAAAGAATACAGCCCCCGTACATGTGTTTCCTGTAAGAATGCTATGGACACTTAATTGCATTTCAAATTTGTGTATACTCTGCTGCGCTTTTTATATTGAGCATTCCCCCTGACATTCCATGTCATGAATTTAATTGCATGTCCTGCACTTACCAGTCCTCGTTAGGCGACAACTGAACCAGTGAATGGCCTCTGCCTTTCGCAACCCACCTAGTCCCTGCGGGGGCAAAAATTTGGACGACATTGGGCAGCACATAATTCCCCAACTCATTAAAACTTTTAAAGATTGTGTCCCCTCAACTCTCCCCTCCTCGTGGGCATCTCTACCCCATTATCCAGTCTCGCAACGGGCAAGAACCGGCTTTCGTCGCCCCGTTCCCAAAACCATATATCAGTGTGCGAACAGTCCTATAGATAAACGTGTGCACTTCGCTATAAAGCAGACCCCAATGGAAGTGCGAGGCTTAAGAACTTGAGCTCCTCTGCCACGTCTGTGCCTCTCTCAGCTTGACCTCCCACTGGCATATAGACGTAAATGGTAAGTGCGACTCCAATATGGAACAGTCAATCAATCAATCAATCACTGCATTTGTAAAGCGCGCTACATACCCGCGAGGGTCTCAAGGCGCTGGGGAGGGGGGGTGCTACTGGTTGAAGAGCCAGGTCTTGAGTAGTCTTCTGAAGGCCAGGAGGTCCTGGGTCTTTCGTAGGATGGTGGGGAGAGTGTTCCAGGTCTTGGCGGCGAGGTAGGAGAAGGATCTGCCGCCGGTGGTGGTTTTTCAGGTGCGGGGGACTGTGGCGAGGGCGAGGTTGGCTGAGCGGAGGCTTCGGGTGGGGGTGTGGAAGCTGAGTCGGTTGTTGAGGTAGGTAGGTGGGTCCGGTGTTGTGCAGTGCTTTGTGTGCGTGGATCAGGAGCTTGAAGGTGATCCTTTTGTTGACGGGGAGCCAGTGCAGGCCTCTCAGGTGGAGTGTGATGTGGCTGTGGCGGGGGACATCGAGGATGAGTCGGGCCAAGGCGTTCTGGATGCGTTGAAGTCGTCTCAGGAGCTAGGGAACAGTGAGCTGTCCCACCCCATACCCAATAGCAGCACATAATGGAGTACCTTGCCCCCAATTGTTCATAGTTTGTGGCATGTCAGCTGGAACTGCAGTCCCCATACAGGGGCACCGCAACCACTAGGGTAGCCCCATTGCCTGTCAAGACTCGTAAGTACTTACAGCCTGGCAGACAGAGTTCAAGCTGGACACAAATCTGTGCTATCGTTGGCTATCCCATCATCACTTCAACACCTCTGGAATGAGTCTCGAGTACAGGACGAGCTTGGTGTTGTGTAGGGTGCCATCTGAACACACCATGATTCTCCCAGGTGACCGCACCTCGTCCAGACTTCTCCTGCAGTTTTTTCTGCAGTCGGATGCAGGCTGATTGTTTCTGACTGCTCGGCCTCATCAAGTGGCTTGGCATGCATTTCGCTCCACAGTGTCTAACCTTTCGCAGGCCTCTCCCAGGTTGAAGAAAAAGAGCATTCTGCTTCTGTGGAGGACACATAGTTTATCAGGGAAAATCAGGCTATACTTGAGGTTTAAGTCTCTCATTCGTTTCTTTACTAATATGAAAGTTTTCCTCTGTTCTGCACTTTTTGTGTGTAGTTGGGAAAGATTGAAATGGGTTTCCCCCCCAAACAGTGGAGGACCCTGTATCCAGGGAGATAATGAGTAGAGCGTCTCGATCATGAAAATTAAACAGATGAGCAATCGTGGGTTTCAGAGGGGCACCTGCGTTCGGTGGGGTTGCAAGGTATTGGTGATACAGTCTTCGAGGTATAATTCCGGCAACTGCTTTCTCCGGGAACCCCACAAATAAAAGTTATTCTTTCAGGATGTGCCCTAACCGTCCTCTGTGCATTCATTGAGATGAGTGGACAGTTTCTGGAGGGCAGAGACACTGCCCCAGAGGGTATGGACTTCCTTGTCCAGGGCATCCATGTTCTGCTTCATGGTGATGACTCAGTCTGCCATCTTCCGGAGATCAACACAAAGCAGATTAGCGTTGACTGTGACTGAGTCTATTTTTGTAACCAGTTTGGCTCTGGAGCTTTGTATTGCCACCATTAGATCTGCAAAAGTCCGTGTAGGGTTTATCGCTGCTTTGTCTCCCCTCCGCCTGTCCCTTCTCTGCCCTTTCCTTAGGTGGACCCTCAGGCTGCGTGGCACAGGTAAAGTTCACAATCTTATTGGATTGGGCAGGTTTAGTCTACTTGTACTTCCACATCGCACCAGGAGAGTCAACAATGGTTCCAGGAGTCCCCCACCTGCACATCTGAACATGTCCTCCTTACCCTTGGATAGTTCAGACTCTTTAGAGGGGATACCACAACCTCCAGTGCTCAAACTCCATGACTTCTAAGACCAAGGCCATGGTGTGCATCTGAGACTTTCATCCCTACCCGTGCAGAGGGGGCAATCCTTTTGCCGTTTGAATCTTGGCAGCGGTCTCTAATCACACTGGTGTGGGGGTACCTAACAGGGGGTCTCCTCATGCAGCTGTTGTTTCAAATGGGGCTTTCAGGGGGCACGATATCCGTCAGGTTCAGGCATCGGGCCGTCCATTTAAATACGCTGTAGATACTTTCCGTTTGCAGTGCACTTACTTTGTTCCACATTTCAGGCCTAGCATTCCAGCAGTGTCTATGTGAGCGTTAGTAGTGTTCCAGAGTTGCACTGTCCCCGTTAGGCAGTTGTCTTCAAGGCCCTCCACCCCACCCCCTGGGGAGAGAGGGACAGGCCACAGTCAATTTGATTCCTAGGGGCTCTGGGCATGATTGCCTAGCATGGGGGCGTACAAAGGGTGCCGCTAGCAGGGAAGAAAGGCTTCTGTGTAGTTTTTGGCCAACAGGCACCTCGTAGCTCTGGGCCCCATGACGCACTCAATATGTGGCATGCCCTGTTACATGGTGAAAAGGTACAGTGCAGGTTGCAGGGGGCATCACACCAACTGGCACTCCGGCGGCTGATCACCGCTGCCCAACTCAGTCTCCAAGGGCCCTGGGTCTGCCAGACACTTAGGAAGGGCCGAGCTGGCCTGGGAGGTACCCGAGTCACATTGGCACCTCCTCTGGGTGGTCCAGACTTTCCCTGCTGTCTCATTGGGGGCCTTTGGCCACCCAGCAACACCAGGGCTGCCCCCAAACGTGCACCACCAGCAAACCTGCAGGATGTCTGCTTGCCATCACCTTAGATAATTTTCAGACTTTAAAATCGCTCCAGCAGAACAATAATGCTCGATTTAGCTGGCTCTAGTGGGGCATGAAAAGTAGGTTGGTTTGGCAAAGGGTGTAGGATTGCTAATAGTAGGCTCCGTGAACCCCTTAGTGCATGGCTGGGAAACCAGCAAAACATCATTTTAGCATGATCAGCTTATAACAACCCCATCAGGAATAGAAAGCAAGTCCTAAAAGACGCAACTTGGGAGCACCTAGTCTACACCTATAGTACCAGTGATGCTAGGGGCTCCTGGGAGATAGTCAATAGGAAACAAACATCCTCAAACTTTGTCTGATGGCTTAGGCTCTAACATCAATCCAGCCAACTGAGTGGCGCATTTTAAGCAGATCTATTTACTAGTACATACCAAGACAACTGATTCTGCAGAGGGATCTCCACCATTTCCATTGGGAATCTCGTTTCAGCTTGAGGAAGTATTTTTCACTATTATGGTCAGTCTCTCTAACAAGATCCCTGGGCCTGACGGGATACCCATGATCTTTACAAGCCAAACATTCAGCTATAGACCCCTCTGATCACTAACGTTTTAAATTTGGCTACACCAGTCAAAATGCCCAAATCACTGAAAACAGCAATCATTGTATCTCTATTTAAGGAGGGAAAAAGACAGGGACCCCAGTGTTACAGACCCATTTCTTTACTAGAGTCTGTAGTTAAAATTGTGGGTGGTACTAGCCTTAAAAAAAAAAAATCAAGGACTAGGTCTAGCACAATGATATTCTTTGCCCAGTGCAAAATGGCTTCAGGGAAGGTAAGGGAACTCTGCAACAGTGGCCCTCATTACATCCCTGGCGGTAAATTCCGCTTACCGCCGTGCCGACGGCCACCAACATACAGGGACCGTGGCGGTATTCCGCTACGGGTATTATCACCCACACTCAGAAATACGCCACTATACAGACACCCACACAAGTCCGCCCGACCAAAGGTCAATGATAAACTGGCGATAGCAAAACCCACACCGTCACGCCAACAGGAATACGTCCACAGTATCACGACCCACGAATCACCACAGCGGTCTTACAACCCCAGTAAACCATTGGCGGCACACACCGCCGCACTCAAAATATATACACACTCACAAAACACAACCACATTGGATAATTCAAAATACACACACACGACACACATACACACACCACACCCTCACCACTATAAAAAAATATACCCACGTTACCCACACTCCTTTCAACGAACAAATTAGAACAAGCAGAGAGAGAAAAACAAAGACCACACCTTCACCCAGAGGCACAGAACACGCACATCACATAATACATCACAACACAGCACCCCACACATCACCCACACCACATCATGGCACCTCAAAGACACCCCAGGTTTTCTGAGGTGGAGCTAAAGGTCATGGTGGAGGAAATCATCCTGGTAGAGCCACAGCTATTCGGATCACAGGTGCAGCAGACATCCATTGCAAGAAAGATGGAGCTATGGCTGGGAATCGTCGACAGGGTCAACGCCGTGGAACAACATTCAAGAACCATGGATGACATCAGGAGGAGGTGGAACGACCTACGGGGAAGGTACATTCTGTGGTATCAAAACACCAGATTGCCATACAGAGGTCTGGCGGTGGACCCCCACCTCCTCCCCCACAACTTACAACATGGGAGGAGCAAGTCTTGGCGGTCATGCATCCTGAGGGCCTCGCAGGAGTAGCAGGAGGACTGGACTCTGGTAAGTCAAATCTTTACTACTTTATCCCCCACACTCTACCTGCATGCCATTACAAACTTCTACCCCTACCCTCACACCCATCACTCCAACACCTCACATATACCCCACTAGCACAACCCACCCATCCCAATACTAAGCCCTGCAGGCAACAACAATGCATATACACCCATCACCGACCTGCATAGACACCCATCACCACAGCATGCACACTAGATAGACTCACCCAGGCCACCTAATTAGCAATCACACAAGGCCAAGGTGACAGTGCAAGCACATTTTTACAGGGAAACACCCATTGCACACAATGGCACACACAGATACAATAGCAATGCATTTGCATTCAAACAGGACCCCTACCCAGCGTCACCGGACAGGAGGTGCCGGCTATATTCACTCCCCCATAGAATAGGCCCCCCACAGTGATGACAGCAGCTCTGCACGCCTGGATCAGGATGACCAGCCTGGCCCATCTGGGACCTCTGGACAGTCGGTTCCCCACCACAGTCCCAAACCACCACAGAACCTCCCCCTCAGGAAACACCAGCAGAGCACCCACCCATGCCACTGTCCCCAGGACACGTCAATCAGCAGTGTCACTACAGGGACCCCAGGCAACCCCACTAACCCAGGACGATCAGGGACCTGGGGTCAGTGGCAGTGGGCACACGGTTCAGGGGACAGAGGCACAGGACAACAGAGAAGCTGGGAGGACTGATGTGCGAGAGGGGGAGGACAGGCCCAGGGAGCCCACTCTCCACGAGGCACTCTCCAACATCCTGGGAGCGTACCACCTTTCCCAGGAGACCATGGGCACGGTACTGGCCAAGTTTGAGGAGACCCAGCGGCTGCAGGAGGGACACTACATGGGGATCAGGGATGACCTCACCAAAATATACACCATCCTGGTCACCATAGCAGGGGTGCTGGCTGATATGAGCAAGACCATGAGGGAGGCAGTGGCTCAACAAAGGGCCCCTGACACTAGCAAAACCGAGGAACTGCCTTCCACCTTTGCCGGCGCTAGTGGACAGGAGGCCCCGCCAAAGGACCAAGAGACCACTAGCACCCCACCCCCTGCAAAAGGAGAACCACCCCGCAAATGGTCCCTGCGATCCAGGCAGAAGACAGAGAACATTGCCAAGACCCCCACCAGGAAATAGGACTCTCCTGATTGTCACCCTTCTGTTCCACTCTGTTACCCTGTCCACCTTGAACTGCCATTGCTCCCCTTCCTATGCCCCCTTGTACAATGCACCTGTGATGCCAAGAGACTGGACTCTACCATGGACCTTCCTCCACCATCACCCCAGCCCCTTGCACATACCCCTATACCCATTAGCACCTAAATAAACACCCTTTAATCAAAAAACAATCTGAAGTCAGTCTGACCTTTCACAAATGTATTATCACAACATTAGCAACAAATTGTAATGTAAATGTTCATTTACTCATATCAATGTATGACAGTTGTTGGGCAGCAGTACACATAGCAGAAGGCAGAATGGGGTACACAGATCTGAAAAAGGGAAATCCAAAGGGAACAGTCAGTGACCATAGACAGATGTTAAGAGGCTGCCTTGTACAATGTCCTAAAGTACACTGAAATGTGAAGAGGAGTTACAGTCTCTTACCTGTGTCTCACTGGAAGTACTGCATGATGATGTTCGTTCTGTTATCAATATCTTCTTCCCCTGCCTCCTCTTCCTCACTGTCCACAGGCCCCACCACTGCCACAATATCATCACCAGGCTCATCCTCCAGCAGAAGAGGCACCTGGCGTCTCAATGCCAGGTTGTGCAACATACAGCATGCCATGATGATCTGGCACACTTTCTCCGGTGAGTAGTACAGGGAGCCACCTGTTAGATGGAGGCATCGGAATCTGGCCTTAAGGAGGCCGAACGTCCTCTTAATAATACGCCTAGTTCGCCCATGTGCCTCATTGTAGCGTTCCTCTGCCCTTGTCCTGGCATTCATCACTGGGGTCAATAGCCATGAGAGATTGGGGTAACCAGAGTCACCTGCAAATTTCGAGGGATACCTCTTAGACACACACTAACCCTTAGGGACTACCCCATACCCAGACACCTACTCATACTGTGTGGGGACCTTGGGCTCACCTATTAGCCACACCCGGTGCCTCTGGAGTTGGCCCATCACATGAGGGATACTGCTATTCCTCAAGATATAGGGGTCATGCACAGAGCCAGGATACTTGGCATTCACATGGGAGATGTACTGGTCCGCCAAACACACCATATGCACATTTATCGAATGGTAGCTGTTTCTATTTCTGTAAACTTGTTCATTTCTGCGGGGGGGGACAAATGCCACATGTGTACCATCAATGGCACCAATGATGGTGGGGATATGTCCCAGGGCATAGAAGTCAGCTTTCAACGTGGCCAAATCATCCACGTGGGGGAACACGATGTAGCTGCACATGTGTTTTAGCACGGCAGACAACACCCTGCTCAGCATGTTAGAAAACATTGGGTAAGACATCCCAGATGCCATGGCCATTGTAGTTTGGAAGGAGCCACTTGCCAGGAAATGGAGCACTGACAGGACCTGCACTAGAGGGGGGATACCTGTGGGTTGCCGGATAGCTGACATCAGGTCTGGCTCCAATTGGGCACAGAGTTCTTGGATTGTGGCACGATCGAGTCTGTACGTGATTATGATGTGTCTGTCTTCCATTGTTGACAGGTCCACCAGGGGTCTGTACACTGGAGGATGCTGCCATTTCATCATCTGCCCCAGCGGTTGTAGCCTATGGAAGAGAATGGTGAGCAGAGGGTAATTTACCACATAGGTAGCACAACTGTGTCAGAAGTCATGTTAGAGAATCCGTGTGCAAAATTGTGAGTCCGTATAAGTGCCAATATGTGCTTTGATGCAGTTAGGTGCCATGCCATGTGCACCCGTGAAATGGCGGCTGCCTGAGTCGTGAGGAGGAACAAGGGGAAATTAGGTAACTGTGCTTGCATTGTGCAGTGTCGCGGTAGGCAGTCAAAGACCGCCGCGCAACTCCGCATTGGTTATCATTGGGCCCTGTGGGTTCCAGGAGCCAATGGCGATGTACGCCGGCGGTGATGGTACGCACCGCCGCGGACGTGACCGCCATTTTCTATCTGTTCATTCACTTGATACCTGACCATCAACAGGAGAGGACCTACACTGCAAGTGCTGCTGTGATCTGAGTCTGGAAGCGACAATGGCTACAGTGTCTGGGGAAAGGGCCCCTGCCTTCACTGCGGAGGAGTTGGACAAACTGGTGGATGGGGTCCTCCCCCAGTACACGCTACTCTACGGTCCTCCAGACAAACAGGTGAGTACACTGTGAGCATGATGCGTCGGCAATACCTGTTTGGAGTGGTGTGGATGTAAGGCACATGTTTGGGGGTGGGCTGAGTACTGCATGTGAGGATGGTCAGTGTATGTGCGTCAGGGCATGGGTGGGAACTCGTGGCCAATGAGTATGACGGTCCGGATGGGTGAGTAATTTCCTTTCCTCCTGTACCTTCCCTCTAGATCAGCGCCCACCAGAAGAAGGGTATTTGTTGTGCCATCGTCAAGGAAGTACGGACCCTGGGGGTTTATCACATACTGAGCACCCACTGCCACAAGAGATGGGAGCACCTCCGCTGCTGGAGCAAGAAGACGGCGGAGGCCCAGCTGGGGCTGGCCTCCTAACGTGGAAGGGGTGCCCATCGCACCATGACCCCCCTGATGTTCTGAATCCAGGCAGTGGCCTATCCGGAGTTGGATGGGCTCTTGAGGGCATCACAGCAGCCACAAGGAGGTGAGTACAGTGTCATAAAGCTGGCTCTGCGCAGTTTAGGAAGTATCTGGGTGGGAGGTGGGGGGCTGTGGGTGCCTCTAGGCCAGGGCGGTCATGCCAGGGCATGTCCCTTGTTTGCGGGCTCAGATGCAGCCCTACCCCAATGGTACAATTGGGCAGCTACTAGTGTGCAGGGTCCTGTGGGTGTCAGATGTGCATGTACTGGCGTTAGGCATTGTACCCCATGGGCTGGTGACTACCATAGTCAGTGGTTGTGCAAGGCCTAGTGAATAGGGCAGCTCAGTGTGTGGTGTGTCCGCCAATTGTAGTGGTGTTGCTGGCATTGACCATGTGTGTCCTTTGTCTCTCCCCCTTCTTGTTTTGTCACCCTGTCCTTGTGTGCATTAGCATCATCTGGCGGAGGAGCAGAGACACCGGCGACGGAGGGAGCTGCCTCCCACATGGCCCAAGAGGGTGAAGGCACCAGTGGGACAGAGGGCAAAGGGAGTTCCACGACGGGGACAGGAGGGGATACCAGCGACAGCGACTCCTCCTCTGATGGAAGCTCCCTGGCGATGGCAGACGTCTCTGTGCCCACCCCAACTACAGGTACAGTCGTCACCCCCCCTACCAGCACCGCCCTCCCAGCAGCCCCTCAGCGTGTTTCCCGTGCCCGCTCACCCAGGAGGGTGGGCATCTCCTTCACCCCAGGCACCTCAGGCCCACCCCCAGTCAGCCCTGCTGCCCTCAGTGAGGAGGCTATTGACCTCCTGAGATCCCTCACTGTTGGGCAGTCAGCTATTCTGAATGCCATCCAGGGTGTCGAGAGGCATTTGCAGCAAACAAATGCATACCTGGAGGGCATTCATTCTGGCGTGGTGTCCCAACAGAGAGCATTTCAGGCTCTGGCCTCAGCACTGATGGCAGCCATTATCCCTATGTCCAGCCTCCCCCGTCCAACTTCCACTACCCAGACCCAATCCTCTCTACCTCAGCCTATCCCAAGCACACCCTCAGACTAGCATGCACACACACCAACAGACAAAAGTGGCTCAGGAAAACATAAGCACCACACAGGCACTCACACAAGTACCATACCCATGCACACATACCAACATCCACTTCCTCCATTGTGTCCCCCTCCTCCACGTCCTCCACCTCCCTCCCAGTCTCGTCTCCACTCACACTTGCATGCACTACATTATCAGCCACTGCCTCCATCACCAGCACGCCCATCACAACACACCGCTCACGTGCAATCACAACCCCCACTACCATTCACACATCCCCTGTGTCCTCTCCCAGTGTGTCTGTGAGCCCTCCTCCCAAAGTACACAAACGCAGGCACACACCCACTCAACAGCCACCCACCTCACAACAGCCTCCAGCCCATGCAACTTCACCCAGACGTACACCTCCTACAACCATACACCTCCTAGAACCATTACCTCTTCCTCCACTCCCACACCCCCTCCATCTTCCTGTCCCAGTGTGTCTAAAAAACATTTTCTAGCTAACTTTAACCTCTTCCCTACACCTCCCCCCTCCCGCCTGTCCCCAAGGTCTAGATCCCAGCCCACCACCTTAGCCACCACATCTGCGTCTGCTGTGATCTGTGCAAGTCCGAATGGATCAAAGGGGGCACCCTTCAGAGCTGCCAGTGTGCCACCTTCAGATCTGAAGGACCACCCATTCCGCCACCTGCCAAGGTCAAAAAGGGGCCGGCTTCCAGCAGGGGAAAGGCACACCACCCACCCAGCAAGGCCGCAGCCAAACACAGAGAGGACAGTGCCAAGGTCCCAGCAGCGACTGCCAAGGTGGGGAAGGGACACAAGACAAAGGGCAAGTCACCTCAGGGCACGATGCCTCCTTGTGAGGGGCTGGTGACCACCATTTCCTCAAGAATGCCAGTGACCTGTACCACAGTCACCACCGCCGCAACAACCGCCACCTGCACTGCCGCTGCCACAACGTCAGTCTGCAGCATCCTCCCCAAGGATCAGCCATCCGAGGCTGCCGGAGATGGTATGGTGTCTCCCACCACCACAAGAGACACCTGCATCATGGCCAGCAGCGGCAGCATCTATTCCGCACGCACTTCCGCAGCCACCGCCACCTGCACCACCATCTGCCCAGCCAGTACCACTATATCGGACGTCAGCAGCATAACCAGTTGGCAGCCGTCTGAGGCTGCAGGTGGCGTCCTGAACCCTGGACACGCCACTTTAGGCACCACCCCCCGCACTGGCACGAGCAGCAGTTGGCAGCCTAAGTCGCCACAGGATGGAGTGTGGCTCTGCCTCCATGGAGTATCATGCTACCTGTTCCATGCACATCTTGTGGCTCAGGCACCAGGTGACAGGAGGGTAACTGCCACACCCCAGGTGCAGCATCACTGGGCACAATGCCCCCTCCAGAACCAGTGGATAGATACATTCACTCCCCCTATCCTTGGCAGGATTAAGCACTCTGTGCACAATGCCCCCTCCAGAACCAGTGAATAGATACATCCACTCCCCCTATCCTTGGCAGGATCAAGCACTCTGGGCATAATGCCCCCCTCCAGAACCAGTGGATAGATGCATCCACTCCCCCTATCCTTGGCAGGATGAAGCACTTTGGGCACAATGCCCCCTCCAGAACCAGTGGGACATACCACCGACTTGAGAGACTGTGGCTTTGCACTCCCCAGGACCACGCAGTGGGCAAACCACCCACTTGAGAGACTTGAGAGACTGTGGCTTTGCACTCCCCAGGAGCAAGCAGTGGGCAAACCACCCACTTGAGAGACTTGACTCCCCAGGAGCAAGCAGTGGGCAAACCACCCACTTGAGAGACTGTGGCTTTGCACTCCCCAGGAGCAAGCAGTGGGCAAACCACCCACTTGAGAGACTGTGGCTTTGCACTCCCCAGGACCAAGCAGTGGGCATGGAGGCCCCTCGAGGGGCAGTGGCGTCGTACCATCTTCCGGCTGAGGTGCCTCCTTCCCTCTGAGGTGCCTGTGTTTTTTTCGACCTGATGCCCCTGTAATGTTCTCTACGCTTTGAGGCAGGTGTCATGTGTGGGCTTCACCCATGCTTTTTTGGACCACTGTTCCACGGGCATTTACAAGGGACAGTGTACATAATGTAAAAATTGTATATACTGTTTATTTAAATTCTACTGCTATATCTGAATGTTCCAATATAACACTGGTTAGACTAATTTCCCTTTGTCGTTGCGTGCTTCCAGGGGGTGACGGGGTGTATCAGTATTGTTGTTGGATGTGTTTGTGTGTATGTTGTTGTGGGTGAGGGTGGGGGTGTTGCGTGCCGAGTGTGTCACTCTCTTTTCCCTCCTCCCAACCCCTGTGTACTAGGTGCAGTACTCACCATCATCGCCATTGCCGCCTTCTTTCTACTTCGTGGTGTATGAGAAGATACACCAACATGGGGAGGATCTGCAATTCGGGCTCCATGGCGTCCTGGTTCTTCGTGGAGTGTCAAAAGGTGAGTGGTTCCCCTTTGATGTACTGTTTCTGCCGTGTTTTTGATACCATTGGTACTGCCCCGGAAAAGCTGGTGGATTGGCCTCTCATAATAGTGTGGGCGGTACATTGTCTTCCACCTGTCTGTTGGCGGTGACCGCCGCAGTGTGTGTTGCTACCGCCGTGGCGGTCGGAGTGTCAAAGTGTCTGTCTATGTTGGCGGTTTCCGCCGTGGTCGTGTTCTCATTTTTTTTACCGCCGGCCTGTTGGCTATGTTACCGCCGCTTTAACACCGACCGCCAGGGTTGTAATGAGGGCCAGTATTTGAGCCTTAACTGTATCTTAGGGAAATACATGTCATGGCAAAGAAAGGGGCTATTTACTTAGAATTTATGGACCTAAGTAGTGCATTTAACTGGGTTAACAGATTTATGTTATGGGGTATCCTAACTGGTATTGGAATGCCCCAACCACTGATTGACTTCTTACAGGCCTTACACTCGGGGGGTCAATGCCTTTGTCAGATATGGCATGGGGGGGTGCATAGACTCCTTTAGCTGGCTCCGGGGTTAGGCAAGGCTTTGTTTTGCCCCCTAATTTATTTATGTTATATGTTAATGGTTAACTCATTCTTGATAGCCAATGGGAAAAATATGCCCAAAGTGAAATCCATATTCGTCCCTTCCCATTTCTATGCTGACAATGCAGTACTACTTTCCCGTACCCCTAATGTCCTCAGGGGCCTTATCGATTTGTTTGTAAAGTTTAGGGACTATCTAGATCTGGATACTAACATAGCTAAGACACAGTTTATGGCATGTGGGAGGCAGTCCTCTAAAATTAGACCAATAACTATCTCAGGAAGTTTATTGCAAGTGTAAGCGAGTTCCCTTATCTAGGTGTTACTTCTGACTCACAGAATAGCTGGTTACCCTCTCTTGCAAACCGATGCCTGCATGTTTATCAAGCCTGTGGGTGTTATGCAGGTAGGCCTCAAGATTTGGCAGCAAACTTATTTTACCCTTGTTGGAAGTATATAGAATGACGTGCTTCCTTTTTAAACCTGTGGTGCCACCATTTGGGCTTATTGTGACTGCTTGAAAATGCAATGTGAGGAGAATCACTTCTGTAGGGAATTTCTGGGCCTGTGTCCCTCTAGTTATACTTTCTCCATCCATGAAGAGCTGAACCTAGACTATGCCGAAGATTTTGTCAAACTTGCTTTGTCGTAGACTCCTGTTTTGGTAACAAGACTGCTGGATTTTGTGTGGGACTGAGTCTAATCCCACAGCGTGTGACAACTGTCGGCCTAACCCTTTCTGGCTAGCTAGCGGCACCTCACAAGTAGCAAAGGTAAAAGTGCTTTGTGGCAGCCTATCGCATGATGCTCAGACTCCTCATGAAAGTTGTGGTGGAGCAGATCTCACCCCTTTCTCTCAGTTATGCATGTCTCCTACATGCAAGGACAAATCAGAAGCAGGTTCTTGGTTCAAGAGGTTTTTATTGAAGCAAATGCGTTCTATGTAGAAAGGCATGAATTGCAATTATAAGGATAATGAAACAGCGTTGTGACAGCAGTTAACAAAAGAGTGAAAAACAAGAAGAGTCCTACCATTTTGTCATAGTAGTGTGCCTAGCATTCCTATCTACACTACGAAGGTTCTACATTAGTGCAAGTAGCAGAGGTAGCCCTAATCTGCCCTTCTGTTTCTGTGAAGGAATCCAAACCTCCATACCTGTGCAGAGATAGAGAAGAGGCCTGTTAGTCCGCAGAGAGTCCTCCCATGTAGACAAAGGGGAACCAAAGGTTTCAGCAGAAACTGCAACGATGTGCAGCATACAATGGCAAACTGGCTGGAATGTCCCCTCCGAGATGTTGTGGGCAATATGATGTTTTATAATAACATATCTGTTCTTCTAAGAACTGCCCTAATGTGAAAACACGTATTTTGCTGTGTAGGGTAAATAATGTTCCCTTTGGACTGGGAATACCCAGGAAACATTGTGTACAGCCTTGGGTTGAGCACGAGATGGGAATGTCTTGCAAATAAATGAATAACAGTTTCTCGAAAGAAGGAAAACTGATAAAAGGAATAAAAAACATCTCCGCTAAAATGAAGTGTTGCTAACATAATAAAAGTGAATATAACTAGGTAAAACGGAACAGGCATCAGGCCCATAGCTAAATAACGTGCCTGTGTATAATGCTAAAATAACCTCATGGCACCCTCCCCATTGGCGGTTCAAAGGTGTAGAGGTATATACTAAACCCAATACTAAAATCACTCATCCCGTATTACTTACTAAAAGTAAGCTAAAATATAGTGAATTAAATGAAATGCCCTTGTCAACAAGCAAAACAGACCAAAATATGAGCCAAATTAAAAAAGGTCAATTTAAAATTATGCAAATTTCAAACATCAGTTGAGGCCAAATGTCAGCACATCATCAATTATCATGGTCTTCTGGGATATCACGAATATCAACAAGTGTTATTAAATCCAGGAAAGACCCCACTTCAGCAGACGGTAGAGGAGCCAGTTCGTTGACTAGGAAAGTAAGGGAGCACTTATGTTCCGTTGCCTCAGCTGTACCTCTGGCGGAGGCGGCAGCATCCCGTGCAGTGCCAGATGTTGTAGCACAAAGAGACACTTCATCCACAAAGGCTGCTCATAGCAAGCTTTCTGTAGCAATCACAATCTCAATGTGCATTTCTGGTAATGAACCCTCATCGAGAATACCAACAGAGCAGCATCTAAAGAAGGTACGAGATGCATGGCAAGAAACATTTTCGGTGCATGTTTGAAGGGGCACCACAAATACGGTCTACACGCAATTCAGAACTGGTCTGAATGACAAAGACCTGTTGGACTCCAGATCTTCCAGGAGTAGTACTCCACAATACTGCTGTTCACGACACAGTTGAACTGGTGAAAGCACCATCAGTCCTTCTTGTTGAGATGAAACAGCTGTTGCGAAGAAAGAATGGCAACAGCAAAATTCCGCCAATTAATGCCAACGTAACAGGGAATCCCCCCAAAACACTCAGAAAATTGAGTGTATGGCAAATACCAAATATAGAGGATAAGGTGCTGACAAAACCAGAACCAACAGCCTTAAAAAAATGTACAGTCCCAGCGGTGTCAGATGAGTTGAAATTGCTACCTATGAGTATACCGAAATGTCTCAGAAAATTTGTATTTAGAAGGGACTATAGATCTTGTGGGCAGATGTAAGCACCACATTTTTTTTAAACAAAAGAACCTTTAGTCTGTCCAGCTTGTCAAACTGTACATTAGAAGGAGAAATATGAGGCTAAATTTCTGCTAGTTTTATCTTGGAGGGGAGAGGGGGAAAGCACATTTCCGTAACATGTAACAAATCAGATGACCTAAACTACATAGGCAATTCCGGCTCACATACCGCAACAAATTATTTTGTTCAGCATCGCATAACTCCCATTCAGCAGCACCTGGGACGCTGGAAAAATGAAAGGGACAGAGTTCCCCTTCAGATATTGTAAAAATGATGTCATTTTGTATGATGTCAATTGCAGATGAAACAATGTTATTAAGGGTGTATATGCGGTTGGACGTGATGTTCATTACGTTATCTACAATAGCTAAAGCTTTCTACACATTTGCCTGATCTATCTGCCTCAACTGGGTGGTGGCTTCTTTCTGTGAAACTTTCCAAATCTCATTATAAATTGCATATAAGAAGCACTTAGTGTGGTTTTCTTGGACATACCAGGAAATCTTGTAAGCCTGTGCTAACTGACAGGAGGCTAAGGTGTTCTTTGACAGCTGTTAATGTGAAAGATTTCAACCCTTGTTGACATAGTTTACCCACGCTATTTGTGGTAACAATATCATAGTGTTGTGATGATATGTAATGAGGGTTGGCTCACTCTGAAACACCCTGTGGAGTTTACAAAATGCGCATGACAACCGTTTGTGTTGACTAGCCACAACAACCACCTGTTTGGATCTGAAAGTATCAAGTTAAATGTCCTTTTTTGGACCTACCTGTCGAGCTGTTCTTCAGTAACATTTAAAACTTCTCCCCATTTGTCAAATTTAGCTGGTGATGGGATACTGGGCATTTTCAGCTCCTTAATTGTTGTTAAGCCTAAAACAACTTGTTTGTTGTACAGTTTCATTTAGAAATATAAGTTGCAACAGAATCAGAAATGCTTTAAACAAAGCTTCCCTGCCCTGTATTTACCAATTTCAAGTTCCTCACAAACTCAATAAGTCAGTGTACTTCAACCAATATTCAAAGCCTTCAATAGCCAACTCGGAAACAAAGAAGTCAGAATACATTAATTTGGTGTCAGTTAACAGAGCATTTTTCAATTCTATAGGAGGCAACTTAAAATAATAAAACTCAGCATTTGTGACATCATGCCCAGAACCATATGCACTTTTCTACATATGTTTTAGAACATCCCACTGGAGAAGTTGGACAATGTTCCCATTGTGTATAAACAGTTCTCAGGTGCTGGCTTTACCTATGAAGTGGTGTCCGTAATGATGGTAACCGAACAATCCCAATAATTTGCTGTTGTTTGGTAAACATCTTCACTTTCAAATACAGTATAATATTCAAGCTCAGAAAGCATAGAATCAACTGTTTTCACATCCCAGTAATCAGAAACCACCTCAGGTGTTATCATATAATTCATAGAAACTTTGACTACATATGGAATTTGAATAATTTCCATCATTCTGTATATATCAAACGATACTTTATCCCAAACAATCTTATCAGGAATCGGTATAGCTGAAATGTTCACTAGGGATAAGTCTCTGCAATCCTTATGTGAGGACAGGTGAGGCTTCCAAACCGCCAGTTCAACAGCAGAGCGGTCAGGAAGATAATGGCTATGTATCAGTAAAAAGAAAACAATGACAAAACCAATCCAAAGGAGGAAGGCACCCACGGTTAACAGAGCCCATAGATAATTTCATGGATGAATTAGTTTGTTTTGAGCCTATTAAATAGCTTACATGCACTTGATGCAGGTGTAGTTGAAGATGCAGAAGAATTTCAAAAAGGATCATTGATGTCAGCAAAATCACCAGAAGCAGATCATGCAAACACTGGAACCGATGTCAGAGAAGGAGAACTGGCATATGATTCCCTTAGTGATTCGTAGTAAACAATCACATCCGTTTCTGCTGAATTTGAGCAACATAGCTCAGACCTTTGGACATTTCTTGTTGTAGATGTAGTGACAGGTACTAATGAAAGATCATTTTCCACCCTCCCCAAGCTCTGGGAAGTTTCATCACTGATGGTCAAATTTTGAAGAGGTACATCCTGATTGGCAGTGAGAGGGATTCAAGAACTGCTCAGGATTTATTGTGTAGGACTGGCCACATGGTGTATCTTTACATTGTCGATTGAAGCAAAGTGGTCTCCTTTGGAACTAGGCAGCGGTGGTAGTATGACAGTTCGGGTACCGTGTATTCCCAGGACTAGAACCAGATCTCAATATACATGGCCAAATTCCTTTTTTACATCAATTCTTTCACACACTAGATCCTCAACTTTTAGAATCCAGGAGGTAGGCGTTGTTGGTCAGTCCCTCATTCCCAAGGTGGCACCACATGCAGATGAGTTTATCACAGAACTCTTCAACATATAGGTATAGTAAACAGAACCTCATGTGGGGTACGCCCTCCCATGGACCTTCTGGGAAGAATATTAAGTGCCCTCTGGACTCCATACAGGTAGTTAGGCCAACTACAACCTGAACCTAATACTCTAGCTGTTAAGGATTGCTTTAAGTCTCGGTTCCTCTTCTCCACAACAGCATTTCTCTCTGGATGATATGAAGAAGAGAAATGTAGTTGGACACCCATTATCGTCATGGTGTCCATGAATGCCCTGGAGGCAAAGGCAGGGCCCTGGTCCAAATGGAAAGCTGCAACTGCATATGTCCTGATAAGAAATGCAGTTCTTAAATAACATTTCAAGCGTCAGCTGATCGTTGTGGCCATACCTGTAGAAATCTGGAGCAAGAGTCAACAGCGACGATGATGTAATTGTATGTACCATCAGATTTAGGGGACCACAGTGGTCCAGGTACCCACACTGTAACAGCTTATTGGAAATTAGGAGGTATGTTTGCGGTGGGCGTTTGACGGTGGATTATTTTTTTTGTTGACAGATGTCACAATAAAAATACATACAGTTGCAATAATATAATTGTAGCCCCATACCAGAATTGGCAGAAGCAAACGCTTCATGCGCTGCTTTTATTAGGTCACCCACTCCTGGTATTGTTATGAATGCAACATTTTGGGCGCTGTAATGGTAGGAATATTTGGCGGAATACGCCTTTGGCAAGGGCTTGCTGCCAGCTGAAGCTTTGACAGCAGCCAGTATTTCATCATCCAACCTCATCGTGAATGACTAATCGAAGCAACAGAAGCTGTAGCTACTGCTGACTTGGCTGCTTCATCAGCCAAGGTGTTTCTTGCAATGTGTATTCCTACATGTTAATGGCCCATTATATGTATTACATGGGTATTTGGTAGCATCTCTGGCTACCTTCCCCTATAGGAGTCTATGTTTGATGGTGTTCCCTTTTGAATCTCTGAATCCATTCTGGCACCAGTAATGCAGGTATTCATTAAAGGACTCGACACAATAGTACAAACCACATACAATGAGTGTCAGAAGGTCAGGATTCATATGTTCTAGTGCCAATAATAGAGCACTAAGCTCTGACAATTGTGCAGTGCAGTCCCCTAAGGTCTGCATGTATGAGTTCTGAAGGTGGAACTTGTCATCACTCATGAATCAGCTCACAGCTGCGCAAGCAGCAGAGTATTGATGTTTGGTGCCTACAGCTGGTTGCGCTGAAAGGTCAGTATATACTGTCATTTGATACTGATCAAGAAGCAAAATGTTAATAGGTGTTGGGTATTCAATTTCTTATTAAAGGAACTCTTGTGTCTGAAGTTTTGGATCAAAAACATAATCAACATCAGTGGCAGTCTGAGAGGTGGGCCATTGGATCCAACGTGGATGTAATGCTTTTGCATTTTGAATGCTGGCTTTTGTCACAGTCTCAAAGGCTGGTTTTGGTGTCGCAACAATGCATTTCCCCTGTGCTAGAGGTCTTTCTTTTATGACAGCCGTCTAAACAGCAGTCAGAATTTTTTTCAGTGGGAGCAAAGCCTTGTTCAACCATTGAATACAAATGTAATTTGTATGCTATGGTGACGGTATAGGGACTTTTGTGGACGACGTTTCGATCCCACACATGATACTGGGATTATTATTAGGACCTAAGAATGTGCCTATGGGACTTGAAGGGTTACCACATGCGCAACCAAGGACCGTTGTTAAAGAGAAGAAAAAAGGAAGGGGAGAGGAGGGAGGGGACAAGGGAAGAAATGTAAATAAAATAAATGAAATCACTTAAGGATAGGTTGTCAAAGGAAAACCGGTGATTAAGATCGGTCTACACATACACCTTGTGAGATCTGTTCCACCAGAAATGGCCACTGTACTCCGAAAGAATCACATGCAATACTGCTAACAAAGATTAAATGCTTAACAACTACTATTGTCCACAGGGTGACTATAAAATAGTTGTTCATGTAAAATGTGTCTGCTGAATAAAAGTCATGCAAAGCACACAGTGAAAAAAATAATCAAATGACGCACCAGGGCCAGTCTCAAACAGCACTTCCAAGTCAAAAGACTATGGGCCATATGTACCAACAAATTTTTCCATAGACACAGAATGGGTAAAACCCTTTGCTACATCTGGCCCTATGTAACATGGACCCATTAAGGCAATACAAGCAAACATCCGAAGGTCTAAAAGAAGGTCTAGAAAATAGTAAATAATACATAAATCAGAGTGCAATAATTCTATACTCCAACAGTGCCAGAAAGTAAGATACCAAAACCTTTTACCCCGTCACGGGACCAGGAGCTATGCAAAACAATATGCAACTTGCGCCAATCCACTAGAGCTAAGAGGAAAGGAATCGCAAGGGTCAAACCCAAATATGAACACCCGGTCCCAAAGAGGGCCTATCTGCAGTTTAACTTACATATTGTGCTAGGTTGATAGATAATAGTACAGCTGGAAGGATCCTGGGCCACAGCACAAGGAGAAGGGAGCAGTAATGTTGCAGCGTACAGGTGCCGAGTTAGTGAGTGAGCCAAACACTGTGTTGATAAAGTGGAAAAAGTAATGTGGCCGCAGTCAGGAAACATGGCAGCCATCTTGAAAGGCATACTGTTGCTGCAAAACTGACTTAATAAACTGTAATTGATTGGCCTTGCAAAAGTGTAACTACGAATAACCAAAAAAGAAATAGAAAATCATCAATGTATGTGGCAAATGCGGGAATGTATACTGCTGACATTATAGTGTCAGCCAACCACGCTGATGAGACAAACAGTGCAGAGCCCAAAATGTGACAGTGTGGTCACGTGACTCCACATGTGAAGAGCGGCTGCCAACTAGAATGGGAATAACAAGTGTCAGAGAACTCAATATAGGAATGTAACAGTAATCCCAGAACTGGGCCTCACAAGATCACAACACCCCTACCAAAAACACATTTTTTTTACTACACAATATCACATCAAATAAATTATATACTATTAATAGAAGTGGGGGAGGAGGGGAGGAGGAAGAGAGAGAAAAGAAAGGCAAAAGAGGGGGGAAAGGAAAAGGAAAACAAATTGCAATGGTATATTCTACCCTTTGATATATAACCTGATAAAGTGGTATATGCAATAGTTGAGTGTAAATTGACACATATATACATATACAAAGTGTCCATAGAATTGGAAAAAAACATAGACCGGATGAAGAGGAAACTGAAAAAAGGTAGAACATCTGGGAACTGTCAATTGCAATGAAAATGAGAGTAGAATCTACCCCACCTTGGTATCCAGAAGTAAAAAGCAGACCATCTAATGCTCTGTTTATGTGGCAGTGTGGAAAGCAGTTAGGCTTATCTTGGATATGTGCTAAGCATTTGTTGTACTCACAGTATCAATAAATGTGGACACACACTTGGAATACCTCGAGACCAATTTACAAAAATACTTCAGAGTTTTATAAAATTTGTAAGACCAAGATCATCAATTACTTTTTTAGTTATGATTTTTCAAATTTTGAAAATGTTCTGTTTGTGTGTGTAATTACGTACCATAGGAATCAATTGGAAAATCTTTTAAAATGCATATAAGATCAGGCAGTTCTCTCACAAGTGTCACCTTCTATTTTTATGGTCGAGGTTGTCGAGATGTCCTGTGGGCCAACCAGAGAAGTTAGGGTGGTTCCCGGTTTAAGCAGGAGCAATGGCTTAAAGCCTTGGAATTGGTGCACAGCGGAGAGGGTGACCACTTGGAAACACACTGCACAGGATGACTTAAAGGTAAGCCCGGTGGGTGTCGTTGGAGGGTGGAAGTCACAAGGGGTTAGGGACCCCTAGAGCACAGCTGGTTTGTGGAAGCAGGGGCCAGGGAAGCCTGGTGCAATGCAGATAGGTCTGCCAGGAGCTGTGCTCCTTGGAGTCCTTGGAGCAAGGAGCAGGTCACCTGGAGGGTAGATTGCAAGTCAGCAGGGCCACTCTGGGGGGTAGTTCTTGGGTGTCCTGAAGTCCCTCAACTGGTGCTATCCTCTGGGCTTTTTAGGGCCTGGAGTGGACATTGCTCTGGGTGTTTGACATTGGGGGTCCATTACCCTGGGTAATGACTGGTTCCTTGCTTTCAGGATGCAGAAGAGTGATACCTTCACTCTGAGGGATGTTCTTGGTGATTTTCAGAAGGCTGTAGGTGCTCTGGGGTTTTGTAGGGTCCTTCACGTTTCCAGGTGACACTTCAGCAGTGATTGTTGAGTCCTTGGAGCAGCAGGCAAGGTTTCGCACCATTTTCTTTGTGCAGCAGAACTTCTGTTCTCGTGCCTCAGGTCTTCTTTGTTCCTGGTCATCTTGTGTCCGTCGAATCTGATCTGTTGGTCTAGCGATGCCCACTAAATACCGGATTGAGGGGGCATTAGGGGCAGTACCTGGTAGTGACCAATAGGCCACCTACCTTAGGGTGGCTACACCCCTTAGTGACCACTTCCTGTGGGAAGGGGGTCACATCCCTAAATCTGATTGGCTATTTTTCTGCCATCCAAGATGGAGGAAAATTAAATGAATGGTCACCTCGCCTGCCACACTTGAGGGGTGGTGCAGGAAATACACTCCTCTTATCCTTGCTAGTTTTCCCGCCAGTTTCCTGCCTAAACTCAGGGCAAAACCATTGGGTGGCCATCTGCTGCTAGCAGCAGAGATCAGATTTCAAAGGTGGTAACCCCTTTTAAGATGACCGCTGGTGGAGGGTGCCTGCCTGGGGGAGGTGGGGTAACACCTCCTCCCTGGAAAGGCTTTGTGTTCTGGTTCCTGAAAGCCAAAGGCTGTCATCCCAGGAGTCCAGAATCATGTCTGGTGGTGGCAGGCTGGTTAGGACCAGTCAGCAACCAAGCCAGGACTGTTAGGTTTTGCATTGGGCACCTCTAAGGTGCCCTCCGGGTACATTTTTATAAGAAATTCAACAGTGGCAGCAATGTGGGTTTATTATTCTGAGTTGCTTGATGCCAAACAACCCGAGGTTTAGAGAGGCAATCATGTAGCTGGGGAACACATAGGGGGTTATTCTAACTTTGGAGGAGTGTTAATCCGTCCTAAAAGTGACGGTAAAGTGACGGATATACCACCAGCCGTATTACGAGTTCCATAGGATATAATGGACTCGTAATACGGCTGGTGGTAAATCCATCACTTTTCCGTCACTTTTGGGACGGATTAACACCTCCTCCAAAGTTAGAATAACCCCCATAATGACCAGTTTCCAGCACATGCATTTGCTATGGCTTCTCTGTACACTTACTATGTCTAAGAACTAAGAAAAGACACAGTAGGGGCATATTTGCTCATGCACACATATGCCCTCACATGCATTATAGTGTACCCTGCCTTATGGCTGTAAGGCTTGCCAGAGGGGTGACTTACCTATATTGCATGCAGTGTTAGTGAACATGGCACGCTTGGTGAGTGCCATGTCGAGTTTGCAACTTTGGATACACCCTGTCGTGCACTTACAATGGCAGTCTGCATGAGGCAGGTGTGGGGCTTCTCAGGGTGGCGTAATTGGTGCTGCAGCTCTGGGAGGCCCTCTTCAGTACCCATGCCCTAGATACTAGGGGTACCATTTACCAGGCACTTACAAAGGTGGCTGAAGTGCCAAACGAAGTACAGCTTTGGGGAAAGTGATCTGGCCCTGGGAACCTGTTTAGCAGGAGCCCAGGGCACTTAAAGTTTGAAATCACATAATTTTCCAGGCAAAAAGTGGAGGGCTACCATATCAAAAGAGGCCGTTTCACACCCAGGTGTTATTACATCACTCATTAAAATTTTAAATATATAGAATTTGAATTACGTCAGTAGGACCGTATATGTCAAATAATACTCATGTTATGACAATATGTTGGGGTTGTTTATATTTGCATCTTTAATTTTCACGATCCTGATTTTGTTATTCCTCATTATGCTAATTATTGGAGCTCATGCATTTTATCATAGATTGCAGTCTTTTCAATAAATGTATTGAAAACTGTCCTGCATCTTTTTTCTTGCCTATGTGTCTGTATGAGACTTGTATGTGGCGAGAAAAGGGTACTGCTTGTTTCCACAGCGATTTCACTGAGGGGTCTTCAGATTTCCATGCACGGTTGCCACAAATCACCTTTACCCCTTGGTTTTGGTGAGGTGCTGCTAGTGGAGTGGGAGAGATGGACCGACAGCCACCAACTGGTGTGGGAGTCACTCAGTCGCCTACACTGCAGAGGTGCTGCCACCGAAAATCCAGCAATCTCATAGGTGTACGAGAGTCCCTAATACACCAACTACGACCTGAACCTATACCTCTCACTGTTAAGGACTGCTTTAAGTCTCGTTTTTTCTCCTCCACAACGCTGTTCCCCCTGGGTTTATATGGAGAGGAATAATGGAGTTGAACACCCATTGTTTCAATGGTGCCCCTAAATGCCCCTAAAGATAAAGGCAGGGCCTGGGTCGAAGTGGAATGATGCAACCGCATATGTACTAATAAAGACTAGCAAGTCTTTTATAACAGTCCAAGCGTCAGCTGACCCTTGTGGCCATACCCACAGAATTCTGAAACAAGAATCAACAGTGACTAAGATGTATTTGTATGCACCATCAGTTTTTTGTAAGGAACCACAATGGTCCAGGTACATACATTGTAGTGGAAAGTTGGGAATTAGGAGAGATGTCTGCGGTGGGCATTTAATGGCGGACCCTTTCGTGTGCTGGCAAATGTCACAACAAGGGACATATTGTTTGGTCTGTTTGTAAAAACCTAGCCACCATATTGTTGCTGCCATACTTGCGTGAGCAGAAGCAACACCCTCATGCGCTGCTTTCATGAGATCTGTTCTCTGGTCTTGGTTGGGGATCACACAATCTCGTACCCCTGGAATGGTTGCAATTGCAATGTTGTGGGCATTGAGATGGTAGAAATATTTTGCAGGGAATGCTTTTGGTAAAGGCTTGCTGTCAGCCAAAGCTTTCACAGCAGCCAGCGTCTCATTATCCACCCTCATATGAGAGCCAGTTATTGCAGCAACAGAAGCTGTAGCTACTGCTGTCTTGGCAGCTTCATCAGCCAAAAGGTTTCTTACAACTTGCATTCCTACATGTTGATGGCCCAATGCATGTACTACATGAGCTTTTGGTAGTCTGTCCCGTAGGTCAGCTACCCTCCCCACAAGTTTCTGTGTTTGATGGTGTTCCCTTTTGAATCTCTAACGCCATGCAGGCACCAGTGATTTAAGTAGTCGTTATAGGATTGGATACAATAATATCAATCACACACAATCCGTGTTGGTTGGTCGGGATCTGTATGTTCCAGTGCCAGCACAGGAGTATTAAGCTCTGCCAACTGTGCAGTTCAGTCCCCTAGGGTCTGTGGGTAGATATTGTGACGATCAAATGCACCATCCCTCATCACTCCACTCACTACAGCACAAGCGCCTGAGTACTGATGTTTAGTACTAACAGCTGGTTCTGCTGAACCATCAGTGTAAATGACAGTTTGGTATTGGTCTAATGGTAATATATTAGTAGGTGCAGGGTACTCCTATTCATATTGGAAGAATTCCTGGGGCTGAAGTGTGAGAAAGTAGCCTCTTTCTATCCTTGTTACCCCCACTTTTGGCCTGTTTGTGAGTGTATGTCAGGGTGTTTTCACTGTCTCACTGGGATCCTGCTAGCCAGGGCCCAGTGCTCATAGTGAAAACCCTATGTTTGCAGTATGTTTGTTATGTGTCACTGGGACCCTGCTAGTCAGGACCCCAGTGCTCATAGGTTTGTGGCCTATATGTATGTGTTCCCTGTGTGGTGCCTAACTGTCTCACTGAGGCTCTGCTAACCAGAACCTCAGTGGTTATGCTCTCTCTGTACAAATTGTCACTAACAGGCTAGTGACCAATTTTGCCAATTTACATTGGCTTACTGGAACACCCTTATAATTCCCTAGTATATGGTACTGAGGTACCCAGGGTATTGGGGTTCCAGGAGATCCCTATGGGCTGCAGCATTTCTTTTGCCACCCATAGGGAGCTCTGACAATTCTTACACAGGCCTGCCACTGCAGCCTGAGTGAAATAACGTCCACGTTATTTCACAGCCATTTTACACTGCACTTAAGTAACTTATAAGTCACCTATATGTCTAACCTTTACCTGGTAAAGGTTGGGTGCTAAGTTACTTAGTGTATGGGCACCCTGGCACTAGCCAAGGTGCCCCCACATTGTTCAGGGCCAATTCCCCGGACTTTGTGAGTGCGGGGACACCATTACACGCGTGCACTACATATAGGTCACTACCTATATGTAGCTTCACAATGGTAACTCCGAATATGGCCATGTAACATGTCTATGATCATGGAATTGCCCCCTCTATGCCATCCTGGCATAGTTGGCACAATCCCATGATCCCACAGGTCTGTAGCTCAGACCTGGGTACTGCCAAACTGCCTTTCCTGGGGTTTCACTGCAGCTGCTGCTGCTGCCAACCCCTCAGACAGGTTTTTGCCCTCCTGGGGTCCAGCCAGGCTTGGCCCAGGATGGCAGAGCAAAGGACTTCCTCTGAGAGAGGGTGTTACACCCTCTCCCTTTGGAAAATGGTGTGAAGGCAGGGGAGGAGTAGCCTCCCCCAGCCTCTGGAAATGCTTTCATGGGCACACATGGTGCCCATTTCTGCATAAGCCAGTCTACACCGGTTCAGGGACCCCTCAGTCCTGCTCTGGCGCGAAACTGGACAAAGGAAAGGGGAGTGACCACTCCCCTGACCTGCACCTCCCCTGGGAGGTGCCCAGAGCTCCTCCAGTGTGCTCCAGACCTCTGCCATCTTGGAAACAGAGGTGCAGCTGGCACACTGGACTGCTCTGAGTGGCCAGTGCCAGCAGGTGACGTCAGAGACTCCTTCTGATAGGCTCCTTCAGGTGTTGCTAGCCTATCCTCTCTCCTAGGTAGCCAAACCCTCTTTTCTGGCTATTTAGGGTCTCTGTCTTTCGGGATTCCTTAGAAAACGAATGCAAGAGCTCATCCGAGTTCCTCTGCATCTCTCTCTTCACCTTCTGCCAAGGAATCGACTGCTGACCGCGCTGGAAGCCTGCAAAACTGCAACAAAGTAGCAAAGACGACTACTGCAACTCTGTAACGCTGATCCTGCCGCTTTCTCGACTGCTTTCCTGGTGGTGCATGCTGTGGGGGTAGTCTGCCTCCTCTCTGCACTAGAAGCTCCGAAGAAATCTCCCGTGGGTTGACGGAATCGTCCCCCTGCAACCGCAGGCACCAAAGAACTGCATCACCGGTACCCTGGGTCTCCTGTCAGCACGACTAGCGAGGTCCCTTGAATCCAGCAACTCTGTCCAAGTGACTCCCACAGTCCAGTGACTCTTCAGTCCAAGTTTGGTGGAGGTAAGTCCTTGCCTCCCCACGCCAGACTGCTTTGCTGGGAACCACGACTTTTTCAGCTACTCCGGCCTCCGTGCACTTCCGGCGGAAATCCTTTGTGCACAGTCCAGCCTTGGTCCACGGCACTCTAACCTGCATTGCACGACCTCCTAAGTTGTCCTCCGGCGGCGTGGGACTCCTTTGTGCAACTTCGGGTGAGCACCGTTTCACTCTACTTCGTAGTGCCTGTTCCAGCACTTCTGTGGGTGCTGCCTGCTTCTAAGAGGGCTCCTTGTCTTGCTCGACGCCCCCTCTGTCCCCAGACGCAATTGGCGACATCCTGGTCCCTCCTGGGCCACAGCAGCATCCAAAAACCCTAACCGCACGATTTGCAGCTAGCAAGGCTTATTGGCGGTCTTTCTTCAGGAAAACACTTCTGCACGACTCTCCACGGCGTGGGGGATCCATCCTCCAAAGGGGAAGTCTCTAGCCCTTGTCGTTCCTGCAGAACCTTCAGCTTCTACTGTCCAGTAGCAGCTTCTTTGCATCCACAGCTGGCATTTCCTGGGCATCTGCCCATCTCCGACTTGCTTGTGACTTTTGGACTTGGTCCCCTTGTTCCACAGGTACCCTCGACTGGAAATCCATCGTTGTTGCATTGCTGGTTTGTGTCTTTCCTGCAGAATTCCCCTATCACGACTCCTATGTCCTTTGGGGAACTTTAGTGCACTTTGCTCTCACTTTTCAGGGTCTTGGGGTGGGCTATTTTTCTAACCCTTACTATTTTCTAATAGACCCAGCGACCCTCTACAAGGTCACATAGGTTTGGGGTCCATTCGTGGTTCGCATTCCACTTTTGGAGTATATGGTTTGTGTTGCCCCTATCCCTATGTGTCCCCATTGCATCCTATTGTAACTATACATTGTTTGCACTGTTTTCTAATACTATTACTGCATATTTTGGTATTGTGTACATATATCTTGTGTATATTTGCTATCCTCATACTGAGGGTACTCACTGAGATACTTTTGGCATATTGTCATAAAAATAAAGTACCTTTATTTTTAGTATATCTGTGTATTGTGTTTTCTTATGATATTGTGCATATGACACCAGTGGTACTGTAGGAGCTTCACTCGTCTCCTAGTTCAGCCTAAGCTGCTCTGCTAAGCTACCATTATCTATCAGCCTAAGCTGCTAGACACCCTATACACTAATAAGGGATAACTGGGCCTGGTGCAAGGTGTAAGTACCCCTTGGTACTCACTACAAGCCAGTCCAGCCTCCTACATGAAGTTTTGGGTCAAAGATGTTATCAACATCAGTGGGAGTCAGGGAGGTTTCCAATTGAATCCAATGTGGATGTAATGCTTTCGCGTCAAGAGCACTGGCTTTGGTGACCGCCTCAAGAGCTGGCACCAAGGTAACAACAATAATGTGATTCCCTGGTGCAAGTGGCCTCTCCTTGATGACAGCCATCTCAACAGCAGTCCGTATTCAATCTCATGTAGTATTGATGTTACTCAGGCTGAAAACAACCCAAGGCTGTTCTTATATCCTTGAGGTAATTGGCAAAAGTGCCACTGCGAGCCTAATGAGCTAAAGGGGCTAAGATCCCGACCTTCAGGCGCTAGATTTTGGCAGAAAAAAAAAATGTTGGAAATCTCCAAGGTTGTTTTGTATTTTTTGCATACTATGTTGTTAATTAGTGCTGTGCGCATTTTGTATTGCATAGATGTGTGTGTGACCATTTAAGTATCTGTAGTCTAAGACTATTCTATATGAATGATCTGGTTTGGCAACAGGGAATAACAGGTTATTCATTGCAGAGACACAGGGTACAAATACTCAGTGGTACTCAAGTTGTGTGAGAATCTCTGTTACTGGAGCTTTAGCCTTGCATTTAATAGGATATTGTTGTCGAGGCTGTAGTGAAGATCTAATTAGTATTTCATGGTAGGGGGATTCTTTATCCCACCCTAGGTGGTTGTAGTACAGCACTGGAGCCTGCGCCAGAGCCAATTCAGTGGTATAGGCTTCCTTTACCGCTTCTGGAACCAGGACTAAGATAGAAGTCAAAATGGCATCTTCCCCACTTGGGAGCTTACTGACAAATTCAGGTGGCTAACCTTTTTTCTGCCAATAGAATATCACAGTTTAAATGATCCAAAAATATTGTTTCAATAGTGCGCTCTATGTCTCCCTCAATTAGAATTTTTAATTCATAGACGCTGTCTTGATGACAAGAAAGTTATTTGCTGTCACATCCAGATGATCTATAGAAATCGTGACCTCTGTTGTGCTGTCTAGCAGAGTCACTGCCCACATCATGTTTTTAAACAGTGGTTTCAGCATGGTTTTGATTAAAACTGCAGTCACCTTTTGCTTTTTAATTTGTGGTTTTTGTTGAGAGGATTTGGCCTCTTTTTTAACATAAGCTTCTGAGTAACATTGTAAGTCCTTCTTTGGCTTGCTGTAGTCACTTCATATTTCAGACCGTCTCACTCCGTTTGTCTGGTGTGTCCAGAAAGGAACAAGAAGGACGTGTATCAGTATATTTGTATCTATCAGGAGTTTTTAAAGTTTCTCTATTTCAGAGATTATGGGCCAGATGTAGCAAAGTGTTTTTCCCATTCGGTGTCAATGGGAAAATGTGTTCGTACATATGGCCCCATATCTGCTGTCAGAGGTCTCCTGTTGTGGAGATTCTCCTCTCTGACTTCTTCTGTCTTTATTCTGTTTTTGTTTATCCCAGGGTTTTTAGAACCCTCTTGTGTTTGTTTGGTACCTTCCTTAGGGGTGGTACTCCATAGTTGTGGTTTAGTTGGTCTGGCCTTCCAGACTATCCCATTCTATACTACTATAGGGTGCGGAAATAATCTTTGGCAGCTCGTGCTCCTGTTCCTGCTGAGGAACTTCTCAGAGCCGTTGGTGAATGGCCAACACTGCTGCTTCCCCTTTACTATTACTTAAAATAATTGCAGACACTGTCAAAATTGTACATCAGTTTCATCCCCAAATCCAGAGCAGCCCATATGTGTTTTGAATATGTTTTAACAGCTCCGGTAAATTGGCAAGAGTTGGGGTACCATGCGTAGTAGTGTAGATTGTGGCAAAGACTGAACCCCAGGTGTTACAATCTTCTATTGAGGAGACCATGCAATATGGCAAGCACATGGTGAGAATTCTATGTTTATGTTGGGGACCCCTATGGGGAAACACTGCTTCCGGTTGATTTGTGTCTCGTGCAATCCAAAACGGAATCGTCACCCACTGGAAAACATGCAATAAATCAGTGTATTTATTCCAAACTAAAGTAAGAAAACAGTGTAGTGGGAAAATAAAAAAGCCTTGGAAACCATAAATCATAATTGCTCAGGCATACACCATGTGTCACAAATCCCAGTCAAAGTCACATTTTTACAGTACTCTTGCTCATGTCAAAACATATATTATTGTACAGAGTTCAAGTCCTAAATATCACCGACATTTCGATCCTTTATTTGTCGACATTTAGTACTTAGTCCCTTAGCACCTGTGGGTTGTCCCTTGTGTGTTTTAAAACTACTTCAGCCTGCACGTTGGGATGTGGTGTATAAGTGCCACATTGATCCATCTTTGCTTAAAGGACCTAATCTCACAGGTTGCATTATATATGGAAGGTCACCATTAAACAGGTTTTGAAGTTCTTGATAATAAAGAGGTATCTCTAAGTATTGGTAAACTCAGTACTGTTGTGGTACATTTGCTATTCGGTATGCATAAAATGTATGTGTATTTTCATCTATTTCAGGTAAGTTGACCCAGGAGTACAATACTGCCGTTCTATATGTGTTGTGGGCTTCTGCGACAAATGTGACATTGCTTCCCTCTCCTGTTAAGCCATGGACTAAAAGAAACTGTGTGAGCAGATGTCTGCAGTTATTCTGGATGTGTACAGGATTTTCCATATTAAAGAATATATGTTAGGGTTGGGAACACAAACTGGGAAACCGGGTTGGGTGGGGCAGATTGGGGTTATGAAAATGATAATCCCCCAGATGATGGAGAAGATGATGCATCTGTGCTGGGTGAAGAAGATCCTGTGGTTAATGGGGACGAGGGTAGCTCCTCTTCCACCAGAAGCTCTAGAGCACCCACAGAAACAGACCTTGACATTGCCAGACTGACCAAGAGACTGGCCTTAGAGAGTCAGCTCGTGGAAATAGAAAACAGAGAAAACAGTTTGGTTTAGGACCCATCTCTGATGGCAGCATACAAGTGTTGAGGGTGAAATCTTTCAACATTAAAATCTCAAAAGGAGTTGTCCCTCCCTTCACTGAAGAGAGTGATATAGTCAAATAATTTTCTGCCTTTAAAAGAGCCTGTACTGGGTGGGACATTGAGAAAAATCATTGAGGCACACGGTTGTGGGAGTTATTCTCAGGAAAGTGCAAGGATAGGTGACTGACACAGTGTGAGGCAGATTCTGAATTATATGACCTCATGAGGGGTACCCTGACTGAGGGCTTTGGATTTACAATTTAAGAGTACAGAATAAAATTCAGGGAGGCTTTTAAAACCCAGAGCAAAATCTGGGTAGACTCTGTGGACTATTCAGTAAAAATGCTGGGTGGTTGGTTAGCTGGAAACAAGGTACAAGATTATGATGGGCTGTATAATCTGTTTATGAAAGAGCATCTGCTAATTAATTGTTTCAGTGATAGGCTACATCAGCACCTGGTAGACCTAAATCCACTTTCTCCTCAAGGATTGTGAAGGAAGGCAGACCATATGGTCAAGACAAGGGTGACCAAAACTATCACTGGTGGGGGAAACCAAAAGAAAGAGGCCAACAATCCCATCCTAAGGGAAAGGTGGGAGCAAAACAAAATCAACAAGGAGTTTTCCCTAAAGCCCCCAAAAACCTGCACAGGAGGATGGGCCCAGAGACTCCTCACAGTCCAGGGGTGGGTACAAAGGGAGACACTTTGATCCCAGCAAGGCTTGGTGCCATGACTGCAAAACTAAAGGGCACCAAACTAGAGACTCTGGCTGTAAAAACATAAAGAATGCCTCTAGTCAATCTGCACTAAATGCAGTTGCCAACCTCCAGGTGGGGTCAGAGGTGTGGCGAGGCCATGTCAGTGACCCCACAGAGGCAGTATTAGTCACTGAGGGTGTGGTAGAATTATCTTGTGCTGCATGACCAAGTAATATGCAAAAATACATGCAGCATCCTTGAGTTAATGGGGAGAAGGTGGAAGCACTGAGGGACACAGGACCTACTGTTACCATGACAACCCAGCCTTTGGGCACTCAAATTAGTTCCTGGTAGGGAAGTCTTATCCTGTCACCGATGATGCCAATGAGACAACGTTCCATCTCATGGCTAGGGTAAACTTTGATTGGGGAAGAGTAGTAGGGCAAAAATAAGTGGTTGTGTCCTCATCCATTTTAGTAGATTGCCTGCTTGGAAATGACTTGGAGCATTACGCCTGGACTGTTGTGGAACTGAAGACCCATGCAGCAAATGCTAAGGATCCCTGGTGAACATGTGTCATGACAAGGGCACAAAGCAAACTTCTGAGAGAAAAAGGAGAGCTAGATCCTGACATAGTGGGCCAGCCTCCCAAGAAGACTGGGGGACAAGCTTCAAAACAGATCCCAAATCAGGACCCCTCTTCTCAGGAGGAGGATTCAACCTTCTTGGAGGGAACTGAGCCTGAAGAGCTAGGGCCTTACCACCCAGAGCTCTTGGGCCCACGGGGACCCTCAAGGGAAGATCTGTGCCAGGGGCAGGGGACCTGCCCCACTTTTGAAGGCCTGAGGTAGCAAGCTGCTCAGGAAGAGTTAGGGAAAATCAGTGGTACCCACAGGGTCTATTGGGAGGAGGGGCTCCTCTACACTGAGGCCAGAGACCTGAAGCCTGGTGCAACCAGGAGGGTGGTAGTGCCCCAGAAGTTCAGAGAATTCCTCCTCACTCTAGCCCATTACATCCCCCTACCTGGGCATCTGACAAAAAACAAGACTTGGAGTAGGCTAGTTAACCACTTTTATTGGCCAGGAATGTCCCAGAAAGTGAGGGACGTTTGTCAGTCCTGTCCCACCTGCCAGGCCAGTGGCAAAGCAGGTGGGCACTTAAAGGCCTTTGGGGTACCCTTTGAAAGAGTAGGGGTTGACATGGTTGGCCCACTTGACCCTTAAACAGCATCAGAACACAGATACATACTAGTGGCTATAACCCTTAGGACCATTACTGCACCTGCAGTTGCCAAAGCCCTCCTGAGTATCTTCACCAGGGTACGGTTCCTTAAGGAAGTAGTATCAGACAGAGGTTCAAACTTCATGTCCGCATACTTGAAACCCATGTGTGAGGTATGTGGGGTGAACTATAAGTTCACCACCCCATACCATCTACCAACAAATGGGCTGGTTGAAAGATTTAACCAGACCCTAAAAGGCATGCTTGTAGGACTCCCTGAAAAGCTCAGAAGGAGATGGGATGCCCTGCTTCCGTGCCTGCTGTTTGCCTACACAGAAGTGCCATAAAAGGAAGTCAATTGTTCTCCATTTGAACTTTTGTTTGGGCACCATGTTACAGGGCCACTAAGTCTTGTTGGGGAAGGTTGGGAGAAGCCATTGTGGACTATGTGCTTGGCTTGAGTTCGAGAATGGCTGAGTACATGGAGGAAACCAGCAAAAATCTTCAGGCCAGCAGGAGCTTCAAAAGCTCTGGAATGACCAGAAAGCTGCTATGGTGGAGTTCCAACCAGGTCAGAAAGTTTGGGTGTTGGAGCCTGTTGCTGCACGGTCCCTTTAGGGTAAATGGTCTTGCCCCTATCCCATTCTTGAAAGAAAAGGGGAGGTCATTTATCTAGTTGACCTAGGCAGTTGCAAAATCCCAAAAGATTAATCCATGTCAACTGCCTAAAACCCTTCTATGATAGAGCTGATGTGACCATGCTTCTGGTTACATATGACGGACAAGAAAATGAGAGTGAACCTCTCCCTGATCTCTTCTCCAGCAACCAACAACATGGGTCTGTGGATGGAGTGGTCTTATCAGACACCCTCATGGAACAACAGCAAGTCGATTGCAGGCACGTCCTCAACCAGTATGCTGAGTTGTTCTCTCTGACCCCTGGGAAGACAAACTAGTGTACCCATTATGTGAACACTGGTGACAACTTGCCTGTTAAAAACAAGATTTACAGTCAGACCATGTCAGGGAGAGTATCTAAACAGAAGTTAAAAAGATGCTGGATTTTGGCGTCATTAAACCCTCTGAGAGTCCTTGGCGTAACCCCGTAGTGTTAGTCGCCAAACCTCACTCCAAAGGAGACAGAAAGGAAGTAAGGTTCTGTGTGGACTACAGGGGCTTCAACTTTGTGACAAAAACTGATACACACCCAATTTCAAGAGCTCAAAGACAGACTGAGGGCAGACACATATCTGAGTACTTTCGATTGAACATATGGGTACTGGCAGATTGGTCTGACCCCAGGATCAAAAGAGAGGTCAGCATTTTCTACTCCTAGTGGGCATTATCAGTTCACCGTTATGTCCTTTGGACTAAGAAATGCACCTGCCACCTTCTAGAGGTTGGTGAACCAAGTCCTTGCTGGACTGGAAACCTTTAGTGCAGCTTATCTGGATGACATAGCTGTCTATAGTTCCACCTGGCAGGATCAACTGATCCACCTAGAGAAGGTCCTTGAGGCTCTGCAGAAGGCAGGCCTCACTATCTAGGCCAGTAAGTGCCAGATTCGGCAGGGAAAAGTTGTTTACTTGGGTCACCTGGTTGGTGGAGGCCCAGTACAACCCCTCTAACCCAAGATTCAGACTATTCTGTTGTGGGAAGCTCCACAACCTAGACACAAGTCAGGGCATTCCTTGGCCAGACTGGGTACTATAGGAGATTTGTGAAGGATTATGGCACTATAGTTGCCCCCCCTCACAGAATTAACTTCCAAGAAAATGCCCCAAAAGGTTAACTGGACAGTGAGGTGTCAAAAGGCCTTTCACACTCTGAAGGAAGCTATGTACTCTGATCCAGTCCTACAAGCACCAGACTACTCTAGCCAATTCATAGTCCAAACAGATGCTTCTGAAATGGGGATAGGATCAGTCCTTTCCCTGGAAAATGATGATGGACATGACCAGCCAGTTGCTTTTATAAGCAAGAAACTACTCCCTAGGAAATAATATTGGAGTACCATAGAGAGGGAAGCCTTTGCAGTTGTTTCGGCCCTGAAGAAGCCAAGGCCATACCTGTTTGGCTCTCACTTCATAGTTTAGACTGACCACAGCCCTCCCAGATGGCTACAACAGATGAAAGGGGAAAACCCCAAACTGCTTTGGTGGTCCATCTCCCTACAGGGAATGGACTTTATAAGTGGAACACAGACCTGGGAATGCCCATGCCAACACAGATGGCCTTTCTAGGCCCTTCCACTTAGATGATGAAGACTCACTAGAGAAAGGGTATTCTCATCCTCTTTCGTTTGGGGGGTTGGGTAGTGTAAGAAAAGGCCTCTTTTTGCCTTATGAATGATGTAACCTAGAAATGGTAGTGCCCAGGGCCCCTGCTAATCAGGTTGCCTGGGCGAGAGTTTTTCCCTGAAACTGTTGTGATGTATTGGCACAATTGGATACATCTTTAGCTACCACTATAAGTCCCTAGTAAAAAGATACTTAGGTACCCAGGGCATGAGGTACTATGGGTAGGCCCCTGAAGCAGCAGCACTGATTGTGCCACCCTCTAGGGCCATGCATCCAGAGGCCCCCAGCACTACCATTCCAGGCTGGGTGTTCTGGTGCAAACCTAAAACACAAACTCGACATGGCACACTACATGTGTGCCCTGTCCACCATACACTGCTTATACTATGGATAAGTAAATGGCACAATATTATATGTTAGGGCATAGCTGCACAAGCAATATGCCGTTACTGTGTCCTTGCCAAACCTAGGACATGAGTGAACAGAGCAGCCATTTTAATACATGTGCTGGTCAACTGTCAACACGAGTTTCCCAGCTACATGATGGCCACTCTGAACCCTGGGTTGTTTGGTATCAAACAACTCAGAATGATAAATCCAAACTGGTACGAGTATTAGATTTATCCCTAAATGTACCCAGGGGTCACCTTAAGAGGTGCCCCCTGCAAACGCTAACTACCCTGGCATGGTTGCTGACTGGTTGTATCCAACCTGCCGCCTCCAGACACCAAATCTACAAACCTTGGGGTGAGCCCTGTCTCTCTGATTTGTAGAACAATGCCCTTCCTGGGTGAAGGTGCTAACACCCCCTCCCTCAGGAAATGCATTGCCCTGGCGGCGAGCTTCAAAGGGCTTACCACCTTCAAAACTCGACCCACAGGCCTGCTGCTAGCAGCAAATGGCCCACCCCTTTGCAAACCCCCCCTTTTGGCATGAGCAAAGGCGGGAAACCACACAAAGAGTAGGAGGAGTGGCCCCACCTGGCATGCACCACCCGTAAAATGTTGCCTGCTAAGTGGGCACTCCATTTCATTTTCCTCCATCTTAGATGGAAGGAAAATAATCAGTCAGGGATAGGGAAGTGACCCTTCCCACAGGAAGTGGTTACGATTGTGGGTGTAGCTACCCTGAGGTAAGTGTCCCATTGGACACTACCAAGTTCCCCATAAAACCCCCACTAAAAACAGTATTTAGTGGACACCCATAGACCAGATAATCAGATTCAAAGTACAGAAAGAAGACCAGCACCAAGAAGATCCAAGGCACAAGAACTGTGGACCTGCTGCACAAAGAAAATGCGCCAAACACTGGCTGCTGCACCTAGGACCTGACAATCATCACTGAGGAGAAGCTGGATGACTGGACTGATCTCAAGAACCCCAGCGAACCTCCAGGCTTCGCCACTCGCCCAAGAACTCCCTCCAGAGTGGAGGTACTACTCTGCAACACCGAAGAAACCAGCAACCCAGTGAGGGTCACTTCACTTACCGGCCGCTAACTCCTGAACTGGAAGTTGCAGCCGGACCTGACCACACACCAACGACCACCAGGACAAACCCTTCAAGTGTGCCAAGTTTGGTGACACTGCGCCCTCCAGTGGTTGAACCATACCAATACCTTGGGTACTGGTCAGCTGACATCAGACACCAGGAAAACCAGCTCACCAGGGGCTGAAAAAGGGCCACGAGGAACCCCCATTCAAGGGACTTCCCTCAGAGGGCCCCGTTGTCATGCAAACGACTCTGAAGCAACTTACCTCCAGATTCAAAGGGCATCTTTGACACAGCTCCTGGCTCACCAATTCGCTGTGCACCTGGCAGCCCTGTGCTCTACAACGAAGAACCTGCTGAGCCTTAAGGATCCCTCACCCCTTTCTATCTCAACGGTTCAAGGGGACCCCAAGGAACCACCTCTAAACTTACCTGCACAGACCTTTTCCAAGTTGTCCTCCGCAGTGGCCCTACACCAGCTCCGGAAACCTTTCACCGCTGCTCCCACCGGAACTAGGAGCCGCCCAAACTTCTCCAGCTGGCACAGTGTGCCCACCGATGACCTCGACCAACCTGCAAAAGGAGCACCTGGTAAAGCAACTGTGTGATTTTATTTGTATTTTAAGGGTGACTTTCCATGGATTCCTATGGTGAGTAATTACGCACAAAAAAAGACTATTTTTATTAAACCTCAAAAATCCATATGTCAAAAAGTACATAACCAATTTGAATAATCTTGGTCTTAAAAAATATATAAAAATCTGAATTATGTTTAGAAAATGGTCTTGAGTTATTCCTTTGAATGTGTGAGTTGCATGACTGATAAACTGTGAGTACAACAAATGCTTTGCACTTCTCCAAGATTGGCCTGTCTGCTCGACCAAGCTACCTTAAAAATTAGAGCATTAGGTGATCTAGTTTTTAATCTCTGTAAACCAATGTGTGGTTGCCTGGACCCCCTTCACAGTGTGCCTAGCTTTGCACACTATATAGAGGGCCTGCCTCCTACTTCCGACTTGATCCTCAAAAAATAACTAAGTCAGAAGGTAAAACTTTGACAGAGGCCTCCCGCTTACTGTAGCCAAGCAGGGCTCCCTCGCTGTCGGCCTCAAATTTTGACTTTGCCCCGGTCGAGTGCAACCAGATGTCCAGATTGGCGCTTTTAGTTTCTATGCACTAAACATTTAGGCCCAGATTTAAGCGGGACTTGCGACTCCTTGGGCCACATTAGCCTCATTTATTTTTACGCTAATGTGGCCCAACGAGGCCAAAATCACTGCACCGAATTTGCAAAGTGGCACAATGCATGCACTGCGCCAATTTGCAATCCCTTGCACCACATTATGCCAGTGCCAGGCATAATGTATGCGAAGGGGGCGTTCCCTGGTTAGAGGGGGCAAAAAAAATGGGGCAAAGTCATCTAAAAGTTTTCTTTGTGCCATTTCTTTCTGCATTTTTAACGCCTGCTCAGAGCAGGCGTTAAAAGGGGTACACCATTGTTTACAATGGGTCCCTATGTACTGTTCAGGGTTACTATTCACCTGGCTGAACAGCTTTATCTTAAATTTAGGTATGATATCTTACCTTTTCTCAATTACTGTGTTAAGTGGGGTGAGAAGAGTTGTAGCAACAGCAGGTGCCCAGCATTAAATCTTGAGACCGAAACCCTGCATCACTTTGTGTTTTTTTTGCTAATCTTACACGTGCCCGCGGGGGAAATGGTTAAAACCATTCTGTAAGCTTTTGGGCATTAGGCAGTATGTTACCTCATTAAGGGCCAGATGTAGCAAACAGTTTTGCCCATTCTGTGTCTATGGGAAAACGTGTTCGTACATATGGCCCTAAGTACTGTGTTCTGACACAAGTAAAGTGATTGTTACTGCTGTTGCTAAATTTCTCCAGGCAGGGTGGCTCATTCGTAAGAGATATTGCTGACTGAAAAATGTGTTGAGCCATTGGATTCTGCACATGCTTTGATTGACATTCTCATCATTCTATTTTCGCTGCTATATTTCAAATGTCCAACTGCTTTTAGCTGTCTTATCTCTTGTCAAGAGTGGAGTTGTGTAGAGATGATTTGTGGTCCATTCTCCTTTCTTTTGGTCTGTGTACATCAATACTCTTGTATGGGTGTTTTATGGAATCAATTGTGATGTTTCCCAGGTCTTGAGTTATATTGCTATATTGCACACATGCACTTTATAGTATTAGGGCCTGATTTAGATATTGGTGGACGCGTTACTCCGTCACAATAGTGACGGATATCCTATCTGCGGAGATCTAAATCTCATTATATTTTATGGGATAAAAATTTTGGTGAACGGGATATCCGTCACCGTTGTGACAGAGTAACCTGTCCGCCAAGGTCTAAACAGGCCCTTAGGCTTGATATTTTAATTAATGTGCTTATTCTCTATACTATTTCTCTTACTATGTTGTTGTAACTAATAGATGGATATAATGTACTGCACTGTTTTATTATTGTTTTATGGATCTAGTATCCAAAATAAACAGATGATGATGAAAATCATTTCACTTACAATCATTAATTTCGATTAGATGCTTCATCTCGCTCCTATTTATAAACATCTCAAGGTGTGTAGTAATCATGTTTATGTCTCTTATCGACTGGTTACAAGTTCATTTGTAGTTCTGATATGGGATTAATGAGACAAATAGTACTTACAGGTGTCCCCTCTCTCATGCTACCTTCTTTATGGGTGTATACAAGAGGGAGCAGGCCTAGTGGCCTTTGGCTGCCATGTGGATTAATTGCATATTGTTTTGGGGTTGTTATATTGATGACATGGTTGTCTTTTGGAATGGTAGTATGGACACACTCAATAAGTACCCTTTCAATATTAATGTGGCTATGCAGTACAAATACAATTGATTTTCTTGACTTAGAATTATACATTGAAAATGACAAAATCACCATTAGAATGCACAGCAAAATCACAAATTGTAATAGCACTTTACATGCTACCAGTGCACACCCAGCCTCTGCCAATAACCATATTGTTTATGGAGACATGGTGACAGCAAGAATAATATGTAGTAATGACCTGGAATTCCAAGATACTATCAGGAAAATGAAAAAGATTCTGTGAAAGTGGTCACACAAAGATATATTTCAAGCATCTGAAATGAGGAAATGCTTTGAATGTGTCTAAAACTCACAGGAACAGTGTAGGGAAGTAGCCCTTTTCTAGCCTGGTTACCCCCACTTTTGGCTTGTTTGTCAGTGTGTTTGACTGTGAATACTGGGATCCTGCTAATCAGGACCCCAATAATTATGCTCTCCCTTAGATTATGGTTATTACATAGTGGTAATCCAGTATTTCACCCACAATTGGCATACTGGTGCCCCCTTATAAGTCCCTAGTATATGGTACTTAGGTACCCAGGGCATCAGGGTTACAGGGGATCCCTGTGAGCTTCAGCATATCTTTTGCCACTGATAGGAAGCCCATGCAAAGGCTTCTACAGGACTGCCATTTCAGCCTGTGTGAAAAGGTGCATGCACCCTTTCGCTGCCATTTACACTGCACCAGATCACCTATAAGTCACCCCTATAGCAGGCCCTCCAGCCCTGGAGGCAGGGTGCAGAGTACTTGTGTGTGAGGTCACCCCTGCACTAGCAGAGGTGCCTCCACAACCTCCAAGACCATTTTCCCCAGCTTTGTGAGTGCGGGGATGCCATTTTACGCATGTACTGGACATAGGTCATTACCTATGTCCAGCTACATAATGGTAACTCCGAACATAGGCATGTTTGGTATCAAACATATTGGGATCATACCCCAAGACTTTTGCAAGCATTGGTTGTATGATTCCATGCACTCTGGGTGCTCCTTAGAGGACCCCCAGTGTTGCCATTCCAGCCTTCTGAGGTTTTCCAGGCAGCCCCAGCTGCTGCCACCTCTTAGACAGGTTTCTGCCCTCCTGCTGCTTGAGAAGCTCCAGCCCAAGAAGGCAGAACAAAGGATTTCCTTTGGGAAACGGGTGTTACATCCACTCCCTTTGGAAATATGTGTTACTGGCATGGGAGGGGTAGCCTCCCAGAGTCTCTGGAAATGCTTTGAAGGGCACAGATGGTGCCCTCCTTGCATAATCCAGTCTACACCGGTTCAGGGACCCCCCCCCAGTCCATGCTCTGGCATGAAACTGGACAAAGGAAGGGGAGTGACCACTCCCCTGTCCATCACCACCCAAGGGGTGGTGCTCAGAGCCCCTCCAGAGGGTCCATGGGTTTCACCATCTTGGATTCAAAGTTGGCAGGGAACTCTGGGAGCATCTCTGTGGCCAGTGCCAGCAGGTGATGTCAGAGCCCTCCCCTGATAGGTGCTTACCTGTTTAGCTGACCAATCCCCCTTTCAGGGCTATTTAGGGTCTCGCCTTTGGGTGGTTCTTCAGATTCGGATTGCAAGACTCCAGCAGGAATCCTCTGAATCCTCCACTTCACCTTCTCACCAAAGAAACTGCATATGGACCCTCCAGGAACTCTACAAACTGCAACAAAGAAGCAAAGATGACTTCTGCAACACTGTATCTTCAGCTCTTGCCAGCAACTGCAACTGTTTCCCGTCATGCATCCTCAGAGGACAGCAGGTCTTCAGCCTGCACCAGAAGAACCAAGGAATCTCTTTTGCTGTGAAGGAGTCACTCCATTGCGTCAGCAGGCACCTACTGCAACAGCGACCGGCTGCATGGATCCCCTCTCCTGACGAGCTGCATGGTTCCTGCATCACGGGTGGTGGACTGAAGTGCTCCCGATGATCCTGACGTCCTACTGTTCAACTTTGGTGGAGGTAAGAGTTTGCCTCCTCACGCAAGACAGTACCCCCATGCACTGCATATGTTGCAGTTGCCAAGGCTTGTTGGCATCCTTCCACGAAGTTCTTCGTGCACTGTGCAGCTCCGGCCCCCAGCACTCTATCCTGCGACGCACATCTTCCTGAGCGGTTCTCCGGCGACTTGGGAGCCCTTGTCGTAGTACTGTGTGGGCTTCATTTGTTCCCGTGCTGTGGGACTCTGGTGCACACTGCCTGGTCTTCTGTGGGCTATCTGAGTTGTTCAGAGCCCCCTCTGTCTCCCCCTCCTGGGTAGAGTCCACCTGGTCCTTCCTGGTCCCAGGCAGCGTCATTTTCCGCTAACCACGAGCAATGCTTGTGCCAAGGCTTGTTGGTGGAATCCAGCAATGCAAACCAGACTGCAATCTTCCATCCCGCGTGGGGCATCATCTGCACCAACCAGGAACCTGAATCCGTCTTCTTTGGTGCAATACTGACTGTTCTTCTTCACCAGTGGTTCCTCTTTTGCGCCTTCATCCGGGTTAGCAGGGGCTCCTGTTCTCCCTGGACTCTTCTGTGCTTCTTGGACTTGGCCCCCTTCTTCCACAGGTGTTCAGGGCCAGGATTCCACTGTTGGTGTCCTTCAGTCTCTTCTGGTTCTTGCATAATCTTCTTTCTCGTATTTCTGTGTGTTCTAGGAAAGTTACTGTGTTTTACTCCTGCATTCCTGGGCTCCTGGGTGGGTTCTAATACTTACCTTTGGTGTTTTCTAATACTCCCAGCACCCCTCTACACACTACACTTGCCTAGGCGGATATTCCCATTCCACTTTCTTAGTAAAGGGTTTGTTCCCCCAGGGCCCATTTCTAACTATTGTGATTTTCACTAAATACACTGTTTTCCAACTGTTTTTATGCCTATTTCTGCATACTAGTGTATATAATGAGTGATTTACTTACCTCCTAAGCGAGTATAGTCTCTATGGTATTTTTTGCATTTGTGTAACCAAACTAAAGTACCTTTATTTTTGTAACACTATCTATTTTCTTTCATGTGTGTGAGTACTTTGTGACTACAGTGGTATTGCATGAGCTTTGCATGTCTCCTAGATATGCGTTGGCTGCTCAGCTTCAGCTACCTCTAGAGAGCCTGGCTTCTAGACACTGCCTACATTTCACTAATAAGGGATAGCTAGACCTGGTATAAAGTGTAAGTACCATAGGTACCTACTACAAACCAGGCCAGCCCCCTACAAACAAGGACCCCCAACCATTATTATTGAAAATAATGTTTACAGCACACATATTTGCAGGATCTTAAAAAAGCACTGGAATTTATTCATACTCTCCGGTGATCTGAATGACAAAATAAGTCCCAAACCAAAAGTGGTTTATCGTAGAACAAAAACACAGAGGGAGATGTTATGTCTTAGCTACTTACCACCAGAGAAGAGGTTGAGAACTCAGGTTGGAAATGTTCTTGCCCAACTAGAGAGTTTCTACACATGTAATAACTGTAATATTTGCCAATATGGCTGTAAAAGCAATCAAATAATTTAATTACAATTCCAAAAGAAAATATGAGATCAAACACATTATTAAATGTATTATGACTCATGTTGTATATGTTGTTGGCTACCCACATAATAAAGTCTATATTGGCAATACCATTACGACACTACAATCACGGCTAAAGGAACATGTAGGTACAATTAAGAATGGAGACTATTGATATGCTGTGGCATTTGCATTTCAAGGAGTTTCACAAGTGCCGTTTAGAGATCTGGTTTCATGGCACTGACTATGTGAAATCCAATCATAGAGGTAAAGATTGAGAGCTTTACTTGAGGCAAGTTGATGCAAAGTGGATATCTAGGCTCAGGCGACAGTTAGGGGTCTCAGTACAGATCATGAACTGAGGGTCTCCTTATCGGTCTTTGTTTGAAAGATGTAATAATTGCCATTTGGTTTTGGTAATGACACATTCTCTTCTTATATGTTGGATATGTTGGTTCTGACTTATGTGTATAATTCTGAATAGTTGCATTATACTGACAATAAGGCCATCATTATAGGACAATCCACTGTTTTTTTCCACAGTATCTGTGAGATGTGTATCATTTTGAGAGTGTATAAAGAACGGTAAGAGTAGGACTTGAGTCTACCTCTACGCAGTGTAATCATATGGTGTGAGCAATACACAGCATATATCTGGCAAGGGTGCCCTTGTGCTTCTAACAACCATCACACAGTTTGGAATATGATAGAAGTGGGAAGTCATAAGCATCTATCTCTTGCGATCTACAACTGTGTTTTATAGCAACCAAAACATCTTGCGGATGCAGAACCAGGGCTTAACCAATTGTGTTAATCGTCAGGAACTGTCCCTGATCAATGCCATAACTTTCCCGGAGGTCGTGGAAAGCCATCAAGGTCTGCTGTTCGTACAGGTCACCTATCACAAGGATACCCACCTTTGTCCATGGTTTTGTATTGTGCCAGTCGGCCACGCTTCAAAAGTCCGAAGTGCCCACAACGGCAGTTGGAGAAGTAAAAGGCAGGGTTTGGTCTGAGCTTTACATATGTGTGTCAATAACGTTCTGCAGCCCTGACGAGCTGTCCCGTGGAGGAAAGAGGGTGGGGGGCGGGGCTGTCTGTGAGGATCCATCTGTCAGTTGAAGTACTGGGTTTTTCAGAACCCAGTGGTGCCAGGGAACACACCCTAAGACTTCGAGTCCTTTCTGTTTCAGACTACAGAAACACAGAGTCTTCTTGGTGAAGTCAAAGATCTTGTTTATTGGCTGCAGCCAGTAACAGGTATCCTAGAAGTACAACACGGTGTATATTCTCAGGAGACTGCTGCTCTTGCAAAGCTAACCTTCTTTTTTATACAAAATATTATGCTTTGGGCAAACATTCCTTATTTTACAGTTGACCATTCACATATTTTCACTACAAAGAAATAGCAGGGTTATGATGACAAGCCCATATTTCAGTTTGTCCAGCCCTCAATCAATTACCCGGCAAGGCTCAGTACTTTCATCAGATATCAACGGACCCCCAATATAAACAGGCACCTCCTCCTTGTAAAGCAAGTCATAAAGAAAGAAACAGGGACAGGTGCTTGTAAGATTAGGCATGGTTTGTGTGTGATGTTTATGATGTGTTGTGCCTTGATACTAATCTCATTCGGCCACTGGGAAAGAAACTGGCCGAACAGGTTTGGCTTCAGGCAGTGGAGTCAGCTTGCCCAGGTCACAGAGGAGTCAGCAAAGATTTACGTGTCCTTCAGACTCGTTTTCAGCATTAGACATTGGCCTATGTGAGGGCAATCACAAAATGGCTGTCGTTTAAATGGAACCCGAGGGTTCAGGACGGAAACTCTGATATTCGGGTGATTTCGTTACCCGAATATGAATACAGTGCTTGTGCATACTATTCTAATCATTCTTGGTCTGCTGATACCAAAATCGTTGTGATACGACGATGTTTATAACACGGGTCCAGAATTTTTCAGTACCACAGACCCTCCTTTTGCCCTTACATAGGCAATAACCCATACTCACGCTAATCTGAGTCCAGGTCTATATTCATAAAGTCGTTGAGATGTTGCTGTAGCATCATCCTATTACTTAGCTCGTCTTTTGATACAGGTTTCCTTACACATGATGTAGCACAGAGGCCACATATTGCAGGAGTACACTGTACACACAGACAGGACAGGAAAAGAATGGCTAAGATCATCCCAATGACTACCAGAGTCTTCCATCCCCAGGCGGATATCAGCTCCCAGAACCACCCCATCAATGACCAATCTCCTTTATCCACGTGAATAGATTCGGAGATCTTATGCAGTTTGGAAATGGCCTGGTAGACTGTCGGAGCATTATCTGGGATGAAAACACAGCAACTTGATTGGATCACTTTACATACCCCACCTCGGTCTGCAAGTATGACGTCTAATGCGACCCTGTTCTGAAGAGTCATAAGGCGATCCGACTGGAGCTCAGCAGTCAAATTACTAAGGGCACCGGCGGTTTCAACTACCGTGGATTCAACCACCCTTGTCAATTGCCTTATGTTCCTGCTGTTAACCATAGGACCCCAAAACGGCAGAAAACCCTTTACGAAATCTCCAAATTCTTGTCCTGTAGTGTCTTCTTTACTTATGACACCTCTAACTATCCTTGTCTTATGGTAATCTGCCGCGGCCGTGTAGGTGGGAGGTAACAGGAACGAAACAAAACATGTGCCTGAGAAGTCAGGGGGCAACCATGTATAGGCTCTATTATGGCAGATGAAATAGGTACCCTTAGCTGCTAAGAACGAAGGAGAAGTCTGAGACGCAAAAACATATGTTTCAGTGCAGATACTTTTCCCTAACTGAGCTCTGGGATTCTTGCCATTACCTTGCAGACATAGGTGACCCTGATGGGGTACAATCCAAATCGGGGAGGATCTCTTTGCTCGCTGGTTCCCACTCAGAGTAACTCCATATCCTGTTATGTTCCATCCAATATATGCTAGTGTCTCATCTCTCGGGATAGTCTCATAGGAAATATCTTCCCTAATCATATCTACTATACCCTTAGCTAGAGCACTATTCTTAGGATTATCTTTCACAGAACGTAGGGGGTTGGCTTCATACGCGTATATGAACACCGTTCTATATGCCCATACAGAACCATTATGGCTGAAAGGCAAGACCAGATAAGGGATACCTTTATCAGTAGTATGAGGCATAAGACCACACACCCAACAGTTAGTTGTGTTCACTACTAATTGGTGTTGGTGTAGAAGCTGAATGAATGAATTGTTGACAAATTCTAATCTTCTGGCAGACTCGTGTTCAGGCAGGGGGTGAAAAGAATGCGAGGAAACAGTAGAAGGAGGTATGGGCTGTGTAATGGGTGCAAATGTCACTTGAAAAGAGAATAAAACATATCCTATTAAAAACGTCATTACACTAAGCAACATGAAAGTACATAATATCAAAAATCGTTTCTTTGTCATTATTATACACATTCTGGCTTTAAAGTCCATCTGTCTGGCAGGTCTCTCATTCTTGAAAAACTCCATCCTCTCTAATTGCTGCTCGTGGTGGTAGGGTGTTCTATGCTAGGGAATGCTTTTGTCAGTCCAGGGCAACTCCCTTAGACCGACCAGAACTGTCGACCTAACGTCTTCAGCTGCACTCCAAAGACTTGGGCAACCACGACCCTACAGCTGAACCCGGATGGCGGTTCGAAAAGAAAAAAACAAAAATAAGAAAGTTTCTCAGATGAGAGAGCTGCACTTTAAAAAAAAAATAGCAAAGGAACGGGAAAAAATTATTTGTCCTTAGTTCTTGGTCTCAAATTATAACGGCTTTTTCCAGGTATTGTCTGGTTCTGGAACAAGAGTTCAGGCTCTGTAGTGTTCAATCGAATTGACGGTGGCACAGCTTCTTGCAAATTATTGTCACTTTCTTGTTCAGAAATTGTTCCTTTTACACGTGCATCGCTAAATGGCAAAAAACGAGGCACAGTCTCAGTCTCAGAGTCAGCGATCCCCTCCTGGACCCACCGGTCGTACGGTAGAGGAAAAGGGACCCTCTTGCAGTGTACGCCGTGGATCCAGTTCTTTTTCCCTTCCACTCGAACAGCTGATCTTGTTGAGAGAAGGACGAGGTGGGGGCCGGTCCAATGGGGCTGGTCATTCTTTGTCCGCTGGAAGTTCTTGACCAGCACCCATGATCCAGGATCGATAAGATGTCCTGGAGCTTCAGAGACCTGAGGCAGAGTATCGTGAACCTGTTGGTGTAGAACACGCAATTTAGCCGTCAATTCATACAAATAATCAAGCAGTACAGGGTGTTCGATCTCACTGAATTTTGTTGGTCTTGGCACTCCCCATATGTTGGCCGGGCGGCCGAACACAATTTCATAGGGACTAAGTCCCACTCGCGAATGCACAGTCATTCTTGTTGATAGGAGTGCTAGAGGCAGAGCGTCAGGCCATTTAAGACCAGAGCTCGCTTGTATCTTTGCCAACTTCAGTTTTAGCGTGCCATTATAGCACTCTACTAGTCCAGCTGATTGGGGGTGATTTGCAGCGTGGAATTTTTGCTGGATACCTAGCCCCTCACATACTTTTTTCATCACTCGACCCACAAATTCACTCCCATTATCACTCCAGACCATTCTCGGCATTCCAAACCTAGGGAAGAATTCTTTGGCAAGGGCTTTAGCTGTGGATAAGGCAGTGTTGTCTTTTAAGGGATATGCTTCTACCCATCTTGAAAAAGCACAAACAACAACGAGTACGTATTTCAGATTGTTGCATCTTTCCATGTGGATGAAATCTAGCTGCAAAACCTCGAACGGATACGTTGGAGGCGCAAAATGACCAGCTGGAGTTCCCCTACCAGGATTGTATTTCAGACACACCATGCAATTCTTGACCACATTCTCTGCACATTTAGGAATTCCAGCATTTTGCCATACTGGAGCCAACAACTTACAAATCCCTTTCACACTGATATGGGCCATTCCATGAGCCATTGTCACCACTGCAAGCACATACGCATCGGTTAACAACCATCGCTGATGTTCTGACAAGTCAACCCAACAACCATTTTCATCCAATTTACCCGTACTTTCTTTCCACACATTCAACTCTTTCTCTGAAGCTTCAGCTTGAAGAGACTTCACACCCTCTATCGTATCTTCACACATTCCAACGTCACCAACCCATCTTGCGGGGCCTGCAACATACATTCGATTCATCACATCTTTTGCTGTTTCTATTGCGATTTCGTCAGCAAATGCATTGCCACGACCGACATCATCAGTAACCTTCTTGTGTGCACTGCATTTCACAATCGCAACTTGTAATGGCAAGGTCAGTGACTCAAGAAGGTCATTCACCAACTGACCATGCTGAATTTTAGTTCCATGCGAAGTCAGGAACCCACGTTCTTTCCACAATCGTCCAAAACTATGGGCCACACCAAACGCATACTGACTGTCGGTATATATGGTCACTTTCATTCCTTTCGATAACGCACACGCTCTCGTAAGTGCAATCAGCTCTGCTGCTTGAGCTGAATTATGTGGTATACGTGCAGCTTCAACAATCGTATGCAAAGTTGTGACAGCATATGCTGCAGTCGTATCACCATTTGGAAGCTTGAAGCATGAACCATCCACCCATAAGGTACCATCACACTTTACAAGAGGAGTATCTTTAAGATCTTCTCTCCCTTTCGTTTCTTCTTCTGTCCTAAGAAAACAATCATGTTGTTCAACATCATCTGTTTCTACTGAAATTGGCAATAACGTGGCTGGATTCAACCTATTGCACCTATTTATGTGCACATGACTCGCTAATAGTGTCAACTCCTAACCTGACAATCGAGCATTAGTTAAATGCTGTGTCTTGGTCCTGTTTAACAACGTGTCCACTGCATGTGGAACCATCACAAACAACATATTATTCATCACTAACCCAGCAGACTGTCGAATAGAAACAGCTGCTGACGCTGTGGCTCTCAAGCAACTCGGCAATGCTTTAGCTACCTGATCCAAAGTCGACGAAAAATATGCGCATGGGCGCTGCTTGTCTCCAAAAGACTGTGTCAGCACTGACAATGCACAACCCTCTTTCTCATGGACATACAGTGTAAAGGGCTTACTGTAGTCGGGGGTACCCAACACAGGAGCTGAACACAATGCATTACGCAATTCGGAAAAACTTTTCTGACAATCTTCAGACCACGGAACGGGGTTCGGTGTATCTTTATAGGTCAATGCTACCAAAGGTTTGGCCAGCAAAGAAAAATTTGGTATCCATTGTCTGCAGTATGATGTAATGCCCAAGAAAGCACGTACTTCTCTCTGTGTCCTTGGCACACTCAATTTTGCAATTGCCTGAATTCTTTCTGAGGTCAGTTTCCTTCCCTCCTTCGATAAGAGATGACCTAAGTAGGTCACTTCTTGTCGACAATATTGCAGTTTTGAAAGGGACACTTTGTGATGTAAATCAGATAAATGACGCAACAACGACAAGGTGGCTTCTTTACAAATCTCTTCAGTATCTGTAGCGACTAGCAAATCATCGACGTACTGAATGAGGGTAGCGCCGTCAGGTAAAACAATTGCATCAAGCTGTGTTTTTAAAGCCTGACTATATATTGATGGACTTTCACAGTAGCCTTGTGGAGCGCGTTTGAAGCGGAAACTTCGGCCTCCTAAACTGAAGCCAAAAATATCCCTGCTCTCCTCTGCAATCGGGATGCTGAAGAAAGCATTCTTTAAGTCAATCACCGAGAACCAGGTGGCGGAAGCTGGAATCATAGTCAATAGGGCAGTGATATTAGGAACAACTGGAAACTGTGGCACAACAATTTTATTTACCTCTCTAAGATCAATCACGAGCCTGTAAACAGGTGGCTTAGAGGGTTCAGTACGTTTCAAAACAGGCAGAAAAGGACTATTACAAACGTTGCCTCTTGTCTCTTCAATTACATCTTTTTCAATTAAATCATAAATGATCGCTAGCAACGCCTTTTCACCTTCACTAGAGATCTTGTATTGTTGAATGCGTGGTAATTTAACATTGGCTTTCAATGTCACAACATAAGGCGGTATTTCCAACAGACCCACGTCATTAGGACCAGTAGCCCAAATGGTATCAGGAAGAAACGACAATTCGGTCGGAAGTTTATCCTTCGACAAATACATTGGAGAGACCATTTTCCTACCCAGTGTAAGTTGTACTCCCGAAGGAGAACAATATAATGTCACATACAATCTTTTCAACAAATCCAATCCTAACAAGTTTTCACCACAACCTGTTGTCAGAATAAGGGGTGCTTCCAATTCACAAGGTCCAACAGAAAGGGACATAGGACTAGAAATCGGGTTCCTAACCGGGGCGCCAGAAAAACCTACTGAAACATTCATCTCGCCAGACAAAGGTGCGCCAGGGAGTTTTGAGTGCATAATAGAACTCTTTGTAGCACCAGTATCCAACAGAAAAGGCTCCGACACACCTGAGGTAATCACCTTAACATAAGGTCCATTTTGATCTACTGGAACTAAAAAAACTCCCTCTCTTCGTCTATGGCTGTCCTAGCAATTATTACCTTCCAAGTTCTCATCTTCTGCATAGTAGTCGTCAGCATAGTACTGAGCCGTCCTACCAGATGCGTTATGTTGCTGGTCAAAACTATTCATTGAGTTTTGAGACGGAAAGGAACGCGTGTTCTGGTGGAAACTTCCACGTCCTCTACCTCTAGGAGCTTGTTGAACACCTCGACCTCTTGCGCCAGAAGCACCATTCGTACGCTTTAACAAAATAGGACAACTATACTTGAAATGACCCTCTTCTTTACAATATGAACACTGATTGGGACCTACAGGAACACGTGGTTGAGAAAACTCGAACCTTTGCGAGTTTCTCTGGAACTGTTGAGGTTGCTGATAGTTACTCTGACCACCACGTGGCGGATACGCCTGTTGTAAAAGAACCTTCGTCTTTAATTCTTTAGTTTTCTTGTCTGCTCTATCCTTCTCATCTTTATCCCTATTTTCGTAGTACTGTGCAGTAGCCAATATTTGTGCTGAAGAGGAAACGGCCCAAGAACTCTCTGAATCCTTCAATTTCTTACACAGCTCGGCAAGCAAATTGTGCACAAACTTGTCGACGAACAACCGTTGACCACCTTCTGTACTCATATCTTGACCACTGTGGTCGATAAACGTTTCCTCAAACCTGGTGAAGAAATCAGACACTGTTTCATCTTTCTTCTGCTTACACGCAGACAATTTATCCCAATTCACACGCATCGCAGGCTTTAAAGTCTTCATGTAAGTAATGATCCTAGCAGGCAGTTCTGCTACCAAAGGCTCAGGCTTGGCACCACCAACTTGTCTATCATTTGCAGCACTAATATTAGCCCATGAGTCACCTAACTCTTGCGCATGATCTGTATGGCGAATCAATCCCCACAAAGGCTGTGAAACAACATTCCCAAACAACATGTCTATGTCTGCTAAATTCATAATGCATGAGTCTGCAGTCTGTGATAATTCCTTATAATACCCTGCAGGGTTTTTACGGGGATCAGGCAAAGTCTGCTTAAGGGCTAAAACTTCAGCTCGCTTCCACAGAACATGTACCCAAAGACGCTGAAAATGAGCTGGGACAGCATCAATTTGATTAGCACCATCAGCCGCAACGGCGTCCTTCTATACCGGAGGGACTTCTCTCATTGGGTACTGTCGCACTTTTTTTTAACAGAGGAGTCATGTTTGAACAATGACTGAGAAGGATCCTTATTCCTAAAGGACAACAACTTCGCAACTGCTGTCTCAACATCCGAACCCACAATCGTGCCCTTTGCAAACTCAAACCGTACACGGCACAAATCAGGCGGATTTGTTTCCAAATCATTATCCTCCAATTCCTCACAAAGGAAAGCACACATTTTCTCAAAAACGTATCTTTGTTTCGGTGCTTCCCATTGACAGAAGACATCCATAACAGACTCTACATCATATCTTGAAGGGTAAACAACCCATTTACGCGCCATACGGTCAAACATTTCTCTCTCTCTCGAGAATTAGGCAGTTGACTACGCGACTGCTTATGCTCCGAATCTGGGGTCACACCAGACGACCCAAAGAGAGGAAATATAAGGCTGGCAACAGTATCTGTCATTTTCTGTCGGACAGAAGGAGAAGTTGATGAAAGAACAGGAGGAAAAACAGAGGGAGGCAAGGCAGACGCAGAGGCAGACTCAGAGGCAGTATCAGGAAGAACACCAGAAGAGGCAGTCGATGTAGTATATAAAGTCGTAGGAGGTACAGATGGAGCAGGTAGCGAAGTCGGCGGCCCTTGAAGGGGCTGCACCATAGTAGTAGGAGCCAACTGAAGAGGAGCTGGCAGCTGTGGAAGAACCTGAGGCACAATAACCGGAGGTTGCACAGCTAAAGGTTGTGGAGGTGCTGTAGCATTCTGCGCATAAGGGGGTGGCGACCTCAACAAGTGTGACATTAAAGGATCTTTCTCAAGTTCTTTTGCTGCATCTTGCTGAAGAAGCGGAAAAACTGGATAACATTTATCGGTCACCATTTTACGTTGCCTGTGCAACTGCTCATTTATCTGTTCTTCTTCATCATCTTTAAACTGTATGGCAGCTTGCATTATCGCGATACCCTCTTCCCTCTCATTTCTCTTTGCTAATTTAATTTCCTTCTGTTTGGCTTCCTTACGCCATAGGCAGAAAGAGTGAAACATCGCCGGCCGGGCTTGCTTCTTAAAAAGTTTAACCTCCAGATTATCCAGAATCTCTGTGTCAAAACTACCATATTGGGGCCATTTTAAAACACCATCTTTCCTGGTGTATCGGATCCATACTTCATTATATGTGAGGGGGCCTATGCCATGTTTCACATATAGTTCATAGGTTGGAGTTCCAATCGGAGGAACCGGACACGAGTCCTCCAATCGGGAATCCCTATTATAACCAAGACAAAACAAATTTCCATGTCTGCTAAGACCAGGCATCTTCGCTCTCTAGTCTAGCTTCAAACTTCAAAGGATTATCGAATACGATAGTCTCGTGAATACACGAATCCCTCGGCTTTGGTACTTGCAAGTTCCAAATCAAAGATCCCAAGGGGATACCAAACTAAGAACCAAACTAAGGACTGGGAGACACTCCACTTATACTTAACTGAGGTATCGATGACGTCACCAGAAGCTTCGTTTATCATTTCGCTCTACCAAATCATCAAGGGTCCAAAACAGGGCGATAGTCAGGGCAGCAGTCCTTCGTAGCCGTCGGGAAGCGGGAAACCTCGCAGCAAAGACTTTCAGACCACGTCGACATACAGGGGTCGATGAAGTGGCGGCCTCCCTCCAGAATTTTCACACTAAGCTCCTCACGAACCTCTGGCTTGGACTGGTACCGCTGAAATCGCCCCACGTTGGGTGCCAACTGAAGTACTGGGTTTTTCAGAACCCAGTGGTGCCAGGGAACACACCCTAAGACTTCGAGTCCTTCCTGTTTCAGACTACAGAAACACAGAGTCTTCTTGGTGAAGTCAAAGATCTTGTTTATTGGCTGCAGCCAGTAACAGGTATCCTAGAAGTACAACACGGTGTATATTCTCAGGAGACTGCTGCTCTTGCAAAGCTAACCTTCTCTTTTATACAAAATATTATGCTTTGGGCAAACATTCCTTATTTTACAGTTGACCATTCACATATTTTCACTACAAAGAAATAGCAGGGTTATGATGACAAGCCCATATTTCAGTTTGTCCAGCCCTCAGTCAATTACCCGGCAAGGCTCAGTACTTTCATCAGATATCAACGGACCCCCAATATAAACAGGCACCTCCTCCTTGTAAAGCAAGTCATAAAGAAAGAAACAGGGACAGGTGCGTGTAAGATTAGGCATGGTTTGTGTGTGATGAAAGGTTTATGATGTGTTGTGCCTTGATACTAATCTCATTCGGCCACTGGGAAAGAAACTGGCCGAACAGGTTTGGCTTCAGGGCAGTGGAGTCAGCTTGCCCAGGTCACAGAGGAGTCAGCAAAGATGTACGTGTCCTTCAGACTCGTTTTCAGCATTAGACATTGGCCTATGTGAGGGCAATCACAAAATGGCTGTTGTTTAAATGGAACCCGAGGGTTCAGGACGGAAACTCTGATATTCGGGTGATTTCGTTACCCGAATATGAATACAGTGCTTGTGCATACTATTCTAATCATTCTCGGTCTGCTGATACCAAAATCGTTGTGATACGACGATGTTTATAACACGGGTCCAGAATTTTTCAGTACCACAGAGTGCACTATTCTACAGCCCCCTGTGTCGTGTATGACAGTCAGCCATTCTGGGTTAGGTATGTCCAGTAGCCAACACATAGCCCATTGCATCTGCGCTGCTGCATAGTAGAGCTCATAACTAGGTGCCACCCACCCACCTCTCTCCAGTGGGGCATGCAGTTGATGGGGAGCTACTCCCTTCCTCCCCTTACACCATATCAAGTCAGGAAGGCTGGTGTTCAGGTCAATAAAAAAGTGCTATGGAAGGGGGAGAGGAAATGAGAAAAATGGTAGAGCGGTCTAAGTAGCACCAGTATATTTGCTATTGCAACTCTGCCCATCGGGTGAGGGGTAAGGACTTCCAAAAAGGCAAGGAGCGAAGCATGCCAGACACCACCGCCCACATGTTAACCTGCATTAGATAGTTATCTGCATGATATATATTCGCCCCTGATGTCTGAAGGTGTTGCGCTTCCACTCCAAGCCCTTCCACTCCAAGCGGTTCCCGCTCCTGGTCTGGGAGTCTTTGAAGGGGAACAGGCAAGACTTAGCTCAGTGTCATTTCAAGCCAGAGACTACTCCAAACTAGTCCAACATCTTCATCATGTAGGGCAGGTCCCTGCGTACATGCCTGAGGTGCTCTAGGGTAATGTCCACTTATAGTGAGATTGCTTCCCATGTACTTCCACTGGAGGTCCCCCATTGTAGATCCTGTAACTGAAAAAAGGCCTGCCATGGGCTCCATTCCCAGGACAAATATGATTGGCGAGAGTAGGCAACTCTGCCTGGTGCCCCTGCTCACCTCAAAGGCTGCAGAGAGTTTCCCACCTGCGCACACCTGGGTGACCAGAGTGGTGTACATGAGGCCATCCATCACAGTATCTCTGTCCCCAACTTCTAGGGATAGTATAATGTGTGGGGGGAGCACCTGAGGGGTTCCCTTTCCCACAGGGATGTGCTCAATGTGTCTTTGTCCATGGCATGCTTAAACACCTGGAGGAGTCTTGTGGCTAGAATCGTCTTATAGACGTAATAAAACATCACAGGGATCCTTTCCGTCCCTGAGGGCTTATTATGCACATCAGGTCCATTACAAGCTGGATCTCATCAACAGTCAATGGATCATTGAGAGATTGGCGGTAAAGGGGGTTGGGTTGCGGGATTGGTAACCTATCCAAGTATCCCAGTAGAGGAGGGCCCCCAGGTGTCCATCACCTTCTTCAAAGAACTATAGTAGTTAAAAAAAAAAAAAAAAAAAATGTGTGTTAGGAATGTCCCTTGCCTGAGTTCCAATGCCATTCTTTTGGGATCTAGAGGTGTCTGAGAACAATAGCTAAGCCAGTATGCGTCCTGCCCTGTTCCCCTCCGCCTGTTGTCTTGTCACATATTCTGCATAGTCTAGTTTCCCAAGCCTGTCCACAGGGCTCTGTGGTTTGCTCTTACGGAGGCAAACTTGTTTGCATGCCCCATGACCTCTCTCCACACCTCTGCTTCACGTATGGCATGCTTCCGAACCACGATCTCTCAATGCAGTGTGTGTTTCACATTGTATACAGTCTTAATAGTGAGATCCCTTTATGACTACATTAAAGGTGTCCCATTCCAACCTGGTGGAGGCTGTCTGATCATTTTTCACAAACAATTGAGTAATATTTATACCGTTTTTCGCACAATGTGTTGTCATGGAGGGACTGTGTGTGTAACTTCCAAGTAGGTACTGGCGTGTGCTGTCTACCCTATTGTGTTGTCATCTTAAGGGGGCTACGTCACCATGCCAGGATGCAGAGGAAGCGGTCAATTCTAGTATGCAACTGATGGACTGGTGAGGAGAATGAATATTCCCTCATGAGGAGGTGCATGAAGCGCCATATGTCTTGTAGACAGATATATCCTAGCCAGTCATACAAGAATCTTGTAATCCTGGCAACTGAAGTGCCTGTAGCAAGGGAAGTGATTTGTCCAGGGTAGTGTCATGTACACAGTTAAAATCCTCTCCCCATATGCTCAGTGTATTTAGGTTGTGTATCATTTACAAGAGACCGGGTGTCAAGAACAGTGGTTGGCCAGTGCTCGGTATATAAAGCATCACCAATGTAATCAACGCTCCATTTAGCATTCCTTCCACTACCACATAACGTCTGTCTGGGTCCACCTTTTTACGTGTAATCACCACCGGCACCACTGGTGCCACCAAAATGAGTACTTCCCACACATGCATGTAGGAAGTGCCAACAATCTGGCCCCTGCAGTGGCGGGTGGGCCTAAGGAGTTCAGTGGCTGTTATGTGGGTTTCTTGTAAGTATGCAATGTGTATCTGCCAGCATCATAACTAGGATTATACCTGATGGTGGCGTTTAGGCATGCCCAGACCTCATACATTTCAGGTCATAATATTCTATGTAGAACAGCAGTCTGTTGGATAGAATGCCGTGGTGAATGTGGTGCCTCTCCCTCTAATCAGTTGAGCCCCCACGGTCCACAAGCAGTTTTAGGCCTCAATCTCGGTCAGCACTGCAATGTAGTAATTTCACATGAGAAAGGTTAATAACATACACCCCCAAATCCCATCCCAGGTAAGGACAAAAACAATCCCAAAACCAAATCTAAGCTGCACAAAAGTACAAGAGAAAATGTTTCATCTGGAAACCGGGAGGTGGAACAACCATACAGAGTTGACCTATGTAGCCATGCCACACCTGTGACACAGCTGCAGTTAGGTCTCCTCCCATGAGGGGGCCCTTCCTGCAAGTAGGTGCGCAGGGCCTTGCACTGGTAAAGAAAAGGATATGCTCTACAGTTCAAATCACCTGATCCGCTGTCATAAGGGTAAGATCAGGACCCGATCCGAGTTCCAGTGGAATATCCTCCACGGCGAGGGACAGCATCGTCTCCACAGAGTCCACAGCTTGTAGTCTTGCTGTGACAGGACTGCAGTTTGGCTACCACCATTGCCCTCTCCCTTGCAGCTTGTTCCTCTATGGGTCTGCCTTTGAGGCTGCTGCCATCTCACCCTCTGGTGACCCCTTCAATGCCAGCCACACCCACCCTCATGCATCTGTCAGTGTCGTAAAGAAAAGCATATGCCCAGAGTCTATGATGTGCAGAAACACGAGTGAGCATTTCACTCCCAATTGACAAAGATACTGCTTGATCGGCATTAACAAGCCCCTACGACTGCACTTTCGCAGTATAGTCTGGGTATATGTTCACCTCACTATTGTCAATATGTCAGGGGCCTTTTGTGTGGGTGGTCTGCAATGTATGATCATGTTTCAGCACAACACAGATATTATTACTGTACGACTGGTCCTCTACATTGTCATACATGTTGCGCAATAATGTTACTTCAGAATGAAGATCCTTAAGCTGGGACTGAAGTTCAATCACTAAAGTTCGCATTTCTGCCACGGCACATTTGTTCGACTCCACTCTATCGCTCAATTTAGCCTGGTGAGCTGCAGAAGCCCCATTTCAATTGTCAGGGAATCAAATTTTGGGTTCCAGTGCGGTCTTTACATCCTGTAAACCGCAGTCTCGGACCTCTCATACTTGTTGCTGCCTCACAGACTCAGATGGTGCTGAGCGGGCGGACAGCGCAAACTCTTTAAAACCTTTCAGTCTCAGACGCCTTTCGGTTATGCCGTGTCAGGACACAACACTGTTTAGACTCTAATTCTGTATTCAAGATAATTTAATTATCTTTTATCATAAAAATGGTACTCTTATCACAAGATCGAAAAGATTTTATTATAAATGTTTTAAAAAGTAGTATCACAGAGTAATTGATATTATAAAAAATAAAGTAAACAAGTCTGTCATTACAGCAGCAATATGCTCATTTATGCCGCACACTTACTATCGTCGCCATTTTGTGCCAACATTTAGGTTATTGGAAAGCACTGTCATATATTTAAGTCAGCATGACTACAAATAGAATCTTAATATGGCACTATTTTGGAATGTGACTTTTAATGAACGAAATTCAAATCCTGTCAAATTATTATACCATCACAGAGTGACTGACATTTAAAAAAAACAAGTGGTTAATGTTGCTATTACCCTATACTGTTAACATATTTTGCAAGATATATAATATTGCTGCTGTTTTGATCATACACCGTGTTAGATAACAGTTACATGATCGTGGCAGATTGAATATATACAGTTTCCTAAAATGAAGCCTTTTTGGAACTCCATATCTACTGACAATTAGCAAGACATTTGTGAGCTGTGGGGAGTGGTTGGTATTAATATGAACATTGCTTTTCTTATTTGATATTATTGACAATAATGAATGGCAATTGCTCAAGCAACCTCTCAGTTGTATTGCATTCTGTGTATGGATATACTAGTAGCGAGGCTGCAGATTTTATTTCCTGCCAAACGAATTGTGCCCAATGCTTTCATGGATATCCATTTTTTCCTGGCTTATCTAGTGTTTATTGCATATTAATTCAGTCTTCGATTAAGGATAAGCCTAATGTGGTGTCTACTATGCAACAATTGTCATTGTTACTCAGATGTTGTGTGAATTGGACACTAATAGTATATACCCCAAAAGCCCCTTAAAATAGGAGCGTTTGAAGAGAACCCAAATTATATGCAGGTCCTTCTCCATTTCTTTCAGCAATTTTAAGCAGTGCATGAAATTATATGGCACTAAAGTTCCTTTAGTTCTGTATATCATGCCACAATATTTAGTTAGGATATTGTGTTTCTAGTCTTCTTCACAGTATGCAGAAGATGGCTGCTGTTTAGTGCTGTATTGTAACAATAGCACATGTCCTAAGACAGAGTAAATTTGAAACTTCCCAACTAGCTGTACAATTTAGGACAATCTTTAACATTGATTGCGAAATAATATTGCGTCTACAACAGTTTAGTACAAGCATATTCTTATGTTTTTCTCCAAGTTTACATAACTATATGAGAACTACTGTACGATAACAGATTTTACTACTTGCATTTTGCGTGAATTGGTCTAAGGTGCACAGTGAAATCAGTTTAAATGACTTGGTTTGGTGTGCCTAACTTGTATTCATGCACCTTCCTGTTCATTTGAGCAGTTCAGATAATTACATAATAATGTTTACATAGGCCTAGACAGCATGCACTACCAATTACCTATTTTTTAGTTTGTTGCTTTTCCACTCTTGAGTCTGCCAATGAAGGGACTTGGGGGGAGTAACAGGCAGAGCCAGTGTCCCCCCAGGTTAATTCATGAAATGGAGCAGACCAGGATAGGTATAGGTTAGGGACAGATGAAGAGGTGGGTGCTAGGGAAAGTTAATTAAGGATTAAGAAGGTTAGGAGTCAGCCTCTTGCTGACTCCTTCACCAGTGTAAGACAGAGAGAAATTCAAACTGAGGGATAGTGAGATGTGCATCAGAAAGATGTCAGGCAGCAGCGCGGTAAGGGAAGACCTGCACACACTATGTGCAGAGGGGCCTGACAGTCTACTAAAGCCTGGTATCCTGTAGCAGGCTCAAGTCGGGATGATGCACCCGCCGGGTCCTGCATCAGGCGGGGTAGTGGCCATGGTCACGGCCTGCTTGCTGTCTCATGGAAGGTCTCAGGAGAGGAGGGGTGGGGGCCACAAAACAGTCATGCCACCCGCAGCGGCTCCAAGAAAGGCCCAACAGAGGAGGCACAGTTTACCGGCTGCGGCAGGACAGATGGCAGCTGGAGAGATAACAAGCCCAGTACAGCAGTGTGGGGAGGGAGAGGGAACAGGGCAGTGTGGGGAGAGTGAGAGAGTGCCGGCCTCTGCTGATACTGGGAGGCTCGGAGTTGCCGCAGGGGAGAAGCCACAGGGTGCAGCTGTATTAGGGATTGCTTTGGGAGTGCGGCCGATCAATATCAGGAGGCTGGGACAGCAGGCAGCCTAGGGACCTATAAGAGGAAGAGGGGGGGCTCTCAGGTAAGGTAGGAGGGTATCATCGGTGGCACCATGGGACATCCATTCCCTAAGGTGCATGTCAAAGGGGAAGCACAGAGGCCGGAGGACCTGGGTCTGGGCCAGCTAACAAAGTGTCAAGGAGTCGATCTGGAATCCAAGATCAGGGAGCAACTACAGTACAGCTTTTGAAGGACACCGAAAGGAAAGGGAGACTGCGCGGGAACAGGGCCACCTATTTAAAAACGCATGCAGAAGGGTGTAGGGGGCATGGACAACGCAGGTGGGACCCACGGGCGCCAGTGGCTATGGGTGCTAGAGACGTAGGATGGGCGAGCAGAGCCAGTAAAAACTGGTGTTACCCATGGGGCCAGGCGGGGAAAAAGGTCCTGAAGGTTGGTGCAGCCTGGAGGGTACAGAAGCGACAATGCCACAGGGTGAGATTGACAGACAGTTGGCAAATCTGATTGGGCATAATGTGGCCCCAGTGCGCTGGCCTGAATAGGTGTGTGTGGGGGGGATCTTTGGCAGCCCTCACTACACCATGGAACCGGGCACCAGTGGCACACAGATTGCGGAGCAGTATGACTGAACAAGAGGTGCCTTTGAAAGGGGGTAGTATGCATATGAGACCGGATGCGGGTGACTAGCATGCATATGGTGCAGATGAATTGGTGTTGGATAAAGATGAAGGCAGTGATGTGAGGGAAAAAGGCAAGGTGAGAGAGGATGAGGGTGTGGGTGAGCAGTCCCTATGAAAGGATGGAGATGGTGTCACTGACATGGAGGGTACAGTTTGTGTTTTCCAGAGGTCAAGAGTGGAAAAAAGAAGCATCACAGGCAAGCAGCACAGAAATGGCAGGGAACGCCACAAGGAGAAGGGAGACAGTTGCAGTTTGTCTACAGGTATGAAGGAACGGAGTAGGTATGAGATGGAGGTTACATGGCAGCAGGCAAGAAGAGTTGCAAATCAGTTGGTGTGTGTGACGGGATCATTGAGGGTGCAGGGGAGAAGGCAGGAGAAAAACAGTCAGCACGGCTGACGGCACGGGAGAGTGGGAAGGCCAGTGATAAAGATAGTCATGAGAAAACAGGTGATGTTAAAATAGCAGACACCACAGTAGTGGGAGAGAACACGTATGGAGATCAGCACAAAAAAAAGGCTGCCACACATGGGCTTGGTGATGCCCTTGGAGGTTCCACATATTAGAGAAAAACAGGATTTGGAAACACAAATGTGTGGATGTTTTTAAATTACAGGCAAAGGAGGGATCTAAGAAAGAGGAGTGGGAATTGGCCTGCCGGCCCAGGGTACCCATTAACATGGAAAACTGGACATCAGCATTTTTAATATATGACGCCATTTATTGTGAGAAGCATTCGGGCAGAGCGATTGTGCTGTTCAAATATATGGATATTATCTGGAAGGCACAGATGAATTTTGGAGGTTATTCATAGCTTAACTATGACAAAGAATTCAGGGCTAGAGTCAGTATCAATCCAGACAAACTATAGGGGGACGTGGACACGGAGCAATGGATTGCAATGGATGTCTTCCACTCAGCCGCAGGCTACTACTCAAACAGCAACTGGCCTTGTCATCACTTAACAGCCTTTTCAGCACTGCCCTGCTCATCAGGGTGTTGGAAGTGTGCACAAAAGTACAGGACACAATGTGGGGGCATGCTGGAAATTTAATAAAGGTTTTGCTCGAGCCAGCTTTGCAAATTCAAATATGAGTGCTCCAAATGTGGGGGGAGACACTCCATTACACAATGTTTCACGTTGGCCAGCTGTGTGCAATAACATTATTTTAGGCTGAAGAGCCTTAAGGTGGGAATGCATTTCAATCATTAAGGGTTGCATTCCTGCCAGGGCAGATTTGCTCAAATCCACTCTGTGTATCAGTTTAGCCTTGTCGGCTGCAGAAGCCCCATTTCAATGGTCAGGGTGTCCAATTTGGGTTCCAGTGCGGCCTTTACATCCTTGATAGAGTGTAAAAGTTATCCCGCCTGTGTGTGCCTGGTGGAGGCTGAAGCATCCGGGTGTCAAGAGGGAGGGGACATCAGCCCCCGCTGTCCACAAGGGCTCCTCTGCCAATTACGGTGGAAAGCTTGACCCTCTGGCTCAAGGCATACCGGGACAGGGAGGCAGCCTTGAGACTGGAATGGGCCTTTAAGGAGGGTTTTCGTTTGGGATACCAAGTGCCACAGTGACGCAGATGGGTGAATAAACTACATTCAGCAGAGGCCTTGCCTGGTGTGATGGCAGCTAAATTGGAGAAGGAGCTTGAGGAAGGGAGGATCGTGAGTCTTTTCTATGACTGCCTCCTGCCCGGGTTGAGTATATCTCCCCTGCAGGTGTTTCCCAAGAAAAACAGAAAAGGAGTTCAGAATGATACATCACTTAGCGCTGGAAAGCCTTTGGATATGCCAGGCACTTTATAAGCTCACAACACAATACTTGTCCTGGCTTGAGGAGATCTTGGTGAATGATTTAATTGCCACTGAAGATAGAAACATGGTGTATGCCTCGGTGGATGATGCAGTGCGCTTGGTGCGCCAGTGTGGGTTGGGGGGGGCGGAGTTAAGAAACTGTGGGGGTCATTCCGACCCTGGCGGTAAAACCCGCCAGGGCCGTGAACGACAGAAAGCACCACCAACAGGCTGGCGGTGCTTTCCTGCCCATTCTGACCGCAGCAGTAAAGCTGCGGTCAGAAAAGGGGATCTGGCGGTTTCCCGCCGGATTACCCCTGGCTGGGCTTAACCTCCATGGCGGCGCTGCAAGCAGCGCCGCCATGGGGATTCCGACCCCCTTCCCGCCAGCCTGTTTCTGGTGGTTTTTACCGCCAGGAACAGGATGGCAGGAACGGGTGTCGTGGGGCCCCTGGGGGCCCCTGCACTGCCCATGCCACTGGCATGGGCAGTGCAAGGGCCCCAGAATGATTTTTACTGTGTGCATAGCAGACAGTGAAAATTGCGACGGGTGCAACTGCACCCGTCGCACCCCTGCAACACCGCCGGCTCCATTCGGAGCCGGCTTCTGTGTTGCAGGGCCTTTCCCGCTGGGCCAGCGGGCGCTCCCTTGGCGGGCGCCCGCCGGCCCAGCAGGAAAGTCAGAATGGCCTCTGCGGTCTTTTGAATGACCCCCTGTGACTTCAGATCTGTTTCCAGGCTCCTGCTTATACATCTGGCAGATTTCCCATTGTTGGTCATGCAATTTGGTAAGGCTATCTATGTAGGCAGGGTTTATCTATGGGCGGTACCATATCTTGTGCCCTGTTTGAGACGTCCAGCATTTTGTTCCAGAAGTAGGTGTCCCAGTATGGTTCTGACATTTTTGGGCACTGAGCTGGATACTCAGGAGTGGCTGCTTGGTAAGATACAAGAAATACAGCAATTTATGGATGAGGTGATTGGGTTGGGGCATTTGGTGTTGAGGAAGGCACAAAAGCTGTTGGGTTTCTTGAATGTTGCATGTAGGACAGTGAGAGGTGGCAGTGCATTTTGCAGAAGGCTGGGAATGGCCATGTCAAGGGCAATTTCACACCATCAGAGGGTGCAGATTTCATTGGCTTCACAAGCGGATATATGTTATTTGGCGGACATTTTTGGAGGATTTCACTGGGGTGTCTATTTTGTTTCAGGAAGATAGCACATTTGGCAGAAGCAGAACTTACCAGATGTGGCTGGAACTCATGGGTTTTGGTCTGGGAGGTGGTGTGCTGAGAATTGGCCTGAACATTGGTTGAGTCAGCGGAGAAGCATTGCCATTCTGGTATTTTTTCCACTGGTCATGGCATTGGTAGTGTGAGGTGGGGAGTTGGCCAACAGCACAGTGATGTTCAATGTGGACAACATGGCAGTGGTGGATTTGGAGAACAAGCAGGTGACCTTTGAGATCTGTGATTGTTACAACATTTTAAATTGCATTGCTTGCAGCTGAACATTGCTTTCCGGACAAAGCATGTGCCAGGGTGAAAAATTATATAGCAGACTCATCGGATTCACATTGGCAACGGTTTTTCATGCTGGCACCTGGAGCGGAGGACAGGAGTACACACCTAACACACTACATTTGGGCATGGGAGAATGAGAGTAGTTGGACTAGTGGAAAGATCATTAGCAGGGCCAACAAGGAGCAGTTATCATCTGGTATGGAGGAAGTTTATGAGTTTTGAGTGGAGTTCACAGATGAAGACACTGCAGGAGAGCAGAAGCAAGGAAGGGAGAGTAAAATATTTTGTGTTGGTTTTAATTGACAAAGGTTTATCTCCCATGACCACTGCAGGAAACTTGACTAGTAATTTGTTTTGGAGCTGTGACCTGGCTCGAGGTGAGATACTGGGGAGGATTCTGAAAGGGTGGGGTAAAGAGCCTGGGATGGGTACACAATTGAGGTAGGTCATAACGTTTGGGTTGTTGCAAAGCATTTTGAAGATGTTGCTGAATTATGTTCTTTTTGAAGCTACTATTTTCAGACTACGCATGTTGTGGTTGTTTTCTGGCGCCTTCCGGTCACTAGGGTCTGTGGGGACTTCTGAAGTAATGCTTGGCTAGGTGTATCTGGAACAGATGCATTTGAGGTCTGGTTGAGGAGCTCAAAAACAGACCAAGCAAGGAGAGGCAGATAGTTGTGGCTCAAAGAGAGCCTAGGCTGGATGCGTGCCTTGTGAGGGACTGGAGGATGTTCCAGTTGCTGCAAGGGCGCCGGCAGGAAGAGGTATTTTGCCATCGGGGGGGGTTACAGATTTTCATTTGCTGGCGGTGATGAGCATGGCTTCTCAAAATCAGGGGTGGACCCGGGCAAGTTCGGGACGCATTCATTTAGGATTGGTGTGCTCACTGCTGTGCTGCAGCTGGGGTGGTATTGGAGCCAGATCCAGAGAATAGGCAGATGGAGATCTAGATGTTGTGTGTGCTATGTGAGGAAATAGAGACGTTTTTGGCTTTTGGGGAGAACAGGGCACACAAGCAACTACCAATGCCTTGTTTTGCACTGTAGAGCGTGTCAGTGGTACATGGAGTAGTGAGTTGGTGGCTTTGATATTTGGATATTCTTTTGTGCATTGGGCTGCTAAGTACACAGACCACAGACCCATGGATGGAGCCTTGGGCTCTTCAGTTGCAGGCATGAGGTGATGTTGAAGGGTAGAATTGGGATACAACGGGGCAACCTATTGCCTTTTTAAGCTAATCTGGTTCTGCATAGGGTGTTATCTGAATATGCGCCTTTTACATTTGGGAGGAGAATGATCTTGTTCAGTTGTCCTGTCTGACTCTTCTGCAGCACATGAAAGAGGATTTACAGTTGATTAAGTGGAAATTTGCAGGGACCTGTCTGATTTGAATGGAGTTTGTACCCAAGAGACAGCGGAGAGGAGCTTTGAAGTGTTCAGCTATCAACAAAGCCAGGAGAAAGCTGAGCAGAGCTACAGGGGTTTTTGCATGGCATTGTAATTATGGTGATATGCCATGGTGGCATTAAGGAGGAGGATCAGTTTCTTTTTCGAAATGATGGGGTGCATTTGGCACAGTTTGGCAATGCCTGTTGTATAATGGAAGTGTAGGATATGGTAGGAAAGCTCTGTAATGGGAAAATATGGTGCTGACAAGCGTATGAGTAGAAGAAGCACAGTTATGCCTTTGGGGGGGCACCTATGGGGTTGTTCTGGTTGGAGAGGAAGATGTGGGTGTATCCAGGCACTGGAGGGGAGCACAGGGGAAGGAAAGAGGGTATGTGGGGTTTGGAACAGGACAAAGAGGTTTCATTGGAGGGTATTTGGTAGGGTAAGTGAGAGAGAGACTAAGGAATGGAAGGAGGCCAGTGATTGAAAGTTGGATGAAAAAAGGCCTGGGTATGGGAATTTGGGTGGTAAAGGTTGGTTCGTTGAGAATTGTTGGGGGAAGAAGGGGTTTTGTTTCAGGATCTTGATGTATTGAAGAAGTTGACATTATGTTAAAGTTGTATTGAGGGTAATAAACAGTACTACAAACCTGTCCCGATAAAATGGATTTTACACTTTGTGATGGGTTTGTGATTATTTGACGAATATGGCTGTCATTTAGTGTTAGCTTACATGAGCCATGTTGATAGTATTTTATTACCCAATGTATCACAAATATAGAAACACACTTCCCTAAACACTGCCACTTCAGAAGGCTATAACTGGTGACGTTTGCACTGATGCTTATTGAATCTTCATTTATGTCTAATGTCGCTGAGGCTTATGGTCATTATGATGATGTTTCATCAATATCCACTGGTGTATGGCGAATATGGCGCCTGCAATAACTATTATGTGAAAACATATCTCATGACTCCATATTGTTCCATCTGGGGGACTTTATACTGTGATCGTAGGGATTAGGCAACCAAGTTATATTAGACGTATTCCCTTTTCACTTCTGTAGGAGGCTGGACTGGCTTGTAGTGAGTACCAAGGGGTACTTACACCTTGCACCAGGCCCAGGTATCCCTTATTAGTGTAGAGGGGTGTCTAGCAGCTTAGGCTGATAGAAAAGGTTGCTTAGCAGAGCAGCTTAGGCTGAACTAGGAGACGAGTGAATCTCCTACAGTACCACTGGTGTCATATGCACAATATCATAAGAAAACACAATACACAGATATACTAAAAATAAAGGTACTTTATTTTTATTACAATATGCCAAAAGTATCTCAATGAGTACCCTCAGTATGAGGATAGCAAATATACACAATATATGTGTACACAATACCAAAATATGCAGTAATAGCAATAGAAAACAGTGCAAACAATGTATAGTCACAATAGAATGCAATGGGGGCACATAGGGATAGGGGCAACACAAACCATATACTCTAGAAGTGGAATGCGAACCACGAATGGACCCCAAACCTATGTGACCTTGTAGAGGGTCGCTGGGACTGTAAGGAAACAGTGAGGGTTAGAAAAATAGCCCACCCCAAGACCCTGAAAAGTGGGTGCAAAGTGCACCTAAGTTCCCCAAAGAGCACAGAAGTCGTGATAGGGGAATTCTGCAGGAAAGACCAACACCAGCAATGCAACAACGATGGATTTCCAGATGAGAGTACCTGTGGAACAAGGGGACCAAGTCCAAAAGTCACGATCAAGTCGGGAGTGGGCAGATGCCCAGGAAATGCCAGCTGTGGGTGCAAAGAAGCTGCCACCGGATGGTAGAAGCTGTGGATTCTGCAAGAACGACAAGGGCTAGAAACTTCCCCTTTGGAGGATGGATGACCCACGTTCTGAAGAGTCCTGCAGAGGTGTTTTCGTGCAGAAAGACCGCCAACAAGCCTTGCTAGCTGCAAAGGTCGCGGTTAGGGTTTTTGGATGCTGCTGTGGCCCAGGAGGGACCAGGATGTCGCCAATTGCGTGAGGAGACAGAGGGGGCGTCCAGCAAGACAAAGAGCCCACTCAGAAGCAAGCAGCACCCGCAGAAGTGCCGGAACAGACACTACAAAGTGGAGTGAACCGGAGCTCACCCGAAGTTGCACAAGAGAGTCCCACGAAGCCGGAGGACAACTCAGGAGGTCGTGCAATGCAGGTTAGAGTGCCGGGGACCCAGGCTTGGCTGTGCACAAAGGAAATCCTGGAAGAGTGCACAGGAGCCGGAGTAGCTGCAAAACACGCGGTTCCCAGCAATGCAGTCTAGCGTAGGGAGGCAAGGACTTACCTCCACCAAACTTGGACTGAAGAGTCACTGGACTGTGGGTGTCACTTGGACAGAGTTGCTGAGTTCAAGGGACCTCGCTCATCGTGCTGAGAGGAGACCCAGAGGACCGGTGATGCAGTTCTTTGGTGCCTGCGGTTGCAGGGGGAAGATTCCGTCGAAGATTTCTTCGGAGCTTCTAGTGCAGAGAGGAGGCAGACTACCCCCACAGCATGCACCACCAGGAAAACAGTCGAGAAGGCGGCAGGATCAGCGTTACAAGGTCGCAGTAGTCGTCTTAGCTACTTTGTTGCAGTTTTGCAGGCTTCCAGCGCGGTCAGCAGTCGATTTCTTGGCAGAAGGTGAAGAGAGAGATGCAGAGGAACTCTGATGAGCTCTTGCATTCGTTATCTAAGGAATTCCCCAAAGCAGAAACCCTAAATAGCCAGAAAAGGAGGTTTGGCTACCTAGGAGAGAGGATAGGCTAGCAACACCTGAAGGAGCCTATCAGAAGGAGTCTCTGATGTCACCTGCTGGCACTAGCCACTCAGAGCAGTCCAGTGTGCCAGCAGCACCGCTGTTTCCAAGATGGCAGAGGTCTGGAGCACACTGGAGGAGCTCTGGGCACCTCCCAGGGGAGGTGCAGGTCAGGGGAGTGGTCACTCCCCTTTCCTTTGTCCCGTTTCGCGCCAGAGCAGGGCTGAGGGATCCCTGAACCGGTGCCAACTGGCTTATGCAGAGATGGGCACCATCTGTGCCCATCAAAGCATTTCCAGAGGCTGGGGGAGGCTACTCTCTCTGAGGAAGTCCTTTGTTCTGCCTTCCTGGGCCAAGCCTGGCTGGACCCCAGGAGGGCAGAAACCTGTCTGAGGGGTCGGCAGCAGCAGCAGCTGCAGTGAAACCCCGGGAAAGGTAGTTTGGCAGTACCCGGGTCTGAGCTAGAGGCTCGGGGGATCATGGAATTGTCAGAATGGCATTGGGGTGATAATTCCATGATCCGAGACATGTTACATGTTCGGAGTTACCATTGTGACGCTATACATATGTCGTGACATATGTATAGTGCACACGTGTAATGGTTTCTCCGTACTCACAAAGTCCGGGGAATTTGCCCTGAACAATGTGGGAGCACCTTGGCTAGTGCCAGGGTGCCCACATACTAAGTAACTTAGCACCCAACCTTTACCAGGTAAAGGTTAGACATATAGGTGACTTATAAGTTACTTAAGTGCAGTGGTAAATGGCTGTGAAATAACGTGGACGTTATTTCACTCAGGCTGCACTGGCAGGCCTGTGTAAGAATTGTCAGATCTCCCTATGGGTGGCACAAGAAATGCTGCAGCCCATAGGGATCTCCTGGAACCCAAATACCCTGGGTACCTCAGTACCATATACTAGGGAATTATAAGGGTGTTCCAGTATGCCAATGTACATTAGTGAAATTGGTTACTAGCCTGTTAGTGACAATTTGTACAGAGAGAGCATAACCACTGAGGTTCTGGTTAGCAGAGCCTCAGTGAGACAGTTAGGCACCACACAGGGAACACATACATATAGGTCACAAACTTATGAGCACTGGGGTCCTGGCTAGCAGGGTCCCAGTGACACATAACAAACATACTGAAAACATAGGGTTTTCACTATGAGCACTGGGCCCTGGCTGGCAGGATCCCAGTGAGACAGTGAAAACACCCTGACATACACTCACAAACAGGCCAAAAGTGGGGGTAATAAGGCTAGAAAGAGGCTGCTTTCTCACACTGTCTTACTATAAACTCATATGTTGTATGTTTTTTCAAGATACCGCAGCACTCAAAAGTAGTTCGTAATCAACACGTCATTCAGATGAGTTTGGTTGTAATAGGTTCCTTTTATTCGTAGATAAGAACATCATAATGAAAAGATGAATCACCACCACCCTCTTTGGTCTTTTCTAGGAAACTCACTCCATTGACTTTGGCCTGGGCAGTATAAGCCCATTCTTTTATGGTTCGAATTGCACTGTTATGCGGTGGGCACATACAACTCTGGGTTTTAGCTTGAACACTCATCACTGGTTCACCTGTTCTATCACAAATGGTCTTGCGTGTGTTACTGCCATATGGCTCCTTCTATTGTGGAAATAGGGGTGTTTCACCATCTGCCCCCTGGCTTGGATGGACACATGCTTAACCATTAGACTTATTACTCTGATATCTATGTTACCATCCTCAATGTCTGCATATAAGATTTGGCAATCATATTACTGTATATCTTGCAGCTTCGAAAAAGTCACCCGTTTTGACAAAACACACGTTGGCTGTGACTGTGAAACAACACTCATCTTATCATTATGATGTCCATATGTACGATCAAAAAGGAACCTACTACAACCTAACTCATCTGGATGATGTGTTGATTACGAACTACTTTTGAGTGCTGCGGTATCTTGGAAAACTATTTACATGGTGTTTCCCTGGAACACTATGGGGGTTGTTCTAACTTTGGAGGAGGTGTTAATCCGTCCCAAGTGACGGAAAAGTGACGGATTTACCACCAGCCGTATTACGAGTCCATTATATCCTATGGAACTCGTAATACGGCTGGTGGTATATCCGTCACTTTACCGTCACTTTTGGGACGGATTAACACTCCTCCAAAGTTAGAATAACCCCCTATATTATTCTTTTGGGTAGTGGAGCATACCTCACCCCTTAGCACTGTGTTCTACCCTACTTTGGACAACCACCAAGATGAACTATCATTGATTATACTCTCATAATGTTTAGGAGGTGCACTTCTCTTTTCCTCCGCTACCTATACTTTTCTTTCTATGTTGTATGTTGAATGTTTTGTTATGGTGTAGTACCTGGTTCTCACATTGTGATGCGGAATTTCCTAAACCACACAGTTATGTTGCTGTTTAAGACCTGGAATTTTGGGAATCAAAATAATGCCTCACATTGATGCAATCGTAGGATGCACCCAAACACTGATATCATTTACACATATTACTTGGGTGCACGTGTTCAAACTCAGTACATTGATAAAAATATGTACAACAAAAGATCACGCCTTTAAATAAGCATTTATGTCTTAAGCTGGAGACTAGGTATCAATGAATATACATTGACCTGCAATCTGTTACAACAACTAGCATGTATATTTGGAGTGATCCATCATATGACCATGAAATGCACTGACTGGAACACAACTCATTTCACTTCTCCTCTTTCCTTTTACTTATTCTTTCTCTTTCTCATTAGCTAAATATTTGTGATTCTGGAGTACAGTATGGTTATCATACCATTATGAAACTTTGTGAGTCCATGATACACATAATGATATACACGAGATATATACTATACCACAAAATGTGGTGTGTCCATTTCAAACTGAGGCCGAGATTTGCTAAGCCCTTGCCCATGCCCCTGCCTTTGTGTCATGCAAAGCGTCTCAAGGCAATGCAAGGGCTGAAGTTCTATTTACAAAGCCACAAATGGCTCTGCATGGCTTAGTAAAATCACACTAATGCAACACAGTGCAAATTGCTACTTTCAGTTATTCTGCATTGGGAAGACATTTCATGGGTGAAGGGATCCACCAATGTATTTTGGAACATTCCGAGATTTGCTAAGGGTAGTAAACCTAGGAGTACATAAAACGTCTATGCCCCCCCAACAGAAGTGTAACAAGGAGAAATATGTTTATTTCTTCTTGTTCTTTCCTCTTTCTACATGTGCGGTATTCTGCATCACACATAGCAAGGGGAAATGTCTCTGATTGTTCTTGTACAGTAAGGTGTCCCTTCCTGCACAAAAACAATTCTGCCTATAGTGCAGGCCCCCTTGCACCCTGGCACAAGGGTGCCTGCGATGGCGCTAGGCAGCAGTCAGTGCGCCAGCACAGAGAGAGAGCGGGAATGAGCCATATCCTAGTAAATATGGTGCTTTGATGCTTTCTCCATTTGATGCAGCACAGCAGGTTGTCTTGCTGCATTGTGTTGCATCAAATGTTAGAAAATCTTGGGCCAATGTGCCTCAAGCTGTCTTCCACAAGCAGTCTATTTTTAATCACTAAATTCTCCTCAATATGGCCCTGATTATGAAAGGAACAGACATCGAGAAACATAATGAGGTATCTGATATTTCCAACTTGGCCTGCTAAATCTAGGAATGAGCCACAGAATTATGAGTTTTGTCTGTTACCAAAGAATCAGAAACACTCACCAGTATTGCCATAGCTGAAACGTTTCATACTTTGAATTATGGCTCTATATTACCAGCCAGAATTATCACATGTGCACAGGGTAACCATGTCATCAGGAAATTACTTTAAAAGACAGGAAATATGTCATTTTGCTTCACACCTTCAGTGCTAGTGTGTAGTAAAGACGTCTAGCCACATCCTTGAGTCACTTCAGTGCCGTACTGTAGGAATCTATTTTTTCCTAAAGTCAGCTTCAAACAGTACATCTCCTGGTGTCCTGGTGTTGGCCATCACTTCAGTATCCTAACATGCATCTACTGCCTCTGGGTTCCCAACTGCACTTACTTTTGCCATCACCTCACCAGCTCACATTCCATACCCTGTAGCCAATGTCATTGTAGAGGAAAGCAAAGACTGGGAGAAAAATGATGTGCCGGTACCAGAAGAGAGTGTAGCCATAGAGGCCTGAAGCCCACATGTTGAGATTAACGTGTGCAGCATATTTACATGGTGTTCATACAGTGCCTTTTTTGAATAAGTGCAAACCTGAATGCATGTGTCGATTGAGAAATTAAATGTTGAAATTGACACATGTCTGTTGTGATTAGACGCTCTCACAATATTTGGGGCTGTGAAAGTGTTCTTGTGGGGATTTGCAAAGGTTACCATCTGCTCTGAGCAGAAAAAAGACTTTATGGATCAAATCTGTTTATTGACATTTTAACATGAAAAACAATACAAAGCACTGTAATAATCCTCCAATCATTTCAGTATCGACATGCCCCATAGACCCTGAACATGCGTTGATCGCTACACACCCGTATCCATTCTTCCATTGAGGGGGAACATCTCCCTAATCTACTATGACTCATATTGACCTCGGGACCGGAGGGCACCCCAAACCGGATCTCACATTGCTCACACCCAAACGAACATAAAAAGGAAAAAACATTTGTGCTTCTTCACCAGCATGCTTCGCCTCCCTCTTGTCCTAACCCTTCACCGCTCCATTCATATTGTCATCACCACCATCCTCATAGCCCTAGCTAATATCATCCTACTAAACCTCTCGGGTCAGCCCCAAAACTCTTAGGTATGTTGGGCATGTCAGCTCGGTAAATTCTGTAGATAGGATCTGAAAGAAAGGTCTCCACCACGTACAAATGTTGCCTACTCTCTGCTTGGAAGCCAAAGTCAGCTTTTCCATCACCAGAATAAATCATAACTTTTGGAGCCAGGACCCATACGTCGGGAACCTATCCGAGCCCCATAGGGCAAGAATCGTCTGCAGGGCAGCATTAAGAGCCAGTGTCATCTGTCGTCCCTTCAACGAGCGAAGGGGAAACATTAGAGGATTGGGTAGGCCCAGCAAGACATATGAGGGGAATCTAGGAATCTCTGTATGAAACACCTTGTCGATGTCATCTAAAATACTCGTCCAATATCGCTGTAGTTTGGGGCAATGCCAAAGAAGATGTACCAGCGTGCCCGTGTTACCGCACCCCCTCCAGCAAAGGCCGTACTTAGCCGGGTCCCATGCATTTATCCTTGCTGGAGTAAAGTACCAGTAGGAAATTATGTTATATGCTGTCTCTGTCCCCGCAGCACTATGGGCTGTATGATGAGTTCTATAATAAATATTGTCCCACTCCTCCTCCGTGAGCTCCCTTTCCAGCTCTTTCGCCCACCTCCGCTGACCCCTAGTCTTAGGCGGTTGCTCCCGACCCTGCAGGAACCGATAGAGCTCTGATATCACTCGTTTATCATCCTTCTCAAACTGGGTTAGTGGTATATCTATCAAGGCCCTATTCGCAGGCATAAGGGCCCAGTGTCGTACTTGATAATACAATAGTCTGTCCGCTTCGGTCAGTTGATACGTCTCCCGCATCTGATCAAAAGGGATCACTCCATTCTCATGAAAAATAATCCCCACCCTCTTACAGCCCCCATCATACAAACAACGGAAGCTCTCTACCTGTAGGCCTGGTGGGAAGTCAGGGTTCTCACCTATTGGTGACATAGGGGATAGAAACGTTGTGAGCCCCTGCCGTCGCACCACTGCATCCCATACACGCAGTGTCGCACCCGTGAACGGGGAGGAATATAGTCCACGCGCCCTGTGTTGACGTCGGAGCCAGGGCTCCTTTCAAATATGAGACCCCGCCACCGCCTGATCCATAAAACACCAATGTTTCTCAGAAAGCGGCCTACTCCACTCTAAAAGAAAGCACAGCTGGACTGCCTGGAAATATCGCAGCAGACAGGGAACAGCCAGTCCCCCCTCCCCCCCTAGGGCTGTATAGAGCATTCCGCGGGATCCTCGCCGGCCGACCATCCCAGATGAATTTCAAAATCGCGGCCTGTAGGGTCGCTATCGTGAGAGATGGAGGAGTCAGGGGGAGTGCCTGAAAGACATAGAGTATGCGCGGTAGCACAGTCATTTTCACCGCCGCCACCCTGCCCAGCCAAGAGAGGTTATGCTTCCCCCAGCTCCCAAGGTCTCGCAGGACCTCCCAAGTTAAAGTAGCATAGTTCAAGCTCACCGTCTTCACCGCAGAGGTCCCCAGTTCAATACCCAAGTAGGGTACCTGCGATGTCGACCATACAAAGGGGTATCGGGCCCTCAGATCCTCTGCATGGTCGGGAGAGATGGACAAGCCAAGGACCTGCGACTTCTGCATATGCACACGGAATCCAGAGACCTTCCCAAACTCATCCAGGGCTACCATCAGAGCCGGAAGCGATACCATGGGCTCCGCGAGGGTAAGGACCACATCATCCGCATAGAGACTAATGAGGTGATGTTCGCCCCCAAATTTGACGCCAGTAACTAGGGGGTTATCACGAAGGCGCTGAGCAAAGGGTTCCATATACAACACAAATAGCAGCGGGGATAGCGGACATCCCTGCTGTGTTCCATGACCAACGAGAACGGCAAGGACAGGATCCCATTAGCTCGTACCGCAGCCTTGGGCAAGCGATAAATGCATTGAATCCAGGTCCTGAACCCCGGTCCCAACCCATAGCGCTCCAGCACCTGAAAGAGATAAGGCCAATGGACTCAAACGCCTTCTCTGCATCGATAGAAAGGAGGAGCGCTTCCCTGCGCAATCTGCCAGTTTTGTCTATTAAATGCAGAAGGCGCTTTGTATTATCTCCACACTGCCGGTGGGGTATGAAGCCCGCCTGATCCGGATCGATAAGGCCCGGCATATAGGGATTGAGGCGGTGAGATAGAATACCAGTAAACAACTTAGCGTCTATATTCATAAGCGAGATAGGTCTATATGAGGCACAATCTTCCGGATCCTTCCCAGGTTTGTGAATAACCGTGATGGTAGCCTCCAGCATGCTAGGTGCGAGAGCCCCGGACACCCGAAAGGAGTTGAAGAGCCTCGCCAAAACCGGGGCCAACTCTGGACAGAACGTTTTATAAAAGAGTGCCGTAAAGCCGTCAAGGCCAGGCAACTTCCCGTTCTTTAGACGAGATATCGGCGAGATAACCTCATCTACTCTTATAGGCTGGTCCAATGAGGACGCCTCATGCTCTCCAAGCGGAGCAATTGTGCTATCCGCGAGAAAAGCAGCAGGATCCGCATCACACCTCACATCCGCAGAATATAGCCCCTTGTAGTACTCAGCAAACACCTCTGCCATTTGGTCGTCCGTACGCACTTCCCCTTTAGAGGGGGAGCGTATCACCTTTATGGCCGCTGCGGAGCACTGCGCCATCAGCCGGTGCGCAAGAAGCTTCCCACATCTGTCACTCCCAATGTAGTACTTGTGTTTAAGCCTCACTATTGCATATTGTGCCCTATCCCAGTCCAGCCGTTTCAGCTGCTGACGCGCCCTCTCCAGCTCCCTCCACACTCTAGGTGCACCAGTATATTTATGTGAACGCTCTAGGGCCGCCACTTTTTGCTCAAGCACTGCTCTCTGTTCCTTCTGTGATTTATTATCTTAAGCCGCTAGCGACATCACTTCCCCTCGTAGAACCGCCTTTAGGGCCTCCCATAAGGTCTCTATGCTGACTCCTCCATCATCATTAATGCTAAGGTAATCCACTATCATGCGTCTCAGCGTCTCCTCCGCTACTCTACTCTGAAGTGTAGTGTCTCTAAAGCGCCAGCTCGGACTTCCCACACGCCCCATGTCAAGACTCGCCTCCAGGATGATAGGTGCGTGATCTGTCAAGGCCCGGGGCTCGATTGAGGTCTCTCGGATCCGAGAGATGAACGCTGCGGAGGCCAGGAAAAAATCAATACCTGTATACGTTTTTGAGGCCGCAGAATAGAAGGAATAGTCCCTATGCGTTGGATGCTCCCTCCTCCAAACATCCTCCAAAGCACACTCAGCCAGCCATTGCTTCCCCCGCTGCTGTCAGCGCACCAGTCTGCCCATAACGATGTCCAGACCTATCCATCTCATTGTCCATTATCAGGTTAAAGTCTCCCCCTACCAGAATAGCTCTGTCAGGGGTGTTGAGCACTGGGGAAATGGCCTGCCTCATAAAGGTTTCTTGTTGCATGTTAGGTGCATATATTGTCACAATAGTGAAGTGGAAAGTCCCCACCCGCACTCTGAGCGCCAAGAACCTACCCTGCACCTCATGAAGCTTGGCAATCACCTCTCCAGGGAAGGACTTTGACAGAAGTATCGCCACCCCGCATGTTTCGTTGGGGCTGAGGACCAGAATTGCCTAGGAAACCACTTTGAATGCATTCTATACGTATCCTTGGCCACCAAGTGTGTTTCCTGTAGCAGACAGACATGACTCCCGGACTGCTCAAGACCAGACAATATCGCTAATCTCTTTGCTGGGCTATTAAGTCCCCGAACATTCAAGCTTAGACACTTAAAGGACATATGGTATTAAACCAGTTACATTCTACAGCCGGCACAACTAACAAAGGACCCATACCAGAGCCAACATTGGAGCGGTCCTCCACACAGGGCTAGCAAGCAAGGTCAGAAGCTATAGAAATTACAGTGGAAGCACTCCTACACACAACCATAATGCACAACAGGTGCTTAGAACATATAAGTCCTCTGGCACACAACTCTAGAGAGGTAGAGTCTCGTTGGGCCAGTAGATCCATCTGGATTCGTCACATGGGATCCAGCGGCCCCTCCGCCCGGGCCTCTCCAGAATGGTCAAAGACCCCAGCAAAAACTTACACGACCCCAAACCACAGCGGCAATTCCCAGCAGCCCATCAACTAGGCGTTAGTCCCGGCAGCCAAGCTACTCAGTACTGATTGTCTTTCCAGCGCCTGCTCTGTCGTGGTAGGCTGCTGTTGCCTTCTCTTCCTCTCCTTCCGCCGTCACCGCGGGCGACCCCCACCATCCTCCTCCACAGTTACCCCGGGCTCTCGGTCATTCTCCTCCAGCTGCAGGATCCTTCTCGCCTCCGACACCGATTTCACCTGATGCCACTGGTCCTCCCATCGGAACATAAGACAGAAGGGGAAACCCCAGGAATAGGACGTTGCGTGGGCCTGCAAATGTTCTGTTATAGGTTTAAAGTCTCTCCGCCTTTACAATGTCTGCAGCGAGAGGTCCTGAAACTGCTGCAGCTTATGCTCACGGAACTGTACATGTGACAAGTTTTGGGTTCTCTGTAGAATATTTTCTTAAATTCCATAGTTGTGGACGCACGCCAATATATCAGGCGGGCGACTTCCAGGCTCCCCAGGGCGGCCCACCCGATGAACGCGGTCCAACGTAATCCCTCTCGATTCATCAGGATCCAAGATTGAGCCGAACAACGCCGTGACGAACTCCCCAATGTCCTCCTTCTCTGCTCCCATTGGGGCTCCCCTGATGCGTATGTTATGCCGTCGTGACTGGTTCTCCAAGTCTTCCTCCGTAATCTGAAGAAGGTCCTGCTGCTCGCGAAGACGTAGTATCTCCTGTTGCATACATTCAACCTCCTCCCCTCGAGAGATCTCACCATCCTCTACGTTCGGCACTCTATCCCCTAGGGAAGTGACCTCTGTACGTAGTTCCTTCATCTCCTTTGAGATATCCCTCCGGAGCTCCTGCAGACCGCTCCTGAGTGAATCAAACAGAGAGGAGAGAAAGCCTTTGGTGACTGGGGCCTCACCGTCGTGGTCCACCTCCCCTCTGTCATCACAGCTCATTGTCGCCGCGGACCCTTCAGCAGGACCGCTTTTCGCCAGCTGGGATCTAGTCAGCATGTCCCTCACCGATTGATCCCGCTTGGTTTTAGAGGATGCCATGATACTGCCACTCCTGTACCGGTCGTCAGCCCCGGGCCTCGACCGCTCCGTCGCGAGGCTGCTCAGGCACGTCTCTTGCGTCAGTGACCTCCTCGGACTATTCACCTCTAATCAAGTCAGGTAAGCGAAGCTTCTTGTTCCACTCTCCACGCTAGGCCGTAGGATCACATTGCTGCCATCTTGCCCGAACACCGGGCCAATTGGGTCCCTTCCTCCTCCGCCGTCTCTGAGGAGTTCACCGCAGGCCAAATGTGCCGCAGACCGGGGGCCCCACTCCAACCAAGCCAGGCCCCTCTATTGGGAGCCCAGGGGTAGGTCGTCCTCTCTTCTACGCCGCCACCTCCTCAAATCCGGGCTCCACCACCAGGCCCAGCAAAGGCCACCCAGGCCCCAGAGGCAGAGCCCGCCAAGGCCTCCCGGTTCGTGGCCCCCAGGCCTCAGCGCCGCTCCGTTCCCTTACCTGGTCCGCCCGATCTCTCCAATGGCCCCGCCGGGCCGCCCCGGGCTCCCCGGCCCGCTAGGCCTCACCGCGAGGCCGGGCGCACCTCTCTCCTCGACGTGCGCGGACCCAGCCGGGACACTTTATTGCCAGCCCCGCGTGCCCACAAGTGAGCTCCGGGACTCCTCTTCGGCACGCCCGCCGTCTCCACTCACCCCCCAGCAAGCAGGGGTGCCCGGGGGGCAATGCACAGGGGTTGCAAAGCCTTAAATGAGGCCCGGCGGCAGAGCTCGCGGAAACACGTCCGCCCCCGCCGCCATTTTGGCCACGCCCCCTGAAAGAAGACTTTAGAGTTATGCCCCGAGGTCCTTCTGATTTCAGGAACTGCTGAGCTATCTGGGGCGGTTGGACCCCGGCTATGACATCCACAAACTAACCCTCATTCTCCACTTGGGTTGTTAGACAGTTAGTGTTAGGGTGGCAGTTAGAAATGAGCTAGCTATGAGTAAACATTCTGTACTTATAAGTTTCTTTCCTTTTTATGGTTGGTGTTAGTATGATGCTGACTTGAAAGGTGATAGTTGGAGCCTGGGTGGGAGGTAGATTGTGTTTGCTAACAGCATAGATATTGTAGTTATTAGTTTTAATTCTTGGGATGTTGGGGAGAGAATTTAAGACTACATTTTCACACATTTCTTAATAAGACAATGGCCCTCATGACATTGGCGGTAAATCCCACTTACCGCGACGCTGACTGCAGCCAACATATCGGCACACCGGCGGATATCCGTTCACCATATTATGACACACACACACCAATCCGTCACTATTAAGCCACATCTACAATTCTGCCACACCAAAAGGTCAGTGATAAACTGGTGTTATCCAAACCCACACCGTTACGCCAACAGAACAACGGCCACCACATTATGACCCATGAATCAAAACGGCGGACATTCAATGGTGGTAAACCATCGGCGGTACATACCGCCGCACTCAAAATACAAACACACACAAACAAAACACCACCACATTGGACAAATCGAACAACACACACCTGACAACCATACACACACCACACACACCCACTCACACCACTATAAAACACATACCCACTTTACCCACAACCCTTTACGAATACAAACAATTGCCACCAGAGAGAGACTGCAAGACCACAGACACAGCCAGAGCTACATACTGCCGCTCTCAAAATACACACACACAAACAAAACACCACCACATTGGACAATTCAAACAACACACACCTGACAACCATCCACATACCACACACACCCACACCACTACAAAAAACACACCCACATTACCCACAACCCTTTATGAATACAAACAATTTCCACCAGTGAGAGACAGCAAGACCACAGACACACCCAGAGCCACACACTGCTCACACCTATACACCACTCACGTACCCCACATCACACACCCCAACATATTACCCGACACACCCTCACGTACACACCTCACACAACACCCATGGCACCACAAAGACACCCCCGATTCACGGAGGAGGAGCTAAGGGGTCATGGTGGAGGAAATCACCAGTGTGAAGCCTCAGCTATTTGGAGCACAGGTGCAGTAGATATCGATAGCTAGGAAGATGGAGCTATAGCAGAGTATCATGGACAGGGTCAACACTGTGGGACAGCACCCCGGAACTAGGGATGACATCAGGAAGAGGTGGAACAACCTACAGGGGAAGGTACATTCCATTGCTGCAAGGCATTAACCCGTTGTACAGAGGGCTGGCGGTGGACACCCTCCTCCTCCCCCAGAACTAACAGCATGGGATGAGCAAGTCTCGGCAATCATGCATCCTGAGGGCCTGGCCGGAGTAGGAGGAGGACTGAACTCTGGTAAGTAAACTCTTTACTACTATCTCCCCCCTACCTGCATACCACCACATACCCATACCCACACCCTCACTCCCATCACTCTACCGCCTCCCACACACCCCACCATCACATCTCACACATCCCAATGCCAAGCCCTACATGCCATACCAATGCATGGACATCACTCACAACCCTGCATGAACACCTATCACTAAAGCATGCACACTAGACAGAATCAACTAGCCCACCATATACCAACTTACACAAGTGAAAGCTGCCAGGGCAAATACAACCAAAGAGGGCAAGCCACTGATGCACAATATGTCAGACACAGAAACAATAACACATCATTTACATCCCCACAGGTACCCCAGCCATTGTCACCGGAGAGGAGGTGCCAGCAACATCCAGTCTACCAACTGAAGAGGCCCACAGTGATGACAGCAACTCTGGTCTCCTGGATCTGGATGACCAACCTGGCCCATCAGGAACCTCTGGACAGTCGGTTATCCAGGCCCAGTCACACACCACCACAGAGCCTCTCCCATCTGGAAACACCACCACAACACCCACCCAGCGTACCCACACCTCTGTCCCCAGGACACGTCAATCAGCAGTGTGTCCACCTATACAGAGACCCCAGGGCACACCTCATACCCAAGACAATCAGTGGCCTGGGGTCAGTGGGCACACAGTTCAGGGGACAGAGGCACAGGCCGACGGAGAAATTGGGAGGAGTGTTGTGCGCCAAGGGGAGGACAGGCACAGGGAACTGACTCTCCAGGAGGCACTTGCAGAGATCCTGGGAGCATACCAACATTCCCAGGAGACGATGGGCCAGATCCTTGACAATGTGCAGGAGTACAAGCGGCTGCATAAGGGACAGTACCAGGGGATCAGGAAGGACTTGCAGGCCATCAACACCACCCTGGTCTCCATAGCAGGGGTTCTGGCAGACATGGCTAATATTATGAGGGAGGCAGTCACACAACAGCGGGCCACTGCCACTAGACAGACATGTGAACTGCCTTTCACCTCCGCTGCCGCTAGTGGTCAGGAGGCCCCACCATAGGACCAACAGGCCGCCAGCACCCCTCCCCCTACAGAAGGAGAACCACCCCACAAACGTTCCCTGTGATCCAGACAGAAGCCAGAGACTATTGCCAAGACCCCAGCTAGGAAATTAGATTCTCCTGATTGTCACCCTTGTGTCCCACCCAGTCACCCTGTCCACTTTGAACTGCCATTGCTCCCCTTCCTATGTCCCCTTGGACAATGCACCTGTGCTACAGGCTGGAACAGTACCCTGGAATTTCCTCCATCATCACCCCATCCCATTGCACTTGCCCCTCAATATCTTAGCACTTCAATAAACACCCTTGGAAAAAATAGAAGTATGTCAAACCTTTTAAGTATGTATTCGTTTAACCAGGTTCAAACATTGCAATTCAACTGTACTGTAAATGAGCATATGTTAATGACCTGTAGCTGGCTGCAGTGAACACACCAGGAGCTATTGTGAGGCACCAACATCTGTAAAATGAATTGCAAAAGGGCACAGTAAGTGGGCATAGAAGTGGAAATAACAGCATGCCAGTGCCACAGAAATTCAAAACAATGACATGTGTCATTGGAAGTATTGTCTGATCACTGCTGTTCTGTTGTCCTCATCCTCATCCTCTGCCTCCTCATCCTCACTGTCCACAGGGTCCACTGCTGTCCCACGGGCATCTCCAGCCTTCTCCTCCTGTAGAAAATGCACATGGCGTCTCAGTGCAAGGTTGTGCAACATGCAGCATGCCACTTTTATCTGGCAGACCTTCTTCAATGAGTAGCACAGGGACCTGTTAGATGGAGACACCTGAACCTGGCCTTCAGGATGCCAAAGGTCCTTTCTATAATCCTTCTGGTTCGCCCATGTGCCTCATTGTAACCTTCTTCTGCCCTTTTCCTGGCATTCCTCACAGGGGTCAACAGCTAAGATAGGTTGGGGTAACCAGATTCACCTGCAATATTGAGGGACAACATTTAGCCACACACTATCCCATATGGCCCACACCAAACCCATACACCAACATATACTGGGTGGGGACCAAAGCTCACCTATTAGTCACACCCTGTGCCTCTGTAGTCGGGCCATCACATTTAGGATGCTGTTATTCCGCAGGACAAAGGCATCATGCACCGACCCAGGATACTTAGCATTGACGTGGGAGATGTGCTGGTCCACCAAGCACACCATCTGTACATTCATACAGTGGAAACTTCTCTGATTTCTGAACACCTGTTCAGTTTGACGGGGGGACAAATGCAATATGTGTTCCACCAATCGCCCCAATTATGTTGGGCATATGTCCCATTGCATAGAAGTTGGCCTTCACTGTGGCCAAATCTTCAACCTGGGGAAATACAATGTAGCTGCACATGTGTTTAATCAGGGCAGACAGCACTCTTGTCAGCACTACTGAGAACATTGGCTGTGACATTCCTGCTGCCAAGCCTACTGTCACTTGGAAAGAACCAGTTGCCAGGAAATGGAGCCCAGATAGAACTTGCACAAGAGGGGGGATCCCAGTGGAGTGATGGGTAGCAGATATCAGGTCAGGCTCCAATTGGGCACACAGCTCTGTCAAGTCTATAGGTGAATATTATGTCGCTGTCCTCCATTGTTGCCAAGTCCATCAGGGGTCTATACACAGGGGTATGTCTCCATCTCCTATTCAACCACAGCAGTAGCAATTTATGGGGCAAAAGAGTGAGGAGACAGTCACAAACTGAACAATGGGGCAACAACAGTACATTGCATGCTGTTAACTTGTAATGGGTCAGTGTGAATTGTCCTGTATGTCCAAATTTAAACAGTGATGCAGAAATTATCCAGGGTCTGCCCCCCCCCCCAAAATGGTGTCCGCCTGTACTGTGTGGAGGGACAGGTGGAAGTGAGGTAATTCCGCTGACGTGCACCGTTGCGGGAGGTGGTTGGGAACCGCTGTGCAACTCCTCATTGGTTACAATTGGGCCCTGTGGGATAAAGTGGCTAATGGTGATCTACGCCAGCGGTGACGATATGCATCGCCATGGACGTGACCGCCATTTTCTATCTTATTCCTCACTTGCTACCTGACCTTCAACAGGAGAGGAACTACACTGCATGTGCTGCTGTGACCTGTGTCTGGAACTTATCATGGCCCGTGTGACACGGGAAAGGGCCCCTGCCTTCACTTCAGCGGAGTTGGAGAGACTGCTGTATGGGCCACCAGACCAACAGGTGAATACACTGTGGGCACGATACACGTGGCATGAATGCATGGAGTGGTGTGTGTGAAGGCCTTGTGTAAGGGGGGTGGGTGGATGTACCCTGGGCGGCGTATTGGTTGTGTGCTGGGCCATGTGTGTAGAAAAGGTGATGTGAAGGGGTATGGTGGGCCATAAGTGTAACAGGTAGGACTGTCTGACTAATACTATTTTCTTGTGTGTATTTCCTCTGCATGTCAGCGTCCATCAAAAGACGGGTATATGGCGTGCAATCGCCAAGGGCGTGCGGACCCTGGGGTTCTACGGCAGGTGGAGCACTCACTGTCGGAAACGGTGGGAGGACCTGAGATGCTGGGCACAGAAGACAGCAGAGGCCCAGCTGGGGATGGCCTCCCAATGAGGAAGGGGTGCCCGTTGAACCCTGACCCCCCTGATGGCCCGCATACTGGTGGTGGCCTATCCAGAGCTGGATGGGAACTTGAGGGCATCGCAGTAGCCACAATGGGGTTAGTAAAGTGCCCATCATTACTACTAACTCCTGGTGGGGAGGTATCCAGGTGGTGGATGTGTGTCAGTGGATGCCCCTAGGCCAGGCCTGACATTGCAGCTTAGGTCCCCTGGTGGCAAGGGTGCTGAAGGGATAATCCTGCTACGTGGCTCGTAGGCATCCACTACTGGTCAGGGCTGCATGGGTTCCAGGTGTGTTGGATTTGCCGGTGTGTGCCCCTCCCCATGCCTTGGTGGCTAGCAATATCACTGGTAGTGCAATTCATGGTCACTCCCATCAGCCCCTCATCGAGTTTCCCGTGCCCGCTCACCCAGGAGGGTGGGCATCTCCTTCTCCCCAGGCACCTCAGGCCGTGCCCCAGTGAGCTCTGCTGCCCTGAGTGAGGAGGCTATTGACCTCCTGAGATCCATCTCTGTAGGGCAGTCAACCATTGTGAATGTCAGATGCAACAGACTAATGCATTCCTGGAGGGCATTCACACTGGCTTGGCGGCCCAACAGAGATCAATCCAGGCTCTGGCCTCCTCTCTGATGGCAGCCATTCTCTCTGTTTCCACCCTCCCCCGTCCCACTTCCTCTTTCCAGTCCCATTCCCCTCAACCCCAACTTATCCCAAGCACACAGGCAGATGAGCATGCACACAAGACAACACACAAGAGTGGCATAGGCAAACACAAACACCACACTTGATCCTAAAGACAGTCACACAAACAACATCCAGATGGAGACATACCAACATACACAATTTCTGCTGTCTCCCCCTCCTCCTTCTCCACCTCCTTCCCAGTTCTGTCTACACTCACACCGGCATGCACTACACCAACATCCACCACCAGCATCACCACCACACCTACAGAACACACACCTCACTGGTAGACACCTCCACAACAGCCATGCACACATCCCTTGTGTCCTCTCCCACTGTGTCTGTCCCCCTCCCTCCCAAGGTACACAAACGCAAGCACTCAGACACCCAACAGCCATCCACCTCACAACAGCATCCAGCCCATGCACCTGAACCCAAAATCAGCAGACAGACACCTCCTACAACCACTCCCTCTTCCTCCACTTCCAAACCTTCTCCCTTTTCCCATCCCAATGTCCCTAAAAAAACTTTTCCTATCCACCATTGACCTTTTCCCTATGCCTGCCCTCCCCCCGTTCTGCACGACTGGCCAGGGTGGCAAAAACCCAGCCAAGCACCTCAGCAACCCAGTCCACGGGCCCAGTCGAAACCACACCCACTAGTGGTGGGAAAGGATCCAAGGCACATGTTCTGAGGGTGAAGGAGCCTGCACCAGGCAGCCTCAAGGGAAAGGAGCCTGCAACAGCTGCTGCCAGAAAGACAAAGGAGCCTGCCACAGCTGCTGTCAGGAAGACAAAGGAGCCTGCCCCAGCTGCTGCCAGGAAGACTAAGGAGCCTCCCCCAGCTGATGGTAAGAAGTTAAAGGAGTCTGCCCCAGCTGCTGCCAGGAAGCCTAAGGAGCCCCCCCCAGCTGCCATGAAGAGGAAGGAGCCAGCACCAGCAGGCCTGGGGCAGGAACTGTGACGGAGCCCCCACCACCAACCATGGTTGGGCAGCCGTCTGAAGCTGCAGGGGATGGGCAACAGCCACCCCACACTAGCAGCAGCAGCACCACCACCTCCAGTGGGCAGCCATCCGAAGGCTGCAGGGGATGGGCAGGAGCCTCCCCCCACCAGCAGCAGCACCACCTCCAATGGGCAGCCACCCGAGGCTGCAGGGGATGGGCAGGAGCCTCCCCCCACCACCACCATTGAGAAGCCGTCACCGCCGGCAGACTGTATGTAATCCTGCCTCCATGGGCTGCTGGGCACCCTGCCCCTGCAAATCCAGTGGGTATGACACCCACCTGAGAGACTGTGACCTTGCACTCCCCTGGATCAAGAGCACAGGGCACAATGCCCCACCCAGAACCAGTGGGTAAGACACCCACTTACTCCAGCCTGCCCAGGATCAAGAGCACAGGGCACGATGCCCCCTCCAGAACCAGTGGGTAAGACACCTACCTACCCCAGCCTCCCCAGGATCTAGAGCACAGGGCACAATGCCCCCTCCAGAACTAGGGATTAAGACACCAACCTACCCCAGCCTCCCCAGGATCAAGAGAACAGGGCATGTTGCCCCCTCCAGAGCATGTGGGCAAATCACCCACTTGAGAGGCTGTGGCTGTGCACCCCCCGGACCAAGCACAGGGCCTGTTGCCCCCTCCCAGAGCCTGTGGGCAAATCACCCACTTGACAGACTGTGGCCTTGCACTCCCCAGGACCAAGCACAAGGCATGTTGCCCCCTCCAGAACCAGTGGTCTTGTTCCATCTGCCAGCTGAGGTGCCCCCCGTCTCCCATCCCCCTGAGGTTTCTGCCTATTTCCCAACTGTTGCCCCTGCAGTGTTCCCTCCGTGTTGAGGCTGGTGCCATGTGTGGCCTTGGAATTGGGCCTGTGGCCATGTGGACAACATACATTGTGGACTGGGCTGTGTCCGTTTTTATGTACATATGTATATATCTATAATCTTGCCTCACTTATTCACCCTGATGTGTTGCTCTCATTACATTCACTTTTTCTGAAACATTTTGTCCTTGCATTATTCATCCAAGGTACGGGGTAAATATGTTTTAGTACTGCAGCTGATTGTGTGTATGGTCTTGGGTGTATATGTGTGTGTGTGTGTGTGTGTGTGTGTGTGTGTGCTGCGTGTGTGTGTCACTCTCGTTTTCCTCCCCCCCTCCTGTGTGTGCTAGGTAGCTGTACTCATCGTCGTCGTCTTCACCTGCGTTGGTGTTCGTGGTGGAGCAGCACGTAGAAGACCATGGGGGAGACATGCAGCTAGGACTTCATGGCGGCGTGGTTGTTCCCTGTGTCTCCAATGGTGGGTCCTTTCACTTCTGTGCAGTGTTTCCAGCAGGCTTTTGATGTCGTTGGTAGCGCCCCTGGAAAAGGTGGCGGATTGGCATGTCATAATATGGTGGGCGGAACATTGACTTCCGCCTGGCTGCAGGCGGCTACTGCCTGTTGTTTCCTCCCTGGCGGTCAGTGTGGTAAAGTGGCTGTCTATCGGAGATCTATCCGCCATGGTCATAATTTGGTGGTAATTGCCGCCAGCCTGTTGGCGGTATTACTGCCACTTTTACACCAACCGCCAGGGTTGTAATGAGGGCCAATATCTCCCATCTAGGCTACATTGTGTGAGGTCTAGATTTGTGATGTTCTCATCTAGCTGCCACGTTCTGTTGTATTGTTTTCTCATGTCAATGTATATGTGTGGTACTTTTTGTACATTTGGCTTTATTTCCAAGCACGTCTGTCATTTGCCATGGTATACTAATAGCCCTATGCACGTGAGCCTTTTCAGTGATATTTCCACCTGTCGTGCAGCTTCATCAGCAATTTGCAATGAGACTTCTAAATCAGACCCAGTATTACTTATAAAACGGCTGAGTTGTACTTCCACACAAAACCATATGGCAATACGTTTCTGAACAGCTTATAATGAGAGCAAATACTCTGTCTCTATATTTGTGCGTGTTACATTAATGTCAGAGCATGTCATATCCATTTTAGTGTATGCAATATAATTTCAATAGTCATTTAGTTCAAAGTATGTCATCCTCAGATCAACACATGCCATATTCATTGAAACATGGGTCACATTTACTTCAACATGTGCCTTATTCTTTTCCTTGCATGGAACATATGTCTAATGGGGTTTTGTGTTATTAAGGATTGTCTTATACTGCACACCATATTCATTTTGGCACATGCCATATTAATTTCAATTGATGTGATATCCATTTCCACTTGTCATATGTTAATTTCAACTCGTCTCATTACTTTCAACCCTTGTCATATTAATTTCAATGTATGCCATACGTTTTTGAGCAAAGTTAATATTCATTCCAGTGTAAGTCATATTAATTTTAAGGTATGCCAATTTCTTTTTAACAGAGGTCCCATTAATTTCAACACATGCCATGTTTATTTCACTGCATATTATATTCATCTCAGCACACACCATATTTACTTCCATGTATGGCATTTTTCTTTGAAGATGGGACATATTAATTTCCATACATATCACAATAGATTTAATGTATGTCATATGTATTTCAGTGTGGGTCATATTAATTTCTCTACATGTCAGATTTATTTAAGCATAGCTTACATTGATTTTAGCAATGGTCACATCATTTCAGTGCATCTCTTATTCATTTCCAAATATGCTATGCTAAATTGTGTCTCATTTTCCTCTCGATGAATTCCATATCGATTTCAGAGCATGTCACATTAACTGGAGGCCGCAGTCATTTTAGAAATAATCATACTCATTTCATCTAATTTCATATTCATTTGAACATGTTATATTTATTTCAAAGTGGCTTACATTCGTTCAAGCATATTTTGTATTAATATTTATGTCTGCTATAGTCATTTTAAAGTTTCATTAATTTCAATATGATTCATAAACATTTCAATGTGGGTCCTATTAATTTCAACGCAGTCATTCATTGCAATAGGTGTATTGTTTATTTACAAGTCTGTCAGATTCTTTTCGGGTTGTATTATATTATTTTCAAAATACAATATATTTGTTTCAACATGTCATATTAATTTCTTTGAAGGTTATATTTTTTCCAAGGAATTCTATTCATTTCGATGTGTGTCATATTTCTCTTAACACGTCCCTCATTTCAGGGATTATTGTATTTTTTTAACACATCATATTGATTTCAGTTCTTGTTATAAACTGCGAAGGCCATATGTATTTAATTACAGTTCACACATACTTTAGTATATATTTTATTCAGTTTAGCCTAGGTGTTATTCTTATTTACTATGTAACATATTAATGCTACTGTGTATCTTATTTATTTTGCTACATGGTATATTGATTCTGCATGTTACATTGGTTTTGAAATATGTTATAAATATTTTGTTGTATATTTTTATTCTTTTTTTGTACCTACTATGTCTTTCAGGAGGTGTCATATTTGTAGAGTTGTAATTTTACCGTGAACAGCTTCCCATTGTATGTAGAACAATAAAAGCACTGCACTTGGGTGTTTAAAAAACAGGCAGCAAAACCATACATATTTGTAAGAAATGAAACAATATGTATCTTTTAAACACTAATCAAAAGACAAAAAAGTTACAAAATGAAAACATGAAAACATACTACGTTCAGCATTTGCTACTTCCAGGTGGGGTGATGTGATATATTGGCTTAGCTGCCACCTTGGAATCTGTGGACCTAGGCTGTAATTCCACCTCCTGCACTTAAGTGTAAATCTTGTGATCGTGGTGAAGTCCCAGAATTTCCCTGTGACTAAATGTGCAAGCATGCCTGAAACAAAAGATGTATAAAGTAATTGTGAAATGCAAAATCTGTAAATCGCCTATTGATGTACAATACAACATTGCTACCCGTCTAAGGTTGAGCCCTATAAATAAAAAGAAATACATACATTTCTTAAAAATGCCCCAAATAAATGCATGTGCTTCTAGTAGTCTATGGTACAATTGGGTTACATACATGGAATCACAACCATGAACACAAATTCATGATAGCAAAACCACATACAACTTACTTAGATTAAAGATAGCTGGCTCTAAATTTCATGTATATGTTACTATTTATTTGCTTGTATTTGCTAGGGTAGCCATGCAATCACATGCAAGTAAAAGTAGACTCAGAAAGCAAAACACAGCACATCCTTTAGTAACATCGGAGGTTTGACAAATAAACAAAAGTACATCAGATAAAAATGTACCTCCTGGAAATGAGAGAGAGCTTATGAAGGAGTTTATAAACACATATAGAATGTAATAAAATCAGTTATTGGTTGTGCTTCTCTTCCACTTCCTAACTGTAAAAACCACTATCATACTCCCCAAAACCTTGAGGCAAAATATTATTTAAATGCTGGAATAAATACTTCAGATCCTTCAAAGTTAGCCAATAGGATTCACTGGTCTTCCCCCACTTCTGAATCTAAATGCAAAGACTTGGTGTAGCACTTGTTGGAACTTTTTAGAAGTCTCAGGACAGACAGCGTTTACTGGGCTCAAACTGTAAGAAGAAGAATCATTTACTGCCTCACAGCTAAACTTAAAACTGGGCATCAGGTAATCTCCCCTGAAAACTTGTCCATAGAGGTAGCTACGTTGAGTAGTCCAAGCCAGGCAGTGCTAGTCAGGGTAAGGTGGATCTTCACTTGGATTTCGTATTGGGCCAAACAAACCCAAAACCCAAACAAAGTGAATATTTCTCCCCAGGATGCTGAGTGATCTGAAGGTGGTTCATGTAACCACTGGATTCAGTTAGTAATATTGATGTAATGCCAATCTTCTAAAAATGTTTCGGCTTCTTGTTGTAAAACCGCCACATGCAATAAAGGTTTTGTAAATGTCACTGGCCCTCTGTCTTCTTACATGGAAACTGGATGATATGGTACCAATTTAGATGAGTGCTAAGTCATTATAGGCACTTCTGTACAACTCACCGGGGCCCCAGGTTCTGCAGGGCCTCAGGTTATGGACTGGCAGTGCAGATCATTTCCTGAATTGCTGTCAGTGAGTTCCACTCCACTTGCCTGAGCTCCTCACAGCCCTCCTTTTCTACATCACCTCTTCATCATGCTAGGACAACTGTAGCATCCCTTCTCAGCAGTCAACTCCTTCCCTCATGGCAGGTCCAGTGTCACTTCTTCAATGCCCTGAAAGGCCACGCCACTGAGGTATAAACAAATGGTAAAGCACATGCAAGATGTCATGAGGAGGATCAGAGAACAATGGAAACGAGAAATGGGAGGGTTGGAGGACAGCGAGTGGGAGGAAGCCCTAGCACCCCGCTGGAAAGTAGCCATACGTACAGGGTTCAAGTTGGTCCAACTGTAAATTCTACATCAATCATATTATACCCACACGACAATGGCTAAGATAGAGGAGGGCCAGAGATGCTCACTGCTTATGCTATTGTGGACGGACAGAAAAGGGAGGGGATGTCCCCAGAAGTGGGGTCAACTCTGGAAAGATGAGAACTTCTATTGAGGTCACATATGTAATGACCTGGCTGAGCCCGATGCTTTGAGAACACGTTCTGAGCCTAATATGGCAGTACTTGATGCAACAAAGGAGAATAGGGGGAGTGGAGGAGAGGAGGGGATGTGATTATAAATGGTATTAACTACGTGACAGTGCTCTGTTTTGAATCTGATGCTATGTGCAAAATGTTAATAGAAATAGTTTTTTAAACAAAGGACAGTTCTTCCTGGCATGTTGCAGAACTTCCAGGTTCCTCTTCCCAAACCATGGCAAGGTGTACTGGCAGTATGTGTCCCAATCCTGGAGCATAATAGAGTTTCTATGTCCCTACTGATATATATCCCTGGATTCTGGTTGAGAAATACTGGCACAATGTCTGGTAGCTTCTGTCCAATAATTATATCAGGTTGGCAGAGTTTTTGTAGTCCACTGGTCTTGTTCACTTCTGGGCTGTTTTCAGCACGTTTTGCCTTCTGTATATACACCCTGTCTTACATATCATGTTTTCCTTTCCTCTTTGGGGTCTGAAATCCCCTTCTCTGAACTACATAAGCTAACTAATTAATCAAAAATGAATACATATGATTAAATAAAGTGTATATTTCCTCATATTGTTCAGTTCTTGCAAATATAATAATCAAGCTTACATGAATATATTCATTGTATTTAATCTTCGCAGCTAATGATTTCTTGTTTGATAATTATCTTGAAATCACAGAATTTCTAAAAGGATGATAATTGTGTGTTGCTTTTTTTAAAAAGAACACAGTCTAAATAAGTAATGGTAACTGAAAATGCATTATCATGAAATGTTGATTCTGAAAGTCTTCAGCAAACTCTTGAATAATCTTATAATCACTGAGAATAGAAAGCTAAGATTCAGAGGGTACGCCTATTATGGGACAAGAAAGAGACAACACAGTTGCACACTGTCTTCAACTGAAACTGAAAGGCAGTCAGCCTTTAGTATCAATCTGGCCGAATTGTTGACTGTACTTACCACACTCAAACACAGCCGCCTTTGTCTGCTAAGAATTGAACTTATTGATCTGGAATCAGGTATACAGTAGTGCACCATCTTTCAAACTCAGAATAGGCCTTTACTACTAATATGCTAGAATGTTAAAACTAGTATTGTGCTTAGAAGTGGTAAATTAGGGTGTTAGTGCTACAAAATGCAGCACCATAATGGTGGAGTACTTTCTATAGAGCCATGATGTTGGAGTACTTTCTGTTGTTCACATTATTCATAACTATCCTCGCTACCTTAAGTTTGTTTTTATTGTGGTTACAATTTGCATGCATGCACTAGACTAGTGTTTTAGGTTCCTGCTAATTATTTTGAAACAAGTATTCCATTTTATAGTGATCCTTGAGTAAGGTATTAATTTATAAAAGTGGAATTTGATGTTCCATTAACCGTCCCTTTCATATTTCATGGGATTCAGCCTACACATCTTATGCAAACAATGCTCAGTGGGTTGTGTACGAGTTGCAGTCCAACTAGTTTTCTAATTCAGGTTGGCACACTGACTGAGTCTTCAATGTCAAGGGGATGAAAAACTAAATCTTGTGACTGTAGATGGTACAACCATGTTCTTTGGCTCATGGTGCCAGTAGAACAGTAGAAAGTTGTGGTGCATTTGACAGTCTTCTGTCTAGGCAGACCCAAAACAAGGGAACAAAAGCAGAGAGGTTTCCCCAGTTAACGATTACTCACTCTGTTGGAGCTAACACTTCCAGAGAACAATGAAGCACAAGAGGACTGTGTTTTTTCCTCCACTTCACAGGGACACTCAGGGTCTGATTTCGAGTTTGGATGGGTTTCTCCGTCACAAACGTGATGGATATCCCAGCCACCATATTACGATGTCCATAGAACATAATAGAATTGTAATACAGTGGACGGGATATCCGTCATGTTTGCATCAGCGTAACCTCATCTGCCAAACTCTTAATCAGGCCTTTTGTGTCCTACTCTCCACATCCTAAATGATGGTCCTCTACAAATGATCTTAGAAATGTTCCAGAGAAGCCCTACAATTCTTATTGAATGCTAGGCTCTCTACAAGTTCCTTTCTATGCACCTCTGCACTGCAGGAAATCAAAATGGATTCCTGGGTGCTCACTGCTATATCTAGCACACACACTACACATACATTATAGTACATATTCATCAACTACATAAGCCATGCATGTTCCACATGAATTGAGTAAATGATCCAGTTGCAAAGAACTGTCAGTCAGACCAATTTAAACATACAGTAGACAACTCTAGAGAAGCCCTGCAATTTATATCTCTGACTAGGGTCCCTCCAAGCTACATTTTATATACCTCTCCAGTGCAAACATAATTAGCATGTGTGCCAAGGCAAAACAAATAAAAAAAACAGCAGAAAATCGCCATGGTAACTTGAGGCAAGCCTAGACATTCTTCAAAAGGATGCAGGGGACACCACTGCTCTAAAGTATTCAAGGCAATCCTTGACATCACAGTCAGCCATGTGAGCTCTTACGATTCAGGGAATAGTCCATTCACAAGAAAGTCTTCTCCACTAATTAGACTAGTTTTACACCCTAATCACTAGCTCTTTAAACAGAGGTATTACAGTAAAAAAAAACTACCTAATTACTTAGCAGTCTATGAGAAATTGGGTTGGTGTTGACTGGGATATGAGCCCTGATGTAGCAGCAACCACAATCCTAGTCAGGTTAAGTGTCAGGCAAACCCTAAATTAATCTGTGCTCAACATCTGGTAGCTTGGCACAGAGTAGTCAGGCTTAACTTAGAGGCAATGTCTAAAGCATTTGTGCAACACCTCAAACAGTATATCAATGAAAACACCACACCAAAAGATTCCACATCAGGTTAGAAAAACAGGTCAGAGTTATGATTTTTTAAAGAATAAACTGTAAAATAGGGCTTAGAAGCAAGAAGCACCAACCAGGGATATCTGATATCACTGGGCTGGGACAAAGTCAAAGGTTCAGACCAAGCAAGATGGAGTACGGGTCAGCTACAAGGACCCAGTTAGACCCATATAGGGGAGTGGGGAGAAGGTTGGGGAAGGTGCTGCTACTGTTTGAACAGCCAGGTCTTGAGAAGTTTCCTGAAGGTAAGGAGGTCTTTGGTCTGGTGCAGGTGGGTGGGAAGAGTGTTCCACGTTTTGGCGGCAAGGTGCGAGAATGATCTACCGCCGGTTGTAGTTCCGCGAACGTGTGGGACGGTTGCGAGGGCGAGGTTGGCGGAACAGAGATGCCGGGTCGGGGTGTAGAAGGAGAGTTGTCTGTTGAGGTATTCTGGTCCGGTGTTGTGCAGTGCTTTGTGAGGCGTTCTGGATGCGTTGCATTCTCTTCTGGAGTTTGGCCGCGGTGCCTGCGTAGAGGGCATTGCTGTAGTCCAGCTTGCTGCTTACGAGGGCTTTTTCTTCTGGTTTCAGTGGGTATCCATTTGTAGATCTTTCAGAGCATGCGGAGGCTGTTGAAGCAGGAGGAGGAGATGCCATTAACTTGCTGGGTCATGGATAGTGAGGGGTCCAAGATGAATCCTAGGTTGCGTGCATGGTCTGTGGGAGTCAGAGTGGTTCCGAGAGTGGCAGGCCACTAGCAGTCATCCCATGCAGAGGGGGTGGACCTGAAGATGAGGACTTCCGTCTTGTCAGAATTTAGTTTGAGGGAGCTGCTCTTCATCCATTCGGCTATGGCCTTCATTCCTTTGTGGAGGTAGGTCTTGGCGGAGTCCTTCGTGAGGGAGAAGATCAGCTGGGTGTCGTAGGCATATGAGATGATGTTGAGGTTGTGGGATCGGGCGATGTTAGCGAGCGGGCCATGTAGATGTTGAAGAGCGTCGGGCTGAGTGACGAACCCTGTTGAGCTGTAGTGCTATCATCGAGACTGAAGTCGACGAGGAATGAGAGGAGCTAGCACCAGATGGAGTGTTGCGCAGTGGTGGTTCTGAAGGTGATGTGTTGGTTCAAAGTTGAAGTCATGCAAATCTGTTGCATCGGTTACGATTCATGCAGTAGTGTTGATGCACCAGTTCTGATCCATGCAGCAGCAGGGATGTGTTGCCCTGGTTCCAGACTCACTGCATGGGATTATGCAGCCCTTTGTGTGGGGACAGGACCCAGCCTTCTCAGGTGTAAGTGAGGGTGTGCCTAGCTCCTCCCTCCTAGGATGGCACATCAAGTCACACCTAAGCTCCCATTGTGTGTGGCTGTCTAGAGGGAATACATAAAATTGAGCTGCCACCCACTCCAAACAAGTGATCACAGACATGCTGCAGGCACCAAATGGCTAAAGTTAGAAAATGCCAACATTCTAAATGTGGCATTTTCAAAATTGCAATTTAAAATCAAACTTCACCATAAGTTGTGATTTTAAAATGTGGTCTTAGAGACACCAAACTCAATCTCATTGCGATTTACATTTAAAAGACGTAATAAGGTAATCCCAGTGTTATCCTATGGGAGAGATAGGCTTTTTTTTAGAAATGGGGTCTGTGGTTGGCAGTCAGGTTGCACTCTGTCCAAGCAGGGACCCTCACTCTAGTCAGGTCAACTGAGATACAGACTTAGATAACCCCTGCTCACCTGCTTGTAGCTTAGCACATGCAGTCAGGCTTATCTCAAAGGCAATGTGTAAAGTATTTCTACCAACACACACAGTAACACAATGAAAACACTACAAAATGGACATCACACCAGTTTAGAAAAATAGTCAATATTCATCTAAACCAAACAAGACCAAAATCACAAAAATCCAAAGTACACAAGACAAGATATACATTTTCAAAAGAATAAGAGTCTTACTCCATAGAAAACAATGGAAATGTTGTTTTTACCCAAAATACCTCGTTTGCATAAAAAATAAAGCTGCACGGGCGAGCATGCATCGGAAGAGTTAGTGATGCGCTGATTTCTTACTCGCAAGTGAGGCAGTGCGGCGTTTCTTCCTTGGTTGGGTGGGTGATGAGTCGTTTTTCTCTCACACAACAGTGCGATGTGTTGTTTTACAGATGGGCACCTCAGATCCACGCAGGCTTGCGTTGATTTTTGACACCCAGCGATGATGCGTGAGAAATCTGGTTGCATGGTGTTTGAAAACCGTGCTGTGTGAGATTTAGGTCATTATCAGCAGACGCAAATGGGTGTTGCATCATTTCTCCAGCTGTGATGTGTCGATCTTCTAGCAGCGATGCAGGTGGAGCATCTATTTTAGCCGCAAAAATGGTGTTGCGTCGTTTTTCAGCCATGTTGCAGGTGGGGTGTCCCTGCACTGTGTTCTGTGCATGGATTTCAGTCCTTGTTCTGCCAACTTCACCTCCCAAGGGCCCAGGGACTGGCTAGGGTATCAGTTGGTAAGGCAGGAGTCTCAGCAGGGAGTCCAGGTGCTGGCAGAGAAAGTCTTTGATGGCCTTGAGACTTCAAAACAGGAGGCAAGCTCAATCCAATCTCTTGGAGATTCTTCACAGGCAGGAATATACCACAAAGTCCAGTCTTTGTCCTCTTTCAGGCAGAAGCAGCAAATGCAGGCCAGCCCAGCAAAGCACAGGCAAAGGGGCAGCACTCTTCTCCTCGGCAGACGTTCTTCTTGGTTCCAGAAGTAATCTTGAAGAAATCTAAAGTCTGGGGTTTTGGTTATACTACTTATACTCCTTTCTGCCTTTGAACTAGGCAGACTTCAAAGGAAAGGCTCTGTTGTTCACAAGATCCTGCCTTGCCCAGGCCTGGCCCCAGACATACACGAGGGGGTTGGAGACTGCATTGTGTGACAGCAGGTACAGCCCCATTCAGGAATAAGTGACCTCTCCTCCCCCCACTCTAGCCCACATGGCTCATCAGGATATGCAGGCTTCACCCCAGCTCCGTTTGTGTCACTGTCTAGAGGGGATTCACAAACAGCCCAACTGTCAGTCTGACCCAGACAGGGAATACACAAGCAGGCAGAGTCACAAAATGGTTTAAGCAAGAAAATGCGCACTTTCTAAAATTGGCATTTTCAAATAGATAATTTAAAAAACAACTTTACAAAAAGATATATTTTTAAATTGTGAGTTCAGAGACCCCAAACTCCTCATCTCTATCTGCTCTCAAAGGGAAACTGCACTTTAAGGTTATGTAAAGGCATCCCCCATGTTAACCTATGAGAGAGATATGCTTTGCAACAGTGAAAAACGAATTTGGCAGTATTTCACTGTTAGGACATGTAAAACGCTTTAGTACATGTCCCACTTTTGACATACACTGCACCCTACCCATGGGGCTACCTCGGGCCTATCTTAGGGGTGCCTTACATGTATAAAAAGGGAAGGTTTAGGCCTGGCAAGTGGGTACACGTGCCCAGTTGAATTGGCAGTTTAAAACTGCACCCACAGACACTGCCTTGGCAGGTCTGAGCCATGGTTTACAGGGCTACTCATGTGTGTGTCACAACTAGTGTTGCAGGCCCGCTAGTAGCATTTGACTTACAGGCCCAGGGCACCTCACTAGGGACTTACTAGTAACTCAAATATGTCAGTCAGGGCTAAACCAACCACCAATACAATTTACACTGGGAGCATATTGCCTTTAGCACTGGTTAGCAGTAGTAAAGTGCCCAAAGTCCTAAGGCCAACAAAAACTGTTCAGAAAAAATAGGAGGAAGGATTCAAAAAGTTTGGGGAGGACCCTGCAAAAAGGGCCTGGTCCAACAGCCTTGCTGTTGTGAAAGGCGACTTTGAAAGGAGACATGGTAAAAGGGCTACTTAATTGGGTGGCACAATCAGTGCTGTAGGCCCACAAATAGTATTTAATTTACAGGCCCTGGGCACATGTAGTGCACTGAACAAAGGACGTATAAGTAAATTAACACTGCCAGAGGGGATAAGCCACTTTTACAATGTGAGAGAGCAGAAGCACTTTAGCACTGGCTGAAGTTGCAAAGTGCACAGAGTCCTTATTTCAGCAAAAATAAGGTCAGAAAAATGGAGGAGGTAAGCAAAACGTTGGGGGAAGACCTCCCGAAGGCTGTCAGGTCTAACACAGCCCCTTCATTAGCCAAGTAAAAAGCAGATGGTCTCTCTACCCTTTGGCTGTAATAAAAGTGTCCTAAATGCATTGCTGTCTCCTTGTCTTTCCTGAAAGTGTATAGAATTGCCTCATTCTCAGGAACATAACTGCTGATACAGAAATTCTGGAAACCTACATAGGCCTCACATCCTCAAATATTGTGTTACAACCAACTTGATTAATAAAATATTTAGTTCGGTTCTCACAGCAGGCACTGCACCGGCCTGTTTGATGGCACTTTACACCTCTTCAGTGAAATCCATTCCTCCCTTCTTGTCCTTCTTGATTCGTCAGCTGCCTTCAACACTGCTGACAATGACATACTTAAAACATTTAGGGGGTCATTACAACATTGGCGGTAAATGGCGCTTACTGCCGTGCAGAAGACCTCCAATACACTGCCACTGCCGCGGAAAATCCACCACAGCTATTATGACCCACAGCTCGGAATCCGCCAAAATTCAGACACCCACACAAGTCCGCCACACCAAAGGTCAGTGATAAGCTGGCGAAAACAAAACCTCCACCATCACGGCAACAGAAATACGCCCACACTATCACGACCCACGAATCCACGCGGCGGTCTTTCAACCGCGGTATTCCATTGGCGGTACAGACCGCCGCGCTCAAAATACACACACTTTTACAAAACACAGCCACATTGGACAATGCCAAATACACACACCTGATACACATATACACACCACTCCCACACACCCATTACAATATAAAACACACACCCACATCACCCACAAACCCCTACGACCACAATTACAGAGAGAAGGCCAGAGAGAGACACCATAAACAACTACCAGGCATCCACAGGCACACAATACCATCACTCACATAACTTCCACGCACCTCACACAACACACCACTAAATATCATGCCCCTTATCACTACACACACCACTCCACACATCACCCACACCACCCCATGGCACGGCAAGGACACCCCAGGTTCTCTGAGGAGGAGCTCAGGGTCATGGTGGAGGAAATCGTCCGGGTAGAGCCACAGCTATTCGGATCACAGGTGCAGCACACCTCCATTGCTAGGAAGATGGCGCTATGGCGCAGAATAGTGGACAGGGTTAACGCAGTGGGACAGCACCCAAGAAATAGGGATGACATCAGGAAGAGGTGGAACGACCTACGGGGGAAGGTGCGTTCCGTGGTCTCAAGACACCACCTTGCGGTTCAGCGGACTGGCGGCGGACCCCCACCTCCTCCCCCACAACTAACAACATGGGAGGAGCAGGTCTTGGTGATTCTGCATCCTGAGGGCCTCGCAGGAGTAGATGGAGGAATGGACTCTGGTAAGTCAAAACTTAACTATTACATCCCCCACCCTACCTGCATGCCATCACATACCCCCACCCTCACCCTCACCCCCATCACTCCGACTCCTCACAAATGTTCCAACATCACAAACCACACATCCTAACACCAAGCCCTGCATGCAACAGCAAAGCATGGACACCCATCACCAAAGCATGGCCACTGCACATACCCATACACCCCCCTAAACTCCCATCACACAAGGTCCCACACAGGAATGCAAGCACTGACGTACATGGTCACCAACCTATTGCACACCATGGCACACACAGATGCAATAAACATCCTTTTATACCCCTGCAGGACCCCTACCCAACGTCACCGAACAGGAGGGTCCACACATGTCCACACCACCAACAGAAGAGGCCCACAGTGATGACAGCACCTCTGTCCAACTGGATCTAGATGACCAGCTCGGACCATCGGGGACCTCGGGACAGTCGGTTCCCCTGACACAGTCACAGGCCACCACAGAGCTTCCCCCCTCTGGAAACACCAGCACAGCACCCACCCAGCGGGCCCATTCCTCTGTTCCCAGGACACGTCACTCAGCAGTGTGTCCACCACTACAGGGAACCCTGGCTAACCCACCACCCCAACAACAACAGGGACCTGGGGGAAGTGGTAGTGGGCACACAGTCCAGGGGACGGAGGCCCAGGAACACAGGGTAACTGGGAGGGCTGCTGTGCGACAGGGGGAGGACAGGCCAAGGGAACCCACTCTCCACGGGGCCCTCTCCAACGTCATGGGAGCCTACCACCCCTCCCAGGAGACGATGGCAACGCTACTGGCCAAGTTTCAGGAGACCCAGCGCCTGCAGGAGGAACACTATTTGGGCTTCAGGGAGGAACTCAGATCCATCAATTCCACCCTGGGCACCATCGTTGGGGTGCTGAAGGAAGCCCTCAACACCAGGAGGGACACTGTGGCACAACAAGGGGCCCGTGACACTAGCCTGGACGATGAACTGCCCACCACCTCCACTGGCGCTAGTGGACAGGACGCCCCGCCACAGGACCACCACACCAGCACCCCACCCCCTGCAGAGGGAGAACCACCTCGCAAACGGTCCCTGAGATCAAGGACAAAGACAGAGAACGATGCCAAGACCCCCGTCAAGAAATTAGACCACCCTGAATGTCATCTTTCTGTCCCACTTTGTCACCCTGTCCATCCTCAAACTGCCCCAGCTCCACTTCCTATGCCCATTTGGGCAATGCACCTATAAGACTAATAGACTGGACTCTGCTATGGACATTCCTCCACCATCACCCCTCGCCATTTTACAACCCCCTCCAATATTGAGCACTTAAATAAACACCCTTGAAGCACAAAACAATCTGGAGTCAGTCTGTGATTTCCAAATAGTGTATTAGCAATTACAGTGTCAAAATGCTCTTTCAAATGTAATGTCAACATACCTATGTCACACAGCTCTAGTCCATGAGGAAACAAAGCAGATGTCACACAGTGGGACCCACATCTGTGAAATCGTAAAGGAAAGTGACTACTCAGTGACCATACACTGGGTGAAAACGACAGAGAGTAGAGAGGTAGTAGTGTTAAAGTACATGTAGTAGGCAGGTTTGTATTCTTACCGGTGTCTCACTGGAAATATTGCAGGATCACCGAGTTCCTGTTGTCGATGTCCTCTTCTTCTCCTTCCTCGTCTTCACTGTCCACAGGCTCCACAGGTGCAACAACACCGCTATCTGGACCATCCTCCTGCAGAAAAGGCACCTGTCGTCGCTAAGCTAAGTTGTGAAGCATGCAACAGGCCACAATGATCTGGCACACCTTCTTTGGTGAGTAGAATAGGGATCCACCTGTCATATGGAGGCACCTGAACCTGGCCTTCAGGAGGCCGAAGGTCTGCTCTATTATCCGCCGAGTTCGCCCATGGGCCTCATTGTAGCACTCACTGGGGTCATTAGCCCTGACAGGTTGGGGTAACCAGAGTCACCTGCAAATGGCGAGGGACAACTGTTAGTCACACACTAACTCATAGGGACATCCACAGACCCAGACAACTATTCCCACTTTATTGGGTCCATGTCCTCACCTAATAGCCACACACGGTGCCTCTGGAGTTGACCCATCACATAAGGGATGCTGCTATTCCGCACAATGTAAGCGCCATGCACTGAGCCAGGGAAATTGCCATTAACATGGGAGATGTACTGGTCTGCCAAACACACCATCTGCACATTCATGGAATGATAACTCTTCCAGTCTCTGTACACCTGTTCACTCCTGCGGGGGGGTACGAAAGCCACATGTGTCCCATCAATGGCACCTATGATGTTGGGGATATGTCCCAGGGCATAGAAGTCACCTTTCACTGTAGGCAAATCCTCCACCTGAGGGAAAACGATGTAGCTCTGCATGTGTTTCAGCAGGGCAGACAACAATCTGGACAACACGTTGGAAAACATAGGCTGGGACATCCCTGATGTTATGGCCACTGTTGTTTGAAATGACCCACTTGCAAGTAAATGGAGGACTGACAGCACCTGCACTTGAGGGGGGATTCCTGTGGGATGGCGGATAGCTGACATCAGGTCTGGCTCCAGCTGGGCACATAGTTCCAGGATTGTGGCACAATCAAGCCTGTAGGTGATGATCACATGTCTTTCCTCCATTGTCGACAGGTCCACCAGTGGTCTGTACACTGGAGGATGCCGCCATCTCCTCACATGTCCAGCAGACGGTGCCTATGAAGGACAACAGCGAGCACAGAGTCAACCAACTCAGAGGTACATACCCACAGCTTACACAGAACAGGAATCATAATCCGAAATGTGGCCTGTATGAGTGTTGAGGCAAGGCCTAGGTATGTGTGACGCAGTGAAAAATTAAGTCATGTTGGCCCCTGAAATGGCGGCTGCCTGACCTGTAAAGTGAGACAATGGGATGTGGGGTAACTACGCTGGCGTATTACACCGTCGCGGTAGGCGGTCTAAGACCGCGGCGCAATTCTGCATTGGTTAACATTGGACCCTATGGGTCCCAGGAGCCAATGACGATGTACGCCGGCGGTGACGGTACGCACAGCCGTGGACGTGACCGCCATTTTCTATCTGTTCAATCACTCGATACCTGATCTTCGACAGGAGAGGACCTACACTGCAAGTGCTGCTGTGACCTTGGTCTGGAAGAGACAATGGCATGTGCGTCTGGGGAAAGGGCCCCTGCCTTCACATCGGAGTAGTTGGAGAAACTGGTGGATGGGGTCCTCCCCCAGTACACGCTACTCTACGGTCCTCCAGACAAACAGGTAAGTACACTGGGAGCATGCTGTATGGGCTATGCCTGTGTGGAGTGGGGTGGATGAAAGATGGGGGGGGAGATTGAGTCGTGCATGAAACGACAGTGAGTGCATGTGCCAAATGGCAAGGGTAGGGATGGAGGCCAATGACTGTGACGGTGCAGTTGGTAATAACTTTTCTTTCCCCCCTGTACAATTTATGTAGGTCACCGCCCACCAGAAAAAAGATATTTGGCGTGCCATCGCCAAGGACGTCCGGACCCTGGGGGTCTACCACAGACGGAGCACCCACTGCCGTAAGAGATGGGAGGACATTCGCCACTGGAGCAAGAAGACGGCGGAGGCCCAGTTGGGGATGGCCTCCCAATGTGGGAGGGGTGCCCGTCGCACCATGACCCCCCTGATGTTCAGGATCCTGGCGGTGGCGTACCCGGAGTTGGATGGGCGCTTGAGGGCATCACAGCAGGCACAAGGGGGTGAGTACACTCTCATTCTGCTGATTTTGCGCGCAGTGGAGGTGTCTGGGTGGGGGAGGTGGGCTGTGGGTTTCCCTAGGCTAGGGCGAGTGTGCTAGTTAGGTGCCCTTGTTCTGGCAGACCCTGTGGCACCCCACCCCACCTGTGTACAGTGCCAAGTACACCTAGTCAGGCTCCTGTGTCATCCATGTGTGCAGATGTCGACCATAGCCTTGTAGGCCATGTCCCAGGGATTGAACAGTGGAGCCTAAGTGCGCAGCGTAGTGCAGGGGGCTTCTGTGTCTGTCGTGTCCGCCAACGGTAGCGGTGATGCATGCACTCAACATGTCTTTCTTCTGTCATCCCCCCTTTTTGTGGTCTCCCTGTTCTTGTGTGCATTAGCATCATCAGGCGTAGGAGCAGTGGCACCGGAGCAGGAGGGAGCTGCATTCCACATGGCCCTGGAGGGCAACACTACGGACTCGGAGTTCACCAGTGGGACGGAGGGCGAGGGGAGCTCCACGGCAGGGACAGGAGCTGACACCAGTGACACGGACTCGTCCTCTGATGGGAGCTCCCTTGCGGTGGCGGCAACATCTGTGCCCCCGCATCTACAGGTACAGCCGCCACCCCCCCTACCAGCACCGCCCTCCCAGCAGCCCCTCAGCCTTTGCCCCGTGCCCGCTCACCCAGGAGGGTGGGCATCACCTTTGCCCCAGGCACCTCAGCCCCTGCCCCAGTCACCCCTGCTGCCCTCAGTGAGGAGGCCATTGACCTCCTCAGGTCCCTCACTGTTCGGCAGTCTACCATTTTGAATGCCATCCAGGGTGTAGAAAGGCAGTTGCAACAAACAAATGCATTCCTGGAGGAGATTCATTCTGGTCAGGCGGCCCTTCAGCGAGCTTTTCAGACTCTGGCCTCAGCACTGATGGTAGCCATTGTCCCTGTCTCTAGCCTCCCCCCTCCAACTTCCTCCACCCAGACCCAATCCCCTCTACCTCAGCCTATCCCAAGCACACCTTCAGACCAGCATGCACACACGTAAACACACAAGGGAAGCTCTGGCAAACATAAGCACCACACATCCCAGAGGCACTCAAGCAAGCATAACACACATGCAGACACACCAACATCCACTGCCTCCACTGTGTCCCCATCCTCCTCGTCTCCCTCCTCCCTCCCAGTCTTGTCTACACTCACACCTGCATGCACTAGATCTACAGCCACTACTTCCATCACCAGCACACACACCACCATACCCTGCTCACGTGCATTCACCACCCCCACTGCCATTCGCACGTCCCCTGTGTCCTCTCCCAGTGTGTCTGTGACGCCATCTCCCAAGATACACAAACGCAGACACACACCCACCCAACAGCCATCCACCTCACGGCAGCCTCCAGCGCATGCACCTTCACCCAAAGTCACCAAACGAACACCTCCTACAACCACAACCTCTTCCTCCACTCCCAAACCCCCTCCAGCTACCCGTGCCAGTGTTGCCAAGAAACTTTTCCTGTCCAACCTTGACCTCTTTCCCTCACCTCTCCCACCCCGTCCGTCACCTAGGGCCCACTCTCAAGGTCCCAACCTAGCATCTCAGCCACAACATCTCCGGGACCAGTGGTGCCTGTAGTCACCGGAATCTGGAGTGCACCGGCCACCAGGGCAGCCAGTGTGGCACGGAGCCACAGCACGGACAGTCCCCCACCTGTCAAGCATCAAAAGTTGGCCAGTGCCCGGCGGGAGAGGGGGAAGACTCCAGCCACCAAAGCTGCTCCCAGGGGTACAGGTAGGAGTGTGGAGTCAGCTGCGACACTTTCCAAGGTGGGGAAGGGCCACAAGAAAGTCAGCAAGTCTAGGAAGAGCAGCACGGCGGAGAAGACCACCATCATCCCCGCTGCCCAGGAGGCCACCGCCACCAGCCCTGCTGCCCAGGGGGCCAACGCCACCAGCCCTGCTGCCCAGGAGGCCACCGCCAGCACCAGCCCAGCTGCCCAGGAGGCCTCCGCCAGCACCAGCCCAGCTGCCCAGGAGGCGACCGCCATCATCTTCGCTGCCCAGGAGTCCACGGCCATCATCCCCGCTGCCCAGGAGGCCACCGCCACCAGCCCAGCTGCCCAGGAGTCCTCCACCAGCACCAGCCCAGCTGCCCAGGAGGCGACCGCCATCATCCCCGCTGCCCAGGAGGCCACCGCCATCATCCCCGCTGCCCAGGAGGCCACTGCCACCAGCCCGGCTGCCCAGGAGGCCTCCGCCAGCACCAGCCCAGCTGCCCAGGACAGGACCGCCAGCACCAGCCCTGCTGGGCCAGACAGGACCACCAGCACCAGCCCCACTGGGCCAGGCAGGACCGCCAGCACCAGCCCCGCTGGGCCAGACAGGACCGCCAGCAGCTGAGTCACTGCAAAGGAAACAGCCACAAGCACCGCTGAACAGGGCACCGCCGCCACAAGCTCCGCTGAACAGAGCACGCCGCCACAAGCACCGCTGAACAGGGCACCGCCGCCACAAGCACCGCTGAACAGAGCACTGCCACCACAAGCACCGCTGAACAGGGCACCGCCGCCACAAGCACCACTGGCCCATGAGCGCCAAGGGCACTGACGCTACTGAGTCTGTCACGAGCAGGATGAAGCACTCTGGGCAACAAGCCCCCTCCAGAACCAGTGGAATATCACATCCACTACCTCAGTCCTTGGCAGGATGAAGCACTCTGGGCACAAAGCCCCCTCCAGAACCAGTGGAGTATCACATCCACATCCACTACCTCAGTCCTTGGCAGGATGAAGCACTCTGGGCACAAAGCCCCCTCCAGAACCAGTGGAGATTCACATCCACTACCTCAGTCCTTGGCAGGATGAAGCACTCTGGGCACAAAGCCCCCTCCAGAACCAGTGGAATATCACATCCACTACCTCAGTCCTTGGCAGGATGAAGCACTCTGGGCACAAAGCCCCCTCCAGAACCAGTGGAGTATCACATCCACTACCTCAGTCCTTGGCAGGATGAAGCACTCTGGGCACAAAGCCCCCTCCAGAACCAGTGGAGATTCACATCCACTACATCTGTCCTTGGCAGGATGAAGCACTCTGAGCACACAGCCCCCTCCAGAACCAGTGGAGTTTCACATCCACTACCTCAGTCCTTGGCAGGATGAAGCACTCTGGGCACAAGGCCCCCTCCAGAACCAGTGGAGAAAGGCATCCACTTGATAGACTGTTGCTTTGCACTCCCCAGGATTGAACAGTGGGCAAACCACCCACTGTAGAGACTTGAGAGACTGTGGCTTTGCACTCCCCAGGATTGCACAGTGGGCAAACCACCCACTGTAGAGACTTGAGAGACTGTGGCTTTGCACTCCCCAGGATTGAACAGTGGGCATGTGGTCCCCCTCGTGGATTTGGCGTTGTGCACTCAACCGGCTGAGGTGCCCCCCCTTTCCCTTCCCCCTGAGGTGCCTGTTTTCTTGCCATCTGATGCCCCTGCAGTGTTCTCTCCGTCATGTTCGGGGATTGAGTGTGGGCCTCGCCCATACTGTGTGGGCCCAGTGTTCCAGAGACTTCAATGGAGCACTACCTGGACTACTATTCTTGGTGTATATTTTGTTTATAGTGTACATATATATTTTTGCGTATTGGATTTTAATATATTACAATCATTCGACTCATTTCCTTTTGTCCTTGCATTCTTCCAGGGGGGGCTGGGGGGTGTAACTGTAATGCATCATGCTGTATTAGTGTGTGTGTTGTCGTGGGTGAGGGTGGGGGTAGGGGTGTTGCGTCTTGCGTGTGTGTGTCCCTGTTTTTTTCCTCCCCCCTCCCCTGTGTCGTAGGTGCAGTACTCACCGTGGTCTTCGCCGCCGGCGTTCGTGCTCCTGGTAGAGGAGCAAGAAGGTAAGGGCTGGCAAGATCTGGACCTCAGGTTCAATGGCATCCGGATTCCTCGTGGGGTGTGTAGAGGTGAGCATTTTCCCTTCCAAGTCCTGTTTCCGCCGTGTTTTTGTTCGCGGTGAATGCGCCCCGGAAAAGGTGGCGGATTGGTAGGTTGTGATACTGTGGGCGGTACATTGTCCTCCGCCTGTCTGTTGGCGGTGACCGCCAAGCTGTTTGTTTGTACCGCCGTGGCGGTCTGAGTGTTAAAGTGGCTGTCTTTGTTGGCGGTTTCCGCCACGGTCGTGATTCCATTTTTTTCTGCCGGCCTGTTTGCGGTTTTACCGCCGCTTTAACACCGACCACCAGGGTTGTAATGACCACCTTAGTGACAGAATGAGTGTAGGAACGACAGTCCACAGATGGTTTGAGTCCTAATTATTAGGCATGGATCAGTTCATTAAGATATGAAACCATGTTTCCAAACCTCATTCTGTCACCTTTGGAGTCCCTCAACATTCCATTTTCGCTCCTTTAATTTTTAATCAATATGTGGAATCACTGGCCGACATACTGACATAACAGGTCATGTATTTTCACAAATATGTCAACAACAGCCAGTTATATGTCAAAATGGACTGCATCAACAGCCTTAAGACATTAACATTCTTCCTGGTGGGAATTCAATCTTAAATGACCTCCATAAAGCTCAAATAATAACCTCACAAAACAGAAGTCCTCATTCTCTCTGCCATCAGTGGTCAGAACCTGTCAATAGCTCATTAAAAAGAACTCCAAGACATGAGTATTTATCTAAAATGTTCACCGTTATGAAATCTATTGGTGTCAAACCTTTACATTGGACCTTCATGTAAAAAAGCTGTTTAGAAAAATTGATTCCAAGCATAACTTTCTCACTGCTTAATTTGTATAAACAAAATAAACAAATGAGATCAGGTGCTCCACCACCCACTTTCCCCACTGGACATGTCCACTTCAACCACTGGTGCTGGCCGCCGATTGCACTGACAATGTTCGAAGTCAGATCGGAGTGAGTTTGCAAACCAAAAGAGCACAGGATCAGAAAGGTTGGTTCTTCCCACAAGAGCTCCTTGAACACTGGTGCCAAATAGTGAATTTTACAGACAATTTTCACTAAAATTTACTAAAAGACTATGGGTCCTTACAGGACACTCTGAAAGGACGTTTATTAAATATTCCATTGCATTCATGGTCTGATCTGAAAGGAGGATAAGGCTGAGCTAAGTGATGAGATTTGGCTCTGTTTCTTCAGTAGACAACCACCATCTAAACTTCCCTGAAAAAATGCCAGATTAGCTTGAAAGACTAGCTCACTCAATGATAGTATTAAAACACTTTCCGTGCTGTCTTTACTGTGACCTCCATTGTGCAGAGACTTTGGGAACTCGGAGACTACTGAAAATGGCAACAAGAGCAAACAGTGTCCTTAAGGAGGCACAATCAAATGGTCCTATGAAACACTTAGGCCCAGATTTACAAACAAAAGTGATGCACAACAGTGCAATTTAAAAAAAATGTAGAGCCTCATCTACAACAATCTGATGCATCGGCTCCATGTGTCAGATTTCTTGTGCTGCCCTACGACCACCTAAGGACGCCATAGGTGCGCTCTATTTACCATACAGAGCTCTGTGGTGCATGTTTTCACAGATGCATCAGATATTCTGAAGCATCTGTGGTGCTAAACTCATGCATTGCTGGACTAATGTCATACATAATACCTGGAGCAGGTATAATGTGACGCAAGCATTTACAAACTTTAAAAAAAAAATGTATGCAACGGTGGCGCAGACAGTGTTCTACACTGCTCCATATCTAAAAAGTGACACATTGGGCCCAATGTGTCAGTTTGAAAATGTGGAGCAGTGTAGAGCACTGCTTGCGCCACTGTTGCATGAAAAATAAAGACAAAACAGTGGCACAAAGGCCTTGTAAATGAGACCCTTAATTTCCACTGCAAAACTTGTTGTGAGTTGGGAAGTTGCATGAAAGTAATGTAAAGCAATGTAAAACACTGCTTTACTTTACTCTGCTTCAAGGGGGTGTTCAATGGGTTTGACATGGCTTCTCCCATGCAGCCACCCATTGTTTTTAATGCAAAAAGCTATCTACTAACAATAGTAGATGTTAGCATAAAAACATATGCTGCTTTGAAAATGGTGCTAACGTAAGGAATGTTTCTATGCCTCCTACTTTCCCACTTTGCATGCGTGCTGCACTGTACAGGAAGTACAAAACTTATGTAGACTCACAGACACAACCTTGCAGTATGGTGCAAAGGTGTGTGTGTGGTGCTATGCAGCCTAATTGTGTGGCAGCACTAGGGAGAGAGCAGGATAGTGCCATATTGACGCATTCCTGCTCCCTCCCTGTCACAATACAGCACAGCAATTTAGGGCGCAGCATTGCATTCTGTGACATCTTTCTAAATCTTAGCCTAGGATATCAATGACAAACCTGTCCTAGGTACCCACAACATGATACAAAAATAGGGAACAAAAAAGCAAACAGAGGCTTTGTAGGAAAGTCAATTATCCTGTATCCAGGGTAAATATTCATTGAGGTGCATGCACCAAGGATTTCTCTTTCCATTTGTTTTCAATCATTAGTTATTTACTTACTTTTTAATTTTGGTTATTACTGTTCATGGGCCTGAAAGCTAATGGTTGTGTTGTTCTTGTATTAATGTCACCAACATGTTACTTTATTATAGTTTGCATCCCTCTAACAAGTGGTTACAAACAAATATTGTGCAACTATTGTGCAGCTACAGAGGTACTACTGCAGTGGCATCAATTCTACTACGCAAATACCAATAAAATAAAACATAAATGATGTCCTGTTTCCGTCATTATTTTCAAATCTCCTCTAAGTTTGAATGTGTCAATTTCCACCACTCTCTCCTCACTGCATGAAGTTAAACCAGACACGGCCTCATCTCTCCTGGCACTTGGCTCTCCTACTCCTATCTCTTGCACCTGTGCTTGCACATAAGTGTCATTATATGGATGTGTTCTTGCTTCAATCACCAATCTTCCATAAGCTCATCCTCTCCCGCTGAATCACATTTATTCTTTTCCATCTCTCTCTTCTTCTTTTTTTTGGTCATCCTTTGTTTTTGTCTGACTCGTCAGTAATCATAGGGAAAGCACCTATAGTTAAAAACAATTCCTGCCTTCTTCCGTAAATGCACTTTTACATCTAACTAGTGATTGATAGCCTTACCAATTTACCTTTGTAACATTTTCTTATGTTCTCTCTCATTCACCATGTAGTCCTGCTCATTCAAGGCATCAAACAACACATATGTGGGCTGCAGCTTTATTTCAAACATGGCACGCCTTAAATTCTCAATCTTTTTCAATTCAAATGTACTATACACAGGAAACTGTAACTTTTTGTCAACAGTAATTCTGTTCAATTCTTTAAGTCACAAACATGTATCCAACCTATGGTCCGCAAGCATCTTGTGATCGGGGGCACCAGTTAGGGGTGGAGACTCTCCTCCTTGGCAAGAATTGCAGGTGTATTCAAAAGCTGGACCACTCTAGTCTCAGCCTAGCTCACAACACAATACTCTTACAACTAATAACAATATGTCTTCAAAACAAGAATTGAAATGCACAAGTAAACCAATACAATCCCAACCGGGATAAGGGGCAAGAAAAGTCAAACGCACCACAGAAAGGGAGAAAACACTTTAGGTGCTTTAAGTCACACCAAGTAAAGTTCTCAGCCAGTGGTAAGCCATGTTTAGAGTCAGCATATTTACTCCTGTGAATAAAAAAATAAACAACAATATCAAGATTAGTTACATACACTATTAAGGGCTTCATAGGATTTTAACCTGTAGTACTTTAACCTATAAGTGACCTGATACTATATGCCTTTTCAGCAGATAATAATAATATTTTATCTCCAAATCTTGTGTTTCCATAACTCCGTAACCTTATGCATAAATTCTAAATGATCTGCACTTAACTGAACACTATTTCTTCACCCAGAGCAGGAGTTAAAACAACTTCAGCAATTTGAACAAAAAATTACGATGCAAAGTACATTTCTACAAATGAACAATAGGGAACAAAAAACACCAGTGACATATCGCTGAGATTTGCATGCGTCGCAAAAAAATCACTCCAATTCACAGGCCACAAGACAAAACAGGTACGCTGTCACAATCCAAATAGGACAACTAACCACGTGAGACAAATCACTAACTATGCAACTCCTGACAGCCTCAACAGTTCAGGTACACCAGCATATTCCATGTGATTCCAGGACTCCTTAACTCCTGACAATTTTAGAGTTTGCCCCTTCTGCTTGCATTCAATCAATCAACATTTGTAGAGCGCAACTACTCACCCGTAAGGGTCTCAAGGCACTTAGGAGGTAGGTCATCTGTGCTTCAGTCGAAGAGCCAGGTCTTAAGGTCGTTCCTGAATTGAGGCAACGATGTTGACTGCCTGAGGTGAAGAGGCAAGGTGTTCTAGCTCTTTGATGCGAGGTAGGCAAAGGATCTTCCTCCAGCCAAGGTCTTCTTTATGCGGGGTACGGCAGCTAGTGCCTGTTGAGCAGAACGGAGAGGTCTGGCAGGTAGAGTAGACGCTGATGCAGTGTTTGATGTAGGTGGGTCCTAGGCCTTGGAGAACCTTGTATACATGGACAAGGAGTTTGAAGTTGATCCTTTTCTCGATGGGAAGCCAGTGGAGGTCTCTTAGGTGTCTGGTGATGTGCTTGCGGTGTTGGACGTCCATCATGAGCCTTGCGGTGCTGGCGTTTTGGATGTGCTGTAGTTTCTTCAGGTTATTCTGGGTGGTGCCGGCGTAGAGGGCGTTGCCATAGTCGAGTCTGCTGGTGACTAGGGCATGCGTTACGGTTTTGAGGCAGTCGTTTGGGATCCATTTGAAGATCTTACGGGGAATTCAGAGTGTGTGAAAACAGGAGAATCTGACTGAGTTGACTTGGCTAGCCATGGTGAGCGATGAGTTCAGGATGAAGCTGAGGTTGCGTGCATGGTTTGTTAGGGTGTCAAGGGTAGCAGGCCACCAAGATTCATCCCATACTGATGGGGAGGGTCCAAAGATGAGGCTTGGGGCAGCTTTCTTTCATCCAGGCAGCGACTGCTTCCATCCCATTGTGGAAATTCTTATTGGCAGTTGTGGGGTTTTTGGTGAGTGAGATGATTAGCTGGGTGTCGTCAGCATAGGAGACGATGTTCAGTCCGTGGTTCTTGATGATGGTTGCGAGCTGAGCCATGTAGATGTTGAAGAGTGTGGTGCTCAGGGAAGAGCCCTGTGGAACTCCACAGCTGATGATCTCCATAGGTTCTAAAGTAAGGAAGGAGTCTAACTCCCTGTGTTCTGCCAGTCAGAAGAAGTGTATCAATTTTAGGGCCTTTCCGTGGTTGCCAGCTGCGTGGAGTCTGGAGCAGAGGGTGTGATGTGAGTCCGTGTTGAAGCGGCCGATAGGTCCAGTGGAATGAGGGCAGCTGTTTGGCAATGGTTGAGGAGCGAGCTGATGTCATCTGTGGCGGCGAGGAAAACAGTCTCTGTTCTGTGGTTGCTCCTGAAACCTGATTGGGAGATGTCCAGAATGCTGTTCTCCTCGATGTGTGTTTAAGGCCTTTTCAATGACCTTGGCTGGAAAATGGCAGCAGAGAGATGGGGCGGTAGTTCTTGAGGTCCAGGGGATCTGCCATGGGTTCCTTCAGGAGCGGGCAGATCTCTGCATGCTTTCAGTCCTCAAGGAAGGTAGCTAGCTCCATAGAACAGTTGAGAGTGTGGTAGAGCTCTGGTGTGGTGAAGGCGTTGGCTGTGTTGAAAATGTGGTGAGGACACGGGTCAGTAGGGCTCCGGAGTGAATGCCACTCATGACAGAGTAGGTCTCCTCTGTGCTGGTGAGGGTGAACCCACAGTGCAGGATCTGTGAAGGTTCAGAGGGTCTGAGCTGGAGGGTTGTTGGTGGGCTCAGAGGGTCTTGGGGTCTGATGCTACTGTAGAAGTCTTTGATTTTTCAGTGGAAGAAGGTGACTAGTCTGTCACAGAGGTCCTAAGATGGAGGTTTGTTTGCCTCTTACAATTGGGGTTTGGCAAACTCTTTGACCACAGCGATTGGTGTTGTGTGTGGTGGCGTTGATACGGTCCTGCAGAGCTGCTTTCCTGGTGGATCTGATGAGGTGGTGTGGGTTTTGATGACAGATTTGAACGCTGCAAGGTTTTCCTCAGACTCGCTGAACTCCAGCTTTTTTCTAGCAGTCTGTAGGTGCGCTTCGAGTCCTGGAGTATGGGGAAGAACCAGCTGGCCTTCTTGAGGTTGTGTTTTGCTGAGGTCTTTCACAGTGGTGCTATGGTGTTGCTGTATTCAGAGATCTATTGGTGGAAGTTCCATGCTGAAATGTTTGCATTAGTGGCGATGGGGAAAGTGACTTGTTCCTCAGTGATCTGGTTCCATTTCCTGTGTGGGGAGCAGATTGTGCGGAGGCGGGCGATCAGTGTGGTGATGCAGCAATGTATGCAGTGGTGGTCGGTCCAGTGTAGCGTGGAGGTGCTGTTGATGGTGATGTTGTTACTGAAGGAAAAGAGGGGGTTGAGTGTGTGTCCAGCAGTGTGTGTTGGCGAGGTGACCATTTGCTTGAGGCTTATTGTGGTGAGGTTTGGGAGCAAGGAGGCAGTGTTGATGTTGTTGCAGTTGTTGATGTGGTAGTAGAGTTCGCAGAGGAGAAAGTAGTTTGCAGAGGTAAATGCGTGGGGAGACATGATGTCGACGATTGAGTCACTGAAGTCTGAGTGGGAGACGGTTGGCCTGTAGATGGGGGTGCCGCAGAAGGTGGATTTAGGGGTGACGTGGATCTGGAAAAGGAGGTGCTCCATGAGGGGGGAGTGTTCTTCTGCATTGGTTGTCAGGAGGTGGGTGGATTTGTGTACAATGGTTAGACCGCCTCCTGGTCGAGATGACCGTTCTTTGCGGAGCAGTTTGTTGTCGCTGGGGATGGCGATGGCCATGACCGGTGCTGACGCTGAGTCCATCCATGTTTTGTTGAAAAAGGCGATGTCTGGGCGGGTGGAGTCTAGCAGGTCCCAGAGTTCTATGGCGTGCTTGTGGAGGGTCCATATGTCGAGGAGGATGCAGTTGAGGTGCTCCGTGGGTTGGGAGGGTCTGATGTTTGGTGTAGGGTGAGTGTGCGGTGGCAGTAGAAGCAGGAGAACAGTTCATGGGTGTCTCTGGGCAATGCGAGATGATGGGCGGTGGCGTGTACTGCGTTCAGCGCGTGGAGGGTCTCCGCGTGTTAGTGATGGATGGGTGGAGGACCAGGGTTTGTGGCGCTGGGTGCAGTGCAGGCGCGGACGGGCGCAGACGGGCTTGCCTTTGGCATTAAGCAGAGGAGGGAGGCGGGAGAAGGTCCGGTCAGCTGGGAGGACGGGAAAGCGCTTTGCAGGGAGAAGGTGGGGCCGAAGGGGAGCAACGGCAGGGAATGGAGTGCGGGGAGAAGGAAAGGCGCTAAGAAAAGAGGAGAAAAGACACTACTAGAGGTGAAAGCGAGCCAAAAAGAGACAGAAAAATAAAGATGACAGAGCAAAGACACACATACACATATGGCCACTAGGCCACCAGGGATGAGGCACAGGCGGGTGCCTGCGGATGGAGGTGGGCCTCAAACTGAGAGTCAGGCAAGCTCTCAGTTCGCTCGCCACAGAAGTAGCAGCAACAGGTGGAGCTGCGCAGAGGGGAACAAGCAGATGCTGAACAGGAGGTCTGAGGAGTCACCCTAAAGTTCTGTTTGAGCTTTGCAACATTTCTTTAAAAGGCTGATTCTCAGGATCAGGGCTCTGTGAGTCCCAAAGAACAGAGGAACTGCCTTTAAAGATGTGAGCACAAAGTCCGGAACACATCCCAAATAAGGCACAGTTTTTAGGTTCAGTGGAATGAAAGACCACTCTGTCAGCATGGTGTGAAATCGCACTGTAGGGCTGAACTAATAATGTTACATGACATGAATCAATCAATATTGCAAAAATTATATTGCATAAAACAGCCTTCGTTAGAGACTGCCTAAATATATATTACACAATGATCTCCTTTACCCTATATATAGGTAAAATGGATTTGCACTGTTAAAGATTCTAACCCTTTTAGGTTAATTGAACAAACAGTTGTGCAGGCACCAATAGCCTTGATTATTGAAACATTACAAAAACGTATCTGGCATGACTTTCTCTAGAGCACAAGGTTAGTTACAGCATGAGACATTTTACCATTAAATGAATCTTGTTTCAACTATTTTATGAAAAGGTAAAACAGAGAAGTGAGAAAAACACACAGGTAGGAAATTGTCCATGCAACTTTAAAAACCACTCATCTTCATCTATCGGTGCAAACAGAGAAAAAAACCTATGAATATGATAAGCATAAGAAAATGGAACCTTACTACCTACTGAAAATGTGTATGACTCTGACAGAACATTATTCACATGGGGTTTCTGATTATTTTCATATTTGCCTAGACACAGGACGCGATTAATGAAGTCTCTAGACATAAATATGGACAAAAAAGATTTGACAGAAAATAAGAGACCCTCTGGGAAATAATCTTACAATTTATGAGCATGAGCCAGCTAACAAGCGAAATTGCTAAACTACACCTGCATGATTATCGTAATATTTTTGATTTCTATTTTACGGCTTCTAAGTGGAGCAACTGAAATATTAGTAAATATGTACACTTGTCCCAGATGTAGATCGCAAGAAGCGACAAAGTACATATGTTTGCAACATTCCCAGTACTAAGATTATACAGGAAGGTGGTATTAATCGAAATTCATTAGTTTTAGGATTAACAATAAACTATAATAATCTAACTCTTTCGTGATGATGTTTAACCCCTTTGGTGCGGGCGTCGGCCACTGGCAGACGCCCGCACTACCTCCCTGGTGGCCGGTGGCTGACACCAGGGAGGGGGTTAAAAAAAAACGTGAGACATGGAAGAGCTTCTGTGTCTCCCCTACGCCCCCATTTTGTGACGTCAACGCGCCACGAGGCACGCTGACATCACACGTGTTTTCCCCACCGGAACAGGAAGCAGCAGGTAAGGCCACTTCCTGCTCCGGTGGGGAAAACGGGCCCAAACGGGCCTACCCTCCATTCAGGAAGGCCTCGTTTGAAAGGGGAGATTCTCCCCTTTCAAACAAGGCCTTCCTGAAACGTTTTCCTGGCCCTCCATCGCAGCTCAGGGGTGGGAGTAGGGGTGCGGTGGGGGGCACAATCGCTGGTTTCCCTGGGGTCTAGAAACCATACAGCTATTAAAAAATATATCTAAATCTATATAGATCTATATATCCAGAGATATGTCTATATATATATATACATATATATATATATATATATATATATATATATATATATATATATATATTGATCAGTTTTGTCAATGCATGTGTGGTATACTTGGGGGTTTGCGATCGCTCCCCAGGAAAACCACACCCATATATAAAAGTGATCATACATATATATAGCTTTTAGGCAGCAATAAAAAAAGACAAGTAACTCTTGTGATTATGTTTCTGCTACAAAAGGATCTGACTTTTGTCTAGTGGCAGTTTTGATGCCATAAAGCAATGCAGAAGGTGTATATGCCTACTGCAATGATCAAATCTGTATTTTATGTAAATAGCTGAGTGGATTAGTAAAGCCAGCCATTACCAGCGCTATAATACAAATGAAATGTATGTGTGAGGGGGCTATGGAGAGATGAAGGGCACTTTTGCTGGGTAGCAGTGAGGGAATTGAGGAGGAGGTCATGAGAGTGGGACCACCAATAATGATTGTTGGAGTGGGCACCAGAGGCACTAAAGACTGTGACGATGGGTATGTGACAAGGGGAAGTAATAGTGTGTCTTTTCTGTTTTCTTGTGTGTCTTGAGAGAACGTGCTGATTGAGGGAAGAAGCAAAGTTAAGGTAACCTTCACTGTTGCACACATCTCACACACACACACCCACCAGCAATTCTGTGACTGTCTACGCAGGCTAGTGTTTCAAAGCAACAGTTTCGCCGGTAGCAGATATGGCGTCTCTTTGGATGACTGCTGCTCAAGCCCTAACTCGAGTTATAGACGACAGCTCTGATGTAGGATCAGAGACTAAGGCCCTCATTATGAACACGGCGGTAAACACTGCACCGCCGGAGGTGGCGGTAACAGCCGCCAACATACGTGCAGTCTGAATCCCCAAATAAGGAACCAACTTAAACACAGGCAGCCTGAAAAACACTCACTGCCAGTAGAGGAGTGCCGACAAAGATGGCAGAGCCCACCCACAGGCCGACGGAAAGGCCCTGCCCACCCATCAAATAATGAAGCACTAGACTGCCGTTAGTTGTTGGGCGGGAACCACCACCATGCAAAGCCATGTGGAAACAAACCAAATAAAAGGAAACACTCACTGTAGACACACACAACACACCGAAGCAGACATGGAGAGAGAGTTGCAGATCATGCCAGCCCTGCTCCTTGCCATATACCTCCATGACCGAGACCGCAGACGAAGACAACGGTATGTACTGCAACCTGCTTAAAAAGGGAATAAAGGGCACAATTACATACCCACCCACTACACCCACCCCGCAACACTCCCACAACCCTTCACAACAGCACAAGCCATACACCCCACAGCAAGAGGTACTTACCCGACACAAGGCAAATCCAACCTGCCCAAAGTACACACAGGTGCCCAACACCCCCAACCAATGAAACAATGAACCACGGATCCTGAGTGTGCCATAAACAACACAGGCCACACATGAATTTTATTCAGCTCAATGAGCATTATAGGCGCAACAAAAGTCCAGTGTACGTAGTCTGATGGGCCACATTGGCCCCAACTTGACTCCCACAAGTGCTAAGGTACTCCACCTCATCGAGTTAACAATGGGGCATCCAGGCACCTCAGGGAACAGGGGCAGGGGGTGGTGGGGACTAACGACTGGGTGGGGGGGCTTTGATTTATGTTTGGAAGGTGGAGGGGGTTTGGGTTTTGGGGTTGCAGCTGGTGGAGGAGACTTGTACTGGGGAGAGGCAGATGTTCCAGGGCCAGCACAGGGTCTCTTGCTCACAGGGGAGCTAGCACGGGAATGGGAAGGGTGGACAGGGGCGGGCTGTGACGTGGGAGGAGTGGGCAGGGCAAGGAGGTGTGCATGTTTAGGGATGAGACAGGGTGGGCCCGTGGGTTCAAATAGGTCTACACAGGATAGAATACGTTTCTTAGGGGCAACTGGGGTGAACCTGGAGGAAGGCATGAGAGAGGAGGTACAGGGAGTGGATGTGACAGGTGTAGGTGTGCGTGACTGGACAGTATGCTGAGGTGTGGTGGATGTGTGATGGGTGGGTATTTTGGTGCGTTTGAGTGTCTTGGGGGAGAGGTGGACACAGTGGGACAAGAGAGGCTGCCAGTGTAAATATATGTTGTCTTGGTGTCTGCAAGTCTGGTGAGTGTGCTGCATGTGTCTACTAAAGTTGTTGTGGTGAGTGCAGGTGTGGTGTCTGGGTTGCATGAATGGATGTCTGATTTTGTGGTGACTGCAAGAATAGGGTCAGCAACATTGAATGAGGGTGCAGTGCCTGTGGGTGTGCTTGTAGAGGGGACAGACAGGGAGGCAGAAGAGGTGGACACGCTGGGGGAAGTAAATGTTGGTGTGTGTGCATGTGTATGTTGGCTGTGTGTATGCCTGTGGTGGGAGGTGTGGTGCTTGAGTTTTGAAGTGTGCTTCTTGTGTGTTGAGGTGTGTGCCTTTGTGTCAAATGTGTGCTTTGGATGGGTGAAGGGAGTGGGGTGCTGGAAGGAGTAGAGGTGGTTGGAGGGGGATGGAATGACCAGGGACACTGGCTGCCGTCAAAGAGGAGGCCAGAGCCTGAAAAGATCTCTGTAGGCCAGACATGGCACTGTGAATGCCATCCAGATAGGCATTAGTCTGCTGCACCTCTGATGCTAGCCCCTGGATGGCATTGACAACGGTTGTCTGCCCTACAGAGATGGTTCTCAGGAGGTCAGTAGCCTCCTCCTTGAGGGCAGCAGGGCTGACTGGGGCAGGGGAGAAGGTGCCTGCGGCAAAGGAGACACCCACCCTTCTGGGTGAGTGGGCACGGGCAACTCGGTGGGGAGCAAATGGGAGGGCGGTGATGGTATGGGGGTGGCGGAAGATGACACAGAATGGGTGGACCCACTAGGGTCCGCCACCTCCAAGGAGCTCCCATCGGAGGAGGTATCAGAGTCACTACCTCCAGTGGTACTTGCCTCCCACGTGGTACTCCCCTCGCCCTCCAACCCACTGGTTCCCTTGGCATCAGACGACTCTGCCTCCGTGAAACCATGGGCCGCTGCATCCCCACTCGCCGGTGCCTCAGCTCCCTCGCCAGATGATGCTGATGGACAGAGACAAGAGAACAGGGATGAGGAGACAAAACAGGAGAGACACTTGTAAATAGCTCAATGGAGGTACATAACTGCTTCACACATACACACAGCCTGAAAATATTCCACCAGGCAGCACCAACCACTATACACATGGCTATGCCCCTGACTAGTGGCCAGAACCCTGCTCTACAGCCATTCCCCACAGCACTGAAGGACCTGACGTATTGCAGACTTGACCCTTACAACCCTACTCCCCATGGGGGCCATTATGAAGATGGACATCAGTCAGAGTCCCTGCCACTAGACAGCATACATACGAACGCACACACACATCCATCAAGTAGCCAAAGTATGGTATTTTTACTCACCCCCTTGTGACTGCTGTGCAGCCTTCAAGTGCCCATCCAGGTCCGGGTAAGCCACCGCCAGAATGCATCGCATAAGGGGGGGTCAGTGCCCAATGGGCACCCCTTCCTCGTTGGGAGGACTTCCACAGCTGGGCCTCACAGATCTTCCTCGCCCAGTGGCGCAGGTCCTCCCACCGCTTCCAGCAGTGGGTTCGCCGCTGGTTGTAGACCCCCAGGGTCCGCACCTCCCTGGCGATTGCCTGCCAGAGTCCCCTCTTCTGATGGGCGCTTACCTATAAGGGGCACACAGAAAAAGTAACACTGAGGTCAGACAATGGCCAATGAAATACAGCTGGCTATATGTCCACTACGGGACGGACATTTTAAACAGCTTAACAGCACACATACACGCAGCATGTCAAAAACCCAGGACTATACAGTGTCACACGTGCACACATGTATACAGCTATCTACCACCCTTATACACATCCATGCCCCCAATCCTCCTATTCACCTGTACCTCTGGCCGACCTTAGAGCTTGGCGTACAGTGCCAGGACCCCTTCCACGAGATTCTCCCATTCCTCGCTGGTGAAGGCCGGGGCCCTTTTCCCTGCCACACGTGCCATTTCCATGACCAGAGGCAGGACACAGCAGTACACACAGTGGAGTACCTGCATGCACGAGATAAGGGAGTCAACTGAAGTTGGGGTGACGAGTTCGCGCATGGACTGCGGCGGTGTGCACCGTCACGGCCGGCGGCGATCATCATACGCTAAGAATGCCCATTGACAACCATGTTAACCAATGAATTTGCGCACATCGGTAAACACCGCCTTACACTATTACGTCAACCGCTAGTGGTATGAGGTCACTTCCACCACAACACTTCTGGATTACAGGGAGCAAGCAAGTTGGCATTAACTACCCAGTTGTAAATTCCTTATCTGCACCATGCAGGCCCTATTGTCCCCAAACACCGATAGGCATGAAACAATACACAATAGCTCACCTGATATATCATTGTGGTCATGTTGCTATTTTGTCACACATACCATGCATTTGTGTCGTGGACAGTCATGCCAGCAGTGCTGAATAGGAAACATTGTATGCAGAATATGTGTGTTCCTCACATGTGTTCTATACTCCTCTTAGGTACAGACCATTGTGGCGAGGGAGGGCCCCAAGAGTGTACAGACCACTTGTTGATTTGCAAACCATGGTGGAGCGTCACATCATTATCAATTACAGACTCACTCGTGCTACTATTCATGAACTTTGTGCATTCATGGATCCAGCACTGAGACCGGCTAATCGTAATCAGTATGCCATCCCTACTGAAGTGCAGGTGCTCTCTGCACTCCATTTCCTGGCCACGGGCTCATTTCAAGTGACAGTGGGCATGGGTGCAGGTTTTTCACAGCCAATGTTTAGCATTGTACTGTCCAGATTCCTGAATGCATTTGTACAACACCTGCAGTCCTATGTGAGGTTTCCCTAAAGTGCTGACCTGCCTGCCATCAAGTCGGACTTCTATGCCTTTGCCAAAATACCTCATGTGATAGGTGCCATCGATGACACCCACATAGCTATCATCCCCCAAAGAGTCAGTGAACAGGTGTACAGAAACAGAAAGAACTTTCATTCCATGAACATTCAATAGATGTGTACTGCAGACCAGTACATCTCACATGTAAATGCTATGTTCCCTGGGTCAGTCCATGATTCCTTTGTGCTAAGGAACAGTAGTGTGCCACACTAGATGGAACAACTACAAGGGGACAGAGGATGGATCATAGATAGGTGTGTCTGACACTTATTGCCACATAGCAGACAGCCAGGCTGTCTGACAATGAGGGTTGTCAGTCACAGTCCTGTTTTGCCCCCCTTTTTAGGTGATTCTGGCTACCCCAACATGCGTTGGCTCCTGACACCAGTGAGGAATCCTGGGACAGATGCAGAGAGGAATTACAATCAGGCCGAAGGACGGACTAGGAGGGTGATAGAGCCCACAGTGGGTCTCCTGAAGGCTAGATTTAATTGTCTACATATCTCTGGCGGTTCCCTGGCCTATTGGCCGGAAAAGGTGTGTAGAATAGTGGTGGCCTGCTGCATGCTGCACAATGTGGCTGTGAGGAAATCTATCCCACTCTTGGAGGAGGTGCTGTATATCCAGACATGCTTCCTCAAAGAGGGGATGTGAGTGATGGTGATGATGAGGAGGGGGAAGACGTACATTCCAGGACCCAACTGACACAACTCTACTTCCAGTAACTATGTGGGACTAATCGATGGGATTGCTGTCTGTGCAGCATACTGTCAGTGTGTGTGGGGTGCAAATCCTACTACTCAGATAAGAATTAATGTTTAATAACACAGTTGCATCCATACTTCGATTTGTTTCAACATAATGACAGGGGACATTGTAAGTGGTGAACTGGTGTTTTATTTGGTGCAGGGATGACTGTGCAGTTTACAGTGATAGGAGTGGGCTACTGGTGGTTCTGTAATATGATGACATGGTCGCAGCATTTGTTGGCAGTAGTGGTATGTCGATCTATGTTTTCCAGTGTTTAGTGTTGTTTTTACACAGTTTGGTAGTTGGTTTAGTGGGACACTTGGAGGACAGTTCTTGCCAGAGTCACTTCTTTGAGGGGGCCCTGGTCTGGGTAGGTGTTCCTGTGCCATATCTGGGTCTGAGGGACCGTTTGGGTGCCTGGTGTTGGCCTGTGCGGATTGAGATGCATGTCTCCTGTGTGCCCTGAGATGGTGGAACATGTCCAGTTGCTGCTGCTGTTGTCCGGTCTGTATCCTGGCCTGTAGTAGGGGCTTTCTGGTCTGTGTGGGCCTCAGGCTGTGTTAGAACAAGGTGCAGCAGCGCACCTGCTATGGTGGCCATTATGGCATTGTGAAGTTTCCACTGCTCCATGGCCTCTTGTTGGTGTGATAGCTGCATCCTTGACTCTGCTCCAGGGTGGACACTATCTGGGCCAATCTGTCTTGGGTATGGTGATATACTCCCAGGACCACAGAGATCACGTCCTGGGCTGCAGCATCAATCCTGTGGCCTCCCCCCTGGGCCAGTGATGCCCTCCCACTGGGCCTAGCCCCCTGTGTCTGTGTCCCCTGCACAGGTCTGGCTGTACCACTTGTACTGGGGCCATCGTCTTCCTTCCTGCTGGTAGGGGGTGACTGTGGCCTCTGTCCATGTGTTCCACCAGTCTGTGGCCTGGTGTGGGGACGGTTGCCCTGGGCTGATGTTGGCTGGGTGGTAGGGGTGTCGGTGCTGTCCTGGGTGGGGCTGCTGGATGATGACAGTCCAGAACTGTGTGAGGGGCCAGGGTGATTGTCAATGTCCAGGGTTCCATCTCCAGTGTCCTATGAGGTGGCTGTGTCTCCCTGTGGGGCACTGCCACTCCTTGTCCTGTCCGTCCGGGTGGCATGGGTGGTGGTGCCTGTTGGGGGGAATGGACATGTCTGTTATAATTGCCTGATTGGATGGAGAGCACAGGACTGGGCTGTTGTTTTGCAGGTTTTCACACTTTGGGGCCATGCAGGGTACCTTTGGGAGGTTTGCATTGCATTTTGCCTTGGATGTGAAGGTACATTGTGGGTGCAGTGGTGCCATTGTGATTCCTTGCAGGGGTAGGTGGCTGTGCACAGGGGGAGGGATGTGGGCCTGTTAGTGGGTTTGTGGGCATGCAGGGTGACTGGATGTAGTGATTGCGGCCTGGATGGGGTAGTGGTCCTAGTGGATGTTGGAGGGGTGGGGTGGTGCATGCATTACAGGTGTGATGGATATGGGGTAATTGTAGACGACTTACCTGAGTCAATTCCTCCAGTGAGTCCAGTGAGACCCTCAGGGTGCAGGATGGCCAGTACCTTTTCCTCCCAGTCAGTGTAGTCTGGTGGTGTTGGTGGAGGTCCTCCCCCAGTCTTCTGGACTGCAATGTTGGGCCGGGATGCCATGGACCTGACCTTCCCACGCAGGTCGTTCCATCTCTTGCGGATGTTGTCCCTGGTGCGTGGATGGGGTCCCACTGCATTGACCTTGTTCACTATTATCTATCATAGCTCCATCTTCCTGGCAATGGGTGTGTGCTGGACCTGTGCCACAAATAAATGTGGCTCAACCTTCAGTATCTCATCCACCATGATCCTTAGCTCCCTTTCTGTGAAGCGTGGGTGTTTGTGGGGTGCCATGGTGTTTGTTGTGAATGGTGTTTTGTGTGGCTCTAGGTGAGGGCGCTGTTGTGTGGTTGGGTGTATCTATCGTGTATTGTGGCGTTCGATGTCTGCTTCTGGGGTTCTCTGTATCAGTTGTCCTAATTTTGTTGCAAAGGTTTGTGGGGTGTGTCTGTGATTGTTTTATAGTGTTGTGGATGTGTGTCAGGTGTGTGGGTTTCAAACTTGCCAATGTGTGCATTTCTTGCTGTTGGGTCCACTTGCTACCTGTGGCGGTCTGTACCACCAATGCTCGTTCAGCTTCCACTGACTGCATTTGATATAATCACACATACTCACTTTGATGAAATAATTAGCACACATTCACAAGGGGTGAATTTAGGCCTGAAAAAAGGAAGGAGGTAGGTCATCCCACCCTCACAGCTGTTGTGAACCACGAGCAGGGCCGCTTATAGTGGTGCTGTCTGTTGGCCACATGTTCAAGATTCCTGAGCACCAGGTACTTAATGTAAACCAAGCAAGTGAATTCATGTATTGACTATATCGCTACTCCTAAACTGAATGAGTATTTTTCTTCTACATGTATTGAAGCCCAGAGAGAATGTTTTAGTAGTGAGACACAACTGAACAGGCCTATGGGTTCAGAACTAGGAATGCATTTTGCCCGACATAGTGAGTTTTCCCCTATGCCATACTCTTCTTTACTTAGTATTCCTTTGTGATTATAATCTAGTATCACATATATTTGAGCTTTATGGCTGGTGGACCTTACTGTGTGTAGTATTACATGTTGGTTTGTAATAAAAGTGCATCTCTTTATCTGTGAAAAATGCACTGGGATGGACAACATTTATTATCTCTGTTGTACAAGTTGGAGATCAGAGTCTCTACTCCCCACACAACTGCTCTGTGAAGCCTTTGACTGCTCGCCCTCACAACTCTGAGAGTGAAGTGCTGAAAGGGTGCACTTGAAGCTCAGTTTGCAATACGGTAGAAGATCTGGCCCTGGGATATCAGCGGAATGAAGAGTGGACCACGGATGGTTGAGGCCCAGTATCCTCTGCTTGACCTATGGCCCCCAAACTTTTCTGGCGCCATATTAGTTCTAGATCAGAGCATGCGTATGCAGTCCTGCCAAACACTAGGCAATTGGGTTATTCTCACACATTTTACTGTGTGTCTCTGTCCTACCACACTAAAATGCATTTGTCACACATATTTAGCTCCTCTTAGCTTTGCTTTGAGTGTTTTGCTTTTAGGATGGCTTGAGTACAGCCAGCATTCATTTACTTAATGTTTATGCAGAGTGATGGGGACCCAGCGAAGCGGTGACTGTAGCTGCCATGAAAACCTCTTCTGAACCCCGCTTGTTACAATTTATATGATCTAAGAGGTCCTGGAAACAATATCACTGTGCTTCAAGAGAATGACACTCAGTTCTGAGCAGCACTCAACTCCTGAGAGCAAACTTTGAGGGTGTTGATGTTCCCTGGACGGTGCTCAGTCAAGTACTCTGCACCACGAGCCCCAGCAAGTTTGAGGCACTCTGTATTCCCTTTAAATCTCCAGTCTGAGACTCGGCCTTATTCATAATTTGACAGTAGAATGTCACTTATATGGCAACTGAAACCAGTAAATGCCACCCACGGTCTATCTGACAAATTAGCAGCTATGCCCGTATGAGTGCAGGATAACAATGCGCAAGGTGAGCGGGGTGCACCTGTCTGTGTAGGGCAAGCTATGTGCCTGTATGAGCACAGTATAAATGTTGTCCCTTTTTGGCATGCAGGCTAAACAAAGTGCCCATATGAGTCCAGGGTAAACACTGTGTATGAGTGCAGGAAGAATTAGGTGGCAGTGGAAGTGCGTGGTGGAAGGTGTGTCCTTGTGAGTACATTGTAATTGGCGTGCTAAAGTGAGTACAGTATGTTTATTAGTTAATACAAAACATACATCTGTGCTCAGCTCATCACCATAATGCACATCATACATTAAAACTGATAAAACATGCACAAATAACATTTTCTGATGCCATAAATCATTAAAATCCAGTTACATCAGCGGAGGCAATGCCTCAGCGCTCTGTCCAGATACTAGGCATGAAAGAGTACATTCAATGTAAAAGTGCCTCTGTGCCTAAAATATGAAGTGCAAAGATTTTTGATATGGCGGGATAGTTATCACCCCAGTGGTTCATCATAACCGTCAGGTGCATGCGAAAATAAAGTATCAAGTGCAAAAATGCATGCGTCACACTCTTGGTATAGCAGGACAGGGGGCTAATGAGCTTTTTATCCCTAGCAGCTCGCCATGACAACAACAGAACTCCACTTAAGATTTCGATATGAAGCCCACTAATTGGGGGACTTCCCTCGAACAGCCCTCGCAACCTCCCCTCTATCATTTTACCCACAACAGAGATATTACCATTGTATACCCCAATTGGGCCCATCAAAACTGACTTCTATGACCCTAGTTTAGGAAGTGGAGAAACAATGTTCCCCTCATGGCGCCCATAATCACTGACTTCCACGGGCCCAGTTTCAGACTTGCTGATCTTGTTAATAAGTTCTTTAAAAATGGACGCTCATGTTCCTAGGATCCAGTGATTGAAGTACTGCCGATGTGCATGTCCTTATCCCCAGCACCTTAAATTAGTTCCTCAATAAGGACCTCCACTATTCACCTGTGGCTAGGCAGATGCAGAGAACATGCCAAAAAAGTCTCATTTGACTAGAGACACAACAAACATCATGTATCCCTGTAGGATTACCTTCTTATCATTTTGATGTAAAGCCTAGAGTAGGAAGGTCTCCTAGTCTTAATCTTAGAAACTTTAGCTTGACCTTCAGAAAGTATGCTGCTTCCAAGAGTGGCTAGGACTTTTGAGTGTCATAGGAATTTAGCACTAGTCACTCATGAGTGCGCCTGGCTACTACTTCTTTCTCTTCTAGCCACAGTTGCAACTTGATTCTTTAATTTAGTAGCCTTTTTGAACTCTTGTGTCGTTGTATAGAGGCTCCAAAGAGCGCATAACCCAAACTTTTCTATACTCTCTTCCAAGCACTTTTCGTTTAAGCCTTTTCCAATTTGGAGGTTAATTTTGGCCCAGACCAGGTTGGCTAGTGTTCCCTTTACCACAGATCCCAGTTTGTTGCAGTATTTTATGAATGCTCCAGGCCTAGCGAGCAACTGTTTTATCAATGAAAGCTCCAACCTGACTTGAGCTGGTGATGCAGATTTCAGTAGCCGGAAGACTTGCTTGTCTGTACAGTAGGGCAGAGTTGGCGCCCGTCATCACTTCACCTCTATATGAAAAGGGTGAGAATCAACTTTACCTTCATTATTTCAGCCAGTAGTCGGAGGTTATGACCTTTAATTGCTTCTGCCAGTTTTACAAATGCAAGGTTTAACACCAGAGCCTTTTCCTTGATTGCTTCTCTTTGGGGGGCACATGTGGTGCTAGAATCAATCTTGACCCCCACGTAAAGGTATACCCGACTTTCCTCAATTAATGCTCCATTAAAGCACCATTTATACTGATTCAGGATCCAGTGGTTTAATGAGACCACCTTTGTTTTCTTTAGGTTGATTTCAAGCCCATTGCCCTCTGCATATGTCACTAGACGATCCATCAGCCTTTGCAACCTATCCTGGTGTTGCTGAGGAGCAGGTGATCTGTGTACAGGGTGTTCGACAGCGGTGTGCCACCATGCCAACTCTTCAAGAGCCGGTGAAAGATTTGTAATGTATGAATTGAATAGAAGGGGTCAAGAACGCACCTCCGCTTTAAGCCAGTTGAGGATTTTACTTCTCTTTACAGTTACGAGCCATCTTCCACCTTGATGTTGACCCAGGTGTCTGTATAGAGCATCTCAATCACCTTTAACAAGTTATCTAGAATTTCCCACCGGCAAAGCTTTGCCCATACCTTACTGTATAGGACACAGTCAAATGCTGCTTTAAAATTTGCATAGCACATATAGTGGTGTGCGGGATGTTTTCGCTTGACTGAGAATTAGACACACTGCCATGAGGTTAGTTAGTGTTCCTTGTGCTTTTTGTAAACCTGGTTTGGTTTAAAGGCAGCATGTTTGCATCTTGCACCCACGCTTCTAGATCTCGGAGCAGTGGTGCTGAAAAGAATTTAAGGTCTACATCCAGAAGAGCTATTAAGCAGTAGTTACTTGGAGAGGAGGCAGCTCCCCCTTTGAAAATTGGATGTATTACTGAGCCTTTCCAGTTTCCTGGAGTGGACCCTGTCTTGAGCATAGTTTAAACATTACAGTTAGAAGGTTTGCCCACTGCAAAGTCTTTTGTTTGGAGAAGTACTGAGGGATACTGTTTGGTCCTGTGGCACAATCAGAATGAGATTTTTCAATGATTTTGGTCATGGCCCAAACCGTATATTCTAGTGGCATGCTTGCGCAGCTTCTCTCTGAGTCCCTGGGTACCCTTCTGGGCCATCTGTCATTTCATAAGATCCGGTTAAATGCGACTTCAAGTGTGTCGCCCAATCCTCCTCATAGTGTTTGCACGGAAGGCCGATCTGGGGCCTTTCTCAATGTCATTGATAAACTACCAGAACTGTTTTGAATGTTACTGTTTTGAAGCGTATAGGAGCTTGGCCCAGAGAACTCTCTGCTTATTTCTTTTACGGGCCCATATCTCTCTTTTGAGCTCTACTCTCTCTTTTCTCAGGGCGTTTAAAAAATTCTGATTATCTGAGGCGTGTTGTAATTGCCTGTATAATTTACCGATGTTGGCCTTTCTTATGCAAATATGTTTTGGTATGACTGCGTTCTGCTGGGGTCCAATACGAGCGTCCTTCCTTGTGCACTTGGCCGGATATGAGTTGCCAGATAATCAGTGAAATGTTCCCAGGATTTTATCGGGTTCAAATCATTTTGAGCGAACAGCTTGAGAGGTTTCTACAGCCTTTCCTACTAGGGCTTGTATGTCATTTGGGTCCGAGTATAGGTGCTTTATTTTTTTTGGTGACGGTGTTTTCCAGGAGGTCCCTTGCATTCTCCAATTTGTATTTTTCGGTTCCAGTAATTATTGACTGTGGGTAATGATCACTCTCCAGCTGTGAGTGATAATGAAGTTCACTATGCTGGTATATAATTCATGATTTACTACCTTGTAATCTAGGCAGGAGATCAACTCATTGACTGCCCTGGACCACGTTGGCCGAGTATTGCCTGGCAGACATCCATTTAGCATGATCAATCCAGCCAGCTCATGTGCTTTTACTAGTTTTTCCCGCACCTTGTCCTTTCATTTGTCATAGGAAAGACTCGGGACTGGAAGCAGGCCAGTGGCCTTGGTGTGTTCCTTGATCAGCTGGTGGAACAGGTTCAAATTGTAGTCTCCTGAAACAAGCCAGTGTGCATGCTGACATAGTTTTAAAAAAAAAAAAAAGTATGTTTTTGATGAACTTGTTTACTGTTTTGGCTTTCTTTTAGGGGTTGATGTACACGTTTACTAATAACAGTGATTTACCTGATTGAGGTGCCCAATTGTCCAAGAGCAGAGCCAAAAGCCAGGGATCATTTGTGCTTTTATAGGTAAGTTGGAATTGACATAAACTGCCAAGCCTCCCCTTGCCTTCACAAAAGGGCTGCTTTTCTGTGCTAAACTGCACAAATCCAATTAAGGCGGGGGGCACGCTACCTTGGGCCCATGTTTCCTCCATCATTATAATGTCAAACGAGCTCAGGTATTCCACCGTGGTGGGATCCTCAATTTTTGGCTCTAATCCGCCCATGTTCAACGAGCAATGCTTAGACCACCCTACTCAATAGTACCAGACTGAGCCTCTATTCACTACTTTGAACCGTCCTGGAGAGAATGGACAGCAACCAACCCCAATCGGCCTGGGGTGCCGGGATCCTTTTTTATTGGTGTTGCTGCACTTATAATCCCTCTCTGCTAATGTGGATGGTGAAGCCAGGGAGTATCCTATGGGATGGGGATTGAGTGACTGAGGGGCTACCCCGTGAAGCGCCTCGCAATATGGAGGTAATGCGGGCTTCATCCTTATATATCTGCTCCTGTCCTCTCAACAGAGGGGATAGCGTGATCAAGGTGTTTAACTTTCAAATTTGTCATCAATGCCTGACTCGAAGACCCCATAGTATTAAGTAAGTCCACCCCAGTATCCATTTTATTGGCATGGTGGTTGAGGGCAATCACAGTCGCTTGCGCAGAAATCAAATGGCAGTCCACAGTTTATTTCTATCAGTTGGTTGTGGGGAATCGGACTGGTGTCATGTTTGGCTTGCAAGGCCCTTGGGTTGCTCAACCAGCACTGATCCACTGGCAGCCCTGCCAGCTTTGTGTGGCCAATTTTCCTTCTGCTGGGGCCATACTCTGGAAGGAGGGACGAGCAAGCTAGGGCCCAATAGCAGCCCGGACCTGATGTCTAGGAGCCTTAGGTGCAGTTTTGCAATTTTGCTTTCTTCGCTGCTCTAAGTGTGCAAGGGGTGAATTACCAGTGGAGAGTCGGGTGAGTGGGGGGATAGCGCCATTCGCCTTTCTCATCTTCCTATTCCCCTGCTCTCCCCTCTCTCCCTGTTGTGCCTGCTTTTTTCTTGTGGCGGCTGTCGCAGGGGTCCCTGATGTAGAGAGCCACCCGGGCTTTCCTGTGTTCTGTATCTGGTTCTGCGCGTGGTGATGTAGCGCGGAACCGAGGTATTATAATAAAGTCGGGGCTGCGCTGACGCAGTTACCCCATGAGACCCTAACCAGGCTGCCCGAGTCATAATTGCATCCGCACCCATCCGTGCCGCCCTGAGACTCCACATTGGTGATGAGGATGGGATGGATGAGACTCTGTTCAGGCAGTTGACCCCAGCACCATCGCTTGCCCCAACTACCACTAAGATTTACAACTATGGGGGCAGAGAACTGCTTCCTCTGAGGGCCACGGTCGAGGTATCAGTGTCCTGCAGGCAAGTGTCAACACACACTGGCAAGGTTCTATGTGGTGGCTGGAGACCGAGGTACGCTGTTGGGCTGTCACACTGCGGAAGAGCTTGAATTAGTATTCTTTGCGCGACAAGTATATGACTCCCATGCTGAACGTTTGATTGACGAGTTTCCACAGCTGTTTGAAGGCCTGGGAGACTCAAAGGTAAAAGTGTTAAGTTACACATAGATCGTAGAGTGACGCCCGTTGCTCTCAGACACAGACGTGTTCCGTTTCATCTACGACCAGCTGTGGAAAAGGAACTACAGTTGCTTGAAGATCAAGGGGTGATCGAGAAGGTAGACGGGTCCACACCGTGGGTGTCGCCGTTGGTAATAGCACCGAAACCTAAGCAACCTGGTGCCATTCGTTTGTGTGTCGATATGCGCCTACCTAATAAGGCCATCAAAAGAGAGCGGCATGTCACACCTACAATGGATGATATCATAGCGGATTTGAATGGTGCACAGTGGTTTTCGAAATTGGACCTCAACGCTAGGTATCATCAGTTGGAGCTGGAGCCTGATAATAGAAATATCACTACATTCTCAACGCATGTGGGACTTAGGCGATACAAGAGACTAAGGCCCTCATTCTGACCCTGGCGGTCTTTGACCGCCAGGGCGGAGGACCGCGGGAGCACCGCCGACAGGCCGGCGGTGCTCCAATGGGGATTCCGACCGCGGCGGTAAAGCCGCGGTCGGACCGGCACCACTGGCGGGCTCCCGCCAGTGTACCGCCGCCCCATTGAATCCTCCACGGCGGCGCAGCTTGCTGCACCGCCGCGGGGATTCCGACCCCCCCTACCGCCATCCAGATCCCGGCGGTCCGACCGCTGGGATCCGGATGGCGGTAGGGGGGGTCGCGGGGCCCCTGGGGGCCCCTGCAGTGCCCATGCCACTGGCATGGGCATTGCAGGGGCCCCCGTAAGAGGGCCCCTACATGTATTTCACTGTCTGCTGCGCAGACAGTGAAATACGCGACGGGTGCAACTGCACCCGTCGCACAGCTTCCACTCCGCCGGCTCGATTCCGAGCCGGCTTCATCGTGGAAGCCTCTTTCCCGCTGGGCTGGCGGGCGGTCTGAAGGCGACCGCCCGCCAGCCCAGCGGGAAAGTCAGAATTACCGCCGCGGTCTTTCGACCGCGGAACGGTAATCTGACGGCGGGACTTTGGCGGGCGGCCTCCGCCGCCCGCCAAGGTCAGAATGAGGGCCTAAGTTTTGGGGTATCCTCGGCCGCCGAAGTGTTTCAAAATGTGATTAGGGAGATGCTCTCAGGACTGCAGGGGGTGATTAATTTGTGTGATGACATCCTCATCTATTCCAAAACCCGAGTAGAACATCATCGACACCTAAGGGCTACACTGCAGAGGCTGTCAGAGGCAGGGTTAACACTCCACAAGAAAAAGTGTGCATTTTATCAGACGTCAGTGGAGTTTTTCAGGTACGTGTTTTCAAAGGATGGTCTACAAGTGGACCCTCGGAAAGCAGATGCCATCCGCCAAACACCGGTTCCGAAGAACACCACAGAAGTTAGAAGTTTCCTGGGGATGGCAACCTATTGTGGGAGGTTTATTCCACAACTTGCGACTATGGCGGAGCCTCTCAGACAGCTCATAAAAAATGGGCAAAGGTGGGAGTGGAGCCCGATGACAGACAAGGCGTTTGCCGACATCAAGACAGCCCTACTAGACAAGTTAACAATGGCATACTTTAATCCTCGCCGACGGACTGAGGTGGTGGTAGATGCAAGTCCAGTAGGACTGGGCGCTGTTCTTCTCCAGTAGCAAAACCTGCAAGAGTGGGTTCCGGTTGCATATGCCAGCAGAGCGCTGTCTTCGGTTGAAACATGATACGCCCAAATAGAACAGGAGGCTTTGCCGATTCGGTAGGCATGCAAACATTTTCATCTGTATCTATATGGCCAAGAATTTCAGGTGGTGACCGATCACAAGCCTCTAGTCGCACTGTTTGCCAGCTGTCCTCGTCTAGCCCCCCGCAAATAGAACAGTGGACTGTTCTGCTGCAACCTTACCGATTTACTGTCGTCTATCGGCGGGGAGTGAACAACCCGGCGGATTATTTGTCTCGACACCCGTCCTTAACCCTGCCCGATGACTCACAAGAGAAAGATGAAGATAGCACTGAAATATTTGTTAACATGGTGGTGCAATCGGCATGCCCCAATGCCCTGAGTGTAGCAGACATTGCGGACGCCACCAAGGTGGATACAACACTCAACCAGGTCAAAGAAGCAATGGATAACAGGAAATGAAAGCTTTTCCTGGAAGAGACTAAAGGGGCCAATCATGAATGTAAAGCAGCAATGCAAGGGATGTGGAAGGTGCAAGAGGAGTTGTCTACAGATGGACAAGGACTGGTCCTGCGAGGAAGGAGAATTGTGCTGCCACAGAGTTTGTGGGCCAAAGTAGTGGAGTTAGCACATCAGGGTCATCAAGGCGCTGCCAAGACTAAGGCAAGATTGCGGGCCAAGGTATGGTTCCCTGGCATGAACAGACAGTCAAGTGGACGAATTGGTGGGAAAATGCCATTCTTGTGTAATCACGTCAGGAGGACCCCCTTGCTGTCCCGTAGTCACTGAGCCGGCTAGTGTGAAGCCATGGACAAAAGTCAGTATGGACTTTGGGAGCTTCCCAGATGGGCGGCTGACTGTCGTCCTCATTGACTCTTGCACCAAGTTCCCTGTTGTTGATGTCGTGTCCTCCACGGCATTTGAGAATGTAAGGCCAGTGCTTCAGAGAACATTTGCCATGTTTGGCCTTCCTGATGAAGTTAGAACAGACAATGGTCTGCCTTTCCATGGACAGGAGTTTAGGTCTTACCTTGAAGGTTTGGCTATACATCATCACAAGGTTATGCCCTATTGGCCACAGGCTAATGGTGATGTAGAAAGGTTCATGCGAAATCTAAACCGCGGCCTCAGAATAGGAGTTGAGCAAAGAGAAGACAGTGAGAAGTGTTTACAAGACTTTTTGAGTGCTTATCGCCAGACCCCTCACAGCACTACGGGGTGTGCCTGGCCGCACTGATGTTTAAAGTTCCACCTCGGGATTGCATCCCGTCTGGTCCTCAGTGGACATCGCCAGAGCTGGATGTTGAAGCCACTCAACAGCGCAGAGAACGCACTAATCGGAAAGCCACTGAACAAAAGGCGATGTCGATACAGGGGTTTTCAGAAAGGAGATATGGTGGTAGTGAAGAAACGCATCACATTTCAGAAAAGCAGGGGTTGAAATCGAATTCGAGGAGGAGGAAGAGATTGATGATTCAACGGTTGAGTCACCGGCTGAGGATGTACAGACTGAGAGGGCCCAGGTAGCGGCGCCCAGCGCACCTCACCCTCTGGGTGAAAATGTCAGCAGGGGACAGTCGCTTCTCAGGGGTGGACATTATCATCTACGCCCCAACCCGGTGCTGAACAGCCAGCTCAGAGATTTTGTCTGTGCCCTCGGTTTCTAAGGAGCAACGGTGGATCCGCTCTGCTTGGTTAACAGATGGTGTTGTCCCTGGAACTTTGTATCCTTTCCTCTGTTTTATTATGAGTGTGTTTCCGTTTCATTTTTTTTGCATTTCTAGTTTCTTGCATACTCTCCGTCTCTTCTGTGTGAAGTAAAACATGGGAGGGATGTAGAGAGCCACCCGGGCTCTCCTTTGTTCTGTATCTGGTTCCGCGCGTGGTGACGTAGCGCGGAACCGAGGTATTATAATAAAGTCGGGGCTGCGCTGACGCAGTTACCCCATGAGACCCTAACCAGGCTGCCTGAGTCGTAATTGCATCCGCACCCATCCGTGCCACCCTGAGACTCCACACCTGTGGCCCCCTTTTCCTCTGCACCGCCGATTCTAACCCCTTGTGCTCCTGTTGCACTCCTGTGACAATGCCCTGCCTGTGCTGAGCCTGCTAAGAGGATGTAGGCGTGAGTGCTGGGGTGTGGCTGCTACTCAAGGCTGGCTTTGGCTGCAAGAGAAGCCGGCTAATTCAAAAGCCAGCGATAAAGGCAACTCGAGCTGGGGCTGTTAAACGGAGCTGGCAAACATGCTGGGACGCCAGGGATCACAGCCTTGTTGGCACGGAGCTCCAAACTTCACCTTGGGATCAGGTATGACACTAACAATGTTAAAGGAGAGCTCCCTGCAGGGATACGCAACAAGGAGGGCAGTATGCGGAGCCTCCATAGGCGCAAGGTGTACTACCCTAACGCCGGCCCCTTCCTCACCTTATGGAAAAACTGCGGCCCTGAAGCCTTAGCTTCTCTCCAACGCTGTCACTTGCACCAATGACTGGGAATGCTATTCCCTGCCGGGATGAACTTCAAGCTCCCCTCTGACCCTACTCCGCACCTTTGCCCCCCCCCAACTCTTGAGACTAGGCCTCGCCCATCCCGAGGAGGTGAAATACCATGACCCGGAGGGCCAGGGAGTGGACGCCGCTGTAGAGCCGATCTAACGTGGCTACCTCGCTAGGTCTGCAACTTGTGGCGTGTGACGTCAGTGAGTTTTGTTGTGTCCAAGAAGAGTAGAGAGTGAAAGTGAGTGCAATAGTGTATGAGTACTGGTTGAGGGGTGAGCATTTGTTAGTGGAGAGTGATCCATGATCCATGTGATAGCAGGATAAGATATCTGCCCATGATATTGCAGGTTAAGCAGTGTTCCAGTGTGAGTGTGAGTGTAGAGTATGTGGTATGGCCTAACGAGTGCATGGTTAGCAGTGTGCTCTTATCAGTGTAGGGTGATGAGTTGCCCATATGAGAGCAGAATAAAAGGTGTAACCATGTCAATGCAGGGTGGGGGGTGTGCTCTTTAAAATGTAGGGTGAGTGGTGCAACAGAGTGCACGCTAAGTGGTGTCTCTGTGTGATTGTAAGGACAGTTGTAGATCCCCATAAGAAGGATGAGTGATGTGCCTGTGTTAAGGCATGGTGAGTAGAGCTGAGTACAAGTTAGGGGTCTGTGTGCATGTTGAAAACCGTAAGTGTCTAATTTAAGGGGTTGATTTGTATGAGTGCAGGGTGGAAATTTTGTCTGTATTAGTGCAAGATGAGTATAGTTCCTATGTGAACATGGGGTGAGCAATGTGCCTGTGTGAGTGCTTGTTTGGGTCTGTATGAATGCAGGGTGAGAGCTGTGCCCAAGTGACTGCAAAACAAGCAGTGTGTGATGCAGGTTGAATGGTATGTAAGTGCATAGGTGAGCATTGTGCCTCTGTGAGTGGGGGGTGAGCAGTTTGTTAGTGTGAGTGTATGTGGAAGTATGCACCTGATTGAGTAAAAAGTGAGCATTGTGCCATTTTATGTGTAGATATGTAGTTTATGTAAGTTGAGTGGTGTGTTATTGTTGTTTAGAATGCAGAAGTGGGTTTGCATGAGTGCAAGCTCAGAGTTATGCCCATGTGACAAGTATTTTGTGAGTGGATGGTGAATGTGGGTGATGCGTGTAGGAGACTGGCCTGGTTTGTAGTGGGTACCAAAGGTACTTACACCTTATACCAGTTCCAGTTATCCCTTATTAGTGAAATGTAGTCAGCGTCTAGAAGCCAGGCTGTCTAGAGGTAGCTGTAGGCAGAGCCGCCAAGGCTGAACTAGGAGACACGCAAAGGACTTGCAGTACCACTGTAGTCACACAGTACTCACACACATGAAGGAAAATACTCAGTGTTACAAAAATAAAGGTACTTTATCTTAGTGGCACAATGCCAAATATACCTTGGAGACTATACTCCCTTAGGAGGTAGGTAATATAAACAATATATACACTAGTAACCAAAGACAGGAAAGTACACAGTCAGAAAACAGTGCAAATATTGAAAATCACAATAGGTTGCAATGGGCATAGGGGGAACACAAACTATATACTAAAATAGTGGAATGCGAAAGTCGGTCTCCCACCTAGGAAAGTGTAGTGTATAGAGGGGCGCTGGGAGTGTGAGAAAACACCAAAGGTAAGTAATTGACCCCACCCCAGAGCCCTAGAAAACAGGAGTAAATCACAGTAAGTTTCCTGAAACACACATGAAGTCGTGATAGAAGATTATGCAAGAACCAGAAGAGACTGCAGGACAACAACCATGGATTCCTGGACCTGAAGACCTGTGGAAGAAGGGGACCAAGTCCAAGAAGCCCTGAAGAGTCCAGGGGGAACAGGAGCTCTTGGTAACGTGGATAAAGGTGCAAAAGAAGAACCACCGGTGAGAAGACAAAGCCAGTATTGCAGCAAAGAAGAGAGATGCGGGTTCCTGGTTAATGCAGAAGATGTCCCACGCCGGATGGATGAATGCAGTCTGGTTTGCGTAGCTGGATTCTGCTAACAAGCCTTGGCAAATGTAAATCTTGCAGTTAGCAAAAAATGGCACTGCCCGGGACCAGGAGGGACCTGGTGGCCTCTACCCAGGAGGGGGAGACAGAGGCGGCTCTCAGCAACTCAGAAAGCCTTCAGAAGACCTGGGAGGGCGCACAGGAGTCCCACAGCATGGGGACAAAGTAGGTGCAAATGGAGGACCAAGCAGCATGACACAAAGGGATCCCACACCTCCGGAGAACCACTCAGGAAGCTGTGCATTGCAGGATGGAGTGCTGGTGGCCTAAGCTGTGCTATGTACGAAGAACTTCTTGGAAGGTCGCACACAAGCGTTGACAACTGCGGAGCACGTGGGTACTGTCTCGCTTGGGGAGGCAAGCTCTTACCTCCACCAGAGTTGGACAGCTGGACGTTGGGACTGTCGGAGTCTCTTTAGTCCACCACCTGTGTTGCTGTATCCACGCCTGTCATCTGGAAAGAGGACCCAAGCCACTGGTCGTGGCTGAAGAGAGGTGCCTGCTGAAGCAAGGAAGTGACTCCATCACTCCACTGGAGATTCCTTCAGTTCTTCTGGTGAAGGCAGAAGAAAGCCAGTCCTTGGAGGATACACAACCTGGAAACTGTTGCAGTTGCAGAAGTCATCTTTGCTTCTTTGTTGAAGTTTTGTAGAGTTCCTGGAGCGGTCAGTGGTTGTTCTGTAGGTAGAAGATGAAGTAAAGGATGCAGAAGATTCCTGAGTCTTGCAATCCGAATCTCAAGAAACACCCAGAGGAGATACCCTAAATAGCCCTGAAAGGGGGATTGGTCACCTAACCAGGTAAACACCTATCAGGAGGGATCTCTGATGTCACCTGCTGGCATTGGCCTATCAGATACTCCCAGAGTGCCCCACCACCTTGGAATCCAAGATGGCAAAACCCAGGGACACTCTGGAGGAGCTCTGGGCACTACCCCTGGAGTGGTGATGGACAGGGGAGTGGTCACACCCCTTTCCTTTGTCCAGTTTCGCACCAGAGCAGGGACTGGGGGTCCCTCAACTGGTGTAGACTGGATTATGCAAGGAGGGAACCATCTGTGCCCTTCAAAGCATTTCCAGAGGCTCTGGGAGGATACACCTCTCATGCTTGTAACACCTGTTTCCAAAGGGAGAGGGTGTAACACCCCTCTCCCAAAGGAAACTCTTTGTGCTGCCTTCCTGGTCCTGAGCTGCTCAAGCAACAGGAGGGCAGAAACCTGTTTGTGAGGTGGCTGCCTGGAAAACCTCAGAAGGTTGTTATGGCAGTACTGGGGGGTCTACTATGGAGCCCCCAGAGTGCATGGGCTTGTGCAAACACCACTGGAATCAGTATTGGGGTACAATTCCCAGTTGTTAGACACCTTACATGGCCATATTCAGAGTTACCATTGTGAAGCTGGACCTATGTCCAGTGCACACTTAAAATGGCGTCCCCGCACTCACGAAGTATGGGAAAATGGGCCTAGACGACGTGGGCACACAGGTACTTTGCACCCAGCTTTCAGGGTCTGAAGGCCTGACATATAGGTGACTTATAGGTGACTTGGTGCAGTGAAAATGGCTGTGAAAGGGTGCATGCACCATTCCACACAGGCTGCAATGGACTATGGGTGGCAAAAGTAATGCTGCAGCCCATGGGGGTGCCCTGGAAACCCAATGCCCTGGGTACTAAGGAACCATATACTAGGGACGTATAAGGGGGGACCAGTATGCCAATTTGGAGTGAAATACTGGGTTACCAGTGTAGGAGGCTGGCCTGGCTTGTAGTGGGTACCAGAGGTACGTACACCTTGTGCCAGGTCCAGTTATCCCTTATTAGTGTAGAAGAGGTGTTTCTAGCAGCTTAGGCTGATATAAGGTAGCTATGGCAAAGCAGCTTAGGCTGAACTAGGAGACATGTAAAGCTCCTACTATACCACTGGTGTCATATGCACAATATCATAAGAAAACACAATACACAGAAGTACTAAAAATAAAGGTACTTTATTTTTATGACAATATGCCAAAAGTATCTCAGTGAGCACCCTCGGTATGAGGATAAGTTGTATACCCAAGATATATGTACACAAACCAAAATTATACAGGTAATAGCAAGAATAGTAATGGAAGCAGTGTAAAGTTACAGTAGATTGCAATAGGAGCACATAGGTATAGGGGCAACACAAACCATATACTCCAAAAGGGGAATGTGAACCACAAATGGACCCCAAACCTATATGAGTTTGTAGAGGGTCGCCGGGACTGTAAGAAAACAGTGAGGGTTAGAAAAATAGCCCACCCCAAGACCCTGAAAGGTAGGTGTAAAGTGCACCTACTACCCCCAGAGAGCACAGAAGTCGTGATAGGGGGTTTCTGCAGGAAGAACAAACGCCAGCAATGCAACCACAGTGGGTTTACGGACCTGAGTACCTGTAAGACAAGGGGACCAAGTCCAATAGTGGCAACAGTGTCGAGAGTGGGCAGGAGCCCAGGAAATGCCAGCTGAGGGTGCCAGGAAGCTGCTACTGTATGAAAGAAGCTTGGAGTTCTGCAAGAGAGAAAAGAGCCAGGGACATCTCCTTTGGAAGGCAGATGTCCCACTCCGCAATGAAACTTGCAGAGGTGTTCCCATGCAGAAAGACCGCAAACAAGCCTTGCTAGCTGTAAGGTTAGCGGTAGAGGTTTTTGGGTGCTGCTGTGGCCCAAGAGGGACCAGGATGTTGCCACTTGGAGGAGGAGACAGAGGGGGCGCCCAGCAACTCAGGGAGCTCTCCCGGAAGCAGGCAGCACCCGCAGAAGTACCTGAACAGGCACTTAGAAGAAAAGTAAACCGGAGTGCACCCAAAGTCACAAAAGGGAGTCCCAGAAGGTTGTGCACTGCAGGAAGGAGTGTCGGGGTCCCAGGCTTGGCTGTGCACGAAGGAAATCCTGGAAGAGTGCACAGGAGCCGGACCAGCTGCAAATCACGCGGTACCCAGCAATGCAGTCTAGCGTGGGGAGGCAAGGACTTACCTCCAACAAACTTGGACTGAAGAGTCACTGGACTGTGGGAGTCACTTGGACAGAGTTGCTGAGTTCCAGGGACCACGCTCGTCGTGCTGAGAGGGGACCCAGAGGACCAGTGATGCAGTCTTTTGGTGCCTGCGGTTGAAGGGGGAAGATTCCGTCGATCCACAGGAGATTTCTTCAGAGCTCCTGGTGCAGAGAGGAGGCAGGCTACCCCCAGAGCATGCACCAACTGGAAACAGTCGAGAAAGCCGGCAGGATGAAGCGATACAAGGGTGCTAGTAGTCGTCTTGCTACTTTGTTGCGGTTTTGCAGGCGTCCTGAGCAGTCAGCGGTCGATCCTTTGGTAGAAGGTGAAGAGGGAGATGCAGATGAACTCTGATGAGCTCTTGCATTCGTTATCTGGTGAGATCCTTAAAGCAGAGACTCTAAATAGCCAGAAAAGGAGGTTTGGCTACCTAGGAAGGAGGATTGGCTGCCAAGAGAGGTAAGAGCCTATCAGAAGGAGCCTCTGACGTCACCTGCTGGCACTGGCACTCAGAGCAGTTCAGTGTGCCACAAACACCACTGTTTCCAAGATGGCAGAGGCCTGGGACACACTGGAGGAGCTCTGGGCACCTCCCCTGGGAGGTGCAGGTCAGGGGAGTGGTCACTCCCCTTTCCTTTGTCCAGTTTTGCACCAGAGCAGGGCTGGAGGATCCCTGAACCGGTGTAGACTGGCTTATGTAGAGCATTTCCAGAGGCTGGGGGAGGCTACTCCTCCCCAGCCTTCACACCTATTTCCAAAGGGAGAGGGTGTAACACCCTCTCTCAGAGGAAGTCCATGTTCTGCCTTCCTGGGCCAGGGCTGCCTGGACCCCAGGAGGGCAGAAACCTGTCTGAGGGGTTGGCAGCAGCAGCAGCTGCAGTGGAGACCCCAGAAAGGCAGTTTGGCAGTACCCGGGTTCTGTGCTAGAGATCCGGGGGATCATGGAATTGTCCCCCCAATGCCAGAATGGCCTTGGGGTGACGATTCCATGATCTTAGACATGTTACATGGCCATGTTCGGAGTTACCATTGTGACGCTGTACATAGGTAGTGACCTATGTACAGTGCACGCGTGTAATGGTGTCCCCGCACTCACAAAGTCCGGGGAATTTGCCCTGAACGATGTGGGGGCACCTTGGCTAGTGCCAGGGTGCCCACACACTAAGTAACTTTGCACCTAACCTTCACCAGGTGAAGGTTAGACATATAGGTGACTTATAAGTTACTTAAGTGCAGTGGTAAATGGCTGTGAAATAACGTGGACGTTATTTCATGCAGGCTGCAATGGCAGGCCTGTGTAAGAATTGTCAGAGCTCCCTATGGGTGGCAAAAGAAATGCTGCAGCCCATAGGGATCTCCTGGAACCCCAATACCCTGGGTACCTCAGTACCATATACTAGGGAATTATATGGGTGTACTAGTATGCCAATGTGAATTGGTAAATTTAGTCACTAGCCTGTTAGTGACAAATTTGGAAAGCAGAGAGAGCATAACCACTGAGGTTCTGGTTAGCAGAGCCTCAGTGAGACAGTTAGGCATCACACAGGGAACACATACAGGGCACATACTTATGAGCACTGGGGCCCTGCCTGGCAGGGTCCCAGCGACACAAAGACTAAAACAACATATATACAGTGAAATATCGGGGTAACATGCCAGGCAAGATGGCACTTTCCTACAACCAGTATGTAAGGACAAATTTGGTAAGAGAGAGAGCATTACCACTGAGGTCCTGGTTAGCAGGACTCCAGTGACACAGTCAAGCATACTGACAAAAACAGTGAAACATGCTGACAAGTAGGCCACAAACCATAAGCACTGGGGTCCTGACTAGCAGGATCCCAGTGACACACTGACAAACAGGCCAAAAATGGGAGTAACCATGCAAGAAAGAGGCTACTTTCTCACAATGTGTGGGAGTCTATAAGAGACATTTTGTAGAGAAATGTTTGTTTTTCAACACCATCCATAAACAAAGATTCCTTTAGAGCAAAACAGGACCTCACATATGGAAAATGGCAGGGGCACAAAGATTAGTTGCAACAATACTAGTGAGCTACTGCTGTATAATGATATTGAAAACACACATCACAATCCTTAAATATTTGATGTAAACATATTTAGAATTGGGACCAGTGTGTCTGTGCACTGTCAGTGACCTGGCTAAAGAGGGCATGAAAGAGCTGAAATTGCATTATAAAATCAAAGCTGTTTCGAACAGGGGCCCCCAAATTACTTTTGGCTCAGGCCCCTGAAATGCTTAAGATGCCCCTGCCTGCATGGGTACTGGTATGCCCTAAGTGCAAAGTGAGAGGTGTGCTTGAGTGCGTTCAGGGTGCGTGAGTTCAGGTTGAGTAGTATACGAGTGCAAGGTGAGAAGTGTGTGTGCAGGGCGAGTGGTGCACGTCGGAACCATTTTTGTTGTATTGAGGAAACCAATGTGGGAACTTTTTCAAGAATCCAAGGGCAATCGGGTGCATGTCTGGGAGTGTGTTACCTCAAGCCCTTTTTACCACTGGTGTCCTGGTGCTTAACCCTACTATTGGACCTACAATTGAACGCAAAGCACACCTTTTTAAGCACTTGACCCTCAGGTTAGTGAAGTTGAGCAGGGCAAGGCATATTCAGGTAGGTAGTTGGCACCTGGTTAGAGACTCAGCAGTCAAAATGTGATGTTAAAAATCATTTCTAAAGTGCTCGATCACCAAGGCTTATTGGCACTGAGCAGAGCTAAACCTACATAACACTTAGAGCACTTCTGCCTGAGATTTTAAGCAATTCTGAATAAAAAAGTTTGTAATGTTTATTGTAAACTTAATAAAATAAATGGAGGAGGACGTGGTTTGTTATGAAGATGGCTGCCTTGATTCAGGTTTTCACCATAGTAGAGCGAACAAACCCACATGATTGCAGCCAGAGGGCATATAATGCAGTCATTTTAGTCTGTGAGATCTCTGAATGAAGTGAGTACAGGCTGGTATAGCTGCAGCAAGTTCATGCTTAGCGGACTGCCACTTCTGCAATGTTTACTCCCCGAAGTCAGAAGAAAGTACAAGAAGATCGACAACAAAGTCCAATGTCCTACGTTGCCTTTAAAATGTCCACAGAACTTATAACACAATGATCTTGTACTTCAGGATCCTGATAGGGGAGTGAAGCTAGGCAGTAAGTCACTGTTGCTTTGATAACCCTTTTAATCAATCCTATACACTAATGGTTTGACTTACCACAATGAATACCAAGATAGCCCCAGTACTGGTCAACCATTGTGATCTGTACTTATTGTATATAAATACAAGTGGCAGAGGATCTTTTAGATGCAGTAGGTCCATGTCCAACAGACTTTCATTTTTTGTGATTATTACATCCAGATGACTTGCCTCTTATAGATTCACTTATGCAAATCACACTGCAAAGCACCTGTAACCTTACTAGCACACACTACAAGCTAAACTTGTACATCTTAGTCACTAAATGTACTTGATCAGTGGATATCTCTGCAGCACTTTCTTGGATGTGGAATACATGATTAGGAAAGCAAACATAGGACCAGGAAATGAAGATGGTAAGTACCACGTTTTTATCATAATTGTGATCACAGAGAGTTCACAACTGTTCTCAGCACACTAGAGGTAGCAAGCTAGACCAGTAGATAGTCACCAGGTTGTCTCCTATCTTTACGTCAACACCCATTCAGAACAGCAGCAACCGTACCTCTGCATCATTGTAGTGTTTGCCTTGCTTGAATAAGATCAGCCCAATAACAAATGGCTATCCTATTTAACTAAGGTTTGACGTCGCATAGATTATCTGTTTCCCAAATTAGCACTCTCACTGATATAATCTAGTCTACTACCATTCAACGTACTTTCGTATGTCTGCACAAGCTCTGTTTGCTGGTCATTGTGGCACCACTGCTCTCTTAGATTGCTGAAGGGTTGGTAGGTGGTCGAGGGAGGGTGAGTCGCTTATGATCAGGTTGTTTTTATGGATTTTAGTTTTATTCAATCCCTACTTTACTCTCTACCCTATTCCAACTTTTCTCTTAATCCCTTGATCTTCTCTTTCCCCATTTTCCTTTCACTCCTACATAAAATTGTTGTAAACCATTCCAAATATGCTCAGGAGGGAGTTGCAACCAGACTTTTGCCAATAGACTCACATGTATCTTTTCATTATGTTGAAGGAAGCTCTCAACCAACACAAGGGAATAATTTATTTTATGTATTTACAATTCAATGCCATATAATAAGATACTAAAGCACAATAATGTCCAAAAAACCCACAAATCATTATCTTTCTTCAAGAAACAGGAATTGCCATAAATGAAGCCAGTAATTGCTAAGTCTGGATTTTTGACATTCGACCTGGCTTACTCTTGTGAAAACAAAAAAAAAATGGTTTCTTAAATTAATATAGAATCAAGGCAGCATAATACGCACTTAGTCAAGTTGCAACACAGATGGAAGATAGCTAATCTCAAACCTGTGTATAGGAGGCTCTCCATTAACATACGCACTACAATAGGAGAGTACCCTCAGTTCTGAAAAGACTTTAGCAATACAAGCTCTGATTTACCTATGGAGATAGATATATTTTAGGTGGTGTTTTAAATTTAATCTTATATCCAACTCTTGATAGGTTCTCCTGCTGTAAATGTATGTAAATCATGTGCAAATGAAACAATTAACCAAATTCCTAAGCTGAATGACCTGTGACGACTACATAATCACTACAGTTTGTTCACCTTCTACTCATGCCCCCATACCACTCTGACTAGAATTGATTACTTAATGACTCATACCACCCTGATGTTCAACTGAAAAAGTGAACCTATCAAGGTCAGGTCTGCATCTCTAAATAGAAAACATAGCTCATCAGCCACAATCTGGAGGATGAATGAGGACATAGTGAATGGACAAGCAGCCAAAGACTCTATTAACTTTACTACTAAAGGAAGTGGGCCAACTAAGATGGCCGATGGGATGCATCTCTAGTGCGCTCCGCCGTCCAAACATCATCCAGCAGGGATCCTGGGGTGCCTTACAATCGCGGCATTCCCCAAAACGTGAGCGGCAGTGCACCGCTGTAGCGGGTTCGTGCCCGCTTTTGGTGACTTTCTGAGTCCCCGTCGGCCGGAGTGCTGAGTCAGGCCTATACCAGGCGGGTGCGGCCTTGCGTCTGGCGCTGTGGGGGTTTGGCAGCCTTTCCTGGTGGGCGCAGCCGCCTGGCCATTCTCAGAGCGGGCACCTGGTGTTCCTGGGGGGGCTATTTGGGGCAGTTCCCCTCCTGTGAGTAAGGTGGAAGAAAAGAGCCAGGGAGGGAGTGTGATCTCGGCTCGCCCCGTGACTTACTTTTGAGGAGGAGGAGGCGGGGCGGGGTGGCACTTCTGCCCCATCATCGGATCGCCTTGCAGAATATCGGGCCCAGATATATTTTCCCCATATGCTGAGGATCAGCCCTGTGCTGCGAAAGTGAGGAGCGGGGACCAGAGTGGAGGTAGCGCATGGCCCAGTCTGGGTTGCAGAGAAGTGGCCTGGGGTGGCACCCCGCACTGCAGAGCTTTCTTGTGGGAGACAACGAAGGTCGCCAACTCGATAGGTGGCTCTACTGAGACGGTGAGGTGTCTTTTGCAATTTTGGAGTTTTTGCAGAGGTGTAGAGGTCTGGGACCTATGACTCCGCGTGCGGTGAGCAAACCTGACCACGCTGGGTCTTAGTGGATGGCGCGGCTGTGTGGGCATTCAGCGGCCCCCTATTGTGGATGTCTGGGTTGGACAGCTGATCTGCATTGCTCTGCGGTTGTCGCTGCTTAGCGGAGCTTCATGTCTGCTCCCTGGAGTAAGGTATGGTGGTGATACATCCTATTATCTTTCAATGGAGGTGAGATGGGGTGGCATCGGTAGACCACGCCATCGCAGGGGAACACAGTGGAGCAATATACTACACCTACCCTGCTCCCGCAGCGACAGACTCGTTTTGGGGGGTATGGAGAGGCAGTGGCAGTGCTGGCTGCAGTGGAGGAGCCCTCACATCCTGAACTGTTAGCCGCCATACAGGGCGCTAGAGTGGCCCTGGAGGGGAAAATAGAAATGGTGGCTGTGGAGGTGAACTGTCTTCGAGCTGATCTCCGCAAGGTCTCTGATAAGGTCAAGGTGGTGGAGGGGTCTATTGTGGACTTGCAAACAGAAGTTGGCACCTTGCCCAAGCAGATGGCTCAGGTCACTTCCTGTGTTGGGAGGTTGGAGGCGAGGCTCAAGGACTCAGAGGGCAGATCCAGACAGAACAACGTACGCCTCCTTGGATTTCCAGAGTGCACAGAAGGCTTCATGGTGAAAGGTTTCATGAAGCAATGGATCAGATCCGTATTGCAGCCGGTGGGGTTGTCCAGGGTGTTTGTGGTGGAGCACGCTCTGGTTGCTCCTCCTCGGCCTGGGGTGCCGTCGAGGGCCATCATTGCACGCCTCCTGAGCTATAAAGATAGGAACTGTATCCTGCAGAACGCCGGTGAGACCAACAGGGCTGTTTTTGAAAATTGCAAAATATCCATTTACCCGGACTATACGAATAAGGTCCAGACCTCCTGAAAGGAGGTGAAGGCCAAGCTTTGTGCCAAGAACATCAGATACATGTTACTGTATCCGTCACATTGGAAGGTGATTTCCGGAAGCAAGTCGCAATTTTTAGATCATCCAGAGGACGTCTGGAGATGGCTGGAGATGTAGGACAAGGTTATCCCCGGGACCTTCAGGGCGATCTGGGGATGGCTCGCCTCGTACTTCTGGAGTGAACGGTACGGACTAGATGAGGCGTGGAGGGGCCCATTGCAGGTCGCCGCGCAGCATTGTGATAACTGTCAGCAGAATTGAAATCCAACAGGATGGTACTATGGCGGTGGTGGATCCTGAGTAGGCCATCAAACTTGCTGACTCATCAGATGGGAGAGCTGAGATGCTTTCTGTTGATTCTTGAATCTGTTGGTCTTTGGTGGATACTGCTCTTGCTGTTCCGCCGGGGGTCCTGTATTTTGGCCTGAGGAACACACCTTGCATAGTTAGGAGTAATGGAAATGTTACGGATGGTGTTTAAAGGGGCTTAATATGTGTTTGTATTTTATGATTGGGGAAAAAATGCTTGTCCTAGACTATGATTGGTTGGGGAGGTAGGCACTGTGTATACTGTAGTTGGGACGGGTGTGGCCACTTCCACTGTTGTGGTAGGGCTGCATACATATATATGGATCTACAGTATGTTTTGATATGTCTGTTTTACTATTTAACCGGGGTGGGTACAGGGGTTAGGGAGTTTATAGTTCACGCAAGGTTGCATATGTTTAATGTTTACAACAGTAAAATGTTGAATGTGGGATGGGCGGCAGGCACTTGTCTTGCGTTCTCCTTTTGGACGTGGGGTGGGTGGAGGGGGCCCAGGGGAAGGGGTGGATATGCACTTTTAACGTGGGTCAAAAGATTAATGTACTGACATGAAATGTTAGGGGGCTGAAGAGCTATACTGTATGCTATAGAGTACACTCCTTCCTGAGGCGACATAAAGTTCATATAGCGTGTCTACAGGGAACGCATATGACAGAGGAGGAATCACATAAGTTGGCTACAAAGTAGCAGGGTCAGGTGTTCTCCTCGTCCTTCTCCCCCTATGCAAGGGGAGTTCTGATATGGATCGCGCCCGGGGTCCCCTTTACACATATCTATAGTGAAGAGGATGTGGAAGGGAGATATATTCATCTACTGGGTACTTTGGATGGACTGCCCCTTACCATCCTTAACACTTATGCACCTAATAGAGACGATCACTCCTTTTATAACAATATACCTAAAGTGCTGGAGGAGGAGGTAGCCGCCCTTCTGATATGGGCTGGAGACTACAATTGTATAATGGATGGTGAGATGGATCTCTGTCTAAACTGGGCACCAAACAATTAATGACAAGATCCCTCACACAGGTTATTCATTATCTAGGGCTCTGGGATGGATGGAGAGAACTACATCCGGAGACTAGGAAATACATCTGTCATTCTAAGACGCAAAACTACATATAGTCGGTTGGACCGTTTCGTCTTAGGTGGACTGACTTGTTCACAGGTAATGGATGGCAAGCATTTGGGGAGGTTTTTGTCTGATCATGTACCAGTGCTGATGCACATGCTGTGGGGATCTGATGCCAAAGTGTCTCACAGTTGGTGTGTGTCTACGTCTTTTTTGGTGTATGTTGGTTGTTGTGAGAAAATGGCGGTGGCCCTGAAGGACTACTTGGACTTGAATTGGGGTATGACAAACTCAAGGGGCACAGAATGGGAAGCCATGAAAGCAGTATTAAGGGGAGTGTGTATCTGCACTACATGTGAGGTGCGCAAACAAATGGAACAGGAACTTACAGACTGGGAGAGTGCACTGAGGTGTTACAGCGCCAGACACCGACAACTCGATAGGTTGAGCAAGAGCATCTCTCTCTGTTTGAGAAGGTCAGTAGTTGTTGGGACACGCTGGATAAGGTTACCCTTAGATCGTATAGACAGCGACTCCATAGGGAGGGAGACAAGTCTGGTAACTTGCTGGCATGGCTCCTCAAGCGGGAGGTTGAGTCTCCTCCCATCCTGCGTATTAAGAACGCGGAGGGCATACAGGTTACCAATCACAGAGATATCCTTCAGGTATTAGTGGAGCATTTGCAGGCTGTGTCCAGGGCTGGTCCTCCCATCCTGGATGTTAGCTTAGGAGAGTTTCTGAGAAGGATGAGACTTCCGCAGCTGGAGCCGGACAGTCTGGAAAGTCTAGAGATAACAGTTGATGAAGTGGGTGCGGCGGTGGAGGTGTTGTCGAAATCTAAATCACCTGGTGGGGATGGTTTCCCGATCGAGTTGCACCAAAAGTTTTCTCTCCTTTTGAGAGAGAGGTTGTTGGCGGTATTTGAGGAAGCCCGGGAACGGGGCATTCTCCCTGAGGCCATGCATCAGGGCATTGTCTGTTTAACGCTTAAGACTTTGGGGATTCCGATGACTGTCCCTCATATCTTCCGCTTACTATGCTCAATACGGATGTCAAGATTCTGTGTAAAATTTTGGCTACTCGATTGCTTGGAGTGATCCGGGGTTTGGTATATGAGGATCAATGTGGATTTATTCCTCGTCGTATTACGACTTATAACTTATGCCATTTGGCACACGTTCTACATGAAACTTCGGGGGCGGCAGACAAATTGGTTTTAGCATCTCTGGATCTAGAGAAGGCTTTTGATACTGTGGAGTGGGGCTACCTATTGGCAGTCCTGCAGGGAATGGGATTTGGCCCCCATTTTTGTGTTTGGGTTTGTTTGTTGTACACTGCTCCAACTGCATGTGTTCGGGTGAGCGGACAGCTCTCGGACTCTTGGGTGATTAGTAGGGGGACCACTGGGAATGCCCACTGTCACCGCTCGTTTTTGCTTCTGCGGTGGAACCGCTGGGGGTCTGGTTGCGTGAGGAATTGGGGCCCTGGGGTGTTCATGTGGGGCAGGTTACTCATATAGTTTCCCTACATGCCGACGATGCGTTGATATACCTTCGAGAGCCAGGTGTTTCGGTCCCTTTGTTGTTACAAATGTTGGAAGAATTTGGGGCTGTTTCTGGTCTCTGGGTGAATAGGAAAAAGTCTCTCCTGTTTCCTTTAGGATCATTATGTGGTGCCCTGCTAGAGGACTTCCCGGTGGTGGGGCTCAGGTGGGAGCTCGAAAGATTTAGATATCTGGGCAAATGGGTCACACATATGACGACAACACATGTGACGCACAATGTTGAGCGGGTGGTGAATGGTCTGGAGCGATCTGTCTTGTTCTGGAATAAGCTACCTCTCTCTGTGATGGGAAGGGTGGCTTTCACCAAGATGGTGTTCTTGCCTCGGTGTCTTTACCTTATGCAGTTTCATTAGCAGCTCAGCTTTTCAATCGTCTGGACAGTTTGTTGATTTCCTTGGTTTGGGCTGGTCGCCATAGCATGGTGGCATTGTCCACATTAGAAAGGGATATGGAAGATGGAGGCTTGGCACTCCCTAATATTAGACTCTATTATTATGCAGGTCATTTACAACATGCTGCTAAGTCGGTGGCGCAGTCAGAAAATTGGGAGAAGCGACTATTAGCGGGCATGTTGGGAGGTGCAGCATTGGTGCACGCATTAATGATGGGATGTAGATCGGAGACTCCTGTCACCTATTTGGTAAAAACTACAGCAGGGGACTGGGAGCAGGCTGTTAAGAAAGTATTCCGACGTGCCCCCTTTGATAGGGAACTAAAGATTTGGACTCTAGCTCCCTTTCGGGATATGGATACTTTAATGTCAATGGAAGCTTGGAGAGTAGGTGGCTGCTTGGTGGCCGGTGATTTATACCCTAATGGGGAGTTTATCTCCTTTCAGGAGGCACAAGATATGTTCAGATTGAGCGCTGGTCAGTTCTTGCAGTATGCCAAGATTGAGAGTGTGGCCCGAGAATTCCGGATTCCGTGGAGCCCCCCCCCCCCAACATCAAAGGTGTTGAACGAGTTAATAAATTGGAGAGAGGATTCCCACTTGGTCACCCTGTTTTTTAGAGCGCTGCGTGGGGATCGTGCAGGGGTAGAGTGTGTAGCGCGTAGGGCCTGGGATTGAGATCTGGAGGATCCTCTAGAAGATGTGGACTGGAATATGGCACAGTGTCTGGTACGCACGGTTTCTTGTAACCATAGATGTAAGTTTTTGTATTTTAATTTTGTTCATTGTGTATATCTTACGCCTGCTTGACTTAAAAAGATGGACCCAACAAGGCAGACTAGTTGTCCTCAAATTGGGGAGATAGATGCCTCTTTTCTCTACTTAGGTCAGGTCCTGCAGGGAGGTGCAGCAATTTTGGTGCATGGTGGTTCAGAAGACAGACGGAGTCACCAGTTTGGGGCTCGAAGCAACGCCTTTGACTTGCCTCCTGGTAAACATTGTATATGAACAAATTGGTTACATGATGTTGTTATGGCCCTGGACAGGCTAGCTCCATTGCCCTTGGGAAGGGGAGGTGGGGGTAGCTATCATTGCTATGATTGGATATGTTCCATGTTTCTTGTCTGTATGTGTCATCATCCTCTGTTCAGGAGCGCAACAGACATTGTGGTATCTCACACTGATATGCACTGCTTTGTTTCTGTTTTTGTCTTTAAGTTGTTTCTATTATAAGGTCAATAAAATAGAGTTATTAAAAAACAAAGTTTGCTACTAAAGAGTTCTTAATGGAAAATGACATACTTTCCCTTTCTCTAGAACCTGTTTGGGACACCATAAAGGCTACTATAAGTGGTGTCATAATAGGTATTGACGTAAAGCCCCTAAGGTCCGACTTCATTTTAAATAGGCTCATCTCCATCTTTAGACAATGGAGGTCATCATCTTTGGACAATGGTGATCGCCAGTTTAGACAGTGGAGGTCACCATCTTTAATCAATGGAGGTAGCCATCTTTCTCAATTTATGCAGAATCATTGTCATGTCTGCCATTTGATCCAGATATTGTCTGATCCGGTCTTTCTAAGAACTATGAAAGTGTCAGGTCATTTGGCTATTGACACTGATATAGCACCTGATTGGACATCAGTCTGGGACATGTGTCTACTTATCACCACGTCAAGGCCAAATAAGAATAAGTACAGACATGTAGTCAAAATAGTGTAGTGTAGTCTCACCTTATAAGTTCATGAGGAAACTTTTTTTTAGTAAGTAAGACTTTATTGTTTTGATTAATTCAAAGCATTCAAAATTAAGAGCAATAATAAACAAAACTCATTAAAACGTATAAAAGAAGGTTTATTAACGTGAGGCAGATAGACAGGCCCTTTGCTGTAGCCCAGAGTCCCGCTATGATATTTGCTGCCTGATTTAATAGGAGAACAGATGGCCATTTGGCATATTGTCAAACAGAACATGGGGATGAAAAGAAAGGGGCCTGCACAGTTAATAAACATAATTACAGCAAGGTTCCAGGGCAGCGCCTCCATTATGGAGCCAGGACCTTTGTTATTAGGTATAAACAGACTGGCTTGTTGCTTTCTTTATTTTCTGGTCCACGCTATGTATGTATTTAACTGTTTGAGATATTACACTCGGATCCTTTGCATTTAGGCAGGCTATTATTGCTTGTCTGCAGGAGTCAATGCCTGCCTGGTTCCAGAAGGTCCTAGGCCAGCAGCACCGCAGATTTAGTGTTGAGCTGCAGAGGCAGAAGGTGTGGATTGCATCTTCCTTTGATTGGCCATATAACCTGCAGGAGGTTTCACCTGTTTCACTTTGCCAGGGTGCTGCATACATGTTATTTGGGAGAGCACCTAGGCAATATTTTAGACATGATCCCTTAATTCTGATATTGAACAACTCGCTCAGATACGCCTGTGGTTTTAGCTGCTTATATCTGTTTGATACCATCCATGCATGGGTGCAGTTCGCGAGGGAGGCCTTATCCACTCTTGATGAGACTAGTCTTGAAAATTCATCCAGTTGACTTTTTAAGAGTCTCAAGTGTGGGTGATGTGGACCATAACTGAGTGAGTCCAAGTTGGTTGATGGAATCTTTAAGATTTCCCAACTGCTGAATGGGTTTTATTATTTTCCAGTCAGACATAGTTGAAGGAGTTCCTTTCAGCTGACTTGAGGCCTATAGTACACGATGACAAAGGCTGCACTTATGGAAATTGTTTGTTTTACAAGCCTGAATTCTAGCCTGATCTGGGCTGCCGCGGTATATCTGAGAGACGGGAAGATTTCCCAGTTGGTTTTTGCAGTGAAGGAGTCCAAGATGGTTGTTGCTTTCTCCAGGAGGGCTTAGCTTCCATAGGCCAAGGTGGGAACGGCCTTTGCCCTTGTTGTTTCCAGGATGGGGTAATAGGAGGGTCCTTTGCTCTTCCCACAGAGAGCACCAAGACCTGCGGTCAGGGCAGGACCTTTTCTTTTCATTTCCTCCTTGTGCAGTTTTAAGTTCCCTTGATTATCAAATGTGAGGCTGAGGATTTTATGGGCTGTGATGTTGTTGACCCTCATTGCTTAGAGAGTCCAGCTGATATTACCTATAGTTCTTCTGCAGCAATTCATGACTTTAGTTTTCTTGTTGTTAAATGTGAGGCAGTTTCTTATTGAGTAGTCGTTGGTGGCGTTCAGGAGGCGCTGCATCCCCACCTTGATGCTGCTGATCAGAACCAAGTCGTTGGCATGCAGCATGTTTGACAGCTAGATCATACCAAGCTTTGGGCATGGGGATTTACCACAGACAAGGATGTGGAGAGGTCTGCCAGAAATAGGTTAAAAGTAGTTGAGGCTAAGTCGCACCATTGCTTGAGCCCACCAGATGTTGTTATGGCCCTGGAGAGGCTAGCTCCATTGCCCAGTTTTATTTTGACCCATGTGTCTGTATATGCATTTTCTTTTGCTCTTCTGAGAATGGACGGGACATCCCAATTCTTTAGCTTGCTCTAGAGGAGGTTTCGCGAGATGCAATTGAAAGCAGCTTTGTAGACTATGAAGCAGAGGTGTCATGATTGATTGTTTTGTCTTCCAGCAGCAGATTTTGAGCCATGATATTTGCCGAGATCCCCAACTTTTTTTTGTGAACCCCGTCTGATTGATCAGAATGATGGAGGAACTTTGGCCCAATCTGTGAGTCATTCCAAGAGTAAGCCCACATAGTACTTTGCCTCATTAATAATGAAGGCTATCAATCTGAAGTTTTCATGTTTTGACTTGTCGCCCCCCCTTTAGAGATTGGTGGAATGATAGACCCTTTTCAGGAGTCTGTGATTCTGGCCCCTCACAGGGCGTGGGTGAAGAGTGGGATTATATGCCCTGCTCATTTTGCTCTGTTGCACTTGAAGATGGCCTGAGGGATTCCATTTGGGCCGTGACTGCCAGTGGGTCTACCTTTTTTGATAGGCTGTTTTATTGTGTTTTATTGTGTCCTCCTCAAGGATTCCTTCCTGCTCTGGGGTGGTGAGGCCTAGATGCCATTGCCCTGACCACTTGATCACTTGTCAGAAGAGCTCCTTCGCCCAGATTGTTGCACGAGAGTCTGTCAGAAGATGTTATCACCTAGTGCCAATGCACTTCAAAGATGATTCATGTCACCCAGTGCTGATTAAGCCAAGTCCCGGAGGAAGGCCACTACCACTTTGCATGTTTTCCCTTTGTTGGTAACACTGCCTTCATTCCTCCACTGATAACAACAGTTCTCGCTGTCGACAAGGTATACAATGTGTAGCTTTTCCCTATGAAACTATAGTATTGAGCATGCTTTGCTGTCCATGCTCTCTCAGTGAAGCCCATACAAGAAATATTTTTATTTAAAAATGTCTAATCTTCTTTGTGCAGTGTGTGTGTGTGATATTGTGAATTGGGAAATAGGTTTGTTTGTGTTACCATGGTGCCCTGATCCCTTTATATGATTGTTAGAAACTGAAATGCAATAACTCTACTTCAACAATGTATATGGTAGGGTTCTGCGGGGCTACACCAACCTGTCTTTCACATACAGGGCTAGTGCACTGAACCAGCTTCACTGGTGTCACCTGTAGGATGGAAAACAAACCTTGTAGAACTACCCCATAGTTCCAGTTATGCAACAGCGGGAGCCCAATGCATAGCTTACGTTTATGTCTTGAGTAGTTTTTCACTATTTTTCACTATTCATACTCATGTGAACCATTAGTACATCAATACTGAAGGCGTCCGTAGTAATCATGGTTCCCTCCTACTGGAGATAAGGGAGCATATATTTCTGTAGGTTTGTCAAGCTTGACTCATAAAAGAGTATTCCCCATTCTGTGGGTTTTCTAATTCTTTGATTCCAAATTCAGTTGAATCCATTCACTACGGAAGCACCTATTGTGATAGAAGCCAATTACAAGGAAGTACTTACTCAACATCTCAAAGCTCAAGGTGTCCCCAATCAGTGGGTGACAGTTACTTTTGTAATAGCTGCACTTGTGGCTTCTGCTTTTGAGACACTTTACCCGTGGGTGGAGTTTGAGCCTATCGATGCTACCTCTGGGCAGTTTCATGCCTACACAGTGGCAGACCCACTGGCACACTATAGGGCTTACCAAGATTTGAAAATCCCTCTGACCTACTAGGAACAATAGAACTGGTTTGCTGGTCAATTGCCAGACACATACAAAAATGTTAGTTTGGGGTGTCTGAGCAAAGAAGAGGTTATGTTGCTGTTTTTGGCTGGTTATACATTTGTTCCTTGCCCCAAAAATGTAACACTCTCTGAAGTCATTGGGGTTTTGAACTACACAGTCACCTTAAATAGGAGACCCGTGCAATTCATACAACGTACTCTGAGCTCCAGACCTGCTCTAGTAGCAGGACTCCTATACAAGTACATGCTATTAACACTATCATGGGAAAGGGTCCTACAAAGCCTAATGAAATAGCCTTCTGGATTGCTTGCAGAACCTCCCAATTGGAAGCAGTATATCCATACACTGTACCCCAGGTTAAACATAGAATACTGACTATGGCCCTCATTACGATTTTGGTGGTCAGCGGACCGCCACAGTGGAATTGGTGCTCACACCGCCGTGGGCCCAGCAGTGAAGACCGCCATATCACAAGTACTAGCAAGGCACCTGCAGAACACAGCCACATTACCATTCGGACCACCACTGCGGAGGAGCTGGCGTGACTGGCAGCAGCGATCTCCAGGCCGGCGATCAGGCAGTATCCCACGACCACATTACGAGGTCGTACGCCGCCAGGATTTCTGGGGCGGATCCACTGCCACTAAAAGCCTGGCAGAAACTAACAATATAAAAGGGAACATCCACCTTCAGGAACACAGGCATGTCTGTATGCACCATGGCACGCAAATTGCAACTCCTCCCAATTCTCTACCTGGCCATGCAACTCCCGGACAAGCAACGGTGACCAAGATACCAAACGTAAGTACACCAGTCTAGCACACACTGGAGGGAACGATGTTAGTACACACATATAACACACACACGACACAGGAAGCCATGCAGACACACGCATACACCCGTACCAACACACACACACACATATACACATGCATATACGCTACTACCCACAACCACCACACATACATGTGGAAGGAAAGCCAGAACAAGGTAGCTACCATTGACACCAACAATGTTGTGGCGCAGATATATTATAAAATGGTAAAATCAGGAATAAAACTATGCACACCCAAGCCCAAGGGCCAGTCCATAAGTCCCACGGTGCCCGAGGACACTGGGCACAAGGTGATGCCCCAACTTGATTCTTGACTGCAAAGTGCAGGCCTCCACAGGGCAGGGGCATCAATTGGGTATGCAGGCACCTCAGGGGTGAGGGGGTTAGGGGTTGGTCTGGGCTTGGAGGGGTGGTCCCTGGGGGTGAATTTGGAGGGGGGCCCTTTGGCTTGCCCTTAGGGGGAGGGGAGTTTAGCTGGAGGGTTGGGCTTGGCTTTAGAACTGGAGGGAGTGGGCTTGGCCTTGGAAGTGGAGGGAGTGGGCTTGGCCTTGGAAGTGGAGGGAGAAGGCATGGGCTTGGGTTTGGCAGAAGGAGCAGTGGACGTGATGGGCGGAAGTGGCAGGTGGTGGATGGGCATAGCAAGGGGCAGTGGTGGACTGGGAGGCAGAAGGCAGGGGCCTTGGAATGGTAGCAGGGCGCTTGGGGGGGAATAGGTACTGGGACAGTGGGGGGGGACAGGGAAAACTTTTGAAGGAAATGTTTTTGGGGACACAAGGGAGGTCAAGGCAAAGACTTTTGGGAGTGGAGGGAGTGGGTATGGTTTTGAGGTGTGTACGTGGAGGTGCCTTGGGTGGATGAAATGTGTGTGCTGGGGGACTGTTGGGTGGGTGAGTGCGGGCGTTTAGATGTACTGGGAGGAGGTGGGGAGGAGATGCAGCGAGATGGCATGGGGGATGTGTGAGTGTATGTTGGGGTGGTGTCTGCAGGTAGGGTGGATGTGCTGCATGTGGGTGTGTTGACAGTTGTGGTATCTGTGCCAGTCGTGTGTGGGGTGCATGAATGGGGGTGAGATAATGTGGTGACTGTGGCAGTGAGGGCACATGTGGCAGATCAGTGACTGATGTGGTGCTGCCTGCAGGTGTGAGTGATGTACTGACTGAAGGGGAGGTGGTGGGGGAGTCAGTGCAGGGTGTGGATGTTGTCATGTCTGCATGTGTCTTGTGTGTGTGCATGGCAGTGGTGGCTTTTGTGGTTCTTATGTCTATCTTTGCATACTGTGTCTGTTGATGTGGATGCATGTGGGTCAGTAGGTGTGCCTTGGATGGGTGAGGGGAGAGGGATGTGGGTATGGGAACAGGTAGCTGGAGGGGGGACGGAAGAAGAAGGGACACTGGCTGCTGTCAAAGAGGAGGCCAGAGCCTGAAACGATATCTGTAGGCCAGACAAGGCATTGTCAGTGCCTTACAGGAACTCATTGGTCCGTTGCATCTGGGATGCCAGTCCCTGAATGGCATCACGAAAGTTGTCTGCCCCACAGAGATGGACCTCAGGAGGTCAACAGCCTCCTCATTGAGTGCAGCAGGGCTGACTGGGGCGAAAGAGATTACCACCCTCTTGTATGAGTGGGCACGGGCAACTGGGTAGGGAGCTACAGGGAGGGCGGTGCTGGTAAGGGGGGTGGCGGACAAGGATGGTGCTGGGATGGTCCCAGATTGGTCCGCCACCACCAGGGAAACGCCATCAGAGGAGGAATCAAAAGATGTAGTGGGCGATCCGGTTCCCCCGGTACTTCCCTCACCCTCCGTCCCACTGGTCCCCTCAGCTCTGCTGGTGTCAGCCTCCTGGGTCCCATGAGATGCAGCTTTCCCACTTGCTGGTGCCCCTTCTCCTTCGCCAGATGATGCTGATGCACACAAAGACAGAGGAGGACAGGGAGGGAGAGAGAGAGAGAGAGAGAGAGAGAGAGAGAGAGAGAGAGAGAGAGAGAGAGAGAGAGAGAGACAGGGTGCAATCGGTCAATGCCAGCACAACAGTAACACCGGGTAGAACATCAGCATTTTATGCCATGCCATGATACGCTATGCCAACCCCTGCACATCCTACAACTAGGGAACAACATGGGGGAACCCACAACAATGCACATGTCAACTGATGGTCTGGCTGATGCAAACATGTATATGAGGAGTGGCATACCCGCCACACCCGTCCAGTACCTGCCTACTACCCATGGCCATTGAGACAGGCATGTAATGGACTGCATACCCAACAGGATCCTGCATTGGCAGGCCTACTTGGCAATTGTCAATTAGCACTGTGACCACTTGGCACACCCTACCCCGCTACACATGCAGTGCCTGCCAGCTGGTTGAGGTCCGGTGATCCACCCCTGGCACAGTGGTTGGCAATGACTAATCACAGAGGCCTGACACCCCAGGTCCAATCATCCTGTTGCCATGAGCTGGCAAGCACATCTAGCTAGTAGGTGGCCACACAGTTATAACATTGGAGGAAGCTGCCCCGCTACCACTAACTGCATAGCATTACCCATGCCTGTGATGCCAATCCTGCCCAGATGGACACTACCCATAGTGGACATCATTGTACCAAGCACCCACGCAACAGATACCCAATGGTGCCCACCCAGAGCCACTGTGGTATCACATGTAGCAAGTGAGAGTGTGTACTTACCCCATGGGCTTGCTGTGCTGCCCTCATACGCCCATCCACCTCAGGGTAGGCCACCACCAATATCCAGGCCATTGGGGGGGGTCGAGGTCTGATGGGTGCCACTCCCTTGTTGGGAGGATGTCCCCAGCTGGGCCTCTGCGGTCTTCCGGGCCCAACGTCTCATGTCCTCCCACTGCTTTCTGGAGGGGGTGCTCAACCGAGCATGGAACCCCAGGGTCCGCTCTTGCTTGGCGATGGCACGCCAAATCCCCTTCTTGTGATGGGCACTGACCTGCATGGATGACACAGACAAAAGTACACAGTCATGTAGAGTGGCATCCCTGGGACAGCAGTGGACAGCACATATCACACTTCACACTCACATGTCGTCACCCAAAGTAGCCTTAGGCCCCTCACCCATGTCCGTGCTCCAGACATGCTGCCACCTACCAAGGTCCCCATCCCCATGCACACCACTCACATACAGGACAATGACATTGGGCTCACCTGCTGCTTGACTGCCATATCTGCTTTGGTTACCTGTTCCCACAGTGCATTTGTGTTGAGTTGGCATCTGTGACTCCTACAGTGATTGTTGTCCCTGTCTTGCTCTACTTTCAGGGCATTGTAGTGGTGTACTCTGGTCCCTGCCTGACCTGTTGCCTCCCTTGACACATATCTCCAGCCACTGGCTGCTCCACGATCGACCTCCCTGCATTTTGCTCCCCCCTCTGTAATCCCCCCATGCATGTGCTGGGCGATGGGTTGCCAGTTGCACATGTATTGGCAGTTCCATTCGTACTCATGACAAATAAAGACCTAACTGTGCTCAATGGTGTTCATTTGGGAGGGACAAGTGCAAGGGGTGATGAGTGTGCTCATGGCAGCTGAGATTGTCAGAATGGTGAGGCCAGCTGTGGGTAGTCCAGGTCCAGTATGCTGGCCGTGGGAAAACAGAGATATGAGAGTGGACAGTCGACAGGGTGTCTCATTCACACACGAGGGAGAATGTTCAGGAGAGGGTCACTTCCTGGCGGTGGTCATGGTCTTGGCATCATTTCTGGCTGGATGTCTAGTTGGACGTCCTCGCTTGCGTAGGGGTTTCTCAGCTACAGGGGTAGGGGTACTGGTGTCCTGCGGGACCTGTGGCGGGGCCTCCATACCACTGGCTGTTGATGACATGGAGTGCTCTGATGGGATGTGGCCAGTGGAAGGAGGCTGGTGGACTCACGCAGGATGGTGGCCAGGTCCTTGAGCACCCCTGCTATGGAGGCCATGGTGGCATTGTGGGCCTGCCACTGTTGCATGGCCTTCTGATGGTATTCCCCCTGCAGCCTCTGGATCTCCTGCACAGTAGCGAGGATCTGGGCCACTGTGTCCTGGGTCTGCTAGTATACACCTAAGACTTGGTTGAGTGCCTCCTGGGCAGTCAGTTGGTGTGGCTGCCCCGAGCCTTGGACCCTCCCCTCCCACTACTCCTGGCCCCCTGTGCCCACTCCCAGTAGCAGCAGGGCCTTTATTGTCTGGGGGGTGTGCCCTTGCCTCTGGTACCTTTACTATGGGGCACACCATTGATTGTGATGTCCCTGGGGCACAGGTTTGGGGTTCAGGGGCTAGCTGTGGTGTTGTTGCCACATGGGTGGGGGTGTCTGGTGTGTCCAGGATGGGTCTGCTGTTGCCCCCATACAGACATCCAGTGGGGCCTTCGTCCTGCTGAGGGCTGTCTGAGCCTGGCATCCTCTGCAGGGTGGCGGTAGCAGGGGTACCTGTTGATTGAAATGGTGGAGATTAGTTGTGTAACTATAGTTGTTATGTCCCTGCTGCAATACATGCAGTGACTCACCTTGCTTCCCAGTGATGACAGTGACAGCTGCTACACTGCAGACATTGATTTGGTGTAGGGATTTGTGGCATAGTTTCCATGTGGCATAGGGGGTTGTGGATGGTGGTTGACATAACTGTCATTGCCATGTTTTGGGACGAAGTCGTGGCAGCCAGTAGGTGTGGGCTGTGGTATGGTTGTCCATGCAGATGTTCCACTGTGCAGTGGGTTTGTGGTGTGTTGCTGTGTGGGTTGTGCTGGATTGTGGGAGCTGTGGCTCTTCACATTGTGGTTGGTTGTCATCCATGCATTAGAAGTGTGTGAGTAGGGATGGTGGGAGTGGGGTGGTGTGGCATGCAGATGACGGGTGTTTGAGACGGGTGCAGTGGGGTGGGTTGTAGTAGGTTGGAGGGTGGTGGGGAGGCATGCTGGGCAGGGGTGGTTGGTGCTTGGGGGTATTGTTAACTTACCAGAGTCGAGCCCTCTGCTGATGCCAGTCAGGCCCTTGGGTCACATGATGTCCAGGACCTTCTCCTCCGAGGATGTCAACTCCAGGGGAGGAGGTAGGGGCCCACGGCCAGTCTTGTTGATGGCTATCTGATACCTGGACGCCATGGAAAGGACCTTCCCCCTAAGGTCATGCCATCTCTTCCTGATGTCCTTCCTTGTACGTGGGTAGGTGCCAACTGCGTTGACCCTGTCGACAATCCTCTGCCATAACTCTGTTTTCCTGGCTGTCGATGTTTGCTGTACCTGGACTCCCATGAGCTATGGCTCTACTCTGATGATCCCGTCCACCATGCCCCACAACTCATTGTTGGTGAACTGTGGTTGCTTCTGGCGTGACATGTTGTGGGGTGGGTATGTGGTGTGCATGTTGGGGGCAGTGCAGGGTGTGTGGTGATGTGGGGGTGTTAGGCTGTGGGTGCTGGTGGGCTGTGGTGGTAATTTGTACAATGTGTGCTGTGTGATTGTTTTTGTTGTGTTTGGGGTGTGCTTTGTGTCGATTGTGTCTGTGGCTGCTCATTGTTGTTGCTAGATATTGTGGATGGGTGTGTGAGGGTGTTATATGGTGGAGTGTGCAGGTGTGCGTGTGTGTGTATGAGTTTCAGGTGTAGGATATTCGAACTGGCCAATGTGGTGTTGGCTACTTTCGGCGGTGCCTTTTTGTACCTCCGCGGTGTGAACTGCCAACAGTTTACCGCCATGCATGTACTGCTGTGCTGGAGGTTGCCTCTAAATATGAAGTTCGGAATGGTGTTGCAATGGCGGGCCAGCAGTTGAACAGTCCCTCTTTTGTAGTGGGTTGGCCTGGCGGTGTTGGTTTTGTGTCTGTTTTTGGGCGGTTTGTGATTTGTGATTCGTAAGGAATGAAGGAATTAAGTTAATGAGGAACTTTTGCACCGTCCCCTCTATCATACCAAGCAATATCAAGGAAGAAGCTTTGGTTCTGGATGTACGTCAGGGAATTTAAGTAAGTCCGATTCAGGATCATAAACAGGAACTACCAAAATAATTTTGGAAGTTTAAACTTCTGTGGGTAGAGATACCTTGGGTTCTTGGCCCACCAAACCACATTTAAAACCTAAGGTGGCCGCCAAGGATTCTGTTAAGGGGAAATCTGCAATGGAAGGGAAGAAGAAACAGAGGGACAAATAAAAAAGAGGGACTGGATTGCTTGCTTCTCTAGAATTCAGTAGGGGTGGTTACAATTTAAAAGATCATGAAAAAATGTGAAAACCTGAATGGTATCAGTATGTTATATACCACACTTCATGTTCTTTCGAGGACACTGATAATAAAAGAACAGGGAGGAGGAGCTGATTTGAGTACCCAAGAAAAGAGGAGTACAGTAGGAAAATGAAGCAGGAGGTGAGACTGGCATCAGTGTAAAGATGAAGGATAAAAAAACTGGACGCTAAAATCCCAGTAAAGAAGAAGAAAGTAGCAGGACATTCTAAGAATTATGACAATACCGTTACAGGTCCTCCTGCAAAACAGGACTTGGGTGAAAGTGCTTCTAGACAGTGCAGCAGAAGTCAGGATAGTTCATTAGACGTTTCCAAGGTTTCTGGATGCAAATGAAAGTGATGAATTTATACAAGTCGAGACGCCAGATAACATTTAAATCCTCCTGGTTGGAATTGCAGTTTACACATACAAATTAAAGGGGTATACCAGGTACCATTAAAGCAGTGTTCTGGTCAAAAGTGTCCAATCATTATGATTTCATCGTAGCAGAAGAGAACTGGCCTTAAGTCTTTATTAGGGAAGCGCCCCAGGGGAAGGAAGTTTTAGGGTAGCTTTTTCTCCCACAGTACCTTTTGATGTCGGGAAAATTACACCAGTGAATGGGCTGTGAAACTGGCTCCGGCCTTATACAGAATTAGGCGGGGTGGGACAAGCACTCAAGTACACGTCATTTCCTTATGCAGCAAACCACAAGCACAATACTGTTTAAAGCCTTAAGCAAAACGTAGTATAAAAGCAATATTAGGTCAGTTGCAATATCAGGGCATAATGGTGCCTTGTCTTTCAACGATGAACACACCCCTTTTACCCATCTCCAAACTAGACAGCTCCTATAGAATTGTTTTAGTCTATGGAAATCTGAATTTGCATATGCAAACCTATGTGGTACAAAATGTGCATAGCACAGGTTTAATGACCAACCTGGTGCGATAGAAATACAAAACAACCCTGGATATTTCAATGACTTTTTAGTCAAAATATCACACCTGAAAGTGAGTATCTAACCACCTTTAGCTTTGACAGGGTGCAGTTCGCATCCCAACACTTGCCTCCTGGTTTATTTTCAGCATGCATCATCAATATCTTACAACCAGATCCTGAAGTACTGTCATATATTAATGATATCTATTTCACCAAAGATTATTTAGATCTACACCTACCTATGGAATGTGCAGTGCTTTGATGCCAGGGTTAATTTGTATTCTGTTTCCCCCACTACATCCATTCCCACACGTCATGAACTCATGAATAATGGTTCTCACTTATTTATAACAACATTTTACTTGCTGTGGGTTGAAATCCAGACTGCCATACTTGATCACAGTTTCTGAAACAATACAGTGTTGTGGAAGGACCTTGTACCTGCTACCTCAAAATAATTCTGTCAAAGGGGGCCACTCTTCTAAACACACAGATCCCTCAAACCCAAGGTAAAGGTGCTTGCAAGTAGTCTTTGTGTGTGTATCCTTGTGACAGCACCTTCTCCAAATAAAGGCCAATGTAGGAAAGCATCCCCAATTTTTATCGGTTGCATCTACATAAGTCCCAAACAGCCCAAACAACAACAGCAATAGGTTAAGTCTTAACAACTATTAAATCCCTAAGACGTGAGTATCTCACAGCCATGTGGAAATCACTTGAGAAAGTCAGAGGCTATTACACACACAGTACCCAACATGCTGTGCTGATATCGTACAAAAGATATTTAACTCTTCTTTGGCAACTGGTTTTGTGCATCTCTTTCAGAACATTGGGACTGGGGACTGAATTTAAAGCAGTATTTTGACTGATTCCATCATTTTTTCATGCTTAATTCTCCATCCATTTTGGAGGTTAGTGATCATCATACTGCTAATCCGATGTGGTATCATCATCTTCCTCCTGTTGCGACTAGGAAATCAACAACCTGGAGTACATGAGCAGAACAAGGATGCTGAGAGACTCTATCTAGCACATATATATGAGGCATGCTTGGCTATTTGAAGACAACGAGCACTGGATGCTCACATTTCACAAAATGGATGCTACACAAGTAAAATCAGTATTCTGATGCATGAACTGTCCGACTGAAATCATCTTGCACTTAGAGCTGAGACAACCCCCAGTGGCTTATCTTGCTATGGAGATAATAGTTCAACCTCTATATGAGCACCAGAGGCAATGCCAAGCAATGCATCTGCCCCTTCTACAGAATGCCATCTATGACAGAGCAATGTCACAACTGGCACTTTTGACCACAGCTCTTGATAAGTGGCTTAATTTGCTATTAACTTTTGAGTCTCTTGGAGAGGAGCCACAGTTACCACTGAGTGCCTCAGATGAGCAACCAATTGCTGATCCATCGAATGTGCAAGTTAATGACACTGAACATGTGATCTGTGATTTGTATGATTTTCTTAAAAAGCATCCGTATTCTCCGTGTGCACCCAATGATGTTGACATTTTCTTCAATGAGAACTGAACTCAATGGCCCTCATTATGACATTGGCGGTAAGTCCCGCTTACCGCCATGCCGACTGCCACCAACATACCACAACAGTATACCGCTACCCATATTATGACCCATACATAGCAATCCGTCACTATAAGGACACAGCCACAAGTCCGCCAGCCCAAAAGTCAGTGATGAACTGACGTCAGCAAAACCCATACCGTTACTCCAACAGAACTACTCCCACAGCATTATGACCCACGTGCCGGACATTCAACCGCGGTAAACCATTGGCGGTACATACCACCGCACTCACAATACACATACAAGACAACACCACATTGTACAATTCAAACTACACACATCTGACACTTATACACACACCCACACCACTATAAAACACACACACCCACACCACCCACATCCCTTTACGACTCAAAGAAATTGACAACTGAGAGAGAGACACACCAAGAGCACCCACAGAACCAGAGCCACAGAACACCATCACCCATACACCATCCGCGCACCTCACAGCACACACCCTAACACATCACCTCACACATCACCTCACACACCCTCACACACACCACACACACTACACCCATGGCACCACAAAGACACCCCAGGTTCTCAGAGGAGGAGCTAAGGGTCATTGTGGAGGAAATCATCCGGGTAGAGCCACAGCTTTTCAGATCACAGGTGCAGCAGACATCCATTGCAAGGAAGATGGACTTAGGGCGGAGGATCGTGGACAGAGTCAACGCCGTGGGTAAGCACCCCAGAACAAGGGATGACACCAGGAAGAGGTGGAATGACCTACGGGGGAAGGTTTGTTCCATGGTTGCAAGACACCAAATAGCTGTACAGAGGACTGGCGGTGGACCCCCACCTCCTCCCCCACAACTAACAACATGGGTGGAGCAAGTCTTGGCAATACTGCATCATGAGGGCCTGGTAGGAGTAGCAGGAGGACTGGACTCTGGTAAGTCAAATCTTTACTACTTTCACACCCCTACTTGCATGCCATCACATACCCCCCCTCACCCTCACTCCCATCACTCCACCACCTCCCACACACCCCACCATCGAAACCCCCCATCCCAGTACCCAGCACTGCATGCACCACCAATGCATGGACACCACTCACAGCCCTGCATGGACACCCATCACCACAGCATGCACACTAGGGAGAGTCACCTAGCCCACAAAATAACTACTCACACAAGGCAAAACTCACAGGGGAATCACAACCATACAGGGCAACACACCCATGCACAAGATGTCACATGCAGAAACAATAACACAGCATTTACATGCCCACAGGTCCCACACCCAACGTTACCGAAGAGGAGGTGCCAGCAACATCCAGTTACCCCCCCTAGAAGTGGCCCACAGTAATGACAGCAGTTCTGCTCGCTTGGATCTGGATGACCAACCTGGCCCATCAGGGACCTCTGGACAGTCGGTTACCCAGCCACAGTCCCATACCACCACAGAACCTCCCCCCCTCAGGAAACACCAGCACAGCAACCACCCAGCGGGCCCATACCTCTGTCCCCAGGACACGTCAATCAGCAGTGTGTCCACCACTACAGGGACCCCAGGCAACCCCACAAACACAGGACAATTAGGGACCTGGGGTCAGTGGCATTGGGCACACGGTTCAGGGGACAGAGGCACAGGACAATAGGGAAGCTGGGAGGACTGCTGTGCGACTGGGGGAGGACAGGCCCAGGGAACCGACTCTCCACAAGACACTCACCAACATCCTAGGATCATACCACCATTCCCAGGAGACGATGGGCCAGATACTGGCCAAGTTGCAGGAGATCCAGCGGCTGCAGGAGGGACAGTACCTGGGGATCAGGGAGGACCTGAGGGACACCACACCACCCTGGTCATCGTTGCAGAGGTGCTGGCAGACATGGCCAACACCATGAGGGAGGCAGTGGCACACCAACGGGCCACTGACACTAGCCATACCGATGAACAGCCCTCCACCTCCGCTGACGCTAGTGGACAGGAGGCCCCGCCACAGGAACAACAGGCCACCAGCACCCCACCCCTGCAGAAGGAGAACCACCCTGCAAACGGTCCCCGCAATCCAGACAGAAGCCAGAGAACATTGCCAAGGCCCCGCCAGGAAATAAGGCTCTCCTGAATGTCACCCTTGTGTCCCACTCTGTCAGTCTGTCCACCTTGGACAGCCATTGCTCCACTTCCTATGCCCCCTTGGGCAATGCACCTGTGATCCACATAGAATGGACTCCATCCTGGACATTTCTCCACCATCACCCCAGCCCATTGCACATCCCCATTATATTTTCAGCAAGTAAATAAACACCACTTTTAAAAAATACAAGTATGTAGTATGTCAAATGATTTAAGTATGTATTCCTTTCACAATCTGTACACATTGTAAGTAGACTGTACAGTATTGGATACATAAGTATGACCTGTATTGTACTGCAGTCAATACACCAGGAGTCAGAGTAGGGCACAAATATCTATGAATAGACATGTCAAAGGGTACAGTAAGTGGCCATAGTAGTGGGAACAGCAGCCTGCCAGTGAAAATGTACAACACAAAACTGCAATGGAAGATGAAGTTACAGTGTCTTACCTGTGGGTCACTAGAAGGACTGTCAAATTCTAGATGTTCTGTTGTCCACATCCTCATCCTCTGCCTCCTCTTCATCGCTGTCCGCAGGTTCCACCACTGCCACACGCCCATCTCCAGTCTCATCCTCCTGCAGAAAAGGCACCTGGCGTCTCAAGGCAAGGTTGTGCAACATGCAACATGCCACGATGATCTGGCACACCTTCTTGGGTCAGTAGCACAGGGATCCACCTGTTAGATGGAGGCACCAAAACCTGGCCTTCAGGAGGCCAAAGGTTTGCTCTATAATTTGTCTTGTTTGCCCATGTGCCTCATTGTAACGTTCCTCTGCTTTTGTCCTGGGATTCCTCACTGGGGTCAGTAGCCATGAGAGATTGGGGTAACCAGAGTCACCTCTTAAATATCGAGGGATACCTCTAAACCAGACACTCACCTTAGGGCCAACCCCACACCCATATACCAACATACACTGGGTGGTGACCATGGGCTCACCTATTAGCCACACCCGGTGCCTCTGGAGTTGAGCCATCACATATGGGATGCTTGTATTCCTCAGGATATAGGCATCATGCACAGACCCAGGATACTTTGCATTCACATGGGAGATGGACTGATCCGCCAGGCATACTATCTGCACATTCATAGAGTGAAAGATATTTTGATTCCTGAACACCTGTTCATTTCTCCGGGGGGGACAAAGGCAATATGTGTACCATCAATTGCCCCAACAATGTTGGGGATATGTCCCATTGCTTAGAAGTCAGCTTTCACTGTGGTCAAATCCTCCACCTGGGGGAAAATGATGTATTTGCGCATGTGTTTCATCAGGGCAGACAACACTGTGGTCAGCATGTTTGAGAACATTGGCTGGGACATTCCTTCTGCCATGGCCACTGTCACTTGGAAGGAGCCACTCGCCAAGAAATGGAGCACAAATAGGACTTGCACAAGAGGGCAGATCACAGTGGGCTGACGAATAGCTGAGATCAGGTCTGGCTCCGATTGGGCACACAGCTCTTGGATTGTGGCCCTATCAAGTCTGTAGATGAGGATAATGTGCCTGTCCTCCATTGTTGCCAAGTCCATCAGGGGCCTGTACACAGGGGATGTCTCCATCTCCTATTCATCCTCAGCGGTTGTACTCTAGAGGGCAAAACGATGAGCATCTGGTCAGTTCTTAACATTTCCTCAATGTACAATGCATTGCATGTTGTGACACAAACACTATGTTTAGGTTTATTACCAAACTCTGCTTATGTCGGCTGTGACGCAGTTGGGTGCCATGGCCTGCCCCCCCTGAAACAGCGAGTGCATATCCTGTGTGGAGGGACAGGTGGAAATGAGGTAATGGCACTGACGTTGTGCACCGTTGCAAGAGGCGCTCGAATACCGCCATGCAACTCCTCATTGCTTATCATTGGGCCCTATGGGTTACAATGGCCAATGGTGATGTACGCTGGCGGTGACGAGATGCACTGCCGCGGATGTGACCGCCATTTTCTATTTGTTCACTCACTTGCTACCTGACCTTCAACAGGAGAGGACCTACACTGCAAGTGCTGCTTTGACCTGTGTCTGGAAGCGACCATGGCTCGAGTCACTGGGGAAAGGGCCCCTGCCTTCACTGCTGCAGAGTTGGAGAAACTGGTGGATGGGGTTCTACCCCAGTACTGATTGCTTTATGGGCCTCCAGACCAACAGGTGAGCAATACTGTAGGCACGATAGATGGGGCATGAATGCATGGTGTGATGTGTGTGAAGGCCTCGTGTAAGGGGGTGGTGGTGGAGGGGTCCTGGGCAGCGTGCAGCATGTATGGTGGGTAATGTACGTGCGTAAGGGGATGGGGGGATATGGTGGGCCATGGGTGTAACAGGCCGGACAGTATGACTGATCCCTTTATCCACTTTCATTTTTCTGCAGGTCAGCGCCCATCAGAAAAAGGGTATATGGCGTGCCATCGCCAAGGACGTGCGGACCCTGGGGTTCTATGGCAGGCGAAGCACCCACTGTCGGAAACGGTGGGAGAACCTGAGATGCTGGGCAAGGAAGACGGCAGAGGCACAGCTGGGGATGGCCTCCCAACGAGGAAGGGGTGCCTGTCGAACCCTGACCCCCCTGATGTTCTACATACTGGCAGTGGCCTATCCGGAGCTGGATGGGCGCTAGAGAGCATCAGAGCAGCCACAAGGGGGTGAGTACAGTTCCCAATATACTACTTGCACGTAGAGGGGTGGTCTCTGGGTCAGGGATGTGGGCCTGTGGGTGCTCCTAGGCCAGGCCGGACATTGCAGGGTAGGTTCCATGTTGGGCAGGGGCTGATTCACTCCACCACAAACCTGCTAGTGGGCATCCACTGCTGGCCAGGGATCTGTGGGTCTCAGGTATGCTGCTATTGGCATTAGCTATTACTGTCCATGGCATGACTAGCATTGTGAGTGGTAGTGCATCGCCTACTGCGTAGGGCTGTTCCCTGTGTGTTGTGTACGCCAAGTATGGTGTTGTTGCTTGTATTGACCAAGTGTATCCTCTGTCTCTTCCCCCCCTTTTGTTTTGTCACCCTGTCCTGCCATGCATTAGCATCATCTGGCGGACGGCTACGGAGGGAGCTGCATCCCACATGGCCCTGGAGGGCGAATCCACCGATCGTGAGGGCACCAGTCGGACGGAGGGCCAAGGGAGCACCACGGTGGAGACAGGAGGGGACAGTTCTGACAGTGATACCTCCTCCGATGGAAGCTCCCTGCTGGTGGCGGACAGCTCTGTGGCCACCCCAAGTACAGGTACAACGGCCACCCCCGTACCAGCACCGCCCTCCCAGCAGCCCCTCAGCAAGTTTCCTGTGCCTGTTCACCCAGGAGGGTGGGCATCAATTTCGCCCCAGTCACCTCAGGCCCTGCCCCAGTTATCCCTGCTGCCCTGAGTGAGGAGGCTATTGACCTCCTGCAATCCATCTCTGTTGGGCAGTCAACCATTGTGAATGCCATCCAGGGGCTGGCGGGCCATTTTTTTTTTTTTTTTTTTTTTTTTTTTTTTTAATTGTTTTATTAAGAATATAGGGTGGTACATAGTATATAAAAGTAATCTTATCAAAGCATTTTTCAAAGCATATTTTCTTACAATAATTATTTCCATAAAAGATATACAAGCTTATACAGTCTGACAGATATTCCTGACTGGGAAATTGAGAAATTGTGAGCACACTCTTAAGAAGGGACGGGTTCTGGGGGTGGGGGGTAGGGGGTGAACGACAGTATAAAGAGTTGTTCTTGCAGTAAGGGGGAGGTAGGGATGTCTTGTGAAGTAAAGGAAAAAATAGGAGGGGGGTGGGGGAGAGATCATTAGATGGAAAGACGGGTAGGTGGGTGGAGGGGGGGTCATGGACCCCGCAGTCAGGCTAACAGGGTCTGGGTGTAGGTCGTTCTGTGATTCCTTGCCCAAAGTGAATTGTCATATGTGGATGGACAGTTTGGCACTTGAGCCTGACTTGTTGTATTATTGGGTAAGGTAAGGGCATTGGTTCCGGCCTCTGTGGGATGGTGATGCCGAAGGGGAGATAGATGGAAAAAGAGTAAGGAGGTCTTCCAAATGGGTTTGTTCATTGTAAGAGGGGTCACTTACAGGATGGGTTTTCCTTGTGCATGCTGATTTCCCAGACCTGGGTTGTGTAGGGGGACAAAGGAAGGTATCAGGTTATTTAGTCCAGTATCCAGTACGTTTGAGCAGATGAGGGAGCTGGGAGGGAGGAATGAGAAAGAAAAAAAAGAAAAGAAAAAAAAACTAGAGGGGATAGGGGAAAGAGCAAGAAGGGACGATACAAGAAAATGAAAGATTCTGATAGGACAGTTGATTCTCATTGATCTTTGATCATTGGCCATCGAGTATCCGCCAGCTGCTTCATGGCTTTGTCAAAAATGGGCGCCATACTTCCATGAATAGCTCCACTCGGTCCTGTTAGTTGTAGATCACTCGTTCATGGGTGGCTGTTTGGTACATGGCAGTCATCCATTCTGTTGGTGTAGGGGCAATGCTGGATCTCCAGTGCCGGAGTATGCATATTTTGGTCGTTGCAAGTGCTGTGTGGAGTAACCTTGTATGGGCTCTTGATAGGGAGGGGTATGGACGTATATCGTGTAATAGAATAAGTGAAGGCGGGATCGGATTTGGCATCCGTATAAAATCCAGCAGGGCAAGGTGTACCGCATCCAATAAGGGCTGTATCATCGGGCAATGACATAGGATATGTATTAGATCACAGTCTGGGTCTATACATCTCCAGCATTTCGCGTGCGGCAGTAAGCCTGCCATGAGAAGTTTAACAGGGGTCCAGTACCATTCTTGAAGAATTTTGAATAAACAAAATTTCAAACGAGCTTCTCATACTCCTCTGTCAAGGGCTTCTAATACGTCTGACCATTCTTCATCCGTATAGGTAATCTCCAGAATGCCCTGCCATTTTACGCACAGTCGTTCAAGGAGGGGCTGTGAGTAAAGATGATTTGTTAACTCGGCATAGAGACCAGCCATGACGCCTTTGTGTTGGCCCCATTTCTGGAGGTAGGTGACAATGGGTGAGTTTTTAAGCATCCATGGGGGCGGTCCTAATATTCTACGTATACAGTGTTTGAGTTGTATATATCCCCATTCTTGGTTACTGTGAATACCGAACTCCTCTTGGAGAGAGGCGAAGGTTTGAAAGTTATTTCCATCTATTATATGGAATATATTGTGGATACCTGCCTCGCGCCATTGGGGCCACATGAGGAGGTTCCCTCCTATTTTTATGCTTTTATTCCCTGCTACAGGGGCCTGGGCGTGTAGGAAAGGGTGTATTCTTAACAAGCGGTGGGCTCTTTGCCATGCTACGTTTGTGGCCTTGAGGATAGGGTTAGACAGCGGGGGGTAGCCAGCATATATCCCTACCAGCTCTGTGTGTTGTCCTCTTAGGAGATCCTCTGTGGTTTCCCATTGCGGTGGATCAGGTGTATTTGGGAGTGTGAACGCTAATTGTGATAGTTGTAAGGCTAGTGAATATTGTTCTACCGAGGGTAAGTCTAAGCCTCCGTAGGATCGTCGTGTTAGGATAGTTGCAGGTTTCAATCTTGGGGGTATAGAGCCCCAGACGAAAGTCCTTATGGATGTATCGATCCAGCGGAGTAGGGGGAGAGGTATCTGTAGGGGGAGCATACCTAGTACGTATGTGAAGCGTGATAGGGTGGTCATTCGGACCACCTGTGTCCTGCCCCACATTGATAGACCTAATAGTGACCATTTAGCAAAGTCCTGTTTCATTTTAGATATGAGGGGGTCTAGGTTGTCCTGATTATGTGTTCCAGGCCTCGATTAATAAGTGTACCTAGGTATTTGAGACAGGTCGGGGTCCATTTAAATGGGAGGCCGTATATTGCTGTTCTCGTCGTTATGCGAGATATAGGTAATGCTTCACTTTTGTCCCAGTTTACGCGGTACCCGGATAGGGGTGCAAAGTCCTCTATGATTGAGAGTAGTGCGGGCAGGGAGGTTTCTAGATCAGACAAGGTTAATAAAATGTCGTCTGCATAGAGATAGATTTTGGATAGGTCCCCGGTTATTTGGATTCCTTTTATCTGTTGGGAGTTCCGTATGGTGGCTGCCAGGGGTTCCAAGGCCAATAGAAATATCAGCGGTGACAGGGGGCAGCCCTGGCGCGTACCTCTTCTGATAGGGAATGGGTCTGATAGAAAACCCCCACAATTGACCTGTGCCGTTGGATGATCATATAATAGGCATACTTTAGAGATAAATTGTTCCCCTAAACCAAAGTGTTTCATGGTGGTGAATAGGTAGGACCATTCAATGCGGTCTAATGCTTTCTCCGCATCTAGGGATAGGGGTAGGGCTTCCTCCGGCATTTGCAAAGCTTCCAGCAGTGTGTGGCATAGAGTGCGCATGTGATTTCTGGAAGTGCGGCCCGGTACAAACCCCACTTGAGTATTGTGGATCAGAGATGGTATCACTTTGTGTAAGCGTGCTGCTAAGACACTGGCTAAAAGTTTAACGTCTCCGTTCAGGAGGGAGATAGGGTGATAGCTGCCACAGAGGAGGGGGTCCATTCCTGGCTTAGGCAGGACGACAATAGTAGCCTTATTGGATAGAGCGCCCAGGGAGCCCTCCTGACATGCTTCCGTCAATGCTTCATATACTGCAGTGACTGCCTCTTCCCCAGCCCATTTATAGAATTCCGCTGGGAATCCATCTTCTCCTGGAGATTTATGATAGGGGAGGTTTGTTATGACTTGTGTTATCTCTTCCCAACTTATGTCACCTTCCAGGAGAGCTCTGGCAACCTCCGACAGGTGGGGCAGATTAGCCGCGTTAAGGAATGCCTCTGTCCGTGTCTGATCAGTCATTGTTTCTGATGTGTAAAGATGTCGGTAATACTTGGCAAATTCGTTCACAATATCTTGCGGACGAGTCAGCACCACTCCTGATGAGGATGTTATGGCCGATATGGTGGAAACAGCCTCTCTTTGTCGGAGTTGAGCCGCTAAGAGGCGTCCTGCTTTTCTCCTTGTTCGTAATGGCGGTCTCGCAATTTCTGCAATGCATATTCCGCCTGGGAGATATAGAGGTCGTTGTGTGCCATGCGGGCTTGTTCTAGGGAGCTGCATAGCCTAGGGGACGGTTCGGTAGTGTATTGTTTAGTGAGATTCTGGATTGTGGTTTCCAAAATGGCCTGGCGGGCTATTCTGTCCTTTTTGGCCAATGCTGCATCTCGCATCATGTTCCCTCTCAAGGTCGCCTTTGCCGCTGCCCATAAAACCCTTTTGGAGGCCACAGTGCCAGTGTTCTCGGTCATGTACGTAGCTACGTGGGTTCTTAATTGTTCCTTCCCTTGAGGGGATCGGTATCTGCGCACAGCGAGACGCCATGGTTTTTGGCCTGGTGAAGATATGCCTGCCTGGATCAGGGTTAATATTGGAGAGTGGTCTGAGAGACCACTGTCTAGGATGCAAGTGTCCAGTATGTGAGGGATTACTGTGTGTGTCACCAGAGAGTAGTCTAGGCACGATTGGGTGCTGTGGACGGCGGATATAAAGGTATATTCCTTATCTTTCAGATGTAGCGTTCTCCAGCAATCACCTAAACCGACATCCTTAGTTATGTCTGCCAGAAGTGCCCTGTCGTGAATATTACATACATCGATGGGGCATGTTCTATCCAGTATGGCGTCTTGGGCGAGATTCCAATCTCCCCCGATTATATATCGGGTGGTCCCGATTTCTGTCAGAAGTCGATTTAATTGTAGGAGGAATGGGTGTTTTGGACCGGTTGGTGCATAGACGGGGCCCACACAGAAGAAGGTGTTCCCTATTTTTAGTTTAGCGAATATGTACCTCCCTTCTACATCGTTCCATGTTTTAATGATTGTAAGCGGAAGGGATTTTCGTATTAATATCGCCACTCCGCATTTGCGAGGCGTACTGCTTCCGGGTTCCTGGTTCGTTGGGTAGCAGCTGAATACAGCCTTCCCCACCCAATCCCGCTTGAGTTTACTAGATTCCAGAGTGTCAAGGTGGGTCTCCTGGATCAGGGCGATATCTGCTTTTTTGGATTGAAAATAGGACAATATATTTTTCTGCTTAACGTAACTCGTCATACCATGTACGTTCCAGGAGAGGATCCGCAGTGGTCGTGTCGCTTGAGCGACCCTCATCGACATCTTGGGTGAGTGTAAAGGATCTCGCTTATTACGGATTTAGCGCTGGCGGAAGGGGGGGGAGGGAGGGGTTACTATCTCGAGTGTTAGAGTGGAGATTATGGTTGTTATGGTGCAGTGGGGTATGGGAGGGGGTGTGCAGCTGGCGGTGGCCGGAGGTGTTCTCTGGGAAAGGGGAGAAGAGAGGGGTGTGGAAGAGAAAAAAAAAAAGGAGCAGAGGGAAGCTGCAGGGGAAAGAGGAGACAAGGAGGGAGAAAAGAAAAGAAAGGAATGGGGGGTGAGAAGAAGAGGGAGAAGGATGGAAAGACCGGTGTTTAAGTTGGAATTAAGAGAATAACGTGAAAAGGTACTGGGAGAGGAGATAAGGGTGTGTGGGAGAGGGGGATGAGGAGGCTAGGGGTCCTACCTCTTTAATTAGATCTGTAAACGGCAGGTCCGGTTCCTCTCATGGCTCGTGTGCCGTCAGGGCGGTCCCTACTGGGAGGGGGGGGCAGCGGGCTGCCAGTAGTCGACGCGCTAGCAACAAGGGGGGGAGGTGCAGGGTTCATGATTGTGCGTCGGGAGACGGATCTGTTCGTCGGCGAGTGATGATAGTTGTGATGTTGGTGGAGCTAAAGTGTGTACTTTTAGGGGTGAAAGATAGGTGGCTGTCGCCAGGCCTGGGTGGTATTGTCGTAAGATGTTATAACTCGTGCAGGGGGGTATTCAGGCAGGGGAGGACTGAGGCGGGAAAGGAAGTGAGCAGGCGGGACAACATAATTCTGATACAAGCAGAGATGCAGGGAAGTGTGAATATATAGTATTTCTCGTCAACTGTATCAGCACATTAGCGCATACTTCAACATTTTTATAACCTATCAATTCCTTTAACATAATATATCCTATTGCTTTATCACACCATTATACTATGAACTGTTGCACTAGATATCAAACTATTTATCATAGACTAAATAATGAGTGCTGCCGAGCCCTAGACGATATGAGAGCTATGTATGTGGCCCACCCCACTACAGGTATTCTTTTGCGTATTATTACATCATAATACTATACTATTCTGTAAGGAGGGATGTATGTAGGTATTGTCAGTTGATTAATTAATTTGGTACACACTGCCAGCATACCCGTCCTGCCTTGGGTAAGAGTCGCGGGTATCAGTGGCAGTTGGTCTGCGGGCGAGGGTGTGCGTTCGGGGGGGGTAATGGACAGTTGTATTATAGTGTCTTAGTGTGGGACACCATTTTGTTATACTATAGTATGGTATATTGTATGGTATTATATTTTTATTTTATTTTATGATACTGATATTGATGGGGGCGTTGGTGCATATCGGGTCCCATTGCGTTATGTGTCCCAGGGTTTGGGTTATTTTATCTTTGTTGGACCCTATCGCAGCCCCTGGGAAAGCTATGAGGATTAATGAGTTCTAGCGTTGGCATTAGTCTTATGTGTTGTGTGCTGGGGTAGGTTGGAGTCACATTCTGATACTTGCTGCTGTGGGATCTTCTGTGGCGCGTTGGGAGTGCGTTAAGTTCTGCAATGGTTGATTGTTATTGAGTACCCCTTGCGCTATATAGTAAGGCTGAGTCTGGACTCTCATATAGTGTGCGGGGAGGTGGTGGATCTAATCCTTACATTGATGTGTGTACTCTGTCACACCCTTAAGACAAGTTACTATTTACTGGATACTTTCACATTTTAGGGCCTTTCGGGTTATGAAAAACCTATGCTTTTTAAGCGCCTGACTTTGACAGCAGCACTAACATTCTTATGCAATTATAAGAGAGATACACATATATGGTCTAGATGGGTACTCATCTGTTCTCGGGGTCGGCAGTTGCTGCAATGTTTCGACTTTCAAGTAATTGTCTCTTTTGTGCGCAGTATCTTGATTCCTTCTCAAGAGGATGCAGCCGTTGGTTTTAAAGGTTAACGGGATTTGTCCCTTTCTGAAAGTTGTGTATGGGTTGTTACTGCGTGTAAGACCTGGCCCCTGTCATCATGTGATCTGGCTAATCTCTCTATGTCTCTGCCTCTTTGGCCAGCTTCGGTGTCGCATAGAGCCATGTTCGTCTTTTCCTTTCCTGAGGGAAAGGTTCCGGTGTCTTCTTTGCCTCCTGCGGTATCATGCGGACAGTTTGTGCTAGTAGGGTCCATAGGTTGAGATTGAAAAGAATCAAGGAAAAGTCTCAGTTCTTCGGGGTTATAGAAGTCCTTAGATACTCCGTTTTTGGTAACCCACATTCTTTCAGGGTCAAAAAGGCCATATTTTATCTCTAGCTGCCGAAGCCGGGGTCGTAGGGCTAGGAAGGCCTTTCTACGTTCATTGGTCCCCTTGGAATAGTCGACAGTTATTCGAATGTCATATTGGTCTATCCGGAACGGCCCATGATTGCGCGCCATTTGAAGTATTTGACGGGTTTGGTTGTGTCGCAGCAAGCATGCGATGATTGGTGGAGGCCTTGCAGAATTGTCAGAGCGTTTAGGACCTATTCTATGTGCCGTTGGAATTCTGTCGGTGGGTCGAAGTCTAGTGAAGTCAGTTTTGGAAGGCTGGAGCTCAGAAAGGCCTGTATATCAAAGCCTTCTTCGTTTTCCAGGATCCCATGTAGACAAACGTTATCTCTCTGACTCCTATCCTCCATGCCCGTTAGTTTACTTCTGAAGTAAAGAAGGTCTTGATCTCGGTCCTGAGGCATAGTGGCCGTTACCTCTAATGATCCCATGCGTTCTTCCAATCCTGTCACTCTGGATTGGAAGCTTGTGATGTCAGATCGCATGGATTTGGTCTCTAGTGTTAACGATGTTATAGAAGCGCCCATCCCCTCTATGCGGCGACTAACAGTGGTGATCTCTTGTAGTAGCCGGTCTATGGTTGTGGGGTGGTCTTTGTCAGACATTATGGTAGATTCGGTTGAGGATGACAGTGTAGAAGGGTTTTGTCGTTGTGGGGGTTTGGCATTTGTGATGCAGCGCTTCTGAGAATAATAACTGTTGTGCGGGTTTGCTGGCGGGTTTATGGTTTGGTTTGTTGCCGGGCATTGCCAGAGGTTGTCCACTTAGGGCCCAGACTTCCCTCCTCGAGGACCGGTAATGGTGTGGGTTTTCTGTGACGATCGGTTCTTGTTTCTATGCCGTCCCTCCTCTTTTTTTTTTTTCTGTTCTTTTCGTTTTTCTGTTTTTTTGTTTGGTTGTCTTCTCCCCCTTCAGTGGCTGCTGTCGCTTGCTCTGTGTTCTCCGCTTTCTTTTCCTTTTCCTTTTTTCTCTTTCCTTCTTCTTTTCCCCTTTTTTTTGTGTATATGCTGTGTCCCCTTTGCGGCTGTTGTAGATTATGGCAATCTGACGTTGTCTTTGGGTCGGGGGAGGATATTGTAATGGTGAGAGTTCCGCTGCTATATAGTCGGGGTGGGGGTTGTCATAGCCCAGAGTATTGAGAGGTTGTGCCCACTATTCCTCATCCTCTTTTAATTGGTGTTGAGTGTTGAATGCGGGGAACGATTGAGGGGAGATAGGGGTGGGCACACCCTCCTCCAGGTCTTTCGCCAGCTGCCTTGCCTGGTTAGGGATATATGCGGCTGTGTTGTCCTCCAGTTGCCTTTGGTGCCTCCCCGTTTTATGCCAGTTGCGGTGGGGCTTCAACTCCTGCCCGTTGACCTACATGAGCTAGCGTCTCTCCTCTTTCAATCTCTTCCTCTCTGCTCCTCTCCCCTCCGCTCCTCTTCCTTCTCCTCCTCTCCTGATCTTCCCCCTCTCCTTCTGTTTGCCTGGTACTGTTTGCTTTATGCTTTAAGAAGGGGAGAGGGGGTGGATGGGCGTAGTGTCCCAGTGGAGGGTGGTCCTTGGGGTGTTACATCAGCTCAGTGCCGTTCAGCCTCGGGGGAACGTAGCTGTGCCCCCACTGCCGATGTTTTCGCTTACCGGGTGGTTCCTCTGGTTAATTATTTGAGAAGCGTGGTCCCGTCTCTCTCATAGAATCTTCATTCCGTGTCATCAGAGAATCGGAGTTACAAGGAGATTCCCCGGCGCCTCGACCAGTCTCCCCGTCAGGGTCCGGGAAAATCAAACGCCGGACACATGCAGCCGCGGGTCTTCTCTGCCCTTCCGCAGCTCTCGCGACCCGCAAGGCCGTTCCGTAGCCGCTATTGTTGCACCAGCCGCGGCCCTCTTAAGATACGACTCTGCCCCTCCGGCCAGGCCCTCTCCACCGGGAGCGGGTCGCAAGTCCCTGGCCCCTAGACTCGTTTCCTCGGTGTTCCCGGGCGTCGGGCCGAGGCTCGATGGTTGGTAGGGTGGTTAGCGCCAGGTGCGATGGATTCTCTGGCCGTCTCTGCACCCCCGCCGCCCTCCCGGGGTCGCTGCGACACGGAGCTCGCGCTCTAGGCGGCCATCTCGCTTCGTGGCCCGGCCAGGCCCTGGCAGGCCATTTGTAACACACAAATGCATTCCTGGAGAACATTCACTCTGGCGTGGTGGCCCAACATAGATCATTCCATGCTCTGGCCTCCTCCCTGATGGCAGCCAGTGTCCCTGTCGCTAGCCTCCCCCCTCCAACTTCCTCTACCCAGTCCCATTCCCCTGAACCCCAACCTATCCCAATCACGCAATCAGACCAGCATGCACCCAAGACAACACACAGGAGTGGTTCAGGCAAACACAAGCACCACACATCATCCCACAGGCACTCACACAGACACCATCCAGAAGCAGACACACCAACATTCACTTCCTCCACTGTGTCCCCTTCCTCCTCCTTGTCCACCTCCCTCCAGTAGCATCTCCACTCATACCTGCATGCACTACATCCTCATCCACTACCTCCATCACCAGCACTCCTATCACTACACACCCCTCACTGGCAGTCACCACCCCCACATCCATGCACACTTCCACTGTGTCCTCTCCCACTGTGTCTGTGCCCCCTCCTCCCAAAGTACACAAACGCAAGTACTCAGACACCCAACAGCCATCCACCTCACAACAGCATCCAGCCCATGCACCTGCACCCAAACACTGCAGACACTTCCTACAACCACTCCCTCTTCCTCCACTCCCAGACCTTCACCCTGTTCCCGCTCTGGTGTCCCTAAGAAGCATTTCCTCTCCACCCTTGACCTCTTCCCTACCCCTGCCCCCTTCCTTCACTTTGGGCAAGGGTGGGCAGAACCTAGGCCAGCACCTCAGCCACCCAGTCCACAGCCACTGTAGTTTCCGCAGCTACTGCAGGTGTGAGCGGCTCGAAGGAGACACCCATCAGCACTGGCAGTGTGCCCGCACCAGCTGCCAAGGGCAAGGCCAAAGAACAACCACCAGCTCCCAAGGGCAAAAAGGGACCACCAGCTGCCAGGGCCAAGGATGCACCAACAGCTCCCAAGGGCAAGGAGGCACCATGAGCTGCCAAGGGCAATGAGCACCCCCAGCTGCCAAGGAAAAGGGCAAAGGGCCTGCCCCTGCAGGCAGAAGGGACAGGAGGCCTATTGCTGTGACAGTATCTGAGCCCGCACACCAACCATGCCACTTCAGCCATCCAAGGCTGCAAGGGAAGGGCTGGAGCCTCCCCCACCACTGGTAGCAGCACCGCCAGCAGCACCGGCACCGCCACCAGCACCACTGGCAGCAGCCCCAGTGGGCAGCCGTCCGAGGCTGCAGGGGAAGGGCTGGAGCCTCCCCCCACCACTGGCAGCAACGCCACAGCACCGCCAACAGCACCGCCACCGGCACCACCACCGGCACCACTGGCAGCAGCAGCCCCAGTGGGCAGCCATCTGTGGCTGCAGGGGAAGGGCTGGACCCTCCCTCCACCACTGGCAGCACCGGCACTGCCACCACTGTACAGCCATCGCTGCCGGCGGATGGACTGTAGTCCTGCCACCATGGAGTGTCATGCATCCTGCCAACAGCAAAACTCTGGATCTGACACCCAGGTGAGAGACTGTGACCTTGCACTCCCCATGTGCTGCATCACATGGGGAGCACAGGACCCCTCCAGGCCCCCTCCAGGACCAGTGGAAGAAGGCATCCACTTACACCCTCCTTGCCAGGATGAAACACACTGGGCACAAAGCCCCCTCCAGAACCAGTGGAAGAAGGCATCCACTCCCCCCACCTTGCCAAGATGAAACACACTGGGCACAAAGCCCCCTCCAGAACCAGTGGTAGAAGGCATCCACTCACCCCCTCCTTGCCAGGATGAAGCACACTGGACACAAAGCCCCCTCTAGAACCTGTGGAGAAGCCATCCACTAGAGAGATTGTGGCCTTGCACTCCGCAGGACCAAGCAGTGGGCAAACCACCCACTTGTGAGACTGTGGCTTTGCACTCCCCAGGACCAAGCAGTGAGCAAACCACTCACTTGAGAGACTGTGGCTTTGCATTCCACAGGACCAATCAGTGGGCAAACCACCCACTTGAGAGACATTTGCTTTGCACTCCCCAGGAACAAGTAGTAGGCATACCACCCACTTGAGAGACTGTGGTTTTGCACTCCCCAGGACCAAGCAGTAGGCAAAACACCCACTTGAGAGACTGTGGCCTTGCACTCCCCTGGACATCGCAGAGGGCACTTGCACTCCCCAGGACATCGCAGAGGGCATGTAGCTCCCTCCAGGAGCAGTGGCGTTGTACCATCTTCTGGCTGAGGTGTCCCCCCTTCCACTCCCCCCTGGGGTGCCTGTGTATTTTCGACCTGATGCCCCAGCGGTGTTCTCTCTGTATTGAGGCAGGAGTCAAGTGGGGCCTTGGCTTATCTCATATGGCCCTGTGGCCCACGTACATTATGGACTGGACAGTGTCCCTTCATTTGTATATATTTAAATACTGTTTTGATTTTTGAGGACGTATTTCTAGTATTTTATATTATTACACTCACTTTCTTCAAATAATTTTGTCCTTGCATTGCTCCTGAGGGGTGGGGGGGGGTAAATAGATGATTTTATTGCATCTGCTTCTGTGTACGGTGTTGGGGGTGGGGGTGTTGCGTGTTGTGTGTGAGTGTCACTCTCTTTTTCCTCCTCCCTCCCCTGTGTACTAGACTGCAGTACTCACTGTGGTCGTCATCGCCGGCGTTGGTATTCCTGGTGTATAAGGAGGTAGACCAGCATTAGGAACACCTGCAGTTCAGGCTCCATGGCGTTGTGGTTCTTACTTGAGTCTCCAGAGTTGAGTCCTTTGCCTTCTGTGTACTGTTTCTGCTGTGCTTTTGATGGCGTTGTTACCACCCCGGAAAAGGTGACGGATTGGTGTCTCATAATACAGTGGCCAGAACCTTGTCTTCCGCTTGTCTGTTGGCGGTTACCGCCGCGGTGCTTGTTGCTACCGCCGTGGCGGTCGGTGTGTTAAAGTGGCTGTCTGTGGTGGCGGTTTCCGCTATGGTCATAATTTAGTTCTTTTTACCGCCGGCCTGTTGGCGGTATTACCACTGCTTTATCTCCGACCGTCAGGGTTGCAATGAGGGCCAATATCTTTTGTCACCATTTATACCACAAAGTCTGTATGGCCTATGAACTAAAGAAAACTTTTTCTTTTTACCAGATTCGCTTGAATTTTTGATTTATTTTTATGCTGCATATTTTAATAAATGCCCTCAATGATATGTTTGATTGCCAACATGCAACCCTCTTTAAAAACACATTAGACTGACAGCATTTTACATATATTCATGAATTCCTTGAACAAAGCAAGGCTTGAAACTATTCATGGCTCACTCACTACATATGTTTATAACGTAATAACTGGCTTTGTTTTTTGTTATAAACATGACATATATAGCTTAGATATTTATCGTGCTTTAGGCATTTTAGATCCTAGTAATTTGAGAGCATGGATTTTCTCTACACATTAGCTAAGTCCCCCATATTAGATACACCTACGTGGTCACATTTAGATGTACAAGCCGTTAAGATCCAACTCATCGACTCCATTTTAAGTAACCCCCACTACCATCTTTAGACAATTGAGGACCTCATTTTTAGATAATGAATGTCGCCATCTATCTCAATTTATGCAGAATCATTGTCATGTCTGCCATTTGGCACACACTTTGTCTGACCTTATCTTTCTAAGAACTGTGAAAGTGTCAAGTGATTAAGCTAATGACACCAATATCACATCAGTCTGGGAAACATGTCTACTTATCATCATGACAAAGTCAAATAGGAACAAGTGCAGGCATATATCCAAAGTAGTGTGGTCTGAATTGATGTCTTCTCACCGTATATGTTCATAAGGAAATGTTTGTGACTCATACCTTGATACAGATAATCTATGTTAGACATTCCTAAACTTATGTCAGAAATTTCAATTTCTGATAAGATTTAGTATATAGTGACTGCCAGTTGACCACTTGTTAGGAGAGGTCCTTTTCCCAGATTATCGCACTAGATTGACGAGATGGTCCCACCTACTGCCAGCGCACATTGAAGATGCTACATCCTGCCCAATGCTGAAAAAAGCTGAGTCCCGGAGGCAGGCTGCTACCACATTGCATGTTTGGTGTTCACGTATTATACATAAAGAAAGGAAAGATTATACTAATCCCAAGAACTAGTGACCAATGTGGATTGTAAAATATACACAAAGATATTAGCCCTCAGATTAGAAATAGCCCCAACAAACAAATACATATTTCACAAACAGAATTTGTAAAAAGGCAGATATGCATCAGATAACATCAGACTATTTGGCCATGTGTTAGAAAAGGCAAAATTACTCAACTCACCTTCACTCGCCATGGCACTGTATGCAAAGAAGACATTTGATAACGTTTCTTGGACTTTCTTGCATGCAGTTGTGTAATGAATTCAACTTGGGATCATCATTTGAATGCATCAGTCTGTTGTGTACTATGTACACAAACGACAGTGGGCATTAAAATAAATGGTAATACATTTGATTGCTTTAGCTTTTCACAAGGTGCAAGGAAGGGCTTTCCCATATCATTATTACTAAGATTACTTAGCATAGAACTATTACTGGATGTTATTCAAACAAATTGGAATATCAAAAGGGATTCCTTTTTCTTACAGCCACAAAAAATAGCAGCATACGTGGATAACACATATGTGGATGCCATACATGGCAGCGAGCGATATTCCAGAGATACGTACAACAATTAGCACCAGTATCCAGCTGCTCATTAAATTGCGAGAAAACTGAAGTTTTCCTTCAAACTATGCCATCCTTTGATGATTAAAAAAATTATGAGTCAACTGCAAGCCAAACAAGTACAATACTTTGCAATAGAATTTTTTTTAAACTCATAAAGAATATTGTTAAAAATGAAAGTTGTTACAGATGTTTGGTCTCCCAACCTTATGTTATATTGTGTAATTTTTATTTTTAATGATCTTTAATGGTTTTTCATTTAGAAACAGAATACATTCCGGAGATTAAACATAATTATTTATGAGTTTCCACAGTTACCAAGCAGATTGTCTCAACAACTTGAACTATACCCCCTCAACGGCACTTATGTAAGCTTTTCAGTCATCAACTTTTACAGGACTGAGAAAGCAATCAATCTTACCTCCAAAACATACATAAATACTTGTAGGTGTAAGTGTGGGTGACACCAGACATTTGTATCACATCTTCCTGTGATGGAGTTGTTTTAAGGTTGGAGAGCACATCCACCCAGGCTCGCAGATCCTCTTCCAGTTTTTCATTTTGTTCAGTCGTGTGTCATACGGACCTCTTCAGTTGTCGCCCACTCCATAATGTCCTTAAAACATTCAGAATATTCAGGGGGACTGGCACTTAACTGGCTTATGGCTATACATTATTTCACTAGAGTTAAGCCCAGCAGGACGAATCTCCTACAAAGTTTCCGTTTGGGAGGGGAAGGGATAAGGCCCAGTAATACCCATGCAGGTTCTAGTGGAAGCACCCAACCAGAGGTCCTATTTAGATTGGTGAGGACTTGCTGCCAAAACGAGAAAATAGTCACAAAGTTCCAGGACAAATGCAGAAAGTCCGCTTTTAGGTTATGGCATCGAGGGCATCTCTCAGAGCGCATGGGATAAAGCCTGCTTAAGGTGGCAGGGAAAAGGTATGTTTGTTGAATGAAGTTATAATGTGGCAATTTAAACCCTGCATTTGAAGTGGCTGTGTGTACCCCTTCATGGATGCGTTACCAATCTTGGGAAGTTAAATGGTCCGGTACTAGTTCTTCCCATTTAGTCTGGATCAAGAGAGGCTGTTGTGGGAAGTCCGTACTTAATGCCCTATATAAATGTGATATCAAAAGACGGCCTTCAGCCATGTGTCATAGAGTGGCAAGAATGGTGGATCGTAGTGGGGTGTCTGGAAATGTCAGCCAAATTCCTCAGGCTGTGGTGGAGAGCTTCTGGTACTGTAAGAATTGACCTGGACCTTGAGTAAATGATTCAACTGCTTCAGCATACTTTATGAAGCTACCTTCTGGGTAAAGATAACCTAGCGTAAGGCATCCCCCCATCTTCCATCTCTGGAGTGAGATATAGTCCCCAATTTTGCAGAAGGGCTTTACTGTCCAGATGATGAGCTCTGTATGGAAAGAAGCCTTTTGTAGCACCCTTCGTTCTGTATCTTCCCATAGATGGGCCACATATCGGATTATGTAAGGTGTGTCAGGAGGAATCCTGGAGCCGGCCATCAGTAAGGTAGGAAGCGACATCCCCTCCAGTAACATTTTCTCCCAGGAATCGCCCTCTTCTTACCAGTGGATAGCGTGCTGTAGGTGTGCAGCTATTTAATAAAATTCTAGGTTGGGAACCTTTGAGACCCCAGAAGACCATGGCCCCCTAAGTGTGGCCAGACTGACTTGTTTTTGTTTATTCACCCACAATAAATCTACCATGAGAGAATCAAGCATTCGTAAATACCGATGGGGGATCCTGTAGAAATTACCTTGTAGGGCATACGGACAACGTGGGAGCTTTATCATTTTCTCAATCACTATCTTTCCCATTAGGAAGAGAGGTAGGTCTCTCTAAAATCAAACCGATGCTTGAAGATTCGATGCCACCCTCCCGATATTTAGATCTAGGAACTCGGTATTCGTAGGGACGAGATAAATATCCAAGTAACGAATATCTCAAAGCTGCAATGGGATATCCATCAGGGGGAGATCCTTCCGACTGATGCCCGTTAGGGAGCCTATTGGGTATAGTCTAGATTTTGTAGGATTAACCAGCAGGCCAGAAATAACTCAGAACTCACACATTACCTGCATAAGAATGGAACTGAGACGGTAGGACATAAGGAGATATAGCAAGGCATTATCTGCTTTAAAGGGAGCTCACATGTTTGGCTTTCCCTACAGTGATCCTCCATGGGTCCATGGTCTGTTGGAGACGGACTGCCAGGGGGTCCATCGCCAGAGCAAATAAAAGTGGCAAGAGGGGACAACCCTGCCTGGTGCCCCTGCCCAGACAAAACAGGACGGATACCTCACCCCAAGTTTATATATGAGCGCAGAAAGCTGCATACAGTAACTGTATCCACTAGCTAAATATTGGGACCTAAGCCAGTCTTATGGAGAACTTGCCAGATGTACATCTAATTTATCAATTTGAAGGCCTGTTAAATGTCCAAACCCGCAAGTTCTAGTTCCTCAGGCTGATGTATTGTGGAATGATAGACATGTGCAAGCATTCCCAAATTATGCAATGTGTTACGTGTTGGAATAAACCCTGATTGGTCAACATGTAGCAGAAAAGGGAGGTAGAGGCATAGTTGGCTGGTTAGGACAGTACTAAGTATTTTAACATCGATATTAAGGAAGAAATAGGGCGGTACGCCGAGGCTAAAGTGGGGTCCTTGCCTGGTTTGTATATCATAACAATTAGGGCTTCCTTTAGCGAGGGAGGGAGACTACCAGATCGTAGGGTGTCGTTATAGACCTCTAGGAGTTTATCCACCAACAGGTCTGCATATTTGCGATAAAATTCAGTTGAGAGACAACCATTCCCAGGGAATTTTGCATTTTTAAATGATTGAATGACCGTAAGGATTTCCTCCAGGGTTATGGGGTCATCTATGGTTCGGCCCTCTTTAAGGGAAAGTTTGGGAATGCCAATGTTCTGGAGGCATGCTACCATAATGTCCAAGTGGGAGTCGCCCCAGCTAGCATAAAGAAACCTCAAATGTGAGTGAAACACCCTATTTATGGCCTGTTGGATATGAACCGGCTGTCCAGTATCAGTATATAGAGTAAGGATAAGAGCCAGAGAATTCTCCTGTCTAACCAGATGGGCTAGCATAGCACCTGTTTTGTCATCTCCTGCATGTAACCTTTGACAGTAGGCTGTAAAGGTAAATTTTTCTAATTAGTGCCAATCATTAAGGAGCTTTGAGCGTGTGTCCTGAGGGAACTGTAAAGATTCCGGGTGGGTGAGTATTCGACTCTCAATGTCCTTCAAAGCCTGATCATGATTTTTAATGTTTCAGTCGAGTTATTGTCTAACCCCATAAGATATTTTGAGGCAAACGTCTCGCAGTACAACTTTCATTGCCTCCCAGTGTGCCGTTCAGTTACTTGAAGAGCCCCAGTTCTCTCAGGAATAACGTGTTAATGTGTTGCGAATTGTCAGAGCAAAGGGAGGGTCTGTCTCGGGGCATAGATGCCACAATGGTATTTTCGATCGGGTGGTCAGACATCCCAGTATCATAAGGACAGGAGATTGATCCGATAAATACCTGGGAAGATAAGAAACAGTGTGAACCCACAACACTAATGAATCTGATGCCAGGACATAGTCCAATCTGCTATGAGTACCTGTGGCCGGGGTGTAACAGGAGAATTGTTGAGTGTCAGGGTGTCTGGTCCGCCACATGTCACTTAGATGCAGTTCTCTTATAATATCTCTTAATGTTGTGGTCATGTGTGGGTCTGTGTGGCGACGGGTTGTGTAGGAGGCTGGCCTGGTTTATAGTGGGTACCTTGTGGTACTTACACCCTGCGCCAGGTCCAGTTATCCCTTATTAGTAGAATAGAGGTGTTTCTAGCAGCTTAGGCTGATAGAAGGTAGCTATGGCAAAGCAGCTTAGGCTGAACAAGGAGACATGCAAAGCTCCTACTATACCACTTATATCATATAGCACAATATCATGAGAAAACACAATACACAGAGTTACTAAAAATAAAGGTACTTTATTTTAATGACAATATGCCAAAAGTATCTCAGAGAATACCCTCACTTAGGAGGTAAGTAATATACACAAGTTATATGTACACAAACCCAAAACAGGTAAGTAACAGTGAGAAACGTAGTGCACACAATGTAGAATCACAATAGGATGCAATAGGTAGACATAGGTCTAGGGGCAACACAAACCATATACTCCAAAAGTGGAATGCGAATCACGAATGGACCCCAGACCTATGGGAGATTGTAGAGGGTTGCTGGGACTGTGAGAAAACAGTAAGGGTGTCCAAAATACCCCACCCCAAGACCCTGAAAAGTAGGAGTAAAGTTACCCTACTACCCCAGAAAGACACAATAGTCGTGATAGGGGATTCTGCAAGAACCACAAGCACCAGCAAAACACTGAAGACAGATTCCTGGACCTGAGGACGTGTAAAGGAAGGGGACCAAGTCCAGGAGTCACAAAAGTGTCCGGGGCGGCAGGTGCCCACTAAACCCTGGAGGAAGGTGCAAAAGGGCTGCCTCCGGTTGGAAGAAGCCAAAGATTCTGCAACAACGAAAAAGGGTAGGAACTTCTCCTTTGGATGGAAGATGTCCCACGGCGTGCTGGATGTTGCAGAAGTGTTTTCAGGCCGAAATACCGCTGCAAAAATCACGGTAGAGGATTTTGGGTGCTGCTGGGGACCAGCAAGGACCAGAATGCAGCCCCTTGGAAGAGGACACAGAGGGGACACTCAGCAACTCAGAAAGCCCCCGCAGAAGCAGGCAGCACCCGCAGAAGTACCGGAGCAGGCACTTAGAAGATCTGTGAACTCAGAGTTACAAAAGGAGGGTCCCACGACATCGGAGTCCAACTCAGCGAGTTGGGCAATGCAGGACGGAGTGCTGGGGACCCAGGCTAGGCTGTGCACAAAGGAATCCTTGGAGAAGTGCACAGAAGCCCTAGCAGCTGCAAATCACGCAGTACTCAGGTTTGCTGTCTGGCGTGGGGAGGCAAGGACTTACCTCCACCAAATTTGGACAGAAGGGCCACTGGACTGTGGGAGACACTTGGACCCAGCTCCTGTGTTCCAGGGACCAAGCTCGCCAGGATGAGAGGGGACCCAGAGGACCGGTGATGCAGAAGTTTGGTGCCTGCGTTGGCAGGGGGAAGATTCCGTCGACCCACTGGAGATTTCTTCTTGGCTTCCACGGCATGGTGAAGGCAGAGAGCCCTCAGAGCATTCACCACCAGGAAACAGTCGAGAAAGCCGTCAGGATGAGGCGCTAAGATGTTGCTGGTAGTCGTCTTGCTACTTTGTTGCAGTTTTGCAGGCGTCCTGGAGCAGTCAGCGGTCGATCCTTGGCAGAAGTCGAACAGGGAAGTGCAGAGGAACTCTGGTGAGCTCTTGCATTCGTTATCTGAGGAATAGCCCAGAGCAGAGACCTTAAATATCCAGAAAAGGAGGTTTGGCTATTAAGAAAGGAGGCTTGGCGACTGAAAGAGGTAAGCACCTATCAGGAGGAGTCTCTGGCGTCACCTGCTGGCACTGGCCACTCAGAGCAGTCCATTGTGCCCCAACACCTCTGAATCCAAGATGGCAGAGGTCTGGGACACGCTGGAGGAGCTCTCGGCACCTCCCCTGGGAGTTACTGGTCAGGGGAGTGGTCACTCCCCTTTCCTTTGTCCAGTTTCGCTCCAGAGCCGGGCTGGGGATCCCTGAACCGGTGTAGACTGGATTATGCAGAGATGGGCACCATTTGTGCCCATCAAAGCATTTCCAGAGGCTGGGGGAGGCTACTCCTCCCCAGCCCTTCACACCTATTTCCAAAGGAAGAGGGTGTAACACCCTCTCTCAGAGGAAAACCTTTGTTCTGCCTTCCTGGGCCTGGGCTGCCCAGACCCCAGGGGGGCAGAAACATGTCTGAGGGGTTGGCAGCAGCAGCAGCTGCAGTGGAAACCCCAGAAAAGCAGTTTGGCAGTACCCGGGTTCTGTGCTAGAGACCTGGGGGATCATGGAATTGTCCCCCCAATACCAGAATGGTATTGGGGTGACAATTCCATGATCTTAGACATGTTCCATGGCCATGTTCGGAGTTACCATTGTGACGCTAACCATAGGTAGTGACTTATGTGTAGTGCACGCGTGTAATGGTGTCCCCGCACTCACAAGGTTCGGGGAATTTGCCCCGAACAATGTGGGGGCACCTTGGCTAGTGCCAGGGTGCCCACACACTAAGTAACTTGGCACCTAACCTTCACCAAGTGAGGGTTGGACATATAGATGACTTATAAGTTACTTATGTGCAGTGAAAAATGGCTGTGAAATAACGTGGACGTTATTTCACTCAGGCTGCAGTGGCAGTCCTGTGTAAGAATTGTCTGAGCTCCCTATGGGTGGCAAAAGAAATGCTGCAGCCCATAGGGATCTCCTGGAACCCCAATACCATGGGTACCTAGGTACCATATACAAGGGAATTATATGGGTGTTCCAGTGTGCCAATGAGAATTGGTAAAATTAGTCACTAGCCTGCAGTGACAATTTTAGAAAGCAGAGAGAGCATAAACACTGAGGTTCTGGTTAGCAGAGCCTCAGTGATACAGTTAGGCACTACACAGGAAACACATACAGGGCATACATTATGAGCACTGGGGTCCTGCCTAGCAGGATCCCAGTGACACATGGGCAAAAACAAACATACATACAGTGAAAATGGGGGTAACATGCCAGGCAAGATGGTACTTTCCTACAGGTTGGAAGCCGTTCTTTGTCCCCATCTAGGACACAGTTGTAGTCTCCTGCCATAATCACATCTGCAGCTAAGTATAGGGATGCAGCTCAGGTCATATCCCCGAAAACATTCAGACAGTCATTGTTAGGGGCATACAAATTGATCAAGCAGACCTCTCTACCATCTACTGTACCATACAGAATCACATAACGGCCTTCAGAGTCCAGGATATGATGTCTATGCAGGAAAGGTACTCTGGGAGCTAACCAAATTAGTACTCCCCAAGCAAAACTGTAGAAGGATGTAGCATAAATATGACCCCTCCAATGTTTCCGGGGGGAAGGTGTGCAATTACCCCACAGGTGCATCTCTTGCAGAAATACAATGGATATCTTATAGCTTTTTAAATAGGCATGTACCCTTCTCTGTTCCTCTAACTGGTCAATGCTACCGACATTCCATGTCATTAATTTTGCAGTATACTCTGTCATAAGGGGCTATGTATGTCTGTCTTCCTATCATTAGGAACTTAAGTGGTAACTGTCTAATGCAGCCAAATAAAGTATTGCCCTGGATCAGGTTTACTGTGATAATACAGAAGAGCGGTCCAAAACATTGAATAATATCCATTTCAGTAAAACCGAAATTTGTTCCCAACTCCCCCCTCCCCATGGGCAGTTGTGCTGTATTTTCCCACCCACTGTATAAACAGTTGGGGGATGGCAACAGCTGCCCCATTTCCTAAATTCTAATACTGATTAAGCTTAGATCATAAAAAGGAAAACACACTGCATATATAATAATAACCATTAGCATGCTAGAGCTGCGGGCAAGAGAAAGGGAAACGGAGTATAACCCTCAAGCTCCCTATCACTTCCACAATCTCTGTCCAACAGCCTCCCATGGATCACATTAGGGCATAGGATTAGCAGACTGAAACATATATGCATTGAAGCCGTTTTAGGAATCTTGATAAGCAACAAATAACATAATTTCTATGATCAACATTAGAGCTCACCCGGAAGGGTCACCACAAACACCAGAGAGTTCAGATGGAATTCTAAAGTGGAACCTAGGAAGATCAGCGAGACACCCCTGGGGATCTATTACCGCACATTATTCCATCTCAGAGGCTTTGCTGTCTATTCCTGGGATATAGCTATTACGCTGAGGTGAGTTTCTAAAGTCCAAAGCTGCATCTGCCGCATGTAACGTTCCATTAGGACCATCGATGATCCTACCAGAGAGGTCTTGTCCCTAGTTTCCTTTCTCTGTTCCCCCCATCGACCAGACCAGAAAGATTGTCACTGCTGTTGTGGGGATTGCCGAGCAGAGGTCCCACTGGAGTTCTGAGGCAGGGTGTCCAACCAGTCGGTGGCTTCAACTGGAGTATAAAAGAACAGGGCAGATCCTCCATGTTGGACCAAGAGTTTCGCCAACAAGAGGAAGGCTGTATTTCAGATGTAACCCTTGCAGTCTCTTTTTGACTGCCATAAATGTTTTCCTCTGTTCTTGTACCCCCTGAGTGTAATCAGGAAAGATTGAGATGTATGTGCCTTGATATGACGGAGCGTTACGAGCCCTGTTACACTGGAATATAGCACTGCGGTCCGGAAATTAAATAGGCGGGCAATAATAGCTCTTGGGGGTGTTCTGGCTCCAGTAAAGGTGCTAGAGGTCTGTGAGCCCTCTCTATAGTGAAAATGTTTGTTAGCTTTTTTAGTTTTCAGGGTCGTTGTGATCCATTCATCCAGAAAGAGTTCAGCAGAAGGCCCCTCCACGGTTCCCAAGAATCCCACGAAACAGAGGTTATTTCTTCTGGAATGGCCTTCAGCATCTTCAAGGTGGTCAACCAGGTGGGTAGTCAGTTTCTGTAGGTCCAAAACAGTGGTACAAATAGTGCAGATTTCCTGTTGAAGTAATGCAACATTTTGTTCTGTATCTGTCACTCCTTCTGATACCTTACGCAGATCAGCTTGAAGTAAGGCAATGTCCACCGTCTCTATCTTACGGACTACTTCAGTTTTACAGTTCTGAATTGCTACCATTCATTCTGTCAGTGAAGGTGGAGGGGGGACCGATCCTCTCCCTCCAGGAGGTTAAGCATCATGGGATTCTCCTCCTCCAAATGTGCAGGGGGTGGTGCCGGGTGGGTTTAATTGATTATCTTGTTGGACTGCCCTGACTTTGAACTCTTATCTTTCACAATGATGACTAAAATTGCGCAGGTCACCTGACACTGCTAGGGTGGGAGTTCGTTATAACAATTATGCAGATCAAATGTAGTTACCTTTTTGGTATAGATTGAGCTAAGCTGGCAAAATTAATTCTCTGGTTAGGGGTGCCACAGAAGGAGATTCAGGGTGAATCGGGATTCAACGTAATGGTGTGGGCATTAAATGCGAAGAGGGAAGGTTGTCCAATTCCAGTAAGATCCCTCCCCACTACACCCCACATGCAGGGTATAGCAGACAGGCACCCCAGGAGTCGCAACCAAGAGCTCTCAGATTGTGGGTAGTAGTGAACGTTTGCCAGTCAATTACCCTGCAGGTGTGTCCCCTGGAGACGTAGGCAGAGAAGTTGGAGAATACAGCACCATCTTAAATGGCGAGTCTCAGTAATAGAGCATTGTAAAGAAGATATGGAGGATCTTATTGTTATCCTGGATATATCATCCACAATTATAATATCACAAATGGGGCCTCACTGTGATCAAGCCAATGCTACAGGTTAGCTGGAGTGGTGATATCTGCGAGGAGTGCTAGGGCAAGCGCATCATGTTGGGTCAGCAACACAGTTCAAAGATCCAGGTACAGGTACTGCACACCACAGTTCAAATACTGCTACTCCAGGGATAAAGACGTGCAGCCATGGGCCGTTTTATGCTGGCATAGGAAAAACAGAATTGAAGTTCAGGCTTGCCCCTGCGGATCAGCACCCAAACCCTGGTAGGGCACTGCATCTCGCTCATAGTTCCAACCACACAGATTACAGAGCCGGGCTACAGCACCGGTCATGTGTCCCTGTGCTGCCACAACGCACACTCACTTCCTAGGGAAGACATGACTCAACGCCACGGGGAGCAGCATGGGGGAGCTGAGAGACGTCCTTAGGTGGGGACCCCCGTCCACGGGGCCGTGATGTCCCAGTCAGCGTTCACCACTGCCTTCGTTCTGGCTTCTGGCAGCCGTTCTTGTCCTCCGACTGCAACACAGGCAGGAACAAATAGGGCCTCAATGGGCGAGGGCCCTGGCTGTCGCACTGCAACAGGCTGTGGGTCGCCCTGCCCGCTACTCCGCCGGCACTAGATCCAAATGCCAGGCCCTGCAGGGAGTCTTAAGGCCTGGTGGGAACTGGGATCCGCCAAGGTAAGGTGCAGCACACTCACCTGGTGGTAGAACGGGGTGTTAGAATCCCAGCTTTGGAAAATAGCGCAGCTGCCGAGCAGACAGAGTGGTGTGTAGGCCCGGCACACAATGGTCAGTTTGAGTTCATGGAGGGCAGTCTTTGGAGTATATAAGGTGCCCCCCCTATTTAGTGAGGTATAGGGGAGCAAAAGTGGATGTCGGATGGCACAAATTTACCAGGATTGCCGCAGGATTTATAAACAAGGCCTGGGAGCTGAAAGAGTACGTCTAGCTGGCCATCTTGCCTGGCCACACCCCCTTCTTATTTTGTTTTATATGTTATGTTTTATGTTATTTGTAAAGCTCTCTCTCACCTGGGAGGTTATCCCAGTGCAGAAGCAGGAGCATTCTGAGTCAAGCCAGGGCTAGCCTAGTTCAAAGTCGAAGAGCCACGTCTTCAGCTTGTTACAGAACTTAAGAAGAAGAGGGTTCTGATGTGCGTGGGTAGGTTGTACCAGGCTTTAGGGGTGATGTAGGAGAAGGGGCAGATACCAGCCCTGGTTCTACAAATATGTGTGCAATAGAAATCCAGTTGAGCTAAGGTGTCTGGTAGGTTTGTGGAATCTTATGCAGCTGTTGAGGTAAGTTAGCCTTGTATTGTGTAGTTCTTTGAAAGTGTGCATGAGGAGTTTACACCAAGCTCACTTGTGAATTGGGAGCCAGAGGAGCTCCCTGAGATACAGGTTGAGGTGTGTGTGGTGTGGTAGGTTGAGTGTGATCCTGGCATCTGAGTTCAGTATGATTTGATGTCTCTTGGGGCCAGATGCACATAGCTTTTTTTTTTTTTTTTTTTAAATATTTTTTATTAATATTTGCCATTTACAGGTTGTGTTCTTCAATACATGTACATTTTTCAAAATTGCTTTGTATTTAAACATCATTATTCTTTTTTCTGTTTAAAGTCGTCTTGCATTACATGTCTTCAGGTTTTTTTTTACATACTTTATTATCTCTTATTCACTTTCAACTTACGTCCTGCCCTGTATTCAGTTTAGTGGAGTGCTATCTCTGATGGGCCCTTACTTTTATCCTGTGGGCTTAAACTGAACATAAACTTAAACTCTATGGTGCTATTATTCCCAGTTGTCTTTTTATGTGGAGGTCGTTTTGGAGTAGTGTTCTATCCCATCTTGCCCTTATCCAGTTCTTACCCCTTCTATTTTGTGTGTTGGTTCGTCTGCTATCCTCTCGGCGTCCTCTGGTTCCTCCCCTCACCTCCTTCTTGTTATGAAGTCTGCTCATTACTTCTTGGGGTTTCTATGATTCCCTCGCTCTCTCCCACTAATGTAAAGGCTCTACTGGTGTGTATTTCTCTGCTTCGCCTCAGTATACTAGCTAGTTGCTAGTCTGAGTCTCCTGTGTCACTGCCTTCTCCCATTACTTCTTGTCTCCATTTTGATAATATCTCTTCCCAGGCTGGAGCTATTGGTGTTTGGCACAACCCTCTTGCTTCCTCGCTCTTCAGGACCTGTAATTCCGCTTCTGTCCACTTCTCTACGTCCAGCCTCCACTCGGCCACAGCTGGGCCCTTAGGAGATTTCCATCCCACCGCTATTAGTCGTCTATATAGTGCTAGCGTAGTATCTATGTAGCGCTCTTGTACCTTCCCAATTGTGAGTCCTTGTTTCAGGCCTACCAAGCATATTGCTGGGGTTTGTGGTATTCGGCTTTCCATCAACTTCTCCAAATCACTCATCACCGTCCCCCATCCAACTTGGATCTCTGGACAATGACAGATCATATGGTCAAGGTCGGCCCTCACCACGCCTCATCTGGGGCATCCCGCGGTAGTACCTCCATATATACGGGTTAATCGCTGTGGAGTGAGGTATGTCCTATGAATGTAGTTATACTGGTTGTATCTCAAACGGGTATTTCTCAATACTTTCTTTGGGTATGCCAGTATGCTCTTCCACTCTGTGTCTGATAGTTCTTTTTCGAGGGTTCTTTCCCATTTATCTCTCAAATGTCTCAACTGGTCTAGTGTGTCCTCAATTTGTGTTTTGTATAGTTTGGTGATTGGGTGGGAATCTGCCCTCATTGTCAATAGTTGGTGTAACACGCGGTGTGTGGCAGGTTCCGCGTTGATCGTTTCCCAATGTTCCTGTACAATATGGGTTAGTCTCTGGTGCACAAGGAACTGTCCTCTGTGGATCCCTTTTTTGTCTACTAGCTCAGTAAATGGGCTCAGCACCCCCTCCCCGAATAGATCTCCTATTGTCTCTTCTCCCGCCCTCGTCCAAAGCCATAGGTCTGTGTCCATCCGTTTCCCATCAGTCGATTCTACCTTCAACATACTTAGTGGTAATGCCGGGGAGTAGGGTTTACCTATTCCTACCCTCTTTGAACATCTCTTCCAGCACATCAATGCCACTTTCGTCAATGTGCTCTTTTCTTGTGACTTCAACTTCCGTCCCACCATTTCTGACATGATCTCTTCCGTGCTTAATTCTCTGCTCCCCGTGTGTCTATCTAGGGTACCCTCACCTGCAATCCATCTGGCCGACCATTGTAATTGACAAGATAAATAATATAGCTCGAAGTCAGGAACTCCTAGTCCCCCCTCAATGGTTGGCCTGCATAACGTTGATAGTGCCGTACGACACCGGCCTCCATCCCACAATAGTTCTCTGAGTAGTGAATTTAGTTAGCTAAACCATGATGCTGGGATCAGTATCGGTAGGTTAGTGAAATAGTAAAGGAGTCGAGGTAACATGACCATTTTGGTTAGTGCTATTCTGACCATTATAGAGAGTTTCAGAGTTCTCCAGAAACCCACGGATGCTCTTAGGGAGCCGAGCGGCCTGCCAAGGTTATCTTCCTGCAGGTCCCCCGGGTCGTGATACACCTGAATTCCTACGTACCTGAATGTGTCAGGAGCCCATACCACTGCCTCCGGGAATGCAGATGGCTGGGCGCAACCCCTGGTCATCGGGAAATCCTGATAGTTCACCGAACCGATTCAAAGCCTGTAAGGCCCATTGAAGTCCAGTATCTCCGTCATTAAGGTAAATTAGGATATCGTCGGCATATAGTGAGATGTTGTGTTCATTCCCTCCCCATCTCACTCCCCTGCCCTTGCCTTCCATTCGAAAATAGGCGGCTAAAGGTTCAATAGCTAGGGCAAACAGTAGCGGTGACAATGGGCATCCCTGTCTGGTGCCCCTGTGAATGGTGTAGGGGGTTGAGATAACTTTCCCTGTCTTAACTCTCGCTTGTGGGGCTGTGTAGAGCAGGTCCACCCACTTTACCCATTTGTCTCCCATGCCCATCTTTAGCATTAGCACTCTCAGGTAATCCCAACGAATCGAATTAAAGGCTTTCTCGAAGTCTATGGCCAGTAACATCCCTTTAGACGATTTCACTGTTACTGGCATCTGTAAAATGGCGAAGAGCCGTCGGAGGTTGAGTGATGTATTGCGGTTCGGTACAAACCCATTTTGATCCACGTTTACCAGGGCTGGTATATGTTGCAGCAACCGATTAGCTAGAATTTTGCTGAGGATTTTAAAATCGTTGTTTAGCAATGAGAGAGGTCTGAAGTTGGTGACTGACGCCTCACCTGTTTTCGTTTTGGGCAGAGGGATCACTACCGCTTCCCTGAGTGTGTCTGGGAGAAGGCCTCTGTGTAGTGCCTCTGTATAAAGGTCCACCAGCTGTGGAACCAATAGCTTGGAGTATTTCTTATAAAAGTCCATTGGCAGCCCATCGGTGCCTGGTGTTTTCCCTGGGGCCAAATGTGTGATAGCCTCAACTACCACTTCCTTCGTCACTGGGCCCCCTAGCACTTCACCTTCTCCACTGTCTAGGGTTGGGAGCGGGAGTGATCGTAAGAATTCCATTAGTCTGCCTTTCTCTAACTTGTCCGGTTCCCTATATAGGTGGGTGTAGTACTCTTTAAAGGCCTCGTTAATAGGTCCGGGTCTGAATCTATGGTTCCCTCTCATGTTATGTACACTTACTATAGGTGTTCCCTCTCCTCCTGGTTTCACCAGCCATGCCAACATCTTGCCCGATCTACCCTATTCTGCTTGTACTGTGGTTAAGTGTCTCTTGAAGCAGTGGCAGCGGAGCTGTTCTTCCGCACGCGAGTGGGATTTCATCACCTGTTCATATTCCTCCTTTTCTTGCGCCTTCTTGTGTCCCTTCTTTTCCCATCTATGTATGACCTCCTCAAGCTTAATTACTTCTCGTTCTAGTGTTCGCTTAATCCCGACCGTCTGTCCTATGCTATAACCCCTCATCTCCACTTTTAGTGCTTCCCATTCCAGGTACCTGGAGGACGTTGACCCCTTGTTTATGTTAATTTGGTCTGCTAGGTGAGACCTGAGAGTCTCTCTGAATGCCTGATCTTCCAGTGCTGTTGGTGAAAGTCTCCACAACGGTATGGGGGGCCTATCCCCATCCACCCTCCACCTCACCAGTAACGGATTATGATCTGATATGGTTCGTCCCAGGTATTCAGTATAAAACATACCTCTTGCTATCCAGGGAGTACATACCACCCTGTCGATTCTAGTGTGTAACTGGTGTAGTACAGAATAAAAGGAGTAATCCTTCCCGTTTGGGTGTTGTTCTCGCCAGATGTCTACCATTCCCCATGCTTCCACCCACTCTCTTACTTTCTTGGCTGTTTTGTGTGTTGCTGCTCCCTGTAGTGGGGGTGAGGAGCGGTCCAAGTCTACATCCATGACACTATTAAAGTCTCCCCCTGTTAGTAATTCCCCATGTTGTTGACGGGTGATGCGACTCGAGAGACGCTGCAAAAAAGGCACTTGGGGGCATAAACACCTCCCAACACTATTGGGGTCCCATGTAGCCTTCCCTCTACTACTACAAATCTGCCCTTCTGGCCTACTTCTATGGACCTCGCCTCAAATGGCGCGCCGGCACGGATCCAAATTAACACACCCCTGGAGTAAGATGAGTACCCAGTGGCAAACACCTGCCCTCGCCATCTGCGTTTCAACTTTTCTACCTCGTTCGTTGTCAGGTGGGTTTCTTGGAGCATTGCTACATGTATGCCTCCTCGTTTCAAGTGAGCCAATACTTTATGCCTTTCTACAGGTGACCCCATTCCCAGCACGTTCCATGTTAAAAGGCTATAGTCTGCCATCTGAGTATGTCTTGTGAGGGATGCGTGTCCCACCCCCTCCTAGTGATCTCTCTTCCGCATTGTATACTCCAACGACCCACATGTATATGACCTTTTTCATTTATGCACTTACTGGTTCCAAACTTACGTAACCCCAACTCCCCCTCCCCAGGGCCCCTCCCTAACTGTAGGGTGCCCAGAAAAAACGTGCAAACGAGCAACGTGGTCCAACAAATACGTCTAGTTCTCGCCATTCTGCTGAATAGGCGAGAAGCCTTTCGGGGGTTGGTATAGAGTCCATTGGGGCCTTACTTCTGGTCGGTGTGCCCCACCTTGGTGTTCAACAGCGCCATGATCACCCCAATTCGTCCGCCATCTGCGGCGTCACTTTCGGTTGGTTCTCCGAACCACAGGAGCTCTCTGCTGATGATGCCGCTGTGCCGTCTGAGTCGTTGTCTACATTTCTCTTCGGTGAGGCTTCTTTGTTCATTGAGGCCGCTGCCCTTAGGGCCTCTTTTTTACTCAAGTCTTTCTGAGTCTGTGATGGCCCGGCTTGTGTGCGGGATCTGCGTCGCTTCCTCCTCCTCCCCCCTCTGGTGGAGTGGGGGGGATCATGGCCTGGACCCTCAGTCCGCTTTCCGCCACCTCCCCGAGCCTCCAGCCATTCCCAAGCCTCCTCTGGGTTAGGAAAAATCGTGGTTCTGCCCTTGATCATCACCTTCAGTCTGGCCGGGAAGAGGAGTGAGTACTGGATTCCCTCTTCTCTCAATGCCCTCTTTACTGCCATAAAGGAGGCTCTCCTTGTTTGAACCTCAAAGGTGAAGTCTGGGAAGAGGTTCACTTCTCCGTTGCCTACTCTGCAAGGACCCGTCTCCCTAGCCTTCTGGAGCAGGATGTCCCTGTCTCTGTAATGCAGCAGGCGTGCTATCACCACCCTGGGCGGTCTACCAGGTGCCGGTGGTCTCGCTGGGACTTGGTGTGCTCTCTCCAGGGCAAAGAACGGCGTCAGACAGTCTGGAGCCACTGTCTCCCTCATCCACTTCTCCAGGTAAGCCACCATATTTGTGCCCTCTGTTCCCTCCGGCAGCCCCACCACTCGCACATTGTTCCTTCGGCTTCGCCCCTCTGCATCTTCTGCTCTCTGCCCCAATCTTGTTATTCTCTCCGTTAAGTGCAGTACAGTGGTTTCCAAATCCTTTTGTCTCTGGGTTATATCTATCAGATTCGCTTCTGAGTCTTTAACCCTGTCTGCCAGCTTTTGGTGGTCTGCTCGGAGGAGACCCACTTCCACTGCGACCTGATTGATGTTGCGTTGTAGTGTGGTTTTTGTGTCCTCTATCGCTCCTAGGATTTTGTCAAATTTTTCCTGCATCGTAGATTGTGCTGGCTCATGCTTGTCTCCCCCTTTATTGCCATCAAGTGCTTGGCGCTCCATTTGTTCCCCCTGCGGCGGCTTTTTGATGTCATCAGCCCTGTTAGATCAGGTTCCAGCTCACTGCCTCAGCCAGCTGTTAATGCTTGGGTATCACTTGTTTCCTCGGTCTTCCGTGGGCTTCCGCTGCTATCTGCATTAACCCACCGGTGCTTCGATTGGGGGCTGCCCTCCTCGTCAGGATTATTTTTGTGTATGTGGTGCCACTCCCCGATGCACGGAATGAGTCCCAGGGCCATCCACCCTCTGTCGGGCTCTCACCGGCCCCCGCTCACCCGGCTCTTTTTCTTGTGGGGTAGGTGCCGGCTGGCTTCTCCCACTGTGGGCGGATCCGTGGTCTCCACTCCGATCTCGGTGGTATTCGTGGGGTTGCCTCCTGGCAGACAGGGGTCTAGTGCCGAGGGCCATCTCTCTTTTGCTCTCTCAGCTCCGCCGCGCCCCTCCGGTGTGTGACTGCTGCTTCTCTGGGCACGGGGCGTTGGGGAATCCTCCCAGTTCCCTATCTTTCCTCCCCTCTGCTGCTGCACTTTTCCTCAAATGTGGCCCTAGGCACTCCCCCTCTCCAGGGCTCTGGCTGGGACTTCGCTCGCCTGGGTTCTTCTTGCTCCATGCGGATTAAGTTCCTCGCCACTGGCCCCCAGTGGTTTTGTACTGCTGCCTTCCTTGTCCCAGGTTTCCTCTGTGTTGGGCCCCCCTCTCAACTTCAGGGGGCCCCCAGCCAGTGAGTGGCTCCCACCTCTGTTGCAAGGTTTCATCGACCGGGCCCCAGGCCCATCACATGCAGAGGCGCAGGGACGTCAGGATCGAGCGGTTGCTCGTCCCTCTTCCTCTTTCGTTGCGGATCTGCGCCAAGCTGGGCCACGCGCCGGCGGCTCCGGCGATCGGCCGTGCCCCAGGGAAGAGAGCCGTCAACGCTCCACAAGCTCGGAGCGGGCTCACTCCTCCTGCTCTGTTTGGTACGTTTGCGGCAGGCTGGCGTCACTCCTTCCCCTCGGCCGAGCGGGGACAGCCGCTCCGCGTTCCAGCCTACCCGAGCTCCCGGATCATTCGGGAGGCCCAGGGTGCGGCGGAGCTTCCGGCTCCTGATCGCATCAGGTCAGGCGGATCCTCCCTACGCGGCACCTCTATCTCATGCGATGTTGCGTCGCTTCTCAGACACCGGCAGCGCTCTGGCGGGGCTCCGTTATTGCGGATAATTGTAAGGCCCCGTCGGAGCACTCGGACTACACGTCCGACATCTTGACTCTCGTAGCCATGCCCCCCATGCTCATAGCTTTTTTCTTGTGACAAACAACCCGATTCACATAATCAGGCTGTTTGCCACAAGAAAAAGGCATTTTGCTATGTACAAACCCTATTTTGCGATTTGATAATCAATTTAACGAATCTCTAAATAGATTTGTGAGTCTCTATCTGGAAGGGGTGTACCGAGGGCGTCCCTTCCAAAAAGCATGTTGGATGGGGATGTTTGATTGTTTTGCGATCACAATTGCGGTCACAAAACAATCACAGTTACCACAAATTTCAAATTGTGGGTAACCCATTTGCAAAAGGGAAGGGGTCCCCATTGGAGACCTTCTCCTTTGTGAATGGATGCAAAAATATTTTTTCAGAACAAGCAGTAATCCCACAGACCACTGCTTACTCTGAAAAAATGAAACTGAAACTTTTCATTTTTCTTTGTGAAATGCATCCAGTTTTCCTTTGAGGAAACGGGCTGCATTTAAAATGCACCTTTATTTATTTAAATAGAAGTCACAGACATGGTGGTTTGCTGTCCCCACCAGGCTACCATCCCCGTGAGTGCAGCCATTCCCAATGGGTTTGCGAAATGCGAAAATGCAAAATTGCGAATTGCGACCTACCTCATGAATATTGATGAGGTAGATCATTTGCAACCCCATTGGGAATCGCAAACAGTGTGAGTTACACAGTTGTACATTTGGTTTTGCAACTCACACTTTGTGATTCCCAAACAGATTTAAAATTGTGAGTCATAAAAAAAATGTCATACATCTAGCCCCTAGTCATTTGTGTGCTGTTTCCAGTGTAGAGAGAACATTTCCATAGTTGAGTTTGCTCGTGATGGTTCTATTGGTGCTGGTAGGGAGCCATTTCACTTAGGCCGTCATGGTGAGTTGATTGTCATTGACTATGCTGATGTTCTTGGTGTTGTGGGTCTGAGTTCTGCTAGCCACCAGGTCGGGTACCACAGTATGGAATGTCTGTAGAAGGTCAGAACTTCTGTCATGCTAGTGTTCAGTTTGAGACAGCCGGCCTTCATCCTGTCTGCATCTTTGATCATGCAGGCGGCAAACTTGAGGGCTGCGGTGTCCCCTCTGTTCACAATCATATAGATGTCACCTGTTGCTGTAACTAGATCTCTTTCCTTGCTGTGGTTCAGTTTGAAACCAGATTGGGTGGTGCCTAGAAAATTGCTGTCTTTGAGGTGGTTGGCTTGGTCCTTGTTGACCAACGTCTCCAGGACTTTGGCTGAGTAGGGTTGCACGGACATCAGTAGTTTTAAGCGTTGTCAGGTCTGTGGAGGGCTTCTTGAGGAGGGGAAGTAGTATGCCATGTTTCCAGGCATCTGGGTGGGCGGCTGTTGTGATGGTGATGCTCAGGATAAAGATGAGAGCTGAACTGATGGGCTTCAGTCCGTTAATAAAGGTATGGTAGGGGTACAGATATTATGGGTCTCCAGAGTAAATGGTCTGCATGGTGATAGGAGGGGTGTGTGTTGAGGTGGGAAGGCATGCTGTTAGGGTTGAAGGGTCTGGTTGGGGATGGAAATTCATAGATGTTTGTAATCCTGTTGCAGATTAACTGGGCAGCCTGGAGCAGAGGTCTAGTGAAGGGGATGGGTCATGCTGGTGGAGCTGGCTTCTGGGCCGGTGAAAACTTTCACAGTGGGGAAGATCTCTTTAGTGTTGTTGACCTTGACTTCAATGAAGTCTGCAAGTGCTTGGTGGCTAGAATCAGCTGGTGGTAGTGTCTCAGTTTGGATTTGAGGGTGTTTCTGTCTTTGATGCCCTGGTTCTGTCTGCATCTTCTCTCCAGTTGTTTATAGTGGCACTTTATTACAGGGTGAGAAAGTATCGAATGCATGAAGATGATGAACTCACCCTAAATCAGATGTATGGTTAGTATGTTCCCGCTATACTTATCAAAACATTTCTACAAAGAGATTTGACAAACTCATTTCAGAATGTATCTGGAAAATTTAAAAGCAAGAATATCCATCAACAAACTTAAAATCGGCAAACGAAAATGGAGCCTGGGTCTTCCTAACTACTGCAACTATCAAACTGCCTTCTTGGTGAAGGAAGCATGCTGGGTGGACAGGACCTAAAACCTTCTCTACTACTGCAAGGAATATTTCTTATTAGAAACCTTGGCTCAATACAAAATTAAATTTCTTCATGAAAAATCTAAACTTGCAGATATTGACTTTTATAAATGTTTAAAACTTAAAGTAAAACTAACATTGAATACTTTGAAAAAATATACATACATAACCATATAGCCATAAAATGTATAAACTTATAAACAAAAATAGCACTAGATTAATTAAAACCACCCAATTAAAATGGAAGACAATGCATGGGAACACTTTCTTACATGCAAAATATCTCATTTGCTTTATCAATACGATGAGCCATGCTTAACCTAAACCAAGTAGGAATACATCTTTATTGGCTATTTTAATGAAGGCTAGGTAGGGTTACAGTCCCAGGTCAGATGAAAGGGAGAAGTACAGCAGGAAGGTAGCTTTGTGACTGTATTCAATAAGTCTTTCCTCTTCAAAGTTTTGTAGGCATAAATTATTACATTATTTCCTGCCTACTTGTGGTCACTTTAACTTGTGACACATCGCTTTAATGTTCTTGAGCCATGACATGTAACTCAAATGATCAAGTAGCAAAAAGTCTGTTTGGATCTGTCTATTCAACAGTGTCTCCTGGTTTGTCAACACCCTAATGCCTTAAGATGATAGGTTGAAGCCTAATATAATCATCTAGAAATATCACACCCAGTTCACTATGACACAATATGGATGCAGAGCTTGATGAAAGTGATAATAACCTACATAGGTGTGCATTCTCTGTGAGTTGTAACGTGGTCCCATACTCCAGCCCCATTGGTTGCCACCAGTAGGCACTGAGCACGATATATGGTACACATATCCTTCAAAAGCTTCATCCCCAGTTTATGTGAGAAGGCAAGAAGTGCACTAACAGTCTTTGCCAAATGGTCATATTAATCTTCCATGCTGCCTGCTTCCATGTGCCTGTCACATCCAAAGCATCCCTAAGTAGGAGAAGGCACTGATCTATTTTACAGCATGTTTCAAATACCAAATTTACAAAGATGCAGGTGTTTGTTCCCTGCAGTCATAACAAATTGTTTACCTAGATTACTGTTAGGTCCAACCCGTGCATAATCGAGACAAAGGTAGAGTTTGTAAATCTCTCAGGGTGCGGGCTGTCAGCATCGCCACATCCAAATACAAGAAATTGGGACAGGGCGGTGCCCAATATGTGGCATATCCCTACATTTCATCACCAAAACCCTCTGTAAATTATTGTTGATATAAATGGTGAATAGAAGAGTGCCAAAACACAGCCCTGTCTCATTCCCCTCATTATATGGAACATAACAGAACACTTCCCTTTATTCCTTAATAAATTAAGGATGCCCAAATCCACACTCATATGCTCCATCAAGTGCCACAGCTTACTGACAATACAGAATCAATGTGCTTGAGAGATCAATGAAACAAAATATAGGGCACCCCTTTTTGCAATCTTATACTTGTCAATCATGAGGGATAGATTTAAGCACTGTTCAACGGTGATGTTTCCCCTCGAAATCCATACTGAATATATGTTCCTCTGCTTCTAATCTTGCTAGTAGTCGTATCCCCAGGACCTTAACTAGGGCATCCAGCAGGGATATTGGATGGTAACAAGTTTGATTATTGCAAATGCCTTTTTTAAAGATCAGGACAATTGCAGATTTGGACCAGGTTTTCAGTTTTCCTGTTCTGCTTGTAGACCATAAAAAAATGGGTTACAAGAGGGCCCCAGAAATCAATATCAGCCATCCAGAAATCAATATCAGCCATAAAAGAATCTCCTGGAATCCCATCAGGCCCAGGGGTTTGGCACTGGGACATTTTGTGATGGCTTTGGCCATCTCTTTTAAGGGGGGTTAAAAAATCATCTCATCCTCAGATGATAAGGGGAAATTACAAGAAGGATCACAGATAGAATGACGCTGCATGTACCCACTAGCGGGTGTGTACACTCACCCAAGATTGCCACCTCTATAGATAGAGCCCTCTTTTTCCCTGAAATATGGGCAATTGATCCCCTGGCTATATAATGTGGCATCCTAATCTTTGGAGGCCTTCACAAGGGCATCCTAGGCCTCTTTCTTGATGCTTTTCTTCGTTTGAATGAGGACTAATTTGTATCTGTGTCTACATTTAGTGACCTTTGAGACAAGTGCTGGGTAATTCTGTCCTTTTACCTAATCTTCTCAAACTGATTCAACCAAACTCTTTGTCGCATGTTATGAGCCGGAGAGTGGAATGGAACTGGGAGTCTCCTATTAGGAAAATCCACAAAAAAAGGTACAAAGGAAGGGGAGGCTGCCCAATTAAATAATTGTTAATCTGTGGTGGGTAAGCCCTTCCAGTGAACAGTGCACCAGAAAAGGGATAGGGAATTCCCTAGCTTCAATGGGCCCTCTATCCCCTTTTCTTAACACTCCTCAGTCTTATCTGCTTCAAAGGGTTCCTAGAATGTCCTGGAAGAAATCCTGCAATTCATGTCTGTTGTCTGGGCTATCCCCAACCCTCCATCCTAGGTACCACTTGAATATTGCAAAAGCAAAATGGATCCCAGTGTGGCTATGGCCACCTGTGTCACACACATTTCATACATGACTCTGTACACACCATACTGTATATACATGGCACATTCATGTACTATGTGGTTGGGCAAATGACCTGGCTGTAAAGGAATGGCAGACCAACTGAAAAGCATGGGAGGTCAGTTTCCACTAGCAGGCGACAGGTTAAAAAAACCTGTCCTACTAGTCTCTGCTACCTCTGGCATTCCTCTACAGCACAGTGAGCTGACAGTAGTCATGCCCACCAAAATGAGGGTGCACATGATGTGCTACTCTGACTAAAGAGCCCAGCTCTGGATCTCAATCTGTGTCACAAATGTATGTGCATCACACATGATAGTCGTATGTGTTGAGGCAGGGGTCAAAAAGCTACTTTCCGTAGTGATTTTCAGGCTCCTGTGCAACATAGGAATATGTGAAAACAAGTAGTCTCATCTCAGTTTATAGCCCCACAATGACCCATGCTTGTGCAGATGGTCTTAGTTCTTGGGTGACATGACCTTGAGAGCACCTCCAATTTCAAAGACGGAGAGGGACACTTGACCATGCAGTTAGTCATAGACTTCCATAAGGTATATGCAAATAAACGTCGAAAAGGGTGGGGAAAAAGGTTGGTAGGATCCTAAGGGTAATTAAGATAAGAGTAGGGAATGGGTATGCAGTGATTAGTCAATACTCCAGTGGGGGGAAAATCACTTCTTGAATGTCTAGAGTTAATCTGGTGCCATCATAGGTCCCCTCCATAGTGAAACCAGCAGTTTCCATTAAACAGAAACCTCTTTTAATGGGAGCTATCATATACTCACGGATTTCGGAAGGGTGTTTTTCCAACCTGAAGTCAATACTAACTGATCTGGTGTTTGCCAGAGGCAGTTGTAGAGTAGCCCTCGAAACACTCCATTTACCAATGGATGAGAGGGGTCTGGGAGTGCCTGATCGCGACTACTACTAATATCCAAGAGATGCATTTTCACTGGGTGGCAGTGTGGATATGCCAAGTAGACATGTCTTGAACGTGGTTATCTGAAGAACGAGCTAGGTAATTTTCCAACAGCTGAATATATATTTGGCGGACAGCATTAAAAGAGCTCACAGCACAGGTTACTTCAGATAGTGGAACCCTGTTGGGAACGCTATAGGCAAAAAGTCAGGGGACCATCGAAATACTCCCTGGAACTTCTAATATGATGTGGTTTTGGATTAAGTAAACACTAGCACATATAGGAAAGAAAACCTTGGGATGAGGTTGGACTCACCATCATGGGCCAGTTCTATGACTCTGGTGTATTTGGATCTTTCACCAGCATCTGGGAAATACACCGGGGCCTGTTGGCTAATTTTGAACTGTTATGCTATACGCAGATTAGTAAGGAGCCCCAAACGGATCAGGTCCTACACTTGATGCTATTCCAGGGAGGAAATAGACAGGCAGTAGCAACACTATATAAGGCATTGAGGGCATCGAGGCATAAGACACAGGTAGGTCTGTGACAAAAATGGGAAAGCAACTTTGGTACAGAATAACCAGCCAGAAAGGGCAATTATCTCTATAACACACTTCAAGGATCTCCAGAAATAGAGGTTTACATTGTTACAATTTAACTACATTCACCACACATATCCTACCCCACAAACCTCAACCTGATGTACCCACAAACTCCACATACGTGCTCCAGATGACACGAGGTTGATGCCTCCTTCAACTACATGGTTTTGACATGCCTGACACTATAAATATTCTGCCACAGGTAACAACCTATTGAAAAGATGGACCCAAAAGGGAAACCTGCGTAATCCTAAAACATGTAATTACAACTTTGTGGATGTGGCCCTACTGAAAAGAACAATATCACTCAACTTGTAGGTGGTGCACGTGCCGGCCCGTGAGGTCTGGAAAGCTTAACTTTACAAATGGGAACAGGCAGAAGCGTTTGTGATACAGAACAAGTAGAGAAAGTATTGTGGTCGAGTGGGACTCTCTATTATTGGAAATAAAACCCAGACCTGACAACAGGTAGCAGTGATTGCCCACGGTTTTTACCCTGCACCATTGTAAGAGGTGTAAGTGTCCATGAGGTGGAATATCTGAACATTTTTATGACTTTGCCTACAAGGCCTCACCACATCTGCTACTAGAGCTCTTCGCACCCATAGTAGCATGCATGAGAATGTATAATGCCTTTTATTTGATGGAACCCTTCCTTAACTTGATTGTAACGATGACCCCCGGCCACCCATCCCCCTTGCCTATTAACAATGGTCTTTTACTTTTAGGGCCTAGATATATTGTTAAGACAGAAACTATGTTATGGCCTCATAGATAATCAAGACGTGGGTGTAATTTGCCATTGTTACCTGTCCTTATATATATAGAACAATGGACTTGCTTAATTCTTATGTGCTTTCTGCTTCGGGGACTGCAGTATCCTTGCACCAGACACTGTATCAATCTTCCTCATCCTGCTTGGCTTAGTCTCTGGACCACTTGTACCTTCCTTACTTTCTCTTTATTATTACATTTGTCAAATTTTGGACCAGCTCAAAGGCTTGACTTTTAGTTTTATGCAGCAGCCACCAGAATGCTTTGATGAAGGGATTTGGTCTACCATTAATGCTCTGTGATCCAAGAGCTTCATTGTTTCCTTGATGGTATTTATCAATCAGGCTCCCTGTGTTGGCTGTGAGTGTGTAAGTGCTTCTCCCTCTTACCTGTGTACAATTCCTAATCTGGTCGTTTTACCTCCTGTGTCCTCTGGTGTACTGGGGTCCTGCAGTGGACAGCAATTATGCCATCATGTTCCGCACCCCAGCCTCTTATTTGATCAACCCCCATAACCAAGATCTTCCACATTCCATCAATGAAGACCTCCATTTTGCGCACAATTGGCCCTTACAAATTTTGTCTGGATACTCCTGTAACTCTTGAGCTTTGCCTCCATATGACAGCCACGTTGCTTAACCTCGGTCTGCAATCCAGGGCTGGTGGGGGATCCGGGTTCTCTTTCTACTGCTGCCTCTACATTTTGAATTTGGCAACATTCCAAACAAGATTGTCAGTGCCTTGCACTAACAAGTTATCAAACTGGACAGACTGGGGTTGTTTGAGTCCATAAGGGCAGCAGACTGAGGCAAATAAAGACAAGATTTGGGGCCAGTTGTATCAAAGGCATTCTGAATTCAACATTAAGGAATCGCTAAAATAGAGATTCCTTAAAATTGCAACCCTGTTTAGAGAGTCGCAAATTGCGACTCTCTGAATAAGAAATCGCTAATAAGGATTCCTTATTTGTGATTTCTAAAGCACAAGTAAGAAGCAATTCCTTAATGCGAATTGGGCATTAAGGAATCGCTATTACCACCAAGTTGAACTTGGTGGTAACCATGTGCAAATTTTAAAAATGCATTTAAAATGCATTTTTTAAAATTTACATGTAAAGCACACATGCCCTTTTGGCATGTGTGCACCTTACATGTTGTAAAAAAAAAATTGGGGTGCAGTAGAGGGGGCCTTAGGCCCCCAGCACCCTGGACTTTGCATTTCCCAAAATTGCGAATTCCATTTAGGAATTCGCAATTTGGGACATGCAAAATATTCGGCCCATAGGTGCGAATGGGGCTGGTATCGCAATTTGCGATTCGGTAATAGCATTTGCGATTTTTAAGAAATCGTTATTACCGAATCGCAAATGTGATACATTGCATTTTGCGAATCAGAAATAGCGATTTCCTAAAAATCGCTATTTCTGATTCGCAAAAGGCATTTTTCATACATCTGGCCCTTAAAGTCCAAACCATGAACATTTATTTAAAATTAAGAAACATTACAGAAAGCAAAAAGGCAAATAATTTGTCAATTCAAATTGGCATCTAAATATATCATATGTCAAGAGAAATGTGTAAATATAGGATCAGTTTAAGGACTGAAATGAAGTCTGCCTCCAAAGAAATGAGCAAAATGTCTGGCCCACATTCCAGAAAAGGCACTTTTATACATTTTTGAAATAGTGAAAAACATGCTCATGATATGGTGTGAAATGAAGTAATAATGACAACTAATAGATTTTCATAAGTGCATGATACCTCAACTGCAACACTTCCAGAAATGCCTTTAGAAAACATAATTAATGCTAACCCTTAACCGAAAACAAAAAGATTGGCATTACATCTTTGCATATATTAAATACAATGGACCTTTCAGAGTTATCTGCCGGGACATGAAAAGTCCTTGACTTGTTGTAAGAGAGATTACAGTTAAGCATAGCTTACGAAAAAGTTACAAAAGAAATTGCATTTCGTTTCAGCACAGCACCACAGACTGGATCCCATTTTGTCTACTGAAAGAAAGTCACTTTAGAGAGAAACAATATGCATACAGAACATGCACTTTTGAAAAGCCCTGCTGTCTTCAACTGTCAGTTCAAAATTTGAAAAGCCTAGTAGATTTGGTTTGCGACCTGGTTCTGCTATAACACACAAATGAACATGTTAAAATTGGGTTGTTGGTTGACTGGGGTGTTAGCCCTGGTCAAGTAGCAATCACAATGCTAGTAAGGCCAAGAAACACATTAACCCTAAATTAACCTGTGCTCACCATCTGGTAGCTTGGCACAGAGCAGTCTGGCTTAACTTAACGGCAATGTGTAAAGTATTTGTGCAACACTTAAAACAGTAAAACAATGAAGACACCACACAAAAAGATTCTACACAAGGTTAGAAAAATTGATTTTAATTAATTAAATAAAATGACCAAAATGGCAAAAATCCAAAAAGTAGAACTGGAGATTTTTAATTTCACGTTTTAAATTAAAAATAGCACCAAAAGCACTATTATGTATATCCGGACCCGCCAGGCCAGGACAAAGCCACAAGTTCAGGCCTACCACGAAGGATCGCTGGCCGGCTACAGAGACCTAGTTAGGCCTGGTGAATCAAAGTACCTTGAATCCTAGTTGTGGAGCGTTGCATGGATTCGCGTCGAAGATGAGTTGCACAGCCATGATGATAGGTCGGTTCCAAGATACGGAGAAACTGCAATGCGAGGTCCTGTTGCATTGATTTTGAGGATCCTGTTGACGTGGCTGGTGATGTGAGGGCCGGTGTTGAGGATGTGTTGCTCCGTCGAGATGATGTGTAGGTTCTGATAAGCAATGAAGCTGTGATGCAGAGTTTTGGCGTTGTTGTCAAGGCTGCCGTCTATGGGAGAAGGGAGGAGCTTGTGCTGGGAAAAGCATCATGCAGTCGAGGTTACAAAGGTGACACACCAAACCCAAGATGGGGGTTACAGAAGCGATGTGAGTCCGTTATGATGGGTCCAATCAACGCAACACTGGCAAAGTATAGGTTCTGCTCTAGCATGTGCCGCTGAGCTGAGGAGATGCATTGGTTCTGCTCGGGGATGCGTCACTTAGCAAAAGATGCATTGGTTTCCCTGAGAAAACTCCTTAAGTCCTCTCTCAAGGGTCCAGGACTGGTATGGCACCACTTGGCAGGGTAGCAGAGGCAGCTAAGCCAGGCGCTAAAAGATAAAACATAATTTAATTATTGTTTAATTTTGCAGCTGCTGGCACAGCTAGCAGCATGTTCAGGGAGTGGCAGGCTGGAACACGGGAGCTGAGAGAGGGGATGAGGAGAGAGTGCACCTAAATGTGTATGTGTGTATGGCTGGTCGTCTCAGGCCAGCCAAACACACATGTGCACTTAGGTTTCTCCAGCCCAGCTGAGTTAAACAGCCAGGCTGGAGAAGCTGCACAGACCTCGGGGTTGTGTCTGAGCAGCAGTCCAGGCCACTCAGACCACTCGTGATGCTGCTTACATGCTAGTTTGAGCACGAAAGCAGCACCAGGATTGCTGGGGAGCCTGTGCTGGTGTCCCCGTGAATGCTGGGACATCAGAAGAAGGGGAGCAATGAGCGAGGAAACGGCTGTGACGGGAAGAGGTTTTTTTAAAAAACATTTAATACTTTTTTATTCACCCCACCCCCCCATCCCTACGCGCTCCACCCCTCCCCCCTCTCCTTGAGATTTGCACTGCAGGGTAGGCTCACAAATGGCTGATTCTGTCCTAGTTGGACTCTCACTCCTAGGTGAGACTTCTGGTTTAGAGATGACAACACTTTTGTTTGTAGGCGACTAGGCCAATCCTACAACAAGTCGCAACTATTCCCCCAGCCCTCCCAGCTCACAAGCAGTACCTCACCAAAAACCAAACAGTAAAAGGTGATTTGTGGCTCCCTTTACGCATGGACTGTAGAGTGTGGCATCTCAAGGGGAGTCGTGGTGGAACAAAAGTGACCTTTTCTCACATTCTTAGTCACGCACAGGCAATAAAGGAGATGCAGAAAAGTTTTCAATGTGCTTAATAAAAAGACTGCAATCTACAATAAAATGAATAAGCTTAAATGATTAGGATAATGAACAATGCAAGAAGCAGGATTGTAAAGATGAGAGTAATGAATACAAAGACGCCTACCATCTTGCAATAAACATGAAATGTAGAATACCCTAAAACCCTAGCATGGAGAACCTAATCTCTAACCTAACTGGAGCTAGGTGTGATAAACCTGATCTGCCAGTACCAGGTCCTTGAGAAGTGTCCCCAAAACCTTGTTACCTTAGAATGAGGTCTCTAGATCAGACTCTGTGGTGACATGAAGGCTGGGTCTTCATTAAAGCGTCATGCAGCATAGATTGCGTCAATATTATCTGGTAGGAATTCCTCTGATAACCATGTCTGTGTGAGATGTATTTATACAGATCTTGTAGGACGCTAAACAAAGGCAGCCATCTAACAAGAAATAATAAAATAAATGGGCTAAGACAGAGCAGAATAAGTAGGTTAAAAGTCACTAGGTGACAGAGGCACAGGCCTGCAAGCCAGAAGGCTAAGCTAAACTCTTGATTTCCCTTAGAACTAAGTAGAAGCCACTACAATTCCAGGTACAGAAGCAGGGGCGGTGAAAGTCATTTATATCCCTAAAACTTCAGAACAGGAGGCCAGCCAACTAGCCCTTGGAATCACTATGGGTTCTGGGTTCAAGTGCTGCAGGTCCAGTCCTTCTCACCCAGGCAGAGGGCAGCAGGTCCGCACAGCAAAACAGGAGTCCAGCAGAGTGTAGTCCAGCAGAGTGACAGTCCTTCAGCAGCACAGCAGTCGTTCCTGGCAGAGAATCCACTGGTCTAGAAGTGTACTGAAGTTGTGGTGTTTGAGGTCCGGTTCTTATACCAAGTGGTGCTTTCGAAGTGAGAGAGACTTCAAAGACAGTCCTTTGAAGTGCACAGAGGCCCTGCCCTGGCTCCAGACCCACTATAGGTGGGTATGCAGCACTTTGTGTAGGGCAGGACACAACCTATTCAGGTATAAAGGAAGTAAGTTCTAGCTTCTCTCTCCCACCCTGCCAGGTTGACACATCAAGTCACACTTAAGCTCCCATTGTGTGTGGCTGTCTAAGAGGAATACACAAAGTCCAGCAGTCACCCACCCCAGACATGTGATCATAGACAGGTAGCAGTGACCAAATACCCAGTGCTTAATTTGTGCTTTTTGATTCCGGTGCGGGGCACCAGCACTTATTTTTAAGGGCCGCCACTTCTTTTTCTGCCTCAAGCATTTACTGCAAGCAAAAGACACATGAGAGAGACGGAGGAAAAGGAAAACGAAAAAACGTCACAAAGGGCGAAAGCTGCAAGAGTGAGCTGAAGGTGCAGGAAGAGGCTGTAAAAGGATTAACAAGACCCTACATGGCTTCAGGATTATGCTGCCTCAGTATTCTGTGCTCTCACATTTAAATGCAGCATTCACCTGTTTCAGAGAAGAGCTTTGTACACCAGCACATTTCTGTTTACGTATTAAGCACTGCAAATACCTAGAGTGAGAAAATGGCAACTTTCTAAAAGTGAATAACACAAAAGGGCAACCCGATATAACTTTGTTGGCTTTGGTACCTAAATTAGAATAGGTAGAGGTGCCAACAAGGGATATTACTTACATAATTGTTATTATAACTTATCGTTCCTTATTGTATTTCCTTGGAGACTTGGGATCAAGTCTAGGGATTGAGATCTGTTAGTGTCACAGTGAAGGGTTCTACCTATCTTTCTTTAGGTGCAACATTTTTCTGGCTCTGTTTTTTAAATGACTGCAGGTGTATTCTTTTAATAGCTTGTGTTCCTCTTCAGGGAGGGCCTGGCCTGGCACTTAGATCTGCACTGATCCTATTAGAGCATGGTCAAGACTGATTTGCATATGGGTCAGTCCAAACTGATGTGGAATTGAGTGCAGCATAACAGTGAACTGAGATGTGGCCCTGAGTCATGACCAGTGGCTGAGATTAATTCAAGCATTCCACCCATCACTTTTTTGAATACTTCAGTGAAAGTTTATTTAAACAGACATAGACGTTTTGAGGATTATTTCATTTATTTATAGCTGTTGGACATTTAAATAAGTCAGTCATATTGCTGAGGGGTACTAGTCTCTGGAAAGCAGTGTGTATTGCCTAATTGCCTTTGCCATTCTAAAGCTGAAAGATGTTTTTTAGAATGCAGCGGGAGCTCACTCCACCAAAAGCATGCCAAAGGATCCTGTTCTATTCTTTGGTGTCAGACACTTTTCAGGGGGCAATAAAGGCAGCAGTCTCTACTGGGCGTCAGCTGTGGGTGCCAGGGTCATTTGCCTCTGATATCCTGGGATCCATCCTAATATGGTTCAAGTACAACCTCTTCAGTCCTAGTGATGGCGAGGTGTCACAGGCTTCTCAGATAGGTAGTGTGGGGGTGCTTCAAGCTCAGAACTAACAATGGACAAGCAGTGCAATAACGGATTGTTCCAGCCAGTGCTTGCCTGTGTTAAAGGAAAGTACTTTAATACACACAGAAAACTCACTACAACCAACAGAGACAACAATTCACTGGCACAATGCGTCTGCACTTGGGGAGAGATGCTTTCATGCTCGTATTCTCACCCCCTCCACTCTGAGTTTGAGTTTCATCTCGGACTAGTATCAACCGCAGGTGCGGTTTTACCACGCTTCGAGTTAGTGTTCGTAATTGTCAATTTTTCTTATTTTACCACAGTGTAGTTTTAGACATTCTTCGGGTATAGCTGGCAGGCACCCGAGTCACAAGTCTGGCTCCCTCTCTGTTCTGAGATACTTTGTGCTGGCTAAGGGTGGCCCAGAATTTGTGTAGAGGTGCAGTCTCTGGCACTGTCACAGTTATTTGGCTGGTTGTAAGTCCACTTGTAGGCCTCTGGTAAGTTGAGTTTGCAGGTAGTGAGGTCCCGATTCATGAGGCAGTCTTGAGTCAATTTTTTTCCAGCAGCACAACCCCACCACGGCACTCGTCAAAATAGTGGTGCAGCCAGCCCAACTGCAGTTCCTCTTGTTTGAGGTGCTGTCCGCTAAGGCACAGTTTGATGTCAAAGTGGCATAGTCCCCTCTGACACAAAATCACAATTATGCAGCAGCTCAGTCCACTCGAACATAGCTTCACAATATTAATGTGTCTCAGTCCACTTGGATACAGCTTTATGATATCACTACGGCACGGTCTGCTTAAGCACAACTTCACAATGTTGCCACAGTTCCTGACTGGAACCACTTGTCGGGAGAGACGGCGCACACACCCCCCGGATATGCATATTTGTTTTTCCTCTGGGTGGATGCTTCAAAATTCATTTCTGCTGCAATGTTGGCAGGCTCTTTCCCTCTTCCAGCAGGCAGGATGATTTTCAAGTACTTCAGGACCGTGGGGCAGCTTCTTCCAAAAGGGTCAGACTCCAGGTGATTTCCAGTCACCTCCGAGAAGCTGGCTGTCAGGCAGACTGCAGTTCTGGTTGCGCAGCAGTTCTCTGAGTACTCTGTTGAGCACACCTTAATTGGGCATTGATGGATGCTGACTGTTGCCTTATTTTTGCTTTTTTACACTTAGGGCCTAAATCACAAATACAAACTTATACTTTTGCGTAAGTTTACGTTTGTGTTGGAATTCACAAACTCCAATTCAATAGTAAGCTTACGTCTGCAGAGGCTCCACATTTGGGGGTAGAACTTCGCACATAAAAAAGATAGACATGTATCTTTTTATGTGCAGAGTTCTCTGCCCTGACTGCAGTTGTAAACTTATGATTAAATCTGAGTTTGTGAATTCCAAAAGAAATGTGCACTTACATAAAAGTGTAGGTTTACCTTTGTGAATCAGGCCCTTTGTTTGTAGTCTAATAATAGTGGGTGTGCTACAAAACAGCAGAGATGGTGAGCTTGTCTACAAGATAAGCGCAGGTGCTGGTCATGATGGCCTTGTAAATGACGCGCCTAGAGCCCCTCCATTCTTTGTGTGGCCTAGTATTGTGGCTTTTTTAGTGAAGGATTTTCAGTTGTACCATTAGGAATCTAACCTAATTGCCACTGGTCTAGGTTAGCCACAATCAACATAAAAAGCAAAATTGAATGACAAAGTGAACACTGTTTTTTAAAGGTTGACGACAGAGGATTATCTGCCTAACAACGGGGAACAGCATGCTAGAAAACTTTAGTTAGAAGCAGGTAACATTTTCTTCCCCCTTGATTCTTGCTGCTCAGCTAGCAGGTACGTACTCCTCCAGTGTCCTCTCAGCATTTATTAATATTCTTTATTTCTTTTTTTTCGTTTATTTTTATAAGCTTGTTGAGCATGTATTGCTTTAAATATACCTAACATATTAGTTTCCCCCTTTTATTTATTACCCTTATTAACTTTTCACTTTCTGGGATCCCATTCCTTTAAGGATTTTCCTTTACGTTGCTGCGGGTACAAACTCCCAATTGAAGTGTTTGCAATCAAATAGTATTTTCATACATCTCGCCCACTGTGACCTCCTATCAAGTCTGATGTCACTTTCTGTCTTCCTGCCGTACAACACTGCAACGACACTTACAATGGCTTCTACACTTTGGCTGTACTTTGTCCCAGTTTCACCACACCTTATTCTTAATTCTGGCAAAGAAGACAAATATAGAGATAATATTTCGAAGACAATTGCAGGAATGTCATGAGGGGTTCATTAATTTCTGTTTTGCTTGGTACTGTTCTGCCTCCTAAAAGGGTTCTTGATAATATTCCGTCACCAAATTAGATTTGCACTCAAGTTACGACATCGTGGTGTATCTTGTTTTTTTCATTTGGTCCTGCCCCCTGTGGGCCAGTGGGCTTCAATTTTTGTTATGCCAAACCCACCCTTGATAACTAGAAAGTTGTCCACACCAAAGTGACATAACTTGCTAAAATGTTTGACAGTGTTCATTGAATCCTGCTGGAAGCGTATGAAAACTATGCAGGCAAATATTTGTAAAAGTTGGTTAGGCCTGCCCAGGGGTTCAGTTAGTAGTGCCTCGAGGCTAGAGCTGGGCCTTACCGATCCATTATTTAAATATATACTGCGAGTGCCTAACTATTAGACCAGGCTCTCGAAGGCTGAAGCAGAGACTTTTAGGTCTTTAATATAATTACATTTACAAGAGATACATCTGGGTGAATGGGTAAATAATGTACAGGCCATTGAGTCGTCTCGTAACTTGCCGGCAGAGTATACCCCCATTGAAGATGTCGGTGCTGCACCAAAAACAAGCACTGAAAGGTTTAATAAGAGTCTTCACATAATACCGATGTTGCTGATGTCCGCAAGAGAATTAAGTTGTGGCATTTTTGGGAGGTTGAATATAGGGTCCGTTTATAGCCCTACCTGAAGGATGTTAAGAGCAGGTCGGTCATGTGGTGGGCACTGAAGGTCAGGCTGGGTCAGGTCTCTGCCTTTATTAGGTGGAGGACTATGGGGTTGAATTGGGATCCCTGCCCTTTCTGTAAGCTGGAATCACTTTCTTTGGTGCATATTCTTGTTTTCTGTTGCTCATTTTATGATATACAATGCAGTATGTAATCACCGGTTTTTAGATCGTTGCAGGTGTGCTGCATGAGAGATTTGGAGCGGTTAATTATGCAGTGTGATAATGTGCCGGTTTGTTGGGCCACGGCTAAATCTTTATCTTCGATATCTGAAAGGTTAACTGATATGAATTGACTTTATGATATTGCCATTTTTGCACATTATTGTGGATTATGGGAAGGCATGGATTGGACTGGTAATTTTCCACTATTGTACTCCCTGTTTATCCCGGCCTATTAAGTTCAATGTTCATATGTTATATAGTTTTGTCGCAATTAATTATGACTGTGAACAGGGAGGCTTTGGGGGGATGATTCCATACATGTGGTTGAGTCCAGAAAGGGTGAAGGTGTAGTATTTACTTTTTAAGTATATTTAGATTTGATTGAATGTTATGTATATTGCATGATTTTTATTATATATTGTTATTGTCATTTGTATAACAATGGCTGTGCAGGGTCAGGAGTGTTGTGCTCAGGATAACCCCCTGAAGTTGTAAGATGATTTTGCACATGGATTGGTACATGTCTGTTTTCTGGACATTATGTTATTTAGGCAAGTATTACCAGGTTTGCGAGGTTTGGATCTGCCTATGAATATTAAGCTGTTTTAGAGACATTTTTTATGAATTTTAAGATTACTGTATTTATTCTTACTTATGAGCAATGGGGTGTTGTTTATTGTTATTTCATAGTTATGGCGTTTGTATGCCCTAATTGGCCTGATATCAAACTAATAAAATAAATACGAAATAAAATACGAATCCTGATGGAGTAGCATGTTATGAGTTAAAGAGTGTTTGGGGCTGAACTGAAATACAGCAAAATCGGCATGATATTAGGGTGGCACATCCCTCCAGGTCATTACAGACACTGTTCCTAGTCCTGATCTTTTGTGGAGGGCTGGAGACAGTGAGGTCGTCGCCCTACATTAAATTCAGTGGAGCATGGCACCTCCACCCTCAAAATATTAAAAATAAGTGAAATACACAGGCTGCGGCAGCAGGGCAGGCTTCTTTCACACACGTAGGGCAGGTACAGGACAGCATTGAGCAGTGCTAGCTTACCAGCACACAAGGCGTACAGCGTAGTAACAGTGCAAGCTTTCCACCAAACACAAAAATACTGCAAGGGCAGCAGTAATGCAAGCTTACCTCATGCACAGAATAGTACATTAAAGTCAGTAGAAACTTTAGAACGGGGCTAAGTGTCTACTGCCGAGCCCTCCTACCTGCAACAGTATGTACTGGCAGTTCTGAAGGACAGGAACCTCTATGAAATCTTCATGGGCCTGACAACATACACCAGAGAGTCGGTGGAAGCTTGGGCCAACTCTGTAGTCCTCCTATCTTCAAAGATGTTTGCAGTAGGGAAGGTGGGAGTGTCTTTTTTAAGTGTTGGGGTAGGGTCTATTTCCAGGGCCCTAGTGACCCCCAAAATCCTTAATGGATCTGAGGTGACCCTTAGCTGGCGTTTGCCTTACCGCAGTCACTCCATATCTTAACCTTATAGACTTTCAGTTAACCCTACAAGACCTACATTCAGCCTCAGACAACCATAAGCTAATACTCATCCACTCTCAGAGACCTGGGTTTAGGACATCCTTAACCTCAGTCACTACTTGGGGACCATAATTTGAGTATCAGAAATCCTAAGGTGGCACTTAAAACCTCTACTCGCCCACTGCCATATCACCCTCAATGGAACATCTGCACCCCTCAGACAACGTTCAAACGTATTTGGTCAGTGCTAAGTTTGTCAAACCCTCTCTACAGCTACTCATCCATCCCACAGACACTCCCACCCTGCTAATGTGCAGAGGACCCAAGAGATGCTTAACCAGTACAAGCAACGTTTATTTAACTCTCCACAGATCTTGAGTGGCCCTCACATTGCCTCTGGCACTGAGTCATACCATTCCAGTTCCGAGGGAAGAATCACTGGCTCCTACATCCTATCACACAGCCCTTAAAATAATTTCTGTTTGCCATCAGTCCATTTCTGCTGACTCTCATACATCCTTAAACAGTCTTTCTTTGCCAGAGGGTCATTGTTTTGAATACAGATATGTCCTCTTTTCTGGCTCTAAGAGCTCTAAAAACATATTCTGACCTCCAGAATTTCTTCCTAACTATCACCAGCAGCCCAGTCCATTTAGCTCCCAGGAACAGGCAGTCACTTTGAGGCCAGGCCCTTCAATAATCTGCATTTCCTATGGTACCAGCACTACTAGTTTAAGGATACAGGAGAGCAGTATCCCACTTTGCAGGGATCCTAATTGTGCACAGTACATACACATATGCACGCATTCACACATCCGTGCAAAGGTTTATTTAATGAAACTTGCTACCCCAGTTTAGCAGTAATGGTAATGTGTCTACTGCACCACACTGTCTGCAAGTCTGCAGGCCCCAGGTTCAAATCTTAGTAGGGTAACTGAGTGGTTTGGTTTTTGCAGAGGTCCTTTTGTTACTCAAAGTTCACATGTTCTCGTCTTAGGTAATAATTTTGACTGTTGTGTGTCGTCGTCTGTGTTGGCTAACTTGTGAAGTGGAATACACATCATATGTTTCCTGGCATTGAAGTATGACTGCTGGGATGTTATTGTTTTTGGCACATATTGTGAGGTATAACTCCCAAAATGCAGTGACAGATATACTTAAAGAAATGGCTGCTCTGCTCCAAAGCATGAAGCAGATCTCATAATGCTGTACACCTTTGAAAGAAAAGAAGAGTAGGTTCTCATGGCACGACTTTGATGTTGGGGATCTTGCCCTGGCCCACATTTGGAGCCTATCGTTGTAAGGAGCTCTTCACATTAATGGATTCGGTGGCTAGCAGTCCCCTCCCCCTAAGCTTCCCTAGAGTTCCATATTGAGGGTGCTCTCCAAGGAGCCACTAAATGGGAATTTGCAGCTGTGGGACCAGGGGAGGCCATTCCTTTCCACTACTGTACTACACTGATCCAGGCTTCAGGGTTGCACAGACCTTTCTCCATCGCATCTGGGAACCACGGGGTCGACAGTATTATTTCTGAAAAGATAAGGGAAGCACAGTCTCCAAGGTTTCATCCTAACAGCGTCCTTATAAAACTTGTGGATCGAGAGATTGGCCCCTCCTCTCTGAGGCAACTCCTTTCACAGTGGAAAGAGTTCCAATTCTTGCTCCTCTCACCACACTACTCTAGATGTACAACCACCTAAATCCCTCCAACAAAGCAGTCCGAGGTTCACAATAAATCATCCCACTCTCAATGGGTCCGTTAGTGCTTGAGAACACTTTAGAAAATCCCATGTTCTTCCCGATTGCCTCTGTCTCCTGAATAGCTTGTAACAAGCTAAGTTTACTAGTAGACGTACATGGCTATTTCAGAGAGACGTCTCTGTTGGCATACACTCTGAATTTTCACTCCCAACTGTTAATTCCATGATCCTTGGGATCCTTCAGCTACACCTCGAAATCGCTCTTACCTAAGGTGCAAAGCTTGCATAAACAGATTGCAGATAATCTGGTTCGCTTTTTAGAAGTGTTAACTTCAGACTTTCTCGGATCGTGAGGCCCTTCAAGTGCAGATAATGCATACTCTCCTCACCTCACCTCACAAAGATTAACGGAAAGCTTGCAGAATTGGGCTACTTGTGTAAGACTCTGATTCGGATTAAATGTTCACTGGATACAGAGACATTTGGGCCTACACGTTACAACGCCCCCCCTGGTAAAGTGAGTGGACAGAAGAAAGTCCTTCCACAATAACTTTGCTAAAAAATGAAATAAAAAATAAAACAGCTTCCTTTTTAATTTCACACCAAAGCATGCTTAACAGAAACTTAGGGCCACATTTACTAAGGGTTTGTACTGGTAAGTCACACAAAGTGTTACAAAGCAGTGCAAAGTCTTGCACTGATATTTACATTCGTGCGCAAAAGTTATTTTACACTGGAACGGTGCCCTTTTCTCGGCGCAAACAGCACTTCGCACTACTTTGTGCCACTTTGCATCAGGGGAGCATGACATAAACAGGTAAGTACAAGCACCAATATAAAAAAATAATGTCTTGATGCAGGCACTGTCGTGGAGCTTTTTTTTAATTTTTGGAAACATTCCACATAGTGCATGTGTGCTGCAATATACAGCACAAATACGTGTGGAATGTTTAAGAGTTTGTCTAGGCATAAGAATTTGTTATGGAAGGGTATGCTTCCCGTGCAAATCCCATGGTAGACAGCGTGCACCCCACCGCTGCACCACTGTGCAAAGGTTGTGTGCTAGCATTTGAATAGTGAGCAGCAGGCCATTTTTAGGTTTCACCTCCACAACGCTTGCGCTGTGCTTCTGAAATCTATTGTGTTTAATATAAATCTTAAAAGGTGCTTAGATCCTGCCTCGGTTGCTTTTCTTGCTTTCATTGGTTCCTGTCCTTGCCTCTCACTTTTCCTGTTTCTATTTGCTGTAACACTATTTTCTGACATTTACAGATGCTTGTTCCTGGTGTGTTTTCTGTTATCAGCATCCCAAGGCCAAAGTACTTTGTTCATCTGCTTTGGTTTCGGCATTCACCAGTCCCCCGGGCAACACGCACTCACAGTCCCCCTGTGGCTGAAACAGGCACCCACTTTAGTGATCCCTTTTGTTGCGAGGCGGTGCCAGAGTTCAGACCCAGTGAAATTTTAGGTGAGCTGGTATTGCTAGTCTCATATGCGATAGTGCCATATTTTGAGACTTGCACGGGCCTGAATGGTTCTGGGAGTAACAGTTGGTAATGCCTGTAGAGGAAACTGAACAGAAACATTTCCCTTTTAAGTCCTCTATAAGCAGCATGTTTACCTTGGCTAATGTTCAGATAATCTGATAGCGGAAAAGGAGTGAGCAGATACTGTCAGTCCAGTCACTAAAAAACAGGGCTTCAACTATAAAGACTCCACCCTTCTTATCCTTGCCAAGTACCACATCACACGAGTTAGTCTAATGCATTTTAGCGCTGGTGTTCGTATCACCGCATTAAAATGGATTAGTGACGCATTTACAGAACTGCTGGATACAGTTGGGATCATGAGGCTCCATAGCTGCAGTAATAATGAACAAAAGTTGGCCTCAGCAAATGCTTTGGCGCTATGGTCACCATTTCCTTTTGTATCACAGGTTCTAAGACTCGCTGTCATCAAGCACCATTTAAATGATCATTTTTAGCGTTTGGAATTAGACACTGCCATGTAGTGACATCAGAGAGAATTCACCAAATTAGTTGTTAATTAGATAAGGATTTCTACTGTGAACAGCATAAAAGAAAACAAAACTCCAAACTCTGTGCAACACTTATTTTTTTACTTTTGTGTTGCAGACCAAGGCCCTCATTCTGACCCTGGCGGTCTTTGACCGCCAGGGCGGAGGACCGCGGGAGCACCGCCGACAGGCCGGCGGTGCTCCAATGGGGATTCCGACCGCGGCGGTAAAGCCGCGGTCGGACCGGCACCACTGGCGGGCTCCCGCCAGTGTACCGCCGCCCCATTGAATCCTCCACGGCGGCGCAGCTTGCTGCACCGCCGCGGGGATTCCGACCCCCCCTACCGCCATCCAGATCCCGGCGGTCCGACCGCCGGGATCCGGATGGCGGTAGGGGGGGTCGCGGGGCCCCTGGGGGCCCCTGCAGTGCCCATGCCACTGGCATGGGCATTGCAGGGGCCCCCGTAAGAGGGCCCCTACATGTATTTCACTGTCTGCTGCGCAGACAGTGAAATACGCGACGGGTGCAACTGCACCCGTCGCACAGCTTCCACTCCGCCGGCTCGATTCCGAGCCGGCTTCATCGTGGAAGCCTCTTTCCCGCGGGGCTGGCGGGCGGTCTGAAGGCGACCGCCCGCCAGCCCAGCGGGAAAGTCAGAATTACCGCCGCGGTCTTTCGACCGCGGAACGGTAACCTGACGGCGGGACTTTGGCGGGCGGCCTCCGCCGCCCGCCAAGGTCAGAATGACCGCCCAAGGGTCTCCATCCTTTTCTATGACAGGAGCTACTTTTGGTAAATGAATATCACCCTTAGCTACTCATGATTATGATCTCTGTTACAATATTACTAGGACTGGGTGAAATTTATTTTACACGAGCGTAATTTTGGGTTTTGTCTTTTATAGCATTAAAAATGATAGCATTATGGCATGTCCTGTAATTACAGTGCACTGGAGTGCTGGATAAATGGATGCAAGCACCAGTTGTTTGCAGCAGCTGTGTTTTTTGTGAAAATGTTATCCTAGCATCAAAAACTGACAAGCGGATACATTTAGTGCTAAAATATGGCACTAAATGAGGCATTAGCATGTCAGTAATTTTTTCTCTTTTATGTATGAAAGCAAATTAGGCGGATTTCACATACCTCTAAAGATTACCATGTCCAATAAGATTCAAGTTGCGACTTTCACATATAAGATTAACAATAATGATCACCCCTTGCAGTCCCCCACTAAAGCAAATCTATTCTTGCTCCTTCTGCCAATTTCGAGTGTTCATTTACACACTGTGATTGACAGAACGAGGTACACAATAAGACCAATCTCTATTCAATTTTGATACTCTGGACGGGAAAACGTGATCATGTTGCAGACCATTTGACTGCAGCGGACTGTCACAGTGTGTGTTTGTGTCAGTGTGGAGACTTGACATTGGGTTGTCTGGCTGGGACTCCAAGGATCTGAAAATGTGAATCACTATCCTCTTCACTGTGCCCAGACCCTCGCTTTGACCTACTGGGATGGGATTCCATGACCTACATCCATGGAACTGGTGAGCTACTGGTAGCTCTGGAACTACTGGGATTTTATGTTCAGACGCACCAGTTAGGCATTTGTGGTTTTGTGAAGTGTTCAGTCTAAGATCCATGTGTTTAATAGACCTCTACTCACTGTTATTGAGTTCCAGCACTTTTGATTCACCCACACACCCACCCCCATTACTAGATCTTATACGTGGCCAAATAGAGTACCCATGCACTGAGGTGCAGCTGCCAGACTCATGCTATGTATAAGCAGGACAGGTGTTGATTCGCTGACAGTGAGGGTTGGCATGGCCGTGTGTAAACAAAGAGAAACAGAGCTGAATCCTGATATCCGCAGTGAGGAATAGTTACCTGTATACATATAATTCTACAAGGTCCCAGCCTGCAGCTGAGAAGAGACTATGGGGGTGATTCTTACCTTGGCCAAAGTACCCCCGCCAGAACACCGCACCGCGGTCGTCAGACCGCTGCAGTGATTCTGGGTTTTCCACTGGGCTGGCGGGCGACCGCCAAAAGGCCGCCCGCCAGCCCAGTGTAAAACAACCTTCCCACGAGGATGCCGGCTCTGAATGGAGCCGGCGGAGTGGGAAGGGACGACGGGTGTAGTTGCACCCGTCGCGAATTTCACTGTCTGCAATGCAGACAGTGAAATTCAAAGTGGGGCCCTCTTACGGGGGCCCCACGACACCCCATACCGCCATCCTGTTCCTGGCGGCAGAGCCGCCAGGAACAGGATGGCGGTATGGGGTGTCAGAATCCCCATGGCGGCGCAGCGAGCTGCGCCTCCATGGAGGATTCTTTTGGGCAGCGGAAAACCGGCGGGAGACCGCCGGTTTTCCACTTCTGACCGCGGCCAAACCGCCGCAGTCAGAATGCCCTGCGGGGCACCGCCAGCCTGTTGGCGGTGCTCCCGCCGACCCTGGCCCCGGCGGTCTTGTACCGCCGGGGTCAGAATCACCCCCTATGAATATAAAAGTTGGCATTTTAAAATTGCATTACAAACAGTATAAGTGTCACTCTAACTGTCACAAATTTGGCACAGTGTACAGTGTCACTCATAGGTACACTGAAACCATGCAAATATTACACATAAGCAATCTGAAAACCTGGCAGCTGTGTTTTGCCTTCGAGTAAGTGTCACTCATAGTGGTTGAAATGTCACTCATAGTTACACTGAAATTATGAAAATGTCACACATAGCAATCTGAAACCTTGACAGCTATGCCTTCTTGGGTTTAGCTGGCACATATTTAAGAAGGCCCCCATTTGCCCCAGTGATTAATTGAATGTGGACTCTAATGCCCTTTTTATCCTAAAAGACTGTCTTTTGAGGAGCAAATTGTACAAGCATATTTGCGAGAGCAAGTCTGCAAGAGTTTCCCACTGCTGCCGTCTGTGATGTGTACCTGAAAATGCAGTCAGGTCTGCATTGCCTAGCGCTGTCTGTTGAGGGCCTCCATTACCACTGGCGCTACATGGCAAAAGCCAAACAGCTGGTTAACAGGCATATGCATTTGGACTACTTCTGGGCCTATTATCTGGGTAAGCTGTTATTTGACTTTCCAACATTTCCAACCCCACCTGACTTATCTATATTGAGTTTTCCTCAGTTCAGATTCATTGTATAATGTGATTTATAATAATTCATTATGTATTGATTCATAATAAATAACCTATAATTATGACATAGTTTAGTAATACATACAAACATTTTTTGCAAAAATCACATGACAAAGAAAAAAGAGGAAATGTCTACAAAAAATACATAATCACTAAGTATAGGCTAAATACCCATTGAAAGACATGCTGTAATTAGGTCCTTAAACAACTGCTCATGTGAGGTGCATATCTTCACCTTTTATGCACGTCATAAACGCTTCTTCGCGGGTCTGGGCACCAGTTTTGGTCCAGTGGTTTCTTAAGAATTTTATAATATTGTCCATTAATTCTACAGAGGTGCAGATAATATGCAACAGAACTTTTCTGACAAAACCACAGGACAAGCAGAACTTTTTGCCACGTATACCCAGCCACCCTTCAGATCTGCCAGGGCCAATTGTAATGAACATCTTAATAAATGTATGCACATTGATTCATAGTAAAATATGAATACACATTGTGATTCCAAACGCAAACAATGGGAACCGAGGCATACTTACGGACATGTTTACAAGAAAGTGGTGCATCAACAATGATGCTCCACTTTTTTTTTACTACCCCCTACCTGCACCTAACAACACCAGGGTTCTGCTGTATTTACAATACGGCCACCATGGCGGTCGTTAGCACAACAGTGTCAACATTTTTTATGCTACTGTGGTACTTTGCTGCACTAGTATCAAAAACTTTGACGCTAGTTCAGCAAAGAACAAGGAGGCCCATTCATTTCAATAGGTGCGTCATTTTAATGCCTGCTCTGAGCAGGTGTCAAAAACTAAGGAAAAAATGGTGCAGTGAAATCTTGTAAATTTCACTGTGTCATTTTCCGGGCCTCACTGTCCGAGAAGTCCCCTTTGCATACATTATGCCTGGCACAGACATAATGTGGCACAATGGTTTACGAAGTGGCATAATGCATGCATGGCTCCACTTTGCAAATATGGTGTGTGGAAAAAGCTACTTAGCGCTGCCTTAGCTTTAAAAAAAAATGATGGTATTATGGTGCTAAGGTGACGTGAGGGGCTTGTAAACATGCCTCTTAGTTTCTCAGAGCATTGGCCATAATAACCATAAGAAAATCTTTCCTGCATGACAACACCTTTAAGCATCCTCTTAATTAGTTTGACCCCTTTCTTTACAGATCTGCCTGACCTACAAACACTTGAAGTTGCCAAATAGTATCTAGACCACATATGTCCTTGCAGCAACAATTATCTTCCACATCATGTCTTTTATCATTCTGAATCCACCTCTTTGCCCATATGATTCTAAATTCACCTCCTGGCCCAATGGCAGTATTTTGGTTTGCATGTGTGTCCTAACGAAAACATAAAAACAGCCTGCTTAAGAGAGGAAACACAAATCTAAACATTGTTGCTTTTGGCAACAATGCATACATCATGTAAAGTATTACACTTGTGATGAAGGAAGGAGGCAGTAATAAATAATGTGAGCTATGTGGCAGCGCTAGAAGTCAGGAATTTGCTGTAATATGATTACTGCTCATTTCTGTCATTACGGCATGGTCTTAAATAAGTCCATTTGCATCATGCTTATTGGAGGCTATTTGCTGAGTATTGCTGTGACTGGGAGAAGCATATCCTCATTCCTTTGCACTTGACAGCTCTGGGATTGCACTTTGCCAAGTTCTGCATTATAACACGTGAAAAAATGGGCCAAGCAATATTGTTAACTTTAAATAACACTCCCACATTATATTACCACCAGTTATTGCACAATATATTGGCTTTCTCACTAAGCAACTCATAACACTTTTATTGAGTTTCAGTAACATATTGCACAACTACTCACCAAGCTAACTCTTACAAAAAAAAAAATATATTAATCACATAGGCGAAACAATGCATTTACAAATGCTTGTTGGTGATATGGCTCTACGCTGCTTTCTCCCCTTTGTGAAACTGAGGATAGCAACTTTAGTTGCTGGCCTGCATTGTGCTAAAAAATAAGGGGGTCATTACAACCCTGGCGGTCCAAGACCGCCAGGGCTGTTCTGACGGAAGCACCGCCAACAGGCTGGCGGTGTTTCCCATGCTATCACGACCGCGGCAGAAGCGCCACAGCCACACCGCCGGGACCGGCGGTTTACCGCCACGTTGGTCCCGGCGGATTTAGCCCAGGGGATTACGAGTCCCCCCACCGCCAGCCTTTTTCTGGTGGTTTGAACTGCCAGGAAAAGGCTGGCGGTACGGGGAGTCGCGGGGCCCCCTGACAGGGTCCCGTTCAGCTCGCGACGGGTGCAACTGCACCCGTCGCACACCCGCAACACCACCGGCTCCATTTGGAGCCAGCTCCTGTGTTGCGGCCGAGATCTCCGCTGGGCCGGCGGGCGGAAACTAGCGGCCCAGCGGGGATATCCTAATGGCCATGGTGGCGGGAGTGCGGCCGCATTGGCAGCCGCCCGGCGGTCCGATCTTCCGCCCCCCAAGGCCGTAATGAGGGCCTAAATCTGCCAATTTGTGTGCATGCCGGGCCTGCCAAGCTTAAACTCTCACACTTTCAGACAGTTGCTGGATTTTCACTGACTTTCCATGCCATTTCTCTCTCTCTCTCCTTACTTCACCTCATCTCCCTTAACTCTGTTTCCTAACCCTCTCTCTCTATATCTTCACTTCTCTGTGTACCACCGTCCTCTGTCTCGTAGCTCTCACCCACTCACCTGTCTACCTCACCTCTCTTTCAATTTACACAAAATATCTCACTCAACTCCATAGCTACCTCTCTCTCATGACCTTGCTCCTGTCTATCACTCTCTGTGCCCACAGTGACTATATCTACATCTGTCACTCTTAGTCACCACTCTCTTCCTCAGCCCTCTCCCTACCTAATCTCTTTTCCTTTATCTGATTGCACTTTTTCCATGTGACCTCCCTGTGTCTATCCTTCATCTACTTCACTTCTCATACAAACTCACTTCTATTTTAACATCACCTATCTCTCTCTCCATGTCTCTGCTACCCTACTTCACTCTACCTCTCTCTCAGGTCTCTCTCTTCATCACACGTCCGCTTCACCTCTCGCTCATTTCTCTCTCACCCTCATATCTCCCTTACTACCTCACTTCTGTAAACCCAATTGCTCTCTCACTACCTAACATCGAAATTTGCCTCACCATCAGTTGTCCACCTCATTTTTTCACCTCCGCTGTCTCCCACTTTACCTCTGTTCCCTTTCTTTCATCTGTTTAAATGTCATACTCCTTTCATGCTAGGTTCATTCCTCTATCTCTTTTTCTTAATCATCAACTCCTTTGTTTCTCTGTCTCTCTCTTTCACACACGCAAACACGTCTCTCTATCAACCTCTTTCTCCGTTTCAACTCGCCCGCTCCACCTCAACTATCTTCCTCGACCTCTTATAGATCTCTCTGCTTTACCACCACTTCCTCTTTTTCTGTCTCACAACTCTCTGCCTTTGTGTAAGCCTCACCTCACTTTCTCTGTTTCTCATATGTCCCTCAACTTCATCCTTTCGCTATACACCATATTTTTCTTTCTACCCTTCTCTTTATTAATTTTTATTATCCACTACTGTCTTTCCCTGACCTATTTTTGTGTACCTCTTCTCATTGCGCTTTCTCTTTCATTTCTTTGTTTTTTCTCATTTCTGTTTAATCTACCTCTCACTGCCTTTACCTCTCTCTTATTCCCTTTTCTACATTACCTCCCTGTACCTCTCCCCTTGGAGTACTGTACTCCTCTGCCTCTCTACAGGTCCTTCTCCCTGTCTGTTTCTCCCTCACTTTTAAGCTTACCTTTTCTCTGTCTCTCTTTCTCTAATGATCTCCCTCCGGTTACCTTAACTTCCTTTATTTACTTTACTCCTCTCCCTGCCTCATATATTTTTCTACATCATTTCTATCTCTACACCCTTCCCCCCACTATTTCGAGTCTTTAGTATATATTGTTCAGTGTAAGCCACTGCACATCTCTTACATCCTGTCCAATTAAGTTTTTCTTACTCCGCACAGTCACCTTTAACTGTCTGGCTAGAGGGGTCCGCACATACACAGAAGAAAAGAGGGGCAAGGCACTGGAAGAGAAAGTAGCAGAAAGCTATTAGATTTTTACCAATGGAATGGTGAATATTCTCAGAGCAGCGCTTTGATTTTCACGGTGGCAGCAAGAATGGCAGTAGGTAAGGGGGGTATAGTTGTAATTGCAAATATTCAGAAAATATAGCTACAATTTCAGGCATTGTGCGCATATTCCTTCCTTTACTAATGCACTAGTCTCCTAAATACCTAACAAATCTCCCTCACCGTCCTTTTCCTACAGCGAGAGTAACAAAAAATTTTGGCATCATGAGGGCTTGAATATTGCAAAAGGATTAATACATACAAAGTTGCTTCAAACAGGGGCAAAAATGCATCTTGCCCAGTACCGTGGGCTTCATTTAGGGTTCGCCAGGGGTCGCAGCTGCAACCCCCGGCTTTCCCTTTGCCACCTCTGCCATTGCCTCTGCGACCCCTGGCCTCAGCGGTGGCAAAATCAGTGCCAAGAACACAGTGGCAGCTCGTCCTTATATACGTTGCTATGGGCTCCACTTCCTTGTTTTCAATCAGTCTTTTTATTTTACTAATAGTGAATAATATATTATTCACTATTAGTGTAGTAAAAAATGGACTACAGTTAGCTGGGAATGGCCCTCCTTGGTAGCTGAGGTACGTAAAAACACTTTTAAGAGCATGTTGTGTGCATGCTTGCGGGTGGGAGTGGGCTTATGTGAAAGAGAGCATGTGTATGAATGAATGTGTGTTTGTGTAAGCATATGTCTGTGAGTGAAATTAAAGATGAAATGGCGTGTGATGTCACTTCCGCTACCCGTGGCATTTTCGTGAATTGGCGTCCATGCCCAGTGCACCAAATATCCTTAGGATGTCCCTGATTGGATGTATATTTCTTTAATAACTTTACAAATATGTCTCGATCCTCAAGCAAAACATGCCGTGTATCAGGTTCTTTCTGGCTCTTTTTTTCCTGCATGTCAACTATAACCTCTTCTCTAACGCCTTTCAGGGATGATTTAGAATGGGAAAATCCAAGATTGTCCCATAAATACTTCAAGGTGTCACAGGATCCTGTGGTACCGATCTTGCCATTTGCAGAGTTACTTCTTATTGGTTCAGCACTAGTTCTTACTTCTAATACTCTAATGATAGACGGGAGACTTTCTCGTTTTGCATCAAGGATGGTCCACACTACCTCTAATTCCCGGCTTCTTCAAACTGTCAGAGGCTAAAAATATAGAGCTTTTACATGCTCCCTTCCAAAACTCTCCTCCACCTCCAATTTTTTCGATTCCAAGCAAGGATTGTGAGAATCTTAGTCAAGGGGTCCAAGGGAAATTAAAAGTTATTGGGCCGTAGTTGTGACAATTGAGTCTTTCTCTTGTGGTGTCCTGAGGCCCCATAAAGAGGGCCCTCACGTGTGGAACTAGGTAACCATTTTAGGGCTCAACTCGGAGAAGCAAGGCAGAGCAGCCCAAAATGTCTCAGGAAGTCTCTCTGAGCAAGAAACTCCGAACCCAACATTGTAAAAAATACCACTGAGAGTACCCTTTCTTTTAAAACGAAAAAATAGTTTAATACACACACAACTAAATACTATGCACAAACATACAAATATTCATAAAACGGCAGGTATAAAAAACAATTGTAACATCACCCCCAAAAGGTCTTTGAAAACTACGGAGGCACACCGTACAAGAAGGTCACAAATTACAACTAACCAATTAAACCCAGACCATAACCTGTAGTTCTGAGGCACTGCTAATGGTTTGTGCGCCAGCATAACCTAACCCTTAAAACGCAAGACCCCGACATATAACAATTGCAAATTAGGTCAGACTCCTATGGAAAATTGGGTAGGTGTCTTTAATCGCCCCTTGTCTCTTGGCACGAGCATGGGACCCACCATTGTTTGTTAGACCACTTTGGAAGGTTTTCGCACTCTGGCCATGGACCTTTCCCCAGGCCCGCCCCTGGATCCTTTACCACATTACGTTTAGAGGGAACAGGTGAAGGATTTTTTTTCACTGCTTTGGCAAATCTGTGATCAGTCATTACAGTCAGGCTTGGTGCCTGCCTCCTGGAAGAAAGCCAGTGTGGCGCCTATTTTGAAAAAACCCTCTTTGGACAATCTATCCTGAGCAACTATAGACCGATATCCTTGCTGCCTTACCCAGTAAAAAGTTTGGAGCTATTTGTACGCAAGGCACTGTCCTTATATCTGTAAGCCAACAATCTATTGGAAGAGGAACAATTTGGCTTCCAGGCAGGCCAGGGGACGGAGACGCATGGCTTGCAGCTATGGATGAGATGAGAATGAGGGTTAACGAGGGGCAATCAGAAGTTCTGATTCCATTAGAACTCTCAGCTGCATTTGATACGGTTTTTCACAATACACTTCTGTCCTGGTTGCCTGAGATTGGAGTGGGTGGAACAGCGTTGGAGTGGTTCCGCTCATATTTATTGGGCAGATGTTAGGCAGTTGCTCTCCCCCCTTTTCAATCGGAGTTAGGACTCTAAACCAAGTTGTAACTCAAGGCTCTTAGATCAGCTCAATTCTCTTTAACATCTATATGGCCCCTATGATCTATATGGGTAAATCTCATAACCTGCAGTTGGTTAACTATGCCGACGATGCACAACAAATTTTGTCATTGGCTGGTTATCAGCAGCTGGCTTCTTTTATGAATGCATGCATGAGATCAGGCAGTGGCTCAACTTCAACTCACTTAAGTTTAATGGAGATAAGATCGAGCTGCTCTGTTGTTCACCTAACAAGCAGGCGACCATGCTTCCCCCTAATTTTTCCCCATTTCCATCTGATGGCGTTATGGTGCAGGTGGACTCAGTTCAGAACTTTGGGGTTGTCTTAGACAAAAAGATTAGGGCCTCATTTGAACCTCGGCGCAGTGCTGAAGACCGCCAGTGCAGGCGGTTTTCCGCACAGCGTAGCATGACTGCTGGCAGCCCTCCGCCCTTTTCCGGATGGAGAGCCACCAGCAGCCATACTGACGGTCGGCAGTGAAGTGCAGGCTGCTCCACCTCCATCGCCACGTCATCAGAACACCGCCCACCAAATCACGTTCCAAGATTCGGTGTGGCAGTGTTCTGATGACGGGGAGCTGGCGGCGGAACAGCCCCCATGGATCCCGTTCACTCCCGGAGGATCACCGGACCAGGTAAGGTGATCGTCCGTTAGGGGAGGGGGGTGTTGTTTGTGTGCATGGGGTGTGCGTGTGAGTGTGTATAGGTGGTGTGTGAGTGCGTGTATGCATGTGGTGGGTATTGTGTGTATGGGAAATGTGTGCGTGTATGTCTGTGTGCATGTGTGCGTATATGTGTGCGTGTATGTGTAGTAGGTGTGTGAGTGTGCATCTAGGGGGGTGGGGGGTGTGTGTGTAAATGTTTTGGGGGGGTGTGGGGAGGGGGTCCTGCCACCTTTGGGGGTGTTAGGGGGGTCGTGGGTTTAGGGGGAGGACTCTGGGGAGGGGAAGGGGTGGGGGAGACCCCTATCAGTGCCAGGGTACAGAACCCCACAAAATCCATGGCGGTATGCGTGGTCGTAATACTTCCGGCGGTCTAGTGACGGCCCCCGGGCTGGAGACCGAAGTCTCCAGCCCAGCGGTCATTACCACCCTGGCGGTCGGAGTGGAGAAGTGGCGGTTTGGCATGGCGGTAACCGCCATGCTTGTAATTTCATTTTTTTTACCACTGGCCTGTTTGCGGTATTACCGCCACTTCTGCACCGACCGCCAGGGTCGTAATAAAGGCCTTAGTTTGGGAGCCACATGAATAAAATTAGGGACATTTGCTTTGCGCAGTCAGAGCCCTAGTGATATGTATTATTATTGTGATTCTATTCGACTATTGCAATGCTTTCTTGTTAGGCGCCCCGATTACTTATTACACTGGCTGTCAAGAGTACAAGCTGCAGCAGCTAAACTCACCTTAAACAGACCTTGATAGGCCTCTGCTTCCGTAGCTTTAAAGGCATTACACTGGCTACCACTTAAATAAAACATTTTGTTTAAGTATCTTTGTATTGTGTTTCAAGCTCTGCAGGTGGTCAGGACAGGCAGCTTTGCAAAGGACTTTGTGAAGACATACCCCAAACAGGTACCTCCGTTCCTCCTCGGCTAACTTGGCATGTGTGGCACACTTTAGAAAAATCAGACAAAGTGCTAGGTCATTCATGGTTGGAGCATCCAAGCTCTGGAATCAGCTCCCGTCCCAATAAGAGCACTGACTGACCTACAATTCAGAAAAGCCCTTAACACCTGGCTCTTCCCTAAATAACGTGGCTGGGTCTCCACAGCAGCTTGCTATTGAGCAGTTTCTCTATTTGTTTCATCTTATTGCTAGAGCAATAGCGTCTGCCAGCTTTAGGAGGGAGGGGGCTGGCGGGAAGCACACACACACACTCATTCTTTCACGCACAGACACGCAAGCACGCACATCCATTAACAACACTCATACCATTCAAACATGCACGCACGCACCAAACATTCATTTTAAAACATCACACACACTCATTCTTTCACACACGCATGCACATCCATTGACACTCATAACATTCAAACATGCACGCATGCACCAAGCATTCATTTTAAAAGATCACACACACTCATTCTTTCACACATACACGCACGCACATCCATTAACAACACTCATAACACTCAAACATGCACGCACCAAACATTCAATTTAAAACATCACACACATACACACACACTTACCTTCAGCCTCCAGGTCCCAGGAGGGTTGGGACTGCTGCCTTTCCTCACTGGCTGACCTTAGGTCAGCCAATGAGGGAAGGCAGCAGTCCCAGCCTCGTCACAGAGTGGGATGGGGTCAGTGAGACTGCTGACCTCACCCCACTCTGTGACGAAGTGTCACTGAATGACACTCGCCCTGGGTGCTTCAGGGCTTAAACCTGAAGCGCCCGGGGCGAGTGTCAATGGGTGACGCTTTCCTCGTCACCCAGGGGAGGGCCTCGAGGCACCTTTGCTGAGCCGAGCCGAGGATGTCACGCCCATAGGAGCTGTGACCTCAGCCCAGCAAAGTTCAGCTCAGGCAGCCAGGAGTCTGCGCAAATCGCACATGTCTCACTCCTGGCTGCCTGACCTGAACATGGAGAGTGTCTGCCTTTGTTCAGCCTGACAGACACTCTTCATGAGGGGCAAAAGGTGGGGGGGGGGGGGGGGTGGCCCCTCCGCCCTAAAGGACAGGCTGCCACTGTGCAGGATACCACTCTGGTGGCAGTTCGCTTTATAAGTGTTATAAATAAATAAATATGCTTGTTCACAATTCATTCAACAGTAAAAGCAACCGACCTTTCAATAGCAATAACAAATTCAACATCAGAAAGATACAGATATTTGCATTTTACTATTGGAAAACCAGGCCAGACCTGCAAGCTTTGTCGCACTTTCAGTTATGAATATTTTATTACAGTAAACATTTTAAAGGCTCTATATATGTTGTTTACACCAGGTTTCCTACCATCCTCTCAATACCCAATAACTCCAAAGTCCAAATATACAGAACAACCCAAAATCTCTTCCTTAAGAGTGTCCAGTGGCGGCCCGTCCTTTAGGGCAGAGGGGCCACACACCCCCACCCCATGAAGAGTGTCTGTCAGGCTGAACAAAGGTCAGCTTGACAGACACTCTTCATGTTCAGGTCAGGCAGCCAGGAGTGAGCCATGCGCGATTTGCGCAGACTCCTGGCTGCCTGAGCTGAACTTTGCTGGGCTGAGGAGATCACAACCCCTATGGGCATGACCTCCTCGGCCCAGCAAAGGTGCCTCGAGGCCCTCCCCTGGGTGACGAGGAAAGCGTCACTCATTGACACTCTCCCTGGGCGCTTCAGATTTAAGCCCTGAAGTGCCCAGGGCGAGTGTCAATCAGTGACACTTCGTCACAGAGTGGGGTGGGGTCAGCAGTCTCACTGACCCCATTCCACTCTGTGACGAGGCTGGGACTGCTGCCTTCCCTCATTGGCTGACCTAAGGTCAGCCAATGAGGGAAGGCAGTAGTCCCAACCCTCCTGGGACCTGGAGGCTAAAAGTAAGTGTGTGTGTGTGTGTATGTATGTGTGTTAAGTTTTACATTGAATGTTTGGTGCACGCGTGCATGTTTGAGTGTTATGAGTGTTGTTAATGGATGTGAGTGCGTGCGTGTGTGAAAGAATGAATGCGTGTGAATTTGTAAAATGAATGTTTGGTGCGTGCGTGCATGTTTGAATGGAATGAGTGTTAATGGATGAGCGTGCATGCGTGCGTGTCTGTGTGTGAAAGAATGAGTGTGTGTGTGTGTGTGTGTGTGTTTGTGCCCCGCCCGCCCCCGACCCCAAGCTGCCGGCCGCCACTGAGAGTGTCTGAGATCAGAAGTGCCTAATTCTGGCAAAATTGCTCAACACAAGAGGCACTTTTGGGAGCCGTGATGAGCACAGCTAGCATAGCATCATGCCAGACTGTCAAGGCCGATTTCCTAGAAACCTTCAGTTAATGGGAATGCAAAATTGTAGCCTGGCGCAAAGGTCCTCTCTGGCTCTCTGATCTTCTAGAAATTCTGTGATTTCACAATAACAACGAAACATGAAGAATCAGCGTCAATGATTAAATACACAATACATTCATGTAACATTGATTACTATATTTGCAGTTCAGACCAACATGAAAAGAATCTACATTCGATTTAATATTAAATATTCACTTTTCATTAATTGATTAGCACAAGTAGCTCACAGAAGAGGAAGTCAGGCCCTAAAGAGAAAAAAACATTATTTTTATGATGCTTCTGCGTTTCTGCGGGCAGGAAGACAAAGCATATGTCATTTTTTCATAGCACCCCAGTGGTTTATGGCCTGCTCTTTCATTCCATGGGCTTATGAAACCAAATGAAATCCTTTGATGTAGCCACCTTATGGCTCTGAAGTATTTAATTGTCACTTTTTCTTTTGGATAGGTCCATGGTGTCTCTAGCTCTTCAAGCAAGCGACTCTGCGTTCTCCGGAGGTGCATGCACATGTTTTTTTTCTCCAGAAAACACGGAGGTCCCCACAACTACATGGTTTCATTGGTCTCCGAACCACCTAGCACTCTGCCCCATGCAACAAGCGGGGAAAGCTGCTGCCATCCACTCCCCTTATATGTTTTTCTCCCCAGTCTGGGGAGCAGGCAACTCCCTAGACAGGGGTGGCCCTCCTTTCCTCAAGCACCACACTGGGAAGGTCCCGGGGCTCATTGTGCAGAGGGATTCTATTAAAATGATAGAAAATACAAACTTCAATTGAATAAAATTGTTACTCACTTAAAATTATACAAGAATAATATTACAATTTCAGAAGGGAGCTAAAAAGGTAGAAAACTGATAGCAAGTATAAACAGTAGATTCAACATTAGATATAAAGGTTCCAAATATGTTTATACTTGATATTTAAAATTATGGGTCTAATACATTTCACTTAGTAGGTCACTGTGATCGGGCGAACCCGATCCCGGCGCTGGCAGCAGCAGGAGACGCTGTATCGGGCGAACCCGATACGTCATTTCCGCGTCCCCATGTTGCCATGGGGACGCTCAAGCCGACTCAGCTGCGTTTCCCCGTTCCCGGGGAAACGCTCGCTCACAACGAGCCCGCGGGATGCCATAAAGGGCCGGAACACAGCAAGGAAGGAAAAGTTGGCGGCGAGAGGAGGACGGACAACGAAGACATCGGGAAGCAGCAGGAGACACCAAAGCACGAACCGAGCAGTCCCAGAGAGGGGGAGAGCAAGACCACGGACCCTGAAACATCGGAGATTCGGACGAAGGAGCCCAGCCACGACCCTGGAGGGTCGTGGCTCACAAAGGTACGGTCCCTCCTAGGGACAAGGGACAGAAATCTCAAAACTACACTGGGAAAGGGAACTGGGGAGGGGTGCGAGGGGAAAAGGATAAAGGAAGGGCACAGCCTATTAAAGGACTGATTAACCTAACCTCTCGGGGCACACCCTAAGACTTACCTGACTCACAGACATTGTATGAGGTTAAACACAGTTCACGGGTGAATGCACACTTTTCCTATCTCCCTACTTACCTATTCCCTATTCCTTCGTATTAGCGAAAACCCCAGAAAACACTTATATACTTACCGAGGCATTCTTTTGTTTTCTTGCCGGTACCTCCCTGGAGCCTTCCCAAGTTCCCAGAAAACCCTGACGGAGGAAGAAAAAAAGAAAGAAGAAAAACCAAGTTAAAGAAGAGACATTTAACCGGTTTAACCATATATAATCTGAACTTTATTACAACACTTGAACAAAGAAAGTCACACCTATAAATAAACTCTTACTTACCATATTATCGGATCTCCGTCTGGTTTATACCGTTCAGCCTGCCACAGTGGTGTCAGAAGTGGGATTTGCCCCCCCCAGCTGCTGAGGAACGGTATAACCATGAGTGAACATCCTAGCCTAGAGGACATGATTAAACAGCTGGCGGAAGGCCAGCGGCATTTACAGTTGGTTTGGGAAGCGCACCAGCGTGAGGCCAAAGAAGATAGGGAAGCCTTACAGTCCGCCCTAAAGAGCCAAGCCACTATATTGGCAAACAATCAGCTGGTTCATGAGACGGCCATGAAAAAGTTAACTGAGACCATAGCTGCTAGTAAAGTGCACCCTAATGTCCCCAGTTCAGTTCTCCAACGGTATCAGGAAGGGGAAGACCCAGATTCGTTCTTTACTAACTTTGAGCGGGTCGCCTCTTCCGCTCAGTGGCCCGAAGAGAGATGGGGACAATACATTGCACCTTTACTCACCGGACTTATACAGGCAGCTTATCAGGCGGCCAATCCTGACGGAACTACACCCTATAAAGACATTAAAAAGAGCATTTTAGAACGGGTAGGTCACAACACCGAGTACTACAGAGTAAGGTTCCGGAAGGTTAAATGGGGAAAAAATGAGGACCCCCGAACCTTTTATTTTAGGGTTAAGGACTTGGCGCTCAAATGGCTAGGTCCTATAGGAACTAGTCGAGAGGATGTTATCAAAACAATCATCCTCGAACAATATTTGGACTCCTTACCCACAGGTACAAAAAACTGGATAAGGCAACATCCCAATGTGGATACGGACATGGCTATAGACCTGGCTTGTGCATATCACAGATCCACGGACGTAAGATCAATATCACCCTGGCCCAATCCCAAACCCATTACCCCTCCAGCACGACCCACACAGAGATATCCCGTAGAAGACCCATTTCCACGTAAACCAGGGGAGACTCATCCAATACCCGGACCCCAATGTTTTAACTGCGTAGAATGGGGACATATTGCTCTCATGTGTCCCAGGAAAACAGAGGGGGCGGAACCTATGGAAATAGGAGTAACTCGACGCAGGGTCTTATGTACAGGAAAAGGGGACACCAAATTTAAACAGACTTTACGAATCAATGGTCATCTCCTCTCGGCCCTCATAGACTCGGGTTGTAGTCAGTCGGTCATACGACAAGATCTGATAGACCCGGTGGATGAAAACACCTGCCAAAGAGTAACTATTTGCTGTATACACGGCGATAAGGCACAATATCCTCTTTCCACAGTGGAGCTAGAGTGGGGAAATTACAGAGACTTTCTTCCCATGGGTGTTATGGAACAACTAATAGAAGAATGTATTGTAGGAACTGACTACGTACACTTCCAGCAACTATTAAATGGTACCCAAAAGGAGAACTTCGAATGGTGGGCCGAGGCTCCTTTTTCTTATAGCGAAATTGACTGTCCCCCTTATCGTAGAAAACTTTCCCGTCGGGAAAAAAGAGAAGGTAAGGCGCAGTTTCGAGAGGTTAAAGAACAACCTCAACCCTTAAGAGTTATAGCCGAGAATCATAGAGCACCCATCAGTTTCCGCCAGCATCAGAGGGAGGACCCTACTCTCACTCATGCTTGGAGAACAGCAAAAACGGAAGAAACTGACGAGGTGGGTCCCTATTTCCTTGTACAGCGCAACCTTTTGTATAGGGTGACCAACACGAGGGCAGGGGATCGCAAATTCCAATTAGTAGTCCCGAGACATATAGAGATCAAGTACTTTTCCTAGCCCACAATCAACCGGGTGGGGGCCATTTTGGCAGGGACAAAACCGAGGAATATCTCCTCCGAAGATTCTACTGGCCAGGAGTTTTTGCACACATTAGAAAATGTTGCTCGCAATGCCCTAGGTGCCAACTCACCGAACCAGGCCGGCCCCGGAAAGCACCTCTCTTACCTCTTCCCATCATCGATATCCCGTTTAGTAGGGTGGGGATGGATCTAATTGGACCCTTGCTTCCCTCAACTAAGGGACATACTTATATATTAGTGATAGTAGACTATGCAACCAGGTATCCCGAAGCCATTCCTCTTGCCAGCATGACGACTAAAACAGTAGCACAGGCAATGATAACGGTATTCACTCGGACAGGGTTTCCCCGAGAGATTCTGACTGACCAGGGTACACCCTTCATGTCCAACCTAATGAAGCAGATCTGCAAAACACTCGGCATCACCCAGATTAAAACTTCAGTTTATCATCAACAGACAGATGGACTTGTGGAAAGATACAATCGGACTATCAAAACACTATTGAAGAAAATAGTAGACGAGACAGGGAGGGATTGGGACCAGAAACTGCCCTTAGTATTATATGCCATTCGAACACACGAACAGTCCTCTACAGGACATAGTCCGTTCGAACTGGTCTTCGGGAGGCAGCCCCGTTCCCTTTTAGATATGGCGGTCGAAACATGGGAGGAAGAAGAAGAAGAGGAGGGGCGACCAGTGTTAGAATACGTTCAGAAGCTTAAATCACATTTACAAGATTTATGGGAGAATGTACGACAACATATGGAAAAGGCCCAAGAGTCGCAGAAACAATATTATGATAGGGGAAGTAAACTCCGTACCTTCCTTCCTAATGACCAAGTGTTGATCATGAGACCCACATCGGATCAAAAGTTATTAGCCAGATGGCAAGGGCCATATAGGATTATTCGAGCAATCTCCCCTGTCACCTATCTCATCGAGTTAAGTGTCAACCCCCCAAAAAAACAAATTTATCATGTGAATCTCCTCAAGAAATGGGAAGCAGAAACGGAGGTTAGCGAGAGAGTAGCAGTGAGTTGTCTCTTATCTCCCGTTAAGGAAGTAGAGATAGAGTTGTTTCCCTCTGGGAATCAACAAGAGGCAAATATTCCCGTTGTCAACACTTCATTGACAAAGGCACAGAAGGATCAGTTATATGCCCTATTAACCCAGCACCCAGGGGTGTTTTCAGACGCACCTGGCAGAACGTCCCTGATCCATCACAGAATAAGAACACCAACAGGACAGACTATTCGGTTACAGCCCTATCGTATTCCCGAGGCTAGGAAACATATCATAGAAGAAGAAATAGAAAAGATGATACACTTGGGAGTAATTGAGCCTTCTGTCAGTCCCTGGTGTTCACCAGTAGTTCTGGTTCCCAAACAGTTTGTTTTTGTATTGACTTCCGCCAACTCAATGCCATCTCTGTATTTGACTCCTATCCTATTCCCCGGGTGGATGATGTTCCCGAGAAGCTAGGAACAGCTAAGTATATGTCTACCTTAGACCTCACTAAAGGATACTGGCAGATACCCCTTTTCCCCGAAGACAAAGAAAAAACAGCCTTCTCTACTCAATCTGGTTTATATCAATTCACTGTGTTACCTTTTGGTCTTCATGGGGCGGCGGCAACCTTTCAGAGGTTGATGGATAGATTGCTAAAGCCCTTCCATTCATTCTCTGCCGCTTATATTGATGATGTTGTCATCTTTAGCAATACTTGGCTAGACCATCTGCACCATCTACACCAAATTTTGAATACTCTCACAAAAGCAGGATTGACTGCTAATCCTAAGAAATGCATCTTGGGGAAGACTGACATATCATATCTCGGCTACAAGATAGGCAGTGGTACGTTAAAACCCCAAATGACTAAAGTAGAAGCAATTCAAAACGCACCAACCCCAAAAACAAAGAAAGATTTGCGTTCCTTTCTTGGACTAGTGGGTTACTATCGTAGATTTATCCCGGGTTATTCCACTGTGGCGGCCCCGCTTACAGACCTATTATCAAAAAAACACCCCAACAAATTAGCTCCTTTTTCTAACAGTCAAAGACATAGTTTTGATTGGTTAAAATCATCCCTTACCTCAGAACCGGTTTTGCAATGTCCTGATTTCTCCAAACCTTTTCATTTGTACACGGATGCTTCTAATGTGGGCATTGGCGCAGTGCTCGCACAACCGGATGAGGATGGTAGGGATCACCCGATTGTCTTTATCAGCCGGAAACTACTTCCCCGGGAGTGCCATTACCCCACCATAGAGAAAGAGTGTTTGGCCATTAAGTGGGCAGTGGAGACCTTGCAATATTATCTCCTGGGTCGACCTTTTGTACTGTATACTGATCATGCTCCCCTTACCTGGCTTGCTTCACATAAGGATTCCAACTCTATGATTCTTCGATGGTTTCTTGAACTACAGCCTTTTTCCTTCCAGGTTTGTCATGTCCCTGGAACACAACAAGGTCCCGCGGATTACCTATCCAGGTTTCCTTGCCCTACTCCGGTCCTCGAACAGGACCGTTCTTGGGAAGGGGTATGTGATCGGGCGAACCCGATCCCGGCGCCGGCAGCAGCAGGAGACGCTGTATCAGGCGAACCTGATACGTCATTTCCGCGTCCCCATGTTGCCATGGGGACGCTCAAGCCGACTCAGCTGCGTTTCCCCGTTCCCGGGGAAACGCTCGCTCACAACGAGCCCGCGGGACGCCATAAAGGGCCGGAACACAGCAAGGAAGGAAAAGTTGGCGGCGAGAGGAGGACGGACAACAAAGACATCGGGAAGCAGCAGGAGATACCAAAGCACGAACCGAGCAGTCCCAGAGAGGGGGAGAGCAAGACCACGGACCCTGAAACATCGGAGATTCGGACGAAGGAGCCCAGCCACGACCCTGGAGGGTTGTGGCTCACAAAGGTATGGTCCCTCCTAGGGACAAGGGACAGAAATCTCAAAACTACACTGGGAAAGGGAACTGGGGAGGGGTGCGAGGGGAAAAGGATAAAGGAAGGGTACAGCCTATTAAAGGACTGATTAACCTAACCTCTCGGGGCACACCCTAAGACTTACCTGACTCACAGACATTGTATGAGGTTAAACACAGTTCACGGGTGAATGCACACTTTTCCTATCTCCCTACTTACCTATTCCCTATTCCTTCGTGTTAGAGAAAACCCCAGAAAACACTTATATACTTACCAAGGCATTCTTTTGTTTTCTTGCCGGTACCTCCCTGGAGCCTTCCCAAGTTCCCAGAAAACCCTGACGGAGGAAGAAAAAATGAAAGAAGAAAAACCAAGTTAAAGAAGAGACATTTAACCGGGTTACTCCATATATAATCTGAACTTTATTACAACACTTGAACAAAGAAAGTCACACCTATAAATAAACTCTTACTTACCATATTATCGGATCTCCGTCTGGTTTATACCATTCAGCCTGCCACAGTCACCAAACCAAGACAGAAGAACAATACATGAATTGTGCCTTCTGTATAAGAGCCACAAAATTGACAATCTGAATGAATACTGTTCCCATTAGATTTAAGGCTGACATTTTCACCTATAGCAAGCTGATCAAATTGAAACCTTGTAAATGCTCTTCAAACTAATGAGCTCATATTAGCTTTCGAATAATATTAAATTTTTAAACTTTTTAGAAATTGTAAATTTTACATGCAATCTCTTTATCTTAAAACAATGCTGACAACCGGGGCGGTTGGTGTTCAAGGGCTAAGGGTCTGCGCCCCTAGCCTTTTCTGGCCTCTCTAGTGAAGCATATATTTCATTACATGATGAAAGTAAAACATTTTCTGCACAACATTTTCCAAGTGAAAGTTGTGCACTTTGAAAAGCCCCACTGCGCCTGCGTCAGTATGTGGCTGAAAGCTGCACAATTGGGCTGACAGGGCTTGCCCACACAAAGTCCTTGGTGTGTTGTCTTGGGTAATGGTAAGTGTTATAATGCTAATCTTATGTTATCTTTATTGTACTGAGACCCCTTGCCACACTAACCTTCCCCACTGTGACGCCCCAGGCCCTGGCTGCAAATCGCTGGCTCCTTTAGAAGTGGGGATGCTGCATTTGTTCCCTCATGAAATTGATCCAAAAGACGAGCATAGTTCTTGTTCCCTTGCAAAATTGATCCAAATATTAGATTCAAGCACAAAGGGAGAAATATGTGCTTACAGTAAAGGCATTTATCTGCTGTATGGCATTAAAACTGTCCCTATCATCATGCCCTTAGCATTAATGCCAAAAACATGAATTGATATGCAAACAATGAATATTAAAAAGTGATTTAGTTACTCTTATTTCACATGCTTTAATTAATGTTGCTTTCACCAATAGAGTTAGCTGTTTCATCATGATCTGTTTGTGTCTTGCCTAGTGCACACTTTGATTCGTGCCAGGTGTTTATGAGGGGCTTTCATTGAGAGTGCTGGTGTTGAGGCTGAAGGTAAAGCAAAGTGCCTGTCAGTGTGATGGCGTCTTCACAAAGCACCTAGAACAATGATCACGTTTTCCAGTTACATTTGACATTTAGGGCCAGATGTATCATGAAGTCCTTTTACGATTCGGAAATAGTGATTTTTAAGAAATCGCTATTTCCGACTCGCAAAATGGCATGTATCACATTTGCGAATCAGTAATAGCGATTTCTTAAAATTCGCAAATGCTATTACCGAATCGCAACTTCCGATACCGGCCTCATTTGCACCTATGGGCCTGTTGGCCCATATCTGCGAATTTTTTGCATTTCCAAAATTGCAATTTCTTAACCAGAAATCGCAATTTTGGAAATGCAAAACCCCAGGGTGCTGTGGGCCTTACCCCCCCTCTGCTGCACCCCAAAATTCTTTTTTGGGACATGAAAGGTGCACACATGCCAAAAGGGCATGTGTGCTTTACATGTACATTTTAAAAATGCATTTAAAATGCATTTTTAAATTTTGCACATGGTTACCACCAGGTTCAACCTGGTGGTAAATAGCGATTCCTAAATGCCCAAATCGCATTTAGGAATGGCTTCATACATGTGCTAAGAAATCGCAAATAAGGAATCCTTATTTGCGATTTCTTATTTAGATAGTTGCAATTCGCGATTCTCTAAACAGGGTCGCAATTTTAAGGAAGCGCTATTTTAGCGATTCCTTAAAATTGCGTTCAGAATGTCTTTCTTACATTCTGAACTGGCTTTTTGCATTCGCAAACGGGCATTCGCACTGTTTGCGAATGCTAAAAACCTTGATACATCTGGCCCTTAGTGTAAATGTGTGTGAAGAGGATGCACAGAGGTCAGAATATTTAGAAGGCAAAAGCAAAAGGAAATAAAGTGCTTATATGTGATGAGTGCAATGTGTGTTTGGGGTGGTAAAATGAGGGAGATGCAGGGAGTGCATTCAGGGGAGAGTGAAAAGAGGGTGCTAGAGAGGAGGTTGAAAATGTGCAGATGGATGAGATGTGAAGAGAAATAAAGCAAACATATCTAACATTAAAGAACAAATAACTGAAGGCCCTACTCCTTCCGCAGGCCTCAACAATATTTAATTCATAGTCTCACAATTTCAGAATTGAAACATTTTCAATGTTAATTATTTATAACTAATCATTGTTGTTACTCATTTATCTTCCACAGCTAACAACCATTGACAAAGCGAACTGTACTGACAGGCTTTACATGATGTCAATTGTTGTGTTATATTTCTGGATGCAATAACATCTCATTTTGCATTTTCCCTTTTAGAGAGCCCCCACTTTTTTCATCCCACTTAAAGACCTGTCTGCACATATTTCTGTATGACTGGTTGTAGCCAGCAGTTGTGTGTGCTTCCTGATGCCTGGTTAGAACATATTCTTCCAAAGTTGATGCCGCATGGAGTGCAAGACAGTGGGTAAATACACACTTTAAAGGGCCTGAAGTTGTTGCAGTGTACAATTCGCACATTAAAGTAAAGGGTGAACGTATTAATGCAGTAAGATATGTGTTTAATATTTCAAGACTAAACATTCCCACTGATTTATAAACCTTGCTTTCTCACAAAATGTATTTCCTTTCAAATGGACCACTTGTCAATCTTTTTTCTATTTTTTCTTGGGTGGAGGACCCACTCTGGACCCCACGTTTGTCCACTGAGCTTGCTCACTACATAAAAGACGTACCCAGACTATTATGCCCTGCCACTTTCAGATGTCACCAGCCGCCACTGGCTGACAATTATCATTGAACCATTTTATTTTAATTAATTTCTCTAGCCATGACTACAAAGTGAAATGTTACGCCTGTTGTTTCCAAAGTTGAGATTCCAATGGGACAATTTAGCTATGGAACCCATAGGCTGGGTTGCAATCGCATGTGAAGCTACGGCTCGGATTTTTTTAATGTAAACGTTAAATAATGATTGCACAATTTGCCTGGAGTCTAAAAATTTTTAACAGACCCTTAACAAATGGATTTTGCTTTGGATAGTTGAAACCTACAGCGTGTAGACCATAGGAGATTATTATATGACTGGTAAGACTCCTAGGTCGGATGGGATCCCACCTGGTTTTCACCAGGCATTTACTGATTAATTAATTCCCCAACTTGCGGCACTATATGATTCAGCCTTCAAGTTTCGCACCCCATCATTCTCTCTTCAAGAGTCTCTTTGGGCTCCCTACTTTTGACGCAGATATGCTAATTAGGAATTACTAATAAATGCTTATATGTTATGATTTACAAAAGTTCATAGAGAAATTAATCGTAGAAAAAAATTAATGTGCATGTTTGAAAATGTGCCACGGGGTATGTCAGCCACTTATACGAACTTGTATTAAAAGAACTAAAGAATGTGTGAAATAATGAAAATGAATAAGAATAAAGTAGTAATATGTCATATCGAGAAGTATAACCTATATTTTGCATTATATTGTAGAATTTACTTAGCAGAAGTCGTGGCTTAGGTTAACGAGGCCTCATGCAGAAGCTGAATTATTAGAGCATGCTGGAGAGAAGTTGAGAGGGTAGACTGACCTTGAACCACCCAGTGTTAAAGTTTGCTTAGCTAGAATTTTCTGCAATGTACAGACGGACAGGAGATGATGGAACCAAATTGAAACAATTATGTGAAGAGTAGACAAGATGTACTTTCCCAGGACTCGAACAATAGAAGCACTGACACTGACTGGAGAAGAAGATGCAACATTTTCGATACCTGATGAGCCGGATGATGAGGGCATCGTACAGCGAACCAATCAACTACTTGAGGATGGAGAAATATTAGAACTCATAGATTTGTAAAATTAATATTATAGTTTAGAGACATATCTGCTGATTAACCGACCAATTAGGAATTAGGGGGATAGACTGAAAAATTCAAATAAAAAGTCATGACAGGGGGCTAAAATTTCAGACGCGAGGGGAGAAATGCTGATGCCAGAAGACGTGATTCGAGATCATGTTATTGGGCTCATGCTCTTGAGAGCCTTATGCATTGCGGATCAATTGATGACCTGAAGACGAAGACTGACTTAGTTGCTGATCCATTTCATGGATAGGTAGCTATGACAATGTGACTGATTGACTTTTATTCCTTTCTTTCTAGGTACCAACTGCTCTGTTTTATAGTTTTTCTCTTAGCTAGATGTTTTACAAATTCACGTTTTCTAAATTGTTTTGCATGAAGTCCCACATGCTAAATGCTAATCTGGGTTAGGTAAGGGTCCTTTAGGTGACATTGACAGTGACAAATAATTGACGGACTGATTGCTGAACTCTGCTATTAATGATGTTATATTAATCTTGGTTGGCTTATGCTGAAGCATTCAAGCATATGTTTTCTCAAGTTTTGATTAGATTATGTTATTGGTGGTCATTAATGAACTAATTCTGAGTTGATTGAATAAAGTTTGATCTAACCTGATGATTTAGTATTGTAACTAAGAGGGAAATAAAATACATAAAACATATCATTGAGTTGTGGTTATTCATGAAATGTTGATTTATTGTCTCATGCTTAATGATTCTCTTAGTGGTTGTTGATTGGTTACATTGATAATTGATGTTCATCGATTACTACATAGCTAGGATACTTCATGCGATCCAAAAGGTTCATCGGCCTATACAAGTCCCCTTGTAAGTTTACTTACTAAGGACCAGGCGCGCTTGCAATACCCAAGCATTACCAAGACCCGTCCCAATTATTGTCCTTTAGGCCCATGGTAATTCACCGAACTGACTGAAAAAACATAGCTGACAGATATCTCCAAGTGCTTCCAGATTTCCTACACACTGATCAGTATGGTTTTGTTCTTTGGCGGAACACTTTGTTCAATATTCATAGGCTGCTTCATCTTATAGACGGAGCTCTCTCTCTATTTCCATGCTCAATTTACCTGGTGCTGGATTTGGAGAATGACACACTTAACTTGTGACTACCTCTTTAAGACAAACTGGAAGTGGCTGCCTGGGCTCACATGACTGCTCTACACAGACTGATGTCCCGAATCTGGGGGGGCAGACTAGTATTGTCCCCCTCTGTTTTTCACACTTGTAATGGAGCAACTATCTGGGTGGCTGTGAATGGAAGTAATGCACTGAGGAAACTCACTGGATGATGGGACACATGCAGATTCACTATATGATATGCGGATGGCATGCTGCTTTACCATAGAGATGCACAAACTGGGCACAACACCGTAGATACCACCCAGCGTGCTGTTGGTACTGTAGCTGGACTGCCTGTCAATTGCACTAATTAGTGTGTCTGCGAGCTTCAGGCTTGCACTCCTGCAGTCCCCATTAAGCTTGGCAGAGGCCCACTGTACTGGGAATGAACTATGTTCCATTGTCTCAGGGTCAGGATCTACCACTCGGAGAGGGATCCGTATGAGGGCAATCTCATTAGAGAAATGAATGCACTGTGGTCTCATATTCATTTCAGGAGAGGGATAGCCACCATGGGATGGATATCCTTATTCAAAATGGCTGTACTACCTCACCTGCTATACTACTTTGCTAGTGTTCTTGTTTTTACTCCTAGGAAATTCCTTTGTGACCTAGATGGCTTGTTGTGGGACCTGATTTGGAGGGCAGGTTGGCGTAAGAACGTGCTTGCTAACCTCCAACTGCCAGTGGGCAGAGGAAGACTTGGCTCCCCATCCTTATATTACCTTGCAGCCCAACTCCAAAGATTGTATCGGCGGCTATCCGGCAGGACACTTGCCAACATATGCACGAGACAAGGTTCACTCTTGCTGAAAGTTCTGCTGTGCTTCCTTCTTACGAAGGTCAGACTATGGGGCGCACTGTCACTACTAATGTCCATTACTCAAAAATGGATCAACCACAGAATACAATTAACCAAACACATTGTTCCCTACACTGCCACCAGACCACGTTTGGGTCCTAACAAGCATCATAGTGTTTTCACCACTGCAGAAATATCTCACTGACATGAAAGAGAAATATGCACTTAAGGGGATCTTCTTAAATGAATACCTTCTCCCTTTTGAAAAACGAATTATAATATACAATCTTCACGATGGGTGTAGGAAAGTACCATCTTGCCTGGCATGTTACCCCCATATTTCACTGTATATATGTTGTTTTAGTGTATGTGTCACTGGGACCCTGCCAGGCAGGGCCCTAGTGCTCATAAGTATGTGCCCTGTATGTGTTCCCTGTGTGATGCCTAACTGTCTCACTGAGGCTCTGCTAACCAGAACCTCAGTGGTTATGCTCTCTCTGCTTTCAATATTTGTCACTAACAGGCTAGTGACTAATTTCACCAATTCACATTGGCATACTGTTACACCCATATAATTCCCTAGTATATGGTACTGAGGTATTGGGGTTCCAGGAGATCCCTATGGGCTGCAGCATTTCTTTTGCCACTGATAGGGTGCTCTGACAATTCTTACACAGGCCTGCCAGTGCAGCCTGAGTGAAATAACGGTCACATTATTTCACAGCCATTTACCACTGCACTTAAGTAACTTATAAGTCACCTATATGTCTAACCTTCACCTGGTGAAAGTTGGGTGCAAAGTTACTTAGTGTGTGGGCACCCTGGTACTAGCCAAAGTGCCCCCACATCGTTCAGGGCAAATTCCCCGGACCTTGTGAGTGCGGGGACGCCATTACCGTGTGCACTGTATGCACCGTGTGCACCTATGTACAGCGTCACAATGGTAACTCCGAACATGGCCATGTAACATGTCTAAGAACATGGAATTGTCACCCCAATGCCATTCTGGCATTGGGTGGCCAATTCCATGATCCCCCTGGGTCTCTAGCACAGAACCCGGGTACTGCCAAACTGCCTTTCCGGGGGCTCCACTGCAGCTGCTGCCAACCCCTCAGACAGGTTTCTGCCCGCCTGGGGTCCAGGCAGCTCTTGCCCAGGAAGGCAGAACAAAGGACTTCCTCTGAGAGAGGGTGTAATACCCTCTCCCCTTGGAAATAGGTGTGAGGGCTGGGGAGGAGTAGCCTCCCCCAGCCTCTGGAAATGCTTTGTTGGGCACAGATGGTGCCCATCTCTGCATAAGCCAGTCTACACTGGTTCAGGGACCCCCCCAGCCCTGCTCTGGCGTGAAGCTGGACAAAGGAAAGGGGAGTTAACACTCCCCTGACCTCCCAGGGGAGGTGCCCAGAGCTCCTCCAGTGTGTCCCAGACCTCTGCCATCTTGGAAACAGGGGTGTTTGTGGCACACTGGACTGCTCTGAGTGGCCAGTGCCAACAGGAGACGTCAGAGGCTCCTTCTGATAGGCTCTTACCTCTCTTGGTAGCCAATCCTCCTTCCTAGGTAGCCAAACCTCCTTTTCTGGCTATTTAGGGTCTCTGCTTTTGGGATCTCACCAGATAACGAATGCAAGAGCTCATCAGAGTTCCTCTGCATCTCCCTCTTCACCTTCTGCCAAAGGATCGACCACTGTCTGCTCAGGACATCTGCAAAACTGCAACAAAGTAGCAAGACGGCTACTTGCAACCTTGTATCGCTTCATCTTGCCGGCTTTCTCGACTTTTTCCAGGTGGTGCATGCTCTGGGGGTAGCCTGCCTCCTCTCTGCACCCGAAGCTCTGAAAAATCTCCAGTGGGTCGACAGAATCTTCCCCCTGCAACCGCAGGCACCAAAAGACTGCATCACTGGTCCTCTGGGTCCCCTCTCAGCACGACGAGCGTGGTCCCTGGAACTCAGCAACTCTGTCCAAGTGACTCCCACAGTCCAGTGACTCTTCAGTCCATGTTTGGTGGAGGTAAGTCCTTGCCTCTCCACGCTAGACTGCATTGCTTGGTACCGCGTGATGATTTGCAGCTTCTCCGGCTCCTGTGCACTCTTCCAGGATTTCCTTCGTGCACAGCCAAGCCTGGGTCCCTGACACTCTAGCCTGCAGTGCACAACCTTCTGAGTTGTCCTCCGGCGTCGTGGGACTCCCTTTTGTGACTTTGCGTGGACTCCAGTTCACTCTTCTTCTAAGTGCCTGTTCAGGTACTTCTGCGGGTGCTGCCTGCTTGTGAGGGCTCCCTAACTTGCTGGGCGCCCCCTCTGTCTCCTCCTCCAAGTGGCGACTGCCTGGTCCCTCCTGGGCCACAGCAGCACCCAAAAACCTCTACCGCGACCCTTGCAGCTAGCAAGGCTTGTTTGCGGTCTTTCTGCGTGGGAACACATCTGTAAGCTTCATAGCGTCGTGGGACATCCATCCTCCAAAAGGGAAGTTCCTAGTCCTCTTCTTTCTTGCAGAACTCCAAGCTTCTTCCAACAGGTGGCAGCTTCCTTGCACCCTCAGCTGGCATTTCCTGGGCTCCTGCCCACTGTCGACACTGTCGCGACTATTGGACTTGGTCCCTTTGTCTTACAGGTGCTCAGGTCCGGAAATCCACTGTTGTTGCATTGCTGGTGTTTGTTCTTCCTGCAGAATCCCCCTATCACAACTTCTGTGCTCTCTGGGGGTAGTAGGGGCACTTCACACCTACCTTTCAGGGTTTTTTTGGGGGGGGGGTATTTTTCTAACCCTCACTGTTTTCTTACAGTCCCAATGACCCTCTACAAGCTCACATAGGTTTGGGGTCCATTCGTGGTTTGCATTCCACTTTTGGAGTATATGGTTTGTGTTGCCCCTATACCTATGTGCTCCTATTGCAATCTATTGTAACTTTACACTGCTTGCATTACTTTTCTTGCTATTACCTGGTTTGTGTACATATATCTTGTGTATATAACTTATCCTCATACTGAGGGTACTCACTGAGATACTTTTGGCATATTGTCATAAAAATAAAGTACCTTTATTTTTAGTACTTCTGTGTATTGTATTTTCTTATGACATCCTCCCCTGAAGAAGAGGAAGATGAAACAATCCTTCGTCTCTTAGCAGGAACCTTCGGCATAATTCAAACAAGCAATGCAAGCCAGAGGTCCCAGTCCCCCTTAAATAAAGGAGAAAGCCCCCCCCTCAAAAAAAAATAGCAGCAAATGAAAAGGCAGTAACAATTAGCCCGCACACTACTAAAACGCGCGCAGAATGCCCGTCCTACCGCTGAAAAATCACAACCGGCACATCAGCTCGTCCCTGCGAGCCGAAGATCCGGAAGTTCAGCCCCAGCCGCAAAGAGCCAACCGACTTCGTCAGCTGACTCCCAGGATGCGTCTCCAAGGCAGGAACGCCTGCCTCCCGAAGACGCGACCGCCGGGAACCCTTCACGAGGAGTTCCGCTCCTCGAGGAGAGTGATGCCGATGATCCCCCTGTGCCGGTTGTGATTTTTCCGCATTTTTGCGGTAGGACGGGCATTCTGCCTGCGTTTTAGTAGTTTCCCTCTGGTTGAGGATGTGGAAGGCGGATCCTGGGGAGAAATCTTCTCTCCTGAGACTGCCTTTTGAGGGACGCAATTTAGTTGGTGATCAGTGGCCTTCCATGCTTTCGAAGGCCTTTAAAGAGAGGAAACACGCCTTGCGTTACAAAGATGGTTCTTCTTCTGGCAAGGGTTGGCGGAAGCATTCGCGATCCTCTCCCGAATTGGATTCCAAATCTTTTTCTTTCTGGAAACGTTGTTTTCAGCCCCGTTTTTCTCCTAAGAAGTCGGCTCCTTCGAGCCAGGGTGGATTCAAGAAAGGGTCCTGACAATCATTGTGGGCCTGGCATAGAGCCGGTTGGGGGACGGCTGAGGCACTTTCTTTCCGTTTGGCACATTGTTGTGGACAATGGCTACGCCATAGTTTTCGAAGTGGTGCCTCGAGATTCCGGGGTGCGTCCCACACCTCTGCCTGCGGACGGGGCCCAGGGACAGGTGTTGTTGGAGGGGGTCCGGGACTTACTTCTCAAGGGGGCCATCTCCCAGGTTCCTGTGGGGGAGAGAGGTCTGGGCACTTATTCCGTCTTGTTTCTGGTTCCAAAGGTGTCAGGGGGTTTTCATCCTGTCCTCAATCTAAAGGGGGTGAATTCCCGGATCAGGACTGTGCATTTCCGTATGCTTTCCATTCAGGCAATTTTTCCTCTGGTCAGTCCGGGGGATTTCCTGGCATCTCTGGATCTGCAGGATGCTTACTTGCATGTTCCAGTGGCTCGATCTTCTCAGCGTTTCCTACGGTGGGCCTGGACTATTTTCAGTTTTGTGTTCTACCATTCGGCCTCAAGTCGTCTCCCTGCATTTTCACCAAGGTGCTGGCCCTTCTGGTGGCTCTTCTACATTCCGAAGGGGTGTTTATTCATCCTTATCTGGATGATATTCTAATCCAAGCGCCCTCTCAGGGGATGTTGCGGAGGCATGTGGCCTGGGTTCTGTTGGTCCTGCAAAACCACGTTTTTTTGGACAACTGGGGGAAGTCAGATTTGGCTCCTTCCCAGGATCTAGTTTTTCTCGGGGCTCGGTTTCTGACTCTTCAAGGCTTGGTGACTGTGTCTGAGAAGCGGTTAATGGGCCTCCAGTCTCTGGTGAGGTCGATCTTGTCGCAGCCTGCTCCCAGAGTCCTTCAGTGGTTGTGTCTGCAGGGTCATTTGGCGTCGGTGATTTTTCTAGGGCCATGGGCACGGTTCCATCTTCTTTGCCTGGTAAACTGGTTCCTTGTTCATTGGTCTCCAGGTTCGAGTTCTCTTCAGGCATGGATTCCGGTGTCGGGGTTGGTACGCAGGGAGTTGGTTTGGTGGCTAGTGCCAGCTCATCTTCGTGTAGGGGTGTCTTTATTTCCTCCTCTCCCGGTGGTGGTGACGACCAATGCCATCCTCTCAGGTTGGGGAGCCTGCATGGGGTCGGCTCAGGTCCAGGGGTTTTGGTCGCCTCTGGAAGCCAGACATTCATCGAATTGGCGGGAGTTTGAAGGTGGTGCTTCTGGCTCTGCTTCATTTTCAGGACTCCCTGAAAGGTTTAGCGGTTCTTATGCGGACAGACAACTTGGTGACCAAGGCTTACGTGAACAGGCAAGGGGGTTCAGGTCGTGGGCGCTGTTCCACCTTGCAAGGAAGATTTTTGTTTGGGCTCAGAAATGGGTTCTTTCCCTGCGTGCCACCTACATTCAGGGGGTGGTCAATGTTCGGGCGGATCTTCTGAGCAGGATAATTCCTTCATCTCAGCTTTTTCTCCCTCCGGTGGTCTCTGTTTCATCACCTAGTTCACCTGTGGGGTCTTCCGGTGGTGGATGTGTTTGCGTCTCCAGCGAATGCGAAACTCAGTCGCTTTTGCTCCCGGTTTCGTTGTCCTCAGGCTTGGGCGGTGGACGGGTTGTTGTGTCATTGGCCTCAGGGTCTTTTGTACGCTTTCCCGCCCTTCCAGTTGCTCCGTGCGTTTCTGGTGAGGGTACGTCTTCTGAAGGCCAGGGTTCTCTTGATCGCACCCCATTGGCCGACGGCAAATTGGTTTCCGTTGCTTTGGTTTATGGCTTCGGATCACGTGTGGACTCTTCCTCTCTGTCCGTCCCCTCTGGAGTTTCCTTGCTCTCGATGGGGTCATTGAGGCGGTTGCACTTGACGGCCTGGAAGTTGAACGACGGGGTTTGACGTGTTTGGGGGTTCCAGTAGCTTTGAGTTCTACCTTACTGGCTTCCCGACGACGTTCCACTTTGCTGTCTTATGGTCGGCAGTGGAAAGTTTTTTCTTCTTGGTGTTTCAGACATGGGTTGGATCCTACACCTGCTTCTCTTTTTGATGTGATGCAGATTTTACAGGATGGGGCCCAGTTGGGTTTGTCTGTGGCTTCTCTCAGGGTGCAGTGGGTGGCGATTCAGGCTTTTAGGGGTCAGTGGCGTAATCTGTCTGATGAGGGTCATTTGATGCCTCGATTTTTCCAGGGTCCTTTTAACTTGTTTCCTCGTCCGGTGCGGTCCTTTCCCTCCTGGGATTTTTCGTTGGTATTGGATGCTTTGACGGTTTCTCCCTTTGAACCTCTGGGTTCCTGCGACTTGCGTCATCTTTCTTTGAAAACCTTGTTTCTGATGGCCATTAATTTGCCCCCCGTTTAGGGGAATTAGGGGCCTTGGCCTGCTCTTTTCCTTTTTGTAAGGTTTTTCCGGATCGAGTGGTGCTTATCCCGGTTCCTTTGTTTGTTCCAAAAGTGAATTCGTCTTTCCATGCTCGCCAGGAGGTGATCCTTCCTTCTTTTTGTCCAGAACCTTCCTCGGATGAGGAGGTTCGGTTGCATTCCTTAAAAGTGCGTTGGGCCTTGTTGGAGTATCTACGGGTGATTGCTCCTTTCCGGAAGGGTGATTCTCTATTTGTGAATTTCGGTCCAGCTCGGAAAGGGGAAAAGCCATCCACGGCTTCCTTGAGTCGGTGGGTGCGCTCGCTGATATTGATGGCTTATTCTTTAAAGGGGGTGATTCCACCCCAAGAGATTCAGGGCCGTTCTACCAGGGGTATGGCTGCTACGGTGGCGGAGCTTCAGGGTGCTTCTGTGGTGAAAATTTGCAGGGCCTCTACTTGGGCCTCACCTTCGACCTTTGTTCCTCATTACAGACTGGCGGACTTGGGCAGTTTGGAGTCGGTATTGGGTCACCATGTCTTGTCCTCTATGATGTAATAGGGGGGTGGTTATTCGGTGGTCTTTGTTGGTTGTGATTAAACTTGTTGCAACTCAGTGTCCGTCTCCTGTTTTCTCTTGCTATGTCTCACTGGTTACAAGGAAGGCGAGGGAGGGATGGGAGGTAATGCGTCCATTACTTACATTAATGGCATTACTCCTAGTCCTACTCCCTCGCCTTCCTTTCCGTTCCCGCCCGCCCTCCCGGTACGGACCGCCTGAGTTGCTACTTGGGCTTGTTTTTGTACAGGAGGAGGTGGGGGTGGGGGATTTAGGGGGAAGGGAGGGGTCTATGTGGAGGCAGGGAGCCTCATTGGCTACAAGGAAGGCGAGGGAGTAGGACTAGGATTAATGCCATTAACGTAAGTAATGGGCGCATAATGGACACCACAGCAGTTTAGAATAATAGGTAATATTTATCTTAATCAAACAATACCAAAACAACAAAAATCCAATATACACAAGTCAACATATGAATTTTTAAAAGAATAAGATCCTACTCCTTGGAAGAAATGGAAACAGTGATTTTACACAAAGTATCTGGTTTGTGTCAAAACAAAAGCCGCATGGGGTAGCGCGCGTCGAAAAAGGCAGCAATGAGTCAATTCCTTACTCACAATTGAGGCTGTGCATTGTTTCTTCTTTGGTCGGGTAGGCGATGCGTTGTTTTTTTCTCCCACTAGAGAACGATGCGTCGATTTGTGGACGGGGCACCTCGGATCTGCGCAGGCTTGCATTGATTTTGCAGCGATGTTGCATCAGAAATCTGGCCGCACAGTGTTGGAAAACTGCGCTGAGTGGGGTTTGCGTTGTTATCAGCAGCCGCAAGCGGATATTGCGTTCTTTCTCCAGTTGTGATGCGTCGATCTCCCAGTCGCAATGCAGGTGGGGCGTTGATATTAGCCGCGAAGCAGGTGGCGAGCTGTTTTTCAGCCACGTTGCAGGTGGTGCGTCTAAGTTTTTCCCGCACGGTGTTCTGTGCGTAAATTTCAGTCCTTGCTCTGCTAACGTCACCTCTCAAGGGCCCAGGGACCGGATGGGGCACCACTTGGCAGGGTAGGAGTCTCAGAAGAGAGTCCAGGTGTTGACAGGGGAAGTCTTTGATTGCCCTGAGACTTCAGAACACGAGGCAAGCTCAGTCCAAGCCCTTGGAGATTCTTCACAAGCAGGAATATACCACAAAGTCCAGTCTTTGCCCTCTCTCAGGCAGAAGCAGCAACTGCAGGCCAACCCATTAAAGCACCGTCACAGGCAAAGGGGCAGTACTCCTCCTCCAGCTCGTCAGTTCTTCTCCTTGGCAGAGGTTCCTCTTGATTCTAGAAGTAATCTAAAAATCTGGGTTTTGGGTCCACTATTTATACCCCTTTCTGCCTTTGAAGTAGGCAAGCTTCAAAGGAAAGTCTCTGTTGTTCACAAGATCCTGCCTTACCCAGGCCTGGCTCCAGACTGACACCAGGGCATTGGAGACTGCATTGTGTGAGGGCCAGCACAGCCCTTTCAGGTGTATGTGACCACTCCTCCCTCCACTCAAGCTCAGATGGCCCATCAGGATATGCAGGCTACATCCCAGCTTGACCTTGATCAAGAATACCGCAAATATATAAAAAAACAAAATTTTCTTCCTTCAAATATTAACTTTACACACAAAAAAGCCATCAATGAATTAAAAAAGAATAGCAGTGTTCTTATTAAGGAAGCTGATAAGGGAGGAAACATTGTTATTCTCAACAGAAGTGACTACCTCCACGAGATCTACAGACAAATCAATGATACAACTTGTTATAAAAGACTTCTTTCAAATCCTACATGAGAGATTCAAATCAAACTTAAAAACCTTCTAGACCACTGGTATTCTAAACAAATCATTACTCCAGAGGAGAGGAATTTTCTATTCATACAACACCCTACTACTCCCACCCTATATTTGCCACCTAAAATACATACAGGTGGCCATCCTCCCAAAGGTAGACCAATTATCTCAGGGAAAAAACTCCATTTGTTCCAATCTGGGCACTCTCATAGATTCTGAGTTACAACCATTCATGCAAGACTTACCATCGTTCATCAAAGACACCAAGGATATATTACAAAAACTACAAAATATTGATTGGCAACCTAATTACATTCTTGCCACCATAGATGTGGTGAGCCTATACACCTCCATCAGACATCATGATGGGATTGAAGCGGTTAATAGCTGTCTTTCAACGTGATCAGTTCACCTTATTGAACGGAATAATGATAATATAAATGTTATCCTTCTGTCTTATGAATAATTTCTTCCTCTTGGAAGGTCAATTCTTTCTTCAAATACAAGGCACGGCGATGGGAGCCAAATCTGCACAACCATATGCATGTATTTTAATGGGAGCAGTAGAAAGACATTGGCTTTGGAATGATGACCTTGTACACCTCTTCCAACATATAGGCGGTCATTCTGACTGCGGCGGGCGGCGGTCGCCGCCGAATGATCGCACCGCGGTCAAAAGACCGCGGCGGCCATTCTGGCTTTCCCGCTGGGCGACCGCCAAAAGGCCGCCCCCCGGCCCAGCGGGAAAGACCCTGCAACGAGGAAGCCGGCTCCGAACGGAGCCGGCGGAGTTGCAGGGGTGCGACGGGTGCAGTGGCACCCGTCGCGATTTTCAGTGTCTGCAAAGCAGACACTGAAAATCTTTATAGGGCCCTGTTAGGGGGCCCCTGCACTGCCCATGCCAATGGCATGGGCAGTACAGGGGCCCCCAGGGGCCCCACGACACCCGTTCCCGCCATCCTGTTCCTGGCAGTAAAAACCGCCAGGAACAGGATGGCGGGAAGGGGGTCGGAATCCCCATGGCGGCGCTGCAAGCAGCGCCGCCATGGAGGATTCCCTGGGCCAGGGGTAAAGAAGCGGGAAACCGCCGGTTCCCCTTTTCTGACCGCGGCTTTACCGCCGCGGTCAGAATGGCCCTGGAAGCACCGCCAGCCTGTTGGTGCTTCCGTGGTCCCCGGGTCGGAATGACCCCCATAATCTTTAGGGGCAGATATATAGACAACATCCTACTTATCTGGCAGGACTAAGATTCTGCTCTCAAACGTTTTCTTGAATCTCTCACACCAAAGAGATGGAAGATAGAAATCACATATCAGTTCTCCAGAACCACAGTAGAATATTTGGATCTTACTTTGTACATTGAAAATGACCAACTACATACTCAGTTTCACAGAAAGAGCACAGCAGCCAACTCCATCTTACATGCCTCCAGCTGTCATCCATTGAGTACAATTTGCAATATTCCAGCAGGAGAATTTGGACGAGCAAGATTGAATTGCAGCAACATATATGATTACGAGACATTCTCCTCTGAAATTGTTCAACGCCTATCTACTAGAGGCTATAACGTCCCAAGCCTAAAGAAGACCAGGAAACACTTTGCTAAAATAGATCGAAATACCTTGCTAAATAAGTCTAATACTAGATTAAAGAACTCTCCTATCCGCTTTATCACACATTTTCACAATGGCCACTATCTCATTCGTAAACTTCTTCAAAAACATTGGTACTTACTTTACAACACCCATCTATTAATCAACACATTTTATCCCATCTCAGATAGGCTTCAAAAGAGCTCCCAATCTCAGAGACAAAATGTGTTCCTCGTTCTATTCAGAGAAATCCTCTACTCAAATCTTTATACGACCACCTAAGTGCTCTGTCGGCAAACTTGGTTTAAATAAAACCAAATCAATCTCCATCAATAACCAACCGTTCCTGATATGTGATTTCTTCAACTGTGAAAGTACGAACACAGTTTACCTTATCAACTGTCCGTGCAATAAATCCTATATATGGAGTACAACCAGAGCACTGAAAATTCAGATACAGGAACATTACCGTAATATACCAAAAAAAATGGCATTAAACTCCCTTTGGTTGAACATTTTATCAAATGTCATCCTCATACACGATCATTCAAATTCAGTGGCTTGATGCATTTAAAACCACATCCGCGGGGAGGTAACTTTGAAGTCCAGCTACGACGGAATGAAAGCCGACTCATCATTCCTTATGCCACCTTAAGAAAAGCTCTCAACAAGGATGCTGAGTGGCACTACTGGCTTTATTAGTTAAGCCTGATTAATACTCCAGGATGAGCATTTACATTTTTTCTATATTATGATTGTTCCATTTGATATAAAGTTAGTATAAGATTTAAGCATATCACTTCAATATTTCTAGGAACCCAATTGATGATATAGGTTCAAAATGGACTATCTTCATACAGATATATATCTTTTCATTCATCATCAGCCATTTTTTGTATTACAAAACGTCACTACTGTAACTAGGGCTTGTCACATCTTACTGCATTATCATTGTGGATATCTGTTTCTCTCGCTCTTTCTTTTTATTTCCACAGTTTACCTTGAACACATTTAGGCTACATCTAACCTCATATTTATTATCAGAGATAGTAAATTTACCATGACTAATTCTCGAGGAATTTTTTGGCATCTGTTCAATAAGTTTATATGCAGTATATTCATAAGAGATCTACCTTTTTTAGTGGCTACACTAATAATCATTTACATTAACCAATACAACATGGCCGTTTTAGCCATATCATACATTTCATAAAAGTGTTCATTTATCTGCAGTATACCAATAGTCAAATACTTAACCCCCATAAATATTCTAATATCGAACCATTTTTTTAAATAAAACAGAATGCACAGTTGTCATAGGCACAATACACACCTAACATGCACAAACGGCAACATGCCGACTCGCGTTCTTTGCTGACCTTAAGATGGCGCATCCCTAATGTCTTAGTATTCTTAGACCTCACATTGAAAATAAAAGTAGGACTTGGACGCATTGCGGGATTAAAAATCCGCTCTCGTCTTTTGACACATCTAACATGGCGCTCAACCAAAACGTGGCTTTTTGAAGTCCGTGTTCACCGTCTTGTTTTCGGTTGCTGTTCTTCGGGTAAGTCACAGGAGCCCCGGCTAATTCGTTATTCTGGCTACTTATTCCCTGTGGGGGTTTTACATAAATCTATAGATTTGGCTAACATTTTCCTATACCATTATTAACAAACGCTATATATGATTAACCCTCTTGATAACGAAGACCAATAGATTTACTCATATTGTTAGACCAACCCCTTTTATTATGTATTTTCTTACCATTGTAATTTTAAACCACACCCAAATTACCTCTATATATTGTCTTTATCTCACCATTACTTTATAATGTATATTGTTCTTAAAAAATTAAGTGCTATCACGCTCTAACAAAGTTTTTCTTTTTTTTCTAACATTCAATCTAAAGTTCGCTATGAATATGTCTATGGTATGGTTTTCTCGCCTTTTGTCCACATATCTCTATAAGGATTGCATGTTTTGCTTCACTCTATGAGACCATTTGGACACTCTGGCTTGTTCACTTACATGTTATATATTTTATGATGTCACGCCAGCACCGCTCTCACTGCTATGTCTCTTTTTTGATTCTAAAGTATTCTAACTTCACTTTCAGGCACAGGTTTCCTGACACTTATTCAGTCTTGATCAATAAGGATAGGATTATAGTAAATTATACTCTGCTGCCCTTCTCAATGGCTTTCTTGATTGGATAATGGGTCTTTTTTTCCACTGGGATCATCTAAGGGTCATATACTTTTCTGTTGTGCTCACTATCTTACTACCCTGATCCAACTAATCGTTCACCAGCACGGAAGGGCTCAAGCCCAGCATGATCACACTAACCTTCAATAATGGGTAGGTTTCCTTTAATATCTGACTTGCATACTCTTTATTACTTGCAGCCTTGAGAAAGCCCTAGGTGAACACACCACAAGGGTGAAACACGTGTCAGCTGTTTTACTTCATGCAACCTCACGATTTTCTTCAACATTGGATTTCAATGACTGCATAAGTATCACAGACTATTCTCGTATTTTGCAACTTTAAAATTCACCCTTATATTGGAAATGAACTCTTGCATGTGATCGACGCTCCAATAAGAGCTTTTTGCACTTTCAATTTAGGAAATAAATGTACTTGATTCACACGTGGATTTGATGAAGTATCTTCTGCTTGCTACCTGCAATATGCAAATCTTTCTCCAATACTTATTAAGTGGGCACTCAACTCCAGTTAATTTACACCCCAGCTCCCTCTGAGTCACAGTCTAGATCGGATTCACAAACAGCCCAACTGTCAGTCTGACCTAGACAGGAAAGAAACAAGCAGGCAGAGTCACAGAATGGTTTAAGCAAAAAAAAATGCCCACTTTCTAAAAGTAGCATTTTCAAACTGACAATTTAAAAACCAACTTTACCAAGAGATTTATTTTTAAATTGTGAATTCAAAGACCCCAAACTCCAAATTTATATCTGCTCCCAAAAGGAAACTGCACTGAAAAGATATTTAAAGGCAGCCCCCATGTTACCCTATGAGAGAGATAGGCCTTGCAACAGTGAAAACTGAATTTGGCAGCAGTTCACTGTTAGGACATGTACAACAGATCAGTACATGTCCCACCTTTAACATACACTGCTCCCTACCAATGGGGCTACCTAGGGCCCACCTTAGGGGTGCCTTACATGTATAAAAAGGGAAGGTTACTCACTTGCCAAGTTGAATTGAGAGGTTAAAACTGCACACACAGACACTGCAGTGGCAGGCATGAGCCATGTTTACAGGGCTACTCGTGTAGGTGGCACACCTCTGGTGCACTTTACTAGGTACTAACTAGTAAATCAAATGTGCCAATCATGGAAAAGCCAATTACACATACCTTTTACACAGGGAGCATTTGCACGTTAGCACTGGTCAGCAGTGGTAAAGTGCCCAGAGTACCAAAAACAGCAACAACAATGTCCAGCACACAGTCAAAACATGGGAAGTAGAGGCAAAAAAGACAGGGGAGACCATGCCAAGGATGCCAGGTCTAACACTGACCTTGCTCTACTGCTAGTGGGTGCTTAGTTTGAAATGTCAGGCAAACTTGCCTCTATCACTGACTGCATGACAAAGCTTGCCGATCTGCTGGGCTCCGGCAAAAAGCACAGTATTGTGAAGAGAGGAGATGAGAGGCCTCTGAAAATGCGGAATCGCCATGGAGTGGGATACTATGTTACTACATCTCCAAAGCACAACCAAAGATGAATCTCCCCCCCCCCCAATCAAACCCTCCTATCAGTATTCCAATACTAAGTAGGGAACGTTCCCAGGCAATCTTTTCTGCACAGGACACTGCTTGCAATTTCAGGGGTTCCACTCTGCCCGTTTGAAACTGCAGCTTCCCCCCTCCATTGTAAACTAGCTTGTCCTCATTACAGCTTGCTCTGCAGCACAAACCTAGTTTCCTCCCCAGTGCCTGTTAGTAAAACATACACCTTGCTTAAGATGCAAAATACAGCCACATATCTCCTCTGCCTAACGACTACGAAGATTCTACCTGCTAGCTATCTCATCTTTATATAATACCACTAATGCTGAATATAATTGGCGTAACAGTTAAATATGTTGTAATGCCAAGTGTAATAATCCTATGGGCATGTATCTGCATGTCTGTATGCACTGTTTACATTTATACGTTTTTTGGAAATGCAAATAAAATTATTAAAAAAGAGACTATTAGAAAAAAAAATCACTCTGAGGTATAATCCTTTATTATTATTAGTATGTTCCCTTTATAAAAACAATTACGAGATCTTTGAAACCCTGTGCACCCATTACCATCATTTTGGTTTTCCCCTCGTTAACCATTAGGGCAAGCCTGATTAACAAAGGTGAACTTATAATTTTTCTCCACACATAAAAATATAGGACAGTCTTTTTTGTGTACAAAAACACTGCAGTCTGAAATATACTAGTAATAAAAGGCAATTGTGAATAGTACACAATCATAAACTTGCACATAACTAAGTTTACCTTTGTGGCAAATGATGCAAGGGTTTAAATTTCCCTATGTAGTCCTACTGGAGTAAGGTCCATTAATACTAAACCATCTGCGTACCTCAGTGTGGATATTTCAGTATTCCCTAATTTTGAGAGATAATAATTAACTTTTTTAATTAAATTAAGGAAATGAAATAAAGAGACAATAGCAATGTGGATAGAAGGCATCCTTGTTTTAAGCCATTATTAACTTACAATTTTACAGAATAATAATTTGTTGACCCCAGAAGTACTTTTATCCATTTTTCTGAGTGCAGATTCATCAATGGCCGCAGCATCTTAGTGGGAATGCCCGATTTTAACAATTTGTGCCATAAAGGTGCACAATTCACATGGTGAAATGTGTTACTAAACTCCACGAAGGCCACATAGAGCTCAGTTTTGCTTGTATATTGCTACCCTACCATATAGAAGGACAACATATTGTCAACCATACAAAATTATTCTTGAAAGCCAGATGGTTCAATAGGTAAAAGTGGATATGTTTTATCCCAGGGTGCTAATCGGTTTAACAGTGTTTTAGTGATCATTTCCCACTACTTCAAGAATGGCTCTCTTACAATATTTTTTAGCAAATTACGATCACGTTTGTTATAAAGAGGAATAATATTAATGCTCTTCCACAACTGAGGAAATGGTTCAACCCCTAAACAATAGTCAAATAAAGGGTGCAATTATATTTACTATCTCCTCTATTGTAAGCCTATCCCAGGAAGAATAAGACAGAGGCGAAAGTGAATTACTACCTGGAAGAATGTTGTTACATGATATCCTTTTGCGAAATGGTTATGTGATGGCTCTTCGCCTAGAGGGATTACCTTTTTAAGACCATCCGAGCCCTACCTTTTGGCTTTTAAATACTCAAATTTTAACACATTGCCACACTTAACAGCAGAGTCCAAAGAAAGAAACAATATTTAGGTATTATATTTTCTTTAAATTGGTTTGTGTTTTTGTATAGATTTGTTTCCCTATATACCATTGATCTGTTTGTAGTTACTGAAGATTTTACCTTAGTGAATAACAGTGTTAAAAAAACATAGAAGATCTTCAAGGATGTCTATGTTACCAAGATTAATAGCAGCATAAATATTTTCTGTAACCATAATATCATGTCGTCATCAAGATTTTTATTTCATTTGACTGGAGCAATATCAAAATTCAAATGTTTATGCTCAATTTTTGAAGGATAAAGCAATTGATGTTGTTAAAGTGCTATAGAGTTTTTGATGATTGCTCCAAGAGTTTGGTTTAGTTTCAAAATGCATTACTAATTTAGATCCTGAATAAATAATAGATGTAGTCGGTCCGTTAACATTGAGTTCCTCTTTGCCACAAATAATTGCCAGAACATTAGATTTACCAATTAACTAAGCCAAACCTTTACTTAAGAATCCGAGCAAGTATGCTGTTTTTCGAGTATTATATTTCATGTCTGGTAAACATGTAAGTGACAATTCCCATCCTATATCTAAATCTATAAACCCTCCTATCTCATACAAAAAATGAGTTACTTGAGTAATAAAGCCATCTGCAACTATGAAAACTGCATATATATCACATAAGAACATTAAAACTCTTAGTTGGTTAGACAAAGGAGATTAGGAGCAACAGACCGTTCTTAAGGCACCTGGGAGCCAGGACCAAATCTTGTCTTTTGCAGCCAAATCATCATTACTGCAATCTTGGTGTATTTGTTCTAATTTCCCTGCTGCTCTTTTGCTGAGAGAAGTCAGATTAGCCACAAAGGATTTCAAATTTGACCAACGATAGTGCTGAGGCATGGAGTGTACAGTATCATATTAAATCATGGGACCTGAGAGAATCTTTACAGGAATCTTTGAAATGGCTGTGCTGGCTACATGGGCTGCAAATCATACCAGCCACCGCCTTTGCTTGGTGGAAAACATGCTCAACCAGCAAGCTGCCCTTTCACCTCCTGCACTAGTGTTCCCTTTGGTATTCCTGGTGTCCTGGGAGACGGAGAAGTTAGCACAGCATAACAGAGGGAGCAGGCAGGCCGAAATCCAGAGCTTTGTTAGCTTGTCTCCAAGAGCAAAAATAGATCCAAGTCAGTTCAAGCACATGCATGCAGGGGGGCCGAAACATATTCAAGCATAGTAGTATCCATTCAAACTCATGCAGGCCAGAGAGGGTATGAGCACAGCTACCCGAAACCAAGGTAGAAGTGTCGCGTAGGGTCACATTATTCTAATGAGACTACTGGATTTGAGCGGTAGAAGCGCCTGCGGTGTGAAGTCTTAACCAACTACAAGTGACACCTGTCACCCCAATCCGTGTTTTTCTACGGCTAACTAGCAGTGCCTCATCTCTACCCAAGAGTAGGGATGATTGGGCAGCCGAGCGCATGACACAATTAACTCCTCAAGGAAATCGTGGTCACTCGGATCTCATCCGTTTCTCTCAGTTACATTAGTCTCACATATACGATGACAAGCAGAGGCAGTATATATTTCAATAAGGTTTTAATGAAGCAACTGCATCTTAGACAATAAAGAATGTACTGCAATAACCAGGACGATAAAGCTTGACAAGATTAAACTTGTGACAAGGAGAGTAAAGCATAGAAAGAACGCTACCATATTGTCACTAGAGTCAATAGACTAATTCCTGTCTAGGCTATATTAGAGCACAGCATGTTAAGCTCTAGTTCTGCCCTTCAGGTTCCCATGGGAAGACATAATCCCCCTAACCTGAGCAAAGGCCTGGATCCTGCATAAGCAGCTGTAGCAAAGCAATCAGCATACAGTCATAGACATCTGGCTGGAATCTTCCTCTAACGTGTATGGGATAGGGAAGTGTTTTTATAATAAACAGCTGATGTTCTGAGAAAATGTCCCTACGTAAGGATGTGTATGTTTCTGTGAATACCAGAGACAAAAACGTTACCACGTTCACCGGCAACCTATCTTAATGTAGCCTTGAGAGAAGCATATAGAGTGCTTGTTTAGGAACACAGTGCTGGCCTCAGCAAAGAACAGCTAGATAGAGAGAAATAAAACAAAACTGCAAATGTGACTATTGTTAAAATAATAAACAAAGCTGAATAAAATATATCTAGGTTAAAGTGCACAGCGGCAGGCCTCAACTAACATGCATGGAGCTATAACTAAAATGGCTAACAACAGCAGGGAGAGAATCAAATGTCATAAGTGTTAAAAGCATGGGGATGTGGCTTGGACGGAGAGTAAAATGGCTGCAAAGCCAAGCAGCTCTATCCAGAGTGGGCCTTTTACCATGAGTAGTGGCCAGTAAACAAAACCATTCATCATCAAATTGACGGGTTCTTCTTCTGAATATCCTGACACTGAAAATACATAATTTGGGCGCGATGGAAATGCTGTAAAAGAGTGTGGGGAATAGGCTAACTTTCAGACCTTTGTGCACACAATACAGTGTCTCCACCCAGTACCGAGCTGTGAGTTCGTAACAATATGCAATGATTCTCAAAGCCAAAAAGTACTCAATATACCCTGATTAGCAAAGCACTCATTAGACGCATGAAATGAGGTTGGAAGATTCATGCCACAGTGAGTAAAATAACTCCAGCTATCTTAAGGTGCCACTGGTTTCACCCTGTCATGCTGATCTTTTTCCCTTCTATATGTGGACAGTACATGACACATTGCAGATTTGCAAAGCAGAACAGCGAGCCCAGAAGCTAATACTCTTTGAGATTTGCAAGCACGTCTTTATTCCTTCACAGGAATCAAACGCTTCACTGAGGTTGGCGAAGCGTTTGACCCAGAAAGTGTGGTGAACCATACACAAATTTTGGTTGGGTGGCTTTTACATTAAAGCCACCCAACCCAAACAATTTAGACACCACGACCAATGTGGCCATGGAAGGAAAACTCAATCAATGAAAAGTTTCAAAGCTTTATTTCACAACCACAATGCTAGTGTCATTAAGAAAATGCACAAAATCAAAGATATATCAACACCATTGGCTGCCCAAAGCGACGAAACAAATGTAATCAAATTAGCATTGTCACAATTAAGCATTCAAGAAGAATAATACTTATCATTAAGGAAATAATTTGAAACACAGGAATATATCTCAGGTCTGATTATATTAACATTAATCAAGTTCAATTAAGCAGAGTATACAAATTTGGGCTGAACATGGGTTGTCTCTACTGCTAATTAAATTAGGAAATGCATGTGTGGAGACAAACGTGGGCAAAATACAAAAATAATTTGGAAAGAATATATCTAGGGCTATAGATTACTAACTAGAAAAATACAATAGCTGGGTGTCAGCATGCTAGCTTCAATTCTAGAAAAAGAAGGACAATTCAATGCAAATGGCAATGAGCTGGTGAGATACCCCTCTCCAAGGCACAGCATTCAAAGATTCTTCATCAGCAAAGCATTACATCAGCAGCAAAGTCCAGTCAGGCATATCATCAGGGAAGGTGTAGAGTGAAATAACTAGTGGAGAAAGGGTCCCGAGAGTTGAAAAAAAACACGAAGAAAAAACTTACAAAGTCCATCCCTAATGTAAAACACACAAATGGCTCTGATTTGTCAGTTCATTGGAGTCACATCATTCAAAAGAGGTATCATCCAATCAAAATATTGGTGAGGCTTCAAGCTGCAACAGTCCGTTAATTTCCCATGTCCAGCTTGAGATTGTCTCCTTTTCCTTGTGACTCCAAACAGTTCTGTAACAATTTACTTCCATTTGCAACAATCCAATATATTCTCAGGATGTACAGTGGGCTTATCTCAGTCCCGTATGTTCGTTAAAAAAAATTATTTAACGTTATGTAGACAGGCCTGGATGTTCTTTTTTCAAGGTTACTAAACTAAATGTCTCCATTAAATTGAACAAAGTACCTATTGCTACTCATGGGAACGGAACCTAGAGTAACATTTTATGTTAGAAAGTACAGTGATTTATCACTTTATATGGCTGCAAATATGAGCTCTGTAGGCCTAAGTTATGCTAACAAAAGGAATATAAAATACATTAAAAATACTTGTTAATAAAATGCACATAATAATAGAACTTGTAGATTCAGCATTAATAATATGCCATCAGAATAAGTTATATATTTTATTATAAACTGTAAAATTTTAATATTTCACATTAGATATAAAAGGAGTGCATTTAATTTTATGCACACGTCTATATAAACTCATAAATCACACATTAAACATTAGAATACCGAATTTGTGAGCAATTAGTCTAAAGTATAAAATATACTGGCATTATTTAAATCTTATTAGTACATTGTTAAATTAGGTAGGCACAATTGTGACCACGACAAACGAAAACACAAGCACTTTTAAAATAAGTGTCAGTGCAGCATTTCTAAGTTAGACTGTTAATCATGAGGCATAATTTGTCACCTTTTGCTGATGTCTGGGTCACTAAAAGCATTACAAAAACAATGCTCCAACAGTTTCAAATGATCAATTGCACCCCAGCCCACCTAAGATGGAGGCTGTGCCCAACATTGAGCAATAAGTCTTTAACACTGTGAGGTATAGACTAAGGTCCGTCTTGGGGTTTTGTTTTTTAAAACAAATAAACAAATTGAAAGTGTATTGTGCAGCGCCGTTGTGTTGACGCAGCCTCACAGCATATTTTCATGCATTTATAGGAACCGCCTTGACTGGGGTTCCTATAAATTGGAGAGACCCCCCCCCCCCCCTGGGCTGGTGAACATCTTTAAGTTTGGCAGGCAGGTACTCCTGCTAGATAACGCAGTACTATACTCTATCACCGTGAGGAAGTAAATTCCATCCACCAAACTCAAAAACAGGATCTTAGTTATTTTCATGATGCTTGTCACTCCACTATCCCTATGGCATAGACGTTCGAGATTTAGAAACTACAACACTTCCTACATTGTGTCTTAACATTTAGTACATCACAATATTCTACCCAGTATGACCATTTCAAGAAACAGTTTAAACATAGTTTCACAAAGGGTATGAAAAGGCAGGATTCTTAGCACCAGAGGAGGGTCTGATGCTACGCCCACTGCCCTACCCTTAAAAACTGGGCGTGCTCCTCCCTTAGCGTGGGACGTGTCCAGGCCAAGGACAGGTCCACCTACACCCCTCGGAGCCCGGAGGAGGCTGGCCTTAGCCACCACTCAAATGTTTACTTTAGGGTACTGGCAGGACTTTGGACCTTTTAAAGGTAAAAGCATTGGAACTCATTTTTTTTGCCTTTAATTACGCCTCCGTGTTGTGGACTTGCAGACCTATTTATTTTACCGTTAGTCTGTGTGTATTTTTGTTGCTGATTCAGTGGTTTTATTTTTTTTTAATTGTGGAAGCTATTATTTAGCATCGACATCCGTGTGGAGAGTGGTATTGTTGTATTCCACCTAGCGCACCATTAGGATTTAGAATAGGTAAAATGCAAAGCAAAGCTAAAAAGTCTCTCAAAGTGGCAGGTGCTAATTGCGTAATGGACAGGATTGACATTTTAATGGTGGGATGTGACAAAATCTTTAATTCCATTTCTCCCACTGCCCCCATTGGTGCATTCTGCACATGTTTGGCAAAGCACTGTCTCGTGTGGCTGCAGAAGCTCAAGGTGGAAACATGCAAAACCCTCACGCCCATGACCCTATTACTCAGGATTCTTTGCTTGAGCAGATTAGCCCAGTAATTGAGCCACAGCCGCTATTCTGCCCTGCATTCTGCTGGAGTGCACAAGGAGGAGGGTATGAGTAAGAAGTATGGGGACAACCATGGTGTCCAGAAGGTGTTGGAAAGTCTAATGGACACAGTTTGTGGGCTGAGAAAGGACGTTTTTGCACTTTAAAAAGTTGTTGAAGGCCTGGAAAAAAGGGGTGGCAAAGTGTTAGTTCAGAATGCTGATAGACATGAAGGAAGGGCTATGGGAGGGTCTGAAAGTTTGAGCTGCGATACCTCATTCATTGGCCCTAGAGTATTCTACCCCATGACACAATTTGAGCACATATCCTGAAAGCCTCCCATTCCAACGATTCCCCAGCATAAGTCAATTGTTGAGCTAGGAATGGGGGGTTGATCATTTTAGATAGCCTATGACAGGATACCCGTGAAGTGAGCCCATCAGGAGGCTGGGCTGGAGGACTCGGGGTCTTAGCTTGAGATGGTGTGCCATTGCAATCCATATTTAAATTGCTCCCAACCCCATGTTATCAGGTGGGTAGTCCACAAAGGGATCTATTCTAGAATCCCAGTGAACATAAACCAGGCTGTAGTCTATCTAAATTAGGTCCCAACGTTAGAAGCTGGTGTAAAAGAAGATCAGGACTCCCTAATACATAAAGTTACACACTGGTTACAGAAGGTTAGGTATTGCTAGTCTATAATCAGGAGCAACAGAATTAGAGCTGAGAAGATTGATTCTTCAGGTGGCTCCTTTGATGTAATGAATGCAACCTTTATCCATATCCTGGTAGAGGGCCTAATGTCCATTAATGCCCAAATAAGTTGCAATGCTAACACCCAGATCTTGATCAAGTACAGATTACAAGCCGAGTTTGAAGCCCAACCCAAACTAGCAAATGGTGCTACCAGTAATGAAAAGGGAAATCTTGTACCAAGTGAGCCCAAAGGAACAAATTGACTGAAAAAAAGAGTATACCCAGAATCAAACTGGGCAGGAGCACCTGTGATGTGGATTTGCTGGATTTAGAGTACAGGGCCCAATGGCCATCCAGGATTCCTCGCATGGAAGGGTCGTGTAGCACCATGAAGTGTTGAAACTGCAATTCTGTCCCAAGAACTGAAGATGGGGTCAGCAACAGGGTGCAACACGTGGAAGCTTCTACTGGTAACAAGTTGGTTGGAGCCCCAAATATATGTGACTCTGGTAGATGCATTGAAGGCTCACTGAATAAGATTGAAATATTGTCATGGACTGTAGCAGGGATTAGCAAAATGCTATCAGAATCAGACTGCGAACACTAATAAAGACCCTCATGGTATTTGCCTTTTTCAGGAGACGTGGTGTGCTGCTCCTATATTAGGGAATGAGCTTACGTGCTTCTGTATTAATGTGGTACATTTAGGTAGTGGAAAGACCCTCAAGGGGTTTAGCTATCTGGGTCAATACCACAATTCAATGCATAACTAGACCTATTGTTGTTGACTGCTCCGATGTACAAGCAATTTGTTTGGGGCGTAGCTCAGGAAGGCTGTTGTAAATGACATTTTCAATGTATATAATTGGGTGGTGGCTCGTAATGCAGAGTCGGTGGTGATAAATGTGGTAGAGAGCTCCATTTCTGAGCTGTCTGAAAAAAGTTACTTAATAGTGGCTTGGGATTTTAATACAACCTTCGAACCTTGATAGCAACTCCCTCTGATTTTACATTGGAACAAGACAGTCAGTGGAAGATCCAGCAAATAGAACTTCTCTCTGTGAGTTGGTCTCCTGGAGCAGCGCAAGAGTTGGCAATGACACTCAATTTTGATCTATGAGCAGCTAATGAAAGGACACCTTCAGATCAGGAAGGCAAGATTAATTTTAATAGGCTGGGTATTCTAGTCAAATTGACTATTTTCTAAATAACTTAAGTCTTTGGCCTTCTCTGAAGGAAATAGTGGTATTGGAAAGGATGGATAGTGACCATAATGCTTTATGTTTGACACTAGTGGGTAGTTTGGCTGTGAAACCACTGATGTAGGTAGCCCAGATATCGGGGATGTCTCCCACACTAATGACAGCAAAGCTGTCCGGTGGATTTGGGTGGTCAAGCATCCTAGAGTTTTGGATCTAGCTCTTAGGAAGGTTAAGGTGGAAGCTGATAACCCAACAGCTCTCCCCCCTGAGCTTGAATCAACTGTGTTGCAGCATAAAGAAGAAGCATTATATTGACACATAGGAGACTTGTTATCACAAGATGGAAGGGTTGACAGTTGTAATCTAAAGGAGGTGGATGTGTACATTAAAACCTGCTGGGTAGCAAAAGCAGAGCTTCTAGCAGCAGCTAAATCTAAATTCAGGTCTGAACAGGTGAGGTGTCTATCACTTTACAGGAGAGAATTGGTGAGGTCCAAGAGAGACTGGGAGAGCACCTTGTGGGAAAATCTGAATGGTGTATTGACAGCCAAAGATCATAAATCTTTTTGGAAATTAGCCTTAGTTTGTACCATGGGAACTAAGGAAGATTGGGATTATTGTGTCTAACCTCAACATTGGGTAGCCCATTTTAGCAATCTATACTCATGTGGCAATGACTGAGGTCAGAATGGTAAAGCTTTTTTGTTAGATTCTGTCCCAAGTAAACCAGGTAATTTAAGTAAACTTTGGTTTAAGTGAAACTCTAGCAGCAGTTAACTCTTGTCTAGCGTCTAGAGCCCCAGGCCAGAAAATATTCCAAATGATCTTTATATGCCCCATTCGGAAGTGTGGGGCCCCTATATAAATTTCCTTTCTAATGCAATTCTGCTGGGCATGGAGATTCCATCCTTCTGGAAAACTGTAGAGATCATTCAATATTTAAGAAGGGACGTTGTAATGATACTGGTAATTATAGGCCCATTAGTTTGATTGATGCTTTGAAGATGCTTTTGCAAACAAGTGCTTGCCCATTTACAAGATTAGATGGAAGATAATCATGTGTTATCCGACTATCAGGTAGGCTTTAGGAGTATTGTTACCACGGTTGACCAAGTCTTTAAGTTCACTTGTGTTTTTTGGAAGACATCAATAATAGAAAGGGGCAAACTGTATGTTGCCTATGTTGATATACGGGCTGCCTTTGATCTAGTGCTTAGGTGCAATCTATGGAGGGTCCTGGAAGAAATGGGTGTCCCCGCAAACTTATTCGATATTTTGATTTGGCTCCATTTAGAAGATTATGCCTGAGTCAGGTGGAAAGAAAATGGGCAATTGGCAGAGCCTATAATGATTAACCTCTTAGCTGCTGGGCCTCCCCCACCATAACCCCACCCCCAGTGCTGAGCCCTTTTTTGGCTATTTGGGGTAGTTCCCGCTTAGGCCTTCATAACATTTTGTCCACATAAGCTATCCACGCCAAATTGGCGTCCTTTTTTTCCAACATCCTAGGGATTCTAATGGTAACCAGAGTTTGTGGTTTCTCCTGGAGGAGACCAAGAAATTAGCCAAAATACAGTGAACATTTTGTTTTTTCCAAATAAATGGGAAAAAGGGCTGCCCAAGAAGGCTTGTGGTTTTTTCCCTGAAAATGCCATCAACAAAGGGTTTCTGGTGCTGGAATCACCATCTTCCCACCTTTCAGGAACGGGCAGACTTGAATCAGAAAACTACATTTTTCAACACAAATTTGGCATTTTACTGGGACATACCCCATTTTTACTATTTTTGGTGCTTTCAGTCTCCTTCCAGTTGGTGACAGGAATGGGTGTGAAACCAATGCTGGATCCCGGAAAGCTAAACATTTCTAAAAACTAGACAAAATTCTGAATTCAGCAAGGGGTCATTTGTGTAGATCCTATAAGGTTTTCCTACAGAAAATAACAGCTGAAATAAAAATATATTGAAATTGAGCTGAAAACAACAGCCATTTTTCTTTATGTTTTACTCTGTAACTTTTTCCTGCAATGGCAGATTTGTGAAAGCAATATACCGTTATGTCTGCTGGACTCTTCTGGTTGTGGGGATATAAAGGGCTTGTAGGTTCATCAAGAACCCTAGGCACCCAGAGCCAATAAATGAGCTGCACCCTGCAGTTGGTTTTATTCTATACTGGGTATACAGCAATTCATTTGCTGAAATATGAAGTGTGAAAACTAGGTATCAAGAAAACCTTTGCATTTCCAAAATGGCTCAAGATAAGGTTTTGAGGAGCAGTGGTTATTTGCACATCTCTGAATTCCGGGGTGCCCATACTAGCATGTGAATTGCAGGGCATTTCTCAAATAGATGTCTTTTTTACACACTCTCTTATATTTGGAAGGAAGAAATGTAGAGAACGATAAGGGGCAATAACACTTGTTTTGCTATTCTATTTTCCCCAAGTCTCCCAATAAAAATGATACCTCGCTTGTGTGGGTAGGCCGAGCGCCCGTGACAGGAAATGCCCCAAAACACAACGTGGACACATCCCATTTTTTTGACAGAAAACAGAGCTGTTTTTAGCAAAGTGCCTAGCTGTGGATTTTGGCCTCTAGCTCAGCAGGCACCTAGGGAAACCTACCAACCCTGTGCATTTTTTAAAACTAGAGACCTAGGGGAATCTAAGATGGGGTGACTTGTGGGACTCTGACCAGGTTCTGTTACCCAGAATCGTTTGCAAACCTCAAAATGTGGCTAAAAAAACACGTTTTCCTCTCATTTCGGTGACAGAAAGTTCTGGAATCTGAGAGGAGCCACAAATTTCCTTCCACCCTGCGTTCCCCCAAGTCTCCCGATTAAAAAGGATACCTCACTTGTGTGGGTAGGCCTAGTGCCCGCGACAGGAAATGCCCCAAAACACAACGTGGACACATCCCATTTTTTGACAGAAAACAGAGCTGTTTTTTGCAAAGTACCTACCTGTAGATTTTGGCCTCTAGCTCACCCGGCACATAGGGAAACCTACCAAACCTGTGCATTTTTTAAAACTAGAGACCTAGGGGAATCCAAGATGGGGTGACTTGTGGGGCTTTGACCAGGTTCTGTTACCCAGAATCCTTTGCAAACCTCAAAACGTGACTAAAAAAACACGTTTTCCTCACATTTCAGTGACAGAAAGTTCTGGAATCTGAGAGGAGCCACAAATTTCCTTCCACCCAGCGTTCCCCCAAGTCTCCCGATAAAAATGATACCTCACTTGTGTGGGTAGGCCTAGTGCCCGCGACAGGAAATGCCCCAAAACACAACATGGACACATCCCATTTTTTTTACAGAAAACAGAGCTGTTTTTTGCAAAGTGCCTACCTGTAGATTTTGGCCTCTAGCTCACCCGGCACATAGGGAAACCTACCAAACCTGTGCATTTTTGAAAACTAGAGACCTAGGGGAATCCAAGATGGGGTGACTTGTGGCGCTCTGACCAGGTTCTGTTACCCAGAATCCTTTGCAAACCTCAAAACGTGGCTAAAAAAACACGTTTTCCTCACATTTCAGTGACAGAAAGTTCTGGAATCTGAGAGGAGCCACAAATTTCCTTCCACTCAGCGTTTCCCCAAGTCTCCCGATAAAAATGATACCTCACTTGTGTGGGTAGGCCTAGCGCCCGCAACAGGAAATGCCCTAAAACACAACGTGGACACATCCCATTTTTTGACAGAAAACAGAGCTGTTTTTTGCAAAGTGCTTACCTGTAGATTTTGGCCTCTAGCTGAGCCGCCGGCACCTAAGGAAACCTACCAAACCTGTGCATTTTTGAAAACTAGAGACCTAGGGGAATCCAAGATGGGGTGACTTGTGGCGCTCTGACCAGGTTCTGTTACCCAGAATCCTTTGCAAACCTCAAAACGTGGCTAAAAAAACAAATTTTCCTCAAATTTCAGGGACAGAAAGTTCTGGAATCTGAGAGGAGCCACAAATTCCCTTCCACCCAGCGTTTCCCCAAGTCTCCCGATAAAAATGATACCTCACTTGTGTGGGTAGGCCTAGCGCCCGCGACAGGAAAGGCCCCAAAACACAACGTGGACACATCACATTTTTTCATAGAAAACAGTGCCTACCTGTGGATTTTGGCCTCTAGCTCAGCCGGCTCCTGGGGAAACCTAGCAAACTAGCGCATTTTTGAAAACTAGAAACCCAGTGGAATCCAAGATGGGGTGACTTGTGGGGCTCTGACCAGGTTCTGTTACCCAGAATCCTTTGCAAACATCAACATTTGGCCCAAAAAACACTTTTTCCTCTCATTTCGGTGACAGAAAGTTCTGGAATCTGAGAGGAGCCACAAATTTCCTTCCACCCAGCATTCCCCCAAGTCTCCCGATAAAAATGGTACCTCACTTGTGTGGTAGGCCTGGTGCCCGCGACAGGAATAGATCACACAATGGTCAATGTTGGTCCTTCAATGAGGCAGCTGTTGACCCTTGGGTGATCCATTCCTGATGCAGGCACTAGGTGTAGGCACTCATGTGGGGTAGTGTTTTTATCAGGACAGGTGAGGAATCACTGGGTGGTAGGAATTTTGTGGATCCCAGCATATTCCTGTAGTTTGTGTGACAGAAATCCGAGAAAAATAGAGTTTTTATTCAACATTTCAGCTTTGCAGGGTATTCTGGGTAAGAAAACTTTGGGGAATCCACACAAGTCACACCTCTGTGGACTCCCCCGAATGTCTAGTTTCCAGAAATGTTTGGGTTTAGTGTGTTTCTCTATAGGGCTGCTGAACCCAGGACCAAAAACACAGGTGCCTGCCTTACAAAACCAGTTTGTTTTGCGATAGTTAATTTTGATGTCTCCACAATATGATTTGGGCGGTGGAATTTGGGGCTGAACTAAATTGGGGAGCTCCCAAGAGATCACTCTCTCTCTCTCTCTGCTTGCCGCTGCATTCACCTGCTCTCTGGGTTGGGCTAACCCACTATTACCCAGTTGCACAGACTGCTTGCGAAGGGACAGCAAGACTGTCCTCATCACCTCCCTCATAATGTACTGGAAGAGGAGTTATCGAATGGGACTCCTCCGACTGAAAAATCACTCCCAGAGTCTGCTGCACCATTGTCCTATCCCTCAGATGCTGTCTCAGTCTCTGATCCTATGTCAAAGCTGTCCTCTATAACCCGAGTGCCGGCAGCAGTTATCCATCAAGATGCCATCTCTGCTATTGGCTAAACTGTTGCTCTAAAACACTAGCCTACGTAGACAGTCACAAAATCGATCGTGTGTGTGAGATACGTGCAACAGTAGAGGCCACCTTACCTGCGCTTCTTCCCTCAATCAGCATGTTCTTTCAAGACACTCAAAAAACACCTTGTCACATACCATTCGTCACAGTCTTTAGCACCTCCTGCGCCCAGACCAACAATCATGATTGGTGCTCCCACTCCCTCCTCCTCGGATTCCCTCATTACCACCCAGCAAAAGTGCCCTACATCTCTCCATAGCCGCCCTCCACCCCGCACATACATTTCATTTGTATTATAGCACAGGTAATGGCTGACTTTACTAATGTACTCAGCTATTTACATAAAATACAGATTTGCTCTTTCCAGTAGGCATATAAACCTTCTGCGCTTCTTTATGGCACTAAAACTGCCACTAGACAAGTCTGACCCTTTTGTAGCAGAAACATAATCACAATACTTACTTGACTTTTTTATTGCTGCCTAAAAGGAAAAGGGTCAGTTGAAGTATGTGCATTGCTTTGAAGACGCAAGCTTCAACTGCAAGCCAACTGGTGGCAAATCTATATATAAATATATATATATCACTTTTATATGTGGGTCTGGTTTTCCTGGGGGCCGATCGCAGCCACCAGGGAAACCACACACATATTGACAAAAGTGATATATATATACATAGCTATATATAGCTATATATCTATATATATAACTATCTACATAGATAGATCTATATGTATATATATATATATATATATATATATACATATATCTATAAGATCTATCTATAGATATATCCATGTACATAGATATATCTATCTATATATATATATATATATATATATATGTTTTTTTTTTGTTGTTGTATGGTTTCCTTGGGGGCCAAAATGGCCCCCAGGGAAAACCTACAACAACTAAAAAAAATATTGCCCCCACAGGGGGTCGCCCTGCCCACGGGCGACCCCCCTGTCCATTTATTTTATTTAAAAAAAAAAAAAGTTGCCTCCTTGGGGGGCGCAATCGCACCCCCAAGCACTCCCCCCCCCCCGGGAGCACTGACCTTTTTTGCAAAAAAAAAATTGGGGCAGCCCGGTTTCCGAGGCGGCCGACCACCCCCCAAGGTGAAATCCCTGGCGTCTAGTGGTGTTTCCTGGCCCCCGATCGCAGCTGTGCTGTGCTGTGATCGGGGGCCAGGAAACACTTTCATGAAGGCCTCGTAAGAAAGGGGAGACTCTCCCCTTTCTTACAAGGCCTTCCCGAACGTGGGAAAGGCCGTTTTCCCCATTGGAGCAGGAAGCTGCCGCAAGGCTGCTTCCTGCTCCGATGGGGAAATCAACATTGTTACGTCAGCGTGCCTCGCGGCGCTTACATCACAAAGGGGCGGGGGGAGACACGGAAGAGCTCCGACGCACCCGAGGATTTATTAACCCCCTCCCTGGTGTCGGCCACTGGTCGTGACCTGCACCAGGGAGGTAGTGCGGGCGTCGGCCATTGGCCGACGCCCGCATTGAAGGGGTTAAAAGTGGTGTTAGACAGGGCTGTGTCCTTGCCCCCACAATGTTTTGCTTGTATATTAATGAGATGGCAGACTACTTTAACAAGAATGGGTGTGATTCTCCAAAAAGTGGGTGGGTGAAGGGTGCCAGCATTTCATTTTGCAGATGACGCCCAGTTGCTTGCAAAATCCCCCCATCGGCTTCAACAGTTGGTAAACATCCTTAATGCTTTTTTTTTTGCTGAGCAGGGCTTGAAGCGGAATAGCTCGTAGACAAAATGTATTATATTTAGCCTGGTGATCCAAAAAAACACAAGAGAAATATGTACTTAATATAGAAGGATGTATGAAATACTTGTAGTGCTGCTTTTTAAATAGTGGAATTTTTGTGTAAATTGATGTGATGTTAATTTATGTTTGTCTGTACTTTACGAACCTAGCGATCAAAATAAAGATATTATGGAGATAATTAGAACAGCTTATTGTATTTCTCAACATTACATGTTTTCATGTATTTGTTTCCATGTACCAAACATTAAACAACTGTGACGCATTGTGATTTTCTTCAGCCCTGGATTGCCCCATAGCCACTAACTGTTATTTCTGTGCTGTATTCGTGACTGCTAATTATGGACAATGTACATGCACTCTGTACTCTGATTATTTTTAAATATATCTTTGCAGTTGTTTTCTTGTTTTGTTGTACTGTGAAAAAATAAAATCCATTATTTTTATCCAAAAAGTGGTCGCGGTCAGCTATATCTAGTGGATGCAGTACTTATAAGATAGTAGCTGCACCAGGGACATGTGATTGATATGTACAAGTTGCGGAACAATACATTGACAGCATCACTTCTGTAAAACTTCAATATATTCATTAAAAAGGATTACCTTTTCAAAAGCAGTCCAAGCAAAGTGTACTCGCTTTGGGTAAATATAAACTCTTGAAATGTAGCCCATAGCACTGAAAAACTAAAGTGATTGTGTTACCAAATAACGTGTAATGTATTATTTCTTTAAATATTTTGTTTTGTTGTAGACACTGCAGGATTTGTTAGCGTTAGAGGGACAGCTTATTGTTTTTGAATGCCGAGTAAAGGGAGCTCCTTCCCCGAAAGTGGAATGGTACAAGGAAGGCTCATTAATTGAAGATTCGCCTGAGTTTCGAATTTTACAGAAAAGTGAGTATCACTGTCATGAACAAATGTTTGATTTTAATATTGTATTTAACAGTAATTGTTTGAAATGGCAGTTTTGCTTCGCTAAAGTAAATATATATATGTATTTGAAAATTAATGAATCATTGTTTTAGTAAGTAAAATATTTATTTTTTTATATTGTTATATGTATAACAAAATAAATATTTGCATCTTACTAGAGTAATTCTCTACAAAGCCAGGCATGGCAGATTCCTAAACTAATCAATGCATCTCTCTGCCATGGTTATTCCAGAGGAATTGGACATCTGGATTTGAGATGATGTCTATAACACTTTTATTTTATTGGTATTTCAAAAACGTCATGGCATAACATACAGTGCAATCAATAGAGAACACCATGTGAGAGTAACAGGCAGATTTTGAAGCTGGTTTCATACTACATGCATTTTGTTACATCCTATTGGGTAGGGTCTCCCCGCCAACACACTGTACTTTTTTTTTTTTTTTAATATCACCAAGTAGTCCCATTAACTGAAAACCAGGTACGCTAGGGCCATCAACAGGGTTGGGGCATCAGGGCCCCCCATTGGCATTCAATACTGTATGCCAAAAGGAGAAATAAACAAGTCTGCTAAAATTTCATACCATTAAACCAGCAGAAAGCCCTGCCCAAACATACGCCTCCTGCGAGTGTATGGAGGGCCCTTGCACTCTAACCGGGCCAGGGGTCCCCCAGAGTGGTGATCCCCTGCCAGGGGGAAGTTATGGGTGGGGGAGAGCCAAGGGGAGGACAGAGCCCCATGCCTCTGCACACATGCGTGTCGCTCTCAGATTTATGTATGTCCGTCTAGTGTCAACTGGGTGGCCAGTAGCAGTGACCTCGTCTAGTGTCTTCCATGTCTCAATCACTTCTGTCCATAGGGGTGCTATGGGTCTACGTCAGATTCCCCTCAGTTCTTCTCTCCGCAGTGCCCTCTCCTTGGCCCGTGCCCAATGCGTAACATCTTCCACGAATGATCGGTCCATCATCGTATTCAGTGCCTGGTATATCCAAGTGACCAAGTGCGATCCCCCCCAACTCTAACATAGGCCCTCATTACAACTCTGGCGGTAGGTGATAAAGCAGCGGTAATACCGCTAACAGGCCGGCGGTCAAAAAAATGGAATTACGACCATGGCGGAAACCGGCAACACAAACAGCCACTTTAACACTCCGACTGCCACGGCGATAGCAACAAACACCGCAGTGGTAACCGCCAACAGACAGGCGGAAGACAATGTATCGCCCACACTATTATAAGGCCCAAATCCGACAGCTTTTCCGGGACGGTACCAACGCCATCAAAAGCACGGCGGAAAGAGTACACAGAAGGGAAACCACTCACCTCTCAACACTCAACGAAGAAACAGGACGCCATGGAGCCCGCACTAAAGGTGTTACCAATGTTGGCGTATCTTCTTATCTACCAGGAGTACGAACGGCAGCGGCAACGACCACGGTGAGTACTGCACCTAGCACACAGGGGAGGGGAGGAGGGAAAAGAGTGACACACACACACAACACCCCCACCCACAACAACACACACACACATATCCAATCACATCACAGATACACACCGTCCCCCTCTTGAAGAATGCAAGGACCAAACAAAATGAGTTTAACTAGTGTAATATTCAAACAATCAGCTAGCCCAAGAGAACAGTAAATAATCAGTATACACAAATATTTACAGCAAGTACACAAGTCCGTACACTGACCCATGAAATATCCATGGACCAGTGGTCCCAAAAAGCATGGGCGAAGCCCACACATGATACTGGCCTCAAAACGGAGAGAACACTGCAGGGGCATCAGGTCGGAAAAAAACCAGGCACCTCACGGGGAAGGGGAGGGAGGGCACCTCAGCCGGATGATGGGACGACGGTACTGCTCCTCGAGCGGGCTCCATGCCCACTGCCTGGTCCTGGGGAGTGCAAAGCCACAGTCTCTCAAGTGGGTCCACTGCCCACTGCTTGCTCCTGGGGAATGCAAAGCCAGTCTCTCAAGTCTCTCAAGTGGGTCCACTGCCCACTGCTTGCTCCTGGGGAGTGCAAAGCCACAGACTCTCAAGTCTCTCAAGTGGGTGGTTTGCCCACTGCTTGCTCCTGGGGAGTGCAAAGCCACGGTCTCTCAAGTCGTGACATGTTCCACTGGTTCTGGAGTAGGCTTTTTGCCCAGAATGCTTCATCCTGCCAAGGACTGTGTTAGTGGATGCTTTTCTCTACTGGTTTTGGAGGGGGCTTTGTGCCTAGAGTGCTTCATCCTGCCAAGGACTGTGTTAGTGGATGCTTTTCTCCACTGGTTCTGGAGGGGGCTTTGTGCCCAGAGTGCTCCATCCTTCCAAGGACTGTGTTAGTGGATGCTTTTCTCCACTGGTTCTGGAGGGAGTTTTGTGCCCAGTGATGCTGCTCCTGGGGTTTGGCATGTTGACTTCGTCTCACCTGTGTGTCACAGCCACGCGATGTACCTGGAACAGGTAGCATGATACTCCATGGAGGCAGACCCACACTCCATCCTGCGGCGACTTAGGCTGCCAATTGCTTGTTCGTGTCAGTGCTGGAGGTGGTGTCTCAAATGGCGTGTCCAGGACGTCACCTGCAGACTCTGACAGCTGCACACTGGGGATGGGGCTGACATCTGACAGAGTGGCATCGGCTGTGCACGTGGCGGTGCTGATGGTGGTGCAGGCAGCGGTGGCTGCGGCGGAGATGCTGCCAGTGCTGGCCATGGTGCAAGTGACTGTTGCGGTGGATGGAGGCACCATACTGTCTCCGGCAGCCTCGGATGGCTGATCCTTGGGGAGGATGCTGCAGACTGACGTGGCAGCGGCAGTGCAGGTGGCGGTGTGGGTGCAGATGGTGCTCGGTGCGGCGGTGGTGACTGGGGTGTATGTGGCTGCCATCCCTGATGAGTTGGTGGTCACCAGCCCCTCACCAGGTGACATCGTAGCCAGAGGTGATGTGCCCTTTGGCTTGTGGCCCTTCCCCATTTTGACAGTCGCTGCAGGAACCTTGGCACTGTCCACTCTGTGTTTGTGCGAGGCCTTTGTGGTGAATCCTAGTTTGTTTTAGCGGGATAACAGGAGTTAGCTTAGCCGTAGGCTTGTAAACTCGTGCCCCCGTTACCCAGTGACTTTTAACCTACTTAGCTTGCTCTGTCTTAGATCATTTAATTATTTATTTCCTTTAAAATGGCGGACTTGTTTATAGTTAGGCCACTTGTTATGGGTTCTATTATCAGTGTCACTGCACCAAGGAGTCAAGATCAAGCACGAAAGACAAACATACAGTAGGCATTCACACTTAGGGATTTTCCCTCTCTATACTTTCGAGGGATTGTTGATATTAATTGCCGTCCCAAGCATGCCTGTTATCTATTGTTATGAATAACACTTATGTCAGGGGACCTTGTAAATCTGTATAAATACAACACACTTTTAGACAGATAATCAGAGGGATTCCGACCAGAGGGCATCGCCACCATCGCTGATACCGATGCTAAAGTCATCTTGACGCTGACCCAGTCTTCGTGTCCCTGCGGAGTCTGAGATAGAGACCGATTCCAAGGTAACGAGGGTTGGGGGCTCCTCTCATGGACACGGCTTTGGCAGATTAGGTTTAAAGAACCCAGCTCTCCTTTTATAGGTAGGAGGTTAGACATACTCTCCTTAGGGTATTAGGGCTTATTCCATTTCTTTTACATATACATATATTTCTTTCATATATTGCATAATGGTGGGGGTCTTTATAACAATGACTCTCCTCTTCACAATACTGTTGCTTGGTATATTCATTATCCTAATCATTGCAGTTCATGCAACTTATCGCAAATTGCAGTTATGTTGAATAAAAACTATTATAACTTCACTGCATCTGTGTTATTGCCTTTGTTTGTTTGAGACATAATAAATCTGTGAGAAAAGGTTAATTTACGTTTAACCACGACAACCCTGAGAGATCTTACTTTGAGTCCATGCGTAAGCGACTGCTACAAATCACATTTTACTATTGTGTTTCTGGTGAGGTACTGCTAGTAAGCCGGTAAGGTTTGGACAACAGTTACAACTAGTTGTAGGAAGGAACTTAGTCACCTACAAACGAAAGTATTGTCATCCTGAGACCAGCAGTCTTACTCAGAGCAAGAGTCCAAACTACGACACCTTCCTGGGTGGGTGGTGTGACTGTCCCCTGCTGGAAGCCGGTCCCTTTGTGAGCTTTGCAGGTGGTGGAATAGGATGGTCCTTTTTTTACGTCGGTGACACACTGGCAGCTCTGACGGTGCCCCCTTTGACCGTACTGGAGTAGCAGGGATCACAGCAGATGCAGATTTGGTGGCTGAGGTGCTGGGCTGGGATCTCAACATCCTGGTTCTAGGAGAAGGACGAGGGAAGGTGTTGGGAAGAGCTCCAGGTTAGCTGGGTACATTTTTTTGGACACACTGGGACGGGAAGATGGAGGGGGTTTGGGAGTGGAGGAAGAGGTAGTGGTCATAGGAGGTGTACGTTTGCTGAGTTTGGGTGAAGGTGCATGGGTTGGAGTGGGTGTGTGCCTGCGTTTGTGTACTTTGGGAGGAGGGCTCACAGACACACTGGGAGAGGACACAGGGACTTGTGAATGGTAGTGGGGGTGGTGATTGCACGTGAGCGGTGTGTAGTGATGGGCGTGCTGGTGATGGAGGTAGTGGCTGAGGATGGAGTGCATGCCGGTGTGAGTAGAGACGAGACAGGGAGGGAGGTGGAGGACATGGAAGAGGGGGACACAATGGAGGAAGTGGATGTTGGTGTGTCTGCATGGGTATGGTGCTTGTGTGAGTGCCTGTGGGATGTGTGGGGCTTATGTTTGCTTGAGCCACTTTTGTGTGTTGATGTGTGTGCATGCTGGTCTGATGGTGTGCGTAGGATAGGCTGAGGTAGAGGGGATTGGGTCTGGGTAGAGGAAGTGGAGGGGGGAGGCTGGACACAGGGACAACGGCTGCCATCCGTGCTGAGGCCAGAGCCTGAAATGCTCTCTGTTGGGCTGCCACGCCAGAATGAATGCCCTCCAGGTATGCATTTGTTTGCTGCAAATGTCTCTCAACACCCTGGATGGCATTCAGAATGGTTGACTGCCCAACAGTGAGGGATCTCAGGAGGTCAGTAGCCTCCTCACTGACGGCCGCAGGGCTGACTGGGGCAGGGCCTGAGGTGCCTGGGGCAAAGAAGATGCCCACCCTCCTGGGTGAGCGGGCACGGGAAACACGCTGAGGGGCTGCTGGGAGGGCGGTGCTGGTGGGGGGGGCAACGGCTGTACCTGTTGTTGCAGTGGGCACAGAGGTGCCCGCCACCACAAGGGTGGTCCCATCAGAGGAGGAGTCGCTGTCGCTGGTGTCCCCTTCTGTCCCCGTCGTGGAGCTCCCCTCTGTCCCACTAGTGCCTTCAGACTCCATAGATTCACCCTCCAGGGCCATGTGGGTTGCAGCTCCCTCCGTCTCCGGTGCCTCTGCTCCTCCGCCAGATGATGCTAATGCACACAAGGACAGGGTGACAAAACAAGATGGGGGGAAAGACAGAGGAGACACATGTTCAATGCCAGCAACACCACTACCGTTGGCGGACACAACACACAGGGAGCAGCCCTATGCACTAAGCCATGCACTAGCAGTTAGTAGGAAAATCACCTGCCCATTGGGGACTATGACTAACCCCATTTGCTGCACACCTGGAACCCACAGGAGGCTGACTAGTTGTAGAGGGCCACTACCACTACTGGGATTGGAGTACCACAGAGCCTGCCTAACAAGGGACCTACCCTACCAAGTTCGCCCTGGCCTAGGAGAATCCACAGCCCACATCTCCCACCCAGACACCTCGTAAAGCGCGCAGAATCATCTGAATGAGACTGTACTCACTCCCTTGTGACTGCTGTGATGCCCTCAAGCGCCCATCCAACTCCGGATATGCCACCGCCAGGATCCGGAACATCAGGGGGGTCATGGTGCGACGGGCACCCCTTCCACGTTGGAAGGCCATCCCCAGCTGGGCCTCTCCCGTCTTCTTGCTCCAGTGGCGCAGGTCCTCCCATCTCTTGCAGCAGTGGGTGCTCCGTCGATGATAGACCCCAGGGTCCGCACTTCCTTGGCGATGGTACATCAAATACCCTTCTTCTGGTGGGCGCTGACCTATAGGAAATGTATAGGATGATAGGAAATTACTCCCCCGTCCGGATCGTCATAGTCAATGCCCACCACTTCCCACCCATGCCCTGAAACACATACACTCACCATCCTCTCATGCAGGCATCAGCCCCCAACCCCTCATGTATCTTCCATCCACACCACTCCATACATTCATGTCCCACGCATCATGCTCACAGTGTACTCACTTGTTTGTCTGGAGGACCGTAGAGTAGCGTGTACTGGGGGAGGACCCCATCCACTAGTCTCTCCAACTCCTCCGAAGTGAAGGCAGGGGCCCTTTCCCACAGGTCACAGCAGCACTTGCAGTGTAGGTCCTCTCCTGTTGAAGGTCAGGTATCAAGTGAGTGAACAGATAGAAAATGGCGGTCAAGTCAGCGGCGGTGCGTACTGTTACCGCCGGCGTACAACGTCATTGGCTCCTGGAACCCATAGGGCCCAATGATAACCAATGCTGAATTGCTCACCGGTCTTCAACCGCGTACCGCAATGCTGCACAAGGCCAGCGCAGTTACCGAATTTTCCCTTGTCCCTCCTTACAGGTTAGGCAGCCGCCATTTCAGGGTGGCACATGGCATGGCACCTAACTGCGTCACATCACATTAGGGCAGAAATACAGACAAACAACACCAAACACGGATTTACTCACATTGCTGCAAAAACACTTGTGCAACCTATGTGGTACATGACCCTCTGCTCACCATTCTCCTCCATAGGGCACATCCACTGGGGCAGATGATGAGATGGCGGACCTGTCGACAATGGAAACCAGACACATCATTATCACCTACAGACTTGATCATGCCACAATCCAAGAACTGTGTGCCCAATTGGAGCCTGACCTGATGTCAGCTATCCGCCATCCAACAAGTATCCCCCCTCTAGTGCAGGTCCTGTCAGTGCTCCATTTCCTGGCAAGTGGTTCCTTCCAAACAACAGTGGCCATGGTATCAGGGATGTCTCATCCAACGTTCTCTAACGTGTTGACCAGAGTGTTATCTGCCCTTCTGAAACACATGCGCAGCTACAACTTTTTCCCCCAGGTGGAGGATTTGCTCACAGTGAAAGCTGACTTCTATGCCCTGGGATATATCCTGAACATAATTGGTGCCATTGATGGTACACATGTGGCATTTGTCCCCCCCCCTCCCCACAGGAAAGAACAGGTGTACAGAAATCGAAAAAGCTACCATTCTATGAATGTGCAGATGGTGTGTTTGGCAGACCAGTACATCTCTCATGTGAATGCCAAGTATCCTGGCTCTGTGCATGACGCTTACATTTTGAGAAATAGCAGCATCCCTTATGTGATGGGCCAACTCCAGAGGCACCGTGTGTGGCTAATAGGTGAGCCCAAGGTCCCCACACAGTATGAATAGGTGTCTGGGTATGGGGTAGTCCCTAAGGGTTAGTGTGTGTCTAACAGATATCCATCGACATTTGCAGGTGACTCTGGTTTCCCCAGCCTCTCATGGCTACTGACCCCAGTGAGGAATGCCAGGACAAGGGCAGAGAAACACTACAATGAGGCACATGGGCAAACTAGGCGTATTATTGAGCGAACTGTCGGCCTCCTGAAGGCCAGATTCCGGTGCCTCCATCTAACAGGTGGCTCCCTGAACTACTCACCGAAGAAGGTGTGCCAGATAATCGTGGCATGCTGCATGTTGCACAACCTGGCTTTGTGACGCCAGGTGCCTTTTCTGCATGAGGGTGGGCCTGATGATGGTATTGTGGCAGCTGTAGAGCCTGTGGACAGTGAGGAAGAGGAGGCAAAGGAAGAAGATATTGACAACCGAAACATCATCATGCAGTACTTCCAGTGAGACACAGGTAAGAGACTGCCACTGCTCATCTCATATCTGACTACTGTAGGACATTGTATAAGTCAGCCTCTTAACCTCTGTATATGGACCCTGACAGTTCACTTTGGCTTACCATTTCACAGATCTGGGTACCTCATTCTGCCTTGTGCTATGTTTACTGCTGCCCAACAACTGTCATACATTGGTATGTGCAAATGAACATTAACATTGATATTTGTTGAAGAAGTTGTAATTATACATTTGTGAAAGTACAGACTGACTCCAGATTGTTTTGTGATTCAAGGGTGTTTATTTATGGGCTAATGTGTATAGGGGTATATGGAAGGGGCTGGGGTGATGGTGGAGGAATGTCCATAGTAGAGTCCAGTCTCTTGGTATCACAGGTGCATTGTCCAAGGGGGCATAGGAAGTGGAGCAATGGCAATTCAAGGTGGACAGGGTGACATAGTGGGACAGAAGGGTGACAATCAGGAGAGTTTTATTTCCTGGTGGGTGTCTTGGCAATGTTCTCTGTCTTGTGCCTGGATTGCAGGGACCATTTGTGGGGTGGTTCTCCTTCTGCAGGGGGTGGGGTGCTGGTGGCCTGTTGGTCTTGTGTCAGGACCACTTGTCAACTAGCGCCGGCGGACGTGGAAGGCTGTTCATCATTCGGGCTGATGTCAGGGGCCCGGTGGTATGCCATTGTCTCCCTCATGGTGTTGGCCATGTCTGCCAGCACCCCTGCAAAGGTGACCAGGGTGGTGGTAATGGACTTCAAGTCCTCCCTGACGCCCAGGTACTGTTCCTCCTGCAGCCGCTGGGTCTCCTGAAACTTGGCCAGTACCGTGCCCATGTTCTCCTGGGAATGGTGGTATGCTCCCATAATGTTTTAGAGTGCCTCATGGAGAGTGGGTTCCCTGGGCCTGTCCTCCCCCTGTCGCACAGCAGTCCTCCCAGCTTCCCTGTTATCCTGTGCCTCTGTCCCCTGAACCGTGTGCCCACTGCCACTGACCCCAGGTCCCTGATCGTCCTGTGTTTGTGGGGTTGCCTGGAGTCCCTGTAGTGGTGGACCCACTGCTGATTGACGTGTCCTGGGGACAGTGGCATGGGCCCGCTGCATGGGTGCTGTGCTGGTGTTTCCTGAGGGGGGAGGTTCTGTGGTGGCTTGGGACTGTGGCAGGGGAACCTACTGTCCAGAGGTCCCTGATGGGCCGGGCTGGTCATCTTGATCCAGGCGTGCAGAGCTGCTGTCGTCACTGTGGGCCTCTTCTGTAGGGGGACTGGATACCGCTGGCACCTCCTGCCCGGTGACGTTGGGTAGGGGTCCTGTTGGAGTGTAAATGCATTGTTAGTGTATCTGAGTGTGTCATCTTGTGCAATGGGTGTATTTTCCTCTACTACTGAGCGTGCAATATCACCTTGGCCCTTGTGTGAGTGGTGATTGTGTGCCCTGGGTGAGTCTCTCCCTTGGACATGCTTTGGTGATGGGTGTCAATGCAGGTCTGTGATGGGTGTCCATGAATTAATGTAACATGTAGGGCTTGGTATTGGGATGTGTGGGTTGTGATAGTGGGGTATATGTTAGGTGTTGGAGTGATGGGTGTGAGGGTAGGGGTTGGGGTTTGTGATGGCATGCAGGTAGGGTAGGGGGGATATAATAGTAAAGATATGACTTACCAGAGTCCAGTCCTCCTGCTACTCCTGCGAGGCCCTCAGGATGCATGATCGCCAAGACTTGCTCCTCCCATGTGGTTAGTTGTGGGGGAGGAGGTGGGGGTCTACCGCCAGTCCTCCGTACGGCTGCCTGGTGTCTGGTTACCAAGGAACGTACCTTCCCCGTATGTCGTTCCACCTCTTCCTGTTGTCATCCCGTGTTCTTGGATGCTGTCTCACTGCGTTGACCCTGTCGACAATTCTCCGCCATAGCTCCATCTTCCTAGCAATGGATGTCTGCTGCACCTGTGATCCGAATAGCTGTGGCTCTACCCGGATGATTTCCTCCACCATGACCCTGTGCTTCTCCTCAGAAAACCTGGGGTTTCTTTGAGATGCCATGATGTGGTGTGAGTGATGTGTGAGGTGATGTGTGATGTGATGTGTGGGGTGATGTTTTGGGGTGTGTGGTGTTTTGTGCGTGGATGGTGTATGAGTGATGGTGTTGTGTGCCACTGGATGCTGGTGTTGTCTTTGCTTTTCTCTTCTTCCAAAAATTTCATTGTAAGGGGTTGTGGGTAATGTGGGTGTGTGTTTTATAGTGGTGTGGGTGTGTGGGTGTGGTGTGTGTATGTGTGTCCAGTGTGTGTCGTTCGAATTGTCCATTGTGGTTGTGTTTTGTAAATGTGTGTATTTTGAGCGCGGCGGTCTGTACCTCCAATGGTTTACCGCGGTTGAATGACCACCGTGTTGATTCGTGGGTTGTGACAGTGTGGGCGTATTCCTGTTGGCTTGACAGTGTGGGTTTCGGTATCACCAATTTATCACTGACCTTTGGTGTGGAGGACTTGTGTGGGTGTCTGTATTGTGGAGGATTTCTAAGTGTGGGTCATAATACCCATAGGGGATTTCCGCCACGGACACGGTATGTTGGCAGCCATCAGCATGGCGGTCAGCGGCCTTTATCGCCAGGGTTGTAATGACGGCCATAGTCTGGAGGACAGCAGTCCTGGGGGGTTCCTCCTAACCGCTCCCCGAGAATTCCCATAAGGTCCACACCACAGCTTTGAATCTCAAAAATTGCCCTGTTGGCAATCCCACTAGCTCCATTAGGTCACCGAATGGTACCAATACACCCCCCTAGTAACAGACCCCCAGGGTCAGCAAGCCTGCGTCTGTCCAGGGTTCCATTTGCCCAACTGTAAAGCAAGAAAAAGGATCCCTGTGTGATAGGCCAAATAATTGTATCGCCGAGGTATACGGTGTGCTTATGTGTGTTTTCTTAAGGGCTTTGAGCCAGATAGAAAGGGCAGTCTTCACGAATACATTCGGTCTGGGGTCACCTCGTCTCGGTCTAAGCAACCGTGCCATAAGGCTATCGCTGTGTCGCAACCCACTGTCTGGGCCCATTTTCGTCAAGCCCCGTCCATGAAGCCACAGCGCTGGCCACTGTAATAGAGCCGCCATGTAATAAAGTTCAAAGTCTGGAACCCGCAGTCCCCTGCCCGCAGAGGGGAGGCAGTGGATGGGCAGTGCCCCACGTTGTCACTCCCCATTCCACAGTAACTCCAGCAGGAGCACATCTAATGCCCTGAACCATGACCCCGGCAGGACTATTGGCAGATTAGTGAAATAATACAAAAGCCTAAGGAGCATTACCATCTTGGATAGGGATATTTGTGACATAATCAGGAGCTTTAGGGGGCACCAGAAAGCTACATCGGTCTTCAGGGAGCAGCATGCCCCCACAGTTTACCTTCTTGGAGATCACCCAGCCCATGGTAGATTTGAATACCTAGGTAACAGAATGTGCATGGAGTTCAAGAAAAGGTCATCAGGACAGGAAAGCGGGTGAGCAACTCCTCCCACCATCGGGGATTCACAGGTTTTTTGCTGGTTCAGGCGAAGACCAGAGTGTCTCCTCGAGTAGTTGGAGCACTGGGGGCAACGCAGTCTCTCCGTCCCTCTGGTAGGAGGTCACCCGCATACAGGGAGTTGCTTAGTGGTGTCCTCTCCTTCAGCAACCTCCATGCTTGACACTATGCTCTGAACTTCGCCACCAGTTGTTCTATGGCTATGGTGAACAATAAGGGGGACAGTGGGCAACCCTGTCTAGTTCCACTGTAGATTTCATAGCTGTCTGAGACTGTATGGCCGGTTTTCACTCTAACCGTTGGATGGGTGTACAGCAGATCAATCCATCTTACCCACGGTGACTGAGCCCAATTTGCAAGATTGTGGCCTTCAAATAGTCCCATCGGACGTGACAAAGGCCTTTTCTAGGTCTACTGCCACTATCATTGCAGTCAAGGTGGGCTGGTGTAGATCATCGTATAGCAAGGAGTATAGTCTCCACAAATTTTGAGATGTGCTGCAAGAGGGTGTGGTTCCATTCTGGTTGTTGTGGATTAGCGTTTGCATGTGTGGCAACAATCTAGTTGCAAGGGCCTTGCTGAGCACCTTAACGTCAGTATTCAGCATTGAAAGTGGCCTGAAGTCGAAGACTGTCACTTTGGGGCTCTTGACCTTAGGGAGAGGTACCACCAAGGCCTCCCTGGTCGAAGGAAGCAACACTCCATTCTCAAATGCCTCAGCATACATTTCCACAAGCTTGGGTGACAATTCTCCCAGGAACAATTTATAAATTTCTAGTGGAAGTCTGTCTGTTCTCGGTGTCTTCCCGGGCAACAAGGACTAAACAGCAGCCCTAACTTCCTGGACTGCTATTGGTGCACCTAGGGCTTCCCGTTCTGTCTCTGCCAGTGTCGGCTGTGGTAGGGCCTCCAGAAAATTGCCCAATGAATCCGGAAGCCCCGCCTCTGGGGGACTGTACAGCTTCATGTAATAGGATCTAAACTTGTTGTTAATGCATGCGGGTGAGAACAAAGTTACTCCCTCCTGGCATGTCAGATGGGTGATAGGTATGCCCCTGCCCTCAGGGTGAATCAGCCAGGCCAGACGTTTACCAGCTATGCGCTCTTCCTCATGTGCCTTAGATGTATATGTCTTATAATCAAGGCAGCATAGGCTTTCCATCGCCTCATTGTGGAGGACCTGGGTTTCCAACAGATGTTGTTGGCCATCCGGGTCTATGCCCAGGGCAATATCCCATTTATATAGATCAGGTTGAAGGCGTGCAAGGTTTAATACTAGGTCCCTTCTAATCCCTACCGTTTGTCCTAGGCAATGTCCCCTCACCACTACCTTGAGGGCTTCCCACTCAATTCCCATATTGGAGGCCATTCCTTGGTTGGAGGCGAGATACTCTGTTACCCTAGAAGCCAAGGCGTCCTGGAAGACCTCATCCTCCAGCGCCACAGAGTATAAATGTCATGTTGGGAGGGAAGGGCATTTTTAGGCTGTTTGCAACGTCACGATCAGCAGGCTGTGGTCAGATACCGTGCAGCCCAGATATGCGGAGTGTGTGAGCGAACCACCGAGGGACACTGAGCCCACGACAGGATCTATTCTGGTATGCACTTGATAAAGGTAGGAATAAAAGGAATAATCCTGACTATGTTGGTGCGCCAGATGTCCTCCATATCGCACTGCAATATCCATGCTGCTAGTCCTCCTGCAACCCTAATGGTTGCCGCTACCAGAAGCAGTGGGAGTGAGAGGTCCATCTCTTGGTCGATGTACACCATTAAAGTGCACCCCACACCTCCAGAAGAAAGGGCCCATCAGGAAACTTAGCCAGTCATGCCAGGGTCTATGGAGACTATCCATTTCAGATTTCATTGGGTGGGATTCCTGATTTGGGCCCCTTGTCTCTTAATGAATTGCAGGATTTTGTGGCATTTAGATGGAGAGACCAGCCCCCAGATGTTCCAAGTCATCAACTTAAGGGTTCCATATGTGCTTGTCATGGATTCTCAGTGAACCCTCCCTAGCCAGGCACCCGCCAACCCCCTGCTCACCAGAACAGCACAGAAGCAGTGCATCATTGTACCAAAGGCAAATCTGGGCATCAGCATCAATAACAACAAGTAAACCCCAACTCCCCTTCACTGGGACAGCACAGCACCGGCTGGCCACCCAAACCATCAAAAGCAATAGTTGTGAGTTCAGTACTATCATCTCTCCGGTCGGCCCGGTGGATGATTGTGGGGTTAGGTTCTCCATGTAACTACTGCATACCAATCAGAGTCCTCCGGACCAGCCGAGGTTTATATGTGGCAGATGAGCCTTTTCTAGCCCAAGATGAGTCTAGGGGCATAAGAGTAGTGACAACTATATAAGGTCACTCGCTGTTTGGGGTGTCACATATGGCACACCCTCCAGGGGGCTAACTACAGAATCTAGGTCAGACATGTCATCAGATTCGGGGAAATCCGTGGTGTCACCTTTCACATTGTCTGAATGGACGGATTCTGTCAGGGATGCTGCAGCCAGGAGAGCCGCCCTCTTCTCCTGATTCACTTGTTGAGGCGTGGGTTTTGTCATTCCCTCTTCCCGGTCTCTCAAGCATCTTCTCTTCCTACGGCGTTGAGGCGCCTATGGCCTGTTGAACTTTGGTCTATTGGTTCCGGATGTGTGTGATTCCAGTCAAGCCCAGGCTTCCTCAGGGATCTGGCAGAAGTGTGTATGACCATCAAGCATGATTTTAAGTTTCAAAGGAAACAATAGGGAGTATTGAATCTCCACTGCACACAGCGCCTTCTTCACCTCCATGTAAGACACCCTCTTAGCCTGTACTGCCGCTGTAAAATCAGGAACATGTTGACCCTCAAGTTTTCCACCAAGAAGGGGCCTGCCTCTTGTGCTTTCTGCAAAAGCGCATCCCGGTCACAGTAGTGCAGGAGCCTGGTCACTACTAGTCTAGGCAGCCTCCCGGGCACTCGGCGGTGCTGGAACCCTGTGCGCCCTCTCCAGGGCAAAGAATTGTGAGACTTGCTGAGTGCCCATGAGAGACCGTAGCCAGGACTCAAGAAAGGCCACCATGTCCGTGCCTTCTACTTCCTCAGTCGAGGGGTCCAACAAGCCATATATTGTTGCGTCTTCAGCATGTTCTCCCAAACGCTGCACCGGGTCCATAAGGTGTGTCAGTTGGGTCTGCAGGGCATGGCGTGTGAGGGTTCCAACTCTGCCAAGGTACTCTCACTATTTTTCACTCTGTCCAAGAGTTTTTGGTGATCCACTCTCAGAAGACTTAATTCTACAGACACCTTCTCTATTTCCTGTCATAATGTGTTCTTGGACTCCTCAGTATTTAATGCAATGTGTCCCTCATGTGAACTGGGGAAGAGTCCAGACGTGGCATCCTTCCAGCGGATTGTCATCTGGCTTCAGAGCTGGATGTCCAAGACGTCTGAGGCCTGGCGTTTTGTTTCCCCATGTAGGCAGTAGGCAACAGCGTGGGTCAGGCACCGCTGACCCAGGGCAGCTCGGCCTCAGCAGGGAATGTGTCCTTGGTGGTCTCTTGCCACCAATATTGGCCACCTCCATGCACGTGGTCGTAGAAGGGTCTAGCCCTGCTGAGCACCAAACAACCATGGCGGACCCTGGGGACGCCAAGTAACCGTTGTGCCCTGGAGCACATATGAAGGCTTCACTGATTACTCAGGATGCGGGAGGGCAAGCAGAGAGGGCCAAGCTGCAGCTCTCCCAAATCACCATCCCCACAATGATGACCGCATAGGCCTCCCCTCGCCAGACCTCTGTTCCTCTCCAAGCGACCACCTCCCCCACCCCACTTCACAACTGGGCTGCAGGCGCTTGTTGCAGGTGACATTCAACGCACTCTCAGGGTCCAGAGGGTGGGAGGGCCGCACCCCTCCCAGGTGGTGTTACGGTCCCAACAACAGTCCAATGTCCACTCTCCCTGATTGGGGGTGAGGTAAAGGGGGGGCTCCTCACAACCAGCAGGTACAGCGCCAAACAAGGCAGGTCCACGAAGTTGACGGCCGTGGCGCAGGATACAAGCACTAGGGCCTCCAGGCCGGGCTAAACTCATCCGCACCGCAGCCTGTCCTCACCTTACAGTGCAGTCCTTCGTACAGGTGTGATCCTCTGCACTCTACGCCACTAAGCAGCTCGCAAGAGCCACACCACTCCTCCGCCCGCTCCGGCCGAGGTCTTTATGTCGCTGCGGGCACCCAGCCTCCCTCCCCCCACCAATGCTGCGATCACTTCAGGCCGCCACTGCTGTCCAAACCTATCCGCGGGGTCTCTGTGTCTGGTCCCTGCCACGTTTCAGCCGCCCTTGCTGGTGTAGGCATCATTGGTTGTCGCTCCACACTGCTCCCAGCGCAACACTACGTCCTCCACAACACGAGCTCCCTGTGCCCGGTTGTGTCTCTGGGACTCCGCTTGTTTTGCCCAGAATAAGTGTGGGTCGGTCTAGAGCTGCAGAGTCACGTTGCCACCACCTTCGACGGCTGGCACCGCCCCCCATTTGAGATGATGCCTGTAATAATATAATAGATATAGATACAATAAAGGCAGGAAATCCGAAACAAATGCTATTGTACTTTCGTTAGTGCATACAAACAGTATGCAACATGGGTGCCGCATTGTTTAAAAAATCTACGTGTAAAGGAACAAAACTCTACCGAAGTCTACTTGCCCTGACAAGAACTTAACTTGCCCCATCTTTTGCCTACATCAGTAAGATGTGCCTACTATTGTTATACATATTGCAGAATATGTCACTAAGACGTTGCCCAGTGAAAGTTACGATTGGGAAAACGGTGTCAATTACAAATTTACATGCCGTGCATTTTTACTGGCAAATCAGTATTACATATTTACATAGTATACATTTTTGCATAAGGTACTCACAAAGGATAACATACAGTAACATTCTCGAACCAAAACATCTGAGATCCAGTTGACATAAATGTAATCCGTGACTATGTCTGAAGTTCAAACTGAGTTTTCTCCAGCCCAGGGGAGGATGAGTTCCTGAAAGGGCAGGAGCCAAGTCTTGTTTCTCTGTAGGCTCTGCAGATTTTAGTCCAGCGTACACCATCAAATATTCATCTCGCAAGATGTGCAATAGTTTCACTTGGGTGAGTTGGAGACTGCAGAATCGTAGCACAATAACGGTAAAATGAAAAACCCTTTGGCATACACTAGCGTGGGCTCATTGTGGGGTGAGGAGTGGGGTTGGTGTATGCATAAGGTATGGAAGTCTAGAGTTCCAAAGTAGGAAACACAGTAAAATCAGCATTCGGTAAATGGACAGCGTAGTGCAGGGGTCTCCAACATTTCCTATAATGAGAGCTAATTCGGCTCAACAAAAATCATTACTAGCTACTAACATTTTTTTTTATTGTACAATAGTGACAGCACCTGCTAACAATATATTAGTAACTACCCTAACGTTGCAGGCAGGGTTAACAGAAGAAATGTCAGAAAAAAGCATATTAATATGGAATGCCTCCACATGACTAATAAAATAAGACCCGAAGCAGCACATACCCTCTGGCACAAAGGACACAATCACATCAATATGTCTCCCCATCTCAACTTGAATTACCTTTTAAATATTTAAATAACTTTAAAAGGTACGGAAATTCAACCATTTTGTCTTCATGTGTGTACCAGTTTCTGAAAATAATCATGTTTTCGTGGAATACCTCTTCCAGTGTAAGCAACAAGCTCAATTTCCAAATTTCCTTCCTGATGAAACATAATTTTTGTCTTTAATTTATCTGTTCTAATTTTTGGTAAGTTTGCATTCCTCAATTATCAGCTTGTGATTTTCATAAAAACGTCACATGTACAAATGCTTCCAAGTACAGAATATGGTTCAGATGGCCAGGCTTTACAATCATATGCCATGGATGCGCATCAGAATGCCAAAAATGCCTTTCTATGCCAAGAACGCTTCCCGTTAGATTAGGGGCACCACTGTGCCAAGGCTGGACATCATAACGACCAGGATGCTTACAAAATATCAGTCATGGCTATTAGTATGCAATGTGAGGCCGCCATAATGTCAGTGGTGGCTAAAAGTAGGTCACTCATGCTCACAAAATGTCGGTAATGTCTGCCAATGTGCACAATTAGATCAAGAAAACCCCATATATGTCAAGGATGACAATTATTTTGCTACAGCATCTACTATGGCAGGAATGGACACAGGTGTGCCAGTGAATAACCCTGTATGATGTGAAGCAACATATATTTTTGGTAGTCCTTGAAGCCAGACATAGCGTTTAGGGAGTAACACTGTTGATCAGGGAGCAACACAATGCCAAACACACATGCAAATGGATCCACACATAAATGAGCATACATGCAAGTATACATAAAGGTCCATGCCACTTAGTGTAGGAGGTGGATCTTTGCTTTAGATCCAGCCCCTGTTATCCTAATCTCCTGGGCTGATCAGGCATCTGATTCACACACTTTCTGTGTGGGTCCTCCTGTGCCACACTTAGGTGACTACACTTTGGCTCAAGCTCTGACTATTGCAGGCACTCTTCTTTGCCCTGACGTTGTTCACACACATAGTGTGACTAACAGAGAGGTGCCTACATGTCCCATTTCCTTGTGACATTACTAGATTTAGAGTGTGTGAGAAAGTAGCCTCTTTCTAGCCTTGTTACCCCCACTTTTGGCCTGTTTGTGAGTGTATGTCAGGGTGTTTGTCACTGTTTTCACTGTCTCACTGGGATCCTGATAGCCAGGCCCCAGTGCTCATAGTGAAAACACTATGTTTTCAGTATGGTTGTTATGTGTCACTGGGATCCTGCTGGTCAGGACCCCAGTGCTCATAGGTTTGTGGCCTATATGTATGTGTCACTGGGACCCTGTCACACAGGGCCCCAGTGCTCATAGGTGTGCATGTATGTGTTCCCTGTGTGGTGCCTAACTGTCTCACTGAGGCTCTGCTAACCAGAACCTCAGTGGTTATGCTCTCTCATTACTTTTAAATTGTCACTAACAGGCTAGTGACCAATTTTACCAATTTACATTGGCTTACTGGAACACCCTTATAATTCCCTAGTATATGGTACTGAGGTACCCAGGGTATTGGGGTTCCAGGAGATCCCTATGGGCTGCAGCATTTCTTTTGCCACCCATAGGGAGCTCTGACAATTCTTACACAGGCCTGCCACTGCAGCCTGAGTGAAATAACATCCACGTTATTTCACAGCCATTTTACACTGCACTTAAGTAACTTATAAGTCACCTATATGTCTAACCTTTACCTGGTAAAGGTTAGGTGCAAAGTTACTTAGTGTGAGGGCACCCTGGCACTAGCCAAGGTGCCCCCACATTGTTCAGAGCCAATTCCATGAACTTTGTGAGTGCGGGGACACCATTACACGCGTGCACTACATATAGGTCACTACCTATATGTAGCTTCACCATGGTAACTCCGAATATGGCCATGTAACATGTCTATGATCATGGAATTGCCCCCTCTATGCCATCCTGGCATTATTGGTACAATTCCATGATCCCAGTGGTCTGTAGCACAGACCCTGGTACTGCCAAACTGCCCTTCCTGGGGTTTCACTGCAGCTGCTGCTGCTGCCAACCCCTCAGACAGGCATCTGCCCTCCTGGGGTCCAGCCAGGCCTGGCCCAGGATGGCAGAACAAAGAACTTCCTCTGAGAGAGGGTGTGACACCCTCTCCCTTTGGAAAATGGTGTGAAGGCAGGGGAGGAGTAGCCTCCCCCAGCCTCTGGAAATGCTTTCTTGGGCACAGATGTGCCCAATTCTGCATAAGCCAGTCTACACCGGTTCAGGGACCCCTTAGCCCCTGCTCTGGCGCGAAACTGGACAAAGGAAAGGGGAGTGACCACTCCCCTGACCTGCACCTCCCCTGGGAGGTGTCCAGAGCTCCTCCAGTGTGCTCCAGACCTCTGCCATCTTGGAAACAGAGGTGCTGCTGGCACACTGGACTGCTCTGAGTGGCCAGTGCCACCAGGTGACGTCAGAGACTCCTTGTGATAGGCTCCTTCAGGTGTTAGTAGCCTTTCCTCTCTCCTAGGTAGCCAAACCCTCTTTTCTGGCTATTTAGGGTCTCTGTCTCTGGGGAAACTTCAGATAACGAATGCATGAGCTCAGCCGAGTTCCTCTGCATCTCCCTCTTCACCTTCTGATAAGGAATCGACCGCTGACCGCGCTGGAAGCCTGCAAACCTGCAACATAGTAGCAAAGACGACTACTGCAACTCTGTAACGCTGATCCTGCCGCCTTCTCGACTGTTTTCCTGCTTGTGCATGCTGTGGGGGTAGTCTGCCTCCTCTCTGCACCAGAAGCTCCGAAGAAATCTCCCGTGGGTCGACGGAATCTTCCCCCTGCAACCGCAGGCACTAAAAAGCTGCATTACCGGTCCCTTGGGTCTCCTCTCAGCACGACGAGCGAGGTCCCTCGAATCCAGCGACACCGTCCAAGTGACCCCCACAGTCCAGTGACTCTTCAGCCCAAGTTTGGTGGAGGTAAGTCCTTGCCTCACCTCGCTGGGCTGCATTGCTGGGAACCGCGACTTTGCAAGCTACTCCGGCCCCTGTGCACTTCCGGCGGAAATCCTTCGTGCACAGCCAAGCCTGGGTCCACGGCACTCTAACCTGCATTGCACGACTTTCTAAGTTGGTCTCCGGCGACGTGGGACTCCTTTGTGCAACTTCGGCGAGCACCGTTTCACGCATCCTCGTAGTGCCTGTTTCTGGCCCTTCTCCGGGAGCTACCTGCTTCAGTGAGGGCTCTTTGTCTTGCTCGACGTCCCCTCTCTCTGCAGGTCCAATTTGCGACCTCCTGGTCCCTCCTGGGCCCCAGCAGCGTCCAAAAACGCCAAACGCACGATTTGCGTGTAGCAAGGCTTGTTGGCGTCCATCCGGCGGGAAAACACTTCTGCACGACTCTCCAAGGCGTGGGGGATCCATCCTCCAAAGGGGAAGTCTCTAGCCCTTGTCGTTCCTGCAGTATTCACAGTTCTTCAGCCTAGTAAGAGCTTCTTTGCACCAACCGCTGGCATTTCTTGGGCATCTGCCCATCTCCGAGTTGCTTGTGACTTTTGGACTTGGTCCCCTTGTTCCACAGGTACCCTCAGTCAGGAATCCATCGTTGTTGCATTGCTGATTTGTGTTTTCCTTGCATTTTCCCTCTAACACGACTATTTTGTCCTTAGGGGAACTTTGGTGCACTTTGCACTCACTTTTCAGGGTCTTGGGGAGGGTTATTTTGCTAACTCTCACTATTTTCTAATAGTCCCAGCGACCCTCTACAAGGTCACATAGGTTTGGGGTCCATTCGTGGTTCGCATTCCACTTCTGGAGTATATGGTTTGTGTTGCCCCTACCCCTATGTTTCCCCATTGCATCCTATTGTAACTATACATTGTTTGCACTGTTTTCTAAGACTATACTGCATATTTTTGCTATTGTGTATATATATCTTGTGTATATTTCCTATCCTCTCACTGAGGGTACACTCTAAGATACTTTGGCATATTGTCATAAAAATAAAGTACCTTTATTTTTAGTATAACTGTGTATTGTGTTTTCTTATGATATTGTGCATATGACACTAAGTGGTACTGTAGTAGCTTCACACGTCTCCTAGTTCAGCCTAAGCTGCTCTGCTAAGCTACCATTATCTATCAGCCTAAGCTGCTAGACACCCTATACACTAATAAGGGATAACTGGGCCTGGTGCAAGGTGCAAGTACCCCTTGGTACTCACTACAAGCCAGTCCAGCCTCCTACATTGGTTGTGCAGCGGTGGGATAAGTGCTTGAGACTACTTACCACTCTTGTCATTGTACTTTTCATAAGAGAAAAATATACAAAACAAGATCAGTGTATATACACATAGCCAAAAAGTTTTGCATTTCCTCTTTTCACTCTTTTCTAAGTGCTGAAAAGTACTTCTAAACTTTCAAAAAATTCTTAAAAGTTTAAAAAGTTTTTTCTGTCTTTCCAAAAAGTTCTGAAAACTTTTTTTTCTTTTTCTATCACTTTAACTCTCTCAAAAAAATGTCTGGCACAGGCCAAAATGTTGAACTGTCCAAACTTGCATATGATCACCTTAGCTGGAAAGGAGCAAGGAGTCTCTGCATAGAGAGAGGTTTGAGTGTAGGGAAGAATCCTTCCTTAGAACTGTTAATTAATATGCTTAGAGTACAGGATAAGGCCATAAGTGCCCAATCTGTAGAAAAAGTAGCTAATGGTTCTCAATCTGATCCAGGGACTCCCCCAGGAAAAGATTCAGGAAAGAAACTTCTCAGCCTGCCCATTACTAGACAGTCTAGCATAGTTGGTACAGAGGTTGAATCACACCATACTGATGGTGTGCTCTCACATTATACTGTTAGCCAAGCTGTTAGGGTGCCCTCTGTAAGGGACAGGTCTACTTCTGTTCATTCCCATCATACCTCTGTATCTAGAAATGTCCCTCCCACCCACCCTGATGACAGATTGTTAGAAAGGGAGCTCAATAGATTGAGAGTGGAACAAACCAGACTGAAGCTCAAAAAGCAACAGCTGGATTTGGATAGACAGTCTTTAGAAGTAGAGAGGGAAAGACAGAAGTTGGGTTTAGATACCCATGGTGGCAGCAGCAGTATTCCCCATAGTCATCCTGCAAAAGAGCATGATTCCAGGAATCTGCACAAGATAGTTCCCCCTTACAAGGAGGGGGATGACATTAACAAGTGGTTTGCTGCACTTGAGAGGGCCTGTGCTGTACAGGATGTCCCTCAAAGGCAGTGGGCTGCTATCCTATGGCTATCATTCACTGGAAAAGGTAGGGATAGGCTCCTTACTGTAAAAGAAAATGATGCTAATAATTTCCAAGTTCTTAAGAATGCACTCCTGGATGGTTATGGCTTAACCACTGAACAGTACAGGATAAAGTTCAGAGAGACCAAAAAGGAGTCTTCACAAGACTGGGTTGATTTCATTGACCAGGCAGTGAAGGCCTTGGAGGGGTGGTTACATGGCAGTAAAGTTACTGATTATGAAAGCCTGTATAACACAATCCTGAGAGAGCATATACTTAATAATTGTGTGTCTGATTTGTTGCACCAGTACCTGGTAGACTCTGATCTGACCCCTCCCCAAGAATTGGGAAAGAAGGCAGACAAATGGGTCAGAACAAGGGTGAACAGAAAAGTTCATACAGGGGGTGACAAAGATGGCAATAAGAAGAAAGATGGTGAAAAATCTCAAGATAAGCATGGGGATAAGGGTAAAACCAAAGATCCCACTTCAAATCTTAAACACTCTTCAGAGGGTGGGGATAAAACAAATTCTTCCTCTTCTTCCCAACCTGCACACATTAAAAAGCCCTGGTGCTTTGTGTGTAAAAACAGAGGCCATAGGCCAGGGGATAAGTCCTGTCCAGGTAAACCCCCTGAGCCTACCACCACTAATACATCAAGCTCTAGTGCCCCTAGCAGTAGTGGTACTAGTGGTGGGACTGCTGGCAACAGTCAAGCAAAGGGTGTAGTTGGGTTCACTTATGGGTCCATAGTGGAAACTGATGTAATCAGTCCCAAGACAGTTTCTGTCACACCTAGTGGCATTGGCCTTGCCACACTGGCTGCTTGCCCCCTTACAAAGGATAAGTACAGGCAGACAGTTTCAATAAATGGTGTTGAGGCCTTGGCCTACAGGGACACAGGTGCCAGTTTCACTTTGGTGACTGAAAACCTAGTGCCTCCTGAACAACACATCATTGGACAACAGTATAAGATTATTGATGTCCATAACTCCACTAAGTTTCTTCCCTTAGCTATAATTCAGTTTAGTTGGGGTGGAGTTACTGGCCCTAAGCAGGTGGTGGTATCACCTAGCTTACCTGTAGACTGTCTCTTAGGTAATGACCTAGAGGCCTCAGGTTGGGCTGATGTAGAGTTTTATGCCCATGCAGCCATGCTGGGCATCCCTGAGGAATTGTTCCCTCTCATTTCTACTGAAATGAAAAAGCAAAGGAGAGAAGGCCTGAAAACTCAGGATCCCTCTCCATCAACAGGTAAAAAGGGTATCACAGTATCCCCTAACCACTCTACCATTCAGGATACCATTCCTGTGGTGGGAGAAACCTCTCCTGGGGTGGCACCTGTTCCAAGGGAATCATCAGCTGGCATAGCTGGACTCCCTGAGGTGGAAGTACCTCTCTGTGGGATAACTAACATTGGTGAGAAAAAGAGCACCATTTTAGTTAACATGGAGCATCCCTCCAACCCTCCCAGAGAAACTTTAGTGCAGAAACCCTGCACTGCCTCACAACACTTAGGACAGCATCCCTGCCCTAGTGTGGAGCTAATAGGACAGCATCCCTGCCCTGCTCCAACCCAAGAGAAACAGCATCCCTGTTCTCTCTTCCAGCCATATGGACAAAGTTTTTGCCCAGCTATGGCTTTACTGAGACAGCATCCCTGTCTGGCATTTCCATCATTACAAATAGGTTCAGTGGATAATTCCCACTGCTCTAAACTAAAACTTACTGATATAAACTCTGAAAATACATCTTCACATTGTTGGTTAGCTAAAAAACTTCAAACAGGGTGGTTTACATCCCCACAGGGAAGTAACCATATAGTGGATGATAAAGGGAGTAACCAGTCTATTGCAGAGCTACTCTCTACTTATCACCACTTAGACAATAAAGTCTCAACTGGCCAAGGTTAGCCTTATTGTCCTTCGTTTGGGGGGGGGTTGTGTGAGAAAGTAGCCTCTTTCTAGCCTTGTTACCCCCACTTTTGGCCTGTTTGTGAGTGTATGTCAGGGTGTTTGTCACTGTTTTCACTGTCTCACTGGGATCCTGATAGCCAGGCCCCAGTGCTCATAGTGAAAACACTATGTTTTCAGTATGGTTGTTATGTGTCACTGGGATCCTGCTGGTCAGGACCCCAGTGCTCATAGGTTTGTGGCCTATATGTATGTGTCACTGGGACCCTGTCACACAGGGCCCCAGTGCTCATAGGTGTGCATGTATGTGTTCCCTGTGTGGTGCCTAACTGTCTCACTGAGGCTCTGCTAACCAGAACCTCAGTGGTTATGCTCTCTCATTACTTTTAAATTGTCACTAACAGGCTAGTGACCAATTTTACCAATTTACATTGGCTTACTGGAACACCCTTATAATTCCCTAGTATATGGTACTGAGGTACCCAGGGTATTGGGGTTCCAGGAGATCCCTATGGGCTGCAGCATTTCTTTTGCCACCCATAGGGAGCTCTGACAATTCTTACACAGGCCTGCCACTGCAGCCTGAGTGAAATAACGTCCACGTTATTTCACAGCCATTTTACACTGCACTTAAGTAACTTATAAGTCACCTATATGTCTAACCTTTACCTGGTAAAGGTTAGGTGCAAAGTTACTTAGTGTGAGGGCACCCTGGCACTAGCCAAGGTGCCCCCACATTGTTCAGAGCCAATTCCATGAACTTTGTGAGTGCGGGGACACCATTACACGCGTGCACTACATATAGGTCACTACCTATATGTAGCTTCACCATGGTAACTCCGAATATGACCATGTAACATGTCTATGATCATGGAATTGCCCCCTCTATGCCATCCTGGCATTATTGGTACAATTCCATGATCCCAGTGGTCTGTAGCACAGACCCTGGTACTGCCAAACTGCCCTTCCTGGGGTTTCACTGCAGCTGCTGCTGCTGCCAACCCCTCAGACAGGCATCTGCCCTCCTGGGGTCCAGCCAGGCCTGGCCCAGGATGGCAGAACAAAGAACTTCCTCTGAGAGAGGGTGTGACACCCTCTCCCTTTGGAAAATGGTGTGAAGGCAGGGGAGGAGTAGCCTCCCCCAGCCTCTGGAAATGCTTTCTTGGGCACAGATGTGCCCAATTCTGCATAAGCCAGTCTACACCGGTTCAGGGACCCCTTAGCCCCTGCTCTGGCGCGAAACTGGACAAAGGAAAGGGGAGTGACCACTCCCCTGACCTGCACCTCCCCTGGGAGGTGTCCAGAGCTCCTCCAGTGTGCTCCAGACCTCTGCCATCTTGGAAACAGAGGTGCTGCTGGCACACTGGACTGCTCTGAGTGGCCAGTGCCACCAGGTGACGTCAGAGACTCCTTGTGATAGGCTCCTTCAGGTGTTAGTAGCCTTTCCTCTCTCCTAGGTAGCCAAACCCTCTTTTCTGGCTATTTAGGGTCTCTGTCTCTGGGGAAACTTCAGATAACGAATGCATGAGCTCAGCCGAGTTCCTCTGCATCTCCCTCTTCACCTTCTGATAAGGAATCGACCGCTGACCGCGCTGGAAGCCTGCAAACCTGCAACATAGTAGCAAAGACGACTACTGCAACTCTGTAACGCTGATCCTGCCGCCTTCTCGACTGTTTTCCTGCTTGTGCATGCTGTGGGGGTAGTCTGCCTCCTCTCTGCACCAGAAGCTCCGAAGAAATCTCCCGTGGGTCGACGGAATCTTCCCCCTGCAACCGCAGGCACTAAAAAGCTGCATTACCGTCTCCTAGTTCAGCCTAAGCTGCTCTGCTAAGCTACCATTATCTATCAGCCTAAGCTGCTAGACACCCTATACACTAATAAGGGATAACTGGGCCTGGTGCAAGGTGCAAGTACCCCTTGGTACTCACTACAAGCCAGTCCAGCCTCCTACAGAGTGGATACATCTGGTTATGTTGCTGGCCACAAAGCGGCGGTGTCTTGGCACAGGCCCTTCCTATGGTTTAACTGGCTACCACTCAAAGGTCTTGAGACAAACAGTGCCTTCTTCTTTAATGTGCATAAAGCCTCCAAATGTAATGGGCTGAGCTTCACTTTGGAGAGCTACTTCAGGGGTTGTGGTGAGCTACCAATAGCTCCAGAGCTACTCGTTGGAGACTCATGCATGTGGGGAAATCACAAACATGAACCCTTGCAGTGTGAAGGATGCTACCCACAAAATATCAAGGGAAGATTCTGAAGTTACCTGGAAGAGAGATCCCTTTTGAGAGTGTACCATGATATCTAGTATGATCTTAAACAGGCCAAGAACCAATTTGCACTGTAGAGGCACAAAAGGAGCTTATAGACATTCATATAGAAGACTGCTGACTGAGAGTAGGTTACATGGCTAATTTCCTTGCCTGTGCTTGCTACTCCTAACTAACTCTAGAACAAGCTGTATACTGGTGGGCACATCTCAAATGGCTAAACTCATGTGACTAGCTGGTATGGAAGCAAGCAAAATGGCTTCTCACTGAATCTTCTCAATTGTGGTAGTCTTTTGATGTGGCACGGTATAAACTGCAGGAATAAATCTTGTGTTTGTGAACATGAGTTCATAAACTTATGATACACTGCTGAATAAATCCTGATCAGAAGAGACTTTAGCACCTTCCAAATGTGGTTGAAGCTATGAGGTTTCTTCACTGAAAGCCTTGTGTGGTGGCAGAACTCTACTTCAGTAGCAAGTTATACTCAGAAATTCCACTATGGGGAGCGCTGGAGTGTTAATCTGCTTGGACAGCTTGGCATTGCTTTTGGTAGGATAGTTGCAGGAGTGGTAAACATTAACACAACAATCATTCCCCAGTGAAGAATGGAGCCACAGCTCACTGCCTCTTGAGTCAGAATGTAGTGGCTTTTTGTCTATGTTTTAAATGTTCTATGAGCTTAAATTGTTTTATGGTTGCTTTGATGGTTATGTTGACCGAATAAAGCTTGTTTGAATTTGAATTTGAATTTGAAGCACAAAGAGCATGTGTCCAGTGCAGCCTGGTCCCAAGCACTGCACATTTAACAAGTAAGGGCTAGCATGCAAAACATGAGTCCCATGACTTGCATTCCTCAAATCAGACACACTGTTGTTGGCGCCCAGAAAGAAGCATAAAGAAAGTGGCTGACATGAGAATTATAGCAAAGAGAGCACCAAAGGGCCTAATGGAAAAAGCCATAAGCAAGATCCCGTTAGCAGATGTTTGGATTTGTTCAAGGCCAGAGTGCAGGCACACGAGAGGCCAACCATAAACAGAGGCTTGTGAACTAGTTTTATGTTGAGCCTTTGCACTCACAACAATGTGTTTTAAAGCAGTCACCAGTCTTTTTCAGTAAATCTCTTGATCCCGACATGCCCTGACCCATGCACATGGGAAAAACCCCTGTCATTACATAAATGACAGTACCAAAGAGTCTTGAAGGAGACATTCAACACAGATTTAGTGAAGGAAGAGGTTTAGATTTGACCTAGAAATTTGTGAAGGGTTTCATAGAGAACCTGTGGTTGATGAAGGTTTACCTAGGAAGCCCACTAATAATGTGGGTTTACACAGGTAGTCAGTGATTTATTGTGTAATTTACCTAAGTAGCCTATGATATACGAAGAAAACAAGTACTGGTCCAAGGGTTTCCCAGTTAGAGTTGACTGAAGTATCACATTTGAAGCCATTGTTAGCTTGGTGGTTTCAAGAGAAGCTTGCGCTAGGCAGGCGGCTAAAGAGAGAGAAACGTATATGGCTGAAAAGAGAAAGAGATAACATGAAGAGGTTTACCATAGAGTTAGATAAGGGAGAGGAGTTTGACAGGGAACTAAGATAATAGCTGGAGTCACTGGGCAGTGAGAAGGAGAAAGAAGGGGAGTTGGGATCCCGAAGGTATGATGGAGGGGGTTTTCCGGAGCTACAGACAGGTGACAGATGGCATTTTGACTTAGTGCAAGAGAAAGGAAAAAAAGGAAAGGGTTAGAAATGTCAAGCGATGGTTGAAGGGTTCAACATGGAACAAGAGAAGAGGGGTCTTAGACACGTTAGAGATGGTGGGTGTTTTAATCTGGGGAGGGGTTAGAGTTGTTGCCTTTTTGGTTTCTGGCCAGAGTTTGTTGTCACACTAAAACATTCTATATCAGCTATTCTTAAATTTTAATGGAAATTTTGGAGCTTTTCAAAATGTAGTTTTACATTAAAAGAAGAATTATATAAGACTTTAATATATCACTTTGCCTATTTGCGTCATAATGCATACTTTATTTTTGTTTGTGTATACCACTACCAATCATGCTTCTTTTAACAGTACCAATCATTCATACTAGACTCCTTTCGATATTGTTCTTCTGTTGCACCGAATCAAGCTAGTACCAACTTCACTTTTAGCTTCCAGTTTCAAATTCCTTTACATACACTTTACAGAGTGTTTCAAAAGTTTGAATATTGGTTTTTTAAGTACATATACTTCATTATTCTGCTAATATTATTACATTTTATAATCATTTGTAAACTCTTTGAATAGGCAGGGTTAAATGACGCAACTAGTAGCCTTGTAAACCGGAAGGGGTTTACAACCCGAAATTAACGAACCTCTACGCTTTACTGATGTGAGGTAGCACTTGGGCCCCGTTCATCTTTCTATTCCAAGCGAAAGGGAGAGAAGGACCCTTTCCGATCCTTCCCATTCCCTTCCCACCTCTGGTTAGTTCTCCAGGGCCATTTTTCAAAAAGCCCCTTTCTATGCCCAGCATTACAACACTGTTTAGCATTTTACTATCCTCTATTTTAGGTATATCTGAAGTAAACCTACAGGGTATGTGCCTGGCAGTGGCACACAATGAACACACTTGTGAAGATGTGGCTTAGTGCTTAGCTTTGCAGATATTAACGAGGATGCCAAACATCTAACAGTACCCCCATTTAACTACGTTGTGTGATCCTGGTCAAATATTTTGTTTTTCTTGGAATTCAGTCTTTACCTGCAAAAGTATTTGCACTTAAATAAAAGCTAACATCTATGCACTGCACAAAACAGCTGGGTATTTACATAATCATTACTTTTGTTGATTAGCAACACAGTAGTGTAACACAAAATGATGAAGGCTCCCCTGCAGAATGTGGTGAGGGCCCATGATCTATAGCTTACAGATATTTACAGACATTCAGCGGAATGGGCCCCATCCTGCATCCCACACTGGCTGCAGAAGACTGAGTCACGACCCTGCACTAGCACTTTGTTTTAACCATTATTTGAATGGTGTTCACACTGCGACCTAATGGGTTATCCAGCTTAAGTCTCCATGCGGAGGAGATGACGACTATCGAGTAGCAGGAACTACGACTTTGTATCAGATACTGTCAACAAATACCTCCTCTCCTCCTGCTCTCGAAAGATGATGACCTTGTCCTAGTGCTCTGACAGCTCCACAATGCATACTTGGCACTACAGTGAAATGCGTAGAAATATGGGGGGCTTGCTGACATGGGTGGTGCCGTGGCTTAAAAGTGGGGTCTTCAAGACCTACATTCCCCAGAGATGCCCCACTATTGTAACATACCTGTATTTAATCCAGTGTGGGTCTGTTAGACCTGTCAGCTCTTGGCGTAGTTTCCCCTGTCTTTTTGCATCTGGCCTCCTGTTTTTGATCCAAAGCTGAATTTCGTTTTTACTGGCTTTAGGACTCTGGGCACTTTACCACTGCTGACCAGTACTTAAGGGCAAGTGCTCTCTGTCTAAATTGTATTGGTGATTGGTTTATCCATGATTAGGATATCTGATTTACTAGTAAGTCCCTAGTGTACTGTGCCATGTGTGTCCACGGCCTTTGGATCAAATGCAACTAGTGGGCCTGCAGTACTAATTGTGCCACCCACACGAGTAGCCCTGTAAACATGTCTAAGACCTGCCACTGCAGTGTCTGGTTGGGCAGTTTTAAACTGCCATTTTCACCTGGCAAGTGCCAGGCCAAACCTTCCCTTTTACTGCTTGGAAGTCACTCCTAAGGTAGGCCCAAGGCAGCCCCATGGGTAAGGTGTAGTGTATTTAAGAGGTAGGACACGTACTGGTGTGTTTTACATGTTCTGATATTGAAACACTGCTAAATTTGGTTTTCTATTGCAAGGCCGATCTATCCCATAGAGTAACATGGAGATTGCCTTGAAATATCTTTTAAGCACATGTAATTTCCCTTTGGAAGCAGATAGAGATATGGACTAAGGGATTTGTAAACTCACAATTTAAAAATACGTATTTTGGTGAAGTTGTTTTTTGAATTGTAGGTTTGAAAATGCCACTTTTAGAAAGTGTGCATTTTCTTGCTTAACCATTCTGTGCCTCTTCCTGTCTTTGGAATACACGCCTGGGTCAGGATGACAGTTCGGCTGTTTGTGAATTCACTCTAGACAGTCAAACAAAGGGAGCTATGGCCCATCACCAGGCTGATTGCTATTCCTTAGTTAGAGCAGTGGGAAAAGATGACATCTGCACGTGAATAGGGCTGTGCCTGTCCTCACACAAAGCAATCTCTAACCCCCTGGTGTGTGTCTGGGGCCAGAACAGGGAAAGGCGGAGTCTTGTGCACTAAGAAGACCTCTCTTTGAAGATTGCCTACTTCAGCAGAAATAGGTATGAGTATTGGACCTCTAACCCCACATAGTTAGAACACTTCTGGACTGAGGACATTCTGCCAAGAAGACGAGGTGGATGCAGTAGGAGGGACTACCACTCAGCCTGTTGCTTTGTTGTGCTGGCCTGCTGCTTCTGTCCTGGGAGTGAAAGGACTGGATTTTGCCTTCTACATCCTGCTTTCCAAGGTTCTCCAGGGGCTTGAACTGAGCTTGCTCCTGTTAAGAAGTCTCAGAGCCATCAAAGACTTCACCTACCCCACATGGGCTCTCTTGCTGAGAGTCCTGACTTGCCAAGTGGTGCCAAATCCAGTTCCTGGGCCCTTGGAAGTGAGCTCTGGTGCAACTAAGAAGAAGTTAAGCACATTGACTCCAGAGCAACATTGGAACTGGTGCAGCTCTCTGACTATTTGCTGCCGCCTGCAACAGAGCCGTTGTCCCCACTGAGTGGCCTTTAACACAGGCCCAATGCTGCAGCAGCGCCTCTGAAGTCCTGCAACAACATGAGTCCTGAGTGCCGTCACACCCAACTCTGCTGCAGCATCTGTGGCCCTGTGGTGTGATCGCAACACTGCAAAGTCGACGTTTCGTATCTTGACCTGCAGGATTCATTGACCCGACCGGGTCTCAAGTGTAGGAAAGTACCATCTTCCTTGGCATGTTACCCCCATTTTTACCTGTATGTCAGTATGTTTTTGCCTGTCTCACTGGGATCCAGCTGGTCAGGACCCCAGTGCTCATAGTTTATGGCCTAATGTGTGTGTCTGTATAGTGCTTGACTGTGTCACTGAGGCTCTGCTAACCAGAACCTCAGTGCTTATGCTCTCTCTGCTTTTCTATTTGTCACTATAGGCTAGTGACTTAATTTACCAATTTCAATTGGCACACTGGACCCCCCTTATAAGTCCCTAGCATATGGTACCTAGGTATCCAGGGCATTGGGGTTCCAGGAGATCCTTATGGGCTGCAGAATTTGTTTTGCCACCCATACGGAGCTCAGACAAACCCTTGCACAGGCCTACCATTGCAGCCTGTGTGAAATAAGGCACATGGTATTTCACAGCCATTTTCACTGCACTTAAGTAACTTATAAGACACTTATATGTCTAACCTTCACTTGCTGAAGGTTAGGTGCAAAGTTACTAAGTGTGAGGGCACCCTTACACAAGCAAAGGTATCCCGACATAGTTCAGGGCCATTTCCCGGGAATTTGTGAGTGCAGGGACACCATTACACGTGTGCACTACATATAGGTCAATAGCTATATGTAGCTTCACAATGGTTACTCGGAATATGGCCATGTAACATGTCTAAGATCATAGAATTGTCCCCCCCATTCCAAATCTGGTATTTGGGAGCCAATTCCATGCATCCTGGGGGCTCCACTATGGACCCCCAGTACTGCCACACCAGCCCTCTGAGGCTTGCACTGCAGCTACAGCTGCTGCCACCTCACAGACAGGGTTCTGCCCTCCTGGGGTCTGGGCAGCCCAGTCCCAGGAAGGCAGAACAAAGCATTTGCTCTGAGAGCAGGGTGTTACACCCTCTCCCTTTGGAAATAGGTGTTCAGGCTGGGGAGGGGTAGCCTCCCCCAGCCTCTGGAAATGCTTTGAGTGGCACAGGTGGTGCCATCCTTGCATAAGCCAGTCTACACCGGTTCAGGGACCCCTTGTCCCCTGCTCTGGCGCGAAACTGGATAAAGGAATGGGGAGTGACCACTCCCCTGTCCATCACCACCCTAGGGTTGGTGCCCAGAGCTCCTCTAGTGTGTCCCAGACTTCAGCCATCTTACTTTCCACTGTGTGGGGGCACTCTGGAGGGCTCTGAGTGGCCAGTGCCAGCAGGTGATGTCAGAGACCCCTCCTGATAGGTCCTTACCTGACAAGGTAGCCAATCCCCCTCTGAGGGCTATTTAGGGTCTCTCCTGTGGGTTCTCTTCAGATTCTGCTTGCAAGTTTCCTCCAGGAATCCTATGCAACTACTACTTCATCCTCGGACCTCGGATCAACCGCAGCCTGCTCCAGGAACGGCTGTAACAGCCACAAAGTATCCACAAGGGATACTTTTCCTCTGCAACTTCAGCTCCAGCCAGCAACTGCAACAGTTTCCTCGGTGTGTACGCTCTGAGGACTCCCTGTCTTCATCCTGCACCAGAAGGACCGAAGAAATCTTCCGTGGGGTGATGGAGTCACTCCCCTACTCACGCAGGCACCTTCTAAGAAGATGACTGTTACCCTTGGACTCCTCTCATAGCGACGAGCATGCTTCTAAGGACACAGAGGGTGGACCTCGTCGACATAGACTTTCCTGAGGTCCTGCTGACGCAATTTGGAGGAGTTAAGACCTTGCCATCCCTGAGAGCGACGGTACCCCTGTGTACTGTGTCTTCTTCACCTCCTGAGGCCTCTGTGCACTATTTGCAAAATTCCTTCATGCACAGCCTGGCCCAGGTCCCCAGCACTCCTTCCTGCGACGTTCAACTCGCTGAGTTGTTCTCAGGCGGTGTGGGACCTTCCTTTCTTGTGCTGCACCAACTGCGTTTTGCACCTCCTTTGTCCCCGTGTCCTGGGACTCCCGTGGGTGCTGTCTGGCATCCTGAGGGCTCTCTAAAGGGCTGAGAGCCCCCTCTTCCTCCTCACACAGAGGTAAGGCCCCCAGGTCCCTCCTGGGTCCAGCCAGCGCCATTTTAATGCAAAACACACTTTTGTCATAACCAAGGCTTGTTGGCGACTTCCAACATGAAATCACATCTGCATCCTTCTTCACGTCATGGGACATCTTCTGCATCCCACAGGAACCTGCTGGCATCTTCCTAGGGTGCATTCCTTCAGTCTTTGTCCAACCAGGGACTCTTCTTTTGCACCCTCTTCTGGGTTGGAAGGGCCTTCTGCCGTCCTGGAACTTCTTTCGACTTCTGGACTTGGTCCCCTTCTTTTGCAGGTCTTCAGGTCCAGGAATCCAGCAGTTGTTGTTTGCAGACTTGGTTGGTTACTGCAAAATCCCAATCACGAGGTGTAGTGTGTTCTAATGAAACTTGCAGTACTTTACTCCTGCTTGAATGGGCTCTGGGGTGGGGTAATTTTCTTACCTTTACTGTATTCTTACTCTCCCAGCGATTCTGCACACACTACACTTGTCTAGGGGGGAATTCGTGATTCGCATTCCACTTTCTCAGTATATGGTTTGTGTTGCCCCTAGACCTATTTTCTCCCATTGCATTCTATGGTATTTCCTATTGTTTGCACTGTCCTATGACTAATTACTTGTCTAATTGTGGTGTCTAGTGTATATAATCAAGAAGGAGTATTGCTTCTAAGATATTTTTGGTAGTGTGTCACACAAAAAAGACCTTTATTTTTGGTAACACTGAGTATTGTCTTTACTTGTGTATAAGTACTGTGTAACTATAAGTGGTATTGCATGAGCTTTACATGTCTGCTATAGCTACCTCTATCAGCCCAAGCTGCTAGAACACTACTACTTCACTAATAAGGGATAACTGGACCTGGTATAAGTTGTAAGTACCCAAGGTACCCACTACAAACCAGGCCAGCCTGCTGCACCAAGGAAGTGACGCCTCGCCGCCGACGCAGCATCACCTCCCCTGCAACTGTAAGGAACCAATGCTTCACCTCCCCTGCCTAGTAGTAAGGAACTGATGCCTCACCTCCCTATTAGCAGTAAGGAACTGACACTGCATGGGCTCCAGCGATGCCTCATCTCCCCGACTCCGTGCAACATCTTTGTTTCCTCATCACTTTCTGTACCTGGGGGCCATGAGACTCTGTGACTGGCCCGCACTCCCTCATGAGTTGTGGCAGATAGTTGGGAATGACTCAGTCCGACGCAGTGATAGTCCCAGTTGGATGTAATGTGTTTCTAAGTGCTTTACTTAGATTTAATCTTTGAAAATTCATATCTTTAGCTGTGATTGTTGTATTTGTGTTGTTTTGGTTCTGTTTTACTCTGTGTGCATGTGTGGGTGTGTGTGTATGTACAAATATTTACACATAGCCTCTGAGATAAGCCTGACTACTCATGCCAAGCTTCCAAGGGGTTGAACAGGGGCTATCTTAGCTGTGTGACTCCCTTACCCTGACTAGAGTGAGGGACCCTACATAAACAGTGTGAAAACCACTGCCAACTAGAAACCCTATCTCTATTAGTGCCCGTGCCCCCCTCATTGGTCGAGTGTGTGCTTAACAAGAAAAGCTGCATCTACTTCTGCCTGCAATCAGGATGAAACCAGGGCACATTGCGATGAGCATAATCTTATGTCCTGCACTCCCGAAGGCTGGCCCAAGCACAGACTGTCAAGTGATATCTGGCTGCAAAAACCATTTTGTCAGGCTTATGATCTCACAGCTATGAGGTCTGTGAGTTCATCTGCCCAGCAAAGTCATAGCCTTCGGGACTCATCTCCACCGCCTAATGACATGGAGGCAAAGTTAGCCTGGGCCCTTCCATCTCAAGTCCTGCAACGACAGAGGCTTCACTTTAGTCAGGGATTGGAGAGCCATGTTGACCCCCCCCTTTACTAACTTGTCACAGGATGGAGTGGGGTTAGTGATCCTCCTCATTGACCTCAACCCACACTGTGATGATTTAGGAAAGGGTGGAGTAGAGGCTAGAAGCGGGATGTAGAGAAATAGAATTTTAAAGACAGTGCACAGACTCCAGCTGCCTTCTTCCCGTACTGCCTTTAATGAGGGACACCGTAGAAGACTTGTGAGACATCGACATTTGAGGGCACTGTGGGGTGTGGAGCTCGGCAAAGCTACATAGCTGTAGTTTTCCTCCCTGTCATTTCCCCCTCATTCCCCATGTGCTCTTTCCAGTGGAGCCACCATGATCATAGAGAGTAAGAAAAATTACAAATATAACGGGAAGCGAAAAGTGAGTAAGCGAGTGAGAAATACCTATGTCTTCGGCAGCAATGCACATAAAAGATACTAAGATATCCGCAAGAGCCAGATGATGGTCAGCCTAACAATTTAGGCCCTGATTTTAAAAACAGTGGCACTGCATCCAGTGCAGCACCACCTTTCTTGTGCCCCTTAGCGCCCTCCCAGATACCACCATGTGTGCATCGTATTTAAGATACGGCGCACCGTGGCGTTAGTTAGGGGAACTAGGGTCAACATTTTTTACGCTAATTCAGAGTGTTGCAAAATTAGTGTAAAACATGTTGATGCTAATCCTGCAAAGCCCAGTGAGGCCCATTGAAAACAATGGTATGCCTCCTTTTAACCCCTGCCCTGAGTATGCGTTAAAAGTGCTGGAAAAAATGACACAAAGAAATCTCTTAGATTGCTTTGCGTCATTTTTTCAGCCCCCTAACAGGGGAACGCCCCCTTGGCATACATTATTCCTGGCGCAGGCATAATGTACCGCAAAGTTTTACAAAGTGGTGCAATACAAGCATTGCTCCACTTTGTAAATTTGGCGCAGCGACTTTGGCCTCATTGGGCCACATTAGTGTAAATAAATGATGCTAATGTGGCTCAAGGAGGCACTACGGGCTCTTAAATCTGCCCTTTGGTGTCAAAAACCTCAAAATGCCTCTCTCACACTGCATTCACAGTTCTTAATTTGTAAAATAATGAGTCCAGCGCCTAAGGAGCTGCACAGAAATCCGCGGCCGGCTTATTAAAATTTTAAACACTGAATACCAAGGCTGTGTAGATCTGAATTCACCTCAGGCCTCTTTGATGCTCTGCCAGAGACTTCCTGCCCCTTTATCTTATTTGTGCTGGTTCCTGCTTTCTCCCTCGGTGACGTTTTCATTGGGATATATTTGGCAGCTAAGACTTAGTTGTGAGACTTGACATCCCATCTGGTACCTAAAGACTAAAACAGCCAGAGAAAGAGTTACGTTGTTAAAAAAAGAACAACCGTTCCAAAATGGTTAATGCCCAACATTAGGTGTCTCTGACTGAATGGAAAAGTGTGGGGGCTCCTGTATTGCAAAAACAAGGTAAAGGCAGACAGGGAGACTGCCTGCTACCTGAAAGTAATGTAAATGTGTGCAGTTAATAAATTAGCAAATCTAAAGACTGCTTGAATCAGGTGTCAGACATGACAGTGTGTGCTCCTGGGCTGATGAACCTGTTAAATGGTACTCTAGATTAATGGACAATCATATTAACTGCTCCAAAATACACAATCTCCTTTTGAGCTGTTCACCAAAATGGTTCTGCAAACATTTGTATGTAACTAATTCTGATGGTTATCTAATTTATCTTACTGCACTTAGTTGTCTCTTTCATTCTTATCTTGTGCACATGAAAAGGGTAGGGGCCATCACAATGGAAGTCAGTAGCCTTCTTTACTCTGGCTCACTCATACACACAATGCATATACCATGCAGACCACATAGGCACAAACCAAAGAGAAACTTGGGAATAAGGATTAGTACATAGAAGTGAAACCTTTACTTGAGCAGGCCAAAAGACTTCCACTGTTGCAAAAAGGTCTGGTCACAGCTATGGATTCACAAATCACATACACTGCCGCTATCAAGTTATGTGCGGAACCCACAATAGGTGGAGTATTTCACTGTCATTAAAATTAGAGCACACTTTGTGAGCCCTTTAAGGTCAGAGGAAGGATCCAGGACCTAACTGAGGTTAGGGAATAGGCTTAGGTCTTTTGGCACATGCTAGATTCGTAATAGGCTATGGCCAAAATAAATTAAACAGTTTAACAGATACTCACAGATAGGCACTAAGGCTAGGGAAACTCAACTGTAAACCATGCAGGGTACATTAACTTCCAACACAAGAGAATTTAGTCATCAACCCTTATGATCTACATAGGTTTTCAGGAACCATAGTGAGCTATTTGGAATTTTCAAAGGACAATTGTAGATAGAGCTTCCTCACTATTCTTGTTCTATGCCTGTTTGAACAGTTCGTTTTAAGTATTATTTTCTTAGTGGTTTTGGGGCGGGCACTGTGGCACTGAGCTACAGGAGTAGTGGTGACCTCCAAGTTTATATTTTTATTCCTCAAGTGTATGCCTTGTTACTTGTAACCTTCATTTCAGCTTAGAAAATGTTTCAAACAGTTGTGGGCTTCCTTCAAAACATTCAGACCTCTCCAAATACTGGTAGGGGGTTGAATCAATTGATTAGAATTGTATCTCAGGTCACCACAAGTTGGATTCATCAGTGCAGAGAGCTGGTTGACCGGACAGGCAGATGATACTGCATACGCCTGAGTGGTACAGCAAAAGCACAAAATGGGCTTCACCTTTCTCTAACATTAACATCCCAGTATCCCCTTTCTTTACAAATGGTCTCTGAACACGGCAGAAACACACATTTACAAAGCATGCTAACAGCCTATTAAGGAACTATTGATTGTGACTAGGAATTATAGTGTGTGCACAGTCTTGTCTACTATACAAAGCCAATGTATATATCTGTATATTATGCCTAATTCATATTTTTTCTGCTAGTGGGTATGCTAGATACAGATGTCTATAATGTACAGTGAGAGTGATTATGTGCAGAGGTTGAGCTCATTGCTTTAACTTGCAGGATGTTTTAGGGTTATTTACTGCTACAGATGAGAGGTCCTACTTTTATTATCTCTCTTGCAGATTCCCTGGTGCCCAGTCAGACCAAGTCTTGTATTTCTGCTCTCATAGTGTAACTTATAGACCTTGTACAAGGCTTACTCACCAGTTGGGGATGACATGGAGACCTTTCCCCTCTCAGCTCAGTTTTAACCCTCCTACTTGACAGTTAGTCCTCTATGGGCCAGTGGCCACAGGCAACATTCCCCAGAAAGGCAGGAAGTCTGGGTTTAGTAGGTTTCCCTGGGTGGCTGCCAGGCTCAAATACATCTGCTGGCTGCATTGCTAAATTGAGTTGTTTCTGATTGCAAAAAATTGATGTCTCCAAGTTGTATTTTGGGGCTTTTTCTGTTGTGGATGCTAGGCCCAGCCTCAAAAGTGGGATACTGTTTTTATCAGGTGAAGTGTGGAAACATTGGGTGATAGGAATTTCATGGATCACCATAGATTCCCAACCTTTCTTTCTCAAAAATGTGAAGAGAATGCAAGACTTTAGCTAAGATTGTGGTTTGCTGGGCATTCTGGGCAAGAAATCATATTGGGATCCAGTCATGTCATACCTCCTTGGACTCACTTTAATGTTACATTTTCATATATATATTGGTTTAGTAGGGCTTCTGGGGCAACAGCCGAGCCTAGGTCTAAATATCACTGCTACGCACATCATCAAAATGGGATGCTTTCAATGGTGAAAATGTGATGTTTCCACATTGCGTTTTGCAGTCATTCCTGTTCGCCCCCTAGTCCTACCCATACAAGTGCAGTACTGTTTTTATTGGGAGACGAGTGGGGACACAGAACAGTAGAATGTTTATTATTATCAATTTAATTTCTCCCTTTTTGGCTTCCTAACGTAAGCTAATGTGTAAGAAAGAACACATTTTGTCGTCTGAATCACTATAGCATTTGTAACTAAAAATCAATCACTATTCTTAAAGTAAATATCTAGGCACATTTAAAAAATGCATAGGCTTCCATCATACTCATTTTCCACTCAGTAGATGTTTCCATAGGGATTGAATCATAGAGGGTACACCATAAAAAATCATTATAAAATACATTCCGATTGGTGGCTCTGGGTATGGCATGTATTTGGACAACCAACAAACAGTATATATGCATATGACAAGAATATTCTAACAAAATTAACAGGCTATTACGTTTATAAACGGGCCATTCAGACACAAAACATACAAATGAAAACTTTGTCAGCTTTTTGTATTTGTTTGCTATTTTTTGCATTATTTTTTTATTTTAACCGCCCGCCTCGCGGGAACCGACATATGGCCGCTCCGCGGTCGAAAGACAGCGGAGGCCATTCAGGCTTTCCCGCTGGGCTGGCGGGCGACCGCCAGAAGGCCGCCCGCCAGCCCAGCGGGAAACCCCTCCCCACGAGGAAGCCGGCTCCGAATGGAGCCGGCGGAGTGGGTATGTGCGACGGGTGCAGTTTGCACCGTCGCATATTTCAGTGTCTGCATTGCAGACACTGAAATACACAGTGGGGCCCTCTTACGGGGGCCCCTGCAGTGCCCATGCCATTGGCATGGGCACTGCAGGGGCCCCCAGGGGCCCCGCGGCACCCCTTACCGCCATCCTGTTCCTGGCGGGAGACCCGCCAGGAACAGGATGGCGGTAGGGGGTGTCAGAATCCCCATGGCGGCGGAGCGCGCTCCGCCGCCATGGAGGATTCTCCCGAGCAGCGGAAAGTCGGCGGGAGACTGCCGACTTTCCGTTTCTGACCGCGGCTGAACCGCCGCGGTCAGAATGCTCGACGGAGCACCGCCAGCCTGTTGGCGGTGCTCCCGTGGTAGGTGACCCTGGCGGTCACCGACCGCCAGGGTCAGAATGACCCCCTTAGTCTCTTTGGGTAAACCATGAGCAATCTACACAAATGAATCCCTTGCTGAATCTGGACTATTGTCTATTTTTTTTTTAATGTATACTTTTCAGAATTAACACGTGAATTTCACACCGGTTTCCACAACTGCAAGCAGGTTGAAACCATAACCAAGCATTTGCAATGCAATAGGTCTCACATTTGCGAGAGTTAGAGCTGCTGGAAATGTAAATGTCTAATTGGACTTTGCTTGCCACCTATATTGGTCAACGCTGCCTCATAATTTGGTCCTTTCCTGCCACATAATTCCCGTAGCCCTGCATATAACTAAAACATTGGGAGTTACAAAAATTCAAGCTCAGATAAAGGAACAATATTTTTAAAGCACCAAATACTGTGGCTGGAACAAAGCAATGGGAGAAGACCAGATAATTCAGGACAGGGAGAGGGCACTGATTATGTAGCAGTAGTTGAGTGATTAATCCACATTACAAATGGACCTAAATAACCAAATCTAAATTGTGATTTTTTAGTAAGACATAAACTACCCTTCTAAAATACAGCAATCTGAACAACTGCCAAATGGCTCCATGCCATCGTATCACCTCAAGACACTCTTGGATTTTTAGCCAGCTGCACTTAACAGGCTTATGTGTAAAGCAAAAATGACAAGGCTGAGAACGCAAAATGCTTTGCCCCAACCGTTCAGAGCTAATCTTAATGTATTGACCATGGAATGGGTGACTTGGAAGCTTAGAGAAGTACCCCTTGTTGAGATGGTGAACTCTAAGCATTAAACAACATTTACAGTGGCCTTACATCCCTCACACTCACTTCACAAACAGCAAATTACAGGACCTAGCACTGCAAATAAAGTCGAGACAAAACTGAGGGCATACAAATTTTCATTGAGAGAAAACTTGCTGTACTGCTCCAAAGGTTCCAAGGATACGCACACAATATTGTTTTACGTTGTTCATAATAAAGATGAAGTTTGTTCTCCCTCCTCCTATTTTTCACTAAAAACATATAGGGGGTCATTCTGACCCCGCGGGCGGCGGAAGCCGCCCGCCTGGCGGGAACCGCCAGAAGACCGTACCGCGGTCAAAAGACCGCAGCGGTCATTCTGACTTTCCCGCTGGGCGGGCGGGCGGCCTTTTGGTGGTCGCCCGCCAGTCCAGCGGGATTGAATCATAGAGGGTACACCATAAAAAATCATTATAAAATACATTCCGATTGGTGGCTCTGGGTATGGCATGTATTTGGACAACCAACAAACAGTATATATGCATATGACAAGAATATTCTAACAAAATTAACAGGCTATTACGTTTATAAACGGGCCATTCAGACACAAAACATACAAATGAAAACTTTGTCAGCTTTTTGTATTTGTTTGCTTTTTTTTGCATTATTTTTTTATTTTAACAATTAGGGCCTGACCCGCCTTGCGGGAACCGCCATATGGCCGCTCCGCTGGGAAAGCACCAGCAACGATGAAGCTGGCTCCGAATGGAACCGGCGGAGTTGCTGGTGTGCGACGGGTGCAGTTGCACCCGTCGCGATTTTCAGTGTCTGCCAAGCAGACACTGAAAATCTTAATGGGGCCCTGTTAGGGGGCCCCTGCAGTGCCCATACCAGTGGCATGGGCACTGCAATGGCCCCCAGGGGCCCCACGACACCCGTTCCCACCATCCTGTTTCTGGCGGTGAAAACCGCCAGAAACAGGATGGCGGGAAGGGGGTCGGAATCCCCATGGCGGCGCTGCTTGCAGCGCCGCCGTGGAGGATTCCCTGGGGCAGCGGGAAACCAGCGGGAAACCGCTGGTTTCCTTTTTCTGACCGCGGCTTTACCGCCGCGGTCAGAATGGCCCCAGAAGCACCGCCAGCCTGTTGCCGGTGCTTCCGCGGTCGTTGGCCCTGGCGGTCCATGACCGCCAGGGTCAGAATGACCCCCATAATCACAAGTACTCATTTTTGTCATGGGTTATGTTCACAAGGGTTTTTCTTTAATTTTTTTGTGATCACTTCCAAACTCAAAACTGCTTAGCCTGCTGATGGAAGAGCTTTCTATGCAGAACGCTACTGTAGGTATTGATGAAAGACACTCAGATCATTTCAATCTTCTCTGATCCTGTTTCATAGCCAGGCAGGATGCCAATGTATGGCACACATATCCCACCTGCTAAAACACTGCTGTAATTGATCTTGATGGAGACAAGATATTGTAAAGCCTAGACCTGATCTGATGCTACACCTTTTTTAAGCACATTTTTTAGAATTGTAATCTTCAGCATTAAATTCTTACCACACTCTCACCATGTAAGAGGAAATCTCAATTTCTGTGTCGTCAATTGAAAAAAACACTTTCAACTATCTAAGCTATTTTGGTTCAATAGCTGCAGTATAATAGTTCAAACATACATGCTAACCATCTCCATTTTCCAGCTTTCGCAATAAACGGTTTTGACAAAAGGGCGTGCCAGTTAAGCTTTAAACATGCTGTTCAGTTGCTTTTCTGCTTATGTTACAGTTCAAATGTATAGTACTGGTTGCAAATGCAACTCATAATATTAAGCTTCCTTTTGCTGGTATCTCTATGAACAATGTTTTTACGTAACGCTAAGTAGCGCAGAGTAGTCATTTAAGTGCTGCAAATGACAAATTACAAAATGTTAAGGTCCTCAATGTATTTCCATTAGAGAATGGAAGGTCATCAGCCTTGCCAGGATTCAGACTTGCAGCCTGTAGGTCACTGCATGTCTTAACGCTGGCGTTCAACTCACTCAGCGTTCCTGATGGCTAAACACTACAACAAAATACAAAGAACACAAACAGAAAAAAATTCAAAATGGAATGTTGTTCTTATAATTGTGTGCCATTTCCTTATCTAAAGTAGACAGTTATCTGGTGCATTCCCCCTTTTAATGAAAAGGTTTAAGACCCAGTTGCTTCACAGCCTTGCCAGGCATAAATTACTCGCAGCAGTTCCTAGAGGAACATTTTATCAGGTAACTTAACAAATGTTGTTCATCGGACTATCTTTCTCTTTTTTAATGTGGGTAATTAGCATGACCAATGTAGATTTTCCTAGTAACTTATAAAGGAAAGTCTTAATTTTATTAAAGACACAGAGGTGAGTATTATGCAATAGTCTTTTCTTTATTTTAATAGCACCTCCAGTCAAGATCAACTACAAGTCCCATAAGGCAAATAACGAACAGCCAATGGGAAAACAAAAGTAGTTCGTAGTAATGCACCAATCACAGACGTATCCATGTAATAATACCCATCGTGACTGAAAACAGCCCTCTTTTCTTGTGCGAAACTCAATGAGAAGAAAACAATGGTATAATAACACAACAAATACAAAACGCCAAACAGAGCGATAAAACTTCTTGTAAATAGAACAAAAGTCTCTGGAGGAAGACCGGCAGGTTTTGACGATCCGTCCCATGACAGTCCTTGAAAGGAAACACCGGAGAGGACACCGTACATAAAGAATCTCTATGAAGGGGTTTGCTGTGTTGAAGTAGAAGCTAAAAGGGAGGGTAACAAAATCAAAGAGTTAGAATTTGTAGCGGCGGGATAATACTCGCCTCCGTGTCTTTAATAAAATTAAGACTTTCCTTCATAAGTTACTAGGAAAATCTACATTTTATGACAAGACCGGAGGCTCCTATTATGCAATTTTAAAGCAAATCAATCACATTTAAAGAGGCATGTTGAATTGGTTTACAATAAAATACTTTAAAGACATTATCATTAGACCAGTCAGCCGACCTGAGAATATCCTCTGCGCTCCGAAAGCAGAGGTATCAATACCAGCTAAAGACATAATCTAGCGGACCCAGCGGGCCAAAGTAGGAGAAGACACAGGATTGTAAGGTTTCCTAAAGGAGATTAACAATTGGGTAGATGAGGAGTTTCTCATATCGGCTGTCCGTTGTTCATAAACTTTTAAACATTGACCCACACAGAGTTTGGGAAAACTGAAGAGAGGTTAGTTTTTGTACATCTCAACACATTAAACAGAACTCCCGAGGGGATAAAATAGCGAGCGGTAACATCCAGAGCTCTAACATCAGATAACCGTTTGAAAGATACTAAACATAAGAGCATAGCCAGCTTAGATGACAACTGCTTTAAAGATAACAAAGAATTGTCAGGCCAAGAAACAAACAATTTTAGCACTGCATTAACATCCCATAAAGAACTGTAATTAGGTTTTGGCGGATTAGAACATTTTACTACCTTTAACAGATGGTAGACTAACGGGTGTTCACCAATAGGCTTTCCTTGAAAGTAATCGTGAGCAGAAGAAATCGCCGACCTATATAAATTCATAGTTCGGAAGGACTTACCCTTACTGGCTTCTGCCGCCAGAAAGTTGACCATCAAAGACACATCCGCTGTAAAGGGATCAACTTGTCTTCCCAAACACCAGCAACACCAGAGAGACCAAGCTGATCTATAAGCCTTCTTTGTCCCAGGAGCTGTAGCCCGGTCAATGAAGGTTGCAGCTTCTGCCGAAATAGAAACGCTTAGATCGGGATTCCCTGAAATTTTCCAAGCCGATAAGATCAGGGACTCTTGAAGAATTAGACTGTGACGGAGGGCTTGGGGATTAGTCAGAAGGTCTGGAAAGGAGGGTATCAGAATCGGGGTTTCGATTGACAGTTCCAGGAGGGAAGGGAACCACACCTGGGAGTGCCAGTAAGGGACTATGAGGACTATAGAAGCTCATTGACGTCTGACTTGTGCCAGTACTCTGGGAATCAAGGTAAAAGGAGGAAAGGCGTAATTGAGGGAAGACACCCAATCCTGAGTAAACGCATCGAAGGCTATAGCTAGAGGGTCCGGATGCCAGCTGAAAAATCGTGGAAGTTGAGCGTTTAGACATGATGCAAAGAGATCTATATGGAAGGGTCCCCACTTGTGTAGCAGGACGTTGAACACCTGTAGGTTGAGCATCCAGTCGCTGGAATCCTGAAAAAAACGGGAGTACCAGTCCGCTAGTACATTGAGGTTGCCCGGAAGATATTCGGCTTGAACAGAGATTTTGTTTTGAAGACAGAACTCCCAAAACCCTTTTGCTAATTCCGCTAAAGGTTTGGATATTGTGCCTCCTAGCTGATTGATGTAGCGCACCGCTGAAATGTTGTCCATTCTGAGCAGAACCAAACAAGAAATCTTGTCTCTCGCGAGGCTCCTGATTGCAAAGGAGCCGGCAAGCATCTCTAAACAGTTTATGTGCAATTTTGACTCCTCTCAAGACCATGAGCCTCCAGTCGAGGTTGCACCACACCGGGCTCCCCAACCCGACAGACTTGCATCTGACTCTAATACAAGATCTGGGGCGGATGCGAAGATAGTCCTGCCGTTCCAGGCGTCTAAATGGTCTATCCACCACTGGAGTTCTGCACGTGAATCTTGGTCTAGAGCTATAACATCTGAATAAGCTAGACCCTTTTGGATATGACAAATTTTTAGCCTTTGTAATGCACGATAATGCAGAGGACCCGGAAAGATCGCTTGAATTGAGGAAGAAAGCCGACCCACAATCCTTGCTAAAGATCTGAGGGATATACAAGAACTGCGAAGGATCAGAAGAATTTCTGACTTTATGGATTTGATCTTTGATGACGGTAGAAGGAGAGTAGCTGATACGGAATCCACTAAAAACCTAGAAACTCGATTTGTTGAACTGGATCCAAGGAAGATTTTTCGTAATTTACGATAAAACCCAGATCCTCCAACAGAGTGCAAGCAAGGCGAACCTGAGACAGTAGCAAGGTGCGACTCTGACTCATGATCAGAATGTCGTCGAAGTAAATCACCAGAGGGATGCCTCGAGCTCTGAGAAAAGCCACCACTGGCTTTATTAGTTTCGTGAAGCACCACGGGGCGGAGGAAAGGCCGAAGGGAAGAGAAGTGAAACGAAAGTACTGATCTGCCCAGTGGAATTGAAGAAACTTCTGAGAGGTGGGATCAATGGGGACCGAAAGGTAAGCATCCTGAAGATCCAACCTTACCAACCAATCTCCTTGTAGTAGAGTATCTCTGAGATGAAGAATGGTCTCCATCTTGAAATGACGATATAGAACAAACTGATTGAACTGTTTCAGATTGGTGACTGGACGCATCTTTTTGTTCTTTTTCTGAACTAGAAAAACGGAGCTGAGGAAACCTGAAGAATCTAGTGAACAAGGAATAATCGCCTGTTTTTGCAAAAGAGACTGCACTTCTAACAAAATTAAATTTGTCATTTCAAGCGAAAGTTGAGGAGGAGGAGGAAAATTCTCTTGAAAAGGTTCTGAAAAGAGTTCTATAACATAACCTTGTACTGTATTTAAAACCCAAGGATCTCTTGTAAGATCTTCCCATTTTGACAGACATTGAGCAATGAGACCCCCCACCACAGGAGTACAGGTATTCTGACTTACCGGCTTGTGCAGCGTATCTGGTGTTACGGCCTCTCTTAGCCCTGAAGCCCCTGCTTCTTTGGGGGTAGAATTGAGGCCTGTAGTCTTGAGAGGTGTTATGATAGGGACCGCAGGAACCTTGTTTGGCGTACGATCGGCTGGCAAAGCGGTTCCTACCTCTGCCGGCCCTGGTGAAAACCCGAGAAGCAAACATCTTTTTTAACGATTGTTGCACTTGTCCAACGAGGAGAAGGTAGCCACATACTTGCTGAGCTCCTTGATGAATGAATCACCAAACAGCAAGCCTTCCGCTTTTACACCCGGATCTGAACCAGCTAGGTTAGCCAGTTTTGGGTCCAGCTTGAGTAGGAGTCCTTTCCTCCGTTTGTGAGTAATGGAAGAATTAGCATTCCCCAACAGGCAAACAGCATGCTGTGCCCATAGAGAGAGTTCCTCTGGGTCAATGGACACATGTTCCAGCCGAGCTGATTCCGCAATATCAAATATGCGGGTCAAGGGACCCACAATGTCCAAAAGCTTATCTTGGCACGTGGAACAAGCTTTATCTACCCCTTTATGGGGGTCCTTGCCGTATTTAGTAAAAAACGTAAGGAGTGAAGAGTCAATCGCCGGTGTCGCTGTTATTTTTTAAGACAAAGCAGGGCGGGGACACTCTGATTTCAGTTTCGCCCGGACCTGTTTATCCAGGGGGGTTCGGAGTCTGGCAGTCACGTAGTCCGCCACATGATATGAGGGGACCCACTCTGTGGAATTTGGGTGTTGAATATCACAAGGTACCCCTTCTGAATCAAGAATCGTGTTGGACCCTAAAGAATGTTTGGCTTTTTTGTGTGGAGGAGGGGAGAACAACTCTCCAACGTCCTTGTCGGAACTATCGGCATCCGAGTCAGGGTCGTTAATTTTGTCATCTGTGTCCAAAATTGTTGTTATTTTAATAGGGGACAATATGTGTTTAGATTTAGCCATGCTTTTCCGTACAGACTTAGCTATTAACCCCTCCTTGTTAGGAGGCCCTTGAGGAACCACGTCCTCCGCCATGTGTGAAAAACTGTCACTTCCAGTTAGCGTCGCCTTTACATTTTTTTAAGGGATTTGACGCTTTCTGCTTTCCCCCGCAGAATGGGCCAGCATGGTCTTGGACACAATATTTACCACAGAGTTCTCTACATTTTTTTAAAGTTTTTGCCACGAGGTAGCCATAGCCTGATCCACAGAAGTTTGAATAAAATCATTTAAATGCTCCTTCAGGACATCTTCCTCCTCCTCTTGAGATAAGTGTGAATGAGTGCTGTCCGTGGTGATGGCTGAAATCAACAAACTTATTATAGGGCAGGCAAGGGTTAAGCCTCTCTCAAAGAGAGGAAAAAGAGGTGTCCGGCTCCGCCTACGGGCATGGTTTCCTGAAAAATCTGAGCCGGGAGCTCAGAGAGCAAACAGTGAGGAGACCGGCTTCAACTGAGCACCACTACGACCGAGGTCCGGAGCGCAGCAGGAGACTGCCAGCATACGAGCCGAGGTATGCGCGAGTGACTCCTCAACACGCGAAGGCTAAAAATGCCTACGTGCGCTGAAGAGAGAAAACGGTCAAAGTGACTGTTTAACAAGCGTGCGCAACGCGAGCTCTGTTAAATGAATGCGGCTGACGAGCCGACAAACAACCAGGCATATTAAACGTTTGAAACATGCAATCACCCAGCGCATTAATGAAACGCGCTAATACATTAATTAAACAAGAAGAAAATAATACTTATCTTGACTGAGGAGCAGCAAGAAAAAGAGGACTGTTTTCAGTCAAGATGGGTATTATTACATGGATACGTCTGTGATTGGTGCATTACTACGAACTACTTTTGTTTTCCCATTGTCTGTTCGTTGTTTGCCTTATGGGACTTGTAGTTGATCTTGACTGGAGCTGCTATTAAAATAAGGAAAAGACTATTGCATAATAGGAGCCTCCGGTCTTGTCATAAAATGAGAAATTTCCTAGCTATCGTGAAGGAAAGTTTCAATTCTATTAAGGACACAAAGCCGAGGATGATGCAGTTCTTTCTTCACTTTTTATTACACAGCAAGTTCAAAGTTCAACAACAGAAAACATTAAAACCACAAATCCCATGAGTCTGTAGTCATGGCAACCATAATCCAATGAACAACTATAACGCCGACAGTATAAATGCCTCAAAGTAACGTCATCCTCCCTCGACTTCACTGCGAAGGGACATCTGAACATCAAGTAGTCGCTGTCTCCGGACCTAAGAGAGATTGTAAACAGCATCTGACAACCCGAAATGTAATTCCAATAAGTACAACTAAAACCAGGAGTAGCATGAAGTATACAATGCAAACAATGCATAGAATAAACCCACAACCTGGTATCTGTTAACAGAATCGCATATCCACCCATATACAATGCCCAGCACGTAGACAGAGACCGTTAAAAGCGGAGAATGCACTCCGAAAAAAACAAAAAAGGCAAGTATACCACCTTGAACGTGATCCAACTGTCCTCTCCGGGTGGGAAGGAACGGATTGTGTGACGGGTGGGATAATCCTCGCCTCCGTGTCCTTAACAGAATTGAAACTTTCCTTCACGATAGCTAGGAAATTTCTCATTCTATGACAGGACCAGAGGCGAGGATTATGACTGGTATCTGGTGCACCAGACAGAAATGCCAAAAATCCTTCGCCAATTCGGCCAGTGCCCTCGACCGGGTGCCCCCCCCAGTGGGTTGATATACTGAACCGCCGATATATTGTCCATCCGAAGGAGCACCACACAAGAGACCCTGTCCCGAGTCATGGACTTGATCGCGAACGAACCCGCTAGGAGTTCCAGGCAATTGATATGCAGGTTGAGTTCCTGGGGCGTCTAACGACCACCGAAGGAAAGGTCCCCGCATCGGGCTCCCCAACCTAGCAGACTGGCATCCGACTCTATGATCAGATCGGGAGAGGAACCAAAGATGGCCCTGCCGTTCCAGGCCTCCATGTGGTCCAACCACCAAAGCAACTCTGTCTTGGCCTCCGAATTGAGGGCAATCCGTTCAGAGTAAGTCAGCCCCCGGCGCAGATGATGCGCCTTGAGGCGCTGGAGGGCCCTGTAATGAAGAGGGCCTGGAAAAATTGCAATCTTCTGGAGCGGAAGACTCAGAGAAGCCACTTGGGAATCTACCAGGAAACCCAAGAAAGTCATTGATTGCGAGGGGGTCAGATCGGACTTCTGGAAGCTGATCACAAACCCCAGATCTTGCAACAGCGCAATAGTCATGTTCAAATTGGATATAAGAAGAGGTTTGGACTGGTCCACCAAAAGGACATCGTCCAGATAGATAATGAGGCGAATTCCCCTTGAACGAAGTAATTCCACCACCGGTTTGAGAAGCTTGGTGAAGCACCAAGGGGCTGAAGAAAGGCCGAAGGGGAGAGAGGTGAACTCGAACACTTGTTGTCGCCACCAAAATTGCAGAAACCTGCGATGCGGAGGGAAAATGGGGACCGTGAGGTACGCGTCCTTGAGGTCTAGACGAACCATCCAGTCCCCTTGGAGTAAAATGCCCCTCAGGAGGTGAATACCCTCCATCTTGAAGTGCCGATAGACAACCCAGTCGTTGAAGGCACGCAGATTGATCACCGGACGAAACCCTTTGTCCTCCTACTCGACAAGGAAAATATTGCTGACGAAACCCCTTGGGTGAAGCGACGTGGGGCAAATAGCGTCTTTGCGAAGCAACTCCCGTACCTCTGCGTCTATGAGGAGGGAGTCTGAGTCCGAAAAAACCATAGGCTTGGAAATCGAATGCTGAACTGGGGTCCCCCAGAACTCTATGTGAAAGCCTGACACTGTCTACAAGACCCATGCGTCTGAGGTGAGGAGTTCCCAGTTCTGTCTGAACCAGCGGAGTCACCCTCCCAGTTTTTGAGTGAAAGAAGTGGTAATCCTTACCCGAGGTTCCTCCTGGGGCAATGGCTGCACCACGGGCTCCTCTACCCGCTTTCCTTCGTCCTTTACACCTGTTGGGGAAGAAAGTTCCCTGATGACCGTCTTGCCAACCGAACTGTCGAGAAGTTCCAGGGCCTTGTTGGAATTGGCGGTCGGAAGAGCGACCCCTTCCTCGTCCGGCTCCGCCAAAAACCTTTCCGGGAAAAATCTTCTTTATCGACGATTGGACCTTATCCAGGGCCGAAAAAGTGGCCACAAATTTCCCAAGTTCCTTGACGAAGGGGTCGCCGAACAAATTCCCCTGCGCCACTGCCCCTGCCTCCGAAGATGACAGTTCCCCTAGCTTGGGGTCAATCTTAATAAGCAGGGAACGGCACCTCTCCGCTGAAATAGCGCAGTTGGCATTGCCAAGAAGGCATAACGCCCTCTGGGCCCAACCCGCAACAACTTCTGTCTGAAGAGGTGTACTTGACAATTTGGCACGCTCGGCCAACTGGATAATTTGAGTCAGAGGTCCAACTACGTCCAGGAGCTTATCCTGGCATGCTCGCCAAGACCTATTGATCCCTTTTTTAGGATCCTTCACATACTTCCTGATGAAGGTACATAGTTTCGGGTCTATCTCTGGGGTGGCAGCCACCCTATCAGGGAGGGTAGGACGGGGGCATTCGGCTCTGAGCCGCGCCAGCACATCCTTATCTAAAGGTTGGCGAAGTTTACCCGCCATGTAGTCTGCCACCTTGGGATCCGGGTGCCACTCAGATGAGCGGGGGTGATATATGCCCTCCAGCTCAAACATGTCGGAATCCGACTCTCCCGGATCCTGGGATTCCAGGAGAGAGGCTCCTGGGCGCCACGAACGACCCGTTTCCACCTCCTCCACCGAGGAGGAATTCCCCTCAGAGTCGCCAACCATGCCCACTGAAGACCCCAGAAGGAGGTCCGATTTGGGGTGACACTTGTCACCAGTAACCCCGGGCTGCGTGCGTGCACTCTTATCGGGGAGGGTAGAAAAAGACTCCGCTTCCCCGAGGTGCTCCGCAGCACGCTTGCGTGGTTTCCTGGGGGATGCCTCATGAGCAACCCCAGTCACGCCTTGCCCTCTATAGACCTGTGCGGCCAGCTGCGCTATGCTCTCCTTAATAGGCGACAGGACGACATCCACCCCAGGGGGGAGGGGATGGAGAGAAGGGGCCTCAGGAGACATGAGGGGAAAAGACTCCTGATCCTGGGCAGGTTGCATACCGCTCATGAGGGTAAAGCAGGAGAAAAAAAATTACGCCCCAAAACCTTGTGGGGTAACCCCCTCCTACTCCTGTCACAGATAGAGCTTAAAGCCCACCAGCAGAAAAACGGTACACAAAACCCGTGTGACCATCCAGGCCGAGCGAACCTCCCGCTCAGGGTAAATCAACCAAGACGGTGTCACAGGAGGGCGCAAATCACAGGGCAGACAAAATTTTGCCCTACCGCATTATAAAAACGCAGCGCCGAGCATTAAACACTCGCAGGCTGCGAACGTGAATGTAGAAACCGTGACGCGTGCCCTCCAGAGGGCCCCACGCGTAACCGCAATGTAAACGCGCTCGGGCTCACAAGCCTACCGCGCACGCGTAGCAACAGCGTTGCTACAACAGAAGCACGTGAAAGGAATGTTCCGCTTGACGCTCGCAAGCCAAATTATCAAATACACACTTTCGTGACCAAGTCAAAAGATCGTAGAGGCAGAAAGCACTTGTCTGTCACTGCGAGCAGGGAAGAAAGAGGGAGGGTGACGTTACTTTGAGGCATTTATACTGTCAGCGTTATCGTTGTTCATTGGATTATGGTTGCCATGACTACGGACTCATGGGATTTGTGGTTTTAATGTTTTTTTGTTGTTGAACTTTGAACTTGCTCTGTAATAAAAAGTGAAGAAAGAACTGCATAATCCTCGCCTCCGGTCCTATCATAGAACTGAGTGGCGGACAATATATTCGGCAGGGACAGTACTAACTTGAACAATATGTGAGACATACTGAACTGAGGCTGGAAAAGAGTTAACAATGGGGAGTAAAAGACCAACGGAAACTAATGCCAAGAGGCCCAGTTTAAGTTACACATAAAACAAGTAACAGGCAACTACTTTGCAAAATCATATGACAGGTGCAAGATAATGATAAGTATATATTCTTTTTCTGCATTAGTAATCTGCACACACGAGTTGCTGAAATTAAAAATAAAAAACAAATGGGAAAATATATTATTAACTATAGTCACTAATCGTAGAAGCTTTACTTACTAACCCTGCACATTGCAGTCGCTATAACAATTGTTCACGGATATGCGGCAATCGAGTTCGCACTGTTCGCAACGTGGCCGCCATACGCGAAGAGGAAAGATAAAAAAACAAAATAGTTCACCTACGCTGAAGTATATCAGCAATCGTGCAATTATCCATGTAACAGGGGTAGTCTGCAAGACAGTAACAAAACTGCCCCTAGGCTGGACAAACGTGAAACATTCACCAATAAATCAAGTGATTTTTAAAAGACAAGCCCACAAAAGAGTGAATGTGATAGGTGTGCGGTGGGCGTGGTTAGAAGCCCACAATTCTTCCAACAGGTGAAAGCGCCTGCGCGCTCGACCTAAAAATAGGGAAAGTGGACTTTCACCAGGCCACTTTGGTATAAGAATCTCTTTCCAGTCTGAGTGATAAATCCCCGTCAGAGAATTATGATACTGTTTTCACTAAATTGCGCTGTAGAATTCCGTAATTTACCACAACTGTGTAGTTCACACCATACGCAATGTCAGACTATCTTTGTGAATGACGTGACTTCATACTTCAGTTTGCCATGAACGTTTTTTCCGGATGATAAGACAAAAGATGCTTCTGTTATTTACACGCTCAAGAGAGATGGTAAGAGCTACTCATGTGCTACATTTTAAAAGATTATACCCGATTAAGTGATCTTTAAATAATGGTGTACTGTTCTGGTAATCAAGAGACACTTTGAAAGCATAAGAGTCACTGTACCAAAAGATAGCTTGTTTTCAATAAATTCTATAAATTCGTTTGACAAAATATGCCTTTAAAATACACCACTGAAGACCATTTTGTATTTTTAAATGCTTGATGATTGACCGGTCTAGACATGCCCTGCAAAGTTTTCGCTCGCCTGCTATGCCTCGACAGTAGCACTTGGAAAGGCCAATGACGGAAGCGGGACTGCATTTTCGATTTTAAAGTGCCCTGTTGTAACCCTTCCGTTGAGACATATATACATATATATATTACTGATAAAATGACACATGTTTTTTTCATTGTAGTGAACCAAATATATTTAGAAGACGAATAGACGTAGGATTAGTATTGAGTCAAACATTATTTTAGGACGAAAAAATATTAACTTCTGATACGTGATTTTCTTTTTTTCTACCTTTAGAACCTCGATCAGTGGATGAGCCAGGTGAGAAATACAATGTAATTATATGTAACGTGCGTATCATTTTGTCATGCACTTTGGGTTTTCTGAGAGTGCTTTGTCATGTATAAAGAAAAATTAAGTGAACCGTGAATGATATCACAAAGCCTTATCTTCTACCTCACAATTCATGATTTGCAAAGAACAGTAGGAAGGAAAGGTCGGGAAAGGGTGCCGAAGAGAGACGGAATGCGTGATCAGGTAAGGAAAGAGAAGATTAGGAAATGGAAGAAAGCATCTTTATGGTATGCTATGTTGGATTTAACGTGGTGTTATTTTAATTGTTGTCACTGTGTTAAATCAATGCAACCACATACACCTACTGGGGAATTATAAGCAACATGCCCCTTCTTCAGACTAAAGTTGCCTCTTTTTTTCTTTTCTTTGAAGTTAGTTTTATTGTATGTACTTTAAATTCACTAGTACCATGTTTAAGAGCAAGATCAGGATGTGCACAGTTCACACTCTTTTTTTATACATTCTTTACTGATGTTCATCATAATAAACCCCTTGGGTGCTGGCATAGGGTATAGGCCTTCGTTATTGCATAAAGAACATCAGCATAGCAAGAACAGGAATAAAACATGGTACATTTCACTCTAGAATGGCAGTCCTTCCATTCCCTTGTTAAAAACCGTGTCAACAGAGAATTCATATGTCTCACACTCAGTCTTTTAATGTAAACAATTTTTGTAATCAAAGCAAACGAACACAAGTTTTCACACTTCTCAGACTTTCCGTAACATAGGTAGATATCACCTTCTTTCAGACAATAATAATAGAGGGGATGTCTTCCCCCAGTTTCCTGAAGCCAAAAAGGAAGTGCTACCATTCATCATATGCATGAAATCCTCGCAGACGTTTCCTATTCCCAACCCCATTCCATTCCATCTCAACCTCAGACCTACAGTGCCGATGGTGATGATCCAGGGACACATGTAACGAGGGTCTGCGCTCAATGGATCCGTAAGCTGCATGGATGGGCCCTAGACACTCTCAAAGATATAAAGCCTGTCTTGGATTTTGTAGACTTGTCTCTCCAATGTGGCTAATCTGTAGAGCAGAGTCGTCCATTCTTGGTGCATTGGCCTGTTCAGCGTGCACTAGCGGTTAAAGATGTATATTTTTGCCAACATAAGGGTTGTCGACATCCATATCATTCAATGGGAGGAAGCATCGCCTCAGTCAGACATGTTGTGTAATGTGGCTTGTTTGGCCGAACCGACTAAGTGACATAGACTGGTGCTGTGTGTCCCAGATATTGTTCCAGTTGTGTACAGGACCACAATATGTGGAGAAGATCGGTCACATTCTGGGGCTTGCATCTGCAGCAATCTCCTGCAAATATCACCTATTGTGAGCCAGGCTTTCTTCAATTTATGTGGGGACAAGTACCTATTGTTAAGCACTTTGAAGTATGAGTACAGTAGCTTGGCTTCTCTCAAGGCATAATCATGATGTTCCATGAGAGCCAACCATTTGTTGTCTGTGAAACCTCTAGTTATTCTCGCCTGCCAGTATACCTTAATCTCATGGTTAGTTGTCCCTGAATACAATGTATCGATAAAGATCTGGTAGGTATTAGAGCCTATGCCTTTGGATTATTCCAGTGTTATAAAGTATTTCAAAGTTGGTGACTTAGGCAGAGTAGTGGGTGTCTGGACCAAGCCTCTAGGCAGACGTTGCTGTAGATATCTGTATTGCTAGTATTGTGTGAAATCTGAGCAGAGAGTCTCAAATTACTTCTATCCGTCCTCCCCAGAAAGGTCACCAATCATACTAATCTCACAGGTTTCCCATGGAGCCCAGTTAACTACCTTCTACCCTATAATGATAGCCATGTTGGACAACAGTGGCAGGCTGCGGTGTATGCGGTCATCCATTCTTAACAATTTATGAGAATTCCTCCAGGTTAGTCACATCACCTTAGTCGCAGGTGAGCTTGTGTGGGCACCTGGGGTTTTGTTGCTAGACAGTATGCCCAGCCCAGGTGGAGCATTCCATAGGCACCCACAGAGGCAGTTCAGTGCTTTCAGTAAGCAGATACACCAGTTGCAGCATGTAGTGTGGGGGATAGTACAGGTACATATCCAGGAGTTGTAACTCTGTGTGTCTGTGTGTGGTTTTGAGGGTTTTACTCTGAGTTTTTGCCCACCCATACAAACATCTTGATGCTTTTGTTTATCTTAGGTAGCACCTCTTTAAGTATCGAGATGGGCATTGTGCCTAGCACATAGCTGAACCTACTGTCTGTCACCATCTTAACAACCTGTATCCTTGCTAACATCTGAAGAAGTCATTTTTAGTACTTGTCTCCAGTGGTTGCTGATTGTCGGTTTTCCAGGTCTCTGTTGACAAGAATGCACAGGTATTTCAAATTGGAGGTCTTCCAAGTAAAATCATAGTTGTTGTTTGCACTTCTGGTCAGGTATTTATGTATAGATAGTACTTCGCTCTTACTCCAAATGATTCTGAGTCCAGAAACAACAGAAAAGGAATCAAATAAAGATTCAAAATGTAGTATTGAGTCGTCGAGGTCGCTGAGTGTTAGGAAGATATCATCTGCATATAATGACATTTTTGTTGGCCCTGCCAAGGTCTCAGTTCCATTATTTGGTGATTCTGTGTAATTGCGGTCACCAGTGTCGGGTTGGCTTTCATTGTAACAGTAAGGCTGCTGGATTTGGGCTGCAGACTCATCTGAATTGTGGGTAACTGAGCTCAATTCCACACCATGTGACAACTGTCGGCCTAAACCGTTTCCAACCAGCTAGAAGCTCCTCCCCTCAGCCCACGAGCATGGATGATTTGTGGCAACTAGGCATATGATATTGTGACTTCTCAGGGAAATTGTGATAGATCAGATCTCATCCTTTTCTCTCAGTTCCATTTGTCTCACACATGCAAAGACATTAAGATTTATTGAATCAGCTACTTCTTAGATAAAATAACATGAAATGCAATAATTATGATGATAAAACATACTAGTAGCAAAATGGTGACAAGAAAAGTGAAGTCCAACCATACTGTCACTATGCAAGAGGTGTGATTCCTACCTACATCACTAATGTCATATGTTAGAGCACCACAGGATAAGCCCTAATATGCCCTTCAGGACCCCCTGGGAAGACATCATCTCCCCCATACCGGAGTATCAGAGTAGTGAAGGAGCCTGTCTTCTATTGAGACACCATCCCCATATAGGCCAGGGAATCAGCAGACTCAGCAAACAGCTGTAACAAAGTCAGACAGCATGCAGGTGCGGTCATCTGGCTGAACCCTCCTCCTAATGTGCAGGGAACAGAGAGATATTTGATAACAAAACAGCTAGTGTTCTGAGAAAAGTGTCCCTAGCTAAAAATAATTATGTTTCTGTGAAATGTTAGAGACATGGTGTACCACTTATGCCGGCAATGCTATCTTGTTGCAGGCTTGAAGAAAGCAGTGAGTGAAAGAATGTTGTGCTAAGTAATGTAAATGCTTTCTTAAGCAAAAGGACAGCAAGATAAAGGAAAATAAAGCATCATCACAAATGTGATAGTTTCTAAAAGAATGAAATAACATAAAATGAAACATTACTAGGCTAAAGGGCACAGGCAGCAGGCCTAGTTGCTAAAATAACGCGCCCACAGACATTGCTAAAATGGCTCCACAACACCAGTATCTCCAGGACTCCCTGGAACAGTAGTGGGGACAGTGGGCATCCTTGCAGTGTCCCCTTGTGCATAGTGAAGTTCTGTAAAATATATCCCCCACAGTGTATTTGTGCTGTCGAATTGGAGTACAACCACCTTACTTTTACCAGAAACTTTGGACCCATCCATGCCCTTTCCAATTGTGGAATAAGTATTCACATTCAACCCAGTTGAACATTTTTTCAATGTCCATGGACAAAGGAATTTTGTAATCCAGGTCTTCTTTTACCTGCCATAAGACATTTATCTGATAGAGACTTCTAGTTGTAGACTCCATACCTTAGAATTTCTCCCAGGTGTCAGTCTGGATCTGGAGATTGTTTTCAAGCAGTACCCCTGCGCACCCTTAGGTGGTGTCGATCGGCTCCACATCCGTCATTACCATCATCTGAGCCAGATATGATGTTGCTGGTCCTATATAGGTGCCACCCTGTTGCACTGACATCAGTTCTTTTCTTTCCAAACCAGCCAGCTCTGCTCTGAAGAAAGCAACCCCTCAGTCATTTTTTGGCTGGCCTTCTTTTTACTTTTTGTCAAAGTTTTTTTGAATTGTATAACTCCTGGTGTGTTGAGGATTTAATCTAGGAATATCAGGTTCAAGCCCTGCGGATCTTGTAATCTGGAGATTTCCATGATGGATCTGCACCTCGTGTGCCTTTGGTGTTTGGAACACAACAATGACCCGAAGTCATGCTTCCAAGTGTCGGGTCATGCATCCTCCTACTCTGGCGCCAACTGGAGCCATGTCTCCTATGTTGGATCCTGAGCCTGTTTTTTTATGGGCTGTGGTACGGTGGCGAATGGGAAGGGTCCCTGGACCCTTTAAAATACCAGCTCCAAGACCCTAGGGACTAGCCTATGGACTTGGATTGAGCCAGTGGACTGGACATTTTCCCAGATAATGGCAAGCTTTACCATTCTACCGTGGCTACAGAGGAGAGTGCTTCATATTCTATGGTAGCACAAAGAGCAGCTGAGGTCCTGGACTTTGAGCTGCCTTTGGTAGCAGTCAGGACTAACCTCCTGACAGAGGTGCCTCAGCCTGAAGCTTCATTCTCTGAACCCTTGTTCCCCTTCAATGAAGCCCTTGCAGGTGTCCTACTGGGTACCTGGTCTAAACCCAGCACAGGTGCTCCTGTGAACAGGACAATTTCCTGCTGCCATCGCCCTGCTCCAGGTGACCCAAGTTTCCTTACACAACACCCCAACCCTGAGAGCTTGGTTATCCAAGCCGCCACTTCCCAGGGTGTGTTTGCTTTCACACCCCCTGATAGGGAATCCACAAACCTGGACACACTAGGGAAGAAGATGTTTTCTTTCGCCAGCCTGGCATTGCGGTCCATGAGCACTGCATGCCTTTTGGGCTGTTATTCCCACACCCTGTGGGATATGGTTGCGCAAGTGCTGCCCCAGACTACAGAGGAGGCCCGGGCTGTACTTTCCTAAGCAGTTGCTGGTGTGAGAGACGCAGCAAAGTTCACAATCCGATGTGGACTGGACACAACCAACACCATGGTCAGAGCGGTTGCCTCAACAATGGCCCTTAGGCGCCATGCCTGGTTGAAGACGTCTGGCTTTTTGGAGGATGTCTAAGCCAATCTTATAGACATACTATTTGATGGCACCCATCTCTTTGGAGAAAAAGCAGACTCTGCACTCAAGCGCTTCAAGGATTCTCGTGCTACAGCAAAGTCCATGGGACTCGCGGTGGGCCCTCGTCCCCCTCAGACTGCTTTTTGCCCTTTTCGTAGCCACGGAAGGGGCTCCCGCCCACGTCCATTGCTCTGCAGCCACTGTGCCACGCATGCTGCCCAGCATTTGCGTGGCCCGGGATGTGGGATCCACCGCCCTCGTAATTCAGGGAGCCAGCAGTCTGGCCAGTCCACTGCCCTCCTTGCAGCTGCCTCCAAACCTTTCTAGTCTGACTCTTCCTAACCAGGGGCCAGTCGGAGGCAGAATCCGCCATCACCTGCTCCTCTGGCAGTCCTTCACGTCAGACAGGTTTGTTTTGCAGATAGTCCGAAGGGGCTACTTCCTCCCCTTCAAGTCTACCTCTCCATCCATGCCACCATCCTATGATTAGATGATGTAGAATCACTTGGCACTTCTCCAGGAGGAAGTTGCAGCTGTCTTGGCCAAGGAAGCGATAGAGAGGGTTCCCATGCAGGAAGTAGGTCATGGTTGCCATTCCCTCTATTTTCTAGTGCCCAAAAAGGACAAGGGCCTCTGCCCTATCCTAGACCTTCAGTCCATCAATGCCCTCCTATGGAAGGAGAAGTTCAAAATGCTCTCTCTGGCTTATGTTTTATCTGCTCTGGACCCAGGAGACTGGGTGGTAGAGTCAGACATGCAGGTTGCTTGCTCCCGTATTCCTCTCCTGCCTGCCCACAGATATTACTTGTGGTTCACGGTAGGCCACAAGCACTTTCAGCTCACCCAGCTTCCCTTTAGCCTTACCAGTGTCCCTTGGGTGTTCAGCAAGGTGATGGCAGTGGTCGCAGCTCATCTGCGCAGGTCAGGTGTTTCAGTCTTACCCTACCTTGACAATTGGCTGCTGAAGGCATGCTCATCCCAGGCTGTCGTCTCCCACCTCCAGACTACGGCAGACCTCCTGCATTCGCTGAGGTTAACTATAAATGGGCTGAAGTCACACCTGACTCTCTCTCAGATGCTTCCCTTCATCAGAGCAGTTCTGGACACAGTGGAATTTTGGGCTTATCCTCCTGAGTGGCGAGTCAAGGATATCTAGGATATGATATTGATGTTTCAGCCTCTATCCTGGATTTTGGTGAGAATGACTCTGAGGCTGCTGGGCCTCATGGCCTCCTGCATCCTGCTAGTGACATATGCCAGATGGCCAATCCATCACTTTCCTACCTTTTACACACCCCTACATCCTTCTAAGGAAGAGGAAAAACTCCACCGCTTGGGCCCCAAAAAATGTTTGTGCTGTACATTGATCATGCAAAAGAGTTCCGGGTGGATGATAAAATCTTTGTCAGTTTTGTGGGTGTGAAGAAACGTCGGGCAGTGCTGAAGCAAACCGTCTCCTGATGGATCGTATTCTGCATTAAAATCTGCTATATACTGCCCAAGAAGCAACCACTTGAAGGTTTTCATGCTCATTCTACAGGAGTTACAGCTTCAACTAATGCCAGTCCTTGACATCGGTCAGGTGGCAATGCGGGCATCTCTGCACATGTTTACCAAACACTACTGCCTGGGCAGCCAGGTCAGTAGGGACAGGTAATTTGCCCATTCGGTCCTGCATGACTTTCTAGTAGGATCTTAGTTTGCAGACCCACCCTCCAGGATGGTATTGTTTGGGTATGTATTCTAAGGTAAGGAATCTGCAACTAGGTGGCTCTATCAGGTGGACAAGTTACTTACGTTCCGTAACAACTTATCTAGTATAGACAATATCTAGTTGCATATTCCTTACTGACCCACCCATCCTACCCACTCTGCGAACCGATATCTAGGGGCAGGGACTACCCTTTCAGGCCTCAATTTTGACGCACCAGTGGTCAGTGTTCTTCATGGCTCTGCATTTCTGGAGTGGAAAGTTGTGAAAAGAAACTGACACCAGTGTCCCGGGGTGGCGCCGATATAGGATCAGCAGTGTCATATCTAGCCTGGACAACACCGACGACAGACGCAGAGGAGATCCATGACACCTAACAGCGCACACTGGTACTGCTTGAGAAGAATCTCCAGATCCAGACTGACGCCTGGGGAAATTAGAAAGTAAGCAATCCTCAACTAGATATTGTCCCTACCAGATAAGGTATTACCAAAGGTAAGTAAGTTGTCCGTCACTAATTGCAAATGGTTTATTGATGATAGGCTGGGTACAAAGCCTACCTATGAGACAAGGGCAAGGTTTGGCATAACTTTTTTTAGTTGGGTTGCTAACATGTCGGCCACGTTTTGTCATGTCCATATTGATTAACGATATAGGGCAATAATTCGCACATTGGGTGAGATCTTGTATGCCTTTAAAATAAGGCTAATGATCGCTTTATTATATTCAGCACATAGCCTATCCTTATGTTCAGCTTCTTTAAAGACTTTATATAACAAGGGTACAATTGTCTGTTTGTTTAATTTGTAAAATTTGGGAAGGAACTAATCTTCCCCTCGGGTCCTTGTTATAGGGTATGTCCCCTATTGGTTCACAGATCTCATCTTCAGGTATTTCCACTTCAAGCAATTGTCTGCCATTCTCTGAGAGGGTAGGGAGGTGCACACACTCGATAAATGCCAGTTCATTCTGTGGACTCTTGTGCACCTCTGAACTATACAGGTTGCTTAGAAAATGTCTCAGCTGTTTCTACCAGGTGAATGATCAAACAACGTCTCTCGTCCCTTATGGCTAGTATTGCTATGTGGGCCTCTGACTAATGGAGCTGCGCTGCCAGTCGGTCTCTGGCCTTTTCCCCTTGTTGATAGCGCTGCCACTTTAAATGCAGTAGGGCATAGTCTGATTGATAGGTAAAGTGGGAGTCCAGGACAAACTTGCTTTTTTGAGTTGTTGCAGAAGTTGGGGGTGGTTCATAGGTGTGTGGAAGTCCAGCTCCAACTGTTTTTGTTTCTCCTGTGTCGTCTTTTTCCACTGGGCAGAGTCCCTTATCAGTTCAGCTCTCATGGCGTTCATCCTCGCTGCCCATTGAACTTGGGGTGATGAGACAATGGCCTTGTTATCATCCAAATATTGGCACAGATGGGCTGTAAGCTTCTACTTATATCTGGGTAGTATGTGGTGGGACATATTCAAACACCAGTGTTTAGTGGTGGGTGCAAAATAGCCTAATTTCAGCTCTATTATCAGGTGAGTTTGGTCTGATAATCTCTCCTCCCTATCCTGCAGTCCTGCTCCATGATGAATATATGGTGGTTGAGGAGAAAGTAGTCAATTACTGAATACATCCTATGCACACACAAAGGAAAAGTTCATTCCTTATCTCTTGAATGTGTCAGGCACCACGGATCAATCAAGCCATTGTCCATGACAATATCTATCAGTATTGCTTGATTTTTAGCATGGGATTTGTCGTATGGGCCTGACTGGTCCACATAGGGCTCTAAGATTAGGCCTTTGGCCACGCGAACTGAGTTAGCCGCAGGGCCTGTCTGTTTTGGTGTGAGAATAGGTTTGAAAGGGTGTCTCTGGGTGTTGGAGTGGCTATGAGAGTGTCGGGTGTGAGAGGGTCTATATGGGTGTGAGAGTGGACGTGTGAGTGGCTGATTGTGCTCCAATAGGTGAAAGATACATTCACCTCCACGAAGGATTTCAGATAGGTTTTCAATATCGAATCGTGGAGTAAACACACTTGTTTTGCCTTTGCCAAGCGCAGGAGTTAGGATCATTTGTCCCTTCCAGAAGTGGAGCTTCAACTGGGGCACATACTACATCTATATTTGTGCTGGGGCACCTGGTACTTTATACTTGTAAGTGCTTCCTGTTGGGGTTTCCTTTCTGTGACATATGCATCATGGCCAGAATGGATGCTCACCTGCTCGTTTATCCAACAAGAGCCCACAGTTTGCACAAAATGTCTATCGAACAGGAGAACTTTCTAATAGTAAGTGCTAACTCGTTGGGTTAATGGCCTGTGTGAAGGAGGGAGGCCGTGTGGTCCCCCCTCCCCTGGCCCATTTTAGCCCTAGGAACCATATCCCCCGGGACCCACTACAATTCCATTGGCCGCGTGCAGCACTGTAGGAAAGTACCATCTTGCCTGGTATGTTACCCCCATTTTTGTTGTTTGTTTTGCCTGTGTCACTGGGATCCTGCTAGCCAAGACCCCAGTGCTCATAAAGTGTGCCATGTATGTGTTCCCTGTGTGGTGCCTAACTGTATCACTGAGGCTCTGCTAACCAGAACCTCAGTGTTTATGCTCTCTCTGCTTTTAAAATTGTCACTGCAGGCTAGTGACACATTTTACAAATTCTCATTGGCACACTGGAACACCCTTATAATTCCCTAGTATATGGTACCTAGGTACCCAGGGTATTGGGGTTTCAGGAGATTCCTATGGGCTGCAGTATTTCTTTTGCCACCCATAGGGAGCTCTGACAATTCTTACACAGGACTGCCACTGCAGCCTGAGTGAAATAACGTCCACGTTATTTCACAGCCATTTTACACTGCACTTAAGTAACTTATAAGTCACCTATATGTCTAACCCTCACTTATTGAAGGTTAGGTGGAAAGTTACTTAGTGTGAGGGCACCCTGGCACTAGCCAAGGTGGCCCCACATTGTTCAGGGCAAATTCCCCGGACTTTGTGAGTGCGGGGACACCATTACACGCGTGAACTACATATAGGTCAATACCTATATGTAGCGTCACCATGGTAACTCCGAACATGGCCATGTAACATGTCTAGGATCATGAAATTGTCACCCCAATACCATTCTGGCATTGGGGGGACAATCCCATGCATCCCCGGGGCTCCAGCATAGAGCCCGGGTACTGCCGAACTAGATCTCTAGGGTTTTCTCTGCATCTATCTCTGCTGCCAACCCTCAGAAAGGTTTCTGCCCCTTGGGGCCTGGGCAGCCCAGTCCCAGGAAGGTAGAACAAAGAATGTCCTCTGAGAGAGAGTGTTACACCCTCTCCCTTTGGAAATAGGTGTTAAGGGCCTGAGAGGAGTAGCCTCTCCTGGCCTCTGGAAATGCTTTGAAGGGCACAGATGGTGCCCTCCTTGCATAAGCCAGACTACACCGGTTCAGGGATCCCCCAGCCCTGCTCTGGCACGAAATTGGACAAAGGAAAGGGGAGTGACCATTCCGCTGACTAGCACCTCCCCAGGGGAGGTGCCCAGAGCTCCTCCAGTGTGTCCCAGACCTCTGCCATCTTGAATGCAGAGGTGTGAGGGCAGAATGGAGACCTCTGAGTGGGCAGTGCCAGCAGTCAGAGACCCCCCTGATAGGTGCTTACCTCTCTCTGTAGCCAATCCTCCCCTGAGGGCTATTTAGGGACTCTCCTGTGGGTTTCTCATCAGATAACGAATGGAAGAGCTCACCAGAGTTCCTCTGCACTTCTCTCTTCGACTTCTGCCAAGGATCGACCGCTGACTGCTCCAGGACACCTGCAAAACCGCAACAAAGTAGCAAGAAGACTACCAGCAACATTGTAGCACCTTATCCTGCCGGTTTTCTCGACTGTTTCCTGGTGGTGCATGCTGTGAGGGCTGTCTGCCTTCACCCTGCACTGGAAGCCAAGAAGAAATCTCCTGTCGGTCGATGGAATCTTTCCCCTGCCAACGCAGGCACCAAACTTCGGCATCACTGGTCCTCTGGGTCCCCTCTCATCTTGATGAGCGTGGTCCCTGGAACACAGGAGCTGAATCCAAGTGTCCCGACAGTCCAGTGGCCCTTCTGTCCAAATTTGGTCGAGGTAAGTCCTTACCTCCCCACACCAGACAGTAATCATGTGTTCTGCGTGAACTGCAGCTGCTAGGGCTTCTGTGCACTTTTGCAAGATTTCCTTTGTGCACAGCCTAGTCCAGGTCCCAGAACTTCGTCCTGCATTGCCCAACTCGCTGAGTTGGACTCTGACTTCGTGGGACCCTCTTTTGTTGTGCTGAGACCACCGCTGTGCTCAGATCTTCTGAATGCCTGTTCAGGTGCTTCTGCAGGTGCTGCCTGCTTCTGCATGGGCTCTCTCTATTGCTGAGCACCCCCTCTGTCTCCTCCTCCAGGGGGCGACCTCCTGGACCTTCCTGGGCCCTGGCAGCACCCGAAATCCTCAACTGCGACTCTTGCAGCTAGCAAGGCTTGTTTGCGGTCTTTCTGCGTGGAAACAACTCTGCATCCTCTAGCACGCCGTGGGACACCTTCTGACCAAAGGAGAAGTTCCTGCCACCTTCCGTTGTTGCAGAATCTTCAGCTTCTTCCACCCAGAGGCAGCCCTTTTGCACCTTCATCCGGGGTTTAGTGGGCTCCTGCCCGCCCTGGACACTTGCGTGACTCTTGGACTTGGTCCCCTTCCTTTTTAGGTACTTTAGTCCAGGAATCCGTCTTCAGTGCTTTGCAGTCAGTTGCTGCCTTTGCAGAATCCCCTTTCTCGACTTTACTGTCTTTCTGGTTTAGTAGGGTAACTTTACTCCTACTTTTCTGGGTTTGGGGTGGGGTATCTTGGACACCCTTTGTGTTCTCTTACACTCCTAGCGACCCTCTACACACTACACTAGACCTGGGGTACATTTGTGGTTCGCATTCCACTTTTGGAGTATATGGTTTTTATTGCCCCTAGGCCTATTGTCTCCTATTGCATTCTATTGTGTTCTACAGTGTTTGCACTACTTTTCTAACTATTTACTTACCTGGTTTTGGTTTGTGTGTATATTTTGTGTATTTTACTTACCTCCTAAGGGAGTATATATCCTCTGAGATACTTTTTGGCATATTGTCACTAAAAGAAAGTACCTTTATTTTGAGTAACTCTGAGTATTGTGTTTCTTATGATATAGTGCTAAGTGATATAAGTGGTATAGTAGGAGCTTTGCATGTCTCCTAGTTCAGCCTAAGCTGCTCTGCTATAGCTACCTCTATCAGCCTAAGCTGCTAGAACACTATCAATCTAATAATAAGGGATAACTGGACCTGGCACAAGGTGTAAGTACCATCAGGTACCCACTATAAGCCAGGCCAGCCTCCTACAAGCAGCCCTCCCTGGGCCGATCTTGGACCCAGGAACGCTATCACTCGGGCCTCAGCCTTCAATAAGTGGAGGAGGGGCCCCCAGCTGATTTTGGCCCCAGGGACCCCATCCGCGGGGCCTGGACATCTGTCCTTGGTGCCCCACAGGGCACCTAGTGTGCAATGGGACTGCCGGCTGAGCCTGAAGGCCCCCGAGGTTCCAGCCATTTCCCCGCCTCCTGCAGGAGCCGGCATTGCTTTTGCACACACGGAGTTGCTAAGCATGCAACTCCCTGTCTGCAAAAGCAATATTTTCCTTTGTTTCCCTGCTCGCATCTCAGTGGGCAGGGGAACACAGGAAACGTCTGCTTCCAGCAAGTGAGAGCTGTTTGACAGCTCTCGCTTGCTGGACCAAGGGTATCTACTCTGACTTTGCGGGAACTGTCAAAGCTACCTCCAAGTCAGAGCAAACAGCTATGTCGGGACATATCAGGGACCGGCCCTGAGGGGGGGCAGTCCCCAGGGCCATCTGTGGCTTCACGAAAAGGCCTGTACAGGCCCCCCAACATTGAATTTGTCCTGGGGAGATGGTGGACCCCAGGGGTCCACAATGGACCCCTGTCATTCTTTCATTGCAGGCCCAGGGAGTTGTTGGTCCCCAGAGCTGCGGGGGCATCGCAGCCCCCTCTTAATTTAAATAAATAGCTCAAGGGAGGGGGCCATTCCCAGGGCTAGGGGGGGCGCGCACCCTCCCATTAATTGTACTAACTTGCCCCGGGGAGGTGTCGGTCCCCAGGGCCCTGCTTGTGCAAGCACACGCTTGTTATTTCGCCCGGGGCTAATATAAACCCAAGGAGGGGGTCCCCTGCACCTCCATCCTTTCTCAGTGCTCCTGGGACCTGGCCCACGCAAGGATCAAATAAAAGGGCAGGAGACCGCCCTTTTTATTTTTAAAATCTCTGAAAAATCTGCTGATCTAGATCCAATTATGTTTCCGAGATTTAAAGAAACAAAATGCTTTTTAGACCTGACGGTGTCCATAGTGGACTGCTAGACCAAGGATAGGGGCTTAGGGTGACCTTACCCCTACCCCCTTTCTTTTTTTTTTTTTTACACTTTTTTTAGCTGGGACTCGACTGCCCAAGATGGCTGCCAACACTTCCTTTTTGAAGCATTGGCAGCCATTTAGATATCAGCATGGGGACAGTTGGATCCACGCCACTAGATATCTATATTTTTTTACCTTAAATATCTCCAAAACGTTTGATGGAATTTAAACCAAATAACAAATATTACTCTTTCTAGGCCTAGAGCTTTCTGCCAAACTTGGTGTAATTCCGCCCAGTGCTTCGGACTGTAGCCGTGTTCAAAAATTCCAATTGACATAGAATGGGGAAAAAGTGTTTTGGGACCCCACTTTTTCTCTGCCCCGTTTGACAGCTCACCCAAATCTTTCAATACAGCAGCTGAACCAACTGAAGTATAGGTTTTGAAAATTTCTCGAAGATTCAAGCAGCGCCAAAGTTTTTGGCAAAAAAAAACAAAAAAAACACTCTGTCCATGGAAAAGACGGTCCTAACTATATATATATCTATATCTATACCTCTCTCTCTCTCATATATATATATATAGCTATACATATCACCTACTGGCAGCTGTCAGTATGTAGTTACAGGTAGGCCCTAGTTTCCTTAGTAAAATTGTTTTTTATTTTGCCAATAACTTAATAACTTTGGCACCATTTGACGAATCTTCACAAAATTTTCAAAACAAGTACGACAGTTGAGCTGCTACGTTGAAACGTTTTGGAGTGATTAATCAAGCGGGCAAAGTAAAGGGGGTGGGCAAAACAAAAGAAATACAGATATTTAGGGACACGAATCCTCCGCAGATCCAATAGTCCCGTGCTGATATCTGATCGGCTGCCAACACTTCAACCAGGAAGTGTTGGCAGCCATTTTGGACTCAGCCAAGTCCCCAAAAACAACCTTAAAAATAAAGAAAAGAAGACAGGGTAGATCTACCCTGACCCTCTAGCCCTGGTGCTGGGGTACCCCTGGAAACCTGCTTGGTGCCAAAACAGTTTTTCTTTTTCAATTTTGCCACGAAATCGTGACAGCTCCCACCAAGGGATGCAAACTGTAAGTCCTCTTGCAGTGGGCGGAAGCAGGAAGGCTGCTGTCACTCGCTGAGAGCAGACTTTTCATCCGTTTTCCTGCCCTCTGGCAGGCCATCTGTGGTGGGAGGTTGGATGGATATGGGGGTGGGTGGGGGTGCTGCAGATGGCTTGCGCCCATGCGTGGCTCGAGGTTACATGCCTACGGGGGGGTTGTCCTCCGGGCCTCGCCGCAGGCCAGGCCCTGTGGACAAACCTGTCCCGCTCCCAGCCAAAGGCTGTGCATGGTGCAGTGCTGGATGTATGCGGGGTTAAAAAAAAAAAACTAGAAATTCACTGAAAAAAACAAAGGTTAGAGGGACATTTTAGTTAAGTTCTTTTTACAAGCACAAAACCAAAGACGTTCATCTGTTATAGATAACGTTTTTTCAAGTAGCTATAACTCGTGTCCTAAGTTAACTATAACTCGCGCCCTAGGAATGCCCAACTAATTACCCCACATATTACCCCACATATACACTATTCATGACATCTTCTTTAGCATCATTGATAATATTATTATTGATGAGAAAATTGTGCATGACGGGGGAGCGTGTTATAGTTATCTATAAATAATGTGGGCCCCAGGTGATGGCATCTGCGGGACCATAATAGGCTTCAGGAGGGGGCCCAGCAGCCTATATATAAATATAGGGGGATGAGTCCCCAGGGCCTAATGAAACTTGGGAAGGAGGGGCCATGTGGCCGTCCTCCCCTTTAATGAAAAAAAATACGGTCCCGTAGATGGGGTCCCAAGGGCCATGCAGCCCCCCTCTCTTTGTAAACAGCCCACTCCCCTTTTTTTTAATGATATTTGGCCTCAGGAAATGGGGTCCCCAGGGCATAAAAAAGCCCAGGGAGAGAGCTGCATGCCCTTCTCTCCTTTGATTTTGGCCGCAGGGATGAGGTCTATGGATCCCAAGAAGGTTTGGAGAGGGGTGCGGCATAGCCCCATTGTTTTACGGTATTTGGCCCCAGGGAATGTGGTCCAGAGGGCCTATTAAGGCTTAGGGAGGGGGGATGCATGAGCTCCCCCCCTGTTTAATTGTCTTTGGCCATGCAGGATGGGTCCCCTGGGCTAAATAAGGGCCAGGAAGGGGGCTGCATCCCCTTTCATCTTGCACATATGTTTTGGCCCCATGGGATGCGTTCCCATGTCCCAAAGGCCAACCCTATGCTGTGCATGGCAAAAGGTTTGTGTAGTGTGGAGTTGGCAGCCTGCATGGCATTTGGCTACAAGACCTGGAGGCAGGCTGAGCCCTATGATCAACCCCCTGCTGCTCACGGCCAAAGGCTGTGCACAGCATAAAGTTGGCTGTCAGCTAGGAGTGGGAAGCAGGGCCTGGCTGCAACACAGGCCATTCTGCTAACCTCACGGTATGCACAAACAAAGACCGTGCATGGGCTCGGCTGCTTCCAGTTAGCTGCCTGCGGGGAGTTGAAAGCAGGGCCTGGCTGCAACACAGGCTTTGCAGCTAACCCCTGCCACACCAAAGGCAGTGTGCAGTGTGGTTGCCTCCAAGTCAGTTGGTCATGGGGCCTGGCCACAGGCCAAGCCCTTTAACCAACCCCCTACTGTGCACAGTTAAAGGCCATGCGCAGAATGGGTTTGGCTGCCTGCAGGATGTTTGCTGCAGGCCCTGCAGACAACCCCCCACCGTGCACGGCTGAAGGCTGTGCACCGTTGGAGTTGGCTTTATGTATGGTAATACAATTTTACTTTACATTAGGAAAAACCTTAGAAATTCACTGAAAAAAACACAAAGTAATGTTATAGTTAGGGATGATCGAAAGATCTGTTTTTGTTTTTAAAAAACCCTTGGAAATTCACTGAAAAAAACAACAGTTCAAGTAACGTTATAGTTAGGTGAATATGTCAGTGATATTATTAACATTTTGATTTTAAAAAACTACAGAAATACACCAGTTATAATTAGAAGAGCTAGATGCAACTTGCACCCCGCCATGCACTGCTTATGACCTCACATATTGCATCACCCTTGACATGCTCTATGACATCATTTATGACATCCAGGTGGAGCACCCCACAAGGTCACAGAATATCTCCCTATGAATGCAGTGTACAAAAGCAGAGAAGCAGAGAAAGGCATACCCCAGGAAAGAACAGCTATAGGTTGAGCACAGGAACAAGATAGTGAAGGCAGAGCAACCTTAGCTTGAACAAACAAAAAATGGACAACACACTGGTTACCGCTAAGTTTGTACACAGGTAAGGCTCGGAACTTCCCACAGTAACAGGGGATGTCAATGCCTCTGTGCAGATTACTCTTACAGATAATCACCCCGCAGGCCTCAAAGAGGGGAGGCAGCAGAAGCGATAGTGTCTCTGAACCCTAAGGGCACAAACAAGGATAGTACTTAGATACAAGAGATAAGCCATTGTGGATCCAGCTGGAGACACAGTGGCAATTCCTAGAAAAAAGCAATGGCACACTGTCACAGATAAAGCACTTAAGACGACATACAGCACAAAACAAAGGATGGGGCAGGAATTGCCTCCTGGAAACCAGGAGCCAACCCCTGTACAAAGGAAAACACGTATTGACAGGTGAAGACTTATAGTGCACTTACCAGACACACTAGCCCAAGAGGAAAGTACAAAGCAAGCACTAGAAAGGAGCCTAAGAACAGTAGCTAATATTTCAGGAGCAGGTTATGCAAGGAAACAAAATTGGAGAACAGGCAAGTCATACAAGTATTCTACAAAACTAGCATGAGGCTTGAACATCAAGAGAACTAATGCAAGGATTCTAGGAAACTGTAACATGCTAGAGACTTGCGCTTCAAGAGAACTAGAGACTGTAAAAGAATCACAGAGAAAGAGGACATAAACTAGGTAAAATTTAAGACACCAAAGAGAAATTACAGGAGTTAAGGTAGAAGCAAAAACCCTTCACATGACAATATACAAAATGACTCTCAGCCTGCCACTGCAGACTAGAAGGGCAGTGTCTGCACTGCCAGTTCAATTTTCCCTTTTAAACCTATGGCAAAGCCACAATACCCATTAACATTATATGTAAGCCTTCCCTAAGGAAAGCCTATAGAGTCCTATGACATGGAGCAATATTTGCTAATTCAGACATATGATTTACAATATGTCTTAGCAGCAACACTTCCAAATTGTCGTTTTGCTGCAGGTAAACTTGGTAGCCCCATTTGCTAATATGGGATTACTGCGAGGCATGTCTATCTGGCTAATTTTTGATTGGAACTACCAAACTGGGTCATGTGAGGTATCAAATTAATTGTGGCATTAAATGTGATCTGATGCCTAGGTTGAAAATATTGCCTCTATTAATAATGGGCAGCTTTTTTTAGAAAGTTGCCCCTTTGTGCTCTGCTTGTCCAGCAGCCTTACAAAGGCATACACACTCAGGCAGGTTTCTGACCACCTGGGGAGATGTGTGAACAACTCCCAGGCCCAGGAACAAAGGGCAGTGCCACAGCAGCGAGGTGTCATCTTGTCTGCCTAGATGGCCACCCGGGGTTAGCCTAGAGGTGAGCTTCAATGGAGAAGCCGCCTTTCATGGGCACCCGGCTCAACACCGCTGAGCAGGATGTCCTTTGTTCCTGTAGACAACATTAAGAAAGGACCAGAGAGGAGAAACTCACCCCCAAACTGTTTTACTGTTAATGTATTGTCCTCCGGTAGCCACACATCTAGGGTGGGCTATGCTGCTCCTCCCGACCAATAAAGACTTGTATCATCTTGTAGGGGGCAATAATGTGTCATTCTGGGATAGCCAGGTGCCACAAATCACAGGAATTTCATCACTATGAAGCTGGGGACCCAGTAGCTCATTGAACAGAGACTGTGTGGTCCCCTCAGGGCACTTTCCTCAGATAAATAAGGCACCCCTGGCATGTTGACCCTTAGTACTTGCTGGACTTGGAAGAAGGACGATAAGAAGACCACTTTGCACCTACTGGAAGCGCAGAAAGAGAGGCTGCGATGCCAGAGTGACTGCACCTTCTGCAGTTTGGGCTGGTGGAGTTTTGACCCTTTTATGCATGCCTAGCTTGGTGAAAGCTGGTTCCTTACCCCAGTCCGAAGCAGAGAACCCAGGAGTCAGTTGGCTGGCCCCCCACAACTGCACTGGGACATAAAAGCTGAAAGAGCCCAAAATGCACCTCTGGCAGCCAGTGCAGACTTTTTGCCAATACTAGACACCAGGCACCCAAAAGGACAATTTGGAGATTGCCAAAAGGTGTACCCATGTCTGCTTGATCTGTGAGTGTTGGATGTGACCATATTCATCACCAAGGGTGGACACCAGCCTCAGCCAAAGATTTACACCGTGACCGCTGTGTTGCAAAAGCATCGACAGCCCTTGGAATCCTGCAAAGAGGACTTTGTGTGACCCCGAGATCTGTGAACAGAGTTTACCCCACTCACCTGCGGGCTGAGGAATCAACCGGACTTCACCCTGATTGACCGCACAGCATGAGGAGCATTTGTGAGCATCTTGGAGCATTTATCCCTCAGCATCAGAACCACTCCATTGTTGCCGAAGGCGGTTATTTTGTAAAGTTTGGATTTTGCTCTAAAAATGCTCTGGTGGCTAAGTAACTGTCCAACGTATCCTTTCTGGTCTCCTAGACCCCTGTCTTGTGGTACTTGGTTACCCAGCTCAGGCTTGGACTAACTTTTACCAACTTTTCAGAAGTTTCCAACCTTTTTTTTTTGCCCAGTGCTTGTTTGCGGTTGATATGAAAGTTATTTAATACTTCTAAAATCTGTATCTCCATAACCCTCTGGTGGATTTTGATAATTAAGGCCTCTAAAACTATAGGTCTATAAATGTCCTCTATTTCTATAAATTGGTGTCTTGTTTCGATTCTGTCATACAACTTTCTTTTTCTGTTGTTTGGTGCTGTTAAATGCTTTACACTTTGTTCCTTTGCTAAACATTACTGCTTGCAGCTACAGCTACCCAGGGGTGAGCTTAAGGTTGAGTACATGTATTAGGCTGGACCCAAGATGGTATTTGTATTGTATTGTTTTGTATTAAGCATGTATAGAGCGCATAGCTACCGTAGGGTATCCCAGATCTATATTGCACTACACATTACACAGTGGTGTCAATGTTAAACATCTGCCATCAGAGCCAGGCGATCAAGAAGATTGTGCAAACAGCCAAGTCTTTAGCTGTTTGCGGAATGGCAATTCCAATTCAGCAGTCTGCAAGGTAGTAGGCATAGAATTCCATAGATTTGAAACATTGTACCAGAAAGATAGGCTGCCTCTTCTCACTCTCTGGATCAGCGGAACCATTGCTACGCAGGCGTTGGAAGAACTCAAGCATCTTTTGTGTGTATATAATACATATATATAAGGATTGATCCATGTATTCCTAAACGTGGGACCCATCTGGGTGAGTGATCTGCAAGAAATGCATAGGGATTTAAATCTAATTCCTTGACCAACCAGCAGTCAGTGTAGTGTTTTAGAGGTTGTTGAGCGGATTAAAATTTAGAGATGTTACATAGAAGACGGGTAGCAGCATTCTGTAGCACTTGTAACTTGTCAACTGTTGATTTGAGAGAACCCAAATATACCACATTTCCATAGTCCAGTTGTGCCAGAATGAGTGCTAGGACTGCTAGTCTTTTGGACAGGGACAGGGGAAGGTATAACATTTTACTAAGAGCTTTCAGCATCCCAAAGCAGGTAACAGCCACTTTTGTTGCTTGGGTGTTCATGGTCAAGTTTTTGTCCAGCCAAACTCCTAGATTTTTTACCTCCAGCTTTGGTGTTGGCATGGCGCTTAAGACATTAGGCCATCCCAGATTTATCCTATTTGGAGAGGGGATACCTACAATGGGGAGCTCTGTTTTCTCCCCATTGAGTTTCAGAGCTGAAAGGCTCATCAAATTAGCTACATCCATAACGCAGGAGCTAAGAGAGGGCGGTCGCTCGTCCTTTACATGGCTAACTGAAAAAATAAGTTGGGTATCGTCAGCAAACAATACTAGTGAGATACCATGTGCAAGGACGACATCAGTCAAAGAGAGCATATAAACATTAAAAAGGGTGGGGCTCAGCGAGGATCCCTGACGGACCCCACAGTTGAGCGGTATGGGATCTGACCTACAGTCACCATTGAATACTTGGAACGTTCTCTGATTGAGGAGTTGGTTAAGACAGAGAAGAGCCTGTCCAGTCACTCTGATATTTTGAAGCCTCTCCAAGAGGATCTTGTGCTTTACCATGTCAAAGGCAACACTATAGTCCAGGAGGATGACAGCAACCACACATCCCTGATGTAGAAGTCTTTTTTATTTCTTCCACTGCTGCCAAAAGGGCAGTTTCTGTAACATGGCGAGGTCTAAATCCTGTTTGAGTAGGATGAAGTGAGTCATGTTCCTAAAAAAAAAACAAAAGCACTTTATTTACATATTTTTCAAGGATTTTACTTGGCCTAGGAAAGAGTAAAATCGACCTATAATTCCTAGGCTCCAGCAGGTTCAGGTTGGACTTTTTTAATAGGGCTCGTATCATTGCATGCTTCCTGGCAAACACACCATTCCCTTAGCCAAGGACAGATTAAGGACCGCATGGTAGGGCTTCCCAGCCATACCATATAGCATCCCCAAATCCTCACAGCATGTCAATTCTTAAACTCCTCCTTTGCCATCCCTAAGGCCTTCCTTGCCTCTCCCTAACCCTTTCCCATTTAGTAGTAAGTATTCCCCATTTTCCAGATAGCCCCTCGTGTTTCTCCAACATTTATTACTAAAACATATACATATCTGTGCAAAGACCTCCACAGTTGAAGCAGAGGCATCTGTGTGGAAAAGAAGAGGCAGAGGTCTCTGCATAAAGGTTTGTGATTAGCATTTTGTAGAATGTGAATAGTACTGTTGTAGTACTACTACAAAGTGCAGATTGTAGATAGGCTGAAACATTTTCAAAGCAAAGATCTACTTGTTAGAAGTATTGCTCACATGTAACATGTAAGTAATTGCACAAAAGTAAAATGAACATGAAGATACCTGGGCACTGTAAAAGAAATACACTTAACTTGCTAAATGGTGTAAAGGACAAATATATTTACTTTTTGAAAGGAGGAATACTAAAATGTCATCAATGTGTTTGTTTGTGACATTAAACAACTCAAATATGTAGTATATTCTTGCATTTTTCATCATTTGTATTGTGAAGAGGTTTTTACTGTAAAATTAGGAAACCAAAAACAATCACATGCTAGTTAGCTTGATCCATGTATATGGGGCACCACACGAGGTTCTATTCATAAACTGCATTTTGTAGTACATTTAGTAGTACTACTCACATACTACAAAATGCTGTACCCAAATCTCTGTGCAGAAGTCTATGCTTCCCCTTTGCCTTTCTTTTCTGTGCCGAGATCTCTGCACATGTACACATGTTTTTTTAGTAAATATTGGAGGGACGGGGGAGTGGCTGGAAAATGGGGAATTGCTTACTAATAAATGAGATGGGTTAAGGGAGGACTAAAGAGGGATTAAGGGATGATTAATGAGGGATTTAGGGACAGACATGCACCCACCCATAAAAGATTAACCATGTTCCTAGCCACAAACTGCACTTCTAAAGTTACCTCAGCCAAAAGGACCATATAAATAGTAAATGTACTCCAGGTCAAAGTTGGAGCAAGTGCAGCACCACTCACAGCTACCCATAGAAAATAATAGCGCCAACAATGTACAGTAAAAGCCACATAGAAAACAATGGTAAATTACATTAATTTATTTTTACTATTTAATAATATAATTAAATTTAGTTTGATTATATAACAATTCATATAAATAAAACTTAATTATTAGTTTATTATAAAATATGTTAACAATCCATTTACCCCTTTTAAAAAGTTAATAATTGATTTAACTTGATTTTTAAAAAATCTGAATTTAATTTAAATTTAAATTAATTATTTACATAACTTTTAGTACCATATACTACATAATAAATGTTGTACATTTTACATTTTAGGTGACTTTTTTTAACTTAAAAGCAAATAGTGTTGATTATATCACTAGTTTTCAAACATTTGCAAAACCTGTCCATGAAAGAAGCTATTGTTTTTAACTCCATCATCCATGTCCAGCAGAAACACATTTCAACACCAACCTATCGCAACAAGGGTGACCGCATGAGAAAGTATCTCACACATCAAACCTCTTTTTTTGCCTCCACAATGTCAGTGAACTTGTTTGTTTCTTTGCCTCTCATTGTACTGAATAATTATTTGAGGAGGAAGAGAGACACAGTTTGCAGACAAAGGATCATCACCTTTAGAATGGGCATCAAAACTCTCATTACCAGACTTCTCACCTGATTTACTTGATTTACCTACAGCTCGCTCCCAATCTACACCTGCCTATGTAAAACTGCAGATCCTTCTCAGTTTCGTGGTGGCTACTGGATTGTTCCATAGGGTCACCTCTGACACCATTGGCATCTCACAGACAAGCCTGTCTTAATGCTTGCATCAGTTACAGAGCTCCTTTAACACAAGAGTCCACCACCCTAGCACCATGCCACATTTACTGGTGGAAATGTAAGGGTGGCAAGGAAATGTTATGGCTTTGACAATTTTCCTAGTGTACTAGGTGCCATTGATTGCACCCACGTTGAACATCAACCACATCACCACACAGCACACTTTTTCCACAGTAGACCCCTCTGGCACTCCATCAAAGTCCAAACTGTCTACAACACCAGGGACTGCTTCAGTGAAATGAATGCTGCTTTTTCTGTAAGCACACCCAACAGCTACATCTTACATAAGTCACCTCTTGCACTTCACTTGGTTGCTTGAGATTATGGTAACATGTGACTCATTGGTAAGTAACACATCACACTAGGGCTCCTTGTGCATTTAGGGTTTACATCTTAATCATACCCAATAATTACTATAACTCAATGCACACCTTACCCTGACACCCACGGCATGTATGTAGACATAATGTATTACATTTAGAATAGAGCCCCCTTTTGAAAATGTCACATGTCTTTGTTGCAGTTGATGATGGGTATGCTCTCTCTTCACATCTCCTCACATCCTACAGATGGCCTACCGCACTACCTCAACAGAGGTAAAATAGGGCACACATATAAGCCATTATAGAGTACCCTTTTGGTATCCTGAAGTCGTGATTCAGAGTCATGACTCTACAAGGGGTGTGTACTCCCCAGAATTTGTGAACATATTTGTCATAGTATGTTTCAACTTTTTTTTTATTATTTCATTTTTCCATAGAACAGAAATGGGCATTGACAAAATATGCAGTATAAAACAGTAAGCTGATCAACAGCTTGAAAATATAACTGCTCTTTACAAAGAACAAGGATCTGATAACTTGAAACATCCCGGACTGGTGACAATCACCTTGTAATGCTACTATTTTCGTCTGTTTCATAATTCTTAGTATTAAACACACATCACCATAAACCTCCCTGGATCACATATCCAGCAGTCTTCAGCCATAGTAAAAGGCAAAACAAACAATCAAATCCACCTTACTTCCACTCATGTCGGTCTTTCATCATTATTAGTCTGCAGAACCTATAAAACTACATCCCATGCATTCACATTAGTGCCACTGCTTTCAGTCCTTTGCATAGAGATCAAGTATTCTCCCTGTGCTGCAGACCATTTCAGCATGTGCCTGTACCAGTCCTGTAGCCATGGGGATGATGCTGATTTCCAAAGCTTAGCAATTTGTCATATGACCAATCAGTGGCAGCTACCGCAAATCTCATGAAGAGGGGGGTGGGGTGAGGAATAATGAAAAAATGCCCCAACCCCAAAATACAACACTTGGCCTACAATAAATTACGTCTGCCTGTGACCTCTAATAGTATCTCTGTGACTGTGCTCCAGTACACCCCCAGAGTCCTGCAGTTCCAAAACATATGCTATAAATCTGCTCCAGCAGATCCATATCTAGGACACTGACCATTGGATACATCGGATGAAGCCTATGAGGGTCAAATAAACTCTGTGCAGCAAGTTCTATTTGTTAAATATTTGCTTTAAGGGGGGCCGAATCCGTACCTGCAATCTGTGTTAGAAATCGCACTCCCATTTATGATATAAAGTCTCCAAACTCACCTTATTCTGACCCATCTGTGAATGGCAAAGCACAAGAACAGCCCTAAGATAGGACTAAAAGGTCAATAACATCTTTAATGTTGAACATAAGGAGGTTCTGCATGCCCACACTTTCACAAGGTCTTTATTGTGCTAATAATAGCACTGTATGTTAAAAACTGACTTATCGGAAGGTCACCTGCATTTCTCATACCATGAAATGACAAACACTTGTGATTTATGAATGCATCATCCAAGGATTCAAACCCTATGTGGCACCAAGTAGTTGCCACTGCATCACAAGCCATTCTCTCAAATTCTAGGTGCCACCATAAAAAGGGAGCACACAGGCATTTCCCAAACCATTTTTGTTTGTTTCAGATACAAAGCCCAACAATGAACAGCCAACAAACATGAGAATCCTCCGACCTACTTAACATCATTTATCACTAATGGTACTAAGTTTCCAGCCACTTCCTCCAGATCAAAGAACATTGATTAATCGTTGCCAGCAGTGAAGCACCAACGAGCCTCCGAATGCAACTGTGCAATAATATAATAACACTCAAATTTTGGCACATTGATACCACCTTTCCTACGAGGCAGCTGTATGTTACACAAAGCAGTCTTGTGGCTTTCATAACATAACTATCAGTACTTTTTCAGTCATGAGGGTCAAGGAACCTCCCTCCGTAGCCACCAGTAACCTGTCTAAAAACTGATGTGCCAACGTCCCTCCATAAGTTACCTAAAATTCAACATTGAATCCATCCCCACCAGGAGTCATACCTCTTCAGCCCCTTTATGGCTAACTTAATCTCCTCCACAGATATGGGGGCATCCAATTGCCCTCTGAACATCTGTTATTCTATGCAAACTGCCTCCTGAAAATACCCTAAGAGCAAGGTGGCCGCTACCAGTAGAGGCAACTCATAAAGCTGTCAGTAGCATTGAGGAGATGTTTGATAAACACACATTTGGGTTACAATAAGGTACAATTCATTGCCTGGATTTTACGTATTATACTCCAGCCTGTTTCCCCTTTTATTAACCAGGCCAATAAACTGCCAGCTTTATCACCCTCACCATGCTTCTTGTCTATATATGCTCTATAACAGTGTTGCTTAATCCATCAGCCAATCTCCAGCACTCTTTCCTGGATTCCACTAGTGTCAATACTGCAGCCTGAAAACATCACATGGGAATCTTAGGGACACATATTCTTTCTAAAAAAATGTGATCATTTGGCAGGTCCACCATACATGTTGTTGTGTTCCCTTGCCCACACATCCCCTTTGACACAGCCTTGTCTTGTTGGGAAGCACCTGTTTCAGCTTATTTGGTGTAAGACACCAAATGTACATAATTTTGCACCGTGTCTCTCCGCCTTATATGCTGTGCACTAGCCTAGCCTTCCACTGAGCACCCCACTCTTTTTGTATTATGTCAATGCCTAGTACTTTGTCTCATGTATTCATATATGACCATTTATCCTTCTGACATAGTGTTTTCAATGTCTAATATATAGTGGAAACTAACCCCTTCTTAGCTATGAAATAGTTTCTCGACTGGAGTTAATTCCCTTGTGCCTGCCTACTTAAACCTGAGATCTCCCCATATTGCTTCAGAATTGACATTGCCACCATGGTGGAATTCACTGGGTCAGTCAAGGACAGCAGAATATAATCTCCAAAGAGATTAATTATTTGTGGCCCAGCTGTAGTCCAACCCTCACATGCATCCTGCTCCACGCCTTGCACAGCCTCCCTTTCCCGAGCCAATACTGACCCTGTGACTTACACAAAATTACAAAAAGGGCTGTTTCTGAATGAAGAGCTAGAGTTCTGCCAGATTTGGTGTAATTCCGTCCAGTGGTTCGGGCTTTAGTTGTGTTTAAAACCCCTTTTGGAAATCGCATGCCAAAACAACGTTCAGGGACCCCCACCCTTTTTCTCGACCACCCTTGGCGAATCACTCGGAACCTTTCACGACAGCAGCTAAATTGAGTGAAGTACTGGTTTTGAAAAATTCCTGAAGATTCATCAAATGGCCCTAAAGTTATTGACAAAACAATAATCGCTTCTCCATATTGCTTCAGAATTGACATTGCCACCATGGTGGAATTCACTGGGTCAGTCAAGGACAGCAGAATATAATCTCCAAAGAGATTAATTATTTGTGGCCCAGCTGTAGTCCAACCCTCACATGCATCCTGCTCCACGCCTTGCGCAGCCTCCCTTTCCCGAGCCAATACTGACCCTGAGACCCCATCCCACGGGGTCTTAAGTGGGTGCCCCAGGGGCAACCACAACACACAACAAGAGGGGTTGCAGTGTGGAGCGCAGTGTCCTTACGATTTTGCCGGCTCCCCTGCATGCACCCATCCTGAGTGTAGCTGGAGCAGACTTTGCACCTGCCTGGTGGGAAGAATCAGTCTCAGTTTTCCTGCCTGCAAGAGTGCGAGCCAGGAAAGAAGTGTGTGCTGCCACCCGGCGAAAGAATATCTGCAGCTCCTGCTGGGTGGGAAAAACACTTTTCTTTTCCTGCCTGAGCTGCCATAGGTAGGGAAACATTGTCTCCGGAGTACGCTCCCCTGGACACAACAGTATAGCTGGCAGAGGAGGATGGGGCTCCCAGGCCTCAAAGAGTCTCAGGGTGGTATGCCATGCACCCACCTTTAATTAAATATTGGCCCTGGAAATGGGGTCCAAGGGTTCTGTGTAGCTTAGGGAAAGGGGACCCATGCCCTCCTCTGTATAAATCCCAATTTACTGCCCCCCAGGACCAAAGGGTACAGGGGCATTATAGTTAGGATCTGAATTTACACGCACAAAAAACATAGAAATTCAGGTGTTATAGTTATAGTTATTTCAAGTAACCATAACACATATTATAAGGTAACTATAACTTGCGCCCTGCCATGGTTTTGATTGTGTAAAATCGGATCATAACTATAATGTCCCTGTAACCTTTGTCTTTTTTTTTTCGTGAAGTTCTAAGGCTTTGTGAATGCTAATTCCTAACTACAATGCCCCTGTAAACTTTGTTTTTTGAGTGAATTTCAGTCTTTTTTAATGCAGCGGGGGTTCCATCTAACCCCATGCCAAGCAAGGAGAAGACACTCGAGAACCTTGGAAAAAGCAAGGAGAAAGCAGTGGATACTAACAAGGAAAAAGGCACACAAATATGAGGGAAAAGCCAGGAGAAAGCAGTGAAAATAAGTGAAAAGCAAGGAGAAGGCACACAAAAAACTGGGGAAAAATCAAAGAGAAAGCAGTGAAAACTAGGGTAAAGCAAGGAGAAGGCACACAAAGAATGGGAAAAAGCAGGGAGGACCGAGTGAGAATGAGGGAAAAGCTAAGAGAAGGCACACAAAGAATGGGGAAAGCAAGGAGAAAGCAATGAAAACAAGGGAAATGCAAGGAGGAGCACTAAAAAAATAGGAAAACGCAGGAGAAAGCAGTGACAATTAGGAAAAAGCAAGGAGCAGGCACACAAGAAACAAGTGAAAAAGCAAGGAAAAAGCAGTAAAAATAAAGTAAAAGCAAGGCGAGGACACACAAAAAACAGGTGGAAAAGCAAGGTGAAAGCAGTGAGTAAGAGGGAAAAACAAGGGGAAGGCACAAAAAAACAAGAGAGCAAAGCAATGAGAAAGCAGTGAGAATGAGAGAGAAGCAAGAAGACCATTAAAATGAGGGAAAAAGTAAAGAGAAAGCAGTGAAAATGAGGAAAAAGCAAGGAAAAGGCACACAAAACACAGGGGAAGGCAAGGAGAAGCTCTGAAAATGAGGGAAAAGCAAGAAGAAGGCACTCAATGAACAGGGAAAAATCAAGGAGAAAGCAGTGAAACGAGGGAAAAGCAAGGAGAGGGCACCTAAAATATGGGGGAAAAAGCAAGGAGAACCAGTGAAAACAAGGGAAAATCAAGCAGCGGGCACACAAAAATGGGAAAAAAACAAAGAGAAAGCAGTAAATACAGGGTAAAAGCAAGGAGAGGGAGCACAAAAAGCAGGTGAAAATGGTGAGAATGAGGGAAAAGCAAGAAGGCACTCAAAAAACAGGGGGAAAAGCAAGGAGATTACAGGAGCACGAGTGATGCAGCAACACAGGGAGGGTTGGGCCTTTTTTTTAAAAAAAATTGCTGCAGATTTATGGATCCACTATAATTTTGTGGCAATTTATTTCATTTTTTTTTACATTTTTGTCTCCCGGCAGGTTCCTTGTGGAACCCCATAAGCATGCCTAGGGGATCAGGGTATTCTGAACTTGTCCCCTTCTGTTTTTTTGCCCTTTTTCCTTGAAACCTGACTGAGGCTGAGTCATAAGATAGCTGTCAGCACTTCCTGGTTGAAGTGCTGGCAGCCAATCAGATCTCAGCATATGATCTGTCAATCTACAGAGGATCCGCGTCCCTAGATATACAAATTTATTTTTCCTTTATTAACTCCAAAATTGCTGAACAGACTTACCAAATTACAAAAAGGGCTGTTTCTGAATGAAGAGCTAGAGTTCTGACAAATTTGGTGTAATTCCGTCCAGTGGTTCGGGCTTTATTTGTGTTTAAAACTCCCATGGGAAATCGCATTCCAAAAACACGTTCAGGGACCCCCACCCCTTTTTCTCGGCCACCCTTGGCGAATCACTCTGAACCTTTCACGACAGCAACTAAATTGAGTGCCGTACTGGTTTTGAAAAGTTCCTGAAGATTCATCAAATGGCCCTAAAGTTATTGACAAAACAATAATCGCTTCTCCTATTGAAGCTAGGTCCTAACTATAACTACCTTAGAAATTATTCAAATTTGTAATGTTTGTTTTTTGAGTTTGGTCTGTATAGAAAGAATAGGTAAACTTTTTCTGATTATAACAAAGGTTTAACCTTTGTTTTTTTCATTGAACTTCATTAAAAAAAAAAACTGAGTTCCAAATCGTGGAATTTACTGTTGTTGAGTGGAGTGTCATTAAGTGGAGTGTTGTATAGTAGAGTGGGGGAGAGTGTTTTATAGTGTGCTGTATTAGAGTGTAGTGTCATGTAGTAGAGTAAAGTGTGGTACAGTGGAATAGCATACAGTGGAGTGGTGTAAAGTGGACTGGAGTAGAGTGACGTACAGTAGACTGGGGCACAGTAGAGTGGGGTAGAGTGGAGTAATGTAGAATCGAGTAGAGCTGAGTGTTGTTAGAAATAGGTTCTTTGGTTGGCAGTCAGGTTACCCCCTGTCCAAGCAAGGACCCTCACTCTAGTCAGGGTAATGGAGAAACACACTTAGATTACCCCTGCTTACCCCCTTGGTAGCTTGGCACAAGCAGTCATGCTTATCTCAGAAGCAGTGTGTAAAGTATTTGTACCAACACACACAGTAATTCAGTGAAAACACTACAGAATGGACACCACACCAGTTTATAAAAATAGGTGATATTTACCTAAGTCAATCAAGACCAAAATGACAAAAATCCAACATACACAAGTTAAAATATAAATTTTCAGAAGAATAAGAGCCTTACTCCATAGAAAACAATGGAAGCTATGATTTTGCACAAAGAAACTGGTTAGCGTAAAAAATAAAGCCGCACGGGTGAGTGTACGTCGGAAAAGGCAGCGATGAGTCGATTCCCTTCTTGCAGGGCAGGCTGTGCGTTGTTTCTTCCCCGGTCGGCGATGTATAATTTCTCTCCCTCGCAAGAGAGCGATGCGTTGATTTCTGGACGGGGCACCTCGGATCCGTGCAGAGCTGGGTCGACTTTCACGCCCAGGGACAATGCGTGGAAAATCCTGTTGCACGGTGTTAGAAAACCATGCTGCGTGGGGTTTGTGTGGTTACCAGCAGCTGCAAGCGGGTGTTGCGTGTCGTTTCTCCAGTTGCGATGCGTCGATCTCCCAACCGCGATGCAGGTGGAGCGCCGATTTTGGCTGCGAAGCCGGTGGTGCGTCATTTATCAGCCTCGTTGCCGATGGTGCGTTGTAAATTTCTCAGCATGGCGTTCTGTGTGTGGTTTTCAGCTCTTGTCTGCCAACTTCACCTTTCAAGGGCCATGGGACTGGATAGGACACCACTTGGCAGGGCAGGAGTCTCAGCAGAGAGTCCAGATGTTAGCAGGGGAAGTCTTTGGTGGCCCAGAGACTTCAAAACAGGAGGCAAGCTCAGTTCAAGCCCTTGGAAATTCTTCACAAGCAGGCATATACCACAAAGTCCAGGGTTTGTCCCCTTTCACAGGCAGAAGCAGCAACTGCAGGATATCCCAACAAAGCACAGTCACAGGCAGGGGTGCCACTCCTTCTCAGCTCTTCTCCATGGCAGAGGTTCCTCTTGGTTCCAGAAGTGAACTAATTTTCAGGGGGTTTGGGTCCATTACTTATACCCCTTTCTGCCTTTGAAGAAGGCCTACTTCAAAGGAAAGTCTCTGTTGTTCACAAGATCCTGCCTTGCCCAGACCAGGCCCCAGACACACGCCAGTGGTTTGGACACTGCATTGTGTGAGGGCTGGCACAGCCCTTTCAGGTGTGAGTGACCACTCCTTCCTCCCCTCCTAGCACAGATAGCTCATCAGGATATGCAGGATACACTTCATCTCCCTTTATGTCACTGTCTAGAGGAGAGGTGCAAACAGCAAAACTGTCAAACTGACCCAGACAGGGAATCCACAAACAGTGACAGAATGGTTTAAGCAAGAACATGCCTATTTTCTGAAAGTGGCAGTTTCAAACTAACAATCTAAAACTCAACTTCACTCAAAGATTTATTTTTAAACTGTGAGTTCAGAAACCAGAAACTCCATATTTCTATCTGCTCTCAAAGGGAATCTGCACTTTAAAGTTATTTAAAGGCAGCTCCCATGCTAACCTATGAGAGAGATAGGCCTTGCAACAGTAAAGACTGAATTTAGCAGTATTTCACTGTTAGGAAATGTAACACACAGCAGTACGTATCCCACCTTTAACATACACTGCGCCCTGCCCATGGGGCTACCTAGGGCCTACCTTAGAGGTGCCTTACGTGTATGAAAAGGGAATGTTTAGGCCTGGCAATTGGGCACACTTGCCAAGTTGAATTGGCAGTTTAAAACTACAAACACAGACACTACAGTGGCAGGTCTTAGCCATGTTTACATGGCTTCTAGTGTGGGTGGCACAATCAGGGCTGCAGGCCCACTAGTAGCATTTAGTTTACAGGCCTAGGGCACCTCTAGTGCCCTTTACTAGGGACTTACGACTAAATCAGATATGCCAATCATGGATAAGCCAACTTGAACATACATTTCACATAGGAGCACTTGCACTTTAGCACTGGCTAGCAGTGGTAAAGTGTCCAGAGTATCAAAAACAGCAAAAACAGAGTCCGGCACACATCACCAACCTGGGAAGCAGAGGCAAAAAGTTAGGGAAGGCCACGCCAAGAATATCTAGTCTAAAATGTGTCTCCCCCCAGCAGAAAGTAGGGAGCAACTAACCAACCGCATTGGAGTTCTCATCACTAAGGCGGAAGAATCTGGACAGACCATCAGCATTGGCGTGTTCTGTGCCAGGGCGGTGTTCCACCTTAAAGTCCAGCCCCTGTAGGGAAATGGACCACCTTAGCAGTTTTGGATTCTCACCCCTCATCTGCATTAACCATCTGAGGGGCCTGTGGTCGGTTTGAACCCGAAAGTGAGTCCTAAAGAAGTAGGGTCTTAGCTTCTTCAGTGCCCAGACCACAGCAAAAGCTTCGCGCTCTATTGCACTCCACCTACCTTCCCTGGAAAGTAACCTCCTGTTAATGAAGGCTACAGGTTGCCCTAGGCCCTCTTCCTTTATCTGTGATAACATTGCTCCTATACCACGACAAACTCCTTGGAGAAACCTTCAGCACAGGCGAGGGGCACATGGCGGCCTTCAGGGCATCAAAAGCGGTCTGTCAAGACACTGTCCAGATCACCTTCCTTGATTGCTTCTTAGAAGTCCACTCATTCAAAGCGGCAACAATGGTGCCATACCCCTTTGCAAAACATCTGTAATAGCCAGTGAGGCCCAATAAGGCCCTCATCTCGGTCTTGGGAGGTTCCCAAGCCAGAATGGTGTAAATTTTTTGCCTGTAGGGGTCCTGGCCACTCCCTACGTGTGTTCCAAATACATCACTGAACCCTGCCTTATCTGACACTTACTGGCCTTAATAGTGAGGCCTGCCTTTTGCAGGGCCTCCAACACTGTACAGAGGTGCTGCAAGCGTTCTTCCCAAGTAGGACTGAACACTGCAATGTCGTCCAGGTAGGCTGCACTGAAATCATCCAGCCCAGTCAACACCTGGTTGACCAACTTCTGAAAGGTGGCAAGGGCATTTTAATCCCAGATGGCACCACCTTAAACTGGAAGTGCCCATCTGGGGTAGAAAATGCTGACCCCTCCTCGGGCCCCTCAGTTAAGCTAATCTGCCAATACCCTGACGTCAAGTGAAATGTGCTCAGGTATTTGGCAGCTCCCAACCGATCGACGAGCTCATCAGCTGGGGTGATGGGGTGCACGTCAGTCTTCGTGACCGCATTGAGACCCCTGTAGTCCACACAGAACTGGAGTTCTGGTGTGGCACCAGGAGCAGCAGCCTTTGGAACCAAGACCACAGGGCAGGCCCAAGGACTACTAGAAAACTCAATTACCCTTAGGGTTATCATCTTTGATACTTAATCTTTGATGCTAGCCCTGACTTTATCAGTCACCCTGTAAACCTTCTGTTTGGCGGTCAGAATTCAGCCATGCACAGTTGGGATTGACCGTACAGTGTGCTGGGAAAAAGAGCCTGGCCGCAGGCGCTAATCAACCGGCACCCTTTTGCCCTTAAGGCATTAACACATGTTTCAAAAACCACTGATGGTGTTGGAATCTCCTTCCTTCCGGCCCTGGTCCCAAGATGTCTGGGGGCACAAAAAGCAAGTGTGAAGTAATTTATGTGTACCCTCTGGCAGCAGCTTTGAAGTGTAAGTGTGGTTGTGGGCAGTCTGGGAGGGATATACAAAGGCCAACTGCCAACTCCACCTAGTTATGTGCCTGCAGACACCAAAAGGTTGGTACAAAAAAGGTCAACTTTCTGAAAGCTGCATTTTCAGAATTATGACTTTAAATCCAACTTTAACATTTAAGAGGTTAAAGGTTAAAGAGAAGTCTAAATGACAATTCATTAGACACCAAATGTGATATTTCTATCTGCTACCAAACAAAAGGTGTAATTTATTAAATGGAATAAGGTAACCCAATGTTATCCTATTGGAGAGATAGGCCTTACAGTAGTGCAAAAATGAATCTGTGAGTTTTTCACTACCTGGGCATGTAAAACTTAAAAGTGCATGTTCAACTGTTTAAATACAGTGTGCCCTGCCCTATGGGCTGTTTAGGACCTAGCTTTGGAGGGGATTTAAATGTATTAAAAAGGGAGTTTTAGGCTTGGGTAGGGATTTATTTTACCAGGTCGAACTGGCAGTTTAAAACTTCACACAGGCTGCGATGGCAGACCTAACAACATGTTTTAAGGGGTTACTTAAGTGAGTGGCACAATATGTGCTGCAGGCCCATCAGTAGCATTTAATTTACTGCCCTGTGTATAAGGTACACCACTTTACTAGGGACTTATAAGTAAATTAAGTATCCCAGTCTGGTGTAAGACAATTTTACAATGTTTTAGGGATTGAACAGAAGCACTTTAGCTATGGTTTCCACTGGTAACGAGTCCTAAAAGCCACCAAACACTGTTTCAGAAAACAGGAGTGGTCGAGGCAAAAAATTGCTGATGATCCTGTGGAGAAGACCAAGTCCAACAATATGCTTCAGCCACATCCAGATCATTCAGTTTGTCCCCAGACTAGTCAGAGTATGAGAGGCATTTAACGTTTCCCTATGCAACTAAGGTTACTTGTCATCCCATGGTCCTACTAGTGAGTTAGTCATTTCAGCCCATGCGGCCTTTGTCCCTCCACCCTTTCTGACCCTTCTGCTCTGTCCTTATTGCATCTGTAAGTGCCCATTCCAGCATATCTCTTTTCCAAGCCTCGTTAGCAGGGCCCCTGCGAGGAGCCAATGACTAGCTACACATCGTTGTGCCAGCAACAATCCTAATGCTGCCAACGTGTGTTGGATTCTTCCTCTATTCAGTCATAATATATTTCCTAGTAAGCAGCGTTTAATTGTGACTTCAGTGTTAATACCTATTGCTTGTCGCTATCTCCATCTCATGTTTGTTCAAGGTCCTGCAGGTCAATGTCAAGTGTAGAAATGTGGCCTCCTACTCCCCACATCTCAGGTAAGTAGAGGATGAATCAGTGTAAATCCTCCTCAGTATCAGGGAGTAAAGTGCCTATGGCACAAGAAATTAAAATATAGCAATTTAAAACTTGCATTGTTGTCTATTTCCTGCACCTGAGCACAGATCTTTTCTCATTCTTTGTCTGTTAGCTGCACTTGTCTATAGTTCTCATAGATGATGGTACTGTCAGGGGTATTTTTCTAATTTCCCTTTTTCAGGGACATATCTGTAAACACAACATCGCACATGCAAAGAAACAATTGTTAACCAACAGTAATGTAATTGTTGATGTAAATAGTAAACTAATATGTAGTGTTACAAGTGAAGTAATAAATGTTGTCATCTGTGATATCATCTGCATCATTATTTGTGAGATCAAGAGCTGTGCACGGAGGTTGGGGTATTTTTGATTAGTCAACCATAACTGATAATAATGTCAGTCTGTTTTAACTGAAAACTGTATTCAAAATTTCGCTTTAATTGTGATTTTTAAGATTTTTTTTAAACATATGTTATTACCTTAAGAGTAAAAGAGTGCCGGTTGATTACGGCCTGCGGCCAGGCTCTTATTCCCAGCACACTCAGCGGCCAATCCCAACTGTGCATGGCTGAATTCCATCCGCTGCAGGGATTGGCTGCAGGGCTGGGCCCTTCACCCACCATTCCAAGCATACAACTCTCCCTTTTAGATGGCCAACAGTAGGGGTTGTTTGCAGAGTGTCAAGCAAATGGAATCCCTTCTGTCCCAGAGCCCCTCACTTGAATACCTCTCAAGAGAGAGAAGGGGAAAATGGGAAGAGAAAGACAAAAATCGCGGGCACTTGCTGTGAGGTGACGTTATCGGTAAAACAGTGAGGGCTGACAACCTTTAGCAGACTGGTATGCTGACTGACTCTCAGATAGAAGGTGAAGTAAGTTCTAGATAATATGGTATGTGTCAGAAAGCCAGCTAACATAAAAGCTCAAGTATAAACTTGCACAGCAAAACATCTCTCACTGCCAAAGCAACTATTTTAAGCCAATCCAGGGTGGGAGAGAAGGTTATGAGGTCATTCATCAACCAGGATGCCATCCCCAGGATGCAAAAGTTCGGCAAACCCTTCCAGCAGCCTCCAAATGGTTAATAATCAACATATAAAGAACAAGGATAAAGGCCCGAAAGCACAAGGGAGGGATATAGCCCAAAGAAAGGGGACAGAGAAGGGAAAAAAACAGGCTGAAAGGCAAGGTTGGGTGTACAAACAAAGTGGGTGCGGAAAACTAATTCAAATACACATCGTTGGCAGGAAAAGAGCCATGAATACCATGTCAATGTAAATATGCGATGCCACTATCGATCCAGCAGTGGAAGCCTAAGCTATGAAGTTACCACACCACAGGAATTAGCGGTCTACTGGTTCCCAGATACCGGTGCCCAGACTTCCATAGTTCCCAATCCCTTCCCTGTTTAAATTAGGTGCTTCTATGATTTACACGGGGGTGGATGCTACAATACTAATTGCTTATGGCAGGTCAGAGCAGAACGTATGTTGAACAAGTCATTATGTGACCCCCTTTCACCCTATCCTTAAAGTCTGAAATTCAGGCACATAGCCTGCACCCATCCCCCTATGTAATCACAGTGGAGATTGTCAAGTATTTATTCCATAGGGGCCCGATATTCTGCATACCTTTTATTCATTAATTCACATCTCAATAATTTGTTGTTTGGTTCTGTCCAAGGGTTCCCTAAAACCCTATCGGGCACACATGAGAGACCAAGTAGCTTCCTCCCCAGTTGAAGAAACTCCTCATTCCCAGTGCTCCTTGCCTTGTTTCCAGTGCACTTTAGGCCCAAAATTGGCCCTTATACGGGAGAGCGTGCAAATTATTGTATCAAACAGATTTCATCTTTGATGTTTTCTCGTGTGCAGTAGTGCCATCAAGCAAGAGGCAGCAGTACTGCACGTGAACCAACCTCAAAGATGACATCTATTGGGGCAATAACCAGCACACTACCCCCGACGAAGGGGCAATGTGGGGGCCATATGCATTGGGGGCAAGACGAGGAGCACTAGAAGTCATTACATGATATGACCAGCTGTATATTACTGTAAAGATTACTAATAATCTGGACAGCTCAGTAGATTGGTATTAAAAAAAAATGAATTAATCCAAATGAGCAGATCATGCTTATTTATGGATGGAATTCTTTGAATCATTTCTGAATTAACGAGTGATGGAAATAATAATACACATAGGTTGAACTGTGCAGGCTGTTCAGCCTATTAAGGAGTGTGTCTAAGGACGGCATTCAGTTAGGAAAAAGTGTTACTTAGGGCCTCATTACGAGTCTAGCAGTCTGAAATCCAGACCACCAACCAGTGGAGAGGAGACCACCGCGGAGCTGGCGGTTTCCCCCCAGCCTTATCACCAGGTCTCCACTGGGCTGACCGCCAGAAACCTCTGAAATCGGAGGTTTCTCCCGGTCATCCCAGTGGAAACCGTGCAGCCGCATTGGCCTCATGGAGCCGAGGACAATGCCGTCGCACACAGAGTACTTCCAGCACCCTCAGAATACACGCTATCTACTGTAGCAGACAGTGTGCATTCCAAGAGTCCTGGGCAGGGGGGTTACTGCACTGCCCACGACATGGTTGGGGGCAGTGCAGGGGTCCCCCTGTGAACCCTAGCACTGCCTTTCTGCCAGCCTTTTCATGGCGGGGACCCTGCCATAAAAAGGCTGGCAGAAAGTGAAGTTGTGATCAGCAAAGTGGTACTGCTCTAAGCACCGCCGTGGTTCAGCACAACTTCACCTGCCGACTATCCATTGGGAACCATGTTCCTGGCGGTGGCAGCAGTCCTGTGGTAGTCCAACCACCAGGGTTATAATTTGGCAGTCAGACTGCCAGGAGTGCCGTGGTCCCACCACCACCGCTAGTCTGGCAGTCTCAAGCATGCAAGACTCGTAATCAGGCCCTTAATCTCACAATGAGTGGCCAACAGGCCTAGTCTGCAACTAGGCCCTGTATCCAACCCAACATGCGGTCAACCCCCTCTGTGCATGAACAAAGGCTTTGTGAAACGGGGAAGGACCACACAAGGGATATGACCTAACTCCAAGGAACATGCCACTGCTCTACAAAGAACATTTCAAACTTGATGTGCGGTACAAAGAACAGTAGTAAGTGTATGAGCACAGATGACGGAAAGAGATGGGGTGGGAACATGCAATCAGACCATAATTAAACTGGAAACTGAAAAAGGCAGGATTATACTCCAGGTCACTTGGCTCAAAGATAAAAAAATAACATTATGAGTTACTTATACACGATATCAATTTGCAGGCTGAGAGATGTAAAACAAAATGGAAGATCCTGAAAGGTTAAAATGATGCCCATCCCATGTGTTGCCGGCAATGGGCGAATATACTGATTTCATTTTTAGGAGTACTTTATAATTAAATGTATTTCATTTACTTCCTTTTAGAAGAGATTTGCACGCTGGTAATTGCAGAAGTGTTCTCTGAAGATTCTGGAATTTTTTCTTGCACTGCAAGCAACAAATATGGCACAGTATCTAGCAGTGCCTATCTAAAAGTCAAAGGTATGTGTTAAAAAATGTAAAATATGGCACACGGTTGAAATGTTTTTGAAGGCCCTGTATCTAAATTTGAATTATTCAGTTATATTCACATTTTAGAGTGTTAATACCTTTGTGCTTCTACTCGCCTGAGTTTTGGGCTGTTCAAAATGTGGTAAATATCCTGTCTGCTGAAATATAAATCCCATTATTTCTTATGGGATTTATATATCGGACGACTGGCTATCTGCCAATGTTGTGATGGGTCACCCGTCTGCCGAAATCTAAATCAGCCCTTATTTATTATTTACAGAATCCTTAAAGTAGGAAATGTCTTTGGTTTTTTTGTCTAGCCTTACAATGCGTAGTACATTTACTAACACTACTTCAGGAAGTTGCTGCAAAGCAAATTTGGATGCTGGAGAGGTGCAGCCCACGTGTCAAAGGTAGTAGGGATGCTTCTATTCACTCATGGTTTTTTCGGGCTGTAGTTAGACATGGTTATACATTTTTAAATACTTTTCTGGAATCTCTAAGAGTTTTGTCAAGCCTTATTTAGATGACAAAGAAGAGCAAGAAAGGAGACTTGAATGTGGTATTTCTATATTTGATCTACTTATGACTAGTTGGTTGGGTAGCAAATGTATTTAATGGATGCCTAATATTTTCTAGAAGACCGTGGAAAGGTGATTGTGGGTCCAATCAAACATTTTTGAGATGGGAAGCACTGCAATTTGCAAAATGCCTCCTTTTTTTGGTATTCACTAAACACATTTTGCAGTTCGGTAAAGGCTTAGCTAATTGTAAAATTGGTTTAGAAATGGATACCAAATCAGTTTAGGGCACCCCTTTTGTGTCTTTCGGTTTCAGATGTATTAGGTGATTTGCAACCGCATTTCAGGTCTCAAAACATTGAAAAGTTACTGACAGCTTAAAGGAGACAGTAACTCATTTGCAAACACTAAAGGCTTCCCTTTCTATTTTTCAATGTTTGAAAAAAGGTTGTTAGGCAGTGGCCCATGAGATCACTTCTAACCCAAAACGTAAATGAAAAAAACTTATCTTTTGAAAAGGTAGCCTGTAGGAAAGTACCTTTTTTTGGCATGTTACCCCCAATTTCTGCCTGATGTCAGTGTGTTTTTGACTATGTCACTGGGACCCTGCTAGTCAGGACCCCAGTGCTTATGGTTTATGCCCTGCTTGTCAGTATGTTTTACTGTTTTCTAAATTGTCACTGGAGTCCTGGAAATCAGGACCCCATTGCTCATGCTCTCTCTGTTTCCAAATTTGTTCTTACATACGGGTAACTCAGTATTTCACTCCAAATTGGCATACTGGTCCCCCCTTATAATTCCCTTATATATGCTACCTAGGTACCCAGGGCATTGGGGTTCCAGTGGATCCCTTTGGGCTGCAGCATTTCTTTTGCCACCCATAGGGAGCCCATGCAAAGGCTGCTACGGGGCTGCTATTGCAGCCTGTGTGAAATAGTGCATGCACTATTTCACAGCCATTTTCACTGCACCAGGTCACTTATAAGTCACATATATCCGGTCTTCCAACCCTGAAGGCTGGGTTCAAAGTACTTCTGTATGAGGGCACCCAAGCACTAGCAGAGGTGCCCCCACGTCATCCAGGCCCATTTTCCCAGACTTCGTGAGTGCGAGGACGCTATTTTATGCATGCAGTAGACATAGGTCAATACCTATGTCCAGCTTCATAATGGTAACCCCCAATATGGCCATGTAAGGTGTCTAACAACTGGTAATTGTACCCCAATACTGATTCCTGAATTTGTTCCACAATCCTATGCACTCTGGGGGCTCCACAGTGGACCCCCAGTACTGCCATACCAGTCTTCTGAGGTTTTCCAGGCAGCCCAGCTGCTGCCACTTCACCGACAGGTTTCTGCCCTCCTGTTGCTTGAGCAGGTCAAGCCCAAGAAGACAGAACAAAGGACTTCCTTTGGGAGAGGGACGTTACAACCTCTCCCTTTGGAATTAGGTGTTACAGGCATGGGAGGGGTATCCTCCCAGAGCCTGCTGGAAATGCTTTGAAGGGCACAGATGATGCCCTCCTTGTGGAATCCAGTCTACACCAGTTCAGGGACCCCCAGTCCCTGCTCTGACATGAAACTGGACTAAGGAAAGGGGTGTGACCACTCTCCTGTCCACCGCTTCCCCAGGGGTGGTGCCCAGAGCTCCTCCAGAGTGTCCCTGGGTTTTGCCATCTTGGATTCCAAGGTGGTGGGGCACTCTGGGAGTATCTGAGTGGCCAGTGCCAGCAAGTGACGTCAGAGACCCCTACTGATAGGTGCTTACCTGGTTAGGTGACCAATCCCCCTTTCAGGGCTATTTAGGGTCTCTCCACTGGGTGTTTCTTCAGATTCAGATTGCAAGACTCCAGCAGGAATCCTCTGCATCCTTTACTTCATCTTCTACCAACAGAACCACAGCTGAACACTCCAGGAACTCTACAAAACTGCAACAAAGAAGCAAAGACGACTTCTGCAACATTGTAACTTCAGCTTCTGCCAGCAACTGCAACAGTTTCCAGGTCATGCATCCTCCGAGGACCGCCTGTTTTCAGCCTGCACCAGAAGAACCTTAGGAATCTCCAGTGGAGTGACTGAGTCACTTCCCTGCTTCAGCAGGCACCTCTCTGCAGCGATGACCGGTGGCGTGGGTCCCCTCTCCAGACAACAGGTGTGGATCCAGCAACACGGGTTGTGGACTAAAGTGACTCCGACAGTTCCAACAACCAACTTTTGGTGGAGGTAAGAGCTTGCCTCCCCACGCAAGACAGTACCCCTGTGCACTTGCAGTTGCCAAGGACTGTGTGCGAACTTCCAAGAAGTTCTTCATGCACAGCACAGCTTAGACCCCCAGCACTCAATCCGGTGGCATGGGATCCCTTTGTGTTGTGCTGCGTGGGCCTCCGTTTGCACCTTCTTTGTCCCCGTGCTGCGGGACTCCTGTGCACGCTGCCTGGTCTTCTGAGGGCTCTCTGAGTTGCTGAGTGCCCCCTCTGTCTCCCCCTCCTGGGTAGAGGACACCAGGTCCCTCTGGTCCTGGGCAGCGCCATTTTCCACTATCTGCAAGATTTGTGTGTGCCAAGGCTTGTTGGTGGAATCCGGCGATGCAAACCAGACTGCATTCATCTATCCAGCGTTGGACATCCTCTGCACCAACCAGGAAACCGCATCTGTCTTCTTTGGTGCAATACTGACTTTGTCTTCTCACCCGTGGTTCTCCTTTTGCAGTTTCATCCAGGTTAGCAGGAGCTCCTATTCTCCCTCGACTCTTCAGTGCTTCTTGGACTTGATCCCCTTCTTCCATAGATCTTCAGGACCAGGAATCAATCGTTGGTGTCTTCCAGTACTCCCGTTTTCCTGGGCTGTGGGGTGGGGTCTATTACTCACCTTTGGTGTTTTCTTACACTCCCAGCGCCCCTCTACACACTACACTTGCCTAGGTGGGAGACCGACTTTCGCATTCCACTATTTTAGTATATGGTTTGTGTCCCCCCAGACCCATTGCAACCTATTGTGACCTTCACTATTTGCACTGTTTTCTGACTGTGTACTTACCTGTTTTTGGTTACTAGTATATATATTGTGTATATTACTTACCTCCTAAGGGAGTATAGTCTCTAAGGTATTTTTGGCATTGTATCACTAAAATAAAGTACCTTTATTTTTGTAACACTGAGTATTGACATTCATGTGTGTGAGCTTTGTGACAACAGTGGTATTGTAAGACCTTTGCATATCTCCTAGTTCAGCCTTGGCTGCTCTGCCTACAGCTACCTCTAGACAGCCTGGCGTCTAGACACTGCCTACATTTCACTAATAAGGGATAACGGAACCTGGTATAAGGTGTAAGTACCTTTGGTACCCACTACAATCCAGCCAGCCTCCTACATAGCTCCTTTTCCTATATGTAAAACATGGTGCATTAAAAGCAAAAACTTTATTTAAAGTCAGTCACGGAAATGGTGGGCCACCATCCCTGTGAATGCCTCCATTGGCAGTTAGTTGCAATTTGGGACCTACCTCACTAATACTTACTTATGAAGTAAGATGACTTGCGACACATGCCAAATGGGAATTTTGTGAGCAACCTATTAGTACATAGGTCAGTTTGAAAAATCAAAATGAACTTACAGAAAATCAGTGGACAGTTTGTGACTCCTTTTTTTCGAATCAACTCTTAGTACATTTGCCCCCTTGGTCTTCTTAATGTTGCAGAGTTTTTTTGGAGAGAGTTCTCTTTCATTGATAACATCATCTAAGAGCTTTTACGCTCTGGTGGGGAAGTCAGAGTACTACGTATTGAAAATAGGCCTCATGATGTGGCCCTGAGGAGAACAATAGAAATTTAAGATGTGTCCAATGGCATTGTTGCTGCCCTTGAAACTCACAAACCTCAGTTTAAATAATTGTTTCTTCCTTTTATCAAACTTGTGATTCTGAGTGTGTCATTAATGTTCTTATGCACCACAGTTTTTTAAAATGTATCTTTATTGATTGTACTGAAAATAAACAATCATCACTATCCTTGAGGTGTTAATATTGAAACAATACTCAAATCCAAATGAGCAAAGGCTAAATTGTAAGGGGTAACAGAACAGGCAACTGACAAAAAAGAGGAGCATTGCAAATCAAGCTGTTCACATGAGGTGAGATTACTTCGTGGTGATGACTGTGCATGACATTAGGACTGGGGTTTGGAAATGAAGAAGCAGAAGGACAATTGTGGATGCCAACATGATATAGTTGTTTTTCATGAGATCCTGGGGTAAGTTCAAGCCGGTGCATATTCAACTTCAAATGCACTGTGTCCCTCTCCTGTATTCTGCACTGTGGGTTGTAAAATTAGATTCATATTTCTTATTTATTGTCACATCGGATAGTAAAAAACCATCAACAATAATACAAACGCTTAAATACAAATTCACAGTCGGTGAAATTGCAAGCTTTTTAAATACACAACCTTAAAAAACAGAGTAATGACTAACTTCTATAGTGAGTAAATCCATCAGCAAAAGCATACATACTAAAATACAAATTTACAATATATGTTCGAACATAACTAAAATACACAGACTAAAACTGATAAAAAAAGAATCTGAAATTATCGGCCAACAATTAGTTCTCAGCACTGCCCATTTATATAATGCAGACCACCATATCAGTACACTGGAAGTGACTGAAGACTAACAGGCTATTGCCATTGAAAACTGGGGTACAAGCAGGGCCAGATCAATGAATGTAGAGGTGTTCCTCTCAGTCTTGGGGATAATCTTCAGTCCAGAAAAAACAGACTTTGGGATCACATGTAATGTGTCTGTTTGTTAATGCCTTAACTTGGCCTGCATGCCATTGTAACTCAAAAGCTCTACAGGACAGAACAAATCTATACCATGTGGAAGAAAGCTGCTTTTCACCCCACATCTGAGACAGGACAGCAGGACTCCTGGAAAAGTGCAATGTAGCCGCTTAACTGTCAAATATGTTGTGTGTGTAGCTGAGCTGAAGTAATTTAAACTTTGTGATTCCCAAGACACCTACTGTGAAGTGATAAAGGCTGTCCTACTATAGCTCCACAACTGGGCCAGGTACAATCCTTTACACATTTGTGTCTCAAAGTAACAAGAACAAGAAGATGCTCTTGTCCCAACAATTAGGACCTGACCTGCGAACAGACCAGACATATCACTGAGTTGTATAAAATCCAGCCTATTACCCGATTCCAATTTATTGCCAACTTTGGTTATATTGGTACCTACCTATGGTTTTAGTTTATCGTGTGGCACATGTGGGTCAATGCTCTTTATATATCTATCCCAGCAGTACTTTTTGATGAAGTAAGACTTGATGGCCGCAGTTTACAGCCATCAAAACAGAGCTCTTCAATCACGATCCTGCCAAGTGACCCCCTCATATAGCCTCTTTCAACCTTATCTGCAAGCTGTACCCACTGTGCTACCTATTAAGGGTGTTTCACTTAATAGTATTTCTCAAGATGAGGAGTCCAAGTCCTCCCCGCCTCCATCAGTAGTTGTAATTTATGAGGCAAAACCCTGGTTCCCATTTGAGATCAATCAATATAGATTTGTGACCACAGAACATTTGTTGGATAAGTGGAACAATCATAGAAGTGAAGTAATACACAATTGAGAGAGAAGTATCATTTTAGATATGGAAACTCAGATGGACAAGGAAAAATCTTTCCAAAAAGCCACTGACCCACGGGTGGTCATGACTGTGACAATATTTCCAGCTATTGTTTCCTATGTATCCCTGTAAATGCGAACAACTACATATTTGAAGGTGTGTACCACCCATTTTAATTTAGGGGTTGTAGTAACTAGTTCTGTGATAGTCAAGAGAGGAAAAACATGATTTACTATCTTTAATAATGATTAGTCTTGAATTGATAGCAAAGATCTATAGGTGTTAAAGGTCTGCAGTGAACTCAAGCAAGTAGAGAAGGATATTTTCAGCGTACAGGAAAATGGAATACAAATCTTGTCTAATGTTGACTTTACAGAATGATCCCATTTGTCTAATTTGACTGTTCAGTGGCTGCTTAACCAGGTCGAATGCTAGTTGGGAAGTAGGGCAGCCTTGTAGGGCATCTCACCTTATTATCATTTGATCCAATATGATGCCTTCAGTTCTAAAGTTTGCTACGGGGGATGAGCATAACAGTCATATCTAACCCAGTAGAGATCCTCCAAAACCCATGTGTTGAAGATAGTGTTGCCACCTGTCCCAGAGACAAATACCAGCCAACTGTCCAGTTTTAACATTCTTAAGTAGAGGTTTATATGAAATCATCTGTAGTCATTTTTAACATGCCCTTTCAGTCTTTGTTTACTTTAATAATCTGTCAGGGGTCATTAGGGCAGTTGCAGAACACATTTCAAAGTGTTTTGTTCTTAAATTTGCTGTTTATATATTTACCAATAAGGAGACCAAAAACTCCAGCTTTAGGTGATCTTTCCAATTTTTGTAGCGGCAGGATGTTAAAATACTGGACATGCCATTATAAAACTGGCCAGGTGCAACCCTAGTTGCAGAATTCTGAAAGGTATCCCCATTTTAATGTTTCAGATGCATTTCCATGATCCAACTGTATGTTTGCACTGGTCCTCCCAGCCACATTTTGATTTCTGTAAACTTCAGTCATGTAGACCACTCAAAGACAGACCTCTTCTACATACAGCAGATATCCAGATGAGGTTTGTTAAGTAAAGCATAGGACAAAGCATGACAGTACAGTAATCAAATTAAACAGAAGCAATCAACTGAACATAAAAAGTTATATTGGATATCACACACCACTTTTTGAAAATGAGGGATGCAAATGTTTGCTATCGAGCAAATCATTCCAAAATGTGGAAGCAAACAAAGTAAATGAACAAAAGTGAGAAGGTGAAAACAGACAAAAAGAGTTTAGCAGAACAATGAACGATAATGGAAATTGAAGCTATTCAGTTCCAAAATGCAGAGCTTTGATTGGCTATCAGCATGTCCTTATGTACCACAGTAACAGCTAGAACCTGAAGGATGCCCCAGTATAGTCACAGCCCACATTATGCCTTCCTTTCACAACAGCAGGCTGCAAATATTACTGGACTCTAATCAAAATGGGAATGCTAATTTCTCTCTGAGAATGTGCCTGCATTGGGAAACATGCTTTTGGTTAAGGTAGCTTTATCATCCTTCAAATTGTTATGCAGCTGGCTCAGTATGTAGATGTTAACTGCATCATCCTACAAGTACTGTAGACCACCAAAATGATCTTTAATCTTTTATTGGTGACAGTCTTTGATTATTGTTTCAGGTATTATGACATGACAATTTCCTCTTTTTTTCAAATAGAAGCCTCATTGTTCGGATGTATGTGGTATTTATATAGGACATTTGGAAAATGGTTGAGGTATTAAGCCATTGTTTATTTTGTATATGTACTAAGCGTTACTTCTTCCTGATCTAAACATGTTACAAATTGAGAAACTGTTATTCAGTAAACTGATAGCTATGTAGTTTCAGTATTTGCAAACTAGAAATACCCTTGGCATCTAACAACTATAAAAAAGCATGGTATTCTTTGTTCAGGAATATGAACCCTTATATGTTCCAAACACTGTAGTGGAGGTACAATAATGTGCAAGATTGTAACTCTCCAAAATTATTTCTATTATTATTCCAACCAATCAGATAGAAAATTATTTTGATCTATGATTAAATAATCCAGATTGACCAAGAATGATACTTAATTTTAAACTATATTCTAGTTTTCTTTGAAAGTAGTCATCTTTAAGGCTTACATATGCACACTAGTTGATACAGACAATAAGTATATAGTTGTAAATTGGTTGTTATAATTTCCCAAAATATTTTCCACAATAGCATGATTTGTGCTGCCAGTGCTCCTTCCTGCATGGAGATTCAAAAGAAAGGTACTAAAAAGGAACTGGGAGATGCAAAATGAACAAGCATTGAGAACATGTATATGTCTGGAATTAATGTGCTGACACATACAAACACATGACTGTATAAATGCATTTTACATCTGCTAGCATATTAAAGCCTAACCGATTTGTTTTGCCACTGTTTTTATCTCTTTGCATGACATAGCTCATTTGTGACAATCAGCATTTCCCTCAGATCACATTTGGTTTACCATAAATAACTTGTATTGTAATAAAGCTTGCTTTGTTTTGCAAGCATGCTATCTATTTTTGTTTTAAACGCAGGTTAGATAAGGGGGTTGGTGGAAAATGGAGAATATTTACTTCTAAATGAGAGAGGTTTAGTAAAATATAAGGAGGGGGTTGGGAAGTTAATGCTAATAGAAGCACCCCACCAAAAAAGTAAGATAATTGCAATTCACAAAATACACTTGTAAAGGTTCCACAGCTATGAAGGTGTCAATGCAAGTGTAATTTGTATTCCAACCATGGGTATTGCAACATACCCCCTTAGAAATCAATACAGGCAAGTAATTATAATAACACCTCTCAGGAACTAATGTTAAAATAAATTAGTTCAGCCTTTAAAATTGTATATTTTTTTAAAATAAGAAATATATAACACTGCTTTATTTAACTATAAATGTGATTTAAAAAGAATAACATTAAACGTTTAAACTTGTATGTATACCTAAAATGTGAATGCATTAAAAATATAACTTTCAACCAAGTTTAGGAAATATTAAATAAAAATGTTACTGAGGGTATGTATTTTCTAAATTATTGTTTACACATTAATACTCATAGCTTTAATATATTTGAATGTTTTTAATATTTAAAGCATATTTCATTTATGTAGAGAGGTAATGTGACATCAGATTTTATTTTATTATTCCTGGGTAATAATAAATATGTTAAATTTAGTTTATTAATATCATACCTGCTTTGTAAAATAATAAACTTTATTACATTTGCAGATACTTACCCATATGTAGATCTCTATCTACGTGGTGGAGTACATCTGCCAACTAGGCACAAAGTAATGTAAAGTGATACAGCTATTTGTAGTAAATTTATGGTCATACATTCAATTGTAGGAGAATTCACCCCCTCGTCTGCAGGGTAGATTTATGTACATTTCCACCTACATAGGGAATCTCCAATCAGAAATGGTTAACAGAAAAAAATGGAGATCTATACATGTGTATTAATAAATATACAAGTTAATAAATATGCATGTGCATATTTATATTTGTGAATCACACCCAGGTTCAAATCCTACCCTTTGATTTTGGGCAAAGCACTTAATCTACCCATAATTTTAAAAAGTGCAAGGTAATCTGGATCTTTTCTAAAACACTCTAAAACCCTTAGGCCTAGGTTGTGCTGTATAAAACTGCAAACAAAAAGTATGCTGGTAAGATATATATATATATATGTTATTAAAAATACATTTAAATGAATTAATAAACAGAAGATGAGACAGCGAGATGAGCTATCCCCACCACTAGGAGCAGTATGATCTGCAAGTCACATGTTCAATATCCTGGCAAGGTCGACTCAGCCTTCCATTCTGTCAAGGATGGTAAATTGACTACTATTGAAATTAGACAATTGTAACACCTGTTATTTACAGTGTTTACAAAAGTAAGTATTGTGGCAACAATTCCTTTATAAATCTTTTTTCAAAATGATAATTAAAGAAAGGTATATGGTAAGTCCTGTCACCAACAGCGACCTGGTTATGGTCATCATAAAGACAATCAGTGTAAGGAAAGTACGGCCTGATGTACTATTATTCTAATCACAAAAAGTGGTCACAGATTGCGCAGTGACTTTTTCTGAATGAAATACTATTTTGGGAATCAACCGATGTGTAAATAGGCCAATTCACACTACCAAATCACATGGGGTCTCAGAATGACCTGCCTAATTTCTATTCATTTGACAGTGTACAATTTGTGACTCTGGCAATTTTCCACAATAACTGGGATGGTGGCTTGCAAGGATCAGAACAGCACCATGTCTGTGATTGCCTTTGATTAACAAAATCTTTTTTAAATGCAGCCCATTTTCCTTAAAGAAACCTGGACAGCATTTAAATAAAAGTTTATTTTTTAAAATGGTTTCACTGAGTTGCTAGTGTCCTGTGAACCAAGGCCAACTCTCCCTGAAACATTTTTCACCATTCACAAAGGGTAAGGTGTCAAAATGGACCCCATCCTCTTTGTGAATCAGTTACATCGAGGCTTGGGAGTCGATAAGTAATCAATGGTTTGTGGTTAAAATTAAAGTTGCAAACCATACATTAGGGTAAATTTGGAAGGGATGCCCACAAATCTCCAATTTTAAATAGCGATTTGTAATCAATTTTTAAAACCATTTACCAATTTAGAAACACCTTTCTACATCTATAAATGTGTTTAGTTCAAATACAAAAATGTTTTTAATGGTTGCAAATCCTTTGATCTAGCAAATAGGATGGTTTGGGCCATGAAAAAGTACATCAGGCCCATAGGTTCAGAATGAAAAATAGTGCAGTTAAGAATTTGTCAGCAGAAAGTGATGGACTGGATTCACTAAACAATTGTGGATGTGTGACGTGTGCATCTGCAAGAGTGAATTTCTCAAAAGAACACAGATGAGCTCAAGGCATAAATCAGGTTGTGCTTATTTATCAAGAGATTTAAAATGGGATACACTGTTTGCTTTCAGTGATCCAGCATGACTATAAGTAATTACACAGTGAGGTTAATCTGACAAAAATGTCCTATTCACCTCATTCGAAAGCTGTACAAATGCCCACCATGTTCATGTCTTGCAAGGTAGAAAATACAAGAGTGTTCGCCATTAGCAGGATGATTACTTCAAGGCATAATCTATAAATCATTAATATTATTTTCTCATAATAAATGAGGCTATAGATGAGCATAGTGCACTGAGTAGTATGCCCTTAAGAAGTGCCATTGTGAAGTCTGGGAAGCCATGGAGCAGGGCATTACAACCATCCAGATCTGAGAGTATGAGAGCTTGAACAACAGTTCTGAACTTGCTTTAGCTAAGAAATGTTTCACTTTCTTTAGAAGAAAGCTGGTTCCAGGCTGTCTTTGTGTTTTTTGGCACTTTGTTACCTGAGGGTGAAGATGGTGGCTAGGATGAATCCAGGTGACTTGGCATTTAGTGAATGTTAAGGTTTGAAGCAGACAAGATTTATGTCATTGACCCACGTTTGTACTGTTCTTGTTTGCTGTTCTTGGTAATTAACAGGAATTCTGTTTGGTTGGGATGAGCTTCAGGAAGGTACTGGACATCGAGGTCGAATGGTTGTATTTGAATCCTTGCATGTGTGAAGCAGAGGAGACTCTCAAGTAGAGCTGTTTTATAAAGGAAAGTGTTCTTTTTGTATGGTCACCCCCATACGTTTTGCCCCAAAGCTGATGGTTATGACTCTGAAAGTGCTAGGAGCCTGCTAACCAGTGGTAGACACTTCTAAGGTAGGCCTCCTAATTCCAGGAGACAGGGTGCATTATATCAAAACTGTTGACATATAAGTGCAAGCCTTTAATTCCTTACAGTAGTTTCTTTCCAATAAGGGCTACAGGTGGCCAAGGGACCATAGGCTAACATGAGCTGGCACCTGGGCATCCTGAGGTCGCCAGCTTAATTATGGCCCAGCTGAATTATGTCATGTTTGGTATCAAGAAACTTGTCTCATTAAACCTGACTTGTTCCCGAAGTCAGATTTAATGTGACATGCACCCAAGTGTCTACCTTAGAGGAAGCCCACCTGATTGCCTCGCATTTCCTGTGCCCTGGCTGACAGCCTGCTGCTGCTGCCACCAAGGTAGGAATCTGACCCCCTGCTCGGAGGTGTGAACACTCCCAGGAGTAAAAAACAAAGGCCTGCCTCGGCGGCATTGTCACTTCACTCCCTGGCAGGATGGCTAGTGAAGTGGCACATCAAGGAGGTGAGCTTCAAAGCACACACTACCTCTGATATACAATCAGGCTGACTACCAAAGAAGAACAAAGCTGTCCTCCTGCCCCCAGGCACATCTGCACCTGGAAGGGCAGGAAAATTAGATAGTCAGGAGGCATACACCCCCTGAAGGATAGCCACACCTCTAGGGTGGGCTACCTGCTATGAACAGCCAAGTACTGGTTCTGCTATTTTGAATAGTGACAAAATAAAGGGTTCTGGGTAGAAAAGGTGGCACACACATCCCGATGTAGTCATCTCAGTGGAGGATTAGCTGCTGGGTCTAGTAGCCCATTGTCCACTTGCACTCACACCCCTAATGCCCCTACAGTCTACAATTTATGAGGCACCCCCGGCACTAGAACCTCAGGTCTGATTAGACTTGCACCCGGGGACAAAGCAGAGACCCAAGTCTGCGACTTCAGGACCTGCACAAAGGAAAGGCTCTATACTCTGCACCTGTGGCAATCACCCTGCAACTGCACAACTGCGACTCGTCCAGGACCGGAGACCTGTTCCAAAGTCTATGGGTCTATGAGCACCAAAGGCCACTCCAGAACTCCCTTGGACTATAGGTACTAGTACCCAGCAGTCTGCAGGTACCAGCACGCTCCCGGAACCGAAACATCACTAGCTTTCTGTAGGAGGCTGGCCCTCTATGTAGTGTGCAAAGCTAAGCACACTGTGCAGGGGGTCCAGGAAACCACACATTGGTTAACAGGGGTAAAAACTAGATTACCTAATGCTCTAATTTTTAAGGTAGCTTGGTCGAGCAGTTAGGCCAATCTTGGAGAAGGTCAAAGTATTTGTTGTGCTCACAGCATCAATCTTGCAACTCACATACTCAAAGGAATAACTTGAGACCGATTTATAAAAATACTTCTGGTTTTTATATAATTTGTAAGACCAAGGTACTCAAAATTAGTTAAGTATTTTTCAAGATAGGAATTTTTTAACTTTAATGCAAATTGTCTTTGTGCGTAATTACGCACAATCGGAATCAATGGTGGATCAACTTTAAAAAGACACATAAAATCGAACAGTTTGTTTACCAAGTTCTTCTTTTGTAGGTTGGTTGAGGTCATCGGTGGGGACACTGTGCCAGCTGGAGAAAGTTTGGTGGGTCCCGGTTCCGGCCGAAGCAGCAGGAGAATGTCTCTGGAGCTGGCGCTGGGCCTATGTGGGGGACCACTTGGAAAAGCACTGCACGGGTAAGTTTAAACTTGGATCTTTGGGGTCCCCTTGGAGTCTCGAGGTCTAAGGGGTGGGGGACCCTTAGGGCACAAAAAGGTTCTTCAGTGCAGGACACAAGACAACCGGATGCATAGCGAATCAGTGAGCTAGGAGCTGTGCGCAAGGATTTCCTCTGGAGCAGGAGGTAAGTTGGTTCAAGGGTCATTTGCAGGACAACAGGGGCACTTTGGCGGGAGGTCTGAGGTGTACCTGAAGTCCCTCGACTGGGGCTTCCTCTTGATCCGATTTGCACCCTGTGCCGGCTGTTTTCCTTGGTGTCTGACATTAGTTGGCCAATACCCAGGGTATTGGGACTGTTTGGCCACTAGGTTCACAGTGCCACCAAACTTGGCACACTGGCAGGGTTGTCAGGGTGAAGTTTGGTCCAGCTGGGATATCCAGTTCAGGAGTTAGCGGCTGGTCAGTGTAGTGACTCTCACTGGCTTGCTGGTTTCTTTAAGTTGTAGAGTGGTACCTCCACTCTGAATGGAGTTCTTGGGCAATTTGAAAAGCCTGGAGGTCCTCTGGGGTTCTTGTAGAGTTGTCCAGCAGCTCCTCAGCCACGATTGTCGGGTCCTAGGTGCAGCAGGCAGGGTTGGAGTCTTTTCTTGGGCGCAGCAGGTCCACAGTTCTTGTGGTTTGGATCTTCTTGGTGCTGGTCTTCTTTTGTTCGTCAAAACTGATTTCCTGGTCTAGGGATGCCCATTAAATACTGTATTTGGTTGGTGTTTTAGGGAGAACCTGGTAGTGACCAATGGGTCACCTACCTTTGGGTGGCTACACCCACTAAAGTGACCATTTCATGTGAGAAGGGTCACTTCCCTATCCCTTATTGCTATTTTCGTTGAATCCAAGATGGAGGAAAATGAAATGGAGAGCCCACCTCGCAGGTAACACATTAGGGGTGATGCATGCCAGGTAGGGCCACTCCTCCTACCCTTTGTTTGAGTTTCCTGCTGTTGCTCCTGCCAAAAGTGGGGGTTTGCACAGGGGTTACCATCTGCTGCTAGCAGCAGGCCTGGCGGTCAAAGTTCAAAGGTGGTTAGCCCTTTGAAGCTCGCCGTCAAGGCAGTGCACATTCTTGAGGGAGGGGATGTTGGAACTTCCACCCAGGAAGGGCTTTGGTCTACAACCCAGAGAGACCGATCTCTACCCCAAGGTTTGTAGATTGGGTATGTGGAGGTGGCAGGCTGGATAGAACCAGTCAGTGACTATGCCAGGGACGTTAGCTTTTACAGGGGCACCTCTAAGGTGGCCTGTGGGTACCATTTATAATAAATCCAACACTGGCACCAGTGAGGATTTATCATTCTGAGTTGTTTGATACCAAACAACTCAGGGTTAAGAGTGGCTTTCATGTTGATGTGAAACTCGTACTGACCAGTATCCAGCACATGCATTTTAAAAAGGCTGCTCTGTTCACTCACTATGTCCCAGGTTTAGAAAGGACACAGTGGGGACATATTGCTCATGCAGCTATATCCTCACACACAATATAGTACATCCTGCCTTAGGGCTGAAGGAGGGGTGACTTACCTATATGTTATGCAGTGTGGAGTGGACAGGGCACACAGGTAGTGTGCCATGTTGAGTTTTCACTTTACGTTTGCATCAGGGCACTCAGCCTGCAATGGCAGTGCTGGGTGCCCCTGACGCAGGGCCCTAGAGAGTGGCACAATCAGTATTGCTGCCCTCAGGGGCCTACCCTTAGTACCTCCTGCCCTGACACCTAATTATCATTTACTAGGGGCTTATGGTGACAGTCAAGGGTGTCTCCAATGGTGCCAATGCATCACAACAGCTTAGGGAAAGAGCTCTGGTCCAGGGAAACTGGTTGGCAGGGGCCCTGGTCACTGTCAAAATCTAGGCTACATCATACATCAGGGAAAAATGGGGGGCTAACCATCTCTAAAAGAGGCCTTTTCTCACACCTTCGAGCCCATTACGGGATCACCCAAAAGTAAATGGCCTAATGTATTGTAGAAAAAATTGTCCTGGTTTCCAACAAATTTCAGGTGGCTACTGCTTTCCCCTGGACCCCAGGACGTCAGAGTAAGTGTACTCTATGTTTGCCGCTGCCAAGACTTGGTGGTCAGCCAGGCTATCACTACCTTTGTTCGATGCTGAACCATGAAGGAATCCTGCAGCACCTTCAACCACCCACTGCAGTGGCTGAGTGTCAAGTCCTTGCATCCGTTTCCTTATCAGCATTGTTAAAGTGTGTTAGAAATGGGGTCTCTAGTTGGCAGAGGGAAACACCCTTGTCCAAGTAGGGACCACAATCCCAGTCAGGGTAAGTCACACAGAATCCAAATTATCCTGTGCCCACCCTCTGGTAGCTAGGCACTCAAGGTTTCAAAGAGTCGTAATCCTTAGAAATCCACAGTTGTCTCTTTGTTACAGACAATATTTGGTATGCGTCAAAAATAACTATGCGGAGAGGAGGAGATGTGTGGAAAAATAAGGCATGAAGCCTTGCTTCCTCACTGCAATGCAGGGTATTTTTACGCCCAGGGACGATGCAGGGAAAAATCCTTGACATGCTGGAAGAAGACACGGGCGCTGCGTTGATCTGGTAGACGATGTGTTGAATTTTCCGTTGCAGGGCAGGCGCTGCGTCGAATTTCCACTCGAGAAGTTGGGCTGCATTGTTCAGGTCGGCTGTGCAGCGATTTCTCAGTTGCAATGCAGGCTTTTCCTAGATTCAGGCAGGAGGTGCATCGAGTTTTCTGAAGAGATGAAGTCTTTTTGACCCAGAGACATCAGAAAACAGGAGTCAAGCTCAATCCAAGCCATTTGAGAGCACTTTTGGGGGAGGCAGACTCCTTCTCAGCAAAGTCAGAGACAAGCAGGGCAGCAGGGCAACAGCAGGGCAGCAGTCCTTCTCAGCAGAGCAGTTGAGAGGAGTCCTTTGGGCAGCCAGGCAGTTCCTCTTGACAGGTTGCAGGTGTAGGTCCAGAATTGTCTGAGTTGGTGGGGTCAGAGACCCAGTTTATAAACCCAAAATTCCTTTGAAGTAGGGGAGAATTCAAAGAGTGGTTTTGGAGTGCACAAGTTCCGTATTCAGTACAGTCCTGTCTGCCAGTGTCCCAGTAGGGAGTTTGACAGTCCATTGTGTGAGGGGTGGCCACTAGCCTTTGAAATGTAAGTGTCAGACCCTCCACCCTTCCACCCAGGAAGACCCATTCAATATGCAGATGAGTGCAGGTGTGACTGAGTGTCCTGTGTTTGTGGTTGTCTGGGTGAAATGCACAAGGGAGCTGTCAACCAGTCCAGCCCAGATGTTGATTGGAGACAGGCTGTAAAGCACAGATGGTTTTTAAGTGCAGAGAAATGGTCACTTTCTAAAAGTGTCATTTTTAAAATAGTACTATAAAATCCAACCTCACCAATAAGCAGGATTTTCTAGTACCATTCTGGCCATACTAAATATGACCTGATTACCCCTTTCTGATCAGAATCTACCACTCAAAAAGTATATGAGGGCTGTCCTAATGCTAGTCTTTGAAGGGAGCAGGCCTCACAGTAATGGAAAATAAATTAGTAGTTTTTCACTACCAGGATATATGAAACACATATGTACATGTCCTGACTTTTACCTAAATAGCACTCTGCCCTATGGGTTACCTAGGGCCTACCTTAGGCCCTAGGTAACTCACACACATGAAAGAAAATACTCAGGCCCATATTTATACTTTTTTAGCGCCGAATTTGCGCCACTTTTTGACGCAAAAGCAATTGTATTTTGTAAGTTTGCGCCGTTTTTGCGTTAAAAAGCGGCGCAAATGCGGTGCTAAAAAAGTATAAATATGGGCCTCAGTGTTACAAAAATAAAGGTACTTTATTTTGGTGACACAAATGCCAAAAATACCATATAGACTATACTCCCTTAGGAGGTATGTAATACACAAATGATATACACTAGTATGCAAAAACAGGTGTAAAAACAGTTAGAAAACAGTGCAAATAGTGAAAATCACAATAGTTAGAAATTGGCCTGGGGGAACACAAACCATATACTAAGAAAGTGGAATGTGAATGTCAGTTACCCATCTAGGCAAGTGTAGTGTGTAGAGGGGTGCTGGGAGTACTAGAAAACACCAAAGGTAAGTACTAAAGCCTACCAAATGTAAGTACTAGAACCAACCCCAGAGCCCAGCAAAGCATGAGTAAAACACAGTAACTTTCCCAGAACACACAGAAGCATGAGAAAGAAGGTTATGCAAGAACCAGAGAAGACTGCAAGACACCAACAGTGGCTTCCTAGACCTGAAGACCTATGAAAGAAGGGGACCAAGTCCAAGAAGCACATAAGAGTCCAGGGAGAACAGGAGTCCCTGCTAACCTGAATGACAGAGCAAAAGAAGAAACACCAGTGAAAAAGAACAGTCAGTACTGCACCCAAGAAGACGGATTTGGCCCCTGGACAGTTTCTGGATAGGAATGGTTTCTAAACAACGCACGGATAGAGCGGTCCTCTGTGATCTGTTGTCTTACTATGCCTTTGTGGACATTTCACGCCTCTTATACCCCATGGACAGGGATTTCTCGCATTGATTAATTCCTGCTTCAACATCTGCTGCTACACTTTGTGAAGGACTGCACAATTTTAGAGGCAACTGTGATGGATCATGGTATGGTCTGGCTGTGCCAAGAACTTGGCCCGACTGTACTGGCATGCTGGTTAATATGGTCCTTCACCTACGACTTACTAAAACACAAACAGGCCCGGTATGGGCACATTGCTACTTACTTGCAGGATAATATGGTTTCTCTGGCCTCCTCCTGGACTCTTTGGGCAAAGGGGAAAGCCACCCTCTGAAGGGTCATGATGCAAGATGCTGCTTTTGCTTAATGCAAGACCCAGGCTCACCTCCAGGGAGCAGGAGACAAGGTACAAAATGTCCATCGCCACCACACCGCATCCCGTACAAATTCAGCCAAGTCTCGGCTGATGGCCCTCTATACCATGGCTGCCGAAAAACACTAGTGAAACTTCAGTGGCATAAGTGCATCCAGAGTGACAAGCCTAGACACCTGCTTGCTTCCCAGCTTCATCATTTTAACTCATAGGTAGCGGTGTCTGCACTTTGAGCTCCATCTGGATCACTCCAGACTCAGCCCCTAGATATAGTGAAATAGTTCGCGGAGTTTCACTCCTCACTCTACCACTCAAAATTTACCACCCCAGCAGTTGAGAAAAATGATTTCCTTGCACTAATTTGCCTACCCTCCCTCATGGCCAAGGGAAGGACGTACCTCGAGGGTGATATTACAGAGGAGGAGGTGGCAGAGGCCATATTGGCCCTATCCACCTGTAAATCCCCAATTGAGGATGGTTTCCCCACAGAATTTTATTACATGGGTAAGGTGGCACTGCCCCCCTCCTGACGTAAGAATTTAATGAGGCCTCAAACCACATTTTGTGATCTCCAATAAGACCTCCATCACTGTCATCCCCAAAGGGGATACCCTGTGGAATGTGCCAACCACCATCCAATCTCGCTGATTAGTGTAGAGTGTTTAAATATGGGTCTCTAGTTGGAAGAGGTAAACGCAATGTTCAAGAAGGGACCACAATCCTGGTCAGGGTATGTCAGATACACACCCTAAATTAACCTGTTCTGACCCTCAGGTAGCTGGCAAAGAGCAATCAGCCTTAACTTAAGAGGCAATGTGTAAAGTATTTTTGCAACACTTAAAACAGTAACAAAGTGAAAACACCACAAAAAGACTCCATACCAAGTTCAAATAAATAGATTATACTTTTAGGAGTAAAACAAGACCATAGTATCAAAAATCCAATAAGTAGATCCTGAGATATAGAATGTTAAATATTTAGGTAAAAATAGTGCATAAAAGCGCAAAACAGCAACTGTGTTTATATGGTCACACCAGTACAAAGTCAAGAGGTCAGGCTGACTGCAATAGAGCACAGGCCGGATGCAGGGACCGACTTAGGTCAGTTTAACACAGTACCTTAACTCCTTGTGCATGGTCTGCACAGTGTTGCTTTGTGAGGCTTCACTGCAGTTCTGGTGAGGACCAGAGAAGGCAGTGCAGCTTAGGCCCACTTTCAAAGGTCAAGGACTCGGGTGGTACCACTTGGCAGGACAGACTCACAGATGGCAGAGTCCAGGAGCAGATTGGTTTTAAGTCTTCTGTGTTCCTGAGACTTCAAAAAATAGGAGGCCAGTCAGCTGGGCCTCAGACTCTGGGTTTTAAGTTGTAGAGATGCAAGTCCAGTCCTTCTCACAGCCCCCTCACCTTCCACATCCCGTAAAAACCTTATTGTTTTCAACCTCTAACCCCAATATAGCTCCTCCTGGCCTGGATTGGGACAAGGTTTTTAATATATTCCAGCTTATGGTGGAAGCTTGTTTGACCCTGCTTATTTATAAACTAGGAAAGGTGGAATCAGCAGTAGCTGCGTCAATTCAGCTACTACATTCCCTTGCAGACCCATCAGCCAAAAGGCCATCTTCCCTGGTTCCCATTCGGGCAAATCACAACCCATCATGTGTGACCCCTGCTATTACTGTAGCTCCCGGGCCAACTTTGACTGGATCGATATACACTGTCCCTGCCCCTGCTTCATCTATCCAACAGACTCCTAGTGCAGGGACCTCTAATAAAAGGGCTGGGGTGACCCAGCACAAAAATGGGCCGGTGGGAGGGGAGCTTCATCAAGGAGACAAAATCCTGAGCTCAAGGTTAAGCCACAGTATGTTTCCAATCCATCTCGACCTAATCTCCCACCCGACTGTTGCTCCTATGTGGCCATACTGACAGATGTGCCACATTTAACCTCTATGAGGGAAGAATCAACATAGAAGCTTAACAACAAGGCCTGCCATTGGCTATCTCTCAATTCTGATTTTGATATCAATGAATCTAAGGAGATTTTATTGGTGAGGAGGGTGGGGTGTGTTGGTCCATCGGTCAAGCAAGAGAGCAGAGACTGTATTCTGGTCTACTGTAAATATCCAAGCTTTGCTCAGCGGTTAATCTTCAGTAGGGCCAGGAGGCAGCACAAGGGTGCTGACTCCGGGATCAGCATTGTCCCACTGGGGTATTTTAATAAACACTGCAGACCTCCTAACCCAAAGGCTTGGGATGATAAATGCTATCCCTGTGGACTGGTAGTTGAGTCACAGCAGTTTTCCGTCCCAGTCTTTAATACATTTCCACTCTCAGACATAGCCTGTGTAGATTGACGCCCAGGGTGGCAGAGTGTCAGCCCTGATATAGCTCACATGGCCTCTTCAAAGAAATGTTTGTCTTGTGGGGAGGGAGATTGAGTTAATGTAGTTCCCCTGCATATCGATCACGACATTGTCAGCATCCTTGTTAGTCTAAATCAGCCACTTAGCTCACCTGTGCATACTGTTCATCCAACTCCTTCTATCCCTCAGAACCAGCACACCAATTTGCAGATATGTATTCCTGATCACCTATCCTCATGTTGTTCCCCTCTCTGTTTCAGGCAGCATGGTAAATATATCACTACCCCCTCTTCTTTTGCTGTCCTGGAATGTTGCAGGTCTTCGGGGGAAAGTGTTTGACCCTGACTTGGGTCATTTTAATAACCCACACAGCATAATAATTTTGCAGGATACCTGGGCTATGGAAAACATTTTTGGGGCAGGTTACACCAATTTTAGCATTGAGGCTGTAACATCAAAGGCTGGGTGACTATAAAGGAACTAGAGAGCAAAGGTATCAACATCTTAGGCCTGTCATAAACAGACAAGAATGGTAGCAGTTTTGATCTGTGTAATGTTTACCATCACTCAGTTCAGAACAAGGAGTCTCCTACGTTACAATTACTTGCCAAGCATCTTTCCATCAGACCAGATAGTACTCCACTTATAATTGCTGCTGACTTTAATACTACTTGTGAGCCGCTTGATGGCCTAGAATCAGCAATCGGCCTTGAAGATGAGGCCAAAGATATACCCTTACTGGAATATAAACCCTTATCATCATGGCCAGTCTCGGCTACTCAGCTTCTTTCCATAACTCTGAATCATGGCATGAGGGCTTGTAATGGGAAGTTCAAGTCTGATATACATTACGCCCATACTTTTCACAGGGGAGATATTAAAAGCAAAACTGACTATGGCCCTCATTCTGACCTTGGCGGTCTTTTCGCAAGACCGCCGAGTTACCGCCGCGGTGAAGACCGCCGACCGCGGCGGTGTGCCGCTGTGCGCATTCTGACCGCTGGGAGCGTTCCGCCGGAAAACCGCCAGCAGCCACACTGGCGGTCGGCGGGAAAGTGGAGACTGGTCAACCTCCACCGCCACGCCAGCAGAACACCGCCCCCAGAATTACGACCCACATTTCTGTGTGGCGGTCTTCTGTTGGCGGTCTTCTGTTGGCGGTCACGTCCCTATGGCTCCCGTCGCCTCCCGGAGGACCAACGCACAAGGTAAGTTGATCGTCCGTGAGGGGAGGGGGTGGGGGGGTGTTGTGTGATGTGTGCGTGCATGGGGGTGTGCGTGTGAGTGTGTAGAGGGGTGCTGTTGTGTCTATGGGTAATGTGTGCTGTTCGGCGGGTGCGCATGTCGGCATGTATGTGTGCGGGTATGTGTCCCCGTTGTGTATGTGTGTGTAGGGGGTGTGTATATGTGCATGTTGGGGGTGTGTGCATGTCGGGGTACATGTATGTACATGTCGGGGTGGGGGTGGGGAGGGGGTTCGTACCACCTCTGGGGGGTGGCAGGGGGGTGGAGGGTGTGGGGGGAGGACTCGGGTGGGTAGTGGGGGGTGGGGGAGACCCCTATCAGTGCCAGGGAAGGAATTCCCTGGCCCCGATAGTGCTTACCGCCATGGTTCGCACGGCGGTTCCCGCCCGCAAGAAACCGCGGCGGTAGGCAGGGTCATAATACCCTTGGCGGTCTTGGGACGACCGCGGGGCCGGAGTGCGCAAACTCCAGCCCCGCGGTCATGACCGCCGCGGCGGTCGGAGTGGAGAAGTAGCGGTCGGTCGCGGCGGGGACCGCCGCGGTCAGAATGCCATTTTTAATACCGCCGGTCTGTTCGCGGTCCGACCGCCGTCTCTCCGCCGACCGCCAGGGTCAGAATGAGGGCCTATGTATTTTTATATCTTGATTTTTGGCTCATGGCTATTGATTTTAAAATTCTAAACAGATCCAACAGCGATCACAATGCCCTTAGACTTAAATGGGATGGAAATCTGCTTGGAAATTCAGTTGTGCCAGAAGCCATGTCACAGATCAGATCCTCATAGCATTAAGCAACAATAGAAAGTCTTTTATATGGTCCAAACTTTATCTTCATACCGAAACCTTAGCTTCAACTTATGACACCTTTAGTGTGACTCTTAAACCTTTATCCGAGTTACCCTTTGATACATCCGTGATGTTAGGCCACCATGTGAAACTTTTCAATGTTCTCCACCAGCTTTGTACTAACGACTTAGGTTTAAAAAAGGACCCTCCTCAGCAGGCTACTTCATGGCACAATAAGGAATGCCGCTAGGCGAAAGGGTAATTAATCGAAGCAGTTGAAATGGGATCCTGTGAGGCAATCTCTGTTGCCCGAGCACACTGTAAACACATTATTGCATCCACAAAATAGGTTTGGATAGATAGTAACTGGTTAGCACTGTTTGCTGCTGCAGGAGAAACTGACTCCCAGACATTTTGCCATGTTTTCTCGCATTTAAATGCTAGCACTTTTACCCCTCTAGAGCGCCCAATCCAACCACAGCAATGGGTAGAACACTTTGCTAATATCTATGCTCAAATTCATGTAGGGTTCACCATTTATAAGACTAATGCTGCCATGAGCTAGGTAGCCACTGTATTCAGCAGCTCCACTTGCATTAGCCTCTCTGAAACTCTTACTGCCATCCAGGCCATGAATCCTGGGAAAGCCCCGGGTCCCGATAAAGTCCCTGGTGACCTGTTTTGTTCTGAACCTACTGTATGGGGACAATATATTAATGTTCTGTCTAATGGGATTCTTGCAGGAGGGAAGGTTCCTGAGTTGTGACGTGGTGCTGAGATCCTAACAGTATACAGAAAGGGAACTTGAAGCCGTCCTAGCAATTATCGACCCATCAGCCTCATCGATAACCTTCAGAAGATCTTCTAGCGCCAGGTTCTGGCTAGGCTCCTGGAGTGGATCGATGAGGCCTCTGTTCTGTCCCTTTTACAGGCAGGGTTTCGGGCTAAGGTGAGCACGACAGACCAAATTTTCCACTTTGAACTTATTGTCTCGAAATACCTAAGGTTCTCCAAGGGTTGTCTTTATATGGCCTTTGTGGACCTCAGGCAGCCTTTGATCTTGTACCTAGAAAGAACCTGTGGTCCCCTTTAACATCCTTCAGGTTACACTGCCTATTCTTAGACACCTTGGTAAGATGGCATGATAACTCATTTGCTCAGGTCAGCTGGGGACTGGGTGGTAGACTGACCGACTGCATATCGGTAGAGCGTGGGGTGTGCCAAGGATGTGTACTTGGGCCAACATTATTTTCTTTCTATATAAACGATGTGGTGGAATATCTATTTAACTGCGTTCACGACACCTCAAGACTAGGAGGGTGCTCCATTCCTGTGCTGCTTTTTGCTGACGTCACGCTCCTGCTCTCACAAACCTCATCTGAACTACAAAATCTGTTGAACAAATTAATTGAATACTGTGACCATCGCAGGTTGGAGGTGAATACCCCAAAAAACAAGACTGTTATATTGAATTCCCATAGAACCTGCAGAGGTGGGTTCTCAATGGAGGCTTCCACTATCCAGGTGGTTGAGAAATGTCATTACTTGGGGATCAGAATTGACAAATCTAAGAGATGCAATTTCCAGTTGGAAAAAATGCAACTTAATACTGTTACACACTGCATCTGCAATCATTAAGAGGTTTAAGGCGTCTACCCCCAAATCTGCCTCCACAGCTATTAAAGTTTACAGGGCTAAAACCTAGGCTGCTGCTCTGTATGGGGCAGAAATAAGGGGTGGGGTTGCAAGCTCTCAATGAATTTAATCAAAGGAAAACAGCTTCTTAAGCTCTTTATTCAGCCTCCCTCAGGGTACCCCAATCATCTCTCTATTGTTGACACAGGACTAAGGAGCGTCGGTGACCTGGCTGCATTGAAATCCCTCTTATACTGGGCCAGACTGTGATCTACTCCAGAACCTTCCCACTATAGGGTAGCTGCACAGGAAGTGCTAAATCTGTGCAAGCCCAACTTCCTACCATGGTTTCGACATGTTAAACTTTACCTTTATGACTTAGGCCTGAGTGAGCAGTGAAATAATACTTTGCTAATTACCCCCGGCACTAAGGTTATTATAAAAGATGCCTACTGGAGTAATATTATCATGGGCCAATATGGTAAGGCCAGATCCGAGGAGCTGGTAGATGATTTCTTATCCTTCAAGCACACACCTGCTTAGGAACTGTACATGGATATGATCCAACCTCCCCGGGCTCACACGTTGTTTGTCAAATTCAGATTGGGATCACTATTAGTAAACAACTTTACAAATAGATGGAAAGCCTATTGAAGTAATACACCAGCATGTGTATTTTGTAATTATAGGATTGAGGATGTTGAACATGTCCTATTTTTTTGTCCAGCAGATGACAGACTGAGGCGGATCTGGCTTGAACCACTCCACGTTTCTATGGGCATCAGACAATACAAGGAGGTCTATCTTATTTTATGGTCTGACACAAGCCAGACATTCGTATTCGGCATAAGCCTATATCTACACATGATGTTGCTACGTAGGAAGAGGGTGGGAGTATTGCTCTGATTTTTTTTTTTTATCTTAATATAAATGCTCCTATCTCACTCCTATTTACACCTTTTTTCTGACTGAGTGTTCAGTTATCTGAGCGGACTGTGCTTCATACTCTGAAACCTTCACTTACCTGCCCCTTGGCTCATTTTATGCAATTTTTCATTTTCCCCAAACTGTTCTTAGTATTTTTACTACTTTGTTCGTTTTATGATCATGTTTTACTCATGATTGTTTTAAGCAAAACTTTGTCATAGATAATTATTGTTTTGTGTGATGATTGACAAACTTGTTTTATGGGCCAGTACTAAAAATAAGCAGTTTTGATAATGATGAAATTAGATATGGTAATTGTGGATAAGCCAATATAACCATGTTTTAAAGTACAGAGCACTTGCACTTACTGGTAACCAGTGGCAAAGTGCCAGGAGTCCTAAAGCCAACAATAACAAATTCTGCAAAAACTGGAGGAAAAAGGCAAAAATGTCTAGGGATAACCCTGCAAAATGGGCCAGGTCCACCACAACACCCATCCAGCCTAAAGCTAGGTCAGAATAATCAATACCTTGATAGGCTTTCCTGCTTAGAGGGATAGAACATGGACAATAGCTCACTATTGCATGGGCACTGGTCAGTTCTATGCCTTTCTGAATGCAGTTGGATCCCTCTCTGTATTCTCTCCTGAGCCACTGAACGTACCCGCGAGGAACCCACTGTGGACCCCAACTGTACAGCACCTAGCTTTATCATGCTGACAGATGCAGCCCAGTAGGCAGACAATACCACCATGGCCAGTAAAGTGATGTGGCACATTCCACCCCTTGGGTCCAACATTGGTACCCCAACACAAGGAAAACTCTATCCACAAGGACAACAACCAACATAGGCCACTGACAGCTGTCAGTGTTAACAACCAGGACCCAGTCCAACCAGGGGTTTCTGACCATTGTGGTTTCTCAGGGTGCGAGGCAATAACCCCCAATGCTTTGCACCATTTTCCACTCTACCTTCTGCCAGTTTGGGGATGCTATCTTGAAACTGGCAACCCAGCCTAGGGTCTGTACCCTGAGGCTGAACATGAGACAGAGCTGGGCTTTCCCTCAACTTGCTCCTCTATCTGGGGTCCAGAAAACGGAACTGTTAGGGTACTTGTGGCAGCTGTCCCTCTGAGTTCCCCTGACAGTGAGGGCAACTCACTCCTTAGAAGTCCGTCTATGGGCATCTGGGGACTAACTATGGCTCTCCTCTGAGTCCTGCCCATGGGCTTGTTGCTCGAATGTGGATTTACCTTAAAAAATAAAAGACAAGAGGCGTTTGGCAAAACAGGAACAGTTGATTTAATCAAATGCAGCGGCCAGGATAGCAGTACAGATTTGGGTCTGATGACTGTCTCTAGGTGCATTGGTTCTGAGCGCCATTATATGCATTTCTTGAAGCATCATAAAAATAATTTTATGCATTCTTTGGAGAAAGGAATCCCGGCATGTTCACGGAGTCATAAATCTGACCATCTGATAACGTGTACAGATGGGTCTCGACTTTGCGTGTACTTAATGCTGGCCAGTAGGTAACATGTCCAAATGTCCGGCATGGGAGCGCGTGATCACTGCATGTTGTGTGTGGGTTGTGTCCTGAGTGGCTGAGTGTTCCTGACTTCATGTGGCATCTAACTTTTATGGTGTTTTGGGAACATGCACCCCTCCTGGCCAAACGTGTTTTATTGGGAGCTAATCTTCTAGGATCATTGTGGTGTTGCTTCCTATCTGAGGGATTGATCAGTGTTTTTCCTATTCACACGTTTGTCTATGGGCTACGTATCACCCCATTTGTGATCTGTCAATCAGTTGCTTCAGGCTTAGGTCACAGGGCTTGCCTGACCACGAATTTCTGACTTTGGGATAATGAGGAGGCCACATCGGGTGAATTTGACAACAGTGATACGAGTTTGTTGTTGGGCATACACATATCATGGTGTACATTGACATTGTTTTTTATCAATATTAATAGGCTGGTGTCACCCTACACACCTGGCCGGTGTACTGCTCTGGGAAAACTAGCCTTGCCACTACCATGGTCTGGCTAGCCCCCGTGTCCCTCAGAGCAGTGACTGGACACTGTTCAATGTCACCTGATGGAAGTGACAACTCCCACGCTCAGGGTTCACCAAATCACTCCCTGAGTCTACGTCTCAACTGAGGGAGATCATGGCATGTTGTATGACCTGTCCTTGGGGGCTACTTACCCCTAATGATAGATTGGCCACTCCCGTAGAGGTCCCACCAGTGGGTGGGTTCTCTGGATAGACAGTATCACCCTGCTTGTGTCCTAGTTGAGAACAATCAAACCAGAGGGGTTGGAAATGGGGTGCCCTGGGTACAGTTCCTGGTAATCCTTTTACTCACTGCCCTTCACCCAGCGATCCAGTGCCGTGCGAAAGGAATCTACTCAATCCACCCATGTCTTGTGGGATATCTTCTGACTGTCCCTGAACTTCTGTCTGTACCTCTCTGGGGTCAGAGCAAACTTCCGGATTACATACCCCTTCATGGGGATAGCTCATCCTGTCTTTTCCTTATAGGGTCAGTAGTATGTCCCTCCCCTCACAGGGAACGTGCCTCCAAAGACTAGCTCCTCAATCCTCCTCAGGGACTCTATGCATCTCTAGAGCAAAACCATAGGCCTCAAACCATTTGTCTATGTCATTGCCCACCACAAAGGCAGACATCAGACCCTTGGTTATTTTGACCTCCCTGTCAGAGGGCACAGAAGAATTGCTGCCACCATCTCCACTGGACTCCACATGTCTGGCCTTAATGTCCAGCTCTCTAAGGCTAACTACTGAGCCAACATCAATTTTGTTTCCTCTATTGCCAGATTGTTCTGGCTTTCCTCTATCTTCATGGCTATCCTTTTCTCCTCTAATCCTTGTTTCGTTTGCTCTGCCTCCATCTGTAGTTTGGAAAGCTGTTACTTAAGTTTCCTCTCTTCCCTCCTGTCCTCAAGCTCCTCTGGGGTCAGGCTTTTAGAGGACACACTGCTTCCTGCCCTGGGGAGGGGCATCTCTCCTTGTAGGGTGGTTTTAGCCTGCCCCACAGGCAGTCCCAGATTATCCACTGAATTCTGTTCTAGCTCATCATTATCCGCTATCGCCACATACTCCTCCTTTGGAGTCTCATATCTACCTTCCCACCAGGCCCTCAGTGCCTTTTGCAGCTCCACCTTCTTGGTGAAGCCCTTTGATAGAGACCCTCAACCCCTTGCAGAATTCCTTGAGTCGTTGCACGGTGTACTTCTCCAACTTCCCCAACTCAAAATCTATGCTTCCAGTTGCAGGTGCAGTTATGGGACCTCCATTAGGAGACATGATTTAGAATAAAAAGCAAAAATGTCAATCAGGGAAGATTGAAAAGTAAAAAATGTCAATATAAAAACTTCAGGAAAAAATGCCAATGTGGCTCAGAGACAATTGATTCAAATTAGTCTAGATGTGGATAGTAGTGTATACCAAATTACTGTTAAATACCGCACAAACACAAGTCCTGCCATCAATGTTAGCAATTGAGTCTCTAGTTGGTAGAGATACACACCCTGTCTAAGTAGGGACCACAATCCTAGTCAGGGTAAGTCAGATACACACCCTAAATTAACCTATACTCACCCTCTAGTAGCTAGCAAAGAGCAATCATGCTTAACTTAAGTAAAGTATTTTGCAACACTTAAAATAGTAACAGTGAAAACACCGCAAAAAGATTCCATACCAAGTAAGAAAAATAGATTATGGCCCTCATTATGACATTGGCGGCAAATTCCACTTACCGCCATGCTGACTGCCGCCAACATACCACCGCAATGGCGGATATCCGGTCACCATATTATTACACACACACACACACCAATCCATCACTATTCAGCAACACACACAAATCCGCCAGACCAAAGGTCAGTGATAAACTGGTGGTATAAAAAACCCACACCGTTACGCCAACAGAACAACACCCACAACAGTATGACCCACGAATCACCACGGCCGACATTCAACGGTGGTAAACCATTGGCTTTACATACCGCCGTGCTCAAAATACACACACACTAACAAAACAGCACCACATTGGACAATTCAAACTACACACACCTGACACCCATACACACACCACATCCACACACCCACACCACTATAAAACACACACCCACGTTACCCACAACCCTTTATGAATACCAATAATTGCCAGCAGAGAGGGACAGCAAGAGCACTCACACAACCAGAGCCACATACCACCATCACCATACACCACCCATGCAACTTACATCACACACCCCAACACATCCCCCTACACACCCTCACACATACCACTGACACTATACTCATGGCACCACAACGACACCCCAGATTCTCTGAGAAGGAGCTAAGGGTCATGGCGGAGGAAATCATCAGGGTAGAGCCACAGCTATTTGGATCACAGGTGCAGCAGATATCCATTGTTAGGAAGATGGATCTATGGCAGAGAATCGTGGACATGGTCAACGCTGTGTGACAGCACGCCAAAAACAAGGGGTGACATCAGAAAGAGGTGGGGCGACCTACAGGGGAAGGTGCATTCCATTGCAGCAAGACACCAGCTCGCAGTACAGAGGACTGGGCGGTGGACCCCCACCTCCTCACCTACAACTAACAACATGGGAGGAGCAAGTCTTGGCAATCATGCACCCTGAGGGCCTGGCGGGAGTAGGAGGAGGACTGGACTCTGGTAAGTCAACTCTCTATTACTATCAACCTCTACCTGCATGCCATCACATACCCCCACCCTTACCCTCACTCCAATCACTCCACCACCTCTGTCACAGTGTCCTTTCCTTAGGATCTGCATGCTGCTGAGCAAAAGGCCCACCTCCCGGCATCACCAACTCAGAAAGCTATTATAGCACAGAGTTATGATGAAGCCAGGCGGGGGGAAGGGAATTACGGTAGGGAACTGCAGGAAGAGAGATCTGAAAAGAAAAGGTTAGAACAAATATGCATATACTCATTCATAGCAGTATAACTCATCAATAGACTCTTGAAATAAAGGCGTCTCCGTGATATCAGATTGAGACCCTTTTGTGAAATGAAGGCGAGCCCCTTCGTTGAATCATGGAACAAGAACAAACTACAACCTCTGAACCAAGAGATGGCAAGAGCTTTGGACTATGGTCATACTCTGAATATCAATCCTGTTACAACTATGCATTCATAACATGAACGTTTGATCACAGCCTAGAAATTCTCAAAGACTTAAATATGTATCTCACATATTATGCTTTCCAAAGAGAACAATTAAACTATAATTTGCTTATCTCCGAAATGCTTTCACATTAACAACTATAGACCTGAAAGTTTTACTCATTGAACTTTAAGCGCTTTATTCGTTGGGCAGAAGCGCCTTGTTTATTGTTCATGAAACGCTTTGATTATTATACCAGAAAGCGATTTTACTTGTCTTGTCTGAAGCGCTATGCTCATTATGCTAGGGGATGTGGACTGAAGAGCTTTGATTGCCGTGCCAAAGGCGTTTTACTCATGTGGACTGAAGCGCTTTGATTGCCCTGCCAAGGGCGCTTTACTCATGTGGACTGAAGCACTTAGATTGCCGTGCCAAAAGCGCTTTACATGTGTGGCCTGAAGCGATTTGCTCGCTGTGCTAAGGGGCGCTTTACTTCTGTGCTCCGAAGCACTTTTATCGTCGCGCCAAGGCCACTTCACTCTTTAAACTGAAAACGCTTTGCTTGTTGTGCTAAGGAGCGCTTTACCTTTGGAAGTAACAACTTCCTTCAAGATTGGACACATCAAGACCTTACCGCTACGAGTACGACGTACTCATATCTGAATTCACCATGGAAACAAGGATACTCCGATTTGCTGTCAATCTGCCATGCAGGAAATCTGTTCTTCTTCAGAGGAACCCTCACGAGGTCTGACTGCATCGAAGTCTTCAAAATAGTGAGCAATGTGCTTGGGTGTGGCTGGGCTTTATAGGCACAGACAAGACACATGGGGTCTCAAGGAAAGGTTGTGCAACATACAGCATGCCACGATGATCTGGCAGACCTTCTTGGGTGAGTAGCACAGGGATCCACCTGTTAGATGGAGGCACCGAAACCTGGCCTTCTTGTTCACCCATGTGCCTCATTGTAACGTTCCTCTGCCCTTGTCCTGGGATTTCTCACAGAGGTCAGTAGCCATGAGAGGTTGGGGTAACCAGAGTCACCTGCAAATATCGTGGGACAACTGTTAGCCAAACACTAACCCTTATGTCCCACACCATACCCATACAAGAACATCCACTGGGTGGGAACCAGGGCTCACCTATTAGCCACCCACAGTGCCTCTGGAGTTGTGCCATCACATTTGGGATGCTGCTATTCCTCAGGATAAAAGCGTCATGCAACGATCCTGGATACTTAGCATTGACATGGAGATGTACTGGTCCGCCAAACACACCATCCGCACATTCATCGAGTGATAACTTTTTTGATTTCTGTAGACTTGTTCATTTCGCCGGGGGGAAACAAATGCTAAATGTGCCCCATCAATCGCACAAATGATGTTGGGGATATGTCCCACTGCATAAAAGTCAGCCTTCACTGTGGCCAAATCCTCCACATGGGGGAAAACAATGTAGCTGCACATGTGTTTAATCAGGGCAGACAACACTCAGGTCTGCACTATTCAGAACACTGGTTGTGATATTCCTGCTGCCAAGCCCACTGTCACTGGGAAAGAACCAGTTGCCTTAAAATTGAGCACAGATAGCACTTGCACAAGACGGGGAATCCCAGAGGGATGACGGATAGCTGATATCAGGTCAGGCTTTCATTGGGCACACAGTTCTGTGACTGTGGCCCTGTCCAGTCTATAGGTGAGAATAATGTGCCTGTCCTCCATTGTTGCCAAGTCCACCAGGGGTCTGTACACGGGGGATGTCTCCATGTCCTATTCATCTGCAGCAGTTTCAATCTATGGGGTAAAATAGTGAGCAGCTGGTCATCTTCTGTACATTGTAACTACCTCAGTTCAATACATATTGTGATTGTTAGAATATTTTGGTGAAATATGTCCGGATTGTGAAATTGTGAACTGTGACGTAGTTAGGATTCATGGCTCCCCCGCCTAGAAATGGCGTCCGCCTGGCCAGTATGAAGGGACACATGGAAATTAGGTAATTCCGCTGACGTTGTGCGCTGTTGCGGGAGGCAGTTGGGAACCTCTGTGCAAATCCTCATTGGTTCTCATTGGGCCCTATGGGGTATAGTGGCCAAAAGTGATCTACGCCGGCAGTGACAGTACGCACCGCCGTGGACATGACCGCCATTTTCTATCTGTTCACTCACTTGCTACTTGACCTTCAACAAGGGAGGATCTATACTGCTGTGACCTGTGTCTGTACCTACCATGGCGCGTGTGACTGGGGAAAGGGCCCCTGCCTTCACCTCGGCGGAGTTGTAGCGATTAGTGGAGGGGGTCCTACCCCACTACTGACTGCTGTATGGGCCTCCAGACCAACAGGTGAGTATACTGTGAGTACGATGCCTGGGGCATGAATGCATGGAGTGGTGTGTGTGAAGGCCTCGTGTGGGGGGCAGTTGGTGGATGGGCCCTGGGCAGCGTGCAGCATGTTTGCTGGGCCATGTCTGTCCTAATGGGAATGGGAAGGGGCATGGTAGGCCATGAGTGTAACAGGCAGGACTGTCTGACTAATACTTTTCCCTGGGTGTATTTCTCTGCAGGTCAGCGCCCATCAAAAGAAGGGTATATGGCGTGCCATTGCCAAGGACGTGCGGACCCTGGGGGTCTACAGCAGGCGGAGCACCCACTGTCGCAAATAGTGGGAGGACCTGAGACGCAGGGCAAGGAAGACGGCGGAGGCCCAGCTGGGGATGACCTCCCAACGAGGAAGAGGTGCCCGTCAAACCCTGACCCCCCTGATGGCCCACATACTGGCCGTGGCCTATCCAGAGCTGGATGGGCACTTGGGGGCATCACAGCAGCAACAAGGGGTGAGAACAGTGCCCTTCATTTGTAGTTACGCCTGGTGGGGTGGTATCTGGGTGGGGGATGTGTGTGGTTTGGGTGCCCCCAGGCCAGGCCTGACATTGCAGAGTAGGTCCCATGTTGGCCAGAGTTCTGATGTGAAATTCCTCCAACCTAGCTAGTAGGCATCCACTACTGGGCAGTGGTGTGTGGGTCTCAGGTATGCTGCAGTTGGCGGTATGTATCCCTACCTATGGCCAAGTGACTAGCATTGTAACTGGTAGTTCGTTGCCTAGTGCATAGGGCTGTTCCCTGTGTGTGAGTGTGTTGTGTACGCCAAAAGTGGTGTCGGTGCCTCCACTGACCAAGTGTATCCTTTGTTTCTCCCCCCCTTTTTGTTTTGTCACCCTGTCCTTATGTGCATTAGTATCATCTAGTGGAGGAGCAGTGGCACCTGCGACTGAGGGAGCTGCATCCCACAGGACCCAGGAGGCAGAGTCCACCGAAGCTGAGGGCACCAGTGGGACGGAGGGCGAGGGGAGCACCACGGCAAAGACTGGAAGGGACAGTTCGGACACGGATACCTCCTCCGATGGAAGGTCCCTGGTTGTTGCGGACACCTCTGTACCCACCCCAGCTACAGGTACAGCTGCCACACCCGTACCAGCACCGTCCTCCCAGTAGCCCCTCAGCGAGTTGCCCTTGCCCGCTCACCCAGGAGGGTGGCCATCTCCTTCGCCCGAGGCACTTCAGGCCCTGCTCCAGTTAGCCCTGCTGCCCTGAGTGAGGAGGCTATTGACCTCCTGAGATCCATCCCTGTTGGGCAGTCAACCATTGTGAATGCCATCTAGGAGCTGGCAGCCCAAATGCAACAGTCCAATGCATTTCTGGAGCGCAGTCACACTGGCTTGGTGGCCCAACAGAGATCAATCCAGGCTGTGGCCTCCTCTCTGATGGCAGCCATTGTCCCTATTTCCACCCTCCCTCCTCCAACTTCCTCTACTGAATCCCATTCCCTTCAACTCCAATCTATCCCAAGCACACAGGCAGACCAGCATGCACACAGGACATCACACAAGTGGCACAGGCAAACACAAGCACCACACTTCATCCCACAGGCACTCACACAAACACCATCCAGATGCAGACATACCAACATCCACTGCCTCCACGGTGGCCCCCTCCTCCTCCTCGTCCACCTCCCTCCCAGTTGCATCTCCACTCACACCTGCATGCACTACACCTATCAGAACAAACACCTCACTGGCAGTCACCACCCCCACATCAATGCACACTTCCCCTGTGTCCTCTCCCACTGTGTCTGTGCCCCATCCTCCCAAAGTATACAAACGCAAGCACTCAGACACCCAACAGCCATCCACCTCACAACAGCTTCCAGCCCATGCACCTGTACCCATACACAGCAGACTGACACCTCCTACAACCTCTCCCTCTTCCTCCACTCCCAAACCTTCTCCCTCTTCCCTCCCCAATGTTCCTAAGAAGCTTTCACTTTCCACCATTGACCTCTTCCCTACCCCTCCGCCCCTGTCCTTCACATCATGCCAGGGTGGTCAAAACCGAGGCAAGCACCTCAGTCACCCAGTCCACGGGCACAGCAGTGTCCCTAGCAAATCCAGGTAGGAAAGGATCCCGGCCACCAGCCAGCCAGACGGAAAGGGTGCCTGCCCGAATTGCTGCAGGCAGGAAGGGCAAGGAGCCAGGCCAAAGTGCTGCCGGAAGGAAGGGCATGAAGCCAGTGTTGCAGGAAGGAAGCGCATGAAGCCAGCCCCAGCTGCTGCAGGAAGGAAGGGCAAGGAGCCAGCCTCAGCAGCAGGAATGAAGGGCAAGGAGCCAGCCCCAGCTGCAGGAAGGAAGGGCAAGGGGCCTGCACCAGCAGGCAGTAAGGACAAGGGCCTGGTGCTGGGACTCAGTCAGAGACCCCACCACCAACCATTGGTGATGCAGCCGTCCGAGGCTGCAGAGGATGGGCTGGAGCCTCGCCCGAACCCGGCTTCACCAGCAGCACCACCACCACCAGCAGTGGGCAGCCGTCCGAGGCTGCATTGGTTGGGCTGGAGCCTCCCCCCACCACCAGCTCCACCAGCAGGACCGCCACCAGCACTACCACAAGTAGAAGCAGCACCAGTGGGCAGCCGTCCGAGGCTGCAGGGGATGGGCTGGAGCCTCCCCCCATCACCAGCTCCACCAGCAGCACTGCCACCACCAGCATGGAGCAGCCGTCTAAGGCTGCAGGGGATGGGATGGAGCCTCCTCCCACCACCAGCTCCACCAGCAGCACTGCCACCACCAGCAGTGAGCAGCCGTCCGAGACTGCAGGGGATGGGCTGGATCCTCCCCCCCACCACCACCTGCTCAACCAGCAGCACTGCCACCACTGAGCAGCCGTCACCGCTGGCGGACAATCTGTAGACCTGCGTCCATGGGCTGTTGTGCAGCCTGCCCCCTGCAAATCCAGTAGGTATGACACCCACCTGAGAGACTGTGACCTTGCACTCCCCTCAATCTGCATCACAGGGCACAATGCTCTCTCCAGCACCAGTGGAGAAGCCATCCACTCACCCCATCCTCCCCAGGATGAAGATCACATGGCACAATGCCCCCTCCAGAACCAGTGGAGATGCTATCAACTCACCCCTTCCTCCCCAGGATGAAGATCACAGGGCACAATGCCACTTCCAGAACCAGTGGGCAAGTCACCCACTTAAGAGATTGTGGCCTTGCACTCCCCAGGACAAAGAGCAATGGGCATGTTTCCCCCTCCAGGACAAGTGGTGTTGTTCCATCTGCCGGCTGAGGTGCCCCTCCCGTTCCCTGTCCCCCTGAGGTGCCTGCTGTTATCCAAATGATGCCCCTGCAGTGTTCTCTCCATGTTGGTGCAGGAGTGAAGTGGCTTCTTGGACTTTGTAATGTGGCCCTGTGGCCCACGAACATTGAGGACTGGGCAGTGTCCCTACGTTTGTAAATATGTATATACTTTTTTATTTGGATGCACGTACTATTTTATCTTATTGCACTCTTTTAAATCTATAGTAGTTGTCCTTGCATTATTCCTGAGGGGTACAGGATGTATATGTTATGTTACTGCAGCTGTATGTGTGTATGGTGGTGGGGGTGTTGCGTGTGTGTGTCACTCTCTTTTTCCTCCCCCCCTCCCCTGTGTGCTAGGCGGCTGTACTTACTGTGGTCTTCTTCGCCATCGTTGGTGTTCATAGTGGAGCAGCACATAGAAGATCATTGGGAAGATATGCAGCTCGAGCTCCATGGCGGCGTGGTTCTTCCCACAGTCTCCACAGGCAAATCGTTTCTCTTCTGTGCAGTGTTTCCACCAGGCTTTTGATGTCGTTGGTACTGCCCCCAGAAAAGGTGGCGGATTGGACTGTCTTAATACAGTTGGCGGAACATTGTCTTCCGCCTGGATGTAGGCGGTTACCGCTGAGGTGCCTGTTGCTTCCGCCCTGTCGGTCGGTGTTTTGAAGTGGCTGTCTGTCTGAGCTGTTTCCACCATGGTCATAATTTGCCAGCCTGTTGGCGGTATTACCGCCACTTTATCACCAACCGCCAGGGTTGTAATGAGGGCCTATATTTTTAGCAGTTAAATAATACCAAACCGACAAAAATCCAAAACAGAGCTCCTGAAATACAGAATTTTAAAGATTTAGGTGAAAATAGCACATAAAAGCACAAAGCGCCAAATGTAGTTATCTGGTCGCACCGGGCAGAGACAAAGTCAAGAGTTCAGACTGACCGCAATAGAGGACGGGCCAGATACAAGGAACCACTTAGGCCCACTGAACACAGTACCTTAAATACTGGTGCTCAGTCTGCGCAGCGTTGCTTTGTGAGGCTTCACTGCAGTTCTGGTGAGGACCAGAGAGAACCTTAGGCCCACTTCCAAGTGTCCAGGACTTGGGTGATACCACTTGGCAGTGCAGACTCACAGATGGCAGAGTCCCAGCGCAGGACTAGGTTGGCTGGAAATATTTTGGATCCCTGAGACTTCAGAAAACAGGAGGCCAGTCTGCTGGCCCTTGGAATCACTCTGAGTTGTAGAGATGCAGGTCCAGTCCTTCTCATTCTCATGCAAGAGGGCAGCAGGCACAGGTCAGCACAGCACAATAGGTGTACAGCAAAGTAGCAGTCTAGGAGAGTGTTCAGTCCTTTCAGGAGAACAGCAGTCCTTCTTTCTGGCAGAGTATCCACAGGTCCAGAAGTTTACTGAAGTGGTGGTGTCTGAGGTCCAGGATTTATACTTTGGTGCCGTGGTTCTGGAAGGTGAAAGAAGCTTCTAGAGGTATGCCTTTTTGTAGTGCGCTGATGCCCTGCCTCCCCTGTCCTGGCTCCAAGCTGGCTAGAATGACAATGCAGGGTCATTAAGCCCTATTGTGGTGAACAGGACCAGCCTATTTAGGTGTAAGTGAGGCAGTGCTAAGCTCCGCCCCCATCAAGCCAGTTAATGGCCCATTAAGACTCATCAAGTGACACCTAATCTCCCATTGTATGTGGCTGACTAGAGGGAATGCACAAGGCCCAGCTGTTACCTACCCCAGAGGTGTTTTGGAGACAGAGAGCAGGCACACAGGGCTGGGAGCAGAAACATGCCAACTTTCTAAGATTTAAAATTATAATGATAAATGTGACTTTATAATTGAAGAGGATTTATCATTACAATTCCATAGGAACCAAACATGATAAAGCCACCTCCTTCCAATCAGGAATCACACTTAATAAATGTATTAAGTGTAATTCCCTAATGTTATTCAATTTGAGGGGTAGGCCTCACAGTTATGAAAAACGAAAAACAAATTTGGTAGTTTTTGACTACCAGGACATGTAGAACTAAAAAGTATATGTCTTGCCTTTTACTTACACAGCACCCTGCCCTGCGGTCTTCCTGGGGCCTACCTTAGGGGTGTCTTATGTGTAATAAAAGGGGAGTTTAAGGCTTGATAAGAGGTTTTAAATGCCAAGTCAACATGGTAGAGAAACTGCACATACGGGCTCAGCAGTGGCAGGCCTGAGATATGTTTAAAGGGCTACTTAAGTGGGTGGCACAATGTGTGCTTCAGGCCCACTAGTAGCATTTAATTTACAGGCCCTGGGCACATGTAGAGCACTTTATTTGGGACTTATAAGTAACTTACATATGCTAATTGTGGATAAGCCAATGTTACCATGTTTTAGAGTACAGGGCACCTGCACTTCAGCACCGGTCAACAGTGGTAAAATGCCCGGAGTCCTAAAGCCAACAAAATTGAATTCAGCAAAAAATGGAGGGAAAAGACAAAATGTCTGGTGATGACCATGCATAAAGGGGCAGGTCCAAAATAGATCTTAACATTTTACCCAAAATCCTGGTCGCCAGATAAGACTTTCTCACGATCATTTGTAGACCCTCGCCCACTGTTTTTGGCATGTCCAGGATGATGAGGATGAGACATTAGCCATCTTGCTAGACGCTGAGATGGCATTTGATAAGGTAATGTCTAAGATGAGGCTTTGAGATGACTTCATATCTAAAGTAAGGCTACTGTATGGCTTCCCTACAGCAGAGGTCAACTGTGAATGTTTTTGGTCCTAGACATTTCATATACATAGTGCCACCTGCCAAGGCTCTCCACTGCCGCTCTGCTATTCTTGATAGCCTTAGAACCCTTGTCAGCATCCATACGCCTCTTTGTGGAGGTTGTCATCATAACTATAGGCACCACAGAGGTGAAGTTGCACCTTTAAGCTGATGATATTGTTTTTCTCCTTTACAGTACTGACTCCTCTCGGACGGTTGTCAAATCCATTAGAGGCCATTTCTCATGTCTCTCGGACTACAAAATCAACTGGTCCAAGGACGAAACCCTTGCGCTGTCCAGAGGGACTACCTGCCCATGCCTAGTATGCCAGATATACAGTGGGTATCAAAGAGACTTTGATATATTGGTATACAGGTGAGCAGAGGCCTTGAGAAGATGGTAGAGGACAATTTCCTCCCACTTGACTAAAGCAGGACTTTCCTAAATGACAGAATCTGAACCTATCCATGTGGGACAGGGTTCAAAAACTGTAAAAATGACAATAGAACTGTGGTATAATTATGTCCTCAGCATACTGCCCCTGAGAGTCCCCTGTTCACTCCTACTCATGATTGAAGCTGACCTATGGTCTTACATCTGGAGTGGCCTTGGCCCCAGATTGAGAGTGCGTAAACTATGGGTGGACACCCCACCAAGCAGTCTACGATTCCCACACTTGTCCCTTTACAGCCTGGCCTTCCATCTTTCCCAGCTGGATCCTTAGTGGCATAAGTCAGTGAATGCTCAAGCATGGGTGCAAATTGAGAAGCACCTCACAGGGCCCTCTTGTCTCTCACTACCTTGCCACTTGCGATCCTCACAATCTTCCTAGCAGGGCAGCCTATTTTTTGTCGCCATGTTGTGGGCATGAAAGGAGGCCCACAAACTCCTGTGAATCCACCAGTGACTCAACAGCCAGGCACCGGTATTGCACAGCGCTGATTCTGTATCGGAGTAGCCCCAATTTACTTGGCTTCGTGGTCCAAGAATGGGCTGTGCCATATTGATCACTTCATCAGTGAGGGCATGCTCAAACCATTCCCAACGCTTAGGAGGGAATTTACGCTCTCCCAGTCTGATTACTGGAAGCACTGACAGTTGTATCATTTTCTTCGTTCAGTGTTAGGTCCCATGGACTGCATGGTCTCCCCCATTCTACAATATTTACAGCTTTGTGGCAAGTGCCAGGGGGTGGTGTCTGGCCTCTCTGGGGTAAAGATAGATAGACTGATAGATGTTTGATCATTGAAATCATTACAACACAACAAATATATTCCTTCCCACCCCTCCACCATCCTGTTCTTTTCCTCACTTGCATGATCACACCATGGAAAGATTGGTTCACCTCCACCACTCCCCCCATGACCTTTTCAACAATACCAGAGTGATAACTACTCCGGTCATGTTATGCTATGTGGTCGCTTTGTTGGCCCCCAATTGCTGTTCTCTGGCTGTGCCTTGAAAATCCTTATTATCTAAACTCTTGCTAGACAAAGTGATACGTCCCTAGGTGGATCTTCCAATGTTATGGCTGTGCTTGTCGTCTTCTCTTTTACCACCTACATTGATTGGGCAGCCAAGGCTGCAATTTGCTGTCACCACCCCACCCCTGATCACCCCGTATCCTTGGTCACTTCCAAGCTTGGGGCTTATGGCCTATTCAACGTTGTCATCGAATTTAGTCAATCTGTCCTCCACCCTCTATTGAGAACTTCTTCTGTTTGAATTGCATTGCCAGGATTTGCCAGTCCCACTGTTGAGTACCCATATCATATTTTCCAATTATTACTATTGCCTTTTGCCTTTATTATTTCCAAAATCGTCAACTCTTGGCTCCACTGGGAAGTGCTCAGCTATTGAAGTGACCCATTTCTTTTTTTTCCAGTTTCGCTTTTTAGTCCTGGTTAGCCAGTGGTTCACTGTTGTTAACTTGCTGTTTGGTGCTTACAGGGTGTAGGAGCCTGGCCTAGTTTGTGGTGGGTACCTATGGTACTTACACCTTATACCATGTCCAGGTATCTCTTATTAGTGTAGTGTAGCCTGTATCTAAAAGCCAGGCTCTCTAGAGGTAGCTGTGGATGAGAAGCTAAGGCTTATCTAGGAGACATGCAAAATTCATTCAATACCACTGTAGTCAAACTTAGTACTTACACACATAAAAGAAAACACTCAGGCCCTCATTTCGACCTTGGCGGTGTTTTGACAAGACCGCAGAGGCACCGCCGTGCTGAAGACCGCCAGTGCAGGCGGTTTTCCGCACAGCGTATTATGACTGCTGGCAGCCCTCTGCCCTTTTTCGGATGGAGAGCCACCAGCAGTCATACTGGCGGTGGCCGGTGAAGTGTAGGCTGCTCCACCTCCCCCGCCATGTCATCAGAACACAGCCCACCGAATCACAGCCCAGGATTCTGTATGGCGGTGTTCTGGTGACGGGGAGCTGGCGGCGGAGCAGCCCCCATGGATCCCGTTCCCTCCCGGAGGATCACTGGACCAGGTAAGGGGATCGTCTGTTAGGGGAGTGGGGTGGGGGGGTGTTGTGTGCGTGCATGGGGGTGTGCCTGTGGGTGTGTAGAGGGGATGTATGAGTGTGTGTATGCGTGCAGGGGTGGTGTGTGTATGGAAAATGTATGTGTGTATGTCTGTGTGTATGTGTGCGTGTATGTTGAAGTGTGGTGTGAGTGTGCGTGTGGGGGTGTGTGTGTCAATGTGGGGGTGTGTGGTGGGAGGGGGATCCTACCACCTTTGGGGGAGGGGAGGTCCTGGGTTTGGGGGGAGGATTCTGGGGAGGGGAAGACCCCTATCAGTGCCCGGGAACGTATTCCCTGGCACTGATAGTGCCTACCGCCATGGATTTCGTGGCGGTACAGAACCCCACAAAATCCATGGTGGTATGCGGGTTGTGATACTGCCAGCGGTGTAGTGACAGCCGCCGGGCTGGAGACAAAGTCTCCAGCCCAGCGGTCTTTACCACCCTGGCAGTCGGAGTGGAAAGTGGCTGTTTTGCATGGCGGTTACCGCCATGCTTGTAATTCCAATTTTTTACCACCGGCCTGTTTGCGGTATTACTGCCACTTCTCCACCGACCGCCAGGGTCGTAATGAGGGTCTCAGTCTTTCAAAAATAAAGGGACTTATTTTGGTGACACAAATACCAAAAATGCCATAGAGACTATACTCCTTTAGGAGGTAAGTAATACACAAATTATATACACTAGTTTGCAGAAATTGGCATAAAAACAGTTAGAGAACAGTGCAATTAGTGAAAATCACAATATTTAAAATGAGCCTAGGGGGAGCACAAATCATATACTAAGAAAGTGGAATGCAAACATCAGCCCCCCACCTAGCCAAGTGTAGTGTGTAGAGGAGAGCTGCGAGTACTAGGAAAGCCCAAATGTAAGTACCACAACCCACCCCAGCGACCAGGAAAACAGTAAGTTTTCCAGAACACACACACATAGAAGTAAAAAAAGAATATTGCAAAACGCAGAAGATACTGCAAGATGCCAACAATGGATTCCAAGACAAGAAGACCTGTGGAAGAAGGGGACTAAGTCCAAGAAGCACAGTAGAGTCCAGGAAGGGCAGGAGCCCCTACCCACCCGGATGAAGGTGCAAGAAGTGAACCACCGGTGAAGAAAAAGTGTCAGCCATGCACCAAGAAGATGAAGTCGGGTTCCTGGAGGATGCAGGTGATGTCACACACCGGAAGGAGGATAGCAGTCGGAGTCTGCCAACAAGTCTTGGCACAAGCAAAGCTTGCAGTTAGCGGAAAATGGCGCTGCCGGGGACCAGGAAGGGCCAGGTGGACCCTACCTAGGAGGGGAGTCAGAGGGGGCCCTCAACAACACAGAGATCACACAGAAGACCAGGCAGCGCCCCCCATGAGTCCCACAGGACGGGGACACGAACGTCGCAGAAGAGGCCCACCCAGCACTACGAAAAAGGTTCCTACGCCGTCGGAGAACCACTCAGGGAGCTGTGCATCGCATGATGGCGTGCTGGGGCTGGAGCTTCAGATACCCGAAGATCTTGAGGAAAGGATGTCAACCAGCCTTGGCAGCTGCAAAGAACGCACTGCACGGGGGTACTGAGAGGCAAGGGCTTACTTCCACCAAAGTTGGACAGTTGGAAGAGAGGACTGTTGGGACCACTTTAGTCCACCACTCGTGATGCAAGATCCACGCAGCTCAGCAGGAGAGGGGGTCCTCGCAGCCGATCATCGTCGCAATTGGTGCCTGCAGAAGCAGGGGACTGACTCCTTCACCCCAAGGGTGGTTCCTTCTTCCTTCTCATGCAGGCTGAAGACGGGCTGTTCTCAGAGGCATCTTACTTCTTTGTTGCAGCTTGTAGGGTCCTGAAGAGTCCAGATGCAGTTTCTTCGGTCAGAAGTTGAAGTGGAGGGTGCAGAGGATTCCTGCTGGAGTCTTGCAATGTGAATTTGAGGAGCCACCCAAAGGAGAGACCCTAAATAGCCCTGAAAGGGGGGTTGATCACCTAGCTGGGTGACCACCTATCAGGATGGGGCTCTGACATCACCTGCTGGCACTGGCCACTCAAGTTCCCAGAGTTCCCTGACAACCTTGAATCCAAGATGGCAAAACTCAGGGACCCTCTGCAGGAGCTCTGAGAACCACCCCTGGGGTGTGATGGTCAGGGGAGTGCTCACTCCCCTTTCCTTTGTCCATTTTCATGCCACAGCAGGGAATGGGGGTCCCTGAACTGGTGTAGACTGGTTTATACAAGGAGGGCAACAAATGTGCCCTTCAAAGCATTTCCAGTGGCTTGGGGAGGCTATCCTCCCAAGCCTGTAACACCTATTTCCAAAGGGAGAGGGTGTAACACCCCTCTCCCAAATGAAATCCTTTGTTCTGCCTTCCTGGACTCGAGCTTCTCAAACAACAGGAGTGCAGAAACCCGTCTGGGAGGTGGCAGCGGCTTGGGCTACCTGGAAAGCCTCAGAGGCTGTAATGGCAATATTGGGGGTCCTCTAAGGAGCCCCCAGAGTGCATGGAATCATACAACCAATGCCTGCAAAAGCCTTAGGGGATGATTCCAACATTATTTATAGCAAACATGCCTATGTAGCTGGACATAGGTATTGACCTATGTCCAGTACACACGTAAAATGTATGTATTGAGTATTTGTAAAGCGCATTCCAACCCGTGGGCCTCGAAGCGCTGACTGAGGTGGGGCAGAATCCATGTACCAAGGGACTCCCCAGTTATTGCGGGAAGAGCCACGTTTTAACCAATCTCCTAAACCTTAAATGGTTATGTTCTTGCCTAAGATTCAACGGGAGTGAATTCCAGATTTTGGCGGCCGCAATGGTAAACGCTTTATCTCCCCATTTCGCCTTCTTAGTACGGGAGGTTTGAATTCGATAGGCAGAAGCAGACCGCAACGGCCTATTAGGCCTATAGAATTGTAGCTTGGAGGTCAAAATGTTGGGCCCAATCCCAGGGACAGCTTTATGAGTGATGCAGAGTGCCTTGAAAGAAAGCCGCTGGGCTACCGGAAGCCAATGAAGGCTTCTGAGGGAGCTCTTAGCAGAGGCCCCACGAGGTAACTTCAATACAAGCCTAGCCGCGGTGTTCTGCATCACCTGTAGCTTGTTGAGGGATGCTTTATCCAGGTTAAGCAGCAGCGCATTTCCATAGTCCAATCTAGAAATGACTAGAGCCAGAGTAGCGGCAATTCTACAGGAGGGTGGAATAAAAGGGAAAACTTTCTTAAATGGCATCCCTGCACTCACAAAGTCTGGGAAAATGGGCCTGAAGTTCATGGGAGCACCTCTGCTAGTGCAGGGGGGGCTCTCACACACAGGTACTTTGCACCCAGCCCTCTGGGTTAGAAGGCCTGCCATAGGGGTGACTTATAAGTGACCTGGTGCAGTGGAAAATGGCAGTGAAAGGGTGCTTGCACCTTTTCATGCAGTCTACAATGGCAGACCTGCAGAACCCTTTGCTTGGGCTTCCTATGGGTGGCAAAATATATGCAGCAGCCCATAGGGATTCACTGGAACCCCAATTCCCTTGGTACCTAGGCACCATATACAGTGATAACAGTTACTAACAACTAAATTTAGGGGAGAGATGTGAGAAAGTAGCCTCTTTCTAGCCTTGTTACCCCCACTTTTGGCCTGTTTGTGAGTATATGTCAGGGTGTTTTCACTGTCTCACTGGGATCCTGCTAGCCAGGGCCCAGTGCTCATAGTGAAAACCCTATGTTGTCAGTATGTTTGTTATGTGTCACTGGGACCCTGCTAGCCAGGGCCCCAGTGCTCTTAAGTTTGTGGCCCATATAGCTATGTGTTCCGTGTGTGATGCCTAACTGTCTCACTGAGGCTCTGCTAACCAGAACCTCAGTGGTTATGCTCTCTCTGCTTTCTAAATTGTCACTAACAGGCTAGTGACCATTTCACCAATTCACATTGGCATACTGGAATACCCTTATAATTCCCTAGTATATGGTACTGAGGTACCCAGGGTATTGGGGTTCCAGGAGATCCCTATGGGCTGTAGCATTTCTTTTGCCACCCATAGGGAGCTCTGACAATTCTTACACAGGCCTGCCACTGCAGCCTGAGTGAAATACCGTCCACGTTATTTCACAGCCATTTACCACGGCACTTAAGTAACTTATAAGTCACCTAAATGTCTAACCTTTACCTGGTGAAGGTTGGGTGCTAAGTTACTTAGTGTGTGGGCACCCTGGCACTAGCCAAGGTGCCCCCACATCGTTCAGGGCAAATTCCCCGGACTTTGTGAGTGCAGGGACACCATTTCACGCGTGCACTATACATAGGTCACTACCTATGTATAGCGTCACAATGGTAACTCCGAACATGGCCATGTAACATGTCTAAGATCATGGAATTGTCACCCCAATGCCATTCTGGCATTGGGGAGACAATTCCATGATCCCCTGAGTCTCTAGCCCAGACCCGGGTACTGCCAAACTGCCTTTCCCGGGGTTTCACTGCAGCTGCTGCCAACCCCTCAGACAGGTTTCTGCCCTCCTGGGGTCCAGCCAGGCCTGGCCCAGGAAGGCAGAACAAAGGACTTCCTCAGAGAGAGGGTGTTACACCCTCTCCCTTTGGAAAAAGGTGTCAGGGCTGGGGAGGAGTAGCCTCCGCCAGCCTCTGGAAATGCTTTGATGGGCACAGATAGTGCCCATCTCTGCATAAGCCAGTCTACACCGGTTCAGGGATCACCCAGCCCTGCTCTGGCGCGAAACTGGACAAAGGAAAGGGGAGTGACCACTCCCCTGACCTGCAACTCCCAGGGGAGGTGCCCAGAGCTCCTCCAGTGTGCTCCAGACCTCTGCCATCTTGGAAACAGAGGTGTTGATGGCACACTGGACTGCTCTGAGTGGCCAGTGCCATCAGGTGATGTCAGAGACTCCTTCTGATAGGCTCTTACCTGTGTTACGAGCCTATCCTCCTTCCTAGGTAGCCAAACCTCATTTTTTGGCTATTTAGGGTCTCTGCTTTGGGGAATTCTTCAGATAACGAATACAAGTGCTCATCAGAGTTCCTCTGCATCTCTCTCTTCACCTTCTGCCGCAGGATCGACCGCTGACTGCTCAGGACGCCTGCAAAACCGCAACAAAGTAGCAAAGACGACTACTGCAACCTTGTATCGCTGATCCTGCCGCCTTCTCGACTGTTTCCTGCTGGTGCATGCTCTGGGGGTAGCCTGCCTCCTCTCTGCACCAGGAGCTCTGAAGAAATCTCCTGTGGGACGACGGAATCCTCCCCCTGCAACCGCAGGCAACAAAAGACTGCATCACCGGTCCTCTGGGTCCCCTCTCAGCACAACAAGCGTGGTCCCTGGAACTCAGCAACTCTGTCCAAGTGACTCCCACAGTCCAGTGACTCTTCAGTCCAAGTTTGGTGGAGGTAAGTCCGTGCCTTCCCACGCTAGACTGCATTGCTGGGTACCGCGTGATTTGCAACTGCTCCGGCTCCTGTGCACTCTTCCAGGATTTCCTTCGTGCACAGCCAAGCCTGGGTCCCTGACACTCTAACCTGCAATGAACAACCTTCTGAGTTGTCCTCTGGCGTCGTGGGACTCCTATTTGTGTCTTCGGGTGGACTCCGGTTCACTCCTCTTCCAAGTGCCTGTTCCGATACTTCTGCGGATGCTGCCTGCTTCTGTGAGGGCTCCCTGACTTGCTTGGCGTCCCCTCTGTCTCCTCATCCAAGTGGCGACATCCTGGTCCCTCCTGGGCCACAGCAGCATCCAAAAACCCTAACCGCGACCCTTGCAGCTAGCAAGGCTTGTTTGCAGTCTTTCTGCGTGGGAACACCTCTGCAAGCTTCTTCACGACGTGGGACATCCATCCTCCAAAGGGGAAGTTTCTAGCCCTCTTCGTTCTTGCAGAATCCACAGCTTCTACCCTGCAGTGGCAGCTTCTTTGCACCCTCAGCTGGCATTTCCTGGGCATCTGCCCGCTCTTGACATTGTCGCAACTCTTGGATTTGGTCCCCTTGTTCCACAGGTACTCAGGTCCGGAAATCCACTTTGGTTGCTTTGCTGGTGTTGGTCTTCCTTGCAGAAACCCCCTATCACAACTCCTGTGCTCTCTGGGGGTTATAGGTGCACTTTACACCTATTTTTCAGGGTCTTGGAGTGGGCTATTTTTCTAACCCTCAGTGTTATCTTACAGTCCCAGCGACCCTCTGCAAGCTCACATAGGTTTGGGGTCCATTCGTGGTTCGCATTCCACCTTTGGAGTATATGGTTTGTGTTGCCCCTATACCTATGTGTTCCTATTGCAATCTACTGTAACTTTACATTGCTTGCATTACTTCCTTTTGCTATTACTGCATATTTTTGGTATTGTGTACATATATCTTGTGCATATTTGGCATCCTCATACTGAGGGTACTCACTGAGATACTTTTGGCATATTTTCATAAAAATAAAGTACCTTTATTTTTAGTATATCTGTGTATTGTGTTTTCTTATGATATTGTGCATATGACACCAGTGGTACAGTAGGAGCTTTGCATGTCTCCTAGTTCAGCCTAAGCTGCTCTGCTATAGCTACCTTCTATCAGCCTAAGCTGCTAGAAACACCTCTTCTCCATTAATAAGGGATAACTGGACCTGGTACATAGTGTAAGTACCCCTTGGTACCCACTACAAGCCAGGCCAGCCTCCTACAAGAGAGCATAACTACTGGGGTCCTGGTTAGCAGGATACCATTAGACAAAGCCAAATACACTTACAAACAGGCCAAAAGTGGGGGTAACTAAGCTAGAAAGAGGCTTCTGGCCACAAACTATGCGGGTCATTCCGACCCTGGCGGTCGGTGGCCGCCAGGGCCACCGACCACGGGAGCACCGCCAACAGGCTGGCGGTGCTCCTACGAGCATTCTGACCGCGGCGGTTTAGCCGCGGTCAGACGCGGAAAGCCAGCGGTCTCCCGCTGACTTTCCGCCGCTCGTAGGAATCCTCCATGGCTGCGGAGCGCGCTCCGCAGCCATGGAGGATTCCGACTCCCCCTCCCGCCATCCAGTTCCTGGCGGTTCTCCCGCCGGGAACCGGATGGCGGGAGGGTGAGTCGCGTGGCCCCTGGGGGCCCCTGCCGTGCCCATGCCTATGGCATGGGCACGGCAGGGGCCCCCGTAAGAGGGCCCCTAAAAGTATTTCAGTGTCTGCAAAGCAGACACTGAAATACGCGACGGGTGCAACTGCACCCGTCGCACCTTCCCACTCCGCCGGCTCTATTACGAGCCGGCGTCATCGTGGGAAGGGAGTTTTCCCCTGGGCTGGCGGGCGGTCTTGCGAAGACCGCCCGCCAGCCCAGGGGAAAACTCAGAATACCCTCCGCGGTCTTTCGACCGCGGAGCGGTATTTCGGAGGGGGGAAGTCTGGCGGGCGGCCTCCGCCGCCCGTCAGACTCAGAATTAGGGCCTATATCCTGCATTATTGGTGCCAGCCCATATGCCCTACTCAATGCAGAATGGATCATAGATCTCCACAAAGTGGCTCTCCATGAACGGTTCACATATAAACTTAACAATAAATTGGAGGCCTATGAGAGGGTGTGGAGAGAGTATCTGCCTGATGTGTCTGCATAAGTTATGGTCTCCTACCCCATCCCCTATTGTGAAGTGATCTGCCGCTGCGCTCTCTGTTCCTGGGATGGTTTAGGATTCCTTGGCTCACTAGCCTTCCTTACTGCTTTTGGGCAATTTTCTTTCTGTATACTTTCTCCAACCACATCTAGCTATTGTCCCTGTCTGCCCACTGCTGCTGCCCTTATTACCCCAGGCAGTGGGGGGCCCTCCCTGACACCTGCTTCCTCCCATCCCAATGCCTATGGTGACTGCAACAACTAAGATGACACTGCCTGGCCAGGTCCCCTGGACAAGAATGGAGCGCAAGGTGGGGGATTCTGTCACCCTGATTACCTGAGGCCGACTATTGTGCACAAGAATATATGGCATGTAGGCAGACACTTCGTGTTTAGTGATGTTGATGATAGTGTCAATTGTATTTGGTTTGTAATGACTGAAGTATATTGCACTCTCAGTTATAAATGCTTCCACCTAGTGGATTCAAGGGAGGTGGGACTACCCATGTTTTTGTTTATGGAGCTGTTTATGGTCACACAGATGTATTTTATATATGTTCCGGCTCTACTGGATCCCTCCTTCCTTCCCACCCTGTTTTCAGGCTCCTCCCTTGTCCACTTTCTTTCTTTCTTTCTTTCTTTCTTTCTTTCTTTCTTTCTTTCTTTCTTTCTTTCTTTCTTTCGCATGTATGGACATTGAGAAGAGTAATCCTATTGCACCAACTAGGAGGTGAACAAGTGTGAACTGGTTCGGTGTGCAAGATCTAGTTCCATTATGATTTTGGCGCTTGTGCCTTAATTGCTCCCACTTGCCTAGGGTTTATGACTGTTATCGCCCCTCAGCCGGTATTGGTCCCTCCATGTTGTGTTGGGTTGTTTTTCATGGCTGTTTGTATTGTATTTTTGACAATTGACAATTGAAATTGTAAATGAATAAATGCTGAAAAAGAAAAGAAAGCAGCTCAGAGGGCCAGCTGTAGCATGTGTTGTCATCAGCTGTGATCAAAAGGGCATTGTCTGCATTGGGTAAGGTAGCAGCCTCACTGCAGCATTATCCAACTCAGTCTGGTAGACGTGTAGAAGAAGGTTAGCATTGATGTGATCTTGGAGTTGAACATATACTGCTTTTTAAATTATCTTGCTAATGAATGGTAGGTGGGTGTTTGGCTGGTAATTTGCAAGTTCATCAAGATCAAGTGTAGTTTTTTTTATGATTGTGAGGATATTTTTTTTTATTGGAGTAACATTTTTTCAACAGAGGGTTCACAAATTGAGCTAAATGAAGTCACACTGCGAGAAAATACACATACCATCAGCAAAGATACAAGTAAACCATGAAACAAAATGCTATGGCAATCAGTATAAAATACAGGGTGCGTCTACTTTTCAGGCCATTGAAGAACAAACAGAGAAGTTTCAATGATGATAATAAGTCATGACCAGCCCTTTTCAGCCCCAAAATTGCTAAGCATCCCCCTCATTTGGCCACAGATTCTCCTTATCCTGATTCTGTGCCCTTTATTGTCAATTAGGGACATTTAAAAAAAGCCGGGTTTCAGAAATTCATGCCACCAGAGCATAGGATTTGGGGTCTCCTTGAGGAGCCAATGCTGGGCCAGCACTAATCTTGCCAGCGATGTTGCAAAAACTATATCCCCGACAGCCTTAGGGTGGTCATCCCCCAACGTTTTGCCTGCCTGCCTCCCTCAATGTTTCAGACCCTGCTTTTGCTGGTTTTAGGACTCTGCACACTTTACCACTGCTGCCTAGTACTAAAGTGCATATGCTTTCTCCACTAAACATGGTAACATTGGTTCCTACCCAATTGGCATATTTAATTTACCTGTAAGTCCCTAGTAAAGTGCACTGCATGTGCCCAGGGCCTGTAAATTAAATGCTACTAGTGGGCCTGCAGCACTAATTGTGCCTCCCACATATGTAGCCCCTTAACCATGTCTCAGGCCTGGCATTGCAAGGCCTGTGTATGCAGTTTCACTGCCACTTCGACTTGGCATTTAAAACTACTTGCCAAGTCTTAAACTCCCCTTCTTCTACATAGAGGTCACCCCTAAGGTATGCCCTAGGTATCCCATTAGAGCAGGGTGCTATGTAGGTAAAAGGCAGGACATGTATGTATGTGTTTTACAATTCTTGGTAATGAAAAACTCATCAATTCATTTTCCACTACTGTGAGGCCTGGTCCACTCTTGGACTAACATTAGAACTGCCCTCACATACTCTTTAGTAGTAGATTCTGATCTGGAAGGTGTAGCCATGTCTTGTTAGGTATTGCCAGAATGGTAATAGAAAATCCTGCTTACAGGTGAAGTTGGATTTAATATTTCTATTTTAGAAATAACACTTTTAGGAAGTGGACATTTCTCTGCACTTAATGCCATCTGTGCCTTACAGCCTGTCTCCAATCCACGTCTGGTCTGTGCTAGTTGACAGCTTCCCGTGTGCACTCCACCAAGACAACCATAAACACAGGACCCTCAGTCACATCTGCATTCATCTGCTTACTGAATGGGTCTTCGTGGGAGGAAGGCTGGAGGGGCTTACACATTTCAAAGGCCAGTGGCCCACCCTCACACAAAGGAGTGATAACCTCCCACAGGGATCCTGGCACACAAGACTGGACTGAAAGGGGAGTTTGTGCACTTCTAAACCATTCTTTGAAGTTTCCCATACTTCAGAGGCATTTCTGGTTATATAAACTGGGTTTCTGACCTCACCAAATGAGACACTTCTGGACCTACACCTGTGCTCTTTCGGAGGAACTGCCTGGCTGCCCAAAGGACTAATCTGGCCTGCTTTGCTGAGGAGGACTGCTGCCCTGCTTGTTGCCCTGCTGCTCTGCTGGCCCCTGACTCTGCTGGAAGGACTCTGCCTTCCTCCTGAAGTGCTCTCAAAGGGCTTGGATTGAGCTTCCTGTTTCTGAGGTCTCAGGGCCAACAAAGACTTCACCCCTTCAGGAAATCCTTGTGCGTCCGAAAATCGTCGCAACGCCTGCAGCAATCAATGCAAAGACTGCATCGCAGCTGAGAAATCACTGCACCAAGTGGAACGACAGCACCGACTTCCCAACGGAGTCAATACAGCGCCTGCATGCAATGGAAAATGTGATGCACCTCACTTCCAGACTCCTCCTGCATGTACCTAAAAGAAGCTTGAGGTCTTCCCAAGCTCACTTGATTCAGGTCCCTTGCACACATAAAGCCAAATGGGGAGACAAAGCTTTTACAGTAGCTGCAGCTAGAGGATGGAACTCCCTCCCACAGAATATTAGGCAAGAATCAGGTTATATGAAATTTAGGAAAATGGTGAAAACTTGGCTCTTTCCTCGTGAATTTTTTGGTACATCAAGATCAGGGTCTTTGATTTAGTTTGTTTCAGTTTCTTCTACTGGATGTTTTTTCTATCTTCATTATTTCTGTTATTTTTCTTATCCTCTGTCTATTTTTTACTACGTGCTTTCTTCCCAGCGCTTCAATGCTCTTTGAGTAGGAACGCGCTTTATAAATCTCGAATTACATTACATTACATTACATCGCATAATGGATCGACGCAGCCCCTGCTCCTTCTACCAGTGTGTCAAGGGTTTTCAACGCATTGTCCCTGGGCATCAAACTATCCTGCATTGCAGTGAGGAACCAAGAGTGCATACCTGAAAATGATGCCAACCCTTGCAGTGTGGAAAGAAACAGCGCATTGTCTGTGCCGCTCCCGAAATCTGACACAACACCTTATTTACCCACACATCTCATCCTCTGCTGTACCCATGCATTGTTATTTTTTACACATTCCAGGTTCTTTGTGTTACAAAGAAACAACTATTGACTTCTGAGGATTGAGACACTTTTAAACCGTTTAAAAGTGATATTTCAACTTGTGTTTATTGGATCTTTGTCGTTTTAACCTTATTTTATTACGATAAACATTATCTATTTTTCTAAACATGTGTGGTATTTTTGTGGTGTTTTCACGGTGTTACTGTATGATTTATTGCACAAATACTTTACACACTGCCTTTTAAGTTAAGCCTGACTGCTCAGTGCCAAGCTACCAGAGGGTGGGCACAGGATAATTTGGATTGTGTTGTGACTTACCCTGGCTAGGATTGTGGTCCCTACTTGGACAAGGGTGTATACCTCTGCCAACTAGAGACCCCATTCCTAACACCTGCCAAATGTGATAGGATGCCTTTGGAATGTCCTAATACTATTAGTTTGGGGTTCCAAACCACATTAGCCTGAATTATCTGATTAAGTTGCCCCCTTATTGATTCCCAGTAGAGCTTGACTGATAGGCTTCCTCTTTCTTGGCCATACATCTGAAGCGTTTTGCATCTTGTCAGCCCTTCATAATGTAGAGACTGTGGGGTGTAAAATAAAGATAGTTGATAAACATAAAATGATGAGCTTTGACCCTCAAGACATTCAAGATTATGTGCACAAACAAGGTAGTATGCCTAATATCATCTCAGATTATCACTACCCGAGGTGCCGGCTCCACTTATCTCTCCTTAATTCAAAAGAATCAGCCCTCAGTCTAACCTCAGCTGAAGAGATCATTTTGTAAGAGAGATGGATACTCCCCTTAAGAGGGCCTTCCATCAGGTAGCCCAGAAAGCTGCTTGAAGAGCTAGAATCGTCTTCCGGTTTTATACTACCTAAAATATGCCAGAGCTGAAGGTACCTTAGAATACAGCACAGGGGAGGGAAAAATATTGATGAAAGGTCATGTTAGTGAGGACAGTGCCATCCTCCAATAATTTCCCTAATTTAAGAAGTTTGGACCCTTCCCAACGTTCCAAAAAACTCTTGTGAACCAGTTGAGGGAGATAGGATTGTAATCCAAATATGTATAAATGTTATAGAGAGTAATATCTGGTAGCATATTTTTTAAACTATGACCAGATAGAATGCTAAACCTGCAGGATCTCAAACCTAGACTGTAATCCAAATATGTAAAAAAATTATAGACAGTAATATCTGGTAGCTTTTTTTTTTTAAGTAGGACCAGATTGAATGATAAACCTGCAGGGTCTCAAACCTAGTCCTTTTGAAGTAGATCATATTGACGATTCCAATACAATGGGGGTGGAGTCACCCACAGTAAGTGCCCTGGAAACAAGCACCCCAAGAGCCACGACTCCCTACCAAGGACCCTGGTTAATGAGAACATGAATACAGCCAGGTAGAGACCCCCACTCTCCCATGGCAATTAAAGAATCTGCGTCTTGGACCTAGGTTTACAATAACTCTGGAAAAATTTCTGACAGGACGCAAAGATCTTATGAAAGAAAATTTTAGGAGTACAGTGAGGTATACACTTTAAAAGATACAAGTAACAAGGTAAGATTATCATTTTATTATGGTTACACCCCCCGATTATCCCCAGGTGTAATCTATTCCACTTATCAGTGGTCTCCACCATCCTCACAAAAATTTGACAGTTGACATTAGTCAAAACCTGAATATTTTCAATACTAAGCTTGTATCCAGAAAGAACACCAAATTTACTCGCAGATGTACTGTTGCCGTTAGAGCGAACATGGTAACACCCTCTGGGCATACAAAGTATCCCCAGAACTCAATAAATTGTGTTTGGAAGGTACATTTGTCTGGCTTGATGAAAAAGTCATTGTTGCAGCACCGTTCTCACATGTTCTATGTTTTCAGTCATGTTTTGCGAGCAAATGAGAATGTCATCAATATATACAACAACACAAAAGTCCGGTAGGTCTTGTAGCACCTCATTTATAAAATACTGGAACGCAGCAGGGCATTACACAACCCAAAGGGCATGACTGTTCGGTGTTCTTCACTCCACTTCAGCCTCCCCTGGGGCTGTGCACCCATTGCTTCACCCTCCACTCCTCAGGGGAGCTGATGCATCTCTGCCCATGATGCTCTGGGTGGCCACAGTCTGCTTTTTCCGGGCCCTCTGGCCAATCCACCACATGGTGATGTCTTTACGGCCAGCCCCGGTCGAGCTGTAGCAGTTGCAGATGGAGGTGTGGGTGTCCAGCGGTCAAGCGCCTCCACTCCAGCACCTGTTTAACTTCTCCTTAGGAGTACTCCCTCTGGGGTTGTGGACCCCCCACACTAATTCCCCTTTGTTGAGGGGTTCAGACATTTTGGCCCTCATTATGACACTGGCGGTAAATCCCGCTTACCGACACACTGATGGCCGCCAACTTACCGCCACGGCAGCGGCTATCCGTCCACCATATTATGACACACACACACACTAATCCGACAGAGTACAGCCACATACACAAATCTGCCAGACCACAGGTCAGTGATAAACTGGCGGTCTCAAAACCCACACCGTTACGCCAGCAGAACAACACCTATCACATTATGACCCACGAAACACTACAGTGGACATTCAACTGTGGTAAACCATTGACGGTACATACCGCTGTGCACACAATGGACACCCACAGACAAAACAACACCACATTGGACAATTAAAAAAATACACACCGGGCACCCATACACACACCACACCCACACCACTGTAAAACATACACCCTCATTACCCACATTACCCACAACCCTTTACGAATACAAATCATTGCCACCAGACAGACACCAAGACCACTGTGACAACTAGACCCACACACCACTCACACCCATACATCTCTCACGCACTCCACACCACACACCCCAACATAATACCCAACACACCCTCACCAACACACATCACATAACATCCATGTCACAACAAAGGCACCCCCGTTTGACTGAGGAGGAGTTAAGGGTCATGGTGGAGGAAATTGTCAGGGTAGAGCCACAACTACTTGGAACACAGGTGCAGCAGATATCAATAGCAAGGAAGATGGAGCTATGGCGGAGAATCGTGGACAGGGTCAACCACGTGGGACAGCACCCCAGAATAAGGGACGACATCAGGTGGAACGACCTACGGGGAAAGGTACGTTCCATTGCAGCAAGACACCAGCTCGCTATACAGAGGACTGGCGGTGGACCCTCACCTCCTCCCCCACAACTCACAGCATGGGAGGAGCAACTCTTGGCATTACTGCATCCTGAGGGCCTGACCGGAGTTGGAGGAGGAGTGGACTCTAATAAGTCAACTTTTGACAATTATCACCCCCATACCTGCATGCCATCATCACACACTCTCACTCCCATCACTCCACTCCATCCCACACACTCCACCATCACATCACACTAATCCAAATGCCAAGCCCTCCATGCATGGACACCCCCTCACAGCCATGCATGGACACTCATCATTAAAGCATGCACAGCATAGGGAAACTAACAATCCCACTGTACACCAAGCTACACAAGCAAAAGCTGGCAAGACAACTCCAACCATAGAGGGTGAGCCAGGGATGTACAAATGTCATACACATAAAGCATAATACATCATTTACATCCCCAGAGGTACCCCAGCCAATGTCACTGGAGAGGAGGCGCCATCACTATCCAGTCCCCCAACAAAAGAGGCCCACAGTGATGACAGTAACTCTGGACTTCAGGATCTGGACGAGTCGGTCACCGAAGCCCAGTCACAGACCATCAGAGACACTTGCCAAGACCACCACCAGGAAATGAGACTCCCCTGATTGTCTCCCTTGTGTCTCACTCAGTCACCTTGTCCACCTTGAACTGTCATTGCTCCCATTCCTATATCCCCATGGACAATGCACCTGTGCTACAAACAGACTGGAACAATACCCTGGACTTTCCTCCATCATCACCCCTTCCATTGCACATTCCCCTCTATATATTAGCACTTCAATAAACACCATTGGATAAAAATAGACTATGAGTACTTCATGTAATACAAATATGTACTGATTTAAACAGCTACAACCATTGCAAATGAACTGTACATAGAATGAGCATAGAATTACCGACCTGTAGCCGGCTATTGTTATCACACCAGGAGAATGTGTCATATCACCAACATCTGCAAAATTAATATCCAGAGGTAACAGCAAGTAGGGCAAAGAAGGAAGTGGGTAATGCCAACATGGCAATGCCACACAGAATACAACAAGAGTCATGGCTTTTGATGGCGCTGGTACTGCTCCGGAAAAGGTGGTGGATTTGTGTGTCAAAATATGGTGGGCATTACTTTGTCTTCCGCCTGGCTGTAGGCGGCTACCACCGTGGTGACTGTTGTTTCCGCACTGGCGGTTGGTGTGGTACATTGGCTGTCTATCAGAGATATCACTGTCATGGTCATAATTTGGGGGTAATTACTGGCAATCTGTTGGCAGTATTACAGCCACCTTATCACCGACCGCTAGCTCGTAATGAGGGCCAAAGTCTGTTCCCAGAGGCAAGGAGCTTTAGGAAAGCGCCTGCCAGTTAGGAGCAGACTTGAGATCTGTTTCTCTGCCTGCACTGTTACAAGCAGGGGAATAAATCAACATATTGCTCCCACCCAGGAGTAGCATAAATAGCTGCTCCTGTGGTCTCCATCCTGTGTATGGTAGGTTCCCTGGGTGAGTACTGGGGCACACACTTTAAAAATATTTGGGACTCAAGGCATGGGGTTCCCAAGGCCAAAATAGGCTTGGGGAGGCGGGTGTGTGGCCCCTCTCTCCTTCAAACATAATATGTCCCTATGGGATGAGGTCCTCAGGGCCTAATGAGGCTGGGCATAGAGGATAAAAGGCCCTCTACCCTTTTAAAAATAGACAGTGCGTTTTCCCTATGATTGCATGTTGAAAAACGATCCCAAACCCTTGATGGAGGTGAATGCATCATTGATTTATTGGAGACCAATCTCTTCTGTACTGACTGTCCAAGAGGAGTACTCTTAAACCAGTAGACAACAAGAAAGAACCCAGAGTCCACTCTTTTCCTGATGAGTATGCAAAGATGCAAAATCACCCACAAGCTCCACCTGTATGGCCCGCCCTTCCAAGCTAGTGGTAAGCAACTGTGGGCCAGATGCAGGAAAATTGCAAATTGCGACTTGCAATTTGCGAGTACTTCCGACTCGCAAATTGCAAGTCGCAATTTGCAATGCAGAACGGTGTCTCAGACACCGTCTGCGACTCGCTATGGGGTCGCAATGACCTACCTCATTAATATTAATGAGGTGGGTCGCAAATTGCGGCCCCATAGCGAGTCTAGGCACTCGCAAACATGGAGGCCTGCTGTAGTCAGCAGACCTCCATGTTCGTGACTGCTTTTAAATAAAGCAGTTTTTTTTTTTTTTAAGTGTAGCCCGTTTTCCTTAAAGGAAAACGAGCTGCACTTAAAAAAAAAAAAACGAAACCGTTAGTTTCGGTATTTTTTCAGGGCAGGCAGTGGTCCCATGGACCACTACCTGCCCTGAAAAAATAGTTTTGGGTCCATTCACAAACTGGAAGGGGTCCCATGGGGACCCCTTCCAATTTGCGAGTGGGTTACCATCCACTTGAAGTGGATGGTAACTGCGACACAATTTGCGACCGCATATGCGGTCGCAAATGGTATTGCATACCACTCCGAATCGCAAATAGGAAGGGAAAACCCCTTCCTATTTGCTATTCTGAAATGCATATTGCGAGTCGGTCCCGACTCGCAATATGCATTTCTGCATGGCAAAGAGGCATTTGCGCCTCGCAAACGGCGATTTTCGCAGTTTGCGACGCGCAAATCCTTTGCTACATCTGGCCCTGTGTTCCTGCCATTTTCGAGGCTGATGGACAGTGTGTTTTTTTCTACAAGAGCATATTGAAAACAGATCTTAAATTCTAGATGGAGCTGAATGCATCATTGATTTATTGGAGTACAATATCTTCTGTAATGACTATCCAAGACATGTGGGTTCTTTCTTGTGGCCTCCTGGTCTGAGAACAGAGTCCACAGTTCTCCCTTTTAATTAATGCAAATGGTCAATCATCTATAAACTCTGCCCCTTTGCACACTTTTCCACATTAGTACTATGCAACCGTGTTTCCACCATTTTCTAGGCGGAAGGACAGCTCAACTTATGAAGGGGCCGAGCTCGTTTCCCACCAATTTTGAAGGTGCGTTCTTGATGCCGAGGAATATGAGGACATCTCCACCAAAGAAGCACTTACTTCATATAATTAAGAGTAAGTTCACTTGTTTAGTGGAGATTCAACTCTCTATCTGTAGTCTTGTCGTCCTCTCTACATGAGGATTCATATTGTCACTGATTTTTGCATGAAGATGCTTGGGGAACAATCACATTGCCAAAATTACACATACACAAGGTCACTGGAGACCTTACCTTGTGGACCTTTACACAGCTGTAATGCTGAGTATGCACTGGGCATTCACTCAGTGATGTAGCACTCAATAATTAGCCAGTAGAAAGTAGAAAGTTGGGTAGCCTTTTATTTAAATTTTAGTCACAGGGGATGGGATCACCAGGTCCTAATTACGCAGAGGGAGGGGGTCAGGCACCCCCTCTCCCAGTTTTTTTTATAGTTGACCCGGGCAATGGGGTCCCCAGAGTCTAATAGGACATGGGAAGGGGGGTACATGACCCCTTCCCCTTTGTACATTTGACTCTGGGGGATTAGGTCCCAGGCAGAGGACCACAGACTCCTTCCCTTATCAATCACTCAGCCCTGGGGGATGGGGCCATTAATGTATATGTTTGGCCCCAGGAGATGGGTACCCAGGACCTGTAGGTTAACTGTATGGAGCGCACACCAACGGATGTGCGCAGTGTGGGGTTGGCAGCCTGCTGAGGGTTTGGTCATAAGGCTTGGCTCCATGCCGAAACCTGTGGCCAGACGCTTGCTGCACATGGCAAAAGGCTGTGTGCAGCATGTGGTCAGCTTCCTATGGGGAGTTGTAAACAGTGCCAGGCTGTAAGACTAACCCCACACCATGTACACCCAAAAGCCATGGGACACTGAGTATTGTCTTTACTTGTATATAAGTACTGTGTAACTATAAGTGGTGTTGCATGAGCTTTGCATGTCTCCTAGTTCAGGCTAAGCTGCTCTGCTATAGCTACCGCTACCTCTATCAGCCTACGCTGCTATAACACTACTACATTTCTCTATTAAGGGATAACTGGACCTGGTATAAGGTGTAAGTACCCAAGGTACCCACTACAAAACCAGGCCAGCCTCCTACATATAGGGACACGGATCCTCTGCAGATCTTACAGTTACTGTGCTGATGTGATTAGCTGCCAACACATCAACCAGGAAGCCATTTTGGGACCAAATATAAAGTAAACATTAAAGAAAAGGTGCCAGGGTAGGCATACCATGACCCCCTAGGCCTGGGGTCCGCCAAGGACCCGGCAGGGCCAAAAAGCATTGTATTTTAGATTTCTGTAAAACTGCGGTGGATCCATTGGAAAAAAAAGTGTGGTTTCCCGCACTTCTTTGTCTTTCAGCCCTTGGATGGGCCAGGTCCCAGGGGCATACTTAAGTGTAAGAAATGGGGAGGGTGCTCATGCAGCCCCCTCCCTAAGGCCAGTTTAGGCCCTGGGGACCTCCACCCTCCTGGGCCTTTATATAATGCAATAATAGAAGGGGGGCTGCGTGCCCCCCCTCCGTAGGCCTTTAAAGGTCCTGAGCACTGCCACCTTCCCGGGGCTTGCCAAGTAAATAAAAGGGGGCTGCAATGGCCCCACTTTTGCTTTAAAAATTGCCCCTGGGACCGCCACCCCCAAGGGGTACAGTATGAGTAAAAAGTCATATTCGGCCCGAGGGCTACCACTTTCCCAGGCATGGCCAATATATAAGTGGGAGAGATGTGTATGCGGCCCCCCTCTTGGGCCCTTTTCATCCCAAGGACCACCACCTCCTTGGGGCTGGCCCTATGCAAAATGAAGGAGGGGGTCCCTCCTGGAGCCATTAACAGCCCTGGGATCTTCCCCCCTCCAAGGCGGGCTCCCTATGTCCTGAGGTGCCCACCGTTGGGAAACAGTTCTTTGCTGTTGCTTGGCAGGAGCTATCACAGCTCCCGCCAAGTGAGAGCAAACTGTGCTCGCTCAGTAGGAGCGGACTTTTCATCTCTTTTCCTGCCCGCTTACGTTCTCCCGTATGCAGGGTGCAGCATTTTTTGCTGCTCTCCGTGCGCAGGAGCAATGCTGGCTCCTGCTGGAGGTGGGGTGCCAGCAGGGTCTGCAGGGTCATTGAGCTTCTCCCCCTAGTCCCCAGCATAAAAATATGCTAACGCATATTTATGTATAAAGACTCATGAGGAGCAATCAAATGAGCCAGAATTATGCTTGTTTGGTGGAGATCAAACTCTTTGTGGTCTCAAAGTTTTCTCCACACAAGGAATCATATTACCAGTATGAAGACGCTTGAGGAACAATCACATTAGCCAGACGTACGCTTGTTTGGTGGAGATTGAACAATTTGTAGTCTCATTGTATTCCCACACCGGATTCATTTTATCAGTATGAAGACGCTCAAGGAACAATTGCATGTCAAAATTAGAGACACACAATGTCACTGGAGACATTACCTTGGGATCCTTTACCGAGCTGTAGTATAGACTATGCACTATACGTTTTACCCCACGCGGTAGCACTTCCTAATTAGCCAGTAGAAAGTACTCCAGTTGGGTAGACATTTTGCACAAAATTGTGGCCTCGTCTAAGTAACACTCTGACAGTGACCTCAACACGAAGGACTCACAAATATAAACAAAGCAGATGGCCCAGTTGAAGCTCTGCTTCGGTAAAGTACAAATCAACATCACTTCTTGGCCAAGGCAAAGCAAGTCTGTTTTGTCTGCAGTTCCACTATGAAAAATTATCTGAAATCCTTGATGGAGGTGAATGCATTGTTGCTCTTTTGGAATGCAATATCTTCTGTGTAGTGACTGTGTCAAGTGGGTTTTCCTTGTCATCTGTTGAGAACAGAGCATGTCGGTCTCCCTTTTAACTACTATGGGTATGCATATCGCAAAATTCCCTGGAAGTTCCGTTCGTTTGACCGAAGGCCCTGTTTGGCGCAGGGTTCGATGCCTATGAGGGGATGGCTGCAGGGCCTGGCTGCAGGCCAGGTCCTGTGACCAACCCCAGCCACACATGGCCAAAGGCACGTAGTGCGGGGTCGGATGCTGGCCGTAGGTTAGGGTTGGATGAGCGTAAGGTAATTTAATATTACTTAACACTAAGAAAACCTTAGAAATTCACTGAAAGAAACAAAGGTTACAGGGACCTTACAGTTAGGAAATAGAATTTAAAAAACCTTAAGTATGCACATAAAAAATCAAAGGTTAGATGGATGTTCTGAATTTACATGCAGAAAACCATAGAAATTCAGCTGTTAGTTATTTCAAGTAACTATAACTCATGCCCGAGGTAACTCTAACTCACACCCTCGCTATGCGCAACTAATTACCCCATATATTACATCATTGATGACATCTTCCATTACATCATTGATATTATTACTACAACATTTGCAATAAAATGATTGATCACAAAACTGTGCTTGGTCGAGGCGCGAACTATAGTTTCCATGGGGCTTGAGTTAGAGTTACTTGAAATAACTATAACAGCTATATATAGATATATATATATATATATATATATATATTATCTGCTTTTATATATATATATGCAGATAAATAGATATAGATATTTAATTATACCAAAGCACCCAAAAATAAAGGGAAACTGGGGTGTCGTTTAGATATAACCCGGGTTTATAGGGACCAGGGGAAAGACACAATGATGAAGTATGATACCAATAGGGGGTGTGAGGGTCATTAAAAACTTTTTTAGGTTTGTTTGCTTTCCAGAGAAACAGGTCGGAATTGAGTCTTAAGGGAGGTAGGAAGGCAATAACCTGCAATTCATAAGGAAAAAAAACAATATATATTTATTTATGTATAAATATGTACATGTGTATATATATATATATATATATATATATATATATATATATATATATATATATATATGAAATCCCCCCAACCTCTCCCATAGATATGTGTAAATAAGGTATATGTATGTCTTATAATCATGACATATTTGATAGAGACTTCTAGTTGCAGATTCCTTACCTTAGAATTCCCCCAGGTGTCAGACTGGATCCGGAGATTTTGGTTCAAGCAATACCCTTGCGCATCCGTAGGTGGTGTCGGTCGACTCCACAGGAGTCGTTGTAGTCTCCGTGTTGACATCAGGAGTAGTATATAGACACCGCCTCAGCCCAGTGACGTTGTTTCTTTTCTTTCTGCGCCACGCGCTGATCCGGAAAGAGCTACCCTTGTCTCTTTTTGACCAACTTCAACCCATTTGTCGAGTTTTTTGGTGCATCTAGGATGTCTCCGAAGACCAGTTTCAAACTGTGCGAGGACTGTCACCGCATGATGTCGGTGACTGATCCGCATCGGGTCTGTTTGTATTGCTTGGAGCGTGACCACAACCCGAAGTTGTGCTCCAAGTGCCGGGCCATGCACCCAAAGGCCTTGAGGGAGCGGTTCCTCGATCTAATGGCAGTCCAGCGCTCGACTCCGCGTAGGTCTCAGTCTTTTTTGAGGGGAAGGTCTCTAGAGCTCTCACAGAGCCACCACCAGTCTTCTTCCTCGAAGTCGTCGGGGCAAGGTAAGAAGAAGAAGAAGAAGTCGGAAAGGTCCCATCAACCTTCGACTTCACCCTGTCACTCAGCTGATGCCACGCGTGAGGATCGTCGATGCTCAAGGCCTCCGTCTTCAGGGCCTGCTTCTGGGTCCGCTCCTAAGTCTCTGAGAGCTGGAGCAACCCCTGCCCAATTAAAGAAGTTTTATGAGGCCATGTGCCTCATTTTTGGGCAGGCCGACCCCAATATGGCGCCTTCGGGCCCAAGGGGGCCTTCAGGTTCCACGCCGGCGGCTCCGGCCACTGAGGTCTTCTCCGAATCCGCTCGCCGATCTGCACCTGTGCCGGTCGTACCACTAAGACCTTTCCCGGGCCCGGATCGATTCGGTGCCCATTATCGACCCGATCCTCATCCCTGACGATTTGGAGTTGGACCTCCGCCTCTGTCTTCGATGGGGTCAATTCACCCCAGGTCAGATTCTGACCCTTTTTCCTATGGGTATCAATTCGGGGAAGGGTTGGAGGGGTTCCTGGACCCTTATGAATACCAGAATGACCCTAATTTGGACTAGGCACAGGAGTTTGACAAGGCCAGTGGACTGGACACTTCTCCAGATGTTGGCATGCTTTCTCCCCCTTGAGCGACTTATTCTATGGTGGTCAGTAGGGCAGCTGAGGTCCTCGGCCTTGAGCTGTCTACTGTACAGGTCAGGTCAAATCTCCTGACTGAGGTGCTTCAGGCAGGAGCTTCCACAGCTGAACCTCTCCTGCCATTCAATGAAGCCCTCACTGATGTCCTATTGGGTACTTGGTCCAGACACAACACAGGAGCTCCTGTGAACATGACTATCGCATGCCGCCATCAGCTCGCCCTGAACGACCCTAAATTCCTGTCCCAACACTCCACCCTGTGATCCTTGTCATCCAGGCATCCTCTTACTCAGGCACACTCCCTTCAGCACCCCTGGATAGGGAATCAAAAAGGCTGGAACATTTTGAGAAGACGATGTTTTCTTCCTCCAGTCTCGTGCTTTGGTCCATAAACACTGCATGCCTTTAGGACCGCTGTACCCGCTCTCTGTGGGATACGGTCACACAAGTTCTGCCTCACATACTGGAGGAGGCCCATGCTGTCGTCTCCCAAGCTGTCACTGATGGGAGAGATGCGACAAAGTTCATGATCAGATGTGGGCTGGACACAACCAACTCTCTAGGTAGATCGGTTGCAATGACGGTGGCCTTGAGGCTCCACAACGGTTGCGCACATCTGTGTTTTTTGGGGGATGTCCAACAGACTCTTATGGACATGCCCTTTGATTGCTCCCGTCTTTTGGGAGACAAGGCAGACGTGGCTTTGGAGAGGGTCAAGGACTCCCGTGCTACGGCTCAGTTTCTCAGCCTTTCCACTGCCCCTCATCCTCAACAGTCCGCCTTTTGCACCTTTCGTGGCTCCCTGTTGCGTCCCTATCCCAGCCACTGTGCCACCCATGCTGGCCAGCCGCTGCGAAATTGGACGTGGGCGTCGGACAGGGAACCAGAGGTCTTCCCAGTCCACCCCTGCCCCGGCTGCAGCTACCAAACCCTCCTAGTCTGTCCCCTCACTCTGGTCCAGTTGACAGCAGGAGTCCCCATCACCTGCCCCACTGGGAATCCATCACTACGGACAGGTGGGTTTGGCAGATTGTTCCAAGGGGCTACTCCCTCCCCTTCTAATCTGCCCCACCAGCCATGCCTCCGTCAGTCAAGCCTTATTCCAGAGGATCATTTGGCACTTCTCTGCCAGGAAGTTGCAGCTCTCTTGGCCAAGGGAGCCATAGAGAAGGTCTGTGCGCCAGAAGTAGGTCATGGTTGTTATTCCCACTACTTTCTGGTACCCAAAAAAGACAAGGGCTTACATCCCATCCTAGACGTTCGGGACCTCAGTCTCTTCCTTGAGAAGGAGAAATTAAAAATGGTCATCCTAGCTGAGGTCCTGTCTGCCTTGAACCCAAGAGACTGGATGGTAGCATTGGACTTGCAGGACGCTTATTTCCACATTCCCATATTGCCTGCCCACCGACGTTACCTGCGATTCGTGGTAGGTCATGAGCACTTTCAATTTACTGTGCTCCCCTTTGGCCTTACCAGCCCCCTTAGGGTATTCACGAAAGTGATGGCGGTGGTTGTAACTCGTCTGCGCAGGTTGGGGGTTTCAGTCTCCCCCTTCCTCGATGACTGGCTGTTGAGGGTGGACTCACCCCAGAAATTAATCTCCCACCTTCAGACTATGGTGAACCTCCTTCACACGCTGGGGTTCACTATAAACGTGCTGAAGTCACACCTGACTCCCTCTCAGACTCTCCCTTTCATCAGAGGTGTTCTGGACACAGTGCAGTTTTGGGTCTATCCTCCCAAAAAGCAAATCCAAGATATTCGAGATATGATTCTGATCTTTCAGCCTCTGTCATGGGTTTCGGTGAGACTGACTCTGAGGCTGCTGGGCCTCATGGCCTCCTGCATCCTGCTAGTGACACATGCCAGATGGCATATGTAGGATCTGCAGTGGGATGTGAAGTTCCAGTGGGCGCAGCATCAGGGAAATCTTTCTGACATGGTCCAGATCTCGGAGGGGACTGCAAAAGACCTGCAGTAGTGGCTTTCGAATCGGCATTGGGTCCACGGCAGATCCCTTTCCCCAGATCTATCCATAGTGACAGATGCATCAGTTCTGGGATGGGGCGACCACATGGGAGAGGAGAAGATCAGAGGCTTCTGGTCTCCGGCAGATTCTGGGCTTCATATCGATCTTCTGGAGCTCCAGGCGATCAGGTTTGCGTTCAAAGCATTTCTTCCCTCTCTCAAAGGGAAAGTAGTGCCAGTGTTAACAGTCTCTACCATATATATTGTTACCGAAGGTAAGTAACTTGTACTTTAACTGGTGTGTCACTTGTGCATGCCACTATTTAGCTTTTGTGCAATCTGGTCTAATGTAGGATACAACCTTCAGCAGTTTTCAGATCTAATTCTAATGTCCTATGCACCCAATAGGTTGTTCAGATTGAGCGTCCTCTTATTGCAGCATTGAAAGCCTCTCTCTCGGTTAGGGCATTTGATGCTGTGTCCTCATTGTCTTTGAAGTACCTATCTATCTCTTTGTCAGTTGCAGACCTGAAGGTTGGGTCATCAAGTGCTGCAGGTTGTACCCACTAGGAAGGGATAAGTGTTGTGTGCCTGTGTTAAGAGCAGGGAAGGTGAACTTTGGTCTGAGAAAGTCCTGCCAAGGGATTCAGTGTGTGAAATCAATGTGGGGATAGCCTTGGTGCAGTTCGTTTTAGCAAGCCTAACATGGAGATCATTTATGCATCAATAGTATGAGAATTCTTTCATTTTGATCTCAGAGCTGGCCACTCACCACGCATGTTCTCTTTCCCAGAGAACTAAAGTAACATATTATTACAATACACAACTATAACATAGCTTTTTGTCAGTGACAGAAATCTCACCCCGTGCTAAACTCTTATATCACTATTTATGGGGTAGGAACGCTTCATGTAACTAATTAGCTAAGAGACAATATAACATCCTGGAAATGTGAATATTTCAGAAAAATGCCTTTTTATTGTTAGAGATGAATATTCAGTTTGAGATATTTCTTTTCATTGTCACCAGAGGAATGTCAAATTTGCCATGATTCCTCATACAAAATAATAATGACAACCATGATTCTTCATATACAGCAATTGATGATGGTCAACATGTGTTTTCACAAATGATCACTTATTCAGGGCTGTTCAGAAAACAGGACAAAAAACAAAAACACAGGGCCAGATGTACAAAGCTATTTTGCATTTCTTAACGGCCCAAATTGCTATGTCTGGCAATCAAGAAATGCTGAATGGGCTTTTCAGAGGTACAGAGCCCTTTGGGGAATCGTAAATTACGATTTCTATCCAGTACAAATTGCAATTTGAGAACCTCTGACTAGAAAATCGCAGATAGGGATTACCTATTTGCGATTCAGATTCAGATATACAAAACATTTCCTAAATGCGAATTGGGCATTAAGGAAATGCAATTACCATTGACTTCAAATCATGTGCAATTTTAAAAAAAAGCACCCCAAAATGTTTTTTTTACGTGCAGTAGAGCACACACATGCCCTTTGGGCATATGTGTTCTCTTCTTATGCACCACTATTTTTGGGGTGTGTTTTGGGAGGCCTTTTGCAAATGGCCATCCTTGGTTTTGCATTTCCCAAATAGCGATTTCCTAAGAGGAATTTGCTATTTGGGAAATGCAAAGCCGACCGATTGTCACAAATGGCATGTGATTTTTCATTTGTGATTTCCTAATAGTGATTCGTATTTTGGAGAAATCGATATTAGGAAATCAGTATCTTGGGACATAGCATTTTTCATTTCCTAAATAGCGATTTCTATGAAGTCTTTATTTAGGAAATGCAAAATTGCATGTACTTACATCTGGCCCACAATAACATCTTATTAATTATGACCACAGCAACTGTTGAAAAATACATTTATCAATAGTTTTTTAGAAAAAAGTATATCTTTATTGTGTTACGAAACATGAAGGGTACACAATACAATAGGCAATATCTGATCCGATCAACGTGAATGCATGCATTTTGGGTAAGTTTACAATCTTGTTACTGTTTATCGGTAGGAAGCTAATACACAACAGTTGTGTGATACATACATCATATATTCCCTGCAATTTTTATGTTTTCGACAATACTATAGTCTGTAATCTTGCACATATGTATGTGTGACCCTAAACAAACTGTACACTATACAATGACAACTTTGAACTATGGGATGTGTGCTTCAGGGGTAGCAGGTGAGTAGTATTGCATGGATTATGCTGTGGCGGAGGGACGGTGTTAGGGGGTACTGTATCTTATTGTTTTGAATATCCGGCATGTAGTACTCGTTAGGTGGGCTGCATGGTCACATTCCTTTCGACCTCCTGAATGGAGTCTTTGCCAGTCTGGTAGCCTATTCATGTGGTTGCCGCGTGTGCTAGCTGTATGTGCCGCCTGTTGTTCCGCAAGTATCCCTGAGCGTAAGTCAAATAGTCATATGTAATAGGTTGAGCTGTGGTTGACTTCCAACACATAGCTAGGCGGCATTTTGCCAGCATCAACGGCAGATCTATGAATCTATTAAAAGGTTTGCGGTGTCCCATGCAGGATGTGATCTCTATTATATAATGTGGTCCCTCTCTGTGGAGTTGGTCTCCCACTATTGCATTTAAGATCCCAGTTATGGACTCCCAGTATGATGCCACATGGGTGCATGTCCATACCATGTGTATGAAATCAGCGTCATTGGAATGGCATCCTTCTACCGTTCCTGGATACATACTCTCCAGTCTTTTGGGAGTGAGGTAAGTATGGTGTAGGTAGTTGAATTGCGTATATTTGAGTCTGTCAATAAGTGGATAGGATCTTTGGTACTGAAAGGCATTGTGACCGTTGTTTATCTGTGGTCGTTATATCAAAGGCTGATTCCCAACATGCTTTAAGTGCCTGAAGGGGTTGTTCCTTGTCTGTGCGTATGTCATTGTATATGTTAGTAACTGCTTGTCGTGTGCCACCCAGGGTCAACAGTACCTGGAGTAATTCAGAGAGTGCCGGTTCCCAGTGTGTTCTATCCCAACATTGTTTTAAATAACGCGTAAGTGCAGCATACATTAGGAAAGTGCCTGGGTGTATACCATAGTCATCCACTATGTGGTCAGTATGTGTTCTGAAAAGCGGTCTCCCCATTCCGTTATGCCTGCTCTTGCCCAGAGAGTAGCGTCTGGACAAGAGTGCATGTCTGTGCAGCCCGGCAGTACTCTCAGAGGTAGCTCCGGTGCATATGGGAAGCTAGAGTGTTTGGTGCACATGTATGTATTCCAGCATTTTTTGGTGACTCATTAAAATGTTAACGTCCTCCTCTGATGAATCTGGGCCAGGTTTCAGTATCCACCTCAGTATCTGATTGGAGGAGCAACTTCTAATGCTATCTCCCAATTTGTTCTGATTATGCTATGCCAGCCAGTGTATAGGCCATTGGAGTTGGGCAGCTGCACAGTAGTGCTCATAAATTGGTGCCCCTAGTCCTCCTCTTGTCAGGGGTGCGTATAATTTGTCTAGTGCCACCCATCTCCTGCCCTTACCCCATATCAGCACTATTAACATAGAGTGCTTTTCGGTGAACATTTTGCGTGGAAGCAAGACCGGAATGGCTGAGAAAAAAATACAATAATCTTGGTAGCACATACATTTTAGAGATGGCGATTCTACCCATTGGGGAGAGGGGAAATTATGTTTAGAACTGCAGGACCTCATGTCTGTTAGGGTTTTACAGATATTTGCATCAATAAGGTCTCTTTCTGAGTGGTAAATTCTAACCCCTAGGTACTTAATGGTGTCAAAGGCCCACGTCAGCGGAGTAGGCGACAGCTATTCCAGTTGTACCTCTGTCAAAGGTGTTACTGGGAACAAACAGGACTTGTCCCAGTTTACCCTCAGTCCAGATGCCCTACTAAAGTGGTGTAGGAGGTTCATCAGTTGGTTCAGTATCCTGGTCTCATTGCATAGATATATGAGGGCGTCGTTGGCATATAGAGATCTGATATGCCAGCTGTCTCCAACTCGTAGGCCCCAAATAGGATCAAGTGCTCGGAGGTAGTTTGACAGGAGTTCCATCGCCAATGCAAAAATCAGCGGTGACAGGAGGCATCCCAGACGGGTTACATGTTCAGTATGGAATGGGTCTCAAACCAGCATACCTGTCTGAACTCTTGTCAATGGGTTGCTATGAAGGAGGGCAATCCATTTAAGGAAGCGGGCCAATGCTAATTTTCTGTAATACATCAGGTATTCCCAGCTCAGGGTGTCAAACGCTTTCTCTGTATCAAGCGAGGTGACCCAAGAGCTATCTCCCTTTTTTTTGCCCAGTTCCTTAGCAGAAACATGCCTTGGAGATTACTATACGTGTTCCTACCTGGAATAAATCCGTTTTGGTCAGAGTGGATCATTCCTTTTATTATGGGTGTCAATCTATTTTTTAGTACATGTCCAAGAATTTTGTATCTGCATTAAGCAGTGAGAGAGGGTGGTAGAATCCCATCAGTAATGGGTCCCTGTTTTAGGTATCACCACCAGCACTACCTCGTGTATTGACGCGCATAGTATCCCCTTGAGATATGCCCTGTTCAACGTTGCTATCAAATGAGGGATCAGTAGTGTCTGGTATGTGGCATAAAATTCAGTCGGTCACCCATCAGTTTCAGGTGTTTTACCCCATGTTGTGTGTTTAATTGCTTCGCCTATTTCTGAAGCCTGCAAAGGTGATTCCAAAACCTCACAAGCCGCTGGTGCTAGACGTGGTATGTTAATGATTTCAGAAAGGGCCCGATGTGATTGCCCTCAGTATTTTCCGGGGAAGTATATAGTTTGGAGTAGTACACGCGGAAGGCAGACTTTATAGATTCCTGTGTGTTAAGTAGCTGTCCCTTCCCGTCGGAGAGAGCAGTTATTGGGACAAGATCAGCATCAGCTCTCAGGAACCAGGCTAGCAATTTGCCAGCTTTATCACCCTTAGAGCGTTTCCTGGCTTGGTATTTCTTGTATTCTAAGTTACTGAGCCTATCAAGGGCCTCCTTATAAGCAATACAAGCTTTTGCTAGGGGTGTTGCTGCAGATCAGTCTATCGTTACAAGCTGTTTTGCACCCTCTCAGTTCAGATTCCAACCCTTGAAGTTTTCTGCATTATGTTAACATATTGTCATAAAGCGTCTTAATTGCATGACACCTGAGCACCACTTTGAGCGCATCCCACTCAATCCCTGTGTCAGTTGCTGATCCCGCATTTGTCTCAACATAGGTTATAATATGTTCTTTAATGGAGTCCCTGAATGCACTCTTGCAGAGCTGTCATAGGGAGTCTTCACATAGGTATAAACAGAGGGAGTCGGTTCGACGACAGCCATATCTGCAGGGGGGAATGATCTGATAGCGTGCGGTTGAGAAGTTCTGCGTTGCCAATCTATTCTAGTATGTAAATCATGTAGCCATGAGTAATAGAAATATTCACAGGTGGTAGGGTATAGGGCCCTTCATGCATCCGAGAGCTGGGTGTGTTGCCCCCAACATCGCAAGTGTTGTGTAAGAGTCATTGATTGGGCCCCAGGTAACGGTGTTCTCGATCTATCTAATTATATATCTGGGACACAGTTATAATCTCCTCCACAGTAGCATGGTGTAGATATATTACGCAAGAGCACTGGAGTGAGCATTTGCAGAAATGTGGCCTGGTTGGAGTTGTGGGCATAGAGGTAGACTGTGGAGATTGGTACACCGTCTAGGTTTTGTTCCAGTATTAAATTTCTTCCTTCAGGGTCAGTCTGGGTGTGTGGTACTTCTAATGGTACCCCCAGGGCCACCGATGTAAGAGCCCCCCTAGCGTATCTTGAGTACGTGGCCCCCACCAGTGTGCTCTGCCAGCACCTGCGTAACCTCTCCATGTTGGGCGGTAAGATGGGTCTCTTGTAGTAGCGCCACATGTATTTTATTTCTGCGTAAAAATTGATACACCCGATATCTCTTTACAAATCCCGCCAACCCTCTGATATTTCATGTCAGAAAAGAATATTAAAACATATGCTTATTTTATCGTTAGGTCCGTTGTTATTCCAGGGTTTGGGACTAGTGTCTATCAGCAACTATCCCCCATGGCTCTTGTCCCCCACCCAGCTCCCTTCTGTCCTCTATTTGACACACATCCATATATGTTCTTACAAATATAGCTACCTTCAACAACTAAAACAATCCCCGTGCTGTACTCTGGGTATAGCAACAACCTCCCTTTCCCAGGCTGTTGTGCCAACGGGCAACCAGCTAATAACACTGTGATGCACATAAGGGACTCAACTGACAACTAAACAGCTTTGGGTATACCCTTCGTGTGTGAGAGGGGAAAATGTGGCCTGGAGGCTATGTAGTTGCTCTCTAAACTGAGTAGTGCAATTCCTAGCCCTTACAGTGTAGTTATAACCACATATCGTATGCATATTTAGTAGAAGCACCCCTTGGTGCATACTATTGTTCCAGGTTGAGGTAGTTATTATATCTTCTTGTATGCTGTTTGCGGGGTCACTTGGGGGCCACCGCCCAGTAGCATGTCCGTTAAGGCCCCGTCAGCCTCTAAGGCAGTGGTTTTCAAACTTTTCAATGCCGTGCCCCTCCAGTGAAAAAATAAAAATCATTGGGGCCCCCACTCAGAATTTTTCACAATTATTCTATTAATATGGCAATGTTTAAACATGTCTAGACTTATTTAAATATTGAAGTTAAGTTATGTTACCTTTTTAAAAATGGAAGAAATTGTTTACTGCTTAAAACAAAGCACATTTATCTGCATGATACTTCTTTTGGCCAGAGCCTGGTGCCCCCCGGGATCACTTGAGGCCCCCCTAGGGGGGCCTGCCACCCCTGTTTGAAGACCCCTGCCCTAAGGTGTCATCCATTGTATGTTCCTGGATGGACAAAGGCGGGGATGGGGACATTGCGTGCTGCTCCACCTCTGCCACCACCCAGGCTCTCTCCTTGGCCACCTGCTCTTTGGGTGGTCCTGCCCGTGACTGATGGCGGCGCTGGCCCCGACTCCTGCGACTCAGGTCTCTTGTCGTTCGTGCTGTTGCCTCTGCTGTGCCGTTAGTTATGCTTCTTTCTTCCAACCACCTCCAGGCCTCTTCCGCTGTGTTGCAGAATGTGGCAGCGTCATTGTACGCAATGTGAAGTGTTGCGGAAAATTGCAACACATACTTAATATTATTGTCTGTGAGGCTGCGTTTCACAGCCAGAAAGGAGGACCACCTACTTCCAAGGTATATTCCGGGTAATCCCTATGAGTACGCATAACTGAGAAGAAAGTTGAGTGTTTCCCCTGTAGTACTGTTTCTGAAAGCACTTCCTCAATGTATAGGTCCATGCTGGGGCCCTCTACTTGCTCCGGGATACCCACCATACATACGTTGTTGCAACGGGATCTGCCTTCTTAGTCCTCTGCCGGCTAACTTAGTTGTGCCACTTCTCCCTGCATGTCCCTGATGTGCATGGTGGCATCCAAGACCGTTGGTCTAAGAGCTGCCATTGTAAATTCTGTAGTGTCGACTTTCTCTTTTAATTTCTTGTGGTCTTCTCGCATGTGGGCCCTGTCTATCCATAGAGCTTCAATCTTCAGCTCCAATGTTCTTTTAATGTCTAGCACAGCAGTTAGAATCTCATCAAACCTTTGTGAATACGCCGCCAGAGTCAGTGCCAGGGGCTGAGACTATGGATGGGAATGTTCTCCTGTCGCGCCATTGCTGTGCGTCACGGGCGCACCCGCCGTCTGTCTATCCTGTTTCGTTCAGCTAATCTCAGTACTAGAGCTGACGCTATAGTCGCAGTGGTTAGCTCGCCAGCTCCCAGCTGTAGAACTTGTGATTTGTCTCATTTAGTGAAGTCTTGGTGGATCAAGGGTGACCTGAGAAGCCACAGCAATTCCTATAGGAAATCAAGGTACAACACCAGGGGCCAGCCTCCGCATCTCGTGTGTGCTAGGGGTCCTTCAGTCTGCCACCAATCACAAGGGTGCACTCATTGTGCTCTGCACACCACAGGGGTAAAGGAGGAGGTAGGAGCGGCCTCAAAGGGGGGGTAGGGTACAGGAGGCACATGCCCTGATACTAGCTGCAGAGTTATAAGGCCCCGACGCCCCTCCTTCAGTACAACTCCTTACTTGCAATCAGCGTGCACTGGTGTCGTCCTCCCCCTTGTCTATTTGGTGCTGTCCCCTGCCGGCAGTCCCCGCTGGTCCAGTTTCACACATCCCGGCTTATGGGAACAGTTAGGGGAATGGGGGGCACAACAGGTGTGCCTCTCAGACCACTTCGTGCTGTGGTGGTTCGACCTGCTTCAGTCGCTCACTCGAGGTCCCCGGCCTCTGGCACCTCTCTCTGCCATCTCCTCCATGCACCTTGTGGTCTCGGGGTGGTGCTCCTCCTTCCAGGCCTCAGCCAGCCAGCAATGCACAGCTGCGGAGCATCGTGGTCCACGAGAGCCGATTGCCCCGTGTTCTCCATGGGCACAATGCCCTTAAAGTTGTTTGGCACCCAGGTGCACTGATCAGTCGGGGCAGAGGCCTCCCACCCCCAGATCTACCTACAGAGGCTAGGCCATGGGGGCACTCGGTCCGGCACCCAGCTCAATGCCTCGGCCATGCGCCCAGGGCAGCCCACAGCAACGTTCATTCACCCTCGATGACGGTGTGCTACGGCCTGCCTGCGCCAGGGATGCACAGCTGATCACCGGCAGTGGGGACTCCCATTTTGATGAAATTACAGCTCCGAGTGGGGTGGTAAATACAGGATGTGGGCAGGGCCTGGAGCGGAGCTCCGTTTCAAGCGTCTACTCCAGTCGCCATCCTGGCCACAGTCCTACATTTCTCAATAGTTAACATTGGAACAATATACCATCTTTCCATTGAACTGCCAATACCCCTCAGCATCGACCAAATGATTCCTTTAAGAGATCTTAAACTTTCTATCACAGGTAAAACAAGGCACATAATATGACATTTTATGTCTCCAGACCATACATAATATACATGGACTCTCTCCTTCACATGTTAGAGTTCAGAAAAGTGTTTTATGTAGTCCCTTCAATCTGTAGTAAATACTCTACTTTTTCTAATCACCAATGTTCAAGGGATTATTTAATATGGCTTATGTTATTGTAATTTTATAACAACGCTATTTAACCTTCCAGTTTTCCTTCTCATTTGCTTTGAGATAAAAGATAAAACAAGTATAGCATTGCAACCGATGTCTAGTCTAAAACTGGTAGAAAAATCTGAAATAGACAACATTTCCTTCATAGTATTCATTATCAAACATTGCCCAAACCTATCCTATTGAGTTAATATTCACCTTGACTCACATCACAATTCAACCAAGTTAATCTCTTTGTTCTCAAATTGATATGATACTATGTCCGGTGAGTAAAGTAGGAAATTCACTGCCCCATCTTATTAATTTCACCTTGTTCTATAATTCAAAAGTTTGGCCCTCATTATGACCCTGGTTGTCAGTGATAATGCGGCGGTAATACCGCCAAAAGGCTGGCGGTAATAAAAAAAAGGGATTATGACCATAACGGTAATCGCCAACACAGACAGCCACTTTAACACACCGACCGCCAGGGTGGTAACGGTCGCTGGGCTGGAGACTTTGGTCTTCTGCCGGGCAGCTGTTACATTCCCACTCTCAGGATCATGACCCCGCCTTCCGCCATGGTTTTCATGGCAATCTTACTGCCACGAAAACCATGGCGGTGGGCACTATCAGTGCCAGGGAATCCCTTCCCTGGCACTGATAGGGGTCTCCCCCACCCCCTCCCAATCCCCAAAGTCCTCCCCCACCCTCCCCCTCTGTTTCCTGCCCCCGCACATTTACACACCCACACGCGCACCCATATACACACATGCACTCACGCATACCCTCATCCACCCACGCATGCACACATACATACCCACACTCTGCAACACACACCAACATACTTTGTCGCACACACGCATTCACAACACCCAACTTACACGTACACTCACATTCAGTCATTCACACACTCATTCAACGTGACTCACACACGCATGCCCGCATACCAAAACATACACACACATACACCCCACAACACCCCCACACATGCACACAACACCCCCACCCCCTCTCCTGTCGGAGAACCTGACTTACCTGCTTGCAGGGGTTCCTCCGGCCAGAGACGGAACGTGGCGCTGCTGTCAGCAGCAGCATCTGTCAGCAAAACGCTGCCAGGCGGTATCATTGCTCATGATACAGTCAGCGGTGTTCTGCTGGTGTGTCGGTGCTGCTGACGCCATGACCGTCGGCGGTATTCCACCAGCCTTCTGCCGGAATACTGTAGACGGTCATAATACGCGTGGACGTCTGGTAGCTACGGCGGCAGTATGTTGGCGCCCGTCGCCGTAGCGGTAGGCGGCAGTCACTGCCAATGTCTTAATGAAGGCCGTAGTCTTTTCCTTCTGTAAGTGGCACTCAGTTCTCCAAATCCGTTTTATGATCTCTTTATTTAAAAAAAATTAACTCTCCAAATCTCCCAAGCATTTGACTAAAAGAAAAACATGTTCCTCTTTATAAGGCATTAAATTACCACATCACCTGTCTGTTAGAAATAGGATCTTTGGTTGGCAGTCAGTTTGCACTGTGTCCAAGCAGGGACCTTAACTCTAGTCCAGGCACTGGAGATACACACTTAGATAACCCGTGCTCACCACCTTTGCAGCTGGGCACAAGCAGTCAGACTTATCTCAAAGGCTATGTGCAAAGTATTTGTACCAACACACAGAGTAATGCAGGGAAAACACCACAAAATGGACACCACACCAGTTTAGAAGAATAGGTCCTATTTATCTAAATCAAACAAGACCAAAACGACAAAAATCCAACATACACAAGGCAAGTTATGATTTTTTTAAAGTAAAAAGAGTCTTAATCCATAGAAAACAATGGAAACGTTTTTACACAAAGTACCTGGTTTGCGTCACAAATAAAGCCGCACAGGCGAGTGTGCATCGGAAAAGTCAGCGATGCGTTGATTCTGTACTCGCAAGTGAGGCCATGCGTAGTTTCTCCACCGGTCAGGTAGGTGATGCGTCATTTTTCTCTCCCGCAAGAGAGCGATGCGCCGACTTCCGGACAGGACACCTGGGATCCGCACAGGTTCACAATGCCTGAGAAATCCGGCCGCACAATGATGGAAAACCACGCTGTGTGGGGTTTGCATCATTTTCATCTGCCACAAGCAGGAGTTGCGCCATTTCTCCAGCCGCGATGCAGGTGATGCATTGAAATCAACCACGAGGCTGGTGGTGCATCATTTTTACAGCTGCTTTGCAGATGATGCATCCAAATTTTCCCCGCACTGCTCCCTGTGCGTGGATTTCCATCCTTGTTCTACCAGCTTCACCTTTCAAGGGCCCAGGGACTGGTTAGTGTACCACTTGGTAGGGCAGGAGTCTCTGCAGAGAGTTTAGGTGCTGGCAGAGGAAGTCTTTGCTGGCCCTGAGACTTCAAAACAGGAGGCAAGCTCAGTCCAAGCCCTTGGAGATTTATCACAAGCAGGAATATAACACAAAGTACAGTCTTTGTCCCCTTCCTGAGGCAGAAGTAGCAATTGTAGGATAGCCCAGCAAAGCACAGTCACAGGCAGGGGCAGCACTTCTCCTCAGCTCTTCAGCCCTTCTCCTTGGCAGAGGTTCCTCTTTGTTCTAGAAGCTAATCTAAAAATATGGGGTTTTGAGTCCATTACTTATACCCCTTTCTGCCTTTGAAGTGGGCAAACTTAAAAGGAACGTCTCTGTTGTTCACAAGATCCTACCTTACCCAGTCCTAGCCATAGACACACACCAGGGGGGTTGAAGACTACATTGTGTGAGGTCAGGCACAGCCCATTCAGGTGTAAGTGACCACTCCTCCCTCCACTCTAGCCTAGGTGGCCCATCAGGATATACAGGCTACACCCCAGCTCCCTTTGTGTCACTGTCTAGTAGAGATTCACAAACAGCCCAACTGTCAATGTGACCCAGACAGGGAATACACAAGCAGGCAGAGTCACAGAATGGTTTAAGCAAGAAAAATTCCCACTTTCTAAAAGTGGCATTTTCAAACTGACAATTTAAAAACCAATTTTACCAAACAATGTAGTTTTAAATTGTGAGTTCAGAGTCCCCAAACTCCATATCTCTATCTCCCAAAGGGAAACTGCACTTAAAAGATATTTAAAGGCAGCCACCATGTTAACCTTTGAGAGAGCTAGGCCTTGCAACAGTGAAAAACGAATTTGGCAGTATGTCACTGTTAGGACATGTAAAACACATCAATACATGTCCCACCTTTAACATACACTTCACCCTGCCCATGGGGCTATCTAGGGACATTCTTAGGGGTGCCTTACATGTCTAAAAAGGGACAGTTTGGGCTTGGCAACTGGGCACACTAGGTGGAATTGGCAGGTTAAAACTGCACACACTGCATTTGTAGGTCTGAGCCATGTTTACAGGTGTACTCATGCGGGAGGCACAACCAGTGCTGCAGGCCCACTAGTAGCATTTGATTTACAGGCCCTGGGCACCTCTAGTGCACTTTAATAGGGACTTACTAATAAATCAAATGTGCCAATCATGGAAAAGCCAGTTACACATAAATTTTACGCAGGTAGCACTTGTACTTTAGCACTGGTCAGTAGTGGGAAATTCTTCAGAGTAACAAAACCAGCAAAAACAGAGTCCAGCACGCAGTCAAAACATGAGATGCAGAGGCAAAAAAGAGAGACCAAACCAAGGACGCCAGGTCTAACACTGTCTCTCAGCTACTGTTCAGAAATATAAAATTCAGAACTAATTACTCATTATGCTCAATAATTTCACCTTCCAGTTGAAGATTTATAGAATAAAGATAAAAACTAATATCACCAACTAGTTTTAGTGTCTTGGTCAACTTAAAACATTGTATCTCTCATTAACTCACCTCAATTATGAACACAAAGGGAACTATTTTGAGTGCTTTGCTCCAATATATTTATTTCTCTTGATAAGGGTATCTAGATTCAAAAACAAATAGGCTGATTTCAAAATTAACCAAGACAACCTCTTCTCTATAACCTGTCCCAATCCGCAGTTGTTAACTCGCCTTTCAGAGTTCTTCATCCTGATCCCCCACTACAGTTAAGTCTATTACCATCTTGTCCACTCCCTAAATACCTTGCCAAAGTCCACCCCATTCTAATCCATGCGGTCTCACTTAGGAAGCAGGACACAAATACTTGCAGTTTATTAGCCACTTTGTAGTTATAATTAGGAGTGCCAGGTATAGGAATTCCTCTGAAATTTGGATGTTAACAACTTGGCTCCCGTTTGATGAATCACCAACAAACTTTCCAGACCTACAGCTTTTTCCACATTGGCAGCGGACGGAAAGATTGGCAGTGGTTGACTGAGGGATGCAAAGATAAAAGGAGGGTTTCAGAACACATTTCTACCAATGCATTTTCCAAACTCGTTTGTATCGGATGTAGCAATGATTGGAAGGATGCCCCTGAAATTTGGCATTAATTATTATACAATATTGTGTGCAGGGGATCATTCTCAGTACTACAGGGGAGTAAGTTAGGTATTTTTAAGTTATAAGGCATTTAAACTTAGTAATACCTATCGCTGCAGTAGTTTTGTGAAATGTTAAGGTATTTGGCGAAACTACAGCAGTACATAGCCTTGTCAAGGAATGAATGATGGAACAACAAATGCTGGAACCATGCATGCCTCAACAACGTGGTCAGAACAACGACTGCGTTGTTACCACAAATGCCTTTACCATGCATGCCTTTACAACAATTTTACGTTGTAAAAGCATGCCTAGTAAAGGCATGTGTGGGAATGGCATGCCACCCCTAATACTAAAACTATCTGACCCCCATCCCCTAAAACAAAACTAACTCGGATTGAGCCCTAAATCCTTCCCCAACCACCCCCACCTGCCATAAAAACAACTAACTTTCCTCCCTGCCCCTAAAAACCAAACTACCCCGATCACCCACCCCCAAAAACCAAACTACCCGATCCCCCTATCCCACCCCTAAAAATAAAAGTACCCCCATCCCCCCACCCTATAAACTTAACTACTCCGATAACCCACCACTAAAAGCCAAACTACCCCGATCCACCCACCCCCAAAAACCTAACTACCCTGATCCCCCCCCCAAAAACTGAACTACCCCGCCACACCCCAAAACAAAAGTACCCCGACCCACCCACCCCAAAACAAAACTACCTCGATCCCCACCCCGCCCCTAAAAACAGAACTGGCCCGATTCCCGCCCCTAAAAAACAGAACTACCCGATCCCCCCACCCCGCCCCTAAAAAAACTACCCTGACCACCACACCCCACCCCAAGCCCTTAATCCATCCCCCACACCTAAAAACTACCCCCAACCAATGCTCAGCCCCACTTACCTACCACATCCTCTCCTGATGTACTGTCCCCTTTTCTTTGCCTTAACCACACATGTGCGTTGTTCAGCACATGTGATGTGACAGTGAGGAGGGGGGAAGGCAGTGAAGGAAGTGGATGTTGTTGTGTGTGCAACTGTTTGTTGTTCATGTGAGTGCTGGTAGCTTGAAGTGTGCTGCCTGTGTTTGTCTGTACCACTCTTGTGTGATGTTTTGTGTGCATGCTTGTCTGTATGTGTGCATGGGATGGGTTGGGGTTGAGGAGATTGGGACTAGGAAGTTGTAGTTGGAGGAAGGACGGTAGGAACAGGGACAATGGCTGCCATCAGAGAGGAGGCCAGAGCCTGTAACGATCTCTGTTCGGCCACCAATACACTGTGAATGCCCTCCAGGAATGCATTGCAATGATGCATCTGGGATGCCAGCCCCTGGATGGCATTCATGAGGGTTGACTGCCCTACAGAAATGGATCTCAGGAGGTCAATAGCCTCCTCACTGAGGGCAGCAGGGCTCACTGGGGCAGGGCCTGAGGTGCCTGAGGCTAAGGAGATGCCCACCCTCCTGGGTGAGCCGGCACGGGCAACTCAGTGAGGGGCTACTGGTAGGGCAGTGCTGGTACAGGGGTGGCATCTGTACCTGTAGCTGGGGTGGTCCCAGAGGTGTCCGCCACCACTAGGGAGCTTCCATAGGAGGAGGAATCTGAGTCAGTGTTGTCACCGCCTGTCTCTGCCTTGGTGTTCCTCTTGCCCTCCATCCCACTTGTCCTCTTGGCGTCAGTGGGCTCTGCCTCCTGGGTCCTGTGGGATGCAACTCCCTCTGTCGCAGGTGCCCCTACTCCTCCACTAATGCACAGTTGGACAGGATGACAGTAGGAAAAGGAGGGTGGAAGGGAGTACTTCGTCAGTTGCAGCACCAACACCACAGATAGCATTACCGTTACACACAGGGATCAGGATTGAGCACCATGCATCGCACTGGCATTCCATTGGCTAGATACCACAGCAAGATGCGAGCCAACCGCTGCCATCTGCACCCCTCCTGGGAGTCACTAAGCCCTGTCTCACATGGAATGCACATGGAATGCAAACTAGGTAGGTTACCAGATTTAGCAATACAACTATTACCCTTGAGCTAGAGCACGCTGTGATCTCTGACCTGCATTAAGGGGCACCCACTAACTGGCTTCCACCACCAGGATCCCATGCCACCTACCAATCATAGTTGGAACGCACTCTGTACTCACCCACTTGTGGCTGCGGTGATGCCCTCAGGCCCCCATCCAGCTCTGGATAGGCCATGCCAGTATGCTGCCCATCAGGGGGGTCAGGTTCCGACAGGCACGCCTCATTGGGAGGCCATCCCCAACTGGGGCTCCGCGTTCTTCCAGGCCCAGCGTCTCAGGTCCTCCCACCTCTTCCTACAGTGGGTGCTCCCCCTGCTGTAGACCCCCCAGGTTCACACGTCCTTGGCCATGGCACACCACAATCCCTTCTTCTAATGGGCACCGACCTGCAGAGGAAACACAGACAGAGGGACACCATTACACATACAATCCAGCCTGTCACACTTATGGCCCACAAATCCCCTTCCATCCCTATTGGCACACACATCACCCAGTGCCCACCATGTACACTACCACCAGACATATGACCCCCCAAATGACACAATGCTTGCACCCACATTCCATGCAACCTTGTCACATGCATCGTGCCCAAGGTGTACTCACCTGTTGGTCTGGTGGCCCATACAGCTGCCCATACTGGGGTAGGACCCCATCCACCACACGCTCCAACTCCTCCGAAATGAAGACAGCGGCCCTTTCCCCGGTCACACATGCCATGGCAGGATCCAGACACAGGTCACAGCAGCACACACAGTATAGGTGTTGCCCTGTGGAAAGTCAGGAATCAAGTGAGGTTATAGACAGAAAATGATGGTCACGTGTGCAGCGGTGTACACCGTCCCCACCCCCGGTGATCCCCATTGGTCACTGTACCCATAGAGCCCATGTTATCCAATGAGGAATAGCACGGCGGTGCAAGATCGCCTTCCGCCATAACTAGCAACGCCGATGGAGTTTCCACCTGTCCCTACATACAGGCCAGGCAGACGCCATTTTATGGTGGTGGACAATATTCAGATAATCGAGAACTGCGTCATGTCTATAATATGCACATACTTTGCCATTCCCATTGTCCCATCACATTACTGCTCTATGTACACTGAGGTTGTGGTTCCATTGTTCAAATTGTGACAGCCTACTCTTGTGTCCCTTAGATACCTACCACTGCAGAGGAATCAGAGGAGGAGACAAGACCACGTGTACAGACCCCTTTTGGACTTGGCTACACTGGAGGACAGGCACATAGTACTGACCTATAAACTGGACAGGGCCACTATCACAGAGCTGTGTGCTCATTTGGAGCCTGATCTGATATCAGCTATCCGTCATCCCACTGGGATACCCCCTCTAGTGCAGGTTCTATCAGTTCTTCATTTCCTGGCAACTGGTTCTTTCCAAGTAACAGTGGGCTTGGCAGCAGGAATGTCACAGTCAATGTTCTCAATTGTGCTAGCAAGGGTTTTGTCTGCCCTGGTGAAACACATGTGCAGCTACATTGCTTTCCCCCAGGTAGATGATTTGACCACTGTGAAGGCAGGATTCTATGCAATGGGACATATACCCAATATTATTGGGGCGATTGACGGTACACATGTTGCGTTTGTCCCCCCCCGCCAGAATGAGCAGGTGTTCAGGAATCAGAAGTGTTTCCACTCACTCAACGTGCAAATCGTGTGCCTGGTTGACCAGTACATCTCCCCGTCACTGCCAAGCATCCTGGGCCGGTTTATGACGCCTTCAGCCTGAGGAATAGCAGCAACCCAATTGTGATGGCACAACTACAGAGGCACGGGGAGTGGCTAATTGGTGAGCCTGACGCCCCACCCAATGTATGTCAGCGTATGCTTTCTGTTGTTGATACCTACCATTGTGTAAGGCTAATGTTTGTCCCTCAGTACTTGCAAGAGACCCTGGCTACCCAAACCTATTGTGGCTCCTGACCCCTGACCCCTGTGAGGAGTGCCAGAACAGGGGCTGGGCATCGTTATAATGATGCACATGGGCGAACCAAGAGAATTATTGAAAGGACCTTTGGCCTCCTGAAGGGCAGGTTGAGATGCCTCCATCTAACAGGTGGATCTCTGTGCTACTTACCGAGAAGGTCTTCTAGATAGTAGTGGAATGCTGCATGTTGCACAACCTGGCCCTCAGACGACATGCGCCTTGTGTGCAGGAGGAGGAGACTGGAAATGCCCCTGTGGCAGGAGTGGACCCTGAGGGCAGTGAGGATGAGAGGCAGAGGATGAGGATGTGGACAACAGAACATCAGTTATACGTCAATACTTCCAATGACACACAGGTGAGACAGTGGAACTGACCATTCCCCTGATTATCGATGTTTTCTGTGTGGCTGTAGCAGGATGGCATTCACTTCCTTTGCATCTCTAATTAATGTCACCTAGGGCTTCTCATTTTGCAGATGTTGGTGATGTAACAACTGTGTACTGATGTGATGACTACAGACAGATACAGGTCATTAAATGTATGCTATCACATTATTCAGATCATTTGCACATGATGTGACTGTTTTCATATATGCACATTTTCATCACATAAAGAACTTTCACTCAGGTTGTGTTCAAGGGTGTTTATTGTAGTGCAAATAATTGACAGTAAAATCCAATGGAATGGGGTGATGGTTGAGGAAAGTCCAGGGTATTGTTCCATTCTGTTTGTAGCACAGGTTCAGTGTCCAAGGGGCCATAGGAAGGGCAGCAAAGGCAGTTTAAAGTGGACACGGTGACAAAGTGAGAGACAAGGACATTCAGGAGGGTCTCATTTTCTGGCAGTGGTCTTGGTCTTGGCAAGTGTCTCTGGCTTTTGTCTGGGTCGCAGGGAACGTTTGTAGGGTTGTTCATCTTCTGCAGGAGGAGGGGTGCTGGTGGCATGTGGGTCCTGTGGCAGGGCCTCCTGCCAACTAGCTGCAGCGGAAGTGGTGGGCTGGTCAGTAGACTGGCTAGTGGTAGGGGCCCGCTGGTGTGCTGTCCATTCCCTCATGATGTTTGCTATATCTGCCAGCATCCATGCTATGGAGACCTTGGTGGTGTTGAGGGCCTGCAAATCCTCCCTGATCTCCTGATGGTGTACCTCCTGCAGCCGCTTGTTCTCCTGCATGTTGGTAAGGATCTGACCCATCTTGTGCTGGGATTGTTTGTAAGCCCTCAGAACATTAGTGAGTGTCTCCTGTAGAGTCGGTTCCCTGGGACAGTCCTCCCCTGGCGCACAGTGGTCCTCCCAGTGTCCCTGTTCCACTATGCCTGTGTCCCCTGAACTGTGTGACCACTGCCACTGACCCCAGGTCCCTGATTGTCTTGGGGGTCAGGCTGTGGACTCGGGTCCCTGTATAGGTGGGCACACTGCTGATTGACGTGTCTGGGGACAAAGGTGTGGGGAGGTTGGGTGGGTGCTATGGTGTTAGATACTGATGGGGAAGGCTCTGTGGTGAACTGTGTGTGGACTGGGATGGCCGACTAACCAGTGGTCCCTGATGGGCCAGGTAGTTCATCCAGATCCTGAAGTCCAGAGTTACTGTTATCAATGGGGGCATCTTCTGTTGGGGGACTGGATAGTTGTTGCACCTCCTCGCTGCTAAAATTGCCTGGGACATCTGTGGGGATGTAAGTGGTGTATTAAAACTCATGTCTGTGACATATCGTACACCCCTTGCTTCCCCTTTATTGTTGCTATTGCCCTGCCACCTTTGTTTGTGTATGGTGATGTATTGTGTGATTGTTAGTTCTCCATGCTGTTCATGCTTTGGTGATGGGTGTCCATGCAGGGCTGGGAGGGCTGTCCATGCATGGGTATAGCATGCAGGGCTTGGCATTCGGGTTAGTCAGATGTGAAGGTGCAGTGTGTGATGGAGTGGAGTGATGGGAGTCAGGGTAAGGGGTTGAGATGGCATGCAGGTATGGCGGGTGATAAGTAGTAAATGTCAACTCACCAGTGTCCAGCCCTCCGGCTACTTCAGTGAGCCCCTCAGGATGCAGGATTGCCAAGACTTGTTTCTCCCATGCTGTGAGCTGTGGGGGAGGAGGTGGGGACCCACCACCAGTCCTCTGGATGGCGAGCTGGTGCCTACCCCCATAGGTCGTTCCACCTCTTCCTGATGTCGTCCCTTGTTCTTGGATGTTGTCCCACGGCATTCACCCTGTCCACGATTCTCCACCATAGCTCCATCTTCCTGGCAATGGATATTTGCTGTACCTATGCTACAAACAGCTGTGGCTCTACCCTGTTTCCTCAACCATGACCCACAACTCCTCATCTGTGAAACGGGGTGCCTTAGTGGAGACATGGGTGTTGTGTGGTGTGTGTTGTGCAGTGGGTGTTAAGGGATGTGGTGGGGTGCGTGACGGATGGATGGGTGTTTGTGGTGTGTGTGTGTAGTTGTCTCAGTGGTCTTCGTGTTGGTCTTGTGGTGCTTATTGGTATTCATAAAGGGTGGTGTGTAATGTGGGTGGGTGTTTTATAGTGCTATGGGTGGGTGTGTGTGGTGTGTGTATCAGTGTCAGGTGTGTGTTTCTGCTATTGGCCAGTGTTGTGTGGTATTGTATTTGGGGGACCATTCTGAGTGGACTGGTGTGTACCGCCAGTGGTTTACTGCCATTGAATGTCTGCCGTGGTGATTTGTGGGTCATAATGTGGTGGGCTATTTTTGTTGCCGTAATGGTATGTGTGTTCATACAGACACTTTACCACTGACCTTTGGGCTGGTGGGTTTGTATATGTGGTAGTAGTCTGTCGGATTTGTGTGTGTGTGTGTCATAATATGGCGTACAGAGATTCGCCACTGCAGCGGAATGTTGGTGGCCCTCATCGCAGCGGTAAGCGGCATTTACCGCCAATGTCATAATGAGGCCCATAGTGTACTACAGTGTAATTTAATTTTATTACATATTTCATTCTTTACAAAAAAGACTATGGAGTACTGTGGTAGCACCTAAAAATTATTGAGCATCTTAAAAACATTTTAAATAAATTGTGGTTATCTGTAAGCAGCTGTAAAAATATATAGAGAATGTTGGAAATTGGGTCACTGGTTTAGTGGGGTGAAACTCTACTCTAGCAGAAACCACAATCCCTTTCAGAGTGAAACACAAGCAAACCCCAAATTAACCTGTGCTTAACCCTTTGATAGCTTGGCACAAAGCAGTAGGGAAATGTGTTAAGTAATTATGCAGCACCTAAAACAATAAAAAATGAAAACACAACAGAAGAAAAATCCTACACTGAGTCCAGAAAATAGAGTAAAAATGAATAAAATATTGGAGACCAAAAAAAGTTCAATTAGTAGAACTAGAAATATGCAACTTTAATGTTTTAAGTAAAAATAGTGCCTAAAATCACAAAGCGCCAACAGTGGTTGTCTGGTCGTGCAAGACTGTGACAAAGTCACAAGTTCAGGCCGACCATGATGGTGCATGGGCCAGACACAGGGACCAAGAAATGCCTGCTGAACAAAAGTATAATGTTTTAAGTAAAAATAGTGCCTATAATCACAAAGCGCCAAAAGTGGTTGTCTGGTCGTGCAAGACTGTGACAAAGTCACAAGTTCAGGCCGACCATGATGGTGCATGGGCCAGATACAGGGACCAAGATATGCCTGCTGAACAAAAGTACTTTAAATCCTGGATGCGGAATGAATGTAAGGGTTTGTCACTACCAGGACATGTAAAAGTTAAAAGTACATCTCCCACTTTTTAAATACACTGCAACATGCTCTTTAGGCTGTTTAGGGCTTACCCTAGGGGTGACATATGTATTAAAAAGGAAGGTTTAGGTCTGGCAATACTTTTAATTTGCTAGGTGGAAATGGCAGTTTAAACTGCACAGACAGGATTCAGTGGCAGGCTTGAGACATGTTTAAAGGGCTACTTAAGTGGGTGGCACAGTGAGTGCTGCAGGCCCACTAGTAATATTTAATTTGCAGGAGCTGGGTACATGTAGTACCCCATAGCTAGGGAATTACAAATACATTAAATTTGCCAATTGGGTGCAAGTCTATGTTACACTGTTTAAAGGAGAGAGCACAAGTTCTTTGGCACTGGTTAGGAGTGGTAAAGTGTGCAGAATCATAAAGCCAGCAAACACAAAGTCAACAAAAACAGGAGTCTGGAAGGCAAAATGTTGGGAGGGAAACCACATCAAGGATGTCTGATCCAACAGAAGAATACAAATACATTTCTCTACCTATTGCCACTTTGATAAAGTGGTAATAGGTAGGGAACAATAATAAAACCCACTACTTACCTATCTGTAAGGCCATAACCCAGAAAGCATCAAAAGTGTGCTAAAAATATATGGCTGCCTTTTACATTTGGAAAAACAAGCATTAGCCAATTACAGACTGCCGTCTCATCTGCATCAACCGTGGTATACCACGAAGTTACTACGGCAGAACATATAACTAAGTATTTTAACACTTATAACTTTCACACTACTTACACTATTTACACATACTACCAAAAAGGAACATTAACCCCTCATTACCTATATTCCTACTACATTTGATCTACATATGTTCACCCACTTTCAACCTATATATGTTTCAAGTACCACAATCCACTCTATGCCACTCCACTGTATGCTATTACATTCTACGTCGATCCAAGTCACTCCACTATATGCCACTCTACTTTAATATACTCAATATACTCTGATATACTGTACACCACTGCACTCTACCCCGCTACACTGTATGCCATCCCATTCTATGCCTCTCCACTGAAAGTTATTGCACTTTTCGCCACTTCAGTCTACATCACTCCACTGTACTACCCCTCCATTCCATGGTACTCCACCACGCTATTTCGCAGCATGCAACTCTACTCTGATACTGCACTTTACACTATTAGACTATATGTCACTCCACTCTACACCACTCCACTATACGCCACTGCACTCTGAAACTCCACTAAACGCTATTACACTGATCACCACTCCACTGTAAGCTACTGTACTCTACACTATTCCAGTCTACGCCACTCCACTCTGTTATTCCATTGTATGGTGCTTCTGACTACGCCATTCCACTGCACACAACTACACTCTACTGTACACTGTATGCCACTAAAGTCTACCCCACTACACTCTACCCATTCAACTGTACAACAGTCCACAGTATTCCACTATACACCACTCCACTCTACTCCAGTCCACTGTAGACCCATCCACTGTATGCTATTCCACTCTTAGCCACTCCACTCTACCCCACTGCAGTGCATGCTAATACACTGAATGCCACTCAACTTTACGCTAATCCCCTAAATGCCACTTCACTCTATCTCCCTCCACTCTATACCACTGCCCTCTGCCCCATTGAAGTGTATGCTATTACACTGTATACCACTCCACTCTACGACACTTCACTCCACAGCACTCCTCTGTATGCTATTCCATTGTACGCCACTGTACATACGCCACTCCATTGTATGCCACTGCACTCTATGCCACTACACTCTATACTAATTCAGTATATGCAACTCCACTGTACTCCACTCCACTCTATACTGTTCCAATCAGTGCCACTCCATTATATGCCACTTCAGTACATGCACACTCCATTCCACTCCACTCCACTCTATGCAACTCCACTCTACGCAACTCCACTGTCCTTCGCTCCACTATATACTACTCCACTCTAAGCCCCTCTACTGTATGCTATTTCACTATATACTACAACACTCTACCTCACTCCACTTTACACCTCCCCACTTTACCCTACTACACTGTACGTACTACGGTGTACCCCACTCCAGGCCAATATTTGCCAATCCAGTAAATGCCCTTCCACTGTACAGCACTCCACTACACCTCTCTCCACTCTACAACACTCTACTTTCTGCTATTCTAGTGTTCGCCTCTGCACTATGTCACTCCACTCTACAGCGCTGCATTTTACCCCACTCCACTGTACGCTATTCCACTGTACGCTACTGCACTGTATGCAACTCCACTCTATGCCACTCCACTATATACTACTCCACTCTATGCCACTTCAGTGTACGCTATTCCAGTCTAACCCACTCCAGTGTGTGCCACTCCAATGTATACTATTCTGCTGTATGCCACTCCACTCCACCACTCTACACTATACTCGACTCCGCGGATCATTATTCCACTGTACGCTTCTCCACTCTACACCACTCCTCCTTATGCTATTCTACTGTACACTACTCCACTCTTGCCACACTACAGTAACTATAACTCGCCACTGTAATATACACTGTGTTCTCACAAATAATGTGACTGGCATTGTCAAAAGTGTTGGTATCAATGCTATGCTGGATTCTATTTGTAGCCAAAATCGGCTCCAAATCGTACATTTTCTGCCAATATATTTCCTTTACCTTTTTGATATCCCGCTTTGTCAGAAGGTCCGGCTTAGAAAAAAACTCCCCTAGTCCTAAAGAAAGAAGAGAGGAGTGGAAATATCTGAGCCAAGGTATGTCCAATGGTCGTAACAATAAAAGGCAATCCTGTATCACCCTTCTACATAAAAAAGCTTCTGGTTTTGACCAAATTTTTATCCATAGTAATATGGGTGGGAGCTTTATTTAACTGGATATGCATCTCAGGCCTGCTTCTTCATGGCAGAACGTTACTGAAGTTGATTGTGGGACTGCTAATAGCCTTCTTAAAAACGTATTTTCTATAATCTGGAGGCTCGAGCATTCTGCATATCCCCAAACCTCAGCTCCAAATGTTGCGATAGAGAGACATTTGCTAGAAAAGACAGTCATCATCTCTTTTATAGGTTTGTGTCGCAACCTTTTCGCAAATCTAAAAACTGCTTCTATGGCTTTCTGAAATTGTATTGAGCGTATATTTACTAAAAATGTCCAATTAAAATCTACATCAATGGGGACCCCAAGGTACGGAAAATGTGAGACCTTAAGTACTTCTTTCCCGTTTTAGTTTTTGCTAACTTTGGCCCAGTCTTCATCACAAATGACTTAGATCTATTAATTTTAAGACCAAGATTTCCGATCAATGTATTAAAAACATTCAATAAAATCTGAAGACCATTTGCTGTCCTTGAAATGAGTATGGCGTCATCCGCATACAATAATACTGGAATTAGGGAGTTATTAATAATTGGCAGATCCTTCCCCAATTCACAGAGAAATCTCTCTAGCCCATTTATATAAAGAAGAAAAAGAAAGGGGGCCAGCACACAATCCTGTCTAACCCCCTTTAGTGAAGGGAACTTCTCTGTTAAACCACCCTCCTGAGAGTATCGAACTTGAGCCGATGTCCAAGCATAAAGTCTACTAAGTAGGACAATTATGTCTTTGTCCACCCCCATATTTAACATGACCGTCCACAGTTTCTCTCTACTGACTGTGTCGAAAGCACAAGACAAATCCATGAATGCTTAATGTGCACACCCCTTTTTGACTTTCTTATATTTTTGGACTACTGTATAAGAGTCAGGTTGAATGTTTGTTCTACTGTCCCCAACCCAGGTCGAAAGCCAAATTGCACTTCTGAAAGACAGTGAGATTCAGTTGCCCAGTTTTCCAACTTATTTAAAATCACTCGGCCTAGGATTTTAACTGAACTGTCCAACAGAGAAATTGGTCGATAGCATAAAGGATCTTCCCTATCCCCCTTTGTGAAAATCGGAACGATAATCGCCTCTCTCCACGTGTCTACTAGTGGGCCTATCATAACAGATCTCAGAACGTTGGTGAGCAATGGCCCCCAAAAATCTGGAAGCACTTTGTATAAATCAGCAGGAATTTTGTCTGGGCCAGGGGCTTTCTCTGTAGGGCAATCTTGAATAGCCTGTTTAATGTCAGCTACACTTATAGTGTTACTAAAAGCCGCACTGATCGAAGCATTTCCTGTTGTCATAAGGCAATTTGTTTCATCTTGTTGGACATTGTTCTCCATTGCAAAAGTTTTTGAAAAATAATCCACCTGGGTTTGAGCTAGAATGACAGTATCCATAGTCATTGCATGCTTATCATTCAACAATGGAGAGTTGACCACTCGCCAAAATGCAATTGTATCTTTATTTTTACTTGCTTTGATCAGTTACTCCCAGGCAGACTCGCTTAGTTCAGCCTTCCTAATAGCAAGTGCTTCCTTATACCTCTTTCTTGCAATTTTGATTGCTTGTCGATCTTGAGGAGATGCATTAGTTATTTTCTTTAGATTTTTTAGAGATAGGGTACATGCATGATTGAACCATCGAGGGCCTCGTATTTTATTAGTGCCGGGGCACTGTAATTTTTCAGCCATGTACTTTGTTAAAGAAGAGAATGCAGACGATTTCATGGGGGGGCATATCTTCACTCAGAGTTGTCATAACATCTGTCCATTTCTTCAGCATTAAGGGCCAGATGTATGCTTTTGCAAACGGTGCGAATGCCCATTTGCAAATGCAAAAAGCCTTTTCAGAATGTATGAAAGGCATTCTGAATGCAATTTTAAGGAATCGCAAAAATAGCGATTCCTGAAAATTGCGACTTTCTAAATAAGAAATCGCAAATAAGGATTCCTTATTTGCGATTTCTAAAGCACATGTAAGAAGCAATTCCTTAATGTGAATTGGGCATTAAGGAATCACTATTTACCACCAGGTTGAACCTGGTGGTAACCAAGTGCAAATTTTAAAAAATGCATTTAAAATGCATTTTTAAAATGTACATGTAAAGCACACATGCCATTTTGGCATGTGTGCACCTTACATGTTGTAAAAAATTATTTTGGGGTGCAGCAGAGGGGACCTTAGGCCCCAAGCACCCTGAGGTTTTGCATTTCCAAAATTGCGATTTCCAGTTGAGAAATCACAGTTTTGGAAATGCAAAAAATTTGCAGATATGGGCCTACAGGCCCATAGGTACGAATGGGGCCGGTATCGCAATTTGCGAGTCAGTAATTGCATTTGCGATTTTTAAGAAATCGCTATTACCGAATCGCAAATGTGATACATTGCATTTTGCGAATCAGAAATAGCGATTTCTTAAAAAACGCTATTTACGAATTGCAAAAGGCATTATTGGTACATCTGGCCCCTAAATCTTTAAAAAAGCTGTTACTATCTATTTTTCCCCATTTGATTGTAAGGCCTTTTCGGGCTGAAAACTTCATATCTGGATGTCGTTTCTCTATTCTAAGGTCACTCTTCAAACCCAATTTTATTTCAATAGTTAGAGGGTTGTGATCACTAATACAGGTTGGCGTCACCCTGAACTGCCCGACAAAGGGGGTTAATTCTCTGAAATAAATAATAAAGTCAATAATGGTGTGAGCATCTCCTCTTATAAACGTCGGTACCCCCTCTGAAACTGATATAGGAAAAAGCAGAGAGTTAGCTGTTATCACACAGTTAAGAGCATTCCCATAAGGAGAATGTTTAAAGTGCTGAATAGGACAATCGTTTTTTTATTGAGGAGCCCACAGCAGTCTAAATACTCTGGTTCACACAAATGAGAGTTAAAATCACCAACTCATATTATTCTTAGGTCCTTTTTACTTGTATTCATTGCCTTGTGTATTAACGTCTCCAAGTTGCCAACCACACTAGTGTCCGAGTTGTCAAAGGTATTGTTATAATAATAAATCAGCAATATATCAAATGGCTCAAATAATTTCAAAATTAAGGCCGAGAAAAAAGGCGATGTACCCACGACGCGCACATCCACCCCTCTTGCCTTTACTGATACAAAAGTAATCAGACCTCCCTTAGCCCTGCCCGCAGAGGTCTTAATTGCAGGGACACACTATATGTGGTATAACCATTATTTTTATGGAGGCTCTATAAGCCAGGTGTCTTGGCAACAAATAAAAAGGTTTTCTGTCACAAATTTTAGCCAGTCAAGGTTTTTATTTTAATCCTGCCACATTCCAAGAAATAATCCCTGAAACTGACATATCATATATATCATATATATCATGTATATCAGAGGCTCCCTTAGATTGCAGGAAGGAATGATGCAATGTATTTATATCCAGAGTCCCCTGTGAGGGTGACCCAGTTGCTAGTGGTCAGTCTAACTGCTCTAAAGAAGCCAGGGGCTCAAATCTATTAGACAGCATCAGGGCAGTATCGAGTGGTTTAGAGACACCAAGATGGCTAAGATTCTGTTTTCCAGAGTGATTTAAATCGGATGGACAGGACTTGGGTGAAGAGAGAATAAACTTAGATAGTCGTTGTACTCTTATATACCCTGCAGGTAACATTATAGTTGAGAAGAGGTGATGCAAGGCATTGATTAACTAAAGTTTTATTATTTTGCATTTCTGTACTTGTATAGTTGGACCTTCATGGCATGCCATGCATTTTTTCTCTGTACCGCGTTTTTACTATTCTGAAATAAATTCGCTTTTTGCCCTTGTTTGATTTGAACTCAGTCCCTTGTGCTTCCAATATTTTATTTGTTTAATGCTGCTAAATTGTGTTTGTCCCTCGTAAGGAGTATAGTCTCTAACCATTTGATCAACTGGAGACACTGGAACTGAAATATTTAAGTAAAAATTGGAGGTGAACAAATACTGGTGTTTACATTACTATTAGGGTTTGGCTTTGACAATGTTGGTAGGAGAAAATGGTTAGCATTAGAGCACCTCCTCTTTAAGTTGACCCCCAAAAGATTTTAGGAGAATTTTTGGCTTTTGGTTCCTAGAACAGAGGAGAAAGGAGTTTTGCCAACTTCCCTGTGCTGGATCCTCTCACGGAGTGACACGTATTGCTGTGCAGTCCTGAATGAACTTGCAGTGTAAGTCTGAATAGGGAAAACTTGAATGCATGAGTTTGTGTGTTTTGTGATGATAGATCTCTGTTTCTGTGGTGAGCTGTTTGTTATGTGATGATGATTATGGCTTGAACCAGTTGGCTAATTACCATTTTGATGCTGTTTTGTATGTGTTTGAGAGAAAATTAAGTTGGTTATCGGGTTTCGTCGAAACTCCCAAGATTTTGAGATAATATTACCTTGTCTTCATTGTGGTGTCCTTTCTCAGGTTTGAGAGACTAATTTTGGTTACTGTGTTTACCCTGAGTGTATTGGGTGTAGTACATTAACTCAGGGGTGGAATTCTGCTGGTCAGAAGTTTTTCTAGCAAGAAATTTGTAGGCTGTTTCAGACTCAATCTTGTTTTCTGGTCTGGTTTTCTTTGTTTGCTCAAAATCAAGTTTCTACTGTTGTGAGTGTTTTAATTTATGATACTTATTTTCCTTTTTAGGGTACACAGACAAGGGCTTTATTAATTTTCTAAAGGTCCATTGTGGTTCTGTAGTTGTTTGCCTGTTCACAGACAAACTGCTCTGTGATTGGCTGCTCAGCCAAGGAACTGCGCTGGGATTGTTGTAATGTCACCACTAGCTGCTCTCTGATTAGTTGTTTGTCAGTCTGGCTACACTATGATAGGTTGAACTTTGACAAAGTAATGCTGCGATTGGCTGTTGTTTGCTAAGTTAAGTGTTGTTTTGACTTTTTAGGTTGTTTTGAACTTGAGTTAAGTGTAAACATGTGCAAAATATTTACTGGTTGGCTATTATACGTGTGTGCATTCCTGAATGTAATAAATATATGAAACATGATGAGAAATTACAATTTCCTATGGAGGGCAACTTTAGTTTTGAGAAATTAGACTTTTTGACACAGACCATGTACAATATGAGTCCAATGCCAAGAACTACACAGTTATAAGAATTCAAAAATGGGATCACATACCAACAGAGAAATAGAGAGAGAAGAGAGAGATCCATTAAGAAGTCCTTCATGAGCTGTTTAGAGGTCAGACTAAACAATGAAGAGAAGGATGCAGACTGGACAAAATGGAATGTTTTTAAACTTCCTGCTATAGTTACAGAAACTGAACGGGGCAAAGCACAACTTTGAAAGAAAAGAAGGAGAATGAGGAATCAGGTGATGATAAAGATAAATTATTTTGTGAGTTACTGATTTTGAGATCTCCTCTATACACAGAAAGACTGGCAGAAGGGACCCAGACTACTGTCATGGCTGGTTGGTGAGGGGGGCACAGCAGCGGTGTAGGTTCTTATTGGTGCTGTACCATGTGCTCCTTCGGAAGTACAAAATACAAGGGTAGTGCCTATTAGAAGTTGGACAGAGCATATCACAGAGACGATGGTGACCTATCTCCTAATGAGGTTTGTACTGGGATTCTATATATTGACACGCTAAAGACTTGAGAGGGACTACATATCCCAAGCTGCTTTGAGGCCCCATGAGGCGGCCATTTTCACCTGCACCCACTTGACACCAACGAGCGCTATAAAGCGTGTGGGGGCACCTTGCTGCGCGGGATGCGCTAAAGACTTGAGGGGACTACATATCCCAAGCTGCTTTGAGGCCCCAGGAGGCGGCCATTTTCACCTGCACCCACTTGACACCAACGAGCGCTATAAAGCGCGTGGGGGCACCTCGCTGTGCGGGACACACTAAAGACTTGAGAGGGACTACATATCCCAAGCTGCTTTGAGGCCCCAGGAGGCGGCCATTTTCACCTGCACCCACTTGACACCAATGAGCGCTATAAAGCGCGTGGGGGCACCTCGCTGTGCGGGACGCGCTAAAGACTTGAGAGGGACTACATATCCCAAGCTGCTTTGAGGCCCCAGGAGGCGGCCATTTTCACCTGCACCTGCACCCACTTGACACCAATGAGCGCTATAAAGCGCGTGGGGGCACGTCGGAGCCCGGAAGAGGCCGAGCTGGGTCACCCCCCTAACATTGACCATTCACGTAGGCATCATTGATCTTAGCTCTACTCGCCACTGCCAATACTGTGCCATCCCGTAGGTTGCATCGTTATATTGATACTCTATAGAACATTTTATCACCAATAACAGTCCCGGATGGGTAAAAGGAAAGCAATAGAGGCTGGGGCAGGGGCAGTGCTAAAAGCTAAGCGGAAAAGGCACAAGCATGCAGCTAGTAACTGCGTTAACGACAGAATTGACTCTCTTTTGGGTTAATGCGAGGGAATTTTAACTACTCCTCAGGGAAATAACTCTAACGGTACTGGGGGGGAGCGCTCCCCAACCAAAAGGAGGGCTGGGCCAAAGAAAATTGCTGAGATTTTTGTGAAACGCGGGCAACAGGACACAGCCACTACAGGGCAGGGAGAGGGCAGAAATGTTATCACCCACACTGCTCCATCTCTAGTGAACGAGCCAGCACTGGGCTCTAACGATTTAATCCCGTTAATTAATGCCCTAGAATCACATGATGACCTCGACCCAGGTACCAGGGTGGATGGGCTAGTAGCCGCAAACACACATTCAACTCACATAAACCCACAGCACATTCAATGCATACAAGAATTAAAAAAGGAAGTACTAGAAATTAAGCTCATGGTTAACTCTTTAATTGCAGTAGTAAAACAGTTAACTCTTTCAGATGACACGCCCACCATGAACTTTACCCAAAGCCCAACCCTAGCAGGCACCGCAACGAATCTGCCCATTTTTTCAGCACTCAGTTGTGATGGCCTCCTCTCAGCCGGTGTTAAGACCAAGAACTTCCACCAGCCTCCTTTGCATAACAGCTTAGGCGTAGGAAATGCACTAGACGACCATCACAAAATCCCCAAACTCATGAGCAATACTGCCCCAAAATACTCTGTACTGCCTGCCATTGATTGGTGTCAATCAGGAAATGTAGTTCTAATGGTCAACGTTCCCAAGTTAAACACATCAACACAAAAGGAAGGGGCAGACTCTATCAGAAACAAGGCAATTCACTGGATTCGCCATGTCAGAGGCTGTCGCTCTGTAATACGTGAGGACATAATTAATGTAGCAAGATGGCCTGACCCGGGAACACATTTTGACATTTTAAAACTGACAACCAAGGACGGGACCATGGTGGACAATTTGGTGGCCCTAGATGCAAGAACAAGCCCACCAGCACACTTGCGCATCCAGTTCAAATACCGTAGGCCACCCGCGCACTACGGGGATTGCCCGAGCTACTGCCTAGCAAATAATGTATCTACCCTTGGTGAGAACGATTGACTTAAAGCTTCATCTAAAATCTATGCTGAAAAACCACACAACCAACATTTATCAATCACATCCAGGCCTGCTGCAATCCCTAACACTGCCAGTGCAAGTACTTATTCTCCCTCTCATGACATATTCCCCCAGACCTCTGATGGCTTACTGTGCAAATATGACAATACTGCATCTCTCACCTTGCAGGAATATTGCTCACCAAATCAAGAACCAATAGCTAAGCCTGCAAGCACTTCCCTCACCAGGGCCAGGTCAGCTCCATTAGAGGAACATCACCACTCACCCCAGGTCTCACTGACCAACATTGGTATTGATCCACTTCTTCCCATTCAACCTCACCTGCCAAACCAACCACTGGCAGCTAATTATGTAAAAACCAGGCCAATAGACAGGATAGCTCCTCCATTCACTGGGGTCCGACTTGTCTCATGGAATATTGCAGGTTTGAAATCTATTCTCCCTCTTCTATCCTTTACCTCTTTTATTGAAGAACATGACATATGCCTTCTTCAAGAGACATGGTCAATTGATCCACTTTTTCGAACAGGCTATTCAAACTTCCACATCCCTGCCGTGCCCAGTACTAGAGGCAGGCCTTCTGGGGACTTGACCATCTGGATCAGAACATCACTTAACTGTCGTATATTACAGCTACCCACCGATTCTCCCGACCTGTTAGGTCTTCGCCTATCATTCAGGCCTGACACTGTTGTGAACATCTTCAATATCTACACTCGAGGGGTCAGGGGGGTCAAGTCTCCAAAACCCTTTGTGTCCTGGCAGCCCTCTTGCAAATCTGTCCCCGCCATCATAAAACCATTGTGGCAGGTGACCTTAATGTCACATTCGAACCTCTAGACTGGGATGATCTCAGGTCCACAGACGAGGAGGATCGAGCTTGGTCTATCCCCGCCCTGTCCATTCCACCCATCAAGAGATGGATGCAGGTCGCTGTCCAAGTAAAGTCACTGACCATGGAATTTGGGCTCAGGGCATTAAATGGAAGAACCAAATCAGACCCCAAAGGCTGTCACACATTCAACAAAACCAACCACACCAGCAGAATAAACTACTGTCTATTCGACATAAGATTATGGCCCCTAGTCATCGACATGAGGATCATTGAAAGAACTGAAAGTGATCATAATCCTCTCTCTGTCCATACGTTAGCTTTGGGCAACCACTCACCCACGATTAACTCCTCAGTAGCAGCACCAGAGGGTATTAGCCTGGTTAACGACACCTAAAGTGGGACAAGGTTGCGGCTCTGCCCGCACTCATCAACGCAGCTAAAAACACCCTAAAGACTACATTAATGGACCTAGAGGTGGGTCCCGCAATCCCCTATAAGGAAATAAGTTTAATTCACACCTCATGCTTCAGGGATATCGCAGCCCACTTCTCAGTATCCACAGCCCATGATGGCAAGAGACCCAAAGGTAGGCACCGCTGTTTCAATAAAATGTGCCGGTCCTTAAATAAGCACTTAATCCAAGCTAATAAATCCAAGGATCCCAACGCCATCTGCCTAGCTAGGAAGTCCTACAAGTCAGCCATACGCAAAGCCAAGCGTGACCAAGATGATAAGTGGTGGACAGCACCTAGCGACGCTATGCGCGAGAGGAATTGTAGTCTGTTCTGGTCCCTGGCAGTGCGAGGCCCAGAAAGCAGTGGATTGAATATTACAGCCAACATCGCCCCGAAAGACTGGGTAGATCATTTTAGTAGGCTGTACTCCAATGACCATGATAGCCCCACTCCTGTTCACATGGACCCCTGCCTAAACACTTCTTTAGCACCCACCACTGAAGTGCCCCAGCTGTTCTCTCAAAGTGGAATAATATATTCCCTAGACACCATAAAACGCGGCAGGGCCCCCGGCTCAGATGGTGTTCCAGCAGACCTGTTCTCAACCGACACTGCATCCTGGTCAAGATACCTCACCATCATAGCGAACGCAATAGCATCTGGGGCGCCTATCCCTGAGTCCTGGAAAGGGGCTATTGTTGTCCTGATCTTTAAAAAGGGCGACAGATCACTCCTCTGCAACTACAGACCAATTAGTCTGACTGTGTGCAAAAAGTCCTCTGCCACTGCCTCTTGGGAAAGATCGAAGCCTGGATGACGGATCATGATCTCCTTAGTCCCCTCCAAGCCGGTTTCCGGAAAAAAATATCTACCACTGACCAAGCCCTCAGGTTCCTATTTTTATACTGGAAAACAGTGCTCATTGGTTACGCAGCCTATATATAGCTTTTGTGGATCTAAAGTCTGCTTTTGACCTAGTACCTCGCAACAAACTATGGGACACTCTCTCCCGAATGGGAATTCCAGAGCATATCCTAGCACTATTGATACAGCTCCAGGAGGACAACTACGTACGAGTCAGGTGGGACAACAAGGGGCAACTAACTGATAGAATCCATGTATCAAGGGGTGTGCCGCAAGGGTGTGTCCTTGCCCGGGGCCCTCTTCTCTCTGTATATCAATGAAATCGTCCCCTCCCTGCTTAGAGTGGAGGCTGACGCACCATCATTTGGAACACAAAAAAGCCATGTCATGCTCTTTGCAGATGATACTCTCCTGATATCCAAGACCCCTAGTGGACTAAGGAAACTCCTCACGTGCTTTGAGAAATTCTGGTCAACGCGGGGACTTGAAATCAATGCCTCTAAAACAAAACTAAACGACCCTCAATTCCCATAGATCTTTTAGAGGGAAGTTTGCACTAGGGGGCACCACACTTGAGAAGGTGGGCATTTTCAGCTACCTGGGTATAGCATTGACTGACAACATGTCTTGGAAATCACACATAGGAAAGCAAGCTTTAAAACTAAAGCAAACAACAGGGGTTCTATTAAAAAACTTTCACCTCTCACACACAAAACCAATTCGCCCAGCAATACAGATATACGAAGCCCAGGCTGTGACCTCAGCACTTTACGGGGCTGAACTATGGGGTTACGCCAAAATACAAGACATAACCATTGCTGAAAACAACTTCCTAAGAAACTTTGTGTCCCTTCCGCCAAGCACTCCACTGTTCCCCCCCTTTTAAGGATCTTGGCATAAAACGCATCGGTCATAAAGCCCGCCTACGCCCTCTCCTGTACTGGTGGCGTCTCTGGACTACCCCAGAGCTTGAAACCTTTACTGTCACCCTGCAGGTTATTTTAAAAGCTTATCATCTTTACAGCATCCCCTGGCTATGATACATGAAGGGGTCACTTTACTCACTCGGGCTCAGTGAACTCTGGAATTCACCAACCACCTCCGTCTTTCCCTCAAAAAGCAAACTAAAGAAACTATATTGGCAAATGGCAGATCACGAAGATCTAGGGGCCGCACTTCACACTACATTATCTTGTAACTTTGTTAACCTAAAAGAGACATGCAAGTATGAGGCTTTTTGGGACATAATCACGGTCCCAAGGGAAAGGAAACTGTACTTTCAGCTCCGCATTGGAACACTACCACTAAGACTTTTCACCAGCCGCTGGTCACACAAAGAATCAACTGCTTGTCCAGCCTGCAAAGCCCCCATTGAGAACCTCCCTGACGTCCTTTTTGCCTGCCCCGCGTACACCGCATCACGTAGGAAATGGCTGGCCTCGGCATGCAGACTGCTGGGAGTCCGCAGCTCTGAACTAGCCCTGCGAATCCTCAGATCAGACACTAGGCCAACGCTAGTGATCGCCGTTGCCAAGTTCCTCGGAGCTAGCTGGATTGCTAGAGGGAAATTTTTATCTGCTTAATTGTTCCAACAAGACTGTTCCATCACACTGTGTGAGTGTATTTTATCTTTATTCAGTTTTTATCATTATATGTATTGTTACATTTATTACTTTGTGTATTTATTTGTATTTATTGCTGCTATGCACTTTTATGGCTCTTGCAGCCGAAATAAAGTTCCTTTTACTTGACTTTATATTGAATTTGGAGAGATGTTTGAGGGTAATGTAGTTATGAACAGACTACTGACACATAGGGGGTCATTACAACCTCGGCGGTCTTTTAACAAGACCGCTGAGGGACCGATGTGCGGAAGACCGCCAGTAGTGGCGGTTTGCCGCTCGGCGTATTATGACCGTTGGCTGCCCTCCGTCGTTTTTCCGAGGGAGAGCCGCCAACAGCCATATTTGCAGGCGGCGGGGAAGTGGAGGTTGCTCCACCTCCACCGCCACGCCAACAGAACACCGCCCAGCTAATCACGTCCTGTGATTCTGCGCGGCAGTGTTCTGTTGGTGGTGTGGTGTCGGCGGAGCTGCCCCCATGGCTTCCCGTCCCCTCCCGGCGGATCGACGGAACAGGTAAGTCGATCGTCCGTTAGGGGGGGGTGTTGTGTGTTGTGTGGGTGCATGGGGGTGTGCGTCTGTGTATGTAGGGGGGTGTGTGAGTGCGTGTATGCTTGCGGGGTGTTGCGTGTTTTGGGAATTAGTGCGTGTATGTCTGTAGGTATGTCTGTATGGATGTGTGCATGAATGTTTGAATGTGGGTGTACATGTCTGACTGTGTGTGTGGATGTTGGCATGTATGTCGGTGTGTGTGTGTGTATGTGTGTTGGTGGTGCGTGTCGGGTGTGTATGTGTAAGGTAATGTCGGGGTCGGGGTGGGGAGGGGGGCCCTGCCACCTTTGGGGGGTGGCATGGGTGGTGGGGGGTGTAGGGGAGGGAGTCGGGGTGGCGGAGACCCCTATCAGTTCCAGGGAAGGAATTCCCTGGCACTGATAGTGCTTACCGCCATGGATTTCATATTGGTATTGTGACGGCTGCCGGGCTGGAGACCCAGGTCTCCAGCCCAGCGGTCGTCTCCGCCCTGGCGGGCGGAACGGAGAAGCGGCGGATGACCATGGCGGTAACCGCCATGGTCATAATACTCAAAAATAGACCGCCAGCCTGTTGGCGGTCTTACTGCCGCTTTAACACCGTCCACCAGGGTTGTAATGACCCCCATAATGTTGATGAGATAAGATCCTTGATCAAAGAAGCAGCAAGGGGTGCCAGTGAATTGCATGATAAATTTGAAAAATTAGCAGATGAATTAGATGTTGACATAAGTAAAATTAAGAATGTCAAATGAAATTACAAGATGTACTTAACACATGATGAAATTAAGGAGATGGTTTGCATTACAGTGAGGGCCCATATTAAAGATTTGATTGAGAAAACATGACACTGGAGTGAATTAAAGAAACAATTGAGAAAAGGGGAATGGTAAATACGAAAAGTATGAAGAACAGTGAAACGAAAGTGGGGGAAAAGTATAGCAAGACATTTAGTGGGAACAAGTACAGTGGTTGAGTTTCTCTTAAGGGAAGTGCACTAAGGGTATTTGGTGCAAGTCCTTTGGACAAGAGCAGATTTTTTAGCTTTCACCCATAACTTTGCAAAGTTGGGAGAAGACCTGGCAAACTGATATATTAAGGTCCATAAACTGACACATCTTTCTCCAATGCTGTGGACAGATTTGAATTCATTATTTGAAATTGTTGTTCCAGGAGATTTGTGGCTCGAGTATAAGGTGACTGAAGGATGGTCGACACAGGAACCACCTAGACAGGGTCCTAACAATGCACCATCAACAGATGTGGCTGAAAAATACGTGTCAGTACTTGAGCATTTGAAGAAATGAATTTCAAAAAGGGATATAACTTGAGAAAAGGTTATAAGGACAACACAGGAGCCTAAAAAGTCAATGCATTCCTATTATGAGGTTAATGTACAGCACAGAGAATCTGGAGAATTATGCTTTTGGAGGTTTTGTTTCTGCTTTTGTAAGTGGGCTAAGATGAGAGATTAGCAATCACATTAGGAAAGGTGAATTGTGTTGGTCAACAAAGGGCATTGATGAGATTTAAAAATGACCTAAAACAGTAGTGATTATCTTGAAAAGAAACTGAAAAAGCTGAAAGAGAAATGGTGATTGCTCAGACAAAGCAATTTGAAAGGTGTCAGGTAGATTCAAATATGAATTATGTAAGAAATGTTATGAATGGGATGAATCAAATGATCTATAGCTTGTTATTTCTGTGGGCCGATTGGGTATTTTAAGAGGGAATGTAGACAGAATCCAAACAGAATTTAGGACAATATGTAACAAAATCACCAGGTGCAGAGAAATAACGTAATGTCAAATATTCAGTCAGAAACTGTTTTGAATGCCCGAGCTCCGATGATGCAGCAAAACATGAGAAACAAATTGCCATATAATTTCAGTTACAAACAGAATGCCATGTTTATAACTGATGAGATGACAGACACCAGTGCACAATTGCCTGAGAGGAGAGGAGGATTGCTTACTTGGAGCAGTTCTGGCAGAAGGTCGAAACAGCCTATATATTTACGGGGAAGTCAATGGTCTTCCAGTTTCATTTCTGATTGATACATAAACTACCAGTTCTACAGTTCGTTCTGTGGAAATTCCAAACCTACCCCTTGGAGGAGAAGTCCAAGTTGTAGGGATCAGCAAAAAATAAGTTGTTAATCAAATTTCAGCAGATGTGCCAGTCAAAATAGGGCAAATGCAGAATAAACAGTTTATTCTACTTGAGTCAACCCAAGTGGGCTTACTAGGAAGGGGTCTTCTTTGCAAGATGAATTGCGTTATTTATTACATACCGGATAGTGTTGCAGTAGAAACACATGATGTGCATTGACCTTTTAAACTTGGTACATGGGAGTGTGGCAATGCAAGATGTCCGACATGACGCGTTTCTGAACAGCACCGCAGCCACCCCACAAAATCCTCCATAATCCTGTAGCTGCAGGGCAAAGAGTGGCCGCCGCATGATATCCTGGGCCTGCCGGCAGTGGGCCAGCTAACACCAAGAGACACATCGGGTGAGACAGCGAGACCGCTGTGCTGCGGTACAGGACTGCGGGCACTGCTGATTTGGAGGGAGTCTGGGCTGCGGACTTCCCCGTGGCTCCTTCTTTCTCACAACTCGTGGGGGTTGCAAGACATGTTCTTGCGACATGATTAATTGTTTGAGGTGGGGTCTGGTTTGATGGTGCCGGGCCTCTAGGGCCTGTCTGCTGGAGCCTTGGGCAGTGTGGAACTACATTGGGCAGCGGCCCCCAAGCGCTATAAATTGGGGCCCTTAGGTGGCTGCTGGAGGAGGGGGGCCCCTCCTGGAGGAAGAACTATATGAAGGTAGGCCTCCCGCTGGGAGGGTGTCCAGTAATGCATTGGACTGTGAAGTGGTATAACTTTACAAGGTGAATTCTGCATGCTGATGGGAAAGGAGAACTTCCGTTGACTATACATGGCAGAGCCGCCCCCCTGACTTGTGGTGATCGGCAACCTGCCGGTATCCTCACCCCTTATTTGTTTTTCATGTGAGGAGGGGGCTCTTTGTGGGGGAGAGGGGGCACAATGCTGCACTTTGGGTGCCATCTGACTGCCCCCTACCCCCTGGACTCATTGGGAGTGCATTGTAACTGCAGACCACTGGCTCCTGAACACTCAGAGAGTCACCCTGTTGAGGGCACAATTTGCTGCTGCTTATTGCTGAACGAGGGGATAGGGCATTTCCAGAAGGCGGTGTTGTGAAAGTTGCCCCTGCTACGGACGTTGGGTCCCACGAGCGGGCCCCAGAGAAGGAAGCAAAGTTATCCACACGGCTACATCCCGGTGTAAGAGGAGGGTGTCCCTCTCTGTTCTGGCATGGGGTGCCTGGTTATTGCAGCTGATGATATGTGGCGTGGGGCGACTAGTTCCCCATGGGTAAATCTAAACACACTGGAGCCCCCCCAGGGGAACACAATGGACCAATATGCCACACAGACTACTCCAGCTCAGCTCCCCACACTCCAGGGGAGTGCTCAGGGAGAAGTTACGACAGCCCATTCAGTGGAGAAGTCCTTATGAGTGGAACTCATGGTGGCAATTCAGGGATCCCAGGTGGCACAGGAGTGAAAAATTGAAATGGTAGCCCTGGAAGTAAATCTCCTTCGTACCGACCTTCGTAAGGTCTCAGACAGGGTTCAGGTGGTGGAAGGGACCATCTTAGACCTGCAGTCTGAGGTCACAGCTTTAAAAAAAAAAATAGCTAGCCGTTTGTATTGCTTTCCTTCTTATCTCGTATCAGAGCTTACAGAACATGTCAAGAATGCACTTCTGAGTTCAAAGAAGACCTTTATTGTTGTTAATTCTTCCCCACCCACAAGTTCTTGAGAGACAAATTATTAGATTTCAAGCACAAAAGTAGTCACAGCATTAAAACAAAATATATCTCAGTTGCAATGTACACAGCAGCTTATATATATAAGATATTGATAAGATATTGAATGCAAAGCAAAACAAATACTTCACTGTGTGAGAAACTATTTATAGCTTCATCTTTCTGGGGTCTGCAAGTTGATGACTCCGGTCAACTGCGAGAAAGAGATTATCCACCCACACGGGAGACTGGCAACTGGCACCAAGTTCCAGTCTGAAGTCAGGCAGATTCGATCTAATTCTCTGAAGCCCTGAGCCACCCTTAGAAAAGCGTTCCCCCTCCTCTCAGACCCGGGAAAACTACGCAAGCCTTTGGAGACTGGCCAGATCTCCTAGACTCCTCCTCTTCCCAAGCCCGAGCAGAAAGGAAAACACCAAATGTACCCTCTCTTATCAGTTCTAGTCTAGTGTGAAGAAAACATTTTGGTTCATCTTGTGCAAAAACACAGCTTGGAAAAATACAGCTTGGATTCTCAACTGTAATGTCTAACTCCACGTTAAAGGCAATAGGCAGTTAACCTAAATATCAAATGTAATGTCTAGTGTCATGTCAAAGCCAATAGGCAGCTGAGCTGAATACAAAATGTGATGTCTAATATCATGTCAAAGCCAATAGGCAGCTGAGCTGAATACAAAATGCAATGTCTAATATCATGTCAAAGCCAATAGGCAGCTGAGCTGAATACAAAATGTAATGTCTAATATCATGTCAAAGCCAATAGGCAGCTAAGCTGAATACAGCATGTCAAAGCCAATAGGCAGAATACAGAATGTAATGGCTAATGCAATGTCAAAGCCAATAGGCGGCTAGGCTGAACAAAACATATAATATGCTACTGATGAACATTGAGCAACTAATATGCGCAGTGGTGAAACACAAAGTCATTGGTCAAACATAATCAGTAGCATCACACCGTTGTGACAACAAAATTATGACCGTGGAAGCTTGTGCTGAGGATGCAAAGGGGAGGTCACCACATAATAATCTGCACCTGCTGGGGTTCCTTGAATGAGCAGAGGGGACACAATCAGAAAAAATTGTGGACGAATCATCTTGTAGGCACAGAAGTGCAGAGGGTAGCAAAGAAGTGGAGAGTGCAGTTATACTCTGCGACTTAGTCCTCATATGCTAGGGGAGTGGTGATATGGGTGACCCAGGGGGTACCATTTTGCCATAACTACAGTGAAGCAGATGTTGAGGAGCACTATGTCCTCCTACAGGGCATGCTAGATGGTAAAGCCATAACTATCCTGAAAGCATATAGCCTTAATGTATAATGTGGGCAATTCTATATCACCATGCATGATTATTGAAAGACGGTATAGGGTCTCCCATTCAATCAATCAATCAATCATAATATTTGTAGAGCGCACTACGTACCTGTTAGGGTTTCAAGGCGCTGAGGGGGGGGGGGTGCTGCTCCTGGGCGAAGAGCCAGGTCTTAAGAAGTCTCCTGAAGGTGAGTAGGTCCTGGGTCAGTCGCAGGGCGGTCAGGAGGGCGTTCCAGGTCTTGGCGGTGAGGAAGGATAAGGATCTGCCACCGTAGGTCTTACGTTGGATGCGGAGAACGAGGGCGAGGTTGGCAGAGCAGAGTTGGCGAGTGAGGGTGTAGAAGGGGAGTCTGTTGTTCAGGTAGGCTGGTCCGGCATTGTGGAGAGCCTTGTGAGCGTGCTTGAGGAGCTTGAAGGTGATCCTCTTGTCCACAGGGAGCCAGTGGAGGTCTCTCAGGTGGTGGGAGATGTGGCAGCGGCGGGGTACGTCGAGGATCAGCCGGGTGGAGACGTTTTGGATGCGTTGGAGGCGTCATATTTTGCTGGGATGCCAGTGTAGAGTGCATTGCCGTAGTCTAGCCTACTGCTGACGAGGGCCTGGGTCACCGTTCTTCTTGTTTCTGTCGGGATCCATTTGTAGATTCTACGGAGCATGCGGAGGGTGTTGTAGCAAGAGGAAGAAACTGCGTTGACCTGCTTGGACATGGAGAGGGAGGAGTCGAGGATGAAGTCCAGGTTGCGTGCGTGGTCGGTAGGTGTTGGTGTGGCTCCCAGTGAGGTGGGCCATCAGGAGTCGGCCCAGGCGGAGGGGGTGCATCCGAGGATGAGGACTTCCGTCTTGTCGGAGTTCAATTTCAGGCGGCTGCTTTTCATCCACTCGGCGATGGACTTCATTCCCTTGTGGAGATTGGCTTTGGTGGTGCGCGGGTCATTGGTGAGGGAGACGATGAGCTGGGTGTCGTTGGCGTAAGAGAGAATGTTGAGGTTGTGCTGCCGGGCCAGTTGTGCGAGGAGGGGCCATGTAGATGTTGAACAGCGTCGGGCTCAGCGAGGAGCCTTGGGGGACGCCGCAGATGATGTTGGTGGCTTCGGAGCGCAAGGGTGGGAGGCGGACTCTCTGTGTTCTGCCGGAGAGAAATGACGAGATCCAGTTGAGGGCTTTTCCTTGAATTACGGCATTGTGGAGGCGTGTTTTCAGTGTGCACGGCAGACTGTGTCGAAGGCAGCGGATAAGTCCAGGAGGATGAGGGCTAATGTTTCGCCGTTGTCCATTTGCTGTCTGATGTCGTCTGTGGCGGCAAGAAGGGCAGTCTCGGTGCTGTGGTTGCGTCTGAAGCCGGACTGGGAGGGTTCCAGGATGGAGCTGTCCTCGAGGTGGTGGGTTAGCTGAGCGTTTATGATCTTCTCGGTGACCTTTGCCGGGAAGGGGAGCAGGGAGATCGGTCTGAAGTTTTTGAGGTCGTTGGGGTCTGCTTTGGGCTTCTTAAGGAGGGAGTGGATTTCGGCGTGCTTCCAGCTTTCCGGGAATGTCGCAGCTTCGAAGGATATGTTTATGACTTTTCGGAGTTGGGGGGCGATGGTGGAGTCGGCTTTGTTGTATACGTGGTGGGGGCATGGGTCTGATGGAGATCCTGAGTGGATGGAATTCATGATCTTGCGTGTTTGTGTCATCTACGAGGGTCCAGGCGGTCAAGCGGTTGGTGCAGGTGGAGATTTCGGGGTTTGGGTCCGTCGTGGGCGTGGTGTTGAGGCTGCCATCATATGGCCTGGTGACTTCAACTGTATCCTAGATGGGGATGATGTCAGGCACCCACCAAAACAGGGCACTAAACCCTAAATCCCCAACTCATTAGTTCAAGTTATGCAAAACCTGGGGATGCTTGTTAGCTGGTGGATGTTACATCCACAGATACATGACTATACATGCCACTTACTGACCCACTCTACATACAGTCATCTTGATAGGATCCTTTTCACAAGCCTCGACCACGTGACATTACAGGGGCAGAACACTTGGGCTGATACATGTCTGATCATACCCCGGTGTTGATCTCCTTGGGATGGGGAGTAGACTCATATGCTGCCATACGATGGTGCATGCCACCAGACATATTGACAGATAGGGCCTGTCGGGAGGCACTGAGAGAAGCTCTCCACAGTTATATAGATGGTACCTGGGGATCGACCGGGTCTCGGGTGGCAGTATGGAAAGCCCTTAAGCCCTTACTGACCCACTCTACATACAGTCATCTTGATAGGATCCTTATCACAAGCCTCGACCACGGGACATTACAGGGGCAGAACACTTGGGCTGATACATGTCTGATCATACCCTGGTGTTGATCTCCTTGGGATGGGGAGTAGACTCATATGCTGCCATACGATGGTGCATGCCACCAGACATATTGACAGATAGGGCCTGTCGGGAGGCACTGAGAGAACCTCTCCACAGTTATATAGATAGTACCTGGGGATCGACCGGGTCTCGGGTGACAGTATAGAAAGCCCTTAAGGCTGTTCTAAGGGGCACCTGCATTGGGATAACATGTGGGGCCGGCGACAGATTATCGCTAATATTGAAAATCAAGAGCAGAAACTTGTAACATTACATAGAGCCAAAGCAAATTTGTCTGCTGCTAGAAGCGAGGTGTTATGAACACTAAAAGATCTCCAAAGGCTATGGGCTTCTTTGGATAAACATACCCTCAACTCCTATAGACAAAGACTACATAGGGAAGGGGACAAGCCTGGTCGGCTATTGGCATGGATTCTGAGACGAGAACAGAAGGTCCCACCCACTCTACGGATATGTTACGCTAGCAGTACTGTCCTGAGATGATGTATTGACATATTAACAGCCTTGGCCTCCCATTTCCACACTGTATATAAGGAAAGTGGGGAGTAGATCACCAACAAACAGAAGGGTTCTTCAGAGAAGTGACACTACCTTGTCTCACACCAGACGATGCTTGGGATCTTGAGGTGAATTTTACCCTGGAGGAGCTGCGGGCAGCACTCGGGGACCTGAATAGGTCAAAGGCTTCTGGAGATGATGAGTTTCTGCCAAATCCTAACAGGCATATTCTCATGTCCTGGGACAGAAACTGATGCAGTTCTTCGCAGAAGCGCAAAGTCATGTTATCGTACCACTGACTGTTTGTGAAGGCATTATTAACCTTCTGCTGAAGCCGGGGGAGACTCTGGGGACCCTTCCTCTTAGTGGCCTATTACCTTAATCAATAGAGATGTGAAAATCCTTTGCAAAGTAATGGCGGCACAACTGTGAGGAGTAATCTGTACATTTGTCTATGAAGACCAATGTGGGTTTATGCCCTCGCGTAGCACGGCATTTAATCTGCAGCACCTAACACATATCTTCCATGAGACTGAGGGATTGGACCAAGACCTTGCTCTTGTGCATTAGATATCGAAAAAACACTTGATTGGGTTAGGTGAAGCTATCGTTTGAGGTTATTGCGAGGGATGTCGTTTGGTCCGACTTTTCAGGAATTGATATGTCTATTATACACAAGGCCTATAGCCTGTGTCAAGGTGGAAGGTAACATCTCTAAGGAGTGGTCAGTTGAACGCGGCTCCTGCCCGGGCTGTCCTCTCTCACCTTTGCTCTTTGCATTAGCAATAGAATATATGGCCATCTTACTACTTAGAGAACTGGAGGCTTGGGGCATACAATTGCACAAGACTATTCACATAATCTCTTTGTATGCACATGACGCTTTGATATACATTCCCTCTCCTACAGAGGCAATGCCTATACTTATGCAACACCTAGAGAACTTTGGCAGTATGTCGGGCCACAGGTAAATCTTAGAAAAACATTATTGTTTCTCATGGGAGATTAGCAAAGGTGCCCTGAGATCAATTACCAGTCCTGGGGATTAAATGGGAACAAGTGAGTTTAAAGTACCTAGGCATTATGGTCACTAGAACTCAGAAGGAGCATCAAAGTATTAATGTCGATCGAGTGGTCATGGGGAGGGCGACAGTAGGAAAAATGGTCTTTCTCCCCAGGTGCCTTTACCTTCTGCAAAATACACTTTTGCCATCCCAAGAGCAGTTTTTTCAGACCCTAGATAGTTTGCTCTATCTAGGGTCCGAAAAACGTAGGGAACGCAGGGAAACACAGTAGTGTCACCTCAACGGTGCTGAAAAGGGACATGGAAGAGGGAGGCCCAGCACTCCCAGATATACACTTATTATGCAGCACATTTACAGCATGCTGCCAGATGGCTTACTAATGGGGTTAATTGGGAGTAACAACTCCTAAAGGGATTGGCAAGTGGGAACAATGCCACGCCTTCTAATGCAGGGGTGTGGGGCGAGCGCCCATGTTAATGCCCTGTCTGATCAGACATACCGCACATTTATGGGAAACTGTGGCGAAGAAAATATTGCTCAGGGCTCCATTTGACTGGGAGTTGCCCCTCTGGGAACTGGAGGCCTTCCACTCTATTGACCAAGATATATCCATGTAACGCTGGAGGGAGAGTGGCTGTCTTTCTGCAGGGGGCCAGTATCCTGAGGAAGTTTCAGCACCTTCCAGGAAGCACAAGGCAATTTTGAAATAGGACCTAGGCAACATTTACACTATGCCAAACTGGAAAACACTCCTAAGGAACTATGGTGCACACACCCCACAGCCCCTACACCCTCACCGACCTTTGGGCGGATTGCTGCACTGGGGGAGGGTAGGCACCTTATCTCTCTGTTTTATAGAGCACTCCGTGAGCATCAGACAAAATGGGAATATAGCGCGAAGGCGGTCTAGGAAATGGACCTCGGTGACCCTCTTGCTGACTCAGACTGGGAGCATGCATATGGTCTTGTAAAATCAGTTTCCTGTATTAACCGAGTCAAATTAATCCCCTTTAAGTTTTTTACATTATACGTACAAAACACAGTACTCCCGCCTTTTCTATTACACCTGCAGTGGAGATTTATAAAGTGCAGGCTAGAGCGGGCGCCTTGTATGGTGCTTAGCTGTGGGGCCATAGTAAACTCGAGGATATGGAAAGAGCAGAGAATCTCTTTATGAAGGTCCTGTTAAAAGTTCCTTCGAGTTCTCCTACCATGTCTATCCGAATGGATCTAAATTTGTATTCTATTGCCGATATTTCTGCATTGAGACCGCTGCAATATTGGATTCGGATCTGGTCTAATGCCGTGCTAGATCCTTATAGGATATGGTTAGGAGCACTATTAAGAGATTCCCAGGTGGAAAAAATCTCATGGTGTCAGTACGTAAAAAGAGGATTCTTCAAACTTGGGCTGGGCCCCCCATTTGGACTGACCCTTTGCATCTCCCAAAAAATGCACCCCAGATTGTGAAAGATGCATATTGGGTGAGTGTACAAACATCTACCCTAGCAGCTGTTCCATCAGGTAGCATGACAGATAACGTTTTTATCATTCAAGTGCCATTATGAGTTTGAGCACTTTTTTGATATAATTTTACATCCTGCGGCACGTGCACTTTATGTAAGATTTAGATTAGGTTTCCTACCAGTGCGTGATCTTACTTCCAGATGGAAGCAAACTGTTATTTTGTCAGATCTTTGCCTGATGGGGTGCAATAATAGGGAAACAATTAGTCATCTTTTATTTATTTTTTTGCCCGGCATATAAAAAGCAAAAGGCCCGCTGGATAAGACCTCTTTGTAACTCAATGGCAATTAGGGATCGCCATTTGGCTCTTAGGATTTGTAGCACCAATACCTATGGGCCGGTGGTGTGTGCTGTGGCAAAGATTTTAGCAGCCACATGGCATATTAGAGCAAGTTTTATTGATATAATATCTACTTAAGGATGGAGATTGTGTTTTAAACTGATTTAACATTGCTATTCTTAGATTTGATTATATACCTGTATTATATTAGACCTTTTAATACAGGGGAAACTCATAAGGTTTTAGGAATGTTAATATTTTGCTTCGTTTTTATTGTGTTTTTTTTAGTCTGGTCTAGAACAGAAGTTCACTTGAATATCTTTGCCACAGGTTCATGAAGATTAAGGAGAGTTAATTTATATGTATTTTCTTATAGAGCAATTTGGCAATTGATTTGGATGTCCTGGGCAATGTGAAATGTTTTATATTAGGATTTTTATCATACTAATTTTTTATATGTCATATTGACAAATATGGTTTTATGTATGCACTGTATTGCTTTTATGGTAGTTACTGTCGAAATAAAGCTCATATGATGATGAAAACATATGCAGTATTACCCAGAACTAGACAGTACAGATTAACTAAAGAAGCTGAATAGAGAATGAAACCAGTGATTGAGAAAATGACAGAGGAATTCTTCAAGTGATCCTTGGCAGTCCATGAAATTCTCCTGTAATGGGAGTTAAGACATTAAGTGGCAAATGAAGCATTGTTCTGGAATTCCAGAAGATTAATGCAGTTTTGGTGCCATGATGTCCTGTAGTACAGAATCTGGCAGTAATACAGTTTGAAATTCCAGCAGAGGCAGAATTGTACACTCTCATCGACTTGTGCCAAGTGTTCTTTTCAATACTATTACATGAGAATTCGCAATTCCACTTTACATTTCAGTTTTGGAATAAAGTGCTTGTTTGGTGTAGAATTCCACAAGAGTATACAGAGAGCCCTTCAATTGTCTCTCAAATGTTCAAGGAGGATTTGGAAAGTTTGAAATTGCTATGTAGTTCAGTCCCAGTCTGCACCTGCACTTGGGATGCCTGACAACAATAATATTTTTATTTGTTCTGCCATGAAAAAGATGGGTGTGCACTTTCAGTACTCACTCAGAAACCCAGAGGTCTCGTGTGTCCAATTTCTTATCTTTCAATAGTATTGGAACCAGCTGCTGTGAGTCTTGCAGGATGCCTAAAATCACTTGTAGTAATTTGAAAATTGAGCAAAGTGAAGGAATTGTGGTGGGACTTATGTCAAGGCATTGCTGAGCATATCCCACAGTGCCGTTACATACTCTGCAGTGACTACTGCTGAGTATGTAAAGGTACTGAGGGGTATGCACTGCAGTGATTTTTAAACAGAGCGGGAAGAGGGAGCGGTCCCTCTAGGTTTAAAAACCACTGCAGGTTAAAATGTAATCTGCAGTGAATATTAAACATACAGAGACTGCTCCCTCTTCCCGCCCTGTTTAAAAATCACTGCACAGCAGTGCGTACCCCTCGGTGCCCTTACATACTCAGCAGTGGTTGCTGCAAAGTACGTAAGGGGGCCTAGGAGTATGCAGTGCAGAGCGATATGCAACAGTTTCTAATGTTTAGACCCATTCAAACCACTTGGAAGCAGCGTGCTTACATACCCTGCAGTAATCACTGCAGAGAATGTAACAGTGCTGAGTGGTGTTTGGCTGCACTATTTTCTTTCTGCAAAATGCAGTCTCACATTCATTTTTTAACACAAATATAGTGCCAAATACCCACTCCACCTGGTCATGGAATTCTGCAGAATCTTGTGGAGTTTTAATGTAATAAAGTGGAATTCAACAGAAGTAAATTCCACTGATTCTGCCCACCTCTAAATGAGAGCTGCAGCAGCAAAGCCCTTACATACTCTGCAGTAATCACTGTAGAGTACATAACAGGACTGAGTGATATTTGTCTGCGCTATTTTCTTGGAGCGAAATGCAGCGTTGCATCCATTTTTGGACACAACAGTGCATTTTGCCTAAGAAAATAGCGCCAAATGCCCACTCCACCCATTCGCAAAATTCTGCAGAAACTCGCTGAATTTGTATGTAATTCCATTGAATTCGGCGGAACCAAATTCTGCCCACCCCTAAATGAGAGCTGAATATGCAGTATGTTATGTTTCAGAAACATTGGCGGCATCCTCCTTACCAAATGTGCCATCAGTACACATAGCAGAATTAATTGCTCTAATGAGAGCTTGCTGTTTGTCGGAGTATTTGGATGCAAAATTCTATACAAGGAGCCAGTATGTTTTTTTTTTTTTGCATGATTATGGCCAACTCTGTTCACAAAGAAGGCTCACAACATCTTCAGGTGCTCTAATTAAAAACAGCGCGTACATATTGGATATGTTAAATGCAATTTAGAGACCAAAATAAATGGTAGTTGTAAAGTGTCAAGCCCATAACTCTGGCAAGGATGTGGCCCCACTAGGAAACAAGTATGCTGGTCAAATGGGAATGTATTGTGTCTTGCAGGAAGGGACAATAATTAAGGAAAATTAACATGGTTAATGGCTCAAACAATGTAAAGTGTTTCTTTATGGATTAATTGCAGACTTATTTGATTGAGTTGAGAGCTCTACAGTAAGATGCGCATGATGATGAAAATATAAATTGGAAGTAATCGGGTTACAAAAAGAATTATCAGGATTTGTATGTAAATAAAGATCAAACATATATTCTACCTGATTCCATGTTACAGTTTATGTGTAAATATTTGCATACTCAAACTCATTCAGAGAGAGATAGCCTAATCAGGCTATTCAAAGAGAATTGGGGAAATATTGGATTTCATCATGGTGCTGAAGATGTATGTGATTGCTGTCCAATATGTCATCTAAACAAACATGATTAAAAGACTGTTACTGTCCTGAATCACATTGGCAAATCAGAGGGCCCATTTATGAGATTATGGCAGACTTTATTGAAATGCCACTTTGTAATGGCCTTAAGTATATTTTGGTAGTAGTCTGTTTGTTCTCTAAATGGGTCGAGCCACTTCTTGCTACAAGAGCAGATAGCCTTACAGTAGCAAAATTGTTCTTGATGGAGTTGATACCACAATTTAACCTCCCAACCTCTGCTGAGACTGATCATGGCACACACTTTAAGAATGAAGTGCTACAGATAATCAGTGCAGTTTTTTAGATCAATCAAAGGTTCCACTGTAGTTATCAACCACAACCTTCTGGGGTGTTGGACAGGATGAATGGTACACTCAAGAACAAACTGGCCAATGTCTGTGCCTCAACAGGTCTGAAATGCCCTGATGCACTGCCCCTTGAGCTGATAAATATGAGAAGCACACCAAACAGGAAGACCAGTTTATCTCCCCATGAAATCATCATGGGCAGAGCAATGAGACTTGTACATGTACCTTCACATACAGTAGTTTCAGTACAACAAGAAAGAGCAGTTGAAACAGTGGAAGAGGCGGAATCTAATGACCAAAGTGCAGAGACTGCCGAACAAAACGTCAGTTTGTGACAGTCCATGCCATTTTTGCAGCATGTATCCAGGTGAGGAAGCATATTTTTGTGAACAAACTTCTGTAACTGATGAAGTTGAAAATCAAGTTGGAAATTCAAAGAAGAATCTAAAGCAACAGTTTCAAGTGAGTGAGAGTTCAGGTGAAGAGCCTGAAACTCCAGTAGCCCAGTTATAAGGTGATTTGTGTCAACCTCTGTTTCCATGCAAAAAAGCAAAGCATGTGTGGCAGCAAGAAGACGTAGACTGACCAAAATGGTAAGCTTGACAAGCTAAAACTGAAAATCTGATTTGAAAAGACCCCTCTTGAAAGCAGAAAAGCCACTGAAGAAAGATCAGACAAAAGAAAGCCTGAACAAAATGTAAGATCAAGTGAAAGCCGAAATTCTGAGAGAAACTGAGAAATAAAGACTGTCACTGAAAAAGTAAGGGCTGAAGAAATTCCTAAGAAGAGAACTTGCAAACTGAAACATTGTGAGCCACAGACAAAAATAAGAATGACATGCACTCAGCCTGGTAGACTAATGAGAGTAAAACATTGACTAGTAGCAGACCAGTAAAAAGAGTTCCTGATCTCAAGTATGCATCACCAGAATGGGTATATTTGGCTACAGTAGCAGAGGATGACATAGATAAAGATGATTAGCCCCTACTGTGCAGGTGCTATGACTACCATAAGAATGACCAAGATTTAGAGATGAATACACAGGAACAACCACCTTGAGGGTGAAACAGAGGCTTTGAAAGAGTCTGTTTGGACGAAACCAGGATAAGACAGCAGAATGCCATTTAAAGTTTAATAGGACTGAAAAGAGATTATTATGCAGAGGTAATATGATTAGCAATTTTAGAGGAGCTGCTTTGAATTTTTCATATTAACTAGAATTGAGATTTTAAGCTGAAAAAAAGAAATTAAGACCTAAACTTGATGTTTTCATTTTTTACTCCTACCTGTGATATAGGAGAAGATAACGGACTTTGTTTTAGCTAAAGGAAGTTTGCTTTTGTTTTTTATCCTTTTGGTCTCTAACATGAAGATAGGAATCAGCACTTGCTGTAAAATATTTGGGATACCATTATTAACGTTAATAATAGTAATATTAGTTGACCTGTTGGAGTGTGTACTGACTCCTGTGGAAAATGTTTCAAAACATATAACTAGTGATGCTGTATGTAGAATTAACCATAAGTAATTAGAACAAGAGATATCAGTACATAAAAATATTTAGTAAATGGCTTTAGAGATAATGTGTACACAAGAATGTTCAAAACATATATTCAAATTCTGAATGTTAACACTTTTCTTCCTAAGTTGATTGGTGAAGGGCCAACCCATGAGCAACCGGAGCGTTCCTATTCACTTTTGTGTTTTTTTCTATCTTCAGTTTTTTTCACCATACCTGACTTATTTTAATGTGACACTGGAGAATCTATTTATTAGTAAAAATGATAATGAGATAAAATAGCTAAGCCTCCAGATGGTCTACCTGAGAAGGATGGATGAGCTTCAGTACTATAGTTAAAAAAAACACTGTGTAAACTGGCTGGGTGGCCCACGTAGCTTTAGATGATTATTTGGAACAAGATGTGGGTGCACACTACTTACTGTTAGCAGGTGACTTCAATAAAATATTTGAACCATTAGAAATAATATCTAGTGTAATGGTGGATGACGATCAGGAAAGAGGTATTCCTAGATCTGGCAACACTAATTACATCAGGTACACAAAATTAGCACTGCAGGTTGTCACTCTAACACTCAAGTATGGCCTGCAAGCTTGCAGTGTTTGGACCCCAACTGACAGGGGTGTGAGCGATATATTTAAAAGGGTTAATAGTAAAACTAGAATTGATTACATCTTTTTGGATGTGAATCTATGGCATCATGTGAGGGATATCAATCAGTCAATCAGATGGTATTTGTATGGCATGGCTTGTCACCCGAGTAGTTATCCAGATGCTTGCTGCAGGTGATTTTTTTAAAATGCTGGTGCTGCCTGTGTTGAGCGCGTTGCCATAGTCCAGTTGGCTAGTGATGAAGGTCTGCATCACTGTCTTCCTCGTGCCGATTAGGAGCCACTTAAAGATCTTGTGGAGCATGAGGAAGCAGGCTGAGGAATCGCATTGACATGGAGATTCATGGAGACTTCGCTGTCAAGAAGGATGCCAAGGTTGCGGGTGCGATCATTCAATGTCAGTGTGGGGGTGAGTCTGAGCTCTGCTGGCCACCAGGAGTCGTTCCAAAGGGTTGAGCATCTGCAGAAGATGAGAAACTCTGTTTGTCCGTGTTGAGCTTCAGGCAGTTATTCTTTATCCAGGCGGATAGGTTCTTCATACAGGAGTAGAAGTTGGTCTTGGTGGGGTCTGTACAGAGCGAAAGGACAAGCTGCGTGCTGTCAGCGAAGGAGATGATTTTGATGATGTGTGATCTCACAGTGTCTGTGAGTGGGGTCATGTAGATATTAAAGAGTGCTGGACTTAGGGCGGAGCCTTGGGGGGGCACCGCAGATGGTCTGCATGACTTGTGAGGTGAAGGGGGAGAGGCGGACCCTCTGGGTGCGTCTCGTGAGGAAGGATGTCATCCATCTGAGCGCATCATCTGTGATCCCAGTCTGGCGTAGTTGGTTGATAAGTGTGTGGTGAGAAACGATGTTGAAGGTGGTGGAGAAAGAGGACTCGGATTGGACTATAGCCCGTTAAGGATAGAGGTATGATACACATTCAGGACGTCCCCTGCAGCTCTATACAGTTGGCAGAGAACATTATGCGAACCCCCTCACAGCATTCCTCCCCCAGAGGGCCTCCTTAATATGGAAAGACATGGAAACATATTAAGGACTGCACAGTGCCTGGTGATTGCACCTGCACGAAACGCGGGCAAGTTTGACGGATCTGGGCAAGTTACAAGGTTGGTTTATTATCTTATTTTTCTTTGGTATTCTAGGGGAGAACTAAGTATGATGTACCTAGCGGAAACTGACTCCCTGTCTCACAATTATTCTATTGGGAATTTGCGGCTTACCTGACACCTGCTTCACGGACTACCACACTTGGATACAGAACTATCACAGGAGATACTCTGAGTTTGATGCACTTCAATGTAAGAATCGCTAATCCAAATGTGAAACGCGACCGGAAGTGATATGTCTGCGCATGTTAGTGTAACATGAATAATAACGTGTGCCGTTTGAAATACCAATAAATAAAAGTGTTAAAAAAAAAAAGAAGGTGGCAGAGAGCAGGTTGTTTCTCTCTAGGTGTTTGGTGAGTTGGAGATGATGACCTTCTCCAGGACTTTGACGGGATGGGGGCAGAAAGATTGAGCGGTAATTCTGGAGCTCGCTTGGTCTGCAGAGGACTTCTTGTGGATGGGTCTGATCTCTGAGTGTGTTCTGGCTTCTAGAAAAGTGGCCGTGGTTAATGAGGCGTTGCGGATAGTGGTGGGCTGGTGGCTGGTCTCATTCCTTCTGAGACTGAAGATGGTGTGGGGGCAATGAGTGCTTCTGAGTGGACGGAGCTCATGAGTGTGATTGTGTTTGGTGTGCTGAGTTGTCCCCAAGCAGTGATTGGGTGGTCAGCAGTGGAGGTTGATGGGATGCTAGGGAAGTCGGAGGGTTGGTGATTGAAGTTTCTGTAGATGGTTTCTATTTTGTTGTGGAAGTGATTGGCCATGGCATCGCAGAGAGGGGCGGGAGTTTTCAGTGGCTGGTGGGTAGGCAAACTCCAAGACGATGGTGAATAGTTCCTTGGTTTGGTTGGTGCTGTTCTTGGTACGGCACGTCAGTGCCTCTTTTTTTTGCAGCTTTGACCTGGCGGTGGTAATTGTTAAGGGCTGTTGTGAAGGTGGCTCTGTCGGCGTGGTTCTTGCTGGTGCGCCACCTTCTGTCCAGTTTTTTGTACCTGCATTTTAAGTGGTTGGGTTGAGGGGTGTGGCAGCTGGCTTTTTTGGGTGGTTCTGTGGGTCTTGGCTGGTTTGGTCTGGGTGACCAAGTTGGTGGTGCTGATGATCCAGTCTGTGAGGCTGCAGGGAGTGTGTTCTGTAGGAGCTACAAAAATATAGAAAGAGTCAGCGGGATGAAAAGGAAATGGGAAGAGGAGTTGTGGAGAGACCTAAATAAAGCAGCATTGACAAAGGATAGTAGGCAGTTTTGTCAGTTTCTATTGAAAGGCACACTTTCACAAGTCAAGGAAGAGGACCATCATATTCAGTAAATGACTTAGGTGTGACATTTTAGTACACTCTATCAGAACATGTCAGCCTCAAACCTATAATCAAACGACTGAGAGCATCCGGGTCATAATAACTGTCGGTGGAGGCAGATCTGATTACTTTTAGTATGGAGGAAACTATGGAGGCCCTAGCTAATTTAAGTAAAGTTAAATTGTCGGGCCTCAATAAAATCCCAGGAAACCTCTATGCCTCTGAACCAGGGATCGGGAATTATATTTTGAACCAAACATTCATTGCCATTACCAGGGGAGCTGATATACCCGATTCATGGTTGAGCGCAAAAGTAGTGCCTATCTATAAGGCTGGGGACAAGGGAGACACAGGAAACTACAGGCTTTAGAAAAAACAATTATCGTGGAAGCGATTACACAAGGTGGTGAGTCAGTCCTGGTGGACCACTAAATCGTACCAGTGTCCTTGTGTGCTGCAGCTGGGCAGCAGACACGAGGAGCAAGGCAGAGGCAGCGGGGGAGAGCGATGAGATTGGGGTCAGAGGCTACTCACTAGGGATCACGCAGCAGCCTCCATAAGTAGTCCTGGGAGGTGGGAGAGGCTGGCAGGGAGGAGGGAGGGCGGTGGGTGAAGGAAAAAACTGCAGGAAAAAAACAGACATAAGTACAGAAAACAACAGGACACAGCAAGGAACCAAAAGAGAATGGGGCATCTAAGGGTCCAAAAAAGCAGGACTATAATTACACTTTACAAAAAACAATTTCTGTGCCAGCAATTACACAAGGTGGTGTGACAGTCCAGGTGGACCACGGAATCGAACCAGCGGCCTCGTGTGCTGAAGTTGGGCAGAAAACACGAGCAAGGCAGAGGCTGTGGGGGAGAGCGATGAGGCCGGGGTCAGAGGCTACTCACTGTAAGTCACTCAGCAGCCTCCATAAGTAGTCCTGGAAGGTGGGAGAGACTAGCAGGAAGGTGTGAGGGTGGCAGGTGAGGGAAAATGCACCAGGAAAAAAAACAGACAAAGAAGTACAGGAAACAATAGGGCACAGCAAGGAGCCAAAAGAGAACTGGGCAACTAATGGTCCAGAAAAACGGACTATAATAACACTTTACAAAAACCAATTACAGTGACAGCAGTTACAGTCCCGGTGGACCGCGGAATCACGCCGGCGGTATCGTGTGCTGCAGTTGGGCAGCAGACATGTTTAATGCCATTTTCAGGGGGAGCTGATATACCTGATTCATGGTTGAGCGCAAAAGTAGTGCATATCTATAAGAAAGGGGACAAGGGAGACCCAGGAAGCTACAGGCCAAATAGTTTGATTAATGTCTCACATAAGTTATTCTGCTGACAGCTACTAGTAAGGATCCCATTGTGGATGGAGGAAGAAGAAGTGTTGTCTCCTCTACAAGCAGTTTTAGAGTAAACACAAGTACTGTGGACCAAATCTTCTGCTTCCTCCCAGTGTTATGGAAACTGTGACTGTTAAGAAGGAACATATTTATATAGTGTTTGTGGATTTGCTGGCAGCGTTCAACCTCATCCCTTGGGCCAAATTGTGGGCCGAACTCGAGACGATTGGGATTCCGCTTAACATGTTACATATTTTAAAGAAACTCCACAACAATTATGCCCAAGTGAGGTGGAGAAGAATGGTGAATTGACTGAACGTATAGCTGTGAACAGAGGAGTTTGCCAGAGCTGCATATTAGCACCTACTTTGTTCACCCTATATGTCAATGGGCTAATTCACTCATTGGTGAATTGCAATGGAGATCCACCAAAGATAGCAAACCATGTAGTACCTTCCCTGCTTTTTGCAGATGATACCTTACTGGTGTCCAGGACTACAATGGGACTCCAAAATGTACTCAACCAGTTTTTATCTTCATGTTTAAAGTATGGGTTGGAAATTAATATTTCTAAAACAAAATTCATGACATTTAACCCACACAAAGATTTTAAGGCAGGAATATGATAGGATGTAATACACTAGAGCAAGACAACAACTTTGACTATCTAAGGGTTAGGCTTGCAAACACACTTTCATGGTCCCTCGAGTAAGCCAAAAGCCAGCTCACCTTGCAGGACGTGGGTTCTTCAATTGCCAAGAAGCTGAAACGTTTCAAGTTATAGACCAGTCACACCATCATTAGAAATGTGTAGAGCAAAGGGAATAGCAGCTGCCCCATACAGAGCAGGAGTATGGGGTTTCTGTAAGGTCAGGCCTGAACAAGGTTGAAAATAACTACATAAGATCCATTCTTGCCATGCCACATAACCAACCCCTTATTCCATTTTGATTGGATACCGGCCTAAAAAACATTGCACATGTGGCAGCATTCAGGCCACTGGCCTACTGGTTAAGGATCTGGAGTAATAATTCACCTCTTCCCCTGAGGCAATCATTTAGTGAACTAAAAGCAAAGGATCCAGGGGCTAAAATACCTTGGTTTTATTATGTTAGAACATGGCTGTATAGGTTAGAAATGAAAGATTACTGGATTAACCATGAACGTATCCAGAAATCCAACTTGATCCCCCTGAAGAAGAGATATTGGGGCCACATCCATGAGATTTGGTTGCCTAGTAATACTATTGGAGCACTTATGGGGAGCTTCCTAGACTTCAAGGATACCATGCAGGAGGTGGCTTCTTGGATTGTACTGAACTGTCACAAGCAAAATTCTTGTTTTTAGAACTTAGATATGGTACCCTGTGAGTAAATGACTCTTGCAGCAGGTGGAACGGCTTTCAAACTGTACCAACCTGTCTTACCTGTCTGACCACTTAGAAAACATAATAGCACTTTTTGTTCTTCTGTCCCTCTTATACTGCCCCTAGAAAGACCTGGCCGATTCCTTTGTGCCAAATCCTAGGTACAAGGTATCTGAAAGACACAATGAGGACCCTTAGAAGTGATACTACTGAGTGGTTAGTGTTCGCATTATCTAGATTCTTCCTGTACACCTGGAGACTAAGGAGCAAGATGTTAAACAGGATGTCAAGTGATACGTTGGTCTTAATAGTGCCAGTATTCAAGTCTGATCCCATCTTGTTTTTATGTTTTGGGAAATTTGTTTGATTGCACATGTACTTTACAGAACTGCTGTCAGTGATTTTAGGCAGACATGATAAGCAACCAGCTGTGCTGTAATTAACTCATGCATTGCAAGAGAAAGTAGTGTAACATTATAAGCTTCATGTATATTTGGCCCTCGTTGGTACCAAGAGTGTCAGGCTAAAGAGTACGACATTGTTAGAAAGGGGTATTTTGTGAATAATGCTTCCATCATGTACTCAAAGTAACATTTTCAAGGACTTCCACTGGGAGCATTGGTGTAGATGCATTCATTCTATTAGCCATTGATGAGGAAATGGTTTATTTGTGTTTGACATCTGTGGAGTACAGTTGCTGAAAGAACAGATGGAAGATTTCTCTAACTCAAGAAATGGGTTAGTATTAAATTTTAAGATTACGTTTTTGCTTTTGATTTGACAAGACAACTCTAACCATGATTATACCATGATAAACTTGCAGAATCTACCTTATGTGATTTGTCTATAAAACCTTTGAGTTTCTGTTTTCCATCGGATTCTGTTATTTTTTCCTGACAGGTGACTTGGCAGGGTTCTCTTTTGTCTTGAGTTTGACACTTAGGGGCATATATACAAGCTTCTCGTGCCACCGGAACATCACTTTTGGTGACGCTCTGTTGGTGCTGTTCACTGGGCCGTATTTACAAGGCAGCGTTAAGTCACTTTTTGTGACTAAAAGCCATCTTGTAAATACAACCCATTAACACGCAGCACTTTACTTGTAAGGGGCATGCAATGGGTGTTGCTGTGGGCATTCCACAGCAACATCCATTGCATTTTGGCGCTGCACAGATTTACATGATTTCCTAAACCTGAGGCAGTGCCAACATCTGACAGCGTTAGCATGGAGCAACTAGGAGAAATGCTTTAATTTCTCCTTGTTTTTTGCTCTTTCTATGTGTGCTGCATCCTGCAGCACACATAAAAGCAAATCACCGTTAAAGATTGTTTTTGTGGAGGAAGGTATTCTTTCCTCCACAAAAACAATCTCCCTCCCAACGCAGCCATCCTTGCACCATGGTGCAAGGGTGGCTGTGTTGGTGCTCGGCAGTTAATTTAGTGCCGGCGCAGTGAGAAACACAGGGATGTAGCGTATACTTTTAAGTAGTACACATCCCTCCATTTTAGAAGTGACACAGTGCATCGTTACCAATTTTGCCGCAGTGGCCATGCTGCGCCACTTCTAGTAAATACGCCCCTTAGAATTTTACTTAGGTTCTGCCTAGCTAGGGATTATTGAGTTTTATGATGTTGCATTTCTCTGTATTTCTTACATTCTTAAAGTCGAATAACTTTTTTTTTTTAATTCTGTATGTTTGACTGAGCATCCAGCTTCATCTGCAGTTCATAACTATAAAATGATCTCCATATGTACAGCATTCAAATTAACTGAAGTGGTAATGTCTTTGTTTTAATGACTCAAAAATCAATATTTATTTCATCGACACAACGGTCTTAATATGTTTATAAAACAAATATTTACTTATGAAATAGTATGAATAGTTTTGCGTTTCTATGGGTACTTTTCAGTGTATCAAAAAATATTTTGTATTAATATATTTTCTGCTCCCGTTTATGCTCGTTTTTATTTGCTGCAATGAAAACCTACATTTTTTGATTATGATTCTGAATTGACTGAGAGAAATAGGTTTACATTTTATTTCCAGGGAGGGCAGACGTTCTCATGAACATGGGTCCTCTTGTTGGCCCTGCATTAACAAACATTGGCTAAGCTAATAATTTTGAAATTCATTTTTGAGTATTAATATTCACAATAATAAATGACTCCTGCAGTGCAAAGCAGTTCAAAGATTGCTTTGTGTATTTAGTGGATGGGCGAGTCAAAGAATTAAACGTGTGCAATGACATGGTGTACTTTTCACACTTTTCAGTGGAGGTTGAAGATTACACCCAAATAACCAATATTAAGAAAGAAGGTGAGGCTAACAACTTGTGGGGGCTAATCTAAGGTGTGATTGATAATGTCTCAAGCCAGTGTCCGAAAGTTATTTAGCCAATAAATAATTTTATGAAGAAGAGTGAATCAAAGCTCCCTAGAGTATATGTAGAACACAATTTGTCATGAATCGTGCAGACTGGAAATGAAGCATTATGGTCTATTTTTAAAGATATTTGCTGGTCTAAGGCGGCTCAAATCCCAAGCAGCTCTGCAGAGTATACCATCCACTGGCTATGTTTCCTTGAAGCAATAGAGATTTTTTGGGGGTTTTAGTCAAGAACGTGTACCTGCTGCATGTACCTATACTGTTACTTCATAGTTACAAAAACTGCCATGCTCAGTGTATTCACCGCTAGCAGAAAAGTAGTCTTTAAGAATTGTATTGTTTATTTCAGGGTCTGAGGACTACGGGCGCAAAACTGCTCCGAGCGTGAGTGAAATAAATGTTCCTGCTTTTAAGCATCAGCAATTACAATCCCAACTTGGCCATGTTACATCAGTTACCGGATATTCCCTCCGCGATCCACCCTCAAGATTAAAGCTAGAAGGAGTTCTTGTCAATCACAACGAACCCAGACCAAGTTCTAAATTAGGCCTGCGTGTACATTTTAATCTTCCTGATGATATAGGAAGTGAAGGCTCATCGGAAGAGGGAACATTGACTTCAAATAAAATTAATTCAAACAACGCTCAAGAAATAAATAAAAAACCCTCAACAATTTTGGGAGCATCGTCACATTTTAAGGAGCCCCCACTTGTACTCGCTAAACCAAAACTGTAAGTATAGCCTGTTCTACATAATTGATTTTGTTCTGTAAATCTGCTTAAATATTACAAGATATTGAAATAGATAGAACATGTATTTTTTCTTTTGATAACTGTGTTTTGAAGTAAGTTTAACAAGTGTGACCTGCACAATTTTTTGTAAGTAAATTGCCTCCATGGTCAGTGAGCAGGGATCTCAGTTAAATGTTTCATGAGTGACCCTTGAATCTGCCCACCTTTCTGTGTGTAAAAACACTTCTCTCACTCACACTTCGGAGGTTCTTTTATTTTATTTGCAGCACTCCACAAGCGTGCATGCGATGCGATTGCCGTCTACCTCCTCCCGCCCGTCTCATTTCGGTTTGCTGCGTGTCTCCTGTCTACCCGCGGCGTCTCCATGTTTTATGAAAAGCAGTGTGGGGAAAAAGGCAGAATTGACCCGCCTGATGCTAATCGCATTTTATATAAAATATACAACCTGCTCATGATATAATTTTGTCATTGTTAGGGTCAGACAGAGGAGGAACATTTAAGGTGACTATGTGCCCCTGAGGCAGCCGTGACAGGCCTAAAGCAGCTCACTGGCGCACCAACTACTTACCAATAGGTACGATTTTCCAACCCCCAAGGCATTCATGTAGCGCTGTCTGAAGCCGCCAAGTGGGGACATAACATGTGTGGACCCTTGAAACAGAACTGCCTTTAAAATAAGCAGCACTTTGTCTCCACAAATAAGGAGGTGATCACTGAAAAGGTACTAGCGAGACCACAAGTCCCATAATGCAATGTGCTGCTGATGCATGTTGTAACCATGCTGATGCATGCTGGGTAGTGGGCTGGCAGGGCACATTTGGTATGAGATAAATGACATCTGAGGTTACTGAAAAAGGACACTTTCCGGTGGCACAATGTGTTTAGGAGGAAGAACAGTTATACATAACTATCTAAATATAACACATTTTTATATGATTAATTCTTCTTTATGGCACATCTGTTATTTAGAGGGCCTCACGGTGCTTCATGTTTCAGTAATCAAATATTACGAGGGAATGACATTGTCTGCATTTTATCTCGTCCTTTTTCCTATGGAAGGAGATAAGGCAAAATTTGTGGGTGAAAGAACGTGACAAACGTACTAACAGGCAGAATATCTGTCATGAGAGGAATTTATTATGTCTGTGGGATGGTGCTTATATCAATTTACCAAAGAACTGGGAGGGTTTTTGCTTTTTCAATATTTCCTTTAACTGTTAAACATATTTAATGTAAGCTTTTGGAAAAATATTGTTGGGATTATATTTACTTGGAGAAATAGGGTATCATAAACATCTAAACAAACTTCTTCACACACACCGGATCAGGCACATGCAGGCACACCAAATGTAAACCTCATCTACACCCCCCTCTTAAACCCTACCACCAATCTATCGCCACCCTACCACAACCGCCCTTTCACCACAGCTCTGCCATCACAATACCACAACCCTACCAGCATCACCACCTACCACTACCATAACACCCAACTACCACCACCACAACACCCAACTACCACCACCACACCACTCTACAACCACCACCCGCTGATCACCCCCTATCACTCCTGCCACCATTATCGCATTACTAGCCTAACCACCACCACCATCACCCTACCCAGCCGGTCACCACCACCCCCTACAACTTTGCCCCACCATCCTACCACAGCCCTACCACCACCATACCACCCACACCACCATACCATGATCCTAAGTATTACCCTTACCACCACTGCACTAACCACAACCACCCTAACCACCACATCCCACTAACCACCACCACCCTAACCAACACCCCACCCCCTGACTACTAGCACCCTAACCAGCCCAAACACCCAATTCACCATCCTTACAACTGCTACCACCCTACCCACCACCACCACTCTACCCTAAGCACCACCATCCCAACCACCCCACCCTTCCTACCCACCAAACTACCCTAACCACCACTACCCTAACTACCATGACCCTCAGTACCTTCATCACCACCACCCTATCACCACCACCCCATGCCCACCATACCACCCCTTCTTAATACTGGCCTACCAATACCCTAACCACATAACCATAGCTGCTACCACCCTACCCACCACTACCCTACCACCACCTCTACCACCGCCAGTGTACCCTCCACCTAAACCATAAACACCACCATGACCACCACCAACCTAACAAACTAATACCACCATTACAACCCAAACCACCCCACCACTCCCAACCACCACTCTATTCTAATCACTGCCATCCTAATCACCACAGTCATTTTAAGCACCACCATCACCCTAACCAAAACCACCGCCACCCTAGCTAGCTATCCTCACCACCACCCTAATCACCACCATCACCCTAACCACCACAACTATAACTAGCCTACCACCACCCTACCCTAAACACCACCAGCATCTTAACCACCATGACCACCCTAATCACCACCACCACCGTAACCACTAGAACCACCCTAACCACCACAACCACTCTAACCACCACTTCCTTAACCACAACCCTAATCACCTTCACCCTATCCACCACCACCACCCCCTCACCACTACCACCACTTTGCCCTAATTACCACCTCCATCCTAACAATACTGAAGACCACTATCACTCTCACTCTCACCTTCCCCATCACCACCACCCTCAACACCACCACTACCCTCACCACCTTCACCACCACCACCCTTACAACCACCATCACCTTCAACAGCCTCACGGTAGCCTAGCCACACTTGCCACCTTACCCCAACCACCACCACCCCATTCAGTTAACATGGCTCTCAATTCCTGTGGAAGCTTAATTTTTAACAACCATGTTTAACTCATTCAGTGATTGGTGTTCTCATAGAAAGCTGTGGCCTATGCTTCCATTTGTGTACGCTCAAATAACATGTTCTCCCCCTGAAGCCATGTATATAGGTATATAGTAAAGGTATGTCACATCAAAGATTAAGAAACACATTGTCTATCTATCGACCTGTCTGACTACTCCGTGGAAGTCAGTATACCTACAATATGAATCAATCCTGCTTCAAAGATTGGTTTTGTGTGTTTTCCATCCCATTCTTGTATTTGCCCCTCTTCTGAAGTGTGCCCTCATTACTTGTGTCCTTCCACTGCTTCCTTTTCAGGCAATCCTTTTTTTCTTTTTTTCATGAAGTACTCCATGAGAGTGCATGTGTTTTCCGGTTGTCTATCTTGTATACATCTGTTTGCCCCTCTATTGTTCTTCAAGTTGCTCTCGCCTGTGTTCTCCTCCCGCACCTCCATCTCTATTAGGCTTGCGTTTGTGTGCATCTCCCCCTCATTGCTTTCTAACACATGTACTCCCTGTTCCACATTGCGCCATCTTGCCATGTGCGTCTATACCACCACACTGCATGTTGCTCTGTCTTGCCTGTTATGTACTTCTTCCACCTACCTCCATGCTCCTTGTTCGTTCTGATCTACCCTCTGATTTTTTCCATCCTGCATCTTCAATGTAGGTTATATCCCCACTGTCATTGTTACTTCCCTCCACCTACTTAAAAAAGAAAAGTTTTGCACTACTTTAAATTTTTTTTTTACCAATCCAACAGTGATCAGTTAATAAAAAAAAACACCTGTGCATTTTGTACCCATGTGCACATGTGGTGTACTCACTTACAAAATTGCATGGCCGTAGTGGCCACATCATGCTACCTTTTTTGGTAGTTTCTTCTTTAATCATGCTGCACACCATCTCTAAAAAAAACATTGACAAAGCTGGTAGGTCCCAAAGGCAAGACCTATTGGCTTTGCAAATGCTGTTTTTTATAAAGACAGGCAGTGCACAGAGCAAGCTGACATCCTAATCAAGAAGCTTCTGGAAATTTTCAGCTTCATGGGCCAATTGGTCCTGCAACACTCAAAGGCACAGCTCCCTTGCTGGACTTGGCTCTATCAGATGCATTCCCTCCAAAACCTTTTGCTTTCACCCCTCCTTTTTTCTGAATTTGTTTTTGTTGGCATTGAGCCTCTGTGTAATTTACTACTGCTAACCTGTGCTAAAGCTCTTGTGCTCTATCCCTAACTAGAGAAAAATTGGTCTACACCTGTTGTATGTTTGATTTGCTTGCAGTTCTATAGTTTATTGTCCTGTATGTACCCAGGGCTTATAAATTAAATGCTACTAAGTGGGCCTTCAGCATTCATTGTGCCACCCACCCACTACACTAGCACTTTAAAGACCTACCACTGCTGCCTGTAGAGCATGTTTAAACTGGCAATTTAACCTGGCACAATATACCTTTTGCCATGCCTAAACCTTCCTTTGTAATAAATACGTCTTCCTTAAGAAAGGCCCTACACAGCCCATATGGCAAGCTACATTGTATTTAAAAAGTATGATATGCATCAAGATTTACATATCACAGTAGTGAAAAACTCCTAAATAGTTTTTTCACTACTTTAAGGCTTACCTCTCATATAGGATATCATTGGGTTATCTTATTACAGGTTATAAGTGTTAACATTTGATTAGAAGCAGGTACAAATTTCATGTTTGGACTTCATTTAATTTTAATTTAAAATCCTTTTAAATGGTAAGCTCAGATTTTAAGTTAGAATTCTAAAAATGCCATTAAAAAAAAGTTAGCAGGCACCATATGATTAGGGCAAGGAAATGCTGCCAGTGTCCTGGGTCACATGATTGTGAATAGCTTAGTTGTTGGACTTTGTGTTTCCCCTAAACAGTGAGACTAAAGGGGAATGGATGTTGATAGAATGGGCCATCCGGCTAGGACGGCTGGAGGCAGTGCTGTTTCCTGGCTTACTTACACTTCAATGGGCTGCCTCTAGCACACAAAGGAACCTGACACTAGCCTCTTCCAGACTTCATACAGCCTTGGCAGGAGAAGAAAGGACCTTTCCAGAACAAGATATGGGGGTTGCATTCCTTTAAAGGCTGGCATCAGATATAAATATTGGACCCTCAAAACACCTCTTCAGTTCACTCCTGAACCTGAGGAAGATTTCAGAATAACACCGTTGTACCCTAAAGGCTGCCCTGCTTCTTGAGACCTGTCTTGTTCCCCAGAGGACTGCCCTGCTGCTACCAGAAGACTGCCGTGCTGCCCAAGGCCTTCCTTGCTCCCCACTTCCCTGCTGCTTGAGGCCTTCCTTGCTGCTTGAACTCACGACTTATAGAGTGGCTCCAAGGGCTAGTTGGCTGGCCTCCTGTGTAAGCTACAGGGACATAACAAGCTCTACAGACCTTGAGCCCTGAATTAGGCCGCTGCTGGAGCGAGTCCTCAACTTCTGACTTTGTCCTGGTCTGGTGTGACCAGATACCCACAGTTGGAGCTTTGATCTTTTAGGTGCCAGATTTTGCAGAAAACTTCAACAAACATTGACAAAGCTTATTGGCCGCCATCCTTTTGGCAATTATTGTTTTGTCATGGTTTTTGCAAAACTCAGTTGCTCTGGAATCTGCCAGGTCATCATCAATCTAAATGGAAACGTTTGCTAAAGGCAAACATTTAGTTTTGGTCTAACAAAAAACATGCATTGCCATAGTACTGCCTGGCACACAGGGGAACTACTTTCTGTGTTGATGTGCTCCTTGTGAAAGGGAGGCAAGCATTAACTGATAGTGAAGTCAGCCAGTGGCTGAAGTGGGCTGACCCTTTGCACCTTGATGCATGCTAGAGCAGGTGGAAAAAAATATTGAATAACAGAACCACAAACTAATGGATAAAGGCTGATTGAAATCAACTGTAGGTAACCATTTATACATATAATTTTAGTAAAATCAAAAGTTCTGGACTAACACAGACTAAAACCGCCAATTGGTCTGGCATTGGCAACCAGCCTCTTGCCTTTGAGAGAGCGAGGAATGAATGTAGGAAAGAATGAAAGAAAGAAAGAAGAGGAAGGCAATAAAAAAGGAAAGAAGGAAAAGGCAAAGAAGGAAATAAAGACAGAAAGAGTAAGGAAAAAAAAATTGCATGAAAGAAAGAGGAAATAAAGAAAGAGGAAAGAATGAAAGAAAGAATCTGGGGAAAAAAAGATGGTGGCGTGCTGAGGTTGCAGCGCTGTCATGTCACCTCTCTCCTCCATGCTTTTCTATTAATGGAGGATTCCCTCCTTCTTTACGTGTGGAAAATTTGCATGGATTGCTCAGTATAAATTATGCAGAAGACTAAATATTCGGCTAATTCAGTGGTCTCCAAACTTTTTAATACCGTGCCCCACCAGGTGAAAAATACAAACCATTGTGGCCTCCCTCTCAGAAGTTTTCACAATTATTTTATGAAGATAGCAATGTTTAAATAAGTCAAGACCTATTTAAACATTGCAGTTAAGTACTGTTAAGTTTTAAAAAATACAATAACATGTTTATGCTTAAAACAAAGGCATGTTATCTGTATAATGCTTCTTTTGGCCAGAATCTGGTGCCCCCCTCCCCTTAGATAACTTGAGGCCCACTAGGGGGGCCCACCACCCAGTTTGAAGACCTCTGGGCTAAATTTACCTGCCAAACTGCTCAGCCTGGCTTGTGCAAAAACTGATGTCAGCAAAAATCATCTTCTCCTGGTCCGCCCAGTCGTTTCTGATGGTGCCTCCAAGGACTGCAGTTGTTTGCATGACCATGAAAGTGCTTCTTTCCATGGGTGGCAAGGCATAACTGGTACAATCAGAAGGAGCAGCGCCCCTGGGGCACATAGTGGGGGAACTTCATCATTATCAATAATCATCTGCCCAATGTTGCGTCTGCTTACCCGGTAACCTGTGCCGACAATCTGTGGGTGCTGGTGCAGCACCTGTTTCAGAAGTTGCCCCCGGTTTCATCTGCAGCCTTAATCTCTCCGATCTTGGAGCAGGTCAGGGACACTATTGGCAGAAAGGAATTTGGCAGTCCTTCTACAATGCTTACACCTGCTCTGCCTCACTATGCAGACCCTAAGAATTGCTGTCACACAGTTGCAAGGTAGGAGTTTACTGGATAACAGTGTAACTGCTACAGAAGCAAACATACATATTGAAGTAGTAACTGCCTTTGAGGATAAGGCTGCCTGTAAAAACTTAGTAACGCACGCCAAATGTTGTTCTGTCATCTCTGAGGCTGCAGAGGCTTAAAATCCTCTACTTCTTCAAGGACCCTCTGATTCTAATAGCCGGATGATATCTATGGAGGATACGTAGTGGCCTCCTTTAATCTACAAGCAGAGGCTATTACCAATGCTCAAAATTCAGCTATTGGTGGGGTTAGAGACTCTTCTGGGTTAAATTCTAATCCGAAGAGAGCCACTTTGCTGCAATGGCTGATCAAAACTGCCAAAAGAAGACAGCCACTGCTTGCGGCAAGGGGTAGAAAGTTTTAGCTGGGGCTTTAGGTACTGCTAGGGCAGAGGAAGCAGTCTGTACTGAAGGAAAGATGCCTACCAATAGCCCCATCTCACATCAGAACATTGATACTATTGGTGTCTCAAATTGTGATGAAGCTGTCTTTGTACGAGATTCTACAACTGGTTAAACAACACGCTGTATAACTCAGTCTGGCCTTAGCAGCTCAACGAGCATGGAAAAGATTCATCCCTCTGACATACCCTTGATCAGCCTGAGTAACAGCGAACTTAGTGAGCTCCATCAACCTTCCCTCACTTCAATTTTTCAGCTGATCCAGGCTTGCTATGGCTTTATCTCTTTTTCTTTTTTTTCTAGGTATACATGGAGAAAATCTCTTCCTTTGCCTTTTTTCTCTATAACTACATTTTGGGGGTATTTGGAGGTGCTCAGTGGGGTGTATTTGTTGTTCTGACAAATATGGGGGTGATTTGTTTACTTTGCTATGTGAAGGAGGGGTGGGTGGAGAGATTAGGTGGGGTGGTCTTTTTGCTGTTTGTTTTCTGTGGATATAGGATGTCTAGGGCAAAACGTAAATCATCAAAAAGGCCTAGCGTGGTCACCAGGTGGTATCTCTTTTTATGATAAGTAGAACATTAGTGGTTGGGTCTCCAGGAAAGGGAACTCTAGTATCAATATTGGTGCTGCTATGAATAGGTTGGGAGTTGTATGCTCAGGGAACAGTCTTACTGGCTAGGACTAGGATTTAAATAATATGTTGGAATGTAGCCTACCGATAGCCCCTGAAGAGACGGCTGGTCAAAGAAGAGGTGTCAGTTTATAAGCCCCCATTCTCTGCATTGTGGAGACCAATGTTGCATAAAAGGACAGGCAGATGCTATGGCAACTAGGATACAACATTATTTTCAGTACTGCCCAGCAGGTTTAAATTTGTGTAGTCACTATATTCAGCCTTTGCTCTTTTAGATGCAAAGTGTTCCATTCTGCATCTGAACCGCATGGCACGTTCAGATTGATCTCTGTGGCAGAAGAGTTGTCAGTTTATGAGCCCCACATTCTCTGCATTGTAGAAATCAATGTAGCATATAAGGACAGGGGAATGCTACAGCAACTAGGATTATTGTCAGTACTGCCTAGCAGGTTTTACTCCACTGGATCGCTATACTGAGACTGCACTTTTTTAATTGCAAAGTGACCTGTTCTGCGACTGACCTGCAGGGCAGGTGGGCTATCTCTCATATTAATGATTGTTGCAAATTCATCACTGTCTGTGCTGTTTATGGACCAACTAGAGATGACCCAGAACTGATAGATAGGCTACATTTTGAGTTAGCATTTTGAGTTAGCATGATGAGATGGAGAGTTACTGAGCATTGATGATTTTAATTCTGTTATGAGGTATCAGCATGACACAACTAATAAAACTGCTACCGCGCCCATGAATAAAACTAGGCAGGCCATAAAACATTTAACTAGGACACATGGTTTAGTAGACTTATGGAAAGTACTGCACCTGACTACCGTGGTACACATATTATTACGCTCCTCATGGTCAATATTCTAGAATCAACATGATTTTTCTTTCACACAACTTAATTAGTGAATCAGGAATTGAGTTGTGCCCCAAGATTACTTCTCATCATATGCTCTGTTGTTAACATTATTTATTTCTGGCACCCTAAGGGAATCGCAAATGTGGGCATCTCCTAGATCACTATTATTAAGCCCAGAATATATTAAAAAGTTGACTGTCTAACTAAGGGAATTTATAGATGTCAATTTGTGTTCTGCCACCCCTAGTATTGTTTGGGACACTTTGAAGGCATCTGTGTGGGGAGTTACTACATAGTCAATCTTTGAACAGAACAAATCTCATGAGACCCAAGCACAACTACTATATGGTGAATTGTTAGAAAGGGAGCAAAGACGTGTGCAGGCCGTATCAGTGAGGGATCCTAATGAATCTAAAATAGATTTTGAGCTGAATAAATGTAGGTGCATGGTAAAATGTATGCCTAGGGAGAAGGCTGCAGCTGCGTACTTAGCTGGAAGGGTGGCCCTCTCCGAATATGGGGAGAAACTTGGGAAGGTCTTGGCCTACACAATTTCTGAAGCCAGACATCAGAACATGGCTAAATATATTAAGGATAAGGAATGCAATATTCTTCATCACTTTTTGCTTTTTTATCAGGAATTTTATATAGAAATCCAGGTACCATTGTGAGTGAATTGGAGTGGTATATTGCATAGGCTAAGGTGTCCAGGTTGAGCTCACCAAAGTATGCTCTATCCAAAGGTGAGATTTCCGTAGAAGAATTAAAAGAGGCGGTTGGGTGTCTACCTTCTGTCAAGGTCACAGGAGATGACGCCTTGCCATTGGAGTTCTACAAAACATGTTATATATTTGCACTGGTGTTACTGCAATTTTAGATACCCAACCTGAATATGATACCCTGATTCTTGGCATTATACCAATTCTAGGACCTTTCTAAAGAAGGTTAATCCAAGTGAAGAAAAAGGGTCATATCGACCAATATCTTTAATAGATTTGGATGCTACAATCTGTGTGAAAGTGCTGGCTTCAAAGCTGGTCACTGGTATCCATGATCTAGTTTCTTTGTAACAGCATGGCTTTACTGCAGGTAAGGATACCACCAGTCACATTAATGTCGTTTGATGTAGCTAAACATGTGTGGGGGGGTACAGACCAGTATGGTCCTATTAGACACAGAGAAAGCATTTGATAGGATGTCATGGACCTACTTGTGGTCCACCTCGCAGGGTATCAGTAATTGTACCAGGTATCGACACTGGGTCAAGACTCTCTATCGGAACCCAATGGCTTGTGTGGTTCTAGCAGGGAATAGCTCATTAATGTCCAAGGTGTCTTGCGGTACTCGTTAGACGTGGCCATTGTCTACACTTTTATTTGCACTTTACCCTGAATCCTATCTGTGGCATCTTGTTCAGAACTCAGACATAGCAACAGTTATGCTTAATGGATTGGAGATTTAAATCAGTGCATATGCTGACGATGTGGCAGTGTACTCGCCGGAGCCAATAGGCAACCAGATTTGATTATAATCTTAATCTATCTATAACCCAAATAATTTGAGCTACTTATCTATTGTTAAAGAACCAAGGATAGTCCCAGTTGCCATGTAATTGAGGATTAAGATGTCTTCTTCTGTTAATCCAGTCATCAATCTGAATTACGAACAACTGTTCTGCCAGTCCATTGCCAAGATGCGGCTATGGAACCGGCAACTAATAAGTATCATTGGCTCCCCAGATTTTAACCTATATTTTTGGGGTGCTTTTAGCAATCGTATTTGGGGCCGTTTTACTGACTGCCAACTAGATTACAATACTTATGCATGTCAAATAGTGGCGAAGGACAAATGGACGTTTCTATTATGTAGGTTGTCTGAGCCTAAAAATGTCAAAAGGGTAAGGTTTAAGCTTGTCATTGACATACAGAGAATCTGGGGAGATATCTGCTTGACCTTCTAAAGTCTGCTGTTGCATTTCCACACACTGTTGTGGGGGAATCCAGTTTTACTATTGATATTTCAGGATGCAGCAACTAGGCATTGTTATTTTAGAGGTGTAAAATCGATGGGTCAGCTGTATAATCAGCAGGGACATTGTACTTTCACTACGCTACAGCAAGGATATGCCCTCCATCATGCTAGAATTTTTTAAATATCTACAGATATAGGATTATCTCCAGCATAATGTTTCTAGTATTACGATCAGTGATGATGTTGCACTCTTGGCATATAGATACTCGGAGGACCATAAGCTAACACTCTTCAATATCTTCAATATGTACCGAATAATGACAGAACAAAGAAACGATGATCTTAGTAGCCTAGCTTGTAAATGGAGTTCTCAGATTTGATTGCCAGCAATGTTGCCTGTAAGGCGTGCGCGCACCTTTCCTTCCCCCATCGCGCAGGCCCCTTCGGCAAGCGCGCACGTTAATAAATAAGCCTTTTAGAGCGATATACGTGCTCCCCTAAGGCAGATAATGCTCATATTTGAATCTGGATTGAAGTGAATGAAAACAGCGTTTAAATGCCGCGGGGAGTGTTTTAAACATCATTTGGCGTACTTTAGCATACAAGTGAGCAAGTGATATTTATGTTGAAAATTAATAGTTAATGAGCTAGGAAATGCTTCAGAACAGTAGGAAATGTGCTGTTATCAACTTTTCCATTATTGTCATACTTCATAGTTGTTTATATGCATTATCACTTTCTCAGCTCAAATAAGCCTTTTAGAGCGATAGTCGTGCTCTCCTAAGGCAGATAATGCTCATATTTGAATCTGGATTGAAGTGAATGAAAACAGCGTTTAAATGCCGCGGGGAGTGTTTTAAACATCATTTGGCGTACTTTAGCATACAAGCGAGCAAGTGATATTTATGTTGAAAATTAATGGTTAATGAGCTAGGAAATGCTTCAGAACAGTAGGAAATGTGCTGTTATCAGATTTTCCATCATTGTCCTACTTCATAGTTGTTTATATGCATTATCACTTTCTCAGCTCAAATAAGCCTTTTAGAGCGATAGTCGTGCTCTCCTAAGGCAGATAATGCTCATATTTGAATCTGGATTGAAGTGAATGAAAACAGCGTTTAAAAGCCGCGGGGAGTGTTTTAAACATCATTTGGCGTACTTTAGCATACAAGCGAGCAAGTGATATTTATGTTGAAAATTAATGGTTAATGAGCTAGGAAATGCTTCAGAACAGTAGGAAATGTGATGTTATCAACTTTTCCATCATTGTCATACTTCATAGTTGTTTATATGCATTATCACTTTCTCAGCTCAAATAAGCCTTTTAAAGCGATAGTCGTGCTCTCCTATTGCAGAAAATGCTCATATTTGAATCTGGACTGAAGTCAATGAAAACAGCGTTTAAAGGCCGCGGGCAATGTTCCTCTGTTTTCTCTAACTGGGGTGTACCTGGCACTTAACAGGTCATGTCCTTGGGGTGTGCAACCAGGTCACAAAACTGCCTTGATGCCCTATTGCATGGAGCAATGATATCCCTATTTTTGCTTTAGTGGTATGGAGAGGCTAATGCCAAAGATCTTGGCTAGTTATGCGCTGCACGCGCATAAATGGTCAATTTCTTGGCGCACGTATCCTTGGCTGCAGCGCACAGAGACCGCACACTGCCGCACACAGTGGAAACAAATTAGAGGGAACATTGATTGCCAGTGCAGATATCTGATTTAAAGGATGTGTTTGAAATAATACCCTTCTCGGTTACCATGGTTAATGTGAAGCTGCAGGAATTTGGAACTATTTGTATGCTCTATTATATGTCAGAAATGATAACTAAGTGGGACTTCAGTAAAGATAGCCATAGGAGTATCTTTCCTATGTGTGGATTATATGTTGCAGATATAATGCTTGTGTTTGCTAGCTTTATAGATTTAGAGCAATACTAGAGGAATATAGCTCAGTATATCTCCCAGCACCTAGACTGTGATCTGCAATTAACTTTTGAAAACATTATGCTGGTCTCTAAGTAGGATGTTGGCCAGAATGTATCAACGGCTGGATCTCTCACTATTGTTGTACCTCATCTATGTATCCCCAGGGACTGGCTAGCCTCGAAATCTCTCACAGTATGTCAGTGGCGGGCACTACTTGGCCAAGTGTATGAGTCTGAGCTTGCAATTCCCGACTTAGGAACAATGTGGGAAGAGGGCTAGACTTATAAATTAGATCTAGTTACTTATGTTCTGATTTATGTGGGGAGAAATGAGAAATTAGAGATATGATGTGAGAAATGTTATAATTCATAATGACCCTCTCCCCAAGCTTATTTTATTCCAAACGCCCATCATAGGTAATTATTCGTGTTCTCATTCCGAAATAAAACAAAAATAAATATAGAAGCAAACAAGGAAAGAAATAAAAAAGAAAGATGGGAGAAAGAATGAACGAAGTGGTAAAGAAATAAAAAGAAAGAAAATTACAAACATAAGTAGAAAAAAAGAAAGAGAGAATGAAAGAAAGAAAGAGAGTAAGAAAGAAAAGAAAAAAGAACGAAAAAGAAAGAAAAACATGGTTGCAAAATGCAGAGCACCCTCTCTTGAAGGCTGGCCTGGTTTGTAGTGGGTAGCTTAGGTACTTACACCTTATACCAGGTCCAGTTATCCCTTATTAGTGAAATGTAGGCAGTGTTCTAGCACCTTAGGGTGTCTAGAGGTAGCTGTAGCAGAGCAGCTTAGGCTGAACTAGGAGACATGCAAAGCTCCTGTAATACCACTATAGTTACACAGTACTTATACACAATAAAAGACAATGCTCAGTGTTACCAAAAAATAAGAGTACTTTATTTTAGTGACACAAGTCCAGAAATATCTTAGAGACAATACTCCTTCTGGAGGTAAGTATTATACACAATATTTTCACTAGTAACTAAAATCATGTAAGTAAACAGTCATAGTATAGTGCAAACAGTAGAAAATACAATAGGTTGCAGTGGGTCTAGGGGCAACACAAACCATATACTAAAATGGTGGAATGTGAATGTCGAATGCCCCCCTAGGCAAGTGTAGTGTGTAGAGGGGCGCTGGGAGTGTAGGAAAACACCAAAGGTAAGTAATGTACCCTAACCCAGAGCCCAGGAAAGCAGGAGTAAAGTACAACAAGTTTCTTCAGAACACACAACAAGTCGTGTGAAGTTGATGAAGAATTATGCAAGAACCAAGCAAGACTGCAGGCAACAACCAATGGATTCCTAGACCTGAAGACCTGTGAAGAGAGGAGACCAAGTCCAGAAGTGGAAGAAGAGTCCAGTAAGAACAGGAGCCCCAGCCAAACTAGAAGAAGGTGCAAAAGTGGATTCTCTGGTTAGAAGAAAAGTAAAAAAATGCACGAAAGAAGATAGCTGCGGGTTCCTGCTTGGTGCAAGGGATGTTCCACGTCGATTTGTTGGATGCAGGCTGTTTGTGTCGCTGGATTCCGCCAACAAGCCTTGATTCAAGCAAGTACGCGGTTTGCGTCAAAGAGGAGATGCCTGTACCCAGGAGGGACCTAGGGGTCTCAACTTGGACTCAGCACTTCAGAGAGCCCTCAGAAGACCAGGCAGCACCCACAGGAGCCCCAGAACACAGAGACTAAGAAGATGCAAAGTGGAGTTGTCACAGCACTACACTGGAGGAACCCATGCCGCCTGAGAACAACTCAGAGAGCTGTGCATCCCAGGATGGAGTGCTGGGGACCTGGGCTACCCTGTGCATGAAGAACGTTTAGAAGAAGTGCACAGAAGCCCCAGGAGCTGCAGAAGATGTGGTGCACAGGGGTACTGTTGCAGTACGGGGAGGCAAGCTCTTACCTCTACCAAATTTGGACAGCTGGACCTTTGGACAGTCCGGGTCACTTTGGTCCACCACCTGTGTTCCAGGGAGTATGCTTGTGGTCAGGAGAGGAGTCCCAGAGTACCAGTTGTCGTCGCAGAAGGGTGCCTGCTGAAGCAGGGAAGTGAATCCGTCACTCCACAGAAGATTCCTCTGGTTCTTCTGGTGTAGTGAATCCTAGTTTGTTTTAATGGGATAACAGGAGTTAGCTTAGCCTTTGGCTTGCAAACTCGTGCCCCCGTCATCTAGCGACTTTTCACCTACTTAGCTTGCTCTGTCTTAGCCCATTTAATTATTTAATTCTTCTAAGATGGCTGCCTTGTTTATAGTTAGGCCACTTGTTATGCTTGCATTATCAGTGCCACCGCTCTAAGGTGTCAAGATCAAGTGACAAAGACAAACAAACAGTAGGTGTTCACACTTAGGGACTTTACCTCTCTATACTTTCGAGGGAATTGTTTATAATAATTGCCACCCCAAGCATGTCTGTTATCTATTGTCTGGGAACACACCTACGTCAGGGGATCTGTATAAATACATCACACTTTAGACAGATAATCAGAGGGATTCCGACCAGAGGGCATCGCCGCCATCGCTGATATTGATGCTGCATGTCATCTTGATGCTGACCCAGTCTTCGAGATAGAGACCTCATTCCAAGGTAACAAGGGTTGGGGGCTCCTCTCATGGACATGGCATTGGCAGATTAGGTTTAACAAAACCAGCTCTCCTTTAGGTAGGAGGTTAGGCCTATCATATTAGGGTATCAGGACATATTACACACCCTGTGTCATTTCATGCTATTGCAAGATGGAGGGGGTCTTTGTAATAATGACTCTTGTCTTTACAATTCTGTTTTTTGCACTGTTCATTATCCTAATCATTGCAGCCCGTGCAACTTATCACAGATTGCAGTTGTGTTAAATAAAAACTATTGAAACTTTACTGCATCTTCGTTATTGCCTGTCTTGCGTAAAGTCCATGCGTAAAGACAGCCACAAATCACCTTTTACTATTTTGGGTTTTTGGTGAGGTGCAGCTAGTGAGCCGGAAGGGTTGGGACGACAGCTGCAATTTGTTGTAGGATAGGCATAGTCGCCTAGAAACATAAGTACTGTCATCCTTAAACCAGCAGTCTTGCCTAGAGCAAGAGTCCAAACTACGACACTGGTGCAGGGTGAAGACAGGCAGTCCTCAGAGCATGCACACCTTGGAAACTGTAGCAAATGCTGGCTGGAGCTGAAGTTACAGGTCACCGAAGTCTTCCTGGATACTTTGTTGCAGTTACAGGGGTTCCTGGAGCAGTCTGTGGGTGATCTGACGGTCAGAAGCTGAAGCAGAAAATGCAGAGGAGTCCTGAACACCCAGGGGAGAGACCCTAAATAGCCCTGAAAGGGGCTCGGCTACCTAACCCAGGTATGCACCTATCAGGAGGGGTCTCTGATGTCACCTTATGGCACTGGCCACTCCAAGGTCTCCAGAGGGTCCCCACACCGTGGAATCCAAGATGGAGAATGCCAGGGACACTCTGGAGGAGCTCTGGGCACCAACCCTGGTGTGATGATGGACAGGGGAGTGGTAACTCCTCTTTCCTTTGTCCAATTTTGTGCCAGAGCAGGGACTGGGGGTCCCTGAATGGGTGTAGACTGGATTATGCAAGGAGGGCACCATTTGTGTCCTTCAAAGCATTTCCAGAGGCTCTGGGATGATACCCCTCCCTGCCTGTAACAACTATTTCCAATGGGAGAGGGTGTAACACCCCTCTCCTAAAGGAAATGCATTGTTCTGCCTTCCTGGGATTGAGCTGCTCAATCCCCAGGAAGGCAGACACCTGTCTGTGAGGTGGCAGCAGCTGGGGATGCAGTGGAAACCTCAGAGAACTGGTTTAGCAGTACTGGGGGTCCATGGTGGAGCCCCCAGGGTGCATGGGGTTGGCCCCCCAATACCATATTTGCATTGGGGGGTCAATTCCATGATCTTAGACACCTCACATGGCCATATTAGGAGTAACCTTTGTGAAGCTACATATATGTATTGACATATATGTGGTGCATACTTATATTGGTGTCCCCGCACTCACGAGGTCCGTGGAATTGGCCCTGGACAACGTGGGGGCACCTTTGTTTAGTGCAAAGGTTCCCTCACACACAGTAACTTTGCACCTAGCCTTCAGTAAATGAAAGTTAGACATATAGGTGACTTATAAGTTACTTAGTGCAGTGAACAGTGGCTGTGAAATAGTATGTTCACTATTTCACTCAGGCTGCAGTGGCAGTCCTAAAGAAAGGTTTGTATGAGCTCCTTATGGGGGTCAAAATAAATAAAGCAGCCCATAAGGATCTCCTGGAACCCCAATGCCCTGGGTACCTAGGTACCATATAATAGGGACTTATAAGGAGGGTCCAGTGTGCCAATCAGAATTGGAATATGGATTCACTAACCTGTAGTGACAAATTGGGTGAGTAGAGAGAGCATAAGCACTGGAGTTCTGGTTAGCAGAACTTCAGTGACACGGTCAAGCATACTGACAACACATATAGGCCACAGGGTATGAGCACTGGGGTCCTGGCTAGCAGGATCCCAGCGAGACAGGCAAAACACACTGATAAATAGGTTTTAATCTATGAGCACTGAGGTTCTGGCTAGTGGGATCCCAGCGAGACAGTAAAAACACACTGATAAGCAGACCAAAAATGGTGGTAACCATGCTAGAAAGAGGCAACTTTCTCACACCCTCATGTACTTATATTCAGAGTTCATGTGAGCTCCTGACATAGTGCAAAAGCAGCAGTCAGATAAAGCTGTTTTAAAGCAGAGTTCTCATAAGCACTGGCAGGAGACAGGAATTGGTAAAGCTGAAATGTGCCCTGTGCTGTCATCTTGTAGAAAGCGCTCTGCTGTCACTTCAGGCTCTACAAACAAAGGCAATACTGTAGTAGTATTAAAGTAAAATCAAAAACACTGGCACTGAAAGGAGCTAACTTGTTTGTAGATATGGTCCTTGTGAAAGGGCTAAATGCAGTCACTCAAAGTAAAGTGCAGTGTGACAGGAACTCTAGAGGGGTGACTGTCCACAGACAAGTTACACGCTGTTTTTTTTTTGTGTTCTAATGTATCCACGATTTCCAGCTAAAAGAAAAGATCCTCCGGATTGCTTGAGACAAACACCCACTGCAGTTTAATGGATCCAAACCGATGCTCTATCAGAATCTGGCTGCTTCCACCCTCCAGAAACGGTGATCCACCATGTCTTTGCCTGTGATCGTCCATGTATACCACTATGGGCGGTTGGCTGTTGACTGTGATTCCTGGCCTGCTCCACATTCTCCAACATCTTTTACCATTTGGGCCTCTGATCCTGCCTATTGGCTCCATTGGACAAAGTTTGATCTACTGTTGATGATGTTTTAATTTTGTTCTGGTTTAACTTGGGGAGGAACCTACAGCTTGCAGTCTAATATTATTACAACTATGAGTTTGTAAATGGTATTTTTATGCCCCACGTTACAGATCCCATTGGAACATACAGCTATTGTCCGCCTATGAGACTATATGCAACTCTTAACTTCATCCTCATGCAATATAACCTACTGATACTTACCCTTAATGGGATGGGTCTTAATAACCCTGTTGAGTGCCAGGCCATACTCTACTACCTTGAACACTCTGTGCCTGGGGAGCCCAAACCTCTAAATTAACACTGGCACAGTCATCTGATCTTGACCGCCCTATTCAAATTGAGGAGGTGATCTCTATCATCACCACACAGAGGTTACTTAATTTTCCAGTCCCTGATGGCTTCCCTGCTCTGTTTTACAAATCTTTTTGTGCAACCCTGGCTCCCCTCCTCATTTGAATTTTCAATTCCATTAAAGACTCGGCCTCAATCTCACCTTTTCTGTTGGAGGCCTCTGTGGTCATTATCATGAAATCAGGCAAAGACCCCCTCCTCTGGGCCTCACACAGGCGATATCATTCTTAAACATTGATATCAAGCTCCTCAAAGGCATCCTTGTGGGCCGTTTGGGTCCCCTTCTCCCATCTCTCATTGCTTCATATCAGGTGGACTTCGTCCCCCATCGCCAATTCAGCGATAATACTAAAAGGATCATGCATTTGATTGACAAACCACAACGCTCAAACTGGGATGACTTGTTAATGGCAGTGGATGCAGAGAAGGCATACTGCTGAGTCAATTGGGCAAATCTTGCAGCTACACTTAAGCAATTTTGACTCGGCGAACAATTTAGCTCGTGGGTCTTGAGCAACTATGGCCAGCCAGTTACAAAGGTTAGAGTGAATGGGCAAATGTCAGCCTTTTTCCGTATTTGCAGACGTACACGCCAAGGTTTCTCTCCTTTCTCCTTTACTTTTTGTGTTCTATATGGAGCCTTTAGCCCAGAGGATCCCCGACCACCCAGGAATTAAGGGGATCCCTTACAGCAGGAAGGAGCATACCATCAATATGTACGCTGATGACACCCTGGTTGCTTTGAAGGAAACTTTCACTTCACTCCCAGCCTTTCTAATTGAGCTGGAGATTTTTGTACAGGCAGGGTGATTCAGTGTCAATGTACACAAATCCCAAGCTCTTAATCTTTCCCTTCTGTCAGACATGCGACTGGGCTTGTCCTGCAAATACTCAATACAATGGGCATCTATCTCTATCCCCTATCTTGGCACACAACTTGCTCCCACTGTTACAGCAACTGTTTTCCTCAACTACAAGACTGTACACTAACAGATCAAAACTGATTTGGCCAAATGGAGGTCGTATCACCTTTCCTGGCTTGGCCAAGTTGCTGGCCTCAAAATAACCATCCTGCCTAAAATGTTGTTCTTATTCTAGGCTCAAACTATTGTGCCTCCCGCGGCACTCTTCAATCCATGCAACGCAATCTGACCCACTTTGTATGGGCTGACGGTCGCTCCTGCATGAAAATGGAGCTTAGTTATAGGCCTCCAAATGAGGGTGGTTTGGGCATTCCAAATCTCTTACAGTACTACCAGGCAGCCCAACTCTGATTCCTATTTGAACGGGCTTGGAAAGAGTCTGAAAAACACTAGCTCTTTATGGATAGGGCAGTGGCAGGACAGCACCTGTGGAGGATTCCTTTCTTACACAGAACTGCCTGCCCGCAAAGCCTCTTTATCTCTCCTATCACCAAAGGTTCTCTAGATGTCTGGGACCGTGGGTGAAAGGGGATGCTTGACCTCATTTCCTTCCCCACTGACACCAATTGTTGGCAATGTGAACTTTACCCCGGGATTGCACCCAGCAGCCTTCAAACACTGGCAGCAAGCTGGATGCATATCCATAGACCATCTGTTTGAATAGGAGGGGCCCCTCCCTTTTGACCAACTCCATTCTGGACATACAGTGCCCAAAACTGAGAGGTTGCACTATCTTGAAATCATTATAATCACTAAGGGTGTAGGGTAGTAGAGGTTGAGGGTAGAACTGGGTCAGTGTTCCCTCGGTAGGCGGTGTCAGTTAGGTCACCTTAAGCTATGAAACGGGGAAAGCATGGGTGAAAAGTGTCCCAGCAACGGGGCGCTGTGTTGTCCTACAGGGGGAGGGGGGAGTTCCCTTACGGACTAGGGGGTCTCAAACACATAATAGTGTCTTGCTTCATCATTTGACCACCTAGCCCCACCCAAGTAAGATGATACTACTTGGGCGGACTCAACCTCTTGGTTAAAAGAACCAGAGGTAGTGCTGAAATTAGACTGGCTGGATAATTTACAGAGATCCAGATGGGGTGGAAATAAAATTACCATACATGTCACCGGTTGCTACTAGTTAGTTTTAATGGGGGTGCATGCTGGTAAGGTTAAGAACAGGGGAGGAGGCTCATTCGAGGATAATGTCTCTTAGAGTCTAAAAAGAAATACGTATGACCAACATGTTTCTGCCCTCACAAAGTGCTGGTAGGTCAGGGGCATTCGTCAGGGTCGGAGCACTAGCAGTAGGTGAACTGCTCAAAGTGAATCATGAATGGCCTACCTGAACAGGTAGTTCATGGTGTGGTAGGTCTGTAATAGCTGATAGATAAACCACAAGTTAATAAGAGTGAGAAGTGGCACACCACTGCACACAACACAGCAAAAAGGGACAGTGTATGGAAAAAAACAACACACTCACACACACATGCATTAGTGACTTAACCCGGAGTCGGGGCGGGTGGCCTCTGGTCTGGCTAGTGCCGGGGGGGGTTTCCCTTGTAGTCACACTCTGAGGAGATTAAGGGTTTAACGAGGGGAAGAAAGGAAATGAAAAGAAAGAGAAAAGAAAAAGAAGAAAGGAAAAAAAGGAGGGGGAAAAAGGAAGAAGAGAAGGGGGAAGCAAAACTGGGGAAAAAAAGAAGAAAAGAGAAAGAAAAAGACGAAAAAGGAAGGGGGGGCAGGGGAAGGAAAAAAGGGGAAACGCTGATAAGGAGAGGGAGAAAAGAAAAAGAAGAAGGTAGGAGAGGAGAAAAAAGAAAAAAGAAGAGAGAAGAAAAAGGAAAGAGAGAAGAAGAGAAAAAAAGGGGAGTAAAGGCCACAAGAAAAAAGAGGCAGCAGGCCAAAAGTTGGCCAGAGAGGTTGTCTCTGGTACAAAATAAGGAGAAATCCAAAAGGCCCGGTAGGCTCAAACTTACCACTCCAAAGGGAATACCGGGGGGAGTACCTACATGCCGGTGCCATGCCGCTCTGGTACTAAGTGGAGGGCTGGCCCGGTATTTATGATGGACATAGCCAATGAGTGCGAGGCAAAAGGCGGCAAGCAATCAACGTGTGGAATAAGGAATGGATGTGCCTGGCGTCGTCGGGCAACGTACGTCCTGAATGGTTGGGACGCATAAGAAACACCTGCGTTCCGACTGCGCCCAGTGAGGGGGCCGCGCACGGCCGGGCGCCTGGAGGTGATGCGTCGGGCCCGGTGGGGCGCGACCCGCCGCGGGACCCGTGGGAAATTGAGTCCCGCGGAGCAGGGCCGCGCCCGATGAGAGTGTGGCCCCGAGGAGGCGCTCCAACTGCGTTGTGTCTGAAGGACCCGGTAGGGTGCCCAATGATGACGCGCCAGGAGTGGTGCGGCGCGTCAAGTTGGGCCGCAGGACTCTGGGAAGGAGAGTCCCGTGGTAAAGGCCCGGCACCCCACGAGTACCGCGATGGGTGGGGGCCATAGAAGTGGGGGGGTGAAAAAGAGAAAATTAAAGGAAAAGAGGAGGGAGAAGGAGGGGGGGCGGAGAAAACGGGGGAAGAGAAGGGAATGGGAGGGGAAGGGAAGAGGGTTTTATTCAAAAAAAGGGGGGAAAGGGCGATAGAAATAAAGGAAAGAAAGAAAGAAAGAAAGAAAGAAGAAAAGCTGAGCAGAACATAAGGGAAACAAAAGAAAAAGAGCAAAAATGAAGAAAAGAAGGGGGGAGGGAAGGGGGTTTATGCCATAAGGGGGGGGAAGGAAGGAGGGAAGAAGTAAAGGAAAAAAGAGGGGGGAGGTTGTAAGAGAAGAAGAGGGAGAAAAGGGAGCGGTCGAGCAGCAAGGAGTAGGGAGAGAAAGGAGAAAGTAAAGACTGAAAGAAATGAGAAAGAAGTGTAGAGTGATGGGGGAAGGCAAGGAAAGAAAAAGATGAAGTGAAGGAGAGAAGGAAAGGAAAAGGGGGATAAAATGACAATAGCTCTTTTATCAGAGGGGTTGAAATGACAATGGCTGTTTTATCAAAGGGGTTATTGAGTTGAACCGAGGACACTAAAATGCTAGATGATGATTGTCATAGCAGGACATTACAAAGTAAAGGGAATATAAAAGTCGTTTGAATGCTGCCATTGGCAGGGGTAGTTATATACTGGGTGAGGATTATGCGAAGTCTATCTCAGTAAGGAAAAACTAGTAATCAGGCCATTAGCCTAAGGCTGAGCACTGGATATTGTCATTCAGTCCTGTGGTATCGATTTGCAGCCTCCATATCCATCTCTGTTCATATAGTAGGAGTTTCTGTTTGGCGTTGATTGCTGTAGGTTTCAATTGGTCCAGTACCACCCATTGCATGTGATCGGGATGGTGATTGTTGGTAATGTAGTGTTCTGTGAGTCTTGTGGCATCTCTTTTGCAGTGAATGGTGCTCCTATGTTCGCAGATGCGTGTTCCCACTCTTCTTGTTGTCATCCCAATGTATTTATGGCCACAGGGGCATGTGATCATATACACAACATTTTTGCTATTGCATTTCGTTAGTTGTCTGAGTTCCCAAGGTGTTCGTATGCCCAAGTCTACTGTGAGTTTTTTTTTGGTGAAGGCACAAACACAGCAGTTGCCGCATGGGAAGTGTCCCTTGGGAGGAGGGAGATCCCAGAGGGTCTTTTGTCTACTTGTGGCGGGGATCACCCGTGGGCGGGTATGTACGATCATATCCCGGATGCTCTTGGCCTTTCTGTAGGCGTTCATAGGGACCTGAAAGGGGAGACCCCCAAAGGTAAGGATTTTCCAGTCCTCGTTTATAATTTTTTTGATCATATTGGACGCTGGGTTGAAAGTAGTCACACAGATCAGTGGGTCTCCCTTGTTGGTTCTGGTGCTGGATTGGAGTAGCGTTTCCCTGGGGCTAACGCAGGCACGCTTATCGGCTCTCCTCAGTAGGTGATCCGGGTACCCTCTTGCTCAAAGTTTGTTGGTGAGTTGCTGTGCATGTCTTTTGTAGTCCGTTATTTCGGTACAGTTCCGCCGGAGGTGGAGGAACTGGCCCACTGGGAGGTTCTCCCTAAGAGAGCGTGGGTGAAAGCTCTGAAACTGAAGGATAGTGTTTCGGTCAGTAGGTTTGTAATATACCTCAGTTACAAGGGAGCCGTTCCTTTCGGTTATTAACAGGTCGAGAAAGGAGACCGCCGGGTCTCCCAGAGTGGCTGTGAATCTCAGGAAAGGGTTTAGGGTTTATTTAACCAAGTGATGAATGTGGTCGCTTCTTCCCTTGTGCCTTTCCAGATGATCAAGATATCATCAATGTATCTTTTCCATAACGTGATGCGGTTGACATAGGGGTTGTCTTCTGTGAGGACCATTTCTTTCTCGAAATGGTCCACATACAGGCATGCCAGGCTTGGTGCGAAGGCACTCCCCATCGAGGTACCCTGGATCTGAAAGAAGAAGTTCTTGTCGAACTCAAAGAAATTTCTGGTAAGGGCCAGATGGGCTAGATCCAGGATAAATTCTGGTGGGGTAATGTAGTTCCAGGCACCCCTGTTTAGTAGGTCACTGACCACTTCTAGAGTTGCCTCCTGTGGGATATTGGTATATAGTGACTACACATCCAGGGTCATTAGATGTTCTTTTTCTTTGTCAAATTCAAGAGTGCTTAGTAACGCAAGCACATCTGTAGTGTCTTTGAGATACGTGGGAATCTGTTTTACAAATGGTTGTAGGAACCAGTCGCAGAATTGAGACAATGGTTCCAGGATGGAGCAAATCCCGGAGACTATTGGTCTTCCCAGGGGTGGATGTTTATTCTTATGGATTTTGGGCAGAATATAGAAGTAAGGTGTTTTTGGGTCGGGTTGAGTGAGGAAGGCGGCCTCATGCTTGGTAATCCAGCCATTATTAATACCCTTATCAACCAGAAAGGTGATTTCTTCCTTGATATCTTCTGTTGGATCCTTCGGCAGTCTCCTATAGTGGTGGTTGTTGTCTAATAGTCGTAGGCATTCCGCATTGTACATCGCCGTGGGCATTATCACTATTGCCCCGCCTTTGTCAGCAGGTTTGATAGTGATTGAGGAGTCATTACTGAGATTGTGGAGGGCTGTAAGTTCTTTGGTGCTAATGTTATGGAAGATCTCCCTCTGTGTATTCTGTAAGTCATCAATTTTCCTGCTTACTGATTTTTCGAATGCCAAGACTTCGGGTGGCATTAGGTGGGAGGTGGGAGTGAACTTCGATTTGGGATGTAGCCCTGTGTTCTTTTCTCGTTCAGTGTTGGATTCAGGGTTCTGGAGAAAAAAGGTTCTCAACCTGATCTTACCAAAGAACTCAGCTAGCTCTATCCTTAGTTTAAAGATGTCAAGTTTGGGGGTAGGGACGAAGCCCAAGCCTTTCTCTAAAGCTTGCAGCTCATTTTCATTCAATGTGTTTGTGCTCAAGTTAACAACAGTGGTGGACCCCCTACTTATGTTCTTCTTGTGCTGGGGTCTCGTCGTCTGTTGGTCCTTCCTTTAGGTTCCAACTGACTCCCTTTTTCCTTCCCCTTCCACGTCCGGGACCTCTCCCAAAAAAAGGAACATTTGGGTAGGTCCAGGTCGTCGGTCGGCGGGGATACAGCAGGGCTTGGAATTGGTTGGGTGGCCCATAGGGAGAGGGCCAGGTCCAAGGAGGCATGTTGAGCAGTGGGGGCGGAGGGCCTGTAAATGAGGCAGGCCAATTGTTCCGTACGTTCCCCCTCCTGCTGCGCCTTGGCCGTGTTGGTTGTGTCCGGCTGATGTCAGAATCAGAGCTGGAATAACCCCCGGAAGATGTGTTGGAGGGTAGAGAGGGTTGGGCTGTAAAATCTTCCTTTGAGTAAGGATGTACTCTCTCTAGGGAGAACCTATCCAGGTCTTTCTGGAATTTTGCAATCTTGCGTTGAGTCAAGTAATCTTTGAACTCACCGATTGTCTTATTTGTTTCCTCTAGTTTCTTTTTAAATGCAGCGGCCGTAAGTCCAGTTTTTAGGTTGCTTTCAGCCGCTTTAATTTGGATCACCAGGGCATCTGATAGTCTGGAGGCAGTTTTGATGATTAAGATCAACCAATCACGTGCGCTCTTCCAGGCTATCAGTGACTAATCCTTCCTAAATTCTTTGTCTTCTAGGAAGATGCGTGGCTCAGTGATAACGATCAGTCCGTTTGGTGCTGCATTTTTCCTCAGATACTCGGTTAGGACAGCCCCATGTAATATTGTTTTTACTTGTGTCCTCTTTAGTTCGATCAGTGTGTCCCAATCCCCTAGTAGGGCTATTGTCTTGGAGAGGGAAGAATCTCCTAAAAGGAGGGTGCAGCGAGGAGGGCCTGGAGTTCATCCTCGCTGAAGGCAAGCCTTTCAGCCATGGTAGGGTAATGTAGAAAGGGCTTTTAGTACTCCTGTAAGTGTGTCACAGGGTTTAAGTGAAACAAGTATATCACAAGACTCTCACAGCTGGCTGCTGCGCTGACTTATAAAACACAAAGAGAGAGTACTGGGAGTGTTGCTAACCCACACCACCTCCCAAGAGAAATCTATATAATCACTAAGGGTGTGGGGTATCTTGAAATCAGGCACTGTATCATGTACCCTAACTTTCGCCCAGGAGCGCAACGTTGTCTCACTCCATTTGAGAGGTGGCTGCTCACTAAGACCTCAGACAAAGGCCTGATTACTGAGCTTTACGGACTCCTCTACTCTCTCATCTTGAAGGCCAATGGGAATTAGAACTCAGCCGCTCACTACCACATATGCTATTGTGCAAGGCGGGCAACATGGTCAGTACTGAAACGGTCACTAAGATCGCCGCATATTGGTATCTTACAACAGTCCGTCTTCACTGGGGCACCCTCACACGTAAACCTGAGTGCTGGCGTGGCTGGGGGTTCCCAGGTACCCGGCTGCACCTTCTGTGGGAGTGTCCGCAACTTGCCACTTACTGGACCCACCTGTTAAATGATATAGCTCAACACCCAGCTTTCCCAGTTCCCTACCTACACTGTCTTGGGTTTGTCCAACAACCTAACCTTTCAGGTCATGTCACGATGGCGGCGCCAAATAGGGTTGGACTTGGGGCGGCCTTGCAAAACATTCTGTCTCATAGGGGAATGAGACAGGTCCCTACCTCCACCGTTTCTGGTACATTTTAGAAATGGAACGTCTGTTTCTCAGCCTTTCCTTACAGGGCACCTCATACCCTGCCCTCTGGCGTCCTTTCATCGACCTGCTAACCTCTGAATTCCGAGAACTCAATTGCCCCAGATACCTCCGTCTTCTCCGCCTAACAGTGACCTCTTCTGATCATAGTTAAGGGGACATTTTATGGGGATATCTGGCATACTTCGCAAGCCTACTCTACTCACTACACGTCATGACACTGTGGTTCCTATTGGGGAGGAGAGAGTTTTGGGGCTGTTACATTAAAATTCCTTCGTACACTATTGCTCAAGAGCAATTTAAGCTCATAACATTGCTATATTTTTTGGTCTGAAAATTAAATAAAGAGAGTTGAATCATAAGTTAAGCCTGCCGGCTTTTGTGCAAAGCTACCAGAGGGTTAAGCACAGGTTAATTTAGTGATCTGTGGGTCACCCTGACAAAGATTGTCTCAATTCCTTACATCCCTTCACTGGTAGAAAGGGGAAATGCTTCAGTTTCAAGTGGTACCACAGGTTGATTCCGATTCAGGGATTGAGAAAGGAGGGTGTTTGCGAACACAGAATCCATTAGCTGACCAGAAAGTTGGTTTCTGTGGGATGTGCCCCTCGAGGTATTCACCATGGCTTCCCCACCAATACATGTTTCAGCAGCACCAAGCCATCCTGCCTCAGGAGCGCACAGAGACCCACTATACCTCTGGGGATAATGGTTCACAAATGTAAAAATATATATATAAATGGCATGGAATAGCAACCAGTTCCTCCCAGTACTTAGTTGTACCCTAACTTACTTTTACTATGAACCCTTCCAGCCTCCCTGGGTTGGCACAATGGACATTGCACACAAACTGCCCATCTTAGGACTGGAAGCCCCACTAGTCACTAGGAAATAAGCATTAAAAAATATGGAGTGGGAGGTTATCCCCACCTAAGATGGGGTTGCACCCCATCTCTTTTTTCCACCTGCCCCTCCAGCGGAGTAGATATGGAAGTTTCTCCTACCATTTTGTTCCCCTAGCTAGACTGGAAGGACCACTTGTTGTCAGATAAACACTGTTTACAAGGGTGATGGCTGTAGTGTTTGAGCCCGAGCTGGCCTTTCCCTAGGGAACTCTTTTAATCTCAGATGCAAATGTCAAACTAAGAATAACAATATCCTTGGGGGTGGCTGCAGAATTTGAGACTGCTGGTTGCCAGCACCCCGGGAAATCTACCAACCTCAGGAATATCTAAAAATGTAAAATCAACATAACTCCAAAGAGGTTTGTGGGTTCCATGCAAGCGACACATTCCAGGATTCCCATTGGTCTCTAGTTTTCAAAACTTAGTGGATAATATTCCCTGTGCACCGGCTAACCATGGTACAAATGATACAACCATACACCTCTGCTATCCTATGCATTGGTCCAACAGGCACATGTGGGGTACCATTTTTGTTGGAAGAAGTGTTGGAAAGAAGAACAATTGGACATTTGCTATTAGACATATATTCCGGACATTTGATCCCGTATATGTGAGAACATTTTCTTATTTTATCCACGGTTTGAAACATTTGTGGTAAAATGAAAGGTGGGAACCATGTAAGCCTACCTGGGTGAATTTCCCTTGGTGTCTATTTTAAAAAAATGTTTAGGGTAGATTGGGTCCCCTGTGTGCCAGCCACCCTCAGGCACAAATACTGCATCCACCCACTATCACAAAAGTCTGCCTGCTTCAAGGGCCTCTGGCTCCCTTTATTGAGATGCTGCTTTTTTATCCTGTGCATATTGGCCAATTCGAGTATATGAGATATAATTTTATCAGAGAAGAATGTACAAACCAGAAGGTAGGATATTTGCTAATGACTGCGTATTCTTGAGTTTCCTGTGACATAAATGGGATCTAAATGGGTTTTATCCTTAAATTGACGCATATAGCATATTATGGTTACAAAATACTAGGTGAAATCATTACGACCTTCAATATGGAATGTTTTCAGTTTCATTTAAGATTAAAGTTCTACTATTTCTCATATCTTACATCAAGAGCATAATTACAGTTTCTGATGGCAACATCCCTCTGCAGATTCCTCACCTTATGAATCCCTCCAGGGTTCAAACTGGTCTGCAAAAGCTTTTCCCCAAAACTATCTCTCCAGTGCTACTGGTTTCCACCATAAGTCTTCAGCACATGACATCACCAGAGCAGATTAAGCACCAGCTGCTGTGACGGTGTTAATACCTGTTTTGCTGCAGTTCATTGACATAAATCTAGAGTTCCCTTCCTACACCCCACAGACAAACCTTCTCAACATTTCAACAGCTATGCAGTCAGTCAAGATTTGAGACCGAAAAAAGGAGGGCGAAATTCAAATACGAAAGTGACAATAAAAGTAGAGTATAAATGTCAGGATGAATGTCTTTTTATGGCAAAATGACAGCAGGCTTCAAAGTAAAGCATAGATCCTTGGGAAGATTGCAAGAGGAAAACGTGAGAGAGAATGGAGACTTTGAAGGAAGACAGTGGGAGTATTAGTGGGAGAATAGGCGATAAATAGAAGAGATTCGGAGTTAGAGAGCTGAAAGACAAATCAAGCATAGACGGGAAAGAGAGAGTCGGGGAAGTCTATGAGAAGCGTTCCTATCTGCCTCTGCCTGGCAGGGGCAGTTTAAATTTGGGACCTTTATTTAGAATGAAGGGCCAGATGTAGGAAGCCTTTTGCGCCTCGCAAACTGCAGAAAACACAGTTTGCGAGGCGCAAAAGGCCAAACGCAATGCACAACCACAAATTGCGAGTCAGTACCGACTCACAATTTGAGGCTGCGACTCGCAAATAGGAAGGGGTGTTCCCCTCTGCGACCGCATCGCCATGCTGAGTTGCTTTAGGACCGCGAATGCGGTCGCAAACCAACTCGCAGTTACCATCCACTTGAAGTGGATGGTAACTCATTCGCAAAAGGGAAGGGGTCCCCATGGGACCCCTTCCCCTTTGTGAATGTCAATAAAAAGATTTTTTCAGAGCAGGCAGTGGTCCTATGGACCACTGCCTACTCTGAAAAAAACGAAACCAAATGGTTTCGGAATTTTTTCTTTTTGCAGGTCGTTTTCCTTTAAGGAAAACGGGCTGCAAAAAGAAGAAAAAAAACTGCTTTATTCAAAAAGCAGTCACGGACATGGTGGTCTGCTGTCTCCAGCAGGCCACCATCCCTGTGAGTGCATGGACTCTCTATGGGGTCGCAAACTGCGACCCACCTCATTAATATTCATGAGGTGGGTCTTTGCGACCCCATAGCGAGTCGCAGAAGGTATCTGAGACACCTTTCTGCATTACATTTTGCAAATTGCGAGTCGCTATTACTCGCAATTTGCAACTCGCAAAATGTTTTTTTGCTACATCTGGCCCGAAATCTTAAACTTGTGCCTTTTCCACCAAAAATGTTCCCTTTTTCAACATGTCAACGTATAATATATAGCAGGTCTGTGAGATACGAAGATAATGATAATGAGGGCCTCTACTGTATTGAGACTTCTAATATGTGACTATTATACACTGACGCAAGGAGTTGCCGGGGGAACAGGACTCTCTCCCCGGCCCGCCCACCAAGCCTCAGCTGGTATATTAGAGGCGCGCCCCTCGCGGGACGCCCCCGGGCGTGTGCCCGGCCAAGACGGGCCCGTCTACGCCCATCTTCATCCAACTAAGGCCGGGCCCCACTTCTTTATTCCTGCATCCTGTAATTAAGTAAGATTTAAACTTTCCTTTTTATTGGGTTGCCATTACCCCTATTGCCCCCATGGGGAAGAGGAAAGCAGTTGATTTGTTGGAACCCTGTATTGATTATAAAAAACAGAAAAAGCGTCCTGTGAAGCAACTTAATAAGTCTAAAGGTAGTGGTTCTAAACCATTTGAGGAAAGGAGGTGGAGGCTATTTTAAATTGTACAGCTGCTACAAATGGAAGTATGCCCTCTAAGAAGGCCTCATTACAACCCAGGAGGATTCAAGAGTTTTTTAACCACAAGAAGATCAAGGTTCAAGACTGCGGCGGCCATTCTGGCTTTCCCGCTGGGCCGGCGGGCGCCCGCCAAAGGAGCGCCCGCCGGCCCAGCGGGAAAGACCCTGCAACGAGGAAGCCGGCTCCGAATGGAGCCGGCGGAGTTGCAGGGGTGCGACGGGTGCAGTAGCACACGTCGCGATTTTCACTGTCTGCTAAGCAGACAGTGAAAATCTTTGTGGGGCCCTGTTAGGGGGCCCCTGCACTGCCCATGCCAGTGGCATGGGCAGTGCAGGGTCCCCCAGGGGCCCCACGACACCCGTTCCCGCCATCCTGTTCCTGGCGGTGTAAACCGCCAGAAACAAGGTGGCGGGAAGGGGGTCGGAATCCCCATGGCGGCGCTGCAAGCAGCGCCGCCATGGAGGATTCCCTGGGCCAGGGGAAAACTGTCTGGAAACCGGCGGTTCCCCTTTTCTGACCGCGGCTTTACCGCCGCGGTCAGAATAGCCCAGGAAGCACCGCCAGCCTGTTGGCGGTGCTTCCGCTGCCCTCCGCCCTGGCGGCCAGAGACCGCCAGGGTTGAAATGAGGGCCTTAGACCCCAATACTCTGCTTAATGGAGGAGGGAATTTACCCAATACAGCCAATATACCCCCCCCCCCCAATCCCAGGGATCAATGGTCGCTGCCACTGATTATTTACCTAAACAAGGGCTATCTCATGCAGAAGAGGAAGGAAGTATACTCATTCCACCTATTCCACTAAGCCCCGTGATAAAACTGATCCCTAATATACCCTGTAAAAATCGGTTTGAGCTCTTAGCTGAGGAGGATGTTCCATTTAGGATATATGAACATCCTATAGTAGAGCCTGATATCGAGATCACTACTTTTCCTCCTATTCCTATTACCTCTCCCACCCTGGTGCAACCCCCCTCTGAGATCAACGTGTCCCTTATTCTGCAGAGAGTAGATGAAGTCAAGAGCATGGTACAGCAATTGACCAAACGTTTGCCGGAAAGACCAGCAAAATCCGTGAGGATGTAAATGTCTCTTAAGAGAGGAAGGGGGAAAGGGTGGACCTACAATAACAGAGTTGACTCTACATTCGAAGATGGCACATAGGGGACAAGTTAATCATTACTCAAAGAAAAAGGCATATAGGGATGACCCCGATGCGAAGTCAATATGTCCTGTAGGCAACTCATATATGAGCAGCAGGGTAACAAATATATTTTTTCTGAGGGGGGCGCTATGACAAACCGCGTTGCCCCTATTGGTTGCCCTCCCCTCCCCCCTAACTCTTTGGAACCTAGAAGATGCAAAGAGTCTGATAACCTTCTATGTATAGGGGATCGTCCCTCTCTGAATATCAGTAGGCTACCAGTATCCCATTCTACTTCCGAACCCATTTGTATCCCTTCCCCTCAGAGAGCTCCGAGTGGTCCAACTATTTTGTTAAAGAATCAAGGTATTAAGCATGGGTCCAATACACTTTTTCTGAACAGTGTCCCGAAGTTGTTGCCAGGGCCCAACGAGGATTATGAGTCCAGGGTTAATAAGGTAATTAATTGGCTTTGGTATCAACGGGGCTGTCATTTCTAAAGTCAAACGCTGGAGCCCCCGAGATGAATTATGATATAATTTCTATAGAGTTCTATGATAAGATCTTGGTCGAGCAGCTTTTGATGTACGTACTCGCCCTTTTAGGGACCTAAAAAAGGGAGGTATTACCTTAGAGTCAGAAATAGACGATGTATGCCAGGTTTCAGTCAATGGTTATTTGGCTCATAACACTACTAGGAATCAATGCGGGTGCGTTGAGCTCACCCAGACCAAGTCTGTATGACTGTCCACAGCTCAGGAAATTGTCTGCGGTATATTCTAGAGGAGCCACCTAGGATTAGATCTAACAGTCCTACTGTTAATGAGTTAACTTTAGATGATGTCCCACAGACACATAGTGCAGTGCCTGTTAGTAACAGTCTATCAATAATGACATGGAATCTAGTTGGCATCGGGAGGAAACTGGATGATATAGATTGGTGCTCATATGTAAACACCCAAGACATATGCCTCTTTCAAGATTCCTGGGTTGAAGACAAAATCAATATAGATGGGTTTCTTTCCTTCAATATACCTGCTCAACCATCTGAAAAGGCGCTAGGTCGTGCAAAAGGGGGGCTGCTAATTTTACTGAACAAAAGATTACAATGTGAATATAAAATCTTACAATTTGACTGTGCTGATTTGATGGGGTTGCAAATTTTGTTTCAACAGAACTTTAATATAATCCTTATCAATGTTTATGCTCGCTCTGTTTCACGTGGAGCAGAATCTCAGACTCTAATCCAGCTCCTCGACTTTTTAGACACTATACAGTTAACATCCTATTTGATTATAGCTGGGAATGTAAATTATACCTTTGAACCATTGGTGTTACTTAGTGGTCTAACGGAGGAGGAGGATCAAATATGGGGGATTGCACAGCTGAATTCTGATCGTTTTTGTCCTTGCTCCAGTGTAGCGGCCCAGCTGGCTTCCCTCTGTTTGAAGCATGGCCTTAGAGCCTGCAATGGTCGTATGCCCTCCGACCTGGACATTGCACCTACATTTAAGCGAGGTACAATCACAAGTGTAATTGATTATCTTTCAGTTGATGTAAGATTGTGGCCCCAGCTGAGAGATATGAAGGTGGATTTTAGATGTGAGAGTGATCATTATCCATTGGTACTGTCCATCTCTGGGGATGTATTTTGTAGAATCTCTAATAATCAATCTACTATGGTCCCTACCCCCTCTGTGAAGAACTTATCCATGAAGGTCAGGTGGCCGAAGGTGTCGAACCCCTATTTGCTACGTGAGATTTATTCATTATTTTTAGACATTCTGGCACCTTACCAAGAGCATGATCCTAAGGATATTCCTTTTCTTCGTATACACAAAACCATGGTTGTCAAACTCCACAATATCTTTTATAGGAAGGTTGGGGCAAGACTACAAGGAGGGATCACGGCAAATAATATTTGGTTTGATGAATCATGCTCCAGGGCTAAGTCAGGGGTAAAAACCGCTATCATGGAAGGGACCCCAGGGGAAATTCATTAAGCCAGACGTACATATAAGGAGTCCATTTCTAGAGCAAAAAAATCTTGGGAGGACTCAATTTGGCAGGAGCTGTTAGATGCGATGGATTCCAATAATAATACGTTGTTCTGGGAACTGCTGTCTAAGAGAGAGAAAGGGGGTAGGACCAGTCTAAGGAACCATCTACAACCCGAAAGGTGGGTGGAACACTTTTCATGCCTCTATGATACAATTGTTACACCTGTGGCCCTCGTTAATCATGATGTGGGGCAAGACCCTTGTTCCCCGTAAGACATGAAACTTCCTTCCGCATTTTTAGGAGGGGATCTATTGGATACCAAAGTCAACATCGGTTTCTCCATATAAGAAACTGCTAAGGCAATTTCTTTGTTAAAATCCGGCAAAGCACCAGGACCCGACAAGATCCCAGGGGATCTTTACAGATCCAAGCCATTAATATGGACCTGGTATATTAACACACTTTCCAACAAAATTGTTGAAGGGGGGCAGATTCCTATGACTTGGAAGGGTACCGAAATCATTCCTATTTACAAAAAGGGCAATGTAAATCTTCCAGAAAATTATAGGCCGATTAGTCCTATAGACAATCTGCAAAAAATCTTTGCTAAACAACTTTTAGGCAGATTAATAAGATGGGCCACGGAACACAGGGGGCCAGATGTAGCAAAGGTTTTTACCCATTCTGTGTCTATGGGAAAAAGTTTTCGTACATATGGCCCTGGATTCTCTCTCCCCTTCAGGCGGGGTTTCTACCCAGAATCAATACAGTGGATCAGGTCTTTAGGCTAGCTGTGTTATATTGGAAATACACAGCTCTTGTAAAACAGCCCTTATACGTTGCTTTCGTTGACTTGAGATCAGCCTTTGACCTGGTTCCAAGAGAGAAGCTGTGGGTAGTTTTACATAGAATAGGGATCCCAGACAATTTAATCTTATTACTAAAGCGCCTGCATGAAGACACATATGCATAAGTGAGATGGGGTAATCGAGGCGAACTGACAGACAAAATCCTCATAAATAGCGGTGTTCGCAAGGGATGTGTGTTGGCACCGTTTTTGTTTTCCATTTTTATCAGTGAGGTGGTACAGGTCATGGTGACATGTCAGAGTGATGTCCCCACCTTAGGTGCCCAAAAAATCCCAATCCTTCTCTTTGCAGACGATTCCCTTCTGATTTCCAAGACCCCCATGGGCTTACAAATCCTCATTGACAGATTTAGGGGGTGATTCTGATTCTGGCGGGCGACGGAGGCCGCCCGCCAGAATTCCGCCCTCCATTATACCGCTCCGCGGTCAGAAGACCGCGGAGGGTATTATGAGTTTTTCCCTGGGCTGGCGGGCGGTCTCCAAAAGACCGCCCGCCAGCCCAGGGAAAAACTCCCTTCCCACGAGGATGCCGGCTCGTAATCGAGCCGGCGGAGTGGGAAGGTGCGACGGGTGCAGTGGCACCCGTCGCGTATTTCAGTGTCTGCAAGGCAGACACTGAAATACTTTGCGGGGCCCTCTTACGGGGGCCCCTGCCGTGCCCATGCCATTGGCATGGGCACGGCATGGGCCCCCAGGGGCCCCGCGACCCCCCCTACCGCCATCCTGTTCATGGCGGCTTTCCCGCCATGAACAGGATGGCGGTAGGGGGGGTCAGAATCCCCTCGGCGGCGCAGCGAGCTGCGCCGCCTTGGAGGATTCTTAGGGGCAGCGGAAAACCGGCGGGAGACCGCCGGTTTTCCTGCACTGACCGCGGCCAAAGCGCCGCGGTCAGAATGCCCTGCAGGGCACCGCCGGCCTGTCGGCGGTGCTCCCGCCGACCCTGGCCCCGGCGGTCTAAGACCGCCGGGGTCAGAATCACCCCCTTAATGTATTCTGTTGGGATTATGGGCTAGAGTTAAACTCTAAGAAAACGAAGTTGATGGCTTTGCGTTCCGGGGTGCGGAAGAAGTGTACTATTATTCTAGATGGCGATCCCTTGGATAAGGTCAGCTGTATTGACTATCTAGGTTTAAGGCTTATTGACAATCTACACTGGGAAGAACAGGTTAATAAAAGTACTGGACTTCTAAAGCACAGTGCAGCATCCATTCTGCGGTTTTATAGGGGCACGATGGTAAAAACGATCTCCCCAGCTATTAAGATCTATGTTGCCAAGGCACAGGGAGCTGCCGTCTATGGTGCGGAGGTATGGGGCTTTTCAGACAGTAATAGGTTAACCATCGGAGAGAATAGCTTTGCGAGGGCTCTATGTGCTTGCCCTCCTAGCACCCCATTGATTCCACTGTTTCTAGATTTGGGACTAAAACGGATAGCCGACCTAATTATTTTAAGACCTCTCTTATATTGGTAAGGCTATGGACCGTCCCTGAATTAGATGTTTATAAGGTCTCACTTCTAGATCTGTTAAAATGCCCTAATTCAGCCTCTACTCCATGGGTCAAGCATGTATCTAGTTGGTTTAAGAATTGGGGTTGGGAGACTACTGGGAGAACCCCTATAAACTTAAGAAAGTCCACTTAAAAGTGTGGAAGCGTGCCTACTGGTCTCACGTGAGGAACGATTACATTAATCGTAAATCCTGTGGTCGCTTAACCAATCTTTTTTATTGACATCAAGTGGTATCCACAGTTTGAACTATATCTAGACATTATACCCGATATTTTAGGCAAAACCCTATATGCTAGATTCCACTTTGGGACTTTGCCATTGAAGACCTTGATGTGCAGACGGGATGCAAATGTAACAAATGATATATGCCCTGTGTGTGGTACCACCTCTGAAACTGTCGAACATTTTATGTTTTTTTGTCCCGCATATTCATCTCTTAGGCCCAAGTGGATCCCCAATATGTGTCGGGAAATGGGAATAAGGAAATGTGCATTAGCCTTGAGAATTTAAAAAAGTCATTGTTCCAAAGTTTTAATATATACTGTTAGTAAATATTTATTGTCAGCATGGCACATACGTAATTTTTATATCAGCAATGGATTTTAGGAATGACTGGATAAGATTTTTAGATGGGTCAGTGGAGGTGACTTTATATTTGGTATCATGATTTTAAAATGAAACTGTATTTTACATTTTTATGATGATATTTATTGTGTATTGCTTTGATGATCTGTTGATCGAATAAAGCTTGTGTTTGATTGACTATTATTCAAGCCTCTGATATATGCAGGTCATGCTGGCCACAGATTTCCTCCGTGCAGGTATCTCAATAACGGATTCCTGCATAATATTAGAAGATATCAGAAGCTTCAGTGCACCATCTATATCCGATTTATTTAATACATGCTGTGCGTATATTGGAGGTCTGTGTACTGTGCATACAGTGGAGGCTTTTATACTGTATGTATGACAGAGACTACTTACTACATATTTATCCGACGTCTGCATACTATGCATATGCAAGAAAAAAACCCATCTAATGTGCACAACTGTCCAAACAGTTGTCCTTATAATATCCCTACACCAGAGGCCTTTGCTACTTGGCAGGTACTGCTTAGCCACATAACGTGCCATTGCTTCAGGTCTTCAACTGCTGGGCAAATATCAGCTGTCTATATAGTATGGATTTGCCAGAGTACTGCAGTATAAGAAGTATCCATGATGAGTATATGCAAGAGACAATTACACACGGGCAAATATCAGAAACCTGCACACTTTGAACAGTTTTGACCCAGATGTGCGCACAGTATGCACACCTCCATTATATGCACTATAGTGCGTCAGATATTTGCACAGTATGCATGTTTTTAATATATGCAAATGATGCAAATTATGCTGCTGGAGGCCCCACAAATTATCTGAAAGGTGTAATGTTCAGATACTCTAGGCTTAGATACGGTGCATATAAACAGGGCTGTGATTGCATACTATAGTCATGGCATTTGATATGTATAGTAGATAGACCTATGATATACACCGAATGCAGACCTGATATTTACATATATTCAGAGGTGTTGGATGTGCTAATGAGGGATAAAACAGGACCAAATGATGTGCATATTTCAGAGAGATTTATGGTTATTTGTTTTTTTAGTAATACCATAAATGACAGACAGTTCATAGCAATAAAAATGCAGATAAATAAAATAATAAATACAAGTCAATCATTTTTTATAAATATGACATAAATGTAGCAGTCACTTTTCGTGTTTATATAAATAAATCCATCATTCATAAAAATCTAAAAGAAAGAAAGAAATGAGATACAATTCATCATACCAGGTATTACAAGTTTCTCAATTTGACAAACACCAACTAAAAAAACAGCCACATAAAATTGCTACGGGGCAGTTAACCTGAGTAAAGTGCTTCTCTTTCAACATTGGAATAATATATCTTCTGCGTACATTTTCATAAATAGAGCAAAACGTTTTAAAGTACAAAGGGGGTCATTCAGACCTTGGTGGACGGCGGAGGCCGTCCGCCAAGGTACCGCCGACAAATGACCGCACCGCGGTCAAAAGACCGCGGCGGCCATTCAAACATTTCCGCTGGGCCGGCGGGCGCTCTCCAAAAGAGCGCCCGCCGGCCCAGCGGAAATGCCCCTGCAACGAGGACGCCGGCTCAGAATTGAGCCGGCGTAGTTGCAGGGGTGCGACGGGTGCAGTTGCACCCGTCACGTATTTCAGTGTCTGCAAAGCAGACACTGAAATACTTTGTGGGGCCCTCTTACGGGGGCCCCGCGGCACCCCCTACCGCCATCCTGTTCATGGCGGGTTTCCCGCCATGAACAGGATGGCGGTAGGGGGTGTCTGAATCCCCATGGCGGTGGAGCGCGCTCCGCCGCCATGGAGGATTCAATGGGGCAGTGGTAAACCGGCGGGAGACCGCCGGTTTACCCTTTCTGACCGCGGCTGAACCGCCGCGGTCAGAATGCCCTTGGGAGCACCGCCAGCCTGTTGGCGGTGCTCCCGTGGTCGGTGACCCTGGCGGTCACCGGCCGCCAGGGTCAGAATGACCCCCAAAGTGTCCTGCTTCTCGGCCAGAACACAATTACAATGTTCCAGGCAACAATCACAGACTTTAGGGACGGCCAGCAAATGGAAAATCATATTAAGTCTAACTCTAGTCAACAAAAAAACATGGTGAAGAGACAGTCCTAGATTTAAGTACGGTTCACCAAAAAAGCTTTCTTTATGGAAACCAGGTCCGCCTACACAATCTTTTCTGGATTATCAAAAATCTCCAGTCACCCTAATTCTGTAAAAAGATCTCTTGACAAAAGAAAAACACGAATTCTATTTGATCCATTCGAAGCAAGGCAATCCTTTACTAACAAGAAATGTAACTTGGCTTCAGGCTTAAGCCGAACTGAGATCCACTGTAGTAGGGATACTTTTTAGGATGTCAGTAAGAAACCCAGTGCCCAACTCTACAGGAGCTATAAAAAAAAGGCACAGCTTTTTCTGAGAGGAGATATCCTCTTCAAAATTTGGTTCTCCACAGTTTAGAGGGGAGAAATATCAGCGTACCCACAGATGTCACTGCAATAGAAAAACATTTTGCCTCAAATCTTTGTAATCGCTATTACTATTACTGAGTCTAGTAACAAAGTCCAGAATAGAAGAGATTGGTCTAGTAAAAGTCATTGATCTACATTATAAATGAGGGGAGCAGGTACAAGTGGAGTCAAATAATACTCCCAAATATGGGAAACAATTTAACTTGCTAATTAGATTTCCATTCACCTTAAAACCTCGGGATGTGGTATGTTTAGGACCAACCATTATCACATGTGATTTGTTTAGAATTGGTGCTTAATTTTTCCAACCGATTTGATTGGATTATATTTTAAAAAAACTGGACCTGGGAGCCCATTATATTGGATGGTTTTGAGTGCTTTTTCGTGCCAGCCACTGTTTCACAGGGCCAGAGAGCTCAAGTCCAATTAGCTACCATGGTCCATATCTCCAAGATTCTCAAGGTTATCCCTGTTCCTATGAACAATAGGGGGATTCATATCCTTTGGGTTGTTTTGCCTAGTGAGTTTAACTTTTTTCTTGTTAATTCAGACTATAACCCAGGGTCTCAGATTGAGATCTTATTCCAGATGTTGTCCGTTTTGGAGACCAGTTCCCTCTCTAAGCTCAACTGTTACAATGTGATACTGGGAGATAATTTTAATTCCAAATTGGATTTGAACCCTGTCGTCCCTGACCCTTTTGTGCCCAGCGACCTTACCCATGTGTTCTATAACATCAGACGACATATGAAGCCCTTGGCCAGGCGGGTCTTTTAAATGTGATGGATATTGTGGGGCAGTCCTCTAGTCAACAACTCATCTTTGTTGGCTGGGGCAAAGGCTCAATTATAATGCATGTTTTAATATCCAGGGCTCTTGAAAAATTGGTATGTTTTGGAGGGGTTCATGATGCTTGCCATAGTGACCACAATCCTATTGAGTCTGTGATGTTGTTACCGACTAGCTGTTGTTCAGCTGCTTCTCCCAGGCTAACTGGTCTGTCTTCTAAAGATAAGTGACGTAGGATTGAATGGTGCAGCCATTGTGCTTATATAGTGCTTACTATTCCTGGCGAGGCATTGAAGCACTTTTTGGCAAGTAGCACGCTACTCCGGAACCCGTAAGGATTAGTGTAGGGAAATATGAGTACAGTATTAGTATAGGGAAATATGAGTACATTTGAGCAGTGGACATGTAAGCCTATTCGTTGGATTGAATATAATGATGGGGGATAGAAGAAGGAAGAATCTACAAAGTGTTAATTAGGGAGATCATAGAGGTAAGATGAGGTCTGGGATGAGCTAAGGAGAGATGGGGGAAGGAAGGGTCTGTAGAAAACTGATAAGGGAGATCATAGTAGTAAAATGAGGTTTGGGATGAGTCAATGGAGAGATATATGAGGGAGAGTTTAGTAGGGTTGTTTGGGAGATCATAGTAGTAAACTGAGGTTTGGGGTGAACCAGGGGGTATAGGAGGAGGGAAGAGTTTAGGAAGGGTTATTTGGAGATCGCAGTAGTAGACTGAGGTTTGGGTTGAGTCAGAGAGTGGAGATAGAGGACAGATTGAGAGAGGTCTATGATGAGAGACAGAGTAGTGCGAGAGTGACTTTTTTCTCTTGTACAGTAGGAGTAAAGTAATAGATATATAGATACATGATTACATCGAAAGAGAATATATGTATAAGGAAGCTAATATATTGAGATTTAAAGTTGTAGTGTATAAACACAGATTTTCAAGTGTTGCAGTGTTTGCAGGCAATTTATTTGTGAACTTTTTATAACATTACTTTTTATCTTTTTCTCTATATTTCAATAGCGAAATGCTTGTAGATAAATAGTTAAGATATTTACCTATTGTGATAGATAAATAAATCAGACTCATAAGCTTCTAGTCAAACTTACATCAAAACTATGCAATGACCTATGAACATGTTAAGCATAGAATTATATATATAAAATATATATATATATAGATATATGTATATATATATATATATTAAAATGTAAAAAAATATATATATATATATGTATATATATATATATATGTACATTGCTGCACAAATATACCGGAATCCCGAGGCTTACAACTGTGGTGGTCCGAGTGTGGACCTGGAAATCCAAACAATTGTAAGAGATAATTTGAGTCAGAATTTAGTGTCATGTATACAGGATACAAGAACAATTTCAGGGAGTCCGTCTGGATTCTACTGTTGCACACAATGTAAAGCCTATAAATACAGTCAATTGTACAGATGTCATAATTGGCAATGGGTATAAGACCCATCAGATCAAGGGACATTTCAACTGTAATACAGATTTTTGTGTATATTGCTTGAGGTGCCCATGTAATAAGATCTATGTGGGGAGAACAATACACAAGGCTAAAAAGAGAGTTTTGGAACACTTAAGAGCAATTCGTAATTAGGAGCATAACTACCTTGTGGCAAGACATTTTCAGGAAATGCATAAAGGAAATTAAAAGTTGATTATGTTTGTGGTAATTGATCAGATCAAGCCCAGTTTGCGTGGGGGAGATAGACAAAAAAAGTTACGGATATTGGGGTCCAAATTTATAATCAGTTTTAATACTTTAAGTCCCCTGGGATTAAATTTGAGTGAGAAAATGAGTGTCAATCTGGGTTAAAATAAGTGAAAGAAAGAGAAATGGGATCTAGGCCTCTAGTTCTTTTATGGAGTGTGTAGTGTACATATACGTTAAGGTGTTTTTGCTATGTGTGGGTGGTGGTTGTTTAGGTCTAGTATAGGCATTCTGGCAGAGGAAGGCAAGTTAAGATGATCACTTCACAGGTCATATGATACGGAAGAATGTTGGGAATCCTTTTTATAACTAAAGGATGCTTACATAACAGCCCACTTGAGTGATGTGTTAAACAGACTAGGATTGTGAGTATTATCAAAAACGTACCGAAGTTATATATTTGGAACATATCTTATTAGCAATTTCAAACTAATTGGACGATAGAACTATACATGGAAAGGAATACGATACAGACAATATGAGAATTGTGTATATATCACATTTATACACATTCAAGCAAACAATGATATGCATAGGTTATATGCAATTCAAGAGAGGATATGTATCTGTATCTGTTTTGGTACTCTATTTCTTGGAACTCTGTCTATTGTGCAATATGATGGGTTGACATTTTTTAGCCCTAAAATATACAATGGTTTGGATGAAAGTAATTATGCAATTAAATTGATACCATGCAGTTGGTAGCCCATGATTCTCAGAGTGGATAAACATTAGGCAAATAGTAATGACACAGATAAGGTTTGACAATTTAACATGGCGGCCGCCTTTCATTGCAATCTACGACCACTATTGTGTTAGTCAGTTATTTATGTCTTTGTAAATTTTAGTATTAAATATGCACATTTCACAGCCATCCCATCCGTGATCAAGGCTACGGCTGAAACGCATATATATATATATATATATATATATATATATATATATATATATACATACCATAAGTAATATACACATTTGTTTAGCAGGCCTAAAGAGTATGTATATAAGAAAAAAACACAGTTAATAGACATATTTGTACAAAGAAATACATATATCTAAATATATATACATCTAATCAAATTATAAATGTTTACATACACAGTGATATCATGTACATTGCTGTTTGAGTATGGTGGTAATGTAGGGAAGGGCCAACTCTTGAGTAGTCTTCTGTAGATAAAATAGTTACCTCTGGATCTTATATTTGGGGATAATGAATTCCATAGTTTGGATACTTGAACAGAGAAAGATGTACCACCTATTGTCTTTTTCTTGTATGGTGGGGTTTTGAAGCATGGTGCGAATCTTGAGTGGAGTTTCCTTTGTTAAATGAATTTGGTGTTTTTATTCCTGATGACAAGTGGCCCTGTTCCATGTATTGCTTTGTGGGTGATACAGAGCATATTGAAGGTGGATCTTCTGGCAAATGGTAATCAATGTAGGACCCTCAAGACAGAGGAGAAGTTGGCTTGTGGCTTTACACATAGGAGTAGTCTGGCAGCAGAGTCCTGAATCCGTTGTAGTCTTTTCATAGTAGATAGAGATGATTGTGGTAGAGACCCTTTGTGTAGTCCAATTTAGACAGTACAAGAGAGATAGTGACCTGGACTTTGTGTGGAAATCCCAGGTGGGGGAAGATGTGTTGCAGAGTTTTCATGATGATGAAGCTTGATAGTGCTAATTTATCCACTTGGGCAATGAAGCTTGATAGTGCTAATTTATCCACTTGGGCATTCATTGTTATCTTGGAGTTGATGGTAATTCCAAGGTTTCCAACTTCCTTAGATACTTTAGGAGGTGGTCCCAGATCGTCAGGCCAGGCACCATGTGGGTCATAATTTTTCCAGTCACCACATGTATTTCTGTTTTCGAAGCATTCAAGTCATCCACTGATCAACCGCTCTGCAGCAGCTGGAGATTTGCGAGTTTGCAATGTCATTGGGGCTTTCCAGTTTAAAGAGTATTTGTGTGTCATCTGCATAGAGGTAGCGTGTGGGCCGACATGTATTAATTATTGCCAGTAATGACTTCACGTAGATGTTGAAAAGCATTGGTGAGATGATTGAGCATTGAGAGACCCCTGCTTTTGTGAACTACGGTATGGATGAGAAAGGGGGAGTACGGATGACATTTGTTCTGTTTGGAAGGTAGGATGTGATCCAGTCGAGAGCAGATCCCTCTATGCTGGCTTTCTATTCCGGCTTCTCGATTCTGTGAGGAATGGAGATAGAAATCTTGGCCACAAACATCGTTTTCAGCATTTTTTCAATGAATAGCATCACTGGTTCAATGTTTGTGGATTCTGGAAACCCTTATTATACGGAAACTATTACTCCTTAACCCTGCTTCTAAATCTTCTATTTTTTCCTGTGTGGTGTCCAGTTATTTAACTTTTTTAGCTTCTTTTCTTTTTCACTCACTTCATCTTCAGCTTTTGAAATGTGTTTCTCAGTCATGTCCAATAGCTTAGCTGGCTCCTTAGTTCTGTCCATGTGGCCAGTAAGGGTGTCAATATTTCTGCCAATTGTTTAGTGCTTCATCTGCTGCAGTAGTGTTTTTACATGTCTTCAGAATAACTAGCCTTAGTCTAACTGCTCATCACTTATCGTTTGCAACAAATGAAAGCTTTACCCATTCCAGTTCAGCTTTACTCATGATGAAAATAGTGCTGAGAGGCAGTGTATGAGCCAGTACGAAATAATCAAATTATGCTCCTTTAGAAACATGTATTTTCATAAGCTTGCATATACAGGAGATATCCAACAAAAGCTCTCGCTGTATGAGTACTTAAGGATCTGCTCAATCGCAACAACTGCCTAAACAATAAAGCAGGTTTAATCTCCTTGTAGCCTACTTCAATAAAATTCAATTCTCAAGCTTGATGACTGTTCTACCAGCATAGTATACCTTCTCAATCCCGCCACTGCCCTGGCCTCCATTCCCTACCTGTTGTTCCACACAAGGTGGTGCCCTGCTCTAGCAACTGGCCATTCTAGCTTTAGCCTTTTTGGTTAACAGGCAATGAGGCTGACACCCCAAATTTCTAGGGCCTCCAAGTAGTAGGTATAATACTTCTGCCTGTGGTGAAAATGGGTGGTTAGACCTTTTCAGTGGCTCTAGTTAAATAATCGCATATTGACGCTCTGATACAATGCACAGAAATGAACCTTCATGGGTTTCAAACACAAAGATCAGGCTTAATTATCAGTAAGATGGTGTGTATATCCCTAATGTGGTACAGTGTATTCCCTAGCACTAAGACGTTTTAGTGTATGTGTACTTTAGAAATACAATATTGTATTATATGATGTACATCTCACTGATCAACAGTTTAAGGATTATTTGGATGGGCTTGAGTTGGCTGGATTTAAAGCAAAAACACTGTTTGGCAGATTTAGCTATGAGACAGGCTGGAATATGTATCTGCATTTATAAAAAAAAAGCCCAGGTTCTGCTACATAAATATGGCTGAATTAAAGAGATTCTGCTCCTACGATAACTAACATTCACAAGCAACACTGAACACCCAACACAGCTGTGCAGCTTCACATGCAAAAGACCATGCATTTGTTACCCCCATCTGAGCATAAATTACCCTAACACAAAAATAAAACCCAATGAGTAAAAGCTGCAATACAAAGGAAACGTATGACAAGACTTACCACAAAGTAGAATTTAAGTGACTTGACTAACTGAACCTAAAGAAGATACTTGACTGATCTTGAATGGTAGGAATACGGGGAACATGGCCATTTCCTTTTGCAATAAATACCAGAAACAGGCTGGCTGGGGCCGACTGTGATCAAGAAACATCTAGAAAAGGTAGCAGTAGCTATTGGAAGCGTTTCAGATTGCAAATCTGCACCAGATTCTGGTATGGCTCCCCTTAATTGTTCTCAACCTCCGAGCAAGATTCGCACTAGTTTTTTAGTGTTTTGATACTTTTCGGACAGCACATGGAACCTTATGACTGTTGGACGAGAAAAGAATATTAGAGACTTGTGTTAACCCTTCTTAAATCAATTCATGCCAAAATCCAGCAAAAAAACAAGTTACTTATCTGTACACTATGGTTCTCCAGCAGTGATATCCTTCACAGACCCACACGCCCGAATCCTCCAATCGTCGAGACAGGAATCCCACAGCTATCACAACCAGCAGCAAATCCACTGCCCCAGACCCCAAAGTGCAGTCCCACATGACTGCACAGTAATCCACACCACCCTGAGCAGAACTAAAGTCCAACGAACCATAAATCCACCCCATTCTTATTAAATATCTTAGTTTGTTCTAATTTGAATTTGATTGTGGACTCTACATATTATAAATACTCCCTCTGCTGCCACTCTAGATGCTTTTCAGTTCCTGAACCATTCTATAAAAGCAATTATGTTCAATCTATCTGCGCCCAGGGGGCCTCACAAAGCTGGTTGGTTTGATAAAGGGTGAAATTATGCTAACCGGCGGCTTCATAAAGTTCTTAACACCTTGCCACGAAACCCACAAAGTATTGCGACAGCAAGAGCAGCCTACAAGCTACAAATTAAAAGAAAGAAGCAGGCCATAAAGGAGTCAACCTGGGAGCACCCGGCCTCTATTTGCAACACTGGAGACACTGAGGGCTTCTGAGAGATAGTACATGAGGAGCATTTCTGGCCAATTCTGTCAAATGGCTTACGCTCAAATATTACTCCCAAACAATGGGTGGGACATTTTAAATCAATCTTTTCATTATGGCAAGGAGGGCCAGGGCCTCTGTAGAGGAGGCACCACTATTCCCTCTGGAAATTACTTTCAAGTTATAGGAAGTACATTCTGCTATTTGGGTAGTCTTTCCTAAAGGCTTCCGGTCCGATGGGGTACCCATGGATCTTTATTAGATCAACATTTCTTTTTTTGCTCCTTTGATAACCAACATTTTAAATGTTGCCACCCTATCTGAGATCCCTTGCTCATGGAAAGCTGCTGCTATTGTGCCTGTGTTTAAGAAAACTCACAGACAGGACCCCAGTTACTACAAACTCATTTATTTAATAGATTCTGTAGCAAATGGTGTGGATTTGATCATCCTACAAAGAACTGAAGATTGGGCTCATCATAATAAAATTCTCTCTCCTGTCCAGTATAGCTTTAGGGAAGGCAGGGGAACCCTGGGCCAGTGCCTGAATCTTAATCTGTTAATTGGAAAATATGTCACAGCTAAAAGAGGGACCATCTATTTAACATTTATGGACCTGAGTAGTGGGTAATAGATCCAAATTATGGAGTATTTTATCTGATCTTGGTATGCCCCAGCCACTGATTGATTTTCTTTTGTGCCCTACACCTGGATCTCACCTGGATCTTAAAATATCTTTTAGGTATGGTACGGGAGGAGACTGTACAGACTCTCCTAGCCTCCCATGGGAGGGTAAAGCAGGGCTGTGTGCTGGCCTCTGTCGTATTTTTACTATATTTTAATGGTCTGAATTCTTATCTGGTAGCAAATGGGAAGGATACACCTAAAGTAAAATCTGCATTTGCTCTCACTCTTCTCTACACAGATTAGGTTGTGCTACTCTCTTGTACTCTGAATGGTCTCAGGGATCTTGTTGATTTGTTTGTCAAGTTTATGGATAAAATAGATTTGGACACTAATATACCCAATAAACATTATGTGGTCTGTAGGAGGCCGTGTTGGCTTTTTGTGCAAGGTCCTTCGAGGCCAGCTGGTAGGCCCGAGGGGCTGGTTTCAGGTCAGCTTCTTCTTCTATCCTCTTCTGCCAGTGCAGCTTCTTTGTCCCGATCTTCTTAGGTTGTCAAAATCTGAGTTCTAGGGTTCAGGAGTGCCACCTAAATACTCAACTTAGGGTTGTTATGGGAAGTGCCAGGCGGTAGCCAATGGGCTGACCACCTTTAGAGTGACTACTCCTCTCCTATGGTCACTTCTGCTGGGAAGTGGGCATAACCCTAGCCCTAGTGGCCTAATTCTTCCCAAACAAGATGGAGGAATTTAAAAAGTAGTGCCAACTTCAGCTTGTCCACCTTAGGGCTGAGACTGGCGTGAAGTGGACACTCCTCTTGATTTAACTAATTTTCCCTCCTGTGCTGCCACCAAAGGTGGGGTAAGGACAGGGGAATTGATCATCTCCATCATCTGGAGAGACCTCGGTCGCATTACAAAGGCTGCAACACCTTTGAAACTCCCTGCTCTGGAATGCCCATCCTGCCTGGGAGAGGAGGTCAGATCTCTGCCTAGAGCACGCTTTTGTCTCAGGCCCTCAAGAGTGCTGGCTCTCACCTTGAAGGGCCAGAAACGCGTCTGTGGTGGCCGAATTGGTCAGGACCAGTCAGTCAGCACACTAGTAGCGGGTAGGTTTTCAGGGGGCATCTCTAAGGTGCCCTCTGTGAACAGTTTTTAATACATCCATCACTGGGTTTATTATTCTGACATGTTTGATACCCAACATCCCAGGACTCAGAGAAGCCATCATGCAACTGGGGAACTCGTAATGACCAGTGTCCAGCACATGCATTTGAAATAGCCTCCCTGTGCACTGTGTCTCAGAATCGACAAAGGCATAGCGGGGGCATATCTGCTCATGCATATATGCCCTCACATATGCCTTGATGCACCCTGCCTTAGGAGTGACTTACACTTGGCACATGCAGTGTTAGGGGACATGGCACACAGCGGTGTGTGACAGGTCGTGTTTTCAATTTAGCCTACACCAACACACACAGTCTGCATTGGCAGCACTGTGTGGGTTAGGTGAGGGGTCCCTGAGGGTGGCACAATTGATGCTGCAGCCCTCTGAGAACGTCCTTAGTACTCCAGGTCCTAGGTATCAGGGGTATCATTTTCTAGGGACTTACAGTGGGAGCTAAAGAGTTTGCCAATAAACTGTGCAGTTTTAAGGAAAGAGATCTGATACTGGGGGCCCTGGTTAGCAAGGACCCAGTGCACTAACAGTCAAAGCTGCACCAGAAACCAGGCAGAAAAAGGGGGTCAATCACGTCAAAAAGGGTGCTTTCCTAAGGTTACCCTGTCAGGCAAATTGCTGTTTGCACTTTAACAATTCGTCCGGCGCACTTTTTAGCTGTGCCTCAACTGTAGGCAGCAAATCAATTCTTCTACTATCGCAAACATATAGAATGAAGTGCCTTCCTGTATTAACATATGATGCAGCCATCCGGGGGTACCAAAACTGCTTGAGTATTCAGCTTGAGGAGAACTGATTTTGTATGAGAATATTAGGTGTGGGACCTCCTACTTCTGTTGTTTTCATACATTAAGAGCTAAATATCATTTACGTATGAGATTTCAATAAACTTGTTCCTTTGCTCTTGTGGATAGTAGTTTGGAGCATCAAACATAGGGGGTCATTACAACCCTGGCGGACGGTGTTAAAGCGGAGGTAATACCGCAAACAGGCCGACTGACAAAAAAAGGGAATTTTGACCATGGCGGAAACCGCCAACATAGACAGCCACTTTAACACTCCGACCGCCACGGCGGTACAGACAAGCAGTGCGGCGGTCACCGCCAACAGACAGGCGGAAGACAATGTACCGCCCATAGTATCACAACCCGCCAATCCGCCACCTTTTCCGGGGCGGATTCTCCGTGGATAAAAACACGGTGGAAACAGTTACTGCAATGGTAAAACTCTCACCTGAACACATCCCACGAGGAAGGAGGATAGCATGGAGCCGGAACTCCAAATCCTACCGGCCCTTGTATTCCTTCTCATATACGAAGACCAATGCCTGCGCCGGCGACGACAACGGTGAGTACTGCACCTATGACATAGGCGAGGCAAAAGTTAGGGACACACACACGCAACACCCACACCCCCACCCTCGCATATTACAACACACACACCAATGCATTCACAAAAATCACAGTAACAACCCACAACCCCCCCGGAAGAATGCAAAGACAAAACGAAATCAGTCCAAACATTGTAATGTATCAATATACATGTCTCAAAAATATACAGACATATTAGAAAATCATACAAAAGTATATACATTCCGAGAAGTAGTTCAGATATGCACATAGAAATGTCCGTGCACCACTGGTCCAAAAATGCATGGGCGAAGCCCACAATAGATACCTGTCCACACACAGAGAGAACACTGCCCGGGCATCAGATAGAAATACTACAGGCACCTCAGGGGGGAGGGAAGGGGGGGGCACCTCAGCCGGAGGAGTGCAAAGCCAGATCCACGACGGGGCTCCATGCCCATTGATGTATCCTGGGGAGTGCAAAGCCACAGTCTCTCAAGTCTCTACAGTGGGTGGTTTGCCCACTGTACCATCCTCGGGAGTGCAAAGCCACAGTCTCTCAAGTCTCTACAGTGGGTACTTTGTCCCCTGTACCATCCTGGGGAGTGCAAAGCCACAGTCTCTCAAGTCTCTACAGTGGGTGGTTTGCCCACTGTATCATCCTGGGGAGTGCAAAGCCACAGTCTCTCAAGTCTCTACAGTGGGTGGTTTGCCCACTGTATCATCCTGGGGAGTGCAAAGCCACAGTCTCTCAAGTCTCTATAGTGGGTGGGTTGCCCACTATTCCATCCTGGGGAGTGCAAAGCCACAGTCTCTCAAGTCTCTATAGTGGGTGGGTTGCCCACTATTCCATCCTGGGGAGTGCAAAGCCACAGTTTCCAAAGTAGATAACAGCCTCCACTGGTTCTGGAGGGGGACTGGTGCCCAGACTGGATTAGTCTCCCCGTGGAAGTTCCTGTCCCGTCACTGTCCCACCTGCACATGGGATAACGATGCTTGATGTGGCGGCCTTTTCATTCTTACCCGGTGCATGCCCTGTTCAGCGGTGCTTTGCCATGGTGGTGCATGCCCTGTTCAGTGGTGCTTTGCCATGGCGGTCTCTGGTCTCTCCAGCGGTTCTTTGCCATGGCGGTGCATGCCCTGTTCAGCGGTGCTTTGCCATGGCGGTTCAGGACTGTTCAGCGGTGCTTTGCCATGGCGGTTCAGGACTATTCAGTGGTGCTTTGCCATGGCGGTTCAGGACTCTTCAACGGTGCTTTGCCATGGCGGTTCAGGACTCTTCAGTGGTGCTTTTCCATGGCCGTGCATGCATTGTTCAGAGGTGCTTTGCCATGGTGGTTCAGGACTGTTCAGCGGTGCTTTGCCATGGCGGTGCATGCATTGTTCAGAGGTGCTTTGCCATGGCGGTTCAGGACTGTTCAGCGGTGCTTTGCCATGGCGGTTCAGGACTCTTCAGCGGTGCTTTGCCATGGCGGGACTCTTCAGCGGTGCTTTGCCATGGCGGTGCCTGCATTGTTCAGAGGTGCTTTGCCATGGCGGTTCAGGACTGTTCAGCGGTGCTTTGCCATGGCGGTGTTTGGACTAGGCATTGGTGTGTGGCATGACGTTCTCTGGACTGGGCATTGGTGTGTGGCATGACGTTCCCTCATTGCCCAGCGGGGCTGTGGCAGCCGGGGCCCTCCTGGGCACTGACTCCGGTGGTGGTCTCCTGACCAGTGACGATACTTGGGCCCTCCTGGGCACTGACTCCGGCGGTGGTCTCCTGACCAGTGACGATACTTGGGCCCTCCTGGGCACTGACTCTGGCGGTGGTCTCCTGACCATTGACAATACTTGGGCCCTCCTGGGCACTGACTCTGGCGGTGGTCTCCTGACCAGTGACGATACTTGGGCCCTACTGGGAAATGACTCCGGCGGTGGTTTCCTGACCAGTGACGAAACTTGGGCCCTCCTGGGCACTGACTCCGGCGGTGGTCTCCTGACCAGTGACGATACTTGGGCCCTCCTGGGCACTGACTCCGGCGGTGGTCTCCTGGGCACTGACTCCGGCGGTGGTCTCCTGACCAGTGACGTTACTTGGGCCCTCCTGGGCACTGACTCCGGCGGTGGTCTCCTGACCAGTGATGATACTTGGGCCCTCCTGGGCACTGACTCCGGCGGTGGTCTCCTGACCAGTGACTATACTTGGGCCCTCCTGGGCACTGACTCTGGTGGTGGTCTCCTGACCAGTGACGATACTTGGGCCCTCATGGGCACTGACTCTGGCGGTGGTTTCCTGACCAGTGACGATACTTGGGCCCTCCTGGCACTGACTCCGGCGGTGGCGGTGGTCTCCTGACCAGTGACAATACTTGGGCCCTCCTGGGCACTGACTCCGGCGGTGGTCTCCTGACCAGTGACGATACTTGGGCCCTCCTGGGCACTGACTCTGGCAGTGGTCTCCTGACCAGTGACGTCGGTGCTGGCGGTGGCGTCCCGACCGCTGGGAAGGATGCCGCCCTTCTCCGCTGTGCTGCTCACACTAGGCTGTGCAGACTTCCTCTGGCCCTTCCCCACCTTTGGAGGAGTCACAGCTGACTCTGCAATCCCTCTGGAACCCCTGGGAGTTGTTTTGCCTCCAGGAGTCTTCACAGGGTCCCGTCGGCCACTTTCCAATTTCAGAGCCTTTACAGGGGGTGGGCTGCCAGTGCCTTGGCTCCGGGTCACACTGCCTGCCCTGGTGGCCGGTGCACTCCACACACCTTGAACAGGCACCACTGGTTTTGGAGGCTTTTTGGCTGAGGCGCTACGACGGGACTGATGAATTGGAGGGGGGGGGCAAAAAGGTCAACTTTACACAGGGACAGTTTCTGACGAACACTGGGGTGGGTAGTTGGAGGGGGTCTGGGAGTGGAGGAAGAGGAGGTGGTTGTAGTAGGTGTCACTTTAGGTGTTTTGGGTGCAGGTGCAGGTACTGGAGGCTGTCGTGAGGTGGATGGCAGTTGGGTGTGTGGGTGCCCGCGTTTGTGTACTTTGGGAGGGGGCGTCACAGACACACTGGGAGAGGACACAGGGGAAGTGTAAATGGGAGTGGAGGTGGTGAGTGCAGGTGAGCGGGTGTGGTGCTGGGTGTACTGCTGCGAGTACTAGTGCCTGTAGATGTAGTGCATGCAGGTGAGAGTGTAGACGACACTGGGAGGGAGGAGGGAGACGACGAGGAGGGGGACACAGTGGAGGCAGTGGATGTTGCAGTGCCTGCATGTGGGTGATGCTTGCGTGTGTGCCTGTGGGTTGTGTGGTGCCTGTGTTTGCCTGAGCTACTTTTGTGTGTTGAGGTGTGTGCATGCTGGTCTGTAGGTGTGCTTGGGATAGGCTGGGGTACAGGGGATTGGGTCTGGGTGGAGGAAGTTGGAGGGGGGAGGCTAGACATAGGGACAATGGCTGCCATCAGTGCTGAGGCCAGAGATTGCAGGGTTCGCTGAAGGACAGCCTGACCAGAATGAATGCCCTCCAGGAATGCATTACTTGCAACTCTACTGAGGTGGGGTAGGGTGCCACATGGCCTGCATTATGGAGGGGCCTAGTCTACCTATTTCTGCCTGACCTAGGTGCACCCACAGGCCTCCTCCCCCACCCAGACCCCTCCACTGTGCGCAAAGTCAGCAGAATGAGAGTGTACTCATCCCCTTGTGTCTGCTGTGATGCCCTCAAGCGCCCATCCAACTCAGGGTAGGCCACCGCCAGGATCCTGAACATCAGGGGGGTCATGGGGCGACGGGCACCTCTCCCACGTTGGGAGGCCATCCCCAGCTGAGCCTCCACCGTCTTCTTGCTCCAGCGGCGAATGTCCTCCCATCGTTTACGGCAGTGGGTGCCCCGTCTCTGGAGGACCCCCAGGGTCCGGACGTCCTTGGCGATGGCACGCCAAATGTCCTTCTGGTGGGCGCTGACCTACATGACATGCACAAGGGAAAAAGAGAAGTCATTAACAACCGCACCGTCAATGTGCGTGGCCCCCCTCCCTACCCTAGCCATGTGGCACATACATTAACATGCATTAATGTTGGCTGAACTCTGCCCCCTTCACTTTTCCAACCAGCCCTCTCCACCCAGGCCTAGCCCATACAACGTGCTCCCTGTGTACTAACCTGTTGGTCTGGAGGACCGTAGAGTAGCGTGTACTGGGGGAGGACCCCGTCTACCAGTTTCTCCAACTCCTGAGCAGTGAAGGCAGGGGCCCTTTCCCCAGACGCAGCAGCCATCGTCGCTTCCAGACCGAGGTCACAGCAGCACTTGCAGTGTAGGTCCTCTCCTGTCGAAGGTCAGGTATCTAGTGATTGAACAGATAGAAAATGGCGGTGACGTCCGCGACGGTGACATCCGCGGCGGTGCGTATCATCACCGCCGGCGCACTTCCTCATTGGCTCCTGGGACCCCTAGGGTCCAATGTTAACCAATGCAGCATTGCGCCGCGGTCTACGACCGCAACGGTGTGCAACGCCAGCGCAGTTACCCCACAATCCCATTGTCCCAGTTTAGAGGTCAGGCAGCCGCCATTTCAGGGGCCCACATGGCTCAATTTACTTCTGCGTCACACATAGCTAGGCCTACACTCAACAGACATACAGGAAGGGTTTTGTGTCTGGTGTCATGTTCTGTGTAACTGTGGGAACATACCTGGAAAAAAGTTGACTCGATCCTCGCTGTTGTCCTTCCTAGGCGCCGTCAGCTGGGACATTTGAGACGATGGCGGAATCCTCCGGTGTACTCACCGCTGGTGGACCTGTTGACAATGGAAGAGCGACATTTAATCGTCACCTACAGGTTTGACCGTGCCACAATCCAGGAACTATGTACCCTGTTGGAGCCAGACCGGATGTCACCAATCCGCCATCCCACTGGAATCCCCCCTGACGTGCAGGTGCTGTCAGTGCTCCATTTCCTTGCTAGTGGGTCTTTTCAGACAACAGTGGCCATGGCATCAGGGATGTCCCAGCCTATGTTTTCCAAAGTGCTGTCCAGAGTGTTGTCTGCCCTGCTTAAACACGTAAGGAGATACATCATTTTCCCTGAGGTTGAAGATTTGGCTACAGTGAAAGGTGACTTCTATGCCCTTGGACATAGCCCCAACGTCATAGGTGCTATTGATGGGACCCATGTAGCTCTAGTCCCCCCCCACAGGAGTGAACCAGTGTCCAGGAACCGGAAGAGTTATCATTCCATGAATGTACAGATAGTATGTTTGGCAGACCAGTACATCTCCCAGGTAAATGCTATGTTCCCTGGCTCAGTGCATGATGCCTACATACTGCGGAATAGCAGCATCCCTGATATGATGGGTGAACTCCAGAGGCACCGTGTGTGGCTATTAGGGGACTCTGGTTACCCCAACCTTTCCTGGCTATTGACCCCAGTGAGGAATCCCAGGACCAGGGCAGAGGAACGCTACAATGAGGCCCATGGGTGGAATAGGAGGGTAATCGAACGCACCGCCGGCCTCCTGAAGGCCAGGTTCAGGTGCCTCCATATGACAGGTGGATCCCTATTCTACCCACCAAAGAAGGTGTGCCAGATCATCATCGCCTGCTCGATGCTTCACAATCTTGCTTTGCAACTCCAGGTGCCTTTTCTGCAGGAGGATGGTCCAGATGACGGTGTTGTGGCAGCTGTGGAGCCTGTGGACAGTGATGAGGAGGAAGCTGAGGAAGAAGACAACGGCAACAGGGAGTCAGTCATACAGCAATATTTCCAGTGACACACAGGTGAGAACATTTTCATTTTTAACATTACGTTCACTGTCACACGTCTTACTCTATCCTGTGTGTAATTTACTCTGATTATTTGGTAACTGAGTTGTTCCTTTCCATTACAGTTTCACAGGTGTGGTTACCAATGTGTGTCATCTGCAAGCATCCTTCAAGGACTTGTGATGTGTGACATTGGTATGTTTGCCTTAACAACTGTAAACACTTTTTGGCACTGTCATTGATAATACATTTCACAAAAACATAGACTGACTCCAAAATGTTTTGTGGTTCAAGGGTGTTTATTTAAGTGCTCAATATTGGAGGGGGGTTGTAAAATGGTGAGGGGTGATGGTGGAGGAATGTCCATGTCAGAGTCCAGTCTATTAGTCTCACAGGTGCACTGCCCATCTGGGCATAGGAAGTGGAGCAGGGGCAGTTAAAGTATGGACAGGGTAACAAAGTGGGACAGTGGGGGGACAATCAGGGTGGTCTCATTTCCTGGCGGGGGTCTTGCCATCTTGCTCTGTCCTGTTCCTGGATCTCAGGGACCTCTTGCGTGGTGGTTGTCCGTCTGCAGGGGGTGGGGTGCTGGTGTGGTGGTCCTGTGGCGGGGCGTCCTGTCCACTAGCGCCGGTGGAGGTGGTGGGCAGTTCATCGTCCATGCTAGTGTCAGGGGCCCCTTAGAGTGCCACGGTGTCCCTCAAGGTCTGCTGTATGTCCTTCAGCACCCCTACGATGGTGCCCAAGGTGGAACTGATGGTCCTGAGCTCCTCCCTGAATCCCAAATACTGTTCCTCCTGCAGGCGCTGGGTCTCCTGAAACTTGACCAGGACCGTCGCCATCGTCTCCTGGGAGTGGTGGTATGCTCCCATGATGGAGGAGAGGGCCTCATGGAGAGTGGGTTCCCTTGGCCTGTCTGCCCCCTGTCGCACAGCAGCCCTCCCAGTTCCCCTGTGTTCCAGTGCCTCCGTCCCCTGGACCGTGTGTCCACTACCACTGCCCCCAGGTCTCTGTTGTTGTTGGGGTGGTGGGTTATCCTGGGTTCCCTGTAGTGGTGGACACACAGCTGATTGACCTGTCCTGGGTACGGAGGTTTGGGCCCGCTGGGTGGGTGCTGTGCTGGTGTTACCAGAGGGTGGAAGGTCAGTATGGGCTGTGCCTGTGCAAGGGGAACCGACTGTCCCGAGGCCCACGGCGGTCCAGGCTGTTCATCAGGCTCCAGTAGGGCAGAGCTGCTATCGTCACTGTGGGCCTCTTCTGTGGGTGGAGTGGAGATGTCTGGACCCTCAGGTGTGGTGACGGTCCTTTGTGATCCTGCAGGGACATAAGAGCATGATTATTGCATGTGTGTGTGTCATGGTGTGCAATGGGTGGGTGTTTGTGTATCCCAGTGCTAGCATTCCTGTGTGGGGGCTTGTGTGATGATGGTCAGGGGGTTGTTCTGGGTATGTGCAGTGAGCATGCTTTGGTGAGTGGTGACCATGCTTAGTTGTGTCATGCAGGGCTTGGTGTTGGGATGGGTGGTTTGTGTTCTTAGTACATTAGTGAGTAGTCTGAGTGATGGGTGAGGGTGTGAGGGTGGGGGTGTGTGATAGCATGCAGGTAGGGTGGGGGATCTGATAGTTAAGATTTGACTTACCAGTGTCCATTCCTCCACCGACTCCTCGGAGGCCCTCTGGATGCATGATGGTCAAGACTTGCTTCTCCCATGTTGTTAGTTGTGGGGGAGGAGGTGGGGGTCCGCCGCCAGTCCGCTGTACCACGATGTTGTGCCTGGAGACCGCTGAACGCACCTTCCCCCGTAGGTCGTTCCACATCTTCCTAATGTCCTCCCGATTTCTTGGGTGTTGTCCCACAGCGTTGACCCTGTCGACTATTCTGCGCCATAGCTCCATCTTCCTGGCTATGGATGTGTGCTGCACCTTCGAGCCAAATAGCTGTGGCTCTACCCGTACGATTTCCTCCACCATGACCCTGAGCTCCTCTTCGGAAAAGCGGGGGTGTCTTTGGCGTGCCATGGGGTGGTGTGTGTGATGTGGTGTATGTGGTGATGAGTGTAGTGATGTGTAGTGGTGTGTGGTGTTTTGTGCGTGGATGTTGTGTGGGTGATGGTGTTGTGTGCCTCTGTGTGGTGGGATTGTCTAATCAGTGCTGTCTCTCTGGCCTTCTTTCAGAATTGTTGTTGTAGGGGTTTGTGGGTGATGTGGGTGTGTGTTTTATATTGTATTGGGTGTGTGGGAGTGGTGTTTGTATGTGTATCAGGTGTGTGTATTTGGAATTGTCCAATGTGGCGGTGTTTTGGAGCTGTGTGTGTATTTTGAGTGCGGCGGTGTGTACCGCCAATGGAATGCCGCGGTTGAAAGACCGCCGCGTGGATTCGTGGGTCGTAATAGCATGGGCGTATTTCTGTTGGCGTGGAGGTGGAGGTTTTGTTTTCGCCATTTTAACACTGACCTTTGGTGTGGCGGACTTGTGTGGGTGACTGAATTTCGGCGGATTCCGAAATATGGGTCATAATAGCTGTGGCGGAATTCCGCGGTCGCGGCAGTGTATTGGCGGTCTTCTGCACGGCGGTAAGCGCCTTTTACCGCCAATGTTGTAATGACCCCCATACTGCTTTTAACAGGGATGTGATCTAAGACGGTCTTGCTTGTGCCTATGGTCACAAAATTCTGTGGTTGTACTATATCAGGAACACTGCTGTGTCTTTGGGTCACCCCGAATTGTATTATACCCCCCCAGCTGTTAAAGACAATAGAATGGAAGTCAAAGAGCTATTTCTAAAGCGAGCTTCTGTGGCTAGAGAGAACATTGCTGTGGAAAAAACAACTATGAGAGTCTATTTGACCCTGAAAACGAATGATGGCCCTGAACTATACCTTTCCCTAGTCAGAAATCCCTGAGAGGGATCTGCTCTTACAAAGGTCCGATTGGGGGTACTTCGAACTTGTGCACCTGGTTTTATTCTGTAGGCATTATGATCCTCATCCCTCCCCCCTCCTTCTCCAGCATAGGTATCTGGTGCTAACACTTAAATCTAGGGGCTTTTATCAGTATAGACCAGCCTTTTTATATCTCCGAATTTTATCTGACCCCGATGGGATATCTGCTGTTGGGGCCTTTCTAAAAAATGCCTTGCATCTAAACAAAAAAATGAACTTTGAATGTCTTTTGTTTTAAATTTAAGGGGCATTGGGATTGCTTAGGGTACACTAACAGTATTTTTAAGAAATATTGTTTACAACTCAGTAGTTTTTATCTGCATTTTTATGTTTTTTTCTGAATTAAATTGTTTAATCTTTCAGATACTTTTTTGCCAATTTTTATGATGTAACGTTCTTTTACGATTATTTTTAATAGTCAAAATAAAGATTTTAATTGTTGTTGTTATTGGTGAAGTGATGTCCATATGACAAAGATTTTGAAGTTTAAGCCCTGTCTCAGGTGCCACAAGAGTATGTGTTTGTCAGACCCACGTGATATATGCATATGGTGCTTAGGACCCGAAGGCTATAAAGGAGCAGGTGCCCAGTTGTTTTCAGACAAGGCCTCAAGGGCAAACTCCAAAGCGATCTCTTTCACTACCTGGTAAGTTACCAGTTTGGAAATGATTTCCTAAGAGATCCTCACTTAAAAACTACAAAAAGTGGCATCAGAGGAAAAATCTTCTTCCTCGAACAATGGGTCACACTCATGGAACAATTTGGACTTTTGATGCGATTCCCAATGCTGTACTCTTTGTTACTGAATGAGATCTAGATGTTGAAAAGATGAAACCGGAGTTCCCCCCAGATGACCTTCTGACCACTCACTGGTCATTGATTTCATCAGTCTATTCTGAATCTGTTCAGGACAGCTCTTGCTCCCTCTGGGCTGCCCCTCCCCCCCATGAGGGGGAGCACATTCTGTCTTGTAGGCCTTGCTATTCAGGCAGCCCCAGTGCTGTACCTCCAAAAGCTCCAGCCACAGTACCCTAAAAGTAGCTGAATACTACCAAAGTGCCGTCCACCAATGAGCTGACTAATATACCACTCTTAAAGCCATTGATTTTGTTTGTGTGGTGAGATTTCAGGTTAAGGTGAATCCCAACTATGTGTCATTGGCAGAGTTCCTTCCTAGGGGTAAGAGACTGAGCCGGATCTAGGAATTGTTCGGCCCAGAGACCAGTGCCCTAGAAATGCCCGATAAGAACTATGGCTCTAGTGAAGATGATGATTCAGAGGTTGATAATCACCTTTCACACTCTATTACTGATGCCGGCTAATGTATAAGCTTATGAAATGCATGTGGTCTGACCACTTCAACAATACTTGCCATCCTTTACCCTCTGGTCCTCCTTCAGAAGTTGTTTCCTTATTTACAAATGAGATACGAAAAGCAGTTAAAGCCTTGAAACTGGGCTTGCCCACTCCAGAGGTGAAGTATAACAATGTAATTGAGATTTTACATTCCTCCTCCTCATTCAGGGGGCTGTTTCAGATGCTGCTTGGCTGCATGAGAAAAACTCTCTTTGGACTTTGCAGTCCACAGGCAAATAGCCTGACTCCCTAGGCCTTTCATGGGTAACTACTGCATTTTGCTTTTGACGCCTCACCCATCGTTAAAGTTTGGCAGTCCAAATGTCTTCCTCAAAACAAAACCCACATGCCTTCCCCACTGCACCTTCCAATAGAGAGTTGAAGGAACTTGAGTTATGCACTGAAAAGTCAGTGTTTTTTGGCAGCATAGTGCCCCGGACAAATAATACAGTCTGTCTTCTGGGCTGATATCTCCATGACTTATTAGAGTTGTTGAAACTTTCAGAGATTAGTTTTTCAGACTACATGCATAAACATTGGTTGTCTAGTCAATGACAGCTTGGGTCATCCAAACATATCTTTAAATGTGGCCTTCATTAAGTGGATACCATTACTCAGTACATGACCACAGTTGTCAAGCTGTGCAGGTACACTTGGATAAGTCATCTAACACAAAGGGATCTGGAGGAAACCTAGACAGTAAATTCAACTTCATAATTAATCACAACAGAAACACTCCAAAACTGACCATATGTGATCTGTAGGAAACAGGCACAAAGGTATATGAAACACAAGGGGTGTGGGATTCTTAATGTTTAAGGTCAAAAGTCCTCCCCCACCCGATGGATGGCATGCTTCATCATTGGGCCTCTCTGACACCCTTCCAAATAGTTAAGTGTAAGCTACTAACCAATTACTATATGGGGAGTTTCTGGGATGTATGTTCATAAAGGTATTTCTGTGCCACTCATATGTTCCTATTTGTATGAAATCTAATGTGAGGTGTCTGTGTGCAAAGGGGATAATGTGTTATTGATTAAAACTACTGCCTGGGTGGAATAAGCACTTCTATTACGTCCCGCAGTGGGAGGGTTAAAACAAACAGGAACATGATTCTACCCACTGCTTGACCTCAGCATGTTTCTGCCTCTACAGGGAGTGCAGAATTATTAGGCAAGTTGTATTTTTGAGGATTAATTTTATTATTGAACAACAACCATGTTCTCAATGAACCCAAAAAACTCATTAATATCAAAACTGAATATTTTTGGAAGTAGTTTTTAGTTTGTTTTTAGTTTTAGCTATGTTAGGGGGATATCTGTGTGTGCAGGTGACTATCACTGTGCATAATTATTAGGCAACTTAACAAAAAAAAATATATACCCATTTCAATTATTTATCATTACCAGTGAAACCAATATAACATCTCAACATTCACAAATATACATTTCTGACATTCAAAAACAAAACAAAAACAAATCAGTGACCAATATAGCCACCTTTCTTTGCAAGGACACTCAAAAGCCTGCCATCCATGGATTCTGTCAGTGTTTTGATCTGTTCACCATCAACATTGCGTGCAGCAGCAACCACAGCCTCCCAGACACTGTTCAGAGAGGTGTACTGTTTTCCCTCCTTGTAAATCTCACATTTGATGATGGACCACAGGTTCTCAATGGGGTTCAGATCAGGTGAACAAGGAGGCCATGTCATTAGATTTCCTTCTTTTATACCCTTTCTTGCCAGCCACGCTGTGGAGTACTTGGACGCGTGTGATGGAGCATTGTCCTGCATGAAAATCATGTTTTTCTTGAAGGATGCAGACTTCTTCCTGTACCACTGCTTGAAGAAGGTGTCTTCCAGGAACTGGCAGTAGGACTGGGAGTTGAGCTTGACTCCATCCTCAACCCGAAAAGGCCCCACAAGCTCATCTTTGATGATACCAGCCCAAACCAGTACTCCACCTCCACCTTGCTGGCGTCTGAGTCGGACTGGAGCTCTCTGCCCTTTACCAATCCAGCCACGGGCCCATCCATCTGGCCCATCAAGACTCACTCTCATTTCATCAGTCCATAAAACCTTAGAAAAATCAGTCTTGAGATATTTCTTGGCCCAGTCTTGACGTTACAGCTTGTGTGTCTTGTTCAGTGGTGGTCGTCTTTCAGCCTTTCTTACCTTGGCCATGTCTCTGAGTATTGCACACCTTGTGCTTTTGGGCACTCCAGTGATGTTGCAGCTCTGAAATATGGCCAAACTGGTTGCAAGTGGCATCGTGGCAGCTGCACGCTTGACTTTTCTCAGTTCATGGGCAGTTATTTTGCGCCTTGGTTTTTCCACACGCTTCTTGCGACCCTGTTGACTATTTTGAATGAAACGCTTGATTGTTGGATGATCACGCTTCAGAAGCTTTGCAATTTTAAGAGTGCTGCATCCCTCTGCAAGATATCTCACTATTTTTGACTTTTCTGAGCCTGTCAAGTCCTTCTTTTGACCCATTTTGCCAAAGGAAAGGAAGTTGCCTAATAATTATGCACACCTGATATAGGGTGTTGATGTCATTAGACCACACCCCTTCTCATTACAGAGATGCACATCACCTAATATGCTTAATTGGTAGTAGGCTTTCGAGCCTATACAGCTTGGAGTAAGACAACATGCATAAAGAGGATGATGTGGTCAAAATACTCATTTGCCTAATAATTCTGCACTCCCTGTATAACACTATAGCAAGATACCGATGGCATTCTTCAGCACCAAAAAGCCCTCTCTGCTAAAACAAAATCTATTTATAAACCTAAATATTAAAGAGAATTAGAAATGATCCATCCCGCATATGATGTGTGTCCTTATGTTGGGTGAGAGCCTTAACAATCTGTAATGTAGGCACGAACGAATAAAAACAATACAATTGACATTAGTCTATTCTGTAATCCATTCTCAAGTCATAACGATCCCATGGTGAAGTGGTTAAAAAACAGTGTCGTATTTGGGTGAGGTGACAATATAATGCAGATCTTACTGCAAAAGTTGTGCTGCTTTTTAGCTTTCCCGACTTTGGAGTTTATAGGTCACAACACTAGCATACGATATACCAGTCTAGTGCCTGATAGTCTTTTAAACTGTGGTGGATTATGGTAACCTGCACTCTGAGATTTAGCAGTAGGAAAACAAAATCTGCATATTGCTGTAGGGACTCTATCTGAGCCATATTTGACTAAGTTACTTGACACATCGTTTTGGTATTTATTCTACGTGGCTCATGAATCTAGGTTAGTTAGAGATTATCGGTATATAAAAAATCAGTGGCGCCCGGCAGCTTTAGGAGGGAGAGGGGCGGGCGGGAAGCACACACACAGCCATTCTTTCACACAGACACAAATGCACGCACATCCATTAACAACACTCATATCATTCAAACATGCACACACGCACCAAACATTAATTTTAAAAGTTCACGCATGCTCATTCTTTCACACACACACACACGCACCACATCCATTAACAACACTCATAACATTCAAACATGCACGAACGAACCAAACATTCATTTTGAAACATCACACACACACACACACACACACATTAATTCTTTCACACGCACGCACGCACGCACGCACATCCATTAACACTCATAACATTCAAACATGCACGCACGCACCAAACATTCATTTTAAAAGATCACACACACTCATTCTTTCACACACGCACGCACATCCTTTAACAACATTCATAACATACAAACATGCAGGCACACACCAAACATTCATTTTGAAACGTCACACACACACACTAACTTTCAGCCTCGAGGTCCCAGGAGGGTTGGGACTGCAGCCCAGCCAATGAGGGAAGGCAGCAGTCCCAGCCTCGTCAGAGTGGGATGGGGTCAATGAGACTGCTGACCCCACCCCACTCTGTGACGAAGTGTCACTGATTGACACTCGCCCTGGGCGCTTCAGAGCTTAAACCTGAAGCTCCCAGGTCGAAGTCAATGGGTGACGCTTTCCTCATCCCCTAGGGGAGGGCCCGAGGCACCTTTGCTGAGTCAAGGAGGTCACGCCCATAGGAGCTGTGACCTCCTCAGCCCAGCACAGTTCAGCTCAGGCAGCCAGGAGTCTGCGCAAATCATGCATGTCTCACTCCTGGCTGAGCTGAAAATGAAGAGTGTCTGTCAGGCTGACCTTTGTTCAGCCTGACAGACACTCTTCTTGAGGGGCAAAAGGTGGGGGGGCGTGGCCCCTCCACCCTAAAGGACAGGCCGCACCTGATAAAAATATTTCTGTCAACTTATCAGGGATATAGGTGTGTGTTCACTTTATCTCAGCTCATAAGAAATGTAAGTACAATACAACCCTACTTACCTGTTCACCTGCTCAGGAGTGGGACGGGCGCTGAGGACTCCATTGCCCAGGAGCCCACATCTTGTGATTGGACTGCCTCCCTGACCATTCGCATGGAGGCGCCTGCCTATGTCTTCAGGCATGGTCTCCTACAGACCGGAACACTTACCTGCTCACCTATTTAGGAGTGGGCTGGGCGCCAAAGACTCCATTGCCCAGGAGCCTTCAGCCTGTGATCGGACTGCCTGCCTTAGCAGACCCCTGGAGGAATCTGCCTATTTCTTCAGCCATGCTCTCCTGCAGTACGGGACATGCCTGGGGCCCGGGCGATGAGCGAGCCAAGAGTGGGGCCTGTCTGCATCCATCCGTGGACACCCAAGGATGGGCTGGGCCACCTCCTGTGGTCTTCCATCTCTTCACTGGGTTATTGGTGAGTAAGCATTTCTTTGTATAATTGGGCAAGGCTTGTACCATCCTGTGCCTGTGTGGCTGCCTTATTGCCTGAGCTTCGAGTTCTCAGGATTTCTGGATGGGGAAAAGAAAGCAGCAAAGTGGCAGGGATCAGACGGGGGCAAGAAGGGAGGCTCTTAGTACAACTCTTGACTTTTTCCTGGCCAGAGCTGTAGGGGTGGTATCTAAGGAGATTGTTTTGGCTGAAAGGAGGCTTTCTCTCGAACTTAACAATCGTCAAAGAGTCCTCACCAACAGTCCTGACGTAGACGCTACGTGTAATGAGGTCTCCATGGGGGCTGATGTTGTTGCAGTTTTGGTGAGAAGTTCCCCCACCCTCCACCCCCCAAACTGAGAACGATGACTCCCAGTTAGGCATGGAACCTTATTGCTCTGTAGATCAAACTATTAATTTGCCTAAATTACCTCTGAGTGTAGGAAGCCCGCCACTAAAGAGGACTCTGCCAAATGAAAAGAACTTGTAAAAAGCCAGCCATAGGCAGAAAAGTTGCTACCTCTGAGACATTTAACGACGCTTTGGCTGTCCTCCCTTGCACGCCTTTTGTTGCATACAATGATCAGGACAGCTAGCCCTTTGCAGATTGCTTCATAGAGCAGATAAAGGCTTTGGTGGAATTATGTATGGCCCCTTTGAAAGAAAAACTTTGCATCCTGGAAGCATCAGTTACTTTGTTGGCTTCTAGGCTGGGGGATTGTCAAGGTCATAGGATTGACCCTTCATGCACCAACCTTACCCCTGGATGTTCTTCAGCAACAGAGAACTTTCCTCCTACTGCTGAAGTTCCTATGGACAATTCATCTAGTCGGACAACTCATGTGGATATAGTCAGACCTGTTCCCAGTGTATCTCAATCAAGCAACCCGGCGGTGCTGCCAAATGGGGATTTTAACTAATTGATCCCTGTTGGGGACATTCAAGGTGATCATCAAGTGCCTATGCCGGCAAGTGACCATTTCATTTCCCATTCACGGCTAAATCTCCCACTGGAATCTTATCTCTATGTTATTGTTCTTATAAATTTGCCTCTGTTGTTACCGTGAGTCAGGAAATCCACAGCCCAGCTCAAAAACAAGGTTGGTTACTGGTTGGGTAAGAACTGTGCATTTCACCCCAGGAAATTTGAGGACATTTTATTTGTGAGAAGGAGTGGGTGGGTGGATCCGTCAGCAAAAAACTTGAACGGAGAATGCATCATTATTAATTGTCAGTATCAACGGATGGCCCACCGTCTGATCTCCACTTGTATGCAATCCAGCTCTATTGACGATACAGTTAGGCTGGCCTTATTGTTTTTTTTACCCGCATCTATCTCCGCTGGGCAAACTACAAACCTGTTTTGATCCTAGGCCACCTAATGCCCAGCCACTAATCAGTCTTAGTAGTAGATTTTCCGGCCTATCCGGTCTGGAGGACAATGACTGACATATAAGTTCTGCAAGCATTCCCTCATGCGATGTGCCTCTGCCGTTTATTACAATAGTGGGAAGTGTTCACACTACTTTTGATCTATCTCCTGGGGAAGACTCATTGTTACAGCTCTTTTGTTGGACATTGTGGGGTATGATGCATGGGTGGAGTACAGTTCCACATTTGACTTTGTTTGTTGCAAGAGACCTTGTCTCAGCGGGAGGCTGTTTTGGACGGGTTCTTGAGGTTTACTGTTCCGCTGCTCGTGTTCCCGGCCATCGACCTATGGGAGGGCTGGTGACGCTTATTTGTATCTCTATGGTTCATAGGGCTTATCAAATTAACTGTAACCATCAGGGTATGCTAATTGTTTGGGTAGTTTTTCCGAACCATTTTAACACCCTTGTCAATTTTAATACTGCAGTTTGGGAGCAGGGCTCTCAAATTCTAGCTTTATTTGCAGCCCTGTCCACACTGAGATCTAGAATGGAGTCTATTTTTAAAGACTTTTGTATTATTATTGCAAGAGCTTTCAATGCTAAAATTGGTACTAATTCAACCTTGCTTAACTCATTTAACAAGGAGGACTTTAGTTTAACTGATTACCAGAGCATGGACATTAGAGGTGGGAAACTCCTCAATGTTCTCTTGAATTCAGGGCTGATAAACGCTGCTAAATTGGTGAATAATTTTGCTGGGCAGACCCCAACCTTTGTGGGCAAGGGGTCTAGCACCATTGTTAATTATGTCTTTGTATCAGATTATGAACCAGTTTGTACGATGAGATGGGGTGCAGGAGATGCAGTGTAGTGATCCTAACCCTTTCCTGGTAACTTTTGAGCTGCCCATTGAAGTGCTCCATTGTTGCTATGGGGCCTAGGTGTACGGCAATTAAGGACAAAGGCCTCAAGGTGAGCTGGTGTGCCAATAATCCATCTGATTTTGTAACACTGGTAAAAAGTTATTTTTATTTTGGATGTATTCCTGTTGGAGAATCCTCCTCCTCCTGAGGTCATGGGCGCTATGGATAAACTGAATAATTCCATCAGAGTTATTATCAATGGCATCTGTAGAACATATAACAAATGTCAGAGTGGTTGGTATGATAAATCATGTAAAGCTGCTAAGAAAGGTTTGTTTAAGAAGCTGAACCTTCTCCCCAGAGATAGGGAAGAGTGATGAAAGAAAAGATGTAGGAGACCCTTGTCCAAGCCTGCCTTACTAGAAATATGGGGATGTTCTGGAGCATTGTAAATAAAAGAAGTTTTGCAACAGAAGCATCCAAAGGGATGGAGTGTACTATTCCGCCTGAATGTTGACTCATTTACTTTAGCAGTATCTATTCATATGGGGTACCCAGGACAGAAGAATAGGGCTTGGTTGAACCCTATTACATCTTAGATATTAGGTTCTGCCTTGATGAAGTGATTTTTGCTATACAGAAGAGCTCAGCAAACACGCAGCAGAAGTCTGGGACTTCCTCGACTCAATAGCCCCAGACATCGCCTTCTTCACGGAGACATGGATCACCCCCACCGCTGCACTACACATCACCACGGCCATCCCGGACAACTACAAAATCATACAAGGACAGAACCAACCTGCCTGGAGGAGGCATTGCATAATCTACAAGAACAACCTCCTCCTGACAACCACCAATGAGTCACAGTGTCAGTCAGCTCACAAGCACCTACACTTCCACATCCAGACCAACCCAAACACCTCCCTCCGTGGCATCCTCATCTACAGGCTGCACGGACCCTGACCCCAGTTCTGTGAAGACATCGCCGACCTCGTCGCCCCCCAAACACTCAGCTCCTCCAACTACATCCTATTTGGCAACCTCAACTTCCACCTTGATAACCATGATCACCCAACACCACAAACCTCCTGGACAACCTCACAACTCTCGGCCTCAAACAACTCATCAACGTCCACACCCACAGAGCCGGACACATACTCTACCTCGTTTTCTCAGCAGGGTACAACATCACCATCTCCCACACCTCCGAACACCACTGGACTAACCACAAGTCCATCCACTTTACCTACACAAAGAACACCAAACATCACTATGCCCCCGGCAGACGCTGGGGCAAAGTCACGGAAGGACAACTCACCAGCGCTCTCAACCACTCCCTCCCACCGCACACAGAGGATACAAATGAAGCCGCTTGCAACCTACACCACTGGCTACCGAACTGCGCTGACAAAGTAGCCCCCCATGGAAAGCAACAGGAAATCAACAGAGAAAAACACCTTAATGGTTTACAGCAGAGAATCCTAGCACTTCTGCAGACGACTGAGGGGAAATGGAGGAGACTGCACAGTCTACAAAAATGCAGTCAACACCCACCACCAGAACATCAGAGCCACCAGAAAAGCTGCCTTTCAAGCATGCCTCAACACCAACACTAACAACAGCAAAGAACTCTTCGCCATCATCAAAGAGTTCACGAACCCTGGGACAGACACCTCATCCATCCCTCCCTCCCAAGTCCTCTGCGATAACCTTGCCACCTACTTTCACAATAAAATCCAGGACATCTACGAAGGTTTCAGGAACTAAAACCCACCAGCACTGCTCACCACCACGGACCTGACCAGATACTGAACTCCTGGACCCCCATCACTAAAGAGGACACCCTAAGATTGATGAACTCCATCCACTCTGGAGCAACCTCAGATACGTGCCCTCATCATATCCTCAACCTGGCCAGTGCCACAATAGCACCAGTACTCTGCCAAACCATTAACCGATCCTACGAGACTGCCACTTTCCCCTTAGACCGGAAGCACACAGAAATCACCCGCTACTCAAGAAACCCACTGCCTACCCTAGGGAGCTGAAGAACTGTAGACCCATCTCTCTGCTCCCTTTTCCAACCAAGGAAATGGAGGAGGCCATCAACCAACAACTCACCGAATTCCTCGAGACACACCGTATCCTAGACCCGTCCCAATCTCATTCAGAAGCATATACAGCACTGAAACCGCACTCTTAGCAGCCACTGATGACACATGCATCATACTAGACCGCAGAGGTCTGACTGCACTCATCCTCCTCGACCTCTCACTGCATTTGACACCCTCTCCCACTCCACCTTCTGCAACAGACTACACAACACAGGCATCCAAGATAAAGCCCTGGATTGAATCACATCCTCCCTCACCAGGAGAACACAGAGTGTCAGACTACTGCCATTCATGTCAGAACCTAAATACACTTGCTGCGGAGTGCCCCAAGGATCTTCACTCAGCCCAACATCTACATGGCCCGCTTGCCAAGATCACCAAACAACATGGACTAAACATAGGGCCTGATTACGACTTCGGCGGAGGGGATTACTCCATCCCAAATGTGATGGATATCCCACCTGCCGAATTACGAGTTCCATAGGATATAATGGACTCGTATTTCGGCGGGCGGGATATCCATCACATTTGGGACAGAGTAATCCCCTCCGCCAAAGCCGTAATCAGGCCCATAGTCTCCTATGCCGATAACACCCAACTGATCCTCTCCCTGTCTGAGGACTCTGCTCAGGCCAAGAGAAATTTCCACAATGGAATGAGAGCAGTCTCCGCCTGGATAGAGGCAAGCTGCCTCAAGCTCAACTCGAACAACACAGAGATCCTAGTAATTGGCTCCATCCCTTCTGACTAGAACATCTCCTTGTGGCCCACTGCTATGGGAAACGTCCCGCCCCACAGACCACATGCGCAACCTGGGCATTATCCTGCATTCCTCACTATCCATGACTAGCCAAGTCAACGCCCTCGCTTTGTCAAACTTCCACACCCTCCGAACCCTTCAAAAGATTTTCAAGTTGATTCCCTCTGACACGAGGAAGACAGTCACCCACGCACACATCACTAGGAAACTGGACCACACAACGCACTCTATGCCAGCATCACCTTGAAACTTCAGTCAAGACTTCAAAGAATGCAGTAGCCAGACTCATCCTGGGCATCCCCTAACACGGCCACACCTCCTCCCACCTCAGAGACTTGCACTGGCTCTAGCGCCTTTAATGTACCGAACAGACATCTCCGTGCCTCCCAGCTTGCCCTTGCAGCCGTCCCTAAGATCCGGAAAAGCACAGCAGGAGAAAGGTCCTTCTCTGATGTCCTTCTCCTACCTAGCAGCCCGGACATGGAACACTCTACCTCTCAAGCTCAGGCAGACCGCATCACTGATGCAGTTCAGGAAGGATCTCAAGACCTGGCTCCTTGACTGATTATCATGCCCAAAATGAGCCTCTTGAGACCCTATGGGTGATTAGCTGCGCTTTACAAATCCATGATTGATTATTTGATTGATTGAAACAAGGTGCCTGGGCCGGATGGCATACCTATGGACCTCTATAAAGCAAATGTTCCCTTTTGGGCCTCCATTTTTGTTAATATTTTAAACGCTGCTGTGAGACATAGGATTCCCCCCAATGAAAGTCACCGTGTATAGTGTCTCTGTTTAAAAAAAAGGAACCATAGTGATCCTAAATGCTACCTCCCTTTTAGATTCAATGGGTAAGATCCTAGGCCGCATTATTTTTTGAGAATTGAGAGCTGGGTGGAGGAACAGGCTATTATGAGTCCGGCACAGTTAGGGTTTTGAGAAGGTTTGGGGACCCAGGAGCAGTATTTAAACCTATAGCTGCTAATTGGTAAATATACGATTGCCAAGAAAGGCACCCAATACTTGGCTTTCATGGAACTCAGCAGTGCTTTTGACAGGGTCAACCATTCCAAACTTTGGGGGTCCCTATATAAGATGGGGGTGCCCAACTGTATCATACATTTTTTGCGAGCACTCCATGATGGAACTAATGTATGGTTTGAAAGGTGAATGTACTGAACCTTTTATTATTTTTTTAGAGGGGTGTGCCAGGGATGTATTTTAGTGCCAATTTTATTCCTTTTATATACCAATGGCCTGTATGATTATTTAGTGGATAAGTGTAAGGACACACCGGTTGTTAACGGGAGGAGTATGCCAGCTTTAGTGTATGCCAATGATGCGGTTTTTAATGTCATGAACTATAAACGTCTTAAGGGGGCAGTTGATGCCTTTGTGGAATATACAGATGATCTTGACTTGGAAGTTAATATTACAAAAACACACTATATAGTGTGTGGCAAGCCTCAGAGTAAACTGTGTCTGGTGACAATTAAAGGCCAGGCTATTAGCCATGTTCATGAGTTCCCCTACCTGGGTGTGACATTTGAGGATAAAGGAAATTGGTTATTGTGCATATCTGAGCTTGTACCCGATTTAATGGTGCATTTGGCTCAGTTTTTGAATATTCATCTAGGGTTGACAATAAACTGATTCTACCCATGCTTGGGGTGTAAAGGTTAAAATGTTTACCAGTATTAACGTATGGGGCACCGATTTGGAGTTATCGGAACAACCCTTTGTTGTAAATGGAAGAAGATAGATTTTGTAGACGGCTGTTGGGAGTTGGGCCTAGCAGTCCGCGCTTTAGTTTTCATGAGGCGCTTGGTCTTGGCTATATAGAGGATGACATCAAGCTTGTGCTTGTGCTCCTTTGGATCTCTGTCTGGGCAAACGAGCGTGCAACTCTTAAAAGGGAAGTTATAAGTGACTGCTTTTCATGTGACCTTTGCTGGAAAATTTCTTGGTTAAAATATATCAGGAATGCTGCAACTAACTTGGGTAGGCCACAGATATTCATTTCCCCGCAGTTACTGAGTGAACGTGAGAAGCTTTGGGCTGAGAGTGAGTTTTAAAAATGGACCATGGTAAAAACAGCAGCTAGTGAATTGACAAAATCTTCCATGCAAGAGTTTGTTATGATTAAGATGCACCAAGGGACTGAGCCCTATTTATCCCAGGTCAACAATGTGACGGAAATGAGGCTTGTTACAAGATTTTGTTTAGGTTGTATTAGGCAGCATAAACTGTGTTTCCCTCTAGGTTATTTGGACACAAAAAACATTATTGTGTGCTCCTGTGATGGTGCCTTCTTTCTGACCTTATTGCACGTTACTGTTTTTTGTAAATTTTATGGACCTTTATGGACCTTTTCCTTTCTATTTTATAAGGTCAGGGTCAACCAGCCTCCTATTTTCTGCATATAGTAACAGATATACCTGTCTATTTTGCTGTTGAGTCATTTCTTAAATGTACAATACACTGGCGTAACTCTGTGAACTTTTAGCCTATTTTAACTATGTGTTTATACAAATGATTTTATTGTAATTTTTATGGCTGTATTATGGTTATGTGTACTAATAACCGAATACAATTTGATTTGAACTCTACTGGTCGTGGCTTTTTCGTAATGTTGTGTCCAATATATTAATTCAATACTATGGGCTAGATTTAAGAAAACTTTTCTGGTGCCCCTTTGTGTCCCCCTAATGCCACCATGTGTCCGCCGTACCTAAGATACGGCGCACCATGGCAGTGGTTAAGGAACTAGCGTCAAAAATGTTGATGCTTGTTTGAAGCTTTGCATGATTAGCGTCAACAATTTTGATGCTAATCCTGCAAAGCCCATTGAGACCCACTGTCAAAGCCTTTTGGGAGAAGGGGTTGGAGCCCAAGTCTGCCATGTGGCACGTGTCACTATGGCATGTGCTACAACTCATGTTATGTATGCCACAGCATATCATAGATTTCTGGCATGCTCTTTTATGATTAATTGCAGATAGTGATAGTGGGTGTTTTCCAAAGGTCTCTCTTTCACTTGGGCAAACTAAATAAAGAAAAAAAGGAAAACAATACAAAAGACAAATTAGTCCAGGTGGGGACGGAACACCTGTCTTTAAGGATCATCATCCATGGTATTATCCAGTATACCAACTGACCTATGGATGCTACTTGTTGCCGAAAAGCTTTTTTTTATCATAGTGAAGGTGTAGAAGTCCTTCCTCTATTTCATTGGTGATCTTCTTGCACATGCCACCAATTCACAGTTGCCTTTCATGCTCATAAATAAATAACTGTTTCTCTCATTTACTTTGGCACTTTCCCTATGCATTTCTTTTTCTTTCACACTCTTAATTCTATCTCAGATTGTTATAATTAAGTAGAGGGAACATGGCGGCCAGCTGAAGAGCGCGGCTGAGAGCTCTCTGGTTTCTGGACAGCCGAAGGAAGTTGTGAAATGCCTGATTTTCTTAGTACAGTACTTCGTACTTTATGAGCAGCGATAGCATGGGGATCCTCACCTGGAGTGCATGTATCCGAAGTTAGGTGAGAGCGGAGCTGGCTGTGGACACGGCTTCAAGGCGTGAGGCAAGGAGCGAGAAAGGAGTGCCTCAGAAGCTGGCGTCTGGGCAGAGGCTGCCTGGAGTGTGCGTTGCGGGAGATGCTACTCGTTCCGCTGCAGCTTCCGAGGGGTGGGCCACACAAGAGACGTTCTTCCACGAGAGGGGGAAAGTTAATGGGAGCCTGGGGCTGGGGTGGGTCAAGAGCTCAGAGGATTTGTTACATTTGATGCTAGTAGGACGTCGGCCTGTGTATGCTCTAAAGGCTCCCTGGAAGCTTCAAATTCGCAGACAAAAAGCCCACAGAAAGGTATGGTGTGTCCTCCCGAAATGGATAATAGAGGCTCATCCACCAAGAAAACAGGGGATGGGGATCCCCTTCAAAGCATCAAGAGGGGAACAGAGAGGGAGAGGAGCGGGCCAGTTAAAAGCGCCCTAAAGACTAGTGACTGCTTAGAGAATCAGCAGTTTAACATTAATTTGAAAGAAACCTGAGAAATAAAACTGCTCATACTGAGACCCAAAAGAAAGGAGTTCCTCTCTCAAAATATTCCTTAGAGGGGTATAGGGGGACTTCTCCGCTATTCTCTTTTCTTAAGTCTCTCCCCAAAGGAACTAGGGGAGAGACTAGGGGAGAAGTTACAGCTTTCGCCTCTCCTTTCTGGGGCCCAGGTTCAAAGGAGAAAAAGCTGGAAAACAGCAACAAGAACCCTTTGTCACAGTGGATGGCTCAAGTCCCTTTCAGTGGGGAAATGGAGACCATATATCCATTTCCTTCAGGATCCCCAGAACCTGAGTCTCTGGTAGAATCCCTGCAGCCTCATAGCCTGGTTGTTCAAAATCTTTTGCTCTCACTTACAAAGGGGATTAGAGAGAAGTTTGAGGTTTCAGAGCGTAATCAAGGGAAAATTTGAGATGTATGCGAAGCTTTGGGGAGCAAGATAAATATGCTAGCAGAAAGGATGGGTAGACTAGAAGTGGCAGTGGAGGAACAAGATAGACGGTTCTTCCAAGCCGCCAAGATATCTCTCAGCTGAAAAATGGAGAGAAAGTATTTCAGGATAAGTTAGAAACGTTGGAAAACAGTATGAAGAGAAATAATATTAGACTGTTGCATGTCCCCAAGGGGGAGGAAGGAGAGAATATTAAGGGTTACGTAATTTCCTTAAACAGAGATTTAATTCCTAAATTAGCTCATCTTAATTTGAAAGAAGATATTCAAAGAATTCCTTGAGACCCTTTTAAGAGAAATGTTGGGAGGAAAGCCCCAGAAAAATATTAATAAACTTTGGAACATATTCCATCAAAGAGAAAATTCTCTCAGAAGCCCTTAAAGTGGGCAGTTTCTCAAAAGGGGATTGGTCTTTTCGTATACAATCTGATGTGAAAAGGGCAATGTTGAAAAAACAGTGGGAGCTGGGGAAATACATGCAGGAACTTAGGTCTCTAGGACCAACAGTCCAGATGAGGTTTCAAGCCGCCTTGAGAATTATGTGGAATAATAAGATGCATAATATTAGGGACTCTTATGAAGTCCGTGCTTTTGTAGAACAGATTAAGGCATCATATTAGATTACGCTTGAGCTGTCCACAGGAGAGCCAAAATGGAGAGAAACGATATGTCTCTCCCAAGGAAAGACTGGAGGGTTCCCTGGGGAGGTGGTGTGGTTGGGGTGTATTAAAAAAAAATTATGGTTTTTTTTTTTTGCACTAGGCGTGGGAGCATGCGGGAAGAAGAAATAAAACATCTGCCTCAGAGATTCTATATTTAGGCTAGTTAGGGGCTCATTGGGTTCTTTTCTTTTTAGGTAATGACTAGACACAAGTTTGTCCAGCTGAAGGTTCTTTCTTGGAATGTTAATGGCCTTAGGGTTAAGGGGAGAAGGAGGATGATTTTTGAAAATAATTCAAGAAGAGGTGGTTATCCTTCAGGAGACTCATTTATTAGGGGAGGAGTGGGAAGATTCTCTTAAGCAAATGAATTGGGTGGCCTATAGTGTAAGGACTAATCAATCCTGTGCGGTTAAAGGTGTAGCAATCCTTATTAAAAAATCTATAAAGGCAACAGTGGGAAATGTAATAGTGGACTCCAAAGGATGATGGTTGATTGTGGAAGCAAGACTGTATGGGTTCTGGTTTACAATGGCATGATATTATGGCCCCAATACAGATGAACCGGCACCCTTCCAGGCTTTATACAATAATTTATTAACAGCTAAATATCCAGTACTACTGGGAGTGATTTTAATGTACTGTTGGACCCTGTTTTGGATAAATCGACCCTCAGAGGAACTGATAATTCACCTAAAACAAGATCTTGGGTGAAGCAGGGAATGGAAGATCTTGGCATGGTTGACATCTGGCGATGGAAAGGTGGAGCAGGCTCTAGATTCACATTTAATAAGAAGAAGTATGGTCACCGATCTAGGATAGACTTCTTCTTAGTGCACAGAAGTTTATGCTGGAAAGTTAACTATGTGGGGCATGCTCCAGCACATCTTTCTGACCACTCAGCGGTAAAGCTACACCTTGGTATCAATATACAGCCTTCTAATCCCAGATGGATAGTAAATTAGGCTTTATTCGTGGATGAGCTGATTGTTGAAGGTTTAAAGTATGGCACAAAAGAGTTTGTTGCCATGAATTATGGATCTGCCACTTTACAGGTTGTGTGGGATGTATATAAGGCATATACTATGGGCAGACTAACTAATCTGGCTGCCTATAAGCATAGAGAAGAGATGGAGCAGTTGAAGAACTTTGAGTCTGTTATATTCACTTTGCACAAATCAATGCATAATGCTCATCGGTGGGTAGATAAACACCAGTTGGGTTGTTTGGAAGTCCATCTGGAGAGGGCTAGAACAGTTCTGGAATAATTTCTAGAAAATAAAAACAGGAGAAGATGGGATAGTAGTCGACATACATGCTATGAATATGGGGAAGGCTGTAGTAAGTTTTTAGCCTGGAAAACTAAAACAGACCATGCAAGGAACTATATTACATTGATTAGATCTGAGGTTGCAGGCTGTCTCTGAATGGAGGAATCAAGGAGAGAGGAAGCCTTCACCTCCTTTTTCGATCACGTTATGCAGAGGTCTTTGGGGTCTCAGAGGAACAGATTAGGGATTTTGAATGGAGTTCACCTCCCTGGCTTGGATGAGACTGCACGGCAGCAGCTGGAGAGAAAGATAGAGGAAAAAGATGTGTATGAAGCAATAAAGAGTTTGAATAGAGGAAAAGCACCTGGTTGGGATAACCTCCCAAATGAATTATACAGCCTACTTAGAGATGAGTTAGTTCCAATCATGTCGGAGATTTTCAATTATGTTTTCTTTGAGGGGATGGAAGTGCCAAAATCATGGGATGAAGCTACAATCAGCCTGATTTTAAAACATAGGAAAGATCCGGCACAGTGTACGTCAAACAGAACTATCTTGTCATTGAATTCTGACTATAAGCTTTATACATGTATTTTATTTAAAAGGTTCGAGAGAGTGTCTGGTACTTTGGTGTACGAGGATCAGAAGGGTTTCATCAAAGGAAGACAACTCCACAAATTTACACACTAATTATTGGGCGCAATGGAGTTGGCTCTCAAGGAGGGGGTACCCTTAGCGGTTCTTACTTTTGATGCAGCTAAAGCTTTTGACTGAGTTAATTGGTCTTTTTCGCAGATTGCAATGTAAACGTATAAGCTTGGGGAAATCTTTATTAGGGCAATAAAGGCCCTGTATAAGTGCCCAACAGCTAAAATATTGATTAATGACAAGCTGTCACAAAGGTTTAGGATTGGGTGCGGGACCCGCCAGGGTTGTCCTCTATCCCCTCTTCTTTTTAATGTGTATATTGAGCCTTTCGCATTAATGATTAGAGAGAATAGCAGCATTCTTCTTTTTCAAAGCAAGGTTTGGGAAAAGAAACTTGCGCTATATGCCGATGATTCAACGATATACACCAGAGATGTGGGTGGCTCTCTTCCCAGTATTACATCTTTAGCAGAATTTGGTAGGATGTCAGGCTACTCTGTAAATCAGGAGAAATGGAAATTATTTGTAGGAATTTTGCTTATAACAGCACATTAGTTAAGCAAGAGATAAGATACCTGGGGATTCAGATAACGGCCAATTTAGAGGAAGTTGCAAAGGTAACCTTTGATAGAGCTTGGGTGGAAATAAAAGAAATCCTTGAGATATGGACCAGTCTCTCCCTATCCCTAACATGAATGTGCAACCTTTCAAGGAGGATTATTCTCCCAAAGCTTACCTTTTTGTTTAATGCAATTTCATTAGAGTTTAAGGTGCATTGGTTTAAAAAACTGCAGGGAGATCTGACTTTGTTTGTATGGGTATCCAATGGAGCGCATATTGCATGGAAGAAATTATGCAGAAAGAAAGAGCATGGGGGGATTGCAACACCAGATTTTACAAATGTTACCTTGCCTTCCAGTTAAAAAATATGAGGATTCTTTTAAATGATAGATCTAATTATACCTCTCTTTTGAAGGCAATGACCCAGCATCTGTTGAAGGCGGGTGACTACTTTTTATATAAATTTAGCCACCTGAAATATTTCAAGAAGGTTCATCTGAAGTTCCTTAAAGATGCATGTAGGATTTGGCTCCAGGTCTGGGGTACGTTAGGGATAGCTTATTATAGCAGCTTGGCCCCCATTTGGTATTCACAGGGCACCCCGAATGTCTTTCAGATAAGTTATCACTCCCTTTAAAGGCCAATAAGGTGGTAAAATGGTACCTTGGCCCACATTTATGGAACAAGCAGGAAACATGATCTCCAAGTTTAAGTATTACCAGTTGGCGAGTTGGGTTAATACCCTTCAGAAAGAAGGAACTGGGAAGAGTATCTGGGAGGAGAAATTTTTACAGAAATATGGCCATAAAGAGGTTGCTTTGTGGTACCAGATGCTATTAGAGGCAACAGAAGTAAACCCATCTCTTCCGGAGACGAAGTGTGGGAAGGACTTGCCAGCTTTACATATTGTTAGTCTTTGGCAAGTATCATGGCCAACAGTTTGGTTCACAGTTAAATCTGCTTTTATGAAGAAAAATCATTTGTTTACATTACGTAGGGTATACTGGTCACTAGTGAAATTGACAGCCTTGGGAAAGACGAAAAAAACTGTCCTTGCTGTGGAGATGAGAGGGTGAATAATCTTCATATGTTTTGGCAGTGCCTGAAGTTGGGGATTTTTGGGGAGCTGTTGACAAAGTACTCAAGATGTTAATAAGTCCAGAAGTGGTGGTAAGACTTCCAATGATAATTTTTGGAATATTTAATGGTGAGAATCAGGGCAAGAAGCTTTCCAGCCATCACGGCTATTTGTTGTTTGTGTTGATACTTCTGGGCAGGTAAGACATTTGCTGCAAATTGGTTCTTTCCTCACCCCCCACAGTTCAGGAATGAGTGACGTCGATTAATCACTTGTGCCCTTTGGAACGCAGCGGTCTTCCTAGAGATGAATTTTGGTTTATTTGGGAGAATGGTTGTCAAGAAATAAACCTTTGTGGGGTATATGGGCCCATATACCCCAGGAGTCTGATGATTAAGTTCCCTTTCTTCCACTAGGTTATGTCCAGGCACGAGACAACCTGGCAAGGTTATATGGATTCCTCTGGTACTTAATAATGCCATTGGTCTAGTGTGGAGAGAAGGGTGTGGTGCCCGTCGAAAGGTGGAGACTCGTTGATATTGTGGGGTCTCCCCCCAGTGATGCACACCCATGGCTCCTCCTGCTTGATTGGAATATTATGAGGACGAAAAAAAAGCTTACTCTATTTCTCATTACACAAATTAAGGGATTTCTTACACACTACACCTTGTCCCCCTCCCATATGCCACAGCATGTCACAAATGTCTGACTTGGACTGTCATTACAAAATGGACCACAAATCTCCCAGACACTTCTAGGGGTTGATTTACAAAGGGGCCTCTGTCATTTGGGTGAAATTCAAAGAAATTTGAGAGACAATATAAAACATGATTTTCACCTGGTGGGGCATGAGCCCATTCTATTCTATTTATAGTGTTGTAAAATACCTTTCTATCATGGATACATTGTGGAAGTCCTTCTATTTCTATGGTAATTTGTCTTTTACATTTTTACTTTTTCATTTTGAATGTAGGTTTTCCTAGTAAGTTTATGAAGAAAAGTCTTCATTTTATTAAAGACACAGAGGTGAGTATTATGCTTTGTTTTCTTGCCGGAATTTAATAGCAGCAGCAGTCAAGATAGCATGAAAAACTACAAATCCCAATAGGCGAACGTTACCTAGCCAATGGGAACAAAAATGTAGTACCATTGAACCACCACTCAAAAGAACGTAAACACTAAATTACAAAACTTGACGGCAAACAGGTCTCTTTGTCTCTTTTCTTCTGTGAGAAGTAATAAGTATTAAACAGAAGTAAAACAGAGTGCATAATAAATACTGCCATAATAATGGACAAGAGTTCTTGACATGAGTTCATGAATCCAGGAAATGGAAAACTGGAGGAAGGAACGGACGCAACTGGAGATCCAATTAGATGTGAAGCAGGAGCTGTGATTCGTCCAAATCCAGAAGATGGTAAAACAGCATTAGCAGGTAGATGTTGAAGGAGTTGCAACCGCTGTCAGGGAAGGAAAGAAACAAGAAATTAAAAAGTGTTGTGGTGGGATAATACTCACCTCTGTGTCTTTAATGAAATTAAGACTTTCCTTCATAAAGTTACTAGGAAAATCTAGATTTTATTTCGAGACTGGAAGTTCCTATTATGCTTGCTTAAACCAAATTAATAACACTTGAAGAAGCATCATGTACTGGCTTACAATAAAACACTTCAGACACATTGTAATTTGACCAATCAGCTGATCTGAGAATGTCCTCTAGATGAGAACCTGCCCAAAAGGCTTTTGAAGCCGTAGCTCCCATGGAAGAATGGGCACCAAAGATGGACGTATCAACACCCGCTAGGGGCATGATCCATTTGACCCACTGGGCAAGTGTAGGGTTTCCTGAAGGAAATTATGAGTTGGGATGCTGAGTATGTTCTTGGATTCACAATTTTTTGTTCATAAACCTTTATTCATTGTCCCACACAAAGTTTGGGATGGTGGGGAAAATAAGGGTAAAACACTGAGGTCAGGTTAGTTTTTGTACGTCTATGAGCAGAACACCTGTTGGAGTAAATTGACGAGATAAAGTGTCTAGCGTTGTGAAATATGAAAGTATTTTAATAGAAATTAGGCATAACAACATAGTAGGTTCGGCAAATAATTTTTTTAATGAAAAAATTGTATTATCAGGCCATGATAAAAATAATTTCAGAACAACATTTATGTCCCATAGCGAGCTGTATATAGGAACAGGACGATTACTAAATTTGACTCCCTTCAACATTTGACAAATGAACGGATGTTCCCCCACAGGTTTTCGATTGATAGGTGGATGGTTGGTTGAAATGGCTGACCTATACAAATCGATTGTGCTTCTGCTGCTAGAAAGTTGATAATGAATGGTATATTTGCTGAAATTTGCTAAACGGAATTGATGTGTTTTACCATACACCAGCCAGTCCATAAAGACCAAGCTGATTTGTAAGCTTTTGTAGTTCTTGGCGCTGTTCTGCTTTGCTTCAATCGAAGAGGAAAACGATGCCAAGGAATGCAGCACTCCTAGTTTGAGTAATGAATTTATTAAGGCACTTCCCAGATTCTAAATAAAAGCACACAAAAATATAAACATGAGCATTAAACTTGAATGCAGTAAAACATGTGTAAATGCTAGAATACGTACAGCAGTTAAACAATGAGAGGCACAAAAAAAGTACAATGCATCAACAATAAATATGTATGCAGTCACTATATATATATATATATATATATATATATATATATATATATATATATATCTCTGTGCACAGCCAAGCTACATAACTAAGAATAAAAATGCATCACCATGGGGATCGAATCCAACATCATCCTTGTGCTAACGTCAGGCTAAGGAACCCTGGACAGCTGAGACAGGAGAAGCTTCCCCAATGGGATTTTCTTATGGGCAGTGCGTCCATCCCCAAAATTAGTTCCTTCTGTCTGAGCGCCAAGCTTCCCCACAAAAAACCTAAGAGGAAGGTTCTGGCAACCTCCTCCTCCCTTCAAATACAGGGAGTGCAGAATTATTAGGCAAATTAGTATTTTGACCACATCATCCTCTTTATGCATGTTGTCTTACTCCAAGCTGTATAGGCTCGAAAGCCTACTACCAATTAAGCATATTAGGTGATGTGCATCTCTGTAATGAGAAGGGGTGTGGTCTAATGACATCAACACCCTATATCAGGTGTGCATAATTATTAGGCAACTTCCTTTCCTTTGGCAAAATGGGTCAAAAGAAGGACTTGACAGGCTCAGAAAAGTCAAAAATAGTGAGATATCTTGCAGAGGGATGCAGCACTCTTAAAATTGCAAAGCTTCTGAAGCGTGATCATCGAACAATCAAGCGTTTCATTCAAAATTGTCAACAGGGTCGCAAGAAGCGTGTTTAAACCAAGGCGCAAAATAACTGCCCATGAACTGAGAAAAGTCAAGCGTGCAGCTGCCACAATGCCACTTGCCACCAGTTTGGCCATATTTCAGAGCTGCAACATCACTGGAGTGCCCAAAAGCACAAGGTGTGCAATACTCAGAGACATGGCCAAGGTAAGAAAGGCTGAAAGACGACCACCACTGAACAAGACACACAAGCTGAAACGTCAAGACTGGGCCAAGAAATATCTCAAGACTGATTTTCCAAGGTTTTATGGACTGATGAAATGAGAGTGAGTCTTGATGGGCCAGATGGATGGGCCCGTGGCTGGATTGGTAAAGGGCAGAGAGCTCCAGTCCGACTCAGACGTCAGCAAGGTGGAGGTGGAGTACTGGTTTGGGCTGGTATCATCAAAGATGAGCTTGTGGGGCCTTTTCGGGTTGAGGATGGAGTCAAGCTCAACTCCCAGTCCTACTGCCAGTTCCTGGAAGACACCTTCTTCAAGCAGTGGTACAGGAAGAAGTCTGCATCCTTCAAGAAAAACATGATTTTCATGCAGGACAATGCTCCATCACACGCGTCCAAGTACTCCACAGCGTGGCTGGCAAGAAAGGGTATAAAAGAAGGAAATCTAATGACATGGCCTCCTTGTTCACCTGATCTGAACCCCATTGAGAACCTGTGGTCCATCATCAAATGTGAGAGTTACAAGGAGGGAAAACAGTACACCTCTCTGAACAGTGTCTGGGAGGCTGTGGTTGCTGCTGCACGCAATGTTGATGGTGAACAGATCAAAACACTGACAGAATCCATGGATGGCAGGCTTTTGAGTGTCCTTGCAAAGAAAGGTGGCTATATTGGTCACTGATTTGTTTTTGTTTTGTTTTTGAATGTCAGAAATGTATATTTGTGAATGTTGAGATGTTATATTGGTTTCACTGGTAATAATAAATAATTGAAATGGGTATATATTTGTTTTTGTTAAGTTTCCTAATAATTATGCACAGTAATAGTCACCTGCACACACAGATATCCCCCTAACATAGCTAAAACTAAAAACAAACTAAAAACTACTTCCAAAAATATTCAGCTTTGATATTAATGAGTTTTTTGGGTTCATTGAGAACATGGTTGTTGTTCAATAATAAAATTAATCCTCAAAAATACAACTTGCCTAATAATTCTGCACTCCCTGTAAGTTATGAAATTCAAGTGCTGGCTGTACTCGGTCTGCGTCGAAAACATACAAAGGAACGGGCCCTTACCCAATGCGCATTCCAGAGGCAGACAGGCAGTACTTTTCCTTAATGGAAAAAAAATTAAAAACTCCCACGCTGAGACTGTCTTATCATGTCTACTGTCGACATTGCCCATGTTATGTTCTTGCACAGTGCAACCCGGTTCTGGTGAGAAGAAGCAAAAACATTTTCAGTGTAGAAAATAAGCTTTGTGGAAAAATACCTGGGCCACTAATGTGATGGCATCTGAAGCTAAGTACAAAATGGAATCAGTGGTCAAGATGGAGTCGGTGGGTAAATACAGATAGCATTACACTCCACCCTTCGACCAGTGACTCTCATAACATACTGGTCTAAAAGTAACCATTTTTGGTCTAAACACTTCAAGTAGGTTAGGTATGCATTGTATACAGCAACATAGCATTATTATAATACAAATCACTACGAGTACTCCACCTAGAATAGTGCACAATTGCCCACAATCAGGCAACCAGCTAAATATCCAGTACCACCACCTTTTATATACTTCTTGTTTTACTCCCTTCATCAATTAATGCAAAGCGTCAATGTGGGACTGAATAGAGGTGGAGTGGCCTAACAAATTAAATTAACATATATTCTCAAATTCCGAGCAGCCATGATCATGGTTCAAGAGCAAGTGGTCAACGGCTGCCCTGTTTTGCAATGCAGCTTTTCTAGTGCTTTGTATATCTAGCAGTAACTCGGCCAAGGCGATGGATGTATTATTAATATGCTTGACCATCAAACATGCTAACTTGTTAATAACACAAATATTATAAAGAGCTAATCCTGGAACTCCTACTATAGAAATACTTAAGCTTATATACTCTGACTTAGATACCAACTGAATTTCAGAGTCACATTCTTCTCTTAATTGAATTGCTTCTCTTGTGAGCCGCTGATGTGATACAGAGTGAAGTGGAAACATCAGTCCTGACCGCATGAAAGCACACAGTCCTCCAGTTATATTGGCAGGAATATACGTATAGGTGATGTTTCCACAAGAGAACAACCACCCCAACGGTAGTTTGGCTTGCTTGATGTGACTAGCAGCAGTCACAAAGTGTTGGCAAGACAGGCTATTCATGTTTTTACATATTTTATCATTCCTATGCTGATACAGTATTCGTTGTTCCCACAGGATTTCTTGAGGAGACCCTGTTGTTGCTTCAAGACTCATTTGAGCACATTTTCTGATTGTGTAAGTGTTGCAAGTTAAGTTGTAGCAAATATCTCCAGTAGTGGTGTTGTAAGTAATTGCGTGTGTTATGTTATCCCATTTTTCATCCATTACTTCTTGGTAAAGTGAGTTAATACATCACTTTCTTCCACGGTTTCATCTTTGTTGGTGGCATGAAAGATTTGCAGCAAAATGCTAGCAAGAGTCGGTATGGTGACCAAACATGTTGAAATAACATCAACAATACTTATCATATTCGTCATGAAGAAATCTGATCTGTTGAGCACAGTACTTGCCAGATGTATCCAGGTGATCTCATTTAAATGCAGTAGAGTTGTCGATCTGCACAAATAACATATCTCAGCTGGTACGTGTTCCCACTTTTCCTGGCTTGGTTTCATGACTAAAAAATGTTATCCCTATCCTTTGCTATAATTTCTGCTGGTTCAGGAAGATGATTTGGGGATTCTACTCACATGTTAGCGCCCAGATTTTTGTCAGTTGAGCCAAAACCTTCCTCCCCATGAACTGTAAGAAGGGCTGGGGCAGTCCCCTTTTGACTATTCCTCCATACACTAGAAAAACAACAATCTGAGCAATTCTGTCTCCAAGTTGTATCATAAAGTCAGTGTGTGCTCTGTTCAACAAAATTACCTTAAGTTCTCCATGGTTGTCTGCATCGATCACTCCCCCCGAAGACCTGAATACATTTGAATGCCAACCCAGATCGAGGATCAGTCAATCTGAAATGCTCCGGGGGAATCTTTATTCCAACACCTGTTTCAAGAAGTGCCATGTTTCTTGGTTTCACTCTGTACATATTTAAAGCATGTAAATCAAGATTCTCATGTAGCTCGGTAAGGAGATAAGGCTCCTGGTTGTATTTCCCAATACATGATGGTATTTGTTGCTACATGGGGTTGTATCTGTAACAATGGGGTCAACATTGGCATTGAAGGGGTTTCTGCATTTGTTAAAGGCCTGTTATTAAAAATTTGGAGGGCTTAATTCAAATGCTTTTACCAGTTTCTCAAAGTTCCATCAGATAATTTTCGTAATTGGGATTTTAGTAAGCTGTTCATTCTCTCAATCAGTCCTGCAGGTTGTGGGTAATATGGAATATGATAAATCCACTCAATGTTTATGTTGTGAACAAGAATCTTGCACCAATTTTCATTCAGAATGTGACCCGTTGTCACTCTGGATTTGGAGTGGGACTCTGTAATAATACAGCATTAACAAGTCCAGAGTTTTAATAGTAATAAACTGAGTAGCACGTTTACAAGGATGGCAATCAAGTAGCCAGAACAAGTGTCCACCACTGTGCAGGCATATTGACACCCTGCAACTATTCAGTAGTGGCCCAAAGAAATCAATCTGCCCTCTCCCCAACTGACCTCTAACAGTTTGCGGGACAGATCTCTGTTGTGTGTGTTGACAAGTAGGACATTGAAGAATGACAGTTTTGATAACATCTAGGGGAATGTGCATCCCCCTAATCTCTGCCCACTTGTTAGTGGCCTTCTCTCAAAGGGGTCCACATTTTTGGTGCGCCCACTTAGCCATCCCCACCAAGTCAGAATCCTGTGTCGCCACTTCTTCCCCTGAGATTTTGGCTTTATCATCTGCAAGGAACTAAACCATTGTTCTAATGAGTCGTTGGGACAGTGGGTATCTACATGATACACAGTAATGGTAGGTTGGTCTAGCATTTCCCAAATTTCTTGCCACAATTCTTTATCCCACACTTCCTTGGAATGTATTTGCCAGGTATGTGCTTGCTATGTGGGAAGCCAGGTGGCTAAACCCTTGACGTTTGACCAAGAGTAAGTATAAATGTGACAGGTCCCAGGCAATTCTTGTTTCAGTGCCTGATATATAGCATACAGTTTTGCATAGTGACTACTTTTCCCTTCTCATGTAGTGGAAAGCATCTTCATTATACTGGCTTCTTGTGCATGTCCTATCCGGTGAGTTTTAGGTGAACTCACCAACCACTGCATTACTGGAATCTCAGGACTCAGAATCACATTATGACCTGGGGTCATTTGCGCAGTATCCACTAGAGCCCAGTAACACACGAGTAACTGTTTCTCAAAGGGAGTATGTCACTCTCCAGCATCTGGTAACTTTTTGGTCCAGAAACCCCGGGCACCCTCTTCTTCCCTGTTTTTGCCACATGCTCCAATTTGCATATAGCCCCTGAATGCTTACATGTAACTCAATGTCTCCTTCCTGTACTGACCATAAGTTTAAAGCCTGTTGAATTGCCTCTTTGCCAATTCAAACGCACACAGCTGCTGCTCTCCCAATTCAAACCCATGCTTCTTTCTTGTCACTTTGTACAAAGGGGCCAAAATCTGACTCAAGTGGTGGATATGCTGTCTCCAAAAATCAACCAATTCAATGAATCACTGAGTCTCCTGCTTATTATGGTGTATCACAAGTTCTAATATCCTTTGTTTTGCCTGTGGCAACACCTCCCTATGTCCCTGATTCCACTGGATTCCTATACTTCACATTCTGAGAGTGACCTTGTGTTATATCTGGATTGATCATCCACCCTTTGCTCTGCAAAAGTTCCACAACCCTGTTCAACTGAGTCTGCACCTGTTCTTGTGTCTCTCTGTGAATCATCATATCATCGATATAATGATACAATTGCATCCCTGGAATGACAGATACTTTATCCAGGTGTTCTGCCACCAGCCGGTGACAGATTATGGGGCTATGTACGTACCCCTGGGGGAGCCTTAACATCTTGAATTGTCTACTGCTGTGGGAGAAATTAAATTGCTCCTGGCTCTCAGGGGCCGATGGTATGGAAAAGAAAACATTAGCAATATCAATAGTTCCATACCAGGTCCCTTTATGTTTTTGTATCCTTTCAATCAAAGTGATGGTATCAGGGACTGCAGCAGTCAGAAGGGGCATATATTTGTTCAATTTGCAGTAATCGATTGTCATTCTGTAGTGCCCATCTGCTCGGCGCACAGGCCACAAAGGATTGTTCCACTCAGTGGTGACTGGAACCACCACGCCTACTTCTATCAACTCCTGTATAGTCTCACTTATTTCCTTATGCCATCCCGGAATTCGGTATTATTTCAAACAAACCACCTTGGTTGCTGGAGGCACCTTCACTAGGGTTATCTTTAGACAACCCACCCTCACTGCTGCCACTGAAATATATTTCTTTTATCCAAATTGATAACAATCATCATCCAAGTATCGAGTCATCCTCTTCAAAAGGTGAATTCCCAGTATACACTCTAGGATGGGCACAATCAAAACAGTGTATTCTTTCTTAGGTGTTTTCCCTATTTTCATTTCAACAGTAGTCTGCTCTGCAGGGGTTTGGTTTCCACCCAACCCTGTGATGGTGTAGTGCTGACCGGTAAAAGTTTTTGGGATTTCCATAAATTAAAGGGGCCTCTGCTCCGGTACCCACCAAGACCCAAACCTTTTTGAACATTTCTATATTTCTAATGATTTTCTAAATCAACATGAGATCTGTAATTTTTACGAGCCCATCCTGTACCAGAGCTTGGCCTGTTTCCTAATCTGATTTAAACCTGTCAACGTTTGCCCAAGTCAGGTCTAGATATATGCTCTCTTATTTGCAAAGAGATTCCTCTCCTTCCCTGTTTTCAGCAGTCGACCAATCAGTGTCCAAATCTTCCTCCTCCTTCCCCGTGAAGAAACATTTTTCTTCTTCTATTTCCTTCCTCCTGCGATTCACTCATTTGTTTTCCTGCTTATTCACTTTTCTGCTGCCCTCCTTTCTGTCCCGCCCTTGATTAGGGTACATCTCCTACTGACTCTTAGTATCTATCCCATCTATCTGCTCTTTTCTGACACCATCCTTCAACAATGCCATAAACATATCTCTCCTAGATACTCTGTTATTGTCTGTGCGACTCAGGTTTTGTCCAGACTCCAAGCTCTCCTAACTCGCAAACTGCCTCAAGTACATCCTTTAATGCCTGCCCTGTCTGATTAATTAGGAGAGTCATTATTACCTGCTTGTAAGCTGGGGGAGCTAACGGATTGATACTGAAACTGTCAGTGGAGCATCTAACAAATTGTGAGCCTCTTCTCTAAATCTTTTCATAGCATCTCTCAATGTTTACCAAGGCTTATCATTTGGCGGCCAGTCTAACTCAATACAATATTTCTGACTACATCCCACAACTGCCAATTGCAACAAGTTAGTCGCGCCTTGATTCCCATAATTTCGAAACTGCTCTTGTATTATGGAGTCAGTGCAAAAAGTACAAAACTCCCTTGCATCTCCCTCATCCAGTGCCACCCCAGAAGCTCCTGTGTCAAACAACCGCACCATCCACCATCCACATAAGCAATGATTCCCCAGGTTTTTGGCAAAACTTATCCATAACATCATTTAGCTCCTGCTGAGAATAATCTTCAAAGGAGTGCATCTCAAACCCTCCCTCCCCAGGTTTTGTGGAGTGTCTTGGATTTTCCATCTAAATATAGGCTGTGCACTAACCACTTTACGTTCATCTGGCTCAAGCTGGGCCATACCTTTTTTAACTGACTCATCACTGGAATTGGACAAAAAAACATCAGTGGAATCCCAAGTATTGGCATCCCAAACATCAGGGCTCCAATCTAGCCCTGCTCTAACTATGGTGAAATTAACTTTCTTTTGATTGACTCTACCCCTACGTTTACGGTATCTATTTTGCGCAACGTGAACGGCTGCTTTCTCTGCGACAGACTGATAAGTATGAAATTTATCCTGCAGGAACTTATTCTAATAAGACAGCTTCTTACGTTATTTTTGGCTTCAGCTAGCTGCCTATCCAGTTGCTGATTTTCTTGTTCTAACGGAGCACATTTCTCATGCATTTTTCTAAAGGCAGATAACAGGATCCAGCCCGTCTGCCTAAAATAGATAAATCACGTCCCTGTTCTACTGCCACTTTTTGCAAGCAAAGTAATACTGTTTTTGGTTCAGCATCAACAGACATCCACTCCAATACTCACATAACCCTGTTCCACAAGACCATTCATTCGCAAGAACATCATAGGGTGATTTCTCCCACCCTGGGAAACTGCCTTTGACTTTTTGCCAAACATTTTCACTTTTAAATCTTTCACTTCATTTCCTACAAACGCCAAGTTGTTCTGCTTTGCTTCAAACTAAGAGGAAAATTATGCCAAGGAATGCAGCAATCCTAGTATGAGTAATTAATGTATTAAGGCACCTCCCAGATTTCAAATGAAAGCACACAATACTATAAACATGAGCATTAAACTTGAATGCAGTAAATACTAGAATACTTACAGCAGTTAAACAATGACAGGCATAAAAAAGTACAATGCATCAACAATGAATATGTATACAATGAATATATATATATATATATATATATATATATATATGCACAGCCAAGCTAGATAATTAAAAATAAAAATGCATCACCATTGGGATCAAATCCAACATCATCATCAATGAAAACATTGAAAACATTCCTAAGCTGAGACTGTCTTATCACGTCTGCTGTCCACATCCCCCAAGTTATGTTCCTGCACAGTGCAACCCAGTGCTGGTGAGACGCCAAAACATGTTAATTGTAGAAAATAAGCTTTGTAGAAAAATACCTGTGCCATCCATGGCACAGGACCGTTTGATATAGTTTGAAATTTCTGATGAAATGAGCAAGAAAGATTCAGAATTCCCAATATCATCCAAGCCGAGAGGGTAAGAACATTGTCTATGAATAAGTTGTGCAGGCAGCCCAATGGGTCCATTCGAAGGTTTGGGGAAGAAGGAAAAGAAATCAATGGTCAGTTCCAGCGGGGGGGGGACCACACTTGAGATTGCCAGAATGGATCTAAGAGTACCAGAACCACTCGCTGTCATCTTACCCGTGCTAAAACTCTTTTATCATGAGAAAAGGAAGAAAGGTATAATTTATTGAAGTCAACCAGTCCTGTAAAAAGCATCTGAGGCTAACCCCAAAGGATCCGGCACCAACTGAAAAATTGAGGAAACTGGGAGTTGAGTCAGGAAGCAAAGACATCTATTTGAAAGGAACCAAATTTTTATTGGAGGGACTCGAAGACAAAGGGAGGAAGTTTCCAATTGCTGGCTTCCTGAAGATGACGAGAATGCCAGTCTGCTATGGAGTTTAGATTGTCTGGTAAATATTCTGCATAAACAGAAATTTTGTTCAGGAGACAAAACTCTCAAAAGCTTTTTGCTAGTTCTGCCAAAGTTTTGAATCTGGTGCCTTCTAGATACTTGATATAACGGACCGCTTAGATGTTGTCCATTCTGAAAAGAATGGAACAGTGGACCCTGTTTTTTGCAAGGTTTCTGACTACAAAGAAACCTGCAAGCATTTCTAAACAATGGATGTGCAATTTGGACTCCTTTAGACACCATGTACCCTCAGTCGAGATTGGTCCACAGCAGGCACCCCAACCCGTGCGTCTTGCATCTAATTCCATCACAAGATTTGGGGCTGATGCAATGTTGGTCTTGTCATTCCAAACATCTAAATGGTCTATCTGCCATTGCAGCTCTACTCAAGACTCTTTGTTGTCCGAGTAAGCAAGGCCTTTTTGTAAGTGTCGAATTTTTAATCTCTGGAGAGCCCAATAATGCAAGGGGCCTGGGAAAATAGCTTGGATGGAAGAAGATAGGAGGCCTGCTAACCTTGCCAGAGACCTGTGAAAAACTGTGGAGTGTCTGAAGAATCTCAGATTTTATGGACTTTACCTTGTCTGAATGAAGGTGTAAAGTGGCGGACACTGAGTTTATAAGGAAACCTAAGAATTCTATTTCTTGAGCAGGAATCAGAAGAGATTTTTCATTGTTGATTAGAAAACCAAAATCTGACAGGAGAGAGCACATTAGTTGAATCTGAGAAAGAAGAGAGGGAAGATTTTGGCTCATGATAATGATGTCGTCCAGCAAAATAATCAGTCTGACACCTTGAGCTCTGAGAAAAGCTACCACTGGTTTTGTGAGTTTTGTAAAGCACTATGGTGCTGAAGAAAGTCTAAAAGGCAGAGAGGAAAAGTGGAAAGTTTGATCTAACCAATGGAATTGTAAATACTTGCTATAGTCTGGATGGATAGGAACAGAGAGGAATGAATCCTGCAGATCCAAACAAACCATCCAGTTGTTCTGAAGTAAAGAGTCTCTGAGATGAATAATAGTTTCCATCTTGAAGTGCCCATAAGTTATAAAATGATTGAAATGTTTGAGATTGATGACTGGTCGCATCTTTTTGTTTTTCTTTTGTATTAGAACAAAATGTGGAGATATTGGGCAAGCTGATGGTACACTCTTGGTGTACATTCGACTGGCTTATAATGTGCAGACATCATTTTTAAATGAATAAAAATCACTAAAATAATATACACAATGAAAGTAATTAATAATTACTACCTTCATACAAAGTAAACAAACACCGGACATTACCATATGAAACAAATAATGAAAAAAGCATTGGCCATGCTGCCGACTGGACAGTTACACTATGTTAACTACAAATAATACAGTTAAAGGCATTATAACTTCAATAAAGCTGGGCCTGAATATGTACAGGAGAGAAAAAACATACTGTTAATTCCAGCAGCTCTGAAGACAACATAGTACTAAGTAGAATGCTAATAATAACATTGACAGCTGAAGTCAGAAATAATTTAATATTTTTTAGCTGGCAGAACTGTGTTTTTCGACAGCCAATTCCAAATGTAGTATTCTATTTGTATTTCTAAAACTTTTGAAACCACAATCAAAGGCTGATTTTAGTTTTCCACAGCCAGACTTATTACAAATTAAACCCCTGTTTTTTTTTAAGATACCAAGTTGCCCTGGGCATATATGCAAATTATATGGTGAATGATTTCAGTAGATGGCCTACGTATACAATGATTTGTGAGCTTGGTTGTCTATGGAGGACCCAGGCTGTTTCTCATTTTAGAAGCTTAGTGGGCGTGCATTACAAACCCTGCTGCCTTCTCTTTGTTGGTGGGGTGATATGAAATGGGCCTAGCCTGCTTCAAATAGCAGCACTGTTGTCCAGGATTAAATCTATCAACTGTGATTATAATACTTTTTATGGCTTAATCCCAATTATTTTTAGGGAGAAAAATTGAAGCACTCCAGAGGCCGGCTTACATCTCCCTACCCGCCACAAAAAGGAACAGACAGGGGAGACACGCCAAACGGCCAATAAGTCAAGGGAGCCACGGGTCGCAAAGGTCTGGGAACCACTGCTATAGGGGATAGAATATGTTTGGTATTTGCTTTGCATTTGGAAGATGATTTATTAGATATATCTATATTAGTCCCCTCCTTTATAGGAGGCCTGTGAGGAACTGCATCATGTGCCTTGTGTGAGGAAACCTCAGTATTCAATAGTGCCATTCTGCTATCCCCCACAGATTGGGCCAAAATCTTCTTAGATATGATATTAAGAATGGAATGCTCCAATTTTTCCAATTTATTTGGTTAATTTATCCATTGAGACAGACCCTGCACGTTCCACGGGTGCTTGTATAAACTCATTCAAATGATCTTTGACAGCATCCTCCTCTTCATTGATATCCTGGAGCAAAGGAGAAATATCAAACTCCATAATGTCCAGTCAAAACAATAGGAAGTCAGTAAGCTTGAATAGCCTGCAAGGAAAGGGATAACTTATGAAGGAGCCAGACCTGAGGGGAAAACTCTGCCTATGGGCGGTACCGGTTTGGAGGCAAGGTGTGAGAGAAAGGTGGAGAGTGAAGGAGGCGGAGAAAGGCACCCCGTCCCTCCAGTAGCCCAAAGCTCCCCATGGAGAAAGCGAGACTGAAAACAAGCCGCTCTCCAAAAAATGAAAATAAATCCCCAAACAGTGACAGAAACCTGGCAAACAAAGGTGAGAGTGATAATGCTACAATTACATTCCTCAGAACCGCCCAAAATGGCTACCACGGTTTGAGGATGTGACGGAGTTGGAGCGCACGAGATGGAGTGCTTACGAGCAATGCGACAATGTGCCGTCTAAGAAAATGAAATACTATGAGCTCAACGTGTGCTAAATAAACAGTAAGACATCCTAAACTAGAAAATTATAAAAGCATAAAGATGAGCAGTAGAAACAACATACTGAAGTACTTATCTTGTTGTTTGCTGTCAAGTTAGGTATTACAGTGTTTACGGTCTTCTAATTGCTGGTTCACTTGTACTACATTTTTCTTCCCATTGGCTATGTAACCTTCGCCCATTGGGATTTGTAGTTTTTCATGCTATCTTGACTACTGCTGGTATTAAATTTCAGCAAGAAAAGAAAGCATAATAGGAGCCTCTGGTCTTGAAATAAAATCACAGTTGTTTTTCATTCTTAATAAACGAAGATGCCCTATTCTCTTGCACCCTGGTACTGACCCATCCATTTATTTTTCTTCCACAATCTTACTTTACCTCTCATTCCATAAATGAAGGGATTTCTTTCACACTACACCTTGCCCCCCTCCCACATGCAACACCATGTCACGAATTTCTGACTTGCACTGGCATGACTAAATGGGCCACAAATCTACACACTTCTTGGGGGTGATTTACAAAGAGGCCTCTGTCATAAAAACAAATTGAGAAACAATTGAAAAAATGATTTTGCTGTGATGGGGTTTGAACCCTTGCTAAAATAATTCATAACCCAAGGTATTAAGCTCTATTGCACACATTCTTATGTCAATAGTGTTGCAAAACGCCTTTCTATCATATATACAGTGTGGACATCCTTCCTCTATTTCCGTGGTAATTTTTCTTTTACATTCCACAAATTCACAGTTGCTCTTCATTCTTAATAAATAAAGACCCCTTGGTCTCTTGCACCCTGGCACTGACCTATACATTTCTTTTTCTTACACAATTGTACTTTACCACACATTCTACACACTAAACCTTGCCCCCCCCCCACTTGCCACAGCATGTCACGAATTTGACATTCTCTGGCTTGACTAAATGGGCCACAAATCTCCCAGACACTTCTAGGGGTTGATTTACAAAGGGACCTCTGTTATTTGGATAAAATAAAAAAGAAATTGAGAAACAAGAGAAAAAGCGATTTTGACTCACTGGGGTACAATCGTACTTTACCCCTCATTCTACAAATTAAAGGATTTTTCTTTCACACTAAATCTTGCACTCTTTCCACATGCCACAGCATGCCACGCCGACATGCACTGGCTGCAGGTGTCAGGTTTTCTCTCACCACAAGGCTGTGGGAGATGGGGCCTGCATGCAGAGGCTGCAGGTGACTTGGGTTAGTCAAGTAGAGGTGACACTCGGATGGACTCAAACTCTGGACAGCTGGGGAACCTTGCTGGCACCCCTGGTTCGCTTCTCCCCGGGTCATAGATGTCAGGTGCAGAGGTGCAGAAGTCACTTCAGGTGTCGGAATCTTTGCTGTTCTTGAGGCTGCAGAGTCCTTTCTGATTACTTTGTTGCTGAGCAGGTCCGCTGCTCATGTGAGTCTTCAGTCTTCTTAAAAGACATGCAGTCCTCCTGGGTTTCTTGGAGGCTCAGCTGCAGGACGAGCCATCTTCTTGAGCAGAGTCTGGCGGGGACAACAGGCAGGCAGGTAGGGCTGTTACTGATTCAGCTGCTTCTTCTTTTCCTCTTCTGCAGGGATGTGACTCTTCTTTGTCCTTGCTTCATAGGTCATTGAGATCTGAGTTCTAGGGTTCAGGGGTGACGCCTAAATACTCAATTTGGTGGCATTAAAAGGGATGCCAGGTGGTAGCCAATGGCTTGACCACTTTTAGGGTACTACACTCTTCTTATGACCACTTCCGCTGGGAAGTGGGCATAACCCTAACCCTAGTGGCCTAATTTCTTCCAAACAAGATGGAGGAATTTAAAAAGTAGTGTCCACTTCAGCTCATCCACCTTAAAGAGAGGGCCTTGTATGAAGTGGGCACACCTCCTAATCTGCATAATTTTCTCACCTGTGCTGTTGCCAAAAGTGGGGTCACTACAGGGGAATTGATCATCTCTGCCATCTGGAGAGTCCTGTGGCTCATGTCAAAGGCAGCTAGGCCTTTGAAGCTTCCCGCCCTGAAATGTCCATCCTGCTCTGGATGAGGTGTTAACACCTCCGCCCAGAGCAGGCCTTTGTTCTTGGCCTCAAAGACTGTTGCCTCTCACCTTAGGGGCCAGAACTCGGTCTAGGGTGGCTGCACTGGTTTTGACTTGTCAGTGAACACACCAGTAGCTGGGCAGGTTTTCAGGGGCCACCTCTAAGGTGCCCTCTGGGTGCAGTTATTAATAAATCCATCACTGGCATCAGTGTGGATTCATTAATGTGAGATGCTTGATACAAAACATCCCTACATTCAGAGAAGCCATCATGTAGCTGGGTACCTCATAATGACCAGTGTCCAGCACATGCATTTAAAATGGCTTCCCTGGTCACTCACTGTGTCTGAAAATTGACAAAGACGTAGCAGGGGCATATCTGCTCATGCAGATATGCCCTCACATGTAATATAATGTACCCTGCCCTAGGGCTGTAAGGCGTGCCAAAGGGGTGACTTACATATATTGCATGCAGTGCTGGGGGACATGGCACACATGCTGTGTGCCATGTTGTGTTTTCACTTTTGTGAGCAAGCAGGCTGCACCAAGACATGCATCCTGCTTGGGAAGCACAATGTGCACTCAATGACATGGCCTCCTGATGCTGGCACTATTTGTGCTGCAGTCCTCAGGGGCCTCCTTTAGTACCCCAGGCCCTAGGTACCAGGGGTGCCATTTACTAGGGACTTACGTTAAAGTTTTGCCAATTGGGAAAAATGACTGAGCAGTTTTGGGGGAAAGAGATCCAGCACTGGGGACCTGATTAGCAGGGACCCAGTGAACTTTCAGGCCAAATTACACCAGAAACCAGGGAAAAAGAGAGGTGGGGGATGTCAAAAGAGGCACTTTCCTACACTGATGGACTCTGTAGAATTGAGACATTAGTGTGCAAGTGTAGTGAAGAGAATGCAGGTTTAGAATGTTTAGTTCACTGTTACACAAAGATGAAGAAAGAGGTGTAAGATCAAACTCTGTGTGTGGCGTATTCATTTACGAGTACCCAGGCTGGGGAGGACACTACAACTGGTGACCAGATAGGGGATACATAACCTGAAGATCAACAGTGCTCTCCCAGAGAGCTTGCAGTGATCCAGCAAACTGCTTGTGCATGCCACGTGTGCCTCAGTCAAAGTGGAGAATCAACGGTCGGTATATGTGGAGTCAAAGCACATTTCCAGCCAGTGCAAGACCTTCAAAGAAAGTGAAGGCCCTACTGAGAGATTTTGATGTCTTTCGTCAGAAAATTGTTAACAGGACCGAGATATAAGGAATGATGCAACAGCTTATCACAGAGCTGTCCTTTATACAGTACAATAATGCTAAAGTCAGTGAAAATCAAGTTCAGAATGTGCAATCAGCACTGACAGATAACTGCAAAAGAAGTGCTAAGAGGCAGAGATTAACCAGGTGTAAGAAAGTGCAAAGTGATGTCAAAAAGCAAAGCGGTCCAGATACAAGAAAACAGTCATCTGCTTACCAGGGTATAGAGAGTTATCTGACCTCAGCACCAGGCACCTAAACCTAAAAAAAGCACAAGGGTTGTGCTTATAAGGCTGGTGAGTCCTGTCGGATTGACTGAAAAGCTATGAGCGGCTGAAGGAATAGTGGAAGTCTGCTTTTCAAATGGCCACAGAAAAGAGGCCACAGTTCCACAAGCTGTCTGAGATGACCCAGAGGCCAGCATGTCACAAAGTCTCAGAAATGGTGTGCATAAACAAGATTGCAGTGCTCAACAAACAGTGCCAGAAAGAACTCCACTCCCAATGTCAGTGAGTTCCGCAAATGGTTATGATGCTGCTGTTTTCCTGAAACCACCACTACTACCATTCGATACTGCCAAAAAGAAAAATATTAGCAACAGATAGTCTGCCTGGATAGAAACATTTGATGATTTCATCAATGCACTGGAAGAAACAGAAAACAAGAAGATTATCTCAAGTACCTCAAGAATCTTGCCAGTACAGGTGTTAAAGAAGTTGTAAAGAAAATGCTGCAAGCTGATCTCAAATTCAATCCAGTGGCAAATGTTGATTACAAAAGGTACATTTTCAGTCAGGAATGACAGAAAGTCAATGAAACAATTGAAGAATTTGTTGAAAGGCTGGATACACTCATCAAACACTGTAAATTCAATTAATTTAATGATGAAGAAGCTATACGTCTCAGAGTTACTGATGGATGCTTGTCTGATTCATTCAGACGACGAATGCTGAGAGAGTTTCTTAGTCTGGAGAGAATGCTCATGGTAGCCAGAGCTGAGGAACATGCTGATTAACAAGCTGCTGATGTGGAGGTTGGAGGTGCCAAGAGTTAGTCAGATGCAAACATGAAAAGTAAGCTGAAGTACAAGGCTGAAGGGCACAAAACGAGGTTTACCTTTTGCGTGGATTTTCATTTCCCCACAAAGGTAAATATTCCACCATCGGACAAATATACAAAGGCCTTAGAAAGGAGAACATTTTGACATGTTTTGCAAGGTGAAGTGAAAGCTGAGTGCTTCCCAAACAGAAAACAAAGTAGACATCCGAACATTCCAGAAGCAATGTTCTACACACACCCACAAAGTTAAGCTGTAACACCCACTGAGGCATATCAACACCAACCAAAGTTGATCATCATCAAATTCTTCGTCAAAAAGTTCCTCAGTATTATTGTCATGTGAAAGTGAAGAAGATGGATGTGCGATTTTTATGTTTACCTCAGAAAAACCATGCACATGTCGGACTGTCCGCATGTGAAAAAAAATGCAAGTCAAAGAAAAGTTGACAAGTTAAGGCACAAAAGTCATTCAAACATTGTCCTAAGATTACACTAAAGAAAAATGACTGCTCCATACCAATGAACTGTCTCCATTGACATATCTTATGCTTTTGAAGACTAAAGTGTATACATAGAGTGCATCAATGCCATTAAAGAGTCATGGTTATTTGTTGCAGTGATGAAACACAAGAAAACAAAAGTACAAACACCGAATCACGTACGTCAAGGTACTGCGTCAAGTGTCTGTTTACTCAGCTTCAGTATAGCTGCTGATTTGGCACTGATATCAGTGAATTACAGCATATATGCCCATCATTAAATAATGTAAGTTCCCTTCGTTTTTTCATGGTTTAGGAAGACTTAGGACTATGCAAGTACAATTGCATATTAATGAGGATGTGCGTCCTGTTCAGAGACACAGATGAATTGCATTTTGTTTACAAGAAGCTTGAACTCTTACTCAAACATGATATCATTAAATGTTCTACTGATCCAATCCAGTGCGAAACTGAACAATGGAAAGGGGTGTCACGACTCACGTGCTGCTGGCGCCTGGAAACCGCAGATCTAGTGGCGTAGGTCTTGAGGGTTCGGCTTTGGCCCAGAAAGGGGCGACTCTTTCTAGTAGCCACGGTGCTGCAGGCAGTGAACGCCAAGAACAGACCGTGCCCTTTAGAATTAGTGCCAGAGGGAAAAAACCCCAATAAAGGGGAAAAAACCTCCAAAAAATGGATTCCTGAAACGAAAACAAAACCAGGAATCAAACAGGAACAAAATGCAGGTAAATGCAAAATTGAAAAGATTCAGAACCGAAGGCTAAGAATCAGGAGCGAAGACACAATCTGAGCAGAAAGTGATGCAGCGCAAGGAAAGGGAGAAAACAGAGCCCTTATATACCAAGAAACAGGAAGTGACCAACAGGAAGTAAAAAGACACCATTTTAGATAGGGAAAAAGTACATAGGATAGAATAGAACAGGAACCATAGAAAATAGGGACCAAGGAATGCTGGGAAGAAAAAGGTAACATGGGAAGGGGGAAAGACATAAAGAAAGGACAGAAAATGCCTCGAAAAAGTAAAGAAGAAGAAGAAAGAAAAGAAACAGGTAAGGAGGGGTCAGGGGAGAACAGGGACACCACAGAAGGCAGAGCGAGGCCCAAAATAATATCTGGAGCCTCGCGCTGTACAAAGAAGACTCGGGGCGCGCCGCGTCCTGAGAACGCGCTGCGCGGCGCAACAGTAGGTCCCCCCCCCCGAAGGTCCAGGTTTGAAGGGAAACAAACGATGAAAACGAGAAATCAAAAGAGGGGCGTGAACAGAAGAAGCATCTTCCCAAGAGCATTCACTAAGAGGATAACCCTTCCAGTGAATCAAATACTGAAGACGCCGGTGAAAAAGGCGAGAGTCACAAATTTCTTGAACCTCATATTCAGGGACATCATTCACCAACACAGGAGGAGGACAAGGAAACTGACGAGAGAAAGGATCAGGGACATAAGGTTTGAGTTGGGATACATGAAAGACCGGATGAATTTTCCAAGTATGAGGCAAGCGAAGACGAACAGTGACAGGATTGAGCAACTGAAGAATACGAAAAGGTCCATAATAGCGAGGCGTGAACTTATTCAGAGAAAGACGAGAGGGCAAGAATTTGGAAGAAAGCCAGACTTTATCCTGAGGGTGATAATCAGGAGTGGGTCCACGCTTCTTATCAGCGATCTTCTTCATATACCTCTTAGTGTGCAATAAATTAGATCTAATGAGCTTATGGAGTTGCAGGAGACGTTTGGAAAAAGATGTAATGGCAGGCAGAGGAGAGGTAGATTGAGGAGCAGTAGGAAAAGAGGTCGGATGATAGCCATAGGAACAGAAAAAGGGAGTGACCTTGGAGGCACTATGGACAGAATTGTTGTAGGAATATTCAGCAATAGGAAGATAAGTGTTCCAGTTGCTTTGGGTGGAATTACAAAAACAACGAAGGTATTGTTCTAGTCCTTGATTCAAACGCTCAGTTTGTCCATTGGTCTGAGGATGGAAACCGGATGATAGTGCTATATTGATATTCAGTGTCTTGCAAAAATGTTTCCAAAACCGGGAAATATACTGGGGACCCCTGTCAGACACAATGGTATGTGGAAGTCCATGGAGACGGAAAATATGGTCGATAAATATCTGGCTCAATTCTTGGGATGTTGGCAATTTCTTTAGAGCAGTAAAGTGGGCCATCTTAGTGAAAGAATCAACAGTGACCATGATAACCTGGTTTCCAGCTGATGGCGGAAGTGAACACATAAAGTCAGTGGAAATAGTATGCCATGGCGTTGGTGGAACTGGCAAAGGCTGTAGTAATCCTGCAGGTCTGCTACGGGGAATCTTGACTTGGGCACATATGGGACAAGCCTGAACATATCTTTCGACATCTGATTTCCAGGTAGGCCACCAGAAAGATCGCGAAAGAAGTTCTTGTGTGGCCTTAATACCTCTATGTCCAGCAACCGGTGAATCATGGCACATCTGTAATGCTTTGTCTCGCACTCTGTTAGTAGGGAGGAATAACAGCTTCTGATGAAAAAAGAATCCTTCTTTCTTGCATAAAAAGGTTCTTAATTTCTCTATTTCGCTATTAGACAGGCTGGAATACTCCAGTTGTACCTCATCCAGAAAAGATTGAGCAACTCCAATGATCTTACTAGGCTCCAGTAGAAACTGAGATGGGGAAGGAGTACAATCTGGATAGCGTCTAGACAGAGCATCAGCCAGAATGTTTTGAGATCCAGGAATATAGGTGATGTAAAAGTCATACTGACTAAAGAAAAAGGCCCAACACGCCTGGCGACTATTTTGGCATACAAAATTACGTAGACATTGCAGATTACGGTGATCTGTTCTCGCCTCGAAAGGCTCCTTGGATCCCATCAGAAACTGTCTCCATTCGATGCAGGCTGTCTTCAGAGCTAACAACTCTCTTTCTAGTACAGAGTAATGTTGTTCAGCTGAAGAGAGAATATGGGACAAATAGAAAACAGGATGTTCAAGACCATCATCTTCTTGAAGTTGAAGCAAGACTGCTCCAATAGCTTTTTCGGAAGCATCGGTAACTACGATAAACTGTTTATTGGTATCTGGATGTCTCAAGATGGGAGCTTGAGTGAATGCCTTCTTTAATTCTTGAAAAGCTGTTTCAGCCGCCTTGGTCCAGACAAACCCCTGTTTTAGATTTTCCTTCTTTAAGGTATGGGTTATATGGCTGGTCTGTTTAGCAAAGTCTTGAATGAACTGTCGGTAAAAATTTGCTAATCCTAGGAAACATTGTGTTTCTTTGATAGAAGAGGGAGAAGGCCACTCTAGAATTGCTTGTACCTTTTCTAGGTCCATAGCTATGCCGGTGGAACTTAAATGATAACCCAGATATTTGACTTCCGTCTTATCGAACTCACACTTTTCGGGTTTACAGAATAGTTGATGTGCTCGGAGTCTGTGAAGGACTTGTTTCACATGAGAAGAATGGAGTTCGGGGTGTCTGGAAAAAATAAGGATGTCGTCCAAGTAGATTACGAGTGTCTGGTTCAAGAGATCGGAAAATATTGAGTCCATAAACCTTTGAAATATAGCAGGAGCGTTCGTAAGACCAAAGGGCATGACTTTATATTCAAAATGACCGAACGGTGTCCTGAATGCTGTTTTCCACTCGTCTCCTTCTTTTATACGTAAAAGGTGGTAAGCTCCCCGAAGATCCAACTTGGTAAAACGTTGAGCCCCTCTGACTGCCTCTAAAATATCCTTAATGAGGGGCAAAGGATAACGATCCTTTATAGTTATCTTGTTTAGGCCTCGAAAGTCTATGCAAGGACGAAGATCTTTGGTCTTCTTAGGTACAAAAAAGAGAGGAGCCCCTGCTGGAGAAGATGATGGAACAATGAGACCACCCTGTACATTTTCCTCCAGATACTCCTTAAGAACTTCCTTTTCAGGTTCCGTGAGAGAATACATCCTCCCAAAGGGAACGACTGTTCCAGGTTCCAAAGGAATAGCACAATCGTACTCTCGATGTGGAGGTAATACAGGTCTGGATGGTTTTTGAAACACGTCTTGGAACTCTAAATAATGTTCAGGAACCCCTTGGACAGTGTTGATGGAATACTCCGTAGTACTCTTCATAGGTGTTAATCTGTTTGGTGACCAATATTTATCGGAAGCAAAGCAATTTTCTTGACAAAACTGTGAGGATAAAGAAATTGTCCGGGTTACCCAGTTCACATATGGGTTATGTCTAGTAAACCATGGAATTCCGAGAATAATGGTATGGTTGGGAGATGAAATGAGATCAAAAGAGAGGTGTTCTTGATGATTACCAAACTGTAAATTTAACATCAAGGTCGTAGTATCGACTGGACCTGAGGATATTAAAGATCCATCCACGGTGTGTACTTGTTCAGGAATGTCTTTGGGTTGAGTGGGAATTTGCAGATTAGTGGCCCATGTCTTATCCATGTATATACCACTAGCACCACAATCCAATAATGCCATAGTTCTTTCTTGGCGGCCATCAGGTAGTTGTAATATGACTGGTAACACGAACAAGTAAGTTGTATTGTCGTTGAATGAGCTGATAGAAGGTATAGCCGATGATCCCGTCCCCTCCCTTCTTACAGAGGACGGGAGGTGGCGTTTCCCAAGGGTCTAGGTGGACGTACAGGACATGTACGAAGCAGGTGACCAGCAGTACCACAGTATAGGCACAATCCCTTCTTCCGTCTGTCTTCCTTCTCACTAGCAGAGAGTGGCCCTCGAGCAGTATCCACTTGCATGGGTTCCCCTTCTATATCTTTAGCAGGAGGACGAGATTCCTCAGGATGAGGTGGATACATCCGTGAAGAGCTTGGCTGAGACGCTCCTCTACTCCTTCTCTTCTCCATTCGTCGTTCTTGAAGACGATACTCGATGGAAAGTGCTTGATCCATGAGGCCACGAAGATCTTCAACTCTGGTGGAATGTACTAATTCATCCTTAATTTCTTCCTTAAGTCCTCTGCGAAACAAAGTTACCAGGGTACGCTCTACCCAAGTGGTCTCTGCCGCTAATTGACGGAAACGTGTAATATATCGGAGAACATCCTGGGAACCTTGCTGGATATCACATAATGCTTCCTCTGCCGAGGCTTCCAATCCTGGGCGACTAAACATTTGTTTGAAGCGGGTCACGAAGGCAGAATAGTCCGACAATACTGGATCGTTGGATGACACCATCGGGGTTGCCCAGGCCAAGGCAGGACCGGATAATGCACTAATAAGATATCCCACCTTTGTCCTGTCATGAGAGAATTGGCTAGGTCTGAAGGCGAAGTAAACCGTTAATGCATCCAGGAATTCGCGCAGTTTAGTTGGTTCACCAGAGAAGCGAGGCGTTGAGGCGGAGATAGTCGGAACATCGCCACTGCGGAGGGCCAAAGCCTGTCGTAAGACCGCATTCTCGTTGCGCAATTGTTGCAATTCCTGAGCTTGTTGTTGAATAGTAGTCAAAAAAGATGAATCAGGATCTGCAGCCGCCGCCACTGTGTCATCCATAGTATCAGAAGATGTCGGAATGGTGTTGCGCTGCATTCTGTCACGACTCACGTGCTGCTGGCGCCTGGAAACCGCAGATCTAGTGGCGTAGGTCTTGAGGGTTCGGCTTTGGCCCAGAAAGGGGCGACTCTTTCTAGTAGCCACGGTGCTGCAGGCAGTGAACGCCAAGAACAGACTGTGCCCTTTAGAATTAGTGCCAGAGGGAAAAAACCCCAATAAAGGGGAAAAAACCTCCAAAAAATGGATTCCTGAAACGAAAACAAAACCAGGAATCAAACAGGAACAAAATGCAGGTAAATGCAAAATTGAAAAGATTCAGAACCGAAGGCTAAGAATCAGGAGCGAAGACACAATCTGAGCAGAAAGTGATGCAGCGCAAGGAAAGGGAGAAAACAGAGCCCTTATATACCAAGAAACAGGAAGTGACCAACAGGAAGTAAAAAGACACCATTTTAGATAGGGAAAAAGTACATAGGATAGAATAGAACAGGAACCATAGAAAATAGGGACCAAGGAATGCTGGGAAGAAAAAGGTAACATGGGAAGGGGGAAAGACATAAAGAAAGGACAGAAAATGCCTCGAAAAAGTAAAGAAGAAAAAGAAGAAGAAGAAAGAAAAGAAACAGGTAAGGAGGGGTCAGGGGAGAACAGGGACACCACAGAAGGCAGAGCGAGGCCCAAAATAATATCTGGAGCCTCGCGCTGTACAAAGAAGACTCGGGGCGCGCCGCGTCCTGAGAACGCGCTGTGCGGCGCAACAAGGGGAGTGACCACTCCCCTGTCCATCACCACCCCCCAAGAAAGAAGTACTCTCCCTTAGAGTGAAGGAGTCACTCCCCTGCATCTGCAGGTACCAACAGCAACGACGACCGGCTGCGTGTATCCCCTCGTTTTGTTGAGCTGCATGGATCCAGCATCACAGGTAGTGATCTGAAGTGGTCCTGTCTGTCCTCTTTACCAGCTGTCCAACTTGGATGAAGGTAAGCCCTTGCCTTCCCACGCAGGAGAGTACCCATGCATGCACAGCATCTTTTGCAGCTGCCAAAGCTTGTTGGCACTACTTTCAAGGGTTCTTCAGTCTTCGTGTAGCTCTAGCCCGTAGCACTCCTTCCTGCAACGCACAGCTCTCTGCAGCGTGGGACTCCTTTTTGTAGTGCTGTGTGGGCTCCTTGTGCAACTTCTGTGTCCCTGTCCTGTGGAACTCCAGTGAGTGCTTCCTTGCTTCTGTGGGCTCTCTGCGATGCCAAGGGCTCTGTCTGACTCCCCCTCCTGGGTTGAGTCCTCCTGCCCCTTGCTGGTCCCCGACAGCACCACTTTCTGGCAACTGCAAGTTTTGCCTGTGCCAAGGCTTGTTGGTGGAATACGAACACGCAAACCTGAATGCAATCTTTCTTCCGGCGTGGGACGTCACCCGTATCCTCCAGGAACTCAAACCCAACTCCAGGACTGCATTGCTGACTCTTCTTTCACACCGTCGACCAACTCCTGCATGCTCAGCTTGGTAGGTAGTGGCTCCTGACCCCACTGGACTCTGATATGTATTCTGGACTTGGTCCCCTCTTTCCACAGGTCTTCCTCTTCAGGAATCCACCGTTGGTTTCTTGCAGTTGCCTCTGGGTTTTGCAATCCTCTTCTTTTCTTCTAAGTGGGTGTTCTGAGGAAAATCTAGTGATTTACTTCTACTTTCCTGGTTGCTGGGGGGTGTTGTGGTGCTTACCTTTGTGCTTTCCTGGTACCCCCGGCACCCTCTACACACTTCACTTACCTAAGTGGGGGTCCAACTCTTGCATTCCATTTTTTTCAGTATATGGTTTGTGCTCCCCCAGGGCTACTATTCTCTATTGCGTTTTACACTGTTTGCACTGTTTTCTAACTATACGTATGCCTATTTCTGACAACTAGTGTATATATCTTGTGTATTACTTACCTCCTAAGGAAGTACTGCCTCCATGGTATTTTTCGTGCTGTGTTACCATAATAAAGTACCTTTATTTTTGTAACACTGAGTGGATTCTTTCATGTGTGTAAGTGCTGTGTGACTACAGTGGTATTGCATGAGCTTTGCATGTCTCCTAGAAAAGCATTGGCTGCTCATCCACAGCTATCTCTAGAGAGCCTGGCTTCTAAACACTGCCTACACTACACTAATAGGGGATACATGGGCCTGATATAAGGTGTAAGTACCTTAGGTACCCACCACACACCAGGCCAGCGTCCTACATTGGTGGTGCAGCAGTGGGATAAGCACTTGCAACTGCCTTATCACTCTGTCACCTGGTACTTTCCACAGGAAAGACCACTCTTTACTTAGAGGTACACATAGTACCTAGTGTTAGGAATCTAGTCTCTGGGGTTGGGTAAGCTAGGGGTCTAGGCACAGCCCTTGCTCCAAACTTCTTGATAGAGAATAGAAGTTAGGGAGGATAGGCACACCCTACACCACTCTAACACATACCATGTCTACAACTGGACACACCTCTGAGGCCTTGGATCCTCCTTATGAGACCTTCAAGGAACTGAAAGGGATGTCTGCTGAGAGGAAGTTATACATGGGGAGGAACCCTAATAAGAGCCTGATCTTAGGCCTCCTCCTCCAGGATGACCAGGAACAAGCTGGTGACCGGGAGGAGGAGGAAGGAGTATATTCTAAGTGCTTATCAGTGTGATGGCTCAGCTTTGCCTCAGTGCAACAACAGAAGTAATGCTGTGGTGGAGGTGGCCTCCAGTCTTCCTTTAAGCCCTGAGGTTGTTGTGGTTTCGAATATTTTGTGCTCCAACCGGTATGGCCCACTGGTGGAGAATGAGGGTCCTTGTGGTGATGCTACTATGGCTTTTACCGGGATGCCTGCTGGAGACAATCCCCTGGCTAATAAATCCTTGGGCCAAGGAAGCTCATTGAGGTCTAGTAGTAATCCCCATTTGGCATCTGTGCACCTGAAACTAGAGGAAGTCACGAGTCTGGTGCTGCTACTGTTGGATAAAGTAATGTGGGAATCTGATCAGCTTTGCAGGTGCTCGAGGACAAGTATGGGTGGGACAGTGTCTGTTTCAGGGAGAGGGGCCTCTGGTAGTGTTTAGTCAGAACCTAGATTATTATCTAGTTTGCCACTGACTCGCCCCCTTTTAACCAACCAGCTCCTCATGCTGAGGGAACAAAGAGCTCTTCTGGGGCCGGTAGGCTCAAGTGCAGTCTTGATGTAAAGGGGAGTGTTTCTGCTGCTCACATAAGGGGCCCTTGAGTTGGGGGGGCTTGTCTCCAGGCGTCTATTGGAGAAGCTAATTCAGGGTGCAAGAGACCAGGGCATTAGGTTGTCATCAGCATTGGTTTGACGCAAGACCATTAACAGCAAAGCAACTGGCTCTGGGTGCGGAGAGGTCAGGAAGAACTATTTTTATGGTCGGGGTGTCTAATTTGCCATTAGGATCTTCATAAACACAGAACTTCCTGATAAATAAGGTTACCTACTGGCTGAGAGTTCAGCGCAATTGCCTCTCTGTGATTAGAGTGGATATTGTAGAGGCTGTAAGACATAGTCCGCAAGAGTCAAATTATGATTTTATTTCTATCCTTACTGATAAGTTGCTAGTGACCAATCTCATTGACTTTGAATTGCACACCTGTCACCTTAGGAACCCTCAAGGTGTGGGCATTAGGCTAAAACTATCTCCGCCGGATATCGCTACACCTATTATTTCCAGGGAAATAGTAAGTGGGAAGGTTGATTTCATGTCCCTGCTTTTGGCGGATAGCAATTCTCCCCATCCGACTGCTATTGATTGACTATCCACTGAATCTCATGCTGCAATTATACCAGTGGTCTCTGTGGGTAGAGACAGTGTGTTGGCTGGGCCTGTTGATTGCAGGACAGGGGACAAGGCCCAGGATTGTAGGTCTAGTACTATGGATGATAGCACTAAGCTATCTTTTATGTCTTGGAATCTGGCAGGGCTGAGTGGCAAATTAATCGACCGAGAGTGGGCTGCCTGTGTTAACAAGCAGGATATATGCATATTTCAGGAGACTTGGGCTTTGGCCCCAGCTTCCTTGGATGTTTTTTAATCTTCTTATATGGAGGCCCAGCTTGCTGCTGTGGGCAGCGTTTGGGCCAAGGGAGATCTTTTGATATTGATAAATAAAAAACTGCAGTGCACTCACTCAGCCCTGAATATAGACTCAGCTGATGTACTAGGCATTCAGCTTGGATTCAAACAAGGTTTCAGGCTTGCAATAATTAATGTATATGCTAGATCAGTGTCACTGGGTATAGAGTCTCAGACTTTGGCCCAGTTGATTGAATTTATAGATACATTTCATCATTGCTTTAATTTAGTGGTTGCTGGTGATGTTAATTGTTCATTTGAACCCTCTTCCTACAGCAGCGATCTGACTGAGGATGAATATTAGGCTGATGGGAAAATGACTTCCTATTTGTTTGAGTGCTGCACTTCAGTTAGCAGTGCTGTGTCTTAAGCAAGGGCTTAGGGCTTGTAATGGCCGTACGCTTCCGGATCAATGTAACACTCCTACATTTAAGAGCGGTCAGTTGACTAGTGTCATTGATTATTTTTTAGCAGATGTTAGATTGTGGCCTATGCTGGAAAATATGAAGGTTGATTTTCGCCATGACAGCGATCATAATGCTTTAATTCTTACTTTGCATAGCGATGTATTTTTGAGATCACAGAATAATTACTCTACTCTAGTGCCCGAGCCATTGGTGGCAAATGATTATAAACGTGTTACCTGGCTGAAATTGATGTCAAACCCTTATTTGTATAAGGAGATCTATAATCTGTTTGCTGATGTCTTATCTAATTACGAGGAGTATGAGGTTGAAAATATTCCAATCCTCAGTATTCATGAGACCTTGGTTCCTCAATTACAGGGCATTTTTTATAGCAAGACCATTACCAAGCGGACTGTCTCTATGCACAAAAAAGTGGTTCAACAACGATCGCGCAAAGGCTAAGTCAGTGCTAAAGTCAGCAGTCATGTCTCAATGACAGTGGAATATCAGGACGGGTAGAAATGTATATAATAAGGTTATAGTGCAGGTGAAGAAAAAGTGGGAAGATACCGTTTGGCAGAACTTGCTTGAAGCAACCTAAAAAACTTTCTGGAAGTTACTTTCCCAAAGTCATAATGAGGGCGGGAGCTCTAACCATTATCATATCCAACCTGAGATTTGGGTTGATCACTTTTCTAATCTTTAAGCTCTACCCAGTGATTCATCGAGTTACAATTTTTCTCCCTTGAGGCAGTTCGAACTGAACCCCTTGTTAGGAGGGTTTGGGGCAGGCATTAGTACTCCGGAAGACTTTTTCTTTTTCTTTTTCTTTTTTTTAACCTTGGGAGAAACTAGTGCTGCAGTTGCTTCTTTTAAATCTTCCAAAATTCCTGGCCCAGACAAAATACCAGGGGATCTATATAAATCTGAGCCGATAATCTGGTCCAGTTACATCAGTAAGATATCTAATGCTATAGCAGCTGGAGGCCCTATCCCTGATACATGGGAGGGAGCTGAAATAATACTCATCTACAAGAAAATTGAGGTGAGCTCCCCTGCTAATTATAGACCTATCAGCCTTATCGATAACCTACAAAAAATGTTTGCAAAGCAGGTTCTGAATAGGTTGTTAGAGTGGGTTGATGCTAATCGTGTGCTGTCCCCCCTTCAGGCGGGATTTCAACCCAAAACCAGTACTGTAGACCAAGTCTTTTGGTTCGCTCTTTTATATTGAAAGTATGTACTTCTTGCCAGACAAAGTGTGTCTGTCACTTTTGTGGAACTTTGGTCTGCATTTCATTTGGTCCCAAGACAGAAATTATTGGAGGTCTTAGATAAAGAGGGTATACCCAGGAACTTAATTCATTTTTTAGTGTGGCTTCATGAAGGTACCTATGCTCAGGTGAGATGGGGCAATCGGGGAGAATTAACTGACCATATCCCCATACAGCGGGGGGCTCATCACGGTTGTGCCTTGGGACCATCATTATTTACTTTATATATAAATTAGGTGGTTCAAGCCTTGTCTTCTTGCCAGAATGACGCCCCCACTTTAAATGGTCAAAAAATCCCCATATTACTTTTTGTGAATGATTCTCTCCTTATTTTCAAAACACCGACTACAGATTCTTGTCAATAGGTTCATAGCTTTTTGTGCAGACCGTGTGCTGGAACAGAATGTCAGCAAAACGAAACTGATGGGGTTCAGTCCTGGGCCAGCCAAGAGATGCACAATTCTTGTAGAAGGTGTCTCAGTGTCAGGATCTCAAATAATGTTAAGTGAAAAGATCAGATAAGTAAGTGATTGTTTCTGCTACAACACAGATCTGGTGCTATCTTGTGCTTGTATAAGAGTATCGGTGTGAGAACTGTATCTCCGGCCCTAAAGATGTATTTGCCAAAAACACAAAATGCTGCTACCTATGATGGAAAGGTTTGGGGCTACTGGAAAGCTCATAAACTGTCTGTGAGAGAAAATAGCTTTGTTAGAGCATTAGTTGCTTGTCCAAGCAGTACTCCTCAGGGTCCCATTTATCTCAACCTTGGTCTTAATCGGATTTTAGATATGCTACTTTTAAAACCTCTGTTATACTGGGTAAGGATATGGTCCACTCCGTAACTCGGCATTTAAAAGGAATTCACTTCTTGAACTTTTAAAAAGACCTAGCATAGCCTCCATCCCATGGTTTAAGCATGTGTCAAACTGATTCCATATCCTGGGTCTTCGGAGTTATTGGGAGAACTCCCAGGGTTTAAGGAAAGCCCAGATGCATTCCCTGAAATCAGCCTATTGGGCCTATGTTAGGAATAACCATCTTTTGGTACAACTCAAAGGCGGTTGACCAATCAATTCCTTGACTTTAAGTGGTACCCACGGTATGAGTCCTTTTTAGATATTATCCCTGAACCTCTTGCCAGGAGCTTGTATATTCGTTTTCATTATTGGTGTTTGCCACTCATGTCTTTGAAAAGCAGCTGGAGGGCAACATCTGTATCAAGCATTCTAGTGTGTGGTGGAACTCCTGAGTCGGTTGAACATTTTTTGTTTTTCTGTACAGCTTACGCTATTTCCCAGTGCAAGTGGATACGTCCTATCTGCAGGAACCTGGGCACCAGACAATTTGTTACCACCCTCAGGATTTTAAAAAACAAAACTTCTATCATGGTGCGGGCAGTCAGCAAGTTTCTTGTGGCTGCATGGCAAATACGCACCTGTTTCTTAACAAGAATGTTAATAAATCTTGTCTAATAATTTGTGCTAAGTACACATGCTCATGGCTTGGGTTTCAGAGATTGATTGATTGATTTTATTGATTTTTATTGTTGCTAGCATTTTTTATAGGTTTTTTTTTTAACTTATATGGAGTATCTTGTTTTGTACACTTTGACGTTTTTTGATGACCAAATAAAGCTTTGTATGATGATGATGATGATGAAAAGTGTACTGTCCTTTACTCAAGAAGATATTATCTTACAAGGTTCGAGAATTGTTATTCCGGAGAGTCTGCATCAACAGATAATTGAAGAAGCCCATGATGGACATTGTGGAATTATTGCCACTAAATGAGCTAACCAAGATTGAGTCTGTTTTTCTTATCTCGATGAACAAGTTGAAAGAGAATTGATGGTCTGTCACTTATGCAGTTATCTATCCTCGAAAATCTGTCAACATACCTTAAACATATCTGAGTTGCCAAAACATGTGAAAGAAATGCTGTTGAGTTCTTTGGTCCTCTTGACAATGGACATCACCTTATAGTGGTTGTTGATGAATACTCACATTGGGTAGAAGATCTCTCATCTGTCACTCAGGAAAGAGTCGTTGAGAGATTATATGGCATTTTCACAACATGGGATGTTCCTTCCATCTTAAAGTCTGACAATGGCTAATCTTTCAACAGTTGAGAAATCAGAGACTTTCTGCATCTTCTTAATGTGAAGCATAAGAAAAGCATCCCTCAATGGCCACAGGCAAATGGCTTAGTTGAGCGCATTATGAGTACACTCAAGAAAGCTGTCCAGAGTGCTGCGATAGAGAAGCTCAACCTCAAGTCAGTCTTACATTCCACCCTTCGAGCTTACCATTTGACCCTTCATCCCACAATAGGTGAAAGCCCTGCTACATTAATGTTCGGAAGAGAGCCATGGTGACCAAATTACCTTCATGGACCAATGAAAGATCTACTACTGAGGATGAAACTTGTAAAAGGGACTTGGGTCATAAACAGAAAATGAAAGTAATTGCAGATAAGTGCAGATGTGCTTACAAAATTAGTTTCACAGGAGGAGATCAAGTGCTTATCCGTCAACAGAGAAAATGCAAACCTGATGTTCCTTTTTATGCTTAACTATTCCAAGTCGTGACTAGTAAAGGACACATGGTGTCACATTCATGCCCTCTAATGCGTGGAAAAACCCAGCACATTGCATTCGGAACCACCACACTTTCAAACTGGCACTTCACTCACAGAACCATGGCATTGCCACCATTGTGTGGAGAAATCTGGTGCATCACCCCAACTGCGTGGAAATCACAGATGCATCACTCAGCTGCACCCCCATCTTTATTTACACAACCCAAGAATAAAGGTGCGTTTGTTTAGTGGGCCGAAGTCGGTCCCTGTATCCTGCCCACACTCCATCACTTTGTCCCATTCCGGCACGACCAATTAACTCTTTAAGCGCTATTTGCCTCTGAGTGCTATTTTTGCATTTAATCTTTAAAAATTCATATCCCGACTTCTAAACATTTTTGTCATTTTAGTCTTGTATTTACTAAATTAGGTTCTATTTTTCTAAACTGGTGTGGATACTTTTTGTGTTGTTTTTACTGTTTTACTGTATTAAGCATTTCAGAGTACCAACATGGAAGATTAGTAATAGACACGATTTTAAAGAAATCTGTCACCAATTTATAAAAATAGAACAGAATTGAATAGAAATGTAGACACCAAAATGAACATGTTCTGGTAAGTATAAGTAGAGTTATTGATTTTTAGAAGGAAAAATGTATAAGTGCAATTCACTGTAGCAAATCTTTAATGTTGCGGTCAATGGAGAAAACGACTAGTGACAATCGGTGACTTGCAGGTCGAGTCCAGTGGAACTACTGAGGGTTAAGGAGATGTGGGTCCGAGTCCCAAGCCACAACAGTCAGCTAAATTTTACCTGGCTCGTGGGGCTCGGTGCAGATTTGTCCTGGATGTCCTTGGTGCTGAAGTGGGACCACAGAGTGCTAGTTTTACCAGTTAGACGGTGCCGGTGAGGGAACGGACACAGAAACTTGACAACAGGGCCACTGAGGTGACCAGGTGAAGATGTTCCCTTGAGGCACAGCTTCGAACAAAGCTAGTGGTAGCCGGACTGAACACCAACAAATCTTGGCATCTGCATCCTCAGCTCTGGGTTACTTTGCTGTCCTGGAGTCTGGGGGAAAACAGGAGCCACCTAAAACTTGCTGAAGGTCAGGACTACATTTCCCACAATGCATTAAATCAATTACTTTTGGGCGATCCCTTGGTGGGCCCGATGGTCAGTGATTCCTTGATTTGTTGATTTCAGGAGTATGCTATACCTCTAGTCCAAGGGAGTTCTGGAGTAGCCTTTGGTACTCAGAGTGGTTCTTCCTGTCTTTGAAACAGGCCTCTGGTCCCAAATGAGTCATGCAATTGCAGAGTGGGTTGCCGCAGGTGGTGGGTGCTTTATGCAAGTCCTAAAGTCGCAGACTGGGGTCTCTTCTTCGTCTTTTGTTGCAAGTGGCATCAGATCAGAGTTTCTGGTGCCAGGGGTGCTCCTTGAATCCCACATTTAAAGGGCATTAGGGGTGTGGGTGCAAGTAGCCAGTAGGTTATAGCCCCAGTGGCTACTCCACACTTGAATGGACCCCATCTGGGAGTGTTTGCCAATTGTTTTTACCAGGAACTCTCTATTCTGCCACTTCTAAAAATGGCAGAACCTTTCCCTTGCTGTCTAGACCAGGTAGCCCACCAAAGGGGTGTGGCTAGGCTTCTGGGTTGTACAGCTCCTGACTACGTTATGTTCCTGCCTGCAATATGCCTGGGGGCAAGGGGAGGGTTGTTTTTTCTCCTTTGGCAGGCAATCTGCTTGCAAATCAGTGGCAGTGTATGCTTTGAATCTCACCGCCTGTATGTGCCACTTCACTAGCCATCCTCTCAGAGAGGGAGGTGTCATCTCCTTTCCAGGCGGCCTTTGTTTCTGACTCCTGGAAGTATTCACACCTCCTGGCAGGGGGTCAGATTCCTTTCTTGGCATTAGCAGCTGCAAGCTGCCTGCCACTGCACAGGAATGGGTGGGGCGACCAGGTGGGCAAGGTTTAAGGTAGGCAATTGAGTGCATGTCACATTAAATCTGACTTTGGGAAAAAGTTGCATTTAATGAGACAAGTTGTGCCAGCCTATGTTATCCTATGGCCCCTGAGCACTTCTAGTAGCCCTTAATGGAAAGAGGCCAGTATAGAGACATATAAGCCTGCACCTATATGTACACACCTTTAATATAATGCACCCTGCCTCCTGGGCTCAGGAGGGCCTACTTTAGGGGTGAGTGGCATATTAAAAAGTCTTTTGACCTTGCCACTCGTGGTGAGGGCAAAGTTGAGTTTGAGCAGTTTGCACTGCTCATGCAGTCTGCCATGGCAGGACTACTGTCACCTGTTCACTTGGGTTCCTCATGGTGGCACAATCAGTGTGTCAGGCCCTCGTGACCCCTTTAACACCCATGCCCTGGGTACCTTTGGTACCACTTACCAGAATTTATAAGGGGATTCAAGTCCTTGCCGGTTGGGATTACCAATTTACATGCATCATTTTTAGGGAGAGAGCACTGGCACTGGGGCCTAGGCAGCAAGCTCCAGTGCACTTTCAGAGTCATAACCATCAGCTTTGGGGAAACAGAACTGGGGGGACCACACAAAAAGGGCATTTTCTTATAGGCTGCATCTGGAAGCTAATTCAAATTAGCCTCCTGAGACTTAAGGCATTGAAAATGCATGTGTTAGACCAGACCCTTTCTGCAGGGTCATTCCCAAACATTTAGCCGTTTCCCCTCCACTTTTTGCTGATTTTGTTTTCGTTGGTCTTAGGACTCTGTGCACTTTACCACTGCTAAACAGTGTTAAATTGCTTGTGCTCTCTCCTTTAAAACATGGTTGATTTGCTTATACCAAATTGCATATTTAATTTACTGATAAGTCCCTTGTAGACTGGTGCTACATGTACCCAGGGCTTGTAAATTAAATGCCACTAGTGGGACTGCAGTACTGATTGTGCCACCCACTTGGGTAGACCTTTAAACATGCTTTAGGCCTGCCTTGCAGCTTCTGTGTGCAGTTTTAAACAGCCATTTGACCTGGAAAAATAAACCTCTTGATAGGCCCAACCCATACTTTTTAATACACGTGTCACCCCCTGGGGTAGGCCCTGGAATCCTGGAGGGCAGGGTGCAGTGTATTTACTTTTACATTTTACATATCCTGGTAGTAAAGAACTCTTAAATTAGTTGTTCACTACTGCAGGGCATACCTCTCCTGTAAGATAACATTGGGCTAGCTTATTACATTTAATAAGTGATAACTTTCAATTGGGAGCAGATGGGATGTCGTGTTTGGTGACTGGGAAATTGTAATTCAAAATTCTCTTTAATGGTAAACTCAGATTTTAAGTTACAATTTTGAAAATACCACTTTTAGAAAGTTGCTATTTTCCTCCCCTAATTATTTGGTGTCTACAGAGTGTTCCTGTGTCACATGCCTCAGTCTAGTAGGCCTATGGACTTTGTTTATTCCTCCCAGACAGTCACACACTAGAGGGATTAGGTGTGCCTGGATGGTCCATCAAACGGCAGGATGGGGGGGGGGGGCAGGAGCGGGAACTCCCCCACTAGCAACCTAATAGGCTGTGCCCTGCCTTCACCCAAAGAAGTTGTCTGCACTGTTCATGCAGCCAGCTTGGAGCCAGGACAGGGGAGTCAGCGAACTTCAGTTAATTCAAAGGAAATTATCTAGAAACCTTCTCCTGCTTCAAAGTAGGCACCAGATAAATATTGGACCCACAGACCCAATTCATCAGTATACCTCTGTACCTGTGGAAGTCTCAGAAGGACTGCTGTGCTGCTCTGCAAGACGAACTGCTACTGCTCCCTGAGAGAAGGACTGGACCTGCATATTGAACCCAGAAACACCAAAGTGACCACAAAGGCTAGTTGACTGGCCTCCCGATCACAGCTTCAGGGAGAGAAAAGGCTCCACCCACCTTGAACCCTGCAATTGGACTCTGCTTGCTGAATTTATTTCCCTAAGTGGTACCACCCCAGTCCTGGACCCTGGGAAGTGGACCTGAAGGTGCTCTGCCGTCCCAGGTGTGGTCCCATCAGAACCGACACAAAGTGTTGGGAGGCCCTGCAAAGGGGGCCATACAGCTGCCAGCCTCACCAGAATCAATAGTGAGTGCTGCAAAGCCCTGCAAAGCCTTGCTGTTCAACTGACAGCTCCCATGGAAATGATGCAAAGCCTCCCCCGGTCATCTTCATTGAAACTGATGCTGGATGATCTGAAGTATAGCCAAGCAACACCACGCATACCTCACACCAGGATTTAAGGTACTTTCTTCAGCAGGCCTATCTGGGTATTGTGTTTCTTCTGCTGTAATAACACAGTAAACTGACTGCACAAGTTTACCGTCCATTAAGATATCAAAATGGAGTGAAACGTGGACCAAGATGGATTATGTAAGTCCAAAGCAGATACATGTACATCTAATCGGTTGTCCAGAATTCTCAATTTTCTCTTGATCAGCTCAGGCTTAGAGCGCAGGCCTTTTGCCCCTGCTGGGCCAAGTTAATTACATTGCTCCCCAGCAGAGGCAACAAAGGCCTCTCCACACAAAAGGTTTAATTAATAGTGCTTCCATCGCTCCTGAGGAGGAATTGGTGGGGAGAAAAATATTTATCTGTACCAGGCTGGAGACAGCTCAGGCCCACTGAACAAAGGATCAAGCGCAGACAACTGATGCCAACACAGGAGGCTGTTCCTTTTTGACATTTTGGTGGGGAGGACCCTGACAGTGATGTTGGTGAAGGGCGGAGCTGAGGGTCACAGAGGAGATGTGACGAGTGGCGTTTGAATGTGACCATCTTAGACTGTCCAAGCATGCTGTGCAGGAGGACCAGCTGGGAGAAGGTGTGGATATCTGCACTCCAGAGGGAGGAGAGGGACACCAGGGAAAGGAAAGGAGCGAGGCTGATTTGGGGCATGAGTAAACCAGCTCCTCACAAAATGTGCCACCTTGGAGGTCTGCTGAAAGTGCTCCTAGTGGCTAACACTCACCACCAGGAGAAAAATGATCCCAAGATAACCTGCATTGGCCCGACGGAGTCAGAGATCTTCACATTTAAAGATCTTGAGCTTGGACCCCCTGTGAAGCATAAAGTACATGGCACTTCGTGCAATTTCTAACCTTATCCCCAGGGTGGTCCAGTACCCGGGGGTTAATGCAGTGTTAGTTACACTGAGGAGAGGGTCGTGCATGGGGACCCCTTCCCCAGAGTCTCATCCCCACATCCTGAAGAACAGTATTGGATCTCAGGACCCCAGCCCAAGAGAAATGTGGCTGCTCCCTGCCATAGGAAACAAAAGAGCATGATCCTGCCCAGTGAGAGGAGGAAGAGGAGGAAAGCTGTTGCCCGATTCCACATACCATGGAGCTGTGAGTGGAGGCCTCCACCTAATAACCATTGCATGGAATGTCTGGGTGGGACCTGGCACCCCAACCTAAAATTTTAAAAAAAGATATGAAAGGAAAAAGCTACTCACCTCAGGAGCTCTTCGGTACCCAGTTGGAAAGCAGCTACTAAAATAGTCACAGCTTTTTTGAAGGGAGTGCCCCACAGTGTCTCAGGAGAGGTTCATTAGCATATTTACTTGCCTTGTGAAGACCCCAGAACAACAGGGTCACCACCAATGTTAAAAAAGAAAGTGTGAGAAGGGCTGCACAAGTTCAGCAGGCTTGCCCCACAAGGTTTTTAAAAACCTTAAGCTAAATTTTGGGGGTTACCAAAATTGTGACCCCCTCCTTAGGATTTTCATCAATATTCAAACATCCCCACGGTTTGAGCTTTTGCTGTACAGCTAGTAGTATAGTGCTCTCTAGTGTCTTGTGTTATAGCTGCATTTTGTGTGGTTTGAAGGTATATAAAAAGACACAGACACATATGCTGTTCATTTTCAGGGCTTTAGAACTCCTTCATGTTCACAGTGATTGTAATCAATGTGAAAATATTTAATTGACATTTAGGATTTTCTTTACGTATGGTTAATGACTATAGTGAAAGGGTGATGATGTTTAACATGCAGTTTGTTGGTTTTTTTATTGTGGCGCAACCTAGACAAAGCCAATAGGTTTACTTTATACATTGTTATGACTATTGATAGAGCCAATAGGCTTGTTTTATTTAAAGAGGTACATCCCTATATTGTGATGTGTCATCTGATACAGGTGGGGGTACTGTGAATTTGGAGGTCTTGACCTTTTAGGGTTTAAATGTGATTTTATAATGTCATCTAAGGTATTTCCAATCTGGCGTATATATATATTTGTAAATCATTGCAATGCATTTAGTAGTGAGTGGCTAATAAATGTACCGCCCCTTTTTCTAAAGAAAAAGCACTGATTGGGCAATCACTTATTGAGTGTTATTATTGTGTTACAGCCAGTGGTGATTATTAGCCCATGCTACCTCCCCTAAGTAGGCCTTGGACCCCTCGCCTTTGCTACTCTGAGAGAGTACAGTAGGGTGCTTGGGTCTCAGTAAGGAAAAATTGTGAACCTATAACTTGCACAGGCCTCACATCTTGCACAACTAATTACCCAATTTCCTACATTATGCATACATCAGAGTGAGGGAATCTGAGTATGATGACTCTGTCAAAAGACTGGCAGTGTTTAGATGATAGTGAGAGTATAAGTCATGTATGCATGTGTCATTAATAGGGTAGTCATAGGAACATCTGTGTATTTCGGACAATATGTCATGGAAGAGCTGTGGGCGTGTGACTGATATGAAATGCATGTGAATTTGACAGTGAGTGCAAAAGTATATACATGTTACAGCAAGAGGGAGACACGTAAGATATGTTATAAGGCAGTAAAGGTCAGAGTTGTCTACATGCGACAGTGAGAAGAGAGGTGTGTGATGCAGTAGTAGGGAGTAAGGGCCAGAGGTACAGATATACAAAACGTTCTTTTGGTGAAAAACACTCAGATTTAGAGTTTGGGACCACAAAAACAGCTTCCAGCAGTGAACAAAACCCATTTTAGTAGTCATCAACTTTTTATCAAATCCTAAAATGGATAAGAAATCGCTATTCAGAAGGGGCATGTTGTAAGGGACCCTTCCAAATAGTGATTCCTGTCTATAGCCATATATGTCAGTGGTTTAGGAATGAAATAGCAGTCCAAGTTGGGATAGTAGCCCATTTGCACATCTTGTACATGTGGGGTCCCCTTTCCCTTTGTGAATGTTAATGCAAAAAAGTTTATTTTGGAGTAGGCAGTGGTCCGTGGGACCACTGCAAAGGCTCAAATAAACTAAAAAAATAGTTAACTTTTTCTGAAAGTTTTCTTATTTGAAATACAGTCACAGATATGGTGGTCTGTTGATCCCAGCAGGCCACCAGCCCTCTGATGGCATTTAAGTGTGTCACTCAACAGTAACTTAGGAGGTGTGCTCCTCAGGCAGTGAATGGGGCATAAAGTGTGTGTATTTGGCTATGAGTGAGTCATTTGGTAAGGGGAGAAGAGGAAGAATTGTATGAACTGGGTCAATAAGGGCTAGTGAGCAGGAAAGCAATGTATACCGAAGCAGTGCACATTGTAAGACATCGAGCTCACACCTCATTGTGACCACATCGGTTTGCTCACTTTTATAGTGCTTGCACGTAATGAGATGGGATGTTGGGACCTGCTATGATCATGCAAATAAGGAATATTTCAAGAAATTGGTGGGCATGCCAAGATTATGACTCAGCAAGCAAGCTATGATTCTGAAACTGGTGTACATCCTATGATTTTGAAACTTGGTGGGTGATCTTGGTGTCTAGAGAAATGCTATGATTCTGGAACAGATTAAACTAAATTATTGAGCTAGCATGTATGGGGAACATCCGGAACAATGATTCCGGAACCACAACGTAGTTGTTAATGCATGCATAACCATGCTTGCGTTAACAACAACTCCCTTTTTCTCTGCCTTAATCACGCATGTGCTGAACAACGCACGTTTTTTTTTTTTTTTAATCTATTTATTGAATTTGAGATATATATATAGTACAGCTATTATAAGCATGATCGTATTAATGCTTCAAGTTACAGTGTTTATTTTGGGCGCAACCCGCTCCCAATTCAGTGCACCAACAGATCAATTGCACATTCAAACTCAAAATAATTATGAGTTAGTATTTCACTCTTGATTGCGTTAAGAGGAGGAGACAGAGAAGAAGAAAAAAGAACAGTAAAGGGAGAGGAAGTCACCTTGGGGAAGCGTATGGAGTTTTATTAGTCGCTAGAGTGAGAGATGGAGCAGGGGGAAAATCAGCCTGGGGGGTAAGAGATTAAGGTGGTCATTCTGACCTCGGCGGTAAAAGGCGCCTACCGCCGGTCAGAAATCCTCCATAATCCCGCCGCGGTCGCGGAAACCCGCCACGGTCATTCTGACCCGCAGAAGGCAAACCTCCGAAAATCCGACCGCCACAACAGACCGCCAGACCAGCGGTCGGCGGAAAAGTGGAGGTGACAAAACCTCCACCGTCACGCCAACAGAAATACGCCCATGCCATTACGACCCACGAATCCACACGGCGGTCATTCAAACGCGGTATTCCATTGGCGGGACACACCGCCGCGGTCAGAATACACACAAACGAACAAAACTCAGCCACATTGGACGATTTGAATCCCACACACCTGATACACATACACACACCACTCCCACACACACAATACAATATAAAACACCCACCCACATCACCCACAAACCCCTACGCTAAAAAATTCTGAAAGAAGGCCAGAGCGAGACACCAGCATCCACAAACTAACAGCCACAGCCACTCAACACCATCACCCACACACTATCCACACACAAAACAACACACACCACCACACTCAACTCACTTAAATACACATACTCCACCCCACACATCATACACACCACCCCATGGCACCCCAAAGACAACCCCGCTTCACAGACGAAGAACTCAGGGTCATGGTGGAGGAAATCGTTCGGGTAGAGCCCCAGCTGTTCGGCACACAGATACAATACACCAGCATTGCCCGGAGGACGGAGCTATGGCAGAGGATTGTCGACAGGGTCAACGCAGTGGGACAGCACCCCAGAAATCGGGAAGACATCAGGAAGCGATGGAACGACCTACGGGGGAAGGTGCGTTCCATGGTATCCAGGCACAACATCGCCGTGCAGAAGACTGGCGGAGGACCCCCACCTCAACCCCCACAATTCACATCATGGGAGGAGGAAGTCTTGAACATCCTGCATCCTGACGGCCTCGCAGGAGTCGGCGGAGGAATGGATACTGGTAAGTTGAAGCTTCAATACTGCTTCCCCCCCACCTGCATGCCAAATCATACCCCAACCCTCACCCCCATCCTCGAACCCCACCCCCATCCTCACCCCCACCCTCACCCCCACCACCATCCTCACCCCCACCACCATCCTCACCCCCACCCCCAGCACACCTATTCCCCGCCAATGTCTCACCATCACAACCCACACATCCCAAAACCTAGGCCTGCATGCGTCCACTAAGCATGGACACCCATCACCAAAGCATGCCCAATGCATATACACATCCCCCCCACAAGCCACCCTCACCAAAGCCCCCACACACGAATGCCAGCACTTGGGGACACGAGAACCCATAGATACACCCATATGCCACACATTGAAACTATAACCATACCTCTATACCCCTGCAGGACCCGACCGTCAACACACCGCGGCGGAGGGGCCAGAATTCTCCACACCCCCCACCCAAGAGGCCGTCAGCGATGACAGCAGCTCTGTCGACCTGGACACCGATGACCAGCCCGGACCATCGGGGACCTCTGGACAGTCGGTTCCCCTCACACAGGCCCAGGCCACTACAGACCCAAACCCCTCTGGGAACACCAGCACAGCTCCCACCCAGCGGGCCCATGCCTCTGTCTCCAGGGCGCGTCAATCTGCGGTGTGTCTACCACTACAGGGCACCCAGGATAACCCACCACCCCAACAACAACAGGGACCTGGGGGCAGTGGTAGTGGGCACACCGGCCAGGGGGCAGAGGCCCAGGGAAACAGGGCAACTCGGAGGGCAGCTGTGCGACAGGGGGGGGAGGAGAGGCCCAGGGAACCCACTCTCCACGAGGTCCTCACCACCATCATGGGAGCATACAACCGCTCCCAGGAGACGATGGCGACGGTACTGGCCCGGTTCCAGGAGATCCAGGTACTGCAGGAGGAACACTATCGGGGGTACAGGGAGGACATCAGAGCCATCAACACCACCCTGGTTACCATGGTAGGGCTGCTGCAGGACCTCGTCAACACCAGGGCGGACACTCAACAACACCCAAGGGCCCCTGCCACTAGCCTGGACCAAGAACAGCCAACCACCTCCGCCGGCGCTAGTGGACAGGAGGCCCCCGCACAGCAGCAGCCCACCAGACCCCCACCTCCTGCAGGAGAAGAACCACCCCGCAAGAGGGCCCTGAGATCTCGCAAGAAGACAGAGTAGGATGTCAAGACCCCCGCCAGCAATGGATACCACCTGATGTCATCCCACTGTCCCACATTGTCACCCTGTCCATCCTTGAACTGCCCATGCTCCATCTCTCCACAGGCCTCTGGACAATGCACCTGTGTGACTGTTACTCTGGACTCTGCCATGGACATTCCTTCACCATAGCCCCCACCCACTTGAAACCACCCATCCCATTTTGAGCACTTAAATAAACACCTATTTTGCACCAAAATATCTGGAGTCTGGCTGTGATTTCAATATATTGTAATTGACATGACAGTGCAAATATGTCCTTGTACATGGTGAAGTCAACAAACAGCTGCCACAAAGCTGTAGTCCATGGGGAAACAAAGCACAGGACTCGTAGTGGGGACCCCAGATCTGAAATAGGGAGGGAAAAGCCAAAACTCAGTCATCATACACTGGGGCAAATAGACAGGCAGCAGAGATGCAGGAGAGTAGTTAACATTTACTAAATTATCTTTGAAATGTTACTTGTGTCCTATTGGAAGTACTGTTCAATGATTCTGTCCCTGTTGTCAGTTTCAGCCCCGTCGTCTTCCTCCTCGTCACTCTCCTCAGGTTCCACCGCTGCCACAACACCACCGTCTCGACCATCCTCCTGCAGGAAAGGCACCTGGCGGTGCAAAGCCAGGTTGTGAAGCATGCAGCAGGCCACAATGATGTGACACACCTTCTTAGGTGAGTACATTAGGGATCCACCTGTCATATGCAGGCACCTAAACCTGGCCTTTAGGAGGCCAAAGGTGCGTTCGATCACCCTCCTAGTACGCCCATGGGCCTCATTGTACCGTTCCTCTGCCCTGGTCCGGGGATTCCTTACTGGGGTCAGTAGCCACGACAGGTTGGGGTACCCAGAGTCCCCCACTAGCCATACACGGTGTCTCTGTAGCTGTTCCATCACGTAAGGGATGCTGCTATTCCTGAGGATGTAGGCGTCATGCACTGACCCTGGGAATTTGGCATTTACATGCGAGATGTACTGGTCAGCCAAACACACCACCTGGATGTTCATTGAATGGTAATTTTTTCTGTTCCTGTACACCTGCTCCCTGTCTCTTGGGGGAACCAAAGCCACATGGGTCCCATCAATGGCACCAATTACGTTGGGAATATGTCCAAGGGTGTAGAAATCACCCTTCACTGTAGCCAATTCGCCCACCTCAGGGAAAATGATGTAGCTCTTCACGGATTTCATCAGGGCAGACAACACTCTGGATAACACCTTCGAAAACATGGGCTGAGACATCCCAGAAGCAATTCCCACGGTTGTCTGAAATGACCCACTTGCCAAGAAATGGAGTACTGACATGACCTGCACCAGAGGGGGAATCCCTGTGGGTTGGCGGATGGGGGACATCAGGTCGGGCTCCAGCTGGGCACACAGTTCATGGATAGTGGCACGGTTAAGACAGTAGGTCAGGATAATGTGGCGTTCTTCCATTGTCGACAGGTCCACCAGCGGTCGGTACACGGGAGGATTCATCCGTCTCCTCGCCCAACCCAGCGGACGGTGCCTAGGAAGGACAACATGGAGCACACAGTCAAGCAACCCACAGGTACGTACTCACAGCTAGCACAGTAAACGATTCTCTATGCAGTGAATGGCGTGTCTGAGTGGCTATGCAAGGCCTAGGCCTGTGTGACGCAGTTGAAATTGAGCCATGTGGGCCCTGGAAATGGCGGCTGCCTGACCTGTGAAGTGTGACAATGGGATGTGAGGTCAATGCGCTGGCGTGGCACACCGCGGCGGGCGAAGACCGCGGCGCCAAGCCGCATTGGTTAACATTGAAGCCTATGGGTTTCAGGAGCCAATGGCGAAGGGCGCCGGCGGTGGCGGGACGCACCGCCGCGGTACGCACCGCCGCGGACGTGACCGCCATTTTCTATCTACTTATCCACTTGCGACTTGAACTTTCACAGGAGAGGACCTATACTGCAAGTGTTGCTGTGACCTCGGTCTGGAAGGGACAATGGCTGCTGCACCTGGGGAAAGGGCCCCTGCCTTCACTGGAGAGGAGTTGGAGAAACTTGTGGATGGGGTCCTCCCCCAGTATGCGCTACTCTACGGTCCTCCAGACCAACAAGTGAGTTTAATTCAATCTGGATTTGGGGCCACTGGCTGGCTTGGGGGCCTGGCGGGGGGCCTGGCGGGGATGGGGGGCATGTTGGGCCTGGCGGGGGGTATGGCGGGGGGCATGGCGGGGATGGGGGGCATGTTGGGCATGGCGGGGGGCATGGCGGGGATGGGGGGCATGTTGGGCCTGGCGGGGGGCATGGCGGGGGGCCTGGCGGGGATGGGGGGCATGTTGGGCATGGCGGGGGGCATGGCGGGGATGGGGGGCATGTTGGGCCTGGCGGGGTGCATGGCGGGGATGGGGGGCATGTTGGGCCTGGCGGGGGGCCTGGCGGGGATGGGGGGCATGTTGGGCCTGGCGGGGGGCATGGCGGGGGCCTGGCGGGGATGGGGGGCATGTTGGGCATGGCGGGGGGCATGGCGGGGATGGGGGGCATGTTGGGCATGGCGGGGGGCATGGCGGGGGGCCTGGCGGGGATGGGGGGCGTTGGGCCACTGGCAAGGAAAATGCTGACAAACTTGAACGTGGTATTTCTCCCTCCCTGTACGTGTCACATAGGTCCGCGCCCATGAGAAGATCGGGATTTGGCGTGCCATCGCCAAGGAAGTCCGGACCCTGGGGGTCCACCATCGACGGGGCACCCACTGCCGCAAGAGGTGGGAGGACATCCGCCGCGGGACCAAGAAGACGGCCGAGTCTCTGCTGGGGATGGCCTCCCAACGTAGGCGGGGTGCCTGCCGTCAACTGAGCCCCCTGATGTTCCGGATCCTGGCGGTGGCCTACCCTGATTTGGATGGGCGCGTGAGGGCAGCACAGCAGACACAAGGGGGTGAGTACAAGCATTATCTACTCTGTTGTCGCGCAGTGGAGGTGTCTGGGTGGGGGAGGAGGGCTGGGGGTCCCCCTAGGCCAGGGCGACATCTGTAGGCTGGGCACCCCCGTAAGCCCCTGTGTCCCCAGCCACCACCCTCAGTAGTTTGTCAGTACAGCCATCCCTGGGCCGTGTCATCCATGGGTGCAGTTGTCAACTCTAGGCGTGTAGGGCATGTTCCACAGAATGCGTAGCGGACCCCAAGTGCGCAACTTAGTGCAGGGGGCATCTGTGTCTGTCATGTCCGCTAACTGTACCGGAGATCCATGTAATCAATATCCCTTTATTTCTCTCTCCCCCCCCCTTTTTGTTTGTCTTTCTGTGCTTGTGTGCATCAGCATCATCAGGCGGAGGAGAAGTGGCATCGGGGCAGGAGGGAGCTGCATCTCACATGGCCCAGGAGGGCCATGCCACAGAGTCAGACTGGACCAGTGAGACGGAGGGCGAGGGGAGCTCCACGACGGGGACGACTGGACCCTGCAGCGACACGGACACGTCCTCGGAAGGGGGCTCCCTTGCGGGGGTGGCACCATCCGTGCCCCCCGCCATTACAGGTACAGCCGCCACCCAGCGCACCATCTCCGCCCTCCCAGCAGCCCCTCAGCGTTCGCCCCGTGCCCGCTCTGCCAGGAAGCCGGGTATCTCCTTCGCCCAAGGCACCTCAGGCCCTGCCCCTGTTACCCCCGCTGCCCTCAGTGAGGAGGTCATTGACCTCCTCCGAACGCTCATTGTTGGGCAGACTACCCTTTTGAATGCCATCCAGGGGGTGGAGAGGGAGGTTCATCGCAGCAATGCGTACCTGGAGGGCATTCATTCGGGTCAGGCTGCCCATCAGCGATCGTTCCAGGCTCTGGCCTCAGCACTGACGGCAGCCATTGTCCCTGTCTCCTGCCTGCCTCTACTAACTCCCTCCTCCCAGTCTCCTGTTCCACTGCCTGTCCCACCCACACCATCAGACCAGCCTGCACACACCTCAACACCCAAGAGAAGCTCATCCAAACATAAGCACCACAGATCACGCAGACATTCACACACGCAACATTCCGATGCAGACATGCCAACAGTCACTACCACCTCTGTGACCCCCACCTCCTCGTCTCCCTCCTCCCTCCCTGTGACGTCTACACTCACACCTCCATTCACCTCACCATCAGCCAGTGTTTCCATCACCAGCACACCCTCCACTCCAGTCCGCACACGTGCAGTCACCACCCCCACTGCCATTTACACGTCCCCTGTGTCCTCTCCCACTGTGTCTGTCACCCCCTCTTCCACACCACACAAACGCAGCCACCCACCCACCCAACAGCCATCCACCTCACGACAGCCTATCCCTCCTGCACCTGCACCCAAAGACAGCAAACGTGACTCACCTACAACCACATCCTCTCCCTCCACTCCCATTCCCACTGTACCTACCACTCTCCATTGTCCCAAGAAGCTCTTCCTCGCCACTACTAACTTCTTTCCTGACCCTGAGCCCCCCCCTCCTTCTCATCGGGGTAAGAAGAGCACCTCAGCCACCACCAGCCCTGCAGCCCCCTTGACAAGGGTGCAGGGGTATTGGAGCCCGCCAGCCCGCATGTCTGGATCTTCGCCCAGCAGCAAGGGGACAGCCAGCCCACCCCCTGGGAAGAGGAGCAGAAGGCGGAAGGGGCGCCGCAGGAGCCCGCCTTCTACATCCCCCCCGGAACCACCCAGAGACAGTCACCAGCCACAGCTCCAAAGGGAGGAAAGGGCCACAGGCCCACGACTAAGGAGGGCAAGGGCAGCAAGTCGGAGAGGTCAGGCAGCAGGCCTGCTGCCCAGGAGGAGCCCACAACCCCCATAGCCGCTGCCCCGGGAGGAACCGGCACAGCTGCCCCGGGAGAGCCCACCACCCCATAGCCGCTGCCCAGGGAGGACCCAGCCCAGCTGGCCAGGAGGGCCCCACCACCCACAGCCCAGGTGGGCATTGAAGGAGCACCATCCCCGCTGCCCAGGAGGGCACCACCAGGCAATTAGCAGTTGGCCATAGACCGGCCGCCGGCTCCAGAACCGCTGAACTGGGCCCCGCCGTCTCAAGAACCGCTCCGCTGGGCCCCGCCGTCTCAAGAACTGCTGAACTGGGCCCTTCAATGCAAGGAGCGCTGAACTGGGCCCCGCCGTCTCCAGAACCGCTGAACTGGGCCCCGCCGTCTCAAGAACCGCTGAACTGGGCCCTTCAAGGCAAGGAGCGCTGAACTGGGCCCCGCCGTCTCCAGAACCGCTGAACTGGGCCCCGCCGTCTCAAGAACCGCTGAACTGGGCCCCGCCGTCTCAAGAACCGCTCCGCTGGGCCCCGCCGTCTCAAGAACCGCTGAACTGGGCCCTTCAAGGCAAGGAGCGCTGAACTGGGCCCCGCCGTCTCCAGAACCGCTGAACTGGGCCCCGCCGTCTCAAGAACCGCTGAACTGGGCCCCGCCGTCTCCAGAACCGCTGAACTGGGCCCCGCCGTCTCCAGAACCGCTGAACTGGGCCCCGCCGTCTCAAGAACCGCTGAACTGGGCCCTTCAAGGCAAGGAGCGCTGAACTGGGCCCTTCAAGGCAAGAACCGCTGGCCCTTTGGCAGACGTGGCAGGGCAGGATCTATCTCGGGCAGGGCTGCAGGATGTCCTCTGGCCAACTTGCCTCCTCCAGTGGCAGTGGGGTCTGTTATGGACTGTATGGACTGTGGCTTTGCTCTCCCCAGGATGGCCCAGTGGGCAGGCCACCCACTGTATGGACTGTATGGACTGTGGCTTTGCTCTCCCCAGGATGGCCCAGTGGGCAGGCCACCCACTGTATGGACTGTTTGGACTGTGGCTTTGCTCTCCCCAGGATGGGCCAGTGGGCAGGCCACCCACTGTATGGACTGTTTGGACTGTGGCTTTGCTCTCCCCAGGATGGGCCAGTGGGCAGGCCACCCACTGTATGGACTGTTTGGACTGTGGCTTTGCTCTCCCCAGGATGGGCCAGTGGGCAGGCCACCCACTGTATGGACTGTTTGGACTGTGGCTTTGCTCTCCCCAGGATGGGCCAGTGGGCAGGCCACCCACTGTATGGACTGTTTGGACTGTGGCTTTGCTCTCCCCAGGATGGCCCAGTGGGCAGGCCACCCACTGTATGGACTGTTTGGACTGTGGCTTTGCTCTCCCCAGGATGGCCCAGTGGGCAGGCCACCCACTGTATGGACTGTTTGGACTGTGGCTTTGCTCTCCCCAGGATGGCCCAGTGGGCAGGCCACCCACTGTATGGACTGTATGGACTGTGGCTTTGCTCTCCCCAGGATGGGCCAGTGGGCAGGCCACCCACTGTATGGACTGTTTGGACTGTGGCTTTGCTCTCCCCAGGATGGGCCAGTGGTCATGGAGTCCCCTCGTGGATCTGGCGTCGTGTACTCAAGTGGCTGAGGTGCCCCCCCTTCCCTTCCCCCTGAGGTGCCTGTCCTATTTTCTTTCTGATGCCCCTGCAGTGTTCTCTCCGTGGAGTTCTTGTCGTGGGACTGGGCCTTGCCCCTTTGCACAGGACCCCTGTGATCCACGGACAGTGGTTGGACTACATTTAGTAGCTGTATATATTTTGTACATAGTTTATTTATTTATTGGGATTACTGGTGTACATATTTCAATATATCTGCCCGTTTATGATCTCTTCTTTTGGTCTTTGCATTATTTCGGAGGGGGGTGGTTTGTGGGTTGTGACAGTGATCTGTGGGAATGCATTGATGTGTGTGTTGTAGTGGGTGTGGGTGGGTGGGTGTGTGCCGGTAATCTTTTCCCTCCCCTGTGTCGTAGGTGCAGTACTCACCGATGTCTTCTGCGCCGCCGGGCGTGCTCCTGGTATATGAGCAGGTATAGGAGTGCGGGGATGACCTGCAACTCTGGTTCCATACTGCCGGAATCTCGCGTGGAGTGCGTATAGGTGAGCGTTTTCCCGTTCGTAGTCTGTTTCCGCCGTGTTCTTATCGGCGGTGCTCCCGCCCCGGAAAAAGGTGGCGGATTGGTGGGTCGTAATAGGGTGGGCGGTACATTGTCTGCCGCCTGGCTGTTGGCGGGAACCGCCGCGCTGTTTGTTTGTACCGCCGTGGCGGGCGGAGTGTTAATACGGCGGGCTGTGTTGGCGGTTCCCGCCAGGGTCAGAATTGCATATTTTAGACCGCCGGCCTGTTGGCGGCTTGGCCGCCGCTTTATCACCGACCGCCAGGGTCAGAATGAGGGCCTATGTTCTTGATCTTATATTGCGATAGGGGAGAGCAGTGTGAGGCATGTGAAACCTGTGTATCCCTGTATGTTGTAGTTGGGTTGGGTGCCCGAATTTCTACGTTTCTGCGTGTCTTCAGCGTCTGGGTGAATCATTCTGCTTGCATTGTGATATTGTAAGCCTAATCGGGAGACAAACGTGATCTGGTTTGAAGCTGTGCATGTGGTTCAGGGTAGGCGGGTGTCATCTGTCTCTTTCAGCTGTTCTGTGAGGGATTCCCATATTCCAATTCCTTTGATTACCACTCCCCTATCGCATAATGTGTGTAGTGCTTGCGTCTCCGCTCTGGCCCATCTCAATAAGTCTGATGTCCAGTGGCGTAAGCTAGGGGCGCTTGGTGATTTCCACTGTGTTGCAATAAGACGTTTAAATATAATGAACGCTAAGTCTGCGCATCTGTGTTATGGTTTGTCTTTGCTGCGTCTTTTGCGTATACCCAGGAAGCAGGATTTGGGGGTGGGGGACAGAGATAACCCGGTCCAAGTCGTGGTTTGTTTGGTGATGTCTTGCCATATTTGGGACAACGGTGTTCAGTCCCACGTCATGTGCTAAAAATTGGCTGACGGGCAACCGCATCTTGGACAGTCATGTCCAGTTTGCAGGAACATGCGTTGTATCCTGGCTGGTGTTAAGTATGTTTGGTGTAGATAGTTGAGTTGCGTGTACCAGAAGCGAGCATCGTGTGATATCTCGCGTATGGTTGGGAGTGCCATGGACCATGCTTGCTCACTTATGGGTGTATGCAAGGCCTTTTCCCATTTGGCCTTTGCCTGTGGTTGTGCTACTTCTGGGTTGGGTTGTAAGATCTTATGCAGCCAGGAAATATCTAATTGTGTTCCCGAGCCCTGGAGTAGTTCATGTAAGACCAGCGACATTTGTGGTTCTTTGTTACTATTTCTCCATGCGTTCCGTATCAGCCGTTGTAGCGCTCCGTATACAATGAATTCGCCACTGCCCAGACTGTGCGCTTCTGCTAACGTCTCATACGAGAGGAGCTGTCCTTCCGAGAAGAGGTCTCCCACTGTATGGATCCCTTTTGTGATCCAGGACGACAGGTCTAATCTTCCGCATAGTTTGCCTGCTCCTGGTATGGCCTGTAGTGGTATTTTGGGTGAATATAATGGGATGCTTACTCTAGTATCTACATACCGGCGCCAAATACATTCGGCTGTTTTTATCAATATGTTATTGTGTTGTGGGGTTATCTCGCAACCGAGAAGCCATTTCAGTACATCTGAATGCCCTACGCTTGAGCTCAAGGTGCCATTCTCTGGGCCAAGAGGATCTTTCAGCCAGGTCATGACCCAGTGTATTTGCGCCGCTGCGTAGTATGTTTCAAACTGTGGTGTACCCATCCCTCCCCTCTCCAGAGGGAGGTACGTTTTGGCCAGGGCCACTCAATGGCGTTTCCCACCCCATATCAAGTCGGTCAGTATTCTTGTTAAGTGTGTGAAGAAAGATTTTGGTAGTACCAGCGGTAGTGCGGTAAAATAATATAGCAGTCGAGGAAGGACTATCATCTTGGCCACTGCCACTCTGCCCATGGGCGAGAGTGGCAAGGAGCACCAAAAGGGCAGTGAACTTTTTACGGATCTTATCGCCCTTTCTAGATTCCCTTCTTTTAAGTCTGCTTCATCATGATATATGTGCACACCTAAATATTTGAAAGTGGTGTTTCTCCACTGTATGCCATGTGTGGAATTTGTGTTGTCTTGTGAGTCCAATGGTGGTCGCATTGGGAATAGGCATGATTTTGCCCAATTCACATGTAGCCCAGACAGCTCCCCAGAAGAATGTAATAATTGTAGTAGATCTGGTAGTGATTCAGGATGGTTATGAAGAAATATTAATGCGTTGTCTGCATACAGGGAGACGATGCGATGGCTGTAACCGTTGGGGATACCCCAGTGTGTTGCTTCGCTACGCAATCTGGCTGCGAGAGGTTCAATTGCCAGTGCAAAAAGGAGTGGCAATAAGGGGCATCCCTGTTGGGTAATTCGCCCTATCGTGAACTCCTCGGATATAGTCACACCTGTCTTGACTCGTGCCTTTGGGTCAGCATACAGGGTGGATATCCAGCGTGTGAACAACCAGCCAAATCCCATTTCCTTTAGTGTGGCCATCAAGAATGGGCATCCCAGTGTGTCAAACGCTTTCTCGACATCTAGGGACACCGCAGCACTGGAGTTGTCCGTGCCTGGAGTCTCAGCTATTATACGCAACAGGTTTCTGATATTAATAAAGGTGTTGTGTCCTGGTATAAATCCGGATTGGTCTGGGTGAATTAAGGTGGATATTATTGGGAGGAGGCGGTTCGCCAGTATCTTCTCTAATATTTTACAGTCTGTGTTCAATAATGATAACCGGCGCTATGAGTGGACATCAAGAGGGTCCCTGTCTTTCTTGTGGAGGACAATGATTAATGCCTCACATAGAGAATCAGGTAGACGTCCTACAGTATATGCTTCCTGTATCATAGCTAGATAAGGGGTCAGTGTTTGGGTCGAGAACGTTTGGTAGTACTCAACTGGGAGCCCATCTCTCCCTGGTGCCTTATTGCAAGCTAGCTGTTGTAGGGCTTGCTTTTTTGTTTCCATATCTATGGGTTTGTCCAATTCTAATATTTGGTCTGTTGATAAACGAGACAGTAGAGAGAGCTTGAAAAAGTCTTTTAGCTGTTTGGGCGGCGGGGAAGGGCCTGCCTTGTACAGGTTATCATAATAGTGTCTAAAGGTGTCATTGATCTCTGTCTGTGTATTAACTATTTTACCCGTATCAAGGCAAATGGCATTTATGGGAGTGTGTTTGTGTTCTCCTTTCACTAGCCAAGCTAACATTCTGCTGGAACGGTCCCCTTCCATGTGTAGTTGCTTCGTGTAGTGGCGGTAATCGAATTTCCTCAGGCGAGATTCAATTTCGTTCCATTGTTTTTGCAAGTTAGAGACGTTACTACTAGTATCGCCATGTAACGCTGCGTCACATTCTGCTTCGCGTTTGCTCCTCTCTATATCACTTAATTCTGAGGTCAGTATGCGCTTAACTCCGCTTGCTATTGTCTTGCACATGCCTCTCGTTACTACCTTATGTCCATCCCACTCGGTAGCACGCGTTGCCGTGGACCCTGTGTTGATTTTAAAGTAGGATTCAATACTTTCTGCTGTTTCTTTATGGAAGGGGGGATCCTGTAGCAATGTGGGCTGTAGACGCCATGTGGGGATGCATGCGTGTTGTCTGCCCCATCGTAGTGTGGCTACCAGGGGCAGTGATCTGATAGGGTCTTAGTCATATAGGAGGCGTTACAGATTAGGTGTGTGATCGTATCCGTACTCAATATTAATTCCATGCGCGTGTGTAATAGATGTACTGGGGAATAGAATGAGTACTCTCTGATTGTGGGATGTAGGTCCCTCCATACATCGTGTAATCTCCTCTCCGAGATCCAGGATCTTAATGTCCGAGATATTCTCTTGCTATGTGTATTCTCCAGTGGTGGATGGGATCTATCTAATGACACATCTGGAACACCATTAAAGTCCCCCCCCCATATTATGGGTGTTGACAGGTCATGTGATAGCAATTTAGATGTGGCTTTATAGAACTCGCCTTGACCTGTGTTGGGTGCGTAAATGCCGGCTATAGCTAATTGTCTGCCGTCTAGTTCGCCATTCAGGTAGACGTGCCTGCCGTCTGTGTCTGTGTGTATTATTAGCTAGGAATGGGACCCCGGGAGCGATCCAAATTAGAACCCATTTTGCATAGGTAGACGTTTTGGTGCTGTATATTGATCCCAACCACTTTTTGTTGATAGTGTGTAGCTTATGTGCGGATAAGTGTGTTTCCTGAAGATGGGAATATGTATTTTATGCCTTTTGAGATATGCATATATTCTGCTGCTTTTATTTATGTTCGCCATTCCTCTTACGTTCCATGTTATTATGTTATAAGAAGTCATTGTATTTTGTTATTGTGTGTTGAGTGCGGCGCCCTTTGAGTATAATTTCAGCGTGTCCCGACATCCATCCCCCCGGATCCACCATCGCTATTACCCAACAGGAGCGGCTGAGTCTATGATGTGGTGGTGACAGAATTGGGCGAAAGAAAAAAGGAAGAAAAGGAAAGGGAAAACTATTCGCTAATATTAAAATTAACTGGGTTCAACTGGTGCCAACTTGAGTGGTATTTCGATTGAGGTCCATGCGGTAACCCATTTGGGTTAAGGGGGAGGCTGGGGTGAAGGTGGAGGCGGCTCACAAGATCGGCCCATACGGGTGTGTGCATTTCCTTTACGCACATTCCTGTTCCTAGGGTGAAGTTACGCTGTCTGCAGTGTGTGAATGTCATAGTATCACCATTTGGGCATGACGTCCGACAGAGCAAGTGGGTGCATGCAAATCGACCAATGTGTGTGATCATATTTATTATTGGCCCAGATAAGTTTAAAGTGGCATTCGTTGATGGTCCCGCACTGTAGCATTCAGAGAGTCTGTGCTATTTTAGTGGTTGCTTTCGTCGTCTCTAGAGGTCATCAGCAGTGCGTGGCTTGAGCGTCGGGCCTGAGATCATAGGCGATGAAGTGGGCTGCCGCGGCTTCCCGGTGAGTCTGAGCCTGTCATACTGGTATTATTGTGAATTGTTGAGCGTAGAGCTGAGAACATATTAGTATCTTTTATGGCGTGTTTTTGTTCGGCCTCTGCTTGTAATTTAGATGGGCGCGATACAGATCCCAAGCCCGTTCTTCTCTTCCTGCGGAGGCGTTGGGTATGCCAGTCTTTTTCCTCAACCTGTTCTGTGACGGGGTCTGCGAATCCCTTTGCATGCAGCCATGTCCACACATCCTCTGAGGTCAGGAAGATGTGAGTCGTATTGCCGTCTACTATGCGTAATCTGGGAGTAAGGTATGTTTTTGTCTCGTAGTATTTGTTTGGCTTTGGTGAATGTGGTGCATTTACGTTGTACTTCCAGCGTGCAGTCCGGGTAGGCTGTTATTTTCTCGTTCTCCATGGCCATAGGACCGAGGTCCGGAATTCCCTTAGAATTTGGTCACTGTCTTTGTAATTCAGAAACTGTGCTATCAGTGGTCGGGGCGGAGCTCCCGGTTGCGGTGGACCACCCTGTATCCGGTGAGCCCGCTCCACCGACAGCAGAGGTGAGGTGTGTTGTGTTAGTACGGATTCCTTTAGTCAACGTTCTAGAAATGTTTCTGCTTCTGGTAATTCGATTCGTTCCGGGAACCCTAAAATTCTGATGTTGTTTTGGCACGAGCGGCCCTCTGCGTCCTCAGTTTGTTTTTGCAACATTATTATCTCAGTTTCTTGACGTTGGAGTTGGGCTTTGAGGTCCTTGATGTCGGGGTGAATCGTTTCGATAGTCGCCTCATTAGTGGTTACCCTATCCACCAGCTTGCGGTGTTCTGTTCTGAGAATATTGACTTCCATTGTCACGAAGTCTATTTTTGCTTCCAGTGAAGTTTTGGTGTCCAGTACAGCTTGCAAGACTTTATTGAATTTTATGGAGTGAGTAGCCAGGGTTTCAGTTACTTTGCGTAGGGCAACAGCTGCGACGTCCATATTTGCCTCTTGTGGCGGGGTCTTGGTGCCTGTCCCAGATTGTCCTCTCGGGGCTTTGGTTTAACCATGGTTTACTTGTGCCCTCTTTTTTTTTTTTCCCCCTTTTTACCCCTCTATTTTCATCTGTCTAGTAGAGTGGGTTATATTGCTTTGCGCAGTGTGCAAAGCCTGTAGGTGAGTAATACATTTCTTTCTCCTCACTTAGCCTGGCCGCTGTATGCTATTGTATTCATGCCTCGATAGGATTTGGCGTTGCTTGCATTCGGCTCCGCGCGCGGTGGGCATTTAGCAAAGGTCATTCCAAAGTGTCCGCCAGGACCAAGCCCGTCCAGACTGGCGCATATGGTTAGATCCTTTTCTGGCTTCCATAGTTTGTTTTTTCGGGGGGTGCTATGCTGTAATTAGGGTGTTTCCTGGTTTGGTGCCTCTTTAGGCTTCAACGTAATTGTCTTTTGTCATGCGCTTTATGTTCGTAGCCCTGGCTCGATGTTTCCACACATCCCGCCCGTGTACTGCGGTGCCCCAGCTCCCTTACGGACGGGGCATCGGCCCTTCTACTCTGAGCCCGTGCCGTTAAAAACGGTGTGTGTGCTCTGGATAATTTTTGTTAGGAGGGGGCCTCGCTGTGTCTCCACGAAACCGGGCTCGATAGTGCCTGCGATCGCCTGCTCCCTGCGGCGGCTGCCTCAAAGAGGGGACCTCCGCGGCCCACCACTCCCGCCGTGGCGATCCTCCTCACCTCTGCTAGGCCGTGGGCTTTTTCCGCGTCCGCGTGAGACCCAGTATCACCCACAGTCTCGCTTCTCCCCGTAATGGCTATTTTATGAGGGATTCGCCCGCGGCCCACCACTCCCGTTGCGGCAATCCTCCTTACTTCTTCTTCTGGGTCTGGAGCACTGTCTCCTTGGGCCTCGTCGTGCTTCGTGGTGTCGGGCCCGATTGTGCCCGCGATCTCCTGCTCCTCTCAGCTCCCATTGCGGCGCCCCACCTCACCTTTTCAGGGCCCAGCGCATCGGCCTCGTGAGCCCGCCAGGCCCGATGTCAGTGTGCGCTCTTCTTTCTGGAGCTCTCGTGGAGTGGTGCTGCAACGCGCGGGTCCTCTTCAAGCAGTGGTCCGTGCAGGCCACCAGATCACTCCGTGACGCGCTCTTAATCCTGCAACCACTCTGCTTCGCGGTCGGACCGCTTCATTGGTGGTCCGCGAGTGGTGCCGATGTTTTTGTTGTGGCTTTACTGGAGCATCGATGTTCCTTGTGTACTTAAAAGGGTGATTTGTTCCAGATTCTTTGAGCGTAATGTACCGGAGAAATGCAGGATTTTTGCGGGCCTTGAGCGGAGCTCCTTTTTAGGCGTCCGCTTTTGCCGCTATCTTGGACACGCCCCCTACGCACATGCGTGGTTAAGGCAGAGAAAAAGGGAGTCAGCATCGGGAGAAGACGCAGTCAGGTAAGTGGCGCTGGGGCAGGGTTGGGGGATCGTTTTTAGGGGTGGGGTAGATTAAGGGCTTGGGGTGGGGGTAGGTCGGGGTAGTTTGTTTCTTAGGGGCGGGGTGGGGGATCAGGGTAGTTCTGTTTTTTCGGGGTGGGGAACGGGGCAGTTCTGTTGTTAGGGGTGGGGGTTTGCTAGTTTTGTTTTGGGGGTGGGAGGGTCGGAGTACTTTTGTTTTTTGGGGAGTAGGGTCGAGGTAGTTTGTTTTTTGGGGGTGGTGGGTCAGGGTATTTTGCTTTTTGGGGTGGGGGTTGGGGTAGTTTTTTTGGGGGGGGGTTGGGGTTGTTGGTTTTAGGGGTGGGGGGTCGGGGTAGTTATGTTTGTGGGGGGGTGGGGGATCGGGAAAGTTTGGTTTTTGGGGGTGGGGGAATCAGGGTAGTTTGGTTGTTGGAGGTGGGGGGTCAGGGTAGTTTGGTTTTTTGGTGGTGAGGGGTCAGGGTAGTTTGGTTTTTGGGGTTGGGGAATTGGGATAGTTTCGTTTTTGGGGTAGGGGGTTGGAGTAGTTTGTTTTTGGGGGTGGGGGATTTGAGTAGTTTGGTTTTTGGAGGTGGGGTGGAGGGGGTCGTTGGTTTTTGGGGTGGAGGGTCTGGTAATTTTGTTTTCAGGTGAAGGTAGTTTTATTTTTGGGGGTGGGGTTGGTTGTTTTTAGGGCGGGTGAGGTTTTGGGTTAGGTTTTAGGGCTTGGGGTAGGTGGGGAGTATCGGGGTAGTTGTATTTTTAGGGCGGGTGGGGGGGTTGCATGCAAAAACTATACATGCGGTTCCACATATGCCTTTAATAGGCATGCCCTTACAACGAAAAATCGTGGTAAAGGCATTTGTGGAAACAATGCGGTTGTTGTTCTGACCACGTTGTTCAGGCATGCATGGTTGGCGCATGCGTTGTTCCATCATACATTAAGCATGTATACCATGAATCTGAAAAATCCTGACAAACCAAGTTCTGATTTTGGACAAAATGCAATGATTTTAAAGCTGGATGTAAAATCTCATGCTTCTAAAATTGCATGGGTATGCAACGCTTCACGGAATGCTAGACATTCTGAGGCATATTCACTAACATTTCATGCAGTGCAGTGTGGCACAGCAAATGAAGTTGCTGTGCTGTTTTGCGTGAAAGGGAAAGAGGTCCATATTTTCAAAGATATGGTGCAATTCTGCTCTCTCCAACACAGGCACCCTTGCATCCTGATGCAAGACTGTCTGTGTTTTGGTCAGATTAGTTTTGTAAAGAAAAGGATACCTTAATGCACAAATCCTACAGAATGCACAGTATCCCACAGGCTGTGTTTAAACAGGACACCCCTTTTTTGGGGGACAATTTTGCAAGTTTCTTCCATCAATGTCTTTTTTACTCGAGGATTCCCGATTAAAGGTGTGGTGCCATTATTCATCCAATTTAAGAAAGTGGCTTAAGGTCATATCCAGCCAACTTCAGGTTAATAGCTGTCCTCGACAATGAGGCTAAGTTTTATGCTAGTCATCTTCTAGAGGATCTTCAATCCTAGGTTGGTCTGAATGGCTTAATTCCCATTTCCTAAACAGGGTTTTCGGTCACTAATGGGACGTCCACAAACCTTTTAGCATTGTCCATCCTGACAGACAAGGCACGACTCTCGGCCTCGGTGCTGCACTCATGCTTTGTCGACTTAAGGGCAGCCTTTGTTCGGGTGCCCAGGTGCGCTCTTTGGGTGAAGCTACAACGTTGGGGTATTCCTTGTGTGCTCTTGGGGGCCATTATCGAACTACATACTGCCACTTGGATTTGTATCAAACTAGGAGATGGTTGCTCTGTCTCCAGAAAAAATTCCAAAGTTTCGCAGGTAAAACAGGGTTGTGCCCTGCTGTTCAATTTGTATATTTTTGGCATGTCATCTGCACTCGATTCTGTCAACTCACATTCCCCCAAAATTGGGGGCCTGTGACTGAGCCATCTGCTGTTTGCGGATGACCTGGCAATGCTTAGCCATACAAGGGTTGGCAGTCAATGGCTGCTTAATAAACTGGCCTCGTATACAGCTAAGAATGATCTAGAGGTAAATCTGCTTAAGATAAAAGTGGTCTCATTATGCAGGAGAAGGCTGCTGAGCACCAGTTGGTTCTATAAGACTAATAAGCACACCTCTGACTCATCAAATAAATACCTGGGAGTGCATCTCGACACCAGAGGCAGCTTTGCCATTCAAAGGAAGGAGATGGAAGCCAAAGCGTTTGCTTGTAGGTTGCCTTGGCAACGTTATCTAGAACATTGAGGGGGCCTAGTTTGCTTCCACTATTGAAGGCTATGAGCGTAAAGATCATCCCTTCACTGTCTTATGGTTGAGAAGAAATGATGGATATTGGTGACGGGTTATTAAACCGGCTGGTCACTAGGATCTATAAGAGGGTTCTCCACCTACTGTAAACTGCATCTCCTGGGCAAGTGAGGCTGGAATTTGGGCTTGCGGACCAGCAAGCTGTGGGCTCCGGGGCGTTTTTGAAATGTTGTCATAAATTGCACAGGGTAAAGTCTGGCAGTTTAGAGTCAGTACTATGGCGGGAACTAAGCGCAAACAAGAGAAAAGGGTCATATCACCGCTTTTTGGTCAATTGTAGACAGTTACTGGAAGCCGACGGGCTCTGGGCAGCCAATCTGTTTCACCCTGTATTTAAGCTGGGGATGAAGAAGAGCATTCAGCTCTGGTCTTATAGTGACCGAGCTCTTCTAGGATACCAAAAGCACGCCTGGTCAGTTATTAACTCATTTCACCCAAGCTCCCCCTTGGGCTATCTCTCCTGTACCTATGGCATCCACCTGAAAGAAAAATGTATGGCATTGAGGATGGGTGACTGCGGCTTCCGTAAACATGCACTGTCTTGGCGCTAAGCGCCAGGGGAGGGAGTTACGTGTAGGGGCTGTGGTATCGGGGAGGAATCCCCGAACATGTGGTTTCTTTGTGCCCATCATTGCTTCAGGAGTGGAGAAGACTGCTGCGGACAAAGTGGAATGAACTGGGGGTCTGCGACTGCCAACAGGCTGTAATAGCATCATTGGATCCTAAGAATACAATGCTAAATGTTTCGGCGGTCAAATTTATCAAGGCCACCTTGGCCAAATTTCTTTGGGCACTGCGAGTGCAGTTCAATGTGCTCTTACCCCGTTCAGGTCGAGCTATCCTGATCAGTACCTGAACTTTCACCTTTGTCACTTGGCATGTGCCTTATGGTTGTCAATGGGTTACTGAATTAGAGCACGCCTGCACTTAAAGGGTAGGGGGTCTATTGTCTAATCGATGTCCTGTTGAAGTCCCCCTATTCATTGGTAACCATTGGAATGTATTGTTAAAGGTTTCGAGCGCATGTCTTTTCGCGCCATCAATAAAGATAATTTTAACTGTGTATTATATTATTGATTGGTATTGGTTTTTATTTTGCAACGGATTTTAAATTGTAATGTATTTTATTATCCAAACAATAAAGATGATTATTCCCCCCTACAGAATGTAGCACACACACACATCAGATATAACGAGGAGAAATAAAGATAGTTCTCGTTACGGCATCCTCAGGTAGATGCAGCACGTTGGTGCAAACCCACATTTACAAGTCCTTGTAACTATGGGTTTGTGTCAAAATGCATGAGTCGATGCACAGAAATGCCCATGGACTACCCATGTCACGCATACCTGATACAAGGTAACTTAAGGCAGCCAAATGTACTGTGTATTGTTACTTTTTCTTTTTTAGCAAAGCCACATAAGGCCATACACACCGGGATTTGCGTTGCTTTGTAAATCCCAAAATGGATTTTGTGCCTGGGTTGTGCCAACAAAGTGAACCAACCCCAATGCAAAATCTTGGTAAATCTGGGCCTTTGTAATTCTGATACTAGTTGACATACCATAATTCTGAAGTTTGAGAACATGCATGAGCCTGCGACAGGAGATCTTATTTTTGTGAAAAATAAAGACTGCAGGTCTGCATTTTTCATACATTTGTACATTTCACACTAAAGCACGTCTAGGGCCTGTCTGGGAACCATATCCCTAGCAAATTTTGTCAGACCAGTCCCAAAGGGTGCATAATGTGCAGGCGGACCACTAGAAAGGGGCTAGGTGGGTTGCCTCTCCAAGAAAATTTGTGAAAACACATTTTTCATTATATATTAAATTGGATTAGTTTTTAAAGTATAATAAATGACTTTACAGTGCACCAGAATACAGCAATCTTTAATGGGGTTCTTCTATGATTCCCTCATCATCAACCTCTAACAGTGACTCTCATCTTGCCATAGCCCCTCTCTCACATGTATTTCATCTGTTTTATAGTATCTCTCTTAACTGCATAGGATGTTGGAGCACTTTACATCACACACACATACAGAGACAATGAATCATACATGTGTAAATCAGTCTATAGAAAATGTTGACCATGGGGACTACAAAGTGTAGGATTCACATCTCATACATACTGGTAGGCATTTTTAAGAGTACTTAGTCTGGGGAAGCAAAAACACAGGATTCAGAACAAAACACAGTGGTTGGGATTGACTTTACTACTACCAATTTATTTCTACCCAAACAAACCCTTTTTTAGCAAAAATAGGGCAATCAAAGACAAGGAATACACATAACTTTCTAACCTGTACTATGCATTTTGCATGCAGCTCTCAGTAGGCAGTTGATAGCTTCCAGTAATAGATTATGATTGTAACTTATGAACGGTACAGTAACAAAATTATTTTTGTCACAAAAGAAGTATCCCACTGAGCAATACACATAAAATACTGCTCTAGGATCTGCATAGTACACGTTCTTTGCAGCAGGCATATTAACCCTGTATTCTACCTTAGATGAGAAAAAAAACTGCCACTAGACAAAACCCTGACCTCTCTCTAGCAGGCATATTAATCACCAAGGTATCTTGGCACTTTTGTTGTTGCCTGAAAACTGTCGACTATACAAGGAACTCTGCAGTGCTTTTAAAACTGCTGCACGCTACAAAACCCGCCCCCAGTAACAAAAGCAGCTCCTAACCCTTCCAGCCTCCAGGGAAAACGCCCATTGACCGGTACGGCCAGTCGACCCGTCAGCACATCCATTTTTCTCTGAATTTCTCCTAATAAATCCGTAAGCTACTCGGAAACCAGAGAAAGGTAATCACTGATTCTGACTAGGAACTGTCAGTTTTTATACCAAGGAAATCATATGGCTTTGTACATAGTAATGTAACTCCATGTAGCAGTGAAAGCGTGCTGTTAATAATTACTACCCCACCATTATGAAAAACATTGATTGTTTATAATGCACACATCTAATGTATTTTCCATCCTTTATTTGTCCTCAGCGGACCTGTTCAATTACAGCTACTTCACAGTCAAGTTTTGCTTGAACAGCAGCAGTTGCAACCTTCATTTAAACAGAAGTTTCGAGTCGATATGAGCAGTTTGAACTCTTTGCCTCCACCAACTGAACAACAGCATGAATCTCCTGCCAACCAGCTACGGAAAGTTACGTACCCAGAGCCATTCGCTTATACTAGACCTAAAGAATTTGGTGCCTCTCGAACAACAACCACATTTTCACCGCTAAACTCTGCTGTTCGAATGTCCAGCTTCACCCATTCTGGAAAGCCACCATCTCCTTTAGCCTTTGCAGAGCCCGTGGTATCGTCGTCCCTGAAAAAGCTGTCCAGTCAGAATTCGTTTGCAGATCATACAAACGCTCAAACCTCGACACCTACTATTAGGATTCAAAACCCAGCTGCTTTTCTCAGAACGGTTCTTCCATCATTGCCTTCTATCCCACCCCTAACCAACAATATGGGTCTACCTCGAAGTGCACCAACATTGTAAGTTTCACATTGCATGCTGATATACAAGTTTGATTAATTGTAATTATATTATATTTGATTACTGTAGTTATTTGTTCATATTTCCACGGCCCCAATCACAAATATTGAACTGAACTTCCATATGGCTAGTAACTACTGCCATTGCATAAATCAAAATTCTGAGTATCTCTATAAAGTTAAACACCGTACACTCCACACTTTACCCATGTAAATTAAGGCAGATCAAACTTGAGGATAAATATATGGTAAATTGCTATACCCACAAATTTGGTGTGGAATACACCAACTCCACAGGTAATTCTTGATTTTTCTGAGCAGTGCGCAAACTAGTAGGGGGCAGATTTACTAAGGGTTTGAGTTGTCCTTGTGTCACAGAACGTGACGCAAGGCAACACAAGCCCTTAATTGGGATTTACTAAGCCACAGAAAGCCACCTTGCATTACTGCATGGTTTAGTAATACCAATGTAATGCAGGGTAACACGTTTTCCTGCCTTTCATTACTTTGCTGCAGGGAGGCTTTCCATGGGTGGAATGTAGGTGTTCGCACACATCCACCCATGTTTTTTGACACTATCCCAGATTTACCAAGGTCTGTAAACCTGGGATTGCGCCAAAATAGTACACCTCCAGGTCCTCAGCTTAATGAGTAGAAATATCTTGATTTCTCCTCGTAACTTCTTTTTTGTATGTGTGATGTATTCAGCAGCACACATACAAAGAGGAAAATGCCTTTCAGGATTGATTTTGTGTAGGAAGGTGTCCTTTCGTACACAAAAGCAATCCTGCTCGTAACGCAGGCAGCCTTGCACCGTGGTGCAACGGTGCCTGCATTGGTACTAGGCAGGCATAAGAGTGCCAGCGCTAGGAGACAGCAGAAATGTGCCATTCCTTAATAAATGTGGTTAATTTTTGCCCTCTACCTTTCACGCAATGCTTCACAGCAAGTTATCCTGCTGCATTGCGTGAAATATAGGTAAATTTGCCCCTTGGTATTTACTGCTGCACTTGGTAAATACATCACTCTATAGCATTTATAATCAAGGATAATGTTCTACGAATAGCAGGGAAAGCATTTAATCTAGGCATTATTTGCAATTAGAGAACCTAAAATGAGAATGTTGTTCTGAAAAGTTTGTTAGAGCCATTTGCATAATCTTATTCAGTGAAGGAACAGAAAAAGTGGAAAGATATCATGGAATGTAAAGGATCAAGACAGCTATTGTTGTGGGAGGTTGACAATACTGCAGATATGAAGGTGGTGGAAAGAAGTTGGATGGGTATGCAGAGGATAGGTGAAGATGAATACTGAGCATTTATGCAGTGAAGAAGGTTGAGTACTTTGCACAGCTGGAGAGCATTAGCAAGTTATCTGCAAGGCCATCAGTCGTCCAACCATTTTCAATTTTGAGAACTATAGTACAATGAAATATCAAGGAAATTCAGGGTACATTGCAATTACAACACCAAAAATGACTATGGAAAATGTGACAGCATACTAATCAGACATGTCAAAGATCCCTTTGTAAAGATGGAAATTTCATTCATACACTGTTGTATTCACAAACATTCTGGAAGGCACTATTAGATAAGTTATCCTTATTTGTTTGGTTACCATTGGATTTGTGGCTTAAAAATGTTCTCTTGGGATTGTTAAAAGATCTATACTTGATAAGAGGTTTTGTTACCTTTGTTGTTTTAGAACCTGTGGTTGCTAACAGAAACATATAAAGTGACGTGAGGGATAGTGATATTCCGGAAAAGGTAATCTGCTTAGTACATGAACAAACATTAGAGACTGGAAGACAAAGGGACAAAAAGTCTACTGTCCCCACCCTGTTAAAAAACAACTGAGGGCATTGAAAGAATTCTTGACAATGACAATCTGACAGATGAGTGAATGTAGTAAGCTCTGATTAGACATATGGTCCTAAAGCCAGTCCAATCTTTACAGAGGTTCTGGGAGAACAAGAAAGGTTTAAGTCTGAGAACTTGAAACCTGACTGTAAGAAATTGGATCGCTGGTTGAGGGGAGTGAAACCCTTTTTAAGCAGCAGCCACAATTCTTCTCATGGTGTAGTCACAAGTAAACCTAAATTAACCTGTGCTCAACCGTTGGGTAGCTTGGCACAGAGAAGTCAGGCTTAACTCAGAGGCAATGTGTAAAGTATTTGTGAAACACTTCAAACAGTACACAGTGAAATTGCACCACAAAAGGAACCCACACCAGTTTAGAAGAATAGAATACAGTTTAATAAATAAAGTAAGACCAAAATAGCAAAAAGCCAATCATTAGAACCAGAGTTATTAATAGTTTTTGAAGATTGTAGTGAAAATAGTGCCAAATGCACGAAAGTGCTAACTCAGGAATTTGGTCTCATTGTACCAGGACAAAGTCACACCTTCAGGCTGACTGCAATGGAATGCATGTCAGCTACAGTCACCAGGTTAGGCCTGCTGAAGTTTATCTTCTCAAATTCAAGGTAAGAGCCCTGTTTCCATTGTAGAGGGCCACAAGGAGTAAGGAGAGCATCAATGGAGGCTGTTGGTGAAGCAGTAATTGCTGGCCTGCGTTGGGCGGGTGTTACTGGAGCATCGCTTTAGTGTTCCTCTGCTAGCAGTCAATGCTTTAGCGTGAAGAGGCAGCTGGCAGAGATTTGAGTTGTAAATGGGACCTTTTGCGTTCGAGAAGAACCCAGAAGCTTCAGTTCATGTCCTTTAGGCCACACCAAGGGTTCATGATCTGATGGGCACCACTTGGAGTCCAGGAACTCGCTGCAGCTGGGTCCAGAGGCTAGTGCAGAATGTTAGGAGCCTTTTATGTCTCTGAGGCTCAGATCAGGAGGCCAGCAGACTAGCCCTTGGAGTCACTCTGGTGTCCTGGGTTCAAGGGTGAATTTACGGATCCAGTCTCTCCTCACTAAGGCAAAAGGGCAACAGGTCCTTTAGAGCAGCAGTCCAGCAGAGTTGCAGTCATTGTAGCAGCATAGCAGTCCTTCTTCCTGGCGAACTATCTACAGGTCCAGAAGTGTACTGAAGAGTTGGTGTCTGAGGTCCAGTATTTATACCCAGGTGTGACTTTGAAGTGGAGGAGAAGCTTCTAGAGGTTTCTTTTTGAAATCCCAAGGTTCCCTGCCTTCTATGTCCTTGCTCCAGAGTTACTACAGGGAGTACACAGTCCTTTGTGTGGAGGCAGGACACAGTCTATTCAGGTGTAAGCAGGGCTGCACCGAGCTCCTCCTCCTCATCCTGCCAGTAATGGCCATTCCAAGCACATCTAAGCTCCTTATTGGAGTTTGCATTACAATGCCTCCAAAACAGGGGGGGAGTACCAGAATAGTGCTATGGGTCACAGCTGGTAAATGCATTGAAAGGAGAATTGGGTTCCTAGTCAGAACCACAGGGAGAAGGGAAAGAACAAGACCCCCACTGCACCCAAGGTGCTAACTTTCTCTGGGTGCCACCATGAAGGGCATTACAAGAAGGACTGTCCAGTTAAGTTAGCCAAATGTCATCTGCAAGTTTGATAGCCAGTATGTTACTGGTAGAGACTGGTATCAGTGAGGGCCCATTGTCACTCAACCTAGTTGCTGTGGGTGAGTGTTCCAAATACTCCTCAGTACTTTCAGCCAAACATCATGGAATTTGGGAGTGAGATGGGAATCATTGAGAACAGTGTTAAAACTGAATATTAACCCCCAGAATATCCTGGTACAAAATATCGAGGGCCAGAATATAAAAAGCTAAGTGCATAGAGTGAAGTATAGATTTTATAGATATTTTAAGAGAAGTATAGATTTTATTTCTAACTCCACATCTGTGTACCTTGAAGGTATATGTACTGCGTAGTTACATATATCTGGCGTTAAGTATAGAAAATCTAGACTTACTTAAGTGTCAGTATTTTCTTTTTGATAGGTTGTCCTCAATATTATGTCCCATTGATACTCTGGGGACAATATTCAGGGTGCACACCTTTGGAAACAAGGCTTCTCTCATAAGGAAGTAGGGATCCAGATTTAACATAGGATTATGTTGCCCTTGCGTCACACAAGGTGACACAAGGACAATGCAATACTTAGGTCAGATTTACCAAACCACCCAAGGCCACTTTGTGTGGTCCTGCGTTGCTTGGGAGCTCTGGAGTGATGCCAAACAGTGCACGTCGCTGCCTTGCATTAGGATGTGCTGTGAAGGTGTCACATCAGAGAAGTGTGGGCGTTCCCATACATCCACCCATGTATTTTGGCACATTCCTAGATTGACCTTAACTGATTACCTAGGAATGCATCCACATTGTACACCTTCCCAAAAGAGGTGCCCTTCCCAAAAGAGGTGCGAGGAGGAGAAATGTCTATTTCTTCTCACTGCTTCCTCTTTCTAAGTGTGCTTCATTCATCAGAACACTTAGGAAGAGGAGACTGTCTTTAAAGATTGTTTTGTACAGGAGGGTGCACAAAACTATCCTATCTGCAACACAGGCACCCTTGCACCATAATGCAAGGGTTCCTGTGTTGACGCTAGGCACCCACAAGTGCACCAGCGGAAGGAGAGAGCAGGAATGTGCCACATTTTGATAGATATGGTGCATTCCTTCCCTCTCCATTTGATGCAGTCCAACACAGCAAGTTGTCTTTCTGTATTGCACTTTATCAAATTTTGGTTAGTCTGGGCCTACTGGCACCCAAAGGACTATGGTTGAGAGGAAGTATCTCAGCTTGAGGAAATTCTCTTGGTACTATTGGGAATGGCTTGTTAGCGAGCAGGGACTGCATGAAGTATCGCTTGCCAGGTCTGTGATAGAAGTCAAGGGTAAAACATGGTTGGTCTAGTAGCACAAAAGTAACATGGTGTTGGGAGCCAGGTTAGCAATCACCTCATTGCACTCAGGCTAGAGTCAGTCCAAGAGGCGTACTTGGCCTGGACAAGTTCAGCTGGGCTGACCAGAGCCCAGGTTAAACGTCAGCCTCACGAAGAGACTGTGGCCAATCCAGATTGGAGGGATCAGAATAGAGTAGTGATAACGCGTCCCAATCTAGATAATTTACTCACTCTGGGACTCGTTTTAGTCCGATGAATCTTTTGACCCTTATTGAAGTCTCCTTAAGACGAGATAACTAATCAAAATGTCAATCAATAAATCAATAACCTCATCAATATTCACAATAGCAAGTCAATCAAATTAGTTAATGACCTCAATAGGAATCGGAACACACCATGACCTTTCAGTCATGAATAACCACACAGAATTTAGTAAGATTTATGATATTTATTCCCTATTGATTACACTCTACTAGCAAGTTTATTAGTCTCAAAACCAGAAAACACATCAACAATGTCATAATATGGCAACTCAAATAAGATTTCAGCAAAGCAAAGATCATAAACATCAGTACATAGCACAACGTCAACATTGATTAATTTTAGCAGAGTATCATTAGCGCATTATTCAACAAAGCATAGATTCAGTCATTTGTCTATTTGCGTCCGTTTAGTGAACTCCTTAACTAACCCCGAATTAGCATTAGCATGTTGGGCTTCATGCAAAACAATTTAGCAACACAAATTTAGAAAACATCTATCTATGCTCTCTATCAAAAGAAGCAGTTGGTACCTAGAAAGAAAAGGCAAAAAGACATTTACAATCTCATCATCATATAGTTACCCTCCGTAATGAGTCAGCATACAGAGTCAGTCTTCATCCTCAGGACATCAGTTGATTCGCCATCAGCCAGGAAACACAACAAAGTTCAGCAAGACGGGGCAATAAGGAATACCTCTCTCATAAGGAGGAAAAGTATAGAACGGGCTAGGCAAAAGGTGAGGATGGTTTGAAGAGTTAAACAGCAAAGTCTTTAAGCAGAGTATCAAAGTGGCTGGGTGATAGCAAAAGGCACGTAATGGCTAAGGTAAAAGAATGGCATATATTGGCTCATTTCTCCTTGGGTCATGCGATTATATTAAAATTGTCGAACAAGTCTCTAATTTCCAATTGGTCAAGTTTTGGTGCATCATTATCTCCATCCAATGGTTTACTTGTCGCCTCATTAAGATTGTCACCCCATAACAGTTCTCAGGTAGTTTATTGGTTCCTAGGTTTGACGCCTCCAACGGGTAGAATGGCAGGTGAGGAATAAGTGACATTTGTTACTCAAGTCAGTAGTCCCATTGTCTTCCCTAGTCTAAATGACCTTGTACCTGTTGCGAATTACACTGTTGTGCTCCACAAGAATGTCTCCTTGAGCAAGTCGGGTTCTCATGAGAAGATTTACTACGGTTACACTCACATCTCTAACTCCTGGAAAAGTAAATTTTCATGTCCTTCAGCAAGTCAGCACATTGCACGTTAGAAAAAACACATTTAATATGCAACCGGGCAGCTAGGCCCGACTCATGCTAACTAAGGCCTAGTGACTAATTTGCAATTCTAATACATATAACTCTTAATACTAATACAAAATCATACATTAGTACATTAATATTTCATTATAAGGCAGTTTCATTAATCATCGTATGAATTGGTGGCCACTCCCCGTGGGCACATTTCATACACCTACGTTAACGTTTACATTTTTTATGCGATTTCACTAAGCATTATATTGCAATCTTCTCATGTTAATTGTTAGATTTTAATCACACTCCATCAATCCCTCCTCTGATGACTCTTGTCATGACACAAATCCACTCTTTACTTTTCTTTCACTTTCTTAGTTCCTTCATTTCAATTTGTTCCCCCATTTTTGTCTTTTCGTATTTTGCTTTGAATATTTTCTCCCTTTTCTTTTCTTCCTTCCTCATATTGCGTTTTGCCAATTTTTCTCTAATTCTTTTACTAATTTTACATGATAACCATAGTCCGAATAAACAAGCTAAAACAATTAATATCCCCTGTATTCTTTTTGCAAGTATCCCATGCCAAATATTACTAAACCAACTTCCCACTTTAGCAAGTCCCTTTCCAACCTTTTCCCAAACTCCAGGTTCTTTCAGCTCCTTCAAATATTTACTATCTCTTGTTAGGTTAGTAAGCATACTCCTAATCTTATTACTATTATCGGGTATATAGGCACAACAGTGGCGCTCATTAAGCATCCTACAGACTCCACCACTTTTCTCTAAAAGAATGTCTAAAGCAAGCCTATTTTGAAGAGTCATAGCCCTCTCCGCAGCAACTTAAGTATCCACCAAGAGTATAGCACCTGTGAAGTTCGTTAGCATGTTATCCACAATAATAGACAACTTTCAAATCTTTATGGAGTTTAAGATAACTCCCACTGAAGGAATTATTGCTCCAAATATATCACCCACGACAGCAGCCGCTGTCTCTCTTTTCTGTCTAGTATGATGTAATTCAGACACTTTAGGAAACTTTCTTAAGTCATCAAATTGGTAAATATTTGGAAAAACTATTCCCAAATAACATGTCCCACACTATCCCTTTGGAAGACGGTAATAAGCATTAAGTCCACATATGTAATAGATCCCCGGGATCGCTGGATCCTTTCCATTTAACATAAATGTCCACTTACTCTGAAACAAAAACACATGTCTGCACTCACTTGTTCCCACAAATAGTGTCATGGTCAGATTTTGGCCTATATATACACAAAGCTTTCCTACGTACAATGCCTCTAAAGCTAATTTGCCTTGTGTCTTTATTGCACTATAAGCAAAATCATTTGCAAACGTTAGTTTCTCTAATCCGTTTTCTAGCTTCTCTTTTAAAGCTTTTCTTCTGTCATCAGTGTGATCTAAAAAGCTCTTCTCTACAGGCGTAAGCAGGTTAGATTATTGCGATGCGCATAAGCTGTACCAAATGTCAGTGTGGGCTCAAAGAAACCCCTAACTATTTTTAATACTATGATCTCTAGCTACCTTACTCAAATATTCATTTATAGGCACAAAAGAAAACACTACATCTAGATTAGAATAGAAGTACTGAATACATTCTTGATCATAAAGCCTTGTTAATAACAAACTACAACTTATCCCTTAGGTTAATGGCAAACTATGATAAGTAACCCCTTCTTGTACTGACGAAGGAATCTTTGTGCACACATAACAATTCTTCACATCCATTGTTTCAACATACTCATTCAACAAGCGATAGAAAACGTTAGTAGATAGTTCCCCTTTTGTGTTAGTTCCCTCATGCAAATATTTCGTATCCTGCTCATATCTCTCCCATGGTGTTAGTGTAGCAGTCTCAGGAATTGAAGCATTGTTAGTCCCACTCTTATCCACCAATGGCATTCCCACAATCACACCTATGATTATTATCGCACTCACAACACCCAAAATAATAACCAACCATCTACAAATCCTACTCCCCTTACTATTATCTCTAGTGTTACTCATGATCTATAAAGAATCAGAAAGCAGAACAATATAAAGGCAAACAATCAACTGAGGAAGGCCTAAAGCTCTTTTTTTTTTTCTCAAGCAAAGTCTTTCTTTAGCAAGTATTTACAGCGTTTCACTCACTTGCAGGATCCGTGTCAAATCAGGTTAGCAGCTTGTCAAAATCTTTTCTTTTAAAAAAAAGTAAATTCAGGTTAACAGTGTCACATCCGGTAATTTATCAGTCTCCTTTTCTCTCAGCTTTTCAGCTTTATTTCGAATTTAACACAATCTCTTTTCTCTGTGTCAAGTTCAGATGCCGTAGTATTGACCTGGAACCTCTCGATCAAAACAGAATGCCAAGAACTACTGTTGCCACTCAGCTGAGGTTGCATAAGCCCATTCAGGACCTGCGTATCTTCTGTTTGCTATTCTCTTCCTTTTCAATTTGCGGTCACCCTGCAATTCTGCTTCACTCAGGTCTTCCTTCCTTGTGGTATCAACCTCTTCCTCTATTGTTTCGCTGATGACTACTTTCCCTTTTCCAGTTTGCAATTCTGGCCATTTATCTCCTTTCAGTACCTTTCTTATTTTTCGCATTTCTTGTGGCTGTTCTCCACCCTCCTCTTATGCTATGGTGTCTTCTCTTGATGGACCTGCAATTTGCTCAGGAGGAGTCTGGCTGCTTTGTTTCTCTCCTGACTCTTTCCCTTCGCCTTCTGGGTCTGTCACTGGCTCTACATCAAACCTGTGTCCGTCTGCTTCTGGGAGAAACTCTCTTTGTGTCGGTTCCCCTGGTGCCTCAGTTTTTTATTTGAGTTCATTCGGTCTAGAAATTTAGACCATTAAAATTCAAAAATAACAGTCTTCCATGATAAGTTTAAACCATTAAAATTCATAATAACGATGATCATACATGATACTGATAAAACCTAATAGCCAGCAATCGGGTAAAATGTTATGGTAAAATCCTCAGAACTAAGGCTACGGTCATACTTAAAATACAGTAAAAAGACATACAATAAGATAAAAGAACTTGGATAAAAAACGTATGTCCATCATACAAATATATACAGCTATTACCTTCCATGGAACTTTGCTCAGTGTCTTAGCCAATTTGTGAGCTAATAAAATTCATTATCATGTATAAAATGTTTTATCAAGTGGCGTGGCAAATTTTGGGTGGAAGTTCATCTCTATAAACTTGTGGGATCTCTACTACTCATATAAGAGGCCGCGGGTTCCTAGTAAAATTCCTAAAGATACCACATAAAAGTTAAGAAAATTCACATCAATATCAGGTTGCATGACACATCTAAAGGATAGGAAACAGAGAAAAATATATTTTGTTAAAATCTCCTTCTATGGACAGGAAAGGTGCCTAACCGACTCGAGTACCCTTGGCTGAAATAAACCTATGGCGGATAAACCAGGCTTTTGATAGATATTTGGTGACTGAACTAGCTACCAGTCTGAATGTATCATATTTACATATTCTGGTCGCGTTAGCTCTATCCTGCAGTAATACATTTTTACAGAGGGGAATGATCCACCTCCCTCTGGGGCTCTTGTATAAGGGGCAGAAAAACAGCATATGCTCAATTGTTTCCTTACAGTGGTGGCAAAATATACATCTATCAGTTGAAAGGTTGCTTGGTGGCCAGCGAGCCGTGTAGCTGTTAATAGGCAAGGTACCATATCTTAGCTGGAGATATAAGGCACGGGCATATGGAGGCACACGGAGATTCATAAAGTTCTCGGGCCAGGGTTCATGTTTGAGTTGAAGAAATTCTATTGTTAGCCTGCCCGCCCCATTATGATGCAGGGAATCTTCATTGATTTTCTCTGAATATCTTCTTTTGACAAGTTGCCTTGTGTTATTGGGGATCAATTCAGGGTGTTTCCAGTAATGGGGAAATCCTATTTTGTCCCAGGCAGATTTCATCTCCTTCAGCCAAAGGATTTTTTCCGGTCCCTGGGGAGATGCTATGAGTTCTCTTATCGCCACCCTAAATGGTTCAAGTTTGGCAGTTTTCCATAGACGGATCCAGTAAGAGAGTGATCTCAGGCCCGCTATAGTTTTAATACTATTTAATCCTAAATCGAGCCTAAGAGGGGTCATTGGTGTGCCCATCCCTAGCCTGGAAACCTGTCTGAGGAAATGGTTTTCTTTGGTTTGTAAAATGTCCAATTTTCTGTGCAAACCCTAAAGTTCTGCTCCGTACAGGGCCGCTGCACGTATTTGAACATTATAAATCTCCGCAATTGTATTCAGGGGGGGACTCGGAGCCTTTCTAGACCTGCGTACTAGGGCCCCACCTCTTTGGCTTATAATAAGTGCCCCTTTGTCAATAGCTGCCTCCCAATTACCTGTATTCGATAGTCTGATACCTAGGTAATCAAACTCTTCCACTTTCTCCAGCGGAATTGAGTTAATTACTATTCTTGCACAAGATCGTTTCCTTGAAGTACTGTATATCATGAGTTTCGTTTTCTTGACATTAACGTCCAGCCCATAGTTTCTACAGAAGACACAAAATTGGTTGACCAGATTTTGAATTCCCATTGGTGATTTAGCTAGCAAGATTGTTTCGTCCGCGTATAGCAGACACAGGATTTTCTTTCCAGCCAATTAGGGCGAGTCGTTTATGCAGTTCTCTAAATAATGAATACAGTTATTTATGTAAAACAAGAATAGAGTGGGGGCCAGGACACAACCCTGTCTCACTCCTCTTTTAATGGCTACAGGATCTGTCAGCTCACCCTCCCTACTGCATCTAATTTGGGCATAGGTGTTATCATGCAGTCGAGTAATGAGTTTCAAGAGGCCAGATGGAACCCCCATATTGGAGAGTGTTGACCATAGCATATTCCTGGGGATCAAGTCAAATGCAGCTCTAAGGTCTATAAAGACCACATACAGATTTCCCCGCCCCCATGTCCACGTTCTTCCTTTTGATTGCCAGGAATCTCAGGGCTTGGTCTATGGTGCTTACAGCAGGTCTGAACCCCGCTTGTAAATTAGATAAAGCTTCAGACTCCGAAATCCATTCATCGAGGTGAAGCAAAAGATGTTTTGCATACATTTTTTGGGAGTTGTCAAGAAGAGACAAATCGGTTGGTAATTGGCAGGATTATTGGGGCTACCTTTTTTGAAGATAGGAACTATCTCAGCCCCTTTCCAGGAAGATGGGGCAGGGGCTCCAGCTGCAATTGCATTGCAGATTAGGTTAAGATAAGGTGCCCATATGTCAGGTCTTGTCTTATATAAATCGCCCGGAATCTTATCAGGGCCAGGGGCCTTTCCCCAATTCATTGAGTCTATTGCAGCTCTTTTTTCGGCTAAAGTGAATATATTCGGGGTGGCCCCTTGGATTATGGGTGCCTCACTTGAGATAGGCTCACTGTCACCCCTCCGGGTCTCAGCTCTTGCTGGAGTGACCAAGCCGTTCTCAACGGGCTCTTCTTCAGTCTCAGTTCCCCTTTGATTACTCTCCGGCCCTGAGACTTCCTTTTCTGTAGCTGTTATTCTCAATAACTCAAGTTCCTCATCAGTTGGACACGTCACCTTCTTTGTGTGACTGGCATGGATCCAGTTTGGAGTTCCCGCACATTTCACAGCAGCAGTAGTTGTCAGTATCACTTGTCACTTGATATGGCCCCTTCCAACTGGGCTCCAAACACGACTTCCTCACGTGTTTCTTGACAACAACCCAGTCACCGGCTTTCAGGATGTGACCTGGATCATTTATCGGTGGCAATGTGGTGGCTTCCACCTGGTGAGAGAAAGTGCAGACCACGTCAGCCAGACCCTTGCAGTAGTCCAACACCATATCATCCGTAATATTCACAATAGCATTTGCAGGCACTGCGGGCAATCTCATAGCTCGGACCATGAGAATTTCATGCGGTGACAGTCCTGTTTTCTTGTTAGGTGTATTTCTCATTGACATCAGCACTAAGGACAACGCATCAGGCCATTTCAAATTTGTAGCTGCACACATCTTTGCCATTCTCGACTTCAAGGTACCATTCATGTGCTCCACTAGTCCTGAGGCTTCGGGACGGTAGCTACAATGCAACTTCTGTTCAATGTTCAGTGCGGCACACAAGAGCTTAACCACCTAATTGTTGAAGTGACTTCTCCTATCTGATTCTAAAGAGATCGGAAACCCGAAACGTGGTATCAACTCCCTAAGTAGAAATTTCGCTACTGTGAGACTGTCGTTTCTACGTGTAGGGTAAGCTTCGATCCAGTGACTAAAGATGCACACAATCACCAACACGTACCTCAGACCTCCACACTCAGGCATCTCAATAAAATCCATCTGCATTCTGCTAAATGGACCTCCTGCTCTCCCAATGTGGCTCAAATTCACCACGGTCCCTTTCCCCGCATTCATCTGTTGACAGATGACACACCTGTGACAAATCACTTCTGCAGCTTGTCTGAACTTCGGGTTAAACCAGTCAATTTTGAACAATCTAATCATGGCATCTCTTCCAATATGTGCTTGTCCATGGTAAAACCTTGCAAATTGTGACAAAAGACTATTTGGCAAAACCATCTTCCCCTCATCTGAAACCCACAAATCATCAGGTCTTTGTACACATTGCATTTGAATCCAAGTGCGTTTCTCATCTTTGCTGGCACGTCCCTGCAACAGTTTCAGCTCTTCCATTGTGTCAACCACCCTTAATGCATAACCTGTGCATGTCTCATTTTCAGTTTCCGATAACAATTCCCACTGATCTTTGAACGATATACAGTTCAATGCACAAAACTTTGTGACTTGATCCGCATATCCGTTTCCCATTGACACAAAGGGGGTCATTCCAACCCTGGAATGGCGGTCGGTGTTAAAGCGGTCGGTGTTAAAGCGGCGGCAAAACTGCCAACAGGCTGGCGGGAGAAAAAATGGAATTCCGACCCTGGCGGAAACCGCCAACAGAGACCGCCACATTAACACACCACCCGCCATGGCGGTACAAACAAACTGCGTGGCGGTCACCGCCAACAGACAGGTGGGAGACAATGTACTGCCCACTGTATCACAACCTACCAATCCGCCACCTTTTCCGGGGCGGTAGCCCGCCGATAAAAACACGGCGGAAACAGCCATTTCGAAGGGAAAACGCTCACCTCCATACACCCCACGGGGAATCAGGACAGCATGAAAACCGAACTCCACATACTCCCAGCGATAGTCTTCCTGCTCCTCTACCAGGAGCACGAACGCCGGCGCAGAAGACAACGGTGAGTACTGCACCTACGACACAGGGGAGGGGGGAGGGGAAAATATTACGGGTACACACATACGCGACACACCCACCCTCACCCACTACAACACACACATCAATGCATAGCAACACATCAGAGTTACACCCCCCCAACCCCCCGGAAGAATGCAAATACAAAAGGAAATGATTCTAAACATTGGAATATATTGTATTACTGCCAAAAAAATATATATACACATCAAAAACTCTTATATACATAAATCTACAAGTCTGAGCATTGTAGCAGGCATTGTTCGTGGACCACTGGGCCCAAATCACATGGGCAAAGCCCACACAGGATACCTGACTCCAACGGAGAGAACACTGCAGGGGCATCAGATAGCAAAACTACAGGCACCTCAGGGGGAAGGGAAGGGGGGGCACCTCAGCCAGATGAGTGCATGACGCCAGATCCACAAGGGGCCTCCATGGCCACTGTTCAATCCTGGGGAGTGCAAAGCCACAGTCTCACAAGTCCAGACAGTGGGTGGGCTGCCCACTGTTACATCCTGGGGAGTGCAAAGCCACAGTCTCACAAGTCCAGACAGTGGGTGGGCTGCTCACTGTTACATCCTGGGGAGTGCAAAGCCACAGTCTCACAAGTCTCTACAGTGGGTGGGCTGCCAACTGTGACATCCTGGGGAGTGCAAAGACACAGTCTCACAAGTCCAGACAGTGGGTGGGCTGCCCACTGTTACATCCTGGGGAGTGCAAAGCCAAAGTCTCACAAGTGGATTACAGTCTCCACTGGTTCTGGAGGGGGCCTGGTGCCCAGAGTGCCTCGTGCAGCCCTGCCCGACACAGATGCGGGCCAGCCCCTGCCGCTCATGGGCCAGCGGTGCTTGAGATGAAGGGCCCAGTTCAGTGGTACTTGAGACGGCGGTGCCCAGTTCAGCGGTACTTTAGACGGCGGTGCCCAGTTCAGCGGTACTTGAGATGAAGGGCCTAGTGCAGCGGTGCTTGAGATGAAGGGCCCAGTGCAGCGGTGCTTGAGATGAAGGGCCCAGTGCAGTGGTGCTTGAGACGGCGGTGCCCAGTGCAGCGGTGCTTGAGATGAAAGGCCCAGTGCAGCGGTGCTTGAGACGGCGGTGCCCAGTTCAGCGGTACTTGAGATGAAGGGCCCAGTGCAGCGGTGCTTGAGATGAAGGGCCCAGTGCAGCGGTGCTTGAGATGAAGGGCCCAGTGCAGCGGTGCTTGAGATGAAGGGCCCAGTGCAGCAGTGCTTGAGATGAAGGGCCCAGTTCAGCGATGCTTGAGACGGCGGTGCCCAGTTCAGAGGTACTTGAGATGAAGGGCCCAGTGCAGCGGTGCTTGAGATGAAGGGCCCAGTGCAGCGGTGCTTGAGATGAAGGGCCCAGTTCAGCGGTGCTTGAGACGGCGGTGCCCAGTTCAGCGGTACTTGAGATGAAGGGCCCAGTGCAGCGGTGCTTGAGATGAAGGGCCCAGTGCAGCGGTGCTTGAGATGAAGGGCCCAGTGCAGCGGTGCTTGAGACGAAGGGCCCAGTTCAGCGGTTCCGGCCATGGCGGGGAGGTCATTTGCCACCTGTCCTGTGGCTGGCGTGGCCCTCCTGCCCATCTGTCCTGTGGCTGGCGGGGCCCTCAAGGGCAGCTGTGCCGGGCCTGTTGGTGGCCTCCTGCCCACCTGGGATGGAGCTGGTGGGGCCCTCCTGGCCAGCTGGGCTGATGGCAGTGTTGTCGGGCGTGCTGCCCTTCCCAGCCTTCCCTGATCACCTGTGGCCCTTTCCCACCTTGGGCGGTGTGCCAGCTGTCTCTACACTTCCTGCCGGAGCCATCGTAGGGGTTTTAGTCCCTGGTGTTTTCACCCTCTCGCGCCGGCCACTGCCTATCTTGGGATGTTTCTCCGGGGGTGGGCTGCCCGTGCCTTGGCTTCGTACCAAACTGGCTGTCCTGGAGGGTGGGGCACTCCACAGTCCATGGCAGATTGTGATGACAGGGGCCGGTTTTGTCGTGGCTGAGGTGCTGACTGCAGTCCTATGACATGGACGGGGTGGAGGAGTTGGTGGAAAGAGGTTGAGTTTAGACAGGAAAAGCTTTTTAGGAGCAGTGGGACGGGTAGGTGTAGTGAGTATGGGAGTGGAAGAAGATGTTGTGGTTGTAGGAGTTGTAAGTCTGGTGTCTTTGGGTGCAGGTGCTTGGGCTGGAGGCTGTCGTGAGGTGGATGGCTGTTGGGTGGGTGGCTGCCTGCGTTTGTGTATCTTGGAAGAGGGGGTCACAGACACACTGGGAGAGGACACGGGACGTGTAAATGGCAGTGGGGGTGGTGACTGCACGTGTGCGGGGGTTCTGGTGTGTATGCTGCTGAGGGACGTAGTGGCTGAAGATGTTGTGCATGCAGGTGTGAGTGGAGACGTGACAGGGAGGGAGGAGGGAGACGAGGAGGAGGGGGACACAGTGGAGGCAGTGGGTGTTGGTATGTCTGTATGTGGATGTTGCTTGTGTGAATGCCTGTGTGATGTGTGGTGCTTATGTCTGGCTGAGCTTCCCTTGGGTGTTGAGGTGTGTGCAGGCTGGTCTGATGGTGTGTCTGGGATAGGCAGAGGTACAGGTAATAGGGTATGGGTGGAGGAAGTTGGAGGGGGGAGGCTAGAGACAGGGACAATGGCTGCCATCAGTGCTGAGGCCAGAGTCTGGAACGATCGCTGAAGGGCAGCCTGACCAGAATGAATGCCCTCCAGGTATTCATTACTCTGGTGCACCTCCCTTTCTACACCCTGGATGGCATTCAAAATGGTAGACTGCCCAACAGTGAGCGTCCTCAGGAGGTCAATGACCTCCTCACTGAGGGCAGCAGGGGTGACTGGGGCAGGGCCTGAGGTGCCTGGGGCGAAGGAGATGCTCACCTTCCTGGGTGAGTGGGCACGGGCCAAACGCTGAGGGGCTGCTGGGAGGGCGGTGCTGGTGCGGTGGGTGGCGGCTGTACCTGTTGTTGCGGGGGCACAGATGTTGCCGCCACCACAAGGGAGCTCCTTTCAGAGGACGAGTCGGTGTCACTGATGTCTGCCCGAGTCCCCGCTGTGGAGCTCACCCTGCCCTCCATCCCACTGGTGAATTCGGAGTCCGTTGCGTGGCCCTCCATGGCCATGTGGGATGCAGCTCCCTCGTGCTCCGATGCCACTTCTCCTCCGCCTGATGATGCTAATGCACACATGAATAGGAAGACCACAAAAAAGGTGGGAGGCGAGAATAAAGACATGTTGAGTGCATGTATTGACGACACTGTTGGCGGACAGGACAGACACAGAAGCCCCCTGCACTACGCCGCGCACTTGGGGTCGAATACTCAATCCGTGGGACATGGCCTACAAGCCTATGGACGACATCTGCACACATAGATGACACAGGGCCATGAATAGCTGTACTTGGCACCCTACAGAGGTGGGGGGCGGGGGCACAGGGCCACCTCCACTGCGCGCAAAGTCAACAGAATGAGAGTGTACTCACCCCCTTGTGTCTGCTGTGATGTCCTCACGCCCCCATCCAAATCGGGGTAGGCCGCCGCCAGGATCTGGGACATCAGGGGGGGTCAAAGTCCGACTGGCACTCACGTTGGGAGGCCATCCCCAGCTGAGCCTCCGCCGTCTTCCTGCTCCAGTGGCGGATGTCCTCCCATCTCTTCCGGCAGTGGGTGCCCCGTCTGTGGTGGACCCCCAGGGTCCGGACGTCCTTGGCAATGGCACGCCAAATATCGATCTTCTGGTGGGCGCTGACCTATGTGAAATGTACGGGGGGAACAATAGTCATCACCTTCTGCACCCTCAATCTGAGTGGCCCCCCATCCCTACCCTTGCCATGTGGCACATGCTCTCACCGTCGTTTGATGCATGCCTCAATCGCTCCCCTCCCCACCATCTTTCATCCACCCCACTCAACACAGGCATAGCCCATAAAGCATGCTCCCAGTGTATTTACCTGTTTGTCTGGAGGACCGTAGAGTAGCGCGTACTGGGGGAGGACCCCATCCACAAGTTTCTCCAACTCCTGAGCAGTGAAGGCAGGGGCCCTTTCCCCAGTCGCATGAGCTATTGTCTCTTCCAGACCGAGGTCACAGCAGTGTGCTCGCTGTTGTCCTTCATAGGCACCGTCCGCTGGGACATGCGAGGAGATGGAGGAATCCTCCGGTGTACAGACCGCTGGTGGACCTGTCGACAACGGAGGAAAGACATGTCATACTGACATACAGGCTTGACCGAGCCACTATTCAGGAACTGTGTGCCCAGCTTGAGCCAGACCTGATGTCACCAATCCGCCAACCCACAGGGATCCCCCCTCTAGTGCAGGTGCTATCAGTGCTCCATTTCCTAGCAAGTGGGTCATTTCAAACAACAGTGGCCATATCATCAGGGATGTCCCAGCCTATGTTTTCCAAGGTGTTGTCCAGAGTGTTGTCTGCCCTGCTGAAACACATGCGCAGCTGCATCGTTTTCCCTGAGGTGGGGGATTTGCCTACAGTGAAGGGTGATTTCTATGACCTTGGACATATCCCCAACATCATAGGTGCCATTGATGGGACCCATGTGGCTTTGGTCCCCCCCCACAGGAGTGAACAGGTGTACAGAAACAGGAAGAGTTATCATTCGATGAATGTGGAGATGGTGTGTTTGGAAGACCAGTACATCTCCCATGTTAATGCCAAGTTCCCTGGCTCAGTGCATGACGCGTACATCATGCGGAATAGCAGCATCCCTTACGTCATGGGTCAACTCCAGAGGCACCGTGTGTGATAAAATTGGTGACTCTGGTTACCCCAACCTGTCATGGCTACTGACCCCAGTGAGGAATCCCAGGACAAGGGCAGAGGAACGGTACAATGAGGCCCATGGGCGAACTAGGAGGGTGATCGAGCGGACCTTCGGCCTCCTGAAGGGCAGGTTCCGCTGCCTCCATATGACAGATGGATCCCTATTCTACTCACCAAAGAAGGTGTGCCAGATCATCGTTTCCTGCTGTATACTTCACAACCTGGCTTTGCGACGACAGGTGCCTTTTATGCAGGAGGATGGTCCAGATGGTGGTGTTGTAGCAGCTGTGGAGAGTGAAGACGAGGAAGACGAGGAAGCTGAAGAAGACGACATAGACAACAGGAACACAGTAATACAGCAGTATTTCCAATGACACACAGGTAAGAATACACACCGGCATATTACATATACTTAAACACTACTACCTCTCTACTGTCTGTCCTTTTCACCCAGTGTATGGTAACTGAGTTGTGACTTTCCCTTCCGATTTCAGAGATGTGGGCCCCACTGTGTGACATCTGCTTTGTTTCCCCATGGACTACAGCTGTGTGACATTGGTATGTTGGCATCACAATGTAAATAAGCATTTTGGCACGGTAATGTCTAATACATTTGTTCAATATCACAGCCAGACTACTGATTGTTTTGTGCAATAACTGTGTTTATTACAGTGCTCTATATTGGTGGGTGGTTGCAAATCGGTGAGGGGTGATGGTGGAGGAATATCCATGGCAGAGTCCAGGCTATTTGTATCACAGGTGCATTGTCCAAATGCCTGTGGAAAGTGGAGCAGGGGCAGTTTAAGGATGGACAGGGTGACAATGTGGGACAGTGGGATGACAATCAGGGAGGTATCTTTTCCTGGCGGGGGTCTTGGCACCTTACTCTGTCTTCTTCCTGGATCTCAGGGACCGCTTGCCGGTGGTTCTCCTTCTGCAGGGGGTGGGGTGCTGGTGGCCTGTTGGTCCTGTGGCGGGGCCTCCTGTCCACTAGCGCCGGCAGAGGTGGTAGGCAGTTCTTGGTCCATGCTAGTGTCAGGGGCCCTTTGTGGTGCCACAGTGTCCCGCAATGTAGTGACTACCAGATTCAGAGCCCCTACAATGGTGCCCAGGGCGGAACTGATGGTTCGTAGTTCCTCCCTGAACCCCAAATACTGTTCCTCCTGCAGGAGCTGGATCTCCTGAAACCTGGCCAGTACCGTCGCCATCGTCTCCTGGGAATGATGGTAGGCTCCCATGATGGAGGAGAGGGCCTCGTGGTGAGTGGCTTCCCTGGGCCTGTTCCCCCCCCTGTCGCACAGCAGCCCTCCCAGTTCCCCTGTTTCCCTGGGCCTCTGTCCCTGGACCGTGTGCCCACTACCACTGCCCCCAGGTCCCTGTTGTTGTTGGGGTGGTGGGTTAACCTGGGTGCCCTGTAGTGGTGGATACATCGCTGATTGACGTGTCCTGGGGACAGAGGGATGGGCCCGCTGGGTGGGTGCTGTGCTGGTGTTCTCAGAGGGGGGAAGGTCTGCTGTGGCCTGTGGCTGTCTGAGGGGAACCGACTGTCCCGAGGTCCCCGATGGGCCGGGCTGGTCATCTAGATCCAGGTCGACAGAGGTGCTGTCATCACTGTGGGCCTCTTCTGGGGGTGGAGTGGACATCTGTGGACCCTCCTGCGCGGTGACGTGGCGTTCGGGTCCTGCAGGGGTATAAAACCATGATTATTGCATCTGTGTGTGCCATAGTGTGCAATGGGTGGGTGCCCGTGTACCCCAGTGCTTGCATTCCTGTGTGGGGGCTTTAGTGACGGTGGTTTGGGGGTGGGGGGGATGTGCAGTGGGCATGCTTTGGTGATGGGTGTCCATGCTTTGTGGTCGCATGCAGGGCTTGGGGTTGGGATGGGTGGGTTGTGATGGTGAGACATTTGCAAGGAGTAGGTGTGATGGGGGTGAGGGTGAGGGTGGGGGTATGAGTTGGCATGCTGGTGGGGTGGAGGGGATGAAGTAGTGAAGATGAGACTTACCAGAGTCCATTCCTCCAGATACTCCTGCGAGGCCCTCAGGATGCAGGATTGCCAAGACCTGTTCCTCCCATATTGTAAATTCTGGGGGAGGAGGTGGTGGTCCGCCGCTAGTCCGCTGAATCGCGATGTTGTACCTGGATACCGTTGAACGCACCTTCCCCCGTAGGTCATTCCACTGCTTCCTGATGTCATCCCTATTTCTTGGGTGCTGTCCCACAGCGTTGACCCTGTCGACTATTCTGCTCCATAGCTCCATCTTCCTGGCAATGGAGGTGTGCTGCACCTGTGTTCCGAAGAGCTGTGGCTCTACCCGTACGATTTCCTCCACCATGACCCTGAGTTCATCCTCAGAAAACCTGGGGTGTCTTTGCGGTGCCATGGGGTGGTGTGGGTGATGTGTGGGGTGGATTGTGTGGTGCTAAGTGTGGTGATGTGTATTGGTGTGTTGTGTGAAGTGCGTGGTAATATTGCTGGGTGAGGGTAATATGCACGTCTGGGTGCTCGGATCTCTACTTCTCTGTGCGTGGTCCCGATTCTCTAGGAGTGGAGGTTTGTGGGTGATGTGGGTGTGTGTTTTATATTTAATTGGGTGTGTGGGAGTGGTGTTTGTATGTGTATCAGGTGTGTGTATTTTGAATTGTCCAATGTGGCTGTGTTTTAAGTGTGTGTGTATTTTGAGCTCGGCGGTGTGTACCGCCAATAGAATACCGCGGTTGAAAGACCGCCGTGTGGATTCGTGTGTCGTGATAGTGTGGGTGTATTTCTGTTGGCGTGACGGTGTCTGTTTGGTTATCGCCAGTTTCTCGCTGGCCTTTGGTGTGGCCGACTTTTGTGGATGTCTGTATTTTGGCGGTTTGCGTGTTATGGGTCAGAATGACCGTGGCGGTTTACCGTGGCCGCGGCGGTATGTTGGCGGTCTTCTGACAGCGGTATGCGCCTTTTAACGCCAAGGTTGGAATGACCCCCTTAGTCTTGTGATATAACATGAGCATTGCAATTCACCACAGCCATTACAAGAGGTAACTGAATCGCGTGCAACAACGCCTTAATTCTTTCTCCATTTTTCACCGGAGAACCAGAAGAGGTCAGGAAACCCCTCTGTGACCATAATTGGCCAAAATCATGGACAATTCCAAATCCGTAACTGCTATCAGTATAGATAGTCACTTTTAGTTTGTCAGTGGCATGGCAAGCCCTAGTAAGAGCAATCAATTCAGCCACTTGAGCAGGATATACTCTCTCGAGCCAAGATGCTTCCAGAATACCGGTGATTGTACACACAGCATATCCAGCTCTTAATACTCCCACTGAGTCCCTCAGGCATGAACCATCAACAAAGATAATTTAATCATTTTCTTCCAATTGGGTATCTTTAATGTCAGGCCTTGGTCTGTTACCTCAAGACAATCGTGTTATACTTCCTCAGCATCATCAACATCTGTATTTTCATTGGGAAGCAAAGTTGCCGGGTTTAACACAGAACATTGTTTCAGTGATACATTAGGTGACCCCAATATAATCGTTTCATACTTGGTGAGTCTTGCATTTGTCATATGCTGCGTCTTAGTTCGTATTTCGACTGAGTGTGGGACCATTACTGTTAAGAGATGTCCCATCACTATTCCGTCACATTGAGTGAGGCTTTGACCAACTGCTGCAACTGCACGCAAACAACCTGGTAAGGCTGCTGCGACTGGGTCCAAAGTAGCTGAAAAATATGCTACTGGGCGGTTTGCACCTCCTTGGACCTGTGTCAGGACAGACAAAGAACAAGCATCACGTTCATGACAAAACAGTACAAAAGGCTTTGTGTAGTCAGGCATACCTAAAGCTGGAGTCCTGCACATGCACTCTCTCGGTTCAGTGAATGCCCTCATTTCTTTCCCGGACATAGTTAGGGTATCCGGGCCATCCTTAACTTCTTTGACAGTCAACGTCACCAAAGGCTTAGAGATAATTGAGAAATTGGGAATCAACTGGCGACAGTAGCCCACCATTCCCAAAAACATCCTCACGTCTCTCTTGGATGTCGGGGAACTCATCTGTAATGGCTGTCACTCTTTCTTTGGCTATTCTTCTGGACCCCTTTTCAATCAGGTGGCCTAAGTACTTCACCTCTTTCTGACAGTACTGTAGCTTCTATGGGGGACACTTTGGCCCTCATTCTGACCTTGGCGGTCTTTTCGCAAGACCGCTGAGTTACCGCCGCGGTGAAGACCGCCGACCGCGGCGGTGTGCCGCTGTGCGCATTCTGACCGCTGGGAGCGTTCCGCCGGAAAACCGCCAGCAGCCACACTGGCGGTCGGCGGGAAAGTGGAGACTGGTCAACCTCCACCGCCACGCCAGCAGAACACCGCCCACAGAATTACAACCCACATTTCTGTGTGGCGGTCTTCTGTTGGCGGTCTTCTGTTGGCGGTCACGTCCCTATGGCTCCCGTCGCCTCCCGGAGGACCAACGCACAAGGTAAGTTGATCGTCCGTGGGGGGAGGGGGTGGGGGGGTGTTGTGTGATGTGGGCGTGCATGGGGGTGTGCGTGTGAGTGTGTAGAGGGGTGCTGCTGTGTCTATGGGTAATGTGTGCTGTTCGGCAGGTGCGCATGTCGGCATGTATGTGTGCGGGTATGTGTCCCCGTTGTGTATGTGTGTGTAGGGGGTGTGTATATGTGCATGTTGGGGGTGTGTGCATGTCGGGGTACATGTATGTGCATGTCGGGGTGGGGGTGGGGAGGGGGTTCGTACCACCTCTGGGGGGTGGCAGGGGGGTGGAGGGTGTGGGGGGAGGACTCGGGTGGGTAGTGGGGGGTGGGGGAGACCCCTATCAGTGCCAGGGAAGGAATTCCCTGGCCCCGATAGTGCTTACCGCCATGGTTCGCACGGCGGTTCCCGCCCGCAAGAAACCGCGGCGGTAGGCAGGGTCATAATACCCTTGGCGGTCTTGGGACGACCGCGGGGCCGGAGTGCGCAAACTCCAGCCCCGCGGTCATGACCGCCGCGGCGGTCGGAGTGGAGAAGTAGCGGTCGGTCGCGGTGGGGACCGCCGCGGTCAGAATGCCATTTTTAATACCGCCGGTCTGTTCGCGGTCCGACCGCCGTCTCTCCGCCGACCGCCAGGGTCAGAATGAGGGCCTTTATGTCCGTTCTTTCCCAAATGGTTCAGTAAGGCAATAGTATCATACCTGCAGTCATCTTTCGTTTTGGACGCAATCAACAGGTCATCAATGTACTGTACTGGAGTCGAATTAAAAGGCAGTTCCAATGATTCCAGATCTTTCTTCAATATCTGATTGAAGATGGAAGGCAATTCTGAAAACCCTTGAGGAATTCAACACCAACTGTAAACATTGTCCAAGAATTTGAAACTGAAGAGAAATTGTCTATCCTCATGAAGAGGCACCAAAAAAAACGCTTGAGACAAGTCCACAACCGTGAACCACTCTGCATCACATGGGACCTGAAACATGATCACGGCTGGATTTGGCACTATGGGGCAACATTTTACCACTATCTCATTAATTTTTCTCAGGTCTTGAACAATTCAGACTTTCCCACAAGGTTTTCTAAGTCCCATTATTGGCAAATTACATGGGCTGCTCATCACTTCTTTTAAGACCCCTTGTTTCACAAAGTCTGCAATTATCTGCGTCACTTGTATGAGAACATCTTGTTCCATGTGGTACTGCGGTAATTGGGGAATTACTGCATTCGGCTTCACCTCTACCTTGACTGGTTCTACTCCTTTGATCAGTCCCACTTCCATTCCTGTCAAGTCCTGCCACTGTTCCCTGTAATTCTGTTGGCAAATCGGTCACTGTGAACATCGGGAAGAAGCTTATCAAAGGGTATTCCTCATCTGTGGTCTCTGTCTCTGAGATCTGTTTCCCCGCTCCTCAATCCCTTCATTGGAACAGGTGATCGAACACCTCATCTTACACAGTAAGTCTCTTCCCAGTAGGGATATGGGACTTGAATCACAGACTACAAACCTGTGCAATCCCTGGAAGGTACCAATCTCAACCTGAACCTGATCTGTAATCGGATTAGTCAAGAGCTGATTTGCTACTCCTACCACCTTTATGGTACGCCCCAAAAGCGGCAATTTCAGAACCTCTGCACTTCTGACTGTGGAGCGTGTAGCTCCTGTGTCAACCAGAAACGAAACCTTGTGACCCATCACCTTCCCTTGCACGTAAGGTCCCCTCTGATCTACCTCTAGGGACGCTGCAAGCCTGCACTCCTCACTATCTGAACAGTCATCCGACCATTCATCGTATATTTCATTCTCACCACGCAATGGGAACTGTTGTACTGTATTATTTTGACTCATTGTTTGACCTGTGACCTGTTGAGGAAGCATCACCTGTTGCTGTCCCATCGGAGCTAAAGGCAACTGCATTTGCTGTCTAGGTACCATGGGAACCTGCTGTTGTATCTGCTGCATCTGCGCTTGTTTAACACGGGGCATTTGCATTTGTTGCATAGGCTGGAGACCCTGCATCTGAACCATATTATTCTGGAAGTTCGGATTTTTATCCCTCATTCTTGGACCCCTCACATTTTAAAATGTACCGACATCATTGCTTTGTTGAACAACACCATCCTGCACCATCATTGGGCACTCCCGCTTCCAGTGTCCCGCGCCCCCCGCACGCATGGCATGGTAACACCTTTTTCATCCCTTGCACGTCATTTTGAACCACAACAGTATTTAAGTCTGGACCACGTTTCACAAAACCTCCCCGACCTCTACCTCTACCATCTGCTGTACTCCATTTCCCTGCATCCCTGCCTGATCTGCCTTAATTTGCATCACCATCACCTTCTCTTTCAGGTTTCTCTGCTTCAATTCACTCTCATCGCTACAGTATTTTGCATACTGCAACACTTCATCAATCGGTTTTGCTTGCCAACAGATCAAATGATTCTTAATCATCTGGCTAATCTCTGGCCTCAACCCTTCGACGAACCTGAACACAAGATGATTCATGTCTTTCGGTTCTATGACCTCCGTGCCACTATAATGTTTGAATGCCTTTAACACCCTCTCATAGTAAGCATGTATCAACTCTTTGCCTTCTTATGCTGTTCGATCAGTTTTCTGCCAATCAGTAACTTTCGGCGACACCTTTTGTTTTAAAAACTCAATCACCTTATAGTACAACCTCATCACCCCAGGAGACGGTGCTCCAGAAATCTTATCCCTTGCTGGTTCCTCTGTTGGCCAATCCACACCCCTCTTACACTCAAGCCATAAGTCAGCTGGAACTATAATCTCAAACAGGGTATTCAAGTCTTCCCAAAGACACTTCGCAAGCTTCACAAACCTGTCTGTCTGCTGGTACCATTCTATCGGCTTTTCCCTCAACCTGGGATAATCATTTGTGAATGACAAAATGTCACCTCTAGACCACGGTACATGGACTAGAACCCCTCCAGCTGTCTCCGTCATTGGTAACATCTTTATTGTTCCCGTGTGTGGTGCAGCTTTCACCTGCTGCGGTTCCAGGCAGTCACTTTTACTCTTGTCTCTCTTCTTTGCCCATCTTCCTTCCCACTTCTCTAATGCTTCCCAAACTTGGGCACTCTGCAGTATCTCTTTGAGGTGTGCCTTCATTCCAGTAGATCTCATGTGATCAAATTCTTTAGGCTCGAAGTCTAACCTGTAACTCCTTTTTCAAATGCTTAGTATTGTCTAATTCGATACCATATTTATCTGCTGCGTTCGCTAACCTCTGGGGCGCAACCTGCTCACCTCCTTGGTTATTTTCGGGCACAGGTACCTCAGTTCTGCTTCAGTGTATGATTCTAACCTATTCACTCCCATGGTCCCGTCAACTAACTCCGCTGCTTCCACACCCAATCTCATAAAATTCAGGTATTCCTCTCTCTCTGACCACTCTGCTGTCGCAGAAGTAGTCTGTGGAGTGTTAAGCTTGTCTAACCATTCATTCAGTTGTTGCGCTGTCAAGCCCTGCATCGAGATATTTCCAGCATGCACCATTGGTGTCTATGACATGTTTGCACTCATTATCTGTGGTGTCAGTAAACCCAAGCCTGCTTGTCTCATGGTCTCTAAAAGAACCCCAATCGGACTAAAGTCCAACAAGGATCTAGATCCCTTGACTGTCTGTTCTCCCAGTGTCGTCCCTTGGGAATTTCCTGTGAACCTTCCTCTTATCACCTTTTGAGTCATTACTCCTTGATCGCATACACTAGGCTTCGCCTGCGCATATAGCGGAACTGGCGGACCAACAGTAATCGGCAATGATATAGCAGCTGGTGCCTGTCCGTTTCCCAATCCTGGTGGAGCATTAACTCCCATAGCTTGATTCATCATAGGTGCTGTAACTGACTGTGGTCCTGCGACCGAAGTATAATTCGGGACCACCTGTTGCTGCGGCTGGGGCAGCAATTGTGGAGTTGACTCAATCTGCACCAACTTTGATCTTGTGTATAGTGGATCAGGCGGCACCATCAAACTCGTAGTTGTCTCTAATACTGGGACATCAGGGTAGAGCCTCTGAATTGGTGGTGGTGGTTGCAACTGTATCTGCGTCTCCGGTGCAGTGGATACACTAGCACCATTCTGTATCAGAGCTGATGTGATAACATTATTTGGCTGCACTGCGCTTGTAGTTCCCTGATTTTGTGTCGGATTTACAAAATCTGCACTAGTACTCGGTCTATTGTCCTTTATGGCATATGGTGGCGGTCGATCATGGAACAACTGATTTAGAAACTCGTCATCATCAGAATCGTCTGCATCTACCCAAGACTTCTGTGTCTCCTTCTGCTTGCTAGAGCCTTTGTCTGTTTTACAAGTGGCCTTTCTTCCCTGTGTTTCAGCTTCTTGAGTTATTGTCGGAAACATCCTAACTCCATCCATTATTTCCCTTCTCCATATCCTGGTCTCACTATCCCATCTAGCTTCTGCTAAGGTCTTTGCAGCTTTCCTACGCTCGAATTTCTGTTGCCTCTGTCGTATGGCCATTAATTCCCAAATCGCTAACGCCTCAAACTGAGCTGGTCTCGGAGGCGGCTTCTGCTCATTTAGCGCTTTCCGCAAATTTTCTAGAACCCCTATGTTAAAGGTTCCATTCTCTGGAAACGCCAAACACCCATCTTTCTCTGTTAATTTGCACCAGTGCTTTAGCCAAAGACATGGCGCGACTCCCTTCTCCTCCATTACGGCATAAGCCGGAGTATCCTCTGGCTGTGTAGGCTCCCCCACACAAAGCGCCACACTCACATGAAGTTCGCCGACTTCCCTACTCTCATACTGCGGAGTACGCCCACTCCTACTAAAACATTACCTGGCCTAAATTCTCACAAACTTCACAATTCACCTGCGATATGCATAAACTAGAACGCCGAGAACATACCCAACTCACTTAGGCAAGTTCTGAGATTCCAGGAAAGTCATTTGGGGACTTAAGGGCACATCATACTTCCAATTTGCATTATTTCAAAAACAATTCCAAACAATGGTCCCTCGTCCTAGGTCCCCAAAGGGCCTAAATCCATCCTCTGTTACCAGAACTGATAACGCGTCCCAATCTAGATAATTTATTTGCTCTGGGACTCATTTTAGGCCACTGAATCTTTTGACCCTGATTGAAGTCTCCTTAAGACGAGATAACTAATCAACATGTCAATCAATAAATCAATAACTCATCAATATTCACAATAGTAAGTCAATCAGATTAGTTAATGACCTTAATAAGAATCGGAACACACCATGACCTTTCAGTCATGAATAACCACCCAGAATTTAGTAAGATTTATGATATTTATTCCCTATTGATTACACTCTACTAGCAAGTTTATTAGTCTCAAAACCAGAAAACACATCAGCAATGTCATAATATGGCAACTCAAATAAGATTTCAGCAAAGCAAATATCATAAACATTAGAACATAGCACGACGTCAACATGGATTAATCTTAGCAGAGTATCATTAGCGCATTATTCAACAAAGCATATATTCAGTCAGGTGTCTATTTGCGTACTTTTAGTGAACTCCTAAACTAACCTCAAATTAGCATTGGCATGTTGGGCTTCATGCAAAACAGTTTAGCAACACAAATTTACAAAACATCTATTCATGGTCTCTATCAAAAGAAGCAGTTGGTACCTAGAAAGAAAAGGCAAACAGACCATTACAATCTCATCATCATATAGTTACCCTCCGTAATGAGTCAGCATACAGAGTCAGTCTTTGTCCTTAGGACATCAGTTGATTCGCCATCAGCCAGGAAACACAGCAAAGTTCAGCAATACGGGCCAATAAGGAATACCTCCCTCATAAGGAGGAAAAGTATAGAACGGGCTAGGCAAAAGGTGAGGATGGTTTGAAGAGTTAAACAGCAAAGTCTTTGAGCAGAGTATCAAAGTGGCTGGGTGATAACAAAAGGCACGTTATGGCTAAGGTAAAAGAATGGCATATATTGGCTCATTTCTCCTCGGGTCATGCGGTTATATTAAAATTGTCGAACAAGTCTCTAATTTCCAATTGGTCAAGTTTTGGTGCATCATTATCTCCATCCAATGGTTTACTTGTCGCCTCATTAAGATTGTCACCCCATAACAGTTCTCAGGTAGTTTATTGGTTCCTGGGTTTGACGCCTCCAACAGGTAGAATGGCAGGTTAGGAATAAGTGACATTTGTTACTCAAGTCAGTAGTCCCATTGTCTTCCCTAGTCTAAATGACCTTGTACCTGTTGCGAATTACACTGTTGCGCTCCACAAGAATGTCTCCTTGAGCAAGTCGGGTTCTCATGAGAAGATTTACTATGGTTACACACACATCTCTAACTCCTGGAAAAGTACATTTTCATGTCCTTCAGCAAGTCAGCACAATGCACGTTAAAAAAAACACATTTAATATGAAATGGGGCAGCTGGGCCCCGACTCATGCTAACTAAGAGGCCTAGTGACTAATTTGCAATTCTAATACATATAACTCTTAATACTAATACATTAGTACATTAATATTTCATTATTAGTCAGTTTCATTACTCATCGGATACAATGGTGGCCACTCCCCATGGGCACATTTCATACACCTACGTTAACGTTTACATTTTGTATACGATTTCACTAAGCATTAGATTGCAATCTTCTCATGTTAATTGTTAGATTTTAATCACACTCCATCAGTAGTGCCATGTAGATTTGGGCAGGCTCCTAGAAGACTCTGGCTGTGGTGCACATCTCACCTGCCATAGACAGAGAGTCAGAGTTTTTGGCTGCTGGGAGATCATCCTAGGAAACGTTCAGCCAGGCAAAGGAAGAGTGCCTTACTCTGATGGCCCTACAGAAATTTGCTTGGAGCAAATTGCGATCAGAGTGGTTGGCAGACACTTCTTGATCTTTAGCAAACCTGCAGATCCACAACTCAGAGACAGCAAGAGGCTAATAGTAGTAGTTCTGCAAGCAGACAGAAAGGTCTCGTTGTTAGCAGCCCATGACTTACATTTAGCTGGGTACTTGTGCAACAAGAAGACCAATGACAGGCTAGCAGCCTTGTTTTACTACTGCCCAGGCACTGACCCAAGATATAGAGAGGTTTAGTAGAACCAGCAAGTAAGTGGCAGATCTGGAGTCCAAACCAAGGCATAGTTAGTGCTGCTACCAATGGTTGGTGTGTGGTTTGAGAAGATGGACTTAGACATAGTTGCTTCATTTGTTCTCCTCTCCAGTGCGTTTGTAAATAGTATATCTTAATTGTGGTGGGCCATGCCACCAGATACCCCATGGAGGACCTCTAAGGAGCATGACTGCACAAGTGATAGTGAGTGTCATTTATGCAATCTTCTTCAAGGTTAAAATTCCAAGCACTATGGTTTCCAACAAATGAATATATTTCATCTCTTCATGCATGATGGCTGTGGCAGAGCTAGAGTGGCCTTCCACGTCCCTACTGCATTTCACCCTCACATAGTTGGCTGCTGTAATGCTTCAGAAATACACTAAAGAGCATGATGGCAGCTATACCAGAGCACCTATGGAGGTAATGGGATCTCCTCCTACTATGTCTCTTGCTCGCCAACTGGAAAATCCTCCCGAAGGTCAAATGGTTTATGCCTTTTGAGCCTTGTGGTTTGGGCATCCTGTCCGTGGTCCTCAGACTTTGGCCAGGAAGGGCTCAGAAGTTCCCTTGAGTCCCTAGAGTATTATGTGGTAGACTAAGTTCTGGGTCTCAAGAAGCTGATGAACAGGGTGAAAAAGAACCACCAGGCTATGTATGAGCTAATAAAGGAATATTTTTTACCAGAGGGTGAATCTAACTGGCTAATAAAGGGATCATGTGGTATTGTTGCTGAAACCAATTTGCTCCAGAAGGCTGAAGTACAAATTAATTGGTCCTTTGAAGGTGGTTAGCAAGATCAGGGACAACAATTATTTGGTTGACACTGTGGTCGCTTTGGAACACCAGAGGGTGTTCGAAGTGAACTGGCTCAAACCATCACTCAACAGACAGCCTACACTGTTTGGTCAGTTTGCAGTGTTAAACCAAAAATATCCGGTACAGCCATGAAATAACAGCATTACTATGTTGTGTCACACAGGACAACATTGATGATTTCTAGGGAATGTAAAGGATTGGGCCCTAGCGGCTTTTCAGACAGTACATCAGTTGAGTATACTGCCATTGTTCCATAGTTTCTAAATGGAAATTAGTACATCGCAATATGGTGGCATGGTCTAAACATTGGTTTGTGGGGCATATCTTTCAGTGTCTCTACACTATTGGACAACCACTAATCCCAGTGTACAACCTTTACCTCTATCACTATCCTAAATATTTGGGTGCAGTTAAGTAAATGATCGGTCCCTTCAGAGGGAAGACTTTGGCAACTGGGAAGTTAGAGATCTCTTAATATAATGGGCAGTAATTTGACCAGGGTGGCAGAGGTAATTACCTCCACCACCCTAACTAATGGTGGGCAACCTGACATATTACATAAAGCACACAGGGCCCGATTATGAGTTTGGGGGACTGGAACACCCATCTGCCAAACTCCAGATGCGGTGGTTGCCACCTTGCTGGCTACTTCCCCGCCAGCCCCATTAAGACTTTCCTGCTGGGCTGACTGTCGGAAGCCAAGGTTTCCGCTGGTCAGCCTAGCAGGAGAGTGGTGGCAGCATTGTTGCCAGCTCGTAACCGAGCCTGTGGCAATGCTGCTGCCCACAGGGGGCACCAGCACCCTTGTAATGCGCACCATATGCACAGCAGATAGTGCGTATTATGAGGGTGCTGGGAAGGGGGACCCATACACTTCCCACGCACCTTTGGTCCCCTGCACCTGCTCTCCGCCAGCCTTTTCATGGCGGTGAAACCACTATGACAAGGCTGGCGGAGAACCAGGTTGTAATCAGCAGTGCCACCCCAGCTGATTCCAACCTTCACCACCGTCAGCCCATCGGGATCTCCAATCCAGGCTGAGATGGCAGTAGGTTGGTGCAACTGCCGGCCAACCTTGTAATGTGGCGATTGGACTACCATGACCTCTGCTGTCCGACAGCCACCGGGTCCAAGGACCACCACACTCGTAATTAGGCCCTTAGTCTCTGTTGGATCCACAATAAATCTCTTCATCACACTCATAAACATGTATGGTCCAAACAGACTTGCCTCAATTCTTTGAAAAGGTGCTAGATATCTGTAGGAAGATAGAGGCTGAAACCATACAATGGTGGTGCTGACCTAAATATGGCTTTAAATCCACAGTTAGTCAGATCCTGGCCAGAGTCCAGGCATCAAACACAAGCTTCAAACAATGTGTCACAATATCTTAATCTATTAAATCTTTCAGATGTCTGGCTTATACAAAGTGGGGCAGAGAAAACTCTCTCCTTTTACTCCTCTACCTATGGTTCCTTATCACACACTGATTAGTGGTTTGTTTCTAATGAGATTATCCCCTGGGGTTTCAAAGTGACCTATTAGTCATGCCCATTTGCCATGAGAGATTGTCCTCTTTGCAAATTGTGTTGTGTTTCTACCATGCCAGACCTCAATCAAGTGACTGGAAATTTCCTGTAGAAGCTCTAGTAGATTGAGTGTTCCACAATGTTTAGCCTTAACTGAATGCTTTTAGATCAATATCGGCTCCATGATTAAGCCTGCCACATTATAGGAAACTTTCAAAGCCTTCATTAGGGCTCTCGCGTTAGCCAAGCAGGTAGGAGTTCAGAAGGACATATACTACTTCTATAATGCAAGGAGAAAGACATACAGAAACTAGAAATGCAATATGCTAACATAGCCGCAATGAAGTTGACGGCTGAGAAAATCCTTAGGATTGGGGAATTCTGGGATACGGTTGACAGGAAAGACATTATTATGGGCATGTATGCACTGGCTAGTAAGAACAGTGAAGATGACAGCCTGGGAAAGCTCTGGCCTGGTTATTGAGGAAAGACAAAGCTGTTTTGCATATATGCAAGCAGGGATAGTAAGTCTTTATTTGGTTAAAATTATAACCATTAAAGAACATGGCCTCAAATTACAGATATCATACATAAAAACAACATAGACACAAGGTCAAAAATGTTACAAATTAAAAATGATAAAATCAACAAAAGAAACCCCGATAGGATAGCATCCCCAAAATCACATAAACAAGATCCTTCTGATATTAGCAATAAAGTTAATCAAGCCTAGTGTGCCTCAGGCTCACAGCAGCTCTTTAAAAATAGGAGACTTTAAAAATGATATGGTCATTAGATAAAAGCTTGAGGTAAATAGGAGCAGGTCGACTTGCTTAAAATTCAGGGATTTCAATAAAGGCATAATAAACATTTACCTTGATAACCTAAAATAACTACAAAACATCAAAAAATGTAAAGTGTCCTGTGAAGACACATTGTCGCAGCTGCAAGGACCCATTGAACCAGATGAGCTTCACCTACTTGGAGAAGCCAAGAGACGATGCAGCATATTAAATCTAAATCTGGTCAATAAAAATTGATCACTGTCACTATTTACAGTAAATAAGTATGGTTCCATGGTCTGAACTGATTGAGTAGCATATGCCCCGTACTAAGGGTTTCATCAGTTCTGACTGCTCTCAAAACAACTGCTTGCGTTCCAGGGAATGGTCCCTCACTTCAGTTCTGAAGTACACAGGAACTGGGGGCTATATAATAAGTCCTCCCTACCCCAACTGTTAAATATATCCTTAATAATATTGCAATCCACAGGATATCACCAACATCGTCAAGAGACAAACAGTTCTCAAGGATCTGTCTGTTCAGATACAGTTCCTCCCTAGTCCAAACCTTGACCCAACATAGCAGGGAACTAAGATTATCCTTGTCTCCCTTCTTGAATACCGGAACAATAATAGCAGAGAACCACAAGGGCTGGGGGCCCTCCCTCACTGCAGCGTTTAGGACCATCATTAAAGTAGGACCACAGATCTCAGTTTCATCCTAAAATAAATCAGGGTGAGTCCTGTCAGGACCTGGGCCTTATTTTGTGATAGTGCCAAAATACCTTCACTAACTTCCTCTAATGTAAAAACGAGGTCAGCTCTATCTCCCAAAAGCTCACCAAGATCCTCATTACCTCCACTAGGCACACAGTTATAGTTCGACCAAAATGTACTATCCACTGAAGCTCTGTAATGTGGTGGCATACAGCAGGGTAATTATCACTGGCAAAACAAGGCTGATTTATTACATGACAGAACAAAGAATTATCTTTAGTGGAACAAGCTTTGACTAAATCAATCAAAGCTCTCTCTCTTAGAGCAGATTTACAGTTTGTGAGTTCAAATTTATATGCCCTCTGACAGACTACAACACGGTCCTTATCTTCAGAGACCTGCTTTAAGGCTTCCTTCAAGGCCTTGGAATATCTGTGGTCAAACTATTTGAAATTTTGTGACCTGGTGAAACCCATGGGAACCTTAAGTAAAGCTGACAACCTATGCAAAATATCCGCATGCCAGATAATGTCAGTCCTGTTGACCTTTAGCCTCACTATATTTAGAAAATAACATTTTGGCCAAAATGATAGCGGGGAGTCTAGAGCCTCTGATGAAGGATATTGTGACCCAGATCAGTCTGATCTTTTAAAAGGTAGGTCCACGTCAATCAACCTAGGCAAACTATTCATGTTATAAAACCAGTTGAACTCTGATCTTGAAGTATTGGCAGCCTTTTCATTGACTGTTTAGGCCTTTTATTGCTTATGTCCTTTCTTGTTAACCATGCACCTTGCGTTAGGACTGGGGGCTTACATGCTCAACTCTGCTTTGTACTCTGGAACTTAGAAGAGCATGCATCAATAGCTTAGTGTTTGATATCGAACGGAGCAACAGAAAGGGTTGTCCTCTTGCCCATAGTTCTTTAGAACTGCAATGGAGTCATTGGCTTGTTGGCTATGAGAGGGGCACTTAGAAAGGAGACTGACTTAAAATGGGCTGCATATTGATTTTGATGTCTGAGGAAGATATATTACCATTTATTGTGAAAAATCTGACCACTTGTTGGAAATTACCATCTTTTGCATGGTGTACCACCTAGAATTTTGCCTTGACTGTCTTTCCTGGCTATAGAACTCTGTGCACTTTACTCCTGTTATCCAGTGGTAAGTTGTCTGTACTTTTCCTTTCAACATGATAACATTGACATACCCCTAATTCTCATTTTGAACTTACCCGTTAGTCTCCAGTATATGGTAAGTTGAAAGTCAGCAGTGGGCAGCAGCACACATTGTGCCACCCACTGCAGGCAAACATGACGACAGGCCTGCCATTTGTAGCACAGTGATGAAGGTTTTAACGGCAAATTCAACGGCTATCAAAATAAACCATTTTTGACAGGCCTAACCCTTCCTTTAAATAATAAATCAGCCCTAAGTAGTTCTTACTGCTCATTAAGGCATGATGCTTTGTATTTAAGAGTAGGACATCTAAATATTTAATGTTGAACATGTCCTTACAGTGAAAAGACCCAAAAGGCATGGTTAGCTGTTCCATAGTAAAGTATTGGCATGGCATACAATGTTAAAATCTATATTGCCATCTTTGCCTAGGAATCAGTTAAATAATTAATTCTTGGTCTTTTTAAAATATGTATTACAAACCCAATTTGTTGGTAAAGGTGAATTTGTAATACATATTTTAGAATGGGTACTTTTAAAAAGTTGCTCCTAACTTCTACATGCCTCTAGAAGCCCAATTTGCATGAGCTTCCAACAGTCACCCAAGAGCAGGATTGCTCCCTTAATGAGGTGCACACTTTCTCCTAGAGCTTAGACAAAGGACTTGGGAGTGGGGAGGTGTTCTGTTTCTCTGGTAGGCTGACCAGGAGTTTAATTACCTTCAAAGGGACCTTCCTTATCACAGGTAGATGTAGCCAACACCTGGGCTTACACCTCTTTTGTCCCTTTAGCCAGTCTGGCGCCAGGGCCCGTGGGAGAAGAGCTGCCCCCAGAACCAGTTTTGAGAGTCCACAGAGAAGGGTTGCTAATTTCCCTGGCCACGCCTCTAGGGTGGACACAGGAGCTCTGCAGTGGGAAAAAAGGATCTGCAATGTTGGCTTTGGGTGAGAGGGATACTGTGGGATTCTTTGCAGTAACACTGGCAGGAAAATCTGCAAATGTGGTTAGGATCACCTTTGGGAACTTTACAGTTCAATACAGCAATGCACATTTGTTCATTTCATAATATTCTTATTGTGAGACCAAAACAGATTAAATTCATCATACCCACATCCTTTAGGGCTTAATATTCAAACAGAAAATCCATAATTAATTTTCCAAGATCATGAAATTCAGAGTCCATCTAAATTAGTAAATCGTACATTCCGCAGATGCAATAAAGGTACCCTTTATCATACTTTCCACAAACAATTCTCAAAGATCCTCACTGGCTCATTGCCTTTACCATCTTAGATACCGGTGTACATATCTTGGCTCCCCCAGCCCTTTTACCCTTACATTGCTATAAGCTCTCTTCCATATAAAATATAGACAGTAACCCGGATACCCAGTGGCCATAAGCCAATGGCTCTTGTTTTAACCAATGTGCGGCAGTACATAACCAAGCCTCTGCCATTGTCATAAATATTAGATAGAGTTTAGTTAAATCTGTAAGACATTGAGGGTAATCAACCAGTAATATTAGCTGCAGGGTAATCATGACCTGGATGTTTAATATGGAGTCGAAAGCATCAGTGATCTTCTTCCAAAAGATGGATAATCCAATACAAATAGAAAACATATGTACAATGTCTGCTTGACTATCCTCACCGTGAGGGCACTGGAAGTCAAGCCTTCTGCCCCTTCTAAACAATTTCTCAGGGGATTAGTATGGATTGTAGATTGTGCTAAAATGTAGACTGCTCAATCTTTCTGGCAATAATATATTTCGGCCTACATTTAATGACAACTAAAATAACATTGTCTGAATGAATCCTTAATCTTCTAGCCTTGTTCCTCAATTGCAGATCTACATCATCTTCTTCTAAATCTGATAGTAACCTATGTAATATTTTTAATTTTAGTCCTTCCACCAGTCATCATAGGCTGGTCAATCGATATCTCGGCGAGAGACACCTTGCTCTTATCAAGTTTAAGGGAAAAGTCTCTAATTTGGACATATTTACAGTGGCTCTGCTTGGGCAGACCATGTTTCCTCTGTAGATCAGAAAAATAACAGATTTGGTTATATACAAAATATCCTCAAATGTCCTAATTCCTCTGCTTGTTCCTAAATTTCACAGTGCGTATCCTGAAAGGTACTTGTTAAAAGCAGAAAATGCCAGAGCAGGATACAAAAGTTATTTCTAGAGAAACCAAGTTTAGCCCTCAGTCTGATTCATACTTTATGTGCAGCATTAATCATTTTAAACTTAACTTTTTGAAGTAGCTTGGATTGAGAACCTTTAAAAAAAACACTCCTCTGGCTTTGTTACCCAGAGTCAGTTCATATAAAGTAGGTCATTGCTCAAACTCATTCAGCTTGCAAGTCTGATCAATCATAGCAATCTCCATATGGTGTAACATTGCAGCATAAGAATAATCCTGAAAATTCTGAAGTACTTAGCTACCCCTTTCAAGCAGTAACCTCTAATACATTAGATTTATTCTTAAACCCCTAATATCCCAAATAAAACCATTACATATATCATCCAGCTTCTTAAACCATCTCAATCCTACCTTTAACACTCTAAATAAATACAAAATATTCAACAAAATAACAATTTTAATGATATTGTCATGCCATATGATTGTCAGGTACAAGTTATGCGTAAGTTTAAAATTTGTCTTTATTTTATTTAGTAGAAGATCGAAGCTGAGTAGAACTGTATTAACAACACCAGCTGTTATATTAACCCCCAAGTACACAGCAATATCCATCTTCCTATCAGATTGAAGCTCAGCGTCATCATTACATACTATTTGTGTCTCGCCACTATTCAAGTCACTTCAACCTCCACTGCAGAAATAGAGGGTGCTGGATCCATATTAACAAATGTGATATCATCGCGCACATGCTAGTGTCTTAGTGGTAAAACCATCAGCCACCAAAAGATAGATCGCTTTGTTGCTCCATAAGTTTTGGAAGGAAGGGTCGATATATAAAGAAAGTAAAAGGGGAGAAAAGGATCATCCCTGCATTGTACCCCTAAATATAAGATTATTCTTTCATTCTAAACCCATCATCTGTAGTTTATTTGTGGGCTTTCTCTATAGCTTTGAGCTGCGTCACGGTTACTGGCTGTTCGACCTCCTGTCTATCTTCCTCCATCAACTTTCCAAATTTAGGTGGTCATTATGAACACAGCGGAAACAACCGCCGTGTTCATGCTGGCGGTCAATACACTGACTGCCAGCAACCCCGGAACCCTGCCGGGCAGATAATGACCTTTCTATGAGCCGGGGGGCTGAAACCCGCCGACTCATAGAAAGGTTCGGCCGGGACATTGAGGGCGGCTCCACATGGAGCCGCCATCAATACCTCTGTGCGAAAATCGGGCAGTGACCTACACGACGGGGCTCTGCACTGGGGCCCCTGCACTGCCCATACAGGGGCCCCCCACGGGCACCCCCTTCGCCAGCCTTTTCCTAGCGGGATATCCCGCCAGGAAAAGGCTGGCAGAAAATGAAACATCCGCAAGGTAGAGCAGCTACCCTGGCGGATGGTGTTTCAACCTGCTGCCAGATGGCGGGAGCCTGGTGGGAGCCTGGCGGTGGGTGACGGCTGCCACTGGCAGCCGTCACCATGTCCATTATATAGCGGTTTGGCCCGCCGTGCCGGCTTGCGGCTTCAGCCGCCACTGCCGGCATGCCAGGCCAAACCGCCAAGATCGTAATGAGGGCCTTCATTTATTCTACATAAGATCCTAACATGTTCTGAAATGGAGCAGTATCTTCCTGATATAGCAGTTGATATAAATCCTCAAAAACTATGAAGATACCCAGCAGGGAGTGCACCATCTGCCCATCCCTATCCCAGTCTACACTGATAGCATTCTCATTTTCAAAGCCAACACCCTTCCTACACTGTTGTTTCATTCATAACCTTTTTATCTTATATGTTTGGTATCTTTGGGCTATTTTCCTCATATAAAAGCTGTTGATTCCCAATTTCAATGTTCTTCTTTATAGGACCCTTTCTTCCTCTTGCTCCCTTACCAACCTCTACACTCCCATAATCACCCTTGCATGTTCCTGCTCTAAACAAGCCAATTTGTTGTAAAACTGTTTAATTTTGCTAGCATGAATTTTCAGATTTGTATTGCTAAACCCAAGAGTTTGAACCCTAATACCAGTCTTTAATGCATTCCACGCGACTGCATTTGGAGAATTCCCCTTATTCCTAAATAAAAAATCAGAAATCCATTCTTTCATATACCCAGTGTAATCAGGGTTCAGTAATGGAGCTCTTTCAACTGTCCAAGCCTGGCATGGCTGTATTACTGAGGAAAAACAACATTGAAACACCATATCTGTTTCATATTTGTGATCAGAATAAACCCTGGTGTATTTTGTTTACCTGAGCATTGCACAGAAGGTTTGTTTAAACCAGAAAGTAATCTAATCTCACCTACGCCCTGTGTGGGAAAGAGGAGAAAATAAAACCAGGATCTGGGTCATTCAGATAGGCCCATGCGTCTGTAAGCCTATGCAACTTGATAAAATGAAACAGTGTCTCAAAAACCTTTTGGCTTACATTCAGAAAAGGAAGATACTATTAATGGCACTGTGTCCATATGACAATTTCAGTCCCCACAAATAATGAGTGGTGTGGGCCAAAGGGCCAGTTCCATTCCTAGAAACTCCTTAGCCTCAGCTACATCAATATTGGACCCGTGAATTGTGCAGATTGTAAATTTATGCCCACCTTTCATTCAAGCGACTCCCCATTACCCAAGCCTATCAGAGGTACTCCTGTTGATCACACATAAGTTCCCTCGAGATAAAATAGCAACTCCTCTTGTATAGTAGTCGATTGTGGGGTACAGACCTGTAAGGGATCCCGTCTAGTATTAAGTAAATGTCTTTTAGACCATAGAAGATTAATTTCTTGGAAACAAAAAATATCTGCACTAAGCATTCTCAAACTTTCTGCAACAATACCCATATTAGACTTATTATCCAGTCCCAGAAAATTAATGGACTCAACATGCAAATTCTGCATTTATACAGAACTTAAATAGTTTTGCCATATCCTCAAACCTTTAGGAAATATCAACATGACCCCTCTGAGACCCATTCTCCACCTTCCACTTAACTACAGTGAATAGTTTTAACAGCTGTTACCACCATAACCTCAATCCCTTCTTACCAATTCATTTGAGCATCTTTCCTCCTCAATTTTCTCACTTTCCACAGGACCCTCCACCTCTTTTATCTCTTCCCTCCTTGCCACCCCCATTCACCACGACCCACCCTCTCTTGATCCTTCCTCCACCCATGTGGAGAAGCCAGACTCACCATAGGCAGTCCGTGCAGTAAAGCAGAGCACCCTCCTTCTCCTGCCCGAGCCTGGTGTCCTTACATCATAGAGATTTTACAACATCAGCTATCCATTACATTTACACATAACTACTGCTGTTATCTCTATCACCTAAGCTAGCCAAATATTATTTTGCTTTGACCCTGAGCTAAACATTTGCATCTTAATATTGAGGACTTCCTTTAGCCTTGCAGGATTATATAAAAAGATTTGGACCCTGAAAAGGATTGATTAGCTGGCAGAGCTGCATTGTTGTTTCATTGGCATATAGCAAGAGATTGGTTGCAGAAACAATGAGTGGCCATCCACATTTACCTGACTAAGCAAAATGTTTCCAAATAAGACTAAAAATACCCTTGGTTTGGTGTTGGTAGATGTACCATCCCATGAGATTGTTTAAGCATTAAAGGGAACCTCAGAAAACTTTGTATTTCAGGCTCCCAATTCCATTCAGTTAGTTTTGAAAATGTGTACTGAAACATGTTAATTATAAATCCTCTGTTGCCATCACCTTCAAAGCCCTTTTAATTTCCAGAACTTTTAAATAATTTTGCCTTAGGAAATTCTCAAAGTACTCAAGTTTCCACTGTATATTATCAGGCTGGACATCGTGAGTGGAAGTCTGTTCCCTTACGGCAGTGACTTCAGCTTCCTGTGCTGCTATGTGACCCTCCGTTGCTGCGATTCTGTCAGCTATCTTAGAGGAGATATTCAATATTTTACATATTGTCCCTTGAAGTTTCCTTGTTGCCGCCAGAGCCCTTCAACTGTCTGACTGGGTCTGTTCCAGATACGCCGTATTCCCCTTATAGATTGCTGCCAAGTAGGTGCAAGTCCCCAGCTCCTGTATATCTAGCTAAGACAAGGATCATACGATACTACTCAAGGTGGCATCCTGAGGCAGCTAGTAGTCCCACTTTAAGTTCTTCCATGACCTATCTTTCTTAGATGTCCCAACAGCCTTTCTCTGCACTGTTAACAGTGACTCACCATCCTTGCCGCCAGACAAAGAGGCAGAATCGCTGCTTTCTGTTACCTAGCCCCTTGAGAATTCCTCAAGAGAGACATCAGAGGCATGAGTTTATACATCTAATAGGGAGACAAATACCCCCCTATATCTGTGTCCAGCAGTATCTTAGACCTGTCCTCTTTTCCTTTTCCATTGTTGCTCATTCCTCCATTATCAGGATTTTTCCTCTCAGTCTTTTCCCCATTTTGCTTATGCCAGAACCACTTTCAGGCATCTCTTTTGGCCATGTATCAGGGCCTGTTTAAGCATTAAAATCAGGGGGGCCCAACCCTGGGGCCAACACTGTGTTAAATTTGATTGAACCACAAGATACCCCTGATACTTCCTGCTGTTTCAGTTTTCTTACCACTGTTATTGACCAAGGTGACCCCTGAACGCCCAAACATCTCACCCTTGTCCCCCACCTCAGAGGTCTTAAAGTTAGCCTGCACCTCTGTAGCAAAGGCCAAATGTGAGTCAGCACTGCCCTCAAGTTTTAAATCATTTACATTGGCGAGCTGTGTAACATCAACACTGTCCATCACCTGATATCCAATAGAGAAGGAGTGGGTTTGTGCAATCCATGACAGTAATATCCACTGAGGGCTTATTGAGCTGGATCTAAGTCAAAGTCTCACAAAGCCCCTCAGCTGCAATAAGTTAAATGGACCCATTATAGAGTCCATAGGGACTTGTAATGTGGGGTCTAAACTAAAAGTTAGAGAGCTAACTGCAACTTTTCCCCTTCTGCTATGAAGGTCCACAGTTGAACATTTACGCTGTCCGGGTTTCTCAATTCCAGCACCGGAGGTTCATCGTCTCCCCAGACTTAAGTCTGCCTTTGTGGTGAATCCATTTTTTGGTCTTATTGGGACTGAGGTGTTTAGTATAGCTTTTGCCTGTGCCCCCATCACCTAGTGATGTTTAACCTACACAGACTGCTCTTAGTCCATTTATTTTATTATTTCTTTTAAGATGACTGCCATTGTTTATAGAAATGCTTTTATTTGCTTTAGTGCCACTCTGTGAAGGTGTCATTATCACCGTCATGATCAGTGATGTACGTAGGTATTAACATCATGTCCCTTTCTCACTTACGTGTGATAGGAATATAATGTACAGTTGTTGGGGATTGTTTATATAATTGCAGCCTCTAGTCTGCCTCTTTATCAGTTGTTTGGGAAGTTACCTGCGTCAAGGCTCCTACATGATTTGTATAAATACATCTCCCACGGACAAGTTCATTAGAGGGATTCCTTCCAGATTCCATCTACACTGTACGCCACTTTGCTGCAGAACTCAGCTTTTGTGTCACCACAAAGTCTAACCTATAGACCTCATTCCAAGGTAACATGGGTTGGGGGGCTCTTCTCATGAACATGGTACTGGCAGATTAGGTTTGTCATACCTAGCTATCATTAGGGTAGAGATTAGGTTCTCTTTGCTAGGATTTTTACATCTCATGTTTATTGTAAGATGGTGGGGGTTTTGTATTCACAACTCTCATTTTCAGAGTTATGTTTCTTATACTGTTCATTATCCTAATCATTGCAGCTCATGCATTTTATTGTAGATTGCAGTCTTTTGAATAAATATATCGAAAACTCTCCTGCATCTCCTTCATTGCCTGTGCATGCCTGAGACTTGTTGCTAACGTGAGAAAAGGGTAACTTCCGTTCCACCACAATTTCCCTGAGAGGTCTTATCTGGAGTCCATGCGTAAGGCTGCCAGAAATCACCTTTTACTGTTTGAGTTTTTGGTGCAGTACTGCTTGAGAGCCGGGAGTGACTTAGTTGCCTACAAACAAAAGTGCTGTCATCCCTAAACCAGCAGTCTCGCTTAGGAGCGAGAGTCCAGCTATGACATGGTGCCACCAAGGATGGTGTTTAGGCACCAATTTATGGATATCCTTAGTATCTCTGTCTCACACACAAGCAGATACCCTAAATACCATTATACAGAGACACACATGATCTTGGGGTAATCCTCCTCAGCTGAACAGGGAGCACCTGACTATGCTGTTGGTTGTTCAAGTTTGAACACTTTAAAATGGTTTCTGCCATTTGGTGTTGCTTCTGTGTACCCATTACTCAATGCCATAAACATTCCAGAAAATGTCAGACATGCATTAAAACAACACTCAGAAGCCCCTGGCTTGACAAATGAGGGTGGGGATGTCACATTTATCGTGGAAACTCACGAATCTTACCAAGCAGAAACATTCTATTGCTTGGTCACCTTTCCAAAGGAAGATGACAGAACACATACATTTCACATGTATAAAATAGCAAAGCACCTCAGTGGTATCACGCTCATCAGTATCTAGAGATACCAGTCTCCTATCAAGAACATCAAAATTGGTTCTATGGCGCACTACCCCATGTAATGCAATCTGTGAGATTAGGTCCCTTAAGTAATGACGGACCAATGTGGCCCATGTTTGCCACATACATACCATTGTGGCATGCACGCAATGCAAATAGCTGATATACGCACACTTTATAATGAGCTAGTACAACTGTACAGGTGATTGGTACAATTCGCTATTTGGACCTTAAGTACTGCCCTAGCATTGGCTGCGCCAGCTGGTCACCAATTGGCCGTCACTGGGATTAACTCACAAACAGTACGTTCTATCTTGGGCAAAGCACCCATGGAACAACAAAAGAGTCCGTTCTGGATGGATAGCACAAAAAACTAACCAGCGGGAAGCAGTGTTTTTCCACACAATGCCCCTAAGATAAACAAAGAATTCTCACAATGTGCTTGCCGTTTGGAATGGTTCCCTCAGTGGACGACTGCACCACATGGGATACAGTCTTCGCTGCAATTTAAACTGCCACGCATGATACCCCGCTACTTGCCAATTTACCAGAAGTGTTAAAACAAATTCAAAATGAGTATGGGGATGCTCCAACCCTTGATTTTGGAATGAAACTGGTGTGTAACTTCAACACAGCCTCCTCAATAATATTAAGTAACATTAAAGGGGAAGCGGTAGTGTTGGCTATACACCAGCAGCTCCTGGAAATTCTGTAGTTGGAACACGAGCGCCAACTACCGAAAGGTATTTCTGACACCTATACTAGTATAGGATGGGATAGTTTGGGAGTCAAGCCAAAGAAGCCTCAAATTCAGAGTACCACCTCTAAGGACGGTACTAAATAAGCACAAGAGGTATCAAAAAACATTGGGATAAACAAAAACAAAATAAAGACAGACAAAGTCAGAGAGCAGTTTCTCCACATCTGGAGAGCTCCAAATGGAGATATAATCCCAGAAATAAATAAACTTTAAAGACTCCTGAAAATATACTGATTCACGTCCCTCTCGTTCCTTCCAGGACCCACTGAATAGACGGAGTAAGAGAGTGGGCCAGTCAGAGCAATGTCCTGATTATGATAAACAGAAGAAAGAGTTACAGCGGTCTTCAGACAAAAAAGAAGACAAATCCACACAACAAAAGCCACAATTTAAAAAGAAAAAGGTGGCAGCAACTTCAATAAAACATGCCGGCAAACTTGAGAACATTGCTGAGGAACAAGACGTGGGTAGTGACCCTGCTGGGCAGCGAGGCAGAAGTCACGATATGCCACCAGAGTCTGAAAGATCATCTGGATGCGACAGCAACCAATGACTTTATTGCAGTCAAGACTGCGGATGGGATAATTTTCCCACCTGATAGGGTTTACAATTTAAATATCCAAACTAAGGGATATATAGAGCGCACTATTAGTATAATTTTTTGGGAAGAACTTAATTGTGATATCCTATTGGCAGAAAGAGACTAGTCACCCGAACACTTCCGTAAGCATCCACGTGGGGAAGATGTAATTTTGCCTTCTTTCCCAGATCTTGTCCCGAAGCAGTAAAAGAAGCCTACGCTGTTAACTGGGCTTTGGCGCAGGCACCCACGCTATACCACAACCATGCAGGTTGGGATAAGGATTCCCTCTACCATGTAACACCTTTCAGATCTTCACCCCAGCCTCAACCACAATATCCTGTTAAACATGAAGCTAAAGCTCCAGTGAGAGAGATCCTCACTCAGTTCGAGTTCCAGGGAGTAATAGAGCCCTGCGTCTCTACAATGAATAACCCTTTATTCACCGTTGCAAAACCAGACCATTCATATGGAATAGTCTTAGATTCTAGACACTTAGGGGCATATTTATACTCCGTTTGCGCCGAATGTGCGTCAAAAATTTTGACGCACTTTCAGCGCAAACGTTGCCCCATATTTAAACCCTGACGCCCGATCCGGCGCACCAGGAAAATGGCGCTATGTGCGCCAGTTTTTGGAAGCGGCACCCCGCCCTGCGTTAATGACATGCAGGGTAGGCGTTCCCGTCCAAAAACAGACGCACATAGCGGTGCGTGGTATTTATGCTCCAGGGCAAAAATCACTCCCGCGCGGCAGGCGGCGCAAAAAAATGGCGCAAAGCACGAATATCGTGAAATTTTAACGCCTGGGTCAGGGCAGGCGTTAAAATGGGGCAAACACACCTGTACTTAATCAGAACACACAGAACAAACAACAGAGCAGCAGAGCAGCAGAGCAGCAACAGGGAGACATGGAGGTGCTTTTTCTTCAACGTGCACGTAGACGCAGAGCCCTGCAGCAACAACAGCAGCCACAACAACAACAGCAGGGACCCCAAAGACAGCGCAGAAGGCAGGAGAGGATATTCCGCCCAAGAACAACCCTGCATGGCCTCAGGGAACGAGACATCATCCAGAGGTACCGGTTGAACTGGCAGGCCATTCAGCAGCTGCTGACAAATATTGAACAGCAATTGGCTCGTTTCAGACAACTGGTGCCCTGGTTGGTGGAATCTCACAACCATCTTTCTCCGCATTCCTGCCTAAAGTACTGGATGCCATCATTGGACTGACACCCCGCCACATCTGCTTCCCTAACACAGTGCAGAAGCAGCAGGAAACAAAACAGGGGTTCTACGCCATCAGTGGCTTTCCGCACGTCCTTGGTGCAATCGACTGCACACACGTACGCCTTGTGCCACCTGCTGCGAGTGAACACCTCTACCGCAACAGGAAGCACACACATTCCATCAACGTGCAGGCCATAGTCGATCACCAAGGACTGATCAGCAACATTGTGGCTAAATATCCTGGGAGTGTACATGACGCATTCATCTTCCGTCACTCCACCATCAACCAACACTTCCAGGATGGACGGTATGGCAATGGACTACTTGTTGGTAAGGACAAAAATCTACTTATATACTCACTGCACAGAAACCCTCTAGGATAAACAACACATACACCACAATAGCAACACCTAGACAGGAACACACTGAGGTACTCACATCACTAGCCATGTGTCACAAGTCACCATTGAACCTCTCACACATTTGAATTTACTCCACAGCTTAGTGTGAAGACATTCATGACTGTGGTTGCCTAAATGTCACCTTGCAAATTGGAAGTCTCACAATAACCTGTACACTAATACAATGCATAACTTTTAAGGGATGGGATGGCCTGGGTATGTTCATATGAACGTTTCTAATACCCTTTCATGTTTCAACTCTGCATGGAACTATCATCACACCCCCAGTGAGGACACACGGACACCTGTGTCACAAGTCACAATGCAAGGGAGGGCACACTGTACTTGAGAAACCAATACATCCTGCTGACAAACAGTTAGACAACAAACACTTGCTCAGCCAAGGAAAAAAAACAATGCCAAAGTTTCCACCAACAACCATAGGTTGTCACATTAGTACACAAAATAGTCACAGACTACACAACACAACTACTGCCATCAAAGATACGTACAACAGTGCCTCCTACATCTAATTGATACCATTCTGTGTTTCTCTTTCAGCTGATCAGGGGTATGGCATCCAGCCTTGGCTAATGACACCATATGGGAACCCAAATACTGCTGCTGAGCGGGCATACAATGACGCCCACAAGAGGACACGCAGCATTGTGGAGAGGACCTTTGGGATCCTAAAGTCAAGGTTCCGCTGCCTTGACATCACTGGCGGAAGCCTACTATACTCCCCAGAGATGGTCTTCAAGATCATACTCACTTGTGCCATATTACACAATATTTGTGTAAAAAGGAACATTCCCCTCCTTGAACCGGACCCAGACATGCCTGAGGATGATGATGAGGAGGATGCTGGCCTGCAACAGGAGGGGGAACAACCTAACACCGCAGCAGGAGTGCGTAGGCGGCAACAGCTTGTGAACAATTTTTTTACTTACGTTATTATAATCACTTGTATTCCACACTTGTAAATAAACACAGATAACAAACACCACATCATGCTTTGGCCTATTCATTTCTGACCACCTTTAGTTTGAAATAGCTGAAGATGAATGTCGTCTCATTGATCAAGAATGCCATTAAAATTCATCACACCAAAAATAAACATCACAACTGTATGCACAGAGGGTAGGATGTGACATGTTACATTACCATACACAGAGCCCAACAAGAGTACAAATGTGACAATTACACATGCCGGATCCAAACAACTGAAACAGTCTCTCATCCAGCCCAAAATTGGAGATCATTTGAAAGTCACATCACACGTGTTCAGAGACAGGGTGGGACCATCCATGTGTACGTGAACATGTCATCAATGGCTTCTCTCAAGTGTATGATGTGAGCAATACACAATTGCAACAACATCAGCTGCTACTAACTCAGGAGGAGACCTTGAAGTTACAGTGACAACATACACACAGACAGGTCATACTGGATCCACATTCCCACACACATGTACACATATGTCATACAACCAACCTAATATTTGAAAGTAGACCATCACAGTTGTGTCCCAGTTTGAACCTAGCAGGAAGATTGTAACATGACACTAAACCAGTTTATGCAGAAAGGGACACAGACAAGCAAAGAAATCTTCGCATTATCACATTGTGAACGCTGAGAGTCTTGCAAACTTAGTCATATGAAAATGGTATGCAACTTAGCTCCAAATCATCATTACTGCAAACGTCAAATGGGCTAATGAGATGAATGAATGGTCAACAGTCATTCATACCATATGGCCTTACATTCGCCCGCTGCTGCAGGTTTGCCATGATATGATAAAAATACTCCATGGATACAGTAGCTATTCTGGATGGTCAAATCCTAGGGTGCTGGGGGCCTAACTCCACCTCTACCACCCCCAAAACATACAAGAATCATGTAATTGTGAACTAAACACATGCATAAGGCACATGTGTGGCCTCCATGTCACAAGTCCTACATAAATAAGAAACACAAAATCATAATGGGACATGGTCAGCCCCATAAAAACTGAAAGTGACTCTCCCACTCCCTGTTAGGACTACAGATAAAAGCATCCCCATCATAAAGGTGGGCACATTTTGGAGACGGAATACATAATGGTATCAAAAACAACATTTCAAAATAGCCATCAGCAATTACACCAAATATGTTGTCAAATATGGTCAATACATTAGTTAACGTATCCCAAACATCACTGTGTGAAGGCCGTCTATACATAAAAGTACGGACATTTGTCATATACAAACACAAATGTGTCTCACATCGCACCGTTTGACCATGACAAATCACCTTTCCAAAGCTAAACACATGAAGACATTTGGATAAATTTGCTCCATATTCTACGCATACAGCATGGCCGTCATAATTTGTTCACGTACATGAGTGCACACAATGCAGAGTCAGATACAAATGTATCCAAAAGTGTCTTGATATTTTGCCTTCAAAATATTATTTACATCCACAATATTTTTGACTCTGCATCATGTGCACTACTGTACGTGTAAAAGAAACCACGCCCATGATGTATGCGTGGTGAAAATGACGCTACATGGACAATATGTTGGTCATTTCATGTACAGTATTAATTATTAATATTCATATCATATTTTTTCACTCCGCATCATGTGCACCACTGTACGTGTAAAAAAAACGACGCCCATGATGTATACGTGGTGAAATTGACGCTACATGCACAATATGTTGGTCATTTCATGTACAGTATTAATTATTAATATTCATATCATATTTTTTCACTCCGCATCATGTGCACCACTGTACGTGTAAAAAAAACGACGCCCATGATGTATGCGTGGTGAAATTGACGCTACATGCACAATATGTTGGTCATTTCATGTACAGTATTAATTATTAATATTCATATCATATTTTTTCACTCCGCATCATGTGCACCACTGTACGTGTAAAAAAAACGACGCCCATGATGTATGCGTGGTGAAATTGACGCTACATGCACAATATGTTGGTCATTTCATGTACAGTATTAATTATTAATATTCATATCATATTTTTTCACTCCGCATCATGTGCACTGTAATGCGTCATAAAAAATTGACGCACAACTGTGTATGCGTGAAAATATGACGCATAACGGGAAAATAAAAACGGCGCCCATTTTATGCAGGAAGTGATGTAATAGGATATCCTGTTTACAAAATCTGTACTGGGAGGTAACTTTCACTTTCACTTTGCAGTCTCAGATTTCTCTAGACTGTGTGGTTGTGTGAAAGGTGTTGTCGTGTGTTTTACTGCTCTAGTGTCCTGTGTGCCTTGTATTTTGTCTTAGTGCCAATCTATTATTGTTGTATCACATTGTCTCAGTCTGTTTAGTGTTATTTTGTCTATACCTGTGATAGTTTGTATTGTCTGTGGGAGTCTGTTGTGGGTAGCATAGTTTGGGGGGTTAGTTGGGCTATTTTTCTACTTCTCCTTTTTCTTTCACACCTCTACCTTTCCCCATTTCCCCCTTTATATTTTATATTTTGTTGGTACATTCTTATCCCTCTCAATATGTCAGGTAGGCCTTGCCTGTCCAGGATGGGGGAAGACGAATTGGGGGGGTTCATATGGCTCGTAAGCCATTTCCTCCCACTAATGCTGGAAGCTGGGGGCCGTGTGATACAGGGGTATCACACGGAGGCCAGGAAAATCCGGTGGGAGAAGGTGCGCCATCACCTGGTCCGGGTCTATGGGAGTCTCAGGAATGTACACCAACTCAAGCACCGCTGGGCAGATCTGATCACCAGGGAACAGGACCTGCAGGACCACCTGGGACTCCAGATTGGTGGCCATGTTGGTGAGTAAAAAACAATTACATGGGAATGACAGAAATCGGTGTGTGAACATGTGATGATTGTTAGCGAATCTGCAAAATAAGTAGCTGAGTGTGTGTAATGCCAGGGAAACCTAGGCCCATGGTTATACACATTAATCCCCATTCTTGCAACACATGTACACGCAATGACAGCTTTATAAATTCAACATCTATTTGTATTATGCTAAGTCGCCCCCTCTCTGTGTCCCAAAATGTTTCAAATGCTGCGCTACAAAGGTATACATATGTGTCCTAATGTGTATTTGTTGCAGAATGTGTATGAAGACCTATGCTACCAGTCCGATGGATCATTTTTGCAACACATACCAGATGCCTGTAGCTGCATGTAATGTAGTGTTGCCTTTGTGTCAGAAAAGCAACACGTGAACGGCTCCATTTGTACTCCACTGGTCATAATGGCCAGTGAGTACGTCATTTAGAAACAACATACCTACATATGCAGACGCCATAGCTAGACAGAAAATTGGAAACACATCATGATGCTATACATGCGTGTTGCTGTCACGTCACATGAAGTTAGTCATGTTGTTCACACATATGTCACATGTGTGTCTGTTTGCTGTCTGTTGACCCTGTCCAAATAGCCTGTTTAATTGTGAGTGGTCATGCAGTCCTCATGGAACCAGTTTTGGAATGTCTCTCGGGGATGCACATGCTGAGATGTATGGATAACATTATTGTTGGGGCATACTAATGGAGGATTAACTTGGACGACACCTGACTGTCCTGACCACTGCATGAGTGTAGTAGGGTGTGACACTGGAGCAGGAGACTCATCCAATGTTAATGTTGAATACAAAGTGATCCATGCAGGATGAGCATGTGTGAAAGTCTATCATTACCATGTCATTTTCACACAGTGTCATTGTAACAGAAATCTTTTGTCCGTTCACCCAGTCTGAGTATAATCTTTGTTTCATGCTTTACAGGTGGACCAGCCCCGTACACCGTGGGAGAGGTGGCCCATTTTGACGACCCTGATACCTACAGTGAGTGTCGCCTGAGTGCTATTTACATTGTTTGGTAATGACGCATGATGGATTACTGTGTGTTCAAGAGAATTCATGATTTGATGTGCTGGCCGTTCATTGGCTTTGTTCTTTTAGTGTGATATCAAATTAGAATTATGTTTCTGCAAAGCAATACGTAGTCATCTCTCAGATTGAGGGGCTGTAGCCCATTCAATTATGGCAGCAATTGGGAATGGTATGACTCATTTCGAATAGACTGGTCAATGTTAGACTTGGTCAGGGACTTGCCATGAACTGAGTCTGCATATCAGACTGACAGTCTCCCAGATAGCTTAGGCACATGGCATTGATGACAAGTGCTTCATCCTAGTTGAGGATGGACTGTGTACACTGTAGGTTGGATCTTCCATGGGCATGTACTTCCACAAGGTGAACTCGAAGTGTGTGTGACTTGAGTGCAATGCCCTAGGTGTTCAGTTGAATCATGAGAATGGGTGTACTACCTCCCCTGTGTGTGTTGTTAAACATGCCTCACTAATAGTATGTTATGTTGGGCTAAGTCATAACATTTTGACATGTGTGGACCTGGGATGTGACAAGGTTGGGCTGACTACAACGTGTTGCTAGCCCTTCATAGGTGTTGTGTGTGAAGGCACATAATTGTTGCACTTTCTGTACACTCCTGGGTGTGCATTGAACATGGGATTGTTGGTTGTTCTTCCCACACCACCCACAAAGACTGGGATGTTACTGTGAAACAGGGTACCTAGGACTGTAGCAACCAGTATGTTACACGTACTTAACACCTTTTGTGACTTGAGTTAGTACCTTGGGCCAGAGTGAGAAAAATGTCTACACGTTGCAAATGGCATAAATATCTGTGTGGGATTTGCAAACGTCTGTTTCCTAATCCAAAATGTCTTTGGTGGTCATGTACATATGAGTAAAATGCTTTTCAAAATTGATATAATGAAGGGTTTTACCAGACCTACTTGCAAATCACAGTGGTAGGCAATCCCATTTGCAACCGAGTACGTGGTTGCAAAGTGAGTAGCTGTTATCATCCACTTGAAGTGGATGGTAACCACCTTGCTGACTGGAAGGGGTCCTCATTGTAAAGCTTCAGCCTTTGTGAGTGGACTAAAAAAATCCTGCGCAAAAAAGCCAGTGGTCTAAGGGACCAATAATTACCGTGAAAAATTCCAAGTACAATTGTTGTGATTTAAAAATAATTGCAGCTCATTTTTCTTTCCGGTAAACGGCCTACACTTGGGGAGAAATAACTTGCTTAATTTAAAAACAGTCACGTCTATGGAGTTCTGCTGGTCCCTGCAGGCCACCATCCCCGTGAGTGCCCATGTTGCTAAGGTGGGGCAACTTGGAACCCACATCATTGATGTTCATGAGGTGGGTTTTAGGGACCCCATAGCGACTCGCAGACGGTGTCAGAGACACCGTTCTGCTTTGCAATTTGCTAGTTGATTTTCCTAAATTCCTACATCTGACACCTAGTGTGGACACATGATTCTGGGCCAGGGGTTCAATCTTAGCACACAACTAATTAAAAATGCTATTGAGTGAGGAGTGTGAGTGTAATCACATAGAATGACATATGTACTGAAGTCAGTATGCGGAAGAGCTGGTGCCATAATGTGAAATGCCTTAGGTATGATTTGGATGAGTAGTTTAGGGTGATGTCATCCATCATGTAGAGACATGGATATGCTAGGTGTGATATGACCTTAGGGATGCATGATTCACATGTACTTCCTCTGAGCATTTCCGTGAACTATGTTGTAACAATTGCTGCATACAATATATTTCTAGTAATGGACAAATGAGCCATTGTGGGATTCAACCCACTGTAAATTCAATGCTCAATATTTCCCTTTTCTCTTCACAGCTGCAAACCTGAGTGCCGCAGAGCGCAACCATTTTGAGCACAGGGCAGTGAGGTACAGGCACATCCTGCAGGTGCAGTGTGGGTATCAGAGGATGGCCCGCAGTGTCGCGCCGCGTGGTGCGGCGCGAGCCGAATGTTCGGCACAAGCCGGGCGTTCGGCTGGGGCCGCACAGCGCGTTTCTAAAACGCGGCGCGCCCCCAGACTTTCATGCACTTTTCGAGGCCCCAGGCATTGCATGGGGCCTCGCTCTGTCATTTTCCACCGCCTTGCTGGGGTCTCCTGACCCCCCTTACCTGTTCTTCTTTCTTCCTTCTTATCCTCTTTCTTTTCTTCTTTCTGGGGTCTTTTTTGTTGTACCTTTTTTATGTCTTCTTCCCTTCCCAGGTTACCTTTCTCTTCCCAGCATTCATTGTTCCCTATTCTCTATGGTTTCTATTCTGTTTTGTTCTATGTACCTCTCCCTGTCTAATATGGTGTCCTTTTACTTCCTGTGGGTCACTTCCTGTCCTTTGGTATATAAGGGCTGTGTTTTCTTCATTTCCTGGCGCTGCAATCTGTCACGACTCACGTGCTGCTTGCGCCTGGAATTTGCAGATCTGGTGGCGTGGATCTTCAATGTTCGACTTTGGCCCAAAAAGGGGCGACTCTTTCTGGTAGCCACGGTGCTGTAGGCAATGGAGACGCCAAGAACAGACCGTGCCCTTCAGAAAATAGCGCCAGAGGGAAAAAAAACCTTAGAAAAAGGGGAAAAACCTCCAACAGGAAGATTCCTGGAAAAAACAAGAACAAACAAACAAGAATCCAAAAGGAGCAAAAGTCAGGAAACACAGAATGCTGAAATCCAGAACCAAAAAGGGGAGGAAATCAGGAGCGAAGACACTAACTGAGCAGAAAGTGTTGCAGTTACTTTGGGTAGAATTGCAAAAGCATCGAAGATATTGCTCTAGTCCTTGGTTCAGACGCTCGGTCTGGCCGTTGGTCTGAGGATGGAATCCTGAAGACAGGGCTCTATTAATATTTAGTGTTTTACAAAAATGCCTCCAAAATCGGGAAATGTACTGAGGTCCTCTATCAGATATTATGGTATGTGGAAGTCCATGGAGACGGAAGATATGATCAATGAATATTTGACTTAGTTCCTGAGAAGTAGGTAGCCTTTTCAGGGCAGTGAAATGAGCCATCTTCGTGAAAGAATCCACCGTGACCATGATGACCCGGTTTCCCGCTGATGGTGGGAGTGAACACATAAAATCAGTAGAGATGGTATGCCATGGGGCCGGTGGAACAGGCAAAGGCTGTAGTAATCCTGCCGGTCTGGTATGGGGTATCTTGATTTGGGCACATATGGGACAGGCCTGGACGTATCTTTCCACATCCAGCTTCCAGGTAGGCCACCAGAAAAATCGTGAAAGAAGTTCTTGTGTGGCCTTGATGCCTCTATGACCAGCTACAGGTGAATCATGGCACATTTGTAATGCCTTTTCTTGCACCTTGTTAGTGGGGAGGAATATCAGGTTTTGATAATAAAAATATCCTTGTTTCTTATGTATTAATGGTCTTAGTTCTTCAATGTCGTGGTCCGATAGATTGGCGTATTCCAGTTGTACTTCTTCCAGGAAAGACTGAGCCACTCCAATGATCTTACGGGGTTCCAGAAGATACTGAGATAAGGAAGGAGTACACTCCGAATATCGTCTTCAGGAACGGAGATCGGAAAAGAAAAGGAGTAGAGGGTTTTCCCAGCCAAGTAGCTCACGAGCTTGCCTGCAGCGTTCCGAGGAACCTCGCACTCCTGCTAGAGACATCGAAGGGGAACCCATGCAGGTGGATACTACCCGAGGTCCGCTCTCTGCTAGTGAACGAGAAGACAGACGCAAGAGAGGGTTGTGCCTGTACTGTGGTTCTGCTGGTCACATGCTTCGTACCTGTCCTGTACGTCCGCCCAGGCCTTCGGGAAACGCCACCTCCCGTCCTCTGTAAGAAGGGAGGGGACGGGATCTACAGCTATACCTTCCATCAGCTCCTTTAATGACAATACAACCGCCTTGTTCATTTTTCCTGTCCTGTTACAACTTCCTGACGGTCGTCAAGAAAAGACTATGGCATTACTGGATTGTGGTGCTAGTGGTATATACATGGACAAGACGTGGGCTGCTGCTCACCAAGTTCCTACACAAGCAAAAGAAGTACCCGAACAGGTACACACCGTGGATGGATCCTTGATATCCTCGGGTCCTGTAGACACCACTACCCTGATGTTAAGTCTACAGGTGGGAAACCATCAAGAACACATTTCCTTCGATCTTATCACGTCCCCCAACCATACCATCATTCTTGGAATTCCGTGGTTCATCAGACATAACCCGTATATAAATTGGGTAACCCGGACAGTTTCTTTGTCTTCGCAATTTTGTCATGAGAACTGTTTTACTTCCGACAAGTATTGGTCTCCGAAAAGATCCTTAGATACTGAAGGTGCCACTGGTATGTCCATTAATACGGTCCAAGGGGTCCCAGACCACTATTTGGAGTTTCAGGATGTTTTCCAAAAACCGTCGAAACCTGTGCTACCTCCACATCGAGAATATGATTGTGCTATTCCATTGGAACCCGGCACAATTGTTCCTTTTGGGAGGATGTACTCTCTCACGGAACCCGAAAGAGAAGTTCTAAAAGAGTATCTGGACGAAAATATACAGAGTGGTCTTATTGTTCCATCGTCGTCTCCGGCTGGGGCTCCTCTCTTTTTTGTGCCCAAGAAGACAAAGGATCTTCGTCCTTGCCTGGATTTTCGAGGTCTGAATAAAATAACAATTAAAGATCGTTATCCTTTGCCTCTCATCAGGGACATACTAGAAGCTATCAGAGGGGCTCATCGTTTTACTAAATTAGATTTACGAGGAGCTTACCACCTTTTACGCATAAAAGAAGTCGACGAATGGAAGACAGCTTTCAGGACTCCATTTGGCCATTTTGAATATAGGGTTATGCCGTTTGGTCTCACTAACGCCCCCGCAATCTTCCAGAGATTTATGGACTCAGTGTTTTCAGACCTTCTGAATCAGACAGTTGTGATCTACCTAGATGATATTCTTATTTATTCTAGAAATCCTGAACTCCATTCTTCCCATGTGAAACAAGTTCTTCAAAGACTTCGTGCTCATCAACTATTTTGCAAACCAGAAAAATGTGAGTTCGACATGACGGAAGTCAAATATCTGGGCTATCATTTAAGTCCCACCGGCATAGCTATGGATCAATAAAAGGTACAAGCTATCCTAGAGTGGCCTTCTCCTTCTTCCATAAAAGAAACACAATGTTTCCTAGGGTTAGCAAACTTCTATCGACAATTCATTCTAGACTTTGCCAGACTGACTAGCCACATAACTCACACCTTAAAAAAGGAAAATTTAAAGAAAGGGTTTATCTGGACTGAGGCGGCTGAAGCAGCCTTTCAAGAATTAAAGAGAGTCTTCACCCAAGCCCCCATCTTGAGACATCCAGATACCACCAAACAATTTATAGTCGTAACTGATGCTTCTGAGAGAGCCATCGGAGCTGTCTTACTCCAACGACAAGAGGATGATGGTCTTGAACATCCTGTTTTCTACTTGTCTCATATCCTTTCCACAGCTGAACAACACTATTCTGTACTGGAAAGGGAATTATTGGCTCTGAAAACAGCCTGCCTTGAGTGGAGACAGTTTCTGATGGGTTCCAAGGAACCATTTGAGGTGAGGACAGACCACCGTAACCTACAATGTTTACGAAATTTTGTATGCCAGAATAGTCGTCAGGCCCGCTGGGCCTTTTTCTTCAGTCAGTACGATTTTTTTATCACATATATTCCTGGATCTCAAAACATTCTGGCTGATGCTCTGTCTCGCCGATATCCAGAGTGTACTCCTTCCTTATCTCAGTATCTTCTGGAACCCCGTAAGATCATTGGAGTGGCTCAGTCTTTCCTGGAAGAAGTACAACTGGAATACGCCAATCTATCGGACCACGACATTGAAGAACTAAGACCATTAATACATAAGAAACAAGGATATTTTTATTATCAAAACCTGATATTCCTCCCCACTAACAAGGTGCAAGAAAAGGCATTACAAATGTGCCATGATTCACCTGTAGCTGGTCATAGAGGCATCAAGGCCACACAAGAACTTCTTTCATGATTTTTCTGGTGGCCTACCTGGAAGCTGGATGTGGAAAGATACGTCCAGGCCTGTCCCATATGTGCCCAAATCAAGATACCCCATACCAGACCGGCAGGATTACTACAGCCTTTGCCTGTTCCACCGGCCCCATGGCATACCATCTCTACTGATTTTATGTGTTCACTCCCACCATCAGCGGGAAACCGGGTCATCATGGTCACGGTGGATTCTTTCACGAAGATGGCTCATTTCACTGCCCTGAAAAGGCTACCTACTTCTCAGGAACTAAGTCAAATATTCATTGATCATATCTTCCGTCTCCATGGACTTCCACATACCATAATATCTGATAGAGGACCTCAGTACATTTCCCGATTTTGGAGGCATTTTTGTAAAACACTAAATATTAATAGAGCCCTGTCTTCAGGATTCCATCCTCAGACCAACGGCCAGACCGAGCGTCTGAACCAAGGACTAGAGCAATATCTTCGATGCTTTTGCAATTCTACCCAAAGTAACTTCAACACTTTCTGCTCAGTTAGTGTCTTCGCTCCTGATTTCCTCCCCTTTTTGGTTCTGGATTTCAGCATTCTGTGTTTCCTGACTTTTGCTCCTTTTGGATTCTTGTTTGTTTGTTCTTGTTTTTTCCAGGAATCTTCCTGTTGGAGGTTTTTCCCCTTTTTCTAAGGGTTTTTTTCCCTCTGGCGCTATTTTCTGAAGGGCACGGTCTGTTCTTGGCGTCTCCATTGCCTACAGCACCGTGGCTACCAGAAAGAGTCGCCCCTTTTTGGGCCAAAGTCGAACATTGAAGATCCACGCCACCAGATCTGCAAATTCCAGGCGCAAGCAGCACGTGACTCGTGACACGCAGATACAATTCCGATCGGGCCTCCGGGGCGTGGTATGCCACACCACAGGCTCTACCAACGGTGCCACCTACAACCACCAGGTCTGCCCAAGGGGACCCAGCGACGGACCAGCCATCTTCCTCAAGACCTGGACCCAGCCGTGTGTTGGGAGCAGGGCTGTCCCGTGGCCACTCCACTCCAGCGACAATCTCCACCTCCACCGGCATGCAGACCAGCAGTGACCCTCCAATTGACCCTGCAGCCTTCCAGGCATTGTCTAGGAAACTGGACACGTTAATTCAAAAGGTGGACAACCTGACGGAGGACATGGCGGAGGTTAAAAAGAAGGTGCGCTCCATCCGGCGCACACTTCAGAGGGCAAATCTTTAGTTATTTTGCCCTCCTGAACTTTTACCCCTCCCCTCTCCCCTCTTTCCTCTTTTCATACTGTTAGTTGGGTTTGGGGGGTTAGTTATAGGATAAGTATAGGTAATTAGCTTAGTTAGTGTTAGGTAAGAGGGTGGGGGGTCCTTATACTTTCTATCTAATATTTTTGTGTGGGTGGGTGGGTGGGGGGCAATGTTGGGATTCCTGTTTAATAAAAAAAAAAAAAAAAAAAAATATATATAAAAAATAAAAAATACAAAAAAATATATGTTTGTTTAGGATAGTATAGTATGTGTGTAGGTTAGTAAGTGTTGTCCTGCATGTGTCTTGTCTCTTAATGGTGGGTGGGGGGTTGATGTTTAGATCGTTTCGTTACATGTGTAGAGTAAGTTTAGCTTAGGTTAGTTAGGGACAGTTGTGGGTTAGTAGTAGTCAGGTTAGATTAGTGTAGGTTTACCTTTCCCTTAGTTGCCTCTTTTATTACTACTTTTAAATAAAAAATTTGTTAACCCTTTACCTGATGCGTTAGGTGCTACCTTTTCATGGCCTTGACATCAGTGTAGCAGAAATGTTAAGTATGACATTTGTGTTCCATGCTCCCTATCCCCAGGCTTATGAGGTTTAACATGCCAGCTACCCGTGTGCTAACTTGGTAAGTATCCACCATGTTGGAGAGCCACCATTGGTAGTGTGAATTGATCATCAAGGTTTGGGGTTGGTATGTATCCTACTTCACAAAGAGTGCTTCCAGACTTGTTATTGTAGGTAAATAGATAGGTCGGACAGCATTGTGAAGTTCAGGGAGAGCTTTATAGATGATGATTTGTTCACACTCTTGTCTTGTTGCTATCACTGCTGACCTACATCATGTGTGTACTGATTCAGCATGACTTTCCTTCATGGAAGTATACGCCGTAAGGGTGATTGATGCAGTGTAATTTGTTTATCATTCCTTTCATTCTACAGCATAATTTCAAATTTTAGTATTGCATGGTGCCTACATTTCTCTGCCACCATTAGTTGTGTAGAATAGCTATAGATGGTGCATCATTCTGTCCAACACAGCATGATTGTGTGTGCTTAGTCCCTTCATCAGTTATTTTCCTCAGTATAGTAAAGCTATGATGCAATCCTGGCCACTGCACAGATGATTCAGTATACATGAAATCAGGACAGTAGTATAGAGAATCGACATGGTTTCCACACAGCCACTTTGGAGTTATCTACTGCACAGTTGAATTTTGAAATGACACAGAGACACAATAGGTGTGCAAGTGATATTTATTCATAAGTGGTGTTGTGCAAAATGTCCATTCACCATGTTTGCTGACTCCTTTCTGGTGCATTATTACATGGTGATCCTACAGAAGGGGTGTGGATGATACTCCTGACATGCTGGGGTGATGTCACAGACAGTGCAGAGGAACATGAAATGCCAAATGGTAGGAGAGAAACATTCACTAGCAAGGTGGACAAGTCAGACAGTGGATTGCCGAACAGTCATTGAGGTTAGTTGTAGTGAGACTGGCATGTGTCAAAACGTAGGACCTTGGTCAGAGTAGGACATGGTGCAGGGACTAGGGCTTCCGGGTACTCTTGAGTGTGAATGTTATCTGTTCCATGTCTTCTTCTTCTGATGTGTGTGTTGCCTGGTGTGTCCTTGTTGTTGTTGGTTGTGAAGGGGCAACACACACCTCAGTGTTAGAAGACATGGAGGCAGACATCCTGGGGGCTGATCCCTGTTGAGTAAGGAAGGGCAGTACTGCAGCAAGGAGGGCCTGCTGGTTTTTCAGAATGGCAGCCACATCCCGATGGTAGGCAGCCAGGTCGGCCCTGAGGGGTTCTATGTTGCATTCGTGCACACGTTGAGTGGCTTGCAGTTTGAGTTGTTGTGTCAACTGGATGACAGCTGTGCCAATTTCCTTCAGTGTTTTTGAAATGTCCTCCAAGAGAGAATTTCTGGCTTGCATTGCAGCTGCCTGATCAGCAGTTGACAACATGCACGAACGCACCCCCTCAAGGCTGGCTGCCATATTTTGCATCCCCACCCGCACCTCCTTGGCCAGCTCCCGCTGGACCCCAACGACAATTCTTTCGAAGCTGGTGCCAGTGTCGTCAGAGTCCTCAGCTGTGTTGGAGCTGGCGCAGGTCTTACAATTGGGGTGGCGGGTGGTTCTACTGTGGTGGCTGCTTCTTCTGTGCTCCTCCTTGTGACTGAAGGTGGGGTTTGGAGGCTTTCAAGGACCATGTCAATGGTCTCTTGTGGGAGGTTGATGGTGTCGTCATCCATGTCATCAGGGAACTCATGGACAGGCAGATCAGCAGGAGATCCGTGTTCCTCTGCAATGAAACAGGGTACAATTAGTGTGTCTGTGTTGTGACAATTTTGCAGTAAGATACAAGCCTTTGGATGCCTTAACATTGTACTCTGTGTTTGTCTAGGTATCTGCTGTCCGTCATAGGGCATTGTTGTAGGCCTATGGCCCACCTGTGTGTCACATGTTTGATATGGATCTTTCAGACATGTCTGCCAGGTCGCCTCTAGGTGTTGCTTTGTAATTATTTAGGAATAGGCGTTTTTTTCTCCTACTCCTCACTCGGTGTTTCACTATTGTTATGGAGGGACATTTTGTAGGGTGGGCTCTCATTATCCAACATGTGATTCTTGGCTTTCTAGGCAGCAGGATAGCTAATGGTGTGGGGGACTAAGTTTGACCCACTTGAAAATAACTCTGTCACCCAGATATTCAATTTAGCTAAGACTAACTAGCAGTGCCTCTGGTCTCCCACATCAAAGGAATGTTTAGACATCCGAGCGCATGACATCTTTGGAACTTCTCAGGGAAGTGGTGGTCACTCAGGTCCTACACATTTGTATCTTTTCCGGTAGGTTCCCATACACAAATGACATAGGCCCTCATTACAACTTTGACGGGCGGCGGAGGCCGCCCGCCAAAGTTGCGCCGCAGGAATACCGCACCGCGGTCTGAAGACCGCGGCCGGCATTCTGAGTTTCCCGCTGGGCGGGCGGGCGGCCGCCTTAAGGCCGCCCGCCAGCCCAGCGGGAAACAACCTTCCCACGAGGACGCCGGCTCGGAATCGAGCCGGCGGAGTGGGAAGGTGCGACGGGTGCTACTGCACCCGTCGCGTATTTCACTGTCTGCTATGCAGACAGTGAAATACAAGCGGGGCCCTCTTACCCAGGGGCCCCGCGACACCCGGCGAACCGCCAGGAACAGGATGGCGGTAGGGGGTGTCAGAATCCCCAAGGCGGCGCAGCAAGCTGCGCCGCCTTGGAGGATTCCAACGGGCAGCGGAAAACCGGCGGGAGACCGCCGGTTCTCCTGCACTGACTGCGGCCAAAGCGCCGCGGTCAGAATGCCCTGCGGGGCACCGCCGGGCTGTCGGCGGTGCTCCCGCCAACCGCGAGCCTGGCGGTCACAGACCGCCAGGCTCGTAATGAGGGCCATAGACAGTATTAGTTTGATATGAAGTTTCATTGTACAACTGGCTTGTAGGAATTTAGGTGTGAGCCCCATTTACACAAACAATACACACTGTTAGAATTGAAATAGTCCGCAGGAGAGTAATACATTAGTACACAGCTTTCATGGTGCCTAACTGTTTCTACTCTCCCCCTGCATGTTCTATGTATAGCACAGCTTGTTAAGTTTGGAGGTTGCCTGTCAGAATCACATGGGAGACATCATCCCTCATATCAGAGGAATGGGCTAGGATCTGGTTGTGCATCAGCAGCAAGGCAGGCAGCATCTAGTTGTTATTTTCTGTTTGGAAACTCCCCCATGCGTGTCTTGGGACAAGGGAGTGAATGTAAAAGACATATGTCATGGTGATGACAAAGTTTCCCTAAGCAGGAATGCCAAACCTTGACCCCTACCACATCTATCAGCAACGTACCAGACGGTATCCTTGACTGGGGCACAGAGTGAATATGTTCTGGCAAACTCCAGTGCAGAAGTAGGCAAAACAGTGTGATTTGACTAATTGACAACACCTTAGGACTGACTATTTGCTACATTAACTGATAGGAAGGGCAATGAGAATCATTTAGTGCAAATTGCTCTGAGGCACTTAGATGTGAGCAAATGAGTATAAGTACATTCAGGGTAAGATGCACAAAGGCCTCCAGCCTGAGGCTAATGCGCAAAGTATACGTTTCACTTGCCACACTACACTTTGATTGACTGTGGGTGTTGTGACTGCCCTGCCAGCACACTTGCCTCTCCGGCTCTGCCCCATACACTTTTTATTCACATTGCATGATCTGTACATGTAACGTGGCATTACCTATGCATGTCAATGTTAGGATGTGGTATGGATGTAAACATTCTTGATGTTTTGAGATGATGTTGGGTGATGTGTTTTGAATTGGATTGGCCTGTTTATCGTATGAAGGTCCTATTTGTTTGTCCGACTTTGCAGGTGTGTTTCAGTGACCAGTTGCCTGTGTCCCCTCCTCAATGTTGTTGTCTGAGCAGTATGACATTAGTGATGTAGCCTTGTTAGCCAGGCACGTGAGGGACCGTGACGTATGCAGCATGTGTGTATCGTTAGTGCTGTGTGGCTCCTATTGCTGTTTACTTAGGCTTATGTATGTCAGTTATGGACATTCGGCATTTGAGTGTACTGGTACCTTTGTCTTATTTCTAGGAGTAATTGCAGATGTCACCCTCACCCCCTAATTTAGGTATGTATGTTCCAGGGTGGGGTTTCTGCCATTTGGTACTATAGCTGCACAGAGATGAGAGGTGTTATTGTCAACTGTGTTTGCAGTTAAGTTACAGTTGTTGTATTTGCTACTGCATTACAGATAGGGACCTAGTTGATGTAGAATAGATTTTGCAATACAAGTGCCTGGATGTGGATTTGAGGTAGTGTCCTTGCCACCTGTCACTGCTTTCCCTTGGCTCTCTTGTTGTAATTACAGGATGTCCCCGTGGGACTGTTGTGGTTGCTGTATTTTGTCGTGCCCCAGCTTCGGTCAGTACTGGGCATACCCCCCTGCCGTGCCCCTTTCCCCATGCCACTTCATATATGTGCTGACTTACATGCATTGTGTAGTAGGTATCCCCCCCCTGCTTACAGTCCCCATTATTGCAATTTAATCCCCCATGCGACTTACCCTGCATGTGCGTAGTGTCGTGGTAGTCTGCGCTGTCCAGTCCTTGAATCCCTGTGACGATCTCCTCCGGGATGACGGCTGCGACCATCTCCTCCATGTGGTCCAGGGCCTCCTGTTGTGCTGGACTCCCCCCTCCAGTCTGCATTGCTGCCTTCCTGTTCCTGGCCATTTTCTCTTTGGTCCTACGTTTGCAGTCATGCCAGCGTTTCTTACACTCAGTGACTGTCCGGCGTTCTTCAGCCACACTGTTAATCTTGTCCACAATTTGTTTCCATATGGCCTCTCTCCTACTGAGTGGCAATTTGGAGGTGATGAAAAGTTGGTGCTGGTGTTCCGTCACCTCTTTCACCAGGATTTCCTGCTCCTCTGCACTGAAGCGACACTTTCTTTTTTTTAAAAAAATGTCCTGGCTCCTGTATGCTTCCTCCTGGCTGGTTCCTGGTCTGCTCTCATCCTCCTGGGGTCTGTTGGGGCATCTAGGATCCATTTTGGGTCTCCTCTCCTAAAAGGGCAGTTTTCGCGCAAAAATGTGACGCAATTGCGTGAAAAAAAACGGCGTTTTCACGATTGCGCTGTCGTAAATCGACCCACAGTGATGTGCGTCGCATTTACTTTGGTTTCCTTTACGACATACCGACGCTGTCTGTGTCACGAAATAATGACTCCCTACTGTTGGTTGCGCCGCCGTACGTCAAAGTATAAATTTGACGCCCGCATGGCGCATCCAAATGGCGTTAGACGACCAAATTTTTTTTACGCAAAATTTCGTTAGCGCAATTTTGCGTCAAAAAGTATAAATATGGCCCTTAAACTGTGCACACACATATGCAATACAAAACACACGAATCACTGCACTAGTTAACAACATAGTGCATACAAAATAAAAAACAACCTTGGATATTTCCAATGTTTTTTGCCAAAATTTAGCGCATGACAGTCGGAACCTGAGCGCATTCTCATTTGGCTCAGAAAAACGTTTTTGCTGTTTGCCCCAGGGCTATAAGAACAGCCTAGGGTTGTTTTCTGCACGTGTAACATCAATATTACATGATACTGATCCAGAGGCGTTGTCCTATGTGGATGACATCTATCTCACAGATAGCGACCTCAACGTTCATCTTGCCAGGGTCGATCGGATCGTTCTAGGATTTTCCACCATTGACTACAAATTCAATTTCAAGAAAACTAAAATAGCCTTTCTCAGTGTAATGTTCCTAGGATACAAGCTATCAAATGAGAGCAAGAGCCTGGCCCGCACTTTCTAGAAAAATTTACTCAACTTCAACTGCCAAATACCATCAAAAAACTGCAGTCTTTACTTGGGCCCTCATTACAACCCTGGCGGTAAATCCCGCTTACCGCCGTGCAGAAGACCGCCAACATACCGCTGCGGCTGCAGAATTCCGCTACAGGTATTATGACCCACAGCCCGGAATCCGCAACAATACAGACACCCACACAAGTCCGCCACACCAAAGGTCAGTGATAAACTGGCGAAAACAAAACCGACACTGTCACGCCAACAGGAATACGCCCACACTATCACGACCCACAAATCAATGCGGCGGTCTTTCAACCGAGGTAAACCATTGGCAGTACACACCGTCGCGCTCAAAATACACACACATATACAAAACACAACCACATTGGACAATACACACACCTGGTACACATACCCACAAACCCAATCAAATATAATCACACACCCACATCATCCACAAACCTTTACTACCAGAATTTTGAAACCACACCAGAGAGATACACTACCAAAAACAACACCAGCATCCACAGACACACAACACCATCACATACACAACATCCACGCACCTCAAACAACACACACCAACACATCCCCTCACACATCACAACACACACCACCTCACACATCACCCTCACCACATCATGGCACCTCAACAACACCCCAGGTTCTCTGAGGAGGAGCTCAGGGTCATGGTGGAGGAAATCTTCTGGGTAGAGCCACAGCTATTCGGATCACAGGTGCAGCAGACATCCATTGCAAGGAAGATGGAGCTATGGCGCAGAATCCTCGACAGGGTCAACGCAGTGGGAAAGCATCCAATAACTAGGGATGACATCAGAAAGAGGTGGAACGACCTACGGGGGAAGGTGCGTTCCGTGTTATCCAGACACCAGATTGCTGTACAGAGAACTGGCGGTGGACCCCCACCTCCTCCTCCACAACTAACAAATTGGGAGTAGCAAGTCTTGGCTATACTGCATCCTGAGGGCCTCGCAGGAGTAGCAGGAGAACTGGACTCTGGTAAGGCAAATCTTTACTACTATATCCCCCCACCCTACCTGCATGCCATCACATACTTCCACCCTTACCCTCACACCCATCACCCCAACACCCCACAGATACCCCACCAACACAACCCACACATCCCAAAACCAAGCCCTGCATGTAACACCAATGCATGGGCACCCATCACCCTGGCATGTCCACTACAGAGACTCACTCATGCCCCAAAATCACCAATCACACAAGGACCAAGCCAATAATGCAAGCACTGGAGAACATGGTCAACCACCCATTGCACATGATGACACACATACAATTATTATGCATTTACACCCCAACTGGACCCCTACCCAACGTCACCAGACAGGAGGTGCCAGACATATCCATTCCCCCCACAGAAGAGACCCACGGTGATGATTGCAGCTCTGCACAATCGGATCAAGATGACCAGCTCGGCCCATCTGGGACCTCGGGACAGTCGGTTCCCCTGACACTGGCACAAGCCACCACAGAGCCTCCCCCTCAGGAAACACCAGCACAGCACCCACCCAGCAGGCCCATCCCTCTGTCCCCAGGACACATCAATCAGCAGTGTGTCCACCACTACAGGGAACCCAGGCAAACCCACCAACCCAAGAAAATCAGGGACCTGGGGGCAGTGGGCACAAGGTTAAGGGCACAGAGGCACAGGATAACAGGGAAACTGGGAGGACTGCTGTGCGACAGGGGGAGGACAGGCCCAGAGAGAACCCACTCTCCACGAGGCACTCTCCAACATCATGGGAGCATACCATAATTCCCAGGAGACGATGGCAACGGTACTGGCCAAGTTTCTGGAGACCCAGCGGCTGCAGGAGAAACACTACCTTAGGATCAAGGAGGACTTGAAGTCCATTAACACCACCCTGGTCACCAATGCAGGGGTGCTGGCAGACCTCGCCAAAACCAAGAGGGACACAGTGACACAACAAGGGGCCCCTGACACTAACCTGGACGATGAACAGCCCTCCACCTCCGGCGGCGCTAGTGGAAAGGAGGCACCGCCACAGGAACAACAGGACACCAGCACCCCACCCCCTCCAGATGGAGAACCACCCCGCAAACGGTCCTTGAGATCCAGGAACAAGACAGAGAACAATGCCAAGACTCCCGCCAGGAAATGAGACCCCCCCTGAATGTCACCCTTCGTCCCACTATGTCACCCTGTCCATCCTTAAACTGCCATTGCTCCACTTCCTATGACCCTTTGGACAATGCACCTGTGAAACAAATAGACTGGACTCTGCCATGGACATTCCTCCACCATCCCCCCAACCCATTTTACAACCCCCTCCACTTATTTGCACAGGAATAAACACACTTCAATCACAAAACAATCTGGAGTCAGTCTGTGCTTTCACAAATGTGTAATTCCAACAACTATGGAATATAGCAATGTCAATGTACTTGTTCACATACCAATGTAACACAGCTGTAGGCCAGCAGTAAACATAGCAGAGGGCACAAAGTGGGACCCAAATCTGTGAAATGGAAAGTCAAAGTGACAAGTCAGGGTCCATACACTAAATGAAAATGACACACTTATGCTAGTTCCAACAATAGAATGAGATGTGGGAAGCAGTGGCATCTTCTTACCTGTGTCTCACTGGAAGTATTGCCTGATGATGTTGTTTCGGTTGTAGATATCCTTTTCTTCTCTCTCCTCTTCTTCACTGTCCACAGGCTCCACAGCTGCCACAAGACCACCATCTGGCCCATCCTCCTGCAGAAAAGGTACCTGGCGTCGCAAAGCCAGGTTGTGCAGCATACAGCAGGCCACGATTATCTGGCACACCTTCTTCAGTGAGTAGTAGAGGGATCCACCTGTCAGATGGAGGCACTGGAATCTGGCCTTCAGGAGGCCGAAGGTGTGCTCAATCACCCTCCTAGTTCACCCATGTGCCTCATTGTAGCGTTCCTCTGCCCTTGTCCTGGGATTCCTTACTGGGGTCAGTAGCCATGACAGGTTGGGGTAACCAGAGTCACCTGCAAATGTCGAGGGACAAGTGTTAGACACACACTAACCCTGAGGGACAGCCCCATACCCTGACACCTATGTCAACTGTATTGGGACCTTGACGTCACCTATTAGCCACACATGGTGCCTCTGGAGTTGCCCCATCACATAAGGGGTGCTGCTGTTCCTCAAAATGTAAGCGTCATGCACAGAGCCAGGATACTTGGCATTCACATGGGAGATGTACTGGTCTGCCAAACACCCCATCTACACATTCATCGAAGGTAGCTCTTCCGGTTTCTGTACACCTGTTCATTTCTGCAGGGGGGGGACAAACGCCACATGTGTCCCATCAGTGGCACCAATGATGTTGGGGATATGTCCCAGGGCACAGAAGTCACTTTTCACTGTGGGCAAATCCTCCACCTGAGGGAAAACGATGTAGCTGCACATGTGTTTCAGAAGGGCAGATAACACTCTGGACAACACGTTTGAGAACATTGGCTGGGACATCCCTGATGCAATGGCCACTGTTGTTTGAAAAGACCCACTGGCCAGGAAATGGAGTACAGACAGGACCTGCACTAGTGGGGGGATTCCTGTGGGATGGCGGATAGCTGACATCAGGTCCGGCTCCAACTGGGCACACAGTTCCTGGATTGTTGCACGATCAAGTCTGTATGTGACCAGGATGTGTCTCTCTTCCATTGTCGACAGGTCCAACAGGGGACTGTACACCGGAGGATGCCACCATCTCATCACCTGCCCCAGCGGACATGCCCTATGGAGGAGAATAGCGAGCAGAGAGTCATCCAACACTGAGGTATCACAATGTTTCATTTTCAGAAACGTAATAAATTCGCAATGTGCCGGTATCTGTCTATATTCCCAGCCTAGATAGGTGTGACGCAGTTAACATCCATCCCATGTGGCCTCCTGAAATGGCGGCTACCTGAGCTGTAAGATGGGACAAGGGGATATGAGGTAGCTGCGCTGGTGTTCTATACCGTCGCTGTGGGCGGTCGAAGACCACAGCGCAATTGAGCATTGGTTAACATTGGGCCCTATGGGTCCCAGGAGCCAATAACGATGTACTCCGGAGGTGACGGTACGCACCGCCATGGACGTGACCGACATTTTCTATCTGTTCACTCACTTGATACCTGACCTTCAACAGGAGAGGACCTACACTACAAGTGCTGCTGTGACCTCAGTCTGGAAGCGACGATGGCTCATGTGTCTGGGAAAGGGGCCCCTGCCTTCACTTCGGAGGAGTTGGAGAAACTAGTAGTACACGCAACTGTACGGTCCTCCAGACAAACAGGTGAGTACACTGTGAGCATGCTGCATGGGCAATGCCTGTTTTGAGTGGTGTGGATGGAAAATACATGGGGGGGCTGAGGCCTGCATGTGCAGATGGGGAGTGTATGTGCGTCAGGGCAAGGATGGGAACAGGGGGCAATGAGCATGACGGTCCGGACGGGTAAGTAATTTCCATTTCCCCCTGTACCATTCCTCTAGGTCAGCGCCCACCAGAAGAAGGGTATTTGGCGTTCCATCGCCAAGGACATCCGGACCCTGGGGGTCTACCACAGACGGAGCACCCACTGCTGTAAAAGATAGGAGGACCTGCGTTGCTGGAGCAAGAAGACGGCAGAGGCCCAGCTGGGGATGGCCTCCCAACGTGGGACTGGTGCCTGTCGCACCATGACCCCCCCTGATGTTCCGGATCCTGTTGGTGGCGTATGCGGAGTTGGATGGGTGCTTGAGGGCATCACAGCAGCCACAAGGGGGTGAGTACACTCTCATTCAGCTGACTGCGCGCATCATGAGGAGTCTGGGTGGGGGAGGTGGGCTGTGGGTTCCCCAAGGCCAGGGCGAAGTTTGTAGGCAAGGTCCCTTGTGAGGCAGGCTATGTGGCACCCCAACAGTGGTAAGAGCCATCTACATCTAGTCAGGCTCCCGTGACTTCCAGGTGTGCAGCAGTTGGTGTTAGGCCTCGTACCCCATGGTCAGGTGAAATTTCTAGGAACTGTTAGTGCATGGTGTAGTGCAGAGGGCTGCTCCATGTGTGTTGTGTCCGCCAACGGTAGTCGTGTTGCATGCACTGAACATGTTTTTCTTCTGTCTTCCCCCCCCCCTTTTTGTGGTCTCCCTGTTCTTGTGCGCAATAGCATCATCAGGCGGAGGAGCATTGGCACCGGACCAGGAGGGAGCTGCAACCCACTTGGCCCTGGAGGGTGAAACAACGGAGTCTGAAGCCACCAGTGGGACTGAGGGCGAGGGGAGCTCCACGGCGAGGACAGGAGCAGACAGCAGTGACAGTGACTCCTCCTCTGATGAGAGCTCCCTTGCGGTGGCAGGCACCTCTGTGCCCACCGCATCAACAGGTACAGCCACCACCCCCACTACCAGCACCGCCCTCCCAGCAGCCCCTCAGCGTGTGTCCTGTGTCCGCTCACCCAGGAGGGTGGGCATCTCCTTCGCCCCAGGCACCTCAGGCCCTGCCCCAGTCCGCCCTGCTGGCCTCAGTGAGGAGGCTATTGACCTCCTGAGATCCCTCACTGTTGGGCAGTCTACCATTGTGAATGCCATCCAGGGTGTCCAGAGGCATTTGCAACAAACAAATGCATACCTGGAGGGCATTCATTCTGGGGAGGCAGCCCAACAGAGAGCATTTCAGGCTCTGGCCTCAGCACTGATGGCAACCATATTCCCTGTGTCCAGCCTCCCCCCTCCAACTTCCTCCACCCAGACCCAATCCCCTGTACCTCAGCGTATCCCAAGCACACCATCAGACCAGCATGCACACTCATCAACACACAAGAGTGGCTCAGGCAAACATAAGCACCACACATTCCACAGGCCCTCACACAAGCACCATCCCCATGCAGACAGAGCAACATCCACTGCCACCACTGTGTCCCCCTCCTCCACGTCCTCCTCCTCCTTCCCAGTCTCGTCTCCACTCACACCTACATGCACTACATCCTCAGCCACTGCCTCCATCACCAGCACGCCCATCACCACACACCGCTCACGTGCACTCACCACCCCCACTACCATGCACACATCCCCAGTGTCCTCTACCAGTGTGTTTGTGAGCCCTCCTCTCAAAGTACACAAACGCAGGCACACACCCATCCAACAGCCATCCACCTCACAACAGCGTCCGGCCCATGCACCTTCACCCAAATTCAGCAGACGTACACCTCCTACAACCACTACCTCTGCCTCCACTCCCAAACCCCCTCCATCTTCCCGTCCCAGTGTGTCTAAGAAACTCTTCCTGGCTAACATTGACATCTTCCCTATACCTCCCCTCCCATCCTTCCCCTAGGGCCAGGCTTTCCAGGTCGCAGTCCAGCACCTCAGCCACTAAATCCCCAGGCACAATGGTGCCAGCAACTGCGGGGTCATGGAGTGCGCCACCCATCAGGGCTGCCAGTGTGCCACGTAGCGAGGGCACGGACATTCTGCCACCTGCCAAGATGAAAAAGGTGCCCACATCCCGGAGGGAGAAGCCGAAACTACCAGCCAACAAGGGCTCAGCAAAAACCAAAGGGGATAGTGGCAAGACAACTGCGGCACCATCAAAGCTGGGGAAGGGCCAAAAGCTGAAGAGCAGGTCAGGAGAGGGCATGGTGGCACCGACTGAGGGACCAGTGTCACACTTTCTGTCCACGACCACACCAACCTGTATGGCGGCGAACACCGCTAGCTACCCCGCCACCACAAGCGCCACCTGCACTGTCACCTTCACCGCCGCAGGCATGTCTACAGCCTCAGCGACAGTCCCCAGCATCTTCCCCAGTAGGCAGCCATCCGAGGCTGCAGGAAACGTCCTGCTGTGTCCCTCTGCAGGTGCTGACCCAAGCACCGCCACAAGCACTGCCACAAGCACCACCACAAGCACCGCCGCGACAGACACCGCTGCAAGCACCGCCACCGGCCCCGCGGCGTCCTCGGACACAGGCACCACCGGCGACATGGCTACCATCCCCAGTGGTCAGTCGTCTGATGCTGGAGGAGAGTTCCTGGACCCTGGGCAGCTTCCATGTGGCATTTCTTCCATCACTGTTTACACCTGCAGCTGGAAGGCGCAGCCGCAGCAGTGTGGGGTATGTCGCTGCCTCCATGGCGTATCATGCTACCTGAACCTCGCCAATCTTGTGGCACGCACACCCATGTGAGGGAATTGTACCGGCCACACTGCACGTGGAGCACTCTGCGCACCAAGCCCCCTCCAGAACCAGTGGAGAGATACATCCACTACCTCTGTACTTGGCAGGATGAAGCACTCTGGGCACCAGGCCCCCACCAGAACCAGTGGAGAGATACATCCGCTACCTCTGTCCTTGGCAAGATGAAGCACTCTGGGCACCTGGCCCCCTCCAGAACCAGTGGAGAGATACATCCGCTACCTTGTCCTTGGCACTTGATTACAATGGTTACAATCATTTCCTTTTGTCCTTGCGTTCTTCCAGTGGGTGGGGGTGTATATGTAATGTTGCTGCATGTATTTGTGTGTCTGTTGTTGTGTGTGGTGGTAAGGGAAGGGGTGTTGCGTGAATGTGTCACTCTGTTCCCCCCCCCCTCTCCTGTGTTGTAGGCGCTTTACTCACTGTGGTCGCCGCCGTTGTAATAGGGTGGCGGTCGGAGTGTTAAAGTGGCTGTCTATGTTGGCGGTTTCTGCCACGGTTGTAATCCCATTTTTGTTTTTCACCAGCCTGTTTGCGGTATTACCACCGCTTTAACACCGACCGTCAGGGTTGTAAAGAGGGCCTTGGTTTCTTTAACTTTGGCAGAACTTACATTCCAGATTATGCACAACGCATCAAATCACTCTATGATTTAATTTGTCCAGATTTCTCAATCAGACACTGGACATTTGAACACACATGCATCCTTAGAGGTTTGCAGCAGGACATTCTAGAAGCACAACACTTACACCCACATGTGACAACAAAACAAATTTGGCCATCAGAATAATTGGTGGTGCAATTGGGTTCACCTATGTCACCTTTAATGAGGGCAACATGGTGCCCATAGCATAGAAATCACATTTGTACTCAAACTCAGAACAACACTTTGCACCTATAGAAAAGATTCTGGTGGCTGTCGTTAAGGAGAGGCGACTTGCTCAATAGAAACGCATTATTGTTGTTATCCCGGTGCAAGCCTTAGAGGCAGTCACCAAAGCAAGAGTTTTTAACGTTAAAGCATTGCATCCATGTTGGGTTCAGTGAGTAACCTCCGTGACTGCCACTGATGTTGACTACATTTTTGATCCAAAACTTCAAACACAAGAATTTCTCCAATACGAACAGGAGTACCCTGCACCTCTTAACATCTTGCTACTTGAAAGATAAAAAACTGTCAACTACACAGATGGTTCAGCACAACCAGCTGTAGGTACAAAACATCAATACCCGGGCGCTTGCGCAGCCGTGAGCGGAGTGATGAAGGATTGTGTATTCCACCCTCAGCATACCTACACGCAGGCTCTAGGGAACTACACCGCTCAGTTGGCTGACATTGAAGCTCTTATCTTGGCACTGGAACATGTGGATCCAGAACAGCTCCCATTGATTGTATGTGATTTGTATTATTGTGTCCAGTCCTACAATGATTATCTCAATCATTGGCAGTTGAACGGGTTCAGAGGCTCAAAGGGGAACACCATAAAACACAGAACTCTGTGGTGGAGGGTGTCTGATCTTAAGGATAAGCTACCGGATGCTCATGTAGTACATGCACAGGGCCACCAACGTGTAGGAGTACACATTATGGGAAACACTTTACCTGATAATGCGGTCAAATCAGCTGTAGCTATGGCTTCTGTTGCTTTTGTGACTTGTTTCCATGCAAGATTGGATAATAAAATACAGGCTGCTGTGAAAGCTTCGGCTAAAGGCAAGCCCCTTCCAGATTGAGTAATCCCCAACCAAGACCGGAGATTAGATCTCATCAAAGCAGCCCATGAGGGTATCGCATCTCCTCATGCTGGTGTCGCGGCCACAATATCACTCTTACAAAAACGCTTCTGGTGGTCGGATCTGTACAAACAGACCAAGCAATATGTCCTTTGCTGTGACATTTGCCAGCAAATAAAGGGCTCAAAGATCAAACGGCCACTTCATACATCCCTCGTAGTGTCCAATAGGCCACTACAACATGTGTACCTGAACAATTGTGGTCCCCTACAACCTGATGGTGAATACAAATACATCTTGGCTGCTGTTGATTCTTGTTCTAGATTCTTGTGGGTATGGCCACAGCAGTTGGTAGACACTTGAACTGTTATAAAAGACTTGCTGGTCTTTATCGGTACATATGCAGTTGCAGCAGTTCACTCAGACCACGGCCTCGCTATTGTCTCCAAGGCATTCAGAGACACCATGAGGAAGGTGGGTGTTGAGCTCCATTACTGTTCCCCATATCATCCCAAAGGTAATTCTGTCATGGAGAAGGAGGGATTGTGACCTAAAGCAGTCCTTAACAGTTAGGGTATTAGGTTCAGGCGGCAGTTGGCTTCATCACCTATAGAGAGTCCAGTGAGCACTGAATAATCTGCCAAGGTGATCCTTGGGAGAACACACTCCTTATGGAGGTCCTCTTTGGGATACCTATGTATGTCCTAGATCTAGATGGTCCTGGTTTGGTGGTAGCAGACATACCTTTTGACATAAATGAACGTCTTACTGTCCTATAGGAGCTTCAGCAATTTTGTGATGATGATTCATCCGCCAGTGTTGTCAACTTAGGAATAAGGGATTTATCAACAACGTCTACAGGCTGGATTCCAAAAGTCGGCATCTGGTTCACAAGAAGATTGCTGTGAAGAAGGAATTTGGCCCATCTTACAGAGCACCAGTTCTAGTCCTGGGAATACTGTCAGTCTACCACCGCTGCCATGTTCCATAGGGAACAGATTTGTCCCCATCAATAACATCAATTTGTACCAATGTGGCTGATCCTGCACAGTAGACCCTGAGGTCCCTTGGGTAGTTCCCGTTCCGCGCTCTCTACCCAACTGGACATACCACTTTAAAGAAGAAACAACAACACTTCTGAAAATACCAGTATGTACAACAATGTTTCAAATGCCTCCTCAAGCATGGGGATGGCGAAGAATGAGCTTCTGCTGATTCTTGTCACCACTTCACTGACAAGAACTGTCCAAGATGTGGCTGTTTTTTACTCCAATGCAACAAAAACTGATGGTATTGTCTACTATGACCTTCCATGCAAAGCGGATCCATCCACCCGTACTGCACCTGGGGCCAGATGTAGCAAAGTTTTGCGAGTCGCAAATGGCTCGCATCGCTATTTGCGACCCCGCAAAATCCGAAATGGGATGCAAAAATCCCATTACCGATCACCATATAGCGATGCAACCCAGCACCGACTTGCAAAATTTGCAACCTGGTTTTGCGACCCGCAATCAGGAAATCGCAAATTGCGATTCGCAAACCATATGCAAAAGCCAGCCTCAAATTGGGACTAGTCACAAAAAGCCTGTTTTGCACGCCCAGATTACCACTGATTCAGAGCAGGTGGTAACCAGAACCAAAGTATAAAAGGAGACCCAGAAGGCATCAGGGCTACTCAAAATGGCTGAACTGTACGTGATTGCATGGAGGAGGAGAGTCCAGGCTGCCCGGCAGAGGAGGAGGAAGCAGAGACAGGAGGGGATATACCGAACCAGGCAGACACTATTTCAACAAACTAAGGACGAGATTTATGACAAATATAGACTGAGCAGTGCTGTTATCATAGAGATTATTGAACTGCTGAAACCTCAGCTTGAACGACAGACAATGCGCGGCAGTGCCATCCCCACACATGTGCAAGTGCTATGCTCACTGCACCTCTTGGCCTCGGGTAGCTATCAGGGGGTGATTGCAGTGGCAGGTGGTGTATCCCAAAGTGCCCTTTCACGATTCTTCAGACGTTTCTAGATGCCATACTGGCACACATGTCCAGATATATATACCTTCCCAGGAATGAGGCAGAAATGAACAGCACCAAGTTGGAAGAATTGCCATCTTCCCCCATGTAATAGGGTGTGTGGACGGGACACATATACAAATTTGCCCACCTGCAAATCTGGAATATTCGCAATAGGAAATGTGCCCACTCACTAAACATCCAGGTGGTATGTGACGCCCATAAAGTCATTACTGACATTGTAGCTAAATATCCAGGGAGTACACATGACTCATACATATTCAGGCACAGTGGGATACACCAACGCCTAGCACGTGGGGAGTTTGGAGAAGGATATTTATTAGGTATTGGTGACTACACTCTGAAGCCTTACATACAGGTCGCTGTTTAACCCTGTGATGCCCTGCTAAATTTGCCTCTTTTGTCAAACAGGTGACAGTGCATATGCCCTGAAACCATGGATACTCACCCCATACCTAACACCTGACAATCACGAGAGGCAATACAACATTGCACATCGGCAGACCAGAACTGTAGTCGAGAGGACATTTGGCTTGTTAAAGGCAAGATTCCGATGCCTCCACAAAAGTGGAGGAGCACTCCAGTATGCCCCAGAAACAGCATGCAAGATAGTTGCCACCTGTGCCATCCTACACAACATTGCCACCAGATGTGGGCTACATCTCACCCCTGAAGACACAGACACGGAGGATGAGGAGCAAGAGCTACCACACCGACAGCCTGGGGATAGAAGCATCGCAAATGAGAGTAGACAGAGACGGAACCATATTGCAACCCAATACTTTGGCAGTTACATGGCAACCGTGGCCACACTCACTAATGTCAGACACACATAGCGCAGTTGTGTAGTCAAACAAACAAAACCTTTTTATTGCTAAACATAATGTTGTTATAAATGTGCAGTATGCAACAGTCTGGTATGGAAACAGTCAAATCAGACACATTATTTTCATGTGCCTCAGTACCAGTACATGTCAGTGGCTCACAGCCTCCTCCAACTGCGGCCACCACGGCTCACTCCAGGTTGGTCCCCTGAGCCCTGCTGTGCACTGCTACTACGCAGCACACGCGCATCAGTGGCAGACACACTGTTGATTGTTGAGCCATCTTCACTGTCCTGCGGGGTATCCCCTGTGCCCCTTGCAGCCTATCTGGTCTCCAAGTCCCCGTGCCACATCTCCAGCAAAATGACACAGTTCTATCTGCAGGCTGACAGTGCGCCTTGACAGCAAGGTAGTGTTCGTTGCCAGGCGCCCTATGGATGCAGCAAGTCTGTCTAAACGTGCTGCAGTGTTGCGCTCCCTGCGCCGTGCCTGTGCCCTAATAGCCACCAGTTTCCTGACCAATAAGTCAATGGATTGTGTCAGGTTCCCCAGATGCGTGTTCATTGTTTGGAACTAATTGTCCACATTAGCCAGCCCATGGGTCACAGTGGTCTGCAGTCTTGTGAGGTTCTGGTTTATTGACCTCAACTGTCTATTTTGCAGGCGCTGACCCTGTACTAAGGATGCCTCAAGTCCGGCAAACTCGACATCTGCAACATCCTCACTGTGCACAGACTGCAATCTGCGGCGGTGTCTATGCACTGCGCCGGATGTTGGCTGCGTGTGCCTTTCCATAGGCAATGGCCCTGGTGTTACCACTGCTGCCTCCATATCCAGCGCAGGATCGTCCATGGACTCCGGTGCCAATTCCATGGGTGATGTTGTCCTGCACTCCCTTGCTGTGTCAGTGGCAGCCTCCTCCTGTGGGTCTGGGCCGTGTCCCTCTCCCTGCAAGTTGGCGTTGATGGGGGGCCTTGTGGGAGACCTGTGGGACATAGGGGATACACTGTCAGTGTTGCAGAGATGTTTTTTGCCTCACAATAAACATTTGCCTATATTTGGACTATTGTACTAAATTGCCCATAATGCACTATTCTAGAGGTTGCTAGACTGGAATGGAGCTAGTCTGGAGGTGCCTGCTGCTGTGTACTGGGATTGTGTGTATAGTGCATATGTGGGTGTGAAAGCTTATATTTTGGTACTTAACTTTTTGATGTTCCAGGTGCCGAACTGTCCACATCTCCTATGCCCAGTACAGCCTCCGGCTCCAGTGTTGTCTCCTCCATGGTTTCAATTGCTGTGGGTGGTGGAACAGTAGATGGGCCACCTCCAGTGCCCTGCATCTCCCTCATACGCTCCGCAACCCTCTCCTTGGTCCTGGAGCGAAGGTCATACCACCTTTTCCTTATTTCATCCAGTGTGTGGTGGCTTACCCCAATGGCATTTATTTTGTCCCTGATGTCTTGCCATATTTTTTTTTTTTTGGGTGTCAGGGACACTTATTGCTGCCTTGCCAAAGAGTTGTTCATGTTGCAGGCAGCACTCCTCAGTTGGTGCTTCCAACTCCTTGTCAGAGAACTTGATTTTTCTCTTCCTGCCAGCACTGGGTGTCTCATTCTCCATTGTTGCTGCAGCTCCTCTCACCTGGGTGTGGCTCTGCAGTTTGGGCTGGGTGGGCTCCTCCCTCCTCCCAGTTCTATTTAGTTACTTCCTGGTTCTGATGTCATCACCGAGAGTCAGGAAGTGGGTATTCCAACTGTTTTGTTTCACCTGCAGGCAATTTGCGAGTCAGTCGCAATTTGCGACACCGGACCACACCCTTCACGCAATTTGCGACCTCGCTAAAAATGGAAGTCGCAAAATGCAGTGCGACACCTCTGCGACTCGCTATTTGGAATGGCGAGTCTTTCTGGCATTTGGTTTTGCGAGTCAGAAATAGCGATTCGCATGGAGTCGCTATTTCCGAGTCACAATTTTTTTCCTACCTACATCTGGCCCCTGGTCCTGTGTCGGCAGAGACTGCTTCTGGTTATCTCATCGACCTTGATGACTTTTCTTCATCATCATCTGCACCAGGAACTAAAACTGTTTCAAAGACACGTAAGCTGTACATATAGTTTAAAAATAACTATTTGATTTATCCATGGCATTATGTGTGGATACTACTGACATTGCTTGCCTTTCTGTTATGGATTGGTTTTGTGACTGTTTTTTTTCTCCTGATAAATGGTCATTATCTTCCTGAACGCTCTTCTGTCGAGCTAGTGGATGAAGTTTTAACACCATATCTTTCCTCACATAAGGTCTGAAGAGACTTGTGTCTTCTGATCATTTCAGCAGTACCAATTTCTAACAGTTGATTCTATGCTTGCTGAATTGCAGGGTTACACTGTATTTGAAAGTGAAGATGTGTCTATGAACAAAGCAAATTATGGTGAAATGTTCTGTAATCACCACTGGGGGCATTACTTTCTGCACCGATGTAGGAGGCTGGCCTGGCTTGTAGTGGGTACCAGAGGTACTTACACCTTGTGCCAGGTCCAGTTATCCCTTATTAGTGTAGAAGAGTGTTTCTAACAGCTAAGGCTGATAGAAGGTAGCTATGGCAAAGCAGCTTAGGCTGAACTAGGAGACATGTAAAGCTCCTACTATACCACTGTTGTCATATGCACAATATCATAAGAAAACACAATACACAGAAGTACTAAAAATAAAGGTACTTTATCTTTATAACAATATGCCAAAAGTATCTCAGTGAGTACCCTCAGTATGAGGATAAGATATATACACAAGATATATGTACACAATACCAAAAATATGCAGTAATAGCAAAAGGAAGTAATGCAAGCAGTGTAAAGTTCCACTAGATTGCAATAGGAGCACATAGGTATAGGGGCAACACAAACCATATACTCCAAAAGTGGAATGCGAACCACGAATGGACCCCAAACCTATGTGAACTTGTAGAGGATCGCTGGGACTGTAAGAAAACAGTGAGGGTTAGAAAAATAGCCCACCCCAAGACCCTGTAAGGTAGGTGTAAAGTGCACCTACAACCCCAAGAGAGCACATAAGTCGTGATAGGGGGATTCTGCAAGGAAAACCAACACCAGCAATGCAACAACAGTGGATTTCCGGACCTGAGTACCTGTAAGACAAGGGGACCAAGTCCAAGAGTCGCGACAGTGTCGAGAGTGGGCAGGAGCCCAGGAAATGCCAGCTGAGGCTGCAAGGAAGCTGCCACCAGATGGAAGAAACTTGGTGTTTTGCAAGAACGAAGAGGACTAGAAACTTCCCCTTTGGAGGATGGATGTCCCACGTCGTGAAAAAGCTTGCAGAGGTGCTCCCACGCAGAAACACCACAAACAAGCCTTGCTAGCTACAAGGGTTGCGGTTAGGGTTTTTGGATACTGCTGTGGCCCAGGAGGGACCAGGATGTCGCCACTTGGATGAGGAGACAGAGGGGACGCCCAGCAAGTCAGGGAGTCCTCACAGAAGCAGGCAGCACCTGCAGAAGTACAGGAACAGGCACTTAGAAGAGGAGTGAACAGGAGTCCACGCGAAGTCACAAAATGGAGTCCCACGACGCCGGAGGTCAACTCAGAAGGTTGTGCACTGCAGGTTAGAGTGGTGGGGACCCAGGCTTGGCTGTGCACAAAGGAAATGCTGGAAGAGTGCACAGGAGCCGGAGCAGCTGCAAATCACGCGGTACCCAGCAATGCAGTCTAACGTGGGGAGTCAAGGACTTACCTCCACCAAACTTGGACTGAAGAGTCACTGGACTATGGGAGTCACTTAGACAGAGTTTCTGAGTTCCAGGGACCATGCTCGTCGTGCTGAGAGGGGACCCAGAGGACCGGTGATGCAGTCTTTTGTTGCCTGCGGTTGCAGGGGGAAGATTCCGTCGACCCACGGGAGATTTCTTCAGAGCTCCTGGTGCAAGAAGGAGGCAGGCTGCCCCCAGAGCATGCACCACCAGGAAACATGCGAGAAAGCCGGCAGGATGAAGCGATACAAGGTTGCAGTAGTCGTCTATGCTACTTTGTTGCGGTTTTGCAGGCGTCTTGAGCAGTCAGCGGTCGATCCTTTGGCAGAAGGTGAAGAGGGAGATGCAGAGGAACTCTGGTGAGCATTTGGTATCTGAAGAATTCCCCAAAGCAGAGACCCTAATTAGCCAGAAAAGGAGGTTTGGCTACCTAGGAAGGAGGATAGGCTAGTAAGAAAGGTAAGAGCCTATCAGGAGGAGTCTCTGATGTCACCTGATGGCACTGGCCACTCAGAGCAGTCCAGTGTGCCAGCAACACCTCTGTTTCCAAGATGGCAGAGGTCTGGGGCACACTGGAGGAGCTCTGGGCACCTCCCCTGGGAGGTGCAGGTCAGGGGAGTGGTCACTCCCCTTTCCTTTGTCCAGTTTCGCGCCAGAGAAGGGCTGGGGATCCCTAAACCGGTGTAGACTGGCTTATGCAGAGATGGGCAGCATCTGTGCCCATCAAAGCATTTCCAGAGGCTGTGGGAGGATACTCCTCCCCAGCCATCACACCTATTTCCAAAGGGAGAGGGTGTCACACCCTCTCTCAGAGGAAATCCTTTGTTCTGCCTTCCTGGGCCAGGGCTGCTTGGACCCCAGGAGGGCAGAAACCTGTCTGAGGGGTTGGCAGCAGCTGCAGTGGAGGCCCCGGAAAGGCAGTTTGGCAGTACCCGGGTTCTGTGCTAGAGACCCAGGGGATCATGGCCATGTTCGGAGTTACCATTGTGACGCTATACATAGGTAGTGACCTATATATAGTGCACACGTGTAATGGTGTCCCCGCACTCACAAAGTCCGGGGAATTTGCCCTGAACGATGTGCGGGCACCTTGGCTAGTGCCAGGGTGCCCACACACTAAGTAACTTTGCACCTAACCTTCACCAGGTGAAGGTTAGACATATAGGTGACTTATAAGTTACTTAAGTGCAGTGGTAAATGGCTGTGACATAACGTGGACGGTATTTCACTCAGGCTGCACTGGCAGGCCTGTGTAAGAATAGTCAGCTCTCCCTATGGGTGGCAAAAAAAAGCTGCAGCCCATAGGGATCTCCTGAAACCCCAATACCCTGGGTACCTCAGTACCATATACTAGGGAATTATAAGGGTGTTCCAGTATGCCAATGTGAATTGGTGAAATTGTTCACTAGCCTGTTAGTGACAATTTGAAAAGCAGAGAGAGCATAACCACTGATGTTCTGGTTAGCAAAGCCTCAGTGAGACAGTTAGTCATCACACAGGGAACACATAGAGGGCACACTTATGAGCACTGGGGCCCTGCCTGGCAGGGTCCCAGTGACACATAGACTAAAACAACATATATATAGTGAAATATGGGGGTAACATGCCAGGCAAGATGGTGCTTTCCTACAACCGAGCAACTAGGCATAGATCAGTATTTAATGTGGAAACATAATTCAAATCCACCTGTGGGTTACCTCAAAACATATATAGACACATTTGCATACTTTTCTGGGGATGACACTAGAAATGCAGTCTTTTTATTTAATATTACCACCTTCTAAAATTAGGAAGATTGTGTTAACTGACACCAAATTAATGTATTCAGATTCCTTTGTTTCCTGACTTGCTGGTGAAGGTTATGAATACTGCAAGAGAAGTGTTGATGTGAAAAGTGTATGGGGAACACAAGATTGGCAAATTCAGGGAAGGGAAGCTTTGTTAAGATCGTGCCTTATTACTGACCAAAGGATATTTTGAAATGACACAGTTCAACAAACATCCTGCATATGGTTAGAAAAAAATAAAATAAATTAATGCGCCCAGTAACCCCACACCAGCCAAATTCACCATTTGGTAATCACTCCTAAATGTCACAGAGGAAGAACTAAATACTTGGGTTCAGAATGGTACCTTTAATTCCACACTTTCAAGTCCTGGCGGGTGGGTATTGTGGGCAATAGACACAAATGAGTGGCTGGCACATTGTGTTAATTCCTCAGGGAGTTTCAAGATTAGCTGCTATGCCTCAGGTCAACACTCTGGTGTGGTTACTACATACAGTGTAAGTAAACTGTGCCAACAGTGGTTATGCACTAACACCTTAGCAGCAGTTAAATAAAATCTAAGTCTCCTATCAGACGAAGTAGACTTGCAGGACTTCTTGCTAGGTCCAAGAAAACCATGCTGTAAATGATTCCTGTATTCCATATACAGTACAATGAGGTCTGGAAGCTTTCTCAAATGAAAGTGGCTGAACGTTTAAGGCAAATAGATGAGGAAAATATGGAAAATGCTTTAGCTCTTGTTGATAATGTCATGAATACTCTGTTCAGCTGAATATACACATTTAATAATATTGGCTCTCATTATGACATTGGCGGTCAGATGACCGCCATGCCTGGGATGGCGGTAGTACCGTTGCCAGGCTGGCGGTAATGACCATCAAATTATGACTATGGCGGTGATCCTTCCTATGTATAGCCAATGTACCACCCCAACCGCTAGCACGGTACCCCTACTGACCATGGCGGTGGCCACCTACAGGCTGGCGGAAGACAAGGATCAGCCCACCATATTATGACAAAGAAGACCACTAAGATTTCGGGGACGTTAGCAACGCCACCAAAACCCTGGTGGAAACACATCATATAAAAGGGGACACTCACCTCCAGGGACACAGAGGAGTCTGCGGCCGCCATGGAACCGAAACTGGAAGTCTTCCCAATGCTGTACCACGCGATGGCCATCCAGGAGCACCAACGCCAATGACGACAGTGAGTACAGCCGCCTAGAACACAACGGAGGGAGGAGAGAGTGACACACACATGCACAACATACACCAAACACACATGCCACACACCCAAAACAATCTGCAGAGTAAATCAACTGAGACATAAAAGAAGCAAAGAAAGCCAGGACACATACCTGTTGTCCAACCACTGTAATTAGGTTGGAAGAGCGACCTCAATTGTAAAAATAGATAAATATAAATATACATGTACAGAAAGGGCCATTGGCCAGTCCAAAGTTATTAATGGCCACAGGGCAACACCAAGGTCCAACTTGACACCTGACAGGCTAGGCACTCCACTGGTCAGGGGCATCATACAGATGGCAGTCAGGCAGGCACCTTAGGGGGAAGGAGGGTGGGGTGTCTTGGGAGGAGGGTCCTTGGGCTTGGGTTTGAGAGGGGGCGCCTAGGAATGGGGTACCAGAGTGACACTCTTGTTCCCCTTAGTGGTGGGGAACTCTTAGGGGGAGGGACAGGAGTTGAATGGGAGCTGGAGGTACTGGGCTGGGGGGGACTTTCCCCTTACGGGAAAGATAGGGGTGGGGTAGAGAAGAGGTCAAGGTGGGAAAGGAAAAGCTTCTCAGGACCAGTGGGGTGGGGTGTGGGAGGAGGAATCAGAGTGGAGGGTGAGGGAGTGGTTGTAGGCGGAGGAGATGTGCTACACTTGGGTGCAGGTGCATGGACAGTGTGCGTGTGTGAGGTGGATGGCTGTTGGGTGTCTGAGTGGGAGCGTTTTGTGTCTTTGGAGGGGGGCAGAGAGGGTGGGGGAGGACAAATAGGATGTGTGGATGTATGTTGTGGTGGTGTCTGCAAGTGAGGTGGGTGTGCTGCATGAGGTGGTTATGGTGGTGGTGGTGACTGTGCATGTGGTGTGTGGTGTGCATGTCTGCGTGTCTGCTGTTGTGGTGGCTGTGGGCAAGGTTGTACAGGTTGCAGGATCTGGCACTGATGATGCAAAGCATGCAGGTGTGAGTACTGATGTGACATTGAGGAAGGAGGAGGAAGGGGAGACAGTAGAGGTAGTGGCTGTTGTAGTATGTGCATCTGGGTGTCGGCTGTGTGTGCTTGTAGAGTGGAGTGTGGTGCCTTTGTTTGCCTGTGCGAGTCCTGTCTGTTGTCCTGTGTGCTTGCTCGTCAGATTGTGTGTGTGGGATGGGTTGGGCAAGAGGGCTATGGGACTGGGAACAGGTAGTTGGAGGAGGGATGGAAGAAACAGGGATACTGGCTGCTGTCAGAGAGGAAGCCAGAGCCTGAAACGATCTCTGTAGGGCTGCCAAGCCACCATGAATGCCCTCCAGGAAGGCATTGCATTGCTGCATCTGGGATGCCAGCCCCTGGATGGAATTCACTATGGTTCACTGCCCCACAGAGATGGATCTCGGGAGGTCAATAGCCTCCTCACTGAGGGCAGCAGGGCTGACTGGGGCAGGGCCGGAGGTGCCTGGGGTGAAGGAGACGCCCACCCTCCTGGGTGAGCGGCCATGGGCAACTGGTTAGGGGGCTACTGGAGGTGTGGTTCTGGTACAGGGGTGGTGGAAGATGAAGTAGCTGGGGTGGTCCCAGAGAGGTCCGCCACTAACAGGGAGCTTCCATCGGAGGAGGAATCAGAGTCTGTAGTCGTTGCTCCAGGCTCCTCCTTGGTGCTCCCCTCGCCATCCAACCCACTGGTCCCCTTGGCTGTGGTGGACTCTGCCTCCTTGGTTCCCTGGGCTGCAGCTCCCTCACTCGCCGGTGCATCTGCTCCTTCACCAGATGATGCAAATGCACACCTGGACAGGATGAGAAAAGGAGAGAGGGTGGGGGAGAAGGAAAGGGAGCACAGGGTCAATCACAGCATCAACAGCACATATGGCATACACATCACAATCACTCCCTGGGACTTACATTGGGAAGTTATGGACCACAATGACAAACCATTGCCTAGGTACTGCAGCAGGAAGGGACCCAAACACTACCATCTGCACACCTACTGGGACCAACTAAGCCCTGTCTGCCATGGTGTGCTAGCTACCTAGCAATACCAAAAATGCATACCACCCTACATAGATAAGCAGGACCTCACAGGAATAGCTAAACCGGCATATTGGGCCATCCACTGACTAGAACCTTGCACCCAAACCCCATGGCAGGCAACATATACAAAATACCACACCGTCTGTACTTGCCCCATTATGACTTCTGTGCTGTCCTCAAGTACCCATCCAACTCAGGGTTGGCCACCGCCAGTAGGGGGGCCATTAGGAGGGGTCAGGTTCTGACGGGCACCACTCCCTCGTTGGGAGGCTGTCTCCAGCTGGGCCTCTGCGGTCTTCTGGGCCCAGTGTCTCAGGTCCTCCCACCATTTCCTGCAGTGAGTGCTCCGCCGGCTATGGACCCCCAGGGTCCGCACATCCTTGGCGATGGCACGCCACAACCCCTTCTTCTGATGGGTGCTGACCTACAGAGGAAACACAGAGAGAAGGACACCATGAACCATACAATTCAGCCTGTCACACAAATGGCTTATATACTGCATTTGCCCCGCATCAAGCACACACATGACCAGTACCTCTGCATTCACATTGCCTGCAGCCATACCCCCGAAATGACACACTGCTAGCATACACATACATCTACATGCAGCCATGTTGCATACATCATGTACCATGATGTACTCACCTTTTGGTCTGGAGGCCCAAACAACTACCCATACAGGGGTAGAACCCATCTACGAGCTTCTCCAACTCCTCCAAAGCGAAGGCTGGGGCCCTTTCCCCTGTAGCACGGGTCATGGCAGGTTACAGACACAGGTCACAGCAGCACATGCAGTGGAGATGTGATTGAGTGGAATGTCAGGAATCAAGTGAAGTGGCAGAAAGAAAATGGCAGTCATGTCTGCGGCGGTGAACACCGTCACCGCCGGCGTAGATCATCATTGGTTTCTGTACTCTATAGGGCTCCATGTTAGCCAATGAGGACTAGCAAGGTGGTAAAGAACGCCTTCTGCCATGATGCCTAATGCTGGCGGAGTGAGGTCACCTCCACCTGTCCCTGCATACAGGACAGGCGGTTGCCATTTCCTACTGCTAGTACTCATGTTTGGAATTTATATGTGCGTCATTGGTGTTGACTGTACACACCTAGACAATTTTAGTGTCCTACAAACATACATGCTCTGTGTACTTTGATGTTGTGTGTCCATAGGTCCTGTTGTCACACACATTTTACTTTTGGCTTACTCAGATACCAACCACTGCGTAAGAATAGGAGGAGGGGGTAAGCACCCGTGTACAGACCCCTTGTGGACTTGGCTACACTGGAGGACGGGCACACCATACTCCCCTATCGTCTGTACAGGGCCACAATCACAGAGCTGGGTGCACAATTGGAGCCTGATCTGATACCTGCTATCCGTAGCACCACAGCAATTCACCCTCTTGTGCAGGTAATGTCATTGCTCCATTTCCTGGCAACTAGTTCTTTCCAGGTGACTGTGGGCTTGGCTGCAGGAATGTCACGGCCAGTGTTCTCGATTGTGTTTGGAAGGGTTTTGGCTGCCTTGCTCAAACACATGAGCAGCTACATCGCATTCCCTCAGGTTGATCATTTGCCCACTGTGAAGGCTGGACTCTACACAATGGGACACTTACCACATGTGATTGGGGCCATTGACGGGACCCATATTGTCTTAGTCCCTCCCAGGGCAAATGATCAGGTGTATAGGAATAGGAAGAGTTTCCACTCTCTCAATGTCTAGATGGTGTGCCTTGCTGACTAGTACATCTCCCACACCAAGGCCCATATTTATACTTTTTGACGCTAAACTGCGCTAACGCAGTTTAGCGTCAAAAAGTTTTGCGCCGGCTAACGCCATTCTGAAGCGCCATGCGGGCGCCGTATTTATTGAATGGCGTTAGCCGGCGCAAGCAGACCGGCGCTGCCTGGTGTGCGCGAGAAAAACCACGTACACCAGGCAGCGCCGGCGTAGGGGGAAAATGGCGCATGGGCGTCTTAAAATGGGGCAAGTCAGGTTACGTCGAAAAAATCGTCGTAACCCGACTTGCGCCATTTATTTTCGACGCCCATCCCCCATCAACATGACTCCTATCATTGTAAAGATAGGAGTCATGCCCCCTTGCCCAATGGCCATGCCCAGGGGACTTCTGTCCCCTGGGCATGGTCATTGGGCATAGTGGCATGTAGGGGGGCACAAATCAGGCCCCCCTATGCCAAAAAAAATTATTTAAAAAAAATAAAAAAATACTTACCTGAATGTCCCTGGGGTGGGTCCCTCCAGCCTTGGGTGTCCTCCTGGGGTGGGCAAGGGTGGCAGGGGGGGTCCCTGGGGGCAGGGGAGGGCACTCTGGGCTCATTTTGAGCCCACTTGTCCCTTAACGCCATGCCTGACCCAGGCGTTAAAAAGCGGCGCAAATGCGCCGTTTTTAGCCACGCCCACTCCCGGGCGTCTCTTTTGCCCGGGAGTATAAATACCACGTAAAGGCCTGGGAGTCATTTTTTAGACGGGAACGCCTCCCTTGCATATCATTAACGCAAGGAAGGGGTTCACGCTAAAAAATGACGCACATTCCGGGAACTTTGGCGCTATTCGCCTCTAACGCCATAGTATAAATATGGCGTTAGTTGGCGTTAGTTTAGCGTCGAATTTGCGTCGAAAAAAACGACGCAAATTCGGCGCAAACGGAGTATAAATACGGCCCTTAGTATCCTGGATCTGTGCATAATGCCTATGTCTTGAGGAATAGCAGCGTCACACAGGTGATGGCACGACTACAGAGGCACAGATTGTGGCTTATAGGTGAGCTTGAGTCCCCACCCAGTGTATATCAGTGTATGCCTACTGGAGTCATACCCCATGCCATTGTGCATGGCTAATGTGTCCCTCACTTCTTCCAGGTGACTCTGGCTACCCAAACCTGTCCTGGCTGTTGACCCCTGTTTGGAATCTGAGAACAGGGGCTGAACAGGGGCTGAAAATCGGTACAATGATGAATATGGGCGTTCTAGGACGATTGTGGAACACACTTTTGGTCTCCTGAAAGTCAGGCTCAGGTGCTACTCCCCTGAGAAGGTCTGCAAGATTATGGTGGTCTGCTGCATGCTGTACAATTTGGCCCTCAGATGCCACGTGCCCTATCTGCAGGAGGAGGAGGTGGCAATGCACCTGTGGCAGCAGTGGACACTGAGGACAGTGAGGAGGAGTAAGCAGACAACAGGACACATATCATTCAGCAGTACTTCAAATGACACTCAGGTAAGACTGTTGATCTATACGTCTCCATTTTAGTAAAGTGCCGTGTGGCTGTTGTGTTGTGCCACACGGCACTACCTTTGCATCACAATTGACTGTCACCTATACCTTCCATTATTGCAGACGTTGGTGTGGTTACAACAGTGTACTGATGTGAATACTACAGACTGTTGAGGCACATTTTTTGGATGGATTCATACATTACAGGTCATTTGCACAGGATAATGCAGTTCAATACAGTTCATTACATTGCACATTTCTTTTTGTGTTCAATGGTGTTTATTTGAATAATAAAAAATACAATGGAAAGTGCAATAGAGTGGGGTGATGGTTGGGAAAATTCCAGTGAAGTCCCACAGTCTGTTTGTAGCACTGGTCCAGTGTCCATGGGCCATTGGGAGAGGAGTAATGGCAGTCCAAAATGAACAAGGTGAATCAGTGAATACAAGGGGAACATTCTGGAGGGGCTCATTTCCTGGAGGTGATCTTGGTCTTGGCAACTGTCTCTGGTGTCTGTCTGTGTCACTGAAAACATTTGCTGGGTGGTTCATCTTCTGCAGGGGGAGTGGTGCTGGTGGCCAGTGAGACCTGTGGCAGGGTCTTCTGTCCATTAGCTGCAGCAGATGTGGAGAGCTGGTCAGTACACTGGCTAGTGGAAGGGGCCCGCTGGTGTGTTGTGTACTTACGCATGGTGTTCGCCATGTCACTCAGCACCCCTGCAATGGAGGCCATGATGGTATTCAAGGCCTGCAATTGTTGCATGACCTCCTGGTGGTGTTCCCCCTGCAGCCGCTGGTTCTCCTGCATGATGTTGATCACCTGACCCATCCTATCCTGGGATCGTTGGTATGCCCCTAGGACATTTGTGAGTACCTCCTGGGCAGTCGGTTCCCTGGGCCTGCCCCCCCCCCCCTGGTGCACAGTTGTCCTCTGACTGTCCCTGCCCCCCTGTGCCTGTGTCCCCTGAACGGTGTTCCCACTCCCTCTTACACCAGCACTTTCATTGTCTTTCCTGTGTGGTGTCGACTCGGGTCCCTGTACAGGTGGGTACACTACTGATTGACGTGTCCTGGGGACAGAGGTTTGGGGGCGTTGGCTGGCTGCTGTGGTGTTTGAGTCTGGGGGGGGGGGACTGTGGTGGACTGCCTGTGGGATGTGGTAGCCGACTAACCAGTGGTCGCAGATGGCCCAGGGAGTTCATCCAAATCAAGACCTTCAGAGCTGCTGTCATCACTGAGGACATCTTCTGGTGGGGGACTGGTTTGCTGTGGCACCTCCTCGCTGCTGACATTGGTTGGGGTACCTGTGGGGATGTAACTGATTTGTTAAGGTAATTGTCTGACGCACCTTCCCCCATATGTAGCTCCACCTCTTCTGAATGTTGTCCCTTGTGCATGGGTATTGTCCCACAACGTTCACACTGTCCACAATCCTCTGCCATAGCTCCATCTTCCTGGCAATGGAGATCTGCTTTACCTGTGCTCCAAACAGCTATGGCTCTACCCTGAATATTTCCTCCACCATCACCCGCAACTCCTCATCAGTGAAACAGGGATGCCTTTGTGGGGACATGGGTGCTGTGTGGTGTGTGTGTTGTGCAAAGGGTGTTGAGTGATGTGGTGGGTTGTGTGGTGTGTGGTGCGCTACGGATGAATGGGTAGTTGTAGTGTGTGTGTGCAGTTATCTCTGGGATTGACCTGGCAAGGTGTAGCAGTCTTCTTGTGTTTGCAAAGGATTGTGGGTGATGTGGGGGGGTGTTTTATAGTGCTGTTGGTGGTTGTGTGGGGTGTGTGTATTTGTGTCAGGTGTGGGTGTTTTGGACTGGCCAAGGTTGGCTTGTTTTGGTTTTGGGTGGCCATTTCCACCGCTGCGGCGTGCACCGCCAATGGTTTACTGACGTTGATTGTCCGCTGTGGTGATTCGTGGGTCATTATTTGGAGGGCGTAGTTTTGCTGGCGTAACGGTATGGGTGCTAGTTCTGACAGTTTTTTTGTTGGTTCGGTCTGGCAGATTTGTGGTTATGGCTGGTTTCTGTCAGTTTTGTGTGTGTGTGTCATAATCTGGCAGGTGGATGTTCACCTCGGCAGCGGTATGTTGGTGGCCGTCTCCATGGCGGTATTTGGAAAATACGGCCAATGTCATAATGAGGGCCATTATGTCTTCTGCAATTGATATCATTCAGAATAACATGTCCCTTTTACAACATGGCCAAAGTCAGCTGCATTCCATCATGCAGTTGGGTTGGAAATTGCAGTTTATGAAACATTATCGCATCCCATGGAAACACATAAACAGTAGTGACTTGCTTGCTGCTTTTAATTTGTCCAGGGAGCAATAGATAACGGCTAAAAAAGAAGCAAGTTACACAATGCTTAACACTGAAAAGTTAGAAAAGCTGCCTTTCACTGTAGCAGAGGCAGCATCAACAGTATGGCACGAACATGGCATTATAAACCTGCCAAATGGCCACCTTTTGTTTCACAAAATATTTTGAAACATTTTGCTGTCGGCATATTTGAGCGGCTAGGAGATAGCTATATAAAAGAAGAGTGGAAGTTGCCTTTTAAATCAAAGGTCTGGACGGCAAAACAGATGTCTTACCGAGCTAAAGCGAATGTGAGACTACTGTTAGTCATTCAATGATCTGCAAACATGTTTCACATAGCGGTTTCAGCAATGCAGGGGTTATAAACTTGGCATGCTTTCAGAAGGGTAGTCCCATCCCTTAGATTCATCCAGCATTTCATATACTTTCAAATGTAAGTTATGTGGTCCTGACCGATTAGAGCTCAGTGGAATGAGACCAGGGGCTGACTACACAATTTCGGTGTCTCAAACTGTAACTTGTTGTGGACAGGTTTTATAAACTCCTCTCCACACCACACAAACATGAGATAAGAGTAGCAGAAATGTGGCCTTACATTGATACTACTGATTCAAATTACGACAAGCTGAGCAGAAAAAATGCGCTACTGTTTCAAAAACAAGTGGCGTTCACATCAGCCAGAGAGACGTGTGCTCTCCAGATAGCGAGATCATCAGCTGAGGCACAATCCCTATTAAATACTAACTTCCCCAAGCACTTTGGAGAGCTAGGCTTCAGAATATTCAACGCCTCGAGCTCTGCAGGGATTATACATTTCTTTAACCCCTTCTGTGCCGAGGACGTAACCATTACGTCCTCGGCCATGAGCTCGGAGGGAGCGCACTCCCTCTGTGGGCTTCACTCCCACCCCCCCAGGGCAGGGATGGAAGGGGAAGCCCTTCCCCTTCCACCCCGACCCCCCGACTCTCCCCCAGTGACGTCTGATGACATCAGTGCACGATAGTGCGCTGACCTCAAAGCCACCTTCCCTGAGCTTTCAGCGCGATCAGAAGAGAAATGCAAAGCATTTCTCTTCCGATCATTTGATGGGGGCCTGAGAGGCTTCAAAGGGAAGGCAAATTATATTTAAGCCACTTCTGCCCCCACACATCGGCATATTTTTATTAGGCCAATCTGCCTCCAAGAGGGGTAGAAACCACTAGACACCAGGGTTTTGTTTTTTTTAAGGTGAATTCACGCAAGGGGAGCGACCCCTTATGCAAAGTTCGTTTCCCAGAGGGGGCAAATTTATTTTAGGCCATTTCTGCCCCCCCGGGGGCAGATCGGCCTATTGTTATTATGCCGACCTGCCCCAAGGGGGGCAGAAACCTCTAGGCACCAGGGATCATTTTTCTTTTGTTTTGTTTTTTAGCGGTGGGGAGCGACCCCTTAGGCAAGGGTCGCTCCCCTGGGGGGCAGATTGGATTTAGACCATCTTTGCCCCCGTTGGGGGCTGATCGGCTGATTTTTGTTAGGCCAATCTGCCCCCAAGGGGGGCAGAAACCACTAGGCACCAGGGATCTCTTTTTTTTGTGCCAATTTCACGCAAGTGGAGCACCCCCTTAGGCAAGGGTCGCTCCCCTGGGGAGGCAACTTTATTTTAGGCCATTTCTGCTCCCATCGGGGGCAGATGGGCATAATTCTATTAGGCCGATCTGCCCAAGGGGGGGCAGAAACCACTTAGGCACCAGGGATTTGTGTGTGTGTATGTGTGTATTTTCTTTAGGGGGGCAGCCCCTTGGGTTAGGGTCGCTCCCCATGAGGGCACATTACTGTTGGCCATATCAGCCCCCTATTTTTGGAAGGCCGAAAGCCCTCCAGAGACCAGGGAAGATTTTTTTTCCAAAATAAGAGGGTGTGGGTATGGCCATACCCCCACTCCAAATAAATGGGGCCAAAGTTGCTCCTCCCACCTGTGGGCAGATGGGCAATTACCTCTTATCCACACCCCGGGGGGCATAAAGTCTACTAGATGGCAGGGAATTAAAAAAATAAAAAAATAGTGGGGTGGTGGCTACCAACCAGTATGGGCCTGGTTATGCCCCCACCCCAGCTAAAGGGGGTAACAATCTTTTAGCTCTCCCTCACACACTAAAACATCTTATTCCACGGCAAGCAAGAGGGCATTTAATTATTTTGGATTTTGGCTTTACATTTGGGCCATGAGAGCTTGGCTAACTTTCAAAATCGTCCCACTTGGAATGGTGAGGGCTGCACTTTATGGACTTTGGGACGCTGCCATGTAGAAAAATCCACAAGACCTAGACACATCTGAAAACGAAACTTCTGGGTAATTCCATGGTGGTGTGTTTGACATGCACTCCACACCATTTTCTTACCCACAATGCCCTGCAAACCTCCAACTTTGCTGGAAATCACTAATTTTCCCACATTTTTGTGATGGAACCTTCCGGAATCTGCAGGAATCTACGAAATTCCTACCACCCAGCATTGTCTCATCTATACTGATAAAAATTTGGCTGCACTTGTCAGCCTAAAAATGTTTTTTTTTCAAACTGCCCTTTTGGAACCGCTTTGGTCCCCCCTCAATTTCAACATGTTTTTGGCTCTTCCCTGTCACAAGCACTTGGCCCACCTACACAAATGAGGTACCATTTTTACCAGGAGACTGAGGGGAACGTTGGGTGGTATGACATTTGTCCCGGAAATATGGGAAAAATGAGATTTTTTAGCTAAATTTGAGGTTTGCTGAGGATTCTGGGTAAGAAAACATTGGGAGATCCACTCAAGTCATTCCTCCCTAGACTCCCTCGGGTGTCTACTTTTCAGAAATGTCTGGGTTTGTTAGGTTTCGCTAGATGGCTGCTGAGCTCAGGACCCCCCTGCAAAAAAAGGTAGTTTTGTATTTGATAATTTTGATGTGTCCAGATAGTGTTTTGGGGCATTTCCTTTCACGGGCAGTAGGCCTACCCACAAAAGTAAGGTACCATTTTAATTGGAAGTCTTGGGGGAACGCTGGGTGGAAGGAAATTTGTGGCTCCTCTCAGATTTCAGTACTTTCTGTCACTGAAATGAGGGGAAAAAGTGTTTTTTGGCCACATTTTGAGGTTTGCAAAGGATTCTGGTTAACAGAACCTGGTCAGAGCCCCACAGGTCACCCCATCTTGGATTTCCCTAGGTGTCTAGTTTTGAAAACTGCACAGGTTTGCTAGATTTCCCTAGATGCCGGCTGAGCTAGAGTCCAAAATCCACAGCTAGGCACTTTGCAAAAAACAGCTCTGTTTTCTTTGTGAAAATGTGATGTGTCCATGTTGTGTTTTGGAGCATTTCCTGTCGTGGGCGCTATGCCTACCCACACAAGTGAGGTACCATTTTTATCGGAAGACTTGGGGGAACGCTGGGTGGAAGAAAATTTGTGGCTCCTCTCAGATTCCATAACTTTCTGTCACTGAACTGAGAGGAAAAAGTGTTTTTTTAGCCAAATTTTGAGGTTTGCAAAGTATCCTGGATAACAGAACCTGGTCAGAGCCCCACAAGTCACCCCATCTTGGATTCCCCCAGGTGTCTTGTTTTAAAAAATACGCAGGTTTGGTAGGTTTCCCTAGGTGCCGGCTGAGCTAGAGACCAAAATCTACAGCTAGGCACTTTGCAAAGAACATGTCAGATTTCAATGTAAAAATGTGATGTGTGCATTTTGTGTTTCCTGTCACGAGCAATAGGCCTACCCACGCAAGTGAGGTACCATTTTTATCAGGAGACTTGGGGGAACACAGAATGGCAAAACAAGTGTTATTGCCCCATGCATTTCTCTAAATTGTTTCCTTCCAAATGTAAGACAGTGTGTAAAAAAGATGTCTATTTGAGAAATGCCCTGTAATTCACATGCTAGTATGGGCACCCCGGAATTCAGAGATGTGCAAATAACCACTGCTTTTCAACACCTTATCTTGTGCCCATTTTGGAAATACAAAGGTGTTCTTGATACCTATTTTTCACTTTTTATATTTCAGCAAATTAATTGCTGTATACCCGGTAGAGAATGAAAACCCATTGCAAGGTGCAGCTCATTTATTGGCTCTGGGTACCTAGGGTTCTTGATGAACCTACAAGCCCTATATATCTCTGCAACCAGAAGAGTCCGTAACGGTATATTGCTTTCAAAAATATGACATTGCAGGAAAAAGTTACAGAGTAAAACGTGGAGAAAAATGGCTGTTTTTTACCTCAATTTCAATATACTTTTATTTCAGCTGTTATGTTCTGTAGGAAACACTTGTAGGACATACCCAAATGACCCCTTGCTGAATTCAGAATTCTGTCTACTTTTCAGAACTGTTTAGCTTTCTGGGATCCAGCATTGGTTTCTTACCTATTTCTGTCACTAACTGGAAGGAGGCTGAAAGCACAAGAAATTGTAAAAATGGGGTATGTCCCAGTAAAATGTCAAAATTGTGTTGAAAAATAGGTTTTTCTAATTCAAGTCTGCCTGTTTCTGAAAGCTGGGAAGATGGTGATTTTACCACCATAAACCCTTTGTTGATCCCATTTTCAAGGAAAAACACCACAAGCCTTCTTCTGCAGCCCTTTTTTCCCATTTCTTTGAAAAAAAACAAATTTTTCGCTGTATTTTGGCTAATTTCTCGGTCTCCTTCAGGGGAACCCAAAAAGTCTGGGTACCTCTAGAATCCGTAGGCTGTTGGAAAAAAAGGACGCAAATTTGGCATTGGTAGCTTATGTGGAGAAAAGGTTATGAGGGCCTAAGCGCGAACTGCCCCAAATAGCCAAAAAAGGCTCGGCACAGGAAGGTAAAAGGCCTGGCAGCGAAGGGGTTAAGGCTGTTGGGTCTAGATTTGATTCCATCTTCCAGACTGTCTTCTGAGTCATTCCATCAGCTTCCCATTCACTGTTTTCGAGTGTGTTTAGCAGATTTCCGGTGTCTTTGGTGCTGATTGGCGGGATCCTGCTGCTGCTATTCCTAATACGCAGTGGTTGTGCTTTCTCAGCTAAGCTGAGTGATGGAGCTACTTCCAGCCCAGCTGTGTCATGGTCGCCTGGTACAGTTCTTTGATGGTCTGTTGTTGGAAGAATTGGAGCATGATTTCTCATTGTCATTCCGACCAGTCCTGTGGTGCATGCAACCTGTCTTTCATTGCACCTGGTGCCTCTTTGAGTGTCTACCTTCGGTATGTCTTGCCATTCAGCCATTGCCTCCTGTGGACAAGGAACTGCTGATGTTCCTGATGAGGGTTCATTCACTGTACCATCAATTACTTTGCTCACCATGACAGCCCAGTTTGGGGTGATGGATTAAACCCAGACCTGTGACTGGGGTGAATGTTTGATTTGTTCTGCATTCCATCCATAATCAGTTGTTTATGCATTTGTCACCCTAAGCAAGGATGGTATGCCCAGACATGGGTCCTGTGCTTCCTGTGCCACCAGATTCAAGCTTGCCTGGCTGATGAAGGGTGATACCCTGAAACTGGGCCAAGGATGCTTGCTCCTGGTCAAGGGAAGACCTGGCCCGGCAGTTCGGGCTTGACCGTTCCAATGGGGAACAGGGTCAAGACTAATTTGCATATGGCTGGGTCCAAAATGGAACGGCATGGCAACCAAACAAAAATGATGGATTAAACCCAGATCTCTGGCTGTGGGTAAATGTATGATTTGTTCTGCATTCCATCCATCATCTGTTGTTTTTGCATTTGTCGCCCTAAGAAGGAATGGTATGCCCAGACATGGGTCCTGTGCTTTCTGGTCCAAGGAAGACCTGGCCTGGCAGTTCGGGCTGGACTGTTCCCATGGAAACAGGGTCAAGACTGTTTTGCATATGGCTGGATCCAAACTGGAATGGCATGGCAAGCAAAAAAACTGATGGATTAAACCCAGATCTGTGACTGGGAGTAAATGTTTGATTTGTCCTGCATTCCGTCCATTATCTGTTGTTTATGCTTGTCATGGTTGACATTTTATCTCTTTGTATGTTTTTAGCTTAGACATTAATTAGGTTTTAGACTTTTTACCTATGAGCATTTTAGCGTGGGCTCATGCACCCTCACTAACAAGTTAGCATCCTTGTTTCGGCAATAGGGAAGTTGTGGTGAATCCATTTTAGTTCTTATTGGGACTCAGGAGGTTAGCTTAGCCTTTGGCTTGCAGGCCTGTGCCCCCATCACCTAATGACTGTTAACCTACTTATCTTGCTCTGTTTTAGTCCATTTATTTTGTTATTTCTTTTAAGATGGCTTCCAATGTTTATAGTTTATAGAAATGTTTTGACTAGCATTATCAGTGCCACTCTGTGAAGGCATCATTTTTAGCGTCATGATCAGTGATGTACGTGGATATTAATATCATGTCCCTTTCTCACTTACGTGTGATAGGAACATAATGTACAGTTGTTGTGGATTGTTTATATAATTGCACCACAAGTCTGCCTCTTTATCAGTTGTTTGGGAAGAAACCTGCGTCAGGGGTCCTACATGATCTGTATAAATACATCGCACACTGAAAATTCATTAGAGGGATTCTGTTCAGATGCCATCTACTCTGCATGTCACCTTGCTGCAGAACTCAGCTTTTGTGTCACCATGGAGTCTGACCTAGAGACCTCATTTGCAAGGTAACAAGGTTTGGGTGGTGCTTATTATGGACATGGTACTGGCAGATTAGGGTTATCATATGCAGCTTTCATTAGGGTAGAGATTCGGTTCACTTTGCTAGGAATTTTACATCTCATGTTTATTGTAAGATGGTGCGGGGTTTTGTATTTACAACTCTCATCTTCACAATTATGCTTCTTTTACTGTTCATCTTCCTGATCATTGCAGCTCATGCATTTTATCTTAGATTGCAGTCTTTTCAATAAATATATTGAAAACTCTTCTGCATCTCCTACATAGACTGTGTGTGACTAAGACTTGTTGCTCACATGAGAAAAGTTAACTTCCATTCCACCACGACTTCCCTGAGAGGTCTTATCTAGAGCCCTTGCGTAAGGCTGCCAGAGATCACCTTTTACTGCTTGTTTTTTGATGAGGTACTGCTTGTGAGCCAAGAGAGTTGGGCTGACAGTTGTGATTTGTTGTAGGAGTGACTTAGTCACCTACAAACAAAAGTGCTGTCATCGCTTAGAAGCAATGGTCTAACTACGGCACCTTGCTGACCACAGCCCCTAGCTGTCTAGACACTGCAACATATTCAAACTCACCCTGGTCACCACAGGGGGAGTAATAGAAGTGGTAGCAGCTGCCCTGGGATTTACATCTTTGGCTGCATTTGGTGCCATTTCGCCCTGGCATCACAACTTCCCTTGAGAAGCAAGCACTCGTCATGTGAGTCATGCTTCCATAACTAAGAGCTAACAGACAATGGCAACAGCCTTGGGGCCATACAAACAGCGGAACACCTTCTGAAAAAGCAAATAGAGACCAGTTCCCCGGAGACTCTACTGCTCGTAGCAGGAGGTGAGGAGAGAGGTGTCGCACAGCTGTCTCACGCAGCCTCCAAGTTGCTCCTACCCCATTGGTTAGGGAGTGGCCAGGGTCATGTTTGTGACAGAGTATTCCCCGTTGTCAACATCTAAATCAATTCCTGTGTCTGAAGATAGACAGGGAATACTATAAAACCACTGAAGGAGAGAATACAGGAACACATTTGTGCTATTAGAAATCCCAATGAAAGCTACCCTCCTGCTGTGCATTTCAACAAATTCCATAAATTCTGTGAACTGGTAAACTTGAAATTTCATGCTATAGACGTGATAGCGGATAATCTGAGGGGAGGAGACAGAACTTAGGCACTAAGCAGGAGGGAAACGATCTGGAGCACTAAACTGAGAGCGGTGGATCATGGACTTAATGTGGATCGTGAATTGCACATTTTTTCAGATAAGTGCTGAGACTACACCTTGCCTTCCATGCAATGGTTTATACCTTCAATACATAATGGATCTGTTCTTAATGACTAATGAGAACTATTAACTACTGGCATGCTTTAAGATATGCATGTTACTATTGTTCATATGTGATTATCTATTCTTTCTCTATTTGCTTGGTATGGGCTCTTTTGTAATGTACACGTTACATGCATAATTGAAACTACATATGTCGTGTCCATGTTGTTTCTACCTATTTGGAGTGTTTTTCCTAGGCTCTCACCTCTTGTATGCCTAGTTTGTTCTCTGCTTTACACATTCTGAGTGATTCAGCCTTTTTTTTATTGGCCACAACTTGGTGTTGTTTGGTCTTGTGGTATTTGTACGTTGTACGTGTCAAGATTTTTTCCTCCACTTGGACTCTTATAGCTGTGGTGACTTTGATGATTTTGTCTCCATCATTTCCAAGATGGACCTTGCTGTTTGTTTGCCTTAAATAAGCGGCTGTTGACGGCGTTTATCGTTCATTTTTTGGACCTCTTACTCTGCTAGTTTATATATTTTTAATTAGTTTGGGTGTCATTCTAAGATGGCATTCTTGTCAAGGCCCTTGTGGCGGGCCGGCCGCCACATCGTTGGCACCGCAGTACCCTGGGGGGCACCAATGGCTCTGGCTGGCCCTGACCCAGAGGTACTGGTGCCTTCTTCCAATCCGGAGCGACTTCCGGGGGAAGGAGGGATACGGAAATCCCTCATCTGGGCGTCAGAGGCTGGAACAGAAAACGTTGTTCAGAAAGAAGACTGCGACGTGCCTGGAGGAGGAAAAGGAGGATCGCGGGACACGGAGGACGAAGTCGGACGCACCGCCCACATCCAGAGACTGGCGCTGCAGGACTTCGAGGCTACAAGTGGCACCAGACGGCGGCAGAATTTTCTCAGAGGATGGGAAGGAGGACCAGGAGGTGGCAATGCCGAGAATCCCACCACGCTCTGGGGAGAGCGTGGCCTTGGCAGGTACGGTTCCACAGGGGATGGAACTAAGGAATAAACAATGCAAGGCGGGAGGCATGAGGCAGAGATACCAATTGCGCATTGACTGGTATTTGTAGGATTGAGAATATGGAAATTTGTTTTTTTGTGTGTTTTTCGTTTTGTGTCTAACCCATACAAAAATAAAGAATAGCAGGAGATTTAGGGTTGAAATAGGCATAACCCGTTATATTACTAACCAACAAAAAGAGAAACCAAACAAATAAACCCCGCAAGATAGAAGGAGGTTCAAACCCTTGGATCTTGTATGTATTTTTTTTTTGTTTTGTTTGGGGTTTACAAAAGAGAAAGAAAAGCCATAACAGCTGATTTATTTTTTTATTTTATGTATTGTGGTAATATTGAGAAGAACAGCAACTAGAAGGAAAAGGGATAGAGGCAGGAAGAGAGCTACGACAACCACAGAAGAGTTGAAGTGAGCTAGAGGAAAAATTAGCACGAAGAAAAAAAAAGAGAAGAACAACGCTTAGAGAAGTAGAAGACAGCCCAAAAGTACATCAAAGAAGGTCAAACCCAGAGAAAGGGAACAAGATTTAAAGAGACAGAACAGTAGACAAAAGAAGATCAGGGAAAAGATAAACCAGTGTAGAAAAGGGAAAAGAAAAAACAGAGAACCGAAAACCGAGAGAACTTACTATTCCACCAACAGTTGTGTTTTCTCTTCTTTTTCCCACATGCACCTCCTGAGAATCCATCTGGAAGGAAAAGAACAAAAACAAAGATGAAAACCTTGGGAGGTCCCAACAACCGACCAAAGAAGCAATCAAGATTATAAACTTTGCACCATTGATACTGTCAAAATAAAGACAATCTTTACAGCATACCACTGGCTACAAGTCATCATTACGGTATCCTCTGTCACAGTCCTCTTTGAAACAGTCCTTCCTTTATTTTCTTGGTTCAGTTTTGACGATTTCTAACACTTGGAACCGTTAGTTTCCACATTACCATACAGTGGATATGAAACACAAAATGGCGTTTGTTTTTCTCAAGTCCCTTCTATTTAACTTGTCTGCTTTTTTAGGGTCGAGCCTGTGTTGCATGCGCTCGTGCATGCGTATCGCAGTGAGACTCTTGTATTTAGAAAAGGGCTCGGAGCCCTGTCAACTTCACGTCAGTGTTTTTTATTGGTTCGTGGGCTTGCCTAATAAAATCTGCTTGCTTTTATTAGTCGGAGGCACACATAGGTCATGCCTTTTCCGGTGGCTAGCCCTCCTCTAGCGCAGCGACCAAGTACAGAAAACATGCGAGGCTCGCTGTTTTCCATCCGCTCGTGGACTTCTTTTTCTCTAATTTACTAGCGCGATCGCGCTTGGCAGAAGTCGAGCGCTTTACATAGTTAATTTCACTTTTTCGGGTTATGTACATAAATGCACTTTTGCCCGATAGGTGAAAAGTCGGGTTAGGAGTTTACAACGCGATCAGCTCCAACATGAGCAAATGCGAGACCCGTTGCATTGTAAAGGCTTGTGTTTACCATTCTCTCCCCTTCAGCAGCGCACGTAGGGCCGGGGATTCCCCGGGGAGACCTTGGCAGCATCCAGAAGCGGTGCATTTACCAGTGGCTTGCAGATTGTGCCCTCGGCGCCTCGTTCATTGTTGTGTCTGTGTTTATCGTAAGCCGCTGTTTTTACGTTGTCGACTCGAAACAAATTTCATTCTCTACAGTTGAGGCATTGGATTGTGCGATACCGTGTGCAGGATGAGCATCTTATCACCCCCTGCTGGCGTGTGAACATAGACCATTTTCGCTCGGAGGACTGTCGATTTATGTATTTGTGTTTTTCTTGCACACTGTTGTTAGTCTTTCATGCGTTGCATTTGAGTAGCGCCCTATGCGATGCTACGTTGCTGTATTAGTCAAAACAGAGTGAACATGGGCTGGAATTATTTGTTTTAATCACGAGTGACGTATCCCTGTAACCAACCGTTGTGAAAGGATGACGGCAGGTGTTTAGTGGAAAGCTTCTCGTATTTGCGGTGAATGTCTTTTGAAGTACCTAGATTGTTTTCATAATAAAATATTGACGTGATTAGGAGACTTTTAGTTCTGCCTATAATAATTACCCAATTTTGCCTACCTCAACAGAGAGATCTTTTTGTCTTTGACAACCGAGTGATGCCTCGCGGTTGTGAAATCGGCTGGATACACAAATGAGAGAGGTTTAGGGTTTTTACTATTTTTAACCGTGGCTTAGCCTGCTCGTGTTTTTCAATCGACGTTGATCAGCAGAGCAGATTATGATGTGGAGATCTGTCACCAGACCTCATTTTTCGTTCCACATATGGACATGAAAATCGAAACCATCTTTTGGATAGATTGTTTAAAAGAAATGGCTCAATTGCTGTCATCGAAACATTCCCACATTTATCTTTTCTATGTTTCTCATTGAAAGTGTTTTAAATCTGCTTGTTCGTTATATATTTCTGATATACATTAGTTCTCACGTGTTACTTCCGATGATGGGCCAGAACGTCTACAGCGGCACAATAAGTTAGAAAAAAAAGTTATTTGACGCATTTTTCATTCTTGAGGCAGTCAGTTCTCACATTGAAACGCATGTTGCGAAAAGCACACAAAATACACTGATGAACTTGTGGCTTATACTGACTATATTACATTATTGTATGGCCCATGTTTGTTATTACTATGCCAGGAATTCATAGCCCTGTGCTGCAATAATATGCTTCTTTATTGAACACCACTTATATAGGTAATTGTTTATGCAAAACACATTTTTATACAGGTACTTACTTCTCTACAGACCATTAACGTGGGTATCATGCTCTGAATTAAAATGATTCTAGTATGTAGGATTTTGAACAGTGAATCAAAGTTTTGTATGGAGGATTGACTAGCACGCAAAACATAGGATTTGAGGCTAAAATGTGACACAACCACTCTTTTTCTTTTCAGGCTCTTATTTAAACACCTTATTCTTGTTACACAGTCTTCCGCTCCATACTTTACCTCACCACTATTGTTCTCCGTGGGCTACGATTTAAAAAAAAAAAAAAAATTACTATTGTTCCACATCGTTTCACTAGAGATGCATTCCAAGTACTAGATAAGGTTTCTATAAAAAAAAAAAAAACTTTAGTTGCTCACAAAAAAAGCAGTCCAAATGTTATGGACAGTATGTGGAAATCTGTGTGTAAAATCAATGCAGTTTACCTGGCACTCACCAGAAATTACATCCCAAAGTTACGTCCATATAATAGCAAAATGGAACAGTGCACCAAACTCAACCCTTTGTGTTTGTTTTCAGCGTTCCTGAATATTTAATAAATGTAATTGAAATGTGCTGGATTCCCATATCCCTCAAGGGCATTGGCCACTTAGTCCTGTTATTAGGATCTTTGTGCTCAATATCTATTCAGCTATTGTTTTGTTTGTCACTTAAAGACTGTACACAGGTGATTGCCACTTTAAGCCTTGGAAAAGTGGAGGAAGCCTAGGTGACTGAGTGACCTCTTCCCAGGGCCTTTCCTGCAAAGACTCAACTTGCACAGCCCCCTCCAGCCAAACTTGCAACTCAGTTGAGCAGAAATGATAATAAACGATTACCTCAGTCAGTATTACCACAGTTTCTAGCCTTTGCTAGTTGAGGCTTCACCACCTTGGCCTCTCTAAAGCCTCCATTCCTTTTGGGTCTGTGTTGTTTTACCACAGTCTGGAGATTCAGATAAATGCACACAGTCCATGGACTAGTGGCACACGAGGAGGGCTTGATGGTTCTACATAGATACCCATCTGAGCCTCTTGTACTTCCAGTTTGATAACATAGTAACCACTACATTGCATGATAGGTGCACCTGTTTGCACCACTTTGTAACCACAAGATTGCCAGCCAGTACTATGTAAACAAGTTGGTGGTTCTTCAGCATTTGTGATTCATGCGTTGCCAACGGAAATCCCTTAACCACCTGGTAGTGGAAATTGCTCAGTCTCTATTAATAATGCAGTGTTAAAACTCCTATCCCGAACTGCATTTCCTCTATGCTCCCAGAAGCAGTGAGCTCCTGTTCTGCTTGGAAAAGTGTCTAGGCAGTGCTTTTTAGGCCCGGCCTGACAACACAGCCTCAGTGTCTTTTTGTTATTAATGCTTTCAAATATACACATTGGAGGCTTTTTCTCCGCCTAAGGCATATTTTTCGCTCACCTCACATTTGTGTTTACTTTGCAGTCTTTTACGGGCTGCTTTACATTTCAAAAGTACACTTAATCATCATTCTTTGTTGTCCTTCTCATATATGATCTGTATACGAAAGTCATTCTGTTTTTTAATACAGTTAGCTCTTTAAAATATGTTTTGCCAAGGCTCAAAATGTATGGCAGACAGTGGCTTTTATTATGCTGGTTAAAGTTAGATCCTGGTGTATATCATCCTATTATCTACAGCGCTGGCTGCCATATCTCTGCAACAACCAGCTTCTGGCCCTGAGTTGAAGCACAAAGGGTTGCCTGCAGAGAAATCTGCCATGCATGTTTTTAGGTCCAACGTAGCAGAGTGTAAGCACTGCTTTTCTGACATGTTGGTATGTATCTGGACTTTTAACAACGTCCACTGCACGCCCATCACTGCCACTCGTTCGTGGGCTTGCCCTTGAAAAATCCTTTGATGACATTGGTAAATGGTTTACGTTTGTCTCTCCTTGGGGAGGCTTTGTTGCCACCTTGGTCATCGCCCGCTATTACATGGCTAATTGCACTTTTGCAGATAAGTTTGACTGTAAGCAAACTTCTTTTTGTTTCTTTGTCTCTCCTTTGTGCTCATTCTCATGGCGGCTGAGGCGCTGTGAATTGGCTCGCTTATGTGAAACTGTTTTACTTTTAATTTTCAATTTATATGTCAAGAAAAGTTCGGTTAGGAGTTTACAACTCTAATAACTCTAATTCGAGTAAATGCGAGACCCATTGCATTGCAAATGCTTGTATTACCAGGGCCTAGGCTCTTTATAGTTAGGGTTAAGCAGTGTGTGTCTTGGCCTCCACACTGTCGGTACACTGGTTAGACATGCATCCTTGGTATGTTATTTTGGACACAAACCAACACTGTTTACTTACCTACAAATTTTTAATTAGTTTGGGTTAATTCTACGATGGTGTTTTGTTCAAAGCCCTCTTTGTTAACAGTTTGATTTACTCACATGGTTCAGTTTGACGCTCTGTAAACTCTTCAAACCATTAGTGTCTACATTTCCTCACAGTGGGTAGGAAACTCAAGATGGTGCTTGTTTTTCGTTAAGCCCCTTATGTTTAACCTGTCTGCTTTCGATTACTATGGCCCAAGCTCTTCATAGTCGGGTCAAGCGGCGTACATCTTGGCGTTCACACTGTTGGTATTCTGAGACTAGGTGAGTTAGACATGCTGCCGTAGTACGTTGTTTTTTTAACACAGTGCAACACTGCTTACTTCAGTTTGATTTGGTGTTTGATGGCACTTTTGTTTCTTGCATTACTTTTCAGAACAACAGTAGAACTTACCATGGTTTCTCCTTTTGTGTATTCTCATACAATACTGTTGTCCTCGTGTAATTTACATGTTCATCAGGTATGTGATGCAGGAACACTTTTCAGCAAATATTTTCATTGTTTCTACTTACCTTAAACAATTACGTGGTATATTTCGAATTTGATGTGTTTGATTTTTTGATTTGTAAAACAAACAGAAGTTAGTAACTCAGTTCATGGTGCCGTTGACGATTTATGAACTACATGGACATTTATAATCCGTTTGCTTTTTAATTATTGAATCTCGATCAACTTACAGTGCCATAAGTAAACATTACTGTTGTCCCTTTTTTCCTTTGACTTACTTTTTCACAAACAATCATCTTCTGGATTTTTCACATTTCGACTCGTAAGTGTGTGTGTGGTGTTGGCAATTTTATCTATAATATTGTTTTCACTGTGCTCAGAGCATACTAGGTGTACTGGAATTTTATTCAATGGTGATTGCTTTTTCTCAATTCTGTATAAACGTGACACAGTCACAGTTTGTGTGGTGACCCGGTATATCCTGCTTATTTTGGGTTTGTGAATATTTAAGTGTACACGTGCAATATATCATTATGCCCCTCATTACAACCCTGGTGGACGGTGGTAAAGCAACGGTAATACCGCCAACGCGCCGGCGGAAAAAAAATGGAATCACGACCATGTGGGAAACCGCAAACATAGACAGCCACTTTAACACTCCGACTGCCACGACGGTAGAAACAAACACCGTGGCGGTAACCGGCAACAGACAGGCAGAGGACAAAGTACCGCCCACCGTATAACAGGCTTATCTGCCACCTTTTCTGGGGCGGAACCAACGCTATCAAAAGCACGGCGGAAACAGTACACAGAAGGGAAACCACTACCCTCTCAACACCCAATGAGGAACCAGGACGCCATGGAGCCCAAACTACACGTCCCGCCCATGCTGGTCTTCATCCTGCTGTTTCAGGAGCAGGACAGACGCCGTTGACGACCACAGTGAGTACTGCACCTACAACACAGGGGATGGGGGGAGGGAAAAGAGAGTGACACACACACACGCAACACGCAATACCCCCACCCTCACCCACAACACCATACACACAAATACATGCAGCAACATTACATATACACCCTCCCACCCCCTGGAAGAATGCAAGGACAACATTAAATGATTGTAACGATTGTAATCATGAAAATGTAATAGTTAAAGTTCAAAATTCAGTATAAAAATATGTACACCAACTACACAAGTCCGGATAATGTACCAATCATTGTCCGTGGACCAGTGGTCAAAAAATGCATGGACGAAGCCCACACAAGATACCTGACTCGAAACAGAGAGAAGACTGCAGGGGTATCAGATTGAAAATAAACAGGCACCTCAGGGGGAAGGGAAGGGGGGGCACCTCAGCCGGAGGAACGCACAATGCCACTGCTGCACAAGGGGGCTCCATGCCCATTGCTATATCCTGGGGAGTGCAAAGCCACAGTCTCTCAAGTCTTTCCAGTGGGTGGTTTGTCCACTGCTTTATCCTGGGGGGTGCAAAGCCACAGTCTCTCAAGTGGATAACAGTCTCTACTGGATTTTGGAGGGGGCCTTGTGCCCAGAGTGCTTCATCCTGCCAAGGACTGAAGTCGTGGATGTGATTCTCTACTGGTTCTGGAGGGGGTATTGCACCCAGAGTGCTTCATCATGCTAAGGTCTGAGGTAGTGGATGCCTTTCTCTACTGGTTCTGGAGGGGGCCTGGTGCCCAGAGTGCTTCATCCTGCCAAGGACTGAGGTAGTGGATGCCTTTCTCCACTGGTTCTGGGGGGTGGGCTTGTGCCCAGAGTGCTTCATCCTGCCAAGTACTGTGGTAGTGGATGTGATTCTCCACTGGTTCTGGAAGGGGCCTTGTGCCCAGTGTGCTTCATCCTGCCAAGGACTGAGGTAGTGGATGTGATTCTCCACTGGTTCTGGAGGGGGCCTTGTGCCCAGAGTGCTTCATCCTGGCAAGGACTGAGGTAGTGGATGTGATTCTCACTGGTTCTGGAGGGGGCCTTGTGCCCAGAGTGCTTCATCCTGCCAAGGACTGAGGTAATGGATGTGATTCTCCACTGGTTCTGGAGGGGGCATTGTGCCAAGAGTGCTCCACATGCAGTGTGGCCGTTCCCATTCCCTCACCTGGGTGTGTGTGCCACGAGATTGCCTAGGAACAGGTAGCATGATACGCCATAGAGGCAGAGACAAACCCCACACTGCTGCGGCTTCGCCTTCCACCTGCAGGTGCAAACAGTGATGGAAGTCATGCCTCATGGAAGCAGGGCAGGGTCCAGGAAGTCTCCTCCAGCCTAGGACGACTGACCACTAGGGATGGTAGCCATGTCAGCGGGGGTGCCACTGTCCGAGCACGTCGCAGGGGTGGTGGCGCTTGCGGTGGTGTCTGTGGCGGCGGTGCTGGCGGTGGTGCATGTGTCAGCACCTGTTGAGGGACACAGCAGGACGTCTCCTGCAGCCTCGGACGACTGCCCACTGGGGAAGATGCTGGGGACTGTTGATGAGGCTGCGGACGTGAAGGTGGCTGTGCAGGTGGCGGTGCTGGTGGCGGTGTAGGTGGCGGTGCTGGTGGCGGTGCAGGTGGTGGGGCAGGTTGCGGTGTTCACCGTCGTACAGGTTGGTGTAGTCATGGACATAAGGGGTGACACTAGTCCCTCAGTCAGTGCCACCGTGCCCTGTCCTGACCTGCTCTTCTGCTTTTGTCCCTTCCCCACCTTTGATGGTGCCGCAGGTGTCTTGCCACTGTCCCCTTTTGTTTTGGAGGAGCCCTTGGTGGCTGGTAGGTGCGGCTTCTCCCTCCGGGATGTGGACACCTTCTTCACCTTGGCAGGTGGCAGAATGTCCTTGCCCTCGCTACATGGCACACTGGCAGCCCTGATGGGTGGTGCACTCGATGACCCTGCAGTTGCTGGCACCACTGTGTCTTGGAATTTGGTGGCTGAGGTGCTGGGTTTGGACCTGGAAAGCCTGGCCATAGGGGAAGGACAGGGGGAGGAGGTGAAAGGAAGAGGTCAAAGTTTGCCAGGAAAAGTTTTTTAGACACACTGGGATGGGAAGATCGAGGGGGTTTGGGAGTGGAGGAAGAGGTAGTGTTTGTGAAGGTGTGCTGTATTTGGGTGAAGGTGCATGGGCCGGAGACTGTTGTGAGGTGGATGGCTGTTGGGTGGGCGTGTGCCTGCATTTGTGTACTTTGGGAGGAGGGCTCACAGACACACTGGGAGAGGACACTGGTGATGTGTGCATGGTAGTGGGGGTGGTGATTGCACGTGAGCGGTGTGTGGTGATGGGCGTGCTGGTGATGGAGGTAGTAGCTGAGGATGTAGTGCATGCAGGTGTGAGTGGAGATGAGACATGGAGGGAGGAGGAGGCGGACGTGGAGGAGGGGGACACAGTGGAGGAACTGGATGTTGCTGTGTCCGCATGGGTATGGTGCTTGTGTGAGTGCTTGTGAGGTGTGTGGGGCTTATGTTTGGCATGCCCATTCTTGTGTGTTGATGAGTGTGCATGCTGGTCTGATGGTGTGCTTGGGATAGGCTGAGGTGCAGGGGATTGGGTCGGGGTGGAGGAAGTTGGAGGGGGACAATGGCTGCCATCAGTGCTGAGGCCAGAGCCTGAAATGCTCTCTGTTGGGCCACCTGCCCAGAATGAATGCCCTCCAGGTATGCATTTGTTTGTTGCAAATGCCTCTCAACACCCTGGATGGCATTCAAAATGGTAGATTGCCCAACAGTGAGGGATCTCAGAAGGTCAATTGCCTCCTCACTGAGGGCAGCAGAGCTGACTGGGGCAGGGGTTGAAGTGCCTGGGGCGAAGGAGATGCCCACCTTCCTGGGTGAGTGGGCACGGGACACACGCTGAGGGCGGTGCTGGTAGGGGGGGTGGCGGCTGTACCTGTTGATGCAGTGGGCACAGAGGTGCCCACCACTGCAAGGGAGCTCCCATCAGAGGAGGAGTCACTGTCACAGGTGTATGCTTCTGTCCCCGTCGTGGAGCTCCCCTCACCCTCTGTCCCACTGGTGGCTTCAGACTCCATTGCTATACCCTCCAGAGCGAAGTGGGTTGCAGCTCCCTCCTGCTCCGGTGCCACTGCTCCTCCGCCAGATGATGCTATTGCACACAAGAACAGGGAGACAAAACAAAAAGGGGGGGGAGACAGAAGAGCAACATGTTCAGTGCATGCAACACCACTACCGTTGGCGGACACAACACAAAGGGAGCAGCCCTCTGCACTACGCCATGCTCTTGTAGGTCTTAGATTAATCACATGCCCATGGGGTACGAGGCCTAAGCCCAATTGCTGCACACCTGGAAGGCACAGGAGCCTGACTAGGTGTAGATTGCTATTACCACTTGTGGGGTTGGGGTGCCACAGAGTCTGCCTGGCAAGGGACCTTGCCTACCAAGTTCGCCCTGGCCTAGGGGAACCCACAGCCCACCTCCCCCACCCAGACACCTCGTAATGCGTGCAGAGTCAGCTGAATGAGAGTGTACTCACCCCCTTGTGGCTGCTGTGATGCCCTCAAGCACCCATCCAACTCCAGAAAGGCCACCGCCAGGATCCAGTACATCAGGGGGGTAATGGTGCAGTGGGCACCTCTCCCACGTTGGGAGGCCATCCCCAGTTGGGCCTCCGCCGCTTTCTTGCTCCAGAGGCGCAGGTCCTCCCATTTCTTACGGCAGTGGGTGCTCCATCTATGGTAGACCCCCAGGGTCCAGATGTCGTTGGCAATGGCACACCAAATACCCTTCTTCTGGTGGGCGCTGACCTAGAGGAAAGGTACAGGAGGAAAGGAAATTACTCACCCACCCGCCCGGACAATCATACTCATTGCCCACCAGTTCCCACCCATGCCCTGACTCACATACACTCACCATCCTCACATGCAGGTCTCAGCCCCCCCCCACCATGTATCTTCCATCCACACCACTTAAAACAGCCATTGCCTACGCAGCATGCTCACAGTGTACTCACCTGTTTGTCAGGAGGATCGTACAGTTGCGTGTACTGGGGAAGGACCCCATCCACCAGTTTCTCCAACTCCTCCGAAGTGAAGGCAAGGGCCCTTTCCCCAGACACTGTAGGCATCGTCGCTTCCAGACACAGGTCACAGCAGCACTTGAAGTGTAGGTCCTCTCCTGTTGAAGGTCAGGTATCAAGTAAGTGAACAGATAGAAAATGGCGGTCACGTCCGCGGCGGTGCGTACCGTCACCGACCGGCGTACATCGTCATTGGCTCCTGGGATCCATAGGGCCCAATGTTAACCAATGCTGAATTGCGCCACGGTCTTCGACCGCCCACCACGATGGTGTACAACGCTAGCGCAGTTACCTCCTTTCCCCTTGTCCCACCTTACAGGTCAGGCAGCCGCCATTTCAGGGGGCCACATGGGATGGATAAAAACTGCGTCGCACCTATCTAGGTCGGGAATACAGACAGATACCGGCACATTGCGAATTACCAACGTTTCAGCAAATAACACATTGTGATACCTCAGTGTTGGATGACCCTCTGCTCGCTGTTCTCCTCCATCGGGCACTTCTGCTGGGGCAGGTGATGAGATGGCGGCATCCTTCGGTGTACAGACCCCTGGTGGACCTGTCGACAATGGAAGAGGGACACATCATAATCACATACAGACTTGATCGTGCAACAATCCAGGAACCGTGTGCCCAGTTGGAGCCAGACCTGATTTCAGCTATCCGCTATCCCACAGGAATCCCCCCTCTAGTGCAGGTCCTGTCTGTACTCCATTTCCTGGCCAGTGGGTCTTTTCAAACAACAGTGACCATGGCATCAGGGATGTCCCAGCCAATGTTCTCTAACGGGTTGACCAGATTGTTATCTGCCCTGCTGAAACACATGCGCAGCTACATCGTTTTCCCTCAGATGGAGGATTTGCCCACAGTCAAAGGTGACTGCTATGCCCTGGGAATATCCCCAACATCATTGGTGCCATTGATGGTACACATGTGGCATTTGTCCACCCCCTGCAGAAATGAACAGGTGTACAGAAACCGGAAAAGCTACCATTCGATGAATGTGCAGATGGTGTGTTTGACATACCAGTACATCTCCCATGTGAATGCCAAGTATCCTGGCTCAGTGCATGACGCTTACATTTTGAGGAATAGCAGCATCCCTTATGTGATGGGGCAACTCCTGAGGCACAGTGTGTGGCTAATAGGTGAGGCCAAGGTCCCAACACAATTGACATAGGTGTCTGGGAATGGGGTTGTCCCTAAGGGTTAGTGTGTGTCTAACATTTGCAGGTGACTCTGGTTACCCCAACCTGTCATGGCTACTGACCCCAATGAGGAATCCCAGGACAAGGGCAGAGGAACGCTACAATGAGGCACATGGACGAACTAGGAGGATTATAATACGCACCTTCGGCCTAGTGAAGGCCAGATTCCGGTGCCTCCATCTGACAGGTGGCTCCCTATACTACTCACTGAAGAAGGTGTGCCAGATAATCGTGGCCTGCTGTATGCTGCACAACCTGGCTTTGCGATGCCAGGTGCCTTTTCTGCAGGAGGATGGGCCAGATGGTGGTCTTGTGGCAGCTGTGGAGCCTGTGGACAGTGAAGAAGAAGATGTCGACAACCGAAACAACATCATCATGCAATACTTCCAGTGAGACACAGGTAAGAAGATGTAACTGCTTTCCACATCTCATACTATTGTTGGAACTAGCATAAGTCTGTCATTTTCACTCAGTGTATGGACCCTGACTTGTTACTTTGCCTTTCCATTTCACAGATATGGGTTCCACTTTGTGCCCTCTGCTATGTTTACTGCCGGCCTACAGCTGTGTTACATTGGTATGTGAACACGTACATTGACATTGCTACATCCACGGATTTTGCAATTACACATTTGAGAAAGCACAGACTGACTCCAGATTGTTTTGTGATTCAAGTGTGTTTATTTCTGTGTGGGGGTTGTAAAATGGGCTGGGGTGATAGTGGAGGAATGTCCATGTCAGAGTCCAGCCTATTTGTTTCACAGGTGCATTGTGCAATGGGGCATAGGAAGTCTAGCAATGGCAGTTTAAGGTGGACAGGGTGTCAAGGTGGGACAGAAGGGTGACATTCAGGGAGGTCTTATTTCCTGGCGGGGGTCTTGGCAATGTTCTCTGTCTTGTTCCTGGATCTCAGGGACTGTTTGCGTGGTGGTTCTACATCTGCAGGGGGTGGGGTGCTGGTGGCCTGTTGTTCCTGTGGCAGTGCCTCCTGTCCACTAGCGCCGGCAGAGGTGGAGGGCTGTCCATCCTCCAGGCTAGTGTCAGGGGCCCGTGGTGTGCCATTGTGTCCCTCCTGGTGTTGAGAAGGTCTGCCAGCACCCCTGCAATGGTGAATTCAAGTCCTCCCTGATCCCCAGGTGGTGTTCCTCCTGCAGCCGCTGGGTCTCCAGAAACTTGGCCAGTACCGTGGCCATGGTCTCCTGGGAATGGTGGTAAGCTCCCATGATGTTGGAGAGTGCCTCGTGGAGAGTGGATTCCCTGGACCTGTCCTCCCCCTGTCGCAAAGCAATCCTCCCAGCTTCCCTGTTATCCTGTGCCTCTGTCCCCTGAACCGTGTGCCCACTGCTACTGCCCCCGGGTCCCTGATCGTCCTGTGTTAGTGGGGTTTCCTGGGTTCCCTATAGTGGTGGACACACTGCTGATTGACGTGTCTTGGGGACAGAGGGATGGGCCCGCTGGGTGGGTGCTTTGGCGGTGTTTTTCTGAGGGTGGAGGTTCATGGTGGTTTGTGACTGTGTCAGGGATACCGATTGTCCAGAGGCCCCTGATGGGCCAGGCTGGTCATCTTGATCAAGGCATACAGAACTGCTGTCATCACTGTGGGCCTCTTCTGTGGGGGGACTGGATATGTCTGGACCTCCTGTCCGGTGACGTTGGGTAGGGGACCTGTTGGGGTGTAAATGTATAGTTATTGTATCTATGTGTGCCATCTTGTGCAATAGGTGAGTTACCCTCTACTCCTGTGCTTGTATTACTGCCGTGGCCATTGTGTGATTGGTGATTTTGGGGCATGGGCGAGTCTCTCTACTGGACATGCTTTGGTGATGGGTGTCCATGCATTGGTGTTACATGCAGGGCTTGATTTCGGGATGTGTGGGTTGTGTTAGTGGGGTATCTGTGGGTTGTTGGGGTGATGGGTGTGAGGGTGGGAGTATGTGATGGCATGCAGGTGGGGTGGGGGGATAAAGTAGTAAAAATTTGCCTTACCAGAGTCCAGTCCTCCTGCTACTCCTGTGAGGCCCTCAGGATGCATGATCGGCAATACTTGCTCCTCCCATGTTGTTAGTTGTGGGGGAGGAGGTGGGGGTCCACCGCCAGTCCTCTGTACAGCAATCTGGTGTCTGGATACCATGGAACGTACCTTCCCCCGTAGGTCGTTCCACCTCTTCCTGATGTCATCCCGTGTTCTTGGATGCTGTCCAACTGCGTTAAGCCTGTCGGCAATTCTGCGCCATAGCTCGATCTTCCTTGCAATGGATGTCTGCTGCACCTGTGATCCGAATAGCTGTTGCTCTACCCGGACGATTTCCTCCACCATGACCCTGAGCTCCTCCTCAGAGAACCTGGGGTGTCTTTGAGGTGCCATGATGTGGTGTGGGTGATGTGTGAGGTGGTGTGTGTTGTGATGTGTGAAGGGGTGTGTGTTTGAGGTGTGTGGATGTTGTATGAGTGATGGTGTTGTGTGTCTGTGGATGCTGGTGGATGTGTTAGGTAGTCTCTCTCTCTAGCCTTCTTTCAGAATTTTGGTTGTAAGGGTTTGTGGGTGTGTGTTTTGTATTGGATTGGGTGTGCATGTGTATCAGGTGTGTGTATTTTGAATTGTCAAATGTGGTTTTGTTTTGTAAATGTGTGTGTATTTTGAGCGCGGCGGTGTGTACCGCCAATGGTTTACCGCAGTTAAAAGACTGCAGCGTTGATTCGTGATACTGTGGGCGTATTCCTGTTGGCGTGACCATGTAGGTTTTGGTATCACCAGTTTATCACTGACCTTTGGTGTGGCAGACTTGTGTGGGTGTCTGTATCGTGGCAGATTCCGAGCTGTAAGTCGTAATACCTGTAGCGGAATTCCACTGCCGCAATGGTATTTGGGCGGTCTTCTGCACGGCGGAAAGCGGGATTTATGGCCAGGGTTTTAATGAGGGCCTATATCTTTTTGCAGCCTTGAAAAAGTTGTCATAGACGAATAACGTGTTGGCTGCTCATTGATCTTGTATTCAAAAGGATATTCGGCCACTGAGCCCCAAGTCTGGACTTTATTTTACTGTGCTACTTGCCTGATTTGATGAATTACAGGATCGCGCTCTGAGTGGTATCTTGTTGTAAATCATCCTTTGCTCACCCTCGGGTAGCGTGGCACAGTACAGACAGGCTAAAGTTAGAAGCCAATGTGTAAAGTATTTGTGCAATAACTCATAAAGTAACACAGTGAAAAGATCACACAAAGTAGTCCACATTGTTGCTGGGAGTCAAAATATTCCTGCATCGCAGTGAGGAACCAAGTCCACGCTCCTGGAAATCGACACATCACCTTGGCACTTGGAAAGAAACAACACATCACCTTCGCCACGCTGAAAAAAAAAACAGCGCATCACCCTACTTTCTGATGCGTCATTATTATTTTTGCCGTATACCAGGTACTGTGGGTAAAAAGGATGCATTCAATAATTCTTAAGGATTGAGACTCATCTGAACCTTTGAGAAGTGATAGCTTGACTTGTGCAAATTGGATTCTTGTCATTTTGGCCTTATTTTATTCAGATAAATATTATCTATCTATTTTTCTAAACTGGTGTAGAGTACTTTTTTGGTGTTTTCAGTGTGGTACTGTATGAATTATTGCACAAATACTTTTTCCATTGCCTTCTAAGTTAAGCCTGCCTGCTCTGTACCAAGTTACATGAGGGTGAGCACAGGATAATTTAGGGTGTGTTGTGATTTACCCCGACTAGGATTGTGGTCCCTACCTGGACAGGGTGCATACGTCTGCAACTAGAGATCCAATTTCTAACAGAAGGCCACAGCAAAGAAAGACTTAGGGCCTGATTTATAGTTTGGCGGATGGGTTATCCCAAATGTGATGGATATCCCATCCGCCGTATTACGATCTCCATAGGCAATAATGGGATCGTAATATGGTAGACGGAGTATCTGCTGCGTTTATGATGGAGTAACCCCCTACGCCAAACTCTAAATTAGGCCCTTAGAATTTAGACTCACTCTCTTGTTGGGAGGATGTGAGAAAATATCTAGGAGTGGCAACTTACTAAACTGTGATACTATAATGTGGTCTAGTTATGGGTCAGTTCTGGAAAACTTAAAACGCAATAATGATATTTAGATTAAACGTCCACTTTCAGTGGCGGGAGGATTTCTCTAATTAAGATGGTACTTCTGCTCAAACTTCGATACTTATTTGCTAACGTTCTGATCCTGCTTAATGTAAGTTTCTTTACTATGCATGTCATTAGTGGTTAAACCAATGTCAGGACTCAGGAGAAAACAAGTCCGTTGGGAAACACCCACCATGTCCTATGATACAGCAGGTTATAAAGTTCCAGTCTAGTATGCTGTTATCTGGCTGCTTATGTGCACTACCTTAGATGCTGATTTCACAACACACACGGAATTCTACATTTAATACTGGTTAGAGAACAAATGCACTAAGGTACCCTGCAAACCCTGCGCTCAGTGGGCTTAGTGCGGAGATAGGCAGTCAGGGTTGTGACCACTGTGCTTGCTGGACATAGATGAAGATGTGCCAAAATGATGGTCTGAAAGTGTTGACCTGAACCCTCCCACACCCAGCACACAATCCACATTTACCGTTGAAGGGGAAGCAGGTGGTTATAAATTACATAGAAAAAGACAGGAATAATGCAATTGGGTAATTTACATAAAAAATTTAGATTTATAACTGTTGATCAGTATAAATCAGACTCATTAGCTGTAGAACTGTAGCACTATATATATATATATATATATATATATATATATATATATATATATATATATACATATACATATACATATACATATAAGTGCCGGTCACCACTAGGTAGTTACGGTTAGGACCATGTTTCCATAAAAAAAGCATTTTTTTACTTTGGCTGCATTTGACGAATCTTCACAAACTTTTCCAAAAAAAGTGTTGCAGTGATTCTTGTTGCACATTGAAAGTTTCGGGGTGATCTGCCAAGCGGGGGCCGAGGAAAAAGGGGGCTCAAAAACATTGCATTTCCCATGTTAATTCACATAGGATTCTTGAGACATGACTACAGGTCGAACTACTAAATAGAATTGCACCAAATGTTGCAGAAAGCTAGTTATCGGTACGCATATTACACTTTTGCTTATTTGGTGTGAATCTGTTCCGTACATTTTGAGATATTAAAGGGAAAATAAATTTGTATATCTCTGGCTGCGAATATTTTGCGAATATTTCATGAAATGCATGAATTTTTCACGAATACGTGTGCAAAAAGGAGCATCGCAATTGGCTGTCCGCGACCTGACTACAAAGTTATGGCTGCTGTTTTATTTTACGGGACACAGTCCATATGGGTGAAAATCCAAATTGAAAGTGGCATAAGGGGTCAGGGTGAAGGTACCCTGACCCTAGGGGTGTGAAATAGGTGTGTTTAGGTGCAAATTATGGGTTTAAAATAATTTTGCTTCAGCATGCGTGCTATTCCCAAACATTCACGGATTTTCACAAATTATTTGCAAATATGGAAAAATGTGAAAGAAAACCACAGATTCATTCATACACTAATTTGTTAACTCATACGTGCACTGAGAGACTCATGCATCCACTCACACACCCACTTATACACTCAAGCACCCTCCCACTCCCACTCACACACCCACTTTCAGTCCCACTCAAACAGTCATGCACCCACTCGCAGATCTACTGACAGATACAGGCCCCGTGGCCGACCTGCGCTGCCACAGCCAAAGGACATGCGTTGGGTTGGGTGGTTATAAGGGCTTGGCTGCAAGGCCTGGCTGCAGGCAACGGCTTGCAACCAACCTCTGCCGCGCATGGTCTTTGTTCGCGGTGGGGTTTGGAATAACATATAGTAATTAAAATTGCTTTACGTTAAAAAATCATAGAAATTCACTCAAAAAAACAAAGGTTACAGGGACGTTATACTTAGGTTCTGAATTTACTGGTACAAAACCATAGAAATTCAGCAGTTATAGTTATAGCTTTTAAGTAACTATACCTTGCGTTCTAAGGTAACTAAAACTCGCACCTTCCCCATGCACAGCTAATTACTCCACATATGATATAATTGATGAGATCTTGCATGGCATATTTGATATTATCACTGCAGCATTTGCAGTAACATTACTGCTTAGAAAACTATGCATGGCAAGGCCGTGAGTTATAGTTACCTTAGGGTGTAAGTTATAGTTATGTTTTGCTTTACTGCTCTCCAAGCTAAAATACACACACACTGAAAAGAGTCAAAAGAATCTCTGGAATGCACCTCTTAGTCTAAAGAAGACATTTATTAAATCACTCTGCAAGGCTCGTAAAGGAAGGTCAGTACAAACAAAAGTACACCTTTAAAATGTGCGCAACAATAAAGAGAGAACATGTACAAAGAATCTTCAGTCTATAAATAGCATATATATAAATGCAAAGGTACAGATATATATATATATATATAAAATAAAGAGAGAGAGAGATATATTTAGTCATGAATCATTACACAGCAACCGAGAGGCAATATTTACCAGCTTCTCATGGCAGGAAATGACACCGGCACCATCCATCAACTTGAAAGGTAACTTATTTTCTTATTTCATGTAGAGTACAAAGTGCATAGTGCTATTTAAACAGATATGGCAACGCGTTTCTACCTGAGCCTTCGACTGGCCATAGAGTTGATTGTGAAGTTAGTGTATTTAAGTCATGTGATCACAAAGCATCCACTAATTGAAATCCATAATCATTACATATCACTGAGATGGCATTTTATAGTCAGCTTTTTAAACCCAAAATCGAATAGAGATCTATTTTTAACATAAATGTTTCTTATTAAATCAAAATATACATTTAATATGATTCAGAGACTATTGCCCTGTTCTTAGGTTACACTTATATTCCCTCTACCTCCATTATTTTTCTTCCTAGACAAATATCCTTATTCAAGTAAAGTACAAGTTTCTACATAATTACATTGCATGAATCCATGAGGTGCAAAACGACGGGGGGAGGGGGTTGTTTTTCCATTTTAAAGATACAACTGTTCTGTAGACACTATATTTCAAATTTTAATCTCTCCTTATTTTGGGATTTTTAAAAAATTTTTTGACTCATGGTAAAGTACCTTTAGGGGTAAGAACAAATTAAATTCATCTCAGAACAAAGAAGGAGAGAAACTACAAGCCTGCCACTCACTATATATACATATATATGTGTATTCATCCACAATGCAAAGCAAATAATTAGTAAAAATTCATCACCATGGGGCAAAGCTGCTTCTTCATCTTTCTCTCAGCAACTTTAAGCTGTAGACTTCAAGATCGGCCATGGAAGAGAAAGAGATCTACCCTCACGGGATGTCAGGCATTTGACGTCTCAATCCTGACCGAAGTCTCTGAATCCCCAACTATCAATCCTGGGTCTCTTATATACCTTAAACAAGCCAGAGAGGAGATTTCTAGAAATCTCCCCCCCGCTCCCTGTTATTCAAAGCTACTTCAGGTCAGCTTTGAAAGAAACATGTTGGAACTGGCTGGGTTCCCAAGGTGTCCCTCCCAAAACTATACTGTTCCCTGCTGTACCATAAACATCATCCTAGTACATCCTTATCTTGCAAACAGACTGACTCCTCCACGTGATGTCCTAGCCCTTGATGAGAAAGAACACGCAGACATGCAGAATAAAAACATGAACAAGAAAACACGTTACATAACATGTGCATGGAAAAATACTTGCACCTTTAACGTGGCAGTGAAGCCAAGGCTAAGCTGAATACAAAACGCAGTCTGTAACTTGTGACGGCTAATGTGGCGGTGGACAGCTAGACCAAGTGCAAAGTTGGGTGACATGGAGTTAGTTGTCAAAACACAGATATCATTACACTCCACCCTCTGACCAATGACTTGTATACCCTATAGTTTTAAAATCTACTTTTTGTGGTCTAAACATTATAAGCAAATTAGGAATACATTGTACACAGCAACATTATGATATAATAAGAGCTATTACCACAAAAATGTCACCCAAAACTTTGCACAATTGCTCAAAATCAGGTAACCACTTAAACAACCAGTCCCACCAGCCTTGATCCACATCCTGTTTACCCCTTTCACTGATCTATGTACTGTATCAATGTGATCCTGGATAGATTTAAAGTGGTCTGAAAGGTTAAAACAACACATGCCTTCAAATTCCTTACACCCGTGTTTTAACAACATGTAAAGCAATAGAAGTATGGGTTATGTTTTTAACCATTAGACAAGCTAACTTGTTTATCAATCTGGTAGTATATACAGCTAAGCCAGGTATGCCTACAATAGAACGACTTAAGCTAATAAATTTGTGTTTGGAAAATAATTGAATATCTGAATCACAATCTTCACTTAATTGCATAGTGTCTCTACGATAACGAGTATGTATAGTTAGATGGTGTTAGAAATGGGGTCTTTAGTTGGCAGTCCGGTTACCCACTGTCCAAGCAAGGACCCTCACTCTAGTCAGGGTAATTCACACACAATCCAAATTATCCTGTGCCCACCCTCTGGTAGCTTGGCACTGAGCAGTCAGCCTTAATTTAGAAGGCAATGTGTAAAGTATTTGTGCAATAAATCGTACAATAACACAATATAGCACCACAAAAATACACCACAGTGTTTAGAAAAATATATAATATTTATCTGGATGTTTGCAGGTCAAAACAATCAAAGATGCAATAAGTAAATGTAGAGAGATCACTGAAAAGTGATATAAAGGCCCTCATTACAACATTGGCGGTAACTACCGCCACGGCGACAGCCGCAAACATACCGCCGTCTAAACGTATGATGACCGCCGAATGTATACCATCAGAATGCTGGCAGAACACCACCGATGGTCATGACGGCAGACGGCCACGCCACACCATGCCAGCAAAACACCACCGACCACATCATGTCCAATGATACGGCCTGGCAGTGTTTTGCTGGTGGACGCTTCTGCTGGCAGCAGCGCCGTGGACTGTCTCCAGCAGGAGGACCCCCTGCAAGTAGGTAAGTAGTGTTCTCTGACGGGAGAGGGGGCTGGGGGTGTTGTGTGTATGTGGGGGGGTGTTTTGGAATGCGTGCATGCGGGTGTGTCACGTTGGATGCATGCAGGAATGAGTGATTGTGAGTGTTGTGAATGCATGTGTGTGACAATGTATGTTGGTGTGTGTGGGTATGTATGAGTGCATGCGTGGGTGGTGGTGGGTATGCGTGCGTGCATGTGTGTATATGGGTGCGCATGTGGGTGTATATATGTGCGGGGGCAGGAGAGGGACGGTGGTGGAGGACTCTGGGGGGGCCAGGGGAGCCCCCTTTCAGTGCCAGGGAAGGGAGTCCCTGGCACTGATAGTGCCTACCGCCATGGTTTTAGTGGCGGTAAGTTTGGCACGAAAACCATGGCGGTAGGCCGGGTCGTAATTCCGAGGGTGGGATTGTGACGGCCACCGGGCTGGAGACTTCAGTAAGCGTCCGTTACCACCCTGGCGGTCGGTGTGTTAAAGTGGCGGTCTTGGATGGCAGTTACCGCTAAGGACATAATCCCTTTTTTTTTTTTACCGCTGACCTACCTGTAACAACGACCACCAGGGTTGTAATGAGTGCCAAAGTTTCTTAAGTCTTTTTAAAGCGACTCAGCCTGCCAACTGCTGGTACTGCCAGTGTTGGTTGTGGTGCCTAATGTACGCTGTGCAGGTTCCCGGACGTCTCCTGCAGCCTCGGACGACTGCCCATTGGGGATGATGTCCATGTCAGCTGTGGTGGCACAGTCTGAGTACATCGCAGGGCAGGTGGCGGTGGTTGCGGCGGTGTCAGCGGCGGACATGCTGGCGGTGGTGCATGTGTCAGCACCCGTGGCTGCAGCCTCGGATGGCTGCCTACTGGGGATGATGCTGGGGACTGGAGCAGAGGCAGCAGGTGTGCAGGTGGCGGTGGTTGCGGCGGTGTCCATCTTAGTACAGGTTGCTGTTCTGACCTGCAGAAGAAGTGTCAACAGTCCCTCACCCTGAGGCTCCATGCCCTAAGCTGCCTTCCCTTTAGCCTTGTGTCCCTTCCCCACCTTGGAAGTCGCTGCTGGGACCTTGGTACTGTCGGCTTTTATCTTGGAGGAGGCCTTGCTGCTTGGTTGGTGCGGCTTGTCCTTACGGCATGTTGTCCCCTTCTTCACCTTGGCAGGTGGCGGAATTGGGTGATCCTTGGCCTCATTAGCTGGCGCACTGGCAGCTCTGATGGGTGCGGGCCGCGATGTTACAGGACTTGCAGGGACCACAGTGCTGGAGGATTTTGTGGCTGAGGTGCTGGGCTGGGATCTGGACATCCTAGCCCTAGGGGAAGGACGGGGGAGGTGTAGGGAAGAGGTCAATGTTAGCCAGGAGAAGTTTTTTAGACACACTTGGACGGGAAGATGGAGGGGGGTTTGGGAGTGGAGGAAGAGGTAGTGGTTGTAAGAGGTGTATATCTGCTGAATTTGGGTGAAGGTGCATGGGTTGAACGCTGTTGTGAGGTGGATGGCTGTTGAGTGGGTGTGTGCCGGCGTTTGTGTACCTTGGGAGGAGGGCTCACAGACACACTGGGAGAGGACACAGGGGATGTGTGAATGGTAGTGGGGGTGGTGATTGCACGTGAGCGGTGTGTAGTGATGGGCGTGCTGGTGATGGAGGTAGTGGCTGAGGAGGTAGTGCATACATGTGTGAGTGGAGACGAGACTGGAAGGGAGGCGGAGGACGTGCAGGAGGGGGACACAGTGGAGGCAGTGGATGTTGGTGTGTCTGCATGGGGATGGTGCTTGTGTGAGTGCCTGTGGGATGTGTGGTGCTTAGGTTTGCCATGTCCACTCTTGTGTGTTGATGAGTGTGCATGCTGGTATGATGGTGTGCTTGGGATAGGCTGAGGTACAGGGGAATGGGTCTGGGTAGTGGAAGTTGGAGGGGGAGGCTGGACCCAGGGACAGTAGCTGCCATCAGTGCTGAGGCCAGAGCCTGAGATGCTCTCTGTTGGGCCGTCACGCCAGAATGATTGCCCTCCAGGTATGCATTTGTTTGTTGCAAATGCCTCTCGACACCCTGGATGGCATTTAAAATGGTTGATTGTCCAACAGTGAGGGATCCCAGGAGGTCAATAGCCTCCTCACTGAGGGCAGCAGGGCTGACTAGGGCAGGGCATGAGGTGCCTGGGGCGAAGGAGATGCCCACCCCCCTGGGTGAGCGGGCACGGGAAACTCGATGAGGGGCTGCTGGGAGGGCGGTGCTGGTAGGGGGGGGTGGCGGCTGTTCCTGTTGTTGCGGTGGGCACAGAGGGGCCCGCCACCGCAAGGGAGCTCCCATCAGAGGAAGAGTAGCTGTTTCTGGTGTCTCCTTCTGTCCCCGTTGTCGAGCTCCCCTCACCCTCCGTCCCACTGGTGCCTTCAGACTCTGTACATTCACCCTCCAGGGCCATGTGGGTTGCAGCTCCCTCCTGCTCCGGTGCCACTGCTCCTCCGCCAGATGATGCTAATGCACAGAAGGACTGGGTGGAAAAAGAAAAAGGGGAGGAAAGACAGAGGAGAGACATGGTCAGTGGCTTCAACAACACCACCGTTGGCGGACACAACACACAGGGAGCGGCTCTATGCACTAGGCCATGCACTAACCGTTCAGGGGAAAATCACATGTCCATGGTGGACTGTGCCTATACCCATTTGACGCACACCTGGAACCCACAGGAGGCTGACTAGGTGTAGAGGGCCACTAGCACTTTTGGGGTTGGACTGGCACTGAGCCTGCCTAACAAGGGATCTACCCTGGCAGGCTTGGTCTGCCCTACGGGAACCCACAGCCCTCTTCCCACACCCAGAAACATCATAAAGCGCGCAGTCAGCTGCATGAGACAGTACTCACCCCCTTGTGGCTGCTGTGATGCCCTCAAGCGCCCATCCAACTCCGGATATGCCACGGCCAGGATCCAGTACATCAGGGGGGTCATGGTGTGACGGGCACCCCTTCAACGTTGGGAGGCCATCCCCAGCTGGGCCTCCACCGTCTTCTTGGTCCAGCTGCACAGGTCCTCCCATCTTTTGCGGCAGTGGGTGCTCTGTCTATGGTAGACCCCCAGGGTCCACACTTCCTTGGCGATGGCACGCCAAATACCCTTCTTCTGGTGGCCGCTGACCTAGAGGAAATGTAAAGTAGGAATGGCTTTTAATCTCCCGTCCGGTTATTCTTACTCATTGGCCACAACCACCCACCCTGGGCCACAAACACATACACTGACCCTCCTCACATGCTGGGCTCTGCCAACCCCCCACCTGTATCTTCCATCAACGCCACTCCATACATTCATGTTCCATCCATCATGCTCACAGTGTACTCACCTGTTTGTCTGGTGGACCATAGAGTTGCGTGTACTGGGGGAGGACCCCATCCACCAGTTTGTCCAACTCCTCCGCAGTGAAGGCAGGGGCCCTTTCCCCAGACACTGTAGTCATTGTCACTTCCAGACTCAGGTCACAGCAGCACTTGCAGTGTAGGTCCTCTCCTGTTGAAGGTCAGGTATCAAGTGAGTGAACAGATAGAAAATGGCGGTTATGTCCATGGCGGTGCGTACCGTCACCGCTGGCCTACATCGTCATTGGCTCCTTGAACCGATAGGGCCCAATGATAACCAATGCCTAATTGCTCCGCGGTCTTTGTCCGCCTACTGTGACGCTGCACAACGCCAGCGCAGTTACCTCATTTCCCCTTGTCCCTCCTTACAGGTCAGGCAGCCGCCATTTCAGGGGGCCACATAGCAGGCCAAATAACTGCGTCACTTTTGTGCTAGAATATGGACATACAGCGCTAAACACAGATTACATCACATTTGTTCTAAACACCCATGTGAAACCTATGTGGTGTATGACCCTCTGCTCACCCTTCTCCTCCACAGGGCACGCCCTCTGGGGCAGATGATGAGATGGCGTCATCCTCCGGTATACAGACCCCTGGTCGACAATGGAAGACAGACACATCATCATCGCATACAGACTTGATCGTGCCACAATCCAAGAACTGGGTGCCCAGTTTGAGCCAGACCTGATGTCAGCTATCCGCCATCCCACAGGAATCCCCCTTCTAGTGCAGGTCCTGTCAGTACTCTATTTCCTGTCCAGTGGGTCCTTTCAAACAACAGTGGCCATGGCATCAGGGATGTTACATCCAATGTTCTCTAACGTGTTGATAAGAGTGTTGTGTGCCCTGCTGAAACACATGCGCAGCTACATCGTATTCCCCCAGGTGGAGGATTTGCCCACATTGAAAGGTGATTTCTATGCCCTGGGACATATCCCCAACATCATTGGTGCCATTGGTGGTACACATGTGGCATTGGTTCCCCCCCCCCCCCCGCAGGAATGAACAGGTGTACAGAAACCGCAAAAGCTACCATTCTGTGAATGTGCAGATGGTGTGTTTGGCAGACCAGTACATCTCCCATGTGAATGCCAAGTATCCTGGCTCAGTGCATGTAGGAGGCTGGACTGGCTTGTAGTGAGTACCAAGGGGTACTTGCACCTTGCACCAGGCCCAGTTATCCCTTATTAGTGTATAGGGTGTCTAGCAGCTTAGGCTGATAGATAATGGTAGCTTAGCAAAGCAGCTCAGGCTGAACTAGGAGACGTGTGAAGCTACTACAGTACCACTTAGTGTCATATGCACAATATCATAAGAAAACACAATACACAGTTATACTAAAAATAAAGGTACTTTATTTTTATGACAATATGCCAAAGTATCTTAGAGTGTACCCTCAGTGAGAGGATAGGAAATATACACAAGATATATATACACAATAGCAAAAATATGCAGTATAGTCTTAGAAAACAGTGCAAACAATGTATAGTTACAATAGGATGCAATGGGGAAACATAGGGATAGGGGCAACACAAACCATATACTCCAAAAGTGGAATGTGAACCACGAATGGACCCCAAACCTATGTGACCTTGTAGAGGGTCGCTGGGACTATTAGAAAATAGTGAGAGTTAGAAAAATAACCCTCCCCAAGACCCTGAAAAGTGAGTGCAAAGTGCACCAAAGTTCCCCTAAGGACAAAATAGTCGTGTTAGAGGGAGAATGCAAGGAAAACACAAATCAGCAATGCAACAGCGATGGATTCCTGTCTGAAGGTACCTGTGGAACAAGGGGACCAAGTCCAAAAGTCACAAGCAGCTCGGAGATGGGCAGATGCCCAAGAAATGCCAGCGGTTGGTGCAAAGAAGCTCTTACTAGGCTGAAGAGCTGTGAATACTGCAGGAACGACAAGGGCTAGAGACTTCCCCTTTGGAGGATGGATCCCCCACGCCTTGGAGAGTCGTGCAGAAGTGTTTTCCCGCCGGATGGACGCCAACAAGCCTTGCTACACGCAAATCGTGCGTTTGGCGTTTTTGGACGCTGCTGGGGCCCAGGAGGGACCAGAAGGTCGCAAATTGGACCTGCGGAGAGAGGGGACGTCGAGCAAGACAAAGAGCCCTCACTGAAGCAGGTAGCACCCGGAGAAGTGCCAGAAACAGGCACTACGAGGATGCGTGAAACGGTGCTCGCCGAAGTTGCACAAAGGAGTCCCACGTCGCCGGAGACCAACTTAGAAAGTCGTGCAATGCAGGTTAGAGTGCCGTGGACCCAGGCTTGGCTGTGCACACAGGATTTCCGCCGGAAGTGCACAGGGGCCGGAGAAGCTTGCAAAGTCGCGGTTCCCAGCAATGCAGCCCAGCGAGGTGAGGCAAGGACTTACCTCCACCAAACTTGGGCTGAAGAGTCACTGGACTGTGGGGGTCACTTGGACGGTGTCGCTGGATTCGAGGGACCTCGCTCGTCGTGCTGAGAGGAGACCCAAGGGACCGGAGATGCAGCTTTTTGGTGCCTGCGGTTGCAGGGGGAAGATTCCGTCGACCCACGGGAGATTTCTTCGGAGCTTCTGGTGCAGAGAGGAGGCAGACTACCCCCACAGCATGCACAAGCAGGAAAACAGTCGAGAAGGCGGCAGGATCAGCGTTACAGAGTTGCAGTAGTCGTCTTTGCTACTATGTTGCAGGTTTGCAGGCTTCCAGCGCGGTCAGCGGTCGATTCCTTATCAGAAGGTGAAGAGGGAGATGCAGAGGAACTCGGCTGAGCTCATGCATTCGTTATCTAAAGTTTCCCCAGAGACAGAGACCCTAAATAGCCAGAAAAGAGGGTTTGGCTACCTAGGAGAGAGGAAAGGCTACTAACACCTGAAGGAGCCTATCACAAGGAGTCTCTGACGTCACCTGGTGGCACTGGCCACTCAGAGCAGTCCAGTGTGCCAGCAGCACCTCTGTTTCCAAGATGGCAGAGGTCTGGAGCACACTGGAGGAGCTCTGGACACCTCCCAGGGGAGGTGCAGGTCAGGGGAGTGGTCACTCCCCTTTCCTTTGTCCAGTTTCGCGCCAGAGCAGGGGCTAAGGGGTCCCTGAACCGGTGTAGACTGGCTTATGCAGAATTGGGCACCTCTGTGCCCAACAAAGCATTTCCAGAGGCTGGGGGAGGCTACTCCTCCCCTGCCTTCACACCATTTTCCAAAGGGAGAGGGTGTCACACCCTCTCTCAGAGGAAGTTCTTTGTTCTGCCATCCTGGGCCAGGCCTGGCTGGACCCCAGGAGGGCAGATGCCTGTCTGAGGGGTTGGCAGCAGCAGCAGCTGCAGAGAAACCCCAGGAAGGGCAGTCTGGCAGTACCAGGGTCTGTGCTACAGACCACTGGGATCATGGAATTGTACCAACAATGCCAGGATGGCATAGAGGGGGCAATTCCATGATCATAGACATGTTACATGGCCATATTCGGAGTTACCATGGTGAAGCTACATATAGGTAGTGACCTATATGTAGTGCACGCGTGTAATGGTGTCCCCGCACTCACAAAGTTCAGTGAATTGGCTCTGAACAATGTGGGGGCACCTTGGCTAGTGCCAGGGTGCCCTCACACTAAGTAACTTTGCACCTAACCTTTACCAGGTAAAGGTTAGACATATAGGTGACTTATAAGTTACTTAAGTGCAGTGTAAAATGGCTGTGAAATAACGTGGACGTTATTTCACTCAGGCTGCAGTGGCAGGCCTGTGTAAGAATTGTCAGAGCTCCCTATGGGTGGCAAAAGAAATGCTGCAGCCCATAGGGATCTCCTGGAACCCCAATACCCTGGGTACCTCAGTACCATATACTAGGGGATTATAAGGGTGTTCCAGTAAGCCAATGTAAATTGGTAAAAATGGTCACTAGCCTGTCAGTGACAATTTGGAAAGCAATGAGAGAGCATAACCACTGAGGTTCTGATTAGCAGAGCCTCAGTGAGACAGTTAGTCACTACACAGGTAACACATACAGGCACACTTATGAGCACTGGGGCCCTGGGTTACCAGGGTCCCAGTGACACATACAACTAAAACAACATATATACAGTGAAAAATGGGGGTAACATGCCAGGCAAGATGGTACTTTCCTACAGTGCATGACGCTTACATTTTGAGGAATAGCATCATCCCCTATGTGATGGGTCAACTCCAGAGGCACCGTGTGTGGCTAATAGGTGAGCCCAAGGTCCCAACACAGATTACATAGATGTCTGGCTATGGTAGAGTCCCTATTGGCTGGTGTATGTCTCATAGTTGTCCCTCTATATTTGCAGGTGACTCTGGTTACCCCAACCTGTCATGGCTACTGACCCCAGTGAGGAATCCCAGGGCAAGGGCAGAGGAACGCTACAATGAGGCACATGGGTGGACTAGGAGGATAATTGAGCATACTTTTGGCCTCCTGAAGGCCAGGTTCCTGTGCCTCCATCTGATAGGTGGCTCCCTATACTACTTACCTAAGAAGGTGTGCCAGATCATCGTGGCATGCTGTATGCTGCACAACCTGGCTTTGCGACTCCAGGTGCCTTTCCTGCAGGAGGATGGGCCTGATGATGGTCTTGTGGCAGCGGTGGAGCCTGTGGATAGTGAAGAAGAGGAGGCAGAAGAAGAAGAAGATATAGACAACCAAAACAACATCACCATGCAATACTTCCAGTGAGACACAGGTAAGAGACTGGCACTTCTCCTATCATATCAGACTGCTGTAGGACATTGCTTGATTCTGCCTTCTAACATCTGTGTATGGACCCTGACAGTTCACTTTGGCTTTTCATTTTACAGATCTGTGTACCACTTTGTGCCTTCTGCTATGTTTACTGCTGCCCAACAACTGTCTAACATTGGTATGTGAAAATGAACATTGCCATTGCTATTTTTCTGAAAGTTTGCAATAACACTTTTGTGAAAGTACAGACTGACTCCAGATTGATTTGTGATTCAAGGGTGTTTATTTCTGTGCTAATAAGTGGAGGGGACTGTGCAATGGGTTGGGGTGATGGTGGAGGAAAGTCCAGGATAGAGTACAGTCTATTTGCATCACAGGTGCATTGTCCAAGGGGGCATAGGAAGTGGAACAATGGCAGTTGAAAGTGGACAGGGTAACAGAGTGGGACAGAAGGGTGACTATCAGGAGAGTCCTATTTCCTGGCGGGGGTCTTGGCAATGTTCTCTGTCTTGTGCCTGGATCTCAGGGACCATTTGTGGGGTGGTTCTCCATCTGCAGGGGGTGGGGTGCTGGTGGCCTCTTGGTCCTGTGGTAGGACCTCCTGTGCACTAGCGCCGGCGAAGGTGGAGGGCTGTTCATTGTTCAGGCTAGTGTCAGGGGCCCGTTGGTGTGCCACTGTGCCCCTGTTGGTGTTGGCGATGTCTGCCAGCACCCCTGCAATGGTGACCAGGGTGTTGTTAAAAGACTTCAAGTCCTCCCTGATCCCCAGGTAGTGCTCCTTGTGCAGCCGTTGGGTCTCCTGAAACTTGGCCAGTACCGTGCCCATGGTCTCCTGGGAATGATGGTATGCTCCCATGATGTTGGAGAGTGCCTTGTGGGAGTGGGTTCCCTGGGCCTGTCCTCCCTCTGTCGCACAGCAGTCCTCCCAGCTTCCCTGTTGTCCTATGCCTCCGTCCCCTCAACTGTGTACCCACTGCCAGTGACCCAAGGTCCCTGATTGTCTTGGGTTAGTGGGGTTGCCTGGGGTCCCTGTAGTGTTGGACACACTGCTGTTTGACGTGTCCTGGGGACAGTGGCATGGGCCCGCTGGGTGGGTGCTATGGTGTCGTTTCCTGAGGGGGGAGGTTCAGTGGTGGTTTGTGACAGTGGCAGGGGAACCGACCGTCCTGAGGTCCCTGATGGGCCGGGCTGGTCATCTTGTTCCAGTTGTGCAGAGCTGCTGTCATCACTGTGGGCCTCTTCTGTGGGGGGACTGGATATGTCTGGCACCTCCTGTCTGGTGATGTTGGGTAGGGGTCCTGTTGGGGGTAAATGCATAGTTATTGTATCTGTGTGTGCCCTCTTGTCCAATGTGTGAGTTACCCTCCACTCCTGTGCTTGGCTTATTGTCTTTGGCCTTGTGTGATTGTTACTTTTGGGGCCTGGGTGTGTATCTGTACTGGACATGCTTTGGTGATGGGTGTCCATGCATTGGTGTGACATGCAGGGCTTGGGATTGGGATGTGTGTGTTGTGATAGTGGGGTATCTGTGGGGTGTTGGGGTGATGGGTGTGAGGGTAGGGGTAAGAGTTTGTGATGGCATGCAGGTAAGGGGGGTGAAAGTATTAAAGATATGACTTACCAGAGTCCAGTCCTCCTGCTACTCCTGTGAGGCCCCAGGATGCATGATTGCCAAGACTTGCTCCTCCCATGTTGTTATTTGTGGGTGAGGAGGTGGGTGTCCACCGCCAGTCCTCTGTACAGCTACCTGGTGTCAGGATACCTTGGAACACACCTTCCTACGTAGGTCGTTCCACCTCTTCCAGATGTCATCCCGTTTACTTGGATGCCGTCCCACTGCGTTGACTCTGTCAACAATTCTCCACCATAGCTCCATCTTCCTTGCAATGGAGGTCTGCTGCACCTGTAATCCGAATAGCTGTGGCCCTACCCGGATGATTTCCTCCACCACGATGCTGAGCTCCTCCTCAGACCACCTGGGGTGTCTTTGCGGTGCCATGATGTGGTGTGGGTGATGTGTGAGGTGCTGTCTGTTGTGATGTGTGTGGGGATGTGTTGGGGTGTGTTGTTTGAAGTACATGGATGTTGTATGAGTGATGCGGTTGGGTGCCTGTGGAGGCTGGCGTTGTGTTTGATTATCACTCTCTCCGGGCTTTTTCAAAACGGGTCGTTGTAAGGGTTTATGGGTAATGTGGGTGTGTGTTTTATAGGTTTTGTGGGTGTGGTGTCTGTATGTGTATCAGGTGTGTGTATTTTGAATTGTCCAATGTGGTGTAGTTTTGTTAGTGTGTGTGTATTTTGAGCGCAGCGGTGTGTACCGCCAATTGATTACCGCGGTTGAATGACCGCTGCGTTGATTCGTGGGTCGTGATAGTGTGGGCGTAGTTCTGTTGGCATGACGTTGTAGGTCTTGGTATCGCCAGATTATCACTGACATTTGGTGTGGCGAACTTGTGTATTGTGGCGGATTTCTAGATGTGGGTCATAATACCTGTGGCGACATTCCGCCACGGTATCTTGACGGCTGTCAGCACGGCGGTAAGTGGGATTTACCGCCAGGGTTGTAGTGAGCGCCAAAGTTTCTTTCAAGCACAAAGTACCTGGTTCGCATGACCACAGAGGAGGAGGAGAAGAGTGGAAACAAAGGGGTGTGCGTCGGTTTCTTGGGCCGCACATGGCGATGTGTTGTTTAGTTTCCACGCAGGAACGGCTGTGCGTGGATGTCCGGTGCTCGGTCATGGATCCTCTTCGGGTTGTAGGGTTTTCAGACGCCCCGGGGTCTGTGCGTGGAATCCTGGGCTTGCAGGGCGAAGTCACAAGCGCTGTGTCGTTCCGGTGGGCATTTTGTGGAAGTTTCTTCCACACGGCAGGCGCTGCGTCGATTTCCCCTCTTGTAGTCGGGCTGCATAGTCCCAGGTCAGCTGTGGGTCGATCCGGTGGGCCGTGCGTCGTAGTTCCGGGCGCAATGCAGGCGCCTCGTCGATCTTCTTCTTGCGAAGTCGCGCTGCGTCATTCCGGTTCGGCTTGCGGTGAATTTCTTACCACGGGCAGGTTGTGCGTCGGTCTTAGAAAGCTGTGTGACTAATTTTCACAGCACAATGAGTCCAGTTGCAAGAGAGAAGTCTTTTTGGTCCTGAGACTTCAGGGAACAGGAGGCAAGCTCTATCCAAGCCCCTGGGGAGCACTTCTTCACCACAGCCAGAGAGCAGCAAGGCAGCAGGCCAACAGCAATGCAGCAGTCCTTCACAGAAAGCAGTCATGTGAGTCCTTTGGGCAGCCAGGCAGTTCTTCTTGGCAGGATGCAGGTTCTGGTTCCAGTTTTCTTCTCCAGGAAGTGCCTGAGTTGGAAGGGGCAGAGGCACTGTTTATATACCAAAATGTGCCTTTGAAGTGGGGGAGATTTCAAAGAGTGGCTTAGAAGTGCACCAGGTCCCTTTTCAGGTCAATCCTGTCTGCCAGGGTCCCAGTAGGGGGTGTGGCAGTCCTTGTGTGAGAGCAGGCCCTCCACACTCATAGCCCAGGAAGACCCATTAAAAATGCAGATGTATGCAAGTGAGGCTGAGTATCCTGTGTTTGGGGTGTGTCTGAGTGAATGCACAAGGAGCTGCCAACTAAACCCAGCCAGACATGGATTGTAAGGCACAGAAAGATTTAAGTGCAGAGAAATGCTCACTTTCTAAAAGTGGCATTTCAAAAATAGTTATATTAAATCCAACTTCACCAGTCAGCAGGATTTTATATTACCATTCTGGCCATACTAAATATGACCTTCCTACTCCTTTCAGATCAGCAGCTACCACTCAAACAATGCATGAGGGCAGCCCCAGAGTTAGCCTATGAAGGGAGCAGGCCTCACAGCAGTGTAAAAATGAATTTGGGAGTTTTACACTAACCAGGACATGTAAACTACATAGGTACATGCCCTGCCTTTTGCCTACGCAGCACTCTTCCCTATGGGTTACCCAGGGCAGGGTTCTGCAAAGTCGGTCCTGGAGAGCTGGGTCCATGCCAGATTTTTTGCATATCTGCATTTAGTAAAATGTAGATTTCTGAAACATCTTTTTTCTAAATGTGGATATGCTAAAAACCTGGCATGGACCTGGCTCTCCAGGACCGACTTTGCAGAACCCTGGCCTAGGGCATACTTTAGGGGTGTCTTATATGTAGAAAAAGGGGAGTTTTAGGCTTGGCAAATACTTTTAAATGCCAAGTTGAATTGGCAGTGAAACTGCACACAAAGGCCTTGCAATGGCAAGCCTGAGACAAGGTTCAAACAATCAATCAATCATTCACTGCATTTGTAAAGCGCGCTACATACCCGCAAGGGTCTCAAGGCGCTGGGGAGGGTGGTTGCTACTGGTCGAAGAGCCAGGTCTTGAGGAGTCTTCTGAAGGCCAGCAGGTCCTGGGTCTGTCGTAGGATGGTGGGGAGAGTGTTCCAGGTCTTGGCGGCGAGGTAGGAGAAGGATCTGCCGCCGGCTGTGGTTTTTTGGATGCGGGGGACTGTGGCGAGGGCACAGTTGGCTGAGCGGAGGCTTCGGGTGGGGGTGTGGAAGCTGAGTCGGTTGTTGAGGTAGGTGGGTCCGGTGTTGTGCAGTGCTTTGTGTGCGTGGATCAGGAGGTTGAAGGTGATCCTTTTGTTGACGGGGAGCCAGTGCAGGCCTCTCAGGTGGAGTGTGATGTGGCTGCAGTCGGGCCGAGGCGTTCTGGATGCGTTGGAGTCGTCTCAGGAGCTTGTTTGTAGTTCCTGAGTAGAGGGCGTTCCCGTAGTTGAGTCTGTTGGTGATGAGGGCCTGGGTAACGGTTTTTCTCGTGTCGAGGGAGATCCATTTGAAGATCCTGCGGAGCATACAGAGGGTGTTGAAGCAGGACGCGGAGACGGCGTTAACTTGCCTGGTCATGGAGAGAGTGGAGTCGAGGATGACCCCCAGGTTGCGTGCGTGGTCCGTGGGTTCCGGGGCTGTGCCTAGTGACGTGGGCCACCAAGAGTCGTCCCAGGCTGATGGGGTGGGTCCGAGAATGAGGACCTCCGTCTTGTCTGAGTTCAGCTTCAGTCTGCTGTCCTTCATCCAGTCGGCTACTGCCTTCATTCCTCGGTGGAGGTTAGCTTTGGCGGTGTGGGGATCTTCGGTGAGGGATATGATCAGCTGGGTGTCGTCGGCGTAGGAGATGATGTTGAGGTTGTGTTGTCATGCGACGTGGGCGAGGGGGGCCATGTAGATATTGAACAGAGTCGGGCTGAGGGAGGATCCCTGTGGGATGCCGCAGATGATCTCGGTGGTTTTGGAGCGGAAGGGTGGGAGGCGGACGCTCTGGGTTCTGCCGGAGAGGAAGGATGTGGTCCAGGCCAGGGCCTTCTCTTGGATACCGGCGTGCTGATAGGGTGCGGTGGTAGACCGTGTCAAAGGCTGCTGATAGGTCCAGGAGGATGAGGGCGGCTGTTTCTTCTTTGTCCATCAGGGTCCGGATGTCGTCAGTGGAGGCGATGAGGGCGGTCTCGGTGCTGTGGTTACTGCGAAAACCGGATTGGGAAGGGTCCAGGATGTTGTTGACTTCGAGGTAGCGGGTCAGCTGTTTGTTGACAATCTTCTTGGTCACTTTTGCCGGGAAAGGGAGCAGGGAGATGGGCCGGAAGTTCTTGAGGTCCTTGGGGTCCGCCTTGGGCTTCTTCAGAAGGGCGTTGATCTCGGCGTGCTACCAGCTTTCTGGGAAGGTTGCTGTCTCGAAGGAACAGTTGATTGTTTTCCGGAGGTGGGGCGCGATGGCTGTGCTGGCTTTGTTGAAGACGTGGTCAGGGCAGGGGTCTGATGGGGATCCTGAGTGGATGGAGTTCATGGTTTTGATGGTGTCTTCGTCGCTGACGCTGGACCAGACGGTCAGGCGACTGGTGCGAGTGGTAGTCGCAGGGGTGGTGGACTCGGTGGTGGGTGGGGGGGATCGGGGTTGAAGCTGTCGTGGATGTCGGTGATCTTGCGGTGGAAGAAGGTGGCCAGGGAGTTGCACAGGTCTTGAGATGGCGGGATGTCGTTGGTGATGGAGCTGGGGTTGGAGAGTTCTTTCACGATGCTGAAGAGCTCTTTGGTGTTGTGTGCGTTGTTGTCTAGGCGGTCCTTGAAGGCGTTCTTCTAGGCGGTCTTGATGAATTGGTGATGTCTGCGGGTGGCGCTCTTGAGGGCTGTGTGGTTGTCTGGTGTTCGGTCGTGGAGCTATTTCTTCTCCAGCTTCCGACAGGTGTGCTTGGAGATCCGGAGGTCCTCGGTGAACCAGGCGGCTTTCTTGTTGGTGTGGTTGGTTGTAGAGGTCTTGAGAGGGGCGAGGGTGTTGGCGCAGTCGTTGATCCACTGTGTGAGGTTGGTTGCGGCGGTGTCTGGGTCGGTGGGGTCGGTGGGTGGTCTCAGGGCGAGGGCGGTAGTCAGTTGGTCCTCGGTGACCTTGCCCCAGCAGCGGCGTGGTAGCTGTTGGGTGCAGTGGTGTGTGGTGGGTTTTCTGAAGGTGAAGTGGACGCATCTGTGGTCGGTCCAGTGTGGTTCGGTGGCGTGGTTAAGGGGCTACTTAAGTGGGTGGCACAATCAGTGCTGCGGGCCCACTAGTAGCATTTAATCTACAGGCCCTGGGCACATACAGTGAACACTACTGGGACTTATAAGTAAATTAATATAGTCCAATTGGGTATGATGCAATGTTACCATGTTTAAAGGGAGATAGCATATGCACTTTAGTACTGGTTAGCAGTGGTAAAGCGTGCAGAGTCTAAAAACCAGCAAAAAACAGTGTCCAAAAAGTGGAGGGAGGCATGCAAAAAGTTACGGGTGACCACCCTAAGACTGTCAGGTTTAACAGATGAGTCCCAGACGTGTAAAAGTACACTGTCTGCCTGTTATTTTAGCTGGAATGTAGGTAAAAGTGAGGTTCCCACATGAGAACAGCCAGCCAACTGGCAACTATATATGTTTAATGTGACTGGCAGCAGTCACCAGATGATGACAAGCCATATGATTGGACATATTCTTGCAATGTTGATCTGTTCGGTAAAAGAACAAAACTTTGTGTTTCCACAATATGTCTTCAGAAGTTGATGTTTTCTTTTGTAAACACAATTGAATGCATTTCCCAATATCACCAGAATTGCAGTACATGTAGTAACACATGTCACCAGTAGTATTGTTGTATGTAATTATCTGAGTGAGACTGTACCACTTCTCATCGGTTGCTTCTTGATAGTCACTTCAGTACTCATAGAGACTGAAATGAGTTTCCACATCATGTTCTTGCACACCTTTATCCTGGTTAGCGGCATTGAACATTTCTACCAAGATACTTGTTGGTGTTGGTATGGTGATTAAACAGGTTGACAAAATATCCACAGTGCTTCTCATGGCACATATGCAGAAGTCAGATCTGTTGAGCATGGTCTGCGCCAAATTAATCCATATATTGTTGTTCAGATGTAGTAGAGGTGTTGCGTGACGTGATCGATCAATCAGGTTGAAGTTGGGGGTATTGGGTACACGCCTGAAAGGTGACCACATGGCACACTCACAGCAAAGGCAAACTGTAGTATGATCTGTAATAGAAATAAGTACGATCATTCTCGCAAATAACATTTGTCAGCTGGGATATATTCCGATTTCCCCTTTCCTGGTTTCATGATCAGCAGGACATTATTGGGGCCCTTTGCTATAATTTCTGCAGGATCTGGAGGCCATTTGGGGATTCCACCCACACTTTAGCACCAGTTTTTTTGTCAGTTCAACCAAAACCTCCCTCCCCACGTACAGTAAGAAGGGCTGGGGCAGACCCCTTCCTCACCAATCCTCCATACACTGGAATTATGACAAGTTGGGCAATTCTGTCTCCGATCTGTTATAAATAAATCAGCTTCTCTGCTATTCAACAGAATAGCTTTAAATTCTCCTTGGTGTAGGAAAGTACCATCTTGCCTGGCATGTTACCCCCATATTTCACTGTATATATGTTGTTTTAGTCTATGTGTCACTGGGAACCTGCCAGGCAGGGCCCCAGTGCTCATACGTATGTGCCCTGTATGTGTTCCCTGTGTGATGCCTAACTGTCTCACTGAGTGTAGGAGGCTGGACTGGCTCGTAGTGGGTACCAAGAGGTACTTACACCTTGCACCAGGCCCAGGTATCCCTTATTAGTGTAGAGGGGTGTCTAGCAGCTTAGGCTGATAGAAAAGGTAGCTTGGCAGAGCAGCTTAGGCTGAACTAGGAGACGAGTGAAGCTCCTACTGTACCACTAGTGTCACTTGCACAATATCATAAGAAAACACAATACACAGATATACTAAAAATAAAGGTACTTTATTTTTATGAGAATATGCCAAAGTATCTCAGTGAGTACCCTCAGTATGAGGATAGCAAATATACACAAGATATATGTACACAATACCAAAATATACAGTAATAGCAATAGAAAACAGTGCAAACAATGTATAGTCACAATAGAATGCAATGGGGGCACATAGGGATAGGGGCAACACAAACCATATACTCTAGAAGTGGAATGCGAACCACGAATGGACCCCAAACCTATGTGACCTTGTAGAGGGTCGCTGGGACTGTAAAGAAACAGTGAGGGTTAGAAAAATAGCCCACCCCAAGACCCTGAAAAGGGGGTGCAAAGTGCACCTAAGTTCCCCAAAGAGCACAGAAGTCGTGATAGGGGAATTCTGCAAGGAAGACCAACACCAGCCATGCAACAACGATGGATTTCCTGACGAGAGTACCTGTGGAACAAGGGGACCAAGTCCAAAAGTCACAATCAAGTCGGTAGTGGGCAGATGCCCAGGAAATGCCAGCTGTGGGTGCAAAGAAGCTGCCACCGGATGGTAGAAGCTGTGGATTCTGCAAGAACGACAAGGGATAGAAACTTCCCCTTTCGAGGGTGGATGTTCCACGTCGTGAAGAGTCGTGCAGAGGTGTTTCTGTGCAGAAAGACTGCAAACAAGCCTTGCTAGCTGCAAGGGTCGCGGTTAGGGTGTTTGGATACTGCTGTGGCCCAGGAGGGACCGGGATGTCGCCAATTGCGTGAGGAGACAGAGGGGGCGTCCAGCAAGACAAAGAGCCCACTCAGTAGCAAGCAGCACCCGGAGAAGTGCCGGAACAGGCACTATGAAGTGGAGTGAACCGGAGCTCACCCGCAATTACACAAGAGGGTCCCACGACGCCGGAGGACAACTCAGGAGGTCGTGCAATGCAGGTTAGAGTGCCGGGGACCTAGGCTTGGCTGTTCACAAAGGAAATCCTGGAAGAGTGCACAGGAGCCGGAGTAGCTGCAAAACACGCGGCTCCCAGCAATGCAATCTAGCGTGGGGACGCAAGGACTTACCTCCACCAAACTTGGACTGAAGAGTCACAGGACAGTGGGAGTCACTTGGACAGAGTTGCTGAGTTGAAGGGACCTCGCTCGTCGTGCTGAGAAGAGACCCAGAGGACCGGTGATGCAGTTCTTTGGTGCCTGCGGTTGCAGGGGGAAGATTCCGTCGACCCACCGGAGATTTCTTTGGAGCTTCTAGTGCAGAGAGGAGGCAGACTACCCCCACAGCATGCACCACCAGGAAAACAGTAGAGAAGGCGGCAGGTTCAGCATTACAAGGTCGCAGTAGTCGTCTTTGCTACTTTGTTGTAGTTTTACAGGCTTCCAGCGCGGTCATCAGTCGATTCCTTGGCAGAAGGTGAAGAGAGAGATGCAGAGGAACTCTGATGAGCTCTTGCATTCGTTATCTAAGGAATTCCCAGAAGCAGAGACCCTAAATAGCCAGAGAAGGAGGTTTGGCTACGTAGGAGAGAGGATAGGCTAGCAACACCTGAAGGAGCCTATCAGAAGGAGTCTCTGACGTCACCTGCTGACACTGGCCACTCAGAGCAGTCCAGTGTGCCAGCAGCACCTCTGTTTCCAAGATGGCAGAGGTCTGGAGCACACTGGAGGAGCTCTGGGCACCTCCCAGGGGAAGTGCAGGTCAGGGGAGTGGTCACTCCCCTTTTCTTTGTCCAGTTTCGCGCCAGAGCAGGGCTGGGGGATCCCTGAACCGGTTTAGACTGGCTTATGCAGAGATGGGCACCATCTGTGCCCATCAAAGCATTTCCAGAGGCTGGGGGAGGCTACTCCTCCCAAGCCCTAACACCTTGTTCCAAAGGGAGAGGGTGTAACACCCTCTCTCTGAGGAAGTCCTTTGTTCTGCCTTCCTGGGCCAAGCCTGGCTGGACCCCAGGAGGGCAGAAACCTGTCTGAGGGGTTGGCAGCAGCAGCAGCTGCAGTGAAACCCCGGGAAAGGTTGTTTGGCAGTACCCGGGTCTGAGCTAGAGACTTGGGGGATCATGGAATTGTCTCCCCAATGCCAGGATGGCATTTGTGTGACAATTCCATGATCTTAGACATGTTACATGGCCATGTTCGGAGTTACCATTGTGACGCTATTCATATGTCGTGACATATGTATAGTGCACGCATGTAATGGTGTCCCCGCACTCACAAAGTCCGGGGAATTTGCCCTGAACAATGTGGGAGCACCTTGGCTAGTGCCAGGGTGCCCACACACTAAGTAACTTAGCACCCAACCTTTACCAGGTAAAGGTTAGACATATAGGTGACTTATAAGTTACTTAAGTGCAGTGGTAAATGGCTGTGAAATAACGTGGATGTTATTTCACTCAGGCTGCACTGGCAGGCCTGTGTAAGAATTGTCAGATCTCCCTATGGGTGGCACAAGAAATGCTGCAGGCCATAGGGATCTCCTGGAACCCCAATACCCTGGGTACCTCAGTACCATATACTAGGGAATTATAAGGGTGTTCCAGTATGCCAATGTAAATTGGTGAAATTGGTCACTAGCCTGTTTGTGACAATTTGGAAAGAAATGAGAGAGCATAACCACTGAGGTTCTGGATAGCAGAGCCTCAGTGAGACAGTTAGTCATAACACAGGTAACACATACAGGGCACACTTATGAGCACTGGGGCCCTGGCTGGCAGGGTCCCAGTGACACATACAACTAAAACAACCTATATAAAGTGAAATATGAGGGTAACATGCCAGGCAAGATGGTACTTTCCTACACAACCCCCCCAAACGAAGGACAATAAGACTAGCCATGCCCTGATGAGTCTTCATTGTCTAAGTGGAAATATCTGGAGAGTCCATCTGCATTGGAGTGGGTACTCCCAGGTCTATGTTCCACTGTATAGTCCATTCCCTGTAGGGATATGGACCACCTCAACAATTTAGGGTTTTCACCTTTCATTTGTTTTAGCCAAAGTAGAGGTTTGTGGTCTGTCTGAACAATGAAGTGAGTGCCAAACAGGTATGGCCTCAACTTCTTCAGTGCCCAGACCACAGCAAAGGCCTCCCTCTCTATGACAGACCAACGCTTTTCTCTAGGGGTCAACCTCCTGCTGATAAAAGCAAAAGGTTGATCCTGGCCCTCAGAATTAAATTGTGATAAGACTGCCCCTACCCATAATTCAGATGCATCAGTTTGGACAATACATTTTTTGGAGTAACTTGGGCTTTTCAGGACAGGTGCAGAGCACATGGCCTGCTTCAGCTCTTCAAAAGCTTTCTGACAGTTTGCTGTCCATAATACCTTCTTAGGCATTTTTTTTAGATGTGAGGTCATTAAGAGGGGCTGCAATGGAACCATAGTTCTTTATGATCCTCCTGTAGTACCCAGTGAGGCCTAAAAAGGCTCTCACCTGAGTCTGAGTTGTAGGGGTAACCCAATCTATAATAGTTTGGATTTTCCCCTGAAGTGGTGCAATCTGTTCTCCACCTACCAGGTGTCCCAGATAAACCACTTTACCCTGCCCTATCTGGCACTTTGAAGCCTTGATAGTGAGGCCTGCCTTTTGCAGGGCCTCCAAAACTTTCCATAGGTGGACCAGGTGATCATCCCAGCTGGAGCTAAAGACAGCTATATCATCTAGATATGCTGCACTAAAAGCTTCCAGCCCTTGCAGGACTGTGTTCACCAACCTTTGAAAAGTGGCAGGTGCATTTTTCAATCCAAAAGGCATTACTGTGAATTGGTAATGGCCTCCAGTGGTTGAAAATGCAGTTTTTGCTTTTGCATCCTCTGATAACTTGATCTGCCAATACCCTGCAGTCAAATCAAAGGTGCTTAGATACTTGGCAGATGCCAGTGTATCTATCAGCTCATCTGCCCTGGGTATAGGGTGAGCATCAGTTTTGGTTACCTGGTTGAGACCTCTGTAATCAACACAAAATCTCATTTCCCTTTTTCCATCTTTGGAATGAGGTTTTGGTACAAGTACCACAGGAGAGGCCCATGGACTTTCAGAGTGCTCAACCACTCCCAGTTCAAGCATTTTCTGCACTTCTTGCTTTATGCAGTCTCTGACATGGTCAGGCTGCCTATAGATCTTACTTTTGACAGGCAAGCTGTCTCCAGTATCTATAGTGTGCTCACACCAAGAAGTGGTGCCTGGCACAGTAGAGAAGAGTTCAGAAAACTGACCCAGGAGATTTATGCAGGGGTCTTTCTGCTCAGCAGTAAGACATTCTGCCAAAACTATACCTTCCACTAGAGTATCTTGTTCTGTGGAAGAGAAGAGATCAGGTAGAGGGTCACTCTCTTCTTCCTGTCCCTCATCTGTTGCCATGAGCAGGGTGAGATCAGCCCTGTCATAGTAGGGTTTCAGGCGATTGACATGGAGCACCCTAAGGGGACTCCTGGCAGTGCCTAAGTCAACTAAGTAGGTGACTTCACCCTTTTTCTCAACAATTATGTGGGGTCCACTCCATTTGTCTTGGAGTGCTCTTGGGGCCACATGCTCCAAGACCCACACTTTCTGCCCTGGTTGGTACTGAACCAAAACAGCCTTCTGGTCATGCCATTGCTTTTGGAGCTCTTGGCTGGCCTGAAGGTTTTTACTGGCCTTTTTCATGTACTTAGCCATTCTAGATCTTAGTCCACTATGTCTTGCTTTGGAGCTTTTAAAGGTTGTTCCCAACCCTCCTTAACAAGTGTTAGAGGACCTCTTACAGGGTGTCCAAATAGGAGTTCAAAGGGGCTGAAGCCCACTCATTTTTGGGGTACCTCCCTGTAAGCAAAAAGGAGGCAAAGTAACAGGATATCCCACCTCCTGCAGAGTTTTTCAGGGAGTCCCATTATCATTCCTTTGAGAGTTTTATTAAACCTCTCAACCAGTCCATTTGTTTGTGGATGATAGTGTGTGGTGAACTTGTATGTCACACCGGCTTCCCCTGTCTGATACCACCTCTTTTGGGAAGCCCACCCTGGAAAGGATTCCCAGGAGGGCCTTTGCCACTGCAGGAGCTCTAGTGGTCCTTAGAGGAATTGCTTCAGGGTATCTGGTGGCATGGTCCACTACCACCAAGATAAACCTATTGCCTGAAGCAGTAGGAGGGTCAAGGGGGCCAACTATGTCAACCCCTACCCTTTCAAAGGGAACCCCAACCACAGGCAGTGGAATAAGGGGTGCCTTTGGAGTGCCACCTGTCTTGCCACCGGCTTGACAGGTTTCACAGGACTTACAAAATTCCTTTGTGTCCTCTGACAATCTAGGCCAATGAAACAGGGGGGACAAGCCTGTCCCAAGTTTTCATTTGCCCCAAATGTCCAGCTAAGGGAATGTCGTGGGCTAGAGTTAGGAGGAACTTTCTGTATTCCTGAGGAATCACCAATCTCCTGGCAGCTCCAGGTTTTGGATCCCTTGCGTCAGTATACAAAAGGTTGTCCTCCCAGTAAACTCTGTGAGAGTCACTGACATCCCCATTTGCTTGTTTGACAGCTTGCTGCCTTAGACCCTCTAGTGTGGGGCAAGTCTGCTGTGCCACACTCAGCTCCTCCCTGGCAGGCCCCCCTTCACCCAAAAGCTCAGCAGTGTCTGCTTCCAGCTCCTCTGGTGTAGGTTCTGCACAGGGTGGAAATTCTTCTTCCTCAGAAGTTGAATCCAGTGTAGAGGGAGGGATGGTAGGTAGTGTTTTACCTTTACTAACCCTAGCTTTAGGGAGCACTTGGTCCATTCTTCCAGGATCCAAGTCACCCTGTCCTTTTTGCTTTTTGGCCCGAGCCCTGGTCAAAGCAAAAATATGCCCTGGAATGCCCAGCATTGCTGCATGAGCCTCCAACTCCACTTCTGCCCAAGCTGATGTCTCTAAATCGTTCCCTAGTAGACAGTCTACAGGTAAATCTGAGGCAACCACATCTTTCTTTGGACCAGTAACCCCCCCCCCCCAGTTGAGATTCACAACAGCCATGGGGTGGCTAAGAGTGTTGTTATGAGCATCAGTCACTTGGTACTGGTGACCAAGTAGGTGTTTTTCAGGGTGGACCAGTTTCTCTATTACCATTGTAACACTGGCACCTGTGTCCCTGTAGGCCTGAACCTCAACACCATTTATTAGGGGTAGTTGCTTGTACTTATCCATGTTAATGGGACAAGCAACCAAGGTGGCCAAATCAATGGCCCCCTCAGAGACTAACACAGCCTCTGTGGTCTCCCTAATCAGACCAACCCCAACTAAGTTACCAAAAGTGAGCCCAGCTACCCCCTTGGATTGGCTATTAATAGGTTTGCTCCCACCACCACTGCTATTACTAGGGGCACTAGGTGTAGCAGCAGGGGTTGTAGTGGTAGGAGGCTTGGTGCTTTTCTTTGGGCAACTGGGATCAGTTGTCCAATGGTCTTTTATTTTACATAAATAGCACCATGGTTTCATTTCTTTGTATTGATTTGAAGAGGATTTGGGACCACCACCCCTACCAGAGTGTTTTTGGGGGCCTGATGAAGACTCATTTTTAGATTTGTCCCCACCCTTGTCAGAAGACTTACCATCCTTCTTCTTGCCATCCTTGTCACCCCCTGTATGAACTTTTCTGTTCACCCTTGTTCTGACCCATTTGTCTGCCTTATTTTCCCAATTCTTGGGGAGAGGTCAGATCAGAGTCTACCAGGTACTGGTGTAACAAATCAGACAAACAATTATTAAGAATATGCTCTCTCAGGATTAAGTTATACAGGCTTTCATAGTCAGAAACTTTACTGCCATGTAACCACCCCTGCAAGGCCTTCACTGAATGGTCAACAAAGTCTACCCAGTCTTGTGAAGACTCCTTTTTAGTTTCTCTGAACTTGATCCTGTACTGTTCAGTGGTTAAGCCATAACCATCAAGGGGTGCATTCTTAAGAACTGTAAAATTTGTGGCATCACTTTCTTTAACAGTAAGGAGCCTATCCCTGCCCTTTCCACTGAAAGATAGCCATAGGATAGCAGCCCACTGCCTTTGAGGGACCTCCTGTACAACACAGGCCCTCTCAAGTGCAGCAAACCACTTGTTAATGTCATCCCCCTCCTTGTAAGGGGGAACTATCTTGTGCAGATTCCTAGAATCATGCTCTTTTGCAGGATGACTATTTGGAATACTGCTGCTGCCACCATGGGGTCCTAACCCCAACCTCTGTCTTTCTTTTTCTAAATCAAAGGACTGCCTATCTAAATCCAGCTGTTGCTTCTTGAGCTTCAGCCTGGATTCTTCCACTCTCAATCTACTGAGCTCCCTTTCTAACACTCTGTCATCTGGGTGGGTGGGTGGGGCATGCCTTGACACAGAAGTATGGTGAGAATGAACAGAGGGAGACCTGGCCCTAACAGATGGCACTCTAACAACCTAGCTAACAGAAGTAACACTCCTACTGTGATGAGAACTCACATTAGTACCAGCATTGCTAGGTGGCCTGCTAATGGGCAGGTTGGGTTCCCTTCTAAATCTTGTGCTAGGGGTGCCCCAGGGTCAGATTGGGAACCATCAGCTAATTTCTCAACAGAAGTGCCAACTAAGGTCTTATCTTGTTCAATGAGCATATTAACCAACAGTTCTCTAGAGGGATTCTTCCCTACCCCTAAACCTCTTTCAACGCAAAGACTCCTTGCTCCTTTCCAGCTAAGGTGATCATAAGCAAGTTTGGACAGATCAACAGTTTGACCTGTACCAGACATTATAGAAAGTGTTTAAGGGACAGAAAAAGAATGAAAAGGTTTTCAGAACTTTTGAAAGGATAGAAAAAAAACTTTTAAAACTTTTAAAGAACTTTTTGAAGGTTTTAGAGGTACTTTTCAGCACTTAGCAAAGAAGTGAGAGAAGAAAAGCAAACCTTTTTGGTTAGGTGTACATACACTGAATTTGTTTTGTATATTTTTCTCTTATGAAAAGTACAAAATGACAAAGTGGTAAGTAGTTGCAAAGTACTTATCCCACCGCTGCACAACCAATGTAGGAGGCTGGACTGGCTCGTAGTGGGTACCAAGAGGTACTTACACCTTGCACCAGGCCCAGATATCCCTTATTAGTGTAGAGGGGTGTCTAGCAGCTTAGGTTGATAGAAAAGGTAGCTTAGCAGAGCAGCTTAGGCTGAACTAGGAGACGAGTGAAGCTCCTACAGTACCACTAGTGTCACTTGCACAATATCATAAGAAAACACAATACACAGATATACTAAAAATAAAGGTACTTTATTTTTATGACAGTATGCCAAAGTATCTCAGAGTGTACCCTCAGTATGAGGATAGCAAATATACACAAGATATATGTACACAATACCAAAATATGCAGTAATAGCAATAGAAAACAGTGCAAACAATGTATAGTCACAATAGAATGCAATGGGGGCACATAGGGATAGGGGCAACACAAACCATATACTCTAGAAGTGGAATGCGAACCGCGAATGGACCCCAAACCTATGTGACCTTGTAGAGGGTCGCTGGGACTGTAAAGAAACAGTGAGGGTTAGAAAAATAGCCCACCCCAAGACCCTGAAAAGGGGGTGCAAAGTGCACCTAAGTTCCCCAAAGAGCACAGAAGTCGTGATAGGGGAATTCTGCAAGGAAGACCAACACCAGCCATGCAACAACGATGGATTTCCTGACGAGAGTACCTGTGGAACAAGGGGACCAAGTCCAAAAGTCACGATCAAGTCGAGAGTGGGCAGATGCCCAAGAAATGCCAGCTGTGGGTGCAAAGAAGCTGCCACCGGATGGTGGAAGCTGTGGATTCTGCAAGAACGACAAGGGCTAGAAACTTCCCCTATGGAGGGTGGATGTCCCACGTCATGAAGAGTTGTGCAGAGGTGTTTCCGCACAGAAAGACCGCAAACAAGCCTTGCTAGCTGCAAGGGTCGCGGTTATGGTTTTTGGATACTGCTGTGGCCCAGGAGGGACCAGGATGTCGCCAATTGCGTGAGGAGACAGAGGGGGCATCCAGCAAGACAAAGAGCCCACTCAGAAGCAAGCAGCACCCGGAGAAGTGTCGGAACAGGCACTACGAAGTGGTTGAACCGGAGCTCACCGGCAATTACACAAGAGGGTCCCACGACGCCGGAGGACAACTCAGGAGGTCGTGCAATGCAGGTTAGAGTGCCGGGGACCCAGGCTTGGCTGTGCACAAAGGAAATCCTGAAAGAGTGCACAGGAGCCGGAGTAGCTGCAAAACACGCGGTTCCCAGCAATGCAGTCTAGCTTGGGGAGGCAAGGACTTACCTCCACCAAACTTGGACTGAAGAGTCACTGGACTGATGACCGCGCTGGAAGCCTGCAAAACCGCAACAAAGTAGCAAGATGACTACTAGCAACCTTGTATTGCTTCATCCTGCCTGCTTTCTCGACTGTTTCCAGGTGGTGCATGCTCTGGGAGTAGCCTGCCTCCTCTCTGCACCAGGAGCTCTGAAGAAATCTCCCATGGGTCGACAGAATCTTCCCCCTGCAACCGCAGGCACCAAAAGACTGCATCACTGGTCCTCTGAGTCCCCTCTCAGCATGACGAGCATGGTCCCTGCAACTCAGCAACTCTGTCCAAGTGACTCCCACAGTCCAGTGACTCTTCAGCCCAAGTTTGGTGGAGGTAAGTCTTTGCCTCCCCACGCTAGACTGCATTGCTGGGTACCACGGATTTGCAGCTGCTCCGACTCCTGTGCACTCTTCCAGGATTTCCTTTGTGCACAGCCAAGCTTGGGTCCCCAACACTCCTTACTGCAGTGCACAACCTTCTGAGTTGTCCTCCGGTGTCATGGGACTCCCTTTTGTGACTTCGGGTGGACTCCGGTTCACTTTTCTTCCAAGTGACTGTTCATGTACTTCTGCGGGTGCTGCCTTCTTCGGTGAGGGCTCCCTAAGTTGCTGGGTGCCCCCTCTGTCTCCTCCTCCAAGTGGCGACATCCTGGTCCCTCCTGGGCCACAGCAGCACCCAAAAACCTGTACCGTGACCCTTGCAGCTGGCAATGCTTGGTTGCGGTATTTGTGCATGGGAACACCTCTGCAAGCTTCATCGCGATGTGGAACATCCATCCTCCAAAGGAGAAGTTCCTAGTCCTCTTCTTTCTTGCAGAACTCCAAGCTTCTTCCAACAGGTGGCAGCTTCCTTGCACCCTCAGCTGGCATTTCCTGGGCTCCTGCCCACTCTTGACACTGTCGCGACTATTGGACTTGGTCCCCTTGTCTTACAGGTACTCAGGTCCGGAAATCCACTGTTGTTGCATTGCTGGTGTTTGTTCTTCCTGCAGAATCCCCCTATCACGACTTCTGTGCTCTCTGGGGGTAGTAGGTGCACTTTACACCTACCTTTCAAGGTCTTGGGGTGGGCTATTTTTCTAACCCTCACTGTTTTCTTACAGTCCCAGCAACCCTCTACAAGCTCACATAGGTTTGGGGTCCATTCGTGATTCGCATTCCACTTTTGGAGTATATGGTTTGTATTGCCCCTATACCTATGTGCTCCTATTGCAATCTACTGTAATTCTACACTGCTTCAATTACTTTTCTTGCTATTACCTGTATAATTTTGGTTTGTGTACATATATCTTGTGTATATAACTTATCCTCATACTGAGGGTACTCACTGATATACTTTTGGCATATTGTCATAAAAATAAAGTACCTTTATTTTTTGTAATTCTGTGTATTGTGTTTTCTTATGATATTGTGCACATGACACCAGTGGTATAGTAGGAGCTTTACATGTCTCCTAGTTCAGCCTAAGCTGCTTTGCCATAGCTACCTTCTATCAGCCTAAGCTGCTAGAAACACCTCTTCTACACTAATAAGGGATAACTCGACCTGGCACAAGGTGTAAGTACCTCTGGTACCCACTACAAGCCAGGCCAGCCTCCTACACTTGGTAATCTGCATCAGTCACTCTTCCTAAAACCTGAATACTTTTGAGGGCCAACCCAGATCTGGGAGCAATCAATCTGAAATGCTCCAGGGGGATCTGTATTACAACACCTGTATCACACAGTGCCATGTCTTGTGGTTTCAGTCTGTAAGCTTGTAAAGCATGTAAGTCAAGTCCTGCAGATTCGGGTGTGGCTCTGTAAGGAGCTAAAGCTCCAGGCTTTATTTCCCAGTACGTGATGGTATTGGTGACCACATGTGGTTGTATCTGCAAAGTTGGAGTTAGCACTCGCATCAGGGTATTTCAGCATTTGTTAATGGTCTGTTATTCAGAATATGGAGGGCTTTATTTAAATGCTCTCTCCAGTTTTTCAAAGTCCCATCAGATAATTTTCGCAACTGAGCTTTCAGTAATCCATTCATTCTCTCAATCAATCCTGAGGTGTGTGGATAGTAAGGGATATGATATATCCACTTGATATTGTACTGAGAACAGTAGTTCTGCACCAGTTTTCCTTTGAAGTATGACCCATTTTCCCTCTGGACCTGGAGTGGTACTCCATAGTCTAACATAAACAAGCCAAAAGTTCTGATGGTGTTGTGCTGAGTGGCACGTTTACAAGGAACAGCAATCAGGTACCCAGAGTAAGTGTCCAGTACGTTGCAGGCATATTGACACCCATGACTAATCAGTAGTCGTCCAATGTAATCAATTTGCCATATCTGTCATGGTAACTTTCCTCTCTCTAATTGATCTCCGACTGTTTGTGGGACCGATCTCTGTTGTGTGTGCTGACAAATAGGACATTGCAAAATCACAGTTTTTATCAAACTAGGGTAATGTGCATCCCTCTAATCTCTGCCCACCTGTAAGTGGCTTCTCCTCCCAGGTGTCCATATTTTTGGTGCGCCCATTTAGCCATCCCCCCAAGTCAGAATCCTGTGTTGCCACTTCTGCCTCTGAGATCTTGGCTTTGTCGTCTGCAAGGGAATTGAACCAGTGTTCTAGTGAGTCAATGGGACAATGAGCATCTACATGATACACAGTAACGGTACTTTGTTCTAGCATTTCCCAAATTTCTTGCCACAACTCTTTGCCCCACAACTCCTTTGAGTGGATAAACCAGTTATATGCGTGCCATGTGGAATGCTAGATAGCTACCCCCCTGGCAGTGGACCAGGAATCAATGTAAATATGACAAGTTCCAGGCAGCTCTTGCTTTAGAGCCCGATACACAGCGTACAACTCTGCATAGTGGCTAGTTTTCTCTTCTTCTGTAGTGGTCAACAACTTTTTGGTGATGGGATTATATGACACCGCTTTCGAATGTCTTTTGGTACCCATGTATTAGGATGAACCATCAGTAAACCATACATGCTACCTGTCCTCAGGGGACAAGGATTCAAATGGCGTACTCTCTTACCTGTGGTACTTCCTTCGCCCTCTCCTCATCCTGTACAGGGGCTTGTGACACCTGTTCATGCAGGGCTGCAGTGCTTGCCAGTTCTTCTTGAGCCCTGTCTTGTACGTACCATTTCCAGCATGTGATACTAGCCTCTTGTGCATGTCTTATACAGGTGAACTCATCACCCACTGCATGATTGGTATTTCTGGTCTCAGAATTACATTATGACTTAGTGTTGTTTGCTCAGTTTCCACTAGCGCCCAATAACAGGCCAAAAGCTGTTTTTCAAAAGGAGTATAGCGCTCCCAGAGTCAGGTAGTTTCCTAATCCAGAACCCCAGGGGCACCCTAGTCCTTCCTTGTTTTTGCCACATACTCCAATTTGCATATTGTCCCTGAACAGTTACATGTAACTCAATGTCTCCTTACTGTACTGGCCACAAGTCTAAAGCCTGTTGAATTGCTTCTTTTGCCAATTCAAAAGCACACTGCTGCTCCTCATCCCATTCAAACGCATGTTTCTTCCTTGTCACTTTGTACAGAAGGGCCAAAATCTGACTCAAATGAGGGATCTTTTGCTTCGCTTGTGGCAATACCTCTCTGTGTCCCTGATTCTACTGAATCCCTAGAAACTTTACATTTTGAGAGGGTCCTTTTGTCTTATCTGTGTCATTCATCCACCCTTTAGTCTGCAAGAGTTCCACCACCCGTTCCATCTGAATCTGCCACTGGTCTTCCGTCTCTCCCTGAATCATCACATCATCAATGTAATGGGTCAATTGCACACCTGGAATGACAGATACTTCATCCAGGTGCTCTGCCACCACCCAGTGACAGATGAGTGGGCTATGTAAATACCCTTGTGGCAAAGATAGCATGCGGAATTGCCTACCACCGTGCGAGAATGAGAATTGTTCCTGACATTCTTGCGCCAAGGGTATAGAGAAGAACGCATTGGCGATATCAGTGGTGGCATACCATGTCCCTTTATGTTTCTGTATTTGTTCAATCAAAGTGATGTTGTCTGGGACCGCGGCTGTCAAAGAGGGTGTATGTTTATTCAGGACGTGGTAATCAATCATCATTCTATACCTGTAGCACAGCTGCGGACCCTCGCGTGAGTGAATCATTCGGCTCGGGCGCAGCCGCGGTTCCTAGCGGCCAGGCGTGCCGCAACCCTACTGTGCTCTATTTTCTCTCTCAAGGCCCCAAATTGGGCATGGGGCCTCAGCAAGTCTTGGGGTCGGCGCGCCTCCAATATTTACATGGGCACCTTCCCCCACACCCCTCACTTACCTGGTGAGCCTGTCCTTTTTCTTTCTTTCTTTTCTTTTTCTTCCTTTGCTCGTTTTTTTAGGTGCATATTCAGCAGCCATGTTCTTTCTTTTTCCCAGCTTGCCTTCTTTTTCCCTGCATGCTTTAGGAACCTTTTTCAACATGGTGTATTTTCCCTATATGTTTCTATGTTTCTTTCCCAATCCAATATGGTGGTTTTCTACTTCCTGTTGGTCATTTCCTTTTCTTGGTAATGTAAAGTGAGTGATTCTTGTTCTCCTTGAGCTCCAAAACTTCCTTTGGTGGTAATCTTCGCTCCTGCTACTTTTTCTCCAGTTATTTTTTCCTCGCCTGCTCAAGCTTCTTCCAGTATTATTTTCCTGTTGGAAGACTTACTTTTTTGCTTCTTTTTGTTCCAGGGAGTTCCTGCTTTAGAGGTTTTTCCCTTTGTTTTTTTTTCCTCTGGGACTACTTCTGGAGGGCAAGGACTGCTTTTTGGCATTCCTCTGTCGGCAGCACCGTGGCTACCAGAAAGGGCCGCCCTTACCTGGGTCAAGGCAGAACCTCCAAGAATCAAGACCTTTCTGCAGTTCCAGTGGGCCAAAGACATAAACGACGAGTAGCCCGTGACAATACCACCTGTCCAGTTGTTAAACTGCCAGAGGGCATTGTTCCATTCAGTAGTAGTTGGAGCTGTCACACCAGCCTCAATCATGTCTTTTATGGTTTCACTTATTGCATCATGCCTTCCTGGAATACAGTACTGTTTCAAATGAATTACTCTGGTTGCTGGGGGCACCTTCACTGGGGGTATCTTCAAATGACCTACTGCCATGGCTGCCACTGAAATGTATCTCTTTGTCCCAAATTGCTAACAACAATCATCCAGATACGAAGTCATTCCTTTCAAAATGTCAATTCCCAGTATGTACTCTAAAAGATGGCACAACCAACACAGTATATTCTCTTTTTGGTGTTCTCCCTATTTTCATTTGTACTGTAGTTTGCACAGAGGGGGTCTGCCTTCCCACTAACCCTCTGATGGTGTAATTTGGTCCGTTAAACTTCCTGGAGTTTCCATAAATCAAAGAGGCCTCCGCCCCGGTGTCAACTAAGGCTCGAACTTTTTGCAGATTTTTATGTTTCCAATGTATTTCTAAATCAACATGAGGTCTGTTATCTCGACGAGCCCAACTTTGTACCGGAGCTTGGCCAGTTTCCTCGTCCGATTTGAGCCTGTCAACTTTTGCCCAAGTGAGGTCTGGATATATGCTTTCGTATTTGCGAGCAGGCTCGCCTTTGTCCCTGTTCTCAAAAGTTAACCAGTTACTGTCCAAGTTTTCCTCTCTCTCGCGTTAGAAAACATTTCTCTCCCTTTCATTTCTTTCCTCTGGTAACGATGGCTGGCTCTGTGTTCTATGTTCATTATCTTGCTTGTTTACCTTTCTGCTACCTTCCTTATGATCCAAACCCCTTTTACGGTACATCTCCCACAAGCTTTTGGTATCTATCCCATCCATTTGTCCTTTGCTGACACCATCTTTTAGTAATGCCATAAACATGTCTCTCCTGGACACTCTGTTGTTATATGTGCGACCCTCAGATCTTGAAGATCTCTTGGGTTTCTCCCAAATACCTAATTCACCTAACTTTCTGACCATCTCTAGTACATCTTTCAAAGCCTGCCCTTTCTGATTAATGGAGTCATAATTACTTGTTTATAGGCAGGTGGAGCATGGTGAATTATTTTGTTTCCTATTGGTACAGTAAGCGGTCCGTCTAACAATTGGTGTGCATTATTCGAGAAAATAGCAGATTTCATTGCCTCCTCTTTAATTCTCTGCATTGCATCTTGTAAGGTATACCAGGGTTTCTCATTGGGAGGCCATTCTGAATCGGTGGGATATTTCAAATTATATCCATCGGCAACTATTTGTAACAAAGTGGTCTGTTATTGTCCTTGAAACCCCCTTTAACTGTTCCTGTATTACTGGATCAGAACTTAAAGTACAGAACTTGTGAGAGTCCCCTATATCTAACATCACCCCAGAAGCACCGGTTTCAAACAGCCTCACGACCCAAGCAAGTAGGTACTCCCCTGTTCTCTGTTTAAATCGATCCATAATGTCATTTACTTCTTGCTGAGTGTAATCTTTTAGAGCATGTAGTGCAACTTCTGCCAGATCTTGTGGTGTGTGCTGCTATTTTCGTCTAAATATTGGCCATGCACGCACTACATTTCGCTCCTTATGCTGACCCTGACCCCACCTCTTTTACTCTCCTCATCACTAGAGTTTAAAAGGTCACTGCCGGTCCCCATGTTGGTATCTCAAGCCAATCTGGGCATCAGTCCAAGCCAGCATTAGCAATGACTAAATGAATCTTTTTCTGATTTATCCTTCCTCTACATTTACAATATTTGTTTTGAGCTACTTTGATTGCGGCACGTTCTGCGATGGTTTGGTACCTGTCTGCATTATCTTGCAATAATTTATTCTGACACGACAACATGGTTGCAGTATTTTTTTGAGTCAACAAGTTGCTTTTCTAATTGTTGATTCTCCCTCCCTAACTGTTTAGATTTGTAATGCATTTAATTTTTCTGTAGGCAGACAAGAGTTTCCACCCTCATCTGCCAAGAACTGAAAGATCATTCCCTTCAACAGGTACCTTTCTTAAACAAGACAAAAGATCAGATGGTTCTGCTTCATTTAAACATCCGATAAACCAGCCAAATGTGAAAATTAATTGGCTAATACATTATAGGGATCCCAGCACCATCCAGGAATTTTACAAACACTATGGTCCCACACGTTTTTAGAAGCAGATGCTTTAGGCTTCTTGTCAAACATATTTTCACTTTTAAACATACACTTTCAACTTATAATACCTTCCCCCGGCTGTCCTACGCCAAAATGTTTTGCTTTGCTGCTTACCTAGCTAAAATACACAAACACTGAAAAGAGTCAAAAGAATCTCTGGAATGCACCTCTTAGTCTAAAGAAGACATTTATTAAATCACTCTGCAAGACTCGTAAAGGAAGGCCAGTACAACCGAAAGTGCACCCTTAAAATGTGCGCAACAATAAAGTGAGAACATGTACAAAGAATCTTAAGTCTGTAAACAGCAAATATATAAATACAGAGGTACAGATACCTATATTTATACATACACACACACACACACACACACACATATATATATATATATATATATATATATTTATATTTATTTATACACAATGCAAAGGAAATAATTAGTACAATTCATCACCATGGGGCACAGCTGATTCTTCATCTTTCCCTCAGCAACTTCAAGCCCTAGACTCCAAGATCAGCCATGGAAGAGAAAGAGATCTACCCTCATGGGATGTCAGGCATTTGACTTCTCAATCCTGACCGAAGTCTCTGAATCCCCTACTATCAATCCCGGGTCTCTTATATACCTTAAACAAGCCAGAGAGGAGATTTATAGAACACCCCCGCTCCCTGTTATTCAAAGCTACTTCAGGTCAGCTTTGAAAGAAACATGTTGGAACTGGCCAGGTTCCCACGGTGTCCCTCCCAAAACTAAACTGTTCTCTGCTGTACCATAAGCATCATCCTAGTACATCCTTATCTTGCTGACTGACTGACTCCTCCACGTGATGTCCTAGCCCTTGATAAGAAAGAACACGTAGACATGCAAAATAAAAACATGAACGAGAAAACACATTGCATAACATGTTGTGCACGGAAAAATACTTGCACCTTTAACGTGGCGGTAAAGCTAAGTCTAAGCTGAATACAAAATGGAGTCTGTAACTTGTGACTGCTAATGTGACGGTGGAAAGCTAAACCAAGTGCAAAGTGGTGCGACATGGAGTCAGTGGTCAAAACACAAATATCATTACAAGTTACTTAAAGGATCTCTAAGTATAACTGCTGAATTTCTATGGTTTTGTACGAGTAAATTCAGAACCTAACTATAACGTCCCTGTATCTTTTGTTACAATATGGCGCAGGGCAAAAATCGTCAACAACTTCAGATTGATGAACCACATGCCACTGTTGAAATGGAAAAAGAAGGTCCCCACCTGATACTAACTTACAGCAAAGAGAGCAAAAAGATTGTGAATGTCTTCAAGAAGCATTGGAAAATATTGAAGTGATCAGGATAGAGCACCTATAGTAGGCATGAAACCACAGGTAACATACAGGAGATCACGTTTGAATAAAGATATGTTGGTGTAGAGACACTTTTCAACACAACCAATAAGGAACTGGCTGAATGAAGTATCTATGGACTTCTATACATGCAGCAACTGTAAGGCTTGTTTAATAGCCAGTAATGTTAAAGCCTTTAAGAACTATAAGGGAAAAGAGATTACCATCTTGCAAAAAATAACATGTAATAGCCAGTTCGTTGTCTATTAGATTGAATGCAAGTGTGGCCTACAGTACATAGGAAGCACAATCGGTCCCTTAAAAAAGAGGATTTTGTAACACATAAAGGCAATACACATCGAGATCAAAGTTATGCAGTAGCGAGACACCATAACAAGCATCATACAACAGATTGGAAGAGCTTGAGATTTTTTGGTTTGGCTCAGGTTAACAGAAATGAATGTGATGGAGATAGGACTCTAAAACTACGACAACTTAAAAGCAAATACATAATTCAATTCCGAACTAAGACACCTAATGGAGTGAATATGGACGAGGAACTTTATGTACATATATGAATAGAAAAACATTGTAGCTTAAAAAAATGAAAAGCATAGAAATGTGTAGTGTTTTTAAATATTAGTTTTACCAAAAGCATTTGAAGGACAATACTAAGCTTAGGAGCACCTTGTTTCTTTCTTTCTTTTGCCTGTAACTGTGGGAATTATAGATATGGGTAGAAATCTGGCATGATATGTGTATAAGTTCAGGTGATGCTACACCTTTGAACGAAATGTATTGGGTTGGCAGCCAAACATGGGAAATGAAGGAATTGCATGTTTGAATAAGAAAAATGTTTGCCATCAACTAGTTATCCCTGAGGTATACATACGAAAACCATATAGGTTGAAGAGACACAACATTACTCATTGGCAGTCAGCCATTATTCTTTCAATGACTCACATCAAGAATTGTTCTGGTGTTGAATTAATAAGGATATATAGAATAGCTCAAGCTAGAAGCATTATAAGTTCATAACTTGAATATTTCAGGGCTCAAAATTGAATCAAAAAATATATTGTTGAAACTATATTGCCATAAATCGCTAGTGAATATATTTCTTTAGAGTATAGTTGTTTTAATTTGATTAAATGTTTTGTGTACACAGACTACATGGTCCAGAATGCCTCATTATGGGCAAAATGGATTTTCACTGTTTAAGGAAAATAGAAGATGGACTCACTAACCGTGAGCAAGACTTGTAATGAGTTGAAACGCATCAGTGGTTGCTGTAACATTACATAAAGCAGAATTTATGGAAACCATATATATATATATCACATGCTTTCGATTGTGCGATTGTGACATGCTTCACAATCCAAGATGACAGACTTATCTTACGAACCAGTGGAACTATATCCTCTAACTCAAACCATACAGTTTGCAGGCTTCAGGCGTTTGGTGGCAAGACTGTGTGGCCTCCTGAGGGAGTGCTGGACTGCAAGACGTAGGAGGGAATGGGAGGCAGATACTTGCAACTCACTTGGAGATAAATGTTGTCTTATCGCTGTGCTGAAACTGCCTTAATATCACTGAATTACAGAAACAGATTGATGCACTGTAAATATTTCCACCATGTGTGCCACATACTGGAGAGATTGCACAATATTGATCCCGTAATTAGCCGAATGAAAACTGGCGGTGTATTCTTACGATTTACCCTGCCCTCAGATAACAGATTTTATTTACATGCAGTAACGGAGCAGTAAGTATGCAATTTTTAAATCTGCAATCCCAATGAAACATTATTGAAGTGTCCTGATGTTTTGTCTGATGATTGAACTGAATGGGTGGTATCCTCGATTTGGGAGTAACATAATATACAGTGAGTAGATGAACATGTTGTTTACTTCCTGACAACAGTGTGCAGGGCTAGAGACGTTCTTATTATTTGTTCACTTCGTAAAATGTGTGGATATGTACATTTTGTGCCCCTCACCTCTTGGCAGACCTGTTGATGGTGTATGAATTCATCACCACTGGGAAATAGGACGTTTCTGTGCAAAAACTCAATGGGCTCATTGAAATTCCAGGAGCAATAATAGTAAGTCAGCTTCCAACAGAGCAGAGACGAAAATAAGCACAACTCGGAAACACAGTCTCAAATACATCTTAAATTGCCGAGTAGTGCACTGAGTTGACCACAACAATATTAAATAATAGGTAACATTGTAATTATTACAGCAAGGAGTCTGCCTGCAGGAAGTGGTTCTTTAGCATCTCTACAAGCCAGAAAACAGACATTAGCTGATGCTGTTGTTTGAATGTCATCAACATCAGTGGCATAACAAAACGTGAGCCGCCCCCCCCCTGCAAAGCACATCGAGGGCTTCCCCTGCCTCTAGCCCCCCCACCCCTAGGACCCAGTCACGGCCCTGCTATCTGTTTGCGCTGTCTGTCCCACATGTACGCTTGCTATCATAATCACTGTTGATCACATGGAATAAAAATAATAAAACAATCATAGGCACTAGAATTAGGGCGGGGTGTTTTTACCCAGCCTGTCACATTTGCCATGTGCTCAAAGACAGAGCTTAAATGTCAGGGTATGTCTTCTGACTGATTGCTGCTTATTCTGTTAGTATGGAGACTGGTGTTTACTTTTCCTTCTCTGACTGCAAAGTTAGAGGTTTTTGTAAAGTGAACTATATGACAATCGTGCTTTGGTTCAGGGAGTGCAAAAGGAATGGAAATACCTGTTAATAAACCAGTGCTTAATTTGTAAATAAAAACGCCCTCCTCTTAAACAGGCATCTGCTGCAATTAAATGTGCGAACACGGAATACTAAGGCAGCGTAATCCTGAAGCCATCTCAGGCCTCTTCAATCCATCTAAAGGCACTCCCTGTCCCGTCAGCTCACTTGCAGCTTTCTGCTTTCTCTCATTGTGACGCTTTTTCCGTTTTTCTCTTCCTCCGTCTTTCCCATATGTGTCTTGTGCTCGCAGTAAACGCTTGAGGCAGAAAAATAAGTGCCAGTCCTCAAAAATAAGTGCCGCACCGGAAACAACAAGCACAAATTATGCATTGTGATAAACTATACAAACATTTCAAAACATGTAAGATAGAAATACACAAATGAAACACATTTTTCTTAGTTTTGAAGTGTGGTGGAAGCAAGGGTTTTAATAGGATCAAATAGATGAAGAAACTTTATTTGGTGATGTGCAAATGATAAATATTGGCTGAAACTTGATTTCCACACATTATTGTTTGTGCGCTATGTAGTTCTCGGTAAAGCTGCATGCTATTGGGGATTCTGTTGCCATTTCTATTAAAATGTTGATGACAGTAAACTATGACACCATGCTTTAGTAATAAATCTCTGACCGTGTGCTCCAAAATGTACCAACAGCTAGATATCTCAACCATTCTTCTCTCCTGCTGAATAAATGTGGCTCATTTGCTCTACTTGTTTTTGTGTGATGCTTAGATTTATTTGACAATTCCTATGACTACAGTAAAGTAACATTGAAGACAGCACCCCACTTTAAAAATTGTTCCAGCATCACTTTAAATAATGATAATAAAAAGACTATATAATGGGTTAATCCATGCTCTGGCAGCCCCTACCAAACGATTTTCTATACAGAAGATTTAGGCCCTCATTATGAACACAACGGGATTTCTCACCGTGTTCAGGCTGGTGGTCTAAACACAGACTGCCAGCCTGTTGAGGACCCTGCCGGCATAATAAAGAACATTCCGCAGGGCCGGCGGGTGGAAACAATGTTTCCACCAGCCAGTCCAGTGGAATGCTGGGCCAGGACATTGCCATTGGCTCCACATGGAACCGTCGTCAATGCTGCAGTGCAGCGGGTGCAGCAGCACCCGTCGCACATATCACTTCCCGTAAATCGGGCAGTGACCTGCGTGACGGGGCTGTGCACGGGGGTCCCTGCACTGCCAAGTGCATGGGCAGTGCAGGGGCCCGCATGTGGGCCCCGGAGTACCCCCTTCTGCCAGACTTTCCCTGGCGAGGGAAACCGCCAGGGAAAGGCTGGAGGAACACAGGTTCTTTATCTGGAAGCGCTGCCCTGTCGGATAGAGAACTCCGCCATCATCAGGCTGCCTGGCGGTAGCGGGGGCCCCCTATGGCGGTCCCCCTATGTTCGTAATATGGCGTTCTGGACCGACATGTTCATAACGACCACCTTAGTCAACAGGCCGTCTGGGACAGGTGGATAGCTGCATTGTACTTTTCCACGTTTGGAAAGTGAAGCCCACCAGAGAATATAGCAGAGTGCAGCACTGAGAATTTAAGGCATAGTCTTGTGCTTGTCATGTTAAGGAACACACAAGTCCATATATGGTTTAAAGCAGAGTCCTGAGCATCTATAAGAGCAACCTCCTGATGATATAGTGAAATTTGTGGGACGCTACTATTGATTGTCTGACTGTCATACTGATGGAGCTTGGATGCGTAAAATCTGTTGTAGTTATATTGGTCATCAGGTTTTGAATTTCCTGATACCATACTCTCAAGTGCTCAATTCATTAAAATCCCCAAGTATTTGAGGAATTGGTATCCAGCCATAGCAACTGCTGTGGTGGGTCCAGTCATCAGGAGAACCTCGCTCTCCACTTTATGATAGAGCTCAATAATACCGGGAAACTATATATATTTCTCCAGGCTGGACAAATGTGTGGCAGGCTAGCAAAAAAAACAAATGTCATCAGTGTACAACATAACTTTTTCCCCCTGTGGGACTATAATTTTGCATAATTGCTTCTAACTGTTCAGTAGCAGCTTCTTGTGGCTCCAGAGGTAGCATAAAAGTTACATAAGCATCCTTGTCAGATGATTATTTTTAATGTAAATGATTTAGACAAAAAGCCCTTGAAACTGATCCGGGCTACTGGAGGTAAGTAAAATCATCTCACCATGGAAATGAAGTTAGGGCTCTGATTCATCATGGACGGATTAAAAAAACATGGTTTCTCCTGTCAACGTGGCCAAACGCCTTCTCCACATCGAGTAAAAGGACCACTTTCTCATCACTATCTTCTTTTGCCTGCTGTATTAGAAGTAATTGTTGTAGGAGGCTGGACTGGCTTGTAGTGAGTACCAAGGGGTACTTGCACCTTGCCCCAGGCCCAGTTATCCCTTATTAGTGTATAGGGTGTCTAGCAGCTTAGGCTGATAGATAATGGTAGCTTAGCAGAGCAGCTTAGGCTGAACTAGGAGACGTGTGAAGCTACTACAGTACCACTTAGTGTCATATGCACAATATCATAAGAAAACACAATACACAGTTATACTAAAAATAAAGGTACTTTATTTTTATGACAATATGCCAAAGTATCTTAGAGTGTACCCTCAGTGAGAGGATAGGAAATATACACAAGATATATATGCACAATAGCAAAAATATGCAGTATAGTCTTAGAAAACAGTGCAAACAATGTATAGTTACAATAGGATGTAATGGGGAAACATAGGGATAGGGGCAACACAAACCATATACTCCAAAAGTGGAATGCGAACCACGAATGGACCCCAAACCTATGTGACCTTGTAGAGGGTCGCTGGGACTAATAGAAAATAGTGAGAGTTAGAAAAATAACCCTCCCCAAGACCCTGAAAAGTGAGTGCAAAGTGCACTAAAGTTCCCCTAAGGACAAAGAAGCCGTGTTAGAGGAATAATGCAGGAAAGACACAAACCAACAATGCAACAACGCTGGATTTCCAATCTGGGGTACCTGTGGAACAAGGGGACCAAGTCAAAAAGTCACAAGCAAGTCGGAGATGGGCAGATGCCCAGGAAATGCCAGCTGCGGGTGCAAAGAAGCTTCTACTGGACAGAAGAAGCTGCGGTTTCTGCAGGAACGCAAAGGGCTAGAGACTTCCCCTTTGGAGGACGGATCTCTCTCGCCTTGTAGAGTCGTGCAGAAGTGTTTTCCCGCCGAAAGAACGCCAACAAGCCTTGCTAGCTGCAAATCGTGCGGTTAGCGTTTTTGGATGCTGCTGTGGCCCAGGAGGGACCAGGAGGTCGCAAATTGGACCAGGAGGTAGAGGGGACGTCGAGCAAGACAAGGAGCCCTCTCAGCAGCAGGTAGCACCCGGTGAAGTGCCAGAAACAGGCACTATGAGGATGCCTGAAACGGTGCTCACCCGAAGTTACACAAAGGAGTCCCACGTCGCCGGAGACCAACTTAGAAAGTCGTGCAATGCAGGTTAGAGTGCCGTGGACCCAGGCTTGGCTGTGCACAAAGGATTTCCGCCGGAAGTGCACAGGGGCCGGAGTAGCTGCAAAAGTCACGGTTCCCAGCAATGCAGTCTAGCGAGGTGAGGCAAGGACTTACCTCCACCAAACTTGGACTGAAGAGTCACTGGACTGTGGGGGTCACTTGGACAGAGTTGCTGGATTCGAGGGACCTCGCTCGTCGTGCTGAGAGGAGACCCAAGGGACCGGTAATGCAGCTTTTTGGTGCCTGCGGTTGCAGGGGGAAGATTCCGTCGACCCACGCGAGATTTCTTCGGAGCTTCTAGTGCAGAGAGGAGGCAGACTACCCCCACAGCATGCACCACCAGGAAAACAGTCGAGAAGGCGGCGGGATCAGCGTTACAGAGTTGCAGTAGTCGTCTTTGCTACTATGTTGCAGTTTTGCAGGCTTCTAGCGCGGTCAGCAGTTGATTCCTTGGTAGAAGGTGAAGAGAGATGCAGAGGAACTCGGCTGAGCTCTTGCATTCGTTATCTAGAGTTTCCCCAGAGACAGAGACCCTAAATAGCCAGAAAAGAGGGTTTGGCTACTTAGGAGAGAGGATAGGCTACTAACACCTGAAGGAGCCTATCAGAAGGAGTCTCTGACGTCACCTGGTGGCACTGGCCACTCAGAGCAGTCCAGTGTGCCAGCAGCACCTCTGTTTCCAAGATGGCAGAGGTCTGGAGCACACTGGAGGAGCTCTGGACACCTCCCAGGGGAGGTGCAGGTCAGGGGAGTGGTCACTCCCCTTTCCTTTGTCCAGTTTCGCGCCAGAGCAGGGCTAAGGGGTCCCCTGAACCGGTGTAGACTGGCTTATGCAGAATTGGGCACATCTGTGCCCAAGAAAGCATTTCCAGAGGCTGGGGGAGGCTACTCCTCCCCTGCCTTCACACCATTTTCCAAAGGGAGAGGGTGTAACACCCTCTCTCAGAGGAAGTCCTTTGTTCTGCCATCCTGGGCCAGGCCTGGCTGGACCCCAGGAGGGCAGATGCCTGTCTGAGGGGTTGGCAGCAGCAGCAGCTGCAGTGAAACCCCAGGAAGGGCAGTTTGGCAGTACCAGGGTCTGTGCTACAGACCACTGGGATCATGGGATTGTGCCAACTATGCCAGGATGGTATAGAGGGGGCAATTCCATGATCATAGACATGTTACATGGCCATATTCGGAGTTACCATTGTGAAGCTACATATAGGTAGTGACCTATATGTAGTGCACGCGTGTAATGGTGTCCCCGCACTCACAAAGTCCGGGGAATTGGCCCTGAACAATGTGGGGGCACCTTGGCTAGTGCCAGGGTGCCCTCACACTAAGTAACTTTGCACCTAACCTTTACCAGGTAAAGGTTAGACATATAGGTGACTTATAGGTTACTTAAGTGCAGTGAAAAATGGCTGTGAAATAACGTGGACGTTATTTCACTCAGGCTGCAGTGGCAGGCCTGTGTAAGAATTATCAGAGCTCCCTATGGGTGGCAAAAGAAATGTTGCAGCCCATAGGGATCTCCTGGAACCCCAATACCCTGGGTACCTCAGTACCATATACTAGGGAATTATAAGGGTGTTCCAGTAAGCCAATGTAAATTGGTAAAAATACTCACTAGCCTGTTAGTGACAATTTGGAAAGAAATGAGAGAGCATAACCACTGAGGTTCTGATTAGCAGAGCCTCAGTGAGACAGTTAGTCACTACACAGGTAACACATTCAGGCACACTTATGAGCACTGGGGCCCTGGTGAACAGGGTCCCAGTGACACATACAACTAAAACAACATATATACAGTGAAAAATGGGGGTAACATGCCAGGCAAGATGGTACTTTCCTACACAACCCCCCCCAAACGAAGGACAATAAGACTAGCCATGACCTGATGAGTCTTCATTGTCTAAGTGGAAATATCTGGAGAGTCCATCTGCATTGGAGTGGCTACTCCCAGGTCTATGTTCCACTGTATAGTCCATTCCCTGTAGGGATATGGACCACCTCAACAATTTAGGATTTTCACCTTTCATTTGTTTTAGCCAAAGTAGAGGTTTGTGGTATGTCTGAACAATGAAGTGAGTGCCAAACAGGTATGGCCTCAACTTCTTCAGTGCCCAGACCACAGCAAAGGCCTCCCTCTCAATGGCAGACCAACGCTTTTCTCTAGGGGTCAACCTCCTACTAATAAAAGCAACAGGTTGATCCTGGCCCTCAGAATTAAGTTGTGATAGGACTGCCCCTCCTAATTCAGATGCATCAGTCCAGACATAGAATTTTTTAGAGTAACAAGGGCTTTTCAAGACAGGTGCAGAGCACATGGCCTGCTTCAGCTCCTCAAAAGCTTTCTGACAGTTTGCTGTCCATAATACCTTTTTAGGCATCTTTTTGGAAGTGAGGTCATTAAGAGGGGCTGCAATGGAGCCATAGTTCTTAATGAACCTCCTGTAATACCCAGTGAGGCCTAGGAAGGCTCTCACCTGAGTCTGTGTAGTAGGGGGAACCCAATCAATAATTGTTTGGATTTTCCCCTGTAGTGGTGCAATCTGTTCCCCACCAACAAGGTGTCCCAGATAAACCACCTTACCCTGCCCTATCTGGCACTTTGAAGCCTTGATAGTGAGGCCTGCCTTTTGCAGGGCCTCCAAAACTTTCCATAGGTGGACCAGGTGATCATCCCAACTGGAGCTAAAGACAGCTATATCGTCCAAATATGCTGCACTGAAAGCTTCCAGCCCTTGCAGGACTGTGTTCACCAACCTCTGAAAAGTGGCAGGTGCATTTTTCAAACCAAAAGGCATTACAGTAAACTGGTAATGTCCTCCAATGGTTGAAAATGCTGTTTTAGGTTTAGCATCTTCTGACAATTTGATCTGCCAATACCCTGCAGTCAAATCAAAAGTGCTTAGATACTTGGCAGATGCCAGTGTATCTATGAGCTCATCTGCCCTGGGTATAGGGTGAGCATCAGTTTTGGTTACCAAGTTGAGACCTCTATAGTCTACACAAAACCGCATTTCCTTCTTTCCATCTTTGGAATGGGGTTTTGGTACAAGTACCACAGGAGAAGCCCATGGACTGTCAGAGTGCTCAACCACTCCTAGTTCTAACATTTTCTGGACCTCTTGCTTTATGCAGTCCCTGACATGGTCAGGCTGCCTATAGATCTTACTTTTGACAGGCAAGCTGTCTCCAGTATCTATAGTGTGCTCACACCAAGAAGTGGTACCTGGCACAGTAGAGAAGAGTTCCGAGAATTGATCTAGGAGGTTTATGCAATTGTCTTTCTGCTCAGCAGTAAGACAATCAGCCAAAACTACACCTTCCACCAGAGCATCTTGTTCTGTGGAAGAGAAGAGATCAGGTAGAGGATCACTGTCTTCTTCCTGTCCCTCATCTGTTGCCATGAGCAGGGTGAGATCAGCCCTGTCATAGTAGGGTTTCAGGCGGTTTACATGGAGTACCCTAAGGGGACTCCTTGCAGTGCCTAAGTCAACTAAATAGGTGACTTCTCCCTTTTTCTCAACAATTGTGTGGGGTCCACTCCATTTATCTTGGCGTGCTCTTGGGGCCACAGGCTCCAAGACCCACACTTTCTGCCCTGGTTGGTACTGAACCAAAACAGCCTTCTGATCATGCCATTGCTTCTGTAGCTCTTGGCTGGCCTGAAGGTTTTTACTGGCCTTTTTCATGTACTCAGCCATTCTTGATCTGAGGCCAAGTACATAATCCACAATATCCTGCTTAGGAGCTTTTAAAGGTTGTTCCCAACCCTCCTTTACAAGTGTGAGTGGACCCCTAACAGGGTGTCCAAAAAGATGTTCAAAGGGGCTGAAGCCCACTCCTTTCTGGGGTACCTCCCTGTAGGAAAAAAGGAGGCATGGTAGAAGGATATCCCATCTCCTACGGAGTTTTTCAGGGAGACCCATAATCATGCCTTTGAGAGTTTAATTAAATCTCTCCACCAGTCCATTTGTTTGTGGATGATAGGGTGTAGTGAACTTGTAAGTTACACCACACTCCTTCCACATGGCCTTTAAGTATGCAGACATGAAATTGCTTCCCCTGTCTGATACTACTTCCTTTGGGAAGCCCACTCTGGAAAATATTCCTAGGAGGGCCTTTGCCACTGCAGGTGCTGTAGTGGTCCTTAAAGGAATTGCTTCAGGGTATCTTGTGGCATGGTCCACTACCACCAAGATAAATCTATTGCCTGAAGCAGTAGGAGGGTCAAGGGGGCCAACTATGTCAACCCCTACCCTTTCAAAGGGAACCCCAACCACAGGCAGTGGAATAAGGGGTGCCTTTGGGGTGCCACCTGTCTTGCCACTGGCTTGACAGGTTTCACAGGACTTACAAAATTCCTTTGTGTCCTCAGACATTCTAGGCCAATGAAACAGGGGAACAAGCCTGTCCCAAGTTTTCATTTGTCCTAGATGCCCAGCTAGGGGAATGTTGTGTGCTAGAGTTAGGAGGAACTTTCTGTACTCCTGAGGAATCACTAATCTCCTGGCAGCTCCAGGTTTAGGATCCCTATGCTCAGTGTACAAGAGGTTGTCCTCCCAGTAAACTCTGTGAGAGTCACTGACATCCCCATTAGCCTGTTTGACAGCTTGCTGTCTGAGACCCTCTAATGTGGGACAGGTTTGCTGTGCCACACTCAGCTCCTCCCTGGCAGGCCCCCCCTTCACCCAAAAGCTCAGCAGTATCTGCTTCCAGCTCCTCTGGTGTAGGTTCTGCACAAGGAGGGAATTCTTCTTCTTCAGAAGTAGAATCCACTGTAGAGGGAGGGATAGTAGGAAGTGGTTTGCTTCTACTAGCCCTAGCTTTAGGGAGCACTTGGTCCATTGTTCCTGGATCCAAGCTTCCCTGTCCTTTTTGCTTTTTGGCCTGAGCCCTTGTCAAAGCAAAAATATGCCCTGGGATGCCCAGCATTGCTGCATGGGCCTCCAACTCCACATCTGACCAAGCTGATGTCTCCAAATCATTTCCTAGTAGACAGTCTACAGGTAAATCTGTGGCTACCACAACTTTCTTTGGACCAGTAACCCCCCCCAGTTGAGATTAACAACAGCCATGGGGTGGCTAAGTGTGTTGTTGTGAGCATCGGTTACTTGGTACTGGTGACCAAGTAGGTGTTGTTCAGGGTGGACCAGTTTCTCTATGACCATAGTCACACTGGCACCAGTGTCCCTGTAGGCCTGAACCTCAACACCATTTATTAGGGGTAGCTGCTTGTACTTATCCATATTAAGGGGACAAGCAACTAAGGTGGCTAAATTAATAGCCCCCTCAGAGACTAACACAGCCTCTGTGGCCTCCCTAACAAGGCCAACCCCAACTAAGTTACCAATAGTGAGCCCTGCTACTCCCTTGGATTGGCTATTAGTAGGTTTGCTCCCACCACCACTGCTATTAGTAGGGACACTAGGGGTAGCAGTAGGGGTTGTAGTGGTAGGAGCATTGGTGCTTTTCTTTGGACAACTGGGATCTGTTGTCCAATGGCCTTTTATTTCACATAAATAGCACCATGGTTTCTTTTCCTTGTTCTGATTAAAAGAGGAATTGGGCCCACCACCCCCACCAGAGTGTTTTTGTGGGCCTGATGAAGACTCATTTTTAGATTTGTCCCCACCCTTGTCAGAAGACTTACCATCCTTCTTTTTGTTGCCATCTTTGTCACCCCCTGCATGAACTTTTCTGTTCACCCTTGTTCTGACCCATTTGTCTGCCTTCTTTCCCAATTCTTGGGGAGAGGTCAGATCAGAGTCCACCAAGTACTGGTGCAACAAATCAGACACACAATTATTAAGAATATGCTCTCTCAGGATTAAGTTATACAGGCTGTCATAATCAGTAACTTTACTGCCATGTAACCACCCCTCCAAGGCCTTCACTGAATGGTCAATGAAATCAACCCAGTCTTGTGAAGACTCCTTTTTGGTCTCTCTGAACTTTATCCTGTATTGTTCAGTGGTTAAGCCATAACCATCCAGGAGTGCATTCTTAAGAACTTGGAAATTATTGGCATCATTTTCTTTCACAGTAAGGAGCCTATCCCTACCTTTTCCACTAAATGATAGCCATAGGATAGCAGCCCACTGCCTTTGAGGGACATCCTGTACAACACAGGCCCTCTCAAGTGCAGCAAACCACTTGTTAATGTCATCCCCCTCCTTATAAGGGGGAACTATCTTGTGCAGATTCCTGGAATCATGCTCTTCTGCAGGATGACTATGGGGAATACTGCTGCTGCCACCATGGGTATCTCAACCCAACTTCTGTCTTTCCTTTTCTAGTTCAAAAGACTGTCTATCCAAATCCAGCTGTTGCTTTTTAAGCTTCAGTCTGGTTTGTTCCACCCTCAACTAATTGAGTTCCCTCTCTAACATTCTGTCATCAGGGTTGGTGGGAGGGACATTCCTAGATACAGAGGTATGATGGGAATGAACAGAAGGAGACCTGTCCCTTACAGAAGCCACCCTAACAGAAACATCACTACCAGTATGGTGAGAATAAATGCTTTTGCTATGATGTGAGACAACACTATTTGTATGGTGTGGCTCATCATCATTACCAACTATGCTAGACTGTCTAGTAATGGTCAGGCTAGGAAGTTTCTTTCCTGAATCTTTTCCTGGGGGAGTCCCTGAATCAGATTGGGAACTATTAGGTACTTTTTCAACAGATGGGGCACTTATAGCCTTATCTTGTTCTCTAAGCATGTTAATTAACAATTCCAAGGAAGGATTCTTCCCTACACTCAAACCTCTCTCAATGCAGAGACTCCTTGCTCCTTTCCAGCTAAGGTGATCATATGCAAGTTTGGACAGATCAACATTTTGGCCTGTGCCAGACATTTTTAGAGAGAGTTAAAGTGATAGAAAAAGAAAAAAAAGTTTTCAGAACTTTTTAGAAAGACAGAAAAAAAACTTTTTAAACTTTTAAGAACTTTTTGAAAGTTTAGAAGTACTTTTCAGCACTTAGAAAAGAGTGAAAAGAGGAAATGCAAAACTTTTTGGCTATGTGTATATACACTGACCTTGTTTTGTATATTTTTCTCTTATGAAAAGTACAATGACAAGAGTGGTAAGTAGTCTCAAAGCACTTATCCCACCACTGCACAACCAATGTAGGAGGCTGGACTGGCTTGTAGTGAGTACCAAGGGGTACTTGCACCTTGCACCAGGCCCAGTTATCCCTTATTAGTGTATAGGGTGTCTAGCAGCTTAGGCTGATAGATAATGGTAGCTTAGCAGAGCAGCTTAGGCTGAACTAGGAGACGTGTGAAGCTACTACAGTACCACTTAGTGTCATATGCACAATATCATAAGAAAACACAATACACAGTTATACTAAAAATAAAGGTACTTTATTTTTATGACAATATGCCAAAGTATCTTAGAGTGTACCCTCAGTGAAAGGATAGGAAATATACACAAGATATATATACACAATAGCAAAAATATGCAGTATAGTCTTAGAAAACAGTGCAAACAATGTATAGTTACAATAGGATGCAATGGGGAAACATAGGGATAGGGGCAACACAAACCATATACTCCAAAAGTGGAATGCGAACCACGAATGGACCCCAAACCTATGTGACCTTGTAGAGGGTTGCTGGGACTATTAGAAAATAGTGAGAGTTAGAAAAATAACCCTCCCCAAGACCCTGAAAAGTGAGTGCAAAGTGCACTAAAGTTCCCCTAAGGACAAAGAAGTCGTGTTAGAGGAATAATGCAGAAAAGACACAAACCAACAATGCAACAACGCTGGATTTCCAATCTGGGGTACCTGTGGAACAAGGGGACCAAGTCCAAAAGTCACAAGCAAGTCGGAGATGGGCAGATGCCCAGGAAATGCCAGCTGCGGGTGCAAAGAAGCTTCTACTGGACAGAAGAAGCTGCGGTTTCTGCAGGAACGCAAAGGGCTAGAGACTTCCCCTTTGGAGGACGGATCTCTCTCGCCTTGTAGAGTCGTGCAGAAGTGTTTTCCCGCCGAAAGAACGCCAACAAGCCTTGCTAGCTGCAAATCGTGCGGTTAGCGTTTTTGGATGCTGCTGTGGCCCAGGAGGGACCAGGAGGTCGCAAATTGGACCAGGAGGTAGAAGGGACGTCGAGCAAGACAAGGAGCCCTCTCAGCAGCAGGTAGCACCCGGAGAAGTGCCAGAAACAGGCACTACAAGGATGCGTGAAAGGGTGCTCACCAGAAGTTACACAAAGGAGTCCCACGTCGCCGGAGACCAACTTAGAAAGTCGTGCAATGCAGGTTAGAGTGCCGTGGACCCAGGCTTGGCTGTGCACAAAGGATTTCCGCCGGAAGTGCACAGGGGCCGGAGTAGCTGCAAAAGTCGCGGTTCCCAGCAATGCAGTCTAGCGAGGTGAGGCAAGGACTTACCTCCACCAAACTTGGACTGAAGAGTCACTGGACTGTGTGGGTCACTTGGACAGAGTTGCTGGATTCGAGGGACCTCGCTCGTCGTGCTGAGAGGAGACCCAAGGGACCGGTAATGCAGCTTTTTGGTGCCTGCGGTTGCAGGGGGAAGATTCCGTCGACCCACGGGAGATTTCTTCGGAGCTTCTAGTGCAGAGAGGAGGCAGACTACCCCCACAGCATGCACCACCAGGAAAACAGTTGAGAAGGCGGCAGGATCAGCATTACAGAGTTGCAGTAGTCGTCTTTGCTACTATGTTGCAGTTTTGCAGGCTTCTAGCGCGGTCAGCAGTCGATTCCTTGGTAGAAGGTGAAGAGAGAGATGCAGAGGAACTCGGCTGAGCTCTTGCATTCGTTATCTAGAGTTTCCCCAGAGACAGAGACCCTAAATAGCCAGAAAAGAGGGTTTGGCTACTTAGGAGAGAGGATAGGCTACTAACACCTGAAGGAGCCTATCAGAAGGAATCTCTGACATCACCTGGTGGCACTGGCCACTCAGAGCAGTCCAGTGTGCCAGCAGCACCTCTGTTTCCAAGATGGCAGAGGTCTGGAGCACACTGGAGGAGCTCTGGACACCTCCCAGGGGAGGTGCAGGTCAGGGGAGTGGTCACTCCCCTTTCCTTTGTCCAGTTTCACGCCAGAGCAGGGCTAAGGGGTCCCCTGAACCGGTGTAGACTGGCTTATGCAGAATTGGGCACATCTGTGCCCAAGAAAGCATTTCCAGAGGCTGGGGGAGGCTACTCCTCCCCTGCCTTCACACCATTTTCCAAAGGGAGAGGGTGTAACACCCTCTCTCAGAGGAAGTCCTTTGTTCTGCCATCCTGGGCCAGGCCTGGCTGGACCCCAGGAGGGCAGATGCCTGTCTGAGGGGTTGGCAGCAGCAGCAGCTGCAGTGAAACCCCAGGAAGGGCAGTTTGGCAGTACCAGGGTCTGTGCTACAGACCACTGGGATCATGGGATTGTGCCAACTATGCCAGGATGGTATAGAGGGGGCAATTCCATGATCATAGACATGTTACATGGCCATATTCGGAGTTACCATTGTGAAGCTACATATAGGTAGTGACCTATATGTAGTGCACGCGTGTAATGGTGTCCCCGCACTCACAAAGTCCGGGGAATTGGCCCTGAACAATGTGGGGGCACCTTGGCTAGTGCCAGGCTGCCCTCACACTAAGTAACTTTACACCTAACCTTTACCAGGTAAAGGTTAGACATATAGGTGACTTATAGGTTACTTAAGTGCAGTGAAAAATGGCTGTGAAATAACGTGGACGTTATTTCACTCAGGCTGCAGGGGCAGGCCTGTGTAAGAATTGTCAGAGCTCCCTATGGGTGGCAAAAGAAATGCTGCAGCCCATAGGGATCTCCTGGAACCCCAATACCCTGGGTACCTCAGTACCATATACTAGGGAATTATAAGGGTGTTCCAGTAAGCCAATGTAAATTGGTAAAAATAGTCACTAGCCTGTTAGTGACAATTTGGAAAGAAATGAGAGAGCATAACCACTGAGGTTCTGATTAGCAGAGCCTCAGTGAGACAGTTAGTCACTACACAGGTAACACATTCAGGCACACTTATGAGCACTGGGGCCCTGGTGAACAGGGTCCCAGTGACACATACAACTAAAACAACATATATACAGTGAAAAATGGGGGTAACATGCCAGGCAAGATGGTACTTTCCTACAATTGTGTAGGGAGGCTTCCTTGACAAGCACCTGCAGATGAGTTGTACCCTTGATAAATTAGACTCTTAATGACCTTGGAGGGGCTTGTCAACTACTATCATGGTCAGAAATATTTAGTCACTGTTGATGTGTTAGTTTGGCTGGGACCTTGTGTAGCTTAGGTGGTCATTTCACAGTTTGTGAATAAGTGGGGTCTCCAGTGTGTTAGATTGTATATAGCCTAAGGACCATGCACCAACCAGAGATAAGTGTGGATCTCTATTTGTATGGAGAGGCCATCTTCACCTTGGATTTTCCCTGTTCGATACTGCTTCCTATTACATATTATTTTCTGGTATTTAGATGTCATCTTCTAACTGGTGTAGTACAACTAAGTGTTTTAAGAGTGCGGTTTAATCTTCCCTGGTGTCTGGATGGTGAGAATGGTATACTCATTGGAAGAAGGTGCAGGATATGTTTGTGATCTCCAGCAAGTGAGACTGTCATTGACCAGTGTATCATTGAATGCGGGTATTGCTGCCATGGCCTCCAGCTGTTTCCCTATGTAGGAAAGGGGAGTATAATGCACTGAGACTGGTTAGGCTTCACTATGCAATACTCTCGCGATACCACAAACGGGGCCCTTTGGATTCACAATAATAAATCCCTAGTTCAGTCCTGGTATTGTGGCACAGAGCAGTCAGGCTTTACTAGAAGAACGTGTTAAGAGTTTTTGACTACCAGCATGGATGATAAGTAAATGACAGGACTCAAAAGAAATCCTACACCAATGTATAAAAATAGAGCAGATTTTCATATAAAGTTAAACAAAAAAACACAGTCAGAAACGTATAACCAGAGTTATGGATTTTAGTAGGAAAAATAAATCAGTGCAGTTCACTACTTTTAACTTTAAGATTGTGGTCAATGGAGAGAACAGCTAGTGACGATCCGTCACCTGAAGGTAGATTCCAGTGGAACCCACTGGAAGTAAAGGTGATGCAGGTCCCTGGACCAAGGATCACCAGGCAGTACAACTTTACCTGGCTCATATGCTCGGATTCAGGGTGGTCCTGGCTGTCCTTGGTGCTGACCACTGCAGCTGGTTTTACCACTTAGACGGTGCTGGTGAGGAAACAGACGCAAAATCTCAACAACTGAGATGGCTGATTAAAGGCGTTGTGAGGTTCCCTCGAGGTGCAGCATTGAACAATGAGGGCGGTAGCCTGGCTGGCCATCCCCAAACCTTGGCAGCAGCAAACACAATGCACAGGTACTTCCATGTTCCAGAGTCTGGGGGAAAGCAGTAGCCACCTGAAACTTGCTGGTGGTCAGGACCACATTTCCCACAAGGCTCTAGACCATTACTTTTGGGTGATCCTCTGCAGGCCCTATTGCCAATGATTATTTGGTTCCAGGAGTTTGCTTTTACCTGCAGGCTGCAGAAGACTGGTACCTCTAGTCCAAGGGTGGTCTGGAGCTGCCTTTGGCTTGCAGAGTGGTTACTCTTTCCTTTGGAGCCAGTCCCTGGTCCAGGATGAGTCATGATTGTGCAGTTTCAGGGTGATTGCTACAGATGCACATATTGCACCTTTACTTTATGCAGCTTATGGTGCTGGAGTCATGGGTCTCTTCCTTGCCCTTTTGTTGCAGGTTCATAAGATCTGAGGGGATGCCCCTGAAATCCTATATTAATGGGTGTTAGGGGTGTGGGTGCAAGTAACCAATGGGCTTCTAGCCCCAGTGGTCAATCTGCCCTTGGGGTGACCACATGGAGGGGGGGTGCCAACTTTCCTACATAGAACCTTTTATTTTTCCACCTTCCAAAATGGCGGAACTCATCCTTAACTGTACAGACCAGGTAGCTCACCCTAGGGGTGTGGCTTGCTTTCTGGGGTGTACGCATCCTCCTTTGGTAGTCAGCCTGCTTGCATATCAAAGCCGGTGTGGGCTTTGAAGCTCAATGCCTTGTTGTGCCACTTCACTAGCCATCTTGTCATGGAGGGAGGTGATACCTCCTGCCCAGTCAGGTGTTTGTTTCTGACTATCGTGAGTATTCACACCTCCTGTATGGGGGTCAAGGCTGACAGCCCGGGCAGAGGAAAGACTGAGGCAAACCAGAGGTGCAACCTCTAAGGTAGTCACTTGGTGCATGTCACATTAAATCTGACTTTGGAATAAAGTCAGGTTTTTTAAGACAAGTTGTTTGATACCAAACATGACCTACTTCAGCTGGGCCATAACGGAACTGGCGACCTCGGGATGCTCAGTTGACAGCACATGTTAGCCTGTGGCACCCTGGCCACTTATAGCAGCCCCAACTGGAAAGGGACTACTATAGAGAAATGTAAGTTTGCACTTATATGTCCATACCTTCAATATACTGCACCCTGCCTCCTGGGCCTAGGAGGCCTACCTTAGGAGCAGCAGGCATATATTAAAAGTACTGTTTTGATCTTGCCACTTATGGTGAAGGCAAAATCGAGTTGGAGCATTCTGCACTGCTCCTGCAGTCTGCAATGGCAGGTCTGCTGTCCTCTGTTTACTTGGGTCACTCAGGGTGGCACAATCAGTGCATCAAGCTCTGGTGACCCCATTAACTCCCATGCCCTGGTTACCACTGGTATCATTTACCAGAGGCTTAAAGGGGGGTTACAATCTTTGACAATTGGGGTTACCAACTGACATGCAACAGTTTTAGGGAGAGAAAGGAGCACTGGCACAGGGGCCTGGTTAGCAGCCTCCAGTGCACTTTCAGAGTCATAACCATCAACACTGGGGCAAAAATGTTCAGAGTGGCCATACAAAAAGGACACTTTCCTACACCCATTGTGTCTTCATTTAGGTCTAAAACAGGCATAGTCGGCTCAGATATGAAAAGCACGTTGAATTTGAAATTACCAGTTTCTAGTTCCAGCTGCAATTTCTTGGAGGAGGGCCTAAAATATTGTTATGGTAAGACTGCCCCTGGGGCCTGGATAGCAGACTCCAGTGCACTTAGAGAGTCATAGCCACAGCACTGAGACAAAAAGTTTGGAGGTGACCATACGAAAAGGGCTCTTTCCTACATCCTACATTTACTGTGTCTTTATTTAGGTCTGAAAGGAGTGTAGTTGGCTGAGATATGAAAAGCACATTGAGTTTAAATTGAACTTTTTCTAGTCCCAGCTGCAGTTTCTTGTAGGAGGGCCTAGAATACTGTATGGTTAAACTAACAATACCCCTTTCCAGGAGTCATTTAGGTTCTTGATCCTTTCTCCTGGACACAACTAATTATCTCACCATTGTGCTCACTGAGGAAGGCATTTGTAGCTGTACAGTGACTCATATGTGGTCATAGAACCATCACTGTTGCCTTAAAATGACCTTATATTTGAGTTGAGCTATTTTTAATATTATTGGAAGTTTACACATAGATGTAATCATCCTCCATCTCTTTATCAGTGGAAAGATGTGTGCGCTGCTTTACATGGGAAAAAATACGTTCAGGTGTAAGGGATTGTGAAGAGGTTGGGGTCACTTAAGAGTAATGTGGCAATTTGGATGATTATGTAAAGGTATTGAATACTGTAATCTGTGGGGAAAAGGACCACTAGTGGGAACATGTCATAAAATGTTGCTGGATTGAACTCTACTTTTCATAATTCTTATTGGTATCCAGAAAAAACACCTGCATCCATCAAGGGGCCTGGATTTCAAGCTGCTGCATGGTTTTCAGGTTAGGTCGCAGGGAAACTTATCAAAGCACATCAAGTCATTTAGCTTGAGTAGACATTGTTGCACCAGGACGCATTTTTTCTGGACAACATTTTTGAAAATGGTAGATGTGTTGCAGTAATATTTCAGAAACCATGAGACCTATAGACTTCATTTTGCTGTCAAAACATAGGGTTTGGGGGTCAAGTAGTCTTATAGAGACAGAAAATAACTCCTCCGACCAACCCTTCTGCCATTTTCCAAAATGGCGGCTATAATAGAGGCAGAAGAACAAAAAATAAAGGTTTCTTATCCTTTTATGTATATATCAAACAATGTTTATGATCTGAATATGAAAAAATAAATTTATCACTTCTCTTTGAGACACATTTTCATAGTTCACTTTATTTATTTGTTTCAGTGATCATTAGTGGCACCTTTGCAGAATGTTGAACATTTGAGAAGAGCATATCAACAGGGACATATTTTTGTAGCACAGGTTTTGTTAGTACATGTACGTGTATGTTCTGTGGGTAGAGGATTAGAAATTTCATAGGGTTTGGCACCCCATCAATATCTTCCAAACCAAACTGCACACAGATCATACACATCTTCTGATCGAGTAGAACGCTCTTTTAATGTGTCCACACAGAGAATATGATGTCGGTGGAAGGTCACTTAGCAGGGCTGATCTCTTGAACTCACTGTACCGAAGATTACCAATTGTGTGACAGTCAGAACTCATTTTCCACACACTCACAAGGTATTTTTCTACATCTTTAAAGTCACATTCATATTCTGTCTCAGCAAATCCTTTTAGAAACTTCACAGGTCTAGCAGTTACACATCCAAGCTTTGTTTCAATTTTGCTCCTAGTGTCATCACTTGTAAGAATATGTGCCTTGATAAGAACACTGGGCTTCTCTGGGTCAAGTTTCTTGTACAGAATATGAAGCCGGATTAAGTGTCTTTTCTCACACCTGTTCCATAACATATCCATAACTCTGACAATCTGTGACTTATGAACTTTGCTACAAATCTAAGCAGCACAATAATCACATCTGCCTTATTTGACAGCACAATGACTCGATTGGAACAATTTTGAACAGCCCACTTAACATTTGGCACAACACGAAGGTCAGCCTCCTCCAATTTGCTGTTAAGTTCTTGAACAATATGGCCAATACATTTTGAATATATCTCTGCAGGCACCAACTCCTCATTGACAAGCATTCAACTTGCAACATTTAGAAATTCATTGTTAAATATTTTGATGAGTTAACATCTCCAAGTTCATCTTGTTCGGTGTTGTTAACCAGAATTTATCAAGTTGCACAGTTATAGGTTTTATTTTTTTATACAGGCAAGGTCAGTTCTTCTACATGTAGACACTCGTCTGATTTTCTCACATTCTTTGACAGATAGTTCAAGATAACTATTGAAGACAATGTGCAGTTTTTGCAAGGTGCACATGAACTTTGATATCTGTAGAACAATCTGAACGACCTCTCTAAGTTTTGCATGGATGAAATCTTGACCGCTCGCAATTGTGACATATAGTCAACAACAACAGCAGTTTTTAGTGAGGACACCTTTTCGAATTGAAATTCTTCAGGTGAACATTTTTTTCAAGCTCTTGTAGGAGTTTGTGCCTCACTGGTTTGGTGGCAGCGTCTCCATCAAATAAAGCATTTGTTGAAAGAAGATAATGCAACAGAATATCCTTGGTAAATTCACCCCTTTCTTTTGATACATCCATCTCTCTATGTGCTTGTGAAAGTTGTTTTTTAACCTGTTTTGTAGTCTCTGGTTTGACGAAACTCTTACTATGGGAATTAAAGTGTAGACGTTTAGATTTAGTGATTATGTCAAACAGCTATTTCTCTTTCAATACAAATCTTTCCTGCTTCAGTTTTGTGTATAGTTTCAATCCATGCTCCAGGACATGTATTAGATGTGTCTTTATATTGTTATCCACATATTGTTTGGTCACAAAGTTGTGTAGTTGCACAGGCTGTGTCATTCATTTCACAGGGGTTTCCTTGCTGCTGCATGTAATGAGCAAGGCTGTCAACATGTTTATTAAAAATGTTCCCCTCTCTTTCCCACAAGTTTGTGATGGAGGACAGTTTCACGATGGTCCATTAACTTTGAATTTGTCATCTCTCTGAAAATATTGCTAATAGAAAGGACTTCATGGTAAATTAGCTGCCATTGAGCAACATATTCACTTTTAAGTGTCTGACCAACAATTCCCTTGGAGCTTTTCTGTGATCTCTGGATCACCTGTTCCAGTTTCATATCTGGAGCCACAGCATTGAACCTTCTCTCTCTGTCTTTCACTACAGATGTATTTTGTTGAATTTTCTGTAGAGGTATGGTTTTTACACCTCTAGCTTCTTCACTCTTTCCAAATACCAGGACCCATATCTCAGGTAGTTTATGTAATCAAATTCGCAAAACACACTAATCAGTGATTCTACAGTCTTCCCATGGAGCTCCCAATCACCTTTCTGATCAGCATGTACCAAGTTTTTTACTAGAGCTATCATGTGCAAAACATTTTCCCAGTACTTGCAAAGTTCTGATTTTTCCTCACATTCTTTGACAAACTCTGCAAACTTCGTTTACACGTTTCTGATTTTGATCTGAGTGTATTGAATATTGCCTGGATTTGCATTGTGTCTTTTGAATGAATTGCACCCTGTGCCTTGTTCACTTCTGAGACAAGATATTGAAAACCTAATTTGTCATTCTTGTTCCAGAAAGCATACCACTGCAATGTTTTTATAGCCTCAGATATGATGAGCATACCCTGTAACAAATGAACATGAGTTCTGCACAAAACTGACTGGACAGTTTTGCTTTCAAAGATTTCAGCTTCAAAAAGTGAATTGTCTATGCCACATCCACTAAGATAAATTCCTGCACATCACAACGCAAGTTTTGTCATGTGGAAATTTGACATAGTATCTTATGGCCATCCATACGTGGGAGCAGTTGCTGAACTTAGTTTTATCTTGAATGAAAGACAAGGATTTGCTGGTCTTGTTGGCACCTCTTTTAAATGAGTCATATAGGCGTGCTGCTTCCCATAGATCCTGCAGATGCAGTTGACTAATGGATGACTGTAAATTTGTTATAGGTTAGTTTAGAGTGCTTGTCGGTTACCAGAGCCAACTAGAGGGCGCTATTTAGTTTATCAACTGAGCGACTAATTTTATAACAAATCTTTACTGATGTTGTCCATAAGAGTTTCTTCTAAGCTGTACATCGCCACTCTGGCGTAAATAAGTGTTGGGAGCAACCTAGAAGACATAACTGTTGCCAGCGGATGGAATGAAGGTGTCTTTACCCGTTTTGCCAAAAGGGAAAAGGTGTAAATTAAGGCTGTTGCTTTTTGCTGTGTATGTCTTTGCTATTGAATGAAGGTGCCACCTGTATCTCTCCAGCTGTTTCTTAGTAACCAAGGATTTTTTGGCACTAAGATAATAATCATCTCTATATGGCTAGATGGTCCTAAGCAGGACCCCGTCAGACATTGCAGCCCCAGTGTGACACGGAGCAGAGCCCGATGATGACACATGAGGGCTATTGCTTCCGAATGATTGTGTGCCGGTGTTGAGTGGTTTGGTTGCCCTCCACCTTCTGGAACTTTGTACTTATTATTTTTATGTCTTAGATTGGGAGTACGTGCACTGGACCAGTTAATCTCCCAGTCCCTCTTTTTCTTTTTTCAGATACTATAACAACCATGAAAGCTGCTTTACTAGCTCAAGTTTGTTTGTCCGAGGATCAGAAATGTGGTCAACTCTCTGAAAGATTTTGGGGCTCTGAGTGTAGATAGAGAGGATGGGAGCAAAATAAATAGAAGGCTTACATGGTAATCAAGTTTAGTTGAAATAAGAGGGTAGGAAGTAGGATGCGTCCTCAGTAATAGGAGGTCTCTAACAAGTGTTCAGACTTTTCAGCTTGTGCCTCATTATTATTTTGAGGTATCAGGTATGGATAATAAGAGTTGGAAATACCATAAATTCAACGTCTTATGTACCATGTACCAAGATGACCAGGGCAACATGTTGCATCAGGTTAGAATGAGAGCTAGGGACATCACGGTATATGTTAAGTCAAGAGGTGCACATGAAAGAAAGAGGGGAGATTGGAGCACTTATAACAGTGAGTCCTATTGAGAGAAATTTGAGCATTCAAGTCAGAAGAAAAGTGCATGGATGGGAGAATGCCGTCTGGTAGAGAGGGAAGAAAGGAGATGCCATGTAGGGCTGTTCATGTGTCAAAGAACATGTCTTGAAATATGGAGGCTAGGACTGGTCATGCCTAGGGTGCAAGGTAACTAACGCTTCCAGTTTTCAGTTTTTGCTGATTTTCACAGATACAGACAGAAAACAGTGTGTTTCATGTCTGTATTTATTTTTAAAAGTTAAAAATACTGAAAATTGTGCTTCTAAGGAGTAACATTTTATGCTGTCGGTTGTGAATTTCAAGGCAACAGATGAGCACATAGACAGCATAGGGAGTTTAAAAACAGGTTAAGATATCATTAAATACAGGAACATGCGAAAATATTTGCAGTAAGTTAATAATATTTACCTGTGAGGGTAGTGTTTTGCTATATATTGCTGCTGAATTTGCTAAACCTCGATTGGCATCAAAGTATGAGTGCATGTTCATCCGTGAAATACATGTGGAAATGTACAATTGTTGACTCCACTTATTCACAAACTGAACAATAAATATGGCTACATATTAATACGATGGAGAAAAAAATATGAATAAATACAGATGGAAATGTTTGAAAACTTGCCATAAAACCAGGAGCCTTAATGGTAATGTATAGGATGGATTGAGCCAGATGTCAGCTAGGAGATGATTTTAAACCCGGGACCAAATATGCATGGCCAGATTGTCTTTCAGGAGAGCAGAATTTGTCACTATCCTATGATCTTGAATCTTCCTCTTGCCATTTTTGTCACAAGCCCAATTGTCAGATTCCATCTGGCAGAAGTTGAATGTTCCCACCAGTCATTTGGTGGGGCATGACTACTTCTGTCCCTGGACCTCCGCTTTCGGTCTCGGAAAGTGTCCATTTCCAAGGGCACAAGGAAGTCTGCAAATTTTTACCAGCTTCTCAGGTTTGTAATGTATTTTTTATCCATTGTGACAATTTTTGTAGCAGGTTCAAACAGACCAAAGAAGAAATCCAATTTCCTGAATTAATGTAAAAAGCTAAAAACTTGTTCTTATGTATTTCATGTAAACAAAATTAGACTATGTAAATTTTGTGTTGTGTTCCTGTGTTTTTTTACCGCATTCCTCACTTCGCACACCTGTTCATGGTGTAAGAAGTAAGCAATCATGGCAAGTGGGGGATCTGTGCACTAATCCAGTGCATTCTTTGAAGTTCCAGGGACAGCAGTAAGCCGGTTTTCAACAGGGCAGAGAAGAGAATTACAGCTCGGAAACACAGCAGTGGCGGCCGGCAGCTTAAGGAGGGAGGGGGGCTGGCGGGACACACACACTCACACAATCCTTCTTTCACACACGCACTCACGCACATCCATTAACAACACTCATAACACTCAAACATGCATGCGCGCACCAAACATTCAATTTAAAACATCATACACACACACACACACACTTACCTTCAGCCTCCAGGTCCCAGGGGGGTTGGGACTGCTGCCTTCCCCAGCCAATGAGGGAAGGCATCAGTCCCAGCCTCGTCACAGAGTGGGATGGGGTCAGTGAGACTGCTGACCCCACCACATTCTGTGAGAAAGTGTCACTGATTGAAACTCGCCCTGGGCTCTTCAGGGCTTAAACCTGAAGCGCCCAGGGAGAGTGTCAATTGGTGATGCTTTCCTCGTCACCCAGGGGAGGGCCTCGAGGCACCTTTGCTGAGCCGAGGAGGTAACGCCCATAGGAGCTGTGACCTCCTCAGCCCAGCAAAGTTCAGCTCAGGAAGCCAGGAGTGTGTGCAAATCGCGCATGTCTGCTCCTGGCTGCCTGAGCTGAACATGGAGAGTGTCTGTCAGGCTGACCTTTGTTCAGCCTGACAGACACTCTTCATGAGGGTCAAAAGGTGGGGGGGCATGGCCCCTCCGCCCTAAAGGACGGGCCGCCACTGAAACACAGACAAATAGGGGTCTGTATTTCTAGGTGTTGTTTTCTGCGGCTCTGCGCTAATTCCGAGATTTCTGAGTTTATTATTTATATGCTTTAAACAGCTCAGTTTTGGGGAAAACAAATGCATGGTCCTGGTGTGCGTCTGTGTAGTACTCAGATCGTAATTGTGATACTATCCCCGAAATTCATAAACTCAGTTACTTCTTTTCTTTTAATGTTAATGCACTACAGAACACACCAAGAAAAACATAAAGGCCCTTTCTAGAAAGGACATAAATGTCAAAAAATCATTCCCCTGCTTAAGTAGGTTTGATATGTTCATTCAGCATTTTGATATATTTACATGTATTTATATATATATATATATATATTTATATATATATATATATATATATATATATATATATATTGTTTCAAACACTAAACTAAGCGTAGTCTAACGGAAATTCTTTTTGTTTTGTTATGTTAAAGTGTACAGTGATTTTTTTTTTTTTTTTTTTTTTAATAAACTCGTTTATCTTCTAGGTCATCCAAAGGAATAACTAAGAGAACTCCAACACTACAGCAACTGGATCTTGTTTGTGAAAAAAATCTAGTTGTAGAGGATATAAAAAAAAAACTTTATTTCAAGGATGACATTTTTAAACAATATCAGCAGGTAAGCCCTTTGGAAATACTAAATGTTTCACTGGTATATTTAATCAAACTAAAACCGCAGTTGTTATACCTAATTCGACCATCAGTATTTTGAAGCAGAGATGATGGGTTTTTGCAATCTATTAGTTGCACCTGCGAGCCTATTAAAGAAAGATGAATTAAAATGCCTCACGAAATCTCGCAGTATATGTGGACCATGAAGTTGATTTGATTGTTGATCAATATTGTAATCGCTTTATTCAAGTTTAATTTCACTGTGCCAACATACATTCTATATTCAGCCGAAATTATGTTTTATCATTTCAAACTTTATTTCGGCAACAAAGCTATAAAAGTTACATAGAGCTATACATTTAAAACATCTTAAAATACGTTGAATACGTTAACATCCATCTAAAAGATATATATATATATATATATATATATATATATATATATATATATATATAGGCAGTTTTTACGGCTTGGCAATTGGAAAACTTCAAACGAGTATCTGCTATTAGTTGCCTAATATCTCTCTTGGGGGATAGTACAAGTAGCAATGTAAAGTAGAGAGTATAAAGTGCAAAATGTAAAGTGCAAAATTAATGTACTGGTCCCAGTACTTGATCGAGGTAGGTTGAGCAACACGCCATACAGTTGTAAACATTTTCCAGGTGGAGATCCTACAAGAGTGTAAAGGTATATACAGGCCTGAGATGACAAGTAGCAATGAGTAATATTATTTTAAAGGTTACAAGCCCATGCAAGCAAATTCTGTAAGGTGCATTGATACAATGTAGAATTGCAAGTAATAAAAAGACAAGCATTTGCAATGTAATGGGTCGCGCATATTTCAAACAAGTTAATAACAGCGCCCATGAGCAAAAACAAAAAAAGCCAGTGAAAACTGAGAAAAGACGACTTAACCAAATAAAGTAAAGTAAACTTTAAAAAATGAAACTTTGCAATTTTGTGCCTGCTAGGCATGTTTTTCCCAGTCACAAGCTTTCTGCTTGCGGGGCATTCGAAGTTAGAACAAAATAGTACCTCAATCACGTCGGGAGCAGCGGATGGGCACCAATTAAGTTGAAATCAATTAGTACTTGATCCCTGCTCCTCACTGAGGAATGGAAATGATGCAAGATATGCCTTGACGAATTACGAGGCTGTAGAAAAGAGTTCCAACAAATGGGAGCGACAGGCAGGCTTCAAGCCCTTTACTTATCACAACAGCATCTTGCATAAAAGACGCATGTGCAAGCGCATGCACTCGCAGGCTCGACCCTAAAAAAAAAGCAAATTAATATTGATGCAAAATGGCTATCTGTAACCAAGTCCCGGGTATGAGCCAACTGGCCATGTAATTCGAGATACGTTGGGGCCAGGCACTATTGTGGCGACTCTTACGTCTGTTAAGACAGCCCACGTTTCGCAGATCAAGGACGCAAGAGACATTACATGGGATAGCTACATTTACTGTACTAGTGACCTACTAGTCTTCAATCAGGGATCAGGCAGGATGGCAAGTAGGGAGCAGAGCAGGGTCGAAGTACACGCTCATTCTACAAAAACCTCATAAGGATCCACATGTATACTGAAAGTGCTCCCACCTTGTGTAGAATGGTATATGGAACATAGTAGGTGGAGGCAGTTCCTTCCTTGAAAGCTTGACACGTCTAAATATGCACTAAATTTTGGAGAGATGATGCTATGCTTTTACATCTTAGTAGCCACGCCCTTCCCAGGAATATGGCTACCTCGCAGGCAGACAATGGTTGAGGGTCTGCTTTCAAAATTCTTAAGGCTTCAACATGTCTCATAATGTCTATCTGGGAGAAGATTAGTTTAAGCAACATAGGGCAAGCAAATAGGACATCCGCAATAGTTAATTTAAAAATGTTGCCGACTGGGCATAACGGAAGTGGTACGGCAGAATCTGACCATTTAGCTGTGAATATATTAATGGGTAAGGTTCCAAACCTAAAGTGGATTTAGAGCTTCCTAAAGGTGGGATCTGTAATAAAGTGTAAAAAGGATTCAAAAGCACTGCAGGTCTTAAACATGGTCGCTTCAGTGGTCAATGAGCCCCTATTTGTGTTACTGGCTGCATTCTGGCTGACCATGGACCAATATAATCTTTGATTTTTTTCCTTGGAGGGGAGATGGATAGCTGAGGAAGATCGCACAGATCGGGTAGCCACAAAGAGCACAGCAATTTCTTGATGTTGTTGAGCCATTCAGTTTAGTGGAATCTAACCAGCTTAATATGTTTTTAGAGGGCTTTGGCATAGGGGTCTAATACGGGGTGACTCTGAGCCTCCTCCAGAACAGAACAGGTCTAATTATTACTTTATCTGCTATTGTCCTCCAACCCTCATCAAGACACACTGGATGCAACGGGGTACTGACTGGTAGCTTGATTAAATTCCTCTGAAACATATTTTCAGTTTTGGTTAGGCCAACTGTAAAAACTGTAAACTTCGCACTTGTATAGCACACTACTCACCCGTTAGGGTCTCAAGGCACTGTACGCATACCGCTATAGAACCCCTCCTGGCTTTTCCCTGTGAGGTGCCCACTCCTGGGCACCCCCAGGGTGAAGCCAGGCATCCAAGCACTGTTGGGGCCGTTGTGGAGATTAAGCAAGCTATTGCCCAGAGTTACAGAGTGGGACCTATTAATTAGATTAGGCACCAAGGCGAGAATTATCTGGTCCAAGGGAATTGAGCCCAAGACATGCTGAGGCGGGGTTTGAACCCTGGTCCCCGGCCAGATCTCTGCATCAGGGTCTGCCACTCTAACCATTGTGCCACACTTCTCCACTGTGTGAGAAAGTAGCCTCTTTCTAACATGGTTACTGCCGCTTTTGGCCTGTTTGTGAGTGTGTGTCAGTGTGTATTTACTGTGTCACTGGGATCCTGCTAGCCAGGACCCCAGAGCTCATAGATAAAAACCTACATGTCAGTGTGTTTTGCCTGTCTCACTGGGATCCTGCTAACCAGGACCCCAGTGCTCATAGTTTGTGGCCTAATGTGTATGCCTGTGTAGTGCCTAACTGTGTCACTGAGACTCTGCTAATCAGAACCTCAGTGCTTATGCTCTCTCTGCTTATAAATTTGTCACTGTAGGCCAGTGACTTCACTTACCAATTTCAATTGGCATACTAGACCCCCTTATAAGTCCATAGTATATAGTACCTAGGTACCAAGGCCATTGGGGTTCCGGGAGATCCATATGGGCTGCAGTATTTCTTTTGCCACCCATAAGGAGCTCAGACAAACCCTTACACAGGACTACCATTGCAGCCTGCGTGAAATAGTGCATACACTAATTCACAGCCATTTTCACTGCACTTAAGTAACTTATAAGTCACCTCTATGTCTAACCTTCACTTGCTGAAGGTTAGGTGCAAAGTTACTAAGTGTGAGGGCACCCTTGCACTAGCAAAGGTGCCCCCACATAGTTCAGGGCCATTTACCCGGACTTTGTGAGTGCGGGCTCGCCATTACACGTGTGCACTACATATAGGTCAATACCTATATGTAGCTTCACAATGGTAACTCCGAATATGGCCATGTAGCATGTCTAAGATCATGGAATTGTCCCCCCATTCCAAATCTGGTATTGGGGAGCCAATTCCATGCATCCTGGGGGCTCCACCATGGACCCCCAATACTGCCAAACCAGCTCTATGAGGCTTGCACTGCAGCTACAGCTGCTGCCACCTCACAGACAGGGTTCTGCCCCCCTGGGGTCTGGGCAGCCCAGTCCCAGGAAGGCAGAACAAAGCATTTCCTCTGAGAGCAGGGTGTTACACCCTCTCCCTTTGGAAATAGGTGTTAGGGTTTGCAAGGTGTGGGGGCACTTTGGAAGCCTCTGAGTGACCAGTGCCAGCAGGTGACATCAGAGATCCCTCCTGATAGGTCCTTAGCTGATAAGGTAGCCACTCCCCCTCTCAGGACAATTTAGGGTCTCTCCTGTGGGTTCTCTTCAGATTCTGCTTGCAAGTTTCCTTCAGGAATCCTCTGCAACAACTTCAGCATCCACTGACCTCGGATCAACCGCAGCCTGCTCCAAGAAACTCTGTAACTGCAACAAAGTGTCTACAAGAGACACATTTCTTCAGCAACCTCAGCTCCAAGTCAGCAACTGCAACAGTTTCCTCTGTGTGCATGCTCTGGGGACTCCCTGTCTTCATCCTGCACCAGAAGGACCGAAAACATCTCCAGTGGAGTGGCGGAGTCCCTCCCCTGCTCCAAGTAGGCACCTTCCAAGGTGACGACCAGTACCCTGGAACTCCTCTCACAGCGACGAGCGTGCTCCTAAGGACACAGAGGGTGGACATAATTGACATAGACTATCCAGAGGTCCTCCTGATGCAATTTGGAGGAGGTCAGACCTTGCTTTCCCCGAGAACAACAGTACCCGTGTGTTTTGTGTCTTCTTCACCTCCTGAGGCCTCTGTGCACTCTTTTTAAAATGTCTTCATGCACAGCCTGGCCCAGGTCCCCAGCACTCCACCCTGTGACGCTCAACTCGCTGAGTTGTTCTCCGGCGGCGTGGGACCATCTTTTGTTGTGCTGCATCAACTGCATTTTGCACCTCCTTTGAACCCGGATCCTGCGGCTTCTGGCTGTGCTGGCTGGCATCCTGAGGGCTCTCAAAAAGTGCTGAGAGCCCCCTCTTCCTCCACACACATAGTTGAGGCCCCCAGGTCCCTCCTGGGTCCATCCAGCACCATTTTGATGAAAAACGCACGTTTGTCGTAGCCAAGGCTTGTTGGTGACTTCCAACACGAAATCATGTCAGCAACGATCTTCACTTCATGGGACATCCTTTACATCATGCAGGAACCCGCTGGCATCTTCCTAGAGGGCATTTCTGCAGTCTGCGACTAACCATGGACTCTTCTTTTGCACTCTCTTCTGGGTTGGCTGGGGCTCCTATCCTTCCTGGAACTTCTTTCTAGTTCTGGACTTGGTCCCCTTCCTTTGCATGTCTTCAGGTCCAGGAATCCAGCAGTTGTTCTTTGCAGACTTGGTTGGTTGCTGCAAAATCCCAATTACGAGGTGTAGTGTGTCTTAAGGAAACTTGCTGTAATTTACTCCTGCTTTTCTGGGCTTTGGGGTGGGGTAATTTACTTACCTTTACTGTATTCTTACTCTCCCAGCGATTCTGCACACACTACACTTGTCTAGGGGGAAATTTCTGATTCGCATTCCACTTTCTTAGTATATGGTTTGTGTTGCCCTTAGACCTATTTTCTCCCATTGCAATCTATAGCATTTCCTTTTTCTTGCATTGTTCTATGACTATTTACTTGTCTAATTTTGGTGTCTAGTGTATATATTGTGTATAATACTTACCTCCAGAAGGAGTATTGTCTCTAAGATATTTTTAGTACTGTGTCACCCAAATAAATACCTTTATTTTTGGTTACACTGAGTATTGTCTTTACTTGTGTATAAGTACTGTGTAACTATAAGTGGTATTGCAGGAGCTTTGCGTGTCTCCTAGTTCAGCCTAAACTGCTCTGCTATAGCTACCTCTATCAGCCTAAGCTGCTAGAACACTACTACATTTCACTAATAAGGGATAACTGGACCTGGTACTAGGTGTAAGTACCCAAGTTTCTCACTACAAACCAGGCCAGCCTCCTATAGCGATAAGTAATTGACACAACTCAAAATAAATCCAATACCAATCTATAAAAATATAACTTCTTTTTATCTTAATTTAGACATCAAAATGATTGGGATTGAGTCAATAAAACAGGAGTTATAGATTTTAGAAGCAAAATTAAATCACCAGCTGTGGTTCTTCCATTAGGGCATTGAGGCGTTGCCCCACTCTTAATTTGCCCTCCCCCCCCCCCCCCCCTTTATCCCCCATTACATGTAAATATAATAAATGTACAAGTAATTAAAAGTTTTCGACATTATATATTTTATTCAGCCAGAGCACACAGCAGTCCGCCTTCAGCTGTGGCATTGGAGGCTCTGAAGGGGGTGGGGTTTCAATTTAGAAACATATCAGCATAGAGGCAGTTGGCAGCGAGTGCAAGGCACAAAGTGCACGTATCGGTTTGGTCGGCTGCCTTTCTCCAGCCAGTCGGGTATGCAGCAGTAGAATCTTGTCTTCATCTGCACATTAGGAGAACTGGGGTTGATCAGAGCCGCACCTCCAGTCTCCTAATGAGCGGTGAGTGTGCCCGCTTAAGTCAGTCCTAGTGCTGCTCTCATGCTGTGTAACAGCAAGGGAGCAGCGTCTGGATTAATTGAAAGACCATCTAGTCTAGGCCTCTGGTGCAATCTGTGCACATGAGAGGCACCACAGGGGTTGGAGCTCTGCCGCAGAGCCTCAGAAGTAAAGCGACTTACTGCTCTGAGCCAATGGAGGAGAGGTGGAGGGCAGACCTATAAGAGGAAACTTGAGCTGAAGTGGGTAGGAGCGCAGCCTTGCTTTGTCTGTTAAAGAGCTGCTGAAATGGTCACAATGTCGTGTGACACTTCCAACCATCCCTGGCATTTTAGCCATTACCTTTTATAAGGGAATATTCTAGCACTTACAGTGTTGCAAGTGAAACTACAATTCCCAGAATGCTTCCTACAGTTTGCTAACAAGCACAGGTGTGACCTGTTTCTTCGGTTGAGAATCTTTTAAACTGTGCGGAGGACCCGCTGAACGGTATGAAGTTATAAGTCTCCAGGGTTTGTATGCGACAGAAGCTCTGTGGTAGGAATCTTTTAGACGTTGAGAGCAATAGGAGTTCCGGTGCCTGGGTGGGGAGAGACAGAGAGACTTTGCCTACAGATGGCCCGTGACTGAGCTGAGCTACCTCATGCACACTGAACTCTCGGGAACATGCAGCGCCCTCCATGGACACGTCCGGCCTTACCGAGAGGGACTGGGGTCCATATGTCCCGGCAGCCTGAACATACAGCTACTCTGGCTGCTCCCGGGGACATCTGCTGCTGTCGGATCCTTCAGGTGACAAATAACCTGCGTGACTCTGCCACTGGGACTATCTGCAATCTGTGACACTGCTGTTAATGCAAGAGCCGCCACCGATGCCCTGCTGTGGCCAATTTCGAGACGCCCAGAAAAAAACAGAGCAAAACTTCTGAACAGCAAAGATTAATTTCTACTCATGCAACACAGGGCTAAAAGCAAGGCCAGGCCCCAGCCACATAAGACTCAGTAACACCTGCAAAACAGCACCTTGCAACATGACCAACAGTAACCAGGCATACACAAACTGGACACACGCATGGTGCTGACACACATATTGACCAAATGTCCAGGCACTAGCGACACAACGCCTAGAACTACATGATGCATTGATTATTGTTGTTAAAGCAATGGAACCAGCTGCTTCTCACTAATTGCTATTAGCAACATCCAAGCCAAAAACACGAACTCACCAGCTAGAAGCCATCGTATCAACAACTGAGCTCTTTACCGGCCCATGTACAAATAGCAAGGTAGTGCCTTAGGGCTAAAGCACTAGAAATAGTGCGCTTACATGTTGCGGCCCCAAAAGCACATAGGGACATTATTACCGTGGCGTAAACTGCAGCAAACATCAAAAACATGGTAATTTAAGGGTTCAACAATTAGTGTCTCACGACAGGTGCCCACAGAAGTTGAACAGAGAAGGTCCATGGGCAGCAGCTTCTAACCTTAGCCCTGCGGAACTGGGACTATCTCATTAAATGCTTCACGGTTGAGGAAGTGTGCTTGTCATTCGGCCTCTGGGCACTGGCCTCCCTGCTGTAGATCATCTTGCATGCACTGTAAGTATACCTTTTTATAGCCTTGCATGATGTTGCACAAGCGCCAAACTGTGGAAGTTTCGGGATTTGGGGGTTTACCATGCTGTCGCTGCTTTGCCACCTTTCTAAAGGACTCTATCGCCTTTAAATTTGTGACTTAACTCCGCTAAAGGGAAAAGACAGACTGGAGGTGCCCTTTTAAACAGGACACATTGCCTTAAAGACTTGCCCCAACATATTCTACCTCCTTCTGAAACTGAGTGGCAGAGCGAGAAACAGGAAGGGAGTGGTAAAAGAGTAAGGTTGTGGACAGTAAAATGCCACTGCCTAGGGCAGCTTAGATATTTAAATGCCACTATAGTGATCCGTCTGTGACCTGGAATGCACGAGGTGCTTCCTGGCACTGTGGGTCCAGTCCTTGATCATTTTCAGTTGGATAAATAAAGATGCGTATTAGGTAAGCGCCAAAAGGGAATTCAGTGTGAGTTGTACAACACAAGTGACGATATAAACAGTTGTTCTTTGCGTTTAAAAACATGTTTTTACCACATCTAACCACAACTGCCAGTGCAATCCGGATCAAGGATATGGCTAGCGCGTTCAGCGAGTCGTGTGCCCATAGGGCTTTGCATGCTGGGACTTGCAGCACTTTCCTCCTTGTCCCTAATAATCCGGGCATATTTGGCAGCCATGTGCAAGACGTATAGGGGTGAACCGAGCAGCGCACCATGCAGGCAAAATTTGTCTAGCCTTTTTGTTAAGTGCTTGGCTTCCTTAAATTGGTGTGAAGCGCCACTTTAGGGCAAATGATTGCCATTATCTCTAAAGCCATCTCCCCCTTTAAAATCATTACAGACCTGTGGGGTAGCTCTCATTATCTGCAATCCCCCTTTGTCTCTGGCCCCATTCTTTCCCCAGGAGCCCATTTAGCTTCCTCTGTGACCCTCCTCTTCTCAGCTAGTCCCAGCAGTCACTGCAGCTCTCCCATTCAGAAGACCCAGCAGGACTTGAATCACAGACCTGCCTTCACCTTTGTCCTGTACAGCAGGGTCCTAAATACACACAAGCAGTGCCTGGGCTCGAGAGTAGGGGGCCGGGGCAGAGACTGTTTACACCTCCACACCTGAGGACAGGACAGGTAGAACTGGACCTTCACAAACCAAAACATATGGTTATACTGAATAAATAACTACCTACGTCATTATCATAAGAAATCTCTTTATTGATGTCATAACTACACTTTCACAATTGTTTTTATTAACCTTCTTGCTTTCTCAAATCTACTTAAAAATGCACCATTGCCCACCCTTTTTTCAAACTTTTCTTGGAGAACATCCCCCAACCACCCTCACAACCACCTTTACAACCACCCTTATAATGGTTGGGTTTGCTTACTGTGCACGCTCGCCATTTGCCACTCATCGCAAACGTTTACGCCCCACCCCTTTCAAATGTCACTAGCTGCCACTGTAAATGATAGCAAAAATGGGCATTTAAACATTACATTGACGTCAATGGAGAAATCCACTAATGACAAACGGTCACTTCGAGGTCAATTTACGTGGGACCCTTGCAGAGTTAAGGTGGTGCGGGTACTAGGACCAGGCCACAACCGTCAGTTCAGTCTTACCTGGCCTGTGGCATCTGGGTGCAAGGTTGTCCTGGCTGTCCATGGTGCTGAGCAGGACTCACGCTGGCGCTTATTTTACTGCTTAAATGACATTGCAGAAAACAAGACGCAAAAACTCAGCAAGTGCTGTGATGTCAATGTTCGATGCAGGCTGCACAGTGTGCCCTGCAGTTGCAGCATTGAGTGTGGGGGTCAGTTACCGGGCTTGCAAACAACAAGCCTTGGCAGAGCTAAAGGTGAAGAAAAGTTTTGGGAACTTCACAGGTTCTGGGGGATTGACATTGCAGCCTGAAACTTCGGGGCAGGTGAGACTGTAACTCCCAGAAGACACTGATCCACCTGTACTTGGGTGATCCTATGGAGGGCCAGATGGATGGTGAATCTTCAGATCCTGCAAGTGTTTTTTTCTGTAGTTTACAGGGGACTAGTGGCAGTAGTCCAGGGGAGATTGAGGGTGCTTCTGATGTCCACAGGTGTCCCTCTGGTCGGAAGTGCAGAGTTTGAGCCAAGGACGAGAACTGTTCTCGCAGTTCCCAGTCTGTTACCTCAGGGACAGATATCATATATGATTGTGCTTAAATGCCTACACCTTAAAATTAATGCACACTGCCTCCTGGGCTGCAGAGTCCTTTCTTAGAGGTATCTGACATATATGTAAGTGCATGGGACTGTGCCCCACATAGTGAGGGCACAGTTGAGATAGAGCAGTTTTCACTGCTCCTGTTGTCTGCAATGGTAGACCTGCAGTCAGTAGCTTGTGTGGGTCACTCAGGAGGGCACACACTTGTGCTGGAGCCCTGGGGACACCTTTACCACCTATGTCCTGGGTAACATTTACAAGGGACTTATAAGGGGGTAAATTCTTTGCCAATTAGAGAATTACCAAGTCGACAAATTAGTTTTTGGAGAGAGCAGGATCTCTGGGGCCTGGTTAGCAGGCTCCAGTGCACTAACAATCATAACCATCAGCATTGACGTAAAAAAGTGTGTGGGGAGGGATGACTATACACAAAGGGGCACTTTTCTACAGTCCGGGGAGTCAGTTGCTAGCTTGCGTGTTGAGCAGTTTAATGAGGTTCTCAGCCATACAAGCAGGCGTCCATATAAACTACCACATTGGTTAGTTTTAGCCGGTATCCAGTGATTAGTGTACCCTGATTTAAGCACAGACTCTGGACTCCAGATCCCCTGGAATAGGCAGATATCAAATCTTTCCCTTAAATCATTCCACCCGGGCAGTTGTAGTTTGTATTTTATACCTTCCACATTCCAGAAAACTGTCCTTAAGTTATATCTTATTTAATTTTTGGGTGATATGGTTGCCCTGGTATTCACTTCAAGTGGGGCTCAGCTGGTGGTGGAGAAGTGTAAGGTCTGCATAGTAGGGGTGTCCAGTTATTTGGGGGCTGAGATGCCCCCCCTGCTAGGTGTAACATGACAAGACGTAGGCAGCACCCTAGTGTTAGACCTGACATGCCTTAGGGTGGTCACCCCTAACTTTTTGCCTGCCTCCCTCTTCTTTGTTGACCCTGTTTTGCTGGCTTTTATACTCTGCGCACTTTACCACTGCTAACCAGTGCTAAAGTGCATATGCTCTCTCCCTTTTTAAACATGGTAACTTTGGATCATACCTGACTGGACTATTTATTTTACTTATAAGTCCCTAGTAATGTGCACTATATGTGCCTAAGGCCTGTAGATTAAATGCTACTATTGGACCTGCAGCACTGGTTGTGCCACCCACTTAAGTAGCCCCCTTAACCTTGTCTCAGGCTTGCCATTGCAAGGCCTGTGTGTGCAGTTTCACTGCCACTTCGACTTGGCATTTAAAAGTACTTGCCAAGCCTAGAACTCCCCTTTTTCTACATATAAGTCACCCCTAATGTGTGCCCTAGGTAACACCTAGAGCAGGGTGCTGTGTAGGTAAAAGGCAGGACATGTACCTGTGTAGTTATATGTCCTGGCAGTGTAAAACTCCTACATTCGTTTTTACACTACTGTGAGGCCTGCTCCCTTCATAGGCTAACATTGGGGCTGCCTTCATACATTGTTGAAGTGGCAGCTGCTGATCTGAAAGGAGCAGGAAGGTCATATTTAATATGGCCAGAATGGTAATACAAAATCCTGCTGACTGGTGAAGTCGGATTTAATATTACTATTCTAGAAATGCCACTTTTAGAAAGTGAGCATTTCTTTGCACTTAAATCTTTCTGTGCCTTACAATGCACGTCTGGCTGAGCTTAGTTGACAGCTCCTGGTGCATTCACTCAGACACACCCCAAACACAGGGTACTCAGCCTCACTTGCATACATCTGCATTTTGAATGGGTCTTCCTGGGCTGGGAGGGTGGAGGGCCTGCTCTCACACAAAGGACTGCCACACCCCCTACTGGGACCCTGGCAGACAGGATTGAACTGAAAGGGGACCTGGTGCACTTCTTAGCCACTCTTTGAAGTCTCCCCCACTTCAAAGGCACATTTGGGTATAAAACAGGGCCTCTGCCCTACCACATCAGACATTTGCTGGAGAAGAAACCTGAACCAGAAACTACAACCTGCCAAGAAGAATTGCCTGGCTGCTCAAAGGACTCACCTGTCTGCTTTCTACAAAGGACGGCTGCCTTGCTATTGGCCTGCTGCCTTGCTGAACTCTTGTCTGGCTGTGAAAGTGCTCTCCAAGGGCTTGGATCGAGCTTGCCTCCTGTTCCCTGAAGTCTCAGGACCAAAAAGACTTCTCTTTTTCACTTGGACGCTTCGTGTGCTGAAATTTTCGACGCACAGCTTGTTCTGCGGTGAGAAAAACGCTGCACACCGACGCTGATCGACCCGACGCCTTCGGGACGACCGGAACTTCGACGCACGGCCTCGCAAGGACAACGCCGCCCGACCTCCAGAGGAGGAATCGACGCGACGCCTGCCATGAGAGCGAAACTTTGACATGCAGCCCCGCAGAATGACACGCAGCCGGAAAACAAGCAGGAGAATCCACGCACAGACCCGGGACATCTGGTAATCCCTGCGATCCACAGAAAGAGACTGTCCGCGCGCCAGAAAACGACGCACGACTTCCCCGCATGAAAAATAACGACGCAAGTCCGTGTGTGCTGGGGAGAAATCGACGCACACACCATTTTTACCTGTATCTCTTCTTCTGTGGCCCTCTGAGGAGATTTTCCACTACAAACCAGGTACTTTGTGCTTGAAAGAGACTTTGTTTGCTTTTTAAAGACTTAAGACACTTTATAACACTTTTCAGTGATATCTCCACAAATTCACATTGCAACTTTATTCGTTTTGACGTACAATTATCCTGATAAATATTATATAGTTTTCTAAACACTGTGTGGTGTATTTTTGTGGTGCTATATGGTTGTATTGTATGATTTATTGCACAAATACTTTAGACATTGCCTTCTAAGTTAAGCCTGACTGCTCGTGCCAAGCTACCAGAGGGTGGGCACAGGCTAATTTTGGATTGTGTGTGACTTACCCTGACTAGAGTGAGGGTTCTTGCTTGGACAGAGGGTAACCTGACTGCCAACCAAAAACCTTCTGGTGGTGGAGAAGTGTAAGGTCTGCATAGTAGGGGTGTCCAGTTATTTGGGGGCTGAGATGCCCCCCTGCTAGGTGTAACATGACAAGAAGTAGGCAGCACCGTAGGTATTATGGGTTCTGAGATGTTAGCTGGTAACTACCTGCACTTAACTCTTGATAACATAAGTTGGGACAAAAAGAAAGATCTATTCACACTGGATAGTCAGTCCAAGTTTCCCAAAATGGAGTCTTGTTCGTTAAGACTGTTTAGTATTTAGTTTGATTTTGCCATGTGTGTCTCTACTCAAGGATATTAAATTGAATAGATGAGCCATTTGGAGGATACGTCCTAATGTCCAGGGCTAACAGGCTATCTGCTATTTTCCTGTTGACAAACGTAATTTTAATGAAGTTAAAGTCAGTGCCTTGGTGCAAAAGGGAGTTTGGGGACATTGGTCATATGGATCTGACTTGGCAGCATTACATTGGTTTTGGGCTTGTTAGGGGCAAAATGCCTATTTGTCTGAGGCACGTCTAGTTACAGAAGGCAATGGCTTTTCAGGGATTTCACATCTATTGTTTAGGGATATAATATTAGGGCCTAGAGGAGGCTGAACAGCACTTCTAGGCAATTTTCCTCTAGGATTTTGTGCATTGGAGCGAGGCCAAGGGCAGAATAGACTCTGAGTCTGACCTGAAGATAACATGTCCGTGTTGGCTGCAGTTTTACTAGTGCTCTGAACTGGCCGAGGGTCTGATCCTATGTATAGGTCGTCATGCCTTTGTGTCATTTGAGAAGGTTGTTTTGTTTGGGATAGTCCCATGAGTTCTTTATTCACAGTTGCATACTCCACCCTTTTTTGATTCAGTAACTACCGCTACCAAGTGCTCATCACGTCCGTGAGATATGTTATCATAGTTTTTAATCCTCCATAGCCTCTCTTATCTCCTTGAGGAGATCTTGAGAGTGGTAGTAGATTGTTTCTACCGTCCCTGTAATCACCCTTTGGGTGGTCAAATCAGAGAGACTCCCGGGGACATCGAAGTTTCCTGGGGTAGTTTTAGAGAGTTTGCAGAGGCTGGAAGTGATTGCTACAGATTATGTCTGGCTCTAGAGGCATAGTATATGAGGGAACTTTATTATTAGAGGTCAAAGGTACAGACTTTAGCAAAGGGGTGTCCATGTCTTTTGGGTGCTGCAATTTCTTTTTAAACATATCAGGCAGGGTGCGTGTAGCATGCTTGGCGTTTTTCTTTTTGCATTCTCTCTGAGGGACATTTGGGCTGATTATTATCGCCAGTAATGGATTCAACCTCTTATTTTAGGAGGTCAATCTCAGTGTGCAATTCCTGGTCTCCTTGGTTGCTTTGAGATGAGTCTGAGCTCCTATGACAGTCAGTTCCTTTGCGCTTGCCCATAGTGCCTAACTGAGTTAAAATACTAGGAATATTTCGTGCAATTGCAAAAATGAAAAGCAACAATAAATTGAAATAGATTATGTGATATACGCTAGCCAACACTGAATTAACAGTTCCAGTTAAGGGGTCCTAGTGGCATGGTGATGACCAAACCAGGAGAGAAGAGTGGGCCTGGGCCTCACAATAACAGATGGAATAGAGGGCAGCCCAGCAGCATTAGTAACTCATATCTTGTGAAAACAAGGCATAAGCCAGTGACCGCCAGAAGGGAAAACTGGAGTTGAGTTATCAGGGTTGTTTGTATAATTGTATAAATCAAATCAGTGCTGTAGTTGACCAAGAGGAGGCCCAGCCCAGCCTTATTCGGCTGTGAACTGGCGAAGATGGGCCTGTCCTTGGCCCTGGCACAGTCGCTCACATCCAGCGCTACGGGAAGGCTGGGGCGGGCTTTGAACATGGTGGCTAGGTAAACCCCTCTGCCTTCCTGAGCCGGAGCAGCACCTCTAGGCACTGTGGATTGAGGAGGTGGATTTCCAGGGGACTGGCACCGTTTCCAGTGGCCTGATCCCCTCACAGATGTCTCAAAAGTTCTGCGCTGTTGGAAGGCCGGGGCATGCTTTCAGTGTGTTGATGAGGGAAGCCCCACTGCCTTCCTGAGCTGAAACAGCACTTCTGGACGCTGTGGATTGTGGAGGTGGAAGTCCCCTTCCACTGGAGATGTCTCAAAAGTCACTCATGGACAATATCCACTAATGCAATTTGTGAAGGCTGTATGACTAATCAGATAACAAAAGGGAAATAAAAAGAAAAAAATACACTTTCAAATTAACTCCAAAATATGTATTCATATTTCTAAGCATAAAACTAAACAAGTATAAGAGAATAGAGGCAATTTCACTTTGAAAAATCCATAAGTGATATTGAAAGACATCACTTTTAAAAGCTGAGTTAGTATTAACTGTGTTGCGAGTAATTACGTGGACAGTATTGCGGAATATACCGCATGATTTAGAGGTTAAGCTATTGTAAAGTGAAACAAGTCTTAAACCTGGTGCACTCTCATAATGTATTTTCAGTAGCTGATTTTTTGTCGCTATTCAGGCTGGTTTTAGGCATGTGGTTATAAGTTTGTCATTTTGTGTATAAAATTAAATTTACATGTACTATTACGAGGCTGCCCATTTTTTGAGCGGGCCCTGCACTTCTGAGCAGTTGTTTTTGCTGAAATTGTGCCTCTGGGCTCTGTAAGGCTACGATTCAGACTAGAGCTCTTATGCTCTGTCCATAAAAGATGAAGTACAATTAGTTACACCTAGATGGCTAGTTAAGGCCATGGTAAGTTTGAATAGAAAAGCGCAACTGTGGCATAAAAGTTACATTTGTAATTTGGGCTGCAATGTAAATATACTCCACACATATTTCTGACTGCAAAACATGGCTTCTGGTCCATTGTGGTCTGGCTGGCTGCAGTCTAAAAGCACTGCATTTTTACACATTAAAGGAAAGAAGTTTGACATGTAGAAAAATTGCTTTATACATTTGCAAAGTCACTCACATGTGTGCATTCTAGCCCCCAATGTTTAAAGTATAGATGTAGGCTATCTTAAGTATTAAAAATACCTATGTCCCTAGAGCACATTACTGCAAAGTGAAATATTCACTCTGTGTGCTAACATATTTTTTTCCATGTGACGAGCCTGGATTGTGATTAAAATATAATGTTACAAAATTCAGGCACGGGAATAGCTGGACCATTCATTCAAATCTTATTTTTTAATATTTATCAAAAATCTAGTTCAATGGTGAAGAAGATGATGAATAAATAATATTGGAAAATGTACTTTTTAGGGTCGAGCCTGCGTTGCATGCGCTCGCGCATGCGTATTGCAGTGAGACTCTTTTGTATTTAGAAAAGGGGTCGGAGCCCCGTCAACTTCACGTCAGTGGTTTTTATTGGTTCGTGGGCTTCCCTAACAAAATCTGCTTGCTTTCATTAGTCGAAGGCACGCATATGTCATGCCTTTTCCGGTGGCTAGCCCTCCTTGAGCGCAGCGACCAAGTACAGAAAACATGCGAGGCTCGCTGTTTTCCATCGGGCTTGTGGACTTTTTTTTCTCTAATTTACGAGCGCGATCTCGCTTGGCAGAAGTCGAGCGCTTTACATATTTGATTATACTTTTTCGGGTTATGTACATAAATGCACTTTTGCCCGATAGGTGAAAAGTCGGGTTAGGAGTTTACACCGCGATCAGCTCTAACATGAGCAAACGCGAGACCCGTTGAATTGTAAATGCTTGTTACTAATTTGTGCTGACTGTAAACTTTAGCAGTAATTATTTCAGTTCTCCTGGGTTTCCCTCCTGACAATGATTAGGTCTTCATGTGGTGTGAAAAGGTTTTCCTGCCAAGTGACAGTAGAGTTACTTCTGGCAGTAAGAAGACTTGGAGAAGTAATCACTGGCCACTTATCATTGAACGTTACAGTTGGCAGTGGACAGGAACAGAGAGTAAAAAAAGGAGCCAAAGCTAAATCCATAGGGCTTCTCATGTTTATGTCAAGAGGGGTCCTAGTGCAAAAGAGGACTTAAAGAACAGGTGATCTCTCTCAGACTTCTTTCTCTTTAAGTAGGAGGGAAATCTGTTTCCAGAAGAATTGGGATGGGGGAAGGTTTAGCCTTAGCCACTGAAAGTAGGGATGAGAGGGTGCTGGAGTACCCCAGAAATAACTGTGCAGGAGTTCAGAAGGTGAATGGACAGTAAAGATGCCTTTAAAATGTGTTTTTATCTAGTCACATTTGCTGTGATTAAAAATACAGAAGTCAAATGTTAGGCTATGTCTTGGTGTTTACTTGTCTTTCTCTGACTGAAAGTTAGAGAATTTTAGTAAAGTGAACTGACAATTTTGCTGGGGTGTATGCAGTGTGAAAGGAAAGACTGTAAGATTTCAGTTATTTTTGTAACACACAACAACCTTTAGATTCCTGTAAATGAACTGCACAAATATTTCAAAATGTATCAGAGGTTGGGAAAGCATAAATGAAGCATGTTTCTTATAATTCAGGTGTGTGATGGAAACAAAGATTTTAATAGGATCAAAACAAATCAAGACATTTTTACTTGGAGATGCAGAAATTATAAATATTACACATTATCATTATCATTTTTGTGCTGTTAACGTTTACCTGTACAACTGCAAGACAGTGCACATTTTGTGGCAATTTCAATGGAAAATGTGCTGTTTGTAAAATACAGTGTACCACCACACCACACGTTAGTAATATATTTGCAATAGTGTGCTCCAAAATGCACCACAGACTAACATTTCACACTCTTACCAGTCCACTACTAAATGGCTGTGAGTCATTTGCTAAATCTTTTCATTGTATGGTGCTTGGATTTTTCACAATCACTATGATTTTAATGATTTAATATTGATGGCAGCAACCTGACTCTGAGAATTGTTCCAGCACCACTGAGTTTTGCAGGGAAGGATGCTCTTCTCCATAGGACAGTGTGTTGTTAGCAATTTTCCTTTTATTTTGAACAAAGGTTTCCAGGATAATTTGCAGGCAGGCAAACACACATTACTGCAAAAGTGGCAGTACTGGGTTGTGATAAGTCTGTACGGATTGGGAAAACAGATGTCCCCAATGACAGGCTAATGTGCATGATAAAAATGACAGTTTATTACGATCTTGCCATAACACAAATGGACCTGGTGAAGAGATAGAAGATGGAAGTGTCTCTCTTAACCTGCATGTGTAGTTGACTGCGATGTGATCTGGTCTCCATGTATACACATGCCTGGAAACTCTCTCTAAGGATTCGTTTGCTGGCTAATGTACCTTAGCTTCACAAAAGTCCGAAGAGCCTTCATCCTTTGATGAAGAAAAGCTGCAAATGTGAAAGTGGATTACACTAGACCCATTGAGAGGCCTGGCTGGAGAGACCTGAGCATCAGACTCTTACATGGAAGCCTGGGAGCTGTGGAAGAGATCTGGAATAGCTTATCCAATAACTACGGGTAAGTGGGTTTTTGGCAGCTGGAGGATCAGGAGATGGTGTCAAGGCTCACATAGCAAGACAACCCTTGATGGCTATGGGTTGCTAGTTGATACTGCTCATAGCTCTTTCAAGAGTTGATAAATGATACATCAGAACTGCTGAAAAGAGGTATCCCACTAATTGGACACTTCATTGATTACAGCAGGTTTCATTTCCCTGCTGAGAAACAAAAAACTGCTGAGAAACAAAACACTGCCAAGTACAACCATATGATTTTGGATGAGGGCCAGGTGGAAAATTAATTCTGGTGGCAAAGTGGCCTTGACAGCTGTAGAATCCAACGTTGTTCTTCCTGGATCTTTTGGCACCAAAACTGCAGGCTTCAGTAAGAGCCTGAACCTGATATATATTACTTTGAGTAACACTCACTAACGTCAGCATCAGCTTCGCACACCAGAATAATTCTACTTTCTGAAAAGAGAGTAAGTCCTAAGGTAACATTTAGGCTTTTTACTGCCCCCAAGGCTTGCTCTACCACTGCTGCATAATCAGCCTCAACTTACACCTAGTCAACTGCAAATATTGAATTTAATTAGTGCTTTGCATTTACTTAACAGTCTTTATCTCTGGTTTATCATTATTTTGTAATTTTGTTTCAAAATGTATTTGGCAATTACATTCTGCTGTTTCTTCACTTTTGCATTATGTGATACTGCTTTAAACTGTCACATATTTATCTCAAGAAAAAGCATCTGCTTTGTTATAGCTACCATTAGTTGATCTGAGTGAGGATTTCTTAGTTTATTGTGTTTTCACCAAGCAAAGTATTGTCCTATTACATTGGTAAGAATTCGACCTCCCAGATTAATTATTCAATATTTCTTAAACATTGCTAATTTGAGTTGACATTCATTGAGTATAACAAATATAATTTAATTGCATGGTAAATGTTCTCCACAAATGTTGACTTTTAACTTGTATGGCAAAAGTGAAGATTTACCATACCATCAGAACAACAAAAGTATTTGAAATATTGTAAGGTACAAAAAAAAAGTGATTGCTAATCTTGGAATGTCCTTCGGCTCTAGTCAAGTTCATGGTTTCAATGTTAGAAAAAGGTTACAGAATCCAAATAAATGTCAGATTTACCTAATTTTTCTATTCTGAAAGAAAGAGGATCAAACATGTTTTCAGTGCTACATTATAACCATTGAAACATTCTCTGAAGTTGTGAGTTTCCGTTATCTTGGTGCCGTCTTGAAAATAAATTCAGTCTTGCTGGATGGTAGTGATGTGCGTGTATACCAATGTGATTATGATTACAATGCAAAATGATTATCAAAACAATTGTGTCATAATCGCCCAAACCACCCACAAGAGTGGAAAGATAAGTAAAACTCTTGACGATTCGAAGGCTCTCAACCTTCTTGCAGTAACTTTTACTGTGACCAGTCTGGCTGGACAATGAGGGTAGGCGTATGGAGGCGTAGAATAGTAGTTTCCAAGGATCATAAAATGTCATCAATGATAAATGTGTTTGTGTTATGTGTTATAGAGGAAGCTATTAAGAGTGGGAGATGTCTGAGGGCTATATTGTAACGAGACATTGCTTTCGCACCTTGCTTTTACACCGAAGTTTATGCCCAATACTGAAAGAGGAATTATAAGTAGAGCAAGCTTCCACGGTAGAAACACAACTCATTAGATTTATACATGTCCCTTCTTTTAAATACCATGCAACCTGCCATGTGTGTGACAGCACCTAAATAGGGGTGGCCTTTTCATTTGTTAAATGGAGAACTTGACCTGTCAAAAGGGTTCATTTTGACAGGTCAAATTGAAGCGTTTACACTGCCACATTCAGGCTGCAGTGGTAAATATGAAGCCAGGTGTCACTGCACTGGATGACACAATAGGTGCTGCAGTCCACTTGGGACATTTAACTTACAGGCCCTAGGTACATTTTGTACTATATACCAGGGGCGTAGAGCTAAATTAAATATACTAATTAGGAATATTCCAGTTCAACCCATGCTTAAAGAAAGGGTTGCTGGGACTTTAACACTGGTCAGCAGGGTTACATGCACAGAGTTCTAACAACCGCAAAAGGATAGGGTCTAGCACAAGGCAAAAAATATGGGGTGACCACGCAGAGAAAGCAGATTTCATACAAATATAATTAATTTTGCATTTCGAAAATCTTTTATCAGAGGACCTATTTCGTGTTTCAGAAATGTCAAAATTAACATCAACATACATGTCAAAGAAGTTATATATTATGTAGGAACTTTAATAGGTGTGTAGGTATTAGGTGAATGACAACACATTATAATGTATTACATAACACTAAGCATATATCTCCAGGAAGTCTTTCCAGGCATTTTCAAATTTCCTTTCTGGCCTTATCAAATATAATTCCCATAGCAGCTACATATTTTCCATAGCAGCTAAATGTGTCATTCGTGGGTCTGGAATGACCTATTCCTTCTAATACTTCCTAACAGTTATTCTGTCTCCTCTCCAAACAGTTGCCCAGTGTTATATCCCTTCTTCTTCCTTCCCAGCTAAATATCCTCACAGAAGATATTTTACTGTCTGCGATAGAACATCACTTGACTTGCACCTAAATCCATGCTATTGCTCAGAAACTGCATTGATTGAGAAATATTCACACTACTGCTACCTCTAAGCAATTCGAAAGCTGTCATTAACACAAATGTAAAGAGAGATTGGTTGAAGGTTAACCAAAAATATCAGGCTTAGTGAAAATTAATCCTCAGACCCGACACCATTTGATAAACAAACCATTAAACGGTTTTAATCAAATTCTGGTTTATTACTAACAGAAGCTCAGATAGCAGTGTTTAATTTGAGACTGTGGTTGCCAGCCAGGCCCATCGTCCCTAATTTTTGAGGACCTGCATATTTTTCTCAATAGATATTGCACAAAAGCAAGAGAGGGAGACGTGCACAAACGGGGAGAAGGAGGAAGAAAGAGAAATATGGAAAACAGTTGTAAAGGGAGAATGGGGGGACCGACAAGAGTGAGATAAAAGGAAATGCAGTGCCTGGAAGTGAATTAAAAAGGCCTCATGTAATTTCAATACTATGCAGCCTTCGTATTCGGCTCACCGACATTTAAGAGCACCAGCTGCACGCTTCTGAGCTGAGCCTTGGCCACCAACACTATTTATTTTACAAATTAAACACCGTGACAAAGGGTTAAACATAGTTGTGGTTTAAGACACATTAGACTAACTTATAAACTCATTGCCAATTAAATCCTAACAGCTGCTACAAAAAGTTGGCCATTGATTCAACCAGTAAAATTAGTTCTGCTTTGAAGATCCTAGGACAGCTCTCCCCTGCTTCTGCATCGCTCTCTCCTGTTTGCTGCCTCGTTCTCCCCTCCTCCTGTTTTTCTGAGTGCTTTTCCATGCTTTCTCACCCGTTTTCACTGATTTCACCCTCTTTTCCCTCCATTATTTTGAGTGCTTTCTCCTGTCTTTTGCCTTGTTTTCACTGCTTTCGCCCTCCTTCCCCTCTGTTTTTCTGAGTGCTTTCTGTCTCATTTTCTCTGCTTTCTCCCCTCCTTCTCCCATTTTTCTGAGTGCTTTTTCCTACTGTTTGCCTCGTTTTCAATGCTTTTTCCCTCCTTTCCATCCATTTTTCGGAATGCTTTCTCCTGCTTTCTGCCTCGCATTCACTGCTTTCTCACCCCTCCCCCTCTATTTGTCTGGGTGCTTTCACCTGATTTCCGCCTTGTTTTCACTGCTTTCTCCCTCTTTTCCCCTGTTTTATTAAGCACTTTCTCCTGCTTTTTGCCTCCTTCCTTTCTGTTAATTCCTTTTCTCCCTTGGCCGCTCCCGCCTGCCACCTGTTTTCCCACTTCCCGTCTAGCCCGGCCCACTGCCTCCAAGCACCTCTACCTCCTAACAGGACCTACTTATTGGAGGCTGCAGCCCAACCCCATTGTGCAGGTCCCAGGCTAGCTTTCATTCTCACGAGCTCCACCTCTCCACGTTTTTCTGAAGTACTTTTTCCTACTTTCCGCCTCGTTTTCATCTTTCTCCCTTCTTTCACTCCACTTTTTCAGAGTGCTTTCTCCTGCTTTCTGCATTGTTTTCATTGCTTTCGCATTCCTTTCCCCGTTTTTCTGAATGCTTTCTTCTTCTCTCTACCTCATTTTCACTGCTTTCTTCCTCCTTTCTTGCAGTCCTTCTGAGTGCTTTTTCCTGCTTTCTGCCTCGCTTTCACTGCTTTCTCCTTCCTTTCCCTCTGTTTGTCCGAGTGCTTTCACCTGATTTCTGCCCCGTTTTCACTGCTTTCACCCTCTTTTCCCCCATTTTATTGAGCACTTTCTCCTGCCTTTTGCCTCCTTTCTTTCTCTGTGAATTCTTCTTTTTAACTTGCCCGCTCACACCTGCCACCTGCTTTCTCACCTTCTGCCTAGCTCCACCTACCGTGTCCAAGCACCTCTCCCTCCTCACAGGACCTTTTTTCTTCTTTCTGCCTCATTTTCACTTTTCACCCTCCTTTCCTTCCACTTTTTCAGAGCACTTTCTCCTGCTTTCTGCTTCGTTTTTACTGCTTCTCACTCCTTTGCCCCTGTTTTTCTGAATGATTTCTCCTTCTTTCTGCCTTGTTTTTGCTGCTTTCCCCCTCCTTTCACTCTGTTTTTCTGAGAGCTTTTTCCTGCTTTCTGCCTCATTTTCACTGCTTTTCCCTCCTTTCCCCCTTCTTCTGAGTACTTTCTCCTGCTTTTTGCTTCCTATCTTTCTTTGTTCGTTCTTTTTTTGACCATTCCCGCCTGTTGCCCATTTTCCTGCTCCTGCCTAGCTCTGCCCTTCTCTTACCAGCACCTGTCCTTTCTCCCAGGACGTACCTAATGGAGGCTGCAGCGCAACCCCATTGAGCAGATCCCAAACCTGTTCTCCCCTGCTGCTGCATCAATCTTTCCTGTTTGCTGCCTCGTTCTCACTACCTTCTCTTCCTCTCCCCCTGTTTTTCTGAGTACTTTCTTCTGCTTTCTGCCTCATTTTCACTGCTTTCCCCTCCTTTCCCTTGGTTTTCCTGACTGCTTTCTGCCTCTTTTTCTTTGCTTTCTCCCTCTTTCATCACGATTTTTCTGAATGCTTTCTCCTTCTTTCTGCCTCATTTCCACTGCTTTCTCCCTCCTCTACCCATGTTTGTCTGAGTGCTTTCTCCTGCTTTCTGCCTCATTTTCACTGTTTTCTCCCTCCTTTCCCTCTGCTTTTTCTGAGTTCTTTCTCCTGCTTTCTGTCTTGTTTTCACTACTTTCTCACTCCTCTCCCCTATTTTTCTGTGTTTTCCCCTTCTTTCTGCCTCCTTTCTTTCTTTTCCCCAATCCCGCTCCCACCTGCTGCCTGTTTTCTCTCCTCCCGTCTAGCCCTGCCCATCGCCTCCCAGCACCCCTCTCTCGTCACAGGACCAATTTCATGTAGGCCGCGGTGCATCTGTGCAGCAGACATGCCACTGGCACGTCAAAGGCATGCTAAAGGCAAGCCCGTCTGCGCCCATCCATGCCTGGACCACGTTCAGCGCCAGGAACCCTGGCACTTCCATCACACAAAGATACTGCGGCTGACCTCTGAGCCCTGCACCCCAGACACACCAACAACCACTGCTGCCGCTCATCCCCATATACCACCAGAGGACCGTTCTCCTGCCAACACTGCCACCACACCTTCACTGCTGAAGCAACCAACGCACCCATCAAATTGACCGAGACCACCACAACTCAACTCAAGTGCATCCTGTTCAACACAAGTTCAAAAGTTGAACATGCCATTGAGTTCTCGGACACAATCTCCTCCATCACCCCAGACTTCATCTTCCTTTCAGAAACCTGGCTCAACCCTGCCCCTGCAGCAGACATCACCACCGCCATCCCCGAAGGTTACAAGATAACACACCTGAACCAAACCAAAAAAACACAGAGGAAGAATTGTCATCATCTACACAGACACAATCCAATGCACAACATTCCCTGATGACCTGACACCGGTAAAGGAACATCTCAACTTCTAGCTCCGTGTAGGAAAGTACCATCTTGCCTGGCATGTTACCCCCATTTTTACATGTATGTATGTATTTTTTTGCCTGTCTCACTGGGATCCTGCTAGCCAGGACCCCAGTGCTCATAGTTTGTGGCCTAAATGTGTGTATCTGTGTAGTGACTAACTGTGTCACTGAGGTTCTGCTAATCAGAACCTCAGTGCTCATGCTCTCTCTGCCTTTAAAATTGTCACTATAGGCTAGTGAACATTTTTACCAATTCTAATTGGCACACTGGAACACCCTTATAATTCCCTAGTATATGGTATCCAGGTACCCAGGGTATTGGGGTTCTAGGAGATCCCTATGAGCTGCAGCATTTCTTTTGCCACCCAAGGGAGCTCAGACAAATCTTACACAGGACTGCCACTGCAGCCGGAGTGAAATAACACACACATTATTTCACAGCCGTTTTACACTGCACTTAAGTAACTTATAAGTCACCTATATGTCTAACCTTCACTTAGTGAAGGTTAGGTGCAAAGTTACTAAGTGTGAGGGCACCATTGCACTAGCAAAGGTGCCCCCACATGGTTCAGGGCAATTTCCCCGGACTTTGTGAGTGCGGGGACACCATTACATGTGTGCCCTACATATAGGTCAATACCTATATGTAGCTTCACAATGGTAACTCCGAATATGGTCATGTAACATGCCTAAGATCATGGAATTGTCCCCCCATGCCAAATCTGGTATTGGGGTGCCAATCTCATGCATCCCCAGGGATCCACTGTGGACCCCGGGTACTGCCAAACAAGCTCTCTGGGGTTTTCTCTGCTGCTACCGCTGCGGCCAACCCAGAGACAGGGTTCTGCCCTCCTGGGGTCTGGGCAGCCCAGTCCCAGGAAGGCAGAACAAAGAATTTCCTCTGAGAGAGGGTGTTACACCCTCTCCCTTTGGAAATAGGTGTTCAGGGCTGGGGAGGAGTAGCCTCTCCCAGCCTCTGGAAGTGCTTTGAAGGGCACAGATGGTGCCCTCCTTGCATAAGCCAGTCTACACTGGTCCAGGGAACCCCCAGTCCCTGCTCTGGCACGAAACTGGACAAAGGAAAGGGGAGTGACCACTCCCCTGTCCATCACCACCCCAGAGGTGGTGCCCAGAGCTCCTCCAGTGTGTCTCAGACCTCTGCCATCTTGAATCCAGAGGTTTGAGGGCACACTGGGGGCCTCTGAGTGGCCAGTGCCAGCAGGTGACGTCAGAGACCCCTCCTGATAGGTGCTTACCTGACTAGGTGGCCAATCCTCCTCTGAGGGCTATTTAGGGTCTCTCCTGTGGGCTTTTCCTCAGATAACAACTTGCAAGAATTCACCAGAGTTCCTCTGCACCTCTCTCTTTGACTTCTGCCAAGGATTGACCGCTGACTGCTCCAGGACGCCTGCAAAACTGCAACAAAGTAGCAAGAAGACTACCAGCAACATTGTAGTGCTTAATCCTGCCAGCTTTCTCGTGGCTTTCGTGGTGGTGCATGCTTTGGGGGCTGCCTGCCTTCATCCTGCACTGGAAGCCATGAAGAAATCTCCTGTGGGTTGACAGAATCTTCCCCCTGCTCCAGCAGGCACCAAACTGCAGCGTACAGGGTACTCTGGGACCCCTCTTATCCTGACGAGCATGGCCCCTGGAACACAGTTGATGGACTGTAGTGACCCAGACTGTCCAGTGGGCCAACTGTCCAAAATTGGAGGGGGTTAGTCCTTGCCTTCCCTTCCCTTTCCAGACAGTAATCCAATGCACTGTGTGAACTGCAGCTGCTAGGGCTTCACTGCACGTTTGCAAGGAATCCTTCGTGCACAGCCTAGCCCAGGTCCCCAGCACTCCGTCCTGCATTGCTCAACTCGCTGAGTTGACCACCGGCGTCGTGGGACCCTCTTTTGTGGTCTTGAGACCACTGCCGTGCTCAGTCTTCTTGAACCTGTGTTCAAGGACTTATGAGGGTGCTGCCTTCTTGTGCATGGGCTCTATGTGTTGCTGAGGGCCCCCTATGTCTCCTCTCCCAAGTGGCAACATCCTGGTCCTTCCTGGGCCCGGGCAGCACCCTTTTTCTTCAACCGTGACCTTTGCAACTAGTAAGGCTTGTTTGCGGTCTTTCTCCAAGGAAACAACTCTGCATCCTCCAGCACTCCGTGGGACATCTTCTGGACAAAGGAGAAGTTCCAAGCACCTTTTGTTGTTGCAGAATCTTCAGCTTCTTCCATCCGGAGGCAGCCATTTTGCACCTTCATCCGGGGTTTAGTGGGCTCCTGCCCCCCCCCCCAGACACTTTCACGACTCTTGGACTTGGTCACCTTCCTTTGCCGGTCCTCAGGTCCAGGAATCCGTCTTCAGTGCTTTGCAGAATCCTCTATCACGAGTTTAGTGTGTTTCTGGGGAAGTAGTATCACTTTACTCCTACTTTTCAGGGTTTTGGGGTGGGGTATCTTGGACACCCTTAGTGTTTTCTTACACTCCCAGTGACCCTCTACACACTACACTAGCCTAGGGGCCCATTTGTGGTTCGCATTCCACTTTCAGAGTATATGGTTTGTGTTGCCCCTAGGCTTACTGCATCCTATTGTGTTCTACAGTGTTTGCACTACTTTCTAACTGTTTTACTTACCTGATTTTGGTTTGTGTGTATATTTTGTGTATTTTACTTACCTCCTAAGGGAGTATATCCTCTGATATATTTTTGGCACATTGTCACTAAAATAAAGTACCTTTATTTTTAGTAACCCTGAGTATTGTGTTTCTTATGATATAGTGCCTATATGATATAAGTGGTATAGTAGGAGCTTTGCATGTCTCCTAGTTCAGCCTAAGCTGCTCTGCTATAGCTATCTCTATCAGTCTAAGCTGCTAGAACACTACTAATCTACTAATAAGGGATAACTGGACCTGGCACAAGGTGTAAGTACCATCAGGTGCCCACTATATGCCAGGTCAGCTTCTACACTCCACACAGGCAGAAAAAGCACCATTATAGGCACCCTTGCCTAAAGACCACCAGGAACATGCTCCAGCTTCTGCAACACCATCCTTTAAATCATCGCCCCACAAGCAATCGACTCTGAGCACTACATATTGCTAGCAGACCTCAACTTCCACCTTGACAACCCAAGCAACGCCAACCCCACTGACCTCCTGGAAATCTTGAGCAACATCGATCTGAAGCAGCTCATCACTGACCCTACCCACATCACAGGACATACGCCCAACCCCCTCTTCACCTTCAGAGACAGAGTCAGGTACTTCCACAGCACTCACCTGGTCCGACCATCATAGCCTACACGTCTCCATCTCCCGAGACATATACCTGGGCACCGTGTCCCCCAGATCCGCGCAAAGAAATTGGAAAAAGGTATTAAAAGACCTGTGGACAACACTCTCCGCTCCCATCTCCCAGTGTCTAGACACAACCCCGATCAAGCAGCAAAGAGCTTCTTCCAGTGGCTCACAAAATGAGATGAAGCCATCGCCCCCACCAAGGCAGCCAAGATCAAAGACCTCCCAATGCAACTGCTGACAACTTGAAAGGAGGTGGCGCACCAGCAAAAAAAAAATGAAGACTGTAATGTCTTCATGGCCACTCTCAACCAGTACCACGGCCTCTTTATAGAAACCAAGAATGCACTAGCAAACCACACCAAGGCCAGCACTAACCACAGCAAAGAACTCTTCACCATCATGAAGGAGTTCTACATTCCTGCAGCAACCAAGATTGACTTCACTTCCTCCGAGGAACTGTGCTACAACCTCACATGCTTCTTCCATAAGAATATCTTGGCTATCAATGAAAACTTTGAACACCAACCCTCCACTGCAGGCAGCACCAACTAGCTCACATACACAAACAAACCCAAACACCTTCTCATCCACTGGGATCTTCTCACCACTCAAGACACTACCTCCATCATGATCCCTGTTCACTTCGGAGCACACACAGACCCTTGCCACCACCACGTCTTCAGCCTCTGATGTAAGACAATCAACAACGAGCTCAGGAAGGTCCTGAATACCTCCATCACTGCAGCCTACTTTCCAGAGGCCTGGAAAAAAGCTGAAGTGAGGTCCCTCCTAAAAAAAACATCCACTGACCCAGCCGAATTGAAGAACTACCAGCCCATCTCTCTGAACCCCTATCCAGCAAAAGCCCTTGAGCCAGCAATCAACCAGCAACTCACCCACCACCTTGAAGATCACAACCTCCTACCCCCTCCCAATCTAGATTTTGAGGTAACCACAGCACGAGACAGCCTTGATTGCATCCACAGATGACATCAGAGCCCTTCTGAACTGTGTGGAAACAGCAGCGCTCATCCTCCTTGACCTGTCAGCCATGTTTGACACTGTCTCCCACCACATCCTGATGAACAGACTCCACCACATCGGGATTCAAGTGAACACCCTCAAATGAATCACCTCATACCTCACCAGTGGAACCCAAAGGATCAACCTCCCACCATTCACCTCAGCGCCCAAGAACATCATCTGTGGAGTCCAACAGGATCATCTCTCAGCCCGACCCTCTTTAACACCTAGATGACCCCCCTGGCCATCACCGTCAGATTACACAGACTCAACATCATCTCCTATGCCAACGGCACACAGCTCATCCTCTCACTGGTCGAAGATCACACCACCACAAAAGCTAACTTCCAAAGATGCATGATGAACATAGTGGACTGGATGAAGGACTCAAACTCAGCACTGAAAAAACGGAAGTCCTCATCTTTGGAACAGGACCTTGCCATGGACTGACACTTGGTGGCCGGCAGAGCTCGGCGCTCTCGCCGCCCCAGCAGATCACACCCACAACCTCAGCATCTTCCTGGATAACAAGCAATTCATGAAAAAACAAGTTGATGCAGTCTCATCTGCCTGCTTTCACACCCTTTGCATGCTCTGCAAGATTTTCAGGTGGCTCCCAGCAGACACCAGAAAGACAGTCACGCAGGCCCTCATCCCCATCAGACTGGACAAAAAACACAAACTCTACGTAGGAATCACAGCACGCTTCTTGGAGAGACTCCAGACAGTACAGAACTCAGCTGCAAGAGTCGTACTCGACTTTCCCTGAAGGATCGATATCACACCCCATCTAAAAAAAACAACACTGGCTCCTTATTCAGAGGAGATGCCAGTTCAAGGTGCTGACCCGTGCCTACAAGGCCGTGCACAACAGAGAGCCAGCATACATCAACAAATTCCTGACCTCCAACCAACCAGACAGACATGTCCGATCAGTTTCCCTCTCCCTTGAAGACACCCCACGGATCTGTTGAGCCAACATCAGAGGACACTTCTTCTTGCACCTGGCAGCCAGGGCTTGGAACAACCTCCTCGTGCACCTCAGGACCGCACATTCACTCCAGCAATTCAGAAAAGAAATAAAGACTTGGATGTTCAAATGATCATTCTTCCACACAGCAGCGTACAGTTCAAGCACCTTGAGGCCCTCACGGGTGATTTCTTGAACTTGATAAACGTTTGATTGATTGATTGAAAGATCAAATTAGCGAAATGGAAATTGAAGGTTTGCTTACTCCTGGTACTGACTTCACGCCTTTATATTTCACATCCAACACTCATAACGCTATAATTGTTATACGTAAAATTAGTCTGTCAACCTTCATCTGACAGACTCATTGGGGGTCATTACGACCCTGGCGGACGGCGGAAAAGCGGCGGTAAGATCGCCAACAGGCTGGCGTCATTTTTTTGGAATTATGACCATGGCGGTTACTGCCATGTTCATCCGCCGCCTCTCTGTTCCGCCCGCCAGGGTGGAGACGACCGCTGGGCTGGAGACCTGGGTCTCCAGCCCGGCGGTCGTCACTATACCACCGGCGGTATTTGGACCCGGCTTACCGCCACGGATTTCCTGCGGTTGGAACCGCCATGAAATCCATGGCAGTAAGCACTATCAGTGGCAGGGAATTCCTTCCCTGGCACTGATAGGGGTCTCCCCCAATCCCCACCCTGACTCCCTCCCCTACACCCCCTGCCAACCCCCAAAGGTGGCAGGACCCCCCTCCCCACCCCGACCCCCAAAATCACATCACTCATGCACACACGACACGCAGGCACCACCAACACACATACATGCTCACACACCGACATACATGCCAACATCCACACACAGTCAGACACGTACACCCACATTCAAACATACACGCACACAACCATACAGACATACCTACAGACATACATGCACTCATTCCCATACTCACAACACCCCCACAAGCATACAGGCACTTACACACCCCCACTACATACACACACGCACACCCCCATGCACGCACACAACACCCCCTCACGGACGATCGACTTACCTGGTCCGACGATCCTCCGGGAGGGGACGGGAGCCATGGGGGCTGCTCTGCCGACACCACACCGTCAACAGAACACCGCCACGCCGAATCACAGGACGTGATTCGGTGGGCGGTGTTCTGTTGACGTGGCGGTGGAGGTGGAGCAACCTCCACTTGCCCGCCAGTATGGCTGTTGGCGGCTCTCTGTCCGAAAAAGGACGGAGAGCTGCCAACAGTCATAATACGCCGAGCGGAAAACCGCCACCACTGGCGGTCTTCAGCACGGCGGTCCCTCGGCGGTCTTCACAAAAGACCGCCAAGGTCAAAATGACCCCCATAGTCTCAGGAATAAACTTTCTGTTACCTCAAGACTATCCGTATACAGATACAACCCTTCAGATTAGACCGACCATTATATATCAAGGAAAGAAATGCCATTGCTATATTATTTCTTAGCTATTTTAAATAGCAAAGGCCATACCTGTTGGGTAACAGGGAACTTCGCAAAGCTGTGTGACAGTCTATATAGTATTCAGGGTATAAACCATAAACAGATGATTAATGTATGTAAAACTACATTACTTGCAATAAAAGGGGCACTACAATGCGTCTTCAGAGGATGTACTATTAAAACAAAACAGAAGTAAAATAATCTATTTAAAACTGAAATACAGGGTATAATTCAGGAAGTATATAAAGTAACCAGCAGGAAGCGGGCAGTTGACCATTGCTGGAAAACTGTTAGCTGGAGTCAGGCCATAGAGAAAAAGTGTCATTCAAAAATCAGATATTACAGCTTGCTCTTCAAGAGTACAAGAGAGGGATAATCCTGATAGCTGGTGAAATGAAGCTGCATGTTTTTGCACCACCCCCTGAGAAAGATTATTTTAGTATCCTTTTCTTACTGAAGAAGTTAGTTTCAAAAGAAGGAAATCAGTACTCCTAAAGTAGTGGAGTCCTCCTAACCTGTGTTTTATGGTCTGTGCAGGTGAGTGTGAATAGATGTCTGGCTTTAATGGGAATCCATTTGAGTGTCATAGTACTGGTGCCACGTGCTAGCAGTATTATGTACTAGCAACTATTCTATTTGAGATGTGTTAGGGCTCTCATAAGAGGAGCACATGAATCTTGGAAATACCAGTGAATAAGAACTTTCATAGTCTCATAGTGACCTAGAGGCTGCCATACCATTTTGAAATTTTATTTCAGAATATAAGATTTTATTTCTATAAATTTCAAACTACACACCTTTTGCTATGGGATTATTGTGGGCTCGTAGGATAAGATTTTTGTCAAATTTGAAGCCCAAGGACTTGGCGCACTGATGAAGGAACTACCTGAGGCAAGGCCGGACTGGCCGTACCCGCATTGGGCATTTCCTTTGGAAGCTGGAAGGGCTGGGGAGGCTTGTGTAACTAGGAGCCTATTGTGTAGCAGTGCATCAGTTGTAAAGCACTGCAGAGTTCTGTGTATATCCTACAGTTATCAAGCAACAATAAAAGTGCCAAGATAACTTTGGTGATTAATGTACCTACTGGAGAGAGATCAGGGTTTGTCTAGTGACAGTTTTGACTCACTCATCTAAGGTAGGGCAGAGGAATACTGTGCCTTCTGCAAAGAATGTGTACTATGCAGATCCCAAAATATTACTTTATGTGCAGTCCTCAGTGGGTTATTGCTTTTGTCACATAGATCCTTTTGTTACTGTGCAGTTCATAAATTACAATCATAATACAGCACACTGAACTATGATCTGTTACCAAGAGCTAAATGCAAACTGCATGGTACAGGTTAAAAATGTTTCTTCTGTCTTTGATTATCCTGTTTTTGCTAAAAAGGCTTCATTTGGGTAGACATACATTGTCATTAGTAAAGTCAACCCTACCCTTCGTGTTATGTTCTGAATCCTGAGTTTATGCTTCTCCAGACTAACCACTCTGAAAAATGCCTCCCAGTATCAATGACATGCGAACCCTACCTCTTGTAGCCCCCCCTTGTCAACATTTGTTATACACAGATTTACACATACATGATGCATTGTCCCCCTATGTGTGTGTATGATATAAAGTGCTCCAACACCTTTTGCTGGTAGGAGAGTCTCTATAAAACAAATGAAATGCATGTGGGAGAGGGGCCATGGAGGGATGAGAGGGTCTGTTAGACGGTGAAGGTGAGGTAATCATTGAAGAACCCCAATAAAGATTGCTGTATCCTGGTGCACTGCAAGGTCATCATTTAATATGCTTTAACAACTAATACAGTTGAAAATATAATAAAAATGTGTTGTAGAATGCAGTTTTTGCCATTTGTCCAATTTTCTTATGCACCCTATAAGGGCTCTGAAACAATTGCCAAGGCTGCGTTGGGTTTCCTGTCTGGCACTGACTGAGGCATGAAGTCAAAAAATCTAACCAAGATTGTACTAGAACAGCATTATAAGGAGACAATCAGTAAAAACTCAGTTTTAAGTGGGTTCAATTTATGATGATGATAAGTGATTTGAATCTATAGCTCAGTGCTGTTGGTGTAAAAGTGAAATAGAAGCGATCCTAGAGGTTCCATATATAGGTGAACAAGTTAGGGAGAGGATTGAACATTAGGGGATGCCTTGTTGAAGATGGGAGGGGCTAGAGGGGTCTTCAGACATTTTTATGTATCATGTAGTCTGAAAACCTTCTTTTGTTTTTACGAAAATAGCTGCTATATATAGAGATTTGACACAAACCTTTTTAGCCATTGGCTTGAGACACTATCAATCACATTTTGGATCAGCCCACTGAATACATTAAATGAGGTAGTGAGTCAGCCTTCTTTAGTTATTGGCCTGGCTGCCACCGTCATTCACTTTTTGGATATGCACATAGGACAGGCATTCGTGGTTTGGAACGTCACAATGTTTGAGTGGCAGTGTTTTTACTGTGTACAGCCGCATAGCTTCTGGTTGGTATACAACTATATGAACATGCCTAGGTGTTCACCGTACATTCTTGCTTCCAGTTTGCCACAAATGTCTGAAACTTCAGAAGCTTGTTTTGATGTAAATTACCTTTTGGTTCACCAGGGCGCACTATCCCATTCGCTTTGGTAACTTTGCATTGTTTTGCTCTCTTCCTCTATAGAACTGTATGGCTCTTGGCCATTTTATGTATGTTTGTATGTGACCAGCATGCTTGGTGGTTTGCTGTTCTGTGAGTCTTGTTTCTTCTGTTATCTGCTGCTGATGGCCCAGGGGTGTGCATGGCAGCCTTCACAAATTCTGGTCCACCTTATGAAGAACTTACTTCAATTCAGTAATTTGGTCAGGCAGCTTAAGGTAGAAAAGAGTTTTGGAGATCTGCTTCAGCTGCCTGCTCCCCAGCACTCTCCAGCTAGTTTTATTCTTTGTGGAAATGAGCGACACATTATATTTAACAGATAATTTTGTCACAGTCATGCAACTCATGCCAGTAAACATGGGTAAGTGGTGAGTCATTCCAAAAATATATACAAATATTAAGTTGTAAATCCTTCTTTTCTAGGAATGTGCATTTGTTTAGGAGCAGTCTAATAAAAAACAGAAAGAAACACCAGTGTCAAGGAATAAGAGCACTGCTGTGTCTCAACACTCTAACTGCATTTACCATAATGCACTGGAGAGGACTGGAACAGACCTGTGACCATGCGACCTCCTTTCTTGTCTCCCTCCTCCATGCTCTTTGGTTCTTCGGCTTCTTAGACTTGTCCAGCCTCCATGTGACCCTGTGTAACTTTTTCTGGATCTCGCAGTCAGGTATGGCGGATGGTTCATGGATCACACCTAATCTTCAGGCAGCTGTGCCAGCGAGGTGGGGACCACGTCAGAATGTTGAATCCTTCCCAATCTCTTGTGAATCTTGTTGGGTGAAAGAGAGGCACAACACAGACCACTGACACTATATTGTATGTGAAAAAGGCTGCTTTATTGAAACAGGTTTGCATCACATGAAATTTCCTAGGAATACTGCCTTAGAAAGCTAAATTCTCACTATGGCCCTCATTACAACCGTGGCGGTCGGTGTTAAAGCGGCGGTAATACCGCCAGCAGGCCGGCGGTAAAAAAAAGTGGGATCCTGACCACGGCAGAAACCGCCAACACAGACAGCCACTTTAACACTCTGACAGCCACGGCAGTAGCAACAAACACCGCAGCGGTCACCGCCAACAGACAGGCGGAAGACAATGTACCCCCCACCCAATTACAACCTGCCTATCCGCCAGCTTTTCTGGGGCGGTATAAACGCCTTCGGGTGGAATCAGAACACAGAAGGGAAATCACTCACCTCTCAACACTCAACAAAGAACCAGGACGCCATAGAGCCCGAGTTACAGGTCCTGCCCATGCTGGTCTACCTCCAAATCCACCAGGAATATGAAAGGCAGCGGTCGACGACCATGGTGAGTGCTGCAGCTAGTACACAGGGGAGGGGGGAGGAAAAAGAGAGTGACACACACACAACCCCCCCACCCCCACCCACAACACCATACACACAAACACATGCATCAACATTACATTTACACCCTGTAACCTCCTGGAAGAAAGCAAGGACAAAAGGAATTGAGTTAAATCAGTGATATTTTAGAAATAGGCAGATATACATAATGAATAGAAAAACAGTATTTACAAAAATATACAATATGTATTCCCTTCCAAATGTCCGTGAGCCACTGGGCCAAAAATCATGGGCCAAGCCCACACTTGACTCCTGCCTCAATACAGAGAGAACACTGCAGGGCCATCAGGTCAAAAACACACAGGCACCTCAGGGAGACGGGGAAGGGGAGGGCACCTCAACCGGAAGATGGAATAACACCACTGCTCCTGGAGAGGGCTCCATGCCCACAGCGATGTCTTGGGGAGTGCAAGACCACAGTCTCTCAAGTGGGTGGGTTGCCCACTACTTGGTCCTGGGGAGTGCAAAGCCACAGTCTCTCAAGTGGGTGGGTTGGCAACTGCTTGGTCCTGGGGAGTGCAAAGCCACAGTCTCTCAAGTGGGTGGTTTGCCCACTGCTTGCTCCTGGGGAGTGCAAAGCCACAGTCTCTCAAGTGGATGTTTTCTTCCAACAGTTCTGGAGGGGGCTTTGTGCCCAGTGTGCTTCATCCTGCCAAGGATAGGGTGAGTAGATGCCTTTCTCCACTGGTTCTGGAAGGGGCTTTGTTCCCAGTCTGCTTCATCCTGCGAAGGATAGGGTCAGTGGATGCCTTTCTCCACTGGTTCTGGAGGGGGCTTTGTGCTGAATCTGCTTCATCCTGCCAAGGATAGGGTGAGTGGATGCCTCTCTCCACTGGTTCTAGAGGGGGCCATGTGCCCAGTGTGCTTCATCCTGACAAGGATAGTGTGAGTGGATCCCTTTCTCCACTTGGGGTGTGGCAGTTCACACTCCCTCACCTGGGTGTCTGAGGCACGAGATTTGTAGGGAACAGGTTGCATGATAGTCAATGGAGGCAGGGCTAGACTCCATCCTGCGGCAGCTAAGGCTGCAAACTGGTGGTGGTGAAGGTGCTGGTGGGGGTGCTGCCAGTGGTGGTGGGAGGCTCCAGCCCTCCCCCTGCAGCCTCAGACGGCTGCCCACTGGGGCTGCAGCTGCTGGTAGTGACCCTACTGTCAGTGGTGCAGGTGGTGGTGGTTGCTGCAGTGCAGGTGGCGGTACTGGTGGCGGTGCTGGCCGTGGTGCAGGTGCCGGTGCTGCCAGTGGTGGAGGGAGGCTCCAGCCTTTCTCCTGCAGTCTCGGACGGCTGCCTACTGGGGCTGCTGCTGCTGCTGACAGTAGTGGTGCTAGCAGCGGTGCAGGTGGCGGTGCTTGCGGCGGGGCTGCTGCCGGTGCTGGCCGCGGTGCAGGTGGCAGTGCTGGCGGTTGTACTGGTAGCCACCAGGGCTTCACCCGCAGGCTCAGATGGCTGAAGTGCCTTGCCTGGTGTTTTCTGCCCCTTCCTCACCTTGGCAGATGGTGGTGTGACCTTGGGTCTGGCTGCTGGAGTTTTTGAGGAGGCCTTGCTGGGTGGTTCATGCTCCTTGGCCTTGGTGCAAGCTGTCCCCTTCTTCACCTTGGCAGGTGGTGGAATGGTTTTGTCCTTTGCAGGGGTTGCTGGCACACTGGCTGGCCTGACGGGTGGCCCCTTTGAGCCTCCGTGAGTTGCAGGTACCACAGCGGACGTCGACTTGGTGGCTGAGGTGCTGGCCTGGGTTCTGGACACCCTGGCCTGAGGGAAAGGATGGGGGGAGGGGTAGGGAAGAGGTCAATGTTTGCCAGGAAAATCTTCTTAGAGATACTGGGGTGGGAAGAGGAAGAGGATTTGGGAGTGGAGGAAGAGGGAGTGGTTGTAAGAGGTGTATGTCTGCTGACTTTGGGTTCAGGTGCATGAGCAGGATGCTGTTGTGAGGTGGATGGCTGTTGGGTGGGTGGCTGTTTTTGCTTGCGTTTGTGTACTTTGGGAGGAGGGGTCACAGACACACTGGGAGAGGACACAGGGTACATGTGAATGGATGTGGGGGTGGTGACTGCTCGTGAGGGGTGTGTTGTGATGGGCGTGCTGGTGATGGATGTAGTGGATGAGGATGTAGTGCACGCAGGTGTGAGTGAAGACGCTACTGGGCGGGAGGTGGACGATGAGGAGGAGGGGGACACAGTGGAGGCAGTGAATGTTGGTGTGTCTGCATGGGGATGGTGCTTGTGTGAGTGCCTGTGAGATGACGTGTGATGTTTGTGTTTGCCTGAGCCACTTCTGGCCGTTGATTTCGGTGAATGCTGATCTGAAGGTGTGCTTGGGATAGGCTGGAGTTGAGGGAATTGAGTCTGGTTGAGGAAGTTGGAGGGGGGAGGCTAGATACAGGTACAAGGGCTGCCATCAGTGTTGAGGGCAGAGCCAGAAATCCTCTTTGTTGGGCCGCCTCACCATAGTGAATACCCTCCAGGTATACATTTGTTTGTTGCAAATGCCTCTCAACATCGTGGATGGCATTCACTATGGTTGACTGCCCAACATTGAGGGATCCCAGGAGGTCAACAGCCTCCTCACTGAGGGCAGCAGGGCTGACTGGGCAGGGCCTGAGGTGCCTGGGGCGAAGGAGATGCCCACCCTCCGGGGTGGCAGGCACGGGAAACACACTGAGGGGCTGCTGGGAGGGTGGTGCTGGTAGGGGGGGCTGGCGGCTGTACCTGTTGTTTGGGTGGGCACAGAGGTGTCCACTACCACCAGAGAGCTTCCATCGGAGGAGGAGACGCTGTCTGTGGTCTCCCCTCCTGTCCCCATTGTGGTGCTCCCCTCGCCCTCCATCCCACTGTTGCCCTCACTGTTGGTGGATTTGTCCTCCAGGCCCATGTGGGATGCAGCTCCCTCCGTCGCCGGTGCCTCTGCTCCTCTGCCAGATGATGCTAATGCACACAAGGACAGGGTGACAAAAAGGGTGGGAGAGACAGAGGATACACTTGGTCAGTGCCAGCAACAACACTACCGTTGGTGTACACAACACACAGGAAGCAGCCCTATGCACTAGGCCATGCACTACCAGTTACTAAGATAGTCACCAGCCCATGGGATACAATGCCTACCTCCAATAGCTGCACACCTGAAATCCACAGGACCCTGCCCAGTAATAGATATCCGCTAACACTATTGGGGTAGGAGTGCTTCAGAGCCTGCCCAACAAGGAACCTACCCTGCCATCTTCGCCTTGGCCTAAGAGCACGCATAGCCCACATCCCCCACCCAGGTAACTCTTAACGCGGGCAAAGTCAAGATTCTGAATCTGTACTCACCCCCTTGTGGCTGCTGTGATGCCTTCAAGCACCCATCAAACTCCGGATAGGCCACCGCCAGGATGCGGAACATCAGGGGGGTCATGGTGCGACAGGCACCCCTTCCTCGTTGGGAGGCCAGACCTAGCTGGGCCTCCGTCGTCTTCTTTGCCCAGCAGCGCAGACCCTCCTACCTTTTGCGGCAGTGGGTGCTCCGCCTGTCACCCTAGTGGGGTCCCCTAGGGTCTGCACCTCCTTGGCGATAGCACGCCGAATACCCTTTTTCTGGTGGGCGCTGACCTACATGGAAAAGACAGCAGAAAAGTGAATTAGTCAACCGTCCGGACCATCATACTCATGGCCCACCAGATCCCTCCCATCCCCTGACGCTCATACATTTACCACCTTACATGCAGCACTCTGGCCAGGACGCCTCTGCCCCCCCCCCCCCACATGTGGCTTACACACAGAGCACTCCATACATTCATGGCCCATGCATCATGCTCACAGTGTACTCACCTGTTTGTCTGGAGGACCGTAGAGTAACGTGTAGTGGGGTAGGACCCCATCCACCAGTTTCTCCAACTCCTCCTTGCAGTATAGGTCCTCTCCTGTTGAAGGTCAGCTAGCAAGTGAGTGAACAGATAGAAAATGGCGGTCACGTCTGCAGTGGTGCATACCGTCACTGCCGGCTTACATCGCCATTGGCTCCTGGAACCCATAGGGCCCAATGATAACCAATGCGAAGTTGCACGGCGGTCTTCGACTGTCTGTGGAGACGGCACACAACGCCAGTGGAATTACCTCATTTCCACTTGTCCCTCCTCACAGGTCAGGCATCTGCCATTTCAGGGGGGCACAGGGCATGGCACCTAACTGAGTCACAGAAGACATTGGCACAGCAACAGATTGTCGGATTCATATGCTGGTTCTGTAAAGGAAAGAAATTATCATTAGTGCAATAGTGTGTGAATATGACCCTCTGCTCACCGTTTTCTTTCATAGTCTTCAACCGCTGAGGCTGAATATGTGATGGCAGCATCCTCTGGTGTACAGACCCCCCCTAGTGCACCTTGCAACAATGGAGGACAGACACATTAACATAACCTACAGACTTGATCGTGCCACAATCCAAGAACTGTGTGCCCAATTGGAGCCAGACCTGATGTCAGCTATCCGCCAGCCCACAGGTATCCCCCTTCTCGTGCATGTCCTGTCAGTGCTCCATTTCCTGGCAAGTGGTTCCTTCCAAATAAAGTGGCCATGGCATCAGGGATGTCTCAGCCAATGTTTTCCAATGTGTTGACCAGAGTGTTGTCAGCCCTGCTGAAACACATGTGCAGCTACAATGTATTCCCCCAGGTGGAGGATTTGGCCACAGTGAAAGCTGACTTTTATGCCCTGGGACATATCCCCAACATCATTGGTGCCATTGATGGTACACATGTGGCATTTGTGTCCCCCCCCCCCCCCCCCCCCCCGGAGAAATTAACACGTTTTCAGAAATAGAAAAAGCTATCACTCTATGAATGTGCAGATGGTGTGTTTGGCGGACCAGGACATCTCCCATGTGAATGCCAAATATCCTGGCTCTGTGCATGACGCCTTTATCTTGAGGAATAGCAGCATCCCATATGTGATGGCCCAACTCCAGAGGCACCGGGTGTGGCTAATAGGTGAGCCCAGGGTCCACACACAGTATAAGTAGGTTTCTGGGTATGGGTTTGTCCCTAAGGGCATTGACCCTGTCCAAGATCCTCCGCCATAGCTCCATCTTCCTTGCAATGGAAGTCTAATGCACCTGTAATTCGAATAGCTGTGGCTCCACCCGGATGATTTCCTCCACCATGACCCTTAGCTCCAGCTATGAAAACCTGGGATGTCTTTGGGGTGCCATGGAGTGGTGTGAGTGATATGTGTGAGGATGTGTGGGGTCATGTGTTGGTGTGTGCTGTGAGGTGCGTGGATGGTGTATGGGTGAGGGTGTTATGTGGCTCAGATTGAGTGGGTGCTCCTGGCTTGTGTCTCTCTCTGTTGGCAATCTTTTTTTTATTGAAAGGGTTGTGGGCAATGTGGATGTGTGTTTTATAGTGTTGGGAGTGTGTGGGTGTAGTGTCTGTATGTGTGTTAGGTGTGTAGTTTGAATTGTTCAATGTGGTGGTGTTTTGTAAATGTGTGTTTATTTTGAGCACGGTGGTGTGTCGCGCCAATGGTTTACCACGGTTGAAAGACCGCCGCGGTGATTCGTGGGTCGTGATACTGTGGGCATATTCCTGTTGGCGTAACGGTGTGGGTTTTGCTATCACCAATTTATCACTGACCTTTGGTCTGGCAGACTTGTGTGTGTGTCTGTATAGTGGCGGATTTCTCTGTGTGGGTCTTAATACCGATAGCGGAATACCGCTGAAGTCACAGTATGTTGGCGGCCGTCAGTACAGCGGTAGGTGGCATTTATCGCCAGGGTTGTAATGAGGGCCTATATATTTAACTCACTTAGCATTCCTACCCCCAACCTGTAAAGTCCCCCCCCTCCCCCCCAAAAAAAAATAACGTGCCCGGAAAGTATCTATGTCATGGCCTACAGCACTCCTGTAATTGTAACACTTTAAAGTTCTCCCCCATTTAACACTGAAACTATTAGCGTCACTAAATGAACTTTCTGTGATGCAACCTTTAGCTTACTGCCTCCTTCCAGTGTGATCTTGTTCAAACCCTCCCTTTCAGCCTCATTCGCATATGTCAACAACAATAACCTTGTCTAAGCCTCTGAAAACTTGTGGGCCAACCGCCGACACCTCTCACTTGCCTCAAGCGAGAACCATCAACAGCCATTAATCCCTGCACACACGGTCCTAATAATGCTGCACAAATTGACCCAAACTGATCCTGTGTGCCTGGAAGTCCTAAACTAAAGGGTTGGCAGGTGGGAAAAGCTTTGTGGGTGCAATTGATGGAAATGACTATCTATATAGCCTTAAGCTACATCTTATAATTGATGTAGCCCACTGATGCACAGTTATTTAGACTGTGCCTCACTCCCTCAGTGCCCCCGGGGACAGACCTCTCGCTGGTTGACTGTCACCCAAATCCTTTTTGGGTGAACAGGATGCACAGCACAGACCACGGACACTATATTATGTGTGAAAAAAGCTGCTTTATTGAAACAGGTGCACATCACAACAAATTTCCTTTTCATACACCTTACAAAACTAAAGCGTCACTATACATTTACCTCACCTATCATTCCTCCCCCCTTTTAGGTTTCCCCACATTTTAACAGTAAAACTATTGACTTCACTGAACTGAACTTCCTATAATGTAAGCTTTAGCTTCCTGCCTCCATCCGGTGTGAGCTTGTTTACACCCTCCCTTTTAGCCTGGTTCGCCTATGTCAACAACAATAACCTTATCTAAAGCTCTGCAAATTTGTCGGCCAACCACCACTAGAAAAAGGCACTAGTTTGATTATGTCTCCCACCCCACGCTTCTGGATCACTTCACATTTGTAATTTCAGAGTCCAAGACAAAACTCCTTCATTTCAAACAGATAGAGGTGCATCTCAAACCAGGAAAGATGTAAACCATTGCTCCTAAACAAAAAAAAAACACTGCTTCAAAATGTAGCTCTGTATGTGCTGCTGGTTTGCTAGCACCTCTCCACACCCTCCTGGAAATGATCTCAGTCCATTCAACAACACAAACTGACCACTGAGATTTTATTTCCCTGAGGTCCTGTTTCATGGATCGCAGGAGTGACAGCCCTTTTTCTCCCACCATATCATTTTTGACTAGATGTATTAATAAGATGGCAGGACAGACCGTCCTCCGGTGCAGCTTATTCAACATAGACAACTCACACCCCTTTTACCATGCCAGACCATCATAAGGGAATTCTCATCAAAACTCAGGCTACATCCCCCAGCGCTCCTCTCAGCTTCCTGCTCGACCCATTTCACCAAAGAACGTCTAATGATCCACACTAGCAAGGCGGCAGACAGCTGGCCCGGGGCCGAACCTGAAAAGGAAAAATGCAGTATGAGGACTTATGGAAAATACTTGTTCCCCAATTCCCATTTTCCTATCCTGACATATTGTTGAAAACAATAGGAACACCATCCACCCAATCCCATGGTTTGCTCCCTGACCCAACCCCTCCTCCATGCCTCCGTAACTGCCCCGATGTGAAAGGAGTGTGTGCGTTTCAGTGGCCACCAAACTAGCAAGCGCTTTTCTCTGGATCGCCAATTACTGATAGGCAGTAACAGAGTCACCTCTTTGATGTTCGCTGTTAAACTTTGCTTCCGAAGCATCTTACCACATATCAAAGGGCAAAATTCTGTCATCTGCCACGCTGGCAACAAAATAGTAGATCCTTTGACCTCTGGTCTCCCTGTGATCTACGCAAGTGGATTGACACCTGCTCTAGCTGAAAACTGACTTCCTCTCACAACAACCCCCTACTACCTCCGCCCCCAACAATTCTGATATCCTAAAATCCCCAGAGAACATCTATGTCATCAAAGTAGTGAACAAAGTAGTTTCCTGCGCAGATGAGCAAATGGTTGGTAAAACCAACCACCTAACAAAAAGCCTGCAATGTAAGTGGCTTCCTCTTTTTCCCCACGGACCTTGCTTCCTAGCCCAGCCTTCCAATAACCTCAAAAAGTCCTATCCGCGCATACAACCCTATTTGCAAAATGTAAATGACCCAAGAGTATTTGTACCTCCCTGACCATGACTTTGGGGTTTCCCAGCATGGAGTCCAGCAGTAATCACATCCCCACTTATTTTATTGGCCGGAAGGCGAGCCTCCATGACCTCAGAATCCTGCTCAAGTCCTGAAAACAAAAGGTTCTCTGTGGTCCCACTGTCTTCTCAGGTGCCAGAGGGACCCCAACATTCTCCACGAGCTCTTATAAACTTACCATCAGTCACAAGCAGGCAGCAGAGCAAGAGTCTGTTACAAAGGAAAAATTGGTAGTGGGTCACCCAGTCATGCCCAGTGTACCACGTGAATAACCTTTATAGAACAGAGCTAAACCGCTCAAACGGAGGACATGAGATTGAACAGCCATATGGGATAGCTTTGTCCACATACCATTTACCATCTAATTGAACACCCAGTAACTGAAAATCCCCTTAGTATTTGGGTAGTAACAAGAAAGCTGATTTAATGTCATATTTTGCAACATGTCCACCTACCCCTGCTTGCTCCACCAGTGCCTTTGCCACATCTGCTGATGAATAGGACACTGAAGAAATCTCCTCACCAGTAGTAATTCACCATCTGCCATTCAGACCAAGACAGATGCTATGTGAGTCGGAACTGTCACAGTTCTTTCTTTAGAACCACCCCTATCGGGAACACAATCAGGTTCTCCATTGGCCAGTCATCGCAAGGACTAGCCATCCTACTCTCTCTCACTTCCTTCTGCAATTTTTCTTGCACCACCTGCGGATGTGCCCTGATTGACTTTAGATTTTCTGCCTATCAAACCAATCTAAAGCCCTCGTGACCTAAACAAAAACATCGCTGAAATTCCTCCTGCAATACTGCTGCATCCTCCTAGTTAGGGTAGAACCCAGCCAGAATGTTACCCTGTCCAGTTTAGCTGGCGTACAAGCCTTTTTCCCTGATCCCTGTGCCTCCTGGCCTCCCTGTAGTTTCCGATCCCATGTTGCCCCCAAAGTCAGCTGCCATTGACTGGCATTCTCCCGCTGTGGAACAGGGAACAAGATGTCTCCTCAGAGACCTCAACTAGGAGGTCGTATAGGTCTTGTCTGATCACCCCTAAGAGGCTCCTATCCAGATTGGTCCGAATCCCTGATTAGTGCAAGCTTAGTAGCCCACCTCCAGAGCATTTTTAAGAGCAACGATTAGTGTAATCTTAGGACAGACTATTTATTGCCTTTCTAGCCATTTATTAAGTGGGGCCCAGAATTTATATTTCTTATTCTCCTCCTCATTCACCTTTACATCAAGTATTAAGTTATAAATAAGCAAATCTTTTCACTCCAAAAGAGTCGAGGTTGAAAGCACGAATCCATTTCTTGCATATCTCGCTCCTGGCCAGTAGAATCATATAGAAAAGCAACTTAGTACTGTCTATATTTAACTTAATTAAATCCAGCAGACATCCAAAAATAACTAAAAGGGGGCTTACTTGACAATCTATAGATAGGATTTTATTGACTGTTTCACCAACCTCTTTCCAAAACAGGCTGAGCTGTGGGTACTACCAAAACATATTTAGATCATCTGCGGAGTCCAGGCCACATTTTTTAACAACTAACCAAATTACCTTGCTTCAGTTTAGACAACGTCTCCGGACTCCAAAAGGCCAGGTGGATTGAAAACAAATGAGCTCTTCTTAAACGGGCAGGTTTAACTGTAGTATACAACAAAGTAGTAGATGCTTGCCATAATTCTCCTATATGTGATCCTGGCAAGTAATCTCCCCAAATTTCTCCTGGCATGGTGAATTCTCCTTCTGTAGCTTCCATCAGTGTCCAATACCATCCCACCACTTCTTTCTTCAGAGGGAGATTCTGATGTAGTAGTTCTTCTACCTCGTTTAAGCCCCCCCACCTCCTCTTTAACACTTTTCACCCAGCTCATCATCTGAAGATATTTAAATTTTGAGTGTTTCCCATCCGTCTCCATATTAAGGTCCTCATACGAGATCAAGTCCCCAATATTGCACAGTTGTCCCCATTGCAAAAACCCTGCTTATTTCAAAGACATAGCTAAAGTGTCTTTAGTCCATTCTGGCGAGCCCGGAGAATCCCAAAGGGGCACGTTAAGGTAAGTTGGTGGCCTTCCTTATCACATACCACAGTTTAACTGAGTCCTGCATTATCTTAAATCTCACCTTTTTGAAGTATTTAAGATTTCCGAATTTGTATAAGAAACCCGCCTGTTTTCCATGGCTAAATTCCATCATTACTTTTAAAATCTGCTCCAGTTCTGAAACCCCTGACTCATTCAGTACCCCTCTCATTTTTTTAAACAAAAAATGCCCAAGCATAGTATTGAAGATTGGGCAATGCTAATCCCCATTTCTCCTTCTTTCTTCTCAATTTCTTCCATGTGATACGCACTCCCTTGGAGGCCCATATAAAGCTACTAATTTTGCCTTGTAGCTTACTGAGCCACTCTTTATTATACATCAAAGGCACTGCGTTAAGAATGAATAACAGTTTGGGTAATAACATCATTTTAACCAGATTAACCTCCCCTATAAAAGTAAGGGGTAAATTGTCCCAAGTCTTCATTAGCCTGCGGGAATCCCTCATAACCCTCATGATGTCCATTTCTGCTATTTTGTTTATATCTTGGGTTAAAGTAATCCCAAGGTCTTTTATCTCCTTCTTAATTGGGACTGCCTCCCCATACGTATTCCAAGCCATGACTTCGATTTTTACATTACTAATCTCATACCCAGCAGTTTTCCCAAATTCCGCTGTCCTTTCTTCTAGGGCTGGTAATGTTTGCTTTAGGTTTGCTGTGTACACCATCAAGTCGCCCGCATAGAATGCAACCTTTCTGCACCAATTCCCACATCTAAACGGGGCTATCCTCATCTCTTGTCTAATTTTGCAGGTCAGGGGCCCCATATAGAGGTTAAACAGGGGTGGAGATAATTGATACCCCTGCCCTGTTCCCCTTCTAATTTTAAAAGAACGGGATAGGGTACCATTAACTACTCTTGCATCCGGGTTTTGGTATATCTTCTGCAATGCCCTTATAAATTTCCCCCCCAAATTAAAGACTTCGCAGCAGGTACTAAAATATATTCAGTTGACCCTATCAAACACCCTTGTGGCATCTATCATCACTAAAGCAAGAGGTTCCTTACATGAGTTAGCTAGGTCTGTTGAACATATCACACTCTGTGTCAATTCGTGCAAATATCTAAATTTTAGAAACCCTTTTTGGCCTTCATATATCAGCCTACCTAAAACTCCACCTAACCTGTTTGCCCAAATTTTTGCAAAGATTTTATAGTCGCAGTTTAACAGGGAAATCGGCCTATATGAGCCACAACTCTTACCGTCTTTCCCAGCTTTAGGAATAATGTGATTATAGCCTTGTTCGAAGAGGGGGGAAGCATATCGCCGTCTTCTAAGATATTATTGCACAGTCCCACTAAGATATGCATTATACTATCTCATAAAACTTTGTATATTTCAAAAGGTAACCCATCCGCGCCTGGCGCTTGCGCTTGCCCTAATTTCCTAGATTGTAAACCCCGCTCCACTTCAGCCTGTCCTATGTGTTCATTCAGGACTTCATTGTCCTCCTCGTCCAAAGCAGTTAGACCAAGATCCTTTAACCATGTCTTAACCGTCCCTGATGACACCTCTAAGGTCTCTGTGTAAAGTTCTTTAAATAATTCCAGAAGGACTCCCCAAACTCCTCATTACTCCTACTAGAATTCCCAGGTTCCTGTCTGTCACCTTATTCCTAATGAGATCTGTTCTTAACTTACAGGCCAACAATTTCCCACAATTTTCCCCAGTCTCAAAATGCACCTCCCTATTTGCTTCACATCTCTTCTTGACTCTCTTGTACACCGCTGCAAGCTCATCCCGTCGATGTTGATGTAACTTGCGTAATTTTTCAATTTCCCTCTCATCACAGTCCAGATATGTCAGGTCTTGCTCCACTTGTTGAATGCGTGCTTCCAACCGACTGATCTTTTCTTCATAAGCCTTCCTTTTGATGGAGGCAGCCCTCATAAGCCTATCTCTCAAAAAAGCCTTAAAGGCATCCCATACCATAGCTGGTGATGATGACCCTGCATTGAGGTAAAAAGAATCCTCTGCATCTACTCTCAATTCTGCTGCAATATCCTCATCCAGTAGTAAAGTTCTATCTAGAGTCCCCCTAATCTGGGTTACCTTCCCCCTTAATCAAATATTCAGAATAACTGCTGAATGATCTAATAAGTGAGCCCCAACATGTGCAATCTCCTCAACACACTTCCTCAGGCTCTTGTCTACTAAAACGTAATCAATCCTAGATTGGTGTCTATATCTTTTGTTGTTTTATGTATATCCCCATTTTATCCCCATCCTATCTCTCCATATATTGTAAATTCCCAACTGAGACATCATAGCTAACACTTGCAATCGTATTTTCCTATTATTTTTTTGATCTGCTACCTGAAGATTTGTCTAATTCATAATTCAGCACTACATTGATGTCCCCCATCCATATTATAGGATTGTGAAATTGCAACAAGTGCCAGAATAAATCAACCAAAGTAGTGGTGTTATCCTTGCTAGACCCATAGTAGCCCACCAAAGTAATCGCAGAGTCAAATGCCACCAGTTTCCCAATTACCCACCAAACTGCCTTATCCACTGACCCTGTCTGAAAAGAAATATTAACTAAGATAGCCACCCCTTTTCTACCCCCGTCCTCGGTGATGCTTACAATCTTCTGTAGCCATCTGCATGGTTTGAACAGGTCAATACATTCTTTATGAGACAGGTGTGTTTCTTGCAGAACTAACACATTAGCTAGGGCGTCTTTCAAGTTTTGCAACAACCTTCTTTGTCTGTTCCTTACCCTTAGACCATTAATGTTCCAAGACAGGAGTCTCAAGTAGTTTTCCTTTATCATCTATATACTACTCTTAAGACCCAACACAGGTAACCACCTGCAAACACCCCTTCCTTCACTAAATGAGGACACTTTTTTGTTTTTTCCCACATGCTCCCCACCCAGTGTTCACCCCCTCCCCTTCTCCCTCCCAACTCTGCCCAACCCCACCCCACCCCCAACTCCTAGTACCCTGGGAGAACCCACTCTACTTCCTTTCTCTAGGCTATGTCGCCTTAGGAGGTTCCCCCTGGGCGCAGGCTTACAAGTTACCAAAAGTCCAGTCTGACTTTATCCATATTGGCTGTCGTTTTCTAACATTTTGATCAGACCATCTACTTCTCTACTTAGACACTTTGTTGTTTGCCATTACTTTCAAGGAAGCCGGGAATTTCAGTTGAGCAATAGCTCCCAACCCCTTCAATACATCAATTCTTTTTCCCAACTCCCATTGCTTATTTGATATCATACTTGACAAAGCTGATCTGATCTCAAAAAAACAAGTTCTCTCAACCGTTAATGACTTCTTTTTCAATGCAGCTGCTAAAATATGCTCCTTGATTGCATACGTATGGAAGCTGACCAAAATGTTCCTAGGCTTATCTCTGTTCAGGGGTTTTCTAAACAAATCCCTATGCACCCTTTGAATATCACTTGTGTCCAACATGCACACCTTGTTTAATCAGGCTGACTACAAATCCTTTCAAGTCTCTAGCTTCCACACCCTCTGGGACCTTTAAAAGTCTCAAGTTGTTTCTTCTCTGATTGTTTTCCAGAGATTCAAGTTTAGACCAGACACTTTGCTCTCCAGCTTTCGAACTTTGAATTTCCTCTCTATTTTTTTCCACCACAATCTTCAGGTCCCCTACCTCTTCCTCAAGGGCAGGAGTCCTCCCTGCCAAGTTGTTAACCGTTTTTCCAAGAACCTCACTTAGGCTTCTTATCTCCTTCTGGTTATTATTTGAGGTCTAAAACCACCCCTGACCTCTAAAGATAGGGCTCTTAGCATTCCTGCTATATATTGACTGAGAGGCTTTTCTACCGAACCCCACTCCTGCTCTTTCTCACCCCCTTATGACCATAGTAAAGAGGCCTCACCTAGTGGGTTGGTAGACTGGGCCAATTTGATCCTGCTGGTGGGTGCCCCCATCCGTCCTGATACCTTATCCATCCTAGGCCCCTGAGGATCTCTATTCAATGCCCCAGCTGGAGAGTGAGCTGGAAGGCCTTGACAAGAGAGTCTGCCATCTTCCATTTCCCCAAGTCCACCTCTCCCAGGACTTGAAATCTATTTTGACTGCATTCAATATGAGCGACTTGATTTACTCCAGAGTTCCTACATCCACTCAAAGCAACTTTTTTCATATGTACATCTTGTTGTGCAGGCTCCCTCTCTTTCAGGTCCAAGGAGCTAGGCAAAACTCTAAAGTATGTTTTGAAAGGGTTATCCTAGTTCTCTTACTCAATGACCTCCCAGCACGCAGGTTAAGTAATCTTATCTTTCCTTTTGGCAATACTACTGGCTTGTATGACCCTTGGTGCCCTCTTCAGCAAGTCCCATTGTCCCAATGCTACTTTTGGCCCGGCCCGAGCCCCTCTGGCCCTCCCTGTAGTCACCATGTCAGGCTTCCCAAACTCAAGTAATGAGGAGCCTCACAGATCCTTGCCCTCCCCCTCCTCCTCTTCCCCCTCCAGCAGCCTTTCTACTCCCCAGACCCTGCAGGGCCTACAGTATGCTCAAATGCCCTGACTTCCTCAGCACTGTCAGGCACTGCCTCATGGTCCACTTCCACCAGACCAGAGGCCTGTTCCAGGCCTGAATCCCTGTGCTGCGTGATTCTGTCCATCCCTGGGGCCCTGCCATGTCATGTGGGATGTTGGACCTTGCATCCTAACCCTCCCACCAGCGCCATGCCTGGTACCCCATATTGCGGGCCCCCAAGGGCTTGCTTGCATTCCTTTCCCTCCCAAGACCCCGCCCTCACGATCATGACCTGAAGCCCCTCCCCCGCACTACACCAACCTTGCTTTGCTTTGGAGGCCGCTCTGCGAATGCGTGAGTGGCCCCTCATACCTACCTGGTCTTTTGGCATGCCACCAGAGGGCAACAGGGTAGGGAGTACACAAGTACTGCTGCGGCTACTTCTCCCAATGCATGTCTAGGCGGCCGCCCAGGCGCAGATGGCAAGCCACCTCCCAGCAGCAGATCCATGCGCCTGGCCTCCTTCAGCAGGGTGATTGTCTGCCGAACTTTGTCTTCAGTCATGCTCCCTGAATATTATACGCTTGGGGAATGTAATAAATGAGACTACTGGCCCTTACTAAGTTATGTTGCAGAAAGTCAAATGCTTCCTGGATGCTATTAATGGAGGGTTGTACCGTGTACACCTTCCACAAAACGGTGGATGGCAGCCCTAAAATGGCTAACTATATTGCCTGGGCTAATCCTGGTGACAGATGTGTCCCACTGATGCACAGTCATCTGGACTGCACCTCATTCCCCCAATGCCCCTGAGGGACAGACCTCCTTCTGGTCAGCTGTTCCCCAAACCCCTATTGTCACTGCCGGCCTTTGGTTATCGGTGGGTGCAGGGTCATCTGAGTGAATACATTCATATCTTGGCACGAAAGCCCCGTAGAGATGCAGTGGTTCTCAGAAACTAGATATAGAGGATATGAGGAGCACCTGCAGTAGCGTTAAATCGAGTCTGGCCCAGTTTGTTATTTTTTTAAATTTGGCTTTTTGCAGAGAATACACAGGCTACATATTTATGAGGATAATCCATATTTTATGTATATTTCCTGTTTGCACTTGATGGATGTTTTTCTAACAATAACTAGGTTGAGCTGACTGTCTGGGTCTTCACAGTGCTCTCTCTTCTCAAGGAGTTGGTGTAGTTGAACATTGAACTGGGGGGAGTCAGCATTTTATACTTCACAGCTGGAGAAGTCATCCTCCAACTGGTCGGCTTTTTATGAAAAACATCTGAGCAAGACTGTTGTATAGGAGGCCTATTTCAAGTCGGTTTATCTGTGTCTTGGATCTCTTCCTCCGCTTAGTAGGACCTTGGCCATTTAGAACAGATTAGTCCATCAGATTGGTGGAGACAGCAGCATCATCCATCAAGGAGAAGATATATTCTTGTGCCTTTGATTTGTCTCGCACATACCAGATCACACAAAAATTGGATTAAAAAATCAGACCTGAAACTTGCATAATAGAAACAGGTGAATTGCAGAACAAAGAATGCAGATTGTAACTTGTCTGTGATTATTTTTTTTTTAAATTGAAAACTGGCTCTCCTATTCCACTCCCTTTTTAAGATCTAAACGGTTTGGTAGTGACCTGTTTAACCAAAGTAGATGGAGGCAAAAGGAGAAAAATGTAGGATGGGTGGCCCAATAATAGGTGAAAGGTCAATTCATCTGGATGGAAAAGGCCCCACCTGAATCACTGCATTGTCTAACTCAATCCAGAGGGGTTTTACAAAACATTTTGCTGTAGGTTCAAACCATTCTTCAAATGATAAGGTGCAAAGATTGCCAATTAATGTAATTTCCGGCCAGCTGAATAATCCTGCATCGCATAAAGAAAATCCCAAAGGTTTGATAGATACATTTTCCTTGACAAACCTAGAGAAGGGTCCTTGGTTATCCTCCTCTCTGTATGTGTACCCTTCTGACCATGCAATAGACATACCTGATTATGGAAACAGAGATCATTTCCCCAGTTGTAAGTCATTTACCTCCTCTCCTGTCGTTTCACTGTTAAGAGTAGCATTGTTAGACTCTGTTGAACTGTTACGTTCCTCAACCGTGAATGTAAATCCTAAATTATTGGTAGACTTACTGGATGTTGCGTTAGAAATGCAAGAGACCTTGCAAAGAACATTAAAAGCCTTGGGTGTAGTAAACTCTAACCAACAAAATCAAATGAAAAACAAACTGACAGTCTAAGGGAAATTTCCATTGAAAGTCTTAATGTTTACACCTGCCTACCTACTTTTAAGAGACGTGCTGAAGGAAATGTATCCTCGAGTAACCTGACAAATATGGATAATAATGATCAAGGCAAATTGTCCCAAAGGTCCACAGTCACTCCTGACCATAAAGTCAGCACCAAGAACATATCTCATTGTCAAATGTTAGTAAGAGATATCAATCTTAAGACTGTCTGAAGTTCTCTTCAAATGATAATTGTTCTTTCCTTCAAGATCATAGGAAGTATGTGTCAGAAGGAAACATCAATTTAGGGATCAAATGATCAGTCAAAAGATGTGTTAAAGAGCAGCTCTTTAGTGACACCAAGCAGCTCCATATATTTGCCCTAGCCAGGTAAAGACAATATCTTGGTTAAACTAGTTCCCACTAAAATGGTGAATTTGAAAAAAAAGTCTCACTTTAAGGAGCACAATAAATCAGTTGCCAACCTGTTAGGCAAAATACATTTATCTTCAACTACTGAGCCTAAGAATAATCTGTGCACCTCACTAATCACTGGTCTTCTACTAAAGCAATAGGTTATATCATAACACGAAATGGAAAAAAGCCATGAATTTGTGTCCATTAAATAGATCAAAATTGCTATTTTTTTCAAACACATTCCATTACTTACTGATATATCTTCATGTAGGTTTTCAGAAGAGTGAGAGAGACCATTTTATATTAACTTTAATTGTAAATATCATATGTGAAGCTGAAGATTGAAGTATGGCACTCAGCCTGGTCATAGAAACTCCATTCAACAGTCAGAAGAAGGAGTGTAGTATTACAAACCTTGCTTCAATTAATCATGAAGGTATACGCCTGGAACAAACGGAGTTGGTTTCGTTCTAGTCTCTAAGTAAAACTATTCCCTCAAAAATGGCCTCAAGCCTATCATTACAATTAGAACAGAATATTAAGGGAAGATTTGAGAATATAATTATTATATCAAATAAGTTAAATATGTCTATGTAACTCCCTGCTGTGAGGGAAACAACCATTTTGCTCTGTTAAATTATTCAGGTGACTGAAATTGGCTGATGATTTATAGAATACGGAGTTCTTTCGTACCCCATAAATGTTAAGCTGGGACATCAGTGATTATGAAAAACTAAACGAGGGATACTTAAACCCACTAATAACCTCTTACCCTAACCACATAAGGTTTTGATACCAAATATATGTCTTTTTTCTCTCTAACATACTGAGGATTCTAAAGATACCCTGGGTTTGTGGATTCCTTCAAAGGGGACCAATAGAATATGCAAAATATAGCAAAATTGTGAGTTTTTTCAGAAAAATAGGAAAAAAGTGCCTTGCATAACAGTGCCTGTTGTTTCCCTACAAATGACAATAAACGGTTTCCTGTGCTAAAGGCAACATCTTCCCAGCTTTCAGGAAGATGCAGAGCTGAATAAAAAAAATACTAACATTCTACCCCAGTTTTGGCATTTTTCCAAACCATAGCCCATTTTTCCTATTTTATGTACTCTCAACCTACTTCCAGGTGGTGAAGGGAACCAGTATGAAACCCAAACCCGTGGGTGATCCAGAAAAGCTACAGATTACTGAACATTGGACACAGTTACAAATTCATCACGTGTCATATGTGTAGATCCCTCTGGGTTTTCCTAAAGCATCTAACTGTTGAAATAAAGAGATATTGAAAATGAGTAGTTCACAGGTAGGAGTCTCCGTCACCTTCCTGACTCCGTACTCTCCCCTCGATCACGTAGTACCTGTGAGACTTGTGCCTCTAAGATGGAATGGTCCCTATCGGTGGAATCTATTATGGTCTGAGTCATAGCTCTCCAGGCCAACAGATCATCCCCAACCCTTTCATCCCTTCGAGACCTCCGCATATGTGCTTTCTCATTGCCAGCCCATTCCAACATATCCCTCATATCCAACATATCCCTCCTCCAACCTGCCATTGTTTTGCTCTGCCAACCAATTGCAATTCAGTGATTGGCTACCAGTAGCACGAGCATCGCAAAGCGTCTGCTCAGTTCCTTCTTGTGGGTTATCAGGTAGGAGACGCGAAATGCATTGTTTGATCGTGCGGATGATCCCCCAGCCTGACAATTGTTCATTAAGTTCTAAAATACCTTTTCAATATTCCCCCACAACTGGGCATTGGCAGACCATATGATTAAAGTCTGCAATTATTGTCCGGCAGTTAGCACAGCCCTATAACCTGTCTGAATAAATAATATGTAGTTATTTAGGAGAGAGGTATGCCATGTGTATCATATAATGGTGTGGAAGTTTCAGTCGTGCACACAGTGCCATTGTTTGTTGCCCTGTGTGTATTTTGTGCCAGTCTTTAAGTGAAAGAGGTTCCTCACATACCCACTGCAAGGTGTCCCCAAGTAGAAGAGGGGCACACTGCCTATCTGCCCGTCAAGCACAATATAGGTGAGTTAATAGTATATGACCCCCACCCATTAAAAGCATAGTTAGCAACATCTTTGTGGTGTCAGGCACATCCAGGAATGTGGGCCACAACTGTTGTGCTTTCTCTGCAATTTTGGCATATTGAAGAAATTGTCCGGAGTCCAGTCTAAATGTCTCTGTTGCATCTCATAATGTGATAAAACGACCCTCCGGATATAGGTCCGAAAGCATCAGACACCCCCCTCATGCCATTGTTTGGGCCATCTGTTTAAAGGGGAAGATAATACAGAGATCCAGGTCTGGTGCATACAATACCTGCCCAATCACCCTCCGGATCATTCTTTCCCACAAGCGACCCATAAGGCAAATCAAATGCAGCAGGGAGGAGGGTAAATCTCTTCATCAAAAGAGTTTCCAGCTGATAACCCATGTGTGTGCCATACAATAGTGCCCTCTCCCAGTTAGAATCCATGTATCTAGCCAATGCATAGCATGCTGTAGATGGACTGCCAAGTAGTATCTGGACCCTCTAGCCCTCCTCTTTCCCACTCTCTTTTTAGGGTATGTAGGCTAACTTTGCACCATTTCCCAGCACAAAGAAGCTCTAGTAATAAGTGGTCAATCTTTTAGAACACCAGATGAGGAATTGCATACATGGCCGCTCACATAACATATAGCCAACGAGGTAGGAGAACCATTATTATAAGGGAAATTTTCCCTATCAATGAAAGTTTCAGTGTGTTCCAAAAAGTAATTGAGTGGTGTAGGCCTGCCACAGCACAACTAAAACTGAAGTTTTATGATAGTTATTCTCCTTGAGTGACATGAATCCCAAGATATTTAACATGATCTACCTGTCACTTTAGACCTGTAGGCAGTAGGCATTCCAATGGTAAATCTTTTAAATGCCCCAGGGGAAAGAGTACTGAATTAGTAATATTGACCTGCAGACCTGAGAACTCGAGATCTCCTGAAGGATTTTCAGCATTAGAGACATCCGGTTGGCATGGGTAAACCATTACATCTTCTGCGTAAACAGAGACTACATGTACTGCAGCTCCTATCAGCACCCCCCATCCATGCAGTATCTTTTGAAGACGACACGCCAACGGCTTCACTGCCAGGGCAAATATCAAAAGTAACAAAAGGGCACCTTTGACGTGTACCCCTGTGTAAAAGGATTTCTGAGGACACGTAGTGTCCCATGTGTACCCTGGCTATCCGGGCACTATACAACAACTTGACGCATTGAATAAAGGTATGGCCCAGGCCTATTTTGTCAAGAATATGCCAGACATACTCCCTTCACAAAGAATCAAAAGCCTGTACTATATCTAAGAAGAGTTGAGCTAGAGCATAGGGATCATCACCCAGTTCAGGGGCACGTATGACATGGGTGAGGCGCTCTATATTTCGCAGAGTATTCCTGTGTGTGTGTATAAATCCTGATTGGTCTGTATGGACCAAACGGGAAAGATAGGGCAACAGCCTTGCAGCTAGAATGTGGCTAAGAAGTTTTTGGTCCATGTTAAGCATTGAGATTGGGCGGTACGAATCTGGTGAGGGAGGTCTTTGCCAGGTTTTGGAATTAGCACAACATGGGCTTTGCACATAGAAGGTGGGAGGCATCCCTTGTGTAATGCCTCATCTTATACCATCAGTAATTAACCTGCCAGAGTTCTTAGGATCACCTTATTGAATTTGGCAAAAAACTCTGTCACCACCCAGAGGACTTAGCGCTTTTCAAGTCTGTTATCACACCCAGTAGTTCCTGGTGAGACAATCGGGCTCCAGTACGTCTCTGTCCTCTGGAGACCGACTTGGAAGCATCATGCCTCCCAAAAAGTCAGGGAGCCTGTGTAACTCAGACTGGTCATTCAGTTCAGCATATAGGCGGTCATTCCAACCTCGGCGGTAAAAGGCGCCTACTGCCGTGCAGAAGACCGCCATAACACCGCCGCGGCCGCGGTAAACCAACACGGTCATTCTGACCCACAACAGGCTAACCGACAAAATACAGACATCCACAAAAGTCCGCCACACCAAAGGGCAGCGAGAAACTGGCGATGACCAAACCTCCACCGTCACGCCAACAGAAATACGCCCATGCCATTACGACCCACGAATCCACGCATCGGTCTTTCAACCGCGGTATTCCATTGGCGGTACACACCGCCGCGCTCAAAATACACACACACTTACAAAACACAACCACATTGGACAATTCAAAATACACACACCTGATACACATACAAACAACACTCCAACACACCCATTACAATATAAAACACACACCCACATCACCCACAAACCCACACTTCTAGAGATTCGTGAACACGCACAGAGAAAAGAGATCCGAGCACCCAGACGCGCAATTCACTGTCACCCAGCAATATTACCACGCACTCCAAACTACACACCAACACACATCACCACACTTAGCACCACACAATCCACCCCACACATCACCCACACCACCCCATGGCACCGCAAAGACACCCCATGTTTTCTGAGGCTGAACTCAGGGTCATGGTGAAGGAAATTGTACGGGTAGAGCCACAGCTCTTCGGGACACAGGTGCAGCACACCACCATTGCCAGGAAGATGGAGCTATGGAGCAGAATAGTGGACAGGGTCAACGCTGTGGGACAGCACCCAAGAAATCGGGACGACATCAGGAAGCAGTGGAACGACCTACGGGGGAAGGTGCGTTCCATGGTATCCAGGCACAACATCGCGGTGCAGCGGACTGGCGGCGGACCCCCACCTCCTCCCCCAGAATTTACAACATGGGAGGAGCAGGTCTTGGCGATCCTGCCTCCAGAAGGCCTCGCAGGAGTAGGCGGAGGAATGGACTCTGGTAAGTCAAATCTTAACTACTTCATCCCTCCCACCCCACCAGCTTGCCAAATCATACCCCCACTCCCATCACACCTACTCCTTGCAAATGTCTCACCATCACAACCCACCCATCCCAACACCAAGCCCTGCATGCGACCACAAAGCATGGACAACCATCACCTAAGCATGCCCACTGCACATAACCATCCCACCCCAAACCACCGTCACAAAAACCCCCACACAGGAATGCAAACACTGGGGTACACGGGCACACACCCATTGCACGCTATGGCACACACAGAAGCAATAACCATACTTTTATACCCCTGCAGGACCCGAACGCCACGTCACCGCGCAGGAGGGTCCACAAATGTCCACTCCACCCCCAGAAGAGGCCCACAGTGATGACAGCAGCTCTGTCTCCCAGGATCTAGATGACCAGCCCGGCCCATCGGGGACCTCTGGACAGTCGGTTCCCCTCAGACAGCCACAGGCCACAGCAGACCTTCCCCCCTCTGGGAACACCAGCACAGCACCCACCCAGCGGGCCCATATCTCTGTCCCCAGGACACGTCAATCAGCGGTGTGTCCACGACTACAGGGCACCCAGGTTAACCCACCACCCCAACAACAACAGGGACCTGGGGGCAGTGGTAGTGGGCACACGGTCCAGGGGACAGAGGCCCAGGGAAACAGGGGAACTGGGAGGGCTGCTGTGCGACGGGGGGACAGGCCCAGGGAACCCACTCTCCACGAGGCCCTCTCCTCCATCATGGGAGCCTACCACCACTCCCAGGAGACGATGGCGACGGTCCTGGCCAGGTTTTAGGAGATCCAGCTTCTGCAGGAGCAACAGTATATGGGGTTCAGGGAGGAACTAAGAAACATCAGTTCCGCCATGGGCACCATCGTGGTGGCTCTGAATCAGGTAGTCACCACATTGCGGGACAATGTGGCACCACAAAGGGCTCCTGTTACTAGCATGGACCAAGAACTGCCTACCACCTCTGCCGGCGCTAGTGGACAGGAGGCCCCGACACAAGACCAACAGGCCACCAGAACCCCACCCCCTGCAGAAGGAGAACCACCCCGCAAGCGGGCCCTGAGATCCAGGAAGTAGACAGAGTAAGATGCCAAGACCCCCGCCAGGAAAGGATACCTCCCTGATTGTCATCCCACTGTCCCACATTGACACCCTGTCCAACCTTAAACTGCCCCTGCTCCACTTTCCACAGGCATTTGGACAATGCACCTGTGATACTGATAGTCTGGACTCTGCCATGGACAATCCTCCACCATCACCCCTCACCGATTTGCAACCACCCACCAATTTAGAGCACTGAAATAAGCACACTTATTGCACAAAACAATCTGGAGTCTGGCTGTGATTTTGTACAAATGTATTAGACATGACCGTGCCAAAATGTATATGTACATTGTGATGACAACATACCACTGTCACACAGCTGTAGTCTATGGGGAAACAAAGCAGATGTCACGCAGTGGGGCCCACATCTCTGAAATCGGAAGGGAAAGTCACAACTCAGTTACCATACACTGGGGGAAAAGGTCAGACAGTAGAGAGGTAGTACTCTTTAAGTAAATGTAATATGCCGGTGTGGATCCTTACCTGTGTGTCTTTGGAAATACTGCTGTATTACTGTGTTCCGGTTCTCTATGTCGTCCTCTTCGCCTTCCTCCTCTTCACTCTCCACAGGCTCCACAGCTGCTACAACACCACCATCTGGACCATCCTCCTGCAGAAAAGGCACCTGGCGTCGCAAAGCCAGGTTGTGAAGCATACAGCAGGCCACGATGATCTGGCACACCTTCTTTGGTGAGTACATTCGGGATCCACCTGTCATATGGAGGCACCTAAACCTGGCCTTCAGGAGGCCGAAGGTCCGCTCGATCGCCCTCCTAGTACGCCCATGGGCCTCATTGTACCGTTCCTCTGCCCTTGTCCTGGGATTCCTCACTGGGGTCAGTAGCCATGACAGGTTGGGGTAACCAGAGTCACCAATTAGCCACACACGGTGCCTCTGGAGTTGACCCATCACGTAAGGGATGCTGCTATTCCGCATGATGTAGGCGTCATGCACTGACCCAGGGAACTTGGCATTAACATGGGAGATGTACTGGTCAGCCAAACAGACCATCTGGACATTCATGGAATGATAACTCTTCCTGTTCCTGTACACCTGTTCACTCCTGCTGGGGGGGACCAAAGCAACATGTGTCCCATCAATGGCACCAATGATGTTGGGAATATGTCCAAGGGCATAGAAATTACCCTTCACTGTAGCCAAATCCCCCACCTCAGGGAAGACGATGTAGCTCCGCATGTGTTTGAGCAGGGCAGACAACACTCTGGACAACACCTTGGAAAACATGGGCTCGGACATCCCTGATGATATGGCCACTGTTGTTTGAAATGACCCACTTGCTAGGAAATGGAGTACTGACAGAACCTGCACTAGAGGGGGGATCCCTGTGGGTTGGCGGATTGGTGACATCAGGTCTGCCTCCAGCTGGGCACACAGTTCCTGTATAGTGGCTCGGTCAAGCCTGTATGTCAGTATGACATGTTTTTCCTCCATTGTCGACAGGTCCACCAGCGGTCTGTACACGGGAAGATTTCTCCAACTCCTCGCATGTCCCAGTGGACGGTGCCTATGAAGGACAACAGCGAGCACAGAGTCAATAAACCCACAGGTACGTTCCCACAGCTTGCACATAACACGATTCCCAATGCATAGTATGGCTTGTATGAGTGTCGATGGAAGGCCTAGGTATGTGTGACGCAGTAGAAATTAAGCCATGTGGGCCCTTGAAATGGCGGCTGCCTGACCTGTGAAGTGCGACAATGGGATGTGAGGTCAATGCGCTGGCGTGGCACACCGTGGCGGTAGGCGGTCGAAGACCGCGGCGCAAAGCAGCATTGGTTAACATTGAACCCTATGGGTCTCAGGACCCAATGACGATGTGCGCCGGCGGTACGCACCGCTGGGGTATGCACCGAAGCGGCCATGACCGCCATTTTCTATCTGCTTAATCACACGATACCTGATCTTCCACAGGAGAGGACCTACACTGCAAGTGCTGCTGTGACCTCGGTCTGGAAGAGACAATGGCTCATGCGACTGGGGAAAGGGCCCCTGCCTTCACTGCTCAGGAATTGGAGAAACTCGTGGATGGGGTCCTCCCCCAGTATGCGCTACTCTACGGTCCTCCAGACCACCAGGTAAGTACACTGGAACCATGCTTTGTGGGCAATGCCTGCGTTGAGTGAGGTGGATGAAAGATGGTGGGGAGGGGAGCGATTGCGGCATGCATCAAACGACGGATGAGAGCATGTGCCACATGGCAAGGGTAGGGATGGGGGGGCCACTCACATCGAGCATGCAGAAGGTGATGATTATTCTTCTCTCCCTGTACATGTCACATAGGTCAGCGCCCACCAGAAAATCGACATTTGGTGTGCCATCGCCAAGGACGTCCGGACCCTGGGGGTCCACCAGAGACTGGGCACCCGCTGCCGGAAGAGATGGGAGGACATCCGCCGCTGGAGCAGGAAGACGGCGGAGGCTCAGCTGGGGATGGCCTCCCAGCGTGGGAGGGGTGCCAGTCGGACATTGACCCCCCTGATGTCCCGGATCCTGGCGGTGGCCTACCCCGATTTGGATGGGCGCGTGAGGACATCACAGCAGACACAAGGGGGTGAGTACACTCAAATCCTGGTGACTTTGCATGCAGTCGAGGTGTCTGGGTGGGGGAGGAGGGCTGTGGGTATCCCTAGGCCAGGGCGATATCTGTAGGCTAGGCCCCTCCGTAAGGCATGGCCCTGTGCCCCCGCCCACCACCTCTGTAGGGTGCCAAGTACAGCTATTCATTGCCCTGTGTCATGTATGTGTGCAGATGTCACCCATAGGCTTGTAGGCCATGTCCCACGGATTGCATAGTCAACCCCAAGTGCGCGGCGTAGTGCAGGGGGCTTCTGTGTCTGTCCTGTCCGCCAACGGTGTTGCCAATGCATGCACTAAACATTTCTTTATTTTTCCCCACCCCCCTTTTTTGTTGTCTTCCTGTTAATTTGTGCATTAGCATCATCAGGCGGAGGAGAAGTGGCATCGGAGCACAAGGGAGCTGCATCTCACATGGCCATGGCGGGCCATGCAACGGAATCGGAATTCACCAGTGAGACGGAGGGCGAGGGGAGCTCCACAGCGGGGACTCGTGCGGATGTCAGTGACAGCGACTCGTCCTCTGAAGGGAGCTCCCTTGTGGTGGCGGCAACATCTGTGCCCCCAGCAACAACAGGTACAGCCGCCACCCAGCGCACCAGCACCGCCCTCCCAGCAGCCCCTCAGCGTCTACCCCGTGCCCGCTCACCTAGGAAGGTGGGCATCTCCTTCGCCCCAGGCACCTCAGGCCCTGCCCCTGTCACCCCTGCTTCCCTCAGTGAGGAGGTCATTGACCTCCTGAGGAAGCTCACTGTTGGGCAGTCTACCATTTTGAATGCCATCCAGGGTGTAGAAAGGGAGGTGCACCAGAGTAATGCATACCTGGAGGGCATTCATTCTGGTCAGGCTGCCCTTCAGCGATCCTTCAACACTCTGGCCTCAGCACTGATGGCAGCCATTGTCCCTGTTTCTAGCCTCCACCCTCCAACTTCCTCCACCCAGACCCAATCCCTGTTCCTCTGCCTATCGCAGACACACCATCAGACCAGCCTGCACACACCTCAACACCCAAGGGAAGCTCAGCCAGACATAAGCACCACACATCACACAAGCAACATCCACATGCAGATATACCAACACCCACTGCCTCCACTGTGTCCCCCTCCTCCTCGTCTCCCTCCTCCCTCCCTGTGACGTCTCTACTCACACCTGCATGCACAACATCTTCAGCCACTACGTCCATCACCAGCACACCCACCAGAACCCCCGCACATGTGCAGTCACCACCCCCACTACCATTCACACGTCCCCTGTGTCCTCTCCCAGTGTGGCTGTCACCCCCTCTTCCAAGCTACACAAATGCAGGCAGCCACCCACCCAACAGCCATCCACCTCACGACAGCCTCCAGCCCAAGCACCTGCACCCAAAGACACCAGACTTCAAACTCCTACAGCCACAACCTCTTCCTCCACTCCCATACCTACTACACCTACCCGTCCCTCTCTTCCTAAAATTCTTTTCCTATCAAAACTTGACCTCTTTCCAACAACTCCCCCACCCCGTCCATCTAATAGGACACCAGTCAGCACCTCAGCCACCACAAAAGCGGGCCCTGTGAAGACAGTCTGCCATGGACTGTGGAGTCCCCCACCCTCAAGGGCAGCCAGTTCAGTAGGGAGCCAAGGCACGGCCAGCCCAGCCCCCCAAAAACATGCGAAGATTGTCAGTGGCCGGCGCGAGAGGCCTAAAACACCAGGGACCAAAATCCCTACCATGGCTCCGGCAGGAAGTGGGGTGCCAGCTGGCACACCGCCGAAGGTGGGGAAGGGCCACAGGCGAACAGGGAAGGCTGGGAAGGGCAGCACGCCCGACAAGACCGCCAGCAGCCCAGCTGTGCAGGAGGGCCCCGCAAGCCCCATCCCAGGTGGGCAGGAGGACACCAACAGGCCCGGTACTGCAGCCCAGGAGGGCCCCACCAGCCACATCCCAGGTGGGCAGGAAGGCGCAGCCAGCCACAGGTCAGGTGGCGAATGACCTCCACGCCATGGGCGGATCCACTGAACTGGGCACTCATCCGAAGCACCACTGAACTGGACACCGCCGTCTCAAGCACTGCTGAACTGGGCACCGCCGTCTCAAGCACCGCTGAACTGGGCACCGCCGTCTCAAGCACCGCTGAACTGGACACCGCCGTCTCAAGCACCGCTGAACTGGGCACCGCTGTCTCAAGCACCGCTGAACTGGGCCCTTCATCTCAAGCACCGCTGAACTGGGCCCTTCATCTCAAGCACCGCTGAACTGGGCCCTTCATCTCAGGCACCGCTGCACTGGGCACCGCCGTCTCAAGCACCGCTGCACTGGGCCCTTCATCTCAAGCACCGCTGAACTGGGCACCGCCATCTCAAGCACCGCTGAACTGGGCCCTTCATCTCAAGCACCACTGAACTGGGCACCGCCGTCTCAAGCACCACTGAACTGGGCACCGCCGTCTCAAGCACCGCTGAAGTGGGCCCTTCATCTCAAGCACCGCTGAACTGGGCACCGCCGTCTCAAGCACCGCTGAACTGGGCACCGCCGTCTCAAGCACCGCTGAACTGGGCCCTTCATCTCAAGCACCGCTGAACTGGGCCCTTCATCTCAAGCACCAATGCACTGGGCCCCGCCGTCTCAAGCACCGCTGCACTGGGCCCTTCATCTCAAGCACCGCTGAACTGGGCACCGCCGTCTCAAGCACCGCTGAACTGGGCCCTTCATCTCAAGCACCGCTGAACTGGGCACCGCCGTTTCAAGCACCGCTGAACTGGGCACCGCCGTCTCAAGCACCGCTGAACTGTGCCCTTCATCTCAAGCACCGCTGCACTGGGCCCTTCATCTCAAGCACCGCTGAACTGGGCACCGCAGTCTCAAGCACCGCTGAACTGGGCCCTTCATCTCAAGCACCGCTGCACTGGGCACCGCCGTCTCAAGCACCGCTGGCCCAGTGGCGGAAGGGGCAGGCCCGCATCTGTGTCGGGCAGGGCTGCACGAAGCACTCTGGGCACCAGTCCCCCTCCAGGACCAATGGAGACTGTTATCCACTTGTGAGACTGTGGCTTTGCACTCCCCAGGATGGAACAGTGGGCAAACCACCCACTGTAGAGACTTGAGAGACTGTGGCTTTGCACTCCCCAGGATTGAACAGTGGGCAAGCCACCCACTGTAGAGACTTGAGAGACTGTGGCTTTGCACTCCCCAGGATGGACCAGTGGGCAAACCACCCACTGTAGAGACTTGAGAGACTGTGGCTTTGCACTCCCCAGGATGGAACAGTGGTCATGGAGGCCCCTCGTGGTTCTGGCGTCGTGGACTCATCTGGCTGAGGTGCCCCCCCTTCCCTTCCGCCTGAGGTGCCTGTAGTTTTCCTATCTGATGCCCCTGCAGTGTTCTCTCCGTTGGAGTCAGGTATCCTGTGTGGGCTTTGCCCATGTGATTTGGGCCCAGTGGTCCACTAACAATGACTGCTACAAATATCGGACTTGACAATTTATGTATATAAAAGTTTTAGATGTGTGATATATTTTTAAGACAGTAATACAATATATTCCAATGTTTATAATCATTTCCTTTTGTCTTTGCATTCTTCCGGGGGGCTTGGGGGGGGTAACTGTGATGTATTGCTATGCATCGATGTGTGTGTTGTAGTGGGTGAGGGTGGGGGTGGGTGTGTCACGTATGTGTGTCCCCGTAATTGTTTGCCTCCCCCCTCCCCTGTGTCGTAGGTGCAGTACTCACCGTTGTCTTCTGCGCCGGCGTTCGTGCTCCTGGTAGAGGAGCAGGAAGAAAATCGCTGGGAGGATGTGGAGTTCGGGTTCCATGCCGTCCAGATTCCTTGTGGGGTGTATGGAGGTGAGCGTTTTCCGTTTCAATGGCTGTTTCCGCCGTGTTTTTATCGGCGGGGCTACCGTCCCGGAAAAGGTGGCGTATTGGTGGGTTGTGATAGGGTGGGCGGTACATTGACTCCCGCCTGTCTGTTGGCGGTGACCGCCGCGCTGTTTGTTTGTCCCGCCGTGGCGGGCGGTGTGTTGAAGTGGCGGTCTCTGTTTTTTTTTACCGCCAGCCTGTTGGCGGTTTTGCCGCCGCTTTAACACCGACCGCCAGGGTTGGAATGACCCCCATAGTGTTCGGATATGAGCATATTGATGTCATGTTGGGTATGTACTACGCGTTCCTGCACATTTTGGAGAGCAAATATTTGTGAATGTGCGCTCTCTGACAAAATGAGGCGGGCCGAAAGATGGCCCACCTTATCCACTTCCACATACCGTCTTGTCCTATCCGTGTGGTGGACTTGTTTCTCTAGTCAATCCCATATTTTACACACCTTATGGAGCTGCCTGTCCCACTTCCCCAAGGCTTTGGAATTGTAAGACAATACTTCCTCCAGGTTTTTCAAGGGTGCCTCCTGCAGAGTCAAGTCGAATTCCAAGACGCAGCGGATACCAACTGAGGAGCCCATGCATACCCCTCGGAGCACCACCTTCATGGCATCCTATTCCGTAGCCCTGCTGTCAGTACCATCCCAATTATGATCAAAATAGTCTGTCAGTACTTCCATGAGAGTAGCCCGGAATGCCTGATCCAACAGAGTATCTGGGTGTACTCTCTGTAGTCGAAGCTTCAGCACAACACGCTCTAGGGAATATGTAAGTAACAACGGAGAGTGATAATAGATATATGCCACCAGATATTGCATGTCAACCACTCTGTGTATTGTCTCTGCCTGTACAAAAAAGTAGTCAAGCCAACTATTTGTATCGGTTGCTGGAGTATAACGCAAATAGACGACTATGGAAGGCGTGGTCCCCAAATATCTGAGAGTCCCAAGCCTGATATAGTCTGGGTCAAGGTTAATGTCATGTGAGGTTTTGTCCCTAGTTTCTGCGCTGACCTATCCATGGGTCTGTCAAGGAAACAATTAAAGTCACCAGCCAGGGTCACCTCTTTGTCTAGAGATACCTGGGGTGCCGTTAGTAACATGCCAAAAATGCACCATTGTCAATATTTGTAGCATAGACCTTGAGGAAACTCACCCTGTGTGCATCCAGCGTGCCTTTCAGGATCACGAACCGGCCATCACTATCAGTCTGCACTCGTGAAGATTTAAGGGGGACCCCTGGAACCACCCAGGTCAAGGCACCTGGTGCATACTCTGAATAGGAGGTAGAAAATACCTGACCCCTCCATCTCCTCCGTAGGTATCTAATGCAGTCCCCCTAGAGGATTGGTCTCCTAAAGAAACCCCTCTTACTTTTTGTTGGTGCCTTTAAACCTCTCACACTCCAAGATAGCAACTTATATTTGGTACCTTGGCTAGCCATTGTCATCTTGTAGGAATACCCAGACCCTGCACATCATAACCTGCTGTATGTTCCCATGATCAGAGCACCATGTGTGTATGGAATCTGCATCCCGAATAGAGAACTACGAAGAACTTGAACACAACCAAATCATGGCTGTTGCAACAGCCCTTCATGCCCTTTAACCGGCCTCTCCCCAGTCCCACCCATGGGCACCATCTGTGACCCTCCGTTGACACAGCCATCGGGCACAGAGGGCTGCAAATCCCACCCAAAAATCCACCCAATTCTCCCACTCAACTAAGAATTAGGTTGGTATGTAGAAACAGTCTGGGTGACGAGACCACCCTGATTTGCAAGCTTGCGACAGCCCTCAGCTACCCTTAGGCATCCCAAATCCAGACCTTCCCGGAGTACAGGTATAAAGTGCACTGAAGTGATATGATAAACATACTCTAAGAATTTTTATGTGAGTCTCACTCGCTGAAAGGTGATCTCCTATGGTTCAGCAGACAGAAATTGTTTAACCCCCATGGATTTGTATTGCCTGTAGCCCTGTGTACAAAATCCCAAGAGCTCAATGTTTCCTCTGTTGCTCACACCATCTCAGTACCATCACTTTGAGTCTCAAGGACCTGAATCAGCTGAGAGAACAGGTTGGGTGTTTCAAGTGAAAGCAATGCTGTCTGTAGTGTGCCATCCGAGGCCACCAAGATTTGTTCCTGCTTTGCCGCTGCTGGAGATCCAGTTGGGTTTTTCACGCAATTCTGCGCCTCATTCCTCGATGTTTAGGTTCTCTCCATTTGGACTGCTTCTGCTCATGGCCACGACCAGTGTCTCCAGCCAGGTCATCGCATCCTATGTTGAGTGGAAGATAGAGTCCTTGCCGTCATGTTGAATGCGGAGACAGGCCGGAAACATTAAGCTGTGCTTGATGTTATAAACAAAGCCTCCTTTAACATACAAAAGGTATTTCTGAGATCTTCGACTTTTTTTTAGTTTAGTCCGGATAAATCTGAATCTGTTTGTCCTCAAATAGTGGGGGGCCATGTTGAATAAGGGTGCAATAAGTGCTCTTAGGGGGGCCCTCGGCTGGGGGGGGGCATCAGCATCCTATGGGCTTGTTCTATAGAGAAGAAATTGGGAGATGTGTAGGTTTTAGACTGTGGATAATCCAGTTTTCTAGGAAGAGTTAATCAGAGGGCTCCTTAGCTCGTTCCAGAAACCCCCAAAATCGTGGATTATTTCTTCTTTACTGGCCCTCCCGGTCTTCCACATGTCCCTCCATGTGGGTGACACTGCATTTCAGACCATACACTACCACCTGCAGATCCTTGATTTCTTGTGTACAGGAGGACAAATCCTCCTCAGCCGATCTGTTTGTCACCTTGTCGAGAAGTTGGAGGTGGTTAATATCCATGAACATTGCGTTCATCTTCGTTTCAAGCACCTGTCGGGAGCCCTGAAGTGTTGCCAAAATCTCTGTCATTTCTGATGCGCATCACAGGGCTCAAGTGCCCCTCAGGGGGTCCCTCCTTATCTCTAGGGTAATGGTCAGAGACCGTGTATTGTGTGATTATATTGGTCTGCAGCACCCTGGCTCCCTTCTCCTTCATGATTTTGTGACAGTGCATAGTCCTCTTCCAAGGTTATGTCGTCTTGAGGCTGGATACCTCTTTCAGAACGGCCCAAACATAGGCCCCCACAGTTTGCCTCTGCCAGCAAGCAAGTAGGTGGGTGCCACTCCTCACCTGCCACCCAGGCGCAGTCTTGCTGTCCCGCAGTACTAACAAGGGTCTTCGTAAGGTTCCCAACAATGGTCCCCAACCCTGTCCCTCAGCTCCAGAGGGAGGAGTGGAGAAAAACCGAAGTTGGACCACCAGACCACTTCCCAGAGACAGATAATTAGTTGTCAGAGCTCCCCAGTCCGCCAAAGGGTCTCAGCCCTTGAGGTTTTCCAAGTGTAGTTGCCCCTCCTGCTGTGCCAGACGCTGGAGGGCCCTCATGGGCTGTCAACTCACTGGTGTCCCCAGGCTGTTAGGAGGCATTCAGCCCCATCTCTGCAGCATGCCCTGGTGGGGGCAGGGTTTCTGTTTTTGCCCTCATCAGTCAAAGTCCCATCATGGAGGTCAGGCAAATCTCATGGGCAATGGGGTAAGGAGGCACTGACTGTGTCAGTGTGGCTTCGCCTCTGAGGAGCCGGGTCTTCAGGCGAGCACGCATTGGGCCAGCCGCCACCACTGCCGCCTCCGCTCCATGGTCAATTCTGTTGTTGGTGTGGAGCGTTGTCTCACCAGCCTGGAGCGTCTCACACAGGTAGGCCGGGCAAGACGAAACTGCCTCTTTGCTGCACCCTCAGGCATGGAGCCACTGTGGTATGTTATCCCTTTACCCTGCAGCCAGACAACAAGTAATGTTGCAGCCCTCCATCCATCTGATCGATGGGTGATCCAACAGTTGGGAAAGACAGGGGGCATCTAAGACGATATTGATCCCGCCTTCACTGCATGATGCGCAGCATCCCTGGGCATCTCCTTCTTGCAGGCCTGTCACTTTATCTGAGGCCACATCTTCCGCCTGGCCTCCAACTATTCACCTGGTCAGTCCCAGGGGCCAGGATTTTGTTTCACAACACCTATGGGCTTTCAGGGGGGGTACATACTTTCCCCTGCGGGGACCTGACACCATCAGTTCCCCAGGATTCAGCAGGATTCCGGTCTCAGCTCTAGGACCTCTCAGTAAGGCACATCTATTCGGCTACCTTGATTGTCCATGCTCGCCCTGCTGCATTTTGGAACACCTGTAATTTGTTGGACAAATATTCAGGGTGACCCTGATACAAGACATTGTCATAATCCAGTCTAGATATTATTAGAGCTGTATGACTAGTTTCCTGGCTGACAGCGAGAGAAAGTGTAAAAACTCCCTTAATATAGACAACAGTCCAAAACATCTTCCTACCACCGTATTAACCTGTGGTAAAAAAGAAAGGCAGTCATCAAACTTAACGCTCAGATTTTTTACTGAGTTGACCTGCCACCCAAACGTGGGGATGTCTGCAGGCCTAAAGGTCTACCATGTCTCAGGGGCTTCCATGCCAAAGAAAAGCAACTCAGTCTTTTTTACATTACATTTGAGCTGATGTTGTGTGAGCCACTTAAAAAGAGCTGCCAGGCATACTCTGATCTTTTACCCTGGAAAACCTGTGTCCCTATACCAGAAGAAAATTAACTGGGTGTCATCAGTATATGAAAATATTTTTGTTTTCAGAGCCTTGGTGAGTAGAGCAAGTGAAGTAAGGTAAATGTTGAATAATGTATGACTCGGGGCCGAGCCCTGTGGTACTCCCACTTGCAATTCCAGAGACCCAGATGAAAAAGGACCACTTGGCATGTCCCTCTTAAAACGAACTTAGCTTCTCCAGTGCTTGACCCGCAATTCCAATCAATTTTAGGCAGGTTAGGATTGTTACGTGGGGTACTGTGTCGAAGGTTGCAGAAAGATCTAACGTAATTAATACTGCCTTCCCTCCGACATCTAATGTATGTCTGATGAAATCTGCCACCTCAATTAGCTCCGTCTCTGTACTAAAGTTAAGCCGGAAGCCCGACAGGCTCGGATATTAGTAGGTTGTTTCTTTCCAGCTATTCAGAAAGCTGATGATTGCCACATTTCTCAAGAACTTTTGATAAAGTTGGAAGCAGAGCTATGGGTCTGTAGTTGGACTGTTTTCCTGGGTCTTCCTGGGGTTTCTTCATCAAAGGTAGGATCTTAGCCTGTTTCCAGACATGAGGCACCAATGTGGCTGAAAGAGAATCACTTCGGAGTTTATTGGCTAAGGGTTTAATGAAACTCGCCCATAGCGCCAAAATGTTGGAGCGGGGCACGGGTCCACCGGGGATCCAGATTTTATGCCACACGTGGCCATAAAAGAGTCTTCCAGGGAGATTGATGTAAACCTGGACAGACACATTGGGCATATGTGTTGTGTCTGCAGGAAGTCTTTCCAGCATAATCTCCGACTGCATACTAGAGGAGAGAGTGACCTGAATGTGGGTGATCTTGTTCTGGAAGTAGAGTGCTAGCTGTTCGCACCATTCAGCTGAACGTTCCTGATGCCTAGAACTGGCATTGAGGGACAAAAAGATTTGCAGAATTTTGAAGATTTCTCTAAACTTATTTCCTACCCCTTCAACTCTATCTTCAAAGTAAACTTTTTTTGCAATTTTGACTTACTTGTAGTATTCCTTTAGAAATTTATTGTACCTAGTTTTAGCATCAGGGTCATAAGTTTTCCTCCTCTGTCTTTCTATGGTCTTACACATTATCTTGCCCTCTTTAAGTGTTTCAGTAAACCAAGGGCAAGCTGGCTTAGCTTTACCTATGGGTGTGGAGTTTCAGGTGCCAGTTCACTGACCCTGGTGCCATTCCAGCTATCCAGGAGACCAACAACCCTTTCAGCTATCATCCGAAAGAGCGGGTGCTTTAATGAGCTCCTCTGGATGGAATTTGTAAAAACGCTCTAGAGACATGGAGTGCTATGGCTGCTTGCGGTTCAACTTTCACTGCACTTGCCCATTTGAATTTAATCAGATGGGGTTCGGACTAAACTTATGGAAGGGGAGAGTCCACATCAGGGGCCAGATGTAGGAAACACTTTGCGAGTCGCAAACGGCAAAATCTGCCGTTTGCGACTCGCAAATGCGTGTTTCCTATGCAGAAATGCATTTTGCGAGTCGTTACCGACTCGCAAAATGCATTTCCGAATCGCAAATAGGAAGGGGTGTTCCCTTCCTATTTGCGAGTCGCAGTGGTATGCAACTCCATTTGCGACCGCGTACGCGGTCGCAAATGGAGTCGCAGTTACCATCCACTTCAAGTGGATGGTAACCCACTCGCAAATTGGAAGGGGTCCCCATGGGACCCCTTCCAGTTTGAGACTGGACCCCAAAACATTTTTTCAGGGCAGGGAGTGGTCCAAGGGACCACTCCCTGCCCTGAAAAAACCAAAACAAAAGGTTTCGGATTTTTTTGAAATGCAGCTCGTTTTCCCTTAGGGAAAACGGGCTACATTTAAAAAAAAAAAACTGCTTTATTTAAAAGCATGTCGCTAACATGGAGGTCTGCTGACGTCAGCAGGCCTCCATGTTAGCGAGTGCCTATACTCGCAATGGGGCCGCAATTTGCGACCCACCTCATGAATATTCATGAGGTGGGTCATTGCGACCCCATTGCGAGTTGCAGTCGGTGTCTGAGACACCGTACTGCATAGCAATTTGCGACTTGCAAATTGCGAGTCGCAGGGACTCGCAATTTGCAAGACGCAAATTGCTTTTTTGCTACATCTGGCCCCTAGTGGCTTATTTGAGAATATGTGATCAAGCACGTCCTGCTTGGTGCATGGAGCTAAGCACACATTGGAAAAGAGCTAGTGAAGATTCACGATCAAATAGGGAAATCACCTCTGGATCATCCTTTTTGTCCATATGAAGGTAAAAAATCTCCCAGTGGATAAAATGGGAATACCTCAGACCCAAATTGGCCAAGGTGTTGCACAGAGAGTTGAGAAACAGGCCCACAGGGCCCGGGGTTCTGCATACTAAAATGGGCACCAAGGATTGATGAGGGGAAAGAGAAAAGCAAAAACCAAGTGCTTATGCACCCTCCAGACCGACTATTGGGGGTGCTACACAAACCAATTTATCTCTGTAGATCAAGGCTACCCCTCCTCCTCTACCGTGCAAGTTCTCCTTATTATATATTGTGTATCCCTTAGGAATTGCTATAGCGATTGCATGGTTAGAAGATGCTGATAGCCTGGTTTCTGTTAAAAACAAGACATCCAAAATAACATCACACAGAAAGTCAAAAGTGTTAGCAGCATGTTTAGGCAATGACCGGACATTAATCATAGCTGCAAGAAAATTTGAATTTGCTCTAGACTTGAGTGTCAAAGGGAGCTTGTGTTCCTCAGTGTGTGATATGCATTTGGTGTAAAAACCACACTGTGAGCAAGGGTAGGCAAACAAACAGGCAGGTGATAATAGCTTTGAAGTACATTTCTGTACTGGAACTAAACGAATCAGTTTTTCTGAGCTGCACATTGCCTTCTGGCACTCTCTGGGCATAGTGGCTGGCGCTGGCCTAAATACATATGATCTGTGGGAAGCTAGAGCGTGTTCCACCCTAAATGGCCGCTGTAGTTGTCCCATTCGAGAAAAAATGGCCAGAAGGCTTTCCCTTTTGTTTTACCTCCTCCCTCAAGGTTTTCCCAAATAGTGCAGAATACAAGCAGTGCAAAAAGCAGTTTCAGTGCAAATTAAAACAGTTTTAAAAGTAAAGTAAAATCAGAAAAAATAAAATTCATCCCCACAGGACAGAAGCTTCAGTGCAGTAGCGTCCGGATGCTGTCCTAAATACAGATGGGCAACCGAAAGATAGAGTGCGCACTAACCAAAATGGCGGTTCTAGCGCTCCCTATTTAGTAAAAATGGTCAGAAAACTTTCCCTTTTGTTTTATTTGCTCCCTCCTCTCTCTAAATTTCCCCGAATAGTGCAAAATACAAGCAGTGCAAAAAGTGATTTGACACTATTGTCCCCTTTTGGGATGGGGGCATGACTCAATGCCAAGGTAGGCCACCCCTTCCTCTTGTTTGTTTTGGCACTGCTTGGAAATTCCAGGTGTTTGTTGATTTTTGTCTCCCGGAAGGCAGATTGGGTGTGAAAACCCCTATCTACCTCCCAGAGGGGAGAAAGTCTAAAGTTGGGTGCTGGTTGGGAGAAAGCACAGGCCTGTACCTAGGTGGGGGGCATCCCCACCCAAAAACAAAGAATGCTTAAATGCATTCCTTTCTGTCTAGTGGGCCCTCTGTCCACCAGGGAAGGAATATAGGCAAAAAAGATTCAGGTTACTTGGAAAGCTACTTCCAAGCAGCCAGAGTTTAAAATATAATAGAGGAATCCATCTGGTGCTCTGCACCAGAGAGGCCTTTATATGCTTCCCCAGAGTCAACCAATGGCTGACTTATGCACTGGAAGGTAGTGCAGGGGTAGGCCCTTGACCAAAACCTGCACACAAGGCGTTAAGTGAACATTACATTGTGTTTTTGAAAAAACTTGGTTATCAAAGGACTCCAATATAAGTGGCTTTGGCACCATCAAATGTCCATAGAATAAATAGAGGAAGGGCTGGCTGTCTGGTGGTTATTTAACAATCATTTTGATCAAAATAATAATGGGTCATCAAAGTTGTCATGGTTTCAAGTGGAAGCCAAGTATAAATTGTGGAACTACTTGTAAATAAAAACAGTATAAAAGTGTTTATTCTGATAAATATGTACAAACTTTAATTTTTGATTCTTGGAAAGAGGATGGAAGACCTAGAATATGCATGAAATAATTGATCAATTAAATATCCCAATTCCATTCTGGTTATAGCAGGGGATTTTAGTGTGAAATTGTTCCCCAGCTGCACTGATGACCTATTTCAGTATTTACATCAGCAATACAATATACCTGTGGTCAATTCCCCAGTTGGCACTAGGTTAAAAGAGACAGTTATCTTGGGCAATTGGCTGGCCAAAATGTGCTAATTTGTTTAAAACACCCCCCCCCCCCGCCCCGGGTGCCTGGGGCGAGATGGTCTCGTCCTGACACATGGTTCCCGTGTGCCTGTAACAAGACCAGCTCATCCTGCACCCGGCAGACGGGGGCAGTGCTATCTCTCGCTTCCCCTGTGGGCCTCCCTCCCACACCCACCAGTCGGGGATGGAAGGGGAATCTCTTCCCCTTCCACCCCCAGTCCCTCCACCCCCCCCCCCCCCCCAGTGATGTCTGATGACATCAGCTTGCAAATCGCACGCTGACCTCATCAGAGGTCACCTCGGATCGCGCTGGAACCCGGAAGAGAAATGCAAAAGCATTTCTCTTCCGACCAGGAGGTGGGGCGGAAGAGACATGAAAGGAAAGACCTTTCCTTTCCTTTAATGTCTCTTGAAGCATTTCTGCTGCCCGATCGCATCCCGAAATGCCCACTAGACACCAGGGATTTTTTTTTAATGTATTTCAATAAGGGGAGCAGTCCCTTGGGCAAGAGTCACTCCTTAGGGGGCCATATTATTTTAGGCCATTTCTGCCCGCCCTGGGGGCAGATCGGCCTAATATAATGAGACCGATCTACCCCCGGCGGGGGCAGAAACCACTAGACACCAGGGTTTTATTTTTTTTATCAATGCTTACACAGAAGGGGAGCAACCCCTTGGGCAAGGGAAGCTCCCCAGGGTGGCCATTTCTGCCCTGACACCAGGATTTTTTTTTTATCATGCTTACGCATAAGGGGAGCTGCCCCTTGGGCAAGGGCCAATCCTCGGGGGCCAAATATTTTTTAGGCCATTTCAAAACCCCTAGACACCAGGGACAATTTATTTTTAGTTTATTTTTATTTTCATATCTTGGGGGCAACCCCTTAGTCAAGGGTCGCTTCCTGGGGGGAGGATTATTTTTAGGCCATTTCTGCCCCCTTGGGGGGAACAGACCTCTAGAAACCAGGGATATATATATATATTTTAATTTACTTTATGTTTTTATGTATGGGGAGCAATCCCTTAGGGAAGGGTCGCTCCCCTTGGGGGCAAATTGTGTTTTGGCCATTTCTGCACCCCCTGGGGGCAGATCGGCCTATTTTTGTTAGGCCAATCCAGTGGGCAGATTGGGCAATTACCCCCGATCCACACCCTGGGACGCATAAAAGCTATTAGATGCCAGGGAATTAAAAAAAAAAAATGTGGGGTGGTGGCTACCAACCAGTATGTACCTGGGTATGCCCCCACCCCAACTGAAGGGAGTAACAGTCTTTCAGCTCTTTCTCGCACACTAAAACGTCTTATCCGATGGCAAGCAAGAGGACATTTGATTATTCTGGGTTTTGGTTTTGCATTTGGGCCATGAGAGCTTGGTAACTCTCAAAATCGTCCCACTTGGAATGGTGAGGGCTGCACTTTTTTGACTTTGGGACGCTGCCATGCACAAAAATCCACAAGACCTAGACACATCTGAAAACTAAACATCTGGTTGATTCCAGGGTGGTGTGCTTCACATGCACCTGCACAATTTCTTACCCACAATGCCCTGCAAGCCTCCAACTTTGCTGGAAATCACACATTTTTCCTACATTTTTGTGATGGAACCTTCCGGAATCTGCAAGAATCCACAAAACTTCTACCACCCAACATTGTCTCATCTATACTGTTAAAAATTCTGCTGCACTTGTCAGCCTAAAAATGTTTTTTTTCAAACTGCCCTTTTGCACCCGCTTTGGTTCCCCCTCAATTTCGACATGTTTTTAGCTCCTCTCTGCCACAGGCAGTTGGTCCACCTACACAAGTGAAATATCATTTTTACAGGGAGACTGAGGGGAACGTTGGGTGGTAGAAAATTTGTCCCGCTGCAGTGATCCCACACAGAAATGTGGGAAAAAGGTGATTTGTTTAGCTAAATTTGAGGTTTGCTGACGATTCTGGGTAAGAAAACATTGGGGGATCCACGCAAGTCACACCTCCCTAGACTCCATCGGGTGTTTAGTTTTCAGTAATGTCTGGGTTTGGTAGGTTTCCCTAGATGGCTGCTGAGCCCAGGACCAAAAACGCAGGTGCCCACCCCCACCCTCCCAAAAACAAGTAGTTTTGTGTTTGATCATTTTGATGTGTCCAGATAGTGTTTTGGGGCATGTCCTGTTGTGAGTACTAGGCCTACCCTCACAAGTGAGCTACCATTTTTATCGTGAGACTAGGGGGAACGCTGGGTGAAAGGAAATCTGTGGTTCCTCTCAGATTCCAGAACTTTCTGTCACTGAAATGTGAAGAAAAAGTGTTTTTTTTTGCCAAATTTTGAGGTTTGCAAAGGATTCTGGGTAACAGAACCTGGTGAGAATGCCACAAGTCACCCTATCTTGGATTCCCCTAGGTGTCTAGTTTTAAAAAATGTGCAGGATTGGTAGGTTTCCCTAGGTGCCGGCTGAGCTAGAGGTCAAAATCCACAGCTAGGCATTTTGCAAAAAACAGGTCTGTTTTGTTTTGGAAAAATGTGATGTGTCCACGTTGTGTTTTGGGGCATTTCCTGGGCGAGTGCTAGGCCTATCCATTCAAGTGCGGTACCATTTTTATTGGAAGACTTGTGGAAACGCTTGGTGGAAGGAAATATGTTGCTCCTGTCAGAATACAGAACTTTCTGCCACCAAAATGAGAGGGAGAGGAAAAAGTGGTTTTTTTTTTGGCCGAATTTTGAGATTTGCAAAGGATTCTGGGTAACAGAACCTGGTGAGAGCCCCACAAGTCACCCCATCTTCGATGTCCGTAGGTGTCTAGTTTTAAAAAAATGCGCAGTTTTGGTAGGTTTCCTTAGGTGCCTCCTGAGCTAGAGGCCAAAATCTACAGGTAGGCACTTTGCAAAAAAGACATCAGATTTCAATGTAAAAATGTGATGTGTCCATGTTGAGTTTCCTTTCCCGAGCATTAGGCCTTCCCAAGCAAGTGAGGTACCATTTTTATCGGGAGACTTGGGGGAACACAGAATAGCAAAACAAGTGTTATTGCCTCTTGTCTTTCTCTATATTTTTTCCTTCCAAATGCAAGAGAGTGTGTAAAAAAGACGTCTATTTGAGAAATACCCTCTAATTTACATGCTAGTATGGGCACCCCGGAATTCAGAGATGTGTAAATAACCACTGCTTCTCAACACCTTATCTTGTGCCCATTTTGGAAATACAAATCATACCTATTTTTCACTCTTTATATTTCAGCAAATGAATTGCTGTATACCTGGTAAAGAATAAAAACACATTGAAAGGTGCAGCTCATTTATTGGCTCTGGGTAGCTAGGGTTCTTGAAGAACCTACAAGCCCTATATATCCCCACAACCAGAAGAGTCCAGCAGACATAACAGTGTATTGCTTTAAAAAGATGTTAGAGTAAAATGTGGAGAAAAATGGCTTTTGTTTTCAATATGTTTTCATTTCAGCTGTTATTTTCTGTCTGAAAGCCTTGTGGGATCTACACAAATTACCCCTTGCTGAATTCAGAATGTTGTCTACTTTCCAGAAATGTTTAGGTTTCTGGGATCTAGCATTGGGTTCACACCCATTTCTGTCACTAACTGGAAGGAGGCTGAAAGCACAGAAAATAGTAAAAATGGGGTATGTCCCAGTAAAATGCCACAACTGTGTTGCAAAATTGGGTTTTCTGATTCAAGTCTGCCTGTTCCTGAAAGCTGGGAAGATGGTGATTTTAGCACCACAAACCCTTTGTTGATGCCATTTTCAAGGAAATAAACCACAAGCCTTCTCCTGCAGCTCTTTGTTCCCTTTTTTAAAAATAAAAAACACATTTTCGCTGTATTTTGGCAAATTTCTTGGTCTCCTTCATGGGAACCCACAAACTCTGAGTACCTCTAGAATCCCTAGGATGTTGGAAGAAAAGGAAGCAAATTTGGCATTGGTAGCTTATGTGGACAGAAAGTTATGAGGGCCTAAGCGCGAACTGCCTCAGATAGCCAATAAAAGGCCTGTCACCTGAGGGGGAAAAGGCCTGGCAGCGAAGGGGTTAAATGGTTGTTTTTCTAATGATACTCCAGCGGCACCAATTTTTTCAGTTTGCCCAGTTGATTATTGAGGTAAATTTGCCCTTTCTGCAGGCTCATTCCAGATATTTACTTTCTGTTGCTGATCCCATTTTTTTGTTGGTCAAAGTCTGTGTACTTTACCCCTGCAAACCAGCTGTAATGTGCTTGTACTTTCCCTTTTAAATAAGGCAAAATTGTCATACACCCAAGTACACATTTTAATTACCTTTAGATCCCTTATAAAAGGTACTACATGTACCAAGGCTAGTAAGATAAATGCTACAAGTGGGCTGCAGCGCTCATTGTGTCGTCCACTAAGTAGCCATGTAAGCAATGTCTCAGGCCTGCCATTGGAGCCCAAGTGTGCAATTTAAAAGTGCCATTTTGCAATTCAAAAATAAACTTTTTGACAGGCATACGCCTTCTGCTTTTTGTACTTTTAAGTCACCCCTAAGAGGGTGTAGAAGGCTGGCCTGGCTTATAGTGGGTCCCTGATGGTACTTACACCTTGTGCCAGGTCCAGTTATCCCTTATTAGTAGATTAGTAATGTTCTAGCAGCTTAGGCCGATAGAGGTAGCTATAGCAGAGCAGCTTAGGCTGAACTAGGAGACATGCAAAGCTCCTACTATACCACTTATGTCATGTAGGTGCTTTATCACAAGAAAGACAATACTCAGAGTTACTAAAAATAAAGGTACTTTATTTTAGTGACAGTGTGCCAAAAAATATTTCAGAGGATATACTCCCTTAGAAGGTATGTAAAATACACAAAATATACACACAAACCAAAATCAGATAAGTAAAACAGTCAGAAGGTAGTGCGAACACTGTAGAATACAATAGGATGCAATAGGCCGAGGGGCAACACAAACCATATACTAAGAAAGTGGAATGCGAAGCACGAATGGACCCCTAGGCTAGTGTAGTGTGTAGAGGGTCGCTGGGAGTGTAAGAAAACACTAAGGGTGTCCAAGATACTCCACCCCAAGACCCTGAAAAGTAGGAGTAAAGTGCTACTATTTCCCCAGAAACACACTAAACTTGTGATAGAGGATTCTGCAAAGACCACAGCAGACTGCAAAGCACAGAAGACGGATTCCTGGACCTGAGGACCTGCAAAAGAAGGGGACCAAGTCGAAAAGTCGTGAAAGTGTCCGGGGTGGCAGTAGCCCACTAAACCCCAGATGAAGGTGCAAAATGGCTGCCTCCGGATGGAAGAAGCTGAAGATTCTGCAACAACAAAAGGTGCTAGGAACTTCTCCTTTGTGCAGAAGATGTCCCGAGCACAGCAGTCATCTCAACACTACAAAAGAGGGTCCCACGAAGTTGGTCAACTCAAGGAGTTGAGCAATGCAGGACGGAGTGCTGGGGACCTGAGCTAGGCTGTGCACGAAGGATTCCTTGCAAAAGTGCACAGAAGCCCTAGCAGCTGCATTTCACGCAGTGCACAGGATTACTGTCTGGAGAGGGGAGGCAACGACTTAACGCCTGCAAATTTGGACAGTTGGACCACTGGACAGTCCGGGTCACTTGGGTCCACCACCTGTGTTCCAGGGGCCGTGCTCGTCAGGATGAGAGGGGTCCCAGAGTACCGGTGACGCTGAAGTTTGGTGCCTGCTGGAGCAGGGGGAAAATTCTGTCAACACACGGGAGATTTCTTCGTGGCTTCCAGTGCAGGATGAAGGCAGGCAGCCCCCAAAGCATGCACCACCAGGAAACAGTTGAGAAAGCCGGCAGGATGAGGCGCTACAATGTCGCTGGTAGTCTTCTTGCTACTTTGTTGCAGTTTTGCAGGCGTCCTGGAGCAGTCAGTGGTCGATCCTTGGCAGAAGTAGAAGAGAGAGGTGCAGAGGAACTCTTGTGAATTCTTGCAAGTTGTTATCTGAGGAAAAGCCCACTGGAGAGACCCTAAATAGCCCTCAGAGGAGGATTGGCCACCTAGTCAGGTAAGCACCTATCAAGAGGGGTCTCTGACGTCATCTGCTGGCACTGGCCACTCAGAGGCCTCCAGTGTGCCCTCACACCTCTGGATTCAAGATGGCAGAGGTCTGAGACACACTGGAGGACCTCTGGGCACCACCCCTGGGGGAGTGATGGACAGGGGAGTGGTCACTCCCCTTTCCTTTGTCTAGTTTCTCACCAGAGCAAGGACTGGGGGTTCCCTGAACCAGTGTAGACTGGCTTATGCAAGGAGGGCACCATCTGTGCCCTTCAAAGCATTTCCAGAGGCTGGGGGAGGCTACTCCTCCCCAGCCCTTAACACCTATTTCCAAAAGAGGAAATTCTTTGTTCTGCCTTCCTGGGACTGGGCTGCCCAGACCCCAGGAGGGCAGAACCCCTTCTATGGTGTGGCAGCAGCAGTAGCTGCAGAGAAAACCCCAGAGAGCCGGTTTTGCAGTACCCAGGGTCCATAGTGGAGCCCCGGGGATGCATGGGATTAGCACCCTAATACCCGATTTGGTATGGGAGGATAATTTCATTATCTTAGACATGTTACATGGCCATATTTGGAGATACCATTGTGAAGCTACATATAGGTATTGACTTATATGTAGTTCACACATGTAATGGTGTCCCCGCACTCACAAAGTCCAGGGAAATTGCCCTGAACTATGTGGGGGCACCTTTGCTAGTGCAGGGGTGCCCTCACACTTAGTAACTTTGCACCTAACCTTCACTAAGTGAGGGTTAGACATATAGGTGACTTATAAGTTACTTAAGTGCAGTGTAAAATGGCTGTGAAATAACGTGTACGTTATTTCACTCAGGCTGCAGTTGCAGTCCTGTGTAAGATTTGTCTGAGCTCCCTATGGGTGGCAAAATAAATGCTGCAGCCCATAGGGGTCTCCTGGAACCTCAATACCCTGGGTATCTAGGTACCATATACTAGGGAATTATAAGGGTGTTCTAGTGTACCAATTAGAATTGGTAAAAATGGTCACCAGCCTATAGTGACAATTTTAAAGGCAGAGAGAGCATAAGCACTGAGGCCCTGGTTAGGAGATCCTCAGTGACACAGTTAGACACTACACAGGTACACACATTCAGACCACAAACTATGAGCAATGGGGTCCTGGCTAGCAGGATCTCAGTGAAACAGGCAGAAACAAACTTACATACATGTAAAAATGGGGGTAACATGCCAGGCAAGATGATACTTTCCTACAGAGGGTCTCTAAATTCCCATGGAGTAGGGTGTGTGGCAGACATGTATATTTGAAGGTCTACTTGTCCTGGCAGTATAAAACATCCATAGTAGTTTTTCACTGTGGAAATGTTGGCTCTCCCATAGAAACACACTGGGTTACATTATAACAAATGATGATGCTTAACTTCATTTTGGGAGTGACTAGAAATATGATTCAAGGAGTCTCTTGAACAGTAATTTAGAATACAGCAAAATGTTGAAGTCTGATTTTATAGTATTATTTTGGAAATACCGCCTTTAGAAAGTTGTTATTTTCTTGTCTAAGTCAAATCTGCCTTTCTGCCAGTGTTCAGTGTCACCAGACCCCAATGACTTGCCTGGAGTGTTCTGCGTATTGCTCCCAGACAGTGGGTAAAGGGCCTTTGGTAGAGGAAGGAGTGTTCCTTTCTTGGGCAAGATGGGCCGGGGGTTAGGTGGCTGGTCTCCTCTTTGAGCTACTGGGGCACAACAAGCTTCCAGAGTAAGTCTTCCTGCAAATGTCCAACTGGTTAGTTCCTTCTGGGGCTGACCTGGATCCTGCGGCTGGCCTCTGCTGGCGGAGTCCTAACCTCCAGTGGTGCCCCCAGGTCCTGGACCCTTGTTGGTGTTAGAGTGTGCTTCTCCTGTCCCCAAACTGCAAGATCTAGGCTTAGAAACGTTTACTAACTTTCTGCCTGGAGAACCGTCAGAGACCAGGACCACCATCAAAGTTGCAGCCATCAACAGCAATTCAACAGTCAGCCTCAGCTAGTTTGTCCTGCTGAAGAAAATCTGACTTCCCAAAACATTTCTAGGTAAAAATGTAGAATGCTTTATTGTGACAGATGCCCGCCAGCAACCCATCAACATTGAGGGTTTCCAGGCACAGACTTTGGACTTTGTCAGCTCTGACCTTTTCTGCCTTCATCACTGACTGCACCAGGACTCCGCTTTAGAGCAAGCCACCAACTTCAAGCCCTGCTTTGGACACAAGTGCAGCTTACCTTGATGATGACTCATTGACAACCACTTTTTCTCCAGAAAAGCTTCTAAGTCAGAAAATAAACGTTGCACTGCGATGAACCTAGCCTCTGTATCTAAATTCTGCTCCATTGCGGTTGAACTGCACTTTATGCAGCCTAGCACGACCAGATAATCATGTTTCGCACTTTGTGCTTTTAGATACTATTTTTAATTCAAATTTAATTTTGTGTTGGTGTTTTGTTGTCATTTTATGTATTATAATGTAGTTTATTTTTCTAAAAATGTATTCCTGTTCGAGTGCTGCATAAATACTTGACGCATTGCCTCCAAGCTAAGCCTGACTGCTTTTGTGCCAAAACTACTAGACAGGTTTATTTTGTGACTTTTGTGGTTCATCCTAACAAGAATTGTGATTATTCTTTGAAGTGTGATCTCACCCCTTCAACAAATAGTCCAATTTCTTACAATGATAATAATATTTTATTTATGTATTTGTTTATTTATTTATTTGCAGTCAGATATAACTTGAACCAGTCCCTGATGGGTATCAGAACACTTTACAAAGCTTAACAGAACAATATGATAACAAAGTTACAATGGAGTATTAGCCAACAATGCGAGATTAAAGTCTGAATTAATCAAGAAACATTCATTAGAAGGAAGCATTTCATAAACAGGCAAATTAGGTTGGGACATGTTATGGGAGTAGGATTTTCGGTTCCTATTTGAAGGAGATATGTGAGGGGATTGTCCTGATGGTAGGCGGGGTGGTGTTCCTTATTTGGGGGGTGGCGCTGGAGAAGGATTTCTTTAGAGTTCACAATTTTTTGATGGTTGGGGTTTCCAGACACATTGAGTTGAAACTTCTGAGGGAATGGTTCACTTAATTTTGCAATAGTTTGGTGAACCTTCAGGTAGGGTTTTGTGGACAATGTAGGCCGGTTTGAAGGTAATCCTTCCTTCAACGGGGAGCCAGTTGAGTGTGGTCAGGATAGCGGTGATAAGGTCAGAACATCTTATGCCAGAGACTAAGTGAGTAGAAGAGTTGAGGGCTGCCTTCAGGGGGGCAAGGTGAATTCAAGGAATGTCCTTAAGTACAGAATTGCCGTAGTCCAGGACCATTGACTGTACTATCGTTTTTAAGTCATTAGCAGGGATTAATGATTTGCTCGTTTTCTGAAGCATGGTTTGGAATTGTGCATTTTTTTATATAACATTGATATGAGTGCGTAAATTCAAATTAAGTAGAGGGGTGGAGCCATAAAGATTTGAGGAAGCTATCCATGACTTTGTAAGTTTGTTACAATGAGGTGAAGAGAACAGGGGGAACTCTGTCTTCTGGGGGTTGAGTTTCAAGCCGTGGGGTGACATCCATGACTGGAGATTTTGAGAGTTTTTGACAGGTACGTAAGATCGGTGGGAGAGCAGACTCTTATATAAAGTTGGGTGTCATCCTTTTAGAGATGAAAAGTGGTTGTTGCGTTCTCCAGGAGGGAGTAGAGGGGTTCCATATAAAGACTAAATAGTATTGGATGTATTATTCAGCATTGTAGTACTCCTTGGTTCAGAAGTAGAGGGTTTGAGAGAGCGATTGACTGTGTCAAATGCTAACAATAAGTCTAATACAACTAGAAGGCAGGGGTCTCCATTGGCCGAGAGCGTCATCGGCTATTTTTAGCACAGCAGCCTCTGTACAGTAGCCAGGTCTAAAGCCTGATTGGTGATCATGAAAGGAGGTTGTTTTTTTAATGTAATTGTTAAGCTGGTGAGCCACTCAGTTTTTCAGCAGATTATCTACGAAACGGAAACTAGAGATCGGGTGGAGGTTGTTGAAGTCTGTGGGGTCTGCATCAGGATTCTTCAGAAGTGGAGTGATCTAGCCTGCTTTTAAGTAGTTGGGCACTATACCTTCGCTTTGAGAGGAGTTGATTATTTGGGTAAGGAAAGGGATTAAGGGTGTGGCCATGTTTTTATGGTTTTTGCCAGGATGACATCAGCGAAATGAGACGATGGTTTTATGGCTATCGTGATTGCTAGTATGTGTTCTGTTAGCAGTTTGAAGTTAGATCATGTTGCTTTGGATTTGCATTGAAGTGCTGCAGGTGGAAGCAGGAGCTCAGTTTTTAATGGGAGAGTTTAGTTTTATCATTCTTGCTGGAGACGAATGGTGAGAGACTGTCTGAAGTTTCTCTGTTGTTAAGGAGACAGAGTAGAGGCCGAGGGGAGGTAGCGTTCATGACAGTGTCAAGGAGTTGGAACTACTTATTGGTGCCATTTAGAAGATGCACATAGGCCAGGGATACTGCAGCAGGATCTGCGCTTTATGTGGGGGCCCGATAGTGAGAGTTAAAACAGGGCAGTTGACCTCTGATGGTTTTGATATACAAAGGGGCACCAGGAATGGTTGCCCACTGTCTCTTTTTAATCTTTGCCCACACCATGGTGGCACTGGCCTGCAGTCAACGCATGCAGGTACAACAATGGGGACTAATAGGGCACAAAGATTACCATATAATCTCCCTATATGCAGACAACACTCTTATCGACTCACGCAACCCCAGTGCCTAACTCCCAGAGCTCATGGAGGCACTGGATGACTATGGGTCTGATTTAGAGTTTGGCTTAGAGATTACTCTGTGTGGGGCATTGCCGCACTGGTCCGACGAGGAGAAGGCCTGAGGATGTAGCATAACAACCACATGGGTGTGTGGGGGGTCCTTGTTTCTAATTATAGAAGTGCCCAGATTGACCTGCATCTCACAGTGGGTTCCTAGTGGGACCTCCCTTTTCGGAACAGTGCACTTTGATGTACTGCATATATTAAGGTATGCAGATTTAGCACTTGGACAGCAACCTCATAAAGGGAAATGTAAATAAAGGTTTGATATGTAGGTCCATCCGGTTCAGGACGTTGCTCCCGCTGTCGCCGGTGGGTCGTGTGGCGATATGCAGGATGTTCATTCTGGCATGATTACTGTACTTCTTTGCAGCCCTAACACTCACACTCCCATACACTTCTTCACTGAGCTGCGCAGGCTCCTATTGGAGTTGATATGGGGCACAGGCACCTGACCACTACTCAGCAAGGGTGGACTTGGTGTCCACAAATATGAATTATATTACGCAGCAGCTAAATTTCAGTGGCTGGTGCGTTGGTTGGGGACAACCTCCTGCTCAGAATGAACAGACATCCTGTGTTTACTAGATAGGAAACATCTATTCGCCTGGTTATCGAACACCAGGTTAACCACCTACATGAGACACTCCAGACAAAGATATCCCACAAATGCTGGCATAAGTATATATGTGGTAACAAACCACCCTCCCCATACGTATCATTGATCCCTCTTTGGCAAATGGCAGCAATCCAAGAGGTTGGCTGGCATCATGATTCAGCATGCTGGAGGGATGTGGTAATAGAACTTGCAGTGGATCACTTTACAGAGCCAGCACTACAGTCTTTTCAGGAGCTAACGGATACATACAGTATACAGCAGGTCACTTTCTGACATAGAAAGCCATGCAACTTGGGATTACCACACAATCGGGACAGGGCCGAACTGAATCACCCATGTCACTACCGCTACACATAACACTGTCACATTGAGACACAGGCAAAATTATAACAGCATCCTATACTGTTAAGTTGGCCCATCACCACAAAACAGACACCAGGTTTCATGAACACTGGATGCTGGACCTTCAGATGCAATTCCCAGATAAACAATAGGCCAAAGCCTTGCAGCAGATAAAAGGGATCTCATGCCATCCACGGTTTAGCTACACACAATTAAGCTCACACCAAGGCACATAAAACGTATGTACGCAGAGGCGGCATTCCTGATGCAGGTTTCTTGCACATGTTTAGGAATGCTCAGTGATTGGGCAGACTTGTGGGGAGATCACAGTAACATCTCTGCTTTAGTTGAACGTATGGTTTTGGTCACACCTGATTCATGTTTGTTTGGCATACAAGTCCAAGGAAGATAAGTATCTAAACAGATCAGTTGACTTAGCATTTTTACTAAACTGTTCGAATGACAGACAGAAATGTCCTAGAAATCTCACGCAGCCTTCCACATGCGATATTGACTCCACACCTGTTGGAAAGTACCCTCTTTTTGGCATGTTACCCCCAATTTCTGCCTGTTGTCAGTGTGTTTGACTGTGCCACTGGAGTCCTGCTAACCAGGACCCCAGTGCTTATGCTCTCTCTCCTCTCAAATTTGTCACTACATACTGATAACCCAGTATTTCATCCCAAATTGGCATACTGGTGCCCCCTACAAGTCCCTAGTATATGGTACCTAGGTACCCAGGGCATTGGAGTTCCAGGGGACCCCTATGGGTTGCAGCACTACTTTTGCCACACATAGGGAGCCCATGCAAAGGCTTCTGCAGGACTGCCATTGCAGCCTGAAGCGAAATGGTGCATGCACTCTTTCACAGCCCTTTTCGCTGCACCAGGTCACTTATAAGTCACCTGTATGTCAGGCCTTCCAACCTTGAAGGTTGAGTGCAAAGTACCTGTGTGTGAGGGCACCGAGTACCAGCAGAGGTGCCCCCACATCGTCTAGGACCATTATCCCGGACTTCGTGAGTGCAGGGATGCCATTTTAAGCATGCACTGGACACAGGTCAATACCTATGTCCAGCTTCACAATGGTACCTCTGAATATGGGCATGTAAGGTGATTAAAACCTGGGAATGGTACCCCAATACTGATTCCAGTATTGGTTTTACAATTCCATGCACTTTGGGGGCTCCACAGTGGACCACCAGTACTGCCATACCAGCCTTCTGAGGTTTTCCAGGCAGCCCCAGCCGCTACCACCTCATAGCCAGGTTTCTGCCCTCCTGTTGCTCAAGCAGCTCAAGCCCAGGAAGGCAGAAAAAAGCATTTCCTTTGGGAGAGGGGTGTTACACCCTCTCCCTTTGAAAATAGGTGTAAAAAGGCATGGGAGGGGTAGCCTCCCAGCGCCTCTGGAAATGCTTTGAAGGGCACAGATGGTGCCCTCCTTGCATAATCCAGTCTACACCGGTTCTGGCTCTGGTATGAAACTGGACAAAGGAAAGGGGAGTGACCACTCCCCTGTCCATCACCAACCCAGGGGTTGTGCCCAGAGCTCCTCCAGAGTGTCCCTGGGTTTTGCCATCTTGGATTCCAAGGTGGTGGGGCACTCTGGGAGCATCTGAGTGGCCAGTGCCAGCAGGTGACGTCAGAGCCCTCCCCTGATAGGTGCTTACATGTGTAGCAAGCTTTCAGGGCTATTTAGTGTCTCTCCTATGGGTGTTAACTCAGATTCGGATTGCAAGACTCTAGCAGGAATCCTCTGCATCCTTTACTTCATCTTCTACAGACGGAACTGCATCTGGACCCTCCAGGAACTCTACAAATTGCAACAAAGAAGCAAAGACGACTTCTGCAACATTGTATCATCAGCTCCTGCCAGCAGCTGTAACTGTTTACAGGTATTGCATCCTCCGAGGATTGCCTGTCTTCAACCTGCACCAGAAGAAACAAAGGAATCTCCCTTGAAGTGAAGGTGTCACTTCCCTGCTTCAGCAGGCACCCTTCTGCAGCGACGACTGGTGGCGTGGGTCCCCTCTCCTGACAACAAATGTGGATCCAGCAACACGGGTGGTGGACTAAAGTGACCCCGAAAGTCCCAATGTCCAGCTGTCCAACTTTGGTTGAGGTAAGAGCTTGCCTCCCCACACAAGACACTACCCCTGTGGACAGCATGACTTGCAGTTGCCATGGCTTGTGTGCGATCTTCCACAAAGTTCTTCATGCACAGCACAGCTTAGGCCCCCAGCACTTCATCCTGCGATGCACAGCTTCCTGAGTGGTTCTCCGGCGGCATGGGATCCCTTTATGTCGTGCTGCATGGGTCTCCATTTGCACCTTCTTTGTCCCCGTGCTGTGGGACTCCTGTGTGCGCAGCCTGGTCTTCTGAGGGATCTCTGAATTGCTGAGATCCCCCTCTGCCTCCCCTTCCTGGGTAGAGGCCACCAGGTGTCTTCTGGTCCCAGGCAGCGCCAATATCCGCTAACCGCAAGCTTTGCGTGTACCAAGGCTTGTTAAATCAAACTGCAATCATCCATGCGGCGTGGGACATCTTCTGCACCAACCAGGACCAGCATCTGTCTTCTAGGGTGATAACTGACTTTGTCTTCTCACCAGTGGTTCCACTTTTGCACCTTCATCCAGGTTAGCACGGGCTCCTGTTCTCCCTGGTCTCTTCAGTGCTTCTTGGACTTGGTCCCCTTCTTCCACAGGTCTTCAGGTCCAGGAATCTATTGTTGGTGTCTTGCAGTCTCTTCTGGTTTTTGCATAATCTTCTATCACACCTTCTTGTGTGTTCTAGGAAACGTGCTGTGTTTTACTCCTGTTTTCCTGGGCTTTGGGGAGGGTTCTATTACTTACCTTTGGGATTTACTTACACTCCCAGTGCCCCTCTACACACTACACTTGCCCAGGTGGGAAAACGACTTTCACATTCCACTATTTTAGTATATGGTTTGTGTTCCCCCCAGGCCCATTGCAACCTATTGTGATTTTCATTATTTGCACTGTTGGCTATCTGTTTTTACAGCTATTTCTGCATTCTAGTGTATATACTGTGTATATTACGTACCTTCTAAGGGGGTTTAGTCTCTAAGGTATTTTTGGCATTGTGTCACTAAAAATAGAGTACCTTTATTTTTGTAACACTGAGTATTTTCTTTCATGTGTGTGAGTACTGTGTGACTACAGTGGTATTGCAAGATCTTTGCATGTCTCCTAGATAATACTTGGCTGCTCAGCTACAGCTACCCCTAGACATCCTGGCTTCTAGACACTGACTACATTTCACTAATAATGCATAACTGGACCTGGTATAAGATGTAAGTACCTTTGGTACCCATACAAACCAGGCCAGCCTCCTACAACTCCTTGTTGAAGTGGCCAAAGAGTGAGTTGAATGTCCATGAATAGACCAATAGACATAGTGGAACTGGAGTCAGAGTAATGACTTGAGACCAATACATTAGGAACCTGGAAGAAGAAAACACATGACTACCCTGAGTGCTCTGTTACGAGTGTTATGTGGTTCCCATTTTGGTAATGGGACTGTGTAATATGTAATAATGTGGGGTGGCAACACCACAGAGCATGGGAGACAGAGTGCACCCCACACCACTTGGCAGCTGTTGGCCTAATTCCTGGCAATCCCACAGTGCCTCACCCTGACCACCAAATGTGTCGGGGCAAAAGATGATTACAGCAACATTAACATGACACTTTGACTCCTCAGGGAAGTCCTGGAAACAGATTGTACCCCTTTCACTCAGTTACTCATGCATGTTAAGGTGAAACACAGAATGCAAAAGTGATTCTAATCTGTTTTACTGAAGCAATCACAATTGAGTATAAAAAGCACGTGCTGGGATAGTTAGGCAGATGAAATAGAGCACAGTAACCAACATGACAGCAAGAGTGAAGAAGATAAAGAACCCCACACTATTGCATGTTTCAGGAGAGTCTAGATGTTCCTAGCAAATCCTTATGTCAGAATCTGAGAGCATAGTGGTTGTAACTCTTTGCCTGATCCGACCTAAAGGATTTGCACCAACTCCATACCTGAATAGAATAGCAGGGGTCTACCTGTAATGCAGATGACAAGGTGCTGAGAAATTAGCTGCAGCATCAGCGAAGCGGTCGATCAGAAGGAAAGAGTCCCAGGATGGTCATGACTGGAATGCCCTCTACCACCTTTGGGCCCAAGTTAGTTTATATATTGAAGCATGCCTTATTTGAGCAGCAGCTCTGATGTAATGCTGTGTCTCGGAGATAGAAGTTGACTCCTGGGCTGCCAAATACAAGTTAGCATATCATGTCTTTTGTGTCCTAGCCTTGGACAAAGAGTACAGATCATGTGCATTACAAGGCTGATTACACGTGCAGTGTGAACTCAGCCTTCCTAGAAAAGGCAGCTTATAAAATTTGTAAAAACAAATGCTAAAAGCAGGCTTGCTAAAATATGAATAAAAATGTGTCTAAATCTGAAATAAGGCACAGGCCTTGAAACTAAGGTGAGACGGGGTGCCCAACACAGATTCTAAAGGGCCTTATGACACGAGCACCTCCCACTAGGCAATCTCATATTGCTCAGTTGAATAAACATTGGCAATGAGACTATAAGAGCTGGACCGAGGCCCCTTCCATGCCCTAAGGCCAATCACAATACCAGCAACAGCCTAGAGGCACCCATAACTCTCATGAGGGCTCTGTCTAAGACACATTTACCCAATACACCATACATACCAAGTTCCTACCATTGCAGATTTAATTATTTACACAGCCGCATGCCATCACAGCCCTTCAACAGATGCGTTGGACACAATAAGTTAGTAGGTGTTACATGGCTGTCCCCCCTAAATGGAAACCCCCTACAAATCCTTCCAAAAACATACATGATATCCTATACTTGTACAATGGTGGTCTATAATTTAAACATACTTTAATACTTTTATTTAATGCGTACCAGATTATAAATGCGTGACAAATGCGTTAATGTGACTCCACTGTGTATGTTCTTGGCACTTAAGTGAGTCCTGGCTAGGCCACTGTTAATGCTACATGTTGTAAAACCAATAAAGAAATGGAAAAAACATGGATTTGTTGTCAGAGGTAAATCTAAGCTCTAGGTTTCTTGGTTTAGACGCAAGAAGATGTTTTTTGTACATTGGAGTGAGAAGGACATCAAGAAATGGTCAGACCAGTGTACTGGTATTGGAGGTAGGTATTTAATGAGATGACTACTGCTGATGATTAGGTCTAGCATGGATACTTTTATGTGTGTGGGGGAAGGAGCAAAATTGTTTGAGGTCATTGTTGGTCAGGAGAAGAGATGGAGGAAACTGCTGAGTCACACAGATCACCCTAGTGTAAGTTCAAATCTCAGAGGAGGATGCTGTTTGAGTTGTTGGTCAATCTTACAGCAATACAGTTGATTTGATGTCAAATTAGAAGTTGTTCCCAAGAGGTGATAAATCGTATGGAAAATCCTGGGCTTCTGGTGAAATGTGTTCAGTTTAACTATAGACACTCGAGCCCCAGAGACTGGGGAGCATATTCACGGGCCCCTTACGCTGCCATTGCGCCCCTTTTTGTGACACAACTGTGGGCAAACCTTTAAATCATATCTATGAGGCCACGAAATCCACTTTGCACGGTATTCGAATTACCTCATAGATACAGAGTAAGGCAAGGCAGCGCAGATGAGGCAAGGCAGTGCAGACGAGGCAAGGCAGCGCAGATCGCTGCGTTGCCTTACTCTGCATTAGGGAAGCGTTCCATGGCAGTTGTGGTGGTTGTTCCCACACACCACCCACAGATTTTGATGCATTCCCAGAGTTTCAAGACCTTGTAAACCTGAGAATGCCCCAAAACTTTACACCTCCCCAGGGGAGGTACTACAAGGAGAAATATCATTATTTCTCCTTGTTTTTTCCTTTTCCTATGTGTGCTGCAGTAAGGGGAAAAAGCCTCCCAGGATTGTTTTTTTCCAGGAAGGGGCCCCTTCCTACACAATAAACAACCCTGCCTGCATTGGTGCTAGGCTGCCAAAACGGTACCAGTGCAGGGGAAAGGACAGGAATGCCATAGAAAAATCACATTCCTGCCCTTTCCCTTTGACGCAGTGCAGCACAGCAGGGTGACTTGCTGTGCTGCCCTGCGCCAGAATGCCCTAAGTATGGCCCTGGGTTTGTTTTAGGTTTGTACATTTGAGGGAGGATCTGTGGATAAGAGCTACACCGCCTCCTATCTTGGCAGATGATGTCGAAGCCAAGGGGTATCAAAAGGTTGAGTATGCTTTAGGAGGTATCAGAAAGCCAGGTTTTGGTTAAAAATAGACGGGTTGAGGTTGTGGGAGAGAATAATGTTGGCAATTTTAGTGCAATTGTTGAATGCTGATCTGCAGTTGCGTAGCAGGCATTTAAAGAACTAGGGAAGAAATCTGTGAATGGGAAAGAATGTGATGGGTACTTAAACAACATTTTGAGTATTCAGGTGGAGAATTCTGGGACATGTAGTGGGTAGTCTGTCCCATTTTAGAGTGGGAATGGAGGAGTAACTGGGAGAGTGGAAGTCAGGAGAATATAAAATGTTTGTAAAGCTAGAGTGGGCCAGGAGAAAACTGTCATCTGAAGAAACAGGGGAAGGAGGGGCTGAAAGTCTTTTTCTCAGTGGTAGTAGAGTGTATATTTGTAGGATTAGGGTACTTTGTCTCTAAGTTGGGTAAGAGATGTCGATTGTTGTAGGGGTTGTGGTAAGGTTGATTTTGTTAGTCATGAAGGGGGTCATCAAAGTTTCTGATGGGGGAATTTTAGGTATTCATGTGGGAGAGGTGGGGTCTGAGAAAGATGTCCAGTCATTTCAGAGCATCGTGCAGTCGAAGACTGGAGGAAGATAAATACTTCATCTCCAGTTTATCCATGAGCAAGTTTGATCAAAGGTAGAGGAAAATGTGCATAGAAGATTCGAGTTTTTAATGTGTTTTTTTTAATGTTTTTATGTGGTTAGATATGTTGAAGATGATTGTAGTGGTTGAGTATGTGCTTGATGGTAGGGTGGCAATTAAATAAGTGGAGGGATGAGCATAATGGGAGTTGGGTATTAGAGCGAAGGCACGGTCTGGCTTGAAGACAGGGTGGTGTTCTTCTGTGGGTGCAGAGAAAAAGGTAAGATCTGTGCAAGATTGAGTGTGAGTTGGAGATGTGACGAAAATGTCTTTCGGAGTTGTTCTATTGAAGGGGGTAGCCTGGGGTTGGATTCTCCTATGAGAGAGTGTAAGGTGGAATTGGGGGAAGTGGAGGCTATGAGAATGAGAGCATACACTTCCACCATCATATGTTAACCCAGGGCGCCCCTAAGTCATTCGCAACACTCTGTGAGGAATATGGCATCCCATTGAATGAGTTGTGGTGCTACCTCCATTGCGCCATTGCCTCGCCCGTCACCTATGCACAACACTCCAGGTCTTTCAGCCTTCCCCTATGGTCTCCTATCTCAGGACCTGGGGCCTTTTAGGAGGGGTCATGTCTATTCCTTGCCCCAGAAGGAAAGTTTATGCATTGAGGGGCAGACCCTCTGGCAGGTGGAGAATGAGTCAAAGAATTAGGTGGATTTGCTAGAGGAGTTGGATGTCTGGGCAAGGGCAGCAAAGTTAAAAAATGTAATTTTGGGCCTGATTTATATCTTGGCAGAGGGGTTACTCTGACACAAATGTGACGAATATCCCATCTGCCATATTACAGGTTCCATAGGCTCTAATGGAATTGGAAACGGCGGACGGGATATCAATCCCGTTTGTGATGGAGTAACCCCCTCCACCAAAATATAAACCAGGCCCTTTGTCTCTTTAAGTCCTCAAACTATGGGCAACAGGATTGCTGCCCCATTCTAACTACTAGTGTAGTGAGAGTGAAGGCTGCAATCTGGTCCACATACTCTGTGACTGCCCCGCTGTCCAGCACTTTTGGAACGCAGTCGGCATCACTTTGGGTGCAACTCTACCAGTCTCAGTGCCCCTCACCCAGACCTTGATCTTACTCCATGCCCTCATGAATGCCCCTGCACTGTCCGCCATAACGGCCAGCTGCTCCACACTGCACTTGCTATGGGTAAGCCCTGTGTCCGCCTGCAATAGTGCTCCCTATCCCTCCCACCCATGAAGAATGACTTTCGACAAGGTGCCAGATAGCCTTGTACGAACATATCATATTTAACCTGCAGGACCAAATGGAGTCTTTTCTATTGGTTTGGGTACCTATCTTGAAAGATGATAGACACGGAGTAGCTGGTGCTGCCCACTCGGGGCTTGGCATCCTGGGTACTCCGTGGCTCCCTGGTGCTGCCCCAGCCCCTGCAGCTCCCGTCTTCCCTCTTGATCCCTCTCTGTCCCATGGCAGCAGTCTCAGGGTAGTCGGAACTGCACAGGACTTGTCTCTGACCTTTTCTCCACCCACTTGCTCTCTTCCTCCCCCCCTTCATCCTCTTCCCCTTGTCTGTCTCTCTCCTCCTCTTCTTCCTGACCCTCCTTTTTTTCCTTTTTCCTCTTTCCCCTTTGTAGCATGATGTCCTACCCCTGCCCTCCCCCTTCTTTTTTCTTCTTTTCTTTTTTCTTCAACCTCTTCTTCTCCTCTTTTGTCACGTCTTACCCTCCTTTTCCCCCTGCACCACCTGGTCTGTCCCAGCCCCTCCTTCATCTCTCCTCCTTCTCCCCCACCCTAACTCACCTGTTCTCTGTTGTACGTCCCGGGCTGAAGCTTTCCTGTTCAAGTCTGCCCCTGCTGTTTTCCTATAATGCACGAAAGAGTCCTAGGTTTGTTGACTTCCTGCAGCATCGTACCATTTGGTGTAACATGGTTTCTGTTCTGTTTAACTTATATGTAAAACTAGAATAAAGAATTGTAAAACAGCCCGACTCACCTGTTCTCTGTTGTATGTCTTGGGCTGAAGCGTTCCTGTTCAGGTCTGCCCCTGCTGTTTTCCTGTAATGCACAAAAGAGTCCTAGGTTTGTTGACTTCCTGCAGCATTGTACCATTCTCTGTAACATGGTTTCCGTTCTGTTTTACTTATATGAAAAACTAGAATAAAGAATTGTAAAACAACAAAATATTCCTGATAGGAATAGGATGTGAAAACTGCATTTGGCCAGAATATCCACCTGAAAGGTAACCAACAAAGGTGGATATTGTGTGGTTTTGGTTGTATTATATATTATGGCTGTGTGGCATTACCTTGTAATACGCTTGTAGAAACATTCTTGGGTCCAGCAGGATGATATGTAAAACCATAAGCTCAACCTGAGTAGCTATAGCTTCAAGCAGCAATGCTTAAAGAAAGAAATGAGTGTATAGCATTTAACAGTACTATACAATGAAATAAGAAATACAAAACAAAAGAAATCCAACATCAATTTATAAAAACACACTATATTTTAATGAATTTTTAGAGTCCAAGATAAGCAAAATATAGCGGAGGGTTCCACAGACACAGATTATTAAAGAAAACCTAAATGTTAGTTTAACCGCACACCAGAATCGGTAACTATAAACTTTGTAAACTATTGAAAACTTTGTAAGAGTTGAGTTTGACTATTCCGGCCCAACTTGGGCAACTATATATACAATGGGGAGAAGGTCTGGGAGGCCAGGAAGGAGTATTTGGACCATTACCTGGCCATCAAAGTGTTTTCCAGTCCAGTTCCAAACCTTATAGCACAACTACCATAGACTTCAGTGGAGTAGTTCTGATGGATGCAGAAATTGGAAGATGCTAAAGGAGGCTTTTGGTACTGTGCAGTCTACGGGGCTGTCTTTGTAATTATTCCTGTGTCCACGGGTTAGGTGGAGCAACTCTGGCCACAGCTCCCTCGAGTCCTCTTTGATACAGAGGAAGGCCAGCTGTGGCCGGGCTACCGGTCTCCTTCTGCAGCAGCCCCAACGATTTCTCTTGGTGGAGGTCGGTGTTCCTCTTTGGCAACCATTCTGGACCCAGGCACTCCTGAGTCTGGCTGACTCAGATGCAACCTTTGGCCATTGAGGATCGGTCTCTATGGGCGCCCAGTGGCAGTCAGCAGGAATTCTTATGAATTGGCTACTGACTTGCTGAGTTGGACTACTTCAGCCTTATTTTCCCTGGTGCTGGTTTCAGGTGGTCAACTGACTCACCCTTGGAGACTTCTCTTTGGTTTGGGGCTGGTGAGCAACTTTTTCCCAAGCCAGGAGTCACAGGCACAATCCTCTCTTTGTTAGCACCAGGTGAGGCAGGTGCAGTCCAACAGATGATGCAGCCTCTCTTTACCATGTCCAGGGGTCAGCCGGGCAGTCCTTCTTCAGTCCTTTTTTCAGTTCCGGTGTGATCTGAGGCTCAGGGTGCCATAATTATCCCTGGGGAAATGATGTTGTCACTAGCCAATGGGCTACCAGGTCCCCTCCCTATTGGTGATGCCTTTCTGGCTACGTGTGGGATCTAGCAATCCCAGAGTGCACTATTCTGCCCTCTCTCAAAATGTCTGAACCCTTTTTTGGATGTTAGGGAGCTTGGTAGCCCACCCATTAGGTGTGGCTACCTGTGGGCTACACGCTCATGTGAAAATCATTTTGAGCACAGGTCTCCCCTCTCTGTTTCCACCATCACCCTGTCTACCTGAACAAAGGGCAGCGCCTCAAAAGTGTGATCGCCATTTGCATCGAAAAGTGGCTTCTCTATTTAAGCTTGCATTTTCGGCAAAAACACAGAGTGGCTTCCTAAAACGGGGAGGTAACAGCTCGCACTGTAGCAGGCTGCTATTGTTCGAAAGCCTGGGAGTCATTCACACTACTCCCCAGGACGGCAGAAAACTATCTGGTGGCCAGTGATCGTGTTAGGCCACTGGACAAACTGGGTCACAGAATGGCACCTTTCTAAAAGCTGCATGTCTTTATTAGTGAGATTTAGGGCCTGATTTAGATTTTGGTAGATGGGTAATCTGTCACATATTATGATTGCCGTAGGATATAATGGGATCGTAATGCGGCTGACTGGATATGCATCACATTTGTGATGGAGTAACCCCATCCACCAAACTCTAAATCAGGCACAGAATTCGACTTGGGCATCAAGTCGGGTTTAATGTCACGATTAATTTGATACCGTACAATACCCATCTAAGTAGTCCCATTCAGAAATTAACCAGTCTGAGTTGTCAGCCAGTAACCCTGTGTTAGCTAATGGAGCCACTAACTCTCCCACAGGAAAACAACAATTTGGAAGTGTTGGTGTCAGGACATACACTTTGTAAGGGGTTAGAACAATGGCACAGAGGTCTGGTTAGCAGACCTCAGTGCACTCTCAAAGTAAAATAATCAGCAGCACCAATGCAAAAATGTAGGGGTGAAGATGCAACAAGATATGTTGTATAGAAATTATTATAAATATAGAGGGGTAGTTTGCAGTAATTTACGGGAGGGCTTGGAGAGTTCAGTCCTCTTTTATATTTCTTTTTATGTTTTTATTATCAAGCGATAGTGAATTATCCTTATTTTACGATGAATGTGGTCCATGTTGTCATGTTAAGTCAGGCTGTCCAGTAAAGACTTTTCTTTCATTGTATTTATTGTTTTTGTAATCAGAGAGTGGCTGAGACTTTATTAATTACTAAATGAGTAAGATTAGTATGCTAAAGTAAGAGTCCTTACTATTATTTAAGTTGCTAGAGGGAAGAAGTAAGTCTTCCCTGGGAGAGAGTAAATTCTGACTCACAAAACAAGGGGGACTTTTTAGGGGGGTAGCTTGGTCAGTATTATTGGAGGGGTGAACTTCAGATTTTCTGTCAATCATGCTGGCATATAGGGGGTCACTCCGACCCTGGCGGGCGGCGGGCGGCGCCAAAAGACCGCACCGCGGTCAAATGACCGCAGCGGTCATTCTGACTTTTCCGCTGGGCGGGCGGGCACCCGCCAAAAGGCCACCCGCCCGCCCATCGGGAAAGACCCAGCAACGATGAAGCCGGCTCCGATTGGAGCCGGCGGAGTTGCTGGGGTGCGACGGGTGTAGTGGCGCCCGTCGCGATTTTCAGTGTCTGCAAAGCAGACACTGAAAATCATTATGGGGCCCTGTTAGGGGGCCCCAGCACTGCCCATGCCAGAGGCATGGGCAGTGCAGGGGCCCCCAGGGGCCCCACGACACCCGTTCCCGCCAGCCTGGTTCTGGCCGTGAAAACCGCCAGAAACAGGCTGGTGGGAAGGGGGTCTGAATCCCCATGGCGGGAGGATTCATTTGGCCTGGGGAAAACCGGCGGGAAACCGCCGGTTTCCCTTTTCTGACCGCGGCTTTACCGCCGCGGTCAGAATTGGCCAGGAAGCACCGCCAGCCTGTTGGCGGTGCTTCCGTGGTCGTGACCGCCAGGGTCAGAATGACCCCCATAATGTTTAAATACCTTATATGACTAGCAGAGTGTAATGAGAGAAGCCTGAGGGGCAGTGGAAAGGGAGAGGAATGTGGATTGGTAGGAGTACTACGAGAGAAACCATAATATTCTGTTAAACAATATTTTTGAGGACTTTCAAAACACAGAGGGAGAGAGTGTGTTTGTGTTTTTGTCTGCATAAGTACAAATCCCAGGTAAGACCAAACAGACACCTCACCATACCTGACGGAAAGTACCTGTACCCAACTGTTTATTAGAAAATACATTTATTAGGGGGTGTAACACCCCAAACACCCTCCTGAAGCTAAGCCCTTGGTGCTTCCACATGCGATGACCCAAATGCTAGAGGAGGAGTCAGAAAAACACCAGGGCTGGCATGGGCTCGCTTCTGGTCTCACAAGCAGGTAAAGGGCTATGGAGGAGGTTGCCCACGGTGGGGCTGGCACTGGCTCAATCCCAGTCTTGAGAGTATGTAGAGTGCTGAAGCTCGAGCAGAACCAACTCACCCACTCTGATGGCATACGGATTGGAGCAAGGCAGCAGGTCAGTCTCTTTGGAGCAGGAGCAGACAGGGAGGCTGTCGCAGGGATTGGGGGTCCTAGAAAGCATTTGGAAGACAGTATTTACACCAGTAGTGATCCCGGCCGATAGACACACTGAAAGGTGCTCCTACATGTTGACCATCTTGTCCTCATTGTCATAGTATATATTTGTATATATTTGTGTTTGTATGGCAATCAGTACTTTTAAAGATTCTTAGGTATGGGACCACAGGGAGAGTAGTCATTGATCAATCCAGTCAAATTGATCATTTAGATAAGCTTCTGTGCCAAAATAAATTCTTCCCATGGCAGTGGATTACCCCATAAGACTCATCACACAGTTGGATCCTTTACACTCTGAACAGCTTTCATTTCTTTGAACTTCAGATTCTCTGATAATGGATTCTTTAATTTTTTAGGTTAAGATTGCACTGTATACTTTCCTGATGAATATTGTGCTAGTTTGAATACAATTACTGTACAGCAGCACCCCCACATGTCGAACTTCAAGCCGTAGCACCTTTGTTGCCTTTTAATTCATGTTGTCAAAAACTAAAACATAAGCTTTGGAAACCACAAAATAATACAAACAGGGTAGCCCTCATATAACTAAAAATGTAATCTTTAGGTTAAACAGTGAGTACAGAAAACATAGTAAAAGGGAGAAAAGTAGAGCTTTTAATTAATAACTGTTGGGAGGGAAATGATAGAGGTAATACAGTCTGATGATTAAAAGAAATTTTGGAAATTGGTAAATAATGTCTTTAGTTGCTATCCAGGTATAGTTCCATACACGATAGCAGAAGATATGTGGATTGCCCATTTAGATAATCTATGTGGCTCCCCAGGATTCCATGCTGTCCTTCAGTCTCATTTAATGATGAAGAGCTCCTTAAACTGTTCTCAATGAAACAAATTCAAACTACAATTACAGCTTAAAAATTAAGCAGAGCTGCGGAAAGAAGATAATATTCAGGCAACTACAATTAAAGTAAATATCGACTAGTGGGCAAAACTATATATATATATATATATATATTTATATATAAATGCAATTAGTTCAATTAATATCTAAAACCAATTAATAATGCACTTATGTAGAGGTTCTGTGGTGAATCCTAGCTTAAAAAAAGGTGATGGAAGTACCTTTACAAATTATAGGTGAATACATTTGTTGAACATTTATGAAAAAGTTTTTTGTAAAATGTATTTGAGTCATCTAGATCGGTGGGTTGTTGGTAGTAATGTTTTTCCTACTGAGCAGGGTGGGTAGCATGAGGGCCATTCAACCACCGACCATTGCTTTGTTCAATGGGCAATGGTGAAGAAATCACATGAACTGAATCAGAGGTTGTTCTGTTGCTTTATTGACTTCACACAACCTTCGATAGAGTTAAGAGGCTACCCGTGAGAGTAAATCAGAGAATGGAGAATGTCTGGCAGCCCCTTGCCTTAATTAATTTAGACATTCCATACATCAAATTGGGCTCAGGTCAATTAGATTGTTCGAAACATCTCTCTTGAAGAATTAAAATATTGAATTGCCAGCTTCGAGGCTGCATCTTGGCACCTTCCTTGATTAGTCAATATGTAGCTGATTTGCCTTCCGCCTTAAAAATGACCAATTCTTTCTCACCCAAAAGGGCCCCTCTTATATTCTGTGCCTCCTTTACACTGACGACCTAATACTCCTAGATCATACCGCAATAGGTCTTCAGAGAAAACTAGTTGTCCTCCAAATATATTGTAAGGAAATGTCTTCAAAATAAATTTAGAGGAAACAAACATCAATATATTTGGCAATAACATCCCCAACTTTCAGTGGTCACTTGATGCCAATAAGTTAGAAGTAGTAAATTCCTACAATAAATTAAAATAGAGTGATCACATGAGGAACGTAAAGATGAGAATCTTAGTTCAATCATATGCCCCCGTGAAATGTAATCACATTTACTTGGGGTTGTCATTGGCACAGCTTTTGAAAGCTTACACAAATAAAATTGTCCCCTTGGCCCTATATGGTTCACAGGTGTTATTCTTAGATTTTTGTCATTTTTAGGAGCCAGTTGAGAGTGCTACATTGATTTGGAACTCAATTTGCTAAATGGATCTGTGGTTCAAAGTAGTCATTGTAAATGTAATCTACGGTATGGTACCTTATGGGAAGCACTTGCCTTTTAAGATTTCTAAAAAAATAAAGTGTAGCAAACCCCATACACAAATATCGCAACTATGTTGATAAGAAATTCAAGACAGTAGGCCACCGTCCTGCTTAAGCAGATCAATAGTTTTAAAACTAGGCATATCCCACTTAGATCTGTAGGAACACAGGTTCCTTTACCAAATAAGAATAGTCTGAGAGATTCTGCTCAACAAGTATCCCAAATTATGGACAGCAACTGTTTACCTAAAAAAGAACACCTCTCAAGACTGAGTTACGCAAATCTCTTCCCTTACACAATCAATTTGTCTGACTCCAAGTTGTGCATAGAAATTCTCAAGATCTGTTTTGGCTGTAACCCAATTTCCTTACATCCAGAATTTTATATGAAGGCCCAGGATAGAAACAGTGTTTGAAAGTTTTTTAAATCATTTTTTTCATCATATATGGACTTTTTTGATGTTGTTGTATGTATCCCACAGTTCGTAAGCACCATTTGTTATAGATGTATTGTTTTATGTTACAATTTAAGAATTTTATACTTTTCTTAGTACCATGAGATCATGGTTTATAGCGTTATTTATATTATTTTTTATTATTTGTCTGTCCTTGGGAATGTTATATAGACAAGTGACCCAATAAACTTACACTTACCCTAAAAAAAACTGTGACCATTGTGTGTGTGACTCAACCCCCTAGCAGTGTACATAGAAGCTCCTGTTCCTTGGAGTCTGCCCCTGGGAGCTATTTGGTACTCATCCACAGAAACTAAGCAGCACATCATGTTCTCTCTGATGGACTCTTGGCCCTTCTGAAGAGTTTGGAATAATGAAGCATTGGCATCAAGGGCTGACAGTACTGTCTGCGCTTCCCCACTCAAGCAACCACAAGAACAATTGCCAATTATAGACTGCCTTGGACTGCATTTACGATGATGCACTGAGGAGTACTAGGGTAGACCTGTGACCAGTGTGTGACTCAACCCACTAGCAATGTATATACAAGCTCCTGCCCCGTGGGCCAGGAATCTGGAGCTAGGAGTTGATTGCTACTCATCCACAGATAGTGAGCAGCAACTAATGTTCCTCAGAAAGGAATCTTGGCCCTTCTGAAGAGTTCAGAAAAACAAAACATGTATCAAGAGTTAGCAGCTCTGTCTGCACCTCAGCACTCAATCATCCACAAGACAAATTGTAAGTTATAATTCCATCTAACATGAAACACTTGGGAGGATAAGGGAAGACCAGTGGCCAGTGTGTGACTCCACCCCATATCAGTTTAGGAAATGGTTGACTGATATGTATTCTCTGAGTTGAAATAATACAATTGTTTTTCCAGACTTTGACTAAGGAATGAAAGTTTAACACAGGTTCGAATTTATTCAGATTATCTCGATCTGCAACTGTTAAAAAGAATAATGGGGGTCCCTGAGCTATTTGTAGACCATCTGAGACCACACCTTGTCTCAGCGAGGTGTTAATTAGGTAGCCCAGTTTGCAGTGAGTTACTGATATCTTTAATGAGGCACCAGTAGGATCCTTGAATTTGGAAGACAGTTTACATTTGGTGACAGTATTGAGAAGTTCAGTTTGAATTACCTCTCCAAACAAAACCGGATAATTTTTATTTTGTGAGTTTGCTTAAAGTGTGCTTGATCATTTTCCAGGTGGGTGAGTAAGCATTCTTTGAATTTCACTTTCTCTTTGAAGAATTTGTTCACAGTATTCTGTAGTATCATAAACATTGATTTCAGGTTGTGGGTTTGTAGTGTGTTCGCAGCTTCACATATTTGGGTGGTTCGATGCTTAGTTAACTGTTGTCTTAAAAATGCTGGCTTACTCTTAAAAATGTGTTTTGTAAGTTTGTCCACTGAATTTTGTAGTTTTGTCCACTAGTACAGTTTTTCAAGGTTCTGTGTGGCTTGTTGCCAGATGTTTTTAAATACTTTGAGTGATTGCTTATTCTCATTCAATTCCCTTGAAAACGCTGAGCAGAATTTTTCATTTTCTTTCTTTTCAGTTTTTGTGAGGCTAATCATTCCTTTGTATCTTTCATGGTATCAATGTAAAGGTTTTGGAGCAAAGTAATCTCCATCTCTCAAGTCATGGTTTGTAGATTAGTGGAGACTTAGGCCCTCATTACAACCCTGGCGGTCGGTGATAAAGCAGCGGTAACACCACCATCAGGCTGGCGGTAAACAAATTTGAATCATGACCACGGCGGAAACCGCCAACACATAAAACCACTTTAGCACACTGACCGCCACGGCGGTAGCAACAAACACCGCGGTGGTAACCGCCAACGGCCAGGCGGAAGACAGTGTACCGCCCACAGAATTACAACAAGCCTATCCGCCAAATTTTCTGGGGCGGTACCAATGCTATCAAAAGCACAGCAGAAATAGTATACCAAAGGGAAACGGCTCACCTCTCGACACTCAAGGAAGAACCATAACACCATGGATCCCGAGCTTGACTTTTTTTTACAAAGCTGGTGTATCTTCTCATACACCAGGAACAGGAATGCCGGCGAAGACAACCACGGTGAGCACTGCACCTAGCACACAAGGGAGCGGGGGAGGAAAAAGAGAGTGACACGCAACACCCCCAACACCAGAAACACAAACAGATGCAACAACATTACATATACACCCCGAAACCCTCAGGAATAATGCAAGGACAAAAGGAATGGATTAAAATGAGTGTAATAGTACAATTTTAGATACATAACTTAAACAATAAACAGTATGTACAATATATACAAAAGGAGGGACAATGCCCACTCCAAAATGTCCATGGCCCACGGGGCCATAACACATAGGCCAAGCCCACACTTGACTCCTGCCTCAATACAGAGAGAACACTGCAGGGGCATCGAGTCAAAAAAACATAGGCACCTCAGGGGGACGGGGAAGGGGGGCCACCTCAGCCGGAAGATGGTACAATGCCACTGGGCTGGAGGGGGCTCAATGCCCACTGCTTGGTCCTGAGGAGTGCAAAGCCACAGGCTCTCAAGTGGGTAGTTTGCCCACTGCTTGGTCCTGGGGAGTGCAAAGCCACAGTCTCTCAAGTGGGTGGTTTGCCCACTGCTTGGTCCTGGGGTGTGCAAAGCCACAATCTCTCTAGTGGGTAGTTTGCTCAATGCTTGGTCCTGGGTAGTGCAAAGCCACAGTCTCTCAAGTGGGTGGTTTGCCCACTGCTTGGTCCTGGGGAGTGCAAAGCCACAATCTCTCAAGTGGGTGGTTTGCCCACTGCTTCTGGAGGGGGCCTTGTGCCCAGTGTGCTTCATCCTGCCAAGGAGGGGGTGAATGGATGCCTTCTTCCACTGGTTCTGGAGGTGGCTTTGTGCCCAGTGTGCTTCATCCTGCCAAGGAGGGGGTGAGTGAATGGCTTTTTCCACTGGTTCTGGAGGGGGCTTTGTGCCCAGTGTGCTTCATCCTGGATGGGGCAAGGTCACAGTCCCTCACCTGGGTGTCACACCAACAGGTGTTGCAGGGGCCAGGACGCACTGCAGGCCATGTAGTCACTACTACACACTGCTCGCCAGAGGTGACAGCTGCTCAGTGGATGGCAGTTGCGCTGCAGGTGGCGGTGCTGTCAGTGGTGCTGGTAGGCTCCAGCCCTTCACCTGCAGCCTCGGACGGCTGCCCACTGGGGCTGCTGCTGCTGGCAGTGGTGCTGCTGGCGGCGGGGCAGGTGGCGGTGCTGGCCGTGGTGCAGGTACTGGGGCTGGCCGCGGTGGTGGTAGGTTCCAGGCCATCACCTGCGGCCTCAGATGGCTGTCCACTGTGGCTGCTGCTGCTGGCAGTGGTGCTGCTGCGGTGGGGGAGGTGGCGGTGCTGGCCGCAGCAGTGGTGGGCTCCAGCCCTTCACCTGCAGCCTCGGACGGCTGAAGTGCCATGGCTGGTGTTGTATGCCCCTTCCTGCCCTTGGCAGATGGTGGTGCCTCCTTGCTTCTGCCAGCTGGTGTTTTTTTCTTGCCCTTGCTGGCTGGTGTGGCCTCCTTCCCCTTGCTGGCTGGTGGGGCCTCCTTCCCCTTGCTGGCTGCTGTCCCCTTCTTGCCCTTGCTAGGTGGCAGACCCTTCTTGGCCTTGGCAGGTGGTGCTGGCACACTGGCTGTGCTGACGGGTGCCTCCTTGGAGCCTCTCACACCTGCAGTAGCTGCAGAAACCACAGTGGCCGTAGACTGGGTGGCTGCGGTGCTGGGCTGGGTTCTGGCCACCTTGTCCTGAAGTGAAGGACGGGGGGTGGGGTAGGGAATAAGTCAGTGGTGGCAAGGAAAAGCTTCTTAGGGACACTGGGGAGGGAAGAGGGTGAAGGTTTGAGAGTGGAGGAAGATTGAGTGCTTGTAGGAGGTGCCAGTCTGCTGTGTTTGGGTGCAGGTGCATGGGCTGGATGCTGTTGTGAGGTGGATGGCTGTTGGGTGTCTGTGTGCTTGCGTCTGTGTACTTTGGGAGTAGGGGTCACAGACACAGTGGGAGAGGACGCAGGGGATGTGTGCATGGATGTGGGGGTGGTGACTACCAGTGAGGGGCGTATAGTGATAGGCGTGCTGGTGATGGAGGTAGTGGATAAGGATGTTGTGCATGCAGGTGTGAGTGGAGACGCTACTGGGAGGGAGGTGGACGAGGAGGAGGAGGAGGGGGACACAGAGGAGGCAGTATATGTTGGTGTGTCTGCATGAGGATGGTGCTTGTGTGAGTGCCTGTAAGATGAAGTGTGGTGCTTGTGTTTGCCTGAGCCACTTCTGTGTGTTGATTTGGGTGATTGCTGGTCTGAAGGTGTGCTTGGAATATGCTGGGGGTGAGGGGATTGAGACTGGGTAGAGGAAGTTGGAGGGGTGTGTAGGAGGCTGGCCTGGCTTATAGTGGGTACCTAATGGTATTTATACCTTGTGCCAGGTCCAGTTATCCCTTATTAGTAGATTAGTAGTGTTCTAGCAGTTTAGGCTGATAGAGGTAGCTATAGCAGAGCAGCTTAGGCTAAACTAGGAGACATGCAAAGCTCCTACTATACTACTTATATCATATAGCACTATATCACAAGAAACACAATACTCAGAGTTACTAAAAATAATGGTACTTTATTTTAGTGACAATATGCCAAAAGTATCTCAGAGGATATACTCCCTTAGGAGGTAAGTAAAATACACAAAATATACACACAAATCAAAATCAGGTAAGTAAACAGTTAGAAAAGTAGTACAAACACTGTAGAATACAATAGGATGCAATAGGATACAATAGGCCTAGTGGCAACACAAACCATATACTCCAAAAGTGGAATGCGAACCACAAATGTACCCCAGGCCTAGTGTAGTGTGTAGAAGGTCACTGGGAGTGTAAGAAAACACTAAGGGTGTCCAAGATACCCCACCCCAAGACCCTGAAAAGTAGGAGTAAAATTACCCTACTACCCCAGAAACACACTATAGGGGATTCTGCACAGGCAACTACTGACTGCAAAGCACTGAAGATGGATTCCTGGACCTGAGGACATGAAAAGGAAGGGGACCAAGTCCAAGAGTCACGCAATTGTCCGGGGGGGGGGGGGGGCAGGAGCACACTAAACCCCAGATGAAGGTGCAAAAGGGCTGCCTCCGGGTGGAAGATGCTGAAGATTCTGCAACAACGGAAGGTGCCAGGAAGTTCTCCTTTGGTCAGAAGATGTCACAAGGCGTTCTGGAGGATGCAGAGTTGTTTCCACACAGAAAGACTGCAAACAAGCCTTGCTAGCTGCAAGAGTTGTGGTTGAAGAAAATGGGTGCTGTCCGGCCCCAAGAAGGACCATGAGGTCACCCCATGGAGGTGGAGACAGAGGGGGCGCTCAGCAGCACAGAGAGCCCACGCAGAAGCAGGCAGCACCCACAGAAGCACTTGAACAGGCGTTCAAGAAGTCTGAGCACAGTGGTCATCTCAACACAACAAAAGAGGGTCCCACGAAGTCAGTGGTCAACTCAGCGAGTTGAACAATGCAGGACGGAATGCTGGGGACCTGGGCTATGCTATGCATGAAGGATTCCTTGCAAAAGTGCACAGAAGCCCTAGCAGCTGCAGATCACAGAGTACACAGGATTACTGTCTGGTGTGGGGAGGCAAGGACTTACCTCCACCAAATTTGGACAGAAGGACCACTGGACTGTCGGGGTCACTTGGATCCAGCTCCTGTGTTCCAGCGACCACGCTTGTCAAGATGAGAGGGGACCGAGAGGACCGGTGATCCAGAAGTTTGGTGCCTGTGTTAGCAGGGGGAAGATTCCATTGACCCACTGGAGATTTCTTCTTGGCTTCCAGTGCAGGGTGAAGGCAGACAGCCCTCAGAGCATGCACCACCAGGAAACAGTCGAGAAAGCCAGCAGGATTAGGCGCCACAATGTTGCTGGTAGTCTTCTTGCTAGTTTGTTGCGGTTTCGCAGGCGTCCTGGAGCAGTCGGTGGTCGATCCTTGGCAGAAGTTGAAGAGAGAAATGCAGAGGAACTCTGGTGAGCTCTTGCATTCGTTATCTGAAGAGAAACCCACAGGAGAGACCCTAAATAGCCCTCAGAGGAGGATTGGCCACCTAACCAGGTAAGCACCTATCAGGAGGGGTCGCTGACATCACCTGCTGGCACTGGCCACTCAGAGGCCTCCACTGTGCCCTCACACCTCTGCATTCAAGATGGCAGAGGTCTGGGACACACTGGTGGAGCTCTGGGCACCACCCCTGGGGTGGTGATGGACAGGGGAGTGGTCACTGCCCTTTCGTTTGTCCAGTTTTGTGCCATAGCAGGGGCTGGGGGATCCCTGAACCGGTGTAGACTGGCTTATGCAAGAGGGCACCATCTGTGCCCTTCAAAGCATTTCCAGAGGCTGAGGGAGGCTACTCCTCCCCAGCCCTTAACACCTATTTCCAAAGGGAGAGGGTGTAATTTCTCAGAGGAAATTCTTTGTTCTGCCTTCCTGGGACTGGGCTGCCCAGACCCCAGGAGGGCAGAGGCCTGTCTGTGGTTTGGCAGCAGCAGTAGCTGCAGTGAAAACCCCATAAAGCTGGTTTGGCAGGACCCGGGATCCGTTCTGGAGCCCCGGGGATGTTTGTGATTGGCACCCAAATACCAGATTTGGCATGGGGGGACAATCCATGATCTTAGACATGTTACATGGCCATATTCGGAGTTACCATTGTGAAGCACTCATAAAGTCCGGAGAAATTGCCCTGAACAATGTAGGGGCACCTTGGCTAGTGCCAGGGTGCCCTCACACTTAGTAACTGTGCACCTAACCTTCACTAGGTGAGGGTTAGACATATAGGTGACTTTTAAGTTACTTAAGTGCAGTGTAAAATGGCTGTGAAATAACGTGGACGTTATTTCACTCAGGCTGCAGTGGTAGTCCTGTGTAAGAATTGTCTGAGCTCCCTATGGGTGGCAAAAGAAATGCTGCAGCTCATAGGGACCTCCTTGAACCCCAATACCCTGGGTACCATATACTAGGGAATTATAAGGAAATTATAAGGGTGTTCCAGTGTGCAAATCAGAATTGGTGAAAATGGTCACTAGCCTGCAGTGACAATTTTAGAAAGCAGAGAGAGGATAAACACTGAGGTTCTGGTTAGCAGAGCCTCGGATACAGTTAGGCACCACACGGGGAACACATATAGGCCACAGACTATGAGCACTGGGGTCCTGGCTAGCAGGATCCCAGTGACACAGGCAAAAACAAACAGACACACAAATAAAAATGGGGGTAACATGCCAGGCAAGATGGTACTTTCATACAGGGGGAGGCTGGAGACAGGGACAATGGCTGCCATAAGTGAGTTGGCCAGAGGCTGGAATGCTCTCTGTTGGGTTGCCACGCCAGAGTGAACGCCCTCCAGGTATGCATTTGTTTGTTGCAAATGCCCTGCTAGACCATGGATGGCATTCAGTATGGCTGACTGCCCAACAGAGAGGGATCTCAGGAGGTCAATAGCCTCCTCACTGAGGGCAGCAGGGCTGAATGGGGCAGGACCTGAGGTGCCTGGGGTGAAGGAGATACCCACCCTCCTGGGGGAACGGGAACTCGCTGAGGGCTGCTGAGAGGGCATGCTGGTATGAGGGTAGTGGCTGTACCTGTAGTTGGGGTGGGCACAGAGGTGTCAGCCACCTCCAGGTAGCTTCCATCGGAGAAGGAGTCGCTGTTGGTACTGTCCCCTCCAGTCTCCATCGTGGTGCTCCCCTCGCCCTCCATCCCACTGGTGCCCTCACTGGTGGATTCGGCCGCCAGGCCCATGTGGGATGCAGCTCCCTCTGTCGACGGTGCCTCTGCTCCTCCGCCAGATGATGCTAATGCACACAAGAACAGAACAAAAAGTATGGGGGAGAGACAGAGGATACACTTGGTCAATGCCAGCAACAACACTACCATTGACGTACGCAACTCCAAAGGAACAGCCTTATGCACTAGGCCATGCACTACCAGTTACAATGCTAGTCACCAGCCCATGGGGTACAATGCCTAACGCCTTTAGCTGCACACCTGAAACCCACTGGACACTGCCCAGTAGTAGATGCCCACCAACATTATTGTGGTTGGAGTTCATTTGAGCTTGCCCATCATTGAACCTACCCTGCCATGTTGGCCCTGGCCTAGGGGGACCCACTGCTAACATCCCCGACCCAGGTAAAACCTTAACGCGCACAAAGTCAAGAATCTGAATCTGTACTCACCCCCTTGTGGCTGCTGTGATGCCTTCAAGAGCCCATCCAACTCCGGATAGGCCATTGCTAGGATGCGGAACATCGGGGGGGTCAAGTTACAACGGGCACCCCTTCCTCGTTGGGAGGCCAGCTCCAGCTGGGCATCCGCCGTCTTCCCTGCCCAGCGGCGCAGGTCCTCCCACCGTTTGCGGCAGTGGGTGCTCTGCCTGTCAAAGACCCCCAGGGTCTGCACCTCCTTGGCGATGGCACGCCAAATACCCTTTTTCTGATGGGCGCTGACCTGCAAGAAAAATACAGCAGAAAGGTATTAGTCATACCGTCTGGACTGTCATACTCATGGCCCACCATATCCCTCCCATCTCCTTACGCACAGAGATTGACCACCATACATGGAGCACTCTGCCCAGGACCCGTCAGGCCCCCTCACATGCGGCTTACACACACAGCACTCCATACATTCATGCCCCACGCATCATGCTCACAATTACTCACCTGTTGGTCTGGAGGACCATAAAGTAAAGGGTACTGGGGTAGGATTCAATCCATCTGTCTTTCCAACTCCTATGAACTGAAGTCAGGGGCCCTTTCCCCTGACACTCGAGCCATGGTCGCTTCCAGACACAGGTCACAGCAGCATTTGCAGTGTAGGTGCTCTCCTGTTTAAGGTCAGGTAGCAAGTGAGTGAACAGATAGAAAATGGCGGTCACGTCTGCGGCAGTGCGTACCGTCACAGCCGATGTACATCGCCATTGGCTCCTGGAACCCCTAGGCCCCAATGATAACCAATGCGGTGTTGCGCTGACCGCCGACTGCAACTGCACACAGCGCCAGCAGAATTACCTCATTTCCACTTGTCCCTCCTCATAGTTCAGACAGCCGCCATTTCAGGGGGGCACCGGCCATGGCACCTAACTGCGTCACAGCAGACATAAGCACAGCAACTCACTTAAAAGTTCACATACTATTTCTGTAAAACAAAAATTGCATATTAATCAGAGTACATGTTTGAATATGACATTCTGCTCACCTTTTTTCACTCTAGAGTTCAACCACTGAGGATGAAAAGGAGATGCAGACATCCCCGTATACAGACCCATGGTGGACCTGGCGACAGTGGAGGACAGGCACATTGTCCTAACCTACAGACTTGATAGGGCCACAATCCAAGAGCTGTGTGCCCAATTGGAGCCAGACCTGATTTCAGCTATCCTCCACTCCACAGGTATTCCCCCTCTAGTGCAGGTCCTGTCAGTGCTCCATTTCTTCGCAAGTGGCTCCTTCCAAGCGACTGTGGCCATGGCATCAGGGATGTCACAGCCTATGTTCTCAAACGTGCTGACCAGAGTGTTGCCTGCCCTGCTGAAACACATGCGCAGCTACATCGTATTCCCACAGGTGGAAGATTTGGCCACAGTGAAGGCTGACTTCTATGCACTGGGAGATATCCCCAACATCATTGGTGCTATTGATGGTACACATATTGCCTTTGTTCCCCCCTCCCCCCTCTCGGAGAAATGAACAGGTGTTGAGAAATCGAAAGAGCTTTCACTCTCTGAATGTGAAGATGGTGTGTTTTGGCGGACCAGTATATCTCCCATGTCAATGCAAAGTATCCTGGCTTTGTGCATGATGCCTTTATCTTGAGGAATAGCAGCATCCCATATCTGATGGCTCAACTCCAGAGGCACCGGATGTGGCTAATAGGTGAGCCCATGGTCCCCACCCAGTTGATGTAGGTATATGCGTGTGGGGTTGTCCCTAAGGGTGGCTAACAGGTATCCTTTGATATTTACAGGTAACTCTGGTTACCCCAACCTCTCATGGCTACTGACTCCAGTGAGGAATGCCAGGACAAGGGCAGAGGAACGTTACAATGAGGCACATGGGTGAACAAGGAGGATCATTGAGCGCACCTTTGGCCTCCTGAATGCCAGATTCCGGTGCCTCCATCTGATAGGTGGATCTCTGTACTGCTCACCCAAGAAGGTGTGCCAGATCATCCTTGCATGTTGCACAACCTGGCCTTGAGACGCTAGGTGCCTTTTCTGCAGGAGGATGAGACTGGGGATGGTCGTGTGGCAGCGGTGGAGCCTGTGGACAATGACGAAGAGGAGGCAGAGGAAGAGGGTGTGGACAACAGAACTACAGTAATCCAACAGTATTTCCAGTGACACACAGGTAAGACACTGTAACTTCACCTTCCATTGCAGTTTTGTGTTGGACATTGTACATGGCAGCCTGATTTCCCTATTTCTTTGGCCACTTACTGTACCCTTTGGCATCTCTATTTTCAGATATCTGTGCCCACTCGGGCTCCTGGTGTGCTTACTTCTGCCCACTACAGGCCATATCTATGTAAATATAACTGTACATTTGAATTGCAATGTTTACAGCTTGTTTAAGTAATACATATTTCAATCAATTGACAGACTCCATACTTGTATTTGTTCCAAGGCTGGTTATTTCTGTGAGAATATGTGTAGGGGGTATTGCAATGGGCTGGGTTGATGGTGGAGAAATGTCCAGGATAGAGACCAGTCTATTGATATCATAGGTGCATTGTCCAAGGGGGCATAGGAAGTGGAGCAATGTCAGTTCAAGGTGGACAGGGTGACAGAGTGGGACACAAACATGACAATCAGGTGAGTCCTATTTCCTGGCGGGGGTCTTGGCAATGTTCTCTGACTTCTGCATGGATCAATGGGGACATTTTGCGTGGTGGTTCTCCTTCAGCAGGGGGTGGGGTGCTGGTGGCCTGTTGTTCCAGTGGCAGGACTTCTGTCTACTAGTGTCGATGGAGGTGGAGGGCTGTTCTTCGGTGTGGCTATTGTCAGGGGCCCGTTGGTGTGCCACTGCCTCCCTCATGGTGTTGGCCATGTCTGCCAGCACCCCTACAATGGTGACCAGGGTGGTGTGGATGTCTCTCAGGTCCTCCCTGATCCCCAGATACTGTCCCTCCTGCAGCCGCTGGGTCTCCTGCAGCTTGGCCAGTATCTGCTCCCAGGATGATGGTGAGTGCCTCGAGGAGAGTTGGTTCCTTGGGCCTGTCCTCCCCCTGTGGCGCAGCAGTCCTCCCAGCTTCCCTGTTGTCCTGTGCCTCTGTCCCCTGAACCGTGTGCCCACTGCCACTGACCCCAGGTCCTTGATCGTCCTGTGTTTGTGGGGTTGCCTAGGGTCCCTGTTGTGGTGGACACACTGCTGATTGACATGTCCTGGGGACAGAGGGATGGACCCACTGGGTGGGTGCTGTACTGGTGTTTCCTGAGGGGGAGGCTCAGTGGTGGTTTGGGACTATGACTGGGTCACCGACTGTCCATAGGCCCCTGAGGGGCCAGGTTGGTCATCCTGATACAGGTGTGCAGAGCTGCTGCCATCACTGTGGGCCTCTTCTGGGGGGGGGGGGGACTAGATGTTGCTGGCACCTCCTCTCTGGTGACGTTGTTTGGCGGTCTAAGTGATTGTCACTAGTGTGCATGCTGTGGTAATGGGTGTCCATGCAGGTCTGTGATGGGGGTCCATGCATTGGTGTTGCATGCAGGGCTTGGGATTGGGATTGGGATGGGTGGGTTGTGATGGAAGGGTATATGTGAGGTGGTGGAGTGATGGGGGTGAGGGTAGGGGTAGGAGTTTGTGATGGCATGCATACAGGGAGAGGGGGATAAAGTAGTAAAGATTTGACTTACCAGAGTCCAGTCCTCCTGCTACTCCTGCCAGGCCTTTAGGATGAATGATCGCCAAGACTTGCTCCTCCCATGTTGTTAGTTGTGGGGGAGGAGGTGGAGGTCCACCGTACAGCTATCTGATGTCTTGCTACCACGGAACGCACCTTCCCCCGTAGGTTGTTCCACTTCTTACTGATGTCATCCCTTGTTCTTGGGTGCTGTCCCACGGCATTGACCCTGTCCATGACTCTCCGCCATAGCTCCATCTTCGTAGCAATGGACGTCTGCTGCACCTGTGATCCGAATAGATGTGGATCTACCAGGATGATTTCCTCCACCATGACCCTTAGCTCCTCCTCTGAGAATCTGGGTGTCGTTGTGGTGCCATGGGTGTAGTGTGAGTGGTGTGTGTGTGTGGGTGTGTGGGGTGATGTGTTGGATTGTGTCCTGTGAGGTACGTGGATGGTGTATGAGTGATGGTTTTTTGTGGCTCAGATTCAGTGGATGCTCCTGGCTTGTCTGTCTCTCAGTTGTCAAATTCTTTGGGTCGTAAAGGGTTGTGGGTAGTGTGGGTGTGTGTTTTATAGTGTTGTGTGTGTATGTGTGTCAGGTGTGTGTATTTTGAATTGTCCACTGTAGTGTTGCTTTGTTAATGTGTGTGTATTTTGAGCGCTGTGTTCTGTACCGCCAATGGTTTACCGCGGTTGTATGACTGCCGCAATCATTCGTGGGTCATGATGCTGTGGGCATATTTCTGTTGGCGTAATGGTGTGGGTTTTGGTACCGCCAGTTTATCACTGACCTTTGGGCTGGCGGACTTATGTGTGTGTCTGTATAGTGGCGTATTTCTATATATGGGTCATAAGACCCATAGTGGTATACTGCCACGGTTGCGTTATGTTGGAGGCAGTCAGCATGGTGGTAAGTGGCACTTATCACCAGTGTCATAATGAGGGCCTTATTGTCATAGCAGTGTATGAGTCTTTCCGTCCAGTCCATGGTCCTGATTTTAGAAGAAGTGAGCGAGAGAGGGACCAAGAAGTGGTTTAATCAATCAATAATGATTTGTGGTTATGTCCTAAATTGTATTCCTTAACAATTAAATGATCAAAGGTAGCACCTTTCAACTAAGTACAGTAGTACAGCATAGCTAGGTGAGGCTGTTGTTAACTAATAATGAGGATTAAAGGGTGGCAGCTAAGTCTGTCGGGTCACTCAAATGTAAACTAAAACCTCCTAAGAAAACGTTATTGGATGACAGATTAATGTTTCTGTCCTAATTTCTATGATTTAGTTGACAAACAAAAGGTCGTTTTCAGGGTGGTTAGACATGATGTGTAAAATAGGGGCATTTTGTCAAGAGTTTTGTGCCCTATATGCATGGAGAGGTGAAAAAAATGTATATTATTCGGACTCAATGTATTGAGGCTCTCTTCCTACTTATTTTACGTTATTGGACAAGGAGTAATATATAATATTGAGGAGGGATTAATAACTTGATATGAGTCATTAAGTCACGTTTTTCCGTGAAAATAGCAAATCAAGGTTATATGTTAAGGTCATGCCAGCAATCGATAACCTGTGTATTTTTGCTGATTGAAATTATACAGATAGCAGTAAACATGAGTTTTCAAACCTGTTGGTAATAGGGGATGCTTTTATTGGAATTTTATTTGGGTTCTTACAGTGCATTCCCTTTTGATAGATTTCAATTGTTGTTTTCTGAGATGACAGGTATATTCGAGAAACCTTTGAAGGAAGCTAGTTGGACCAGACAAATCGTCCAACTTATAGCCAATAGTGGATGGTCAGTCTCTTTTTTAGTAAGAGCATATCATATGTGACTATACAAGGGTATTTGCTACTACTTCTGATGTGTGAAGTACTGGTGTGGACTCAGCTTCTTGTTAGCAGGATAGAAAGTGAGACTCCATCTCTGGGTTCTATTGAGGTCTAAGGAAAGCTGGTAAAGTGAATGGAAGAAACAATAAATCTTAGTTCCACAAACAAATAATAGAAACAAAGAGATTTCTTGTTCCATACCAGTTACATTAGTGGCCACTTTATTGAGCTAATTGTTCTATGTAAGAGAAGAAGAATGATTGTACCCTAGCACTGGAGGGGCACCACTGGGAGAATCAGGATTTACTCAGGCTCGGTTTAGGTGCAGGTTCAGGATGGTTAGAGCCTTTTCTATTCCTGAGACACTAAACAGGAGGCCAGCTAACTAGCCTTTGGAGTCACCCTGGAAGTCCTAGGATCAAGCCAAAAAGCAAGTCTCATTCAGCAGGGCAGTCCTCTGACGGCACAAGGCAGGCTCAGGCAGAAGGGGCAGAGCCTGCAAATCCAGAAGGGAATTGAAGAATGGGTCAGATTGTCATAGTTTTATACTTGGTACCATCTTTGAAGTGCAGTCTATCACTGGGAGAAAGGGGAAACTGAATCTCAGTAAGGTATCTGGATAGGTGAAAAGGTGGTGGGCAGACTCACCAGAGTAAAAGTTGTGTCACAGGGGTGCTTTCTCCTAGGGCAAGTGGTTGAGGGTTTAGGCACAAGGAAAATAAATTGGGGGTTGATGCTACAAGGAAGAGGGCAGACTAGATTTCCGATTAGAAATCTTGTGTAGTGGCACCTGTAGTAGTATAGTGCAGGGGTATTCTGCAGGTAAATTAAGAGTTTAAAGTTTGCATATTTCTTGTCTGAACCATTGATTATGATGAATTCTCTCTCTATGTAGCAGGTCTTTCTTTGCATTATTGCTTTGGGCCCAATGTTGGAGGGCAGAGTTGCACCTTGAGTGTTAGAAAAGAAAGTGACATTGTCAAGGGCAGAGATTTGTGGGAATACAAGTCAAACCTTTTTGGTACACAGTATGGGCCTGCTGCTTCCTTCAGCTAAACCAGGCTTCCAAATTGGGAACTGGTGCCTGGAAAAGCAAACAAAAAAGGCAGATAAAAAACAATTCTCTGAGAAGAGAAAAACTGAAGGTCAGAAAAACCTCTAAGACGAAGCAAACATGGACAGGATACAGGAGCAGCGGAAATCAAGCTGGAGAGGAAACATCAAGGTGAAAAACTCCCAGAGCGAGCAACTAACAAGGAACAAACATTGTTACAACATAAAAAATGTCTTGACCTCCTTAGATATTGAAACTGATGGTCATAACCTAAAAAGGCAAGAACTAGTGCAGGACATGACAATCAGCCATAAAGGATGGGGAAACAGTCATTCCTAGACATTCTTTTCTAAGATAATTCTCAAGAAAAAAACTGTACTGGAATTGTGGTTTAAAGCTTTTAAGTTTGTTTTCTAAGCACATGGTTGACTGAAGATGATGCTACAACTTTCCTGTGAGGTGTTCCAGGGCCAGGGAGCAATGCCCTTGAACCTTTCCAGGCAGGCACTGTCTTCATGCCATGGACATTACTATGCTGAGCACAGAGACCACAGAAGCCACCACAGCAACACATCTTCCCGCCATACCATCCAGAAAAATCACTGGCCTGCCCCCTCAGATAAACCACTACCAGCAAAGTAGTGGCAGTTGCAGACTAGCAAGATATCCACACACATCAGCGAGAGGCACCAAGCACAGCGGCGCATGGTTGCAAACAAGGCACAAGGCCTTGCACACAGTAAGGATGAAATGGCAACGTGTGTGACAGCAGATCCAGTGTTGTACTTCCAGTAGGTTGCGTTGCTGTTGCTGCGGTCTTAGTGCATATTTCCTCAATACCAGTGTGATGATGTCACCAGAGGAGCATAGAGCTTGATGACATCCGTGGAATGTTTGGTGTAGGTGTGTTCTATGCTTCCATTTGACAGTTGCTTTCTGTGCCCTTTTTATGTACCAGGTGTATTCTTTTCTCCTGGCAATCAATACCAATGAATGTAACAAGAAGAGCGTTTACATCAACTTTACAAAGTTGGTGATGAAGGAAAGCCAAAGGTTTGTAGGAAGAAGTACTGTGACTATTTTTTTTCAATTAAATGTTTGAGAAGCCGTGAGATTGACTGAAACTCTGCTTTGATCTGGGTTGCAGAAATGAGCTTGGTTGAGGAGAGAGTATCAAGAACGTATTGGTACAGTCTAAATAATGTAAGGTTTTAGTTTTTTGGCCACCTGATAATCATAAAAGGAATTGGTGTGACATTTGCTCAGTGCGAGAATTACCCTCATCAACTAGCGCTCGAGTGGATGTCAATTACGTCACAGGGATTTGAATGTATACATTTTATGACTGGATGCTCAAAGTCTGCCACAATCAGCTGTACTTTTAAAAGCTGTTTTTTAAATGTGTGTCTGTGTGCTTTAAGAGGGGAGTATTTTACTGCATTTGTGTCAGTTAAAGTGAAGAATTTCCCCAGAGTGTCATTATTTTTTTAACAAAGTTAAGCATTTGTTGGGAACACATGCTACCGGCACAAAACTCAGCATGAAAAGGTCTACAGCTGAATGAACTGTGTAAGATTTTCTGCTATGGACACAAAGATTCAGCATTAAAAGTTCTCCAGCTGAGTTAATTGAGTAAGCTTTTCTACTGAGACTGTTCAGCCGAGAATTCATTTTTAAACAGTGTAAATGACAGTGTCAATTTCACCCCTACAGAAATAGATATAAGATCAATTAGCATCATGTGATACTCACTTTTCAAGCTAATTAATGTATTTATGTACAAATTGTAATTTTTTACCTAAAATATTTGGTAGAAGGAGAGAACTCCCACATCTAAACAGTGTTTCACAAGACTGGGAAGTGAAAAGGAAGTACATATGAGTTACTTATAGTAACAAAGAAAGTGGACTTGCATAAACATCTGCCATATTGGAAAAGGTTCTACTCTGGAATATGTCTATTCAGTGACACACAGGGCACACACTTTTGCAAATCAGATTTCAGTGCAGACTTCAGCAATTTGCATGCTATTTAAATTTTCAGTTGTTTGCACACTTTTGCAAATCAGAATTTAGTGTAGGTATCAGCGATTTACATGCTATTTGAATTTCAGTGGTTTGCACACTTTTGCATATCAGATTTCAGTGCAGATTTAAGCCATCTGCACACTACTTGAATTATTCAGTGGTCTGCACACTTTTGCAAATCAGATTTCAGTGATTTTCATGCTATTTGACCTTGCCGTGATTTTCACACTCCAATTTATAGACGTTTTTATGCAGCATTGAGTACGTCTATATTTTGTAGATTTCAGAATCTGTCATGTCCGCCACCATTTCTTCAGGAGCCTGGTGATCCACCTTCCGAATGGAAACTATGGCTGAGATCCTTCAAAGCAAATTTAGGAGTAATTGATGGTCAATGATTCAGGCCGGAAAGGAAAAACGTTTGATGTATTATTATTAAGGAGTGGAAGGTCAAAATGTTTTTGATCACTTACCTTTGTATAAACCTTTAAAGGATGAAAATCTGGAAAATTTGAGATAGCAGTAGCACAACTGGACAAATATTTTACCAAACAAAAAACAGTGTGGTGCATAGATATATATTTTTTACGAGAGTGCAGAAACCCAACAAAAGTATGGACACTCATATTACTGCTTTAAAAGTATTGACTGCCAAATGTGTATTTGGAAATTTCAAGTCTTAATTAATTAGGGATCGCTAGATGTGATTCTAAAAAAAATCAAGAGAGGTTGTTCTAGAGATCCTTCATTAGACAACGACATTGACATTGCAAAGAGCATAGAATGTTTATGTGAAGATACAAAACAAGTGGAGGTGTTGTTATCCAACACAACTTTATCAGGGGTGGTTACTAACTAAATGTCTTCAACCCAAGACATTAAGAAACAAGGTTTTGCATCAGCTCATGACAGTAAGAAACAGGGGTTCATTATTGGAAGTAAATCTGATGTACCATTAATATGCACACAAAAAATGTGTTGCAATAGATATGGTTCTTGTTCACGTGTGTCTTAATTCAGAAACTGTCCAGCTGTGAATAAACAATGTAGAAATTGTGGTGAGATGGGCCATTTCTTCAAAGTATGTAAAGCAGCATAAAGAAACAGTGTTAGATGTTTGGTAAATGAACATGAATAAAATGAGTATGAGAAAGAAAATGACAGTAGAGAGTATGTTTTTGTGGTTAGAGACACAAACTTACATAATAGTAAAACAATTGTAGATCCTGGTGTTGAAGTGTTAATTGACAATGTAAAAATCAAACTTTCAGTAGACACAGAAGCACGCATTTACATTGTTTCTCAAGAAAAAGTCATGTCATGGAATGATAAAACACTGTATCCTCCGGATGTATTGATGGTAGCTTTTGAAGCAAGTAGAGTAGATTTTATTGTATATGTTTGGACTTCCATTCAGGTGCTAGGTAAAGTCATTCAAGGAAAAGTCTATGTTGCAAACAAGGGAATTAATGTTCTTGGATGGTACATCAAGCTGAACTCAGTTTAACCATCAAACCTGGACAGGACATACCTATTTCTGTTGATAAAAAAAGAAGCAAATTCATTGAGGGCCATAGGAAAGATGATTGGGTGAAGACATTTCAGAATTGTTTTCAAGACAGTTTGGAAAAGATTACAGATTTTTCTTACACTATTAAAGTGAAGTAAAATGCAATACTTATTAAGCATAAAATGTGCAATGTACTGTTGAGTATTAGGGAATAGTTACCTAAATTATTGAAAGATCTATGTGGAAAAGGTGTAATTATCACCCATAGTTTAGGCAGACAAAACTGGGAATTTGAGAATGTGTGTAGATTTAAGAAGTTTGAATGATGTGATCTGGGTGGACACTTTCCTGTTGCTAAAAATAAGATTTAATTACTAAAATTGGGCGTTCCAGTTGGTTTACCAAATTGGATTTAAAGCAGCATATCACCAAGTAGAATTAGATATTCAGTCTTGTCACTTGACAGCATTTGTGACTCTAGATGGAGCAATCCAGTTTTGCAGGTTACCAGTTGGGTTAGCATCGGCAGCTGCCGTTTTTCAAAGAATGATGTCAGAAATGTTTAAAGATAATCCTCAAGTGGTGGTATTGCAGGATTTCTTGGATTCATTTTTGCTAATAATGAAATTGAACATGACAAGATTTTAGATTCAGTTTTGAGCACATTAGAAAAAAGGAGAGTGGCACTAAGAAAAGATAACTGTGTCTTTGAAAAGAAGTGTAATGTTTAGGACATGAAACCCAGACCTAGTGTAGTAAAAAGCATTGTAGAGGCTCCAGTTCCAGGGAGTAGAAAAAAAGTGTTGTGTTTTTTAGACGTGTGAATTTTATGCAAAGTTTTTAAGGGATTTTGCAAAGAGTACTGGATGATTCCAGTCATTATAAAAAAGGAGCTATGTTCACATGGTCTAATGAATGTGAAACTATGTTTCAGAAGATGAAAAAAGAAATTACAAGTGCCCGAGCATTGCAACCATTTGTCGAAGGGAAGAAAACCATTGTGGCTGTAGATGCATGGAATATGGTTTAAGAGCTGTTCTGTCACAAAAGTGAAGGCACACATGAAAATACAATAGGTTTTGCTTCAAGAACTCTAGATCAGATGGAATGAAACTTTTCGGTAATAAAAAAAGAGCTTCTGGCATGTGTGTGGAGTGTTGAGAAATTCAAACAGTATTTAATGGGGCAGACCATTTGTTTTGACGACTGACCATCGCTGTAGGGAAATGCCTCCCTTGGCATGGTTACCCCCTAACTTTTTGCCTTTTGTTGATGCCAGTTATGATTGAAAGAGTGCTGGGATCCTGCTAACCAGGCCCCAGCAACAGTGTTCTTTCCCTATACGGTACCTTCGTTCCCACACTTGGCACAGCCCTGGCACACAGACAAGTCCCTTGTAACTGGTACCCCTGGTACCAAGGGCCCTGTGGCCAGGGAAGGTCTCTAAGGGCTGCAGCATTATTATGCCACCATGGGGAACCCCTCACTCAGTACATGCACACTGCCTCACAGCTTGAGTGTGCTGGTGGGGAGAAAATGAATAAGTCGACATGGCACTCCCTTCAGAGTGCCATGCCCTCAACCCACTGCCTGTGGCATAGGTAAGTCACCCCTCTAGCAGGCCTTACAGCCCTAAGGCAGGGTGCACTATACTACAGGTGAGGGTATATGTGCATGAGCACTATGCCCCTAAGCCAAACCTTAGACATTGTAAGTGCAGGGTAGCCATTAAGAATATATGGTCTGGAAGTCTGTCAATTACGATTTCCACAGTTCTATAATGGCTACACTGAAATCTGGGAAGTTTGGTATCAAACCTCTCAGCACTGTAAAATCACACTGATGCCAGTGTGGGATTTATTGAAAAATGCACACAGAGGGCATCTTAGAGATGCCCCCTGTACAACAAATGCTTAACACTACCCTCTGATAAGCCTTCTGTTTGACCACACTACCACAAAATAGAGCATTAGTATTATCTAATTTTGCCACTTTCAACCTCTAAGGGGAACCCTTGGACTCTGTGCATGCTATCTCTTACTTTGAGATAGTATATACAGAACCAACTTCCTACAGTCACCCATTAGTGGATATATTGTCTGGTAAAAAGGTGAAACGATCTATAGTCTGCATTGCAAAGTTGTCTGCCAAACCTTTGTAATTTACATTTACTGTTGAGTACATTCCAGAAGGAAACTCTGTAGGGCAGATTGGTTATCTAGGTAACCGAGTGTAGCTGCATAAGAGCAAGATTGGGAGACAGAATTTAAAGAATATTTTGTAGCATGTATTAACCTTAATATGTGTGTGGCGGAAAAGGAATGGGTGAATGCAGTAAATGAGGACATGATATTGAAAGACGTAATGACTTAATCAAGTCTGAATGGGCTAAAGAAAAAAATCTTTCAGCTGATTTGCAGATGTACTGGAAGGAAGCTGGTGAGTTATCCATTGTGGGTGAGAAGGTATTATAGGGAAACAAACTGATACCACCAGAATGTTTCAGGCAAAGGATAATTTCAACAGCTCATACAGGTCATTTAGGATCAACCATTACCAATAAGGAATTACTTTTGGTGGCCAAGAATGGATTGAGAAATTGATGATTACGTTAAAAGGTGTATAAGTTGCAATATAAGTAATAAAGTGTTAGCCACAGAAGGGAAGGTTGAATCTTTTGTTCCTTCACCACATAGAGCATGGCAAAGATTAAGAATGAATTTTTGGGGACCTTTTCACATTTCACCACATAACATGAAATACTTCATTGACATCATTGTAGGAGGCTGGCCTGGCTTGTAGTGGATACCAGAGGTACTTACACCTTGTGCCAGGTCCAGTTATCCCTTATTAGTGTAGAAGAGGTGTTTCTAGCAGCTTAGGCTGATAAAAGGTAGCTATGTCAAAGCAGCTTAGGCTGAACTAGGAGACATGCAAAGCTCCTACTATACCACTTATATCATATGCACAATATCATAAGAAAACACAATACACAGAGTTATTAAAAATAAAGGTACTTTATTTTTATGACAATATGCCAAAAGTATCTCAGTGAGTACCCTCAGTAAGAGGATAAGATATATACACAAGATATATGTACACAAACCAAAATTAGGTAAGTAATAGCAAGAAAAGTAATGCAAACTGTGTAGTATTACAATAGATTTTAAATAGGAGCACATAGGTATAGGGGCAACACAAACCATATACTCCAAAAGTGGAATGTGAACCACAAATGGACCCCAGACCTATGTGAGCTTGTAGAGGGTGGCTGGGACTGTAAGAAAACAGTGAGGGTTAGAAAAATAGCCCACCCTAAGACCCGAAAAGTAGATGTAAAGTGCACCTACTACCCCCAGAGAGCACAGAAGTCGTGATAGGGGGATTCTTCAGGAAGAACAAACAACAGCAATGCAACAACAGTGGATTTCCGGATCTGAGTACCTGTAAGACACGGGGACCAAGTCTAATAGTCGCAACAGTGTTGAGAGTGGGCAGGAGCCTAGGAAATGCCAGCTGAGGGTTCAAGGAAGCTGCCACCGGTTGGAAGAAGCTTGGAGTTCTGCAAGAAAGAAGAGAGCTAGGGACTTATCCTTTGGAAGACGGATGTCCCACGTCGCGATGAAGCTTGCAGGGGTGGTCCCACGTAGAAAGACCGCAAACAAGCCTTGCTAGCTGCAAGGGTCGTGGTAGAGGTTTTTGGGTGCTGCTGTGGCCCAGGAGGGACCAGGATGTCACCACTTGAAGGAGGAGACAGAGGGGGCGCCCAGCAAGTCAGGGAGCCCTCACAGAAGCAGGCAGCACCCGCAAAAGTACCTGAATAGGCACTTGGAAGGAAAGTGAACCGGAGTCCATGCAAAGTCACAAAAAGGGAGTCAAGCGATGCCAGAGGACAACTCAGAAGGCTGTGCACTGCAGCAAGGAGTGCCGGGGACCCAGGCTTGGCTGTGCACGAAGGAAATCCTGGAAGAGTGCACAGGAGCTGGAGCAGCTGCAAATCACACGGTACTCAGCAATGCAGTCTAGCGTGGGGAGGCAAGGATTTACCTCCACCAAACTTGGACTGAAGAGTCACTGGACTGTGGGAGTCACTTGGACAGAGTTGCTGAGTTCCAGGGACCACGCTCGTCGTGCTGAGAGGGGACCCAGAGGACCAGTGATGCAGTCTTTTGGTGCCTGCGGTTGCAGGGGGAAGATTCCGTCAACCCATGGGAGATTTCTTCAGAGCTCCTGGTGCAGAAAGGAGGCAGGCTACCCCCAGAGCATGCACCACCTGGAAACAGTTGAGAAAGCCGGCAGGATGAGGCGATACAAGGTTGCTAGTAGTCGTCTTGCTACTTTGTTGCGGTTTTGCAGGCGTCCTGAGAAGACAGCGGTCGATCCTTTGGCAGAAGGTGAATAGGGAGATGCAGAGGAACTCTGATGAGTTCTTGCATTCGTTATCTAAAGAATTCTCCAAAGCAGAGACCCTAAATAGCCAGAAAAGGAGGTTTGGCTACCAAGGAAGGAGGATAGGCTACCAAGAGAGGTAAGAGCCTATCAGAAGGAGCCTCTGACATCATCTGCTGGCACTGGCCACTCAGAGCAGTCCAGTGTGCCACAAACACCTCTGTTTCCAAGATGGCAGATGTCTGAGACACACTGGAGGAGCTCTGGGCACCTCCTCTGGGAGGTGCAGGTGAGGGGAGTGGTCACTCCCCTTTCCTTTGTCCAGTTTCGTGCCAGAACAGGGCTGGGGGATCCCTAAACGGGTGTAGACTGGCTTATGCAGAGATGGGCACCATCTGTGCCCATCAAAGCATTTCCAGAGGCTGGGGGACGCTACTCCTCCCCAGCCCTGACACCTATTTCCAAAGGGAGATGGTGTTACACCCTCTCTCAGAGTAAATCCTTTGTTCTGCCTTCCTGGGCCAGGGCTGCCTGGACCCCAGGAGGGCAGAAACATGTCTGAGGGGTTGGCAGCAGCAGCAACTGCAGTGGAGACCCTGGAAATGCAGTTTGGCAGTACCCGGGTACTATGCTAGAGACCCAGCGGGATCATCCCCCCCCAATGCCAGAATGTCATTGAGGTGACAATTCCATGATCTTAGACATGTTACATGGCCATGTTCGGCGTTACCATTGTGACGCTGTACATAGGTAGTGACCTATGTACAGTGCACGCGTGTAATGGTGTCCCCGCACTCACAAAGTCCGGGGAATTTGCCCTGAACGATGTGGGGGCACATTGGCTAGTGCCAGGGTGCCCACACACTAAGTAACTTTGTACCCAACCTCCACCAGGTGAAGGTTAAACATATAGGTGACTTATAAGTTACTTAAGTGCAGTGGTAAATAGCTGTGAAATAACGTGGACGTTATTTCACGCAGGCTGCACTGGCAAGCCTGTGTAAGAATTGTCCGAGCTCCCTATGGGTTGAAAAAGAAATGCTGCAGCCCATAGGGATCTCCTGGAACCCCAATACCCTGGGTACCTAGGTACCATATACTAGGGAATTATATGGGTGTACCAGTATGCCAATGTGAATTGGTAAATTTAGTCACTAGCCTGTTAGTGACAAATTTGGAAAGCAGAGAGAGCATAACCACTGAGGTTCTGGTTAGCAGAGCCTCAGTGAGACAGTTAGGCATCACACAGGGAACCCATACAGGGCACATACTTATGAGCACTGGGGCCCTGCCTGGCAGGGCCCCAATGACACATAGACTAAAACAACATATATACAGTGAAATATGGGGGTAACATGCCAGGCAAGATGGTACTTTCCTACAATCATTGATCATCTGTCCAGATGGGTAGAAGTAGATTCATTGAATCTCTTGACTACTAGAAGGTAATTGGTTGTTAAAAAAAACATATTTATGAGAGAAGGATACCCAGATTAAATCTTAACTGACAATGTTGTGTAGTTTGTATCCACTGAAATGGAACAGTTTCTGAATAAGTGTGCAATCAAGCACATCAAAACTCCTCTATATCATCCACAAAGTAATGGCAAAGTTGAAAGCTTTAAGAAAGTATTAGTGGACTGTATTCAAGCAGCACACAGAAATAACTCATGTGATGGTGAGGCAAGCAAAGATTTGGTGTGGTCTTATCGCGCCACACCACATGTAGCCACAAGCAAGAGTCATTTTGAACTAATGAGGGGAAGGAAAGCATCAAAAGTCCTATGTCCATTCTGGATGGCAAAGTTGTTTCATGACGGGTGAAACATGGAAGATGTATACAAACTGAAAGTTGGTGATTGCGTATGAGCGAAGAATCCTATTTTAATAGGGAAAGGGTTATCAAAATATAAAGATTCTGAGCAAATTTGTGAAATAAGCAGAAATACAGTAAAATTGACAGATGTTGGTGATGTACATCCCGTGTGGTTTTGGATCCTAGTAAGAAATGTGGAGGTTTTACCAAACCTGAACCTGTCAAACGATTTGAGAAACGTATTGTTGAAAGGGATAGTAATGATCTCATGCCAAAAAGAAAGAGTTTGTGAATGCATATCAAACCTACGAAGTTGCAGGATTATATTACTTCATGAAATGAGTACAATGTTTTGTTTTCTGCCAATGAAAATGTACTTAGTTAAAAAAAAAAAAAAGGAGGCAGATAGGTGTACTATAATCTTTTTTTGTGTATTCGGTATTTTGGATGCTAATATTTATGAAGATTTGTCTATAATCTTTTTCTCTGTATTCGGTATTTTAGAGGCTAAAAGTGAAAATTTGTGTAGGTTTGGTTATATTTTTTTTAAAGTACACTGAATGTGTATGTACTGCAGGATTGTGAATTTGTATTTTAAAAAAGCGAAAAGTGTGGTGATGTCACTGGAAGAGCATAGAACATAATGATATCTGTGGAATGTATGATGTAGCTGTGTTCGATGTTTTCATTTGGCAGTTGCTCTCTTTGCCTTTTTTATGTACCAGACGTCGTCTTTTCTTTTGGTAATAAATACAAATTATTATAAAAAGAAGAGCGCGGACATCATCCTTACACAGTGCCATTGTCCTAATAGGCGGTGGTGTTTACAAGGTGGCCCACTTTGCAGTTGAAGCAAGGGTACTAAGTGGGTTAGTTCATATATTTTAGCCAGGCTTAACAGCACAGTAACAAGCAGTCAGCATGCAAAATATCTGTTTTAGTCTTTTATATAGAATAGTGAAATCATGATGTCATAGGATTAATCAATTCAGTGGTTCCAATTCAAAAGTCACAAAAACAGTGAATCTGTGTAAAAGTAAGCAAAATATAGCAGGCTTCTTTAATTAACACAGTAAAGAAACAATTTTATGAAGCAATGTAGCATTATACAAAAAATGTCACTGGTGCACCTATGGGAGCAGAAAAGACAGGGAGAGGGACAAGTTCAGCTTAGCGAGAAAGACAAAAAGTGAAGGTGCACAAAATAATGATAAGTAGAAGGACTGCGGGAAAGAAGCAGAGATTTGGAGGTAATGTAAACAAAGATGACAGAGGACAGGTACAATAAAAAAGCCAATCAGTATCCTTAAGCAACCTGACAGTAAGAAATCTTACTCTTTTGCAAAGCATCTCAGACACAATGGGGAATAGTCTCATCCCGTGACCTTCAGTTGAACTCCTGATAGAACTCAGCAACCCTTCCAAGTGTCCTATGGACACATATCTCCATCCTCACCCCTTATGTGTGTTTGTATCTATGTTTTCTCCCCTGGGGCCCAGCAAAGAAACCAAATGGTGACTGCAAATTTCCTTTTAAAGCAAGAACTGTGGACCAAGATCTAGCTTCCTACGAAATTTGATGTAATTTGGTATAGCGGTTTGGGCTGTAGCTGTGTCTAAAGACTGCAAAATCCCCGTAGACATAGAATGGGGAAAAGCGTTTTGGGGCCCTACCCCCCTTTTCTTGGCTCCCACTTGACGAATCACCCCAAAACCTTTTAGACAGCAGCTGAATAACTTGTTAACTTGCATACTACTAAAATGTAATGAAAAATAATTGAACCACACCATAGTTATTAGCAAAACAAAAAAGGCTTTGGGTATGTTACCTATGTTGGCCTCTCCCTCATACAGTGTTATGAAGCCAGAGCAGGACCTTGCTATTGGGCTTATCTGTAGGAATATTGCCGGGATTAGGGCTAAGGAATCAGTTGCTAAGTGGGTTGATTTTATTACCTAGTTTGATATAATCATGCTTCAAGAACCGTGGGCCTGCAAGGCTATCACATGGGATGTTTTTGAGAGTTTTGACATCCCTGCTATGTCATCATGGGGGCAGAGAGCTTGGTGTGGCCTGGCTATCATGATTTGTTTTTCTAAAGCCTTTAAGGTCCAGCAGGTTACGTACAAGCATAATGGGATTCAGATCTTGTAGTTTTGCCTAACAATGTAATTTTTTTATTGTCGGTTTTTATATTTCTGTGTATGACCCAGGATATCAAATTACAACCCTGTTAAATTTTGTCGATCCTGGAGGCCAGATTATTAACTGTTTTTAAACGTTTTAACCTAAAAGGGGACTTCCATGCCAAATTGGGCCTGAACCATACAAAAGCAGACCTTTTTGTGACTAGTGATTTTTTCACTTATTCTTGGAATACCCTGAAACCCCTCCCACCCCTCCACCCCCTTGCTAAAAAGCATATATATATTTTTTTTTTATGAGCGGAGTCTAACCCCCCAGGTGGGTCATGTCCCAAAAAAAGCAGGGGGTGCATTCTGGCCCCCCACTGCCCTGGGGACCGGCACCTCCCCAGGACTTGGATGTAATATGCGGAGGAGGGGAAATGAGCTACTATTATGCAGGGCCTGTGGGGGGCCGTGCCTCTCCCCCCCTCTGCTGCCCCGGCAACACTGTATTTGGAGTGGGGGGGTTGCGTGGCCCCCTACTGTCCCCTGCTGCCCTGGGGACTACCAACCCCAAGGAAAATCTTTAGAAAAAACAAGAGGGGATCCCTATGGCAACCCCTGATAACTCGTCCCAATCTAGATAATTTATTCACTCTGGGACTCGTTTTAGGCCGATGAATCTTTTGACCCTGATTGAAGTCTCCTTAAGACGAGATAACTAGTCAACATGTCAATTAATAATCAATAACCTCATCTATAATCACAGTAGCAATTCAATCAAATTAATAAGATTCGAACACTACCATGACCTTTCAGTCACGAATAACCACACCAGTTTAGTACAATTTGATGTTATTTATTCCCTATTGATTACAATTCTACTAGCAAGTTTATTAGTCTCAAAACCAAGAAGCACATCAACATTGTCATAATATGGCATCTCAAATAAGATTTAATCAAAGCAAAAATCGTGGATATTAGAACATAGCACGACGTCAACATGGATTAACTTTAGCAGAGTATCATTAGCGCCTTATTCAACAAAGCATAGATTCGCCCATTTGTCTATTTGCGTCCGTTTAGTGCACCCCTTAACTCATCTCGAATTAGCATTAGCATGTTGGGCTTCATGCAAAACAATTTTGGCAACACAAATTTAGAAAACATCTATCTATGGTCTCTGTCAAAAGAAGAAGGTGGTACCTAGAAAGGAAAGGCAAATAGTCTATCACAATTTCATCATTATATAGTTACCCTCCGTAATGGGTCAGCATACTGAGTCAGTCTTCAGCGGTTGATTCACCATCAGCCAGGAAACACAGCAAAGTTCAGCAGGACCGGGAAAAAGGAGATACCTCCCTCATAAGGAGGAAAAGTATAGAATAGGGCAAGGCAAGGTAAGGATGGTTTGAAGAATCAAACAGCAAAGTCTTCGGACAGAGTAACAAAGTGACAGCATGCAATGGCAAAATGGCTTGTAATGGCTCGGAATGGCATCTAATGGCTGGTAATCCCTCGTGTCCATAATTTTTATATCAATCTTGTGGTACAGTCCCCTAATTTCCAATTGGGCAAGTTTTAGCGCACCATCATCTCCATCCAGTAGTTTACTGATCGGCCCATCAAATTTGTCACCTCATAACAGTTCTCTCGTAGTTTATTGGCTCCTGTGATTGATGTCTCCAGCGGGTAAAATGTCCGGTATGATTTCATGTTCTCGTGGTCCTCTCACAGACCCAGTCAGTAGTTCCATTGCCTATACCAGTTTAGGCGACCTTGTCCCTGTTGCAAGTTTACACTGTTGCATTCGGCAAGAATGTCTCCTTGAGCAAGTCGAGTCTTCATGAGAATGAATCTACTACGGTTACACTCATCTTCTAGCTTCTGGAAAAGTACAACTACGTGTCCTTCAGCAAGTCAGCACACTGCACATTTAGAAAAACACATTTATTATGAAACCAGGCAGCTAGGCCTCGACTCATGCTAACTAAGGCCTAGTGAAATAATTAGCAAAACCTTAACGTATAACTCTTAATACTAATATAAGACCATACATTAAAAAAATATTATTTTATTATTAGTCAATTTCATTAATCATTATATATAATGGTGGCCACTCCCTTTGGGCACATTTCGGACTCGCGTTTAGTAAAACACATTAATACATTTTCTATGCGGCATTATTTTGCATTAGTTCATAAACATTTCATGTTAATCTGGATTATAAAAACCACACTCTAACAAGCCCTCCTTTGATGACACTTGTCATCACACAAATCCATTCTTTACTTTTCTCTTCACTTTCTTAATTCCTGCAATTCAATTTCCTCCCCCATTTTTGACTTATCATATTTTGCTTTGAATATTTTCTCCCTTTTCTTTTCTTCCCTCCTCATATTGCGTTTTGCCAATTTTTCTTTAATTCTTTTACTAATTTTACATGATAACCATAGTCCGAATAAACAGGCTACAACAATCAATATTCCCCCTATTACTTTTGCAAGTATCCCATTCCAAATATTACTAAACCAACTTCCCACTTTAGCAAGTCCCTTTCCAACCTTTTTCCCAAACTCCAGGTTCTTTCAGCTCTTTCAAATCTGTACTATCTCTTGTTAGGTTAGTAAGCATACTTCTAATCTCATTACTATTATCGGGTATAAATGCACAACAGTGGCGCTCATTAAGCATCCTACAGACTCCGCCACTTTTCGCTAAAAGAATGTCTAAAGCAAGCCGGTTTTGAAGAGTCATAGCCCTCTCCGCAGCAAGTTCAGTTTCCATCAGGAGTATAGCCCCTGTGAAGTTTGTCAGCATGTTATCCACAATAGTAGACAACTTGTGAATCTTTATGGAGTTTAAGATAACTCCCACTGAAGGAATTATTGCTCAAAATATATCACCCACAACAGCAGCAGCTGTCTCTCTTTTCTGTCTAGTATGATGTAATTCAGACACTTTAGGAAACTTCCTCAAGTCATCAAATTGATAAATCTTTGGAAAAAATATTCCCAAATAACATGTCCCATACCATCCCTTTGGAAGACGGTAATAAGCATTAAGTCCACATATGTAATATATCCAGGGGATCTCTGGATCCTGTCCATTTAACATGAACGTCCACTTACTCTGAAAGAAAAACACATGTCTGCACTCACTCGTTCCCACAAATAAAGTGTCATGGTCAGATTTTGGCCTATATATATATACAAAGATTTCCTACGTGTAATGCATCTATAACTAATTTGCCTTGTGTCTTTATTGCACTATAAGCATAATCATTTGCAAACGTTAAGTTCTCTAATCCCTTTGCTAACTTTTCTTTTAACGCTTTTCTTCTGTCATCAGTGTGATCTAAAAAGCTCTTCTGTACAGGCGTTAGTAAGCAGGTTAGATTATTCCGATGCGCATTAGCTGTACCAAATGTCACTGTGGGCTCAAAGAAACCCCTAACTATCTTTATACTATGATCTCTAGCTATCTTACTCAAATATTCATTTATAGGCACAAAAGAAAACACTACATCTAGTTTAGAATAGAAGTACTGAATATATTCTTGATCATAAAACCTTGTTAATAGCAAACTACAGCTTATCCCGTAGGTTAGTGGCAAACTATGGTAAGTAACCCCTTCTTGTACTGACAAAGGAATTTTCGTGCACACATAACAATTCTTCGCATCCATTGTTTCAACATACTCATTCAACAAGCGATAGAAAACATTAGTAGATAGTTCCCTTTTTGTGTTAGTTCCCTCATGCAAATATTTCGGATCTTGCTCAAATTTCTCCCATGGTGTTAGTGTAGCAGTCTCAGAAATTGAAGCATTGTTAGTCCCACTCTTGTCCACCAATGGCATTCCCACAATCACAGCTATTATCACAATCGCACTCACAACACCCAAAATAATACTCAACCATCTATGAATCCTACCCCTATTATTGTCATCTCTAGGGTTAATCAGGATCTGTAAAGAATCAGAAAGCAGAACAATATAGAGGCAAACGATCAACTGAGGCAGGTCTAAAAGCTCTTTTTTTTTTCTCAAGCAAAGTCTTTCTTTAGCAAATATTTATAGCATTTCACTCACTCCCAGGATCCTTTGTCAAATCAGGTTAGCAGCTTGTCAAAATCAGTTTTTCAAAAGTTAATTCAGGTTAACAGTGTCGCATCCGGTAATTTATCAGTCTCTTTTTCTCAGGTTTCCCTTTTTCAAATTTAAGCTTAACACAGTCTCTTATTTGCGGGCAACTTCAAGTACCATAATATTGACCTGGAATCTCTCGATCAAAACAGAACGCCAAAAATTATTGTTGCTACTCAGCTGATGTTGCATAAGCCCATTCAGGACTTGCGTACCTTCTGTTTGAAATTCTCTTTCTTTTCAGTCTGCGATCACCCTGCAATTCTCCTTCACTCCGATCTTCCCTTCTTGTGGTATCAGCTTCTTCCTCTATTGTTTAGTTTATTACCACTTTTCCATTTTCAGCTTGTGGCTCTGGCCATTTATCTCCTTTCAGTGACTTTTTACTTTATGGCTTTTCAGGTTGCGATTCAATGTCCTCCTCTTGTGCTATGGTCTTTTCTCTAAATGGCTCTGCAAGCGGCTCAGGAAGAGTCTGAACTCTTTGACTTTCCTCTGTTTCACCTCCTTCGCCTTCTGGGTCTGTCAGGGGTTCAACGTCAAACCCGTATCCGTTTGCTTCTGGGAGATCCTCCCTTCGTGTTGGTTCCCCTGGCTCCTCAGTTGAGATAGGTCCACCGTCACCCCTCTGGATTTGGTTTGCAGTTTGAGTGACCAGGCTGTCCTCAACAGGCTCTCCTTCGGTCTCAGTTCCCCTTTGATTACTCTCCGGCCCTGAGACTTCCTTTTCTGTAGCTGTTATTCTCGAGAACTCAAGTTCCTCATCGTTCTTTGTGTGACTGGCATGAATCCAGTTTGGAACTCCCGCGCATTTCACAGCAGTAGTAGTTGTCAATATCATTTGATACAGCCCCTTCCAACGTGGCTCCAAACACAACTTCCTCACGTGTTTCTTGACAACAACCCAGTCACCGGCTTTCAGAGTGTGACCTGGATCAGTTATTGGTGGCAGTGTGGTTGCTTCCACCTGGTGAGAGAAAGAGCGGACGACGTGAGCCAGACCCTTGCAGTAGTCCAACACCATATCATCTGTGATATTCACAAGAGCATTTGCAGGCACTGCGGGCAATCTCATAGCTCTGCCCATGAGAATTTCATGGGCGACAGTCCTGTTTTCTTGTTGGGCGTATTTCTCATTGAAATGGCCAGATGCATTGCCTCTAGTGCTAATGTCAAATTCGTTGCTGCACACATTTTTGCCATTCTCGACTTCAAGGTATCATTCATCTGTTCCACTAGTCCTGATGCTTCAGGGCAGTAACTGCAATGCAACTTCTGTTCAATGTTCAGTGCAGGACACACAAGAGCTTAACTACCTCGTTGTTGAAGTGACTTTCCCTATCCGATTCTAAAGAGATCGGAAACCCGAAACGTGGTATTAACTCCCTATGCAGCAACGTGTAGAGTAAGCTTCAATCCAGTGACTGAAAATGCACACAATCACCAACACATACCTCAAGCCTCCACAGAGGCATCTCAATAAAATCCATCTGCATCCTGCTAAATGGACCTCGTGCTCTCCCAGTGTGGCTCAAATTCACCATGATCCCTTTCTCCACATTCATCTGTTGACAGATGATACACCTGTGACAGATTACTTCTGCGGCTTGCCTGAACTTCGGGTTAAACCAGTCTATTTTGAATAACCTGATCATGGCATCTCTCCCAATATGTGCTTGACCATGGTAAAACCTCGCAAACTGCGACAAGAGACTGTTTGGCAAAACCATTTTCCCCTCATCTGAAACCCACAAATCATCAGGTCTTTGTACACATTGCAATTTAAGCCAGGAGCGTTTCTCTTCTTTGCTGGCATGTCCCTGCAACAATTTCAACTCTTCCATGGTGTCAACCACCCTCAATGCATAACCTGTGCATTTCTCATTTTCAGTTTCCGATAACAATTCCCACTGATCTTTGAACGATATACAGTTCAATGCACAAAACCTTGTGACTTGATCTGCATATCCATTTCCCATTGACACGAAGTCTTGCGACTCAACATGAGCATTGCATTTCACCAAGGCAATTTCAAGAGGTAACTGAATCGGGTACAATTCCTTAATTCTTTCTCCATTTTTCACTGGAGAACCAGAAGAGGTTAGGAAACCCCTCTCGGACCATAATTGGCCAAAATCATGAACAATTCCAAACCCGTATCTGCTATCAGTATAGATAGTGACTTTCAAATTTTCAGCAGCATGGCACGCTCTAGTAAGGGCAATCAATTCAGCCACTTGAGCAGAGTATACTCATTCGAGCCAAGATGCTTCCAGGATACCGGATATTGTACACACAGAGTATCCAGCTCTCAGTACTCCCACTGAGTCTCTCAGGCATGAACCATCAACAAAGATAATGTAATAATTTGCGTCTAATTGAGTATCTTTAATGTCAGGTCTTGGTTTGGTGCACAGTTCTGTTACCTCAAGACAATCATGTTCTACTTCCTCAGCATCATCAAAATCTGTATTCTCATTAGGGAGCAAAGTTGCTGGGTTTAACACAGTACATCTCTTCAAAGACACATTAGGTGACCCCAGTATAATTGTTTCATATTTAGTGAGTCTTGCATTTGTCATATGCTGGGTCTTAGTACGGGTCAGTAATATCTCGACTGAATGTGGGACCATTACCGTTATGGGATGTCCCATCACTATACCTTCACATTGAGTGAGGCTTTGACCAAATGCTGCAGCTGCACGCAAACAACCCGGTAAGGCTGCTGCGACTGGGTCCAAAGTAGCTGAAAAATATGCTACTGGGCGGTTTGCACCTCCATGGACCTGTGTCAGCACAGACAAAGAACAAGCATCACGTTCATGACAAAACAGTACAAATGGCTTTGTGTAGTCAGGCATACCTAAGGCTGGAGCCCTGCACATGCTCTCTCTCAGTTCAATGAATGCTTTCATTTCTTTCTCAGACATAGTCAGGGTACCCGGGCCATCCATAATCTCCTTGACAGTCAACCTCACCAAAGATTTAGAGATAATCGAGAAGTTGGGAATCCACTGACGACAGTAACCCACCATTCCCAAAAATATCCTCACGTCCCTTTTGGATGTCGGGGGATTCAACTGCAATATGGCTGTCACTCTTTCTTTAGATATTTTTCTCGACCCTTTCTCAATCAGATGGCCTAAGTACTTCACCTCTTTCTGACAGTACTGTAATTTCTTTGGGGATACTTTATGTCCGTTCTTTCCCAAATGATTCAGTAAGGCAATGGTGTCATACCTGCAGTCGTCTTTTGTCTTGGACGCAATCAACAAGTCATCAATGTACTGCACTAGAGTCGAATTAAAAGGCAGTTCTAATGATTCCAAGTCCTTCTTCAATATCTGATTGAAGATGGAAGGCGATTCTGAAAACCCTTGAGGAATTCGACACCAACTGTAAACCTTGTCTAAGATTTTGAAACTGAAGAGAAATTGGCTATCCTGATGAGGAAGTACTGAAAAGAATGCTTGTGACCGGTCCACAACCGTGAACCACTCTGCATCACATGGAATCTGAAACATGATCACGGCTGGATTTGGCACTATAGGGCAACATTTTACCACTATTTCGTTAATTTTTCTCAGGTCTTGGACAATTCGAACTTTCCCACAAGGCTTTCTCAGTCCCATTATTGGCGATTTACATGGGCTGCTCATCACTTCCTTTAAAACCCCTTGCTTCGCAAAGTCTGCAATTATCTGTGTCACTTGTATGAGGACATCTTGCGCCATGCGGTACTGTGGTACCTGGGGGAACACAGCATTGGGCTTTACCTCTACTTTGACTGGTTCTACTCCTTTTATCAATCCCACTTCTTTTCCTGTCAAGTCCCACACCTTCTCCGTCACCGTTCCCTGTAATTCGGTTGGCAAATCGATCATTGTGAACATCGGGAAGAAACTTATCAAAGGGTACTCCTCATCTATCGTCTCCGTTTCTGGCTCTGAGATCTGACCATCGTTCCCTTCATCATCACTGTTTGTCTGTACCTCAATCCCTTCATTGGAACAGGTAATTGAACACCTCGTCTTACACAGTAAGTCTCTTCCCAGTAGGGACACGGGACTCAAATCACAGACTACAAATCTATGTAATCCCTGGAAGGTACCAATATCAACATGGACCGGATCTGTAATCGGGTTTGTCAGGAGCTGATTTGCCACTCCTACCACCCTTATGGTATGCCCCGAAAGCGTCAACTTCAGAACCTCTGCACTTCTAACTGTAGAGCGTGTAGCCCCTGTATCAACCAGGAACGAAACCTTTTGACCCATCACCTTCCCTTGCACATAATGACCCCTCTGATCTACTTCTAGGGACGCTGCAAGCCTGCACTCCTCACTATCTGAACAATCATCCGACCATTCATCGTTTATTCCATCCTCACCACGCAATGGGAACTGTTGTACTGTATTATTTTGACTCATGGTTTGACCTGTGACCTGTTGAGGATGCATCAACTGTTGCTGTCCCATTGGAGCTAAAGGTAACTGCATTTGCTGTCTAGGTCCCACGAGAATCTGCTGTTGCACCTGCTGCACCTGTGCTGGTTGCATATGTGGCTTTTGCATTTGTTGCATAGGCTGAAAGCCCTGCATCTGCACCATGTTATTCTGGAAGTTCGGATTTGAACCCCTCACTCTTGGACCCCTCACATTTTGAAATGCACCGACATCATTGCTTTGTTGAACAACACCATCCTGCACCATCATTGGGCACTCCCGCTTCCCGTGTCCCTCGCACGCATAGCATGGTAACATCTTTTTCATCCCCTGCACATTATTTTGAACCACAATGGTATTCAAATCTGGACCACGGTTCACAAAACCTTCCCGACCGCTACCTCGTGGTTGCGCCTGAAACATTCTGTTTCCTTGTGGTTGCTGCTGTACCATCTGATGTACTCCATTTCCCTGCATCCCTGCCTGAACTGCGTTATTTTGCATCACCTTCTCCTTCAGCTTTTTCTGTTTCAATTCAATGTCATCGCTGCAGTATTTCCAACAGATCAAATGATTCTTAATCATCTGGCTAATTTCCGGCCTCAGGCCTCGACTCATGCTAACTAAGGCCTAGTGAATTAATTAGCAAAACCTTAACTCTTAATACTAATATAAGACCATACATTAATACATTATTATTTTATTATTAGTCAATTTCATTAATCATTGTATATAATGGTGGCTACTCCCCTTGGGCACATTTTGGACTCACATTTAGTAAAACACATTAATACATTTTCTATGCGGCATTATTATGCATTAGTTCATAAACATTTCATGTTAATCTTGATTATAAAAACCACACTCTAACACCCCCAAGCCCTAGGGACCACCACCCACCGTTGCTATTCTCTTTGGAGGGGGGCCCACGGCCTCCTTCATGGAGCCACTGATGGCCCTCGGGACTGCCACCCCCGAGGGCCGGCTCCTGCTTTGTCCGGGACTGCCCACCCCTGGGACATAGTTGTTTACTGTGGCTTCTCTGCAGCTCTGCATCTGCAGCCAAGCTACAGCAAACACGTCAGGTTTTGACAGTGGGACCTTTAAAACAGGTTTTGCTGTCAAAATCTGCAGTTTCATCTCTGTTCCCTGCACACAAATGAAATGCTTCAGCAAGCAGGGAGCTGCTGTCAAAGCAGCCCTGTGCTTGCTGAAGCAATGCCAGGTAGCCCATAAGGGCATTTTTGTAAAATAAAAATATTTTACAAAATAAATTTAAAAAGTAGGGACTGTGGGGGAGCCCTTGAGTGCTCCCTCGTGGTCCCACAAAGCCTGTAAAGGTTTTTTTTTTAAATAAACGAATACGTAGGGACCACAGGGAAGCCATTGAGGGCTCCCAGATAGCCCATGGAGGGCTAAAAAAAAAGAAAACCCCTAAAACTCAGTGTGAAGGTCGTAGTCCTTCACACTGAGCTATGAGGGTTCGAGTCCAGCTGGACTCATTTCCATTTTTTTTTTTTTAATAATAAGTACATTTTTTTTAATAATCCACAAAAATATCTCATTCTAGGTATATGAGATATTAAAGTCTAAAAAACGTTCTTTCTCTCTCACTTTCTATCTCTCTTTCTGTCGTTTCAATCAATTTCTCCCACTCACACACCCACTTAGACACTTATGCACCCACTCTCAGACCCACTCAGACACTCGAGCACCCACTCACAGACCCACTGAAACCCTCAGTCACAGACCAGCACACACACTGACGCACCCACTAAAACACCGATGTACACACTATCTCACCCAGATAGACAATCTGACAGCCACTCTCACCCCCTCTCACACCTATTTTTACACCCAGAGCAGGTGCGGCTAACTCCTGCCACGCACGGTGAAAGGGCTATGCACTGCGTGTGTTTGGGTCTTGCGGGCAACCTCCACTGTGCATGGGTGAAGAATGTGAATGGTTGGGTGCTTATCGGGGGTTGGCTCTGTGGCCATGCGCGGCAGTGGTTGGATTAACGTATAGTCATTAAAATTTCTAAACGTTAAAAAAACCCATAGAAATCCACTGAAAGTAACAAAGGTTACACAGGCGTTATAGTTAGGAAATAGAATTTAAAAAAAACAGAGAAATTCACATAAAAAAAACAAAAGGTTACAGGGACGTTACAGTTAGGCTCACATTTTATATGTACCAAACCATAGAAATTCACTAGTTATAGTTAGTTACCTCATGTAACTATAACTTGTGCCCTAAGAATAACTCACGCCTTTGCCATGCACTGCTAATTACCGCTCAAATTATGGCATTCATGACATCTTTAATAACATCCTTGATTATATAAATGTAATATTGACGAAAAAACTGCATGGCGAGGGTGTGAGTTCCTTAGGGCATGAGGCTCCTCTTTTAGATGCAGAAAGGCTTCTACCAGACTCACACCACATTTTTTAGAGATCAACCACAAGGGTACGGATTTGAGGTGGTCGATCATTGAGAAGCTTTCCCCACGTACAAGAGTTAGTAATCAACTCCTGAAGAAAGAATAGAGATGGGTCTTTAGGCTAAAGGCACATAAAGAAGGGCTTAATGATGAAATCCCATGTAACCAGTTGCACATGAGGTAGCTTAAACTAGGCTCTTATCCCTATGGGAGAGTCAGTGTGAAACCACAAAGGGCCCTGTTGTGCCACTATGGTAACAACACATTCATGAATAGTGTGCGAAAACATGACAACGTGAGAAGTCTCCAGGAAAGCGCATGACACACTGAAGATACTGATCAACAGTGTTAATCCTGTTTTTGGAGCATAGGATGGTCCTTGAGCCACTTGTTTAGTAATTATCCAACCAAGTTGGCGTGGTAATGTGGCATTGGGGACCAGACGCATTCTACGATGGCCTGCAAGCCACTAAGTGAACACCATACCGGGTGCTAGTAGTTGGCAATATTGCACACTGTGTGTGCTCTAAAACTGCATTACCATAGAATACACACAGTGTTTTTCCACTACTGAAACATATTGGTACGACAGACAACATTTTTGGAGGTACCACTTGAGAATAACACCGAATATTAGAGTGTGCGGAGAGGAAACCTTGTTGTCATTCCCCTAAGATAATTGACACAAAGAGAGGAGTTTTGATTAAAAAAAGTCTTATAGTCTTGCAAAATGTCCACCCCGTGGTTCCCCCGCTACAGACTCGAGTTGTTTCCTACAGTTGTGCACATAAAGTCACAGTGTTCTATCTACAAGCCATGTTAAACAAAAATATTTTGCGTGACCCTATTTGTTTTTACACACGCGCGCTGACATGGTAACCGGGGTCAGCATACAAGATTTTTAGATGAATGCAGATTTAGAGCACTCACTTTTGGACCACAGTTACCATAGTGCTTTGGACAACAGTATATGTCCCACAACGAGGAGCTCCCAGGGCCTTGGGCTTTTGGCTTAAAAAGATGCAGGCACACCTGCTTGATACTGAGCTCGCGAGGAGGCGACATGAGGCACACAACGGCCGTGTTTGGGTAACAATATCACTGGCTCCTATTGCACCTTGGAGAGTCATAAATTGGATTCAGCTGCTCCTACCCAGGGGATATAATCGCCCTCGTCTAAAAAATGATGGTACCACAAGCAGGAGTAGTGCAAACCGAGTAGGTATAACAGATGTCAGGGACCTTTGACGAAGTAAGTGGCCGATTTAATCCACCTGAAATGGGCCATCGTTGAAGAGATCATAAAGGTTAGGTTTCGCTTCTTTCTCTTTCTCGTTCCCGGACGCATGTGCTTCTTGGATGTAGGGCATGACTACAGGGCCCTCCCACACCACCCTCCGAGTGGCATCGGCACCCGTATAGCGGGTAAGTGAGGGCATAAACAATGGCCAGACCTTACTGGGTCTACACTATGATTCAGTATTTTCACTGAGGGTTTTTTTGTGAGTGCAGGTGTGTGTGGAGGTACAGTAGGGCACATTTAAACCCGGTTTCTCCATTATTGCACAGAAAACTGTTGTTGCACTGTGTGGATGAGCACGTTGTAGTGTTGTGCACCTTAACAAGGAGTGTATGGGGTTGGCACGTTTGTCTTCTTGCAAGAAAATGTTTCTCCTAAGCATAGAAGGATATTAGATGGTTTAACTTATTTGAGAACCCAGGGAGGACGTATCCCTTTTTCACCTCTACTTAGTAGAGGACCCCTCCACCCCTTTAGAAATGGAAGATTGCATCTTCCAGTCGAATAGTGAGTGAATACATAATTATGACACCTATACACCAACACTGGCTGATGTTGATTGAAGTACATGCAACACAGTATTAAGAGACAAACTCGACAGATACTATTTAGCAGACTTTGGGTTTTTGAAAGCCTCTGAGTTGATTTAGTGTCATCCTAAAGAAGTAGTGTGTGGTGACCTAGAGCCTGGCATACATCAAGTAAATCTGCACTCTGGGAGTGCACTCTGCAAGGCCCCCCAGGCTGGTGGAAGTCTGGACCATCGCAAAAATGAAGCATAAAAAATGCTCATGCTGCACAACTCCCTCGTGATAGAGGAACAAATGCCCTACTACTCTATTGAAGTGTGTTAATCTCTCCACCTGAATCCAATAAGTTAACAGATAAATAACCTTACTTAGTGTAGTGAAGCCATGTGATATAAATATGGTGAAAAAAAACAATCCCAATCGAGCTCACGTTTGAGCAAAAGAAATATCGAAATGTATCAGAGCATGTGGGAGAAGAGCAACGCTGCAAAACTGTAAAGCCTGATGAGGCGATACATACATTAAATATCGAAACACTACTTTTGGAAATGAAAAACTGTTTTCCACAAACAATGGTAAAATAGAGGGTCAAATGTATGTGTTTTTGGTGCAGGTCAGGCAGCAAGCCACCTTGCTGCACTGCCCTGGGTCAAAAGGAAAGGGCAGTAATGAGCCGTATCTATCCAATACAGTGCATTCCTGTCCTTTCCATACACTGGTGCAATTTTGGTAGCCTAGCGCCAACACAGGCACTCTTGCACCATGGTGCAAGGATCCCTGCTTTGTATGCAGGATTGTTATTGGGCAGGAAGGGGCTCCTTTCTGCACAAAAACAGTCCTGAGAGGCTTTTTCTGCAGCACACATAGACAGAGGAAAAAACGAGGAGAAATAGGTTTTGTAGAATCCCCAGGTTTACAAGGTCTTGCTTGGGAACACCAACTGCAACTCCCATGGAACGCTTACCCAGGGCAGATTAGCACAAAGCAGTGACTTGCACTGCATTGCGCTACTCCAGATTTATGAGGCCACTCAAAGCCACACAAAGTGATTTTACGTGGCTTTATAAATCCGACTTAGAGACTTGCTTCACGGATGTACCACTCTGAGTGGTGCAAACCGGGGCGTAGGTTGGTCAGTAAGATTGGGGGGGCTGGGCTTCAGATTTCTCAACAATGGCCCTGGTATAGAATGTTAAAATACATTATATGACAAGCAGGGTGCTTGAGAAGGGGAGAAGGGCTAAAGGGGTAGTGGTAGACGAATTCGGATTAGCAAGGGTAAGAGAGAGAAAACACATTAGTTTATAAAATAACCCAAGTTGTTTAAAACTTTCAAAACAAAGAGGGAGAGAAAGTGTGTGCATGCGTTTTTGTCTCTGTGTATGTAAAAATTACTGTTGAAATCTCACAGACACCTCACCAGCCCCGACTAAAAGCACCTGTACCCAACTATTATAGCAGAAAATACATTAATTAAAGGGGTGTAACACACCAAACACCCCCTGAAGCAACACCTGTGGGTGCAAACGTGATGGAAGGCTCTTGTGAATATACCCTTGAGTCCTTAACAGGTAGAGTAGATCAATTTAGGAGAGAATGGACACGCAAGCTGAGATAATTGACATAGCAGAGTGCAGACCTTTTGGATATCAAGAACCTAATGACCTCAAACAGTGCACTGATACACAAGCTAAACAAAGAAATCACAGCAATCAAACTGAAAAATTAGAAGGCCAGAACTAGGTGGAATAACCTTCGGATTAAAAGGAATTGCAGAATCTGCAACATGAGAAAAATTGAAAACTACATGAAGCTTTGATGATATAATTGTTGGGTAGACCCACCATTTTAAGCAAGTTTATAATAGAACGCCTGCACGCATATCTGGCTATACCCCCACCACCTGGCGCCCCACCTCGACCGATAATCACTAGAATATGGAACTAGCAGTACAGAGATGCAGAGCTCTAACTGGCCCAGAAGAAAAAAAGATTTTGCATATGATGGGTCGTCTCTTTCGTTTTCCCCTGTGCTATCAGTGAGGCGGACATTGCCATTCTGAAAAAAATACTACATGCCAACATCAAATCAGCAATGTTATATCTCGTAGCTACTTATACACCTTGATGACAAGCAGTACTTCGTCAATGATCCACAAAAAGCAGCAGAATTTCTTAAGTGAACTCAGATAAGACAATCCTCAGCGTTCTTGTCAACAGCATACTCCTCTCCTGCCCGCCAGTCTGATTCTGAAAATGTATCGTACGCCACTGCTGAAAAATGACTCTATCATACATGCATGGACACATTTACCTGGTAAAAAGAAAAATACATACTGCTAAATTGTTTTGGCGTACACGATGGTTTCTTTTCGACAGATTGTAATTTGTACTGGCTCTTGTAAAGGGAAGCACTGATAGGAAGGGGCCACATATCACCCTCGTGATTTCTTCTGTTGTTTCAAAGGTGACATGGCGTAGGGTAGGTAAACTATTGACAAGTTCTGGGCCGGTGTGGGAGGTACAGGAAGACAGTTTATGATAATCAATACGCTACTCTGCACATTGCAGGGGAAACCGGTGTATGTTTCACTTAAATCGAGAAATTACATTAGATACATTGTTAGATTTATCATAAATACAAATGAACATACCACACAGTAGACAACCACCTCGACATAACATTAACGTGGGATGTACGAGGTCTGAATAACACGCACACGGCTAGGCAAGTACTGGCATATCTTAATAGTCATAATGTGACATGGCCTTGTTGCAAGAGACGCACTTGCGTCTGAATGCAGAATCAGGATTTGCACAGTGCTGAGGTGGGCATAGCTTGTTTGCTTCCTACTTAGACTCTGCTAGGGGTGTTGCCATCATAATAAAAAAGGAGATTCCATTCATAACATAGCAGGTGCTGAGAGCTCCAGAAAGCCGTTACTTAATAGTTAGTGAAACACTGGGCATATTGTCAGTTACAATGGTTAATGTGTACGGGTCTAATTAAGATACACCTTCCTTTTACTTGAACATAGCAAACACCGTACAACTAGACCTCAGAGATGCACTGTTGTGGTTAATGAACTTTAATTTCACACTCGATCCTTACATCGACAAAACATCTAGTAGTAGATATTTAGTGGTACTAGCTGCTAAAGCCTTACAGCAAATTTTAAAACAATTTGAGCTTATAGAGATAGGGAGACATCACAACCCGGCCACAACAAGAACATACATAAAGGCCCAGATTGTTGGGAAAGGGCAGGAATGTGCCATGTCTATGCAATATGCTGCATTCCTCTCCTTTCCCACTGTGCTGGCGCCGTTTTGTCAACCTAGCCCCAATGCAGGCACTCTTGCACCATGGTACAAGGGTGTCTTTGTTGTAAGCAGGGTTGTTTTTTCTGCAGGAAGAGGCATCTTCCTACACAAAAAACAATCATGGGAGGCCTTTTCCTCTTTCTATGGGTGCTACAGAATGCAGCACAGATAAAAAGAGGACACAGGGAGGAGAAATAAAGATATTTCTCCTCATAGTGACTCCCCTGGGGAGGTGTAAAGTTTTGGCGCATCCTCAGATTTAGAGGCTCTTGTAAATGTGGGGATGCATCAAAATCTCTCGGTGTTCTGTGAGAATACACACCGCAATACCCATGGAACGCCTCCCTCATGCAGAGTAAGGCAACACAGCGATTTGCCCTGCCTTGTCTTCCTCCGTATCTCTGAGGCCATTCAAAGCCACGCATACTGGCTTTGTATGGCCTCATAGATATGGTTGAAAGGTTTGCACAGCTGTTGCATCACTAAAAGTGATGTAACGGCGGCACAACCCTCTCATAAATATGCCACATACCTACTTGGTACATGCCATATTGCCCAGATTGAACTATTGGTTAACGAAAAGGATGCTTGTGTATGGGTGGCTGAATCTAAGTTGTTAGATAGAACATTGTCAGATCACTCACCAGTATTATTTAGAAAGAGCCCCCTGGGGAATATCGGACATATAGATTATGTTGGTTTACCTCAGAGGTACTGCTGGACTTTGTGTTTTGGGTGGACTTAAACACAGAAATCATTGAATACTACCATAGTAGTACTACCTCAGTTTTAGATGAGTCTGCATTTCCAAATCATCTGGAGTTTTTAAATCCATCAGAACTAGGCTAGTTATATCAGAACAAAATACCCAAAAGTTAATCCAAAGTAGGGGAATGATCAGATAATTAATTACAAAAAGATTTGTTGCAGACTGTTCAGGAATATTATTCTAAAGCTGATAGGGAATACATTTCATGGGGAAATACCACACTGCTCATAGACAGGGAGAGGGAGAGAGCACCCCGGGAAAATTTGTCTGCTTCTGATTCGTAAACCTTGGGCAGCAGCTGGAGTTACTGAGATTCACACTTCTGAAACAGATGCTACAAGAGACCCACTTGCAGACCTTTACTAAATGTTAACACTCACTTTATGAGACCACAGGAACACTCCCACAGTTTGAAACTGATAACTGTTTAGATGAAATCGCCCTAGCCTGGTGCTCTAATGTGCACCAAGAATATTTGTCCCGGCCCCTCCATTACGCATTAGAGTGTAACGATAACGCTTCCAGCCCACTGTGGGGTGCTGAAGCACATTATTGGATAATTCAACACCAACTGTTCAAGGCGGTGAGGCGTCCTGCACCCATGACACGTTACCAGGGGAGATATTGACTTTTTAAATATCTCACATAGATTCATTAATGCAAATGTATTTTCAGAGGATGCCCTGGTTAATAGCTATGGATAAATTTAGTTTAATTGCATGTACATGCGCTCCATAACTCCCAGGCTCGTGGTCTCCAGCTGTAGTATTCTGTCCTCCAGTAAGGCTCACAGTGCACAAAGACCCTGGAACCAATCAAAGAGAAAGGAATAGGTGCACAACAGTGCTCGTTTCTTAACTCAAGCCCCGCAACAGACTGGAGACACTAAGCAAATGAGCCCTGTTTAAGCTCTACAGATTGTGTGCTAGCTTCGATGACCAAGCTGTTTTTATATGGGGTATGTTAAGAATATACGTTTGCATGAGATGTGGTTGTGTTCAGTTTAGCAGGACAAGGTGTGAGTGGGACGGATTCGATTTTTAAACACTAAGTGGCACCATCAGATATTTAGGGTACCAGCTGCCACCGATATTAACTAAATTGACACTGTGAATAAAGTGTTTCAAATTCAAAATAAATTACATATATAAATTAAACAATATATGAAGTATTAAAACAAGATAAAATCTAACTCTTCAGAACATTGCAGTAGCACATGTTTTGCCAGTTGGACTGGACTGGCATCTAAGTTTCCAGAACAACCCTTAAAGTGTCTAAATTGCTTGTGTGTTCCAAGTCTTCCTCTTCCCTTACTTTACTCCTAGTGTCATAAGCTGCACTTCCGTCCTTTTGCAAGCTATGACTGAACATAAGGGATGGGGTTGCTTTTCTTAAATGGTGAGCCAGCAAGTTTTAAAAACATTAAAGATGTTTCAGTCAGCAATGATGCTCTTGTAGGTGCACATATAAGATTAATTTGAGAAAACCCTCTCTCACATTCTGCAGTACTGATAGTAATGGTGTGTAAGGCTGCCAAAAGCTCCATGAACTGCCTTTTAATTTATTTCCCTCCAGATTCCTTATACTTTCTTTAAGCATGTATGGGTTCTCAACTGCCAATGTTGAATCTTTTGCACAGAGATTCCATATCACTTCCACAATAAAGAGCAGGTAGGTCATCAGGACAGTACTATTTGTATAAAACTATCATTCCATTAATGGATATATCATACTCAGCCTTTTTGCCAGATGAAAGTGTACCTCCTGTCGACAACAAACAATTTCTTAAATGTTCTTAAATGCTTAGACAAAAAAAGTCCCTGTTTGTTGCTAGTGTTTTTTCCATCGTGCAACATTACACCTGAAATATATTTTCTTTGTGCCCTTTCTTACACTGTGAGAAATGGTTCCCTTGCATGTCTATTATTGCCTTAAACACTCCTGTTTGCCAACAGAAACTCACTGATCATCAACTATTGTGATGTAATCTTTCTGTAATTCAAGTGTTAACTCTCATACCTCTTTAAGAGCATCATACATGAGGCCATGATTAGCAACAAATTGGATGGATGATAACTGCCTACTTAGGACTGCATACACAATCCGTGTTGAACTGTCACAGAAAAACCTTCATCAGCTGCACAAGTAAAGTGCTTCTAGAGAGCAGGATAACCATTCCAAACAGACTCGACTGTTCTGAAGCTTGCAGCAACACGAGTATCTTACACTCTACCTACTGAAAAGCTGAATGTAAGGAGCTTCTGCACATTCCTTTAGCTCCAAATGGGTTTTACCAGATGTGGTAAATAAATAGTAGAGCTTATCAAGTATTTTTTTGGAATGATTTCTTGACATCATAAACTGCAAGTTCTAGGTAATTTGCTGAGCAGTGTCAAATGCAAAAAGAACAGATGATGGACGGAATGCTGAACAATGCAATGATTCACCCTGAGTCACAAAGATCTGGGTTTAATCTATTGGTTTTTTTTTACCCACCTTGTCACCCCAGTTTGGACCCAGCCATATGCAAGTCAGTCCTGACCCTGTTCCCTATTGGAACAGACGAGCCCAAACAGCCAGGCCAGGTCCTCCCTGGACCGGAATCAAGCATCCTGGGACCAGTTTCTGGGTATCACCCCTACTCATCCAGGCTAGCTTGAATCCAGTGGTTCTGTGAGCAGGAGACCCACGTCTGCGCATACCCTTCCCACTTAGGGCGACAAAAGCAAAACTAATAGATGATAGACAGGATGGTGAACAATGCAAACATTCACTCCCAGCCACAAAGATATGGGTTTAAACCATAGTTTTTTGCCCACCACGCCACTGCAGAGCAGTGCCAGGCTATGATTCTGAGAGAATTCTTTCCTTGCAACCTCTTTACAAGAATACTTTGTAGCCCAAACATCACTGATGCTCCATCACAGGCAACTGAAGCCAGGCATTTGGCGAGAAAGTCCTCACTTAATGTTAATTGGATCTTTCTTTAGTGCAGATGGTGAACCGTTTACTATGCCTTCAACTGACAAATCACTCAGCTTAATGAGGTCAATATAAATATTAGCTGGGAAGTCCATGCCAATTAGCTTCATCCACATGTACACAATTGAAGAACGTTTCCTATTTAAAGCAGTGGCTTCATTCAGTAAAAGACTTGGCGGAGGACCGCGGGAGCACCGCCGACAGGCCGGCGGTGCTCCAATGGGGATTCCGACCGCGGCGGTAAAGCCGCGGTCGGACCGGCACCACTGGCGGGGTCCCGCCAGTGTACCGCGGCCCCATTGAATCCTCCGCGGCGGCGCAGCTTGCTGCACCGCCGCGGGGATTCCGACCCCCCCTACCGCCATCCAGATCCCGGCGGTCGGACCGCCGAGATCCGGATGGCGGTAGGGGGGGTCGCGGGGCCCCTGGGGGCCCCTGCAGTGCCCATGCCACTGGCATGGGCATTGCAGGGGCCCCCGTAAGAGGGCCCCTACAAGTATTTCACTGTCTGCTGCGCAGACAGTGAAATACGCGACGGGTGCAACTGCACCCGTCGCACAGCTTCCACTCCGCTGGCTCGATTCCGAGCCGGCTTCCTCGTGGAAGCCTCTTTCCCGCTGGGCTGGCTGGCGGTCTGAAGGCGACCGCCCGCCAGCCCAGCGGGAAAGTCAGAATTACCGCCGCGGTCTTTCGACCGCGGAACGGTAACCTGACGGCGGGACTTTGGCGGGCGGCCTCCGCCGCCCGCCAAGGTCAGAATGAGGGCCTTATTCTGATGGATACAACTACCTGTGGATTCCTCACCTTATGAATTCGATCCTTGCGCCAGCATCCGACGGAAAGTCTTCTTCCTAGCTGTCTACGTCGACGAGGACGTCATAATGGCACAGCTCCACGTGACTCCATCTGACGTCAACGTGCCAATAAGAGGTCCTCGTCGGCGTACTGACGTCAGTTTTCCTTTTTTCCGTGCCTTCGACGCCAACGGTTTTTCTTCCTGGCCCGTTGGTAACTGTAACGATTTTTGGAGGTTACAATGTTGCCTCCGAAGAAGTCCGATTTCAATCCATGTAGAGAATGCGGGGGTCGGATGTCAGTGACCGGCCCCCACTCGGACTGTATTTGGTGTCTTAGTTCCGAACATGATGTGGAAGGTTGCTCTTCGTGTCAGAGCATGAATCAAAAAGCTCTCAAGGAGCGCGAGGCGAAGCTCTTCTTAGCCAAAGCAAAGAAGAAGGGCCATAAAAAGGATTCCTCCCATGCTTCTCCCAAAAAGCATAAGAAGCGGCGTCATCATGACTCTCGGCGCCATCATGACTCTTGGCGCCGTTCGGAGCGGAACCGATCGAGGAGTCGATCGAGGTCTTGTTCTTCATGACGCCAGAAGACATGGGAGATGAGTCCTACTGTCACGCCTCAGCAGGAGAGTCCAGAGTTGTCTCCGGCGCCTTCAGTTTTTGAGGTCACTCAATGTAGCCCTCACGTTTCGCCGGCGCCGAGGGATCCTGATGTTCAGCAGACATCTGCACAGCAGTACCCGGCTTTCCCGACTCCAGGGACGGATCCGGCTGCATTTTTGAATGCAATGTATGCTGTTTTTCAATCCATGGCCCCTGCTGGTGCACCGGCGGGTCCCACGGGGCCATTGGCATTCAATTTGGGCTCACAGGCGTCGTACAGGGCTGCTCCATTCATGCCCTTCTGCACTACAGAGACTGGCGGTTCGGCACCTAGGGTCTCCCCTGGCAGGAGTCCTCCACCTGTGACTGTGGACCCGTCTGCAGGTCAACCGACTCCTTCTCTGCGCCATCCGGCGTCGTTGTTGTCTCCATCCAGACCGGCTCCATCTCCTTCCGGCCATTCGATTTCGAGAAGGTCATCTGCCGACTTCGTGTCGGCGCCGCCACCGGAGCCGGTTGAGTCTAGGAGCCTTCCTGGCCCTGTTCGGGGTTCGAGATCGTCGGCGTCGATGGATTCTTTGTCGACTCCGGCCCTGGAAACACATCTTAGATCTCAGAGGAAGGCATTGAGACTTCTGGAGGAGGAGGAATACAGACCGCTTGAGCAAGGCGAGATCGAGCCTTCTGATGACTTCCATGGTCTTGCCACTGCAAGTGGTTTGGATACTTCCCCGGAGTGGGACATTGCGTCTCCGGGGGAGTTTACTGAAGAGGCCACTTCCTTCCATGCAGTGGTGAGGAAGGCAGCTGAGTATCTGGATTTGCCTTTGTCCGCGGCAGAGGTAAAGACTAACCTGCTCACAGAGGTACTTCATCCTTCTTCCTCCAGTGCTGTCCCTTTGCTGCCTTTCAATGAGGCTTTGACTGAGCCTATTTTGGACCTGTGGAAAAAGCCATTGACATCTCCTGCTGTGAATAGAGCAGTGGCGAGGAGACATAGAAGTGCCCCAGGAGATCTGTTTTTTCTGTCTCGTCACCGACTCCGGAGAGCTTGGTAGTTCAGGCGTCATGTTTTGCAAAGACTGCCCCTGGAACATTCCCTGGAGTTCCGACTGATAGAGAATCCAAGAGGATGGAGCATTCTTCAAAGAAGGTTTTTTCATCTTGCAGCATGGCCCTTAAAGCTACCAATTCCACCTGTGTGCTAGGCAGATACATCCATGCCCTAATGGACTCTGCTAAGGAAATGGCGAGGGATCTGCCACAGGAGATGCAGAAATCATTTGGGTCCCTTTTCTTGGATGCTCAAGCTGCTGCACAGCAGATTATACAATCTGGCCTGGATACCTCGGATTCCATTGCCAGGGCCATGGGAACATCGGTGGCTACAAGGAGGCATGCCTGGTTAAGGTCCTCTGGTTTCTCATCAGACGTACAATCCACCTTAATGAACCTTCCGTTTGACGGGGAAAAGCTGTTTGGGGACAAGGCAGACTCTGCCCTTGAACGGTTTAAGGACTGTCGGGCTACAGCTAAGTCCCTAGGGTTACAGACCTCTACTACAACGCCTTATAGACCTTTTCGTAGGTTTCGAGGGTTCATTCGAGGCTCTGCCTTTCGCAGGTCACAGTCTTACGCCCAGCAACCTGCCAATCCACCCTATTGTGCCTTTAGAGGGCGGGGTACGGGTAGGGCTAGAGGTCCAGCCCAGCAGCTCTCTTCTTCTTCATCCTCCTCTGGTGGACAACAGCAGAAGCAGCCCTAGTTTTCCCCACTTTATCAGCCATACTTCTCCTGCAGGGGGAAGATTGAGTCTTTTTCTGCAGAAATGGAGGTCAATTACAACAGACTCGTGGGTGCTAGGAATTGTGGAAAAGTGCTATGCTCTCCCCTTTCAGGAGTTCCCTCCTCCCTTCCCCCCCGTCCCTCCTTTTGTTCAGAAGACCATCTTCTGTTGTTGCAACAGGAGGTTGTCACCATGTTGGCAAAGGGCGCTATAGAGTTGGTGCCGTTGCAGGAAAGGGGTCAGGGGTGTTATTCAAGATATTTCCTGATTCCCAAAGTGGACGGTCGGTTGCGGCCGATCCTAGACTTGAGGATTTTGAATTTGTTCCTCAAGCAGGAAAAATTCAAAATGCTGACCCTAGCGCAGGTGCTATTGGCGTTGAACGAAGGAGACTGGATGGTGTCTGTTGACTTGCAGGACCTGTACTTTCATGTTACCATAATCAAGTCGCACAGGAAGTATCTCAGTTTTGTGGTCGGATCGCAACACTACCAGTTTGCGGTCCTTCCTTTTGGACTTACTTCAGCACCTCAGGTTTTCACGAAGGTGATGTCAGTTGTTGCAGCACATCTCAGAAGGAGGGAGGTAGCAATTTTTCCCTACCTGGACGATTGGTTGATCAAAGCCAAGTCTCCGGAGCTTGTGTTGTCTCATCTGCGAATGACAACCCAGTTGTTGTTCGATCTGGGTTTTTCTGTAAATGTGCCCAAATCTCACCTAGAGCCCTCTCAACGCCTCCTGTTCATAGGGGCAGCATTGGACACAACAATGTTTCAGGCCTACCCCCCGCCTCAGCAGGTTCGGGACATTCAGGTGCTGATTCCGTTGTTTCAAGTTGGAGCGGCAGTTCCAGTCCTCAAGGTCTTACACCTGCTAGGTCTGTTTGCTTCTTGCATTCTGTTGGTCACTCATGCTCGTTGGCATATGAGGGCTCTTCAGTGGTGCCTCCGCAGACAGTGGTTCCAGCACAAGGGGGATCTCAGGGATTCAATAAAGATCTCCAAGGACGCTGTAGCGGATCTTCTTTGGTGGGCAGAGGACGGCAACCTTTCCCAAGGAAAACCGTTTTCGCTGCCTCCTCCAGTGGCCACAGTGATTTTGGATGCTTCCACTCTAGGGTGGGGAGCTCATCTGGGGGACCTGGAGATGAAGGGTCATTGGTCTCCAGCGGAACAGATGTTGCATCTCAATCTGTTGGAATTGCGGGCAGTACGTTTGGCGCTCAAGGTCTTCCTCCCTTCCCTTCGCGGTCAGTCAGTTCAAATCCTGACTGACAACACTACCGCGATGTGGTATATAAACAAGCAGGGAGGAGTGGGGTCGTACCTTCTCTGCAGAGAAGCCCTGCGGCTCTGGTCCTGGGCTCAGGACCATCAGATTTGCTTAATAGCAAATCATTTGGCCGGGGTGCTGAATGTACGTGTGGACGGTCTCAGTCGTCACTTCTCATTAGATCACGAGTGGCGTCTCCATCCGGATCTAGTCCTCCACATCTTCGGGATGTGAGGTACTCCTCAGGTGGATTTATTCGCTACTCGGGAGAACGCGCATTGCCCGTTATTCAGCAGCCTCCAGTATCCGATGCAATGGGCATTGGGGGATGTCCTGGAGCGGCCAGTTGCTTTACGCGTTTCCTCCCATACCCTTGATTCCTCGGGTTCTGAGGAAGGTTCGCCAGGACCGGGCCCTAGTCATCTTGGTGGCCCCGGACTGGCCGAGAAGGGTATGGTATACAGACCTGCTTCAACTCTCTCAGTGCCCTCTGCTCCATCTCCCGCTCAGGGCAGACCTCCTCTCACAATCGCAGGGGCAGGTTTTACACCCCCACCTCCAGAGCCTGCACCTTCATGCCTGGAGATTGAATGGGGCAACCTGAGTTCCTTTTCTCTCCCACCGGATGTAGTGGGTGTTATACTATCGTCCAGGTGACATTCCACTAAATTGATTTATGCCGGTAGATGGGCAAAATTTGTGCTTTGGTGTGGGGAGAACCAAAAAGATCCCTTAAAAGCCCATCTTCCAGATGTACTTTTGTTTGCTCTTAGTCTGGCTAAGAAAGGCTGTGCGATAGCTACAGTTAAGGGTTATTTGGCGGCTCTGTCGGCGTTTCTTTGCCTTCCGGACCAGCCATCTTTATTTAAGTCTCCAGTTGTAAACAGGTTCCTTAAGGGTTTGGTTAATAGATTTCCTCCTACTCCCTTTCACATGCCTCAGTGGGACTTAAATCTTGTTTTGACATTCTTAATGGGTTCGCCTTTCGAGCCCATGCAATCATGTCTATTGAGATTTTTAGTCTTTAAGACCGTTTTCTAAATAGCAATCACTTCTGCCAGGAGGATTGGAGAGCTTCAGGCACTTTCTGTTAAGCCTCCTTTTACCCTGATAAAGTGGTTCTAAAAACCAGGGCTGCTTTTCTGCCGAAAGTTGTCACCCCTTTTCATATAGGTCAGACTATCACTCTACCTACGTTTTACCCTCCTCCCCACCCGTCTAAAGAGGAAGAGAGGCTCCATAGGTTGGACCCTAAGAGGGCCCTGAGTTTTTACCTAGAGAGGACTAAGGACTTTCGCTTAGATGATCAACTGTTTGTTGGGTATGGTGGACAGCGAAAGGGCAGAGCGGTCCAGAAAAGAACACTCTCCAGGTGAGTCATCTTGTATATTAAGATTTGTTACTCTCTGGGGAAAAAAAAGTCCCTCCTGAAGGTATCAGGGCCCACTCTACTAGGGCTAAGTCTGCATCCTCGGCCCTAGCGAGAGGAGTTCCGTTAATAGACCTATGTAAAGCAGCAACTTGGGCGTCCCTCCATACTTTCGTGAAACATTATTGTTTAGACTCTGAGATGAGGAGGGACGGTCATTTTGCTCGCTCAGTATTGCAAGATTTCTTAGTGTAATCAGGCGGGCACCCACCACCGAGTGCGGTACTGCTGGGGACTCTATTCATAAGGTGAGGAATCCACAGGTAGTTGTATCCATCAGAAGAACAAGTTACTTACCTTCGGTAATGCTTTTTCTGGTGGATACACTAGCTACCTGTGGATTCCTCACGGTCCCTCTCGCCTCCCCGTTGCCTGCCTGGTTACACTCTTATCTTGCAGTTTTTGGATTAATATTTCTTCTTATATTTATATATTTGTATATATATATATCTATATATTTTTGTATATTCATGTATTTAAGGTGATAATGTAAATATATGGTTTCAATGGACAAGATTTTTGTGTTCGTATATATTTATATATAACAGTTTTCATGGTCGGTTTACACCTGCTAGCCGTAAAGGTCCGAAAAAAATGAGGTGAAACTGACGTCAGTACCCCGACGAGGACCTCTTATTGGCACGTTGACGTCAGACGGAGTCACGTGGAGCCGTGCCATTATGACGTCCTCTTCGACGTAGACAGCTAGGAAGAAGACTTTCCGTTGGATGCTGGCGCAAGGATCGAATTCATAAGGTGAGGAATCCACAGGTAGCTAGTGTATCCACCAGAAAAAGCGTTACCGAAGGTAAGTAACTTGTTCTTTGTGGGGAAAATTCTATTATTTTTGCAAATATCTTCCTCTTCATTACTGAGGATATGTTGTGTTGTGTGTTTGAGCAAGCCACTTTGGAGTGCAAAAGTCGCCCCACAACCAGTCTATACAACTGGTGGCAGTCTATCTCAGTTTCAAAACCATACACTGGCCTGTTCAACTTTGCTTCCTTATAAACTACATGGAATATTCTGGCTTTTGCTGACATTTGTGCTGATTGAGCTTTTGCAGTTACTTGCAATAAAGGATCTTTTTTTAATCATTTTCTGAGGTCTTTACAACCTCACCATGGTTCTTCGCCTGTGTATTACTTTGCAATATTTTTCTTCAATTATTTCCGCTGTTGATCTTTAGTGGTGCCATATGCTTTTAAGGTAGAATCAGTCTATTTTTTGGGCAGTTTTATTCCTTTGGATTTTTCAGGACCAAGATCGTGGACTTGGCTACTATTAGAACACCCAAGGTTATGGCCTTAAACAATTAACCACAGTTTGCCTATGCTAGCAATACTGTTTTTAGTCCTATTGCCAACCTTTATGAAGAATGCATTTCCTAAAAACTTTGGCTGCATGTGGTTTAATTGCTATTGTGTCAAACTATTTGCTAGTGCTTAGTGTTTCCTCTCTCCCTATATCAATCTCCACACTGAGACACTTCTCATCTCTGAGGGGGCAGTTGAGTGCCTTTCCTTCAGTAGAGGTGATAACACTGCTGCTGGTAACAGTGTTTCTCTCATCTAGGGCCTTCTTTGCACTTCAGATTCTTCCTTGTTCCCTTCTTTCACTAAACATATTTTTTCTAGCAAGTTATTTCAGTAGGCTGCTTATCATCTTTGGTCTTTGATTTTGTGAAATAACTCGAAATCATCTTCTGTCCAGTGTGTGACATTCTTGGGAAGCAAAGTGTCAGAAAAAGCACCAGAAAGGGGTGAAGTTGATGTCAATTCATCTAACTGGGACTGTTCTGAACAAGCATAATATCTGTTTGCACCGAAGACAGTTCTACGCCTGCACCATCTACTACCATGACACTAACTACAACTGAAATGTCCACCCAAAGTCAGGCCTTTTTTCAATTCATACCCATGCCCTGTAGTACTCACTCCAAAGACACACAGAAAGTCTTGACATTTTTGGCTCACCTTTAAAGTTTGGCTTAGGGTAATAGCACAAAGCAAAGTGGTGGATGGCTACAAATTCGACGAGGGTCTTAGCCTTGCTAGCAAAAGACAACTGACTAGCTCTTCCGGAGAGCTACCATTTAGTAAATAGCATGGGGATTGGTGAGACTGTAACATGTTAAAGGAGAGAAGGTTTTCTGGGCCAAGTCTGCCTTTTTGCCTGTCCTTAATTGTTGTTTCAGTAAGGTTGATGACAACCAGGTGCAGAGATCCCATACGTCATTTTGCCCATTTTTCGTGTACTCCTGATTGGAGCCATCCACAAATCTACATGCTGTGAGAAGCATCACTTTATTCAAACGTTGTGCCTGGAAAGCAGCCTGAAAAGGAAATTTGTACGAAACTGTAAATTGGCTGTCTGTGGTGCCCTTTGCTGTACTGTGGCGTAGGATGTCCTGGCATTCCTTGTGGTGGTTGGGAGATCCATTTGAACAAGAATACACAAAGGGGAGAAAAGACAGAGGAGCATTGCAGTTAAGACACAGATAATTTTACATCATATGGCAAGTCAAGGAGTCATAAATAATCACAGGATTCAATTTCCTACAATCCTGTTGACTCACAGCTAGAAGAAAAACAAACATGGGACCATGGGTTGGAAGGCAAGAGAGGGAGCACCAAAACAGCCACCATCCGGTGACTCACAGTACAATATTAAGGGGGTCATTCCAACCCTGGCGGTCGGTGATAAAGCAGCGGCCAACCTGGCAACAGGCAGGCGGCCAAAACAATGGAATTCTGACCCTGGCGGGAACAGCCAACACAGCCCGCCACTTTAACACTCCGACCGCCACGGCGTGACAAACAAACAGCGCGGCGGTCACCGCCAACAGGCAGGCGGCAGACAGTGTACCACCCACCCTATCACAACTCACCAATCCGCCATCTTTTCCGGGGCGGGAGCCCCGCCGATAAAAACACGGCGGAAACAGACTACGAACGGGAAAACGCTCACCTCTACACACTCCACGAGGAATCTGGACAGCATGGAACCCGAATTAAAGATCCTACCAGCTATTGTCTACCTGCTCTTCTACCAGGAGCACGAACGCCGGCGCAGACGACAACGGTGAGTACTGCACCTACGACACAGGGGAGGGGGGAGGAGGAAATGTCACGGGCACACACATACGCGATACACCCACCTCCCACCCCAAATACCTACACACCAATGCAGAGCAACAAGTCAGAATGACACCCCCAAACCCCCCGGAATAATGCAAAGACAAAATAAAATGATCATTAAAATAGAAGTATATTATAGCTCAAATGAAGTAATGTGAAATATGAAATATGAAATATACATATGAAATAAAGAACATAGTTAAAAATATATACATAGGCTATAAGTCCTGCACATTTTGCCAAAGTTCCATCGTTCGTGGGCTAATGTGCACAAACACATGGGCAAAGCCCACACACAAGACCAGATACCATTGGAGAGAACACTGCTGGGGCATCAGATGATAAAACTACAGGCACCTCAGGGGGAAGGGAAGGGGGGGCACCTCAGCCACATGAGTCCACGACGCCAGATCCACGAGGGGCCTCCAGGCCCACTGTACCATCCTGGGGAGTGCAAAGCCACAGTCTCTCAACTCTCTACAGTGGGTGGCTTGCCCACTGCATAATCCTGGGGAGTGCAAAGCCACAGTCCATCAGGTGGATTACAGACTCCACTGGTCATGGAGGAGGCATGGTGGCCAGAGTGCTTCGTGAAGCCCTGCTCGACACAGAACCGGCACTGCCAATGGGCCAGCGGTGCATGAGATGAAGGGCCCAGCAGAGCAGTTCAGAGACGGCGGTGCCCAGCGGAGCGGTGCATGACAGGAAGGGCTCAGCGGAGCGGTGCTTGACAGGAAGGGCCCAGCGGAGCGGTTCAGAGACGGCGGTGCCCAGCGGAGCGGTGCTTGAGATGAAAGGCCCAGCGGAGCGGTGCTTGAGATGAAGGGCCCAGCGGAGCGGTGCTTGAGATGAAGGGCCCAGCGGAGCGGTGCTTGACAGGAAGGGCCCAGCGGAGCGGTGCTTGAGATGAAGGGCCCAGCGGAGCGGTGCTTGAGATGAAGGGCCCAGCGGAGCGGTGCTTGACAGGAAGGGCCCAGCGGAGAGGTTCAGAGACGGCGGTGCCCAGCGGAGCGGTGCTTGAGATGAAGGGCCCAGCGGAGCGGTGCTTGACAGGAAGGGCCCAGCGGAGCGGTGCTTGACAGGAAGGACCCAGCAGAGCGGTTCAGAGACAGCGGTGCCCAGCGGAGCGGTGCTTGACAGGAAGGGCCCAGCGGAGCGGTGCTTGACAGGAAGGGCCCAGCGGAGCGGTGCTTGAGATGAAGGGCCCAGCGGAGCGGAGCGGTGCTTGACAGGAAGGGCCTAGCGGAGCAGTTCAGAGACGGCGGTGCCCAGCGGAGCGGTGCTTGACAGGAAGGGCCAGCGGAGCGGTGCTTCTCACGGCAGGGCCCTGTTCAGCGGTGCTTCTCACGGCGGGCCCTGTTCAGCGGTGCTTCTCACGGCGGGCCCTGTTCAGCGGTGCTTGTCTTGGCCGGGCCCTGTTCAGCGGTGCTTGTCACGGCGGGGCCCTGTTCAGCGGTGCTTGTCACGGCGGGGCCCTGTTCAGCGGTGCTTGTCACGGCGGGGCCCTGTTCAGCGGTGCTTCTCACGGCGGGCCCTGTTCAGCGGTGCTTCTCACGGCGGGCCCTGTTCAGCGGTGCTTGTCTTGGCGGGGCTCTGTTCAGCGGTGCTTCTCACGGTGGGGCCCTGTTCAGCGGTGCTTCTCACGGCGGGCCCTGTTCAGCGGTGCTTCTCACGGCGGGCCCTGTTCAGCGGTGCTTGTCTTGTGTTTCTAGGGAACCACACCTGGCCAATACTTCCCGCTCAGTCGCCATCCGACCTTTCGGTTGCGGGGCCCTCCTGTGATGGAGTCCTGGGCCCGTGGGTGTCCTCCGTCACACCCGGAATGGGGCTGGTGGGGCCCTCCTGGTCAGCTCGCCTGCTGCCTGACTTGTCCGCCCTGCTGCCCTTGCCCTCCTTCGCTGAATCTCTGGGGCCCTTGCCTCCCTTTGTTGATGTGCCAGGTGACGGGGCAAGGCTACTGTCCTTGGTGGCAGCCGTCTCAGGCTTGTCGCGCCTGCCCTTCGCTTTTTTGGTCCTCTTCCCAGGGGGTGGGCTGGCTGTCCCCTTGCTGCTGGCCGATGTTCCTGCCCTAGGAGCTGGTGGACTCCAATAGCCCTGAACTATGGTCCTAGTAGATGCAGGGCTGGTGGTGGCTGAGGTGCATTTTGGACTCGTACGAGATGGAGGGGGTGGGTCAGTTGTTGGAAAGAGGTCAAGGTTGGAAAGGAAAATCAATTTGGAAAGACAGGGACGGGTAGGTGTAGTGGGTATGGGTGTGGAGGAAGAGGATGTGGTTGTAGGAGAGTCAAGTGTGCTGTCTTTGGGTGCAGGTGCTTGTGACGGAGGCTGTCGTGAGGTGGATGGCTGTTGGGTGGGTGGCTGCCTGCGTTTGTGTGGTTTGGAAGAGGGGGTGACAGACACAGTGGGAGAGGACACAGGGGACGTGTAAATGGCAGTGGGGGTGGTGACTGCACGTGTGCGGACTGGTCTGGAGGGTGTGCTGGTGATGGACGTACTGGCTGATGGGGGTGTGCATGCAGGTGTGAGTGGAGACGTCACAGGGAGGGAGGAGGGAGACAAGGAGGTGGGGGACACAGAGGTGGTAGTGACTGTTGGCATGTCTGCATCTGGATGTTGCTTGGGTGAATGCTTGTGTGATCTGTGGTGCTTATGTCTGGATGAGCTGCCCTTGGGTGTTGAGGTGTGTGCAGGCTGGTCTGATGGTGTGGATGGGATAGGCAGAGTAACAGGGGACTGGGACTGGGTGGAGGGAGTTTGAAGAGGGAGGCTGGGGACAGGGACAATGGCTGCCTTCAGTGCTGAGGCCAGAGCGTTGAACGATCGCTGATGGGCAGCCTGACCCGAATGAATGCCGTCCAGGTATGCATTGCTCCGATGCACCTCCCTTTCTACACCCTGGATGGCATTCAAAAGGGTAGACTGCCCAACAATGATGGTCCTCAGGAGGTCAATGACCTCCTCACTGAGGGCAGCAGGGGTAACTGGGGCAGGGCCTGAGGTGCCTGGGGCGAAGGAGATGGCCAGCTTCCTGGCCGAGCGGGCACGGGCCGAACGCTGAGGGGCTGCTGGGAGGGCGGAGCTGGTGCGCTGGGTGGCGGCTGTACCTGTTGTGGCGGTGGGCACGGATGTTGCCGCCACCTCAAGGGAGCTCCCTTCCGAGGACGTGTCGGTGTCACTGACGTCTCCACGGGTCCCCGTTGTGGAGCCCCCCTGGCCCTCCGTCTCACTGGTCAAATCAGAGTCCGTTGCATGGCCCTCCGGGGCCATGTGAGATGCAGCTCCCTCGTGCGCCGATGCCACTTCTCCTCCGCCTGATGATGCTAATGCACACATGAACAGGAAGACAGAGAAAATGGGGGGGGAGAAATAAAGACAGGTTGAGTGCATGCATTGGCAACACCGTTGTCTGAGAGGACAGACACAGAAGCCCCCAGCACTACGCTGCGCACTCGGGGTACACTACTCAATTATTGTGACTTGGCCTACAGGTCTATGGACGACAAATGCACACATAGGTGAGGCCGGACCATGGATAGCTGTACATAGCACCCTACAGAGGTGGGGGGCGGGGGCACAGGGCCATGCCTAACGGAGGGGCCTAGCCTACAGAAAGCGCCCTGGCCTAGAGATAGCCACAGCCCTCCTCCCCCACCCAGACACCTCCACTGCGCGCAAAGATAGCAGAATGTGCTGATACTCACCCCCTTGTGTCTGCTGTGATGTCCTCACACGCCCATCTAAATCGGGGTAGGCCACCGCCAGGATCCGGGACATCAGGGGGGTCAATTGGCGGCTGGCACCCCTCCTACGTTGGGAGGCCATCCCCAGCAGAGCCTCGGCGGTCTTTCTGCTCCCGCGGTGGATGTCCTCCCACCTCTTTCGGCAGTGCTGCCCCGTCTGTTGTGGACCCCCAGGGCCCGGACGTCCTTGGCGATGGCACGTCAAATTTCGATCTTCTGATGGGCGCTGACCTATGTGACATGTATAGGGTGGGAAAGGAAATATAATCACTTTTCTGCATGGTCGATGTGAGTGGCCCCCCCCCTCCCCAACCTTGCCATGTGGCACATGCTCTCATCTGTCGTGCGTTGCACTCCTCATTCGCTCACCTCCCCACCATCTTACATCCACCCCACTCAACACAGGCATAGCCCATACTACGTGCTCCCTGTGTACTAACCTGTTGGTCTGGAGGACCGTAGAGTAGCGCATACTGGGGGAGGACCCCATCAACAAGTTTCTCCAATTCCTCAGATGTGAAGGCAGGGGCCCTTTCCCCAGTCGCAGCAGCCATTGTATCTCCCAGACCGAGGTCACAGCAGCACTTGCAGTATAGGTCCTCTCCTGTGGATGATCAGGTCTCGAGTGATTAAGCAGTTAGAAAATGGCAGTCACGGCCGCTGCGGTGCGTACCGCGGCGGTGCGTACCGCCGGCACACATCGTCATTGGCTCCTGAAACCCATAGGGTTCAATGTTAACCAATGCGGCTTAGCACTGCGGTCTTCGACCGCCTACCGCCACGGTGTGCCACGCCAGCGCATTGACCTCACATCCCATTGTCACACTTCACAGGTCAGGCAGCCGCCATTTCAAGGGCCCACATGGCTTAATTTCTACTGCGTCACACAGGCCTAGGCCTTGCATTGCCACTTATACAGCCCATTCAATGCATAGCGAATCGTGTACTGTGCAAGCTGTGTGAACGTACCTGTGGGTTGCTTGACTCTGTGCTCCATGTTGTCCTTCCTAGGCACCGTCAGCTGGGACTTGCGAGGAGAAGGATGAATCCTCCCGTGTACAGACCGCTGGTGGACCTGTCGACAGTGGAAGAACAACATATCATACTGACATACAGGCTTGACAGAGCCACTATACATGAACTGTGTGCCCAGCTGGAGCCAGACCTGATGTCCCCCATCCGCCAACCCACAGGGATTCCCCCTCATGTGCAGGTTCTCTCAGTACTCCATTTTTTGGCAAGTGGATCATTCCAAACAACAGTGGCCATATCATCAGGGATGTCTCAGCCTATGTTTTCTAAGGTTTTGTCCAGAGTGTTGTCTGCCCTGATGAAATACATGCAGAGCTACATTGTTTTCCCTGAGGTGGGCGATTTGGCTACAGTGAAGGGTGATTTCTATGCCCTTGGACATATCCCCAACATAATTGGTGCCATTGATGGGACCCATGTGGCTTTTGTTCCTCCCAGAGAAAGTGAGCAGGTGTACAGGAACAGAAAAAGTTATCATTCGATGAATGTCCAGGTGGTCTGTTTGGCAGACCAGTACATCTCCCATGTAAATGCCAAGTTCCCTGGGTCAGTGCATGACACGTATATCATGCGAAATAGCAGCATCCCGTATGTGATGGAACAGCTACAGAGACATTGTGTGTGGCTATTGGGGGACTCTGGTTACCCCAACCTCTCCTGGCTATTGACCCCAGTGAGGAATCCCCGGACCAGGGCAGAGGAACGGTACAATGAGGCCCATGGGCGAACTAGGAGGATCATAGAAAGAACCTTCGGGCTCCTGAAGGCCAGGTTCAGGTGCCTGCATATGACAGGTGGATCCCTAATGTACTCACCAAAGAAGGTGTGCCAGATCATCGTGGCCTGCTGTATGCTTCACAATCTGGCTTTGCGACGCCAGGTGCCTTTTCTGCAGGAGGATGGCCCGGATGGGGGTGTTGTAGCATCTGTGGAGCCTGTGGAGAGTGAAGAGGAGGAAGACGACGGGGACGACACAGACACCAGGGACACAGTGATACAACAGTTTTTCCAGTAGCACACAGGTAAGAATCAACCACCCCATTTTACTTTTACTTACAGCCTCCTGCCTCTCTACTGTCGGTGTTTCCACCCAGTTCCTGTTCACTGATTTGTGACTTTACCTTCCCTTTTCAGAGCTGTATGCCCCACTGCTTGACTTTTGCTTTGTTTGCCCATGGACTACTTCTGTATGACAGTGGTATGTTGTCATCACAATGTAACTGAACATTTTTGCACCGTTATGTGTAATACATTTGTTATGAATACAAGCAGACTCCAGATTATTTGAGTGCAATAAGTGATTTAATTAAAGTGCTACATTTAGGTACATGATTGTAAAACGGTGATGGGTGGGGGTGGAGTAATGTCCATGGCAGAGTCCAGTTCTCAGTCTCACAGGTGCATTGTCCATATGCCTGTGGAAGGATGGAGCAGGGGCAGTTTGAGGTTGGACAGGGTGACAATGTGGGACAGTGGGATGACATCAGGGGGTTTCTTATGCTGGCGGGGGTCTTGGCATCCTACTCTGTCTTCTTGTGAGATCTCAGGTTCCGCTTGCGGGGTGGTTCTTCTTCTGCAGGAGGTGGGGTTCTGGTGGCCTGTTGTTGTGTGGGGGCCTCCTGTCCACTAGCGCCGGCGGAGGTGGTAGGCTGTTCCTGGTCTAGGCTAGTGACAGGGGCCCTTTGGGGTGCCACATGGTCCCGCAATGTGGTGACTATCTGGTTAAGGGCCACGACAATGGTCCCCATTGCGGAACTAATGTTCCTCAGTTCCTCTCTGAACCCCATGTACTGTTCCTCCTGCAGTGCCTGGATCTCCTGGAACCTGCCCAGTACCGTAGCCATCGTCTCCTGGGAGTGGTGGTATGCTCCCATGATGGAGGAGAGGGCCTCTTGGAGAGTGGGTTCCCTGGGCCTGTCCCCCCCCCCCCGTCGCACAGCAGCCCTCCCAGTTCCCCTGTGTTCCTGGGCCTCTGTCCCCTGGACGGTGTGCCCACTACCACTGCCCCCAGGTCCCTGTTGTTGTTGGGGTGGTGGGTCAACCTGGGTGCCGTGTAGTGGCGGACACACCGCTGATTGACGTGTCCTGGAGACAGAGGCATGGGCCCGCTGGGTGGGAGCTGTGCTGGTGTTCCCAGAGGGGGTTAAGTCTGCTGTAGCCTGTGGCTGTCTGTGGGGAACCGACTGTCCCGAGGTCCCCGATGGGCCGGGGTGGTCATCTGGGTCCAGGGAGACAGAGCTGCTGTCATCACTGGGGGCCTCTTCTGGGGGTGGGATGGACATCTCTGGACCCTCCGTGGCGGTGTGGTGGCGTTCGGGTCCTGCAGGGGTATAAGGGTATGGTTATTGCTTCTGTGTGTGGCATTTCGTGTAATGGGTGGGTGGCCGTGTACCCCAGGGCTGGCATTCCTGTGTGGGGGCTTTTGTGAGGGTGGCTTGTGGGGGTGATGTGTGTGTGCAGTGGGCATGCTTTGGTGATGGGTGTCCATGCTTTGTGTTCGCATGCAGGGCTTGGTGTTGGGATGGGTGGGTTGTGATGGTGAGCCATTTGCAAGGAGTTGGTTTGATGGGGGTGGGGGTGAGGGTGGGGGTATGATTTGGGATGCAGGTGGGGAGGGGGTAGGAAGAAGTAGTTAAGATTAGACTTACCAGAGTCCATTCCTCCGCCTACTCCTGCGAGGCCTTCAGGATGCAGGATGTGCAAGACTTCCTCCTTCCATGCTGTAAATTCTGGGGGAGTAGGTGGGGGTCCGCCGCCAGTCTTCTGCACCGCAATGTTGTGCCTTGATACCATGGAACGCACCTTCCCCCGTAGGTCGTTCCACCGCTTCCTGATGTCATCCCGATTGCGTGGATGCTGTCCCACAGCGTTGACCCTGTCGACTATCCTTTGCCATAGCTCCATCTTCCTAGCAATTGTGGTGTGCTGCACCTGTGCCCCGAAGAGCTGGGGCTCTACACAAACTATTTCCTCCACCATGACCATGAGTTCTGCGTCAGAGAACCTGGGGTGTCTTTGGGGTGCCCTGGGGTGGTGTGGATGAGGTGAGGGATGTTGTATGTGTTGTAGAGTGTGGTGTGTGTGGTGGTGTATGGTGTTTTGTACGTGGTAATTGTGTTGGTGATGTTGTGAATTGCCTCTGTGTGATGGTCTACTCTAAGCAGTGCTGTCTCTCTCTGTCCTTCAGTCGCTATTGTGGTCGAAAGGGTTTGTGGGTGATGTGGGTGTGTGTTTTATATTGTATTGGGTGTGTGGGAGTGTTGTGTGTATGTGTATCAGGTGTGTGTATTTCAAATTGTCCAATGTGGTTGTGTTTTGTAAGTGTGTGTGTATTTTGAGCGCGGCGGTGTGTAGCGCCAATGGAATACCGCGGTTGAAAGACCGCCGCGTGGATTCGTGGGTCGGAATGGCATGGGCGTATTTCTGTTGGCGTGACGGTGGAGGTTTGGTCATCGCCAGTTTTTCGCTGACCTTTGGTGTGGCGGACTTTTGTGGATGTCGGGTTTTTGGCGGTTTGCCAGTTGCGGGTCAGAATGACCGTGGCGGTTTACCGCGGCCGCGGCGGTGTTATGCGGTCTTCTGACCGGCGGTAAGCGCCTTTTACCGCCGAGGTCAGAATGACCCCCTAAGTCTTGCTACTCATGCGAGACGTTCAAATAAAGCACTATTCAACAGAGCCCCAGTTGCATTCATTGCAGTGTACTTTATGTGACCTCCCTCAAAATCTTGTGTAGGCTGACCCAGATGGGCCTATGTGGAATATGCTTGCTGTAGGGCATCGAGAGCTGACGTACTAGACAATGCAGCCATATAACTTTCATCTTGTGCATATACTGCACCAAGATCTGGGCTGTGGTCAGTCTCATCCGGGAAAGTGAAACATCCACTTTTACAAAGCAGTACAAGAACAGAGAAAAGCGTGGTCATGAGGAAGGACAGAAGATAAAGGTGATAATGTTAAAAAAGAGGGCCACAGAGAGGGAGGGATTAAATGAAGACAGTTCTGAGAACAGAGCAGTCATGGTTTGGGAGAGTGAGAGAGTAAGCATTACTGAAGAGAGAGGGGCCAAAAGGAAGGAAGGGATGACAGAAGGAGGCTTGTAGGCAAAGGAGGGTGGGAGGAGGAGGGAGACCAATGACTAGAGAGAAAAGAACGTCTAGGCATAGAGAGAACAGACAGAGACCAAGCACTGCTGAGGAGAGAAGGACCAGAGTGTCGAAGTCGGAGAAAGCAGGCACTGCTAGGGAGAGACTAGAACTAGCCTGTGACTGACTCTCACAGTAGGGCACCAAACCCGTCCCCCTGGCCGTCTCATCCTTGGATATCCAAAGAAGTCTCTTATCTGCCTCTATGATCTACTCAGTGCAGTCTGAATATCTTTCTTACAAATGCCAACTTGTACCAAAAACTGCAGCACATCCCAGCATGGATGTTAGCATAACTTTTACAAAGTTTCAACAAGGGATTTCAAACTTTCTTCACACCCTCCCTGCTTAACTCAAACTTTCGTTAACTGCACTGCAATCTTTTCAGAGGACTAGGAGAGGAGTCTAATCCTTCTGTACTAGAGCTCTCCTGTTTCCCAGGTCTAGGCATCAGAGTATTATTCTGTCCTTATTCTTTTACCATCTGTTATTTGTAGTGTTGTTTTCACAGCAGAAATCAGCAGGACTACAAAATCCATAATTGAAAGGTAAACCTAAACTGGATGAATCTAGGATTCTTGAGAGCTTTGTTCATTACTGGCAATTAGTATAGTCCCATGTCATCTGACAATATAAGACACGGACACATCTGACCCTGGGCTTCTGGATAGAATAGTTAGGCGAGTATTGAGCTAGGCCTTGGCCAGTTTGTGATTGTCTCACATGTGAAAATTATTTTCACTCTGCTGATACTGTGGGGATGCTTTGCTTGATTGTGGGAAGTTAGAGATGTCTGGGCCTGGAGGATGCTTATGTACTTAAGTCCTTGCAAGCTTCCGTTGGGCAAGCCAACATATTAACAGGGAGAGCCAGGGCTGAGCCACGTTTTAGCTCTGGCTTTAAGTGTCCATGCTCAATTCGAGCCCTGAGAATATTTGGAATGTAAATCATATAAAAAACACTGTGTTAGAATAGAATAAGATGAGTTCAATTTTTTTTTAAACTTTTAAAAAAATGTTCTTTTTCGTTTTACTTTAGTACATCAGATTGTTTGAAAAGTACTTATTAAAAGTGAACGTTTTTAAACATGAGGTGAGAAACTGTTCTGCCCCAGTGCTGATGACCCTGAGTTTAGCCTATATTTTCATTACAGTTTGCGCAACCTTACAGGCTATTAAATCAATTTTTCGAGCAGCACACATCATGAACTCATGTATTTGAAGGTTCTCGCCTGTGTGATAATGAACAAAAAGGTAGCTTGGTGAAATAAAGCATTTATCTATGATCATAGGATTTAAGCAAGCAGGCTAGCTGGGATTGGTCCCAGGTTCTCCAGTTTCACACTGTGCAATTCAGCTAAAATGATTAGATGGGTATATCTTTATGACATCAAATCTTAATGCTTTTCCCTCAATTCATTTCGGATGAGATTAGACCAAGGGTGACAAGCAGAATCTGCATTTTATTTCTGGCAGTTTTACATGTTGCGAACCCAGGCCAGGGCAGACAAGCACTTCACGAAAGATAAAAACTACCTTGTATTTTTTTCACGCAAACTATGATTTTTTGGATTCATATGGTGCTGAGCCCAGGGATTTAGACCTCGTTCCCTGTGTTTCATGGTCAACCGCAGTAGTCACTAGGTCACGTGATCACCTCTCGTGAATGCTCAGCTTGTTTCGCATGGACATGTGACTCAAGCAGTAAATAAATAAAAAAATCATCTAGCATCAGTTAAGCTGAAAAGATACCTCAGATATCATTGCCATACCATAAGTTTATTAGAATTTGAATTTATATGAAAATCTACTCATTTTTGCTCACATACGTTATTATATTTTTAAAAATACAATCTGCAGAGACAATGCAGCAACTATGCGGAATTCATATACAGAACTACATTCATGCCATTAGCTAACCTTTTTCAGCCCATTGACATTAACAATAAAATCAAGAAGCACATCCATTTGATTTTGGATGATGAGCAGGATACCCTTTTGAAAAGCTTTTCTATGCGTATGGTTCACACCACCCCGTCTTTTCACTTTGATGAAGTCAAAGTAACTTATTGATACAAAATGTCATTCTCATTCACATATCTACTATTTCTTTCTGGTATTTATTCTAATAAATGTTGATATGTTGTACTATTGCAATCCCGTTTCACCGCCTGGTGTCCGCTTATAGCGCAAACTGATACCCACCACGAAGAAGAGAAAACACTACAAAAATGAACATGTATTGAAAACATTGCATGAATCCGTACATTGCATGCTAATGTAATATGATGGTTCTGCACAAGGACCAGTGTCACATGATATAAGTTGTTCTCCCAAAACACAGGTCGGCATATATTAGATTTATTTTCAAATAAATCGTCACAGAAATTTGGACAGAAATTAAACTATAGACTTCCAAAAATATATAAGGACTATCCTACGATATGTGGATAAGAGAGAGGTTCGTGTTGGCTTGCCCAATTGACTTTCAAAGTATGTATAGCATTGAGTAGAGAATGGTAACCCTCTACACCAGTGGTTCCCTACCTTAAGACTCCTGTGGACCCCCACTTTATCATTACTGGAACTGGGGGACCCCCACTGAATCATTATTGGAACCTGCCCCCCCCCCAACTGGGTCATTACTGAAAGCTGGGGACCTAATCTGTTAATATTTAATTTTCTAAGCATTCGCGGATCCCCAGCGGTACCTGGAGCACAGGTTGGGAACCACTGCTCTACACCACTAAATGTGCACAGGTTGGGAACCACTGCTCTACACCACTAAATGTGCATAGAGGGCAGTTGGTTATGCCATAAGCAAGGGAGGGGATGTCCTCGGAGTAGACCAAACCATAAGTGTGTTGTGTTCAAAATACATATACAAAAGGGTAACTAAAAAGGTTTGATGAGATGTGCTCTTTTTTGCTTTTTTATGTAGCACTGGCAGGTGACCCTCAAGCATTCGTTCGTCTTCATCTCCCATTTCTATCCCAAGGAAAGGACAAACATGCAACACAATCTGCAAGGGCAGACCGTTTGAAGGCATGGGCAAAGAAGGCTGAGGCCCAGGGTTTCTGCTTCCTAGGGGCCTGGTGTTAAGCGTTTGTAACAGTCCTAGGCTGTCTAGAGTTTTTGAATAATCAGTTAGTTTACTTACTTTAATTTTTTAGCCACCCAGTATGATTCTTGTTAGATTCATCAGGTACTTTAACCTTTTAGATTTCATAGCCCATCTCAACAGCATAGGTCTTTGCCTTGATGCAGCATATGCCAATTAATGTGCAGTGGAAATTGACATTTTGTGTACCCTTTGTCACTGCAATGACCTTGTAAAGCTGCTGCCATACTGGTGTGATCACGGCCTAGTCATGCTTGACTCTGAACACCAGTCCTATGCAGCTCAGGCAGTGCAGCAAACAAAAGCCCTGATCAGCACTGTATGTGTGAATGGTGCAGACGGCTAGCCACACCACACATTATGGGTTGCAGGCCTGGTTGGATCACTAGCCTTCCTGCTTTACTGGTGCAGTCCAGCTGGAGATCGCTTTTCCAAGGTAGGATGACAGGGCAGGCTAAGTGTCAAAGTGCAATGCAGTATACCAAAGCCCAAAAGTGAAGCGCCAGTCCACATGCAGCTATCTTGGCCACAAATCTAGTATTTTGGCTTCCTTGTTGTCGATCAGACAGACAGATTGTTTGTTCCAGGACTGGGCCCAGATGGAGGCTGGCCAAGCAAGACGTTTGCTAAGGGCTCGACCGTAATTGCAGAGGGCATGGATGATCTGAAAATGGTTAATACATTCTGAGTTGTTCTTTGCAGAGGCCCCACATTATGCTTGGCCCAGGGCCGCAGTTATCCTTAAGATGTCCTTGAGCCAGGGCCCATTCACTAAAGACAATGACTTTCTCCACTTAACCGCTCAGTGAAGGTGATGCATACATGCCAACATTTTCAAACGTGGACGTGAGAGATTCGGAAAAATAAATGATAATTAATTTGTGCAGCCTAGGCTGGTGTCTAAATTTCAGCTTGACCTGCTGTGCCTGCGGCCCAACTGTTCAATGTAATGCTGCCACTATTAGGTTCACTCAGCACAGCAATTAGGGTGCTGACAGGTTTTTAGACAGTGGCAGCGTAGAGCAGCACATGCACACCGCGTTCCAACATTGACTACAGTTGGTGGATGGCCCAGGCCATGAGCCTTTGCCAAAGACTGAATTATGGCCAGCTTCAGCAGGTTTCAGTTCAGTATGCTACGCACTTTTAATTTGCTCTACGATGTTATGAAAAGTTTGTCTTGCACTTCCCCAGTCTGCCTCACCAAAGCTCAGCCTTGAGCCCGCCTTGCACCACAATTATCCAATGGAAATGACTGTCCCTTGCTGGAAAGGCAGGTGTGTACTGCTGTTATCACTAGCTTATTGATTATGATGCGCATTCATCATGCCTGGATTTGGTTAAGCGGGTCTGTGAAGACAGGGCCGGCTTTAGGGCGGTGCGACCTCACTAGGTGCTGACCTGAAGGGGAGGCACTGACTTCATGGAGGGACAGTGCTGAGCAATACCTCATAACTTAAAAGCTCCTGCTGCAGGGTTTCGTGTGGGTACAGCTTTCAGGCAGCAACAAAAATGTCAAGATAACTCTTGTGATTATGGTTCATGCTAGAGACAGAGATCAGAGTTTTGTCTAGTGGCAGTTTTGATGCACCATAAAGTAGCTCAGAGGGTTAATATGCCTGCTGCAAAGAACAGATTTGTATTCTGTGAGAATAGCTGAGGGGATTCGTAATACTAGCCTTCAGCAGTTCTTTAAAACACATGAAATGTATGTGAAAAAAGGGCTGTGGAGAAATGAGGGGCACTTTTGCCAGATGGTATCGAGGGAATCGGTGGAGGAGGTCTTGAGGGGGGAACCAAAAAACATTGCTGCCCTCTGCGCCACCAGCGCTAAACCCGGCCCCGTGGGAAGTCATACCAGGCAGATAGCTAAAGGAGGACCGGTCGATTCCACTGCCTAGGGGAGAAAAATTCTATAGACCTGGCCCTGTGAAAAAAGTGCCAGTGCTGAGCACCAGAAACCACCGTCACTGCTGAAAGTGTTTTAGTGAATTAAATTGAATTATTGTCAACTGCCAATACTGAAAGTAACATGCAAATTGGCAAATGTATATTTTGCAGATTAATTAAATAATCCACATATGTGTTAAGTGTCAAACTGGTGGTGTACTGCTCTATACTTTGATGTGATACTTCGCTCCATATTTATTACGAAAAGTTTACTTTATCTTTCTTTTACAGGAATATAAAATTTCTAGCTTTGAACAGAGGCTGATGAATGAAATTGAGTTTCGACTTGAACGCTCACCCGTGGATGAATCAGATGAGGAAGTTACGCATGATGAAATTCCTACTGGAAAGTGCATTGCACCAATTTTTGATAAGCGGCTCAAACATTTTCGAGCATTGGAAGGAACGTCTGTGGCATTCACCTGCAAAGTTGTTGGAATACCCACGCCTAAAGTAAATGAACATAAATACAAAATAGTATATTATTAAATGTTGACGTTTACAACAAACATTCTAGTGTTAATATGCTTGTGAAAAGGTTTAGAAACCAATTTAAAGGTATTGAAAGTATTTAACGGCAAAAACAACAATCGATCACCCGATAACACAGTTGAGTACAGTGTAAGTGGTGTAAAAGTTTGAATTCATCATATATTTTTCAGAATTTCTTAACCCCTTTGTTGGCAGGCCTTTTTCCCCTCAGGTGGCAGGCCTTTTTTGGCTATTTGGGACAGTTCAATAGGCCCTCAAAACTTTTTGTCCACATAAGCTACCCATGCCAGATTTGCGTCCCTTTTTCCCAACATCCTAGGGATTCTAGAGGTACCCAGAGTTTGTGGGTTCCCCTTGAGGACACCAAGAAATTAGCCAAAATACAGCGAAAATTTCGTTTTAAAAAAAAAATTGTCAAAAAGGGCTGCTGAAGAAAGCTTGTGTTTTTTTCCCCTGAAAATGGCAGCAACAAAGTCTTTGCGGTGCTAAAATCACCATATTCCGAGCTTTAAGGAACAGGCAGACTTTAATCAGAAAACCATGTTTTTCAACACAATTTTGGCATTTTACTGGGACATACCCCAATTTGTTACTATTTTTGTGCTTTCAGCCTCCTTCCAGTTAGTGACAGAAATGGGCATGAAACCAATGCTGGATCCTGGACAGATAAACATTTCTGAAAAGAAGACAAAACTTTGAACTAGCAAGGCGTCATTTGTGTATATTCTACAAGGGTTTCCTACAGAAAATAGCTGAAATAAAAAAATATTGAAATTGAGCTTAAAAAAACAGCCATTTCTCTCCACGTTTTACTCTAACTTTTCCCTGCAATGTCAGATTTTCTAAAGCAATTTACCGTTACGTCTGCTGGACTCTTCTGGTTGTGGGGATATGTATGGCTTGCTGGTTCATCAAGACCCCAAGGGACCCAGAGCCAATAAAGGAGCTGCATCTTGCAATAGGTTTTCATTGTATACGGGGTATTAATTTGCTGAAATATAAAGAGTGAAAAATAGGTATCAAGGATACCTTTGTATTTCCAAAAGGGCACAAGATAAGGTGTTGAGCAGCAGTGGTTATTTGTACATCTCTGAATTCCAGGGTCCCCATACTAGCATGTGAATTACACAGCATTTCTCAAATAGTTGAGTTTTTTACACACTGTCTTACATTTGGAAGGAAAAAATGTAGAGAAAGAGAAGGGGCAATAACACTTGTTCTTCTGTGTTCCCCCAAGTCTCCAGATAAAAATAGTACCTCACTTGCGTGAGTAGGCCTAATGCCCGCAACAGGAAATGCAACATGGATACATCACATTTTTACATTGAAATCTGACGTGTTTTTTGGAAAGTTCCTATCTGTGGATTTTGCCCTTTAACTCAGCTGGCACTTAGGGAAACCTAGAAAACCTATACATTTTTTAAAACTAGACACCAAGGGGAATTCAGAAGAGGGTGACTTGTGGGGCTCTCACCAGGTTCTGTTACCCAGAACCCTTTGCAAACCTCAAAATGTGGCCAAAAAACACTTTTTCCTCACATTTCGGTGACAGAAAGTTCTGGAATCTGAGAGGAGCCACAAATTCCCTTCCACCTAGCATTTCCCCAAGTCTCCCAATAAAAATGGTGCCTCACTTGTGTGGGTAGGCCTAGTGCCTACGACAGGAAATGCCTAAAAAAAACAAAACATGATTACATCACATTTTCACAAAGAACACAGATCTGTTTTTTCCAAAGTGCCTAGCTGTGGAATTCGGCCTCTAGCTCAGCCGGCACCTAGGGAAACCTACCAAACCTCTGCATTTTTTAAAGCTAGATACCTAGTGGAATCCAAGATACAGTAACTTGTGGGGCTCTCACCAGGTTCTGTTACGCAAACTCCTTTGCAAAATTCAAAATTTAGCAAACAAAATACTTTTTCCTCGCATTTTGGTGACAGAACATTCTGGAATCTGAGAGGTGCCACATATTTCCTTCCACCCATGAATTCCCCCAAGTCTCCCGATAAAAGTGGTACCTCACTTGTGGGGGTAGGCCTAGTGGCCAAGACAGGATATGCCCCAAAACACTATGGGGATACATCAAAATTATCAAATACAAAACTACCTGTTTTTGCGGGGGCACCTACGTTTTTGGTCCTGGGTTCAGCAGCCATCTAGGGAAACCTACCAAACCCAAACATTTCTGAAAACTAGACACCCGAGGGAGTCCAGGAAGGTGTTTAGTTTTCAGATTTGTCTAGGTCTCGTAGATGTTTCTACATGGCAGTGTCCCAAAGTCCAAAAAGTGCAGCCCTCACCATTCCAAGTGGGACGATTTTGAGAGTTAGACATGCTCTCATGGCCCAAATGTAAAACCAAAACCCCAAAAAATCAAATGCCCTCCTACTTGCAGTTGGGATAAGATCTTTTAGTGTGCAGGTGAGAGTTGAAAGATTGGTACTCTTCTCAGTCGGGATGGGGGCATAACCATGCCCATACTGGTTGGTAGCCACCAACCCACTATTTTTATTTTTTTAATTCCCTGGCAACTAGTAAGCTTTCTGCCCCCCCCCCCGGGGAGTGGATCAGGGGTAATTGCCCCATCTGCCCACTGTTGGGCAGAACAACTTTGTCCCCATTTATTTGGGGTGGGGGTATAGCCATACCCCTACCCTTTTTTTTGGAAAATGAAATCCTCCCTGGTCTCTAGTGGGCTTTCTGCCCCCCTTGGGGGCAGATGAGCCTTACAAAAAGAGCCTGATCTGCCCCAGAGGGGGCAGAAATGGCTGACAGTAATGTGTCCCCATCCGGAGTGACCCTTGCCCAAGGGGCTGCCCCCCCCCCAAAGAAAACACACACCAATCCCTGGTGCTTAAGTGGTTTCTGCCCCCTCTGGAGGCAGATGTGCCTAATATAAATTGGCCGATCTGCCCCTAAGGGGGGGCAGGAATGGCCTAAAATAAATTTCCCCCCGAGGGGAGCGACCCTTGCCTAAGGGCTCGCTCCCCATCAATAAAAAATAAAAATCCCTGGTGCCTAGTGGTTTCTGCCCCTCTTGGCGGTTGGCCTAGTTAAAAGACTCCGATCTGCCCCCAAGGGGGCATAAATTGCCTAAAATAAATGTTCCCCCAGGGAAGCAACCCTTGCCTAAGGGGACTTGCTACCCTTTCGTGAAATTGCAATAGGCCGCTCTGGGGGGCAGTAAAGGTCTAGTAATATATTGCCCCCAACCGGGGAGCGGCCCTTGCCAAAGGGGCCGCTCCCCCAATAAATAACTACCGTAGTAAAAAAAATATAAAAAACATCCCTGGTGTCTAGTGGGCATTTCTGCAGCCCAATCACTTCACAATCAGGCTGCACAAATGCTCACAGAGGCATGAAAGGAAAGGAAAGGCCTTTCCTTTCATATCTCTGTGCAGCCCCCAGCCGTTCTCTCTGATCGCGCTGGAAGCGGAACTTCCAGTGCAGTGGGGATGGCCTCTGATGAGGTCAGTGTGCATTTGCGTGCTGATGTTGTCAACATCAGGACAGTGCGCACTCTATGGGCGACTAAAATGCAAAAACCCAGTCTTTATGCAAAGGCCTAATTCATGTATTATGTTTATATGCAGTTTGTTAACCTTTTGCATTGCAGATTTTAACCTTGAAAACCACTATTAATGATGTTATTAATAACTGTTCATTTGCAAGGTATTGCTGCAGGCTTACCGAGTGTGTCAGGGTGTGGTACCTTCTAGAAGCTTTCCCTGCCCCATGACTGGGTGTGATCTGTGGGCTGGGCTTGACTCCATATAAGGGAGTCAGCCCAGCTCCACGTGCTCACTATTCAGAGCTCCCGGTGCAGAGCAGCAGCAACTTCCTGAGCTCCGGTCCCGGAGGCATACAATGATATTTCCAGGCCTGCCCTCATTATATTGACGATCCTTTAGCAGGGTGGTAAGGCGGAGGTCGGGCTGGGCCCCCAGCCCCTGTTTTCAAAGACATTTGAGTTTTTGGGCCTAGTTGTGAAACTCCTCGTGTGCGTGATTGTGTTTTCATGACATTTACATATTCTTCTTTGAATCGGGAAGGTGCGCGATTCAATTCTGGGATCTGATTCTTGACATTCAGATCGGCACCAGTGTGCACGATCATTTCATGATATTTGCATTGTGTATTTCGAATCGGCAAGGTGCGCGATTCATTTCCTGGCATTTAACTTTGACATTCGGATCGGCAACAGTGTGCGCGATCATTTCATGATATTTGCATTGTGTATTGCGAATCGGCAAGGTGCGCAATTTATTTCCTGACATAAAAACTCTTGACATTCAGATCGGCAGTGTGCGCGATCATTTCATGACATTAGCATTGTGAAACTTCGAATCGGCAGCAAGGTGCGCGATTCTTTTCTGGCAGTAAACTCTTGATTTTCAGATCGGCTGTGCGCGCAATCTTTTCATGGCATTGAATACTTTGGTGTGTAGTGTTTGTTGAGCTGCACACCAATTTATCCTGAGCTTTGGGTTTTCTCAAAAAGCTCAATTCAAAAGTGCGGTATTCTTTGTGCTAATTGTTTTCTAGACAGTATATGATATTTCCTGAAAAGCTCAAATGAAACATTGTATTAACCCATTCTTGATTTTTCCAGGTACCTAGATTTCTTGAGGCCTAGTTATAGTCATGTCCTAAGTTATCCATGATTACAGTATAAGAATTCTTAGAACCATAGTCTATTGAAAGTCAATGTGATTATATCTTGACATTGTGTTGTTTATCCTATTGCTTCCTACAGGCCTCCTTCCCAGCTGTTCCCTACCTAATCCCGTTTTCCCCCATTTGGACTGTCTCAGGCTCTATGGTATATCTTTTGGAGTTTTGGAGCTGTCTAGTGGTGGACATGTTGGCAACATGTGAAGGCCCGAGGATCTGGTCTCCTTTACAGATGTCATCAGACATCACTGGGTGGGGGGGGCGGGAGAGCAAGGGGAACCGATTCCCCTTCCATCCCTGCCCATGGGAGAGGGGTGCCAGGATATCCAACGGCTCATACAAGGATGTCAGGTTACGTCCTCGGCACCCTAGCGGTGCAACCGAGGACGTAACCATTACGTCCTCGGAACCCAAGAGGTTAATATCCTTCTGCCTGAGTTGGGTATGTGGGTAGAGGATTGGGCTCTGTGCTTCCCTGCTGTGAGGCTTGACGCAAAGGAGTCTATGTATTGTTTATTAGCTTTTTATTAGTGAGTTTTGAGGGTTTGAGCAGCATGGACAAATAAATACCACACATTCCAGCTCTCCTTTTATTCTCTCAGTGGTGGCACACCTGTACTCACAGAGTGTGTGTGTGTGTATGTGTGTTACTATTCTTGTGAGGACTTCAATGTGATAACACACTCAGACTGTGGGGACTTGATTGCCCTGTGGGGACCTGACCCAGAGTCTCCACAAGGCAATGTCTTCTGAATCATAAAAAAAAAAAATTTGAAACATCTGTGTCAATTTTCACAACTTTTTAAAATTGTACCTTGTGGGGACCTGTATTTTGCCATGTGTGTTTATTTTTCTTCTCAGCTCTGCCTCTGTAGACAGGAGGTGGTACTGAAGCCTTAAATACACCACTGAATTTAAACACACTTTTGTAATCTGATTCAGTTCTACAGATAGGAGAAACATTTTAAAGAAACTGTTGCATCACCTTAATCATCTATGTACACCCATAGCAATGCCATTTTAATCTCATTTAGCGTTTTTTTAAACCACGTGCAAAAACAGTAAATTTCAGCAGGTTTGACCTTCTGAAAATGTTATTACATGGGGCACACAACACGAACAAGTTTGGAATTGTGATCTCTGTGCAATCAGGAGTTTGTGCAGTGAATGGAATGTTGTCCCATATTCATAATCGGGCCTAAATCTACAAATTAGACCTATTAGAAGCTTAATTTCCATCTGAGATTATTTTATTCTACATTTGTATCTCAACAACGTGTCTGGCTCCAAACTGACATATGCTACCTTTGGTAAATTACTGTAAAACCCTGCCCCACGGATAGTAAACCCAAAGTTTATTTAAATCGTACGTTGTCTATACGTATATTTTATTCTTGCTGTCAGCGCATGCGTGACAAGAAACTAAACGTGTAAACATTGGTAAGACAGCACTGACGCATAAACAAAGAATAAGAAGTGTTACAATTTCCTGCAAAACTCTGGCCCGAGATAAACCAGTATTGCCTCCAGTGTATATTCAGGTTGGAAAAAAACCACAACAAATATAATTGGTTCTGGATATCAGGTGTCTTTTGAAACCCCATCTGCAAATTGGTATGCCAACATCGGAAGCAAAGAGCACAGTAATTCATTTTTGTGCCCTTATGTGCACCCAATGACAATATTTTCTATTGTGTTCATCAGCTAACCCGCAGTGTTTAAACTAATAAAATATAAAGAAGAAGTATTAGTATTGAGTTGTATAATCACTGCTTGCCTAAAGGACATATCTTATAGGACAAATTGTATTGCAATCCAGTGAGCTAACTTCAGAAATACTTGACACTTTTTAAAACATTTTGGCTTTCCACACTTGAGATTACAGTTGAGCAGCTACCTATGGTTATTAGTGGAACCACTTATAGAAGTGTATTTTTGTAGTATGTACTATCAGCCTAAAACCCCACAGATCCAGATGAATCAAAATACCCACTTAAATTTAGACAGGATTGGACAAAAATAACCATTTCCAAGACCCCGCCTGAATCAACTTGAATTCTCTTCCTAGCAGTTCAATGGATGTTTGAAAACACTTAAACCAGTTAAAACTATTTCAGATGCTCGACATAAGCTGGCTATCCTAATGTGCTGAAATTTTCTATGAAAAGTCATACAACTATGCTGCACTTCCCCTTTCATCTAGACAAGTTATGATGGAACAGTTTTCTGTAAGTATAATAGAACATATTGATAACGTTTGTTTAAATGCAATGTAAATTCAATGTACACATATTCAAAATAACAAGGACTTGATTTAAGGTATTGACTAATATGTTATGTTACACTTATTTATATTTCAAGCATTCTGCCATTGGCATGGTCGATCTAATAGAGACTTCTAGCCACAGATTCTTTATCTTTGAATTATTGCCGATGTCAGACTGGATCTGAAAAAAAATTCATCAGCAGTTTCCCTGCAAGCCGATAGGTGGCATTGTTTGGCTCTGTGTGATGTTGTCTGCGTCATCCACACCAGAAATGACTTGCTCATTGCCTATAAAGGCACCATCCCAACACACTGACATCAGTTATTTTCTTTCCACGCCCGTCAGCGCAGATCCAGGAAGAGTAACCCTTTAGTCAAAGTCTTTTTGAGGATTTTCCTCCTGGTGTGGCAGGATGTCATCAAGGATGCCCGGCTTCAAGCCTGCAGCACCTGTCAGGTGGCTTGATCATGGCCATGATCCATAGACCTGAGCCAATTGCCAGTCAATGTCCCAAAAGGCCTTGAAGGAGCGATCCCTCAAACTCATGGTGGCCTGACGTGCATCTCCATGACGATCGAGGTCACGGTCATGAGGAGAGTGCTAAACTCTGAACCAGAACCTGCAACCTGCCAAGAGAAGCTGCCTGGCTGCCCAAAGGACTCACCTGGACTGCTTTGCTGTAAAGGACTGCTGCCTTGCTGGCATCTGGATCTGCTGAGAAGTGCTCTCCAAGGGCTTGGATTGAGCTTGCCTCCTGTTTCCTGAAGTCACAGGGCCAAAAAGACTTAGGGGGTCATTCTAACCCTGGCGGTCCAAGACCGCCAGGGCTAAAATGACGGGGGCACCGCCAACAGGCTGGCGGTGCCCCGCTGGGCATTCTGACCGCGGCGGTTTGACCGCGGTCAGAAGTGGAAAACGGGCGGTCTCCCGCCGGTTTTCCGCTGCCCATTTGAATCCTCCATGGCGGCGCAGCTCGCTGCGTCGCCATGGGGATTCTGACAGCCCATACCGCCATCCTGTTCCTGGCGGTTCGCCCGCCAGGAACAGGATGGCGGTATGGGTTGTCGTGGGGCCCCCATAAGAGGGCCCCACAAAGAATTTCACTGTCTGCATTGCAGACAGTGAAATTCGCGACGGGTGCCACTGCACCCGTCGCACCTTCCCACTCCGCCGGCTCCATTCGGAGCCGGCGTCCTCGTGGGAAGGTAGTTTTGCACTGGGCTGGCGGGCGGCCTTGCAGTTGGGATAAGATCTTTTAGTGTGCAGGTGAGAGTTGAAAGATTGGTACTCTTCTCAGTCGGGGTGGGGGCATAACCATGCCCATACTGGTTGGTAGCCACCAACCCACTATTTTTATTTTTTTAATTCCCTGGCAACTAGTAAGCTTTCTGCCCCCCCCGGGGAGTGGATCAGGGGTAATTGCCCCATCTGCCCACTGTTGGGCAGAACAACTTTGTCCCCATTTATTTGGGGTGGGGGTATAGCCATACCCCTACCCTTTTTTTTGGAAAACGAAATCCTCCCTGGTCTCTAGTGGGCTTTCTGCCCCCCTTGGGGGCAGATGAGCCTTACAAAAAGAGCCTGATCTGCCCCAGAGGGGGCAGAAATGGCTGACAGTAATGTGTCCCCATCCGGAGTGACCCTTGCCCAAGGGGCTGCCCCCCCCCAAAGAAAACACACACCAATCCCTGGTGCTTAAGTGGTTTCTGCCCCCTCTGGAGGCAGATGTGCCTAATATAAATTGGCCGATCTTCCCTTAAGGGGGGGCAGGAATGGCCTAAAATAAATTTCCCCCCGAGGGGAGCGACCCTTGCCTAAGGGCTCGCTCCCCATCAATAAAAAATAAAAATCCCTGGTGCCTAGTGGTTTCTGCCCCTCTTGGCGGTTGGCCTAGTTAAAAGACTCCGATCTGCCCCCAAGGGGGCATAAATTGCCTAAAATAAATGTTCCCCCAGGGAAGCAACCCTTGCCTAAGGGGACTTGCTACCCTTTCGTGAAATTGCAATAGGCCGCTCTGGGGGGCAGTAAAGGTCTAGTAATATATTGCCCCCAACCGGGGAGCGGCCCTTGCCAAAGGGGCCGCTCCCCCAATAAATAACTACCGTAGTAAAAAATATATAAAAAACATCCCTGGTGTCTAGTGGGCATTTCTGCAGCCCAATCACTTCACAATCAGGCTGCTCACAGAGGCATGAAAGGAAAGGAAAGGCCTTTCCTTTCATATCTCTGTGCAGCCCCCAGCCGTTCTCTCTGATCGCGCTGGAAGCGAAACTTCCAGTGCGGTGGGGATGGCCTCTGATGAGGTCAGTGTGCATTTGCGTGCTGATGTTGTCAACATCAGGACAGTGCGCACTCTATGGGCGACTAAAATGCAAAAACCCAGTCTTTATGCAAAGGCCTAATTCATGTATTATGTTTATATGCAGTTTGTTAACCTTTTGCATAGCAGATTTTAACCTTGAAAACCACTATTAATGATGTTATTAATAACTGTTCATTTGCAAGGTATTGCTGCAGGCTTACCGAGTGTGTCAGGGTGTGGTACCTTCTAGAAGCTTTCCCTGCCCCATGACTGGGTGTGATCTGTGGGCTGGGCTTGACTCCATATAAGGGAGTCAGCCCAGCTCCACGTGCTCACTCTTCAGAGCTCCCGGTGCAGAGCAGCAGCAACTTCCTGAGCTCCGGTCCCGGAGGCCTACAATGATATTTCCAGGCCTGCCCTCATTATATTGACGATCCTTTAGCAGGGTGGTAAGGCGGAGGTCGGGCTGGGCCCCCAGCCCCTGTTTTCAAAGACATTTGAGTTTTTGGGCCTAGTTGTGAAACTCCTCGTGTGCGTGATTGTGTTTTCATGACATTTACATATTCTTCTTTGAATCGGGAAGGTGCGCAATTCAATTCTGGGATCTGATTCTTGACATTCAGATCGGCACCAGTGTGCACGATCATTTCATGATATTTGCATTGTGTATTTCGAATCGGCAAGGTGCGCGATTCATTTCCTGGCATTTAACTTTGACATTCGGATCGGCAACAGTGTGCGCGATCATTTCATGATATTTGCATTGTGTATTGCGAATCGGCAAAGTGCGCAATTTATTTCCTGACATAAAAACTCTTGACATTCAGATCGGCAGTGTGCGCGATCATTTCATGACATTAGCATTGTGAAACTTCGAATCGGCAGCAAGGTGCGCGATTCTTTTCTGGCAGCAAACTCTTGATTTTCAGATCGGCTGTGCGCACAATCTTTTCATGGCATTGAATACTTTGGTGTGTAGTGTTTGTTGAGCTGCACACCAATTTATCCTGAGCTTTGGGTTTTCTCAAAAAGCTCAATTCAAAAGTGCGGTATTCTTTGTGCTAATTGTTTTCTAGACAGTATATGATATTTCCTGAAAAGCTCAAATGAAACATTGTATTAACCCATTCTTGATTTTTCCAGGTACCTAGATTTCTTGAGGCCTAGTTATAGTCATGTCCTAAGTTATCCATGATTACAGTATAAGAATTCTTAGAACCATAGTCTATTGAAAGTCAATGTGATTATATCTTGACATTGTGTTGTTTATCCTATTGCTTCCTACAGGCCTCCTTCCCAGCTGTTCCCTACCTAATCCCGTTTTCCCCCATTTGGACTGTCTCAGGCTCTATGGTATATCTTTTGGAGTTTTGGAGCTGTCTAGTGGTGGACATGTTGGCAACATGTGAAGGCCCGAGGATCTGGTCTCCTTGACAGATGTCATCAGACATCACTGGGTGGGGGGGGCGGGAGAGCAAGGGGAACCGATTCCCCTTCCATCCCTGCCCATGGGAGAGGGGTGCCAGGATATCCAACGGCTCATACAAGGATGTCAGGTTACGTCCTCGGCACCCTAGCGGTGCAACCGAGGACGTAACCATTACGTCCTCGGAACCCAAGAGGTTAATATCCTTCTGCCTGAGTTGGGTATGTGGGTAGAGGATTGGGCTCTGTGCTTCCCTGCTGTGAGGCTTGACGCAAAGGAGTCTATGTATTGTTTATTAGCTTTTTATTAGTGAGTTTTGAGGGTTTGAGCAGCATGGACAAATAAATACCACACATTCCAGCTCTCCTTTTATTCTCTCAGTGGTGGCACACCTGTACTCACAGAGTGTGTGTGTGTGTATGTGTGTTACTATTCTTGTGAGGACTTCAATGTGATAACACACTCAGACTGTGGGGACTTGATTGCCCTGTGGGGACCTGACCCAGAGTCTCCACAAGGCAATGTCTTCTGAATCATTAAAAAAAAAAATCTGAAACATCTGTGTCAATTTTCACAACTTTTTAAAATTGTACCTTGTGGGGACCTGTATTTTGCCATGTGTGTTTATTTTTCTTCTCAGCTCTGCCTCTGTAGACAGGAGGTGGTACTGCAGCCTTAAACACACCACTGAATTTAAACACACTTTTGTAATCTGATTCAGTTGTACGGATAGTAGAAACATTTTAAAGAAACTGTTGCATCACCTTAATCATCTATGTACACCCATAGCAATGCCATTTTAATCTCATTTAGCGTTTTTTAAAACCACGTGCAAAAACAGTAAATTTCAGCAGGTTTGACCTTCTGAAAATGTTATTACATGGGGCACACAACACGAACAAGTTTGGAATTGTGATCTCTGTGCAATCAGGAGTTTGTGCAGTGAATGGAATGTTGTCCCATATTCATAATCGGGCCTAAATCTACAAATTAGACCTATTAGAAGATTAATTTCCATCTGAGATTATTTTATTCTACATTTGTATCTCAACAACGTGTCTGGCTCCAAACTGCCATATGCTACCTTTGGTAAATTACTGTAAAACCCTGCCCCACGGATAGTAAACCCAAAGTTTATTTAAATCGTACGTTGTCTATACGTATATTTTATTCTTGCTGAGAGCGCATGCGTGACAAGAAACTAAACGTGTAAACATTGGCAAGACAGCACTGACGCATAAACAAAGAATAAGAAGTGTTACAATTTCCTGCAAAACTCTGGCCCGAGATAAACCAGTATTGCCTCCAGTGTATATTCAGGTTGGAAAAAAACCACAACAAATATAATTGGTTCTGGATATCAGGTGTCTTTTGAAACCCCATCTGCAAATTGGTATGACAACATCGGAAGCAAAGAGCACAGTAATTCATTTTTGTGCCCTTATGTGCACCCAATGACAATATTTTCTATTGTGTTCATCAGCTAACCCGCAGTGTTTAAACTAATAAAATATAAAGAAGAAGTATTAGTATTGAGTTGTATAATCACTGCTTGCCTAAAGGACATATCTTATAGGACAAATTGTATTGCAATCCTGTGAGCTAACTTCAGAAATACTTGACACTTTTTAAAACATTTTGGCTTTCCACACTTGAGATTACAGTTGAGCAGCTACCTATGGTTATTAGTGGAACCACTTATAGAAGTGTATTTTTGTAGTATGTACTATCAGCCTAAAACCCCACAGATCCAGATGAATCAAAATACCCACTTAAATTTAGACAGGATTGGACAAAAATAACCATTTCCAAGACCCCGCCTGAATCAACTTGAATTCTCTTCCTAACAGTTCAATGGATGTTTGAAAACACTTAAACCAGTTAAAACTATTTCAGATGCTCGACATAAGCTGGCTATCCTAATGTGCTGAAATTTTCTATGAAAAGTCATACAACTATGCTGCACTTCCCCTTTCATCTAGACAAGTTATGATGGAACAGTTTTCTGTAAGTATAATAGAACATATTGATAACGTTTGTTTAAATGCAATGTAAATTCAATGTACACATATTCAAAATAAAAAGGACTTGATTTAAGGTATTGACTAATATGTTATGTTACACTTATTTATATTTCAAGCATTCTGCCATTGGCATGGTCGATCTAATAGAGACTTCTAGCCACAGATTCTTTATCTTTGAATTATTGCCGATGTCAGACTGGATCTGAAAAAAAATTAATCAGCAGTTTCCCTGCAAGCCGATAGGTGGCATTGTTTGGCTCTGTGTGATGTTGTCTGCGTCATCCACACCAGAAATGACTTGCTCATTGCCTATAAAGGCAACATCCCAACACACTGACATCAGTTATTTTCTTTCCACGCCCGTCAGCGCAGATCCAGGAAGAGTAACCCTTTAGTCAAAGTCTTTTTGAGGATTTTCCTCCTGGTGTGGCAGGATGTCATCAAGGATGCCCGGCTTCAAGCCTGCAGCACCTGTCAGGTGGCTTGATCATGGCCATGATCCATAGACCTGAGCCAATTGCCAGTCAATGTCCCAAAAGGCCTTGAAGGAGCGATCCCTCAAACTCATGGTGGCCTGACGTGCATCTCCATGACGATCGAGGTCACGGTCATGAGGAGAGTGCTAAACTCTGAACCAGAACCTGCAACCTGCCAAGAGAAGCTGCCTGGCTGCCCAAAGGACTCACCTGGACTGCTTTGCTGCAAAGGACTGCTGCCTTGCTGGCATCTGGATCTGCTGAGAAGTGCTCTCCAAGGGCTTGGATTGAGCTTGCCTCCTGTTTCCTGAAGTCACAGGGCCAAAAAGACTTAGGGGGTCATTCTAACCCTGGCGGTCCAAGACCGCCAGGGCTAAAATGACGGGGGCACCGCCAACAGGCTGGCGGTGCCCCGCTGGGCATTCTGACCGCGGCGGTTTGACCGCGGTCAGAAGTGGAAAACCGGCGGTCTCCCGGCGGTTTTCCGCTGCCCATTTGAATCCTCCATGGCGGCGCAGCTCGCTGCGCCGCCATGGGGATTCTGACAGCCCATACCGCCATCCTGTTCCTGGCGGTTCGCCCGCCAGGAACAGGATGGCGGTATGGGTTGTCGTGGGCCCCCGTAAGAGGGCCCCACAAAGAATTTCACTGTCTGCATTGCAGACAGTGAAATTCGCGACGGGTGCCACTGCACCCGTCGCACCTTCCCACTCAGCCGGCGTCCTCGTGGGAAGGTAGTTTTGCACTGGGCTGGCGGGCGGCCTTTTGGCGGTCGCCCGCCAGCCCAGTGCAAAACCCCGAATACCGCGGAGCGGTATTTTGGAGGGGGAAGTCTGGCGGGCGGCCTCCGCCGCCCACCAGACTTAGAATCACCCCCTTAATCTCTGCAAAGAACTCCTTGTGTGGTGAAAAATCGACGCACAGCCTGCCGGAGACGGCACACAGCCTGCTTAGCAGGGAAAGAATTCCTGCATTGCTGAACCGGAACAACGCAGCCTGGCTCCCCAAGTGAAGATCAACGCAGCGCCAGCATGGCGACCGGACCTTCGGTGCACATCCCACTGGATCGAGGCATCACTGAGCCGGAACGACGCAGCCCAACTTCCTGTGAGAGGAATCAAGGCACCGCCTGCCGTGTGACAGAAACTCTGATGCATCACCCACCTAATTGACGCAGCACCTGTGACTTAGTCCTGCACGCCCAGGATTTTCAAGAATGGTCCCTGGGCGTCAAAAGACCCCGCATCGCAAAGAGGATTCAAGCTTCAGTGCCAGAATTTGACACAAAGCCCTTGCCACGTGGAAAAGAATCGACGCATCGTCTGTGTGCGTCCGGAAATCTGACACACCCCTACCTTTGTCAACGTATCTCCACCTCTGCGGTCTTTGTGTGTGTAATTTTGACGCAAACCAGGTACTTTGTGCTTGCAAGAGACAATTGTTGCTTTTAAGAACTTAAAACTCAGCTTATCATTACAAAAGTAATATTTAAACTTGTATTTACCAAATCTTGATCGCTTTTCCCTAATCTACTCAGATAAATATTCTATATTTTTCTAAACCTGTGTGGTGTATTTTTGTGGTGTTTTCACTGTGATATTGCTTGATTTATTGAACAAATACTTTACACATTGCCTTCTAAATTAAGCCTGACTGCTCAGTGCCAAACTACCAGAGAGTGGGCACAGGATAATTTGGATTGTGTGTGGCTTACCATGACTAGGATTGTGGTCCCTATTTGGACAAGGGTGTATACCTCTGCCAACTAGAGACCCCATTTCTACCAGTTAGCTATGTTAGATATAACTGGTGAATCTCTGTGTTTTATTAGATCAAAACAATATTGTCACTGACATATTCAGTCAACTATAATGTGACTTTAACCTTTGACATTTTCAGTGAATCTCCAAGGTATTTTAAAAAAAACAAAAACAGATTGTTTTATCACATCACACCTAAAAATAACATTAATTTAACCTTAGTTTTTTCAGTGAATTTCTAGTTTTTTTTTAACATAAGGTAATCTATTTTTACCATACGTAAAGCCAAGCCCCCACCATACATGGCTTTCAGTAGTGCATGTTGAGGTTTTGCAGCAGGTCCTGCCTGGCCTGTGATCAGGCCCTGGGACAAACGATACACAGGCAGCCAACCCCACGCTGCACATGGCCTTTGGCCTTCCACAGCAGGGAGTAGGCAACAGGCCTGGTCTGTGGCCAGGACCTGTGACCAACCCACTTGGAGACTGCCAACCCTCTCTCACAGGCAGTCAACCCCATAGGGTGGGGTTGGCTGCACACAGGTCCTAGCTTACAGCCAGGCCCTGCATCTAACTCCCCACAAGCAGACCCCCAGAGGCAGCCCCCCCACTCGCCGAACACAGCCTTTGGTTGTGTATGACGTGGGGCTTGCTGCAGGGCCTTTCTTGCAGCCAGGCCCTGCTTCCCGCTACCTGCAGGCAGCCAACCCCATGCTGCATGCAGCCTTTGACCATGCACAATAGGAGTTTGGACACAGGGCTTGTCCTGCTGCCAAGCCCATTGGCCACAGCCCCAGCAGGCTGCCAATCCTACACCATGCACAGCCTATGTTTTGTACAGCATAGGGTTGACCTTCGGCTCTAGGAGAGACCCCATTCCCTGGGGCCAAAACATTTAAGGGGTGGGTGGGTAGCCCAGTCCTCACCCTTAATTGGCCCAGAGACCCTAACCCAAGGGGGTCAGTTCCAATAAAAACGTGAGGGGACGTGTATCCCTCCTCCTCAAGCGTTTAAAAGCCTCTGGGTCCCATCCCCTGGGGCTAAATACAATCAAAAAAAGGGAGAAAGACAGCATGGCCTCCCTCCGAGCCTTTTTAGGCCCCAGGGACCCCATCCCCCAGACCTTGTTTTGTTTGAAGGGGGAGGGGAGCTGCAATGCACCCTTCCACAAGCTTTATCAGGCCCTGGGAATCCCATCTCCCAGAGTGAAAGACAATTAAAAAGGGGAGGGGCATGTAGCCCCCGCCTGAGCTTTCTTGAGATCCAGAGATACCAGGGCCAAAATTAATTAAGAAAAGGGGAGGGGCATGCAGCCCCCCCTCCGGGGGCCTTAATAGGCCCTGCAGACCCCGCCCTTCCTAACCCAGTAAATAATAAAGGGAGGGGGCACACAGCCCCCCTCACAGAGCCTAATTAAGCCCTGGGGACCCCGTTCCTTGGGCTGAAATGTAAATAAAAAGGAGCTGTCCACATGGCCTCCATCGTTGAGCCTTTATAGACTCTGGGGACCCCATACCTGTGACTGTACCTTTTTTTTTTAGATGGGAAAGGGTCATGTGACCACTTACCTGAGCCTATGTTTGCCCCAGAGACCCCATCTCTAAGGTGATGCATAACTGATAGGTGTGAGCCCTGGTGACCACTAGGGCACTCAGCGTCCAACATGCTGTTTGGTCCATATATATATATATATATATATATAATTATATTTATATACACATACATATATATTCTCTAGCTGGGGCATTTGCCTAAGGGCTCCAAACCCCACCGGTGGTGCTGAAGATGGTGCGGCAGGCTTGTGCCTTTTACAAACTCACATCTGATTCCTTCCAACAGTAAAGAAATCTTGGCACTCCACTTGGGATTTTACAGTGAAAATATTTATTGGCACAGGATTGTCAATGCGCTTTGGCACGCTTTGCGCCTTTGTCACAACATTGTATGTTAGCCGCCTGATGAGATAAATGCTGATCATATTTAATCTAATAATGACGTACCTGTTTGCAGGAAAAGAGACATCTATATCAAAAGAAAGTTGCCAATATTTCAACACAGCACAAAACGAACATTCCAAAATAGCTGCGCTGTATCAATTAAGCCCCAGTGGGCGATTATTCAACAATCTCGCTGAACTCCCACCTTGCAAATCACATGACTGATAGGTACTTACAACTTTTATAACTTAGCCTACAACACTATTGAATAGAAAAATATAGTCTACCATTGTTAGATGGTCTGAGGTTTTTCTTATATTTTATGTCTGATGGCTCTGCCCCTGTAAAACACATGTACAAAATAAAAAATAAAAAATTGAAACTGAAGCATAAAAGCATCAATATTATACGCATTTCTTACAAACTACTGATAGCAGCTAGGTGGACAGCTTAAAAAAACATACAATTCCTCATCTGTATTAAGACCAAATGGTTCCTTTGTATTCAATTCTAATAAATATTTGATCCATCCTATCTATATCTTTCTCCCTGTCACCACCTCTCAATCGTTTTGGTGCAATGTCTACTGCACTTTAAGACAACAAAGTATGATCACCGCCATGCATCTTATAAAAATGGCGAGCTACTGGATACTTATTGTCATTGTTTTAAAATGTTGAAAAATGTGCTTATGCGCCGGGATGATCATACTTCCACCATACATCTTGGGACAAGGGCAAGTCAACACATAAACTGCAAATTCTGTTCTGCAGTTTAGGGACTTTCTTATCTCAATCATTTTCTTAAATGAGGTCTGGATCTCTGCCACATGGCTACTGTTTTTTACATGCCTTACATTTGTGGCACTTGTGAAAACCTCGTGTGGGTTTAAGCAATGTCTGCTTCTTTGTGGTCACCTCACTTCTAACTAAATAGTCTCTCATGGACCTTGCGTTCCTTAAAGTAATCTATGGTCTATTACAGATAGTATCCCCAATCACTGGGTAATTTTCGATCGAATGCCAATGTCTGACAAATGCTTTCTTCAGCTGTGAATGTCTGTTGTTATAAGTCATAATAAAGCTTATGATATTAGTTTTCTTTCTTTCTGTATCATCTTCTTTTCTACTAGGTCCCAAGAGCAATTCTTCCCTCCTATGACTAGAAACTCTAGATTTAGCTACGGATAAAGTGGTTTCTGAATGTCCTGTAGCTTGCAATGTGGATATCATTTCACTCTCTGAGTCCTCAAATTGGGACTGACTGCTACAAATACACTTTGCCTTAGAAGTTCTCCATACTAAAGACTTTGTTTCAAGATTGAGGGATGAAAGCTTTGAGCATGTAGCCTTTTCCTGTGTAGATTTCCTAAAAACTGTTGTTACCAGTTATGGCTCTTTTACCTGTATTCTAATATCTAGGAAATCCACGTGTGTTTTACTCATATTGCTGGTAAAATGCTGATTTAACATATTCTCATTTATGACCTTTACAAACATTTTAGCTGAGGTTTCATCTCCTCGTCATAACACAAATAGGTTGTCTATAAACCTCACCCTTAACAAGATTCTCTCTGTCCATTCTTCCATATCAGTGTTATAGAGAACTCGCTCCTCCCACCAACCCATATGCAAATTCGCATCGCTGGGGGCAAAGCAGGTTCCCATTGCTGACCCCCCTTCTCTTTCTGAAACAGTTCACCATTGAACATGAAGAAATTGCGAGTCAAACACCACTCTATCATTTTGCGTAACATCACATTCTGTGCACAAAACATCAATGGCCATACTCTCAAGGAGTGCTGTACATCTCTCAATCCATCCTGGTGTTGTATATAAAGGGTGGACACATCTAAAGTCACCATAAGCATGCCCTCTTTCCATGAAAGATTGAAATCTTCTTCAAGTAGTCTGTGGAGTCTCTAATATATGATGAAACATTCAAAAACCTTAGAAATTCACTGAAAAAAACAAATGTTACAGGGACCTTATAGTTAGGCTCACATTTCACTCACACTAAGCCATTGGAATTCGGCAGTTATAGTTACCTGAGTTAACTATAACTTATGCACCTGCAATGCACTATTTACACCTCACATATTACTCCTGACATGGTTAGTGACATTCTGTGCCAGTGTCTGAGTGGGTCTGTGAATGGGTGCATAAGTATGTAAGTGGGTATGTGAGTGCATGTGTAGGTCTATGTCTGGGTGCATGAGTGCCTGTGTGGATCTGTGAATGGGTACATACGTGTCTCACTAGGTCTGTGAGTGGGTGTGTCAGGGCCTGATGGGGGTCTCTGAATGGGTGCATAACTGTCTGAGTGGGTCTGTCAGTGGGTGTTTATGTGTCTTAGTGAGTTTGTGAGAGTCTGAGCAGGTCTGTGAGTGGGCATGTGACTGTGTGGGTATTTGAGTGGGTGCATGAGTATCTGAGTGGGTCTCTGAGTGGGTGCACAAGTCTCTGAATGGGTCTATGATTGGATGCATGAGTCTCTGAATAGGTGAGTGACTGGGTTTGTGAGTGTCTGAGTGGGTCTCTGAGTCGGTGTTTGAGTGTCTGAATGGGTCAATGAGTGGATGCATAAGTGTCTGAGTGGGTCAGTGAGTGGATGCGTAACAATCTCAGTGTATCTGTGAGTGGGTGCATAGGTGTCTGAGTAGGATTGTGAGTGAGTGTGTGCTTGAGATGGACAATATTTTCTAATGTACTGTCCTACCATGAATGACTTGGCTGCACTGACATGTGTCTGAGTTTTTCGTAGTTCCTGGGCAACTCACTGGGTTTAAATGAACCTGAATGAGCTAGCGATGTCACATTTTCCCTGGCCTCCAATGTAACTGATTCACTTTAAACAAATCTGCCAGCCTTTCGGATGCAGCTGATTGACTTCTTCCACAGACTCAAATCGTTATACGTGCCAGGCATGAGTCTTCCGCATAGCTTATCCAGGTCTGTTTTATTACATTCTTTGCCTTGTTATATGGGTACATTTGCTCTTGCATATGCATGCATGGCTACAAGTCGTGAATAAAAAAGTAAACAAGCAGTGGACATGCGACAACTGGAGGCCTCTGAGTTTCTGACAAAAACCCCATACATTCAGGATTATCAGAAGTGAACTTGACATAGGAATGAGTTTTTCATAGCCCTTGACTAGTTTTGTGGGTGTAAAGCTCTTTTTTATTATTGCCTGGGATTTGTAGTACTGTTTGATCAATTAGAAAACCAGAACTACAAGTTCTAGAATGCCTGACAGGATGAGCAACTCACCCATGGAACTGGGAAACTTGAGAGCTCTAAGTTTTCGATGCCCGCTGGTCTTTCACATGTGCCAGATTAGCATGCAAAGTACTCCCTACTGTCCTCTTGGGCCTACAGCATTTTAACCACATTTTTGACCAGGCCTTCAAAATGCTACACAAATGTCTCACAATTGAGGTACAGCTTCATATCACATGGATCACAGACAGTTCTCGTGATGAGGGAAATTAGTATGGCACTGCACAGCGATCAGTCTAAAATAGCCAGAGCTGCAATTCCACATGCTGGGGTGCTAAATGGGATTTTTATTGTGGCTTGCAAAACCACTCTTCCGCCCACCATATTACGGATACTAATGGATTTCCAACACATTTTGGGCGGAAATCCGTCCGTAGTCATGCTGGTGGGTGGAGGCGCTGGGGCGGTTCCACCACCTGCCCGCACCGCCAGAAGGACACTAACCGCTGTATTATGTGCAATAATACGGCCTGGCGGTGTCCTTATGGCTGGGTGGGCCGGAGGTTGAAGCGCCCGTTCCCATTCCCTACTGGATGACCTCCTCCCGGACCAGGTAAGTCGATTGTCCGACAGGGGAGTGGGGTGACGTGTGTGTGAGTGGGTGTTGTCGGCATGTGTGCATGAATGTGAGTATGCATGTATGAATGTAGAAGTGAGTGCGTGTATGAATGTAAGTGTGTATGCCTGTGTGAATGCGAGTATGAGTGTTGTAGTGAATGCAAGTATGAGTGTTGTGGTGAATGCGTGTATGGATGCATGTGAGTGAATGCGTGTATGTCCGTGTTGGTGAATGAGTGTATGCGGGGTGCGTGTGGGTATCTATGTGTGTGTGCATGTATGAGGGGAGGGGAGTCAGTGGTGGGGTGAAGGGGACGATCTACCTGGAGGGGATGTGGGGGGGCGAACTACCTGGAGAGGCAGTGGGTGTGAGGGGAGGGGGTTTGGGAGATTGTGCTTGCAGGGGGTGGGGGAGTTATCTGCCGGTGACAGGGAAGAGATTCCCTGTCACTGATAGCCTTTGCGGCAGGGTTTTCGTGGCGGTGCTACCGCTGCGGAAACCCTGGTGGAAAGGCAGCTCATAATACCACTGGTGGTCTTCTGTGGACCGTCAGGTCGGAGATGCTCATCTCCGGCCCAACAGGACCGACCGCCCTGGAGGTGTAAGCGGAGGTGTGGCAGGTTGGCTGAGGCCAACCCGCCACATTCAAAAGTGGTCTTCACCACCAGCCGCCACCATGACCCTTGGTGGTCAGTAGACTGCCAAGGTCATAATAAGGGCCTTTGGGCCACATGTACAAAGATCCGGTTTTGCAACTTTACACTGTTTGCGATTCACAATGGCGTCGCAAATGGCCTACTTCATGAATATTCATGAGGTAGGTCGCAATTTGCGACCCCAGTGGGAATGGCCGCCCTCACAGGTATGGTGGCCTGCAGGAGACAGCAGACCACCATGTCTGTGACTGCTTTTAAATAAAGCAGTTTTTTTTTTTTTAAATGCAGCCCGTTTTCCTTAAAGGAAAACGAGATGCATTTCAAAAATAAATATAAAAAGTTTTCATTTCAATTTTTCAGAGCAGGCAGTAGTTTGTGGGACCACTGCCATTCACAAAGGGGAAGGGGTCCCGAATGGGTTAGCACCAGTTTCAAACTGGTGCTAACTGTGATTGTTTTGTGACCGCATCCACGGTTAATTGAGACTCGCAAACCTATTTTGCGATTTGTAAAAAGATTACTGAATCGCAAAATAGGCTTGGTACATACCAAAATGTTTTTTTCCCGTCGCAAACTGTACAATTCTGCGAATTGGGATGTTTGCGACAGGAAAAATAGTACGTACATGTGCCTCTTTGTCTCTTGGAAGAAATTAATGATAACCTTCCTCCTGAATTCGTTCACTTACAAGCCTCTTGTGTGCATTGCTTGATCCAAAGCCCTTCTTAGAAGTTTATGCACTATAACAGACAAAAGTGTGCTTCACTGTTAGGAGTCCATCTAAACTTCACAATTAGTATTGTTTTTTTAAAATTCTGCATCAGTACCTCAGTAGGAAAACCAACCAGAAACATAGGAGATTCTCACTCTGTCTCAGTTTCATGCCAGGGGCTTCCTATGGCAACACAATGTATGTTTTTGTGCACCATTGTTCCACTGGCATCATTTCATCACCTTATTGCTCTTTTGCAGCTAACAAATGTGCTTCATTTGATTGATGCATGTTATTGTGTCCTTATGAATGACGTGTCAGTGAATGATATGCAGTGAGATCGCACCACCTACATCATCCGTTTTCCATTTTGAGGAAACCTTCATAGGAAATCCCACTCTGGCCTTCCTTTTACTAATCTTCCAGCACAACCAGAAAAGTGCAATCAGGAACAGCTGGACATCCAACCTGGAAGTTAGTTACATGATTTTTACCCATACTTTACATATTACCCCAAGTGATCCCTATTCAAATAGTCTACTGGGTATCGGTCTGGAGGAGCTTCTCCCTATTATTATGGCATTTACAAATTGGTCTTAAATTAGTGGTTCAAAACCACTTTATAGTAGATTCCTTTACACGTGCATGAATTGCACCAATGGAGAAGAAAATTCTGCAAGTCATGAAGTGTAAAATACTCCTATCTCCAATATACCCTGTTTTGACGATTGTGGGAAAGTGTGCTATCATCCAAATGCAGACCTTTCTCAGGTCTTCCAACATTTTTGGACATTGGCAGCCAAATCTGTGTCTCAGTAGGAGTATGGGAACTGCATTACTGGATGCGCAATGTTGGAATGCACAGAGGAGAAGTGATCTTAATTATGCCCTGATATCTGCAGGGTATGTTTGACATGCTCAACACCTCTCTATTTCTGTCTGCTTTGTTGACCTCTTTATCTCTTCTCCCTCACACCCAGAGTTTTGCTAGTGCCGCGCTGTAAGCCATCACAGCAACTATGTGGGGTCCACAGGACAACGTTCACGGCTCCCAATATTGTTGTACTAGCTGTTGGTTTCAACAGACTTTGGATTACACAGGAAGCAAACAGCAATGTCCCTAAGCTTGCCCCCTGAGTCCTGCAATTTAATCTTCTGAAAGGACCTGCCCAAATATGTTAGCCTGCATATTTTTCTGTGACTGTACCTTTCGGCCTGGATGACCTACAATAGGCAGAGGGGTGAGCGATGGGGGTTTTTCAGGTGCTCATTTAAGGTGTTTGCAGTGGGTATAATGTGACAAAGCAGGCACAAAGCAGCCTGCAGGCCTTAGAAGCACTGGACGCACTCTGGCCTTCACTCACACAGAAGCGTGACCTCAGACCTGGTGTACTGGTCAAGCAAGAGTGCGTTTACACCAGAAATGACTCTGGAACACCCTTGCTCAGCTTATAAAAGAAGGTTTGCAGTGGTAAATCTGCTGTATTCCGGCTGCTCCTGGCTAAGCTGTGCAGAATGTAGAGGCATAAGCTGAATATTTGAGAAAAAGGCAGCTTATCGGAAAACTCCATAGTTAACTTTTCATTGATACTTTTGGGCACCCCCTCCTTCATTTATCAAATGCATCCGATACCTGGCCCACCCGGGGACTAAACTGGGAGACTGTGCTTGTTTTTATTGTTCAATTTTGCCGCAAATTTAGTGATCCGCCCGTGATTTCATTGCTAAATTGAGAAAAAAAATGCTTTTAATCACTGGTGGGGTCCCACATCTAGTGGGACAGGCTACACCTACCCTGCCTCCTTTTCTTTGTTTTTAACTTTTTTTTGCAAGACTATGCTGAAATGTTGGCAGCCAACCAGATATCAGCACGGTGACAGTTGAATCCGCGCCGGATCAGTGTCACTAGATATCTATATTTTTTAACCTTTATTTTCTCAAAAACTACTGAACGGATTCACACCAAATCACCATAAGCACAATCTGTGCAACAAGATCTAGCTTCCTGATAAATTTGGTGTAATTCCGTTCAGTGGTTTGGGCTGTAGGTGTGTCTAAAAACCCTATGAAAAAATTAATAGGGAAAATATGATTTGGGACTCCCCGCTTGAGGGATCATCCCAAAACTGTCAAGACAGAAGCTGAACCGACAGAAGTACAAGTTTTGAAATTTTCATGAACATTCGCCAAACAGCACCAAAGTTATTGGCAAAACAAGAAACACTCTTCCTATGGAAACTACGTCCTAACTATAACTACCTACTGGTGACCACCAGTACGTAATATCTATCTATCTATCTATGTATCTATCTATCTATCTATCATATATATATATATATATATATATCTCTTTCAGCATCTTAATCTTGTTGGATGTAATGAACGCGTACTCAGGATTCAAAAAGTCTTCATTTATTGAAAGGAATCAAAACAAAGTGTTTCGGCCCTTATGCAGAATGGAGGGATGGATAGGAGACTGTGTAGGTGGCAGAGTAAATGGCTGGATTAGAATGAATGGATGGCAGAGTGAGTGGATGGATGTAGATTTAATGATGGACGAACGAATATGAACTAATGAATGAATGACAGAATGTGAAGGTGAAATGGTGGATATAAGTGGGTGAATGGAATAATGAAAGGAAAGGTGAAAAGGTGAGATAAATGGATTGATGCCTGAATAAAAGAGACCAGGAAGTTCTTCGAGAGAGGGTCTGGCTTGCTTGCTTGGTGCTGTCACACCTTTAGTTCAAAATAGGAGGTGTTTTAATTTTCTGCCTACGCCCTTGGAGACAATAGATCAAGTTCTGGGTAGTAGCCGAGACCTATTTGAGTTGTATTATCAGAGAGGAATCTATCAGTCATGTTTGCTTATATGAAGGTGGTAAAGTATGGGTGTTTCCCTGTCCCTCGGCACCCTCCAACCCTCCTCCTGCAGGGGCCCGCGTAGAGGAGACCGCGTGGCTGCACCGCAAGGTAGCTGGTGGCCGTACAGAGATGTAGAGTCGTGGGCTGTGAGGGCCAGATGACTTCCTGCTAGCAGGATGACAGCAGGACGCCACCTCCCTGGCTCCCCTTTGGCACCCAAGCCCCCGTCATTGAGGGGGACTGTGCAGGCCACAGACTGTGCCGCGCATTGTAAGGCGGCCACGCCAGAAGGACACAGACGCAGGGTCGTAGGCTGGGAGGCTTAGACAATCAGCCAGCAGGGCGTTACTGCGTTCAGGAGGCCGGGTGGCAGGGCCTCAACCCAATGCAGGCTAATACAGAGGGGGCTGAGCAGGCTACACAGACCGTGCAGTAGGCTTGTAGTTGGCACGGTCCGCAATCCAAAGAAGCAGCAACTCAGGTCACAGGCTGGGAGGCCCCTGTCCACAAGCTTCAGGCTACAAACCCCGTGCAGCGGTGAGTCTGAGAAAGTGGGGGGCTCTGCACCTAGGGCAGCAAATCTGGCGGTTCTGGCCTATCACACAGCCCGTCTCTGAAGGGACCGAGTGGACTGTGATCACAGTGCCCTTCCGAGAGCGACCCTTCATTGGAGAAGACCTGTGCAGCACGTTCAACACTTTGGGCATCCGGCACTGTGAGCTGCGTATCTGAAAAGGAGGTAAAAGAGTACTGGGGCCTCGGGAAGCCCACGGAGCTCCCCAGAGCGACACAGGGGAGGTAACATACAGGAGATGATAACAGTGACTGGGCAACGGAAGCAGCTACGGGCTACTCGTGGTGCAACTTGTTGCCTTTCTCCCCCTTTCTCCCTGTCTCCCTGCCTGCTTTGCCCAGATCTTTGTCTGTTCAAACTTGGGAAAGGGAAATTGCTGCCTTGACTGTAAATTTACACTTGATCAAAACCCTCCAAAGCAGCGTCTCTTATTTGTAACTGGACTGACACTCACGCCCTAAGCTTCTTTAGCAAAAATATCTGATCACCAGAATAATACACCAGTGCCTATTGAAAGCCGGAAGCAACATATGCGACTGACTACTATGGGCATTTGAAAAGGTACAATGACTGCAATAAAATTGAGACCGGGTCTTGTTCAAAAACTAAATTTAACCCTCTCTGCAAGGGTGCAGTAGTCCTGGGGCTGAAATGTAGAAATCAATTTTTTTTCTTCTGGCGAAAGGAGAAGCCTCCACCTGAAACCCCGAAGACTAGACCCTCTGGCCACAGGATCATACCTAACTCATCACCGCTGGGAGAACTACAGCATCCTAGTTTCACGGGGTCAGCATGCACTGACGTTGCTGAAGAGGCCGTTCAGGATTGCATCGCTTCCCTAGTAGCCCTCTCCCATGCTGAGGTCCATGGTTCAAGCAAAGTGGCTTCGCAACTCCACAGTACCATCCTCCATTCAGCTTGTAACTCCTCCTGTTTTGCCCTTAAAAGGAAGGGGTTGCTCGCAGGAGCCGTGAAAGAGGCTCCCCCCAAACTATTGACTTAGAACATTGGTTGGATGACTTCACTGTCCCAGACCTAGACTTAGAATTATATAAGAGATATGGCCCCCCCATAGGGGGTGAATACTCTTCAGTCTTCTCCCCCACCATTATCCACAGGCCTGCAGCTCTTTAGAAGTACCCCTTCTAACCATCCCTCTTTGAGCTCACATCTCTCAGTGACTCCTGATTTGAGCAAAACTGTTAATTTCCTAAGCAATCCCCCGGAAATACACAAGTTTCTTCCTCTCTTCTTAGCCTAGAGAGACTTCTAGCATCTATTTTAAATCTATTGGAAAAAGTTGTTGGGGGATCTGACTGTGTCTTTGACACTGTTACAGCTATATTAAAAGAACTAATCGCTAATAAAGGATGTAATCACAAACCAATCACATTACACCAAGAAAGAGCTTCAGTACGACCTTGTGTTGCAGAGAACAAGGTTACTCATCCTGGGATTTACTTCTGCTCCCAGGCCAGTAAACTTCAGGTTAAGGTACTACCCACAAACTCTGCTTCAATTGAGAGCCCGGTAGACTATATCAGATTTGTATTGAGTGACTTTTCTCCAGAAAAAAGCCTGAATTACGAACCCCAAACAATAGTACATGAAGTATTTCCGATTTTTAAAGCTTACCCAGAGGTAAATACAGTGACCGGAGAAACCTGTTAATCGATGCTAAACCCTATGTGTAAAAAGGAAAATCATAAGAGGGCTAAGAAACAGAATTGAAGAATTTCTAAAAAAAAAGGTTGGAAAAAGATGCGTTTCATAGAGGCGTCCATTTCGGCACAAGAATCTCCAACCTTGGAGGATCCTGTTCGACATAACTATATTGCAATCTCTGAATCTCAAGCATTGGATGCTCCTTTATGTACCCCCTGTGGGCCAGGCAAGGATGGCCCAACCGTGGGTCATAACACGCCTCCGTCATAGACAAGTATGCAACCATTGAATCCCCTAGCGCAACTGTTTGGGCCTCAATTTGACTCAAGCCCAGGCCGGACCGGTCACCACTCACAAGAAGGAGGGAAAGTCTGAATTACGTGGACAGTCTGGTTTTAGATTTTATGCTTCTGTGTGACACAGACTTAGGCCCTCATTACAACCCTGGCAGTCGGTGTTAAAGCGGCAGTAAGACCGCCAACAGGCCGGCAGAAAAAAAAATGGAATCACGACCATGCAAACATAGACAGCCACTTTAACACTCCGACCGCCACGGCAGTAGAAACAAACACTGCGACGGTCACCGCCAACAGACAGGCGGAAAACAATGTACCGCCCACACTATTATGAGAGGCCAATCCGCCACCTTTTCCGGGGTGGAACCAACGCAAACAAAAACACGGCGGAAACAGGACTTGGAAGGGAAAACACTCACCTCTCCACACCTCACGAGGAACCAGGACGCCATGGAACCAGAACTCCAAATACTCCCTGCGATGGTATTCCTGCTCCTCTACCAGGAGCATGAAAGACGGCGGTGACGACCACGGTGAGTACTGCACCTACAACACAGGGGAGGGGGGAGTGAAAAGAGAGTGACACACACACACGCAACACCCCCACCCCCACCCCCTCCCTCACCCACAATGCCATACACACAAATACATGCTGCAACATTACATTTACACCCCCTCCCCCACCCCCTTCAATAACGCAAGGACAAAAGGAAATGAGTTGAACGATTGTAATAAATAAAAATCCATTAGTAAAAACTTGAAATACAGTATAAACAATTATGTACACCAACTACACAAGTCCAGATAGTGCACCACACCATTCATAGTCCGTGGACCACTGGGCCCAAAATGCATGGGCGAGGCCCACACTTGATACCAGACTCCAAATGGAGAGAACACTGCAGGAGCATCAGATCGAAATGAAACAGGCACCTCAGGGGGAAGGGGGGGCACCTCAGCCGGATGAGTACATGACGCCAGCTCCACAAGGGGTCCCCATGCCCACTGCTGTGTCCTGGGGAGTGCAAAGCCACAGTCTCTCAAGTCTCTCCAGTGGTTGGTTTGCCCACTGCTGCATCCTGGGGAGTGCAAATCTACAGACTGTCACGTCTCTCCAGTGGGTGGGTTGCCCACTGCATTATCCTGGGTAGTGCAAAGCCACAGTCTCTCAAGTCTCTCCAGTGGGGGGGTTGCCCACTGCATTATCCTGGGGAGTGCAAAGCCACAGTCTCTCAAGTGGATAACAGTCTCCACTGGTTCTTGAAGGGGCTTTGTGCCCAGAGTGCTTCATCCTGCCAAGGACTGAGGTAGTGGATGCCTTTCTCCACTGGTTCTGGAGGGGGCTTTGTGCCCAGAGTGCTTCATCCTGCCAAGGACTGAGGTAGTGGATGTGATACTCCACTGGTTCTGGAGGGGGCTTTGTGCCCAGAGTGCTTCATCCTGCCAAGTACTGAGGTAGTGGATGTGCTACTCCACTGATGGTGGTGCAACATGCAAGCTGCCCAGGCTCCTGAAACTGACCACCAGCCTCATACGACTGACCACTGGGGATGGCAGCCATGTCTGCGGTGGTGTCACAGGCTCAGGATGTTGCAGGGCCCCTGGCAGTGCTGGCGGTAGTGTCAGTGGCATCGGTGCTGGCGGCGGCCTCTGTGGCATCGGTGCTGGCGGCAGCCTCTGTGGCATCGGTGCTGGCAGCGGGCTCTGTGGCGGCGGTGCTGGTGGCGGTCTTTGTGGCATCGGTGCTGGAGGCGGCCTCTGTGGCATCGGTGCTGGCGGCGGGCTCTGTGGCGGTGGTGCTGGTGTCGGTCTTTGTGGCGGCGGTGCTGGTGGTGGACTCAGTGACTGCGGTGCTGGTGGCTGGCTCAGTGACTGTGGTGCTGGTGGCGGGCTCAATGACTGCGGTGCTGGTGGCGGGCTCAATGACTGCGGTGCTGGTGGCGGGCTCAGTGACTGCGGTGCTGGTGGAGGTCTTGGCCGCCGTGCAGGTTGGCGTCGACGTGAACCTGCCTTTGATTTTCTGGCCCTTCCCCACCTTGGATGGTGGCGCAGCTGTCTTGCCACTATCCACTTTTGTTTTGCCTGAGCCTTTGGTGGCAGGTGTTTTCGCCTTCTCCCTCCGGGATGTGGGCAACTTTTTTACTTTTGGAGGTGGCGGAATGTCCTTGCCCTCGCTCCGTGGAACACTGGCAGCCCTGTTGCTTGCCCGGTGATGTGCTGGCTGAGGTGCTGGGTTGGGACCTGGAAAGGCGGGCCCTAGGGGACGGACAGGGGGGAGGTGTAGGGAAGAGGTCAATATTAAACTGGAAAAGCTTTTTAGACACACTGGGACGGGTAGATGGAGGGGGTTTGGGAGTGGAGGAAGAGGTAGTGGTTGTAGGAGGTGTATGTTTGCCGACTTTGGGTGAAGGTGCATGGGCTGGAGGCTGTTGTGAGGTGGATTGCTGTTGGGTGGGTGTGTGGCTGCATTTGTGTAGTTTGGGAGGAGGGCTCACAGACACACTGGTAGAGGACACAGGAGATGTGTGAATGGTAGTGGGGGTGGTGAGTGCACGTGAGCGGTGTGTGGTGATGGGCGTGCTGGTGATGGAGGTAGTGGCTGAAGATGTAGTGCATGCAGGTGTGAGTGGAGATGAGACAGGGAGGGAGGAGGGAGACGTGGAGGAGGGGGACATAGTGGAGGCAGTGGATGTTGGTATGTGTGCATGGGTATGATGCTTGTGTGAGTGCCTGTGGAATGTGTGGTGCTTATGTTTGCCAGAGCCACCCTTGTGTGTTGAGGTGTGTGCATGCTGATCTCATGGTGTGCTTGGGATAGGCTGAGGTACACCCTGGATGGCATTCAGAATGGTAGACTGCCCAACAGTGAGGGATCTCAGGAGGTCAATAGCCTCCTCACTGAGGACAGCAGGGCTGACTGGGGCAGGGCCTGAGGTGCCTGGGGCGAAGGAGATGCCCACCCTCCTGGGTAAGCGGCCACAGGATACACGCTGAGGGGCTGCTGGGAGGGCATTGCTGGTAGGGGGGTGGCGGCTGTACCTGTTGATGCGGAGGGCACAGAGGGGCCCGCCACCGCAAGGGAGCTCCCATCAGAGGAGAAGTCGCTGTCGCTGATGTCACCTCCTGTGCCAGCCGCCCTCCATCCCACTGGTGGCTTCAGACTCCGTTGTCTCGCCCTTCAGGGCCATGTGGGTTGCATCTCCTTCCTGCCCTGGTGCCACTGCTCCTCCGCCTGATGATGCTAATGCACACAGGAACAGGAAGACTACAAAAAGGAGGGGGGACAGAAGAAAGACATGTTCAGTGCATGCAATACCACTACCGTTGGCGGACACTACAGACACAGCAGCCCTCTGCACTACGCCATGCACTTAGAGTCCCCTAATTAATCACAGGGATATGGGGTACAAGGCCTATGCCCGATTGCTGCACACATGGAAGTCACAGGAGCCTGACTAGGTGTAGTTGGCTCCTACCACTGGTGGGGTTGGGGTGCCAATTAGCCTGCCTCACAAAGGGACCTTGCCTACAAAACTCGCCCTGGCCTAGGGGAACCCACAGCCCACCTTCCCCACCCAGACACCTCATAATGCGTGCAGAGTCAGCTGAATGAGAGTGTACTCACCCCCTTGTGGCTGCTGTGATGCCCTCAAGCGCCCATCCAACTCCGGATAGGCCATTGCCAGGATCCGGAACATCAGGGGGGTCATGGTGCTGAAATACATGTGCAGCTACATTGTTTTCCCTGAGGTGGAGGATTTGCCCACAATGAAAGGTGACTTCTATGCCCTAGGACATATCCCCAACATCATAGGTGCCATTGATGGGACACATGTGGCATTGGTACCCCCCGCAGGAGTGAACAGGTGTACACAAACCGGAAGAGCTACCATTCAATGAATGTGCAGATGGTGTGTTTGGCAGACCGGTACATCTCCCACGTGAATGCCAAGTTTCCAGGCTCAGTGCATGACGCTTACATTTTGAGGAATAGCAGCATCCCTTATGTGATGGGGCAACTCCAGAGGCACCATGTGTGGCTAATAGGTGAGGAGAAGGACCCTATGCCGTGTGAATAGTTGTCTGGGTCTGGGTTTGTCCCTAAGGGTTAGTGTGTGTCTAACAGTTGTCCCTCAACATTTATAGGTGACTCTCGGTACCCCAACCTGTCATGGCTACTGACCCCAGTGAGAAATCCCGGGACAAGGGCAGAGGAACGCTACAATGAGGCACATGGGCGAACTAGGAGAGTGATCAAAAGTAACTTTGGCCTCCTGAAGGCCAGGTTCCAGTGCCTCCATATGACAGGTGGTTCTCTCTACTACTCACCAAAGAAGGTATGCCAGATCATAGTGGCCTGCTGTATGCTGCACAACCTGGCTTTGCGACGACAGGTGCCTTTTTTGCAGGAGGGTGGTCCAGAAGGAGGTCTTGTGGCAGCTGTGGAGCCTGTGGACAGTGAAGAAGAGGAGGCAGAAGAAGAGGATATCGACAACAGAAACAACGTTATCCAGCAATACTTCCAGTGAGACACAGGTAAGAAGATGTCACTGGCTCACACATCTCATACAATTGTTAGACCTATCATATGTCTGCCACTTTCACCCAGTGTATGGACCCTGACTTGTCACTTTGCCTTTCCATTTCACAGATGTGGGTCCCACTCTGTGACCTCTGCTATATTACCTCATGGACTAGAGCTGTGTGATATAGGTATGTTGACAATACAATCGACATTGCTATTTTCCTTAGTTATTGCAAATACACATTTGTGAAAGCACAGACTGACTCCAGCTTGTTTTGTGATTCAAGGGTGTTTATTTCAGTGCAAAATAGTGGAGGGGGTTGTAAAATGGGCAGGGGTGATGGTGGAGGATTGTCCATGGCAGAGTCCAGTCTATTTGTTTCACAGGTGCATTGTCCAAAGGAGCATAGGAAGTGGAGCTAGGGCAGTTGATGGATGGACAGGGTGACGAAGTGGGACAGAAGGATGACATTCAGGGTGGTCTCATTTTCTGGCAGGGGTCTGGGCATTGTTTTCTGTCTTTGTCCTGGATTTCAGGGACCGTTTGTGGGGTAGTTCTCCATCTGCAGGGGGTGGGGTGCTGGTGTCATGGTCCTGTGGCGGTGCCTCCTGTCCACTAGTGCCGGCAGAGGTGGTGGGCTGCTCATCATCCAAGCTAGTGTCAGGGGCCCCTTGTTGTGCCACAGTGTCCCTCCTGGGGTTCACAAGGTCCTTCAGCACCCCTACAATGGTGACCAGGGTGGTGTTGATAGACTTGAGTTCCTCCCTGATCCCCAAATACTGTTCCTCCTACAGCCGCTGGGTCTCCTGAAATTTGGCCAGTACCGTTGCCATTTTCTCCTTGGAATGATGGTATGCTCCCATGATGTTGGAGAGGGCCTCGTGGAGAGTGGGTTCCCTGGGCCTGTCCTCCCCCTGTCACACAACAGTCCTCCCAATTCCCCTGTTTTCCTGTTCCTCTGTCCCCTGAACCGTGTGCCCACTGCCACTGCCCCCAGGTCCCTGATTTTCTTGGGGTGATGGGTTTGCCCGGGTTCCCTGTAGTGGTGGACACACTGCTGCTTGACGTGGCCTGGGGACAGAGGGATGGGCCCGCTGGGTGGGTGCTCTGCTGGTGTTTCCTGAGGGGGAGGCTCTGTCGTGGCATGTGCCAGTGTCAGGGGAACCGACTGTCCCGGGGTCCCATATGAGCCGGGCTGGTCATCTTGATCCAGTTGGACAGAGCTGCTGTCATCACTGTGGGCCTCTTCTGTGGGGGGAGTGGACATGTCTGGAACCTCCTGTCCGATGACGTTGGGTAGGGGTCCTGCAGGGGTGTAAAGGCATGATTATTGCATCTGTGTGTGCCATTGTGTGCAATGGGTGGGTGACCCGGTACTCCAGTGCTTGCATTCTTGTGTAGGGCCTTGTGTGATAGTTGGTTTGGGGATCTGTGTGGGTATCTGTAATGGACATTCTTTGGTGATGGGTGTCCACGCTTTGTTGTTGCATGCAGGGCTTGGTATTAGGGTGTGTGGGTTGTGATAATGGGGCATATGTGTGGTGTTGGAGTGCTGGGGGTGAGGGTGAGGGTGGGGTATGTGATAGTATGCAGGTAGGGAGGGGGATGTAATAGTTAAGATTTGACTTACCATAGTCCATTCCTCCTGCTACTCCTGCGAGGCCCTCAGGATGCAGTATAGCCAAGACCTGCTCCTTCCATGTTGTTAGTTGTGGGGGAGGAAGTGGGGGTCCGCCGCCAGTCCTCTGAACTGCAATCTGGTGTTTTGAGACCACAGAACGCACCTTCCCCGTAGGTCGTTCCACCTCTTCCTGATGTCATCCGTGTTCTTGGGTGCTGTCCCACTGTGTTGACCCTGTCTACGATTCTGCGCCATAGCTCCATCTTCCTAGCTATGGAGGTGTGCTGCACCTGTGATCGGAATAGCTGTGGCTCTACCCGGATAATTTCCTCCACCATGACCCTGAGCTCCTCCTCCGAGAACCTGGGGTGCATTTGCGGGGCCATGGCATGGTGTGGGTGATGTGCAGGGTGGTGTGTGCTGTGATGTGTGAGGGGATGTGTTTGTGTGTGTTGTCTGAGGTGCGTGGATGTTGTGTGAGTGATGGTGTTGTGTGCCTGTGGATGCTAGTATTGTTGATGGTGGTGTCTCTGTGCTTCTTTCGGAAATTTTGGTAGTAAGGGTTTGTGGGTGATGTGGGTGTGTGTTTTATATTGGATTGGGTGTGTGGGAGTGGTGTGTGTATGTGTATCAGGTGTGTGTATTTCGAATTGTCCAGTGTGGTTGTGTTTTGTATATGTGTGTGTATTTTGAG